>NC_050097.1:176583670-179083670 GCF_902167145.1 Zea mays | reverse complement strand
CAGGTCCGGACCACGGCGCCGCCCCATGGGAGGACGCCGTCTGCGGGGCCCTCGTAGAACCCGACCCGCTCCAGATCCTCCTCGTCGTCGCCGGAGGAGCCGGCCTCCGCCTCGTCGTCGGAGCTCTCGTCCTCGTCGCTGTCGCCGTCATCCTCGTCGCAGGACGAGTAGTAGTAGGTCCCGATGTGCGACTGGATGGCCTCCTTCCCGCAGGAGCGGAGGCGCAGCACGATGACCTGCAGCCGGCGCAGCAGGCTGGGCAGCGTGGCCAGCGCCGCGAGCGCCACGGCCAGCGGCGCCCACGTCTCCGCCAGCAGCGCCGCGGCCAGCGCCGGCGCCCGCGAGAACCGCCCCACCCCGCCCTCCACCATCGCCGCCGCCGTCTCCATCCCTATGCCACCAGCCGCCGACCAGACCAACAGCAGTCCAAGATAATTTAATTTAAAAGAGAGAGAAATCGCGTCGCTCGTGTGGAGCAAAGGAAAGCGGGTGAGGTGTACGACGAAATGGGGAAGGAAAGGAAGCGAGCGAGGCTACGAGCCTACGGCGTCGCTTTAAAGCCGCGCACACGGGTCCGGGGCCTCCGGGCGGGTTTTTCAAAATTCCCGTTACGCCCACTGTGGGGGCAGGATGTCAGTGACCAAGCCTTCGAGACCAGGAGAAAAGTCGCAGGCAGCGGAGGGCGGAGGAAGTAGGCGCGGGTGGGACACGGAACAGCAGTACCGTCGTATCAACAGCAGCCGCACCCCACGGTGGAACCGTGGTCCGTGGAAGCGTGGGCAAGCGCGCATTGGGGATGCATGACGCGTGGGTCCGGAGGAATACATGGGCCCACCCTTGCCTCTTTGGGTACGAAACGGAGCTGCTAACGCGGGCCCCGGACGCGACAGAGATGGCGTCTTGGGGCGGGCGACGCGCTGCGCTGGGCGCGGTGGCTCAGCAGCAACCCCGAGTGCACGTGCGGCGGCAAGACTGACGGGTGGGACCAGGATGCACAGTGGTGCTTGCACGGCGGTTACGCCGCCGCGTGTAGGCGACGCGCCGGCACCGCCCGGCCGGCGGGGTTGGAGGCTCGGAGCTAGTACACGGCTGTGAATCAGCGCCAGGTGTGCGCGCGTGGGGACGCTCAGACTGGATCATGCGGCGGAGGTGCACCGGGCCGCCGCGATTGGTGCTCAGCCACTAGCTCTCTGACACGTCGGATCCCTCGTCGCCTCGTCGACGTCTCTCTGCATCGAAATTCGAGGCGCTTTCTGGCCTGTTGGTTTATCCGAACAGCAGCCGCGTCGGACGACTCGTTTGTAAGATAGCCTCGGACCAGAAGTGACTCGTTTGGTAGTACTGTACAAATTGTACTCTACTCTTCTGCTACGCCCCCCCCCCCCCCCCCCCACCCCACACACACACAAAAAAAAAGAAATAGAAGAACGATTTCGGTTTGCTTTTGTGTTGCAAATATGTTTTGGTTCAACTGAGGCCTCTAGTTCGATTACATAGTATAACCTCTGCACAATCTGATACATTGAGATTTAAGGGGAAAAATGTTCACCCTATTCCGTTGTGTTTAACTCGTTTTTCAAACCGTTCCTACTAGTGGCTACATTGATTGGGTACTGTACCGATCCATTAGATGTACATTAGCGGTTCGAGATGTTTGCTGACAAGGAAGGTCAATATCCTATATGGTGGTGCTGAAGAATCTGGATGAGGGAGGTAGAGACGGGAAAAGAGATGAAAAGTTAGGGATAATATACGACGGTAACAACGAGGAAGAGGAGACAGAAGCGCTTGTGGTGGCTGCATAGTTGGTTGCGCATGCAAGTGGTAAGGCTTATTTTATCGGTTTGTTAGGTGAGACGTGGAAAACACAGATTCACACGCTTCATGTGTGACGCTTAATGGGTGAGGCGCATCCAATTAGAGTGGTGGGGGGGCTACGGGTGATCAGGACGTGGAAGTTGATCGTGGTGCGATGGGTAGCACGTCCGGTTGGATCGTGGTGGGTGGTAGGGGTGTGCAGGCTAATCGGGGTACAACGGGTAGCTCATCGGCAATCAATTTGGGTTGGTCAAGGGGATGGGTCCATCACCAGGTTATGAATAGAGTCAAATATATAGGCTAAGAATAATAAATATATGGTCATTATATCATGTTAATAAATCATAGATCCTATCATTAGTCTGTGAATGTATGGTATGGTGTCATGAACTAAACACAACACATATATTTCAAGTCATTCAATAATTTATCCACCTCAAGATTTGTGATGTATTTTAAGTCAATCCTTTCTACCATATTGGTGTAATTGTATTATCATGATTGAATCGACTTAATGTGTGAGGCATGCATGGTCAGAGCGCGGGGCACGCCGTGGGTGGCGAGGATGTGCGGGCTAATTAGGGTGCGGTAGGTAACAAGTTCGGTTGGATCGCGATGGGTGGTCGAGACGTGCGGGCTAATCGAGGTGTGGTGGGTAGGGCATCAATGATCGATTTGGGCGGGCCAAGGTGATGGACCTATTACCCTAGGTGATGAATATAGTCACATATATATAGGCTAAGAATAATAAATATATGGTCACTATATCATTTAATAAATAGTAGATCCTATCATTAGATGTACGTGAGTGTGCGAATGGATGGTATGGTGTTGTGAACTAACCACAACATATATATATATTAAGTCACTTAATAGTTTATTCACCTTGAGATTCGTAACATATTTTAAGTCAATCTTTTCTATCGGATTGGCATAATTACTTTATCATGATTGGACCCGCTTAATGGGTGAGGCGCGCCCGGTGGGTGGTGAGGACGTGCAGGCTAATTGGGGTGTGACAGGTAGCATGTCCAGTTGGATCTTGGTGAGTGGTGGAGCATGGGGGCTAATCAGAGTGCGATGGGTAGCACGTTAGTGATCGGTTTGGGTTGGTCAATGTGATGGGTCCACCACCCTAGGAGATGAATAGAGTTTGTATATATAGGCTAAGAATAATAAATATATGGTCATTATATCGTGTTAAATAAATAGTAGATCCTATCATTAGATGTACGTGAGTGAGTGTGAGCGTGGATGGTATGGTGTCGTGAACTAACCACAACATATATATTTTACTTTCGAGATTCATAACATATTTTAAGTGAATCATTTCTACTAGATTGGCATAAATATTTCATCACGATTGGAGCTACTTATTAATGGGTGAGGCACACCTAGTTGGAGCGCGAGGCACACGGTGGGTGGTCAGGACATGCAGGCTAATTGGGGTGCGGCAGGTAGCACGTCTGGTTGGATTGTGGTGAGTGGTCGGGTGTGCGGGCAGATTGCGGTGCAGTGGGTTGCACATCGATGATCGATTTGTGTTAGTCAAGGTGATGGGTCCATCACCCTAGGTGATGAATAGAGTCATACTCATATAGGCTAAGAATATCAAACATATGGATTATGTCGTATTAATAAATGGTAGATCCAATTATTAGATGTACGTGAGTTTGTGCATGGATGTATGGTGCCGTGAACTAATCCCATATGTTTGTATTAAGTCATTCAATAGTTTATTCATCTCGAGATCCATAATATATTTGAAGTCGACCTTTTCTATCAGATTGACATAAATATTTTATCATGATTGGACGCGGTTAATGGATCCGAAGGTATATCTGTAACCATTTGTTATATTCTAGAAGACTAAACTAACCACAACATATATATTTCACTTTCGAGATTCATAACATATTTTACATGAATCATTTCTACTAGATTGGCATAAATATTTCATCACGATTGGACCTACTTATTAATGGGTGAGGCACACCTAGTTGGAGCGTGAGGCACACGGTGGGTGGTCAGGACATGCATGCTAATTGGGGTGCGTCAGGTAGCACGTCTGGTTGGATTGTGGTGAGTGGTCGGGCGTGGGGGCAGATTGCGATGCAGTGGGTTGCACATAGATGATCGATTTGTGTTAGTCAAGGTGATGGGTCCATCACCCTAGGTTATGAATAGAGTCATACATATATAGACTAAGAATATCAAACATATGGATTATGTCGTGTTAATAAATGGTAGATCCAATTATTAGATGTACGTGAGTTTGTGCATGGATGTATGGTGCCGTGAACTAATCCCATATGTTTGTTTTAAGTCATTCAATAGTTTATTAATCTCGAGATTCGTAATATAAGAAGTCGATCTTTTCTATCAGTTTGGCATAAATATTTTATCACGATTGGACGCGGTTAATAGATCCGAAGGTATATCTGTAACCATTTGTTATATTCTAGAAGACTAAACTAACCACAACATATATATTTTACTTTCGAGATTCATAACATATTTTAAGTGAATCATTTCTACTAGATTGGCATAAATATTTCATCACAATTGGAGCTACTTATTAATGGGTGAGGCACACCTAGTTGGAGCGCGAGGCACACGATGGGTGGTCAGGACATGCAGGCTAATTGGGGTGCGGCAGGTAGCACGTCTGGTTTGGATTGTGGTGAGTGGTCGTGCGTGCGGGCAGATTGCGATGCAGTGGGTTGCGCATCGATGATCGATTTGTGTTAGTTAAGGTGATGGGTCCATCGCCCTAGGTGATGAATAGAGTCATACATATATAGGCTAAGAATATCAAACATATGGATTATGTCGTGTTAATAAATGGTAGATCCAATTATTAGATGTACGTGAGTTTGTGCATGGATGTATGGTGCCGTGAACTAATCCCATATGTTTGTTTTAAGTCATTCAATAGTTTATTCATCTTGAGATTAGTAATATATTTGAAGTCGATCTTTTCTATCAGATTGCATAAATATTTTATCACGATTGGACGCGGTTAATGGATCCGAAGGTATATCTGTAACCATTTGTTATATTCTAGAAGACTAAACTAACCACAACATATATATTTTACTTTCGAGATTCATAACATATTTTAAGTGAATCATTTCTACTAGATTGGCATAAATATTTCATCACGATTGGAGCTACTTATTAATGGGTGAGGCACACCTAGTTGGAGCGCGAGGCACACGATGGGTGGTCAGGACATGCAGGCTAATTGGGGTGCGGTAGGTAGCACGTCTGGTTGGATTGTGGTGAGTGGTCGTGCGTGCAGGCAGATTGCGGTGCAGTGGGTTGCGCATCGATGATCGATTTGTGTTAGTTAAGGTGATGGGTCCATCACCCTAGGTGATGAATAGAGTCATACATATATAGTCTAAGAATATCAAACATATGGATTATGTCGTGTTAATAAATGGTAGATCCAATTATTAGATGTACGTGAGTTTGTGCATGGATGTATGGTGCCGTGAACTAATCCCATATGTTTGTTTTAAGTCATTCAATAGTTTATTCATCTCGAGATTCGTAATATATTTGAAGTCGATCTTTTCTATCAGATTGGCATAAATATTTTATCACGATTGGACGCGGTTAATGGACCCGAAGGTATATTTGTAACCATTTATTGTATTCTAGAAGAGTGAGGCAAAGTAATAAAACCGAAAATGACTAATCTATTCTGCCTTTTATGCTGTATGAGTCACTGTTGTAACTATCTTATTATTCTTTTTTATCTTCTCCATTGAATTAACCTTCAAAGGAGAGTTACTTAAAGGGAGAAAACTTTGGTTTATTCATTTGTGTTGTCGTGTTTTTGATTCCAAAGCAAGTGATCAAGCTGCAATTGTATTGCTTTTGTGGTGATTGTAACAGGGACCTTAATGCAATGCTATAGTGGGGAGAGGCGGTAAAAATCTGATTGCAAAAACAAGGGACCTGGCGCGAAATGTCAAAAAAATTTGGACCATTTCTCGATTTGTGCGTGTCATCCTTGCGCAGGGGCCATGCTAATCTTCTCTGTATCGTTCCAATTTTATCGGATGTCTCCGAAGAGACAGTGCACAGCGCTTCGCTTCGACTTATAAGCCGGTGTTCCTAAGGTTTGCTGAGCAAGGTGGTTCTAAAAAAAAGTCTCGGCTCGCTTGCACCAGCCTAGCATGTGAATCGGACCGAAGCGCGTGGGCTGGACAGTCAGGGCGCAAGCTAGCAAAGCGGAACAGGGCGTTTCTTAATTAAGCTCTCCTCTTCCTCGATCAGTCGATCTAACCCATCAGCATCCGCTGTGAACGTGCGCGCTTTCTGGTCCTGGGTCTTGGCCCGGCCGGATGCATCTAAGCGCTGCTGGTGCTGATAGTGAGTGACATTTGTTAACCCGCCCATCAGTACATTACGTACGACTGATGTTATATTATATACTAGGTGAGTGCCCGTGCTTTGCAACGGTAACATATAATATCATGATAATTTATGTACAAATATGTGTTATATTGTTATAACAAAAGAATTTGTAATCCATTTGTGATCTTAGCTATATCATTAGGTTTTTAATAGAGTAGTATAGATATGGAAGTCAACATCTGTCAATGGATATTAAAACTATATTAAGAAAATAACATGCCATAATGGATACCCAAAAGCAACACATGCTAGATCACATTCAGAGATCCCTTCGGTGCCTGTTAAAAACAATATACGCTTAGGCCAAGTTATTGTATTAAACAAAAAGGACATGGCAAGTGGCTCCTAAGAAATCATATTAGCTACAACTTTATTCCCTTATTATCACACCTAGACACATATAAGAGTTGTTCAGTATTATAGCGGATCATGCTACCTAGATATGGTGTAGAATATCTTGGAGTTCTGTAATGATCTCTGCAAAAGTCGGACGAACGTTATGATCTCATCCCAAAACTGTCGAATCAGTTTGGTCAACCTTGGGTGCATGCTAGCCAGAATGATGATTGCTACATCATCAGCAAGTGGGGTTAGTTTCATTGTCATTCACACTACATTTCTAAAACAAGCATCATTAGCAGTGAAGACATTTGGAATAGAAATCCATACATGACTTACTCCAAGTGCAGTTTAGATTTGGTAATTCAGCAAGACAACTTACATTTGCATGTTTAGGTCTACTGTTGGATCAGCTAGTGCAGTAGCAAATGCAGCTTTCAAACTCTGTTTCTCAAAGTATCTAAAATGAAAAAAGACGAGTAAAGTAAAAGAAAAAGATACAAATGTAACAATGTATCAAAAACGAATGTGAAAACTAAAAGCAACCTTGATATGGAATGGTGGGTTAAAAACATGACTTGCATTATTGAAGCCATATATCAACTGTAAAAGAGGAAGAAACATGAGAGCTAAATTATTTGTCATAAGGAATTGTCAGAACAACAGGGTATTTCAAAAATCAAACCAGGGTACCTATTCCCAAGATCCGCAAGACCAGTATAGCCAGGTCCAAATAGTATTTCAACATCTTGTTGCTCAGGATTGTGTCCAAGGCCATCGTGAGTGCCGACTGCATGAAGAACGTCTAGTAAGAATCGCTACTCATCCGTGATAAACAAGCAGGCACAAGTTGTGGCATTCTCCACTGCCTGAGCAGCACCCATATCTAAGCCTTAGGAACGCCATTTTGATATTGAGCGCAGTTTAGAAGATAGGTATTCTTACATTCCTATTTTCCTACCTTTGAATTCATAGCGGGTAAATAATACTTGAATCAGAAGTGTGTGGCTCCCCCTTTCAGCACCAGGGCTAAATATGTCGCTGTGTACTCCATCTATCTGTACTACAGATTAGGACTGTAATTGCATCATAGAAAGATATATGATCACGGATTATGAATAATGACTGAAGGTTGCAGAAGAACAAAATATGACATATACCTTCCCATGGCATTATAGATTGCAGCAAGGTTGTTGTACACACCAAGAGTATTAGGATGAGAAGTGCCACACTCCTGCTCCAGAACCGCCCTTGCCTCCTCAAACAACTATGCAACCTCGTCTATCTTGAACAGCTACACACAAGCTAGCCCCATCTGGTTCAACAGAATGCGAAAAATGTCGACTTCCTCTCACCAATGGCCCTAGACTTTGCAACTGCACCCTTGAACGAGTTCCCCGAATTTGCATACCTCCCACCATGTAGTACAGAACGCCCATTTGTGCCACAACACCGGCAACAATGCTCCACTCCCTCGATGAGCCCTCGCCTGAGTGCCCTATGAAGAAGCTTTTGGGCCTCATCGAGATCGCCAAGTGCCTCATAGATTACAGGAATCTCCATTAAGCCTCCAGCGATCTCATCAGGAGCAGCACCACTCACCCCTCTAGTCGGGCTCGACAGGCTGCAGCTGCTGGTAGTCGTCGCCGTCGGCTGCACCGGCCTCAGGCTCGCTGTCAGCATACGATTCTTGTGCCGGACTGTGACGGCGCGCTCGAGGACGGGGATGGCGTCGGCGTGGCGATCGAGCCCGCAGTGGATGGCAGCAGCCAGTGGCAGACCTAGGATTTTTGTATAGGGTGTGCCACAACAAATTTTTTTTATATATAATTCTATCTAATATATAATTTTATAGTACATTCGGTATTTAACATAACAGCTAAGCATCAAAGTTGCATACATTAGATTACAAACAGTTTGTTTGAACATGTTTAGGCATAAAAATTACAAAACTATTTATCCAGCCTACTTATGTTTCCGCCACACATGACAAGAAAAGTTGAACATCATAACATAAATTTTACTTGAAATTTACGGCGGTAGAAAATCCATCAGTTTGGTTATTGTTAACAAGGGTTGCAAAATGACCGACCTATATTAATTAAATGACGATGTTCATTTAGATCTTTTTAGGATTCATACAGACTATCCACGTGATGTACGAAGCACGTGTGATCAAATGGAAACGAGAATATCTGAATTGGACGAGAAAACCAACATTTCCTTACCAATTCAATTAAAGTAATCATCCTTGTACCATGTACTTCCAGCTTCAGCAGGTGTCTCGGAGCAGAAAAGGATGCTGCAATAATTAAATCCAATGAAGTTATTATACTACTGCATCCACATTACAAGAAAATAAAGTCAAACACCTACTAATGCAAAGCTTAGAAATTGGGAATTAAAAATCGCAATTGCTATTGTGGAGATCAGATCAGTGCTCACCGGAGGAGTGGAGCACTGGATGAGACCTTTGTGTCTACCCTGCCCAGCCAGCCAGGAGGCGGTGGATGCGGTCGGTTGCCAGGCGGGGCACGACGTTGGAAGTCGGAGCCACGGCGGCCTGGTGGCTGGCGCTGGCCAACCCCGGCTGCGTGTCTGGTGTCTGGTGGCTGAGAGATCAACCTGCTCAATAAAACCTTAGCATCATTCCATAGTGCATAACATTACTGCAGCTTTTGAAAACAGCAGGAGCATGATTCAGTGTTCTATCACTGAAGATGTTGATAACATAATGCAAGTGGTATATGCAAACAAGTTCAAATAATTCTAAGACAACTGATTCAACATCACAGAAGATAACTCATTCAGCATCTGACACTGATACATGGCGACATGTTCAGAAAATCATAAAATCTAAGACAATATTTATTTGCTCTTCAAGTTCTCTTCCCAAATGCACATTGGCCTTGTCAGGTCCTCATAGCTAGCAGCAACCATCAAATTGTAGTTCTTACTTCGAGAATCATATGATAAATTAAACAGTACACCATGAGTACAACAATGTAAACAGAGGCAAGTTTTGCATAATGATAAAAAAAAAGTCTTTGGACACAGAGAGCTGACATGATGCAATGTTCTAGGGCCACAACCAAAATAGACTCTACCACAATTAAGGTCCTTCTCACCAGACACCCAGGTGATAAAATGGAGAAACATGTTTAGAACTGAAATAGAGCTCCAGTGATCAGAACTGCAGGGTGATGTAAACATGTTCAATACTACATGCAGGGTGATCAGATCTGCAGGGTGCTCCAGTGATCTGGACTGAAATAGAGCCCATGCGAGATTTAAGACATCATTCAGACCAAAAACTAAATGTAGGTTCTGCACATTCAGACCAAAAACATTTTTGCTTATCTGTAAGGGAGCACAATTAAATTTACAAGGATGCAAAAAAATCAAGCAGTAGCAATGTACATTAAGACCCAGCTCTATGAATAGCTGAACAACCACCAACTATGCACAGTAATATGTACAAATGCGGAATAGCGGTAGTCTTTAAAAATACAATATGACTCACACATTAAGAGTAGCAGTACTATCACGTGTCCCTCCAAGCACAAATACAGAATAAAAAAGTTGTGGGATGTATGTAACTATGTGGTCCTGTACTGTACCTGTAAACATGTTAAATACTATTGTTGATAGCAAGTAAATTGCATATATGTAAGCATGGTTGAAAGCATATATTGTTGTCAGCATTTGTAAACTCCATAAAAGCAACTATTGTAGACATGTAAACTCCATAAAAGGAATCATAGAACTTACTGGAGCATATGAAGTATGAACACCCTCCTTATAGAGTCTCCGGAAGTGCGAAAAACATGGTCATCTGATTTGGGACATTCACAAGCACATGTAAAAATGTTCTATATGCTACCTGGATTATTGTGAGGCTCCACAAAGCTGTAATCCCGTCTGGCGGCGACACATAAAGTTATTTTTGTACTCAGTAGTGCATGAATTAATTAATTATTTCTCCATATATTGTTATTGTGTTCTTGTCCCTACTTTGAACTCCAATTATGATTGGATATCATGAAGGCAATAAAAGGGACATACACATCAAGCATGGCAAGGGGTCCCATTACCATACAGTGGCAGTTTTTGCGGGTAGGGGGCATGCGCCGCGACGGCGCTACCTCGGCGGGCATCATGGGAGGGGACTCATTCTAAATGCTAATGTATCGTCAATGTATGCACTGATGTTTTGAAATTCACCTAGTTACCAATCAAATAGTTTCGCTGGCTCTTGGGGAAGTGGAGTTACTGACCTTGGATGATGCGGACGCCGACGTCGAGGAGCAAAATAGAATCAGTAAACTTCTTGTTAGTGATTTACTCTCTTTTGTAATGACATTGACATTTCAACCAAGATCAGATTTTCTCAAGCAAAATAGAAGGAGCTGGTAACTTACAATTGTTGGGCCAACCGAGTAGTCAAATTCTGCGGACAGAGATATGTGCATGGTTGAAGCGGAAGGCAGGAGCTGGTAGCTTATAAATGCTTGTTTGAGCGAAAAATAAGTGTAGTTTCAGCACTTAACTAAAAACCTTGGATAAACCAACAGAAGGTGCTAACCACTGATTCATTACAGGTAGCCAACAAGAAATAACCCAAGTGATGGAAGCTGGTATATCAGATAACATTTGGCTCCATGTATCTAGTAATTAACCATAGGTAGTCAGCAAGCAAACTCAATCAATCTCGCGAGGTATATTAAGAAACGTCTAACATGTATCTATCAACTAAAGGATACACAATAGAGGCAGTGGCCAAGAAATGTGTGGACACACCTCCATGATCGGTATTTTTTTCTCAGCAAAACAATCAGCCCCCCACGGAGATGCCTCTCTTGAGGGCGACATCCTCGGCGAGCTGTTCCTCCGCGAATAGCTTGGTCGTGGCCATCTGGCGCTTGATTTCCCTCTTCTTCGAACACTGCATCAACACAAAACCAGCGGGAGTCTTAGAAAATCAGAAGGGCAGGGGAACCCCTTATCTTGATCCAGATCCAAGACAACACAACACAAACGCAGGTGCGTGGGTCCAAAAATGAGGGCGATGATCCGGTCGAATTAGTGGGAGTGAGGCAGCGGAGGTGACGTCAGCGTCGAGGACGGGGGCAGGGAGGATGTGAGTAGGATGGGGGCGAGAAGGATGGCCTGGGCGCGTGGAGCTTGTTGGCGCAGCAGGGTCGAAGACAGCGGTGTCTAGCGGAGCTTGCGGACATGGAAAAGAGGAGAAAGTCGTTGGTGAGGAGCTTGGTGTGGACGACGCACTTGGAGGAGGTTGGTGTGGACGACGCACTTGGTGTGGACCAGCAGAACATCCCCGCGGCGGCCATTAGGGGAGCTCGGAGAGGGGCGACGCTGGTGTCCTTGGATCCATCGGCGTCGACCTCGCGAGCTAGGGCAAGCGCAGATCCGGACGTCTTGTTGGGGGCGACGCTCGAAGCGGGGGCGCTTGGAATTGGGCGAGACCTGCGATCCAACGACGGTCACACGCGCGTAGCCGGTAGACGGCCAACGCGCGCAGATGGCAGGCGGGGATGGTGGCGAGATTTGGAGATTCTCCTTCCGAGGGAGGAGCGGATCCGACGGCATGGACAGCAGAGGCTCTGCTCGCGGGCGTGGGATCCGGGGGCGGAGGCTCTGCTCGCGGGTGGCTGGAAGACACGCGCAGAGGGCGTGGACAGCAGAGAGGAGAGCGGGGGCGAGGGAGATGCCAGACGCGCGCAGATGGAGGGCGGGGATGGCGGCTGGTGCTGCGCGGAGCGGAGGGTGTCGCAGGTGGGAGGCAGAACCGTGCGCCATTACGTTGTGAACGTCTACACTACGTTCTTAAGTAGTAGTAGAGATATAGCTCGTGACTACACCCAAATCGAGTTTTGGTTATGTTCGTACATTCAAAAAGCTTCAAGAAGATTGATTTAACTCGTGGGAAAAATAATTTCTGCGTGCTAGAAATCAGTGGCGGACGCAGGACAGAATTTCATGTGGGGCCAAACAAAATCATAAGACATCTAGATAAGACTATAAAACAGATGTAACGCTGCATATAGAATCTAGTGATCGAACAATAGAAATTAAAATTTGAAAGAAGAGAAAAATATGAACAAGAAAACAGTACGTGTCAATGTTGCGATGGCTGAATGACTGAATTGCGCGGGTGTGTGAGCGCAGACAGAAGGGGGATGGACGGGCGACATCGACATTGGTGCGGCGACAGAGTCGGTGAGCGTAGAAGGGGAGCCAGGTGTGGCAGCAACATTGGGGTAACGCAGAAGGGGGCAGGCGACAAAGTTAGGACGAGTACAACAAGGGGATGACGACGATGGAGTCGAGCGCTTCTACCTTTTGTCGATCGGATACAACGATAACAGAACATAAGCGGAATTGGGCTGTTTTACAAAGTTGTGGAGTTTGATTGTTGGCATGATGGTGGATGTGTGCTGTATTTTTGCCTTCATGTACTTACTATTTTTTCCAAATCACATCATATTCAACATATATATAAGAAGACAAAAAATGAGGTGGGGCCCCAGCCCCCGTGGCTCCGCCCCTGCTACAAAATGAAGGTATTAGTATATACGAACGAGGATGATGACATGCGCTGAGTTAATTACTTCATTTATGATCGAGATGACATGTATATTCTTAGAAAACTCAACTTTCATAAAAGAAAACTAAAACTTTTTTAACTCGTTTGAGTGGTCACGACCGACTCCAATAAGATCTGGTAAAGCGTTCTGTCATGTAAATATATCTGATAATGTACTTCCCTACGCGCCCAACAACGCACGCTAAAGGCTCCTCTATTTTACTGGTGGGCACCGACGCTCTCCAAACATGGCAGCCGTTCTCGTGTCCGCTAAAGCGAGTCTACTCCTCGCTACAGCTCTCGTTCATAGAGTACAGCCTCCCATGCGTTTTCGTCTAACGTTTTCATTTTTTTCATTTCCGCTGCGTTGTCGTCTAGCGGCCGGGGATGATTTCGTCCGCTGAGTTAATTACTTCATCTATGGTCAAGATGGCGTGTATATTCTTAGAAAATTCAACTTTCAAAAAAGAAAACTAAAACGTTTTTAGCTCGTTTGAGTGGTTAAGACTGGCTCCAACATGGTTTGGTAAAGCGTTCTGTCATGTAAATATAGCAGATAAAGTACTTCCCTACACGCCCAACATCGCACTCTAAACGCTCCTCTGTTTTACCGGCTGGCTCCGACGCTCTCCAAACATGGCGGGCGTTCTCCTGTCCGCTAAAGCGAGTCTGCTCCTCACTACAGCTCTCGTTCGTAGAGTACAGGCTCTCGTACGTTGTCGTCTAGCGTTTTAATTTTTTTCATTTATGTTGCGTTGTCGTCTAGCGGCAGGGGATGATTTCATGCGCTAAGTTAATTACTTCATCTATGGTCGAGATGGCATATATATTCTTAGAAAACTCAACTTTCATAAAATAAAACTAAAACTTTTTTAGCTCGTTCGAGAGGTTAAGACTGGCTCCAACAAGGTCTGGTAAAGCGTTCTATCATGTTAATATAGCAGATAAAGTACTTCCCTACGCGCCCAACAACGCACACTAAAGGCTCCTCTATTTTATCGGCCGGCTCCGACGCTCTCCAAACGTGGCAGACGTTCTCCTGTCCGCTAAAGCGAGTCTGCTCCTCGCTACAACTCTCGTCCGTAGAGTACAACCTCCCAAACGTTGTCGCCGAGGATGGTGTCATGCGCTGAGTTAATTACTTCATCTATGGTCGAGATGGCGTGTATATTCTTAGAAAACTCAACTTTCATAAAACAAAACTAAAACTTTTTTTAGCTCGTTTGAGAGGTTACGATCGGCTCCAACAAGGTCTGGTAAAGCGTTCTGTCATGTTAATATAGCAGAAAAAGTACTTCCCTACGCGCCCAACAACACACGCTAAAGGCTCCTCTATTTTACCAGGTGGCTCCGACGCTCTCCAAACATGGCGGATGTTCTCCTGTCCGCTAAAGTGAGTCAGCTCCTCGCTACAGCTCTCGTTCGTAGAGTACAGGCTCTCGTACGTTGTTGTCTAGTGTTTTGATTTTTTTCATTTATGTTGTGTTGTCGTCTAGCGGCCGGGGATGATTTCATGCGCCGAGTTAATTACTTCATCTATGGTCGAGATGGCATGTATATTCTTAGAAAACTCAACTTTCATAAATGAAAACTAAAACTTTTTTAGCTCGTTTGAGTGGTTAAGATTGGCTCCAACAAGGTCTGGTAAAGCGTTCTGTCATGTAAATATAGCAGATAAAGTACTTCCCTACGCGCCCAACAGCGCACGCTAAATGCTCCTCTATTTTACCAGTTGGCTCCGACGCTCTCCAAACGTGGCGGACGTTCTCCTGTCCGCTAAGGCGAGTCTGCTACTCGCTACAGCTCTCGTTCGTAGAGTACAACCTCCTGTACGTTGTCGTCTAGCGTTTTCATTTTTTTCATTTTTGTTGCGTTGTCGTCTAGCGACAGGGGATGATTTCATGCACTGAGTTAATTACTTCATCTATGGTCAAGATGGCATGTATATTCTTAGAAAACTCAACTTTCATAAAAGAAAACTAAAACTTTTTTTAGCTCGTTCGAGAGGTTAAGACTGGCTCCAACAAGTTCTGGTAAAGCGTTCTATCATGTTAATATAGCAAATAAAGTACTTCCTTACGCGCCCAACAACGGACGCTAAAGGCTCCTCTATTTTATCAGCCGGCTCCGACGCTCTCCAAACGTGGCAGACGTTCTCCTGTCCGCTAAAGCGAGTCTGCTCCTCGCTACAACTCTCGTCCGTAGAGTACAACCTCCCATACGTTGTCGTCTAGCGTTTTCATTTTTTTTTTCATTTTTGTTGCGTCGTCGTCTAGCGACAGGGGATGATTATATGCGCTGAGTTAATTACTTCATCTATGGTCGAGATGGCATGTATATTCTTAGAAAACTCAACTTTCATAAAAGAAAACTAAAACTTTTTTGGCTTGTTTGAGTGGTTAAGACTGGCTCTAACAAGGTCTGGTAAAGCGTTCTGTCATGTAAATATAGCAGATAAAGTACTTCCCTACGCGCCCAACAACGCACACTAAATGCTCCTCTATTTTACCAGTTGGCTCCGACCCTCTCCAAATGTGGCAGACGTTCTCCTGTCCGCTAAAGCGAGTCTGCTCCTCGCTACAGCTCTCGTTCGTAGAGTACATCCTCCTGTACGTTGTCGTCTAGCGTTTTCATTTTTTTCATTTTTGCTGCGTTGTCGGCTAGCGGCCAGGGATGATTTCATGCGTTGAGTTAATTACTTCATCTATGGTCGAGATGTCGTGTATATTCTTAGAAAAATCAACTTTCATAAAAGAAAACTAAAACTTTTTTTTAGCTCGTTTGAGAGGTCAAGACGGGCTCCAACAAGGTCTGGTAAAGCGTTCATCATGTTAATATAGCAGATAAAGTACTTCCCTACGTGCCCAACAACACACGCTAAATGCTCCTCTATTTTAAGAGCTGGCTCCGACGCTCTCCAAACATGGTAGACGTTCTCCTGCCTGCTAAAGCGAGTCTGCTCCTCGCTATAGCTCTCGTTCGTAGAGTACATCCACCCGTACGTTGTCGTCTAGCATTTTCATTTTTTCATTTCTGTTGCGTTGTCGTCTAGCGACCGAGGATGATGTCATGCGCTGAGTTAATTACTTCATCTATGGTCGAGATGGAGTGTATATTCTTAGAAAACTCAACTTTCATAAAAGAAAACTAAAACATTTTTAGCTCGTTTGAGAGGTTAAGACCGGCTCCAACAAGGTCTGGTAAAGCGTTCTGTCATGTAAATATAGCAGATAAAGTACTTCACTACGCGCCCAACAACGCACACTAAAGGCTCCTCTATTTTATCGGCTGGCTCCGACGCTCTCCAAACGTGGCGGACGTTCTCCTGTCCGCTAAAGCGAGTCTGCTCCTCGCTATAGCTCTCGTCCGTAGAGTACAACCTCCCGTGCGTTGTCGTCTAGAGTTTTCATTTTTTTTCATTTTGGTTGCATTGTCGTCTAGCGGCCGGGGATGATTTCATGCGCTGAGTTAATTACTTCATCTATGGTCGAGATGGCGTGTATATTCTTAGAAAACTCAACTTTCGTAAAATAAAACTAAAACTTTTTTAGCTCGTTTGAGAGGTTAAGACCGGCTCCAACAAGGTCTGGTAAAGCGTTCTGTCATGTATTTTAATACTTGGTCTTAGATTGAAAGAGAAATGGAGTTAAAGTCAAAGTCAAAAGCTTCAATTACATCTCTATCAGTATCAAACATCCTTTGCCCAACTCATGTACTTTATTTCATATCTTTCTTGTTAAAGGCCACCAGATTTCTTCATTTTTGGCGCTTAATGCCAAAGGGGAGAAATTAATAGGCCAAAGCAAAAGGACCGCACCACCACTCTGTTTTTAGAATAGTTTTATCTTCCAAATTGTTACTATTGCATTTGCAAAAACCCTCTTGACAGCTAAGAGGAGAATAACTATTTTTTACCAAAAAAGGGAGAACTTTTATAGGAGGAGCTTTTACTTAACCAAAGGAAAAGCATTTGAAAAAGGGGGAGAATATTTCGAACTTGGATTTTTTTTGAAAAGTTGTATTCATATACCTTAGGCCAATTTCAAAAGAATTTGAAAAGACTTTACCAAATGTTCTGAAAAAACAAGCTGAGTGGTGCAAATGTGGTCCAAAATTTTAACTATGTCAAAAACATTAATTTGAATTTAGAACTGCTTTCAATCCTAGTAACTTATGCACTCTTGTCGATTTGCAAACCAGTTATATTTCTACTCTTTACATTTGCTTTGGTTTGAGTTGGCATCAATCACCAAAAAGGAGGAGATTGAAAGGGAAATGGTCTCTACCATATTCTCTAATTTATTTTGGTGCTTGATGACCATCAAAACCTTAGGGACTAGCTTTTTTGCCTAGTCTAAAATTCACATGTGCATAAGTACACTCAACTTAGTTCTAAGTCAGAAATAGCTCAAAACCGACCATAGAGGGGTATAACTTGGAAAACATAAAGGTTACCTAGTTTCATACTTTGGACAAGTTGCTTACACCCAGTGGCGGACCTAGAATTTTTATATAGGGTGTGCCGCAACAAAATTTTTATGTAAATTCTATCAAATATACATATAATTTATAGTAAATTTGGTAAACAATTCGATATATGTATATAAAATTTGGCATTCAACAATTAAGTATGAAAGTTGCATACATTAAACATACAGATTTCAATAATACTACTTATCTGGCCTGCGCTTCCTCAACGCCATAAAAGTCTCAATTATATCTTCTTCATTCACTTCGAAGAAAATATCCCTCTCGATGTATGTAACGAGACAATCATCCAAAAGACTATCACACATCTTGTTTCTCAATTTAGTCTTCACTAAACTCATTGCAGAAAATGCCCTTTCAACACTTGCTGTCGCTACCGGCAAAAGCAATACCAATTTGAGAAGCAAATAAACCATATCAAACACCTTATGTCTCTTTGTTTCAACAAGCTTAACTGAGAGGTCCACAAGATTAGTTATGTCTTTGAATCTATCATCTTCTCTTATGCCATCAATATAATTGTCAAGTTGCAAGTCAAGCTTTAACAAGTCAGTGTTTGACATGTCATTAGGATAGAAATCAGCTAGCTTTCGTACCTTGTGTGCATCAAAAGAAGCAAAGGAGTTGGAAGGATCTAATGCTGACATACAAGAAAGCAGCTCCATATTAGCCTCACTAAACCGACTATCAAGCTCTAGGCTAATTTGATCAATGACCCCAATATATACTTCTCTTCTGAAGTGGTCATCATTGGTTTGGTTATGAACAAATCGTGATGATCTTCCATAAGGCTTATAATTTCCATCCATAGCAGGAACTTCGATATCATGTTTGTTGCAAAATGAAGTGATTCTTTGAAGAAATTGATCCCAACCATCAAGCCTTAACTGTTGCATTCTTCTCTTTGCCACATTAACAAGTGAAATTGCATTAATAATATCTTGCTCCCTTCTTTGCAAACACACTGATAGATCATTTGTATATCCAAGAATAACAAACATTAAGTGTGCATCAAAAACAAAGTCAAATGACTCAAATGCTCCAAGCATAGAATGTATCCTTGTCCAATCACTTCTAACTGTAGTATCCTCTCCAAGAATCATGAGAACATCTCGAATTACAGGATACATAGTAATTATGTTACATATAGTTTTGTAATAAGAGCCCCATCGAGTCTCACCAGGCCTAGGCAACCCCATCTCTTGATTCAATCCTCTCCCAGTTTCAAGTTCACCACATTCAAGTGATTTCATTAGATTCTCAAGTCTAGCATCTCGAAGCATACCGTGACGCTTACAAGAAACTCCAACAATATTCAATAAGAGAGTTACTTGATCAAGAAACCACACACAATCATTATTTCCCTTGGAAACAACAACAAGAACTAGTTGGAGTTGATGTGCAAAACAATGGATATAATAAGCAGAAGGTGACTCTTGCATGATCAATGTTTTCAATCCTTTAATATCACCTCTCATGTTGCTAGCCCCATCATAACCTTGTCCACGAATTCGTGTCAAAGTCAAGCCATGACTAACCAGTAAAGCTTCAATTGCATTCTTAAGTGATAAAGAGCTAGTATCATCTACATGAACAACTCCAATGAAGTGCTCACATGGCCTTCCCAATGCATCAACATAACGCAAGCAAAGAGCTAGTTGTTCTTTGTGTGATATGTCACTAGACTCATCCGCTAAAATTGCAAATGGCTCTTCACCAAGCTCTTCAATTATTTTCTTTCTAGTTTCTATAGCGCAACACTGAATAATTTGCTTTTGTATCTTTGGGCTAGTCAAAGTGCAATTACCTGGAGCGTTGTTAAGAACATACTTGTTGACCTCTTCACTATTTGCAGCAAGAAATTTCAAGATTTCAATAAAGTTTCCTCTGTTGCCAGACTCCTCACTTTCATCATGTCCACGAAATGACAATCCTTGATGCAAAAGAAACTTCAAACATCGAAGTGAATATGTCAACCTTATCTTATAAAGATTGCGATCATCATCACTCCACTTCTCAATTTTATTATCAATTCTTGCATTAGGATTTATAAAGCCAAGATATTTCTCTTCGGCTGTCTTATGTGTCATAGAACCCACATGTTTTAGAAGTGCTTCAGACCCTTTATTCCAATTATTCCAACCATCTGAAGTAAATGCAGAAGTCCCTTTGCCCTTATTTGCTTTACTTTTGAATAAGTAGCACATAAAGCAAAATGCAGCATCTTTCTTAACACTATATTCAATCCAAGGAAAATTTTGAAACCACACAAAATTAAAATGGCGATCTCTATCTCCAATTTTCCTATTTGGAAATTCATGTGCATATGGTTGAAATGGACCTCTAAGAATATATGCTCTTCGAATTGCATCGTGATCATTAGCATGGTAACTTGCAATAGGTGGTCTTTCACCTGGATCATGTGGAAGACGACTGACATCATAAATTGTTGGTGGTGGCGATGCAGATGGCATTGGATTCACAATTTCTTCATTTATCCTCTCTTCCTCTTGTTCTTGAGGTGTCGGCACTTGAGTAACATCCAGAGATAATGAAGAAGCAATAAACTTCTGTTTCTTTACAGCATGATTGCGAAAAAGAGAGGCAATATCTCTCTGCTTCTTCATATTTTAGACACTACAAAAACAATTGTAGTGAATCAACAATCAATAAGAAAAATATATATATATATGTACACACTGCGTTAGACAAAATTCAACAAAAAATATATATGTACATTAGTACGTTACCTGGCCGGCTGAAGCGTTGAACAGCAGAACAAAGGCTTGAACAGTTGCAGCAAATACGGCACTACAGCCAGACCAAGAGGCAAGCGGCAACAACTAACATCCAGCAGCCAAGTAGCCAACAGGCAACAGGTACTTGGGTCTTGGGCAGACGTCTAGACGAAGACTCCAAAAGCCAACAGCCAACTAGACGAGCAGACGGAGGCAGGCTGGCAGGGCGCCGCCGTGCACCGCGCAGGCAACTGGCCAACTGGGCACTTCGGTCTTCGGTAGCAGTAGCAGATCGCACCGCGTTGGCCGGACGGAGGCAGGGGCAGGGGCGCCGCCGCGGGCGCAGATCGCAGAAAGACGAAAAGTAATCTTAGCTGCCGCCCGCCGTCTGATGTAAAGAAGCTGAACGATCGCTCGGGATACCGGGATGGGGTCTTCGGTGGGCCTGGCTTAGGGTGTGCCAGGGCCCACCTGGACCCCCCTGTGGGTCCGCCCCTGCTTACACCCCTAGGAACCTGTTTGACACATCAAGAGAGGTTGGATAGATTAATTTGAAAGAATCACTCTTTTGGATCTAGTTTGAGAAAAATCAAAGTTATAAGTTGGAGAAAACAAAATATTCAAAAATGGGACTTAGAGTGGTTGGATTAATAGCACATATGTTTGTCTGAGTCCTAGGAACTTCCTTGAAGAAAGCCAAAATGATTTGAAGAAAGTTTGGAGAAAACAGGAAAAATCAGCTTGCTGAAGGAGGGGCACCAGACAGTTTGGAAGTGCCCAAAGTTTTCATAGAGAAGCCAGCCAATGCCGAAAAGAGGACACCAGATTGTCCAGTGTGCACCTGACTGTCCAGTGGTATTTGTAGCGGCGGTTAACAAACTCAGCATCTTCGGGTTATCGGCAGGCGAGAGCACCAGACTGTCCGGTGTGCACCGGACAGTCTGATGACAGCAGCAATGGTAACTTGCTAACTTAGAGCTACCGCCTGACGGGCTAGAATGGTAACCTGATAGTGCACCAGACGTGCACTGTAGAGTGTCTGGTGTGCACCGGACAAGCACCATTGACTGTATGGTGCACCACTAGACAGACAACTTTTGCACATTTATTCCAACAGCCATTTGAGTAGTTGGGGGCTATAAATACCCCCCAACCAGCACATTGAAGACATAAGAGCTACACCAAAGTGATATACATCAAGTGCAATAACTTTCGAGAGATTAGAAGCTTACCGTTTGTTCTAGAGTGTTGCATTCTCTTGTGCTCTTGATTTGGATTTTCACACTCGCTCTCACTTCCCATTCTCATTGTTGTAAAGCGAGGCAAGAGACTCTAAATACTTCATGTGGAGGTCAGGACTTAGTGTCTGTGTGATAGTGAAGCAAACTCAACAGGTCACCATGTCCGTTTGAGAGAGCTAAAGGGTTAAAAAAGATTCGGCCTTCGGGGCCTCCTCAATTGGACGTACATCCTTTGGGATGGAACATCGGGAAACATCCATAATTTTTAGGTTTTGCCTATTCAACCCCCCTTCTAGGCGAATTTCAGTGTTAATAAATGGTAGATCCAATTATTAGATGTACATGAGTTTGTACATGGATGTATGTCGTGAACTAACCACAACACATATATTTTAAGTCATTGAATAGATTATGCACCTTGATATTCGTAATATATTTTAAGTCGATCTTTTCTATCAGATTGGAATAAATATTTTATCACGATTGGACGCGGTTAATGGACCCAAAGGTATATTTGTAACCATTTTTTATTCTAGAAGAGTGAGGCAAAGTAATAAAAATGAAGATGAGTAATCTATTATGCCTTTTATGCTCTATGAGTCACTGTTGTAACTATCTTATTATACTTTTTACCTTCACCATTGAGTTAACCTTCAAAGGAGAGTTAATTAAAGGGAGAAAGCTTTGGTTTATTTATTTGTGTTGTCGTGTTTTTGATGCTAAAGCAAGTGATCCAACAGTTTCTACTATGGTACGTATTAACAGGGATGGAGAGAACAATAGGAAATAAAAATGGAAAGATGCACATGTTGCAAATGTATTGCTTTTGTGGTGATTGTAACAGGGATCTTTATGCAATTCTATAGTGGGGAAAGGCAGTAAAAATCTGATTGCAAAAACAAGGGACCTAGGCACGAAATGTCAAAACAATTTGGACCATTTCTCGATTTGTGCGTGTCATCCTTGCGCAGGGGCCATGCTAATCTTCTGTATATCGTTCCATTTTTATCGGATGTCTCCGAAGAGACAGAGCACAACGCTACGCTTTGACTTATAAGCTGGTGTTCCTCAAGTTTGCTGAGCGAGGTGGTTCTAAAAAAGTCTCGGCTCGCTTGCACCAGCCTAGCTTGTGAATCGGATCGAAGCGCATGGGATGGAAGTCAAGGTGCAAGCTAGCAAAGTGGAACGAGGCGTTTCTTAAATAAGCAACGGTGGTGCACCAAGGCGGGTTACCGGCTGTGGCACTCCCCTAGGATCGAGCGTTGACGACACTCCTGAGGCGACCGGCAAGCGACGACGACGCACCCTAGGCCCGGAGGTGACGGCGGTTGAGCGAGGCACGGTAGGCTTTGGCATCACCGGTGGTGGCCCTGAGGGAGCACGACGGCGGATCTTGGAGGAGCACACGTGGTGACAGATCCCAGAGGCGTGCGCGCGATGTCGGCTCCTCAGAAGCGCGCACCCTAGAGTGGCGCACGCTAGCGTCCCACCTCCCGTGACGACGCCGGCCTTCCCTAGGCACGAGCGATTATGACGGACTTCCCTAGGCGGCGAGCGGTGGATGATATGGTGTCGTGAACTAACCACAACATATATATTTTAAGTCATTTAATAGTTTATTCACTGCGAGATTCGTAATATATTTTACATCAATCCTTTCTCTCGGATTGGCGTAATTACCTTATCATGATTGGACCTGCTTAATGGGTGAGGCATGCCTAGTTGGTGGTGAGGACGTGCAGGCTAACTGGAATGCGACAGGTAGCATGTCTAGTTGGATCGTTGTGGGTTGTTGGGGGCGGGCGGGCTGATCGAGCTGCGACGAGTAGCGCGCCGGTGATCGGTTTGGGTTGGTCAATGTGATGGTCCACCACCCTAGGCGATGAATAGAGTTTGTATATATAGGCTAAGAATGGTAAATATATGGTCATTATGTCGTGTTAATAAATAGTAGATCTAATCATTAGATGTACGTGAGTGTGTGCATGGATGGTATGGTGCCGTGAACTAACCACAACATATATATTTTAAGTCATTCAATAGTTTATTCACCTTGAGATTCGTAATATATTTTAAGTTAATCATTTCTATTGGATTGGCACAAATATTTTATCACGATTAGACCCGCTTAATGAGAGAGGCGTGCCCGTTTGGAGCGTGGGGTGTGCGGTGGGTGGTTAGGACGTGCAGGCTAATTGGGGTGCGGCGGGTAGTACATTCGGTCGGATCTTGGTGGGTGGTGGAGCATGTGGGCTAATCGGAATGCGATGGGTAGCACGTCAATGATCAGTTTGGGTTGGTCAAAGTGATGGTTCCATCACTGTAGGTGATGAATAGAGTCATATATATAGGCTAAGAATAATAAATATATGGTCGTTATATCGTGTTAAATAATAGTAGATCCTATCATTAGATGTACGTGAGTGTGCGAATGGATGGTATGGTGTTGTGAACTAACCACAACATATATATATTAAGTCATTTAATTGTTTATCCACATTGAGTTTCGTAACATATTTTAAAGCAATCTTTTCTATCGGATTGGCATAATTACTTTATCATGATTGGACCCGCTTAATAGGTGAGGCGTTTGGTGGGTGGTGAGGACGCACAGGCCAATTGGCGGTGTGACAGGTAGCATGTCCAGTTGGATCGTTGTGGGTGGTTGCGGGGCATGTGGGCTAATCGGGATGCGAGGGGTAGCACGTCAATGATCGGTTTGGATTGGTCAAAGTGATGGTTCCATCACTATTTGTGACGAATAGAGTCATATATATAGGCAAAGAATAATAAATATATGGTCATTATATCGTGTTAAATAAATAGTAGATCCTACCATTAGATGTACGTGTGTGTGTGTGGATGGTATGGTGCCGTGAACTAACCACAACATATATATTTCACTTTCGAGATTCATAACATATTTTAAGTGAATCATTTCTACTAGATTGGCATAAATATTTCATGACGATTGGACCTACTTATTAATGGGTGAGGCACACCTAGTTGGAGAGCGAGGCACCCGGTGGGTGGTCAGGACATGCAGGCTAATTGGAATGCGACAGGTAGCATGTATAGTTGGATCGTTGCGGGTTGTTGGGGGCGGGCGGGCTGATCGAGCTGTGACGAGTAGCGCGTCGGTGATCGGGTTTGGGTTGGTCAATGTGATGGTCCACCACCCTAGGCGATGAATAGAGTTTGTATATATAGGCTAAGAATGGTAAATATATGGTCATTATGTCGTGTTAATAAATAGTAGATCTAATCATTAGATGTACGTGAGTGTGTGCATGGATGGTATGGCGCCGTGAACTAACCACAACATATATATTTTAAGTCATTCAGTAGTTTATTCACCTTGAGATCCGTAATATATTTTAAGTCAATCATTCCTATTAGATTGGCACAAATATTTTATCACGATTAGACCCGCTTATTGAGTGAGGCGTGCCAGGTTGGAGCGTGGGCGTAAGATGGGTGGTTAGGACGTGCAGGCTAATTGGGGTGCGGCGGGTAGTACATTCGGTCGGATCTTGGTGGGTGGTGGAGCATGTGGGCTAATCGGGATGCGATGGGTAGCACGTCAATGATCGATTTGGGTTGGTCAAAGTGATGGTTCTATCACTGTAGGTGACGAATAGAGTCGTATATATAGGCTAAGAATAATAAATATATGGTCGTTATATTGTGTTAAATAAATAGTAGATCCTATCATTAGATGTACGTGAGTGTGCGAATGGATGGTATGGTGTTGTGAACTAACCACAACATATATATATATATATTAAGTCACTTAATAGTTTATTCACCTTGAGATTCATAACATATTTTAAGTCAATCTTTTCTATCGGATTGGCATAATTACTTTATCATGATTGGACTTGCTTAATGGGTGAGGCGCGCCCGGTGGGTGGTGAGGACATGCAGGCTAATTGGGGTGTGACAGGTAGCATGTCTAGTTGGATCTTGGTGAAAGGTGGAGCATGGGGGCTAATCGGAGTGCGATGGGTAGCACGTCAGTGATCGGTTTGGGTTGGTCAATGTGATGGGTCCACCACCCTAGGAAATGAATAGAGTTTGTATATATAGGCTACGAATAATAAATATATGGTCATTATATTGTGTTAAATAAATAGTAGATCCTATCATTAGATGTACGTGAGTGTGTGTGTGCGTGGATGGTATGGTGTCGTGAACTAACCACAACATATATATTTTACTTTCGAGATTCATAACATATTTTAAGTGAATCATTTCTACTAGATTGACATAAATATTTCATCACGATTGGAGCTACTTATTAATGGGTGAGGCACACCTAGTTGGAGCGCGAGGCACACGGTGGGTGGTCAGGACATGCAGGCTAATTAGGGTGCGGCAGGTAGCACGTCTGGTTGGATTGTGGTGAGTGGTCGTGCGTGCGGGCAGATTGCGGTGCAGTGGGTTGCGCATCGATGATCGATTTGTGTTAGTCAAGGTGATGGGTCCATCACCCTAGGTGATGAATAGAGTCATACATATATAGGCTAAGAATATCAAACATATGGATTATGTCGTGTTAATAAATGGTAGATCCAATTATTAGATGTACGTGAGTTTGTGCATGGATGTATGGTGCCGTGAACTAATCCCATATGTTTGTTTTAAGTCATTCAATAGTTTATTCATCTCGAGATTCGTAATATATTTGAAGTCGATCTTTTCTATCAGATTGGCATAAATATTTTATCACGATTGGACGCGGTTAATGGATCCGAAGGTATATTTGTAACAATTTGTTGTATTCCAGAAGAGTGAACTAACCACAACATATACATTTCACTTTCGAGATTCATAACATATTTTAAGTGAATCATTTCTACTAGATTGGCATAAATATTTCATCATGATTGGAGCTACTTATTAATGGGTGAGGCACACCTAGTTGGAGCGCGAGGCACACGGTGGGTGGTCAGGACATGCAGGCTAATTGGGGTGCGGCAGGTAGCACGTCTGGTTGGATTGTGGTGAGTGGTCGTGCGTGCGGGCAGATTGCGGTGCAGTGGGTTGCGCATCGATGATCGATTTGTGTTAGTCAAGGTGATGGGTCCATCACCCTAGGTGATGAATAGAGTCATACATATATAGGCTAAGAATATCAAACATATGGATTATGTCGTGTTAATAAATGGTAGATCCAATTATTAGATGTACGTGAGTTTGTGCATGGATGTATGGTGCCGTGAACTAATCCCATATGTTTGTTTTAAGTCATTCAATAGTTTATTCATCTCGAGATTCGTGATATATTTGAAGTCGATCTTTTCTATCAGATTGGCATAAATATTTTATCACGATTGGACGCGGTTAATGGACCCGAAGGTATATTTGTAACCATTTATTGTATTCTAGAAGAGTGAGGCAAAGTAATAAAACCGAAAATGACTAATCTATTCTGCCTTTTATGCTGTATGAGTCACTGTTGTAACTATCTTATTATTCTTTTTTATCTTCTCCATTGAATTAACCTTCAAAGGAGAGTTAATTAAAGGGAGGAAACTTTGGTTTATTCATTTGTGTTGTCGTGTTTTTGATTCCAAAGCAAGTGATCAAGCTGCAATTGTATTGCTTTTGTGGTGATTGTAACAGGGACCTTAATGCAATGCTATAGTGGGGAGAGGCGGTAAAAATCTGATTGCAAGAACAAGGGACCTGGCGCGAAATGTCCTGGCGCGAAATGTCAAAAAAAATTGGACCATTTCTCGATTTGTGCGTGTCATCCTTGCGCAGGGGCCATGCTAATCTTCTCTGTATCGTTCCAATTTTATCGGATGTCTCCGAAGAGACAGTGCACAGCGCTTCGCTTCGACTTATAAGCCGGTGTTCCTAAGGTTTGCTGAGCAAGGTGGTTCTAAAAAAAAGTCTCGGCTCGCTTGCACCAGCCTAGCATGTGAATCGGACCGAAGCGCGTGGGCTGGACAGTCAGGGCGCAAGCTAGCAAAGCGGAACGGGGCGTTTCTTAATTAAGCTCTCCTCTTCCTCGATCAGTCGATCTAACCCATCAGCATCCGCTGTGCACGTGCGCGCTTTCTGGTCCTGGGTCCTGGCCCGGCCGGATGCATCTAAGCGCTGCTGGTGCTGGTAGTGAGTGACATTTGTTAACCCGCCCATCAGTACATTACGTACGGCTGATGTTATATTATATATACAGCTCGTGACTACACCCAAATCGAGTTTTGGTTATGTTCGTACATTCAAAAAGCTTCAAGAAGTTTGATTTAACTCGTGGGAAAAATAATTTCTGCGTGCTAGAAATCAGTGGCCGACGCAGGACAGAATTTCATGTGGGGGCCAAACAAAATCATAAGACACCTAGATAAGACTATAAAACAGATGTAACGCTGCATATAGAATCTAGTGATCGAACAATAGAAATTAAAATTTGAAAGAAGAGAAAAATATGAACAAGAAAACAGTACGTGTCAATGTTGCGATGGCTGAATGACTGAATTGCGCGGGTGTGTGAGCGCAGACAGAAGGGGGATGGACGGGCGGCAGCGACATTGGTGCGGCGACAGAGCCGGTGAGCGTAGAAGGGGAGCCAGGTGTGGCAGCAACATTGGGGTAACGCAGAAGGGGGCAGGCGACAAAGTTAGGACGAGTACAACAAGGGGATGACGACGATGGAGTCGAGCGCTTCTACCTTTTGTCGATCGGATACAACGATAACAGAACATAAGCGGAATTGGGCTGTTTTACAAAGTTGTGGAGTTCGATTGTTGGCATGATGGTGGATGTGTGCTGTATTTTTGCCTTCATGTACTTACTATTTTTTTTAAATCACATCATATTCAACATATATATAAGAAGACAAAAAAATGAGGTGGGGCTCCGGCCCCGTGGCTCCGCCCCTGCTACAAAATGAAGGTATTAGTATATACGGACGAGGATGATGACATGCGCTGAGTTAATTACTTCATTTATGATCGAGATGACATGTATATTCTTAGAAAACTCAACTTTCATAAAAGAAAACTAAAACTTTTTTAACTCGTTTGAGTGGTCACGACCGGCTCCAACAAGATCTGGTAAAGCGTTCTGTCATGTAAATATATCTGATAAAGTACTTCCCTACGCGCCCAACAACGCACGCTAAAGGCTCCTCTATTTCACTGGTGGGCACCGACGCTCTCCAAACGTGGCAGCCGTTCTCGTGTCCGCTAAAGCGAGTCTGCTCCTCGCTACAGCTCTCGTTCGTAGAGTACAGCCTCCCGTGCGTTGTCGTCTATCGTTTTCATTTTTTGTCATTTCCGCTGCGTTGTCGTCTAGCGGGCGGGGATGATGTCATGCGCTGAGTTAATTACTTTATCTATAGTCGAGATGGTGTGTATATTCTTAAAAAACTCAACTATCATAAAAGAAAAATAAAACTTTTTTAGCTCAAATTTTTATCCAATTTCTCTAAACGTCGGGTTAAACAAATTTGAATGAAGTCATGGAAGCTCGTATTGTAAGAGGTGGTTAAAAAAATTTAAAGTTTGCCTGATAGTTTCACCGCTCGATTTAGAAAGATCTCAGATTTGAAGACATGGAAGCTAAATGTATCACATTAAAAGAGCCCAGGAGAAACTTAGACAAGGCGAGACAATAACGGTGCATCACAAAAAAAAACTCAAAGATATTGCATGCTTTATAAGCGCATACGGACGACCACTATTTCTAGGTATCGGAATATTATAAGGTAGAGCAGGTAACGAAGGTTCCCTTTTTTAGGTCTCGCGTGACCTAGTAGACCCGGACCATTTGGTCATGTACACCAGTGATGCACCCACGCATGTAGCCAGCACCGCAATTAAGACGATAAGCCGTGCAGACGAGGCTACCAGGTATCAATGCAGCAGACCTGTCAGGTTATCGATTGAGATACATGTGTTTTCGATTTGGTAAATTTAGGAGGGGAGGGGCCCCATCACAGGCACTCGTTGTGGCACGGTCGCCCACCATGCCTACGAGGTTTGAAGTCGTGAGGAAGCAAGCAGGATCCCGTTGCCACCATCCACACATGTCCTTCAGGACGTTTAGATACTCTGTATATATAAAGGTTTAGAACATGTTTGAACAACTATCCAATTTTGGATCTAATTTTGTACCCTCATTTTACAAAATAACGAATTGTTAAAAATTGTTTTGGAAAATATGATCCTTGATACGTTAATGAATTTTGTCGTCTAGCATTTTCATTTCTTTTAATTTCTGCTGCGTTGTCGTCTACCGGTCGAGGATGATTTCATGCGCTCAGTTAATTACTTCTGGCGTGTATATTCTTAGAAAACTCAACTTTCAAAAAGAAAACTAAAACTTTTTTAGCTCATTTGAGTGGTCAAGACTTGCTCCAACAAGGTCTAATAAAGCGTTCTTTCATGTAAATATAGCAGATAAAGTACTTCCCTACGCGCCCAACAACACACGCTAAAGCTAGGCTCCTCTATTTTACCGGCTGGCTTCGACGCTCTCCAAACGTGGCAGACGCTCTCTTGTCCGCTAAACCGAGTCTGCTCCTCGCTACAGCTCTCGTTCGTAGAGTACAGCCTCCCGTACGTGGTCATCTAGCGTTTTCATTTTTTTTCATTTCTGTTGCGTTGTCGTCTAGCGGCCGAGGATGATGTCATGCGCTGAGTTAATTACTTCATCTATGGTCGAGATGGCGTGTATATTCTTTGAAAACTCAACTTTCATAAAAGAAAACTAAAACTTTGTTAGCTCGTTTGAGTGGTTAAGACTGGCTCCAACAAGGTCTGGTAACGCGTTCTGTCATGTAAATATAGCAGATAAAGTACTTCTCTACACGCCCAACAACGCACGCTAAATGCTCCTCTATTTTACCAGATGGCTCCGACGCTCTCCAAACGTGACGGAGTCTGCTCCTCGCTACAGCTCTCGTTCGTAGAGTACAGCCTGCCGTACGTGGTCGTCTAGCGTTTTCATTTTTTTCATTTCTGCTACATTGTCGTCTAGCGGCCGAGGATGATGTCATGCGCTGAGTTAATTACTTCATCTATGGTCGAGATGGCATGTATATTCTTAGAACACTCAACTTCCATAAAAGAAAACTAAAACTTTTAAGCTCGTTTGAGTGGTTAAGACTGGCTCTAACAAGATCTGGTAAAGCGTTCTTTCATGTAAATATAGCAGATAAAGTACTTCCCTACGCGCCCAACAACGCACGCTAAAGGCTCCTCTATTTTACCGGTTGGCTCCGACGCTCTCCAAACGTTGCGGACGTTCTCCTGTCCGCTAAGGCGAGTCTGCTCCTCGCTACAGCTCTCGTTCGTAGAGTACAGCCTCCCATGCGTTTTCGCCTATCGTTTTCATTTTTTTCATTTTCGCTGCGTTGTCGTCTAGCGGTCGGGGATGATTTCATCTGCTGAGTTAACTACTTCATCTATAGTCAAGATGGCGTGTATATTCTTAGAACATTCAACTTTCAAAAAAGAAAACTAAAACGTTTTTAGCTCGTTTGAGTGGTTAAGACTAGCTCCAACATGGTTTGGTAAAGTGTTTTGTCATGTAAATATAGCAGATAAAGTACTTCCCTACGCGCCCAACATCGCACGCTAAACGCTCCTCTGTTTTTACCGGCTGGCTCCGACGCTCTCCAAACGTGGCGGGCGTTCTCCTGTCCGCTAAAGCGAGTCTTCTCCTCGCTACAGCTCTCGTTCGTAGAGTACAGGCTCTCGTACGTTGTCGTCTAGCGGCAGGGGATGATTTCATGCGCTGAGTTAATTACTTCATCTATGGTCGAGATGACATATATATTCTTAGAAAACTCAACTTTCATAAAATAAAACTAAAACTTTTTTAGCTCGTTCGAGAGGTTAAGACTGGCTCCAACAAGGTCTGGTAAAGCGTTCTATCATGTTAATATAGCAGATAAAGTACTTCCCTACGCGCCCAACAACGCACGCTAAAGGCTCCTCTATTTTATCGGCCGGCTCCGACGCTCTCCAAACGTGGCAGACGTTCTCCTGTCCACTAAAGCGAGTCTGCTCCTCGCTACAGCTCTCGTCCGTAGAGTACAACCTCCCATACGTTGTCGCCGAGGATGGTGTCATGCGCTGAGTTAATTACTTCATCTATGGTCGAGATGGCGTGTATTGTCGGGGACCATAATTAGGGGTACCCTCAAGTCTCCTAATTCTTAGCTGGTAACCCCCATCAGCATAAAGCTGCAAAGGCCTGATGGGTGCGATTAAGTCAGGGATCGGTCCATTCGAGGCACTCGATCACGCATCGCCCGAGCCTAGCCTCGGACAAGGGCAGCCGACCCCGGAGGATCTCCGTCTCGCCCGAGGCCCCCCTCCAGCGACGAACATACTTCCGGCTCGCCCGAGGCCCTGTCTTCGCCAATAAGCAACCCTGACCAAATCGCCGCGCCGACCGACCAAATCGCAGGAGCATTTAATGCAAAGGTGGCCTGACACCTTTATCATGACGCGCGCCCTTCAGTCGACAGAGCCGAAGTGACCGCCGTCACTTCGCCGCTCCGCTGACCGGCCTGACAGAAAGACAGTGTCTCCTGCGCCGCTCCGACTGCAGTGCTGTCGGGGACCATAATTAGGGGTACCCTCAAGACGCCTAATTCTCAGCTGGTAACCCCCATCAGCATAAAGCTGCAGAGGCCTGATGGGTGCGATTAAGTCAGGGATCAGTCCATACGAGTGACTTGATCACGCTTCACCCGAGCCTAGCCTCGGACTCGGGCAGCCGACCTCGAGGGACTTCCGTCCCGCCCGAGGCCCCCCTTTTTACGGCGGACACATCTCCGGCTCGCCCGAGGCCTTGGCTTCGCTAAGAAGCAACCCTGACTAAATCGCCGCACCGACTGACCAAGTTGCAGGAGCATTTAACGCAAAGGTGGCCTGACACCTTTATCCTGACGCGCGCCCCCGGCAGAGCCGAAGTGACCGCCGTCACTCCGCCGCTCCACTGACCGGTCTGACAGAAGGACAGTGCCGCCTGCGCCACTCCGACTGCAGTGCCACTCGACAGAGTGAGTCTGACAGGCAGTCAGGCCTCACCAGAGGCGCCATAGGAAACTCCGCTCCGCCCGACCCCAGGGCTCGGACTCGGGCTAAGACCCGGAAGACGGCGAACTCCGCTCCGCCCGACCCAGGGCTCGGACTCGGGCTAAGACCCGGAAGACGGTGAACTCCGCTCCGCCCGACCCCAGGGCTCGGACTCGGGCTAAGACCCGGAAGACGGCGAACTCCGCTCCGTCCGACCCCAGGGCTCGGACTCGAGCTAAGACCCGGAAGACGACGAACTCCGCTCCGCCCGACCCCAGGGCTCGGACTCGGGCTCGGCCCCGGAAGACGACGAACTCCGGCTCGCTCGACCCCAGGGCTCGGACTCCGCCCTGGCCCCTACCGAACGATCTCCGCCTCGCCCGACCCAGGGGCTCGGGCTCGGCCTCGGCAACAAAAGGCAGACTCGACCTCAGCTTCGGAGGGGCCCCCACGTCGCCCGACCTCGGACGCGGGCCCGCCACGTCAACAGGGAGCGCCATCATCATCCTACCCCGAGCCGACTCGGGTCGCAGAGAACAAGACCGGTGTCCCATCTGGCTAGCTCCGCCAGATGGGCAATGATGGTGCCCCACAAGCTCTGTGACGACGGCGGCTCTCAGCTCTCTTACGGAAGCAGGGCGACGTCAGCAAGGACTCGACCGCCCCGACAGCTGTCCCTCCGCCAGGCTCCGTTGCTCCTCCGACAGCCACGACATCACGCCAGCAGGGTGCCAAGATCTCTCCGGCTGCCACATTGGCATGTACTTAGGGCGCTAGCTCTCTCTCCGCTAGACACGTAGCACTCTGCTACACCCCCACTGTACACCTGGATCCTCTCCTTACGCCTATAAAAGGAAGGACCAGGGCCTTCTCAGAGAAGGTTGGCCGTGCGGGACCGAGGACGGGACAGGCGCTCTCTTGGGGCCGCTCGCTTCCCTCACCCGCGTGGACGCTTGTAACCCCCCTACTGCAAGCGCACCCGACCTGGGCGCGGGACGAACACGAAGGCCGCGGGACTTCCACCTCTCTCACGCCCGTCTCCGGCCACCTCGCCTCTCCCCCCTTCGCGCTCGCCCACGCGCTCGACCCATCTGGGCTGGGGCACGCATCACACTCACTCGTCGGCTTAGGGACCCCCCGGTCTCGAAACGCCGACAGTTGGCGCGCCAGGTAGGGGCCTGCTGCGTGCTGACGAACAGCTTCCCGCCAAGCTCCAGATGGGCAGTCTCCAGCAACCTCTCCGGCCCGGGACGGTGCTCCGTTTCGGGGAGTCTTGAGTTCATGTCCTTCGACGGCAGCTACGACATGATACTCCTTCCACCGCCGCGCGACAACGACCACGGCGGCCGACAGCCCGCCCGCCGGCGGCGGAATCGACGACATCTTCCCCGCGTGGCGGAAGAACAACATTCGAGCTCGCTCCGTCCTCTCCCCCGCCAACGGAGGAGGAGGCGGGGCAACCAAGGCCAAGCGGGAGGCCGCGCTTCGTCAGCCGTCGAGCGAATCGACGCCCCCGACGCCCCGACGGAAGGCACGCTGGGCGTCGACCTCGCGTTCGAGACGAAGGCAAGCGCCGTCCCCCCGCGACACGCCGATCCCGAGCAAGAAGACGACGCCAGCGCGCTCGCGGAAAGCCTGCAGGACGTCGCCCTCGTACCTGGGACGACGGTGCAACCAGTCCCCGATGTGACTACGTCGCTCCTCGTCGACCAAAAGGTACTGACTAACTCCCATCTTACGTCATTTCGACTCAGCCTCAACCCGCCAAGCGACTTCACTTTGGCGGGCGCTCTCATTGAGGCGAATGCAACCCCACTGGGGTTTCGTATGCGGTCGCCTTGGGACCGGTTGACGGACGTCTCAACCTACGGGCCCTCTGGGTCCGAGGAAGATGACGATCCCAGCATCTGTTGGGATTTCTCTGGACTTGGCAACCCCAGTGCCATGCGGGACTTCATGACCGCATGTGACTACTGCCTCTCCGACTGTTCCGACGGAAGCCGCAGCCTTGACGACGAGGGATGCGGCCCAAGCCGCGAATGTTTCCACATCGAGCTAGGGGGTCCCTCCGAAGGCAACCATCTCGGCATGCCGGAGGACGGCGATCTTCCTAGGCCGGTGCCTCGCGCTGACATCCCGCGGGAGCTAGCTGTGGTCCCCGTTCCGGCGGGGGGTTACGACCCACAACTCGAGCAAGTCCGCGAGGCGCAGGCCAGGCTCAACGAGGGAACAGGAGCGCTTGAGCCGATCCGTCGGGACGTCGGGCAGGTATGGGCGGGCCAACCCCCGGCCGGAGAAATACGTCACCTGCCCCAGGGTCTCCAGCACCGCGTCGCCAACGATGTCAGGGTCAGGCCGCCGCCCGCATCCAGCGGGGTGGGTCAGAACCTAGCAGCCGCAGCAATGCTCCTCCGCGCGATGCCGGAGCCATCAACCACCGAGGGTCGGCGAATCCAGGGAGAGCTCAAGAATCTCCTGGAAGGCGCTGCGGCCCGACGGGCCGAGAGCACTGCCTCCCGAAGGCAGGGATATCCCTCGGAACCTCATGCCGCGACTTCCCGATTCATGCGGGAAGCCTCGGTCTACACCGGGCGCACGCGCAACACCGCGCCTGCGGCCCCGGGCCACCTCGGCAACGAGCACCATCGACGCGACCGTCGGGCCCACCTCGACGAAAGGGTGCGCCGAGGCTACCACCCCAGGCGTGGGGGACGCTACGACAGCGAGGAGGATCGGAGTCCCTCGCCCGAACCACCCGGTCCGCAGGCCTTCAGTCGGGCCATCCGACGGGCGCCATTCCCGACCCGGTTCCGACCCCCGACTACTATCGTGAAGTACTCGGGGGAAACGAGACCGGAAATGTGGCTCGCGGACTACCGCCTGGCCTGCCAACTGGGAGGAACGGACGACGACAACCTTATCATCCGTAACCTCCCCCTGTTCCTCTCCGACACTGCTCGCGCCTGGTTGGAACACCTGCCTCCGGGGCAGATCTCCAACTGGGACGACTTGGTCCAAGCCTTCGCCGGCAAATTCCAGGGCACATACGTGCGCCCCGGGAATTCCTGGGACCTTCGAAGCTGCCGGCAACAGCCGGGAGAGTCGCTCCGGGACTACATCCGGCGATTCTCGAAGCAGCGCACCGAGCTGCCCAACATCACTGACTCGGATGTCATCGGCGCGTTCCTCGCCGGCACCACCTGCCGCGACCTGGTGAGCAAGCTGGGTCGCAAGACCCCCACCAGGGCGAGCGAGCTGATGGACATCGCCACCAAGTTCGCCTCTGGCCAGGAGGCGGTCGAGGCTATCTTCCGAAAGGACAAGCAGCCCCAGGGCCGCCCATCGGAAGAGGCTCCCGAGGCGTCTACTCCGCGCGGCGCCAAGAAGAAGGGCAAGAAGAAGTCGCAATCGAAACGCGACGCCGCTGACGCGGACCTTGTCGCCGCCGCCGAGTACAAGAACCCTCGGAAGCCCCCCGGAGGTGCTAACCTCTTCGACAAGATGCTCAAGGAGCCGTGCCCCTACCATCAGGGGCCCGTCAAGCACACCCTCGAGGAGTGCGTCATGCTTCGGCGTCACTTCCACAGGGCCGGGCCACCCGCCGAGGGTGGCAGGGCCCGCGACAACGACAAGAAAGAAGATCACCAAGCAGGAGAATACCCCGAGGTCCGCGACTGCTTCATGATCTACGGTGGGCATGCGGCGAACGCCTCGGCTCGGCATCGCAAGCAAGAGCGCCGGGAGGTCTGCTCGGCGAAGGTGGCGGCGCCAGTCTACCTAGACTGGTCCGACAAGCCCATCACCTTCGACCAGGCTGACCACCCCGACCATGTGCCGAGCCCGGGGAAATACCCGCTCGTCGTCGACCCCATCGTCGGCAACGTCAGGCTCACCAAGGTCCTGATGGATGGGGGCAGCTGCCTCAACATCATCTACGCCGAGACCCTCAAGCTCCTGTGCGTCGATCTGTCCTCCGCCCGAGCAGGCGCTGCGCCCTTCCACGGGATCATCCCTGGGAAGCGCATCCAGCCCCTCGGACGACTCGACCTCCCCGTCTGCTTTGGGACGCCCTCCAACTTCCGAAGGGAGACCTTGACGTTCGAGGTGGTCGGGTTCCGAGGAACCTACCACGCGGTACTGGGAAGGCCATGCTACGCGAAGTTCATGGCCGTCCCCAACTACACCTACCTGAAGCTCAAGATGCCGGGCCCCAACGGGGTCATCACCGTCGGCCCCACGTACAAACACACGTTCGAATGCGACGTGGAGTGCGTGGAGTACGCCGAGGCCCTCGCTGAGTCCGAGGCCCTCATCGCCGACCTGGGGAACCTCTCCAAAGAGGTGCCAGATGCGAAGCGTCATGCCGGCAACTTCGAGCCAGCGGAGGCGGTTAAGGCCGTCCCTCTCGACCCCAGCGGCGACACCTCCAAGCAGATCCGGATCGGTTCCGGGCTCGACCCCAAATAGGAAGCAGTGCTCGTCGACTTTCTCCGCGCAAACGCCGACGTCTTTGCGTGGAGTCCCTCGGACATGCCCGGCATACCGAGGGATGTCGCCGAGCACTCGCTGGATATTCGGGCCGGAGCCCGACCCGTCAGGCAGCCTCTGCGCCGATTCGACGAGGAGAAGCGCAGAGTGATAGGCGAGGAGATCCACAAGCTAATGGCAGCAGGGTTCATCAAAGAGGTATTCCATCCCGAATGGCTTGCCAACCCTGTGCTTGTGAGGAAGAAAGGGGGGAAATGGCGGATGTGTGTAGACTACACTGGTCTCAACAAAGCATGTCCGAAGGTTCCCTACCCTCTGCCTCGCATCGATCAAATCGTGGATTCCACTGCTGGGTGCGAAACCCTGTCCTTCCTCGATGCCTACTCAGGGTATCACCAAATCCGGATGAAAGAGTCCGACCAGCTCGCGACTTCTTTCATCACGCCGTTCGGCATGTACTGCTATGTCACCATGCCGTTCGGTTTGAGGAATGCGGGCGCGACGTACCAGCGGTGCATGAACCATGTGTTCGGCGAACACATTGGACGCACAGTCGAGGCCTACGTCGATGACATCGTAGTCAAGACAAGGAAGGCTTCCGACCTCCTTTGCGACCTTGAAGTGACATTCCGATGTCTCAAGGCGAAAGGAGTCAAGCTCAATCCTGAGAAGTGTGTCTTCGGGGTGCCCCGAGGCATGCTCCTGGGGTTCATCGTCTCCGAGCGAGGCATCGAAGCCAACCCGGAGAAGATCGCAGCCATCACCAGCATGGGACCCATCAAGGACTTAAAAGGCGTACAGAGGGTCATGGGATGCCTCGCGGCCCTGAGCCGCTTCATCTCACGCCTCGGCGAAAGAGGCCTGCCTCTATACCGCCTCTTAAGGAAGGCCGAGTGTTTCGCTTGGACCCCTGAGGCCGAGGAAGCCCTCGGGAACCTGAAGGTGCTCCTTACAAAGGCGCCTGTCTTGGTGCTCCCAGCTGATGGAGAAGCCCTCTTGGTCTACGTCGCCGCTACCACTCAGGTGGTTAGCGCCGCGATTGTGGTCGAGAGGCAAGAGGAAGGGCATGCACTGCCCGTTCAGAGGCCAGTCTACTTCGTCAGCGAAGTACTGTCCGAGACCAAGATCCGCTACCCACAAGTTCAGAAGCTGCTGTATGCTGTGATCCTGACAAGGCGGAAGTTACGACACTACTTCGAATCTCATCCGGTAACTGTGGTGTCATCATTCCCCCTGGGGGAGATCATCCAGTGCCGAGAAGCCTCGGGCAGGATCGCAAAGTGGGCGGTGGAAATCATGGGCGAAACAATCTCGTTCGCCCCTCGGAAGGCCATCAAGTCCCAGGTGTTGGCGGACTTCGTGGCCGAATGGGTCGACACCCAGCTGCCGACGGCTCCGATCCAACCGGAGCTCTGGACCATGTTTTTCGACGGGTCGCTGATGAAGACAGGAGCCGGCGCGGGCCTGCTCTTCATCTCGCCCCTCGGAAAGCACCTGCGCTACGTACTGCGCCTCCATTTCCCGGCGTCCAACAATGTGGCCGAGTACGAAGCTTTGGTCAACGGGTTGCGGATCGCCATCGAGCTAGGGGTCGGACGCCTCGACGCCCGCGGTGACTCGCAGCTCGTCATCGACCAAGTCATGAAGAACTCCCACTGCCGCGACCCGAAGATGGAGGCCTACTGCGATGAGGTTCGGCGCCTGGAAGACAAGTTCTTCGGGCTCGAGCTCAACCACATCGCTCGGCGCTACAACGAGACTGCGGACGAGCTGGCTAAAATAGCCTCGGGGCGAACGACGGTCCCCCCGGACGTCTTCTCCCGGGATCTGCATCAACCCTCCGTCAAGATCGACGACGCGCCCGAGCCCGAGGCACCCTCGACTCAGCCCGAGGCACCCTCGGCTCGGCCCGAGGTACCCTCGGCTCAGCCCGAGGTACCCTCGGCCCCCGAAGCCGAGGCACTGAACGTCGAGGAGGAGCAGAGCGGGGCCACGCCTGATCGAGATTGGCAGGCCCCGTACCTTCAATATCTCCGCCGAGGAGAACTACCCCTCGACCAAGCCGAGGCTCGGCGGGTAGCGCGACGCGCCAAGTCATTCGTCTTGCTGGGCGATGAGGAGGAGCTCTACCACCGGAGCCCCTCGGGCATCCTCCAACGGTGCATCTCCATCGCCGAAGGTCAGGAACTCCTGCAAGAAATACACTCGGGGGCTTGCGGCCATCATGCAGCACCCCGAGCCCTTGTCGGGAATGCTTTCCGGCAAGGCTTCTACTGGCCAACGGCGGTGGCTGACGCCACTAGAATTGTCCGCACCTGCGAAGGGTGCCAATTCTATGCGAAGCAGACCCACCTGCCCGCTCAGGCTCTACAGACGATACCCATCACCTGGCCCTTCGCTGTATGGGGTCTGGACCTCGTCGGTCCCTTGCAGAAGGCGCCCGGGGGCTACACGCACCTGCTGGTCGCCATCGACAAATTCTCCAAGTGGATCGAGGTCCGACCCCTGAACAGCATCAGGTCCGAGCAGGCGGTGGCGTTCTTCACCAACATCATCCATCGCTTCGGGGTCCCAAACTCCATCATCACCGACAACGGTACCCAGTTCACCGGCAAAAAATTCTTGGATTTTTGCGAAGATCACCACATCCGGGTGGACTGGGCCGCCGTGGCTCATCCCATGTCGAATGGGCAAGTAGAACGTGCCAACGGCATGATCCTACAAGGGCTCAAGCCTCGGATCTACAACGGCCTCAACAAGTTCGGCAAGCGATGGATGAAGGAACTCCCCTCGGTGGTCTGGAGCCTAAGGACGACGCCGAGTCGTGCCACGGGTTTCACGCCGTTCTTCCTGGTCTACGGGGTCGAGGCTATCTTGCCCACTGACCTGGAATACGGCTCCCCGAGGACGAGGGCCTACACCGATCAAAGCAACCAAGCTAACCGAGAAGAATCGCTGGACCAGCTGGAAGAGGCTCGGGACAAGGCCTTACTACACTCGGCGCGGTACCAGCAGTCCCTGCGACGCTACCACGCCCGAGGGGTCCGGTCCCGAGACCTCCAGGTGGGCGATCTGGTGCTTCGGCTGCGGCAAGACGCCCGAGGGAGGCACAAGCTCACGCCCCCCCTGGGAGGGGCCATTCGTCATCGCCAAAGTTCTAAAGCCCGGAACATACAAGCTGGCCAACAATCAAGGCGAGATCTACGGCAACGCTTGGAACATCAAACAGCTACGTCGCTTCTACCCTTAAGATGTTTTCAAGTTGTTTATATACCTTGCACCCACGCAAAGTTTAGTCATCAAGGAAGGGTTGGCCTCGCCTCGGCAAAGCCCGACCCTCCCTCGGGGGCTAAAAGGGGGGAGACCCCCTCTGCGTCGAATTTTTCCTCGAAAAAGGATCCCTTTTTAGCAGAATTTCTTTCGTGCTTTTTGACTACTTCGAAAAGCGGATCCTGGAAACGACGGAGTACACGTAAGCAGCCAAGGCTGACCGAGCCGAGGGACTCCTACGCCTCCGGGATACGGATACCTCACTCATCACCTTCTGCGATAAGTAACTCACGTTCGGATAAAGCGACTCCGTGGACCGAACAAGTCTTCACGTTCGGAGGCTCTTCTGCCAAAGCGGTCCTTCAAGCTTTCTCGACTAAGTCGGGGACAGGGCCTCATGGACGGGTGAAAGTACGCGTAAGCGGCAAGGCCGACCGAGCCGAGGGACTCCCACGCCTCCGGGATACGGATACCTCACTCATCACCTTCCGCGAGAAGCAACTCTCGCCCACACAAACATCCCTGTTACCGATGGAAAGTCCAGATGCTCGAAATAAGAGGAAAGAAGACGCGGCTTTACAATGCAGCGAGGGTGTGTTTTCTGGCCTCGGCGGCCGCAGAAGGCACACGCTACAAGACGGTCTGATCCTGCAGGCTCGGGTCCTCACGCTGAAGGGGGCCATAGCACCCTCGGCATCGACGACGTCTTCAGCAAGGTCCGACCCAGCCTCGGGCGACGACGCGGTCCAAGGACTTCTCCCGGAATCCGGCCCGAGCAGGCGGCTCGGCCGGTTATCCCTGGGGCCTCGGCCAACCGACTTCCAAGGGCGCCAGCCCGACCCGAGGCCTCGGCTGATCGACTCCGGCGTCGGCTCCGCTGACGGAAGACCCGGCTAGGCTCCGGCAACCAGGTTCCCATTCTCGAGCTAACTCCGCCTCTGTTCATACTGATATCGCTACCCCTGGCCTCGGCTCATCGAAGAGCGGCCGAGGGGTCTCTTTAACTAAGCTAGAGGAGCCTCAGACAACAAGGCCGATCGAGCCGAGGGATTCCTACGCCTCCGGGATACGGATACCTCACTCATCACCTTGACACGGGGGCAACTCATGCTTGGCGAAGCGGTTCAGATAATCAACAGGCGAGACTTAGTGCTCGAAAAGGAGGAAAAAACACGGCTCCGTGCCGAAATTACATACATGTTCAGGCCTCGACAGCCGCAATGAACAAAAACACTGGCATTCGAAGTGCCATTACAAACGGAACTCCGGTTCCCCCTCCGCAGGTGCGAACAACCCCACTCCGAGGGGGAAGGCCTGCGGAGCAACGGAAGGCCGACGAACGACGCGCCGTCACCTGCTCCAGCAGCGGCGACGACGACGACTTCTGCTCCGGGGGGCCGAACAGCGGCAACGTCGACCTCAGGGTGGATGCCGCTGCCAGGAGGCCCCCGCTCGTGCCAAAACTCGTGAGGCAAGGACGGGCAGAAGGCCGTAGAGTTGGAGGTCAGTCCGTGGCCGGCCCTGGCTAGCTCGCCGGCAGAAGAACCTCTTCAAGCTGCCGTGGCGGATGCCGGCACCGCGAGCGGCTCCGAAGCCACTCGCGCCCGAGAGCCAGGCACGGTACAACTGCCAGCGCCACGGACGACGACCGCCCTTCCCTCCGATCACTGAGTGAAGGAGCGGGCCGCCGCCCGCGCAGGGGCCGACCCCAACTCGGCACTCTCCCCTCCCCAGCCTTGGTGATGAAAATCCTTGAGGCTGAGGGAGGGGCAGAGGTCGCAGCCCGGCTCGCTTTCTCCCACCATCAAGCCGGAGGTCGCCATCTCGGGCGACCGCCGGTGGAGGGGTGCGGCCGGGCTGCGTGATGAAAATCCTTGAAGCCGAACGATGGCTGAAAGGTACCAACTCCCACGGAGTTGCGTTCCTCCAACGAGGAGGCGGAAAGACAGCGGATACACCCCATCCGGGGGCTTGGAAGATGGGAGGACACGACGCATAAGGGAGAAAGAAGACATGGTTGCCTTCTGAAAGGAGTCTCCCTCCTTTTAAAGGCAACTCTCCCTACGTGCGCCCCCAAACGCCGCGGGCTGAGTCTTCTCCAACACGCTCCAAGGCCCTCCCCTGCGACTCGGGGGCTGGGTCCCGCATGTCATGCAAACCGGCTCAGAGCAGAAGAAGCCAAACCGCCGCGCGTGGTGCGCACAACCGCCCAGCGGTTACAAGCGACCCCCCACTTTTGCCCAGACCAACGGGCGGAAGGGGCGGGCAGCCATGCAGGCGGCATGCAACCGCGCCAGGTGGACGCGCTTCTCCGACTTCTGACACGCCAGCTTGGTGGCCCAGGCCCACGCGTCGCGCAACCAGCGCGCCAGTTGCTGCATGCAAGCAACCGCACCGCCACTTGTGCCACCGTCGCACCCCTTCGGTTGCGGAGCCTATGCCGCGACTCGGGGCGACCCAGCGCACGACCCAACAGTGCCAGCCTGGCGCGACGGTCAAAGCGGCCGAAAGTGGGCCGGCAGTAATGGCGGTGGCAGGCGGGCGGGCGCAGCAGTCACGTCGTCAGCCAGGCTCACGTCCCATCCTGGGACAGCAAGAGAGCCTCCTCCCACGGCGTGAAGACGGTGCACCCGTGATCCGTTCCTCGAACGGCTCGCGCACGCGCAACGGCCGCCCCGCCAACCACTCGCCCCGTCGCATTAACTCCGCGGCGGGACAGGCGGCGCTTCCTGCAGGAGAAGCGGACGACGCTTCGCCTTCGCCGTAATAACCGCGCCAAAAAAGGTACGCCACGACGTTCGATTTCGTATCCTTTTCCTTTTTTCCTCTTTCTCTATCTCTTGCAACAGGGACCGGGAAAGGAGGATACCCCGAAAAGGATCCTTCCCTGTGAAGGAACCGGGCTCCGAGCCCCCCTACTGATCAGAGGTTCAAAGGCTGGCCCACCGAAGGGTTCAACAGTCGCCTCAGATCACGTGGGCCCGACACCCACTACTAGTCAGGGGTTCGAAGGCCAGCCCCCCGAAGGGCTCCATGGCCGCCTCAGGCTACTCGGGCTCCGCGCCCATTACTGATCAGGGGTTCGAAGGCTGGCCCCCGAAGGGTTCACAGTCGCCTCAGACACCGAGCGAGGGATGACCAGGGGTACGTTCGATACATAACCGAGGCTCGGGCTGCGCTCCCGAGGTACCCTAGGACATTTCCGAGACCAGCGGGAGCGATCTTGTAACGGAATCCCATCGGAGGGAGGCATCGAGCCCTCGGACCCCGTCGCCAGGGGACCGGGTCCGGCAGATCACCCGCAGGTACTTTTGGGCGTGCCTCTGGGCCCCTAGCCGACCCCCAACGAACGGGGCACGGACGTCCACTCGGATTACCCGCTTGCAGCTCACCGGAGACACCATGTTCGGTGCCCATCGAGGGTAACATGGCGCACTCCCCCCCCTCCTCCTTGCGGAAAGGCGACGTAGGGGCGTATGTAAAAAGTCGAGTCTGTCCCTGATCGCCCTCTCGCCCTGTGCGGAGGCTCGGGGGCTGCTCTCGCAAACCCAGCTCCGGCCGAACCGTTGACAGCGTCAACATACCAGCCCGAGAGCTTGGGCCCCAACCGTGCACCCGGGCTACGGCCAGTTCGCATGAGGAAACGACCAGACCAGCCGAAGCGTTACGCAAGGTATTAAGACCTCGAAGGAGTAAAACCACTCCTCCGAGGCCTCGGGGGCTACACCCGGCGGGTGCGCTCGCGCGCACCCACCGGAACAAAATGCAACCGAGAAAGGCTGGTCCCCCTTGCAAAAAAGTGCGACGAAAGCCTCCAAGCGAGTGCTAACACTCCCTTCGAGGCTCGGGGGCTACTGTCGGGGACCATAATTAGGGGTACCCTCAAGACGCCTAATTCTCAGCTGGTAACCCCCATCAGCATAAAGCTGCAGAGGCCTGATGGGTGCGATTAAGTCAGGGATCAGTCCATACGAGTGACTTGATCACGCTTCACCCGAGCCTAGCCTCGGACTCGGGCAGCCGACCTCGAGGGACTTCCGTCCCGCCCGAGGCCCCCCTTTTTACGGCGGACACATCTCCGGCTCGCCCGAGGCCTTGGCTTCACTAAGAAGCAACCCTGACTAAATCGCCGCACCGACTGACCAAGTTGCAGGAGCATTTAACGCAAAGGTGGCCTGACACCTTTATCCTGACGCGCGCCCTCGGCAGAGCCGAAGTGACCGCCGTCACTCCGCCGCTCCACTGACCGGTCTGACAGAAGGACAGCGCCGCCTGCGCCACTCCGACTGCAGTGCCACTCGACAGAGTGAGTCTGACAGGCAGTCAGGCCTCACCAGAGGCGCCATAGGAAACTCCGCTCCGCCCGACCCCAGGGCTCGGACTCGGGCTAAGACCCGGAAGACGGCGAACTCCGCTCCGCCCGACCCAGGGCTCGGACTCGGGCTAAGACCCGGAAGACGGCGAACTCCGCTCCGCCCGACCCCAGGGCTCGGACTCGGGCTAAGACCCGGAAGACGGCGAACTCCGCTCCGCCCGACCCCAGGGCTCGGACTCAGGCTAAGACCCGGAAGACGGCGAACTCCGCTCCGCCCGACCCCAGGGTTCGGACTCGAGCTAAGACCTGGAAGACGACGAACTCCGCTCCGCCCGACCCCAGGGCTCGGACTCGGGCTCGGCCCCGGAAGACGACGAACTCCGCCTCGCCCGACCCCAGGGCTCGGACTCCGCCCTGGCCCCTACCGAACGATCTCCGCCTCGCCCGACCCAGGGGCTCGGGCTCGGCCTCGGCAACAGAAGGCAGACTCGACCTCAGCTTCGGAGGGGCCCCCACGTCGCCCGACCTCGGACGCGGGCCCGCCACGTCAACAGGGAGCGCCATCATCATCCTACCCCGAGCCGACTCGGGTCGCAGAGAACAAGACCGGTGTCCCATCTGGCTAGCTCCGCCAGATGGGCAATGATGGCGCCCCACAAGCTCTGTGACGACGGCGGCTCTCAGCTCTCTTACGGAAGCAGGGCGACGTCCGCAAGGAATCGACCGCCCCGACAGCTGTCCCTCCGCCAGGCTCCGTTGCTCCTCCGACAGCCACGACATCACGCCAGCAGGGTGCCAAGATCTCTCCGGCTGCCACATTGGCATGTACTTAGGGCGCTAGCTCTCTCTCCGCTAGACACGTAGCACTCTGCTACACCCCCACTGTACACCTGGATCCTCTCCTTACGCCTATAAAAGGAAGGACCAGGGCCTTCTCAGAGAAGGTTGGCCGCGCGGGACCGAGGACGGGACAGGCGCTCTCTTGGGGCCGCTCGCTTCCCTCACCCGCGTGGACGCTTGTAACCCCCCTACTGCAAGCGCACCCGACCTGGGCGCGGGACGAACACGAAGACCGCGGGACTTCCACCTCTCTCACGCTCGTCTCCGGCCACCTCGCCTCTCCCCCCTTCGCGCTCGCCCACGCGCTCGACCCATCTGGGCTGGGGCACGCAGCACACTCACTCATCGGCTTAGGGACCCCCCGGTCTCGAAACGCCGACAAGTGCCACTTGACAGAGTGAGGCTGACAGGCAGTCAGGCCTGGCCGCAGGCACCATAGGAAGCTCCGCTTCGCCCGACCCAGGGCTCGGACTCGGGCTAAGCCCCGGAAGACGGCGAACTCCGCTCCGCCCGACCCAGGGCTCGGACTCGGGCTAAGCCCCGGAAGACGGCGAACTCCGCTCCGCCCGACCCAGGGCTCGGACTCGGGCTAAGCCCCGGAAGACGGCGAACTCCGCTCCGCCCGACCCAAGGCTCGGACTCGGGCTAAGCCCCGGAAGACGGCGAACTCCGCTCCGCCCGACCCAGGGCTCGGACTTGGGCTCAGCCCCAGAAGACGGCGAACTCCGCTCCGCCCGACCCAGGGCTCGGACTCGGGCTAAGCCCCGGAAGACGGCAAACTCCGCTCCGCCCGACCCAGGGCTCGGACTTGGGCTCAGCCCCGGAAGACGACGAACTCCACTTCGCCCGACCCCAGGGCTCGGACTCCGCCCTGGCCTCAGCCGACGGTCTCCGCCTCGCCCGACCCAGGGGCTCGGACTCAACCTCGGCCACGAAAGACAGATTCGACCTCGACTTCGGAGGAGCCTCCACATCGCCCAACCTAGGGCGCGGACCGGCCACATCGACGGGAGGCGCCATCATTACCCTACCCCAAGCTGACTCAGGCTACGGGAAACGAGACCGGCGTCCCATCTGGCTTGCTCCGCCAGATAGGCAATGATGGCGCCCCGCACACTCCCTGACGACGACAGCTCTCCGCCCCCTTACGGAAGCAAGAGGACGTCAGCAAGGACTCGACAGCCCCGACAGCTGTCCTTCCGCCAGGCTCCGGTGCTCCTCCGACGGCCACGACATCACACGAACCGGGTGCCAAAACCTCTCCGGCCGCCACGATGGCGTGTACTTAGGGCGCTAGCTCTCCTCCGCTAGACACGTAGCACTCTGCTACACCCCCCATTGTACACCTGGATCCTCTCCTTACGCCTATAAAAGGAAGGACCAGGGCCCTCTTACAGGGGGTTGGCCGCGCGGGGACGAGGACGAGACAGGCGCTCGCGTAAGGCCGCTCGCTCCCTCACCCGCGTGGATGCTTGTAACCCCCTACTGCAAGCGCACCCGACCTGGGCGCGGGACGAACACGAAGGCCGCGGGATTTCCACCTCTCTCACGCCCGTCTCCGGCCACCTTTCTCCCCCCTTCGCGCTCGGCCTCGCGCCGACCCATCTGGGCTGGGGCACGCAGCGACATTTCACTCGTCGGCCCAGGGACCCCCCGATCTCGAAACGCCGACAGTTGGCGCGCCAGGTAGGGGCCTGCTGCGTGTTGACGAACAACTTCCCGTCAAGCTTCTAGATGGGAAGTCTCCAGCAACCTCTCCGGCCCGGGACGGTGCTCCGTTTCGGGAGTCTTGAGTTCATGTCCCTCGACGGCAGCTACGACATGATACTCCTTCCACCGCCGTGTGACAGCGACAATGGCGGCCGACAGCCCGCCCTCCGGCGGCGGAATCGACGACGTCTTCCCCGCGTGGTGGAAGAACAACATTCGAGCTCACCCCGTCCTCTCCCCCGCCGACGGAAGAGGAGGCGGGGCAACCAAGGCCAAGCAGAAGGCAGCGCCTCGTCGGCTGTCGAGCGAGTCGACGGCGCCAGCGCCCCAACGGGGGGCGCGTCGGGCATCGACCTCGCGTTTGAGACGAAGACGAGCGTCGTCTCCGCGCGACACGCTAATCCCGAGCAAACGGACGACGCCAGCACGCTCGCGAAAGGCTTGCTGGACGTCACCCTCGTACCTGAGACGACGGTGCAGTCAGTCCCCGACGTGACTTCATCACCGCCCGTCGACCAAGAGGTACCGACCGATTCCCATCTCACGCCTTTCGGATTCAGCCTCGACCCGCCAAGCGGCTTCGCTTTGGCGGACGCTCTCGTAGAGGTGAGTCCAAACCCTCTGGGGTTTCGTGTCCGGTCACCCTGGGACTGGATGACGGACGTCTCGACCTACGGGCCCTCGGGGACCGAGGAAGATGACGAGCCCGACTTCTGTTGGGATTTCTCTGGACTTGGCGACCCCAGTGCCATGCGGGACTTCATGACCGCATGCGACTACTGCCTTTCTAACTGTTCCGACGGTAGCCGCAGCCTCGGCGATGAGGACTGCGGCCCAAGCCGCGAATGTTTCCACGTCGATCTAGGGGGTCCCTCTGAAGGCAACCATCTCGGCATGCCGGAGGACGGTGATCTCCCTAGGCCGGTGCCTCACGTTGACATCCCACGGGAGCTAGCTGTGGTCCCCGTTCAGGCGGGGGGCCATGACCCACAGCTCGAGCAAATCCGCGGGGTGCAGGCCAGGCTCGACGAGGGAGCAGGAGCGCTTGAGCCAATCCGCCGGGACGTCGGGCAGGCGTGGGCGGGCCAACCTCCGGCCGGAGAAATGCGTCATCTACCCCAGGGCTTCCAGCACCGCATCGCCGACGATATCAGGGTCAGGCCGCCACCCGCATCCAGTGGGGTCGGCTAGAACCTGGCTGCAGCAGCAATGCTTCTCCGTGCGATGCCAGAGCCATCAACCACCGAGGGGCAGCGAATCCAGGGAGAGCTCAAGGATCTCCTAGAAGGCGCCGCGGTCCGACGGGCCGAGAGCTCCGCCTCCCGAAGGCAGGGGTACCCCTCGGAACATCATGCCGTGACTTCCCGATTGATGCGGGAAGCCTCGGTCTACACCGGGTGCACGCGCAACACAGCGCCTGCGGCCCTGGGACGCCTCGGCAACGAGCACCATCACCGCGACTGTCGGGCCCACCTCGACGAGAGGGTGCGCCGAGGCTACCACCCCAGGCGTGTCGGACGCTACGACAGCGGGGAGGATCGGAGTCCCTCGCCCGAACCACCCGGTCCGCAGGCCTTCAGCCGGGCCATACGACGGGCGCCGTTCCCGACCCGGTTCCGACCCCCGACTACTATCACAAAGTACTCGGGGGAGACGAGACCGGAGCTGTCGCTCACGGACTACCGGCTGGCCTGCCAACTGGGTGGAACGGACGATGACAACCTCATCATCCGCAACCTCCCCTGTTCCTCTCCGACACCGCTCGCGCCTGGTTGGAGCACCTGCCTCCGGGGCAGATCTCCAACTGGGACGACCTGGTCCAAGCCTTCGCCGGCAATTTCCAGGGCACGTACGTGCGCCCTGGAAACTCCTGGGACCTCCGGAGCTGCCGGCAACAGCCGGGAGAGTCTCTTCGGGACTACATCCGGCGATTCTCGAAGCAGCGCACCGAGCTGCCCAACATCACCGACTCGGATGTCATCGGCGCGTTCCTCGCCGGCACCACTTGCCGCGACCTGGTGAGCAAGCTGGGTCGCAAGACCCCCACCAGGGCGAGCGAGCTGATGGACATCGCCACCAAGTTCGCCTCTGGCCAGGAGGCGGTCGAGGCTATCTTCCGGAAGGACAAGCAGCCCCAGGGCCGCCCACCGGAAGATTCCCCCGAGGCATCAACTCAGCGCGACGCCAAGAAAAAGGGCAAGAAGAAGTCACAAGCGAAACGCGACATCGCCGACGCGGACCTTGTCGCCGCCGCCGAGTACAAGAACCCTCGGAAACCCCCCGGAGGTGCCAACCTCTTCGACAAGATGCTCAAGGAGTCGTGCCCCTACCACCAGGGGCCCGTCAAGCACACCCTTGAGGAGTGCGTCATGCTTCGGTGCCACTTCCACAGGGCCGGGCCACCCGCGGAGGGTGGCAGGGCCCGCGACGACGACAAGAAGTAAGATCACCAGGAAGGAGAGTTCCTCGAGGTCCGCGACTGCTTCATGATCTACGGTGGGCAAGCGGCGAACGCCTCGGCTCGGCACCGCAAGCAAGAGCGTCGGGAGGTCTGTTCGGTGAAGGTGGCGACGCCAGTCTACCTAGACTGGTCTGGCAAGCCCATCACCTTCAACCAAACCGACCACCCCGACCACGTGCCGAGCCCGGGGAAATACCCGCTCGTCGTCGACCCCGTCATCGGTAACGTCAGGCTCACCAAGGTCCTCATGGACGGAGGCAGCAGCCTCAACGTCATCTACGCCGAGACCCTCGGGCTCCTGCGTGTCGATCTGTCCTCGGTCCGGGCAGGCGCTGCGCCTTTCCACGGGATCATTCCCGGGAAGCGCGTCCAGCCCCTCGGACAACTCGACCTTCCCGTCTGCTTCGGAACACCCTCCAACTTCCGAAGGGAGACCCTGATGTTCGAGGTGGTCAGGTTCCGAGGAACCTACCACGCGGTACTGGGAAGGCCATGCTACGCGAAGTTCATGGCCGTCCCCAACTACACCTACCTCAAGCTCAAGATGTCGGGCCCCAACGGGGTCATCACCGTCGGCCCCATGTACAAACACGCGTTTGAATGCGACGTGGAGTACGCCGAGGCCCTCACCGAGTCTGAGGCCCTCATCGCGGACCTGGATAGCCTCTCTAAAGAGGTGCCAGACGTGAAGCGTCATGCCGGCAACTTCGAGCTAGCGGAGACGGTTAAGTCCGTCCCCCTCGACCCCAGCGGCGACGCCTCCAAGCAGATCCGGATCGGCTCCGAGCTCGATCCCAAATAGGAAGCAGTGCTCGTCGACTTTCTCCGCGCAAACACCGACGTTTTCGCGTGGAGTCCCTCGGACATGCCCGACATACCGAGGGATGTCGCCAAGCACTCGCTGGATATCTGAGCCGGAGCCCGACCCGTCAAGCAGCCTCTGCGCCGATTCGACGAAGAGAAGCGCAAAGCCATAGACGAGGAGATCCACAAGCTAATGGCGGCAGGGTTCATCAAAGAGGTATTCCATCCCGAATGGCTTGCCAATCCTGTGCTTGTGAGAAAGAAAGGAGGGAAATGGCGGATGTGTGTAGACTACACTGGTCTAAACAAAGCATGTCCGAAGGTTCCCTACCCTCTGCCTCGCATCGATCAAATCGTGGATTCCACTGCTGGGTGTGAAACCCTGTCTTTCCTCGATGCCTACTCAGGGTATCACCAAATCAGGATGAAAGAGTCCGACCAGCTCGCGACTTCTTTCATCACACCCTTCGGCATGTACTGCTATGTCACCATGCCGTTCGGCTTGAGGAATGCGGGTGCGACGTACCAGCGGTGCATGAACCATGTGTTCGGCGAACACATTGGCCGGACGGTCGAGGCCTACGTCGATGACATCGTAGTCAAGACGAGGAAAGCCTCCGACCTCCTTTCCGACCTTGAAGTGACATTCCGATGTCTCAAGGCGAAAGGCGTGAAGCTCAATCCCGAAAAGTGTGTCTTCGGGGTACCCCGAGGCATGCTCTTGGGGTTCATCGTCTCCGAGCGGGGCATCGAAGCCAACCCGGAGAAGATCGCAGCCATCACCAGCATGGGACCCATCAAGGACTTGAAGGGCGTACAGAGGGTCATGGGATGTCTCGCGGCTCTGAGCCGCTTCATCTCACGCCTCGGCGAAAGAGGTCTGCCTCTGTACCGCCTCTTAAGGAAGGCCGAGTGCTTCACTTGGACCCCTGAGGCCGAGGAAGCCCTCGGGAACCTGAAGGCGCTCCTTATGAATGCGCCTATCTTGGTGCCCCCAGCTGCCGGAGAAGCCCTCTTGATTTACGTCGCCGCGACCACTCAGGTGGTTAGCGCCGCGATTGTGGTCGAGAGGCAAGAAGAGGGGCATGCATTGCCCGTTCAGAGGCCAGTCTACTTCATCAACGAGGTACTGTCTGAAACCAAGATCCGCTACCCACAAGTTCAGAAGCTGCTGTACGCGGTGATCCTGACGCGGCGGAAGCTGCGACACTACTTCGAGTCTCATCCGGTAACTGTGGTGTCATCCTTCCCCCTGGGGGAGATCATCCAGTGCCGAGAGGCCTTAGGTAGGATTGCAAAGTGGGCGGTGGAAATCATGGGCGAAACAATCTCGTTCGCCCCTCGGAAGGCCATCAAGTCCCAGGTCTTGGCGGACTTCGTGGCTGAATGGGTCGACACCCAGCTCCCAACAGCTCCGATCCAACCGGAGCTCTGGACCATGTTCTTCGACGGGTCGCTGATGAAGACAGGAGCCGGCGCAGGCCTACTCTTCATCTCGCCCCTCGGGAAGCACCTACGCTATGTGCTACGCCTCCATTTCCCGGCGTCCAACAATGTGGCCGAGTATGAGGCTCTGGTCAACGGGTTGCAGATCGCCATCGAGCTAGGGGTCCGACGCCTCGACGCTCGCGGTGACTCGCAGCTCGTCATCGATCAAGTCATGAAGAACTCCCACTGCCGCGACCCGAAGATGGAGGCTTACTGCGATGAGGTTCGGCGCCTGGAAGACAAGTTCTACGGACTCGAGCTCAACCACATCGCCTGGCGCTACAACGAGACTGCGGACGAGCTGGCTAAAATAGCCTCGGGGCGAACAACGATTCCCCCGGACGTCTTCTCCCGAGACCTGCATCAACCCTTCGTCAAGATCGACGACACGCCCGAGCCCGAGGCACCGTCGGCCCAGCCCGAGGCACCCCCGACTCGGTCCGAGTCACCCTCGGCTCGGTCCGAGTCACCCTCGGTTCGGCCCGAGGTACCCTCGGCCCCCGAGGGCGAGACGCTGCACGTCGAGGGGGAGCGAAGCGGGGTCACGCCTGATCAAAACTGGCAGACCCCGTACCTGCAATATCTCCACCGAGGAGAGCTACCCCTCGACCGAGCCGAAGCTCGGCGGTTGGCGCGGCGCGCCAACTCGTTCGTCTTGCTGGGAGATGGGAAGGAGCTCTACCACCGCAGCCCCTCAGGCATCCTCCAGCGATGCATCTCCATCACCAAAGGTTAGGAACTCCTACGAGAGATACACTCGGGGGCTTGCGGTCATCACGCAGCACCTTGAGCCCTTGTCGGGAATTGTTTCCGACAAGGTTTCTACTGGCCGACGGCGGTGGCCGACGCCACTAGAATTGTCCGCACCTGCGAAGGGTGTCAGTTCTACGCAAGGCAGACCCACCTGCCCGCTCAGGCTCTGCAGACGATACCCATCACCTGGCCTTTTGCTGTGTGGGGTCTGGACCTCGTCGGCCCCTTGTAGAAGGCACCCAGGGGCTACACGCACCTGTTGGTCGCCATCGACAAATTCTCCAAGTGGATCGAGGTCCGACCCCTAAGCAGCATCAGGTCCGAGCAGGCGGTGGCGTTCTTCACCAACATCATCCATCGCTTCGGGGTCCCGAACTCCATCATCACCGACAACGGCACCCAAATCACTGGCAGGATGTTCCTGGACTTCTGCGAGGATCACCATATCCGGGTGGACTGGGCCGCCGTGGCTCACCCCATGACGAATGGGCAAGTACAGCGTGCCAACGGCATGATTCTACAAGGACTCAAGCCTCAGATCTACAACGACCTCAACAAGTTCGGCAAGCGATGGATGAAGGAACTCCCCTCTGTGGTCTGGAGCCTGAGGACAACGCCGAGCCGAGCCACGGGCTTCACGCCGTTCTTTCTAGTCTATGGGGCCGAGGCCATCTTGCCCACAGACTTAGAATACGGTTCCCCGAGGACGAAGGCCTATGCTGACCAAAGCAACCAAGCTAATCGAGAAGACTCGCTGGACCAGCTGGAAGAGGCTCGGGACAAGGCTTTACTACACTCGGCGTGGTACCAGCAGTCCCTGCGACGCTACCACGCCCGAGGGGTCTGGTCCCGAGACCTCCAGGTGGGCGACCTGGTGCTTCGGCTGCGACAAGACGCCCGAGGGCGGCACAAGCTCACGCCCCCCTAGGAGGGGCCGTTCGTCATCGCCGAAGTTCTGAAGCCCGGAACGTACAAGCTGGCCAACAGTCAAGGCGAGGTCTACAGCAACGCTTGGAACATCCAACAGCTACGTCGCTTCTACCCTTAAGATGCTTTCAAGTTGTTCATATACCTCGCTCCCGCGCAAAGTTTAGTCATCAAGGAAGGGTCAGCCTTGCCTCGGCAAAGCCCGACCCTCCCTCGGGGGCTAAAAGGGGGGAACCCCCTCTGCGTCGAAATTTTCCTCGAAAAAAAAGATCTTTTCTGCCAGAATGTCTTTCGTGCTTTTTGACTACTTCGAAAGTGGATCCTGAAAACGACGGAGTACACGTAAGCAGCCAAGGCTGACCGAGCCGAGGGACTCCTACGCCTCCGTGATACGGATACCTCACTCATCACCTTCTGCGATAAGTAACTCACGTTCGGATAAGTGATTCCGTGAATCGAACAAGTCTTCACGTTCGAAAGCTCCTCTGCCGAAGCGATTCTTCGAGCCTTCTCGACTACGTTGGTGACAGAACCCTATGGACGGGTAAGAGTGCGCGTAAGCGGCAAGGCCGACCGAGCCGAGGGACTCCTACGCCTCCGGGATACGGATACCTCACTCATCACCTTCCGCGAGAAGCAACTCTCGCTCGCACAGACAATTCTGTTACCGACGAAAAAGTCCAGATACTCAAAACAAGAGGAAAAGAGACGCAACTTTACAACACGGCGAGGGTGTGTTTGGGCCTCGGCGGCCGCAGAAAACACACGCTACAAGATAATCTGATCCTGCAGGCTCGGATCTCGACAGTTGAAGGGAGCCGCAGCACCCTCGGCGTCAACAACACCTTCGGCGAGGTCCGACCTAGCCTCGGACGGCGACGCGGTCCGAGGATCTCCACTCTGAAAGACGACTTCATCATCACGCCCGGGCCATCGCCGCCCGGGTCTCCTCCAAGAATCCGGCTCGAGAAGGCGGCTCGGCTGGTCACCCCGAGGCCTCGGCCAGCTGTCCTCCGAGGACATCAGCCCGGCCCGAGGCCTCGGCAGATCAATTCCGGCGTCGGTCCCGCTAACGGATGACCCGACCAGGCTCCGGCCGATCAAGTCTTCTTTCTCGAGCCAACTCCGCCTCTGTCCATGTTGACACCGCTACCCCTGGCCTCGGCTCATCGAAGAGAGGCTGAGGGGTTCCTTTAACTAAGCAAGAGAAGCCTCAGGCAGCAAGGCCGACCGAGCCGAGGGACTCCTACGCCTCCGGGATACGGACACCTCACTCGTCACCTTTGCACAGGGCAACTCACGCTTGGTGAAGCGGTTCAGACAACCAACAAGCGAGTCTTAGTGCTCGAAAATGAGGAATAAATACATACATGTTCAAGCCCCGACAGCCACAATGAACAAAAACACTGGCATTCAAAGTGCCATTACAAACGGAACTCCGGTTCCACCTCCGCAGGTATGAACAACCCCACTCGCTGGGGGGGCCTGCGGAGCAACAGAAGACCAACGGGCGGCTCGCCGTCGCCCGCTCCGGCAGCAACGACAACGACCCCCGCTCCGGGTGGCCGAACTGCAGCAGCGAGGGCCTCAGGGCGGACGCTGCCGCAACTTTGCCCTCGCCCACGCCGACGCTCGAGGGGCGAGGACAAGTACAAAGAGCCGGAGGCCCGAAGCGCGGATGGTGGCGGTGATCCCGTCGGCGACGGGGACTTCTCGAGCCGCCTCCACCTCGGCACCGATGACAGGGGCCGTCAGCCCTCCGGTAGATCCCCACTCAGATCCTCCCGGACGAGTGGGGCACCGACCTCCGCGTGGAGGCGCCGTACCAGTGCAAAGGCAGGACCGCCCCAGAACACGAACGCCGCCCTAGCAGCGCGCGATATCTTGGGCGGTCCTCCCGTGCACACGGCGCGGCAACCGCCTTCCGGGAGGAGGGGGCACCGGGAGCCAAGCCTTCGAGCCCGACGCGCTGAGGCTGACGACGCCTGCCGCCGACCCGCCCCGCGTTGTCGAAGTCCGACCCGCCCGTAGGGCCAGTGAGCGCCCTCTCCCTCGAACGCCGAAGGAGAGGCCGACCCACGAACCCGCGCGGAAGGTAGAGCTCTGGCTCAGTCCGGCCTCCACCCCAGCGAGGATGATGAACATCCTTGAAGCTGAGGGTGGGACCAAGATCGCAACCCGGCTTGCTTCTCCCCACCCAGGGGCTGGTGGTCACCGTCTCGGGTGACCACCGGCGAGGGGATGCAGCCGGGCTGACTGATGAAAATCCTTGAAGTCGAACGATGGCTGAAAGGTACCAACTCCTACGGAGTTGCGTTCCTCCAACGGCAAGGCGGAAGGACCACGGACATCCCCCATCCGGGGGCTCGGAAGGTGGAAAGACACGATGCATAAGGGAGCACGAAGACATGGTCGCCTTTCAAGGGGGTCGCCCTCCTTTTAAAGGCGACTCTCCCTACTCGCGTCCCCAACCGTCGTGGGCTGAGTCTTCTCCAACACGCTCCAAGGTCCTCCCCCTACGGCGCGGGGGCTGGGTCCCACACATCATGCAAGCCGGCCCAGAGCAGAAGAAGCCAAACCGCCGCGCGCGGTGCATGCAACCGCCCAGCGGTTACAAGCGGCCCTCCACTTTTGCCCAGACCAGCGGGCGAGAGGGCGGGCAGCCATGCAGGCGGCATGCAACCGCGCCAAGTGGGCGCACCTCTCCGACTTCCAGCGCGCCCAGCATGGAGGCCCAGGCCCACGCGTCATGCAACCGGCGTGCCGGATGCTACGTGTGAGCAACTGCACCGCCACTCGCGCCACTGCCACGCCTCCTCGACTGCGGAACTAGTACCATGACTCGAGGCAACCCTACGCACGACCCAGCAGCGCCAGCCTGGCGCGACGGTCAATGCGGCCAAAAATGGGTCGGCAGTAATGGCGGTGGCAGGCGGGCAGGAGCAGCAGTCACATCGTCAGCCAAGCTTACGTCCCATCCGGGGGCAGCGAGAGAACCCTCTCTCACGTCGTGAAGACGACGCGCCCGTGTTCCGTTCCTCGAACGGCTCGCGCACGCGCAACGGCCGCCACGCGAACCGCACGCCCCGTCGCATTAACTCCACGGCGGGAAAGGTGGCGCCTCTGGCAGGGGAAGCGAGCGACGTTTCGCCTTCGCCATAATGACCGCGTCAAAAAAGGTACGCCGCGTCGTTCAATTTCGTATCCTTTTCCTTTTCCTCTTTCTCTCTCTTACAACAGGGACCGGGAAAGGGGGATACCCCGAAAAGGATCCTTCTTTGTGAAGGAACCAGGCTCCGAGTCTCCCTACTGATCAGAGGTTCGAAGGCTGGCCCCTCGAAGGGTTCAACAGCCGCCTCAGAGCGCGTGGGCTCCACACCCACTACTGGTCAGAGGTTCGAAGGCCGGCCCCTTGGAAGGGTTCAATGACCGCCTCAGGCTACTCGAGCTTCGCACCCACTACTGATCAGGGGTTCGAAGGCTGGCCCTCAAAGGGTTCACAGCCGCCTCAGACACAGAGCGAGGGATGACCATGGGTACGTTCGATACATAACCAAGGCTCGGGCTGCGCTCCCGAGGTACCCTAGGACATTTCCGAGACCAGCGGTAACGATCTTGTAATGGAATCCCATCAGAGGGAGGCATCGAGCCCTCGGACCCCGTTGACATGGGACCGGGTCCGGCAGATCACCCGCAGGTACTTTTGGGCGCGCCTCTGGGCCTCTAACCGACCCCTAGCGAATGGGGCATGGACGTCCGCTCGGATTACCCGCCAGCAGCTCACCGGAGACACCATGTTCGGCACCCACCGAGGGCAACATGGCGCTTTTCCCCCTCCTCTTTGCGGAAAGGCGACGCAGGGGCGTATGTAAAAAAGTCGAGTCTATCCCTGATCGTCCTCTCACCCTGTGCAGAGGCTAGGGGGCTGCTCTCGCAAACCCGGCTCCGGCCAATCCGTTGACAGCGTCAACATACCAGCCCGAGAACTTGGGACCCGACCGTGCACCTGGGCTACGGCAGTTCGCATGAGGGAACGACCAGACCAGCCAAAGCATTGGGCGAGGCATTAAGACCTCGGAGGAGTCAAACCACTCCTCCGAGGCCTCGGGGGCTACACCCGGCAGGTGCGCTCGCGCGCACCCACCGGAACAAAACGCAACCGGGAAAGGCTGGTCCCCTTGCAAAAAAGTGCGACGAAAGCCTCCAAGCGAGTGCTAACACTCCCTTCGAGGCTCGGGGGCTACTGTCGGGGACCATAATTAGGGGTACCCTCAAGTCTCCTAATTCTCAGCTGGTAACCCCCATCAGCATAAAGCTGCAAAGGCCTGATGGGTGCGATTAAGTCAGGGATCGGTCCAATCGAGGCACTCCATCACGCCTCGCCCGAGCCTAGCCTCGGACAAGGGCAGCCGACCCCGGAGGATCCGAAGGTATTTTATCACGATTGGATGCGGTTAATGGATCCGAAGGTATATCTGTAACAATTTGTTGTATTCCAGAAGAGTGAACTAACCACAACATATACATTTCACTTTCGAGATTCATAACATATTTTAAGTGAATCATTTCTACTAGATTGGCATAAATATTTCATCATGATTGGAGCTACTTATTAATGGGTGAGGCACACCTAGTTGGAGCGCGAGGCACACGGTGGGTGGTCAGGACATGCAGGCTAATTGGGGTGCGGCAGGTAGCACGTCTGGTTGGATTGTGGTGAGTGGTCGTGCGTGCGGGCAGATTGCGGTGCAGTGGGTTGCGCATCGATGATCGATTTGTGTTAGTCAAGGTGATGGGTCCATCACCCTAGGTGATGAATAGAGTCATACATATATAGGCTAAGAATATCAAACATATGGATTATGTCGTGTTAATAAATGGTAGATCCAATTATTAGATGTACGTGAGTTTGTGCATGGATGTATGGTGCCGTGAACTAATCCCATATGTTTGTTTTAAGTCATTCAATAGTTTATTCATCTCGAGATTCGTGATATATTTGAAGTCGATCTTTTCTATCAGATTGGCATAAATATTTTATCACGATTGGACGCGGTTAATGGACCCGAAGGTATATTTGTAACCATTTATTGTATTCTAGAAGAGTGAGGCAAAGTAATAAAACCGAAAATGACTAATCTATTCTGCCTTTTATGCTGTATGAGTCACTGTTGTAACTATCTTATTATTCTTTTTTATCTTCTCCATTGAATTAACCTTCAAAGGAGAGTTAATTAAAGGGAGGAAACTTTGGTTTATTCATTTGTGTTGTCGTGTTTTTGATTCCAAAGCAAGTGATCAAGCTGCAATTGTATTGCTTTTGTGGTGATTGTAACAGGGACCTTAATGCAATGCTATAGTGGGGAGAGGCGGTAAAAATCTGATTGCAAGAACAAGGGACCTGGCGCGAAATGTCCTGGCGCGAAATGTCAAAAAAAATTGGACCATTTCTCGATTTGTGCGTGTCATCCTTGCGCAGGGGCCATGCTAATCTTCTCTGTATCGTTCCAATTTTATCGGATGTCTCCGAAGAGACAGTGCACAGCGCTTCGCTTCGACTTATAAGCCGGTGTTCCTAAGGTTTGCTGAGCAAGGTGGTTCTAAAAAAAAGTCTCGGCTCGCTTGCACCAGCCTAGCATGTGAATCGGACCGAAGCGCGTGGGCTGGACAGTCAGGGCGCAAGCTAGCAAAGCGGAACGGGGCGTTTCTTAATTAAGCTCTCCTCTTCCTCGATCAGTCGATCTAACCCATCAGCATCCGCTGTGCACGTGCGCGCTTTCTGGTCCTGGGTCCTGGCCCGGCCGGATGCATCTAAGCGCTGCTGGTGCTGGTAGTGAGTGACATTTGTTAACCCGCCCATCAGTACATTACGTACGGCTGATGTTATATTATATATACAGCTCGTGACTACACCCAAATCGAGTTTTGGTTATGTTCGTACATTCAAAAAGCTTCAAGAAGTTTGATTTAACTCGTGGGAAAAATAATTTCTGCGTGCTAGAAATCAGTGGCCGACGCAGGACAGAATTTCATGTGGGGGCCAAACAAAATCATAAGACACCTAGATAAGACTATAAAACAGATGTAACGCTGCATATAGAATCTAGTGATCGAACAATAGAAATTAAAATTTGAAAGAAGAGAAAAATATGAACAAGAAAACAGTACGTGTCAATGTTGCGATGGCTGAATGACTGAATTGCGCGGGTGTGTGAGCGCAGACAGAAGGGGGATGGACGGGCGGCAGCGACATTGGTGCGGCGACAGAGCCGGTGAGCGTAGAAGGGGAGCCAGGTGTGGCAGCAACATTGGGGTAACGCAGAAGGGGGCAGGCGACAAAGTTAGGACGAGTACAACAAGGGGATGACGACGATGGAGTCGAGCGCTTCTACCTTTTGTCGATCGGATACAACGATAACAGAACATAAGCGGAATTGGGCTGTTTTACAAAGTTGTGGAGTTCGATTGTTGGCATGATGGTGGATGTGTGCTGTATTTTTGCCTTCATGTACTTACTATTTTTTTTAAATCACATCATATTCAACATATATATAAGAAGACAAAAAAATGAGGTGGGGCTCCGGCCCCGTGGCTCCGCCCCTGCTACAAAATGAAGGTATTAGTATATACGGACGAGGATGATGACATGCGCTGAGTTAATTACTTCATTTATGATCGAGATGACATGTATATTCTTAGAAAACTCAACTTTCATAAAAGAAAACTAAAACTTTTTTAACTCGTTTGAGTGGTCACGACCGGCTCCAACAAGATCTGGTAAAGCGTTCTGTCATGTAAATATATCTGATAAAGTACTTCCCTACGCGCCCAACAACGCACGCTAAAGGCTCCTCTATTTTACTGGTGGGCACCGACGCTCTCCAAACGTGGCAGCCGTTCTCGTGTCCGCTAAAGCGAGTCTGCTCCTCGCTACATCTCTCGTTCGTAGAGTACAGCCTCCCGTGCGTTGTCGTCTATCGTTTTCATTTTTTGTCATTTCCGCTGCGTTGTCGTCTAGCGGGCGGGGATGATGTCATGCGCTGAGTTAATTACTTTATCTATGGTCGAGATGGTGTGTATATTCTTAAAAAACTCAACTATCATAAAAGAAAAATAAAACTTTTTTAGCTCAAATTTTTATCCAATTTCTCTAAACGTCGGGTTAAACAAATTTGAATGAAGTCATGGAAGCTCGTATTGTAAGAGGTGGTTAAAAAAATTTAAAGTTTGCCTGATAGTTTCACCGCTCGATTTAGAAAGATCTCAGATTTGAAGACATGGAAGCTAAATGTATCACATTAAAAGAGCCCAGGAGAAACTTAGACAAGGCGAGACAATAACGGTGCATCACAAAAAAAAACTCAAAGATATTGCATGCTTTATAAGCGCACACGGACGACCACTATTTCTAGGTATCGGAATATTATAAGGTAGAGCAGGTAATGAAGGTTCCATTTTTTAGTCTCCCGTGACATAGTAGATCCGGTCCATTTGGTCATGTACACCAGTGATGCACCCACGCATGCAGCCAGCAGCGCAATTAAGATGATAAACCGTGCAGACGAGGCTACCAGGTATCAATGCAGTAGACCTATCTGGTTATCGATTGAGATACATGGATTTTCGATTTTGTAAATTTAGGATGGAAGGGGCACCATCACAGGCACTTTTGTGGCACAGCCGCCCACCATGCCTACGAGGTCTGAAGTCGTGAGGAAGCAAGCAGGATCCCGTTGTCACCATCCACACATGTCATTCAAGACTTTTAGATACTCCGTATAAAGGTTTGGAACATATTTGAACAACTATCCAATTTTGGATCTAATTTTGTACCCTCATTTTATAAAATAACGAATTGTTAAAAATTGTTTTGGAAAATATGATCATTGATACGTTAAATTTTTTTGTTTGTAAGTAGTAGTTGCAAAAAATCATTTTATTTGATTTATATCTTTTTATTAAAGCCCATCCTATTTAATTAATGCAGTTATCCATAAAATAAGCTATTTTAAAAGGTGTATCTACTCCTATAATGCTCGTTTTGAATATTTTTGTGTGTGTTCAAATCTATAGTCCTATAAATTTTTGAATAATTTTTTAGTTCAAGTCTCGAGCGAGCGCCAGAAAGAGGACACCAAATTGTCTGGTGTGCACCGGACAGTCCGGAGGTATTTATAGCGGCGGCTAACGAACTCAGCAGCTTCGGGTTTTCGGCAGGCAAGAGCACCGGACTGTCCGGTGTGCACCGGATAGTCTAACGACAGCAACAACGGTAACCTCTAACTCAGAACTGCCGTCTGACGGCCCAAAACGGTAACCTGACAGTGCACCGGACATACACTGTAAAGTGTCCGCTGTGCACCGGACAAGCATTATTCACTGTCCGGTGCACCAACCGACAAACAACTTTTGCACATCTACTCTAATGGCTATTTGAGTGGTTGAGGGCTATAAATACCCTTTAACTAGCACATCAAAGACACAAAATCTACACCAAAGTGATATACATCATGTGCAATAACTCCCAATCTTCCAAAGCCATACAAACGTCGAATTAGATCATTTCGATAGATTAGAAGCTTAGCGTTTGTTCTAGAGTGTTGCATTCTCTTGTGCTCTTGATTTGAATTTTCACTCTCGCTCTCGTCGTGGCACAACCACCCACCATGCCTACGAGGTATTTAGTCATGAGAACGCGAGCAGGATCCCGCTGCCACCATCCACACATGTCATTCAGGACTTTTAGATGCTCAGGGTAAAGGTTTGGAACATGTTTAAACAACTATCCATTTAAACCAGGTCTACCTATAATCTATGTGATGTATACAAACTGTACCAATGCATATGCATTTTCAGATAACATTTGAGTTGTTCTAGTGAGCTACTTGCCGATGCTGAATACGTACAAAACAGTAAAAAGAGAATTTTTCGACAACTTATGCTATCGGAAATAAGACTTATGTCGTCGGATATAGGTTTGTTTTCAATGGTTTAGGCTTTATTTCTGATGGCATGAGTCTATCGGTTATAAAAGATCAGAAATAACCTTATTTCCAATGGCCACCGTCGGAAATAGTTTACGCTAGATGAACGTTAGTGATCGTCGAAGTTAAAACTGGCTAACGGCCCTGACGGCGTCCAATGGACCCCATTGAAAGGGAAATAGGGTTATCCTTTTCCTACAAATAATTTTGGTGGTTGAATGTGAGAGCACCTAGAGGGGGGTGAATAGGTGATCCTGTAAAAACTTAAAACTTAAAGACACAAAACTTGATTAAGAGTTAGCACAATGAAATCAAGTGGCTAAAGGAGAGCTCTTGTGAAACACAATAGACACAGTGAGAACAAGCACAAGAGACACGAGGATTTATCCCGTTGTTCGGCCAAGTATAACACTTGCCTATTCCACGTTGCGGCGTCCCAATGGACTAGAGTTGCACTCAACTCCTCTCAAGTGATCCATTGATCAACTTGAATACCACGGTGTTCTTCTTTCTTTACTCTTTCCCGTTTGCGAGGAATCTCCACAACTTGGAGTCTCTCGCCCTTACAATTAGGATCAAAGTGAAAGCACTAGAGTAAGGGAGGGAAGCAACACACACAAATCCACAGCAATACGCGCACACACAGCCAAGACTTGAGCTCAAATGAATAACACAAGGTTCACCACTAGAACGAAGCTCAAATCACTAAGAATGTCAATCGAGTGCGCAAAGACGGAGTGTGAATGATCAAGAATGCTTAGAGTATGCTTGGTGGTCTCCTCCATGCGCCTATGGGTCCCTTTTATAGCCCCAAGGCAGCTAGGAGCCGTTGAGAGCAATCTAGGAAGGCAATTCTTGCCTTCTGTCGGGTGGCGCACCGGACAGTCCGGTGCACCACCGGACATGCACTGTTCACTGTCCGGTGCGGATTGCTTTCCTGTTTTGGCGCAGCCGACCGTTGAAGATTTGGAGCCGTTGGCGCACCGGACACAGTCCGGTGCACACCGGACAGTCTGGTGCCCCCTTCTGACCGTTGGCTCGGCCACGCGTCACGCGCAGATTGCGCGACCGACCGTTGGCGCGGCCGACCGTTGGCTCACCGGACAGTCCGGTGCACCACCGGACAGTCCGGTAATTTATAGCCGTACACCGCCGTCGAGACCCGAGAGCAGCCTTTTCGCCAAAGCCAACCTGGCGCACCGGACACTGTCCGGTGCACCACCGGACAATCCTGTGCACCCAGACTGAGCAGCAGTTGGCTGTACACAGCCAACTCTTTTTCTTTTGTCTTTTCTCTAATTCTAGCACTTAGACAATTATGTTAGTACACAAAAACCAATGTACTAAGTCTAGAATCATACATTTGTGTTGATTTGCACTTTATCCACCATTTGACATAGTTTAACACTTAAACCATTTGTGTTGGCACTTAATCACCAAAATACTTAGAAATGGCCCAAGGGCACATTTCCCTTTCAATCTCCCCCTTTTTGGTGATTTATGCCAACACAACAAAAACAACTAAAAGAAGTGCAACATCAATGCAATATTGAACAAGAATTGTTTTTGGTTCAAATTTGGCATATTTGGATCATTCTTTGCCACCACTTGGTTTGTTTTTGTAAATCAAACTCAATTTCCTATCTCCAAATCAAATTCACTCGTTGAGTTATAGAGAGAGGCATTCCAATAGAAATTGATCAAAGATTCAAAAACTCCCCCTATCTCCCATAATCAAACATTCTCCCCACAAGAGACCAACTTTTGACAAAAAGAGACACTTAGAGTATTTTGACAAAACAAAAGCTCTAACTCTACTTCTTCAAAATTCTCAAGTGGTAGCTGATCCATTTCTTGCTTTGGCCCTTAATTTCTCCCCCTTTGGCATCAAGCACCAAAACGGGATCATTTATGGCCCTTTAACCCCATTGCCTCACCAAAATCTTCAATTAGGAGTAAAAAGGCAATAAGAGCAAGGAGATGAACTTGGAGTAAGTTACCCTCTCATCGGAGTGCAGTGGAAGTCTTTCATGGTCCAAGTCCACCTTTCCCTTTCAATCCACTGGTGAGACTAAAACAAGTAAACTCAAGTACAAGGTTAGTCTCAAAGTGTCAAGTTGTGGTATGCCTCCCCCTAAATAAGTGCATCACTTGCACATGGACTTGTGAGGTCCGGGGATCCCTTGCACAACTTGAGCACCATACATAAACAACAAATCTCATAAATGCATAAAGTAACTTGATCAAAGGCTTAAAACACATGTATGCTCTAAATCAATCCAAGTTATGCGAATCTAAGACATTTAGCTCACTACGCAGCCTGCAAAAGGTCTTCTCCTCTAAAGGTTTGGTAAAGATATCGGCTAGCTGGTTCTCGGTGCTAACATAAAACACTTCGATATCTCCCTTTTGCTGGTGGTCTCTCAAAAAGTGATGCTGGATGTCAATGTGCTTTGTGCGGCTGTGTTCAACAGGATTATCCGCCATGTGGATAGCACTCTCATTGTCACATAGGAGTGGGACTTTGCTCAGATTGTAGCCAAAGTCCCTGAGGGTTTGCCTCATCCAAAGTAGTTGCACGCAACATTGTCCTGCGGCAACATACTCGGCCTCAGCAGTGGATAGGGCAACGGAAGTTTGTTTCTTAGAGCTCCACGACACCAGGGACCTTCCTAAGAATTGACACGTCCCTGATGTACTCTTCCTATCAACCTTACATCCAGCATAATCGGAGTCTGAATATCCAATCAAGTCAAAGGTAGACCCCTTTGGATACCAGATCCCAAAGCAAGGCGTAGCAACTAAATATCTAAGAATTCGCTTAACGGCCACAAGGTGACACTCCCTTGGATCAGATTGAAATCTAGCACACATGCATATGCTTAGCATAATATCCGGTCTACTAGCACATAAGTAAAGCAAGGAACCTATCATAGACCGGTATGCCTTTTGATCAACGGACTTACCTCCTTTGTTGAGGTCGACGTGTCCGTCAGTTCCCATTGTAGTCTTTGCGGGCTTGGCGTCCTTCATCCCAAATCGCTTGATCAAGTCTTGCGTGTACTTCGTTTGGGAGATGAAGGTGCCGTCCTTGAGTTGCTTCACTTGGAACCCAAGGAAGTAGCTTAACTCGCCCATCATCGACATCTCAAATTTTTTAGTCATAACCCTGCTAAATTCTTCACAAGACTTTTGGTTAGTAGAACCAAATATTATGTCATCGACATAAATTTGGCATACAAATAAGTCACCATCACAAGTCTTAGTGAATAAAGTTGGATCGGCTTTCCCAACCTTGAAAGCATTAGTAATTAAAAAGTCTCTAAGGCATTCATACCATGCTCTTGGGGCTTGCTTAAGTCCATAGAGCGCCTTAGAGAGCTTACATACGTGGTCGAGGTACCGTTCATCCTCAAAGCCAGGGGGTTGCTCTACGTACACCTCCTCCTTGATTGGCCCGTTGAGAAAAGCGCTCTTCACATCCATTTGGAACAACCTGAAAGAATGGTGAGCGGCATATGCTAACAATATGTGAATAGACTCTAGCCTAGCCACAGGAGCAAAAGTCTCCTCAAAGTCCAAACCTGCGACTTGGGCATAACCTTTTGCCACAAGTCTAGCTTTGTTCCTTGTCACCACTCCGTGCTCGTCTTGTTTGTTGTGGAACACCCACTTGGTTCACACAACGTTTTGCTTTGGACGTGGCACCAGGGTCCAAACTTCATTTCGCTTGAAGTTATTGAGCTCTTCCTGCATGGCCAACACCCAGTCCGGATCTAGCAAGGCCTCTTCTACCCTGAAAGGCTCAATAGAAGAGACAAACGAGTAGTGTTCACAAAAAATAACTAATCTAGAGCGAGTAGTTACTCCCTTGCTTATATCACCCAATATCTGATCGATGGGATGATTCCTTTGAATCGTTGCTCGGACTTGAGTTGGAGGGGCTTGAGGTGCTTCTTCCTCCATAGCATGATCATCTTGTGCTCCCCCTTGATTGCACGCCTCTTGATGAACCTGTTCATCAGTTTGAGTTGGGGGATGCACCATTGTTGAGGAAGAAGGTTGATCTTGCTCCTTTTGTTCCTATGGTCGCACATCTCCAATCGCCATGGTGTGTATGGCGGCCGTTGGAACATCTTCTTCATCTACATCATCAAGATCAACTTGCTCTCTTGGAGAGCCATTAGTCTCATCAAATACAACGTCGCTAGAGACTTCAACCAAACCCGATGATTTGTTGAAGACTCTATACGCCTTTGTATTTGAGTCATAACCTAACAAAAACCCTTCTACAGCTTTGGGAGCAAATTTGGAATTCCTACCTTTTTTCACTAGAATGTAGCATTTACTCCCAAATACACGAAAGTATGACACGTTGGGTTTGTTACCGGTTAGGAGTTCGTACGACGTCTTCTTGAGGAGGCGATGAAGGTAGACCCGGTTTATGGCGTGGCAAGCCGTGTTCACGGCTTCCGACCAAAATCGCTCGGGCGTCTTGAACTCTCCAAGCATCGTCCTTGCCATGTCTATGAGTGTCCTGTTCTTCCTCTCTACCACATCGTTTTGCTGTGGTGTGTAGGGAGCGGAGAACTCGTGCTTGATTCCTTTCTCCTCAAGGTACTCCTCCACTTGAAGGTTCTTGAACTCGGACCCGTTGTCGCTCCTTATCTTTTTCACCTTGAGCTCAAATTCATTTTGAGCTCTCCTTAGGAAGCGCTTAAGGGTCCCTTGGGTTTCTGTTTTATCTTGCAAAAAGAATATCCAAGTGAAGCGGGAAAAAATCATCAACTATAACAAGACCATACTTACTTCCCCCGATGCTGAGGTAGGCGACGGGTCCGAAGAGGTCCATATGAAGTAACTCCAAAGGTCTTGATGTGGTCATCACATTTTTGCTATGATTAGTACTTCCCACCTGTTTACCTGCTTGACGAGCTGCACAAGGTCTATCTTTTTCGAAAGTTACATTTGTTAGACCTAACACATGTTCTCCCTTTAGAAGTTTGTGAAGGTTCTTCATCCCCACATGTGCTAGACGGCGATGCCACAGCTAGCCCATGCTAGTCTTAGCAATTAAGCATGCATCTAGATCGGCCTCCTCCTTTGCAAAATCAACTAAATAGAGTTTGCCATCTAGTACACCCTTAAAAGCTAATGAACCATCACTCCTTCTAAAGACAAACATATCTACATTTGTGAATAAGCAATTATAACCCATATTACAAAGTTGACTAACGGACAACAAGTTATACCAGAGCGACTCAACTAAAAACACATTAGAAATGGAGTGCTCGGATGAAATAGCAATCTTTCCTAGTCCTTTAACCTTGCCTTGATTCCCGTCATCGAATATGATTGAATCTTGGGAATCTTTGTTCTTGACGTAGGAGGTGAACATCTTCTTCTCCCCCGTCATGTGGTTTGTGCATCCGCTGTCGATAATCCAGCTTGAGCCCCCGGATGCATAAACCTGCAAGGCAATTTAGGCTTGGGTTTTAGGTACCCAACTCTTGTTGGGTCCTACAAGGTTAGTAACAATAGCCTTAGGGACCCAAATGCAAGTTTTATCTCCCTTGCATTTTGCCCCTAATTTCCTAGCAATCACTTTCTTATTCTTCCTACAAATTGCAAAAGAAGCATTGCAAGCATGATAAATTGTAGAATGTTCATTACTTGGTTTTCTAGGTACATGAACAACATTTCTCTTAGGCATATCTCTACCATGCACAAAGGAAGAACTTGAAGCAAACATGGCATTTGAATCATAAGCATTACAACTCCTATCATGATGAACATTTCTAGAAAATTTTCTATCATAAATAAATGCATGATTCTTTTGACTACTATTAGCCATAGGAGCCTTTCCCTTTTCCTTGTTGAAAATGGGAGCTCTTTGGCTTGTTAAGTTCTTGGCTTCCCTCTTAAAGCCAAGCCCATCCTTAATTGAGGGGTGTCTACCAATGGTGTAGGCATCCCTTGCAAATTTTAGTTTGTCAAATTCATTCTTGCTAGTCTTAAATTGGGCATTAAGACTAGCCACTTCATCATTTAATTTGGAAATGGAAATTAAGTGTTCACTACAGGCATCAACATTAAAATCCTTACACCTATTGCAAATCACAACATGTTCTACACAAGAGTTTGATTTATTTGCTATTTCTAACTTAGTATTTAAATCAACATTAATACTCTTTAAGCTAGAAATAGATTCATGGCATGTAGATAATTCACATGAAAGCATTTCATTTCTTTTAACTTCTAAAGCAAGAGAATTTTGTGCACTAACAAATTTATCATGCTCTTCATATAAAAGATCCTCTTGCTTCTCTAACAATCTATTCTTCTCATTCAAAGCATCAATTAATTCATTGATCTTATCAATTTTAGTTCTATCTAAACCTTTGAATAAGCTTGCGTAGTCTACTTCATCATCACTAGACTCATCATCACTAGAAGAAGCATATGTAATAGTACTTCGAGTATTTACCTTCTTTTCCTTTGCCATGAGGCATGTGTGATACTCATTGGGGAAGAGAGCCGACTTGTTGAAGGCTGAGGCGGCGAGTCCTTCGTTGTCGGAGTCAGACGAGGAGCAATCTGAATCCCACTCCTTTCCAAGGTGTGCCTCGCCCTTCGCCTTTTTGTAGGTCTTCTTCTTTTCCCACTTTCCGCTCTTTCCTTGTTCCTGGTCACTATCATTGTCGGGACAGTTAGCAATAAAGTGACCAATCTTACCACACTTGAAGCAGGAGCGCTTTCCCTTCGTCTTGCTCTTGTTGGGATGCTCCTTGCGACCTTTGAGCGCCGTCCTGAAGCGCTTGATGATGAGGGCCATTTCGTCCTCATTTAGCCTGGCCGCCTCAACTTGTGCCACCTTGCTAGGTAGCGCCTCCCTGCTACTTGTTGCTTTGAGAGCAACAGTTTGAGGCTCGTAGATCGGCATTGGGCCATTCAATGCATCATCATTCGCCCGCTTACGAACTTCCCGAGTATTTCCTCGGGCGTCATCTTGATGTACCTAGGATTCTCACGAATAGAGTTTACAAGATGAGGATCAAGGACAGTGAAGGACCTTAGCATAAGTCGGACGACGTCATGGTCCATCCATCTCGTGCTTCCATAGCTTCTTATCTTGTTGACCAGGGTCTTGAGCCTATTGTACGTTTGAGTTGGATCCTCTCCCCTGATCATCACAAACCTTCCTAGTTCGCCTTCCACCAACTCCATCTTGGTGAGCATGGTGGCGTCGTTCCCCTCATGCGAGATCTTGAGGGTGTCCTAAATCTGCTTGGCGTTGTCCAAGCCGCTCACCTTATTGTATTCTTCCCTGCACAAGGATGCTAAAAGAACAGTAGTAGCTTGTGCATTTTTATGGATTTGTTCATTGATAAACATGGAGTTATCCTAACTATCAAATCGCATTCCATTTTCTACTATCTCCCATATACTTGGATGAAGAGAGAACAAGTGGATACACATTTTGTGACTCCAAATCCGTAGTCCTCTCCATCAAAGTGTGGAGATTTACCAAGTGGAATGGAAAGCAAATGAGCATTGGAATTATGCGGAATACGAGAATAATCGAAAGAAAAGTTCAAGTTAACCATTTTCTTTTTCTCCTCGTATTCGTCGTCCTTTTGAGAAGAGGAAGATTCGTCGCTGTCATAGTAGACAATCTTCTTGATGCGTCTCTTCTTCTTTCCATCCTTCTTCTTTTGACTTGAGCCCGAGTCAGTGGGCTTGTCGTCTTTTGGCTCATTGATGAAGGATTCCTTTTCCTTGTCGTTGATCACCATCCCCTTTCCCTTAGGATCCATCTCTTCGGGCGATTAGTCTCTTTTGTGAAGAGAACGGCTCTGATACCAATTGAGAGCACCTAGAGGGGGCTGAATAGGTGATCTTGTAAAAACTTAAAACTTAAAGACACAAAACTTGATTAAGAGTTAGCACAATGAAATCAAGTGGCTAAAGGAGAGCTCTTGTGAAACACAATAGACACAGTGAGAACAAGCACAAGAGACACGAGGATTTATCCCGTGGTTCGGCCAAGTATAACACTTGCCTATTCCACGTTGTGGCGTCCCAATGGACGAGAGTTGCACTCAACTCCTCTCAAGTGATCCAATGATCAACTTGAATACCACGGTGTTCTTCTTTCTTTACTCTTTCCCATTTGCGAGGAATCTCCACAACTTGGAGTCTCTCGCCCTTACAATTATGATCAAAGTGAAAGCACTAGAGTAAGGGAGGGAAGCAACACACACAAATCCACAGCAATACGCACACACACAGCCAAGACTTGAGCTCAAATGAATAACACAAGGTTCACCACTAGAACGGAGCTCAAATCACTAAGAATGTCAATCGAGTGCGCAAAGATGGAGTGTGAATGATCAAGAATGCTTAGAGTATGCTTGGTGGTCTCCTCCATGCGCCTATGGGTCCCTTTTATAGCCCCAAGGCAGCTAGGAGCCGTTGAGAGCAATCTAGGAAGGCAATTCTTACCTCCTGTCGGGTGGCGCACCGGACATTCCGGTGCACCACCAGACAGGCATTGTTCACTGTCTGGTGCGGATTGCTTTCCTGTTTTGGCGCAGCCGACCGTTGAAGATTTGGAGCTGTTGGCGCACCGGACACTGTCCGGTGCACACTGGACAGTCCGGTGCCCCCTTCTGACCGTTGGCTCGGCCACGCGTCACGCGCAGATTGCGCGGCCGACCGTTGGCTCACCGGACAGTCCGGTGATTTATAGCCGTACGCCGCCGTCGAGACCCGAGAGCAGCCTTTTCGCTAGAGCCAGCCTGGCGCACCAGACACTGTTCGGTGCACCCAAACTGAGCATCAGTTGGTTGTACACAGCCAACTCTTTTTCTTTTGTCTTTTCTCTGATTCTAGCACTTAGACAATTATGTTAGTACACAAAAACCAATGTACTAAGTCTAGAATCATACCTTTGTGTTGATTTGCACTTTATCCACCATTTGACATAGTTTAACACTTAAACCATTTGTGTTGGCACTTAATCACCAAAATACTTAGAAATGGTCCAAGGGCACATTTCCCTTTCAGAATGCCCAACACAAATATATGGACTAACTAGTTTGCTCTAGAATACATGTTCTACAGGTGCACAAGGTTCAACACAAACCAATAAATATTCAAGTTAGGGACCCAATTCAAAAGGAGCAAAAAGGACTTGAGTGTGCTGTGGTCAGGCGCACCAGACTGTCCGGTGTGCCACCGGACAGTGTCCGGTGCACCAGGACCGTACAGGGTCCAACCAGCCACTCCCGGGAAAACTTGGGCGCGCTCCGCTATAATTCACCGGACTGTTCGGTGTGCCAGTGGGTAACGACTATCCAGCGCGCAACGGTCGACTCTGACGAGTGAACTGTGCAGCACAGTACCGCGTTAGAAGTCAGAGCAGCAAGTCAGTGGGGCACCAGACTGTCTGGTGCTGCAAGAGGACAAAGCCCCCAACGTTCGACTGGGCTCCAGACCCTAACGATTGGGTGACGTGGCGGTGCATCGGACAGCCTACAGTGCCTGTCCGGTGGCGCACCGGACTGTCCGGTGCGCCCATCGCCAGCAGCCTCCCCAATGGCTACTTTGGTGGTTGAGGGCTAAAAATACCCCCAACCACCACAACTCCAAGCATCCAAGATTTCTGAGTATCACATTCAATACAAGAGCTCTAGCATTCACTCCTAGACACAATTCAAAAGATCAAAGCCTCTCCAAGTCCCAAATTCATCTCAAACACTTAGTGACTTGTGAGAGAGCGATTTCATGTTCTTTTGAGCTCTTGCCTCTTGGATTGCCTTTCTTCTTTCTCATTCTTGTTCTCAAGTGATGTGTAATCAAAGCAAGAGACACCAAATGTGTGGCGGTCCTTGCGGGGTCTTAGTGACCTGATTAATTAAGGGAAAGGCTCACTCGGTCTAAGTGACCATTTGAGAGAGGGAAAGGGTTGGAATAGACCCGGTCTTTGTGACCTCCTCAACGGGGACTAGGTTCTTTGGAACTGAACCTCGGTAAAACAAATCACCGTGTTCATTCGCTTGATTTCCATTTGATTTGTTTTCCCCTCTCTCCCGGACTTGATTTAAGTTCTAACGCTAACCCCGGCTTGTAGTGTGTGTTTAAAGTTATAAATTTCAGATTACGCCTATTCACACCCCTCTAGGCGACTTTCAATTGGTATCGGAGCCCGGTGCTTCTTTAGAGTCTAACAACTCAAAGTGATGTCGGGAGATCACGCCAAGAGGGAGATCGTGACCGGCGACAAGCACGCAAGCTCGAGGAGAACCCTTTCAAGGGAGTCCAGCCACAAGCATAAGGAGGAATCCTCTTCCTCCACCAAGATGCATCGGAAGGGTGACAAGAAGAAGAAGATGAAGAAGGTGGTCTACTACGAGACCGACTCTTCGTCACCCTCCACATCATCAAGCTCCGACTCGTCCGTCGCTTCTAAGCGTCATGAGCGCAAGAAGTATAGTAAGATGCCCCTACGCTATCCTCGTATTTCAAAGCGCACTCCATTACTTTCCGTTCCCTTAGACAAACCACCATATTTTGATGGTGAAGATTATTGTATGTGGAGTGATAAAATAAGGCAACATCTAACCTCACTCCACGAAAGCATATGGGACATAGTTGAATTTGGAGCGCAGGTACCACAGGTAGGGGACAAGGACTACGACTCAGACGAGGCCGCCCAAATTCGGCACTTTAATTCCCAATCCACATCTATACTCCTTGCCTCCTTGTGTTGAGAGGAGTATAACAAGGTGCAACGGTTAAAGAGCGCCAAAGAAATTTGGGACATCCTGAAGACCGCGCACGAAGGGGACGAGGTGACCAAGATCACCAAGCGAGAGACGATCAAGGGGGAGCTCAGTCGATTCATCCTCAACAAAGGAGAAGAGCCGCAAGCAATGTACAACCGCTAAAGACAATGGTGAACCAAGTGCGCAACCTCGGGAGCACCAAGTGGGATGACCATGAAATGGTCAAGGTTATTCTTAGATCACTTGTTTTTCGTAATCCCACTCAAGTGCAACTAATTCGTGGAGACCCTAGATATAAACAGATGTCTCCCGAGGAAGTAATTGGCAAGTTTGTGAGCTTTGAGCTAATGATCAAAGACTCCAAACATATTGTCAACTTGAAGCAAGGTGCTACCTCCACACCCAAGGTGCAACCCGTCGGATTCAAAGCGACGGAGGAAGAAAAGAGGGAGTCTACATCAAGTAGGCTTCCCATCGACGCCTCCAAGCTCGACAACGAGGAAATAGCGCTCATCATCAAGAGTTTTCGCCAAATCCTCAAGCAAAGGAGGGGGAAAGACTACAAACCCCGCTCCAAGAGGGTGTGCTATAAATGTGGTAAGCCCAGTCATTTTATTGCTAAATGTCCAATGTCTAGTGATAGTGGCAGGGGCGAGGACAAGAAGGGGAAGAAGAAGGAAAAGAAGAGGTACTACAAGAAGAAGGGCGGCGATGCCACGTGTGTCGGGAATGGGACTCCGATGAGAGCTCCACCGACTCCTCCTTCGACGAGGACGCCGCCAACATCACCGTCAACAAGGGCCTCCTCTTCCCCCAACATCGGCCACAAATGTTTCATGGCCTAGGACGGCAAAAAGAAGAAGGTACAATCTAGAACCACCCCCAAGTATACAACATCTAGTGATCTACTCACTCTTTTTGCCAACCTTAACATGCAACAAAAAGAAAAATTAAATGAACTCATAGGAGCTATTCATGAGAAGGATGAACTCTTGGATAGCCAAGAGGAACTCCTTATTAAAGAAAATAAAAAACATGTTAAAGTAAAAATGCTTATGCTCAGGAAGTAGAGAAATGTGAAAATTTATCTAAGGAGCTTAGTATTTGCCATGATACAATTTCTAGCCTTAGAGATGAAAATGCTAGTATAATTTCTAAGGTTAAAGATTTAAATATTTACAATGATTCCATTTCCTATCTTAAAAATGAAAATGTCATATTAAAATCTAAGATAGATGAATTAATTATTTGCAAACCCTCTACATCTACTGTCAAACATGTTTCTATTTGTAGTAGATGTAGAGATGCTAATGTTGATGCTATAAATGATCACCTTGCTCTAATTAAACAACAAAATGATCATATAGCTCAATTAACTACTAAAATCAATGAGCATGAAATTGAAAATGAGAAGTTTAAATTTGCTAGAAGCATGCTCTATAATGGGAGACGCCATGGCATTAAGGATGGCATTGGTTTCCAACAGGGAAGCAATATAATGTCAAGCTTAATGCCCCTAAGAAACTGTCTAATTTTGTAAAGGGCAAAGCTCCCATGGTTCAGGATAATGAGGGTTACATTTTATATCCTGCTAATTATCCTGAGCACAAGATTAGGAGAATTCATGCTAGGAAACTCATAATAATTCTCACCATGCTTTTATGTATAAAAATGAGGCTTCTAGCTCTAGGCATTCTACTCATGTTAAAATGCCTAAAAAGAAAACTCCTGCTGCATCAAATGAGCCTAACGTTTCATTTAAGACTTTTGATGCATCATATGTTTTAACTAACAAATCAGGCAAAGTAGTTGCCAAATATGTTGGGGGCAAATACAAGAGATCCAAAACTTGTGTTTGGGTACCCAAGGTGCTTGTTTCTAACGTGAAAGGACCCAAGACTGTTTGGGTACCTAAGAACAAGGCCTAAATTGTTTTGCAGGTTTATGCATCCGGGGGCTCAAGTTGGATAATCGATAGCGAGTGCACAAACCACATGACAGGGGAGAAAAGAATGTTCTCCTCCTACAAGAAAAATGAAGATCCCCAATGAGCTATCACATTCGAGGATGGAAATCAAGGTTTGGTCAAAGGTTTGGGTAAAATTGTTATATCCCCTGACCATTCTATTTCCAATGTTTTTTTGTAGATTCTTTAGATTACAACTTGCTTTCTGTTTCTCAATTATGCAAAATGGGCTACAATTGTCTTTTTACAGATGTAGGTGTTACTGTCTTTAGAAGAAGTGACTATTCAATAGCATTTAAGGGAGTGTTAGAGGGTCAGCTATATTTAGTTGATTTTAATGAAAACACAGCTGAACTCAACACTTGTTTAATTGCTAAGACTAATATGGGTTGACTCTGGCATCGCCGACTAGCCCATGTTGGAATGAACAATCTTCATAAGCTTCTAAAGGGAGAACACATTTTGGGACTAACAAATGTTCATTTTGAGAAAGACAGGGTTTGTAGTTCATGCCAAGCAAGAAAGCAAGTTGGTGCCCACCATCCACACAAGAACATAATGACGACTGACATGCCGCTCGAGCTACTCCACATGGATTTATTCGCCCCGATCGCTTACATAAGCATCGGCGGGAGTAAGTATTGTCTTGTTATTGTGGATGATTATTCTCGCTTCACTTGGGTATTCTTTTTGCAGGAAAAATCTCAAACCCAAGAGACCTTAAAGGGATTCTTAAGAAGGGCTCAAAACGAGTTCGGATTAAGGATCAAAAAGATAAGAAGCGATAATGGGACGAAGTTCAAGAATTCTCAAATTGAAGGCTTTCTTGAGGATGAGAGCATCAAGCATGAGTTCTCTTCTCCCTACACACCTCAACAAAATGGTGTAGTGGAGAGGAAGAATAGAACTTTACTGGACATGGCAAGGACCATGCTTGATGAATACAAGACACCGGACCGGTTTTGGGCGAAAGCAATCAACACTGCTTGCTACTCCATCAATAGGCTCTACCTTCACTGAATCCTCAAGAAGACATCATATGAACTCCTCACTGGCAAAAAGCCCAATGTTTCATATTTTAGAGTCTTTGGTAGCAAATGTTTTATTCTCGTTAAAAGAGGTAGAAAATCTAAATTTGCTACCAAGGCTGTAGAAGGCTTTTTACTAGGATATGACTCAAACACAAGGTCATATAGAGTCTTCAACAAGTCCACTGGATTAGTTGAGGTTTCTTGTGACATTGTGTTTGATGAGACTAACGACTCTCAAGTAGAGCAAGTTGATCTTGATGAGCTAGATGATGAAGAGGCTCCGTGCGTCGCACTAAGGAACATGTCCATTGGGGATGTGTGTCCTAAGGAATCTGAAGAGCCTACACAAGCACAAGATCAACCGTCATCTTCTAATCAAGCATCTCCACCAACTCAAGATGAGGAACAGGTTCAAAATGATGAAGATGAAGATCAAGACGATGAGACACCTCAAGAGGAGGACAATGATCAAGGGGGAGATAATAATGATAAAGACAAGGAAGATGATCAAGAAATACATGGTCAAAGAATGCCACACCCAAGAGTCAACTAAGCAATTCAACGAGATCACCCCGTCAACTCCATCCTTGGTGATATTCATAAGGGGGTAACCACTAGATCTCGAGTTGCACATTTCTGTGAACATTACTCTTTTGTGTCCTCTATTGAGCCTTACAGGATAGAGGATGCATTAAGAGATCCGGATTGGGTGCTGGCAATGCAAGAGGAACTCAACAACTTCACGAGGAATGAGGTATGGCATTTAGTTCCACGTCCTAATCAAAATGTTGTAGGTACCAAGTGGGTATTCCGCAACAAGCAAGATGAGCATGGTGTGGTGACAAGAAACAAAGCCCGACTTGTGGCCAAAGGTTATTGACAAGTCGAAGGTTTGGATTTTGATGAAACTTATGCACCTGTAGCTAGGCTTGAGTCAATTCGTATATTACTTGCCTATGCTACTTACCATGGCTTTAAGCTCTATCAAATGGACGTGAAAAATTCCTTCCTCAATGGACCAATCAAGGAAGAGTTCTATGTTGAGCAACCTCCCGGCTTTGAAGATAGTGAGTACCCTAACCATGTTTATAAACGCTCAGAGGCGCTTTATGGGCTCAAGCAAGCCCTAAGAGCATGGTATGAATGCCTAAGAGTTTTTCTTATCACTAATGGCTTCAAAGTCGGCAAAGCCGATCCTACACTCTTTACTAAAATTGTTGCAAAAGATTTGTTTGTATGCCAAATTTATGTTGATGATATTATATTTGGGTCTACTAACAAATCAACTTGTGAAGAGTTTAGTAGGATCATGAATCAAAAATTCAAGATGTCAATGATGGGGGAGTTGAAGTATTTTCTAGGATTTCAAATCAAGCAACTCCAAGAGGGCACCTTCATCTGCCAAACCAAGTACATTCAAGACATACTTAAGAAATTTGGCATGAAGGATGGCAAACCCATCAAGACACCCATGGGAACCAATGGGCATCTCGACCTCGACACGGGAGGTAAATCCGTAGATCAAAAGGTATACCGGTCGATGATAGGATCTTTACTCTATTTATGTGCATCTCGACCGAATATTATGCTTTCTGTATACATGTGTGCAAGGTTCCAAGCTGATCCTAAGGAGGTTCACCTTAGGGCCGTGAAAATAATCATGAGATATTTAGTTTACACTCCTAAGTTTGGGATTTGGTACCCCAAGGGATCCACTTTTGATTTAATAGGATATTCCGATGCCGATTGGGCAGGGTGTAAAATTGATAGCAAGAGCACATCAGGGGCTTGTCAGTTTCTAGGGAGATGTCTGGTGTCTTGGGCTTCAAAGAAACAAAACTCGGTAGCTCTTTCCACCGCTGAAGCCGAGTATATTGCCGCAGGCCATTGCTGTGCGCAATTACTTTGGATGAGGCAAACCCTCAGGGACTATGGCTACAAATTAAGCGAAGTCCTCTCCTATGTGACAATGAGAGTGCAATCCACATGGCGGATAATCCCGTTGAACGCAGCTGCACTAAGCACATAGACATTCGGTATCACTTTTTGAGAGATCACCAACAATGGGGGATATCGAAATTGCTTATGTTAGCACCAAAGAACAATTAGCCGATATCTTTACCAAGCCTTTAGATGAGAAAACCTTTAGCAAACTTAGGAATGAGCTAAATGTTCTTGATTCTCGGAATTTCGATTGAAACATTGCACACATAGCTATTTTATATACCTTTGATCATGTCTCTTTCATTTGGCACATATACATATTTCTTATTTTTCTTATGCCTAAGCTAAGACTAATATGGTTCAATGAGCATCTTTTGTATTAAGTCTTAGATTGAAAGAGAAATAGAGTATTCGGCAAAGACATCGCTTCCACTCAACTCCATCGGTATTATCTACCCTTTGCCTATATTCTGTCATCTCTCTGATTGGTATACTCTTTCACTCACATTTCTTTTATCAATGGGGGAGAAAATATGGAAAAGGGCTGTCAATGTCTCCGTTTTTGGAGATTAATGCCAAAGGGGGAGAAAATATTAAGCCTAAAGCAAAAGGACCGCACCACCAAATTCAAAAAAATTGAAATGAAGATTTATTTGGTTTTCACAAATGGTTATTTTCAATTGGTATCACAAATGAAGCTTTAATTGATATTTTTCGTTGGTATCAATGTCATGACAATATATCAATTGATATCCTTATCTTGAGAAAGCAAAATCTCATTTGGTATTGTGTTAAACTTCAATTGGTATCTTGTTATGACAATCTCTTCAATTGGTATATTCAAAGATATAATTTAAAAAATGGTATCTATAAAACCCTCTTGAAAACTAAGAGGAGAATTTCATTCAGGGGGAGTTTTGTTTAGTCAAAGGAAAAGCATTTGAAACAGGGGGAGAAATTTCAAATCTTGAAAGTGCTTCTTGCAATCTTAATTATATACCTTTGACTATTTGCAAAAGACTTTGAAAAGATTTTCCAAAATGATTTGCAAAAACAAAACAAGTGGTGCAAATGTGGTCCAAAATATTAAATAAAAGAAAGCAATCCATTCATATCTAGTGAAATTATCAAATTGGTTTAATTCTAAGTAACCTATGCACTTACCTTATGCAAACTAGTTCATTTCTGCACTTTATATATTTGATTTGGTTTGTGTTGGCATCAATCACCAAAAAGGGGGAGATTTAAAGGAAAATAGAGTTAACCTTTTCCCGCAATTAATTTTGGTGGTTGAATGCCCAACACAAATATATGGACTAACTAGTTTGCTCTAGAATATATGTTCTACAGGTGCATATAGGTTCAACACAAACCAATAAATATTCAAGTTAGGGATCAAATACAAAGGAGCAAAAGATACCAGAGTGCGCTGAGGAACGGCGCACCGGACAGTCCGGTGCACCAGGACCGTACAACTCAAACCAGCCACTCTCGGGTTTCCGCAGGCGCACTCCGCTATAATTCACCGGACTGTCCGGTGAGTCAGCGGGCAACGGCTATCTGCGCGCAACGGTCGACTCTGCAAAGGCTACAGTGCGTAAACAGTGCACGACAAAAGTCAGAGCAGAAGTCAGAGGCGCACCAGACAGTGTCCAGTGTGGCACCGAACTGTCCGGTGCCACAAGAAGACAACGATGCCAATGGTCGACTGCTCCCGAACCCCAACGGTTGGGTGATGTGGCGGTGCACCGGACAGCCTACAGTGCCTGACCGGTGGCGCACCGGACTGTCCGGTGCGCCCATCGACAGCAGCCTTCCCCAACGACCATTTAGTGGTTGAGGCCTATAAATACCCCCAACCACCACCACACCAAGCACCCAAGCATTCTGAACATTGCATTCAATACAAGAGCAATAGACTCCACTCCAAGACACAATCAAAGCGATCGATCCACACAAAGTCCCTAAATCAACTCTAGTGCATTAGGACTTGTGAGAGGATCTCTTGTGTTCCTCTGTTGCTCTTGTTTGCTTGGCTTGGCCTTCTTTTTCTTTTCAATTCTTACTCTCAAGTGCTTTGTAAGCAAGTCAAGAGACACCAATTGTGTGGTGGTCCTTGCGAGGTCTAAGTGACCTGTGAGATTAAGGAAGAGGGCTCACTCGGTCTAAGTGACCGTTTGAGAGAGGGAAAGGGTTGAAAGAGACCCGGTCTTTGTGACCACCTCAATGGGGACTAGGTTCTTTAGAACCGAACGTCGGTAAAACAAATCACCATGTTCACTCGCTTTATTTCTTGGTTGATTTGTTTTCCCCTCTCTCCCGGACTTGATTTAAGTTCTAACGCTAACCCCGACTTATAGTGTGTGTTTAAAGTTGTAAATTTCAGATTCCGCCTATTCACCCCCTCTAGGCGACTTTCAGCACCGAACTGTCCGGTGCCGCAAGAGGACAAAGCCCCCAACGATCGACCGAGCTCCAGACCCTAACGGTTGGGTGACGTGGCGTCGCACCGGACAGCCTACAGTGCCTGTCCGGTGGCGCACCGGACTGTCCAGTGCGCCCATCGCCAGCAGCCTCCCCAACGGCTACTTTGGTGGTTAAGGCTACCCCGAACCACCACAACTCCAAGCATCCAAGATTTCTGAGTACCACATTCGATACAAGAGCTCTAGCATTCACTCCTAGACACAATTCAAAAGTTCAAAGCCTCTCCAAGTCCCAAATTCATCTCAAACACTTAGTGACTTGTGAGAGAGTGATTTCGTGTTCTTTTGAGCTCTTGCCTCTTGGATAGCCTTTCTTCTTTCTCATTCTTGTTCTCAAGTGACGTGTGATCAAAGCAAGAGATACCAAGTGTGTGGTGGTCCTTGCGGGGTCTTAGTGACCCAATTGATTAAGGGAAAGGCTCACTCGATCTAAGTGACCGTTTGAGAGAGGTAAAGGGTTGGAATAGACCCGGTCTTTGTGACCTCCTCAACGGGGACTAGGTTCTTTGGAACCGAACCTCGGTAAAACAAATCACCATGTTCATTTGCTTGATTTCCATTTGATTTGTTCCCCACTTCCCCCCCTCTCCCGGACTTGATTTAAGTTCTAACGCTAACCCCGACTTGTAGTGTGTGTTTAAAGTTGTAAATTTCAGATTACGCCTATTCACCCGCCTCTAGGCGACTTTCACCCATAAACTAATTTTCGAGGGCTACAAAGTAGGCCGTCAGAAATAACAGAATTATTTCCGAGGGCTACTATGGAGACTGTCAGAAATAAGCTAGCTGTCAGAAATAAATAATAGTTGGGAGGTCAATTTGGTCTATGTTTTTTTGTTTATTCCCACAATTCAAAATATATCACAATTTATACATATCATAATAGTAACATATATCCACATTCACATACAAATTAACTCACATCCACATTCACATAGAAATTTTAGTCAATTTTTACGTTTTGATAATGGTGAAAACGGAAACAATAATTTCGGTTATCGGGTATTGTTTTTGGAATTTTATTAAAATGTAGGGCTAAACGAAAATGATTATAAAAAATACGAAACGAAATCAGTAGAAAAAATAAAAAATATAAAAAAATGGTTTGAGTTTTTTTCGCCAGTTTTTCAAAATTACAATATTTATTCGATATTTTATTTTGGTAATGAATTCATTATTTTTTGGAAAAATATTAAATCCAAATTGATCTATGTAAATTCATAATAATTTTTTCTTAACTCAGAAAAATACAAAACTAATTTTATTATTTTCCTAAAATTAAGATCTATCTAATGGTATGTAATTTAGAGCTATTTGAAACTTGTATGACTCTTATTTATAGTTTTTTAGCAATTACTACTCTTGATACATATATTCGTAATTTGCACGAGAACTTGAGAATAAAGAACTAGGAGGACACCAATTATACTGATTATATCAAGTAATAGGAGTACAATTAGAAGATAAGGATCATCTCATTATACACATCTTGATTCTATAGTCATAAGCTACTAGACTTGATAGTGTTTTATTTGAATACATGATAATGATTTTGTTATTGTATTACATTGTTTTATATTGATTGTGGTCTTCTACCTTATATTAAAATGTCTTATAAATTATTATTTATATGATGACGGGTCAGTTATATGACTAGTTCTACGCTCTATAGTTTGATGTATGGTATTGTCGCATGATTTTTTTATGGTTATCAATGTATTTTCAATTGGATAGTTTGTTCTGTAAGGTATTATGTTGTGACTTTTCTTACTATATATGTATGTGTGCACAAATGCTTGGCACTTGTATTTGGGAGATATTGTTTTAATGCTTTATGAGATATACATTAGTCCTTCAAGAATTTGTGAATATTTATATATTATCATTAATTTCTGTGTGGACGTATGGCTTGCGTGAATTTTTTAAGTTAATTGAGGATATAAAGTGATTTGTACCGATCATATTTGGATTACGACGATAACTGATGTACTTTCCATACTAAATTTTCATTTCGGATATTTCTGAATTGTCGATGCCGTGTTTGTTTCTAGAGTTATCATTTTCAATTTTCGAGAAAAAAAATATAAAAATTAAAACACTTTTAATGTTTATCGACTGTTCTCATCCTACCTTTTTGAGATGCTCTACGGAGCTACTTGCCAATCCTCGTGGAGGATATGATAACTAGTAATGATATACATATAAGCTTGACGTGGCAAACAATAAACAAAGTTGTTGGGGGTACTGATTTTCTAAGCGTTGGAAAGATACGGAGAGAAAATGAGATTGTGTATGAGCTTTCCGCAATTTATTAACCAGGAAGTCAAGTCATTGAGTAGTGTCCTTGTCTACCTATTTCTAGATCATACCATTAAAAAAAGAAGAGAAAAAGCAAAATACATACAAATTCCTGGCCTAGTCGATACGCCATCTAAAGTTTTGATACCCGTTTACGACAAGCACATGACATGACACATTGAGTATTCTTTTTTTTTTGTTTAAAGAAAAGAATTTGAAACAGAGATCAAGGAGTGGGGAGGTTGCAATGCAAGGGGGCTCTGACACCCGTGGCGCGTGGTTACCTACCGCTACCGGCAAGCGTGATTATCATTGACAGACTGGGGCGACGCCTCCTGAGTCCTGACGCCTGTTCAAATAAAATCGAATTCAAATGTTCACTACCACCCATCCCGAAAGAGCCCCAGCCCGCAGGGAGTCAAGTAGTCAACCGTTCTGCCCGCTCCCCCTCACACAAAAGGCAAACCACCCGCCACCGTCGGCAGACGGCAACTACTTTCATTTCGTCGTCGTCGCCCGCCCCCACCCGCTCCTCCACTCCACCACCACCGGACAGATACGGATGTCTCCGCCCGCACATCCACTTCACAAACGAAAACCCGCAGCAAACGCTAGCAGCGGCGGCGCCGGCAGTTGGTAGCCGCGACCGAGACACGGCGGGTGACCTGCCCCGCCGCAGTCGGGGTGTATGTATTACCACCGCCAGAATTCCAGGTACCCGTTCTTGATTTGAACCCATGTCGGAGTAGGCGTAAATTGAGTTAGTTAGCACGGACGCTTCACTTTCTTTATTATTGTTTCCTACCATTTTTCCTTTATGTCCCTCTCTCTCTCTCTCTCTCTCTCTCTCTGCCTCTTAGCTTGTTTCACGCATTCTGGTAGGAGACGAGGATCGAGGAGGCACCGATCCGTAGCGGCGATATCGTAGAGCCGCTGGTCTCACGCCGCACCGTGAGTTCTTCGTTCCTGTTCCTTCCCTTCCCTTCCTCCGCTTCCGCGAAAGCTGAACATCACTTTCCCCCCCTTTTTCTTGCTAAAGTTATCTGAAGCCATTGTTCTTTGTAATTCTATACGGTTCCGGCCATGGAATCATTTGATTTCCTCCCTGCTATGTCCCATTTGGTAGACAGTAGACTAGTGGTACTATCTCGGACTCCCACCATGAGTATCCTTGGGTGACTCTAGTTTAGGGATAGGTCTCTTTTCAGATAATTAGGGTGATTTTGGGTGCAACTTCAATTCCGCTCAGCTTGTGTCGCTACTCTAACAAATTACCTCGCATACTAGAAAGAAGTTTTTCATCCTTTTGCTGATAGCCTGATATATTCTTTGCTGTATGTGGATGTGGACGTGGATGTGATTTTCAAGTGGATGGCATGGGTCCTTTGGCTCTAGATATTTTTCTAAGTTTTGTCTGGGGGTAACATAAATAATACAGACACGATTAGATAATTCAGTCCACCTGGACTGTGGTTTGAGACTTCGATGTCACTAGCCACTCCTAGGTCACTATCCACCTGTACTGTAATTGCCGGGAAACAACAAGACTACCGGGCAACTACTACTAGTCGAGGCCAATAAATTTGAGTGGAACTCTTGACCCACTCGATCAAATTCGAGGGAAACCCTCCCCCCAACAGAAAGGAGATTCGAGGTAATCTGCCGCCTACTGTCTTATGAAAGAAAAACTGGGTATAATCCGCGTGCTCACAGTATAGGCATACTTTGTTTTGGTGACAACTGGTAGCCAGTGTCAGCCTGTAACAGCTTGCGATTTTGAAGTTCTCAGTAGCTTTGTGCTGTTGTCAACTGCCTTTGGTTTAAGTGTTGTCAAACCATTTCGCTGTGTTCATTGTCGGGCACCACTTTACTAGTTAACCTAGTTGATTTAATAAATCGGATGAGAAGCATTGGATGCAGTTTTTAATGATCTGTAGCCGGACCAGTTGATGTGAGGCTTGCCCAATTGTGTTTGGAACTAGTTTGATTGAAGCATACGTACATATCTTTTGTTTCAATGTCAATAGATAGCTGGTGTCAGTGAATACCCAACTAACAATCTTTACTGCCAATTGGCGCGAATTCCTGTTTGTGGAACCATTCTTAACTGTCCAGTATTAAATTAGTAGAAGTTAATCTAGTTGACTTAGTGGATCCAGTGAAAAGCTTGGCTTTATACTATTTTTCAAGGACCTGTACTTGAGTTTGCTGTGCCAGAGATTTGTCTGTTAGTTCTTTTGAAGTTCCAGAAACTTCTGTTCACCCACCTGCGCTGTCTTTCCAAATTAGGAGGTATGAGAAAATCATGATTCCATGTTAGTTAGCTAACTTAACTTTGCTGGCTTGCTGTTCATCTATGTTTCTGTTCAGTTGACCTTTTAGTAATTCAGTCTTTGCAGTTTCTTACTGATAAGATTGCTAGATTTTCTGTGGTTCCTTTTTCTGTCTTTTTTTTGCTTGCCTCTGGCAAATAAGTTACACATGCTTCTTTTTCGAGTCTATAAATCCATCATGCTTCTGGTGGCATTCTTGCTTCTTTTAGTTTTAGTTTCTTTTAACCGAATGATATTTGTGAAATTATTTGAATATTTTTTTCTGAGCCTGAGATCTTAGTTAATGATATTTATGATCTCATGTGGTCCTTATTTCTTAAGGAAATGACAGGCTTGGATATATGTGTGGAACTGCTGATTATCTGTCTATTTCCAGATGTGTCAGTTGATTGCAATCTTGCTTTTGGTCCCTGAGTTTGTGTAAACTTGAAAAATTGTCTCTGTTGTCTGCTTGGTCATCTTGAACCCTTATTCTTGGACAGTAGACCAGAATGATCACACCATTTTAATTTCATAATTGTAATTTATTAGATTACCTGCATTCTGTTACACTCGTCTGCTATTTTGTTCACTCCTCAAATGATAAATGAGATTGCCACTTTTCACCAACATCCTATAGGTTGAACTCGCACAATTATTAGAAACTGTCAAATGTCATGGTTACTCGGATTTTTCTGTTTCTGAACATATTACCTTTTCCTAGTATGGAAAATACAATTTGATACTGTCAACCTGCTCCAGTCAGTGTAGTTTTTACTAATATTCAACTAGCCTTGTTTACCCGACTGATGTTTGAAGTTGATACTGTCTTCTAGTGGTAGGCTTATGTACTTGTCAATCAAGATTGATCCTCTTTCTGCTGTTGAATTTGGCTCTGTATATCATGAAATGTTCATGTCAGTTTTCTTAGCATGGTTGATAGTTTGTTTGTATGACTCCAGTGTTTTCCTGTATCCCTGCACATATTTGAAGTTTCTTTAAATCATGAAGAAAGGCTATCAGCATGTTTTTTCCCACCAAAGCTTATACCTTTTATTTTAATTTAGAACTGTTCTCATGGAAATACCTTGGTCCAGGTCTATGCATTAATGATATCATTAAATACATTGTGTTTCTGTAATTATTCTACCGCCATAACTCATAGGAGATGCTAAATTGTCACTGTTAATGTCCATGCTACATACTAACAGAACCTGAGGACTATCTTTACATGCTATATACTAATGGAACCTGAAAACTATGTTTGCACCCTGTACGAAAGGTAATCATGACTAGTAACATTGATCTTGCAGTGCTGTGAAGCCCTTGAGAACTGAATTGCAGCTGTTATTGTAACTCTGGATTTTCTCTCTTACTCTCTTTGTTTTTGTAGGAGACAATGGCAGACCAGTTAGGGTCTTACACTATTAGATCCCATGGAATGATATTGGCAAGGTTGCACATGTATGACTGGATAATACTTCTCCTCCTTGCTGTCATAGACGGGCTGTTGAATATAATTGAACCATTTCACCGTTTTGTTGGGAAAGACATGATGACTGACTTGAGATATCCTATGAAGGGCAATACAGTGCCATTTTGGGCTGTTCCAGTATGTCCTGGTATCCTTATCTTTCAGTATGTTTTGATCCTGTTACATCCATGCAAAAGTTCTTGTGTTATTCTTAGCTGTTTTTCTTATTTGTAGCTGATTGGAATTATACTGCCTTGGGCCATCTTTGTTGGGATTTACTTCAAAAAGAAGAATTTTTATGATTTGCACCATGGCATACTGGGTATTATACATATTTATGATCCCTTCAATATGTTGATTAGTACAAGAGAAACACATCTGAAATGGAAATTTTGTAGGGATTCTATACTCAGTGCTGATAACTGCAGTGATTACTGATGCAATTAAGGATGGTGTTGGACGGCCTCGTCCAGATTTTTTCTGGCGCTGTTTCCCTAATGGAAATGATGTAAGATGAAAATAAAAACTTATATTCCTGTAGCAAGTTCATGTTGGTATGTATATGGTTCAAAATTGCATAAAATCTGGCTAATTACATTATCTTTAAGGTTTATGATAACATTACTACTGGTGTTATATGCAATGGAGTGAAGAGCGTAATCAAGGAAGGCCACAAGAGCTTTCCCAGTGGACACAGTTCATGTAAGTAATGTCATAACCACATAAGTACTCAAATAGTCTGTAACCACGTATGTTCTTTGTTATATTGATCCCTTTGGTACACTTGTTGCCCAACTATGGACAACTTTACAGTTGGAAAACCTATATGCTTTTCAAAGTTAATTGCTACCTGTGCATATTCAATACAATTAGATTGGTCTACTACAATTTGATGATATGTCTAAAATACCATTGCAAGGTCATACTTGAGGAAATAGATTCTTTCAGCACTGGTCGTCTTTTTTTTTTGGGAGAAAAGGAAATGGGTCTACCTTTGGGGTGTGTGCTATGTGGTATGCCTTGGGCATGCTAGTTCTAATCATAAGAGGAAGTGGATGTCTTTGTGGGGTGGGTGCTAGTTGCTAAGACCTCAGTTGGGCATGATGACAATCTGCATTGTGGACAGTATTTGTGGCTTTGCATGATTCTGCATTGGTGATAGGGACAAGAGAGTTGCAAACAAGTGGTGTGCTGTCAGTGAGACTATCTGTGCTGTCTGCTACTTTGTGCCTGAGAAGTTAGGCCACAGGAGTGACAAAGTAATTCCAAACAATGATTCTCTTGTGTCTTGCCTGCCATGTTCTATGGTAATACTGAATGCCACAGACGTCACCTCAAAATTGGCCATATCTCAACTGCCTTGCTGAAAAATCTAAGCACAGTTTAGTAACCCTGAATTTAGCGTCCCCTCTAGATTTTACTGGAAGTTTACTGTCTCTTAGGTACTGAAAATTCAGAGCCTTATAAGTGATTTAATCATTTTGTACACATGTTTCTGGGAGCTGAAAACTGGTGTATGTTTGAGCTACCTTGGGGCAAGCTGCATGAGTCAAAGTAGTGGAGTGAGTGAATTTAGATTGTAGGCCTATGTGCATGATGAGCAGATCTACCGTTTACTCTCTTTTTCACGTAATTACATGAACTTTTGTAATATTCCCAATACTCTGTAAATTATTAATGAAGCTAACTTTCAACTCGGTACCTCATTTTTTTTTACATTGTGATGGCTCTATCATCTAAAGTTTGTGTTGTCATTGCCTATTACACTACTTCAGGGTCTTTTGCTGGTCTAGGCTTCCTTGCATGGTACTTAGCTGGGAAACTCACAGCCTTTGACCGCAAAGGGCATATTGCGAAGCTATGCATTGTGTTCCTGCCTCTCCTTACTGCCGCACTTGTGGCTGTTTCTCGAGTGGACGACTACTGGCATCATTGGCAAGATGTATTTGCAGGGGGTCTTATAGGTCCGTAAAATTTTGATAGATCTTTTCAAAAGAGAATGCAGATTTTTCTAGATGTTCTGAACATACATAATTGATCATATTTCTCGTCATGGCCACTTGGTTTTGCAGGTCTTACAGTTGCTTCGTTTTGCTACCTACAGTTTTTCCCATATCCTTTCGATGGCGATGGTACATACTATTCACTTTTTTTACTAACTATTGAGTTCTCAGGTTATGTTCAACATGTCACAGAATATTGCACAATCTACTTTTCAGCTTTGTGGCCTCACGCATACGCGGTCCGGTTAGCCGAGGAGGGGAACAGCAGAAATGCGAACTCATACAGCGTGAGACCAACCGAAATCGAAACAGTCGATATTCCTGGGCACGGTGGGATCATCACCCTAAGAGATACTCTAAACGATGTGGAGTCTGGCAGTGCCAGGAGATTGTGAGATGGGTCTGCAGGTGTGGAGATTGATGTCTCAGATACCATGGGAGTTGCTTGCATATGTGTACAGGTAGATCTATTGTAGAGCTGTTGACTGCTGCCACCGTGATAGGGGAGGGTTGTTTAGACGGGCCTGGCAGTAAATTTACTTGGTAGGGTGCTGTTTCTTCTGAGAACCTTTGGCTTTTGTTTGTATATATGCTCTTATCAAAGTGTTGAGTTCAGAGTTGTGGTTAAAGTTTGTTTGCTGACACTCTTTGTAACCAGTTTGGTCGCTGCATTCAGCAACTATGATCTGATCAGATGTTGCCCAGTCTACTGTTGTTCTTATATTAAGCGTGAAATTCATTTGTCACCATGATTTACTCTTTTATTAAGCACGAAATTCATTTGCCACCATAATTTGTGATTTTGTCCCTCGAGGAAAATGAACGACATGCCCGCTGCCCTGCAATGTGACAAGTAGGTTGAGTGCATCTGACAAAGCCATTTTCTATCTACCAAGTACCAACATATCTAGTTAATGCCAGGAATTCATGATGCGGTACCTACACTTTCAGTTGAACGTCCATTATCTGCTGTGCTTCTTTTTTATTTTTCTGATGTCCAGAACAGGTTATTGGCAATTGTGTCTTCCATAAGTTCACATTTAGGACTTGCACATTTTTTTCTGCGTGACGTAATATAGACGAAGACACTCATATACACGGTATAGATGTGGACAGTCTTATACACGAGTGCACACACGGACACACCCTTATAAACAGTTAGTTGCTCGTATGTTACTACAGTTTTATATATATCATATAATTAGACCTTTAAATGAGATATTTATTCAAACACGATCTAATCTCATAGATACCCAGATCACATCAAAGGAAGACAATTGTGAACTAGTGTCGAGCTAGGCGTGTGGCGGTGTCGTCCCTGTCGGCTCCAAGGATCTGGCGGTACGCCTCACGCGGATCTAAACGTGCGGCGGTGCGTCCCTGATGTTGGATCGCGCGTATTCGGCTATGCCTCGTGGTAGACCTAGATTTTTGAGAGACGTCTAGCGATGATTGTGCGAGGGGAGAGGTGGAGACGACGGATGACGATGTATATAGTGTGGGGGTGAGACAAGATGAAGTTTTTAAATAGTGTCGCGGCTCGGGCCGACATGATTCGAAGTGGGCTCGTGCTAGTTCGGCCCGAGAATCATGCCGTGCGTGGGCCGCCTTCTCAGCACACAGTGCCGGTCCGGTTCGACAATGATTTTATTTTTTGTTTTTAAATTATTAGTATGCACATTTACAATATTGAACGTCCCTCGAGGAAAATGAACGACATGCCCGCTGTCCTGCAATGTGACAAGTAGGTTGAGTGCATTTGACAAGCCATTTTCTATCTACCTAGTTAATGCCATGAATCCATGATGTAGTACCTACACTCTCAGTTGAACGTCCATTTTCATGGGTTTGGATTTAAAATCCGGTGGCACGGTTCTAGAGGAAATCGAAGGCGACACATGGAGCCATCTTAAAGGGTGAGACAAGGAAAAGAAAAATCATGAAGGGAGTGTGGCCATCAGATCATCATATTAAGAGTTGGTCCATTTTGCTCCTAGTTAAATGGATAAACTCTATACCTAGGGCTAGTTTAGGAATATGAAAAACCCTCTATAGATAAGGAGGAAGGGTTACACCAACCAGCCATCTCTCTGCCTTGTATTTTCATTCTCTATTTCCATTTGTAAGGGGATCTTTATATGTTTCAGTTGTAGCATCTACACACTTGAGATTTTGGATTTGTGGCCTTAATCACATCATGACCTCTACAGTCTCTATCTCTTGAGCCCTTACCCTTTTGTCTTGGTGATGGATAAGATCATAAGGGACATACAAGGGGATGTCCCTTAGTATATGTTTTTTGCAAACAATATAGTGCTAGTTGATGAAAGTCAGGTATGAGTAATAGGAAACTCGAGTTGTGGGGGATACTCTAGGATCCGAAGGTTTTTGACCCAATAGAACTAAAACATAATATATCAGATGTGATTTTGCTAGTACACATGAAGAATGAGATGTTAGTTTGGAAGGTCAGGTAGTACCTAGGAAGGACACCTTTAGGTATTTAGGATCAATGCTACAGATATATAGGGATATTAATGAAGATGTTAGCCATAGAATCAAAGCACGATGGATGAAGTGGCAGTAAGCATGTGGGCGTTCTATATGATAAGAGGGTACCATAGAAGTTAAAAGGAAAGTTTTAAGGACAAGGATTAGACCTACTATGTTTTATGACTCAAAATGTTGGCCTACAAAAAATACGACATGTTCAACAAATAAGTGTTGCGGAAATGCGTAGCGTTGGATTTATAGCCCTGTAAGAAGGTACCGAATCCAGAATGATAATATACACATGATAGGCTAGGGGTGGCACCAATTGAAAAAAAAGCTTGTCCAACATTAATTGAGATGAATTAAACATGCCCAACAGAGATCTGCAGAGGCAACATTACGTAGCGGGATCTTAAGGCACGATAGTAATGAGAAGAGAGGAAGAGGAAGACCGAAATTGACAAGAGAAGTGGAAGTAAAAGGAGATTTAAAAGGATATGATGTGTCTAATGATTTAGCCTTGAATATAAGTATATAAAAAACAATTATCTAACTATGACTCGTAGGTTCTATTGGATTTTTTAAACTCTACACCAACTTGTCTGGATAAAAGACTTTATTGCTGTTGTAATTAGGAGGAGGTGATATAAAATTTTTATATACTTTTGCTATCATTTATCCCCTCCGATTTCCTATCTTTATACTTCACGATTATGTAGATGACAAAGCAGGATTGTTCCCCAACAATAATACTATTTCCAAACAACAAGGACGTGATTGCAGCAACTCCAAGTCTCCAACACCAACAAGGGCATGGATGCTTGTTTTAGTCTCTATAGATATGGATCGGACGAGATTGAGTGTGTTTAAATTTATAGAAAGTCAAAAGTTCTCCTATTTTTTTCTCAATTTCATCCAATTCATATGAGATAGGAATAACTAAATAAGGTCTAATATGACTCTCAATACAAATGAATATATCATAAGGCGCTCATCACCAAATTAAAGCTCGGATTTATAATCAGCTGGTAGGCGGTAGCACAACACGCTGAATAGTACAATAGGTGGCACCTCAATCGTTATCAACTTTCTTCAGTGACTAGTGCTTTCCTACTTTCGCCTTGCCACACTCTTGAAACATCTTCACGATTTTTCTAGTCTCGTTAACTACTTGCTAATAGACGTGTCATCTAAATACTATACGCTGATGAATGTCCAAGTCCTCCCCTGCTCAGAAACAGGCAAAAAGAAACATCCAAGAGTTGTGAAGTGCGGACGTGGGAAGAAACAATGCACAGAACCTGCTCCTGCAATATGGAACAAAAAAAGGAATCCACATTTCGAATGCCTAAACAACACACATGCAAAAAGGTTTAGATATGACTTTTTGTGGTTGGAGTTTGTGATGAATGATTGTTAATGAAAGTAGTGTCTTGAGTTGAGTCGTGTGAATTAGTCGGTACATGTGTGTGCGCAACATGTCTCTCAGCTTGTGATATGCATGTGTGGAGTTCAAAGACCGTGGTCGACAACGAAGATGAAGATCATGTGAGTTCATACCGTTGGACCAGGAGTGATGAAAGACAAGCGTTGGCCTGACTGAGGGACTACAGAAACTAGGTTACCAGTTACGGTGTATGATACCTAGGGACATCAACAGACACGAGGACATGGCAAAGCGGATCGTGTTATCGATGTGGTTGAGGACCGGTAGAACACATGTCTAGGACATGAGGGACACATATGTAGATTGTAGTACGCTACCTATAGAGTTTTGATAGTTGAGCCTCAAAATCATCCAGTAATGGTTTTGCACATTTTGGCTTCATAACTCAGCAACGCGGTTCCGAAGGAAATCAGAGGCGGCGGCACATGAAGCCATATATAGCGGAGGGCGTGTCACGGTAAAGCAACTTCGTTAAAGGAGCATGGTCGTTACATCTCATGATAAGATTTGGTTCATTTTGCCTTTAACTGAATGGATGAGCTATATGTATCTAGAAGTAAGAAGTATGTTGGGAATGTAAAACACCTTCTATAAATAAGGAAGAAGAGCTGCACCAAGGAGAGATCCATAGGAGTTTTTTTACCTTGACTTCTATATTTTGATTTTGTAAAGTGTGGCCCTAACCATTGTGGTTTCTCTATGGTAAATTCCTGTGCAAATCTGGTTGCTTTGGTTTTTGGATTTATTTTCTCTTCTCAAGCTCTTCTATTTGAATTTTTGTTAGATTTGTTGAAGCTGAGTTCGAAGGGAAGTTTGGGTTGGTCTCCGAGACAAAGGAGACACTCCTAGAATTATTGCCACCTATGATAAATTCCCGTGCAAATCTGGTTTCTTTGGGTTTTAGATTTGTTTTCTCTTCTTGTGCTCTTCTATTTGAATTTTTGTGAGATTTCTTGAATCTAAGTTCGAAGGGAAGTTTGGGTTGGTTCAAGACAAAGGAGACACTCCTACAATTAGTGCCACCAGTGGGTATAGGCTGACTCATCTTGAGTTCAAGCTTTGACCAGTTGAGTTTGAAACACTTTAGAAAAAAAAACCCCAAGTCGAGTTTGAAAACTTTCATCCATTTACAAAAGGTTGATCTTTTTGAGTTGAAACTTTGGAACAGTCTTAAACTCCTGCGCAGGGTAAGCGGCACTACGAGTACCGACTAGAAGGACGACACTGCCGCTCTATTTTGAAAGATTTTTTATTTGCCTCTTTTCAGACTTCCATTTCCCGATCTGAGTTTCGCTTGTTTTAGTAACGTGATACTCTTCCGGCCATCAATTGGTTGATGTGTTCTTGGTTTCGAACTTTTTGAAGAGATTTTTGGTGTCATAAAGGTTTGTGCTGAACTTTTGGTAATCAAGCCAAAATTGTTTATGAGATCAATTTTATTGACCCTCGTTGATCCTCTCCCTCTGTCTCTAATTGCCTATTTGATCCTTCGGAGCTATCATATTTTTTTTCTTGCTGAGAGCATGTTTATCTCATTAATTGTAATTAGTGATCCCATCTGTATAACATCATCCCACTAATTATTGCCGAGAGCAGGTTTAGCCAACACACGCTTCTTTGTCGAAATCGTAGTATGAAATGGATGAGGGATGCTTGTTTTCTGATCGTTCACACTCGATGAGGATGCAATCTACTAGTGCAGTACTATCTTTTAGGTAGGAATACTATAGGAGGCGGTTGCTGGCTGCTGCTGAAGAGTCAAGAACTCAAGATGACCCCTCGCGCAGTTCATGCATGGGCAGCGCGCGCAGGGCTATTCTGAAACCATCCACAGATGTCGCAATCAACCAAAGCAGCAGAATGTCATCCATAGTTTCCACTTGCCAGCAGCACAAGGGCAGATGCCGCAGAAGATTCTAAACACCTCGCCTTTCTCTCTCTCTCTCTCTCTCTCTCTCTCTCTACACATGCACACTTAGCTTTTCCATCTCCTTTTCTCCTCCACCGAAAATGATTCGATTTGGCGATTTTTTTCTCTCTCTCTCTCACTCTAAAACCGCCCATTTTTTCAGCTATAAATGGCCCCCTCGTCCATGCTTCAATTCCCTTTCCCCCTCTCCCCGAACTCCCTTGCTAGGTTACCACGTTCTTCTGCCCTTCAGGCCCTCCCTCATCTGATCATCTCTCTCACTCTTTCAGTAGCAGCGCAGTTTTGTTACTGACACACGCCCCCTGTCCTGCCTGTCTGTGTTGACCTGATAGTACTAGCAAAGTTTGGAGACTCCATCCAACCTCTTGTCTCTGAAACTTGGACTTGTTGCCGATCCCAAGGGGAGGTTCTGCCAAAATTTCGGCTTCTGAACATCCATTTCCAGAGGGGATCGAGGGAGGTTCTGCCAAATTTTGCTCCTTTGATCATAAGTTTCCCAGGGGGAGGTTCTGCCGAAATTTCATCTCCTGTGCTGTGACGACCATCAGCTTTCCAGGGGGAGATTCTGCCGAAGTTTTGTGGGCTGACCATCAGTCTTCCAAGAGGAGGTTCTGCCGAAATTCCCTTCTCTCATCATCACTTCTCCAAGGCCAAGCAGTCCTCCTGGTCCTGCCGAAGTGTTCTCTGAACAAGAGGGCATGCATGCACTCCTTCTTGTCCCTGATGTTAGACTAGCTAGCTAGCACTAGCAGAGACTGAGGCCGCAGCGTCTGTTGAGAATTCAGATGTTGTTGTTGCTCGTCCTGTCCGAGCACCTCCTCCTGTCCGGATTTATGATCGGTTCCGCCATAACCCGCCTCGTCCAGTCCTTCTCTGTCGTTTTCCTCTACTGGTTCTATGTCTTCTCAGTGAGCTGCCACTGCCAGTAGTGCCAGTAGTTGATCTCACCTTTTTCAAGTTAATAACTCGGCACTATAACAAAGAGGTAGCTAGGTATATACCTGCCAAACAAACAAGAGGGAGTGAAAAAACTTCAGATTACGCCTCAGTTTGTGAGCTAGAGGTGACCATGTCAAGTGGAAGCTCGTTTGGGTCGAGCCAGTGGACTCAGAGATCCAGGTCGGCGGAGGATGACCTGGACCTGGACCTCCAGGCCGAGATGGAGAAGAGGAGGAAACGAAGGAAGGAGTCCAACCGAGAGTCGGCTCGGAGGTCTAGGCTAAGGAAGCAGCAACACCACGACGACCTCACGTCACAGGTATAATTATTTATTTTTTTCACGGACATTAATTATATTACCATAGCAGAAACAACAAGGATCGATATTGATGAATTCGTATCTGCGCGAGATGTATAATTTTGTGGGCCTAATTAATATATAAACACAGGTAGACCAGCTGAAGGGCCAGAACAAGCAGCTCAACTTGGCGCTGAGCACGACCAGCCAAAACCTCGTGGCAGTGCAAGCGCAGAACTCTGTCCTGCAGACCCAGAGGATGGAGCTGGCCAGCAGGCTGGGCGCCCTGACCGAGATCCTCTGGTGCATCAGCTCAAGCACCGGCACTGCTGCTCCTCCTACAAACCCAGCCATGGTGAACGGCGGCGTCACGACGACATGGAGCTGGAGCGACGCCTCTGGTGATATTCTTGGCGCCAGCGCATGGAACCACCAGCAGCAGCAGCCCATAGACGCGTACCGGTGCTATTATTAGCTAGCTCTACAAGCTAGCTAGAGAGAAGGCGGTGGTAGGGCCAGGAGGAAAGGAGGCTTGTTGCTTCGCCATCGTTTGTTTTGGAGGCGACGGCGACGTTTTGTTGGTAGAGCGGAGGAGCCTAAAGGACGGACAATGGCAACTTTGCCTTGGCTTTCTGTGACGTGAATGCAGCGCAGTTGTTCTCTTGTAGTTGAGGAGTATATATATAGGAAATAATAATATTGGGCCAGATAGTGAAAGAGAGGTAGGTGATTTGAAAGCTCTTCATATATATGTATAAGGGAAATTATATGCGTAATGATGATGATAAAATGCTCATTAAGATGTCGATTTGATGGTAACAACTTGATATCCGTTGTGCCTCTCTATAAACCCTACGTACGGGTGCACTCTCGATTCTGTTTTCCATCTTGTATGTTTGATCGCTGATGATAATGTTCACTTATTAGATTTGGATTTTGATTGCTCTTGAGACTCTGAATACATTCCTGTCTACGTTTCTGTTGCATGATAAATATCTGGAATTGAATTCCATTCTAATAATAGTAATTTAGATATATATCAATTAAACTAATTCGATTTTATGCAAAACATATCAATATCCTATTATTAGCAAGATGTCGAAGATATTTATGTGCTACATTTTTACTATAGAGCAGTGAGTCAAAGATCGTCTTGTTACATAGTAGAAACCAATTCTAGTAATACATAAAACCATTTCCCATCCTCCACCCATGAATTTGATATAAGCTTATATCAGGACTTTAGAAAGTGGTGAAATGTCAAATTCCAAGCTAAATAAGTTACTTTATTAAGTGAATTCTAATTCCTCTAAAATGAAGGGATCCAAACGTTCCGTAAAGAGATTCTCTTCATTTGCTATAGGTTTGGATTTAGAAGAGATTTTAAACTATTTTTTTAAATAAAAAACAAAATAACCTGAGAAAAGAGCGCTAGGTAAGTGCTCTATATGTGTCCAAACGGTTGTATTATATACGCCACGAACATGCTTAGCCAGCCTAGGCATGGGCGGTATAGATCTGTTTGGTTTCTTATCTAAGGTATCATAATCTGTCTAAGTTTAGTCGCTCAAATTAAAGAGGTAAGCTTAGGCAGAAAAGTTAGTCACATTGTGGCGTTTTAGATAGCAAACCAAACAGCCTGCCTATTGCGCAAATAGTAAGGCTTAGACACGACGTACCATTTAGACGTGCCATGCGAGCACTTACTCTTAGACATGCCATGTCAACACTTACCCGATTATAAATTTTACAAATGTGTCAAGTTTTATCTATTCAACTATGCCACAAGTTCAAGCGTATATATAACATAGATCCACAAGTTCACAGGCCATCCACAACATGAGTCTAAGAATATGAATACCACCATAGGTCCGTAGGACACAACACACATAATCACACACTACAACATAGAGCACATAGTTAGAGTTCTATTTTCAAATATATAAGTTTTACTTGTTTGAGTATTCACTGCACCAAAAATATAAACTTCTTACGACTTCTTAACTTCCTACAGCTTTTATAACAAACCGTAGGAAATTAGTAACTTCCGAGAGCCTACATGTAGCTCTAGAAAATAATCATAACTTTCTATGGTTTTAAACATAGCTTTCGGAAGTTAGATTTCAGCTCTTTGACCAACTAGCGTGGTCAAACGGGTGGCTAACTTCCGAGAGCCTCCTCTCAGAAGAAAAGTAATTTTCTAGAGCATTCATACAACCTCTAGGAAGTTAGCCGCGCCTACTAACTTCAAACGGCACCCTCTAGGAAGTTACTTAACTTCCTAGAGCATTCGTACAACCTCTAGAAAGTTAGCCGCGCCTACTAACTTTCGCGGGCTTCCCTCTAAGAAGTTAATTTTTTTACCTTAACACCGTCAGCCATGTGCATTGGCCATAGCTGACCCATCCCTGCCCCCCCCCCGCTCGCCCCATCATTCGCCGTGCTGCCCACCCGCCCCCACTGTCTGCGCCACCCACCTCGCCGCACCCGCCCACCTCGACCATCCGCACCGCCTGCCCCGACGTCTGCGCCCACCTGCCCAGGCAGGTAGCCACATCGACGTCCCTGCTCGGTCGGCTGCTCCGCCTCAGCTCGGCAGCAAACGACCCGACCCCGACGCAACACTTCTCTGGCTCCAACGTTGTTGTCCCCTAAGTGTCTCATCCCAACTGTCGCTCCCGGATCGGATTGTGCTTCCGTCAGGTACCTTCTTTATACTTGTTTTATATTTTTTTGAATGTGCTAACTTCCGAGAGTTAACTCAAATTAAGTCGTAGGAAGTTAGGTTAATTAGGTTAATTAACTTGATCAGCTAACTGGTGCATATAGTTTAACTATGTTAGACTCTTGTATGTTACGAGCTAATATTAAGCTTATGTTGGATTAATAATCTAGTTAGATTGAAGCCGAATATCGCCTTGAATTTGCATTATCATTTTAGGACCTATCTTCTTCTATAGATGTAGTGACACGATCGATATGCATTTTAGTATCGAGAAAATTTATGAATCATGTGTTATTTTATTTTAGCATCAAATACGGTAGGTGAGGACCGTCGATGGATGTATGAAGGTTGGCGTATGAATGATCCCTCGACGGAGTGGATAAGAAATATATAGGATTTTATTGATCGTGCTTTTGCTCTGTCAAGAACCGGCACGGATGTGCAGTGTCCATGTAGTATGTGTCGGGTTTGTAGATGCCAAGACAAGAGAACTTTGTTGGGACACCTTTGCAAATATGGATAAATGCCTGACTATGAAATCTGGGTGTATCACGACGAGGAGTTTCCCCGTGAAAATGTGTCAGAAGCCCACAACAATGCTGACGTTGAATACGATAGGATGGAGAGATTCTTGACGATTTAAAGGGAGGATCCTATTTTTGTGTTTCCACCAAATTCTAAGGAGCCACCTCCTCCAATGTTAAAAAGTCTTCGACCTCCTTAAGGCTGCAGAAGACCCATTGCATGAACACACAAAAAGTTTCCATACTTTCGTGACTCGACTTATGGCTATTAAGTCCAAGTTCGTGTTCTCGAACAATTGTTACAACGAGCTCTTCAACTTAATCAGCAAAGTCTTTCCACCAAATCACAAGATGCTGAAAGATGTGTATCAGTGCAGGAAACTGCTCTCTGGTCTAGGTATGGACCATCAAAAAATCGATGTCTGTCCAGATAATTGTATGCTTTTCTGGAAGGATCATGACAATGATAATAAGTGTCTAAAAAGTGGCAAGTCGAGATATGTAGAGGTTAAAAATGATGGTGGTGAACTGGTCACATCAACGATAGCCCAATAGCAACTTCGTTACATGCCTCTTGCGCCTCGTGTTAAGCGTTTGTTTCCTTGGAGAAACACAACTAGGCACATGAGATGGCACAAAGAACGTGAATGAGAGGACACTCATGTGATGACACACTCGTCTGACAGTGATGCAGGGAAGGCTCTAGATGACTTTGATCCAGAATTTGCTAGTGAAGCGAGAAATATTCGAATTGGGTTGGCAACAGATAGGTTTACACCTTTCAATACGAATGTGACATCATATTTTTGTTGGTCTGTATTTGTTATTCCATACAACCTTCCACCTCATCTGTGCATGAAATATGATTACATGTTTCTTTTCCTAATTATTTCTGGTCCAGACCATCCTCGGAAAGGGTTGAATGTAATGATGCAACCCTTGATCGATGATCTCAAAAAGTTATGGGAAGGAGTCGAAGCATACAATTGCTACAAAAAGGAGAGATTACACTCTGTGTTGCTTATTTGCGGTCCATTCATGATTTCATGGCATACCGTTTATTTGCTATTACTTTGATTGCCACATATGCTTCTTACACCAAACTCACCCATATAGGTTCGAGGTTAATACCTTTAAGAAGGGCACTATCGTGACAAAGGGATCGCCTAGGCGTCTGAGCGGACTTGAGATTGAAGCTATGCTTAATAATTTGAAAGAGAAAGAAAGTGGTGATGGATACAAACCGGGCTGGATATCAAGCCAGCTCGGCTCATCTAAGTTCGAGCTCGTTAAGCTAACAAGCTGGCTCGGCTCGTTAAGCTAACGAGCCACAGAGTCAGTTCGGCCTGGCTCGTTTATGCGCTCGAGCTGGCTCGTTTAGGTCATGACCCAGAACAGAAAAATAGGTATATAATAATCAATTTCTAGTTAATTTCAAATTAATTTAATAATAAAAAATAGTAATTATACTTATAGTTTCACAGACCACATCAATGTAACACAAATTAACACAATTCACCACTCATCAATTCACAATTCACACACATGTTAATCAGTTTAACCCACAATTATATTCGCATAGACCAATTTAGCACATAGGCATAATTCATCAATCATTAGTTTAACTCATAGGTCATTGACACCACACATACATATAACATGTTCATCAATTGTTACGTAAATAATATGTATATAGTTTTGTTTTGCGCATGCTAGAAATTTGCACCGGGTGATTGGAACCATCCAACATATCATCGATCTTTTCAATTACCCGATACCATAGGGAAATTTGGTTATTGCTTGCCCATCTTTTGAATTCTTGTATATCCATTATTTTTTAGATCAAACTTTGACCATTGTTTGGGTGGAAGAACCTTATTTTACAAGTAGGCTCCTTTTTATTGTTGTGTGCTCTAGTCATAGGTTTGAATTATAAGAACCTTTTCTTTCTATGACTATGACTAATGATATGTTTCGTATGATGGTGGTATTGACTATTTTAGTGTGTTCTTTTTAGTTCTATGTCTCAACTTTTAACCATGCAAATTGTGATCCAAACAACCCCTAAATGTTACACATTGTAATCCAATAAGCATACATAATGGCGTGGTAACGCAATGTTTAAGGAACTTTTCCCTGGACTCTATGATATAGTCCGCAAAAAGAGAGCTTTTGTTGCTTCTGTTTTAAGATCAAATATAATAAATGTAGCTTTTCGTCGATCCTTGGTGGGTAATAATCTTATGGCTTGGCAGCAGCTTATAGCCTTGGTTACCAATACTCAACTAAACGATCAAAGGGATATTTTTATTTGGTCCTTACATCAGCATGGGAAGTTCACAATGTGTTCTATGTATAAGTCTCTGGTTAGGCCACAAGTGGTTCCAAGAAATCATCCCATTTGAAAATCAAAATTCCTCTCAAGATTAAAATCTTTATGTGGTACCTTATAAATAATTTAGCCCTAACAACTGATAATTTAGTGAAGAAACAATGGAAAGGCTGCCTACGATGTGTAGCATGTACGTTAAATGAATCCATTCAACATCTGTTCTTTGACTGCCATATTGCTAAATGTGTTTGGCGTTGTATTCAAGTTGCGTTTAATATTTCACCTCCTAAGAACATTGATCATTTATTTACATAGTGGCTTTATGGGGTTGATATGAAACTTAGCAATAAAATTTGGTTTGGAGCGAGTGCTATATGTTGGGCGATATGGCTTTGTCGAAATGATGAGCTTTTTTAAAAATGCACAAGTTCCTACTCCTATGCTGGTACTTTTCAGGGGCACATACTGGATGAGACAATGGATGCTGCTGCTAAAGCAAGAAGACGGATTACAAGTAAAGCAGGGATGCAGGCTGCTTGAAGTCGCAATGATGCAAATATTTGCTAAAAATGACTGGAACTTTAGTAATCGATTGTGCTTGTAATCTGTAATGTAGTGGTGGCCTCTATGTTTCGAGTATGGTTATGTTCCTGTTTGAACCCAGAATATTTGGTGTACTGGACAGCTATATGCATATTGTTATGCAGAGGCTGGAATAATCAAGTTATTCCCTTTTCTAAAAAAATATCCAAGTTACAGAATATTCCTTAACAAGCAAGGGATAACAAATGATTCTCATCTGCTTGTTTGTGCAGAAAGAAAGGCAAACATTATCATCGATTCCATCTCCCTTCCATCGCCCTATAAACTTCCGTCTCTTGTCTATTATACGACGGACCAAACGTGAATTGAATAGTTGGGGTCAAATCTGATCATGTCTGAGGATTGTAGTGTTCTCTCGATTTGGCAGGATGGTCGCACTCCTAGCTAGATTTATTTTATTTAGTAATTAGTAGTGCTATTCTTATAATATGCAAAATCTTCTATCTCGTTATAAAGATGGATTAACGCCTGTGTTTATAGAGTTGAATATCTGTGTGTGCGTACCTATGAGTGCTTGTGCTTGAATTGTGTTTCTCAAAAAGTAGAAGTCTTGGTTGAATTTTACCTGGAGTCAAAAAAGTAGAAGTCTTGGTTGAATTTTACCTGGAGTTTGAGGCGCATCATGTACGCTGTATAAATTTCATCTTCTTTACACATTATGAAAATGAACAAAAAGCTTAGCATGCGCAAATGATGCAGATTAAAAATTAATCCTTTAATCCATAAAAGCAAGTCCCTGTCAGTTTCATTGTTTTGCTGAATCAAAATAAAATAGACATATAGATCCAAAGTAGGTCTTTGCTTCTACAGCAATGCGCAATAGAGCCAGGACATATTAACTTTAAAAAGGTATGATAGGGTACCATTGTTCAAAAAGAAAGAAAACGTTAAATTATATGAGGAGTGAGGGGCTCCGTTCTCGAATATTTGTCGTCCGCTAGTTTATTTTTATACTAAAACGCGACAAATAAAAAAACGGAGGGAGTACGAATTTCTGCAGCACCATTATGAAGTTGTACATACTTATTCTTTTGAAAAGCTTGCAAGCCTCAACATTTATATATATGAATAAAAACGGCACCTTAGTGTGAGGCCACCCTTCCACAGATCTGCAGAACAAAAGGAGAAGAGATCCTTAACAACTTTCAGACAAAAGAAAACAGACACCCTACTTTCAGAAACATAGCAGTTATCATGGCTGCCACAATACCAGCCACGAGGAGAAAAATCTAGAAGACAAGCCAAAAAAAAGATGAAGAGCTCAGTGTCTTGGTAGGAACTGTGTGGGAATACTTATCAACTTTTGCAAAGTGGCATCCTGTGCCATTTCTCCATCCAGCACACCTTTATTTCACAAACGAGGTATGCACTGTTAGTGTGCCCCCACCCCCCCAAAAAAAAGTATGTGTTCCCCACAAGCACTAGTATGCAGAATAACTAGATATAACAAGCTCAGTTGTATTACAATACCAAGGTGCTTCTTTTGAATTTACAAAACTTCGTAAACCTGATGGACTGTAGTATGTACAGAACTACACCATGTAAGATTTAAGAAACATGGTCAGGTGCTTCTTTTCATTTTAGAAAAATCCGTAAACCTGATGGACTCTAGTATGTGCAGAACAAACTGACAACCACTCTTTATAGACCATGTAGCTTCTCAGAAAACATGGTCCAATCGAGGTGAGGCACACTAGGTGTAGTTGGCACATTGAACATCAATGATCAAAGGCACAAAGACTGTGTTGTCACAAATTGATGAGTACACGAGATGGAACCATCGGTTTCAGACATGGAAATGGCACCAACGGCTGATATGATGCATGCTGAATTATTACAGAGTAATATCAAACCTGACGGAGTGATAGCCTGAGCTTCTGACCACTGTATCTTGTGGCCTATGATGAATGCGCACCTGTGTACTGAAGGCCTAAAGGTTCAGGATTTTATGGCAAGGCCACATCAAAAAGAGAAATAAAGATGTTACTTCAAGCTTCAACAGAAATTCCTTTTGATTTTGCCTACTTTGCCAAACTATATACAGTTGCTTTAATTTGTAGCCATTACAATGGTACCAAAGAATACAAACAGCACCAGCAAAGAAAAATATTGAGAAAGTTTTGTTTGGTGCAAAAAAAAAATATCAATCATGCCAGGTCATGAGCATCGTGACACACATCGACAGATGATGCGGAGAGGGCCACGAGCTTCAGATCATGATCACACATGCATCTTCATATTGACATGTGAATATGGATGGTTCCAACTTCCAAGTACTGATAGCGAGGCAGCTTTACTTTTGGATTCTAATATTTTAACATGGCCTTTGGTTTGGAATTGGATTTGTGTGGTTTATATGGGCAGTTCTCATGTGGGCTGTGTGAGCTTATTCACCCTATGCTTGCATATGTACTTAATTAACTTATCATCGGGTTCATGCTTTCCATAATTAACGTCAAGTCTATGTTGAGAATCTTGGAGTAATTTATTACAAGGTTAGGTGCCTATTTGACTTGTTGGTATGTTAATAACATATTAGCATTGCGGTCAATTACTAATAAAATCGATGAATGTGCTCAATCATTGTGGATGTGAGCTTTCTAAATAGCTTGTCCATGGTGAGTGTCTCATAGTTTGGCAAGTTGGCAAGTCAGTGATTGACAAGACCCTCCCCTACCGAATCCTCTTATCTAGGGTGTGAAGCAACTTGACCCCTCTCATAATCATCATAGGGTAGCTACGACTTCTTAGCTCGCATCTTGTTCATGATCAACTAGAAGTATGAAAACATGAAATCAACATACTCCCTAGTCAACTAAACAAAGTTCTTGTACTCTTGCCAGTATGTCTTCAAGAGCCTGGTCTTCATATGATCAATACCCTCATGGAATTTTTCTCGGGTAGACCAGATCTTGTGGGTATTATCAAGATGTCAACTCGATCAAACTAAGAAAGAGAGTAACAAGAGAACAAATTGTTATCGGCCTTGTTGTTCGCATCGTGGCTCACCACTTGGAAGGGAGTGACTCGAATAGGAAGTGCCACATATGTGTTTTCTGAATAGATCTCCCAAACTTATGAACCTATTCCCTGAAGATATGTGAAAACACGGATCTTCCAGTATGGGTAGTTCGAACCATCGAAAAATTGTGGCTTGCCAATGCAACACTCTATGTTGCCTTCTCGAATCAAGAACCGACTAAGGTAGATTGATCCTTTACCCACTCTTACCAATTGGAGGACTAAAACAGTCAATTAGAGAGGGGGTGAATGGGAACCAATAAAAAAAACCTTTGCATAAGGCAATCTTGGCTTGCTTCCCAAACCTTCACCTAATCCCCAAAACACCAAAAAGGATAAACAATGGAGCCAATAAGTGGTTAGATGTTCTTAGTGAGGACCGACAGACACAGTGGAGCACTCAAACCCACTAAAACCAAATGCATGAGTGAAACTTTCCAAAATCCAAAAATTGAGCTCTCTATTCCAACATGAATGAAGAAAGAGCCTAGATAGAAAACACTACAGTCAAATAGTAGTTTGATGCTTTGGGAAAGTTCATAGGGTATATAAGAACCCAAAAAACAAAATGGATCACGAAACATACACCTAAAACTCTCAAAGCACTCGAAACGATGAGTTGTCCATGAGGGAGAGATAGTGCTGTGCTCACAGCCAACATTGTTATTCCCTGCCATTGCTAGGCAACAACAGTGTTGCTCATTCACGTTAGTGTCGTGGTGCTTGGTGTTAGTAGCGTGAACCAAAGCTCCAAAAGTTAAAAAACGATTCAAAGAAACTCCAATTGAGTTGATGTTTTACACACAGATTGCCATTGAAGTTTCAAAGGCGTCATCAAAATTTGAGGTCTAGAAGATTAAAGATTTAATAGCAAATAAAAAATATGCTCTTAGCTCGTGGATTTCTCAAAAATGATCAAGTGATTAGATTTTCGTGCTTAAGTTGAATCTGCCCAAACCACTAGGTGAGAATAATCCATGGAGGCCCTTGCACATTCCTATGCAACCCAAAAGTCCCTAGAACTCATATTCAAAAGATCCAACAAAAGACCAAAGAGAGGAGATTGGGAGTAGAGAAACCAAAGCAAAAACTTCAAGAACTCAAAGGACCATAAAAATATATTTCACTTCACCATGAACCACCATGGCAAAAACATAGATGAATATTTGTTTGCTAAAACTTCTATCAATCTCAGTAACAGTCAAAAGGAGAGACCTACAAGACAAAAGGCATGAAAAGTAAACCACTAGATAGATAATATAAAAATGGCTATTTGGGGGCATCCCTCCCCTTATTTATAGAGGCTATTACACATTCCCAATATATCTAGATATTCTAGAGCTAAACTAGTTAGCCAAGGGCATAATGGTCCTACTCCCAAAACATAGATATGACAACTATGGGAGATAGATATCCCTTGGGTTCTTATGAGCACGGAAACATAGTTCCGACTCGCCTGAGGCCAACCTCAGAATGGAGATGCAGTTCCGTCTCGCCCGAGGCCAGCTCTAGGCGGGAGACGTAGTCCCGTCTCGCCCAAGGCCATCCTTGAACAAGAGGTGCAGTCTTGTCTCACCCTAGGCCAGCCTCGGTCAGGAGATGAAGTCCTGTCTCGCCCAAGGCCAGCTCTGGATGGGAGACGCAGTTCTGTCTCACTCGAGGCCAACCTCGGACGGGAGGTGCAGTTCCATCTCTCCAGAGGCTGACCTCAGCGGGAGCGTAGAAAATGCTCCATCGACCACTTGATGGTCCTCCCGGTAACTTGCCTAGCAAGGCATGCCCTCATGCCGCAACCAAGCTGGATACCTCGGGTCGGACGACCGAGTCATGCGCTGATGCTGGACGACCGAGTTATGCGCTGATGCCTCGGGTAGGGAGGTTGAGCATACCAGAAGTGCTAGATACTCGGAGATGACTTGGATGAAGGGCAACTAAACTCCGAATAAGCAGGAATGCATGCCTCGGAAAAGGGAAGATTTAGGTAGAGTTAGAGAGTGATCATGACTTGTAAAGGGATAACCCTCTGGTCGTCTATATAAGGCCGAGGGGGTGCCCCTCGACTCAGACCATCTCGTCTCAGCACATCACACCTCTACTCGTCACCACCTCATAGCTCATCAGCCCTCTCACAGGAACCAAGCCACCACTAGATCCATCGTCCATAGCTCATCTGTAATCCATGTACACCAGAGATACTCAAATACTCAGCCTCGATAGGAAGTAGGGTGTTACGCACTTCAGCGGCCTGAACCTGTTTAAACGCTTGTGTGATCCGACGTGCACCTACACATACCATCGAGTCACCATCAATGACACCGTCCAGTCCAAAAGCATCACGTGGGGAACCCCATGGTGCGTAGTCGGGTCATAAACACCGATAGCTAGCCACCAGGTAGGGGGTGCGACATTGACTCATGACGACTCCATGTCTATCGTCTTTAACACCCGATCATCTTGAACACCGGGGAGGTTTTCCGCTTTGGATCCTTCTTTTGCATTGCGGGTTGAGAAGGCGTCCTGCACCACATCGCGGATCCATCCGAGAAGAGATCTTCTCAGATGGTACCGATCGTGGAGGCAAGCTCGCCCCACCTAACCTCAGCAAGAACTACTTCGACGAACTCCAAGGCGTGAAGACGTTAACCAATCTTCGCCCCACGTAGGATCGTAGCCACGTAAATTTAAATGCTATGAATCTACTAGGTTAGTTCTAGATCACTCGGGGTTTCATATTACTCATATTATTTCTGGTCATTCAAAATGTGCATTACATACATCGGTAAGTTGAAACGTTCTCTACTCTTTTCTTACTTTCTCGAAATACTTTTTGGCACATGGTCTGCCTCGACACTATTTTCTGTCGCATCTCATTCTTCGCTAAGGCAAATCTTCTCTGTTGCATCTTGTGTTTCACTGAGTTATATTTTTCTAGCACATCTCTCTGATCGCACCTCGCCAACCCTAATCATCTCTGCATCACGATCGATTCGCTCATGCAATCTCTGGATCACTCATAATCAATCTAGTCATCTCAACACTACATTCAATTCACTCATACTACTTCTGCGTCATCTTTCTAGGTTATCAACACATACTCAGATCATCTCTACACCACTCACGTAACTGGCGTCATGAACTCTATATGGCTGCCGCTAACACGGGACAGTCGGTCTGGTCCGCTGATGCTACATGCCTTGGTAGCTCTTATAGGGTACCTCTAAACCCTCCACACGAGGCAATCGACTTGAGCGGCGAAGTCTGACCCTAGTTTGGTGCTACATGCCTCGTCTGACTCATGGGTGACTTCTAAGCCCTTACTTACATGAGGCAATCAACTCGGGCGGTGAAGTATGACCCCAGTTCGGTGCTACATGCCTCGTCTGACTCATGGGTAACAACTAAACCCTTACTTACACAAGGAAATCGGCTCGGGCAGTGAAGTCCGATCCCAATTCGGTGCTACATGCCTCGTCTGACTCATGGGTGACCTCTAAGCCCTTACTTACATGAAGCAATCAGCTTGGGCAGTGAAGTCTGACCCTGGTTTGGAGCTACATGTGTTGTCTGAGTCATGGGTGACCTCTAAGCCCTTACTTACATGAGGCTATCGGCTCGGGCGGTGAAGTCTAACCCCAGTTCGATGCTACATGCCTCGTCTGACTCAGAAGTAAGCACTAAACCCTTACTTACACGAGGCAATCGGCTCGGTGGTGAAGTTCGGCCCTAGTTCAGTGCTACATGCCTCATCTAACTCATGGGTAATCACTAAACCCTTATTTACATGAGGCAATCGACTCAGGCGGTGAAGTGCGACCCTAGTTCGGTGCTACATGCCTCGTCTGACTCATGGGTGACCTCTAAGCTCTTACTTACACAAGGCAATCGGTTTGGACGGTGAAGTCTGACCCCAGTTCGGTGCTACATGCCTCACTTAACTCAGGGTGCGCTCAAACCCTACTTTATGGAGGTAATGAGCAAAGGTTGCACTCTGACCCATGGACAGCGTTATGCACTCTCATTGCACCTCGACATCGTAGACTCAATTGTTACTTCATGACAGATAATTCAAACAAATCTCCTTAACACATTGCTATTTTCCTACATTTTCTTTTCATGCCAATAAAATATCCTTACCTAGACATGCGGGTTACAGGTAAGTTTTAATATGGTCTTCAAAGTTCAATACTCAAAATTACATGATCAAACATCAAGCTCGCCTACCACTCCAACAACTCAGGGGCTGGGATGCTGCCCGCCTCGCCGAGTCACTACTTTTGGGGGTTGCACCGCCTTGCGCCTCGCCGACTCGCTACTTCATCGGCTTGGGGGCTGCACCACCGTGTGCCCCACCAACTTGCTGCTTCACAAGCTCGAGGGCTGGGCCATCGCCCGCCTCGCTGACTCGCTACTTCATCGGCTCGAGGGCTGCACCACCGTGTGCCTCGTCGACTCGCTACTTCAACGGCTCAGGGGCTGCACAGCCGTATGCCTCACCGACTTGCTGCTTTGCCGGCTCGGGGGCTGGGCCATTACCCTCCTCGTCGACTCGATATTTCACTGGCTCAGGGGCTACACCGTCGTGCGCCCTGCCGACTCACTGCTTCACTGGTTCGAGGGCTGCACCACCGTGCGCCTCGCTGACTCGCTGCTTCACCGGCTCAGGGGATGGGCCATCACCCGCCTTGCCAACTTGCCACTTTACCAACTCGGGGGCTGCACTGACGTGCGCCCTGCCGACTCGCTACTTCACCGTCTTGGGGGCTAGGCCATCTCTCGCCTCACGTACTTGCTACTTCACCAGTTTTGGGGCTGCACCGACGTGCGCCTCGTTGACTCACTGTTTTACCGGCTCGGGGGCTGGGCCATCACCCACCTCGCCGACTCGCTACTTCACCAGCTCGGGGGCTGCACCACCGTGCACCCTACCGACTCGCTACTTCACGGGATCAGGGGCTAGGCTGCTGCCTGGCTCGCCACCTTGCTGCTTCACCGGCACTGGGGCTGCACCGCCGTGCGCCTGCCGACTCACTGCTTCACCGGCTTGGGGGCTGGGCTGCTGCCCACCTCGCCGAGTCACTACTTCAACACTACTTGACCGCTTCGTCACCTCAGGAGCTGGGCCATCACCCGCCTCACTGACTTGCTACTTCACCGGCTCAGGGGCTGCAATGTCGTGAGCCTCGCAGACTCGCTGCTTTAATGACTCGGAGGCTACACCGTCGTGCGCCTCGCCGACTCTCTACTTCACCGTCACGAGGGCTAGGTTGTTGTCCACCTTGCTGACTCGTCACTTTGTCAGCAAGGCGGACAACATCCACTGTGGTGCACCCAATGTGTCAAGCTAACCATGTTCAAGATGGCAAATCAGAACCCTTCAAATGCAAGACCATGAGGACCTTTGAGTTGATTGATGCTCAAAATCAGCTCAAAGCTCGGAGGCTACACCCAATGGATACAAAGCGGAACAAAGTTGCACTCAAATGCACAAAATAGTCAAGTAGCATGATTCATACTTAGAGTCTTGAGCCAATTACGCTCAAAAAATGGTTGCAACCTTGGGGGCTTGTGGGAGATAGATATTGAAAGGGAAATGTGCCCTTGGGCCATTTCTATAAATGTTTTGGTGATTAGATGCCCAAAACATATTGTTTTAGTGGATATGTGCTAAAGTGCTAAAGAGATGCAAATCAAGAATTAAGGTATGTCACTAGCCTTAGTGAATTGTTTTTGGTACTAACATATTCCTCTAAGTGCTAGGAACCTTGTCAAACAAAATGAGATTGGATTGGAGAAGGTTGGTAGTGCCTAGCCAGACTTGCAATAGCATGCGGGTTCATCGGACTGTCGGGTGCCTAGGCTGGCGTGTTGACGAACACACTGCTCTCGGGAATTGTTGGGGACGGTGCGGCTAAAATTCATTGGACTATCCAGTGTGCACCAGACTGCCCGGTGAGCCTGCAGCACCCGCGCCAACGGTCGGTAGCGAAATCAGCGCTCAATCAACGGGCAATGCGTGGCCAGCGCCAATGGTCACCAGGCCGCACCGGACTGTTCGGTGTGCCAAGGGGACTGAAAGAGAAATGGCCTCAACATTTCCTATAATCGATTTTGGTCTTTAACGTCCATCACAAACCATATGGACTAACTAGTTTGCCTATTTGCTATTTTTCTCAGGTGCATAAAGTTCAACATAAACATACAAATAAAAAGAGTTGAAGAAATTCTATAAAGTTTGGAGCATACAAGAATGGGCGCAGCCAGTGGCGCACCGGACACCGAACTGGCTGCTCCCGGATTTTCTCACAGCCACTCTACTAAAATTCACCGAGACTGTCCGGTGTGTCACCAGACTGTCTGGTGAGCCAACAGAGCAACAGTCAACTTTGCCCAACGGTCGACTGCGCTGACGGAAGAACAGTGAATAGTGCAGAAATCAGAAGTCATAACTGCCAAGTCAGAACGCACCGGACTGTCCGGTGTGCCACCAGACTGTCCGGTGCCACAAGAGGACAAAGGACTTCAACGGTCAACAGCTCCGAACCCCAACGGTTGGCTGACATGGCATGCACCGGACAGTGAATAGTGCCATGTCCCGTGTGCCCATTGATAGCAAAGTCAGCCAACGGCTAGGAAGTGGTTGGAGGCTATAAATACCCCCCAACCACCTCCATTCAAGTGATCCAAGTGTTGAGGACTTGTTCTCAAATGCTATGAGTTAAGAACAAGGCAACACAAGATGTTAAAGGTTAATACCCTTCGTCCTTCGAAGCATTATCTCCCTTAGGATATAATGATCTTCAGACGAAGGTCATGAAGGACATACCTTCATCATCGCAGTATATGGTAACGAAAGAAGAAGCATATGAAATAAAAGAGGCAACATGAATAATCATATGATATTATTAATATCTCTTCTTTTTATTATCATGGATAACAGAAACAATATTGAATTATATTTGTACCTTCGGCTTGACAGAAGGTAAAAATCCAAGCGTGACGCACAAGCGAATACAAGTCAGCGTGAACAGTATGGGGGTACTGTTCACCTATTTATAGGCATGGGACGCAGCTCGGTCAGAATTACATTTATGCCCTTGATGACTAGTTACAATCATGACACAAATCATCATGGACTGATCGGTCTTTTCCTCTTTAAGTCGGTGCAGCCCTTCGTCTCAAGGCATGTCGCTATGCCGAAGCTCCCTGGATCGTAGCTTCGGCGTGTACCTTCGAGCTGTGTTTGATTATACGCTGATCTTTCGAAGGTGCTTGTTCTTAAAGGACCTTCGGCGACGAAGCAGGCCTCCAACAGTAGCCCCTTCGCGGTGCTAGATCGTTTTTCGTAACGAGCTTGATCCGTGAAAAATCTTCAAGGCTTCGGAATGCTGAAGGTCCGAAAAACACCTTCCCTGAGCTCGTTGCCGAGAAATGATTAAAGTATTTCGGGCGCGAGGTGGGCCACCACACAGCGGGGTAGTAGTCCACCGTTCAGCGGGTGCGGGTGACTGTTCGGCGGGTGCGGGCGACTTGGCGATTCACCTTCCCACCTGCAGCACTATATAAATAGACAGGTAGGTGTGAAGTTACCACAACATTCATTACCATTGCACTGTTGTGCTGTTGAAAAATTTGACCATAGCCGAAGCTTTTTCACCGCATTCTCGAGCGAACCGTCACTTTGAATTAGCTTCGTCAAAAGAGGGAGCTTTGTCAAGACTGTAAAAAACATCAGCTTCATAAAAACTGCAAAAAGATCCATCAGATGGCCAGAGTACGCTCGACTGCGTGGGTGACCCATGAAGGAGAGGACACTGAAGCCACCGAGACAGCTCCAATATCCAAAGTCATGAGGCAATCGGGGTTAGTTGTGATAGAGGGAGCCATTGAAGAAGGTGCGCCTGCTACCGAAGCTAAACAAGCTGATGTTGAGGAAGAAAATGCTAATGAAGAAGAAGAAGATTATAACATTCTGATCCCAGCCACTTGGATTTTGAAAAATCTACAGTGTCTGAAACTGATATGCCCATGATGATAAAACTGGGCTACTTCCGAGAAGCTGAGAAGAAGCTTATTCGTTTTGCTAGAGAAGAAAACACTCCAAAGCCGAAGGATGACGAAGTAGTGGTTTTCAAAAGCTTTTTCAGGGTAGGATTGCGAATTCCCTTGAACGAGATGATTGAAGAGGTTTTGGATAATTTTGAGATTTTTCTTCATCAGCTGACTCCTAACGCCATCGTTAGACTCAGCATCTTCATCTAGGCCCTTCGAAGCCAAGGGATGGACCCAAATGCTGAAGCTTTCTGCTGAGTGCATGAGCTGCATTACCAAACAAAGGCCAGGGAAGACAGGCTGCATGAAAATTTTGGTTGTTATAACTTTGCGTATCGCAAGGATACAAAGGCTTTGGTCCTCAGTTATCGCACCAAGTGGCCAACTGGCTAGAAGAGTGAGTGGTTTTATATCAAGACCGATGAGAAGAAGAGGGAGAAGCTAAAGACGATGGTCATGAGCCCACTGAGTTTAAGCTTCGGGATCACTAGACCCTTGTGCAACATGAAGCCAGGGTTACCATGCCAGCTAGCCGTAGCAGAATTCAGAGTGGTGACTGAACATATCAGCACCAGGGATCTAGTACAAGAATACTTGGCGAATAGGGTCTGTCCAACATTGAGTGAATGGAGTATGCCGAAGCTGAAAGGAATAAAGAAGAAGGGTGAACTTGTTCGATTGCCCTATCGCTTCAAGTTTGAGAAACAATTCAAAGAGCCTTGCCAAGAGTGGCTAGAGATGATTGAGGCTATGTGCAATGAAATTTTAGGCAATTATACCAAAAAGGAAGATCAACTGATGACTGCAGCCTTTGGTACCCGACCAAAATGAAGGTTGAATCGGGTAATGGACGCTTTAAACTTTGAATACCTAACTATGAACGACTAAGCAAGGGTGCCAAAGGACCAAAGAGAAAAAGGGTTGTCAGTGTTATGAGCAGATAGGTTGCTAGGATGGTGAAAGAGGACGAAAAAGCTCTGAAAAAGAGAAAATCCAGTCCTGAGCCGAAGATGGTGACCTCGAAGAAGAGAAAAACTGCAACTCTAGAGCCAAAGATGGCTGAGATAGAGGGGGAAGCTCCTTCGACGCCTTCTGCTGGCGAAGTAGAAGAAAATTTAAAGGTAATGACCGAATCCTTACCTATCAAGCTGCTAAGTCCTCTAGGGCCACATCTGACGAAGCTTTTACAGAAGAAGGACGAGCCTTCGGCAGCGAAAAGGCGGTTGGGCCAAAAACGCGAAGAATTGTTACTGTTATGCAAGCCATTGAGGAAACTCCACCGCCGGCTTCAGCATCAAAAATGACACCAACTGCCGAAGCTGCTACTTCTGTCGAAGCTACGACTACCGAAGCTACCAATTTGGAGATTACATTATCTGCTATTTATAAAGTGCTCTTGGATTTGGCCACGGAGGAGACTACCGCGGCTACAGAGGGAGTCCTAGCTACAGAGGAGACTGCTGCGGTTATAGAAGAAGCCCTGGCCGCAGTGCCTGGAAAAGGGAAAGAAATTGCCGAAGATACTTTGGAAGAAAAAAACTTCAACTTTCAAAATCTAATTGGTCAAGAATTATCCAAGGCCGAGAAGGAGGAGCTGCAGGAGTATGCTATATCCTGTGGATACCAACCAGGAGCCATGCTCTTTGATGGAATCAACGAAGAAGCCTTAGGATGCATTCGAGACCGCACCAGTGCGAAGGTTATCAGCACTCTGTCGAAGAGTGTTGGTTTTCCAAAGCTTGAAGCTGACATCAGTAGCTACCGACGACATCATATCGTCAGTAGCTTATTCTACTCCAACTTTAAGGTAATGCTTTTTTTCTCAGTTTTTATTGTTTTGTGATGAAGCAAAGATTTCTGACAAAGATTATTTTGCACAGAGTATGCTGCTAAGCAAAGCCTTGAGAATGCAACAAGACCTCGAAGATAAAAAGAATGAGGTTATAATTGAGGGCTTGGAAAATAAAATCAAAGATCATGAAGCTTCTCTAGAAAAGAAAGACTTCCTTCTTTAGACAATGGAGGGTTCATTGGCTGAAGCCCAAGCCGAAGTTGCCAGATTAAACGATGAACTCCTCCGAAGATCAGAAAGCTTCGAGCAAGAAAAGAAGAATTTCGATGCGAAGCTCGAAGCCGAAGTCGAGAAAAGTCCGAATCTGCAAAAATCCTTAAAAGAGCTTCAAAACATATGCTTGAACTTCGGCAACCGGTGTGTGCAGTGACTGAAACAGGTATTCAACTCAGTGGGAGCCAGCTCTGCAAAATTTGAACCTTCGGTTGAAGACCTGCCAAGCACCTTCGAACATATTGAGAGCGAAGTTGAGGCGCTTGACGAAGTAATAGCTGGGCACGATGACTTCTGTGCCCTGCTAGCTTCTCGCGGCACAGCTGTAGCTTTTATGAAGGCTGGTTGCACGCACGGAAAGATTGTCAACTGACCGAACTTTAGCTTATCTCCAGCGGACCTAGCCGATATCCCCAGCCTAGCCCGAAGTATCGGGAATAGATTTGGACAAAGGGTGGGCGGGACTTAGCTGGTGACAAAGCTCAAAGTCATCTTAAGCCGATATTAACCTTGTTCTTGTTTGCTTACCTTCTTTTGAGATTACTTTTTTACCTTATACTGCTTCGTGGTGTACAGGATGACGATGCCGAGGTCAATAATTCGAAGCTTGATGGAGACTAATGAAGCTGCTGCACAAAGCTTTAGAGACATTCGAATTATCTTCGCAAAAGATATTGTAATTTAGAAATCAAACATTACTCTGTAAATTTGTTCATACCTTGTAATATATTTTTACCATTTCATCTGTGTGAATTGCTTTGGTGTGGACGAAATTTGTATCTTTTGAGCCGAAGGCAAAAAACACCTTCCCTTCTTTTCGTACACATCGAAGCATATCTTTGCTCCTCTATACTCGTCGAAGCATTGTCATCAAAGCCGAAGCATCTGTTTGTACTATATGTTATGATGATGATGATCCTACAAATGTCTACATGAATGTGTATGAATGCAAATGAATGATGTGATGTAATGTGCGAATGAATGTCCAAACACACGCACACGAAGCCACACCCAGACTCTGCATGCCCTTAGGAATGTATTTTGAGTCTTAAGCTCTGCATCCCCTTAGGAACGTCTTTTGAGCTTCTTCACCTTCTATTTCGGTGGTATAAGTTCTGCATCCCCTTAGGAACGTCTTTTGAACTTCTTCGCCTTCTATTTCGGCGGTATAAGTTCTGCATCCCCTTAGGAACGACTTTTGAACTTCTTCGCCTTATATTTCAGCAGTATTTGGCTCTGCATTCCCTTAGGAATGACTTTTGAGCAGAAAACTTACGTTGCGCTCCCTTAGGAACGACTTTTTGTAGCTTCGTCATGCTCTGCATCCCCTTGGGGACGACTTTTGAGCTTCTCCCTGCTTTTCCTTTTCTTTTTCTCTCTCTCTGCACTCGATGGTGCATGCTCAGATTTTACATTTTACATCCTTTTGGGGGATTTAGCTCTCGTGGAGCTAAATAAGAAAGGAAAAATTACAAGCTATGGCCCCATTAAAAACCTTTCTCCTCCTTTGGAAAGGAAAAAGGTGCCATAGAAAAAATGAAAAAAGATTACATCAAATTACACATAATATCGCCGAAGGTCATTCGCATTCCAAGATATGGGTATGTCGTTGCCGTCCATATCCTTCAATCTGTAAGAACCGGGCCTCGACGAAGATACCACTAGAAAAGGTCCTTCCCACTTCAGCTGCAATTTCCCTACTGTGTCCGGATTGGCCACTCTCCGAAGCACCAAATGCCCTGGCTTAATATTTTTCAACCAAACTTTTCTGTCACGCCATTTTATTGTTTCGGCTTGATATTTATTGATGTTCTCTACAGCCTGAAGTCTGGTCCCCTCTATAGTATCTTTTGCTACGTGATAATCAGCTTCGTCTTCTGTCGAAGCTACTGTTCTTATTGATCCTGCTTTAGCTTCTTCTGGAGTTATAGCTTCGTCACCAAATAATAGTTTGAAAGGTGTAAATCCTGTTGATCTTGACATGGTTGTGTTGTGGCTCCACACCACTTTGATCAACTCATCTGGCCACTTTCCTCTGGGCTGATTGAAGATTAGCTTCATTATCCCTGTCATTATAATGCCATTTGCTCTTTCTACCAGTCCATTTGATTCTAGGTGCCTAACTGATGCAAAATGAATCTTCGTGCCAATTTGGTCACATAAGTCTTTGAATGTTTTAGCATCAAACTCTGTTCCATTGTCCACAGTTATAGCCTTCGGCACGCCGAAGCGACAAACAATATTTTGCCAGAAGAATTTTTGGACTATAACCGAAGTTATTGTAGCCAAAGGCTTTGCTTCAATCCACTTAGAAAAATATTCTACAGCCACCACAACATATTTCAAATTACCTTGCGCTGGTGGAAGTGGGCCTAACAGATCCAGGCCCCATCTTTGCAACAGCCAAGTAGGCTGAATCAGCTGTGTGAGAGACGAAGGTTGCTTTTGATCTCTTGCACACTTTTGACAATTATCGCACTTTTGAACTAACTCTGCTGCATCCGAAGCTGCCTTCGGCCAATAAAATCCTTGTCTAAACACTTTTCCCAACAAGGGCCTAGACCCAATGTGAGATCCACACAGACCTACATGTATCTACTTCATTAATTCTATACCTTCGGTTCTGGATAAACACTTGAGGAGTGGAGAACAGACTCCATGCTTATATAATTCCCCTTCTATTATCACATACGGTCTTGTCCTTGCCTCCATTCTCTTATTATAAGCTTCGTCATCCGAAAGACAATTACCTTGGAGGAAAGATATAATTTCAGTTCTCCAATCTTCACTATGTACAGGGGAAAATGTAAGCACTGCTCTCTCCATAAGTTCACCGAAGGTGCTTTTATTGTTTCAAAGAATACTTCCGAAGGTAAAGGGAGCCCCTGTGCTGCTGATTTGGCTAACAGATCTGCATGTTCATTTTCTCCTCTTGGAAATTCTTGACAGAAAAACCTTCGAAAGAAGCCTCCAACCTTCGAACTGTATCGAGATATTTTTTGAGCTTCGGATCTCTCGCCTTACTACTTTTGTCTACATGACTAGAAATGACTTGAGAGTCAGTTTTAAGGATGGCCCTTGTTATTCCCATTGCCTTTAACTTCCAAAGTCCCAACAGAAGTGCTTCGTATTCAGCAATGTTATTTGTACAACCAAAGTCAAGCTTTGTTGCATAACATGTTCTGATTTTGGAAGGCACAACTAGGACAACAGCTGCTCCTGCGCCGAAGGTTCCCTAAGAACTATTGCAGAACATTGTTCAAGCTTCAGCGTCTTTATTTGTTTCTTCTTCTTGAGCCCCTGGCGTCCAATCAGCAATGAAGTCTGCTAACGCCTGGGATTGAATTGAGGATCTATGCACATATTCGATACTGAATTCGTTAAGTTCCGCAGCCCATTTTCCAATCCTTCCAGTAGCTTCTCTGTTCCTCATTATGTCCTTCAGAGGCTGTGACGAAGGAACAATTATGTGATATGCTTGAAAATAGTGCTGAAGCTTCCTGGAGGCCATTAACACAACATACAACACCTTTCCAATTCTGTATAATTTTTCTTTGATAAAATTAAAACTTCAGAGACAAAGTACACTTGAGCTTGCTTTTTAATTTGGCCATCTAACTTCTCCTATACAAGAGCCGCACTAACTGCAGAGTGCGAAGCTGCCACATATAAGAGTAATGGAGCCCCTGGCGAAGGTGGAGTTAGTATTGTTAGATCGATCAAGTATTGCTTCAGCTCTTCGAAAGCTTTTTGCTGAGCCGGACCCCATTGAAAAACTTCGGCTGACTTCAGTATTTCAAAGAATGGCATATTTCTTTCTGCTGATCTGGATATTAATCTGTTTAATGATGCTAGTCTTCCTGCCAGCCGTTGGGCCCCCTTTTTGTGCTTGGCGGCTCCATCCGAAGGATAGCTTCAATCTTGCTCGGGTTGGCTTCAATTCCCTTCATTGATACCAAACAGCCAAAGAACTTGCCCTTCTTCACCCCAAAAACACACTTTTCTGGATTTAACTTTAGGCCAGCTTGCTTGAAATTGGCAAATGTCTCTTGCAAATTAGCAATGTGATTTTCTTGCTTCGTGCTTTTCACTATGATATCATCAACATAGGTCAGTACATTCCTACCTTTTTGAGAATGAAGGACCTTGGCTTTCATTCTGCTGAAGCTTCCTCCGGCATTCTTGAGCCCCTCAGGCATCCGAAGGTAGCAATAAGTGCCACCGGGAGTTATGAAGCTAGTCTTCGGCTCGTCTTCCTTCTTCATCCAAATTTGATGATAGCCTGAGTAACAATCCAGTAGACTCATGAGCTCTGAAGAAGCTGTTGCATCTACTAGAGAGTCTATTCTTGGTAATGGGAACTTGTCCTTTGGGCATGCCTTGTTGAGATCTGTGAAATCAATACACATTCTCCATTTATTATTGGCCTTCTTCACCATAACAGTGTTGGCTAGCCATTCTGGGTATTTCACCTCTCTGATGACACCGGCACTAAGAAGTCTCTTTACTTCGTTCCGAGCACCTTCAACTTTGTCTTCAGACATCTTCTGAAGCTTTTGTTTTCTTGGCTTGAAGGATGGGTCCACGTTGAGTGAATGCTCAATAACATCTCTGTTGACACCACAGAGATCATTAGCTGACCAAGAAAAAACATCTTTGTTGTTGAATAAAAATCTTAGCAAAGTCTTCTCTTGCTCATCATATAATTGAGACCCCACCAGTACCCTTTGTTCTGCTATGTCTTCACATAGAAGCATAGGCTTCGGCTGATCCGCCGAAGCAACCTTCTCTCTTTTGTATTTATACTGCTGACAGGCTTTGGCTCCATCTATGTTATGGATTGCCTTTGAATCTGTCCAGTTTCCTTCGACCCTTCTGGCAGCTTCTTGACTCCCATGAACAGTAATGGGCCCTTGTTCTAAAGGTATCTTCATGCATAAATATGCTGGATGAAGTATTGCTTCGAAGGCATTAAGTGTCCCTTGGCCAATGATTGCATTATAGGGGTACTCCATGTCAACAATATCAAAGACAACATGTTCGGTCCTTGTGTTATGGACAAAGCCGAAGGTCACTGGCATTGTGATTTTACCAAGTGCGACAATCTGCCTTCCTCCGAAGCCACAAAGAGGGTGTGTAACATCATGAATCTTATCTTCTGGCTCTTGCATCTGTCTGAAGGCCTTAGCAAATATGATATCCGCTGCACTGCCTGTGTTAACCAGAACATTATGGACCAGAAATCCCTTGATGACACAAGATATGACCATAGCATCATTGTGACAGTAGTCTTTGAGCTGAAGGTCCTCCTGGGAGAAGGTGATTGGAATGTGAGACCATTTGGACTTGATGAAGGGTCCCTGCACTCCAACATGCTGCACCCTTCTCTGCGCTTCCTTCTTCTGCTTCTTGTTAGCCGACTCTGAACTTGAACCGCCTATTATCGGGAGCACCAGCTTCGTAGCCGAAGGTGCTACAACTTGGTTGTTGAACGAAGCCATCAGCTCAAAAGTGGAAGTACGTTCACTGGAGGTGGACGCCAATGTTGAGGACTTGTTCTCAAATGCTATGAGTTAAGAACAAGGCAACACAAGATGTTAAAGGTTAATACCCTTCATCCTTCGAAGCTTTATCTCCCTTAGGGCTTGTTCGCTTTGGAGTGGATTGAGGGGGATTGGAGGGGATTAAATCCCCTCCTATACAAATTTGTATAGGAGGGGATTTAATCCCCTCCAATCCCCCTCAATCCACTCCAAAGCGAACAAGCCCTTAGGATATAATGATCTTCAGACGAAGGTCATGAAGGACATACCTTCATCATCGCAGTATATGGTAATGAAAGAAGAAATATATGAAATATAAGAGGCAACATGAATAATCATATGATATTATTAATATCTCTTCTTTTTATTATCATAGATAAACAGAAACAGTATTGAATTACATTTGTACCTTTGGCTTGACAGAAGGTAAAAGTCCAAGCGTGACGCATGAGTGAATACAAGTCAGCGTGAATAGTACGGGCGTACTGTTCACCTATTTACAGGCACGGGACGTAGCCCAATCAGAATTACATTCATGCCCTTGATGACTAGTTACAATCATGACACAAATCATCATGGACTGATCGGTCTTTTCCTTTTTAAGTCGGTGCAGCCCTTCGTCTCAAGGCATGTCGCTATGCTGAAGCTCCCTGGATCGTAGCTTCGACATGTACCTTCGCGATGTGTTTGATTATACGCTGATCTTTTGAAGGTGCTTCTTCTTAAAGGACCTTCGGCGACGAAGCAGGCCCCCAACACCAAGCCTCTCGCGCTTCTCATTCAATACAAGAGCAAAAGCATACGCTCCAAGACATAATCAAAAGATCAAGTCTTCTCCAAGATTCAAAATCAACTCAAGTGCTTAGTGACTTGAGAGAGGGTGTTTTGTGTTTCCTTTATTGCTCTTGTTGCTTGGATTGCTTTCTTCTTCTCTCTCTAATTCTCCTAAGTGCTTTGTAAAGCTAGCAAGAGACACTTAATTATGTGGTGATCCTTGCGGGGTCTTAGTGACCCGTGTGATTAAGAAGAAGCACTCGACCGGTCTAAGTGACCGATTGAGAGAGGGAAAGGGTTGGAATAGACTTGGCCTTTGTGACCTCCTCAACGGGAACTAGGTTCTTTAGAATCGAACCTTGGGAAACAAATCACCATGTTCATTTGTGTTGATCTTCATCACTTGATTTGTTTCTTCCCTCTCCTCTCTCACCAACGTTCTCTTGCTCATATTGTTTTGATTTGGCTCCCAGAGTTATCCGCATTGATTGAGCAACTCATAGCAAGAGAAACAATCTTCCACACTCTGAATTTATTTCTAACCCTAACCCCGGGTATAGTGCGTGTTCAAAGTTTTAATTTTCAGGTTTCGCCTATTCACCCCCTCTAGGCAACTTTCAGGGACCCTGTCTATAACGGTCGGCTTTGCCAAATAAGGAAGGAGATTGCGCACTGTTCATGTCCGGTGGTGCACCAGACTGTCCGGTGCGCCCACGGACAGAAGGCAACTATTGCCCACCAAATGGAGCTCTAACGACTCCTAGCTGCCTTGGGGCTATAAAAGGGACCCCTAGGCGCAAGGAGCAATACACCAAGCCTCCATTGAACATCCTAAGACGCCTAGACTCCGCAAACATGCATCTAATTCATTTTCTTTGAGATTTGAGCACTTGTTTGAGCTGTGAACTCGCTGCACTATGTTTTGTGCTTGTTTCATGACTTGTGTGTGTCGTTGCTGCAACTCTAGCTCTTGTGTGTTTCTATTTCCACCTTACTCTTGTGGTTTCATTGTGATCAATCTTGTAAGGGTGAGAGGCTCCAACTTGTGGAGATTCCTCACAAAGGGGATAAACTTGAGATAAAGAGAACTGTGGTATTCAAGTGGATCATTGGATCACTTGAAAGGGGTTGAGTGCAACCCTCGTCCGTTGGGATGCCACAACATGGACTAGTCAAGTGTTCCACTTGGCTGAACCACGGGATAAAAACCGTCGTGTCAACTGTCTTTATTCTTGTGCAATTGTCTTTACTTCTACTCACTTTATAATTGCTATAAGTTTAATACTCATCTTGTGAAGAGCAATTAAGTGAAGAAGTTGTCTCCCTCTCTAGTCATAGCATCTTGGTTTTGACTTCGCTAACATTTCATAAACCAAGTTTGTGTTGTTTAGTATTGATTTTTACAGGATCACCTATTCACCCCCCTCTAGGTGCTCTCAATTGGTATCGGAGACGTACTATTCATTCAGGAACTAACCGCCTAAAGAGATGGATCCTAAAGGTAAGGGGATGGTGATCAACGACAAGGAGAAGGAGACCCTCTACATCGACGAGCCAAAAGGCGACAAGCCCACTGACTCAGGCTCGAGCCACAAGAAAAGGGATGGGAAGAAGAAGAGGCACATAAAGAAGATCATCTACTATGACAGTGATGCCTCCTCCTCTTCACCAAGGGAAGACGACGACGAATACTCTTCATCGAAAAAGAAAACGATTAATCAGAATTAATCTTTTGATTATTCTCGCATCCCTTATAATTCGAATGCTCATTTGTTATCTATTCCACTCAGAAAACCCCCACACTTTGATGGAGAAGACTATTCGTTTTGGAGTCATAAAATGCGTAGTCACTTATTTTCTCTCTATCCTAGTATTTGGGAAATTATTGAAAATGGAATGCATTTTGATAGTACTGATAATCCTATATTGATTAATGAGCAAATACATAAAAATTCCCAAGCTACTACTGTTTTGTTAGCATCTCTATGCAGGGATGAATACAACAAAGTCAGTGGCTTGGACAATGCCAAGCAAATATCGGATACCCTCAAGATCTCTCACGAAGGTAATGACGCCACCATGATTACCAAGATGGAACTGGTGGAAGGCGAGCTAGGGAGATTCGCCATGATAAGGGGAGAGGAGCCAACCCAAACTTACAATAGACTCAAGACCCTGGTGAACAAGATTCAAAGCTATGGAAGTACAAGATGGACGGATCATCACGTCGTCCGACTAATGCTAAGGTCATTTACCATTATTGATCCTCATCTTGTAAATCTTATCCGTGAGTATCCCAGGTATACAAAGATGATGCTCGAGGAAATTCTCGGAAAATTCGTGAGCAGGCGCATGATGGTGAAGGATGCGAGGTATGTGGATGATGCTGCAAACGGACCACTTCCTCTCTACGAGTCGTAGCTTGTTGCTCTCAAAGCAACAAGTAGCAAGGAGGCACTACCTAGGAAGGTAGCACAAGTGGAGGCTACCAGGCTCAACGAGGATGAAATTGTGCTTATAATCAAGCGCTTCAAGACCGCCTTGAAAGGACGCAAGTAGTATCCCAACAAGAACAAGTCAAGGGGAAATCGCTCCTGCTTCAAATGTGGTAAGACAGGTCATTTTATAGCACAATGTCCTGATAATGACAATGACCAGGCACAAGAAAAGAAAGGGAAGAAGGAAAGGAAGAAGAACTACAGGAAGGTAAAGGGTGAGGCGCACATTGGAAAAGAATGGGACTCTGACTGTTCTTCATCCGACTCCGACGATGAAGGACTAGCTGCATCCACCTTCGACAAGTCATCCCTCTTCCCCAACAAACGACACACATGCCTCATGGCTAAGGAGAAGAAGGTACGTACACGAGATACACCTAAGTACACTTCTTCTAGTGATGAGGAATCTTCTAATGATGAGGTAGATTATAGTGATTTATTTAAGGGATTAGATAGATCTAAAGTAGATAAGATAAATAAATTAATTGATGCTCTTAATGAAAAGGATAGGCTGCTAGAGAAGAAAGAAGACATTCTTTATGAAGAACATGATAAATTTTTTAATGTTCAAAAATCTCTTGCTCTAGGAATTAAGAAAAATGAACTATTGTCTTCTGAGGTGTCTACTTGCCATGATTCTATTCTAGTCTTAAAAGTTTAAATGCTAATTTAAATGTTAAGCTAGAAAAAGTGAATGTCACTAGTTCATCTGTGGAGCATGTGTCTATTTTGTAATAGATGTAAAGATTTTGATATTGATGCTTGTAATAAACATGCCTCTACCATTCTTAATTGGAATAATGATGTTGCAAGTCTTAATGCTCAACTTAAGACTTGCAAGGATGATTATGAGAAATTAAAATTTGTCAGGGATGCCTACATCATTGGTAGACACCCCTCTATTAAGGATGGACTTGGTTTCTAAAAGGGAACCAACAACTTAACAAGCCAAAGGACCTCCACTCTCAACAAGGAGAAAGGGAAGGCTCCTATGGATAGTAGCTCTTCACATGACCAAAAGAACCATGCCTATCTTTATGCTCATGTTAAGAATGTTTCTAATGTTGCTCATCATGATAGGAGTTATAATCATGCTGGTCTACCTAATCGTCATGACGCAACATTTAATTCTCATGCCATGTTTGCATCTAGTTCTTCATTTGCTCATGGTAGGAATAGACCTAGGCACCATCATGTTGCTTCTCATGCGCCTAGGAAGGCATCAACTGGACCAACTATGCTTTATCAAACATGTGATGCTTCATTTGTTCTCATAAGAAAAAAATGATAAGTAGTTGCTAGAAGGTTGGAACCTAAGTGCAAGAGAGACAAAACTTGCATCTTGGTTCCAAAGTCTATTGTGACTAACCTTGTAGGACCCAACAAGAGTTGGGTACCTAAAACCCAAGCTTAATTACCTTGCAGGTTTATGCATCCGGGGGCCAAGCTGGACCATTGATAGTGGATGCACAAACCACATGATAGGGGAGAAGAAAATGTTCACCTCCTACGTCAAGAACATGGATTCCCAAGACACTATCATCTTTGGAGATGGGAACCAAGGCAAGGTCAAGGGCTTGGGCAAAATAGCCATCACTGTCAAACATTCAATTTCAAATGTTTCTAGTAGAATTGCTCGGGTACAATTTGTTGTCTGTAAGCCAATTATGTCATATGGGTTATAATTGTTTATTTATAAATATTGATGTATCTGTCTTTAGAAGAAGTGATGGTTCATTAGCTTTTAAGGGTGTATTAGTTGGCAAGCTCTTTAGTTGATTTCTCAAAAGAGAATGCTGATCTAGATGCATGCTTAATCGCTAAGACTAATATGGGATGGCTATGGCACCACCGTCTAGCATATGTTGGGATGAAGAACCTTCATAAGCTTCTAAAGGGAGAACTTGTGTTAGGACTAACCGATGTCTATTTTGAGAAAGACAGACCTTGTGCAGCGTGCCAGGCAGGAAAATAGGTGGGAACTACTCATCAAACAAGAACGTCATGACGACATCAAGACCACTGGAACTCCTACATATGGATCTCTTCGGATCTCTTCGGACCCGTTGCTTATCTTATCATCGGAGGAATTAAGTATGGTCTTGTAATTGTTGATGATTTTTCCTGCTTCACTTGGGTGTTCTTTTTGCAGGATAAATCTGAAACCCAAGGAACATTAAAGCGCTTCCTAAGGAGAGCTCAAAATGAGTTTGAGCTAAAGGTGAAAAAGATAGGAAGCGATAATGGATCTGAGTTCAAGAACCTTCAAGTAGAAGAGTATCTTGAGGAGCAAGGCATCAAGCATGAGTTCTCCGCTCCCTACACACCACATCAAAATGGTGTAGTAGAGAGGAAGAACAGGACGCTAATTGACATGGAGAGGACAATGCTTGGAGAGTACAAGACGCCTGAGCGATTTTGGTGAGAAGCTGTGAATACAGCTTGCCATGCCATAAACCGGCTCTATCTGCATTGCCTCCTCAAGAAGACATCATATGAACTCCTAACCATTAACAAACCCAATGATTCGTACCTTCGTGTATTTGGGAGCAAATGCTACATCTTGGTAAAGAAAGGTAGACATTCGAAGTTTGCTCCCAAAGTTGTAGAAGGGTTTTTACTAGGTTATGACTCAAATACAAAGGCGTATAGGGTCTTCATAAAATCATCAAGATTAGTTGAAGTCTCTAGCGATGTTGTATTTGATGAGACTAATGGCTCTCCAAGAGAGCAAGTTGATCTTGATGATGTAGATGAGGATGAGGTTCTGATGGCTGCAATGCGAACAATGGCTACAGGTGATGTGCGACTGCAGGAACAACAAGAGCAAGATCAACCTTCTTCCTCTACATTGGTGCATCCCCCAACTCAAGATGAGGAACAAATACCTCAAGATGAAGGCTTGGATCAAGGGGGAGCACAATGAGAACATGATAAGGAGGAAGAAGCACCACAAGCTCCTCCTACTCAAATCCGGGCGATAATTCAAAGAAATCATCTAGTGGATCAGATTCTGGGTGATATCAGCAAGGGAGTAACCACTCGCTCACGTTTAGCTAATTCTTGTGAGCATTACTCTTTTGTTTCTTCTATTGAGCCTTTTAGGGTAGAAGAATCCTTGTAGGATCTAGATTGGGTGTTGGCCATGCAGGAAGAGCTCAACAACTTTAAGAGAAATGAAGTTTGGAGCCTGGTGCCACGTCCGAAACAAAACGTTGGGGGAACCAAGTGGGTGTTCCGCAACAAGCAAGACGAACACGGTGTGGTGACAAGAAACAAGGCTCGACTTGTGGCAAAAGGTTATGCCCAAGTTGCAGGTTTGGATTTTGAGGATACTTTCGCTCCTGTAGCTAGGCTTGAATCAATACACATATTATTAGCCTATGATGTTCATCATTCTTTTAAGTTGTTTCAAATGGACGTGAAGAGCACCTTCCTCAATGGACCAATCAAGGAGGAAGTTTATGTGGAACAACCCCCTGGCTTCGAGGATGACAGGTATCCCGACCACATCTACAGGCTCTCTAAGGCGCTCTATGGACTTAAGCAAGCCCCAAGAGCATAGTATGAATGTCTTAGAGATTTCCTTATTTCTAATGCTTTCAAAGTTGGGAAAGCTGATCCTACTCTCTTTACTAAGACTTGTAATGGTGATCTATTTATATGCCAAATATATGTTGATGACATAATATTTGGTTCTACTAATCAAAAGTCTTGTGAGGAGTTTAGGAGGGTGATGATGCAGAAATTCAAGATGTCTATGATGGGCGAGCTAAACTACTTCCTTGGATTCCAAGTAAAGTAACTCAAGGAAGGGACCTCATCTCTCAAACAAAGTATACTCAAGATTTTCTCAAGAGGTTTGGGATGAAGGATGCAAAGCCCGCAAAGACACCGATGGGAATAGACGAACATTTGGACCTCAACAAAGGAGGTAAGTCCGTTGATCAAAAGGCATACCAATCTATGATAGGTTCTTTTCTTTATCTTTGTGCTAGTAGACCGGATATTATGCTAAGTGTATGCATGTGTGCTAGATTTCAATCTGACCCCAAGGAATGTCACCTTGTGGCTGTTAAGCGAATTCTTAGATATTTGGTTTCTATGCCCTACTTCGGGATCTAGTATCCAAAGGGGTCTACCTTTGACTTAATAGGATACTCAGATTTCGACTATGCCGGGTGCAAGGTTGATAGGAAGGGCACATCAGGGACTTGTCAGTTTCTAGGAAGGTCCCTGGTGTCTTAGAGCTCTAAGAAACAAACTTTTGTTGCCCTATCCACCTCTGAGGCCGAGTATGTTATCGCACAACAGTGTTGCGCGCAACTGCTTTGGATGAGGCAAACCCTCCGGGACTCTGGCTACAATCTGAGCAAAGTCCCACTACTATGTGATAATGAGAGTGCAATCCGCTTGGTAGATTATCCTGTTGAACACATTCACACTAAACACATAGACATCCGACATCACTTTCTGAGAGACCACCGGCAAAGGGGAGATATCGATATTTACCATATTAGCACCAAGAACCAGCTAGCCGATATCTTCACCAAGCCTTTAGATGAGAAAATGTTTTGCAGGTTGCGTAGTGAGCTAAATGTCTTAGATTCACGTAACTTGGATTGATCTATAGCATACATGTGTTTTATGCCTTTGATCATGTTATTTTAATCATTCATGTCTTTACTTGCTTTTTTTTGGTGCTCAAGTTGTACAAGTCATCCGCGGACCTCACAAGTCCTCATGCAAATGATGCACATGTTTAGGGGGAGGATGTACTACAGCTTGATCCTTTGAAACCAATGTGTTTGCTTGAGTGATTTTGACCCAGTCTCAAAGTTGTATTGAAAGGGAAAAAGGTGAACTTGGACAAAAAAGGGCTTCCACTACATTCCGGTATCAATTTATCTTGTCCCAAGTTCTCATTTGTGTTCTCATTGCCTTTTTGATCTTATTTGACATTTTGGTGAGACAATGGGGTTAAAGGGCTAAATAGTTCTCCTATTTTGGTGCTTAATGCCAAAGGGGGAGAAATTAAGGCCAAAGCAACTGAATCAGCCAACCACTTGTGAATTTCAAAAATTGTAGAGCTAGATTCTTGGTGTTTGATCAAAACCCCCTTATTGCAAAAATTGTTCTCTTATAGGGGAGAAATTCGATTATGGAAAAAAGGGGGAGTTTATGGCATTTGATCAAATTTACTCTTGAAAAATCCTTTGATTTGCCAAAACAAGTGTTTTTGACATGGATATAGGCAAAAGAATTTGTTTTGTGAAAATAAACCAAGTGGTGGCAAAAGTGATCCAAATATGCCAAATCCTAAGTGAGATAAATTTGTCTTCAATTTGCAGTCTTTAGCCTGAAAATGTTGTTGCATTTCGAGTTGCTTTTAATGTGTTGGCATAAATTACCAAAAAGGGGGAGATTGAATGGGAAATGTGCCCTTGGGCCATTTCGATAAATGTTTTGGTGATTAGATGCCCAATACATATTGTTTTAGTGGATATGTGCTAAAGTGCTAAAGAGATGCAAATAAAGAATCAAGGTATGTCTCTAGCCTTAGTGAATTGTTTTTGGTACTAACATATTCCTCTAAGTGCTAGGAACCTTGTCAAACAAAATGAGATTGGATTGGAGAAGGTTGGCAGTGCCTAGCCAGACTTGCACCAGCCTACGGGTTCATCAGACTGTCCAGTGCCTAGGCTAGCGCGTCGATGAACTCGCTGCTCTCGAGAATTGTCGGGAACGGTGTGACTAAAATTCATCGGACTGTCCGGTGAGCCAACAGTGCCCGTGCCAACGGTCGATAGCGAAATCAGCGTGCAATCAACAGGCGACGCGTGGCCAGCGCTAACGGTCACCAGGCCGCACTGGACTGTTCGATGTGCCACTGGACTGTCTGGTGTGCCAAGGGGACCCTGGCTGCAATGGTCGGCTTCGCCAAATAAGGAAGGAGATCACGCACTATTCATGTCTGGTGCGCCCACGGACAGAAGGCAACTATTGCCTACCAAATGGAACTCCAACGGCTCCTAGCTGCCTTGGGGCTATAAAAGGGACCCCTAGGAGCATGGAGCAGTACACCAAGCGTCCATTGAACATTCTAAGACGCCTAGACTCCGCAAACACGCATCCGATTCATTGTCTTTGAGATTTGAGCACTTGTTTGAGCTGTGAACTCGCTACGCTGTGTTTTGTGCTCGTTTCTTGACTTGTGTGCGTGTCGTTGCTACGACTCTAGCTCTTGCGTGTGTTTCTATTCCCACCTTACTATTGTGGTTTCATTGTGATCAATCTTGTATGGGTGAGAGGCTCCAACTTGTGGAGATTCCTCACAAAGGGGATAAACTTGAGATAAAGAGAACCATGGTATTCAAGTGGATCATTGGATCACTTGAAAGGGGTTGAGTGCAACCCTCGTCCGTTGGGACGCCACAACGTGGACTAGGCAAGTGTTCCACTTAGATGAACCACGAGATAAAAATCACCGTGTCAACTGTCTTTATTCTTGTGCGATTTCTTTACTTCTACTCACTTTATACTTGCTCTAAGTTTAATACTCATCTTGTGAAGAGCAATTAAGTGAAGAAATTGTCTCCCTCTCTAGTCATAGCATCTTGGTTTTGACTTCACTAACATTTCATAAACCAAGTTTGTGTTGTTTAGTATTGATTTTACAGGATCACCTATTCACCCCCCTCTAGGTGCTCTCAGATATCCCTTGGGTCCTTATGAGCACAGAAACACAATTCCGACTCGCCCGAGGCCAACCTCAAATAGGAGATGTACTTCCGTCTCACCTGAGGCCAACTCTGGGCAAGAGACATAGTTCCGTCTTGCCCAAGGCCAACCTCGGATGGGAGATGCAGTTCCGTCTCGCCCGAGGCTAGCTCTGGGCAGGAGACACATTTCCATCTTGCCCGAGGCCAACTTTGGGCGGGAGAAGCAGTCACGACTCGCCCGAGGCCAACCTCAGGCAAGAGATGCACTCATGACTCACCCGAGGCTGACCTCGAGCGGGAGCGTAGAAGCACTCCATGGATCGCTTGATGGGCCTCCCGATAACTTTCCTTGCAAGGCATGCCCTCGGGCCGCAACCAAGCTAGATGCCTCAGGCCCGACGATCAAGTCATGCGCTGATGCTGGATGATCGAGTCATGCGTTGATGCCTCGGGCAGGAAGGATGAGCGTACCTATTGGGGACTTGTTCTCAAGTGCTATGAATTAAGAACAAGGCAACACAAACTGTTAAATGTTAAATCCCTCCGTCCTTTGAAGCATTATCTCCCTCAGGATATAATGATCTTCAGACGAAGGTTATGAAGGACATACCTTCATCATCATAACACATTTGTATAAAAGACGAAGCATATGAAACATGAGAAACAACATGAATAATTATATGATATCATTATATATATATATATATTTCTTATTACGTAATCATGAATAAATATGAACAATATTGAATTACATTTATACCTTCGGCTTGATAGAAAGTGATAATACGAGCATGCCGCGAAAGCAAATGCCAAGTCAGCCTGACCAGTACGGGAGCACTGTTCATCTATTTATAGGCACAGGACGTAGCCCATGTAAAATTACACTCATGCCCTTTACATTTGCTAATGACTCTGTAGTAATTCATCGAGGTCTAAATAGCCTTTTTCCTTTTAAGTCGGTTCTCCTTTCTGCTATCATGCTGAAGGTCCCCTGCGTATAGCTTCGGCTTTGCGCTAACCTTCACATTCTTTGTACTTCTTCACATTGTGGTTCTGATCCAAGCCCGAAGGTACCTGTTCATACCATGCATCGTACTCCAAAAACATTGTTAAATCATGTTTTTGAGGACCTTCGGAAGACGAAGGCCCCCAACAGTACCAGAAGTGCTAGATACTCGGAGATGACTCGGATGAAGGGAAAATGAACTCCAGATAAGCAGGAATGCATGCCGCAGTAAAAGGAGGATTCAGGTAGAGTTAGAGAGTGATCACGACTTGTAAAAGGATAATCCTCTTGTCGTCTATATAATGCCGAGGCGGTGCCCCTACGCTCTTAGGTCACCTCTCAGCACATCACATCTCAGCTCGTCACCACCTCATAGCTCATCATCCCTCTCACAACAACCATGCCACCACTAGATCGATAGGAGAACTCACTCTCCACCACCGACAGCTCATCTGTAATCCGTGTACACCAGAGATACTCAAATACTCAGTCTCGATAAGAAGCAGGGTGTTATGCACTCTAGTGACTCGAGCCTATATAAACTCTTGTGTGATCCAATGTGTACCTGCACGTACAATCGATTCACCATCAACGACGTTGTCCTGCCCAAAAACATCACGTGGGGAACCCCATGGTGCGCAGTGAGGTCATAAACACCGACAACAACCACATTCCCTTTTCACTGATTTGCTATGCCTCTACGCAACCTCTATGATGACTCCATGTGTTACCTCCGATTCTTGCTAGAACCGCACTATGGTTTTTTAGGCCCAATGCACGAAACCACTGCTGGGTGGCTTTGAGGCTCAACTACCAAACGATCAAATGTAGAATAATCCATACACGTCCCATATATTCTGGAACACGTGTCCCACCAATCCTTGACTGTGCTAGTGAAACAATCTACTCTACCATGTCTCATTATTGTTGGTGTCCCTAGGTGTCAGCCACCACTCCTCAAATCCCTCAGTCAAGTCTAAGCGCTTGTCTTCACTACTCATAGTTCATAGGGATGAACTCTCATGACCTTCATCTTCATCATTGACCACTTTCTCTAGACTCCACACCTAGGTACCATAAGGGAAGGGACATGTTGCACACAATGATGCCCTAGTTTGTTCACCCGACTCAACCCAAGATGCTACTTCATTGACAATCACTCATCATAGATTCAAACCACAAAGGCACATATCAACCTTATGTTAGCAATGTTGTATATCTCTAATGAGTATTCTAGTACCTTTCTGAAAGGGAATTGTTCCCTTGGGCCATTTCTATATTGTTTTGGTGATTAAATGTTTAACACATTATGTTTAGACTAACATCATATGACATGAGCAATGAGCTTAGGTACTTAAAGCAAATTGAGCTTGGAAGAGGGCATAACACAAATCTATATGGTACCAAGTGAAAAGGTAAGCTCCGGACACTTAGTCGATTGTTTTGTATACTAATCATATTTGTCTAAGTGCCAGGGACCTTATGAAGTCAAGGCAAAAGGAGCAAAAGAGACTTAGATTGAAAAAGGAGGACTGCTCTGCGTAGCACCGAGTCCGGTGTGCACCGAATAGTCCGGTGCATAGTCCGCCGAACAGTTTGCTCTTGGGAATTTTTGCTTGCGTCGGCTATAATTCATCGGACCGTTCACGCGGAGCGCTGGACAGTCCGGTGTGCCAGCTAGCTAACGGCTAGTGGCCACGTTGGCTAGGGGCTAATGGTCACATGGTGCACCGGACGGCTCGGTGCCAACCACCGGACAGTCCGGGCCCCCAAAACAGGAAACCAACCAATCAAGCGATCCGTAGTCGTTGCACTGTGTAGTGTCCGATGTGCATCAGACAGTCCGGTGCACCCGCGGATAGAAGACAACCAGGGCCTTCCAAATGGAACTCCAATGACTCCTAGGTCCCTTGGGGCTATAAAAGGGACCCTAGGCGCATGGAGCTCTACATCAAGCATTCCTTGAACATCCTACAACATCAAGACGTTGCGACTACGCCATTGCTTTGCTAGATAGAGATTTGAGCACGTCTTTTGAGTTGTAACTCCGCTGCATTGTCTCTTGTGCTCTTCTCTTGACTTGTGTGCGTGTGTTGTCGTGATTTTGTCTCTTGTGTGTGTCTCTACTCCCCCTTACTCTTGTGAATTATTTGAGATCAATTGTGTAAGGCGTGAGAGACTCCAAATTGTGGAGATTCCTCACAACGGGAAAAACTTGAGATAAGAAAAACAACGGTGGTACTCAAGTTGATCAATGGATCACTTGAGAGGGGTTGAGTGCAACCCTCGTCCATTGGGACTCCACAACATGGAGTAGGCAAGTATTTTATGCTTGACCGAACCATGGGATAAAAATCACCGTGTCACTTGTCTACTTTACTTTATTGCTTCTATTCTTTCTAGCACTTCAGTTACAATATTGCTCAAAGTTTAATAGTCATCTTGTGAGTGCAATTAAGTGAAGAAGTCTTCTCCTCTCACACTCTTCATTCGAACTTGGTTTTTAGTCTCACTAATCCATTTTAGACCATGTTTGTTTTTGTTGGGCTATTTTTACAGGATCACCTATTCACCCCCCCTCTAGGTGCTCTCACTTTCTTGAGGTGTTGATCTTCCATAACACTCTTTTGTTTTTTTGTCCAAGTTCACTTTGAATCATTTGAACTATAACCAAATACACTAGCAAATAATATTAGTTCAAATAGTTATGTTTGCCATCAAACACGATAGCTCAACTATTAATGGAGCTCTATCCATTTTCCTTACACCACACAAATCAAGCATAATGTAGAAACCAAAGCGTAGTAAGTTATTAAAGAACAATGCAAGAGCTGGCAAGGAAGTATCTATTGGTATTAGTTGTCAAAATGCAACCCAAAATTCACATTGGAGATCCACCAAGGTAGACCCTTAGTGATCAAGCCATCCCTAGTCATGGTGCCAAGCTTGCCATAAAGCTTGTGCAACCAAGACAAGTGCCAAAACACTATTAGACTCACCACCGCCACCCACTCTTTTGGTCACCTTGGCTTCATCCACTACGAAGCTCCTCTACCAAAGAATAACTTATATCTCGTCTCCTACACATCAAGTAATTGCTACGTCACACTAAGTTTGGAGGGTCGGCCTCTATGGAAGGTCATAAGAACCTCAAGTGCTCTAACTCACCAAGATTACAAGGTGACAATAGCACAAACACTCAAGTTACCCAAGTTATCATAAATAGTACGTCTGAGAATGTGCAAGTTACCCAAGTTATCATATATAGTTACCTCAGTTATCGTAAAAACATTGTACCATTATCGGAAATCATATACAACATTGGTTAACGACTGATTATGTGCATAAAATCATCGATTGTTAGCATAAATACTATTCGCTTATATCATAAATGGTGCTCCACAAAAGGAGGAAAACTCTGATCTTGGTGAGACAACTAGGGTTGACAACAAATGTCATCATCGCCTGCCTCTCTTCCCTTCCCCTTGGTAGCCGACATCGTGGCTAGTTCCCATAGTCGACCTCCTCCTCAGTCTCCACTCCCACGACGGTGTCCTCCTTCCATCCTGTTATGTGTGTCCGCGTCTGCCTTCTCCACACACACATGGTGCGTGCCACCGCCAGATGCGAGTCCCGCGGACAAGATACGACGAACAAGATGCTACTCTCGCGAACAAATACGACACCGGTGACCGCACCGATAGGGTGGAGACGTGCGGATGCGTCAGGGAAGGTGGCATGCCAAGGTGAAGGAGATGGCCTCCCGAGAACGCAATGACCACTGGCATAGAAGCAACGACCGAACGACGTGGGGCCGGGTGGGGGAGAAACAACGACCGATCAACATAGAGGGGGTCGCAACCGTGTGGCTAAGGAAGAACCTGCGATGACGAGGATGCAATGCGGCTGGCCGCGACGGTGGGGCGATGGCAATTGGAGGAAGTGGTTGTGACGCGATGGAGGTGTGATGTCAGTGTTTTATAGGCGTCTTAGGGCCTAGTTCCACCCTGGCTTGAGGGGGTATGGTTGGACCAAAATGTACCATTGGACTAGGGCTTTCTCTAGTTACTGCAAGCTCAGGGCTCATAATATATATATATATATATATATATATATATATATAATGTAATCAATTGCTAGTTAATTTCAAACCAATTTATTAACAATAGAAAAGAGTAATTATGCTCATAGTTTTATACACCACATCAATTCAATTCAACATCAAATTAACACAATCCATCACTTATCACTCATGAGTTTATCATAAATTCACAATTCACACACATGTTCATCCATTTAACCCAAATGCCACAAGCACCAGACATACATGAAAACATTTCACCAACTCATGCGTCAATGAAATGTATATAGTTTTATTTTGTTGAAATGTGCTAGCTCCTTTGAGCTTACGAGCTAGTTCGAGCTCAACTCGAACTGACTCGTTAACAAATCGAGCTAGGATGTTAGCTCAGCTCGTGAAAAAATATAAACGAGCTGATTCGAGTTGAGTCAAGCCAAGCACGCGATCCAAGTAAGCCAACAAACTATAAGTATTTTGTTCAGCCCTAGAAACACATGTGGACGCATCGTGGAGGCGGGCAAGGCTGTGGGGTACACATACAAAAGAGGACAAGAAGGACCAGAGGAAGTGAGAGAATAGGAGAGAATGAGAGAAAAAAGAACACTGTAAATAATTTATTATTTCTATCGGCTATAAGGGTTGTTATACCAAAAGGTTCATCAAAATAGATTCAGCTCTATAAATAAAGTTATTTGTGATTTTGTGAAACTGAAATTGGAAAAACTGTACTAATAAAATAGAGTTGTTCCAAATATATGAGGGTTTGGACCAAGTCAAGCTCAGCTCACGATCTTGTTTTAAGACTTGTCTTGTCGACGTCAATTGGAATACTGTGGCAACATTAACACGTGGACGTACACATCAAACACATGGATGCAGACCTGATTTGAAGTAATGATCAACATGAAGGTTACAACTCGGTTGGGCCTCGCTCCATGACCTAAATGCATGCATGTAACCATTCAATCAGATGAAGTCAAGCAGTTAATCAATGCCTACGAAGATTAAAATGATAACCAAAATGTGATATTTATAACAATTTATGTAATTTTATTGTTGTATGGCCATTAAAAAAACGTGCTAGTTGTGTAAGATTGTTAGATACCTGAGATATAGCAACTTTTTCATTTACAACAAGTAATAACAATTGGAAAAAAACGCGAAGAGGTCTTTAGCTGAATTAGTTAGAAGGTTTTAGCTGCATCGAGGGAATTTTATACTATAGTTGAATATATTGTTGGGACTTATGTAGTTGTTGTTGGTTATCTGTCAAGGTTCATGCAAGGAACCATAAGAGGGCAACACAATTAAACTGATAATGCTTTCTCCTTTGCCAACGAGTGGAATGGAGGCAAAGGAAGAAGGTTGACAAATGATCATTTTGTGTATGGGTACTGCTCACTTATTTACAGGAACACAATATGCATATTTTTATATAAAATTACATCAATGTCATCACTTCTATATACAAGGCCCATGAAAACCCACGAGAGTGTTCTTATCTTTTGTCCCATGCATGAGACATGTCGTGTATGTCTCTTCTAGATTCTTTCGTCTCTCCAGCATCTAAGTTTTGTCTAAAGCTTCATCTAAGCATTAGCCCTAGGGGGTGGGCTTCGATGATGCGTTGATGCCATTGTTCATCCATGCTCTGTTCTATCTCGCTTGGCTTGCTAAGGCCATCAACTATATGTTACTTTGTCCCTGAAACAGTCCTAAGATAACAAAACTCGTTACTTTGAGGACCTTTTGTAAAGTCTTCTCCCAACAGTTTTTCCTTTTAAAAAATAACTGAGAAAAAGACAGGCTGGTTTTAACCATGTGAGTTTGTATCTATCACCATATCTATCGGCTATAGACCCTAATATCGACTATCGTTAACTTGTATCTACTACAACCACTAGTAGAAAAGAGCTATAAGATGGCGTCACGCAGAAATTTAAACTGGCGATTTCAGTTACAACACGCCAGTGAAAAAAACAGGTGCAACCGCCTTAAGAAACCGTCAGTGTAAATATATATACAATGGCGGCTCACTTAACTGAACCGTCAGTGGAAATAATGTATTTACACTGGCGGCAGTATTAAGTACACCGCCAGTGGAAATATCATATACACTAGCGGCTCACTTAACTGAACCGTCAATGGAAATGATGTATTTGCACTGGCGGCTGTATTAAGTACACCGCCAGTGAAAATATCATATACACTGGCGGTTTATTTAACTGAACTGTGATTGGAAAAGAATGTATTTACACTGACGGCTGTGTTAAGTACACCGCCAATGAAAAAGGCCGATTTCTACTGGCCCCTAACACTGGCGGCACTGAAAAACGCCAGTGCAAATAGCTCTAGAACCGCCACTATAGAGCTTCTGTGTATTAGTGAACGCTCTAATACTTTTGTTGTTAGCCTACAGTCATCCCAGCACTGTATAAGTTAAAATCAAACCATTTCCGAAGCTAAAAAATCATATAATTTATAGATATTTAAAAAGATTGAAGCTGAAATGATTAAAAAATAAGTAGTTGTCATAACGCACGCATGAACCAATTAAAATGTATTATGTCACTAATTAAAGACGGTCATACCGACCCCCGATTCGGATATGGGTATGCACCTAACAGATTAAAATTTACAACTTAATACTTTAATAATTTATTTTTTTTTATTTATATGGATCATCAGGTGATAGATGTGAGGGACTGTAAAAGTATTTCTTTGTATCATAAATGCAAAAAAAATCCCAAGCGAGGCAGCTAGGCAGAATAATATAGCCATAGCAAGTCTAAAAGCTTGCCACTTTCAATTTGTGCAGGAATGGATCAGAATTTATTCTGGATTTTATTAAAACTTACACCTCGTTTGAATTATTAGAATTAAATTCTATTCTAATAATAATAATTTATGCATATATCAATTAAGCTATTTGGTTTTATGCAAAACATATCAATATACTATTATTAGCAAGATGTTTAAGATATTTATATATTATATTTTTATTATAGATGAGTGAGTCGAAAAACGTCTTGTAAGTTACATAGCAGAAATAAATTCTACTAATAAATAAAATTATTTCTTATCCTCCATCACATGAATTTATGATAGATTTATATCTGAAATTTGAAAAGTGGTGGAATGTCAATTTAGCCAAAAATCGTTTCTGTTGATGATTCCTGAAAAAACGAACGGGGCATTATAAAGCTCACAAACCTCCCAGTTGCTCAGCTAAAGTAAACCTACTCGATGGAACTAGCATTAGCAACATGGGCCGCGTTACTCGGCATTGTCGCAGCGCTCTTCCTTTTGCGCGGCCGGCGCCGGGGCTACAACCCCCCGCCGGGCCCCAAGCCATGGCCGATCGTCGGCAACCTTAACCTCATCATGGGCGAGCTGCCCCACCGCTCCATGAACGAACTCTCCAAACGGTACGGTCCGCTCATGCAGCTCTGGTTCGGGTCGCTGCCTGTTGTCGTCGGCGCGTCCGCTGAGATGGCAAAGCTCTTCCTCAAGACCAACGACGCGGCGTTCGCCGACCGGCCGAGGTTCGCAGTCGGCAAGTACACCGCGTACGACTGCTCCGACATCCTATGGGCTCCCTTGGGGCCGTACCTGCGCCAGGCACGCAGGATCTGCGCCGCCGAGCTGTTCAGCGCCAAGCGGCTCGAGTCCTTGGAGCACATCCGCGACGAGGAGGTGCGCGTGATGCTGCAGCAGCTGCGCCAAGCGACTGGGCGCACCGTGCAGCTTGGGGACTACCTGCAAACGATGACGCTGGGAGTGATCTCGCGCATAGTTCTGGGAAGGAAGTACGTCGTCCAGGAGGAGGGGAACTCAGCGCCGCCGGTGGTAACGCCTGCCGAGTTCAGGGAGATGGTGGACGAGTTCTTCGTGCTTCACGGCGCGTTTAACATTGGTGACTTCATCCCGTGGCTAGATTGGCTGGACCTGCAGGGCTACGTTGCAAGGATGAAGAGGATGAACGCGAGGTTTGGTCGATTCCTGGAACATGTCCTGGACGTACACAACGAGCGGCGGCTACGCGAGGGAGGGAGCTTCGTGCCAAAGGACATGGTGGACGTGCTGCTGCAGCTGGCCGATGACACTATTCTTGAGGTGCAGCTCAGCAGGGACAATGTTAAGGCTATCACACAGGTGACTACTACATAGTAGATACACATCCTCCCTATATCTATGTATATACCATACATATGGCTATGCTGCATACATCGATGATCAGCAAGCTAATAAAGCTTTATATCTTGGCGCAGGACCTCATCATCGGAGGCACGGATACTACTGCAGGCACCATGGAGTGGGCTGTCTCGGAGCTCCTCAAGAACCCCAAGACCTTAGCCAAGGCCATGGAGGAGCTGAACCACGTCATAGGGCCGGACCGACTGGTGACGGAAAGCGACCTCCCTCGCCTCCCCTACGTTGAGGCGCTCCTCAAGGAGACCATGCGCCTGCACCCTCCGGGGCCGATGCTGGCGCCCCACGTGGCCCGCGAGGACACATCCGTGGACGGCTACGACGTGCTCGCCGGCACGGTCGTGTTCATCAACGTCTGGGGAATCGGCCGCGACCCTGCACTGTGGGACGCGCCGGAGGAGTTCCGGCCGGAGCGGTTCCTCGAGAGCAAGATCGACCTGAGGGGTCAGGACTTCCAGTTGCTGCCGTTCGGCTCTGGCCGGCGAATGTGCCCCGGGCTCAACACTACAGTAAACGGAGAAACGTCCGACGGCCAAAACCGTCGGACATTAGAATTAAACCGTCGGAAATAGCTTATCTCCGACGGCAAAGACTTATCTCCGACGGCTTTAAGCCGTCGGAGATAACTCGTCGGAAATAATGCAATGTCCGACGGCAGCCGTCGGACATAGCCTATCTCCGACGGCTGCTAGAGCCCGTCGGAAATAATACATCTCAACCGTTTTACCGGTCAGTCAGTGGGCCCCACAAGCTTAAGTCCGACGGCCCAGCGAGAAGCCGTCGGACATAAGGTTAGGTTATGTCCGACGGTATTTAATGCCGTCGGACATAAGGTTAGGTTATGTCCGACGGCTAACACTAGGCCGTCGGACATAACAAATTACAGAATTTACACAAAATTCTGTTTTTTAAAAAATCTGACATTTACAAAACAAAAACAGATTCATGCACATATACACATTCACATTCACAATCACAAATATACACATTCTAATAAGTATTCACAATCACAAATATTCTCACATAAATATTAACATTCACAAATTTAACATCAACATATAGGTTCGACCAACATATAGGTTCGACGGTTGTTGCAAACTGAAATTGTGTCTCACAAACAAGTGTTGCAAAGTGTTTCATAAATAAACATCACGACACATCAATCATATCCATCGTCTGGATGGTTCGAGTAGCCACCTCCTCCGGCTGGACTCTGCGTGTTGAAAAGGTTGTTCACCCACGAATGTGTTGTGTCGTCTTGACCAGACCCATCTCCAGGTGCGGCAACTGAAGCGGGTGGTGTCTGAAATCCCTATAACACAAGCACATGAAATAGTAACCACTCAGTTGTTCATTTAAACACATAAGACATCTATGAACATGTCACACACGCATATGTGTACATACCATAGGGAATTGTGACGGAGGCGGAGGCGGAGGTGGAGGCGCCAACATTGGCATTGGCAGTGCAAAGTCCGGAGGCGGCATCCCATATGTCGGCATCGGGACGCCCGCTTGTTGGGCTAGTTGCTACAAATTATATACAAGTCATTGTTGAACAAACAAGACACACATCAAGTGTTTTGCAAAATAAGCTACAAAATGTTACTTCAACGTACCGAGAGAAGAGCTTGATTTTGGGCCTGGAGGCTTGCATAATACTCGTCCCTCTTCTTCTGGTACTCGGCTTGTTGTCTCTGGTATTCAGATTGTTGCCTCTGGTACTCCAATTGATCCCTCAAGACTGATTGATGGTACTCTGCCTGTTGACGCAACACCGCAAGCTCTATCTCATGGGCTGCTGATCGTGAACGAGACGACTGTGAAGACGACGATGTGGATTGTCGTCCACGGCGTCTCAGCTCTCTGGAATCAATCGTAGAATCAAAAATACCCAACCTACAAGAGTGAACCATGCACTTAGTATAGTAACTCATGCCTCAGTTGAATCGCAAGCATATGATGACAATTTTGAAAACCAAATCAAATAATCTCACCGTCCATGAGCTTGTCCTCCTGCACTAGCATATGCTGCCTGAGGGTCGATTGGCTGGCTCCTCCAATCGTACTCCTCCCCATGGCGTTGAACCATCTCCTGCCCATACGAAGCCTGGAGGCAAACAATATCAAATATAAGTGCATAACCCCTATGCCATTGCAAACAATATCAAACACATAATAGAGTATCAAAAACTCACTAGACGGTCGGTGGCCGTCTGAGTGCATAACACATCAGGATTCTGAGGATCAGAACCCCTATGGCCTTGCATATACACCTCCACATCCGTGGGCGTACGGCCGGATTTGACTTCCTGTACATAAAAGTTATATTGACACATTTCTATGTAATTCAAAGTTACGACAAACTGAGACTTACCATTCGCTTAGCCAAGCGCACATGACCATCACCGCCGTAGTTGTGGAACGACTCAGTTCCACGGTTTCCCCTGTTCCTTTCGGAAATGGCACGAAACTCAGGGGAACCCCACCATTTGCACAATGCCCGATAACCGTCTGATCGGGTGGCCATCCACGGCACCGACACCTACATGAAATTTTTTAAATAAAGCAAGCAAATACATGGCTTCGTGCGATATGAGAGGCAACAACCTGTTTACCTCTAGGTATTGCTCCTCCGTCAGGTAAATTGATGACTACTCGGCCTTTGTATTTGGCATCGGTCGATCATCAGCATTTGCTCTGTACCATGCCTTTATAGCCTGAATTCGTGCATAGTACATTGCATCTGCAACGACATCGTTCGCGTTATACTCAAACACGTAACGAGCGTTCATATCATATGATCCATCGTCCGGCAACTTGTACCGTTTCTGCAAAAACCATAGTGTTATCATAAAAGCAAACATATATGGAATAACTAAAATAGTATAAACAAGTCATACCCAGAATGCATCCCAAACTAGTGCCTGTGTGTTGCCAAACGTTCTACAGACACCATAGCGATAATGCTCCCAAGTGGTGGCCGGGACAGACTCGCCAGTAGGCAAAGTCACAAGACCAGGCCAGTGCAGACGAACAAGATTACCAAGAACCATGTTCACCTGCCTGTAGTGTCCTGTGCCTGTGAACGAGTCGTCGATCCAAGTCCTGCAAACAGAAATCAATGTAGAAATTAAAACATAACTTTCAATAACATTTAAGCAAAGATATGTCACTCACTTTCCACTAGGCTTTATCACAACCCGAGATTCGGGTGGAAGCTCTGGAGGTGGTCCAACAAAATGCAGCTTCCTCGTTCTCTTAACTCGAGAAGTTCCAGAACCAGCTGCAGAATCTCCACCAGCCCCAGAATCTCCACCAGCGTCGTCTCCAGCATCATCTCCCACATTATCTCCACCATCATCTTCATCATCATCTCTTGCATGATCCTCTACCACTGGTTCCTCAATTTCAGCATCCTATGAAACAAATAACTTACATCATACAATATTAAGTAACTCAAATAATGTAATTTAACAACTAACTTACATCTTGTGGAGGCAAATGTTCTGCCAGCGCTCTCCGTCTGCTCATGGTAGAACCTGTGCCCTGAAAAACTGAATCCTCACCCCTCGAGCTGCTCCTCGAGCTACTCCTCGACCCAAGCAAACTACGAGCTAAAGACTTCATTTTCTTTGACATCCTGTTTTAACAAAAACAAGTTAGTACATAAATCGACAATAAAATAATAAAATATGCAATAAAATCATAAAATATGCAATAAAATCATGATCCATACTCGTCAATCGTAATCGTAATCAAAATCAGGATCTAGTTGCTTTCGTCGATTTAATGGACGCCAAGTAGCTTTCTTCTTTCTCGTCACTCGTTTTCTTTTTGGAGGAACCTCTACATCATTTTGATCGCCTAATAAAGATTCTTCCAACATTTCAGTTTGTACATTAAACGTGCTTGTAAGTTCTTCGTCTTGGAAAATCTCAGCAGCCCCCACTTCCTGCTCGATTTGACTTTCAACATAACCAGCATCACCAGGAGCATATAGTCGTTCACGAGGATTAACTTTGTACACTACCCTCCAATCAACCAAACCGTTTTTCTTAGATGGATATGTCATATAATACACCTGCTCGCATTGGTGGGCAAGGATTATAGTGTCATGGCCTTTTAATCTATCGTTGTGTTTGACTTCCACCATGCCATATTGATTTTCTCGCGTTGTATTTGGAGAAAACCAATCACAATCGAAGAACACCACTTTGAGTTGTTTATCTCCAAAAAACTTGTACTCGATTATATCATTAATGACTCCATAATAATTAGTCACCTTCCCTTCATCGTCGACAACTCTAGTTACAACTCCGGAGTTTGTCGTGGCTGCTAGAGGATGATCATCTTCGAACCTTGTGGAACGGAATCTAAAACCATTGACATCATACCGACCATAACGTCTGCCAGTTACTGCTCCTAGGGATAATTGTCGAAGGTCCGGGTGTATATTGTCATTTTTATCTACATAATCTCGAAACCAACACAAGAAATTAAGTCCCCCATCTTTTCCCTCTCGACGAATCTGGTCACGTTCACAGCCAGAGATGCAATTTTGAGAATCAAATTCCCTGTTAGTACAAGGAAACAAACCTTTTAGTATCACAACAAAAATTCTAGCGGCAATGACTAAAATAAAGTTTACACTTACAGGAGAAACTGACTCATCTCTTCCATGTTGTTATACATGTAGAGTAAAGCAGTCTTCCATTCGTCGTTGGTGAAACAGTATGTTGTGCTGGGTCCTACAGTTTTGCCCCTCCATTGAAAAATTTCAATATCACTAATAGGGGGCTCGTCGACATGATACCGCAACGTATGGGCATTGACATTGTGTTCCTCTGCAAAGTACAGGCCCGTGAACGATGCTATCTCTTTGTATTTGAATTCTTCAGCGATGCACCCTTCAACTCGTCTCTTATTACCAACCATTGCACGTAGCTTCTTTAGTGTCCTTTCGATGTGATACATCCATCTATATTGCACAGGACCTCCTACCTTAGCTTCGAATGGTAGGTGAACAAGTAGATGTTGCATCGGATTGAAGAAACCTGGTGGAAATATTTTTTCAAGTTTGCATACCAAAATCGGTATTTCTTGCTCAAGCTTCTCCATCATCTCTTTCTTTATTTCTTTGGCACAAAGATGTCTATAAAAGTAGCTTAGCTCCGCTAATGCTTTCCAGACATCATTTTTTACAAAACCACGAAACATAACAGGAAGGAGTCTTTCCATTATTATGTGGTAGTCATGACTCTTCAACCCAGAAAACTTGCCCGTCTTCAAATTCACAGACCTTCTAAAGCCCGCGGCGTAACCATCTGGGAACTTTAAGTTTTTCAACCATTTCATCAATTGTTTCTTCCTTTTAGGTTTAATACTGAAAGGAGCACGTGGCTTCTTCTGATTCTCTCGTATCTCCATAGTTGGTCTTCTACAGATTAAGGCCAAGTCTTTCCTTGCCTTAGGGTTGTCTTTTGTTTTGTCGGTGATATTCATGCAAGTGCTGATAATGCTTTCACCCATATTTCGTTCCTGGTGCATGACATCAATGTTATGCATTAGAATCAAGGCTTTCATATAAGGGAGTTCCCATAGACCACATTTGTGAGTCCAATTATGCTCGGTTCCATAACCTTCAAAACGATTTCCATGTTCGTTTAGTTTCAAATCATTAAGTCTCGCGAGAATCTCTGGACCACTTAGACGCTTGGGTGGCCCCCTCGTCACAATCGTGTCCTTTTTAAAAGCGTTCCTATCGAACCTGAACGGGTGATCCTCTGGCAAAAAACATCTATGGCAATCGAAGTAACATATCTTTCCACCAAACTTTAGTCGAAAGCATAAAGTGTCTTCAACGCATATAGGACATGTCAAAATCCCATGACAACTCCATCCAGCAAAGATACCATAAGCCATAAAATCATGAATAGACCATAAAAACGCGGCTCTCAGGTTGAACTTCTGTTTCTTGTAACAATCGTACGCCTCGACTCCTTCCCACAAAATTTTCAATTCTTCAATCAGGGGTCTCATCATCACATCGATCTTTGTTCCAGGATGATCCGGACCAGGTATTATAAGACACAAGAAAATAAATTCATATTTCATGCAAAGAGCTGGTGGAAGGTTGTATGGAACAGCAAAGACGGGCCAACATGAGTACGACGTTGCAGTTACATTGAATGGCGAGAAACCATCTGTTGCCAAACCGAAGCGGACATTCCGCACTTCATCAGCAAAGCTCGAATCAAAAGCATCTAGTGCCTTCCATGCATCTGTATCAGCTGGGTGCACCATGACATTTGGATTCTCACGTACCCCTTCTTTGTGCCACCTCATGTGTCTGGCTGTATTCTTGGAGATGAACAAACGTTTCAACCGAGGTATGAGAGGCATGTAACGAAGCTGCTTACGTGCAATCTTCGTAGTCACGGTCATACCATCGTCGTTTTCAACCTCAACGAATCTACGCTCACCACATACATTACACTTCTTCTCACCTGCGGTCTCCTTCCAGAAAAGCATACAATTATTTTCACAGACATCAATTTTTTCGTAGTCCATACCCAGGCCAGATAACAGCTTTTTAGACTGATACATGTCCTTTGGCATCTTGTGATTCTCCGGAAGTACATCACTGATCAAGTTCAAAAGTTCCTTGTAACAGTTGTTTGAGAATGCAAACTTAGACTTAATAGCCATAAGTCGAGTCACAAATACAAGGACGGTCACTTTTGTGTGCTCATGCAACGGCTCTTCGGCAGCTTTAAGGAGCTCGAAGAACTTCTGAACCTCAGGTGTAGCTGGATCCTCAAACTCGGTGGGTTGACCGGGGTTCTCCGAATCGACAGTTAGAAACTCATGGCGTACATCGTCAAGCATCTCTTCCATCCTATCGTAGTCCTCCTCTTCATGTGACTGAACTTCCGATACAATACGAGGAGGTGGGTCCTCACCGTGGTGCACCCACACCTCATAGCCTGGCATATAACCGTTCTTGCAAATATGTATCGACATAGTCCTCCTGTCAAGGAAATTAATGTTCCGACACTTGCTACAAGGGCACCTAACATCGGTTCCAGTCTCTGACCGAGCAAAAGCATGGTCGAGAAAAGCGTCAGTCTTGGCCACCCACTCACTTGATAGAGCACCTCTTTTCTTCCAACCTTCATACATCCATCGACGATTCTCCTCCATACTAGATACGAGACGTTAACTTAATTAGATAAGTAATGCACGGACCATCCGTTTTTATGAAGAAATCACGCCCCTACATCTGTAGGAAAGGATAGGTCCTAAACCCACCCAGGAGTGACCGACGAGGCCGTGTTTATGACAAGACATGTGGTCGTGCGAAATTTCGGCAGCATAACCCCGCTGTTCTCCAATCGCACGCCTAAAAATGGTGCAATTGGAGAACATAGGGGTTATGCTTCCGAAACTAAGCACGAGCACATGCTTTTGTCATAAACACGAACTCTTTCGGTCACCCCTAGGCTGTCCAATAAAGGGACAATTCCGGCCCAACACACCTTACATGCGTCGCTTGTAAGGTGTGTTGGGCCGAAACGGGTGACGCCTAGGTTTCGTTTGTTCACACTACGATACACTATGATTAACTAGAATCATCGTGTATTATTAAATAATGAAACTAATAAACCACAATACAATATTACATACGAAATAACATTGTTATGAATGACAAATCATATAAATTGACCTTATTTCCGAGGGCATAATAATTACCCTCGGAAATTTAAAATTTAAATTATCTAAAGCACCACTAAATAAACTAAAACAAGGTAATTTAATTACGTAATCAAATTTAGGCCATATAATCAAATTTCGCCAAATAATCAAATTTAGGCCATCGGATATAATAAGATAAACATTATTTAACATACTAATTATTTAATTACAACATTAGAAACTACAAAACAATATTAATATATACAAAATAAATCTAAAAATACTTACTTTAATAATATGGCGGGCGGAGATGTAGCCGGCGGGGCGAGCTGGGCGGGGAGGCGACGGCGGCTGGGCGAGCGGGGCGAGCGGGGCGGCCACCGGCGGCCGGCGGCGACGGCGGCCTCGCGGGGAGGCGTGTGGGCGGGGCTTTGGGAGGCGGGGCTGCGACGGCGGCGGGGCTTTGGGAGGCGGGGCGGCGGGGCAGTGGGAGGCGGGGCGGCCGGCGGCGCGGCGGCGCGGCGGCGCAGTGGGCGACGGCGGCGGCGCAGTTGACGGCGGCGGCGCGTGGGGAGAGACAGAGGAGAAAAGAAGCGCGCGCGTGGAAATGAACCGCGCGCCGGTTTCCTGGGGGATTAAAAAATCTTACCTCCGACGGCTACGCTGCCAGCCGTCGGACATAACCTTATCTCCGACGGCCGCCTACGAGGCCGTCGGAGATAAGAACTATTTCCGAGGGCCCCTTGTGGCCGTCGGACATAAACTAATCTCCGACGGCCTCGTAGGCCGCCGTCGGAGATAAGGAGGCCGTCGGATGTTTATCAGTTTACTGTAGTGCAACCTCGCGGTAAAGGTGTTGGCTCTGAGCCTCGCCAATCTGCTTCACGGCTTTGAGTGGAGGCTTCCGGACGGCGAGACGGCGGAGGAGCTGAGCATGGAGGAGGCCTTCCAGCTCAAGGCACCGCGTAAGTTCCCGCTCAAGGCCGTGGCCGAGCCCAGGTTGCCAGCCCGCCTGTATACGGCGGGCGCTTGATGCATGCCCGTACGTGTACTGGGCTAACTGTTGTGTGTTGGCATGATGCGTGGAGGTGGTGGTGGAGCAGAGCCGCACGAGATTGTTGACCTAGCGCATAGTATATACAAACTAAATAATGGTGCTGCATATGTGGTTGTTCAGCTCTTGATCTGTGTCAGATCTATTGAATTAATTAAACTTGTGATCCATAATTAGTCTAACAATTAATCAAAGAATTTCAATAGCACATAATAAGTGTTAAATCAGAGTGGAACTAGTTAGATGCATGTGCTGCTACGCTTTCTAATATCACATAGACCTAGTTTAAATGTGATAGCTGTTCAAACACGTCCAAACTTCATAATAAGCATCCTATAAGGATCTGATGTCACACAGACCACAGAGCGGGTGAATAGGCTACCTAAAAAAATTAGTTCAAAAAATGATCAGAACTACAAGCTGCAATGTCGCTTGACACCCACTGTGAGACAATTGCACGACACTGCCGCACAGGTTAAATAGGTCTAATTAACTTGAAACTTACTGTATAACAACTATAACAAGTAATAAGCACTAGTTTTTTGAAATATGATGCTTAATCTAGCACTTCAACCGAAATTGTAACAACAATCTAGGATAACAAATTATGTATATGAATACCAAACCCTAGATGGTATGAAGTGAACTGAACAAAGTACACTAAACAGTAAGGATGCACTGGAATATGTGTGTTTAAGTGAAACTCAAACCTCACTTCCGCTTGGCGTGTGGCACTACCGCTCCTCGGTACTGCCGCTTTGAGCCCAGCACTGTCGTTCGATGCGGAATGATCAATAATAGTTGAGCCTGCAAGCAATACTTAGATATGGATTTGGTGATGTCATGTGGCAAGTACACTAAGTACATGCACTCATAAATATGCACAGCTAAGTATATCTAGTGAAAAGCAAGTAATGCAATTCAAAATATAAGAGACATGACACGCGATTTATCACGGTGGTTTAGCTCACCACAAAGGCATATCTAACTCCACGTTGTTGAGAAAGCTAAAATAGATTTGGATTCTCTTTCAACTCACTCGTCTTCTCTAACTCACCACCAAGGTGATGGGTTGAGATTTCCACTAAGATGTCGAGTAATTATAGACCTTCCTGTGGCTCACCACAAGCATGAAAGCTCACCGGGCAACCCCTAACCATCTAGGAGGATTCACCTCCAAGAGTAATGAATGCATAACGAATGTTGACAAAGCCCGACAAGTGCTCGATCAAAGATTGTCTTGCTCTAGATCTACTCTCTAGCTCTTAATATGCTCTCTAACTATTAATCAAACACTAATCACACATTCTCACAAAGAGAGGAGTTAGAGAGGGCTCAAATATGGTGGTTGAGTTGGGATTGTTCTAGACTAGCAGGACCCCCTAGGGCGTGGAATGGTTATATATACACCCCAACCCAAAACTTGACATTAAAGGTCAAAACTAGTTGTTTGGGTTGTACAGGTCTGGCAGTACCGATTGTCCGTGCGGCACTATAGCTACCACGCCTCGGCACTGCCACTCCTCCGAGCCGCACAACCGTAGCACAACGTACTTTCACAAAAAAATACATAACTTTTTACTTTGAATTCTGATTTCAGTGATCTTGGACTTTTTGGAAACCATGTTTCGAAAGCTATCGAACCCAACAAAGAACATGCCCAAATACCATAAAGTTAAACGGTTGTACTTTGTGTTTCTCTCATGTTAGCATCGGGGTCCGGTTAGTTTGAGCACTTGAGACTTGTCTATGATTCGTATTGCATCCCCTTAATAGTATGACATACCTTACTCAAGATCAATGTCTTCATATGCCATTTCTTCTCAATATCACCTCATATGGGGATGCAATCATATTTGTATCATCTCTTCAAGCAAACACACCTTGAGCATGTGACTTGAACCATTTCGTCATATATGGGTTCAACTCATGGCTTCAAGTCACTTCCACTAATGATTTGATCTTGAGCACAATATTACTCATCATAGCTTGAATAGTTCTTCGACTCAATGCAAGTACTCTCTTCTTCACCTTAGCCATAGTACCCTGATCCTCAACCTATCGCTTGACCTTCACCTTCACTTAGTACCTCGAAGCTCTTTCCTTGCTATCTTCACCCTATCAAGTCATCCTCAAGTCACACCATATTGAGCATCAATTGAAAAACCATTTCTTCAATATTATGATCCTTGATTGAGTGTCATCTAGATATGAATGTCAAGATCAATCAAGCTTCAATTTAATTCTCGTAGAAACATATACGAACAAACATCAGTATGGTCAAGCCAATTCATGATTCCTTATATCATGTTCATTTTGGCTTGACACATCCTATTATTCACTTCATATTTATAGCTTGATCATATCAATGCATAGTGATTTTCCAAATCTTTGTCCATACAAGCAAACCATGTAGAGACCATATTATATCTATTGTATATTGTCTCTTTTATCATATGACATTTGCTTGGCATTTCTTCACTTATGCACTCTTGATTCATTCCTCAATAGAATATCATCAAGTTTGACTTCCTTGTTGAACCTTTGTATACTACTCACTATATAATATTCAAGTGTATTCAATATACTCAATTTCATGTTCAACACTTAGCAAACTTGTTAGTCATTTAATTGTGTTGTCATTCAATTCACCAAAACACTCAAAAGGGATAGATGAACTTACAATCTCCCCCTTTTTGGTGATTGATGATAACACATTTAAACTTTACAAGAGATTCATAAAAAAGATTTTTAATCCTATGATATAGTGAGCTCCCCCTCAATGTGTGCATTGAAAGGAATTCAAATTTTTGCCATAATAACAAATGCACATATTTAAGAGAAACTGTGGGAACTCTCCTATATCTTAGCATCCGTGTGGTGCATGGTGTCATCATGATAATTGTGATGCTCATGACAGTTTATCCACTCAACATCATATACTAGCATAATTGATAATTATCAAGAGCATAAACTTAAACTATCCTTGCACAGACCACACAATGAATATAAAAATCTTGTATGCCTTTCTTTTACCCATATATCAGTCCATCCTTGAGAGCACCTAGAGGGGGGGTGAATAGGTGATCCTGTAAAAACTTAAAACTTAAAGCCACAAAACTTGATTACGTGTTAGCACAATGAAATCAAGTGGCTAAGGACCGAGCTCTTGTGAAACACAATAGTCACAGTGAGAACAAGCACAAGAGACACGATGGTTTATCCCGTGGTTCGGCCAAGTACAACACTTGCCTACTCCACGTTGTGGCGTCCCAATGGACGAGGGTTGCACTTAACCCCTTTCAAGTGATCCAAAGATCCACTTGAATACCACGGTGTTTTTCTTTCTTTCACTATATCCCGTTTGCGAGGAATCTCCACAACTTGGAGCCTCTCGCCCTTACAAATGATGATCACAAAGAAGCACAGATGTAAGGGACGGAAAAGCAACACACACAAGTCTCAAAAGCAAGAGCACAAACACGCACACTAGTCACAACTTGAGCTCTAAGTTCACCCACGGAGTTCTCAACTCAAGAGGAGCTCAAATTGCTATCACAAAGAATCAAATGTGCTAGAATGAAGTCTTGGTGCTTAGAGATGATCAAAGAATGCTTGTGTTTCTCCTCCATGCGCCTAGGGGTCCCTTTTATAGCCCCAAGGCAGCTAGGAGCCGTTGGAGGCAATCAGGGAAGGCAATTCTTGCCTTCAGTCGGGTGGCGCACCGGGCAGTCCGGTGCACCATCGGACAAGCACTGTAGCATGTCCGGTGCAGATTGCCTTCCTAAACTGGCGCAACCGACCGTTCAAGATTTGGAGCCTTTGGCGCACCGAACACTGTCCGGTGCGCACCGGACAGTCCGGTGCCCCCATCTGACTGTTGGCTCGGCCATGCGTCACGCGCGGATTGCGCGGTCGACCGTTGGCGCAGTCGACCGTTGGCTCACCGGACAGTCCGGTGCACCACCGGACAGTCCGGTGAATTATAGCTGTACGCCGTCGTCGAGTCCCGAGAGCGGACTGTTCACCGAGACTGGTCCTAGCGCACCGGACATTGTCCGGTGCACCACCGGACAGTCCGGTGCACCCAGACCGAAGTTGTATTTGGCTGTACACAGCCAATTCTTTTCCTTATCGATTTCTCCTATTTCTAGCACTTAGACACAATACATTAGTCTTCAAAACAATGTACTAAGTCTAGAAACATACCTTGTACCTTGATTTGCACTTCTTGATCCTTTGGCACACTTTCAATTGGTATCGGAGCCTGGTGCTTCATTAGAGTTTAACAACTCAAAGTGATGTCGGGAGAACACACCAAAAGGGAGATGATCACCAGCGAAAAGCCCAAAGCTTCGAGAAAGAAGAACGAAGAACAGACTCCGTCGAAGGAGGCCAGCGACAAGCACAAGGAGAACAAGGAGAAATCTGTCGGCTCCATTAAGTCACATAGGAAGGGTGACAAGAAGAAACAGAAAATGAAGAAGGTAGTCTACCACAAGACCGACTATTCATCACCTTCCACCTCCAACGCCGAGTCTACAACTTTGAAACGCCAAGAGCGTAAGAAGTATAGTAAGATGCCTCTTCGCTACCCTCGCATTCCTAAACGTGCTCCTCTACTTTTCGTATCCCTAGGAAAAACACCATATTTTGATGCTGAAGATTATTGTATTTGGAGTGATAAAATGAGGCACCATCTAACCTCGCTCCATGAAAGTATATGGAATATTGTTGAATTTGGAGCGCAGGCACCACAGGTGGGCGACGAGGACTATGACTCCGATGAGGCCGCCCAAATAAGGCACTTTAATTCCCAAGCAACCTCTATACTTCTTGCTTCCTTGTGTCGAGAAGAGTACAACAAGGTTAAAGGCTTGAAAAGTGCCAAAGAAATTTGGGACATCCTCAAGATGGAGCATGAAGGCGACGAGGTGACCAAGATCACCAATCGCGAAACAATCGAGGGAGAATTCGGTTGATTCGTCCTCAACAAAGGAGAGGAGCCACAAGCAATGTACATCCGGCTCAAGACGATGGTCAACCAAGTTTGCAACCTCGGGAGCACCAAGTGGGATGACCATGCAATGGTCAAGGTTATTCTAAGATGTCTCTGTTTTTCGTAATCCTACTCAAGTTCAATTAATTCGTGGAGATCCTAGATGTAAATAGATGTCTCCCAAGGAGGTCATTGGCAAGTTTGTGAGCTTTGAACTTACGATCAAAGACTCTAAACATATTGTCAACTTGGAGCAAGGCGCTACCTCCACACTCAAGGTGCAACCCGTTGCATTCAAAGCAACAGAAGAAAAGAAGGAAGAGTCTACACCAAGTAGACTCCCAATCGACGTCTCCAAGTTCGACAACGAGGAGATGGCTCTTATCATCAAGAGCTTTCGACAAATCCTCAAGCAAAGGAAGGGGAAGGACTACAAATCCCGTTCCAAGAGGGTGTGCTATAGGTGTGGTAAGTCCGGTCACTTTATAGATAAATGTCCATACACAAGTGACAGTGACAGGGACGACGACAAGAAAGGGAAGAATAAGATTGAAAAGAAACGATATTACAACAAGAAGGGTGGCAAGGCGCACATGGGGCAGGAATGGGACTCTGACGAGAGCTCCCCCGACTCTTCCAACGAGGACGCCGCCAACATCACCATCAACTAGGGCCTTCTCTTCCCCAACGTCGGCCACAAATGCATCATGGCTAAGGACGGCAAAAAGAAGAAGGTACATTCTAGAGATACCCCCAAATACACTACTTCCGATGATGAGGGTAGCTCTAGTGATGATAATGATAATTTAACTTCTCTTTTTGCAAACCTTACCAAAGATCAAAAGAAAAAGATTAATGAATTGATAGAAACCATTAACGAGAAGGATGATATCTTGGAATGCCAAGAGGACTTGCTCGTTAAGGAAAATAAAAAATTTGTTAAGCTCAAGGATGTGTATGCTCTTGAAGTAGAAAAATGTGAAAACTTGTCCAAAGAGCTTATTATTTGCAATGATTCAATTTCTTGTCTTAGAACTGAGAATGCTAATTTAATTGCTAAGATTGAAGAATTGAATACTTGCAAACCCTCTACATCTACTATTGAGCATGTCATTATTTGCACTAGATTTAGAGATATTAACATTGATGCTATGAATGATCACCTTGCCATGATTAAAGAACAAAATGATCACATAGCCAAATTAAATGCTAAAATTGTCGAGCATGAGTTAGAAAATGAAAATTTTAAATTTGCTCGTAGCATGCTTCATAATGAGAGACGCCCTGGCATTAAGGATGGCATTGGCTTCCAACAAGGGAGCCAAAGCAACATAAAACTTAATGCCCCAAGAACAGGCTTTCTAACTTTGTAAAGGGCAAGGATCCCATGGTTCAGGATAGAGAGGGTTAGATTTTGTATCCTGAAAACTATCATGAGCACAAAATTAGGAAAATTCATGCTAGGAAATCTCATTCTATTTCAAATCATGCTTTCATGTATAGTAATGAGGCGTCTAGCTCTAGGCATTCAACTCATATTAAAATGCCTAAAAAAAGATTGTTGATGCATCCAATGAACATAGCATTTCATTCAAAAAATTTGATGCATCTTTTGTGCTAACTAACAAATCAGACAAGGTAGTTGTCAAATATGTTAGGGGCAAACACAAGAGTCCCAAGACTTGTGTTTTGGTACCCAAGGTGCTTATTTCTAATGTGAAAGGACCCAAGACCATTTGGGTACCTAAGAACAAGGCCTAAATTTGTTTTGTAGGTTTATGCATCTGGCGGGACAAGTTGGATAATCGACAGCGGGTGCACAAACCACATGACAGGGGAGAAAAGGATGTTCTCCTCATATGAGAAAAATGATGATCCCCAAAGAGCAATTACATTCGGGGATGGAAATCAAGGTTTGGTCTGGGTAAAATTGCTATATCTCCTAACCATTTCATTTCCAATGTTTTTCTTATAGATTCTTTAGATTACAACTTGCTTTCTGTTTCTCAATTATGTAAAATGGGCTACAACTGTCTTTTTACTGATGTTGGTGTTATCGTCTTTAGAAGTGATGATTCAATAGCTTTTAAGGGAGTGTTGGATGGTCAACTATATTTAGTTGATTTCAATGATAACAATGATGAACTAGACACTTGCTTTATCGTTAAGACTAACATGAGCTGGCTCTGGCATCGCCGACTTGCTCATGTTGGAATGAAGAATATTCACAAGCTTCTAAAGGGGAGCACATTTTAGGACTAACAAATGTTCATTTTGAGAAAGACAAGATTTGTAGCGCATGTAAAGCAGAGATGCAGGTTGGAGTTCATCATCCACACAAGAACATCATGATGACCGAGAGTCGCTTGAGCTACTCCACATGGATATATTTGGCCCGATCGCTTACATAAGCATCGGCGAGAGTAAGTATTGTCTTGTTATTGTGGATGATTATTCTCGCTTCACTTGGGTATTCTTTTTGCAGGAAAAATCTCAAACCCAAGAGACATTAAAAAAAATTTGAGACAGGCTCAAAATGAGTTCAGATTGAGAATCAAGAAGATTAGAAGCGACAATGGAACGGAGTTCAAGAACTCTCAAATTGAAGGATTTCTTGAGGAGGAGGGCATCAAGCATGAGTTCTCTTCTCCCTACACACCTCAACAAAATGGTGTTGTGGAGAGAAAGAATAGAACTATCTTGGATATGGCAAGGACCATGCTTGATGAGTACAAGACACCAGATAGGTTTTGGGCGGAGGCGATTAACACCGCTTGCTACTCCATCAACTGACTCTACCATCACTAAATCCTCAAGAAAACATCATATGAACTCCTCACCGATAAAAAGCCCAATGTTTCCTATATTAGAGTTTTTGGGAGCAAATTCTTTATTCTTATTAAGCGAGGTAGAAATTCTAAATTTGCTACTAAAGCAGTAGAAGTTTTTTTACTTGGTTATGACTCAAACACAAGGGCATATAGAGTCTTCAATAAGTCCACTGGATTAGTTGAAGTTTCTTGTGATGTTGTGTTTGATGAGACTAATGGCTCCCAAGTGGAGCAAGTTGATCTTGATGAATTAGATGATGAAGAGGCTCCATGCGTCGCGCTAAGGAACATGTCCATTGGGGATGTGTGTCCAAAAGAATCTAAAGAGCCTCCACAAGCACAAGATCAACCATCATCTTCCATACAAGCATCTCCACCAACTCAAGATGAGGAAATGGCTCAAGACGAGGATCAAGATCAAGACGATGAGCCACCTCAAGAGGAGGACATTGATCAAGGGGGAGATGAAGATGATCAAGACAAGGAAGATGATCAAGGGATTCAGGATCAAAGACCACCACACCCAAGTGTCCACCAAGCAATTCAAAGAGATCACCCATCAACTCCATTCTTGGTGACATCTACAAGGGGGTAACCACTCGATCTCGAGTTGCTCATTTTTGTGAACATTACTCTTTTGTGTCTTCTATTGAGCCATATAGGATAGAGGATGCACTAAGATATCCGGACTGAGTGGTGGCAATACAAGAGGAGCTTAACAACTTCATGATGAATGAGGTATGGCATTTAGTTCCATGTCCTAACCAAAATGTTGTAGGTACCAAGTGGGTATTCCGCAACAAACAAGATGAGCATGGTGTAGTGACTAGGAACAAAGCCTGACTTGTTGCCAAAGGATATTCACAAGTCGAAGGTTTGGATTTCGATGAAACCTATGCACCCATAGCTAGGCTTGAGTCAATTCATATATTACTTGCCTATGCTACTTACCATGGCTTTAAGTTATATCAAATGGACATGAAGAGTGCCTTCCTCAATGGCCCTATCAAGGAAGAGGTGTATGTTGAGCAACCTCCCGACTTTGAAGATAGTGAGTATCCCTCACATGTGTATAAGCTCTCAAAGGCGCTTTACGTGCTCAAACAAGCCCTAAGAGCATGGTATGAATGTCTAAGAGACTTTCTTATCACTAATGGCTTCAAAGTTGGAAAAGCTGACCCTACTCTCTTCACCAAAACAATTGCTAAAGACTTGTTTATATGCCAAATTTATGTTGATCATATTATATTTGGGTCTACTAACAAGTCATCTTGTGAAGAGTTTAGTAGGATTATGATACAAAAATTCGAGATATCTATGATGGGGGAGTTGAAGTATTTTCTTGGATTCCAAATCAAGCAACTCCAAGAAGGCACCTTCATCTGCCAAACTAAGTACATTCAAGATATACTCAAGAAGTTTGGAATGAAGAATGCCAAACCCATCAAGACTACCATGGGAATAAATGGGCATCTCGACCTCGATACAAGAGGTAAATCTGTGGATCAAAAAGTATATCAGTCGATGATAAGTTCTTTACTCTATTTATGTGCTTCATGACCTTGATATTATGCTTTCAGTATGCATGTGTGCAAGGATCCAGAAAAATCCTAAGGAAATTAACCTTAGGGCCGTGAAAAGAATCATGAGATATTTAGTTTACACTCCTAAGTTTGAGCTATGGTACCTCAAGGGATCTACCTTTGATTTAATTGGGTATTCCTATGCCGATTATGCCAGATGTAAATTGATAGGAAGAGCACATCATGGACTTGTCAGTTTCTGGGGAGATCCCTGTTGTCTTGGGCTTCAAAGAAACAAAACTCAGTAGCTTTATCCACCGCCGAAGCGGAGTATATTGCTGCAGGACATTGTTGTGCACAATTACTCTGGATGAGGCAAACCCTTGGGGACTATGGCTAAAAGTTGAGTAAAGTCCCTCTCCTATGTGATAATGAGAGTGCATAGACATCCCGTTGAACACAGCCGCACTAAGCACATAGACATGCGGTATCACTTTCTGAGAGATCACCAGCAAAAGGGGGACATCGAAATTGCTTATGTTAGCATCCACAACCAATTAGCTGATATCTTCACCAAGCCCCTAGATGAAAAGACTTTTAGCAAGCTTAGGTATGAGCTAAATATCCTAGATTCTTGGAACTTTGATTGAAATCTTGCACACATTGCTCATTTTATACCTTTGATCATGTCTCTTTCATTTGTTACAAATGTATATTTTTTGTTCTTCTTGTACCAAAGCTAAGACTAATGTGTTTCCAAGAGTATTTCTTTGTTTAGTCTTAGATTGAAAGGGAAATGGAGGAATCAGCAAAGGCAAGGCTTCCACTACGACTATATCGGTATCATTTATCCTTTGCCCTACTCATGAACTTTCATTCATACCCTTTTTTCAAAGGGAGAGAAATTCGAAATAGCCTCTAGTTCTCTTCGTTTTTCGCGCTTAATGCCAAAGGGGGAGAGAGTAATAGGCCCAAAGCAAAAGGACCTCACCACCACCCTGTTGTCTAAAACCTTTTTCAGAAAGGGGGAGAGATTATTCAAATTGCAAAAACCCTCTTGACAGCTAAGGGGAGAACTTCTTCAGGGGGAGCTTTCGTTTAGCTAAAGGAAAAGCATTTGAAACAGGGGGAGAATCTTCAAAAATTTGAAAATTCTTTTAGAAATCATATTCTTATACCATTGGCTATTTGCAAAAGAATTTGAAAAGACTTTTCCAAATGATTTGCAAAAACTAGCTGAGTGGTGCAAATGTGGTCCAAAATGTTAAATATATCAAATCAAACATATATGCTTAGAAATGCTTTCATTTCAAAGTAATTTATGCACATCTGTCAAAATGCAAACTAGTTACATTTCTACACTTTGTATTTCCTTTGGTTTGTGTTGGCATCAATCACCAAAAAGGAGGAGATTGAAAGGGAAATGGCCTCAACATATCCTATAATCGATTTTGGTGTTTGACGACCATCACAAACCTTATGGACTAACTAGCTTGTCTAGTTGATCAATTCTCAGGTGCATAAGTTCATCTATATCAATTCTTAGGTGCAAACTAGTTACAGGAGAATCTTTTTGGAAAAACACCTAAGCGCGGACCGTCCGGGCCCTTGCGGCGGACCGTCTGCGACACCAGAGTGAGCCTCGGACAGGAACACTGCTAAAACACAAGTTAACACTATGGACCGTCCAAAGGAGAAGCGAGCACCGTCTGAGACAAAGCGTGGACTGTTCGTCCACAGGCGCGGACCGTCTGGTCATTGAAAAACTAGAAAATCCCAAAGGTGACGGGTTCCGTAAAATGCATTTTTAGCGTCCTCGTGGACCGTCCGGGGTGCACGGCTGAACCGTCCGCGACTACTTTATCTGACATATGATGACGCATTAAATACACTATAGTCGTTGATATAGCCGTTACTACTGACCGTTGCGATTTCAGCCGTTGATGTGCAGGGGAGGACCGTCCGGACAGGGGGCGCGGACCGTCCGCGGTCGGTAGAAAAGGAGCAACGTCTAGGAAGTGGTTGGAGGCTATAAATACAACAACAACCACCTACATTCACTTCATTCAAGCACTCCACTCATACACATTCAATACAAGAGCTAGCAATCCATTCCTAGACACATTCAAAGCATCCAATCTCTCCAAGTTCCACAATTGAGACAAGTGATCATTAGTGATTAGTGACTTGAGAGAGTGTGATTCGTGTTTCATTTATTGCTCTTGTTGCTTGGTTTTCTTAATCATGCTTTCTTCATATCTCTCTAAACCTTCTAAGTGATTTGTAAAGCAAGCAAGAGACACCTAATTGTGTGGGGATCCTTGCGGGGTCTTTGTGACCCGTGTGATTAAGAAGAAGTACTCGACCGGTCTAACTGACCGATTGAGAGAGGGAAAGGGTTGAAATAGACCCGACCTTTGTGGCCTACTCAACAGGGAGTAGGTTCTTTAGAACCGAACCTCGAGAAACAAATCACCGTGTCCACTTGTGTTAATCTTCACTATTTGATTTGTTTCTTCCCTCTCTAAAGTTCTCTTGCTCACATTGTTTTGAGTTTGCTCCCAAAGTTATCCGCATTGATTGAGCAACTCATAGCAAGAAGAACTACCTTCCACACCCTGAATTCAATACTATTTATTTCTAACCCTAAGCCTAGGTGAAGTGCGTGTTCAAAGTTTAAAATTTTCAGGTTTCGCCTATTCACCCCCCTCTAGGCGAATTTCACTCCTCCTACAGCTAACATATCAGTGTTGTTTCGTCCTCCCTTCTCTAATGGCTCGAGATGTTCTCCTCATGACTTTACCACTGTCGCTCAAGTTCTTCAGGCCCTAATGAGGTGTACCCTTGAAAGGGAAATGTTCCCTTAGGCAATTTCTATAATGTTTTGGTGATTAAGTGCCCAACATGTTTCTTTAAGTCCTAATGTGTCAAAGGTTGAAAAGTGCAAATCAAGGCATGAGGTATGTTTCTAGACAGTAAATTTGTTTTTGAATACTAATGAAGTTCTCTAAGTGCTAGAAATAGTGAGAAAAGAAGAAGAAAAGAAACCGAAAAGACTTGGCTCTGTGCAGCCAAACTTCAGCTCAGTCTAGCACACCGGACTGTCTGATGGTGCACCGGACAGTGTCCGGTGCGCCAGGCTGGTCTCCGGTGAAAAGGCTGCTCTCGGGAATCGACGGCGGCGTACGGCTAAAATCACCGGACTGTCCGGTGGTGCACCGGACTGTCCGATGAGTCATCCGCGGCGAACTCGTCGCCCTCGGGAAAAACAAAAAGGCGACGTGGCTATAATTCATCGGACTGTCCCGGTGGTGCACCGGACTGTCCGGTGAGCCAACGGTCGCCAGCGCCAATGGTCGGCCGCGCAATCTTCGCGCGACACGTGGACTGCTCCAACGGTCGGCTGGTGCACCGAACTGTCCGGTGTGCACCGGACAGTGTCCAGTGCGCCAATCAGACCAGAGGAGCAACATTCAGATATGCCAAATTTGGAAGGAGATCAGGCACCGGACCGTCTACAGGACCTGTCCGGTGGCACATCGGACTATCCGGTGTGCCACTCGACAGAAGGCAAGGATAGCCTTCCTTGTTGGCCTCCAACGCCTCCTAGCTGCCTTGGGGCTATAAAAGGGACCCCTAGGCGCATGGAGGAGTAACCTAAGCATTCTCTGAGTATTCTAAAGCATCCAGACTCCGCTCCCACACATTTGATTCTCTGTGTTAGCAATTTGAGCTCCATTTGAGTTGCGAACTCCGTGTGTTGTACTTCGAGTTCAAGTTGTGACTTGTGTGCATGGTTGTGCTGTGGATTTGAGTCTTGTGTGTGTTGCTCTCCCCTCCCTTACTTTTGTGCTTCTTTTGTGATCATCATTGTAAGGGCGAGAGGCTCCAAGTTGTGGAGATTCCTCGCAAATGGGAGAAAGACTAAGGAAGAAAGCCGTGGTATTCAAGTTGATCATTGGATCGCTTGAAAGGGGTTGAGTGCAACCCTCGTCCATTGGGACGCCACAACGTGGAAGTAGGCAAGTGTTACTTGGCCGAACCACGGGATAAAAATCACGTGTCTCGTGTGCTGCTTCTTGTGATTGCTTTGTTCGCACGAGAACGTTTCTTAGCCACTTGACTACACTAACACCTTGATAATCAAGTTTGTGGCTCTTTAGTGTTTGATTTTTACAGGATCACCTATTCACCCCCCTCTAGGTGCTCTTAATTGGTATCAGAGCCGTACTCTTCATCTAAGGGACTAACCGCCCGAAGAGATGGATCCTAAGGGAAAGGGGATGGTGGTCAACGACAAGGAAAAGGAGTCCGTCTTCAACGAGCCAAGAGACGACAAGCCCACTGACTCAGGCTCGAGTCAAAAGAAGAGAGACGGGAAGAAGAAGAGGCGCATCAAGAAGATCATCTACTACGACAGCGATGCCTCGTCTTCTTCACCGCACGACGAAGAACAACGACTCTTCAAAAAGGAAAACGGTTAATCAAAATTATTCATTTCATTATTCCCGTATACCATTTAATTCAAATGCTCATTTGCTATCAATTCCACTTGGGAAACCCCACCCCCACTTTGATGGAGAAGACTATTCTTTCTGGAGTCATAAAATGCGTAGTCATTTATTTTCTCTCCATCCTAGCATCTGGGAAATTGTTGAAAACGGAATGCACTTTGATAGTACTGACAATGCCATTTTTATAAATGAGAAAATTCATAAGAATGCCCAAGCTACTACTGTGTTGCTAGCATCTCTTTGCAAGGATGAGTACAATAAGGTGAGTGGCTTGGACAATGCCAAGCAAATCTGGGACACCCTCAAGATATCTCATGAGGGAAACGACGCCACCATGATCACCAAAATGGAGTTGGTGGAAGGCGATATGGGAAGATTTGCGATGATCAGGGGAGAGGAGCCAACACAAACCTACAACAGGCTCAAGACCCTAGTCAACAAGATTCGAAGCTATGGAAGCACAAGATTGATGGACCATGACATCGTCCGACTCATGCTAAGGTCATTTACGGTAATTGACCCCCATCTTGTAAATCTTATCCGTGAAAATCTCAGGTACACAAAGATGACGCTCGAGGAGATACTCGGAAAATTTGTAAGCGGGCGCATGATGGTTAAGGAGGCAAGATATGTAGATGACGCCTTAAACGGCCCTCTACCCGTCTATGAGCCGCAGCCCATTGCGCTCAAGGCAACAAGCAGCAAGGAGGCGCTACCAAGCAAGGTAGCACAAGTAGAGGCTACCGGGCTCAACGAGAATGAAATGGCGCTTATCATCAAGCGCTTCAAGACCTCACTCAAAGGACGCAAAGAATATCCCTCCAAGAGTAAAACAAGGGGGAAGCGCTCCTGCTTCAAATGCGGTAAGACTGGTCACTTTATTGCAAATTGTCCCAATAATGATAGTGACCAGGGACAAGAAAAGAGCGGGAATAAGGAGAAAAAGAAGAGCTACAGGAAGGCAAAGGGCGAGGCGCACCTTGGAAAGGAATGGGACTCAGACTGCTCTTCTTCCGACTCCGACGACGAAGGACTCGCTGCCTCGGCCTTCAACAAGTCTTCTCTCTTCCCCAACGAACGCCATACATGTCTTATGGCCAAGGAAAAGAAGGTACATGTTCGAGATACCCCTAAGTACACTACTTCTAGCGATGATGATTCTTCCGATGATGAAGTAGATTACTCTAGCTTATTTAAAGGTTTAGATAGAGCTAAAGTAGAGAAAATTAATGAATTGATTGATGCTCTAAATGAAAAAGGATAGACTTTTAGGAAAGCAAGAGGATATTTTGTATAAAGAACATGATAAATTTGTTAGTGTTCAAAAATCTCTTGCTCTAGGAATTAAAAGAAATGAAATGCTATCCTCTAAGTTGTCTGCATGCCATGAATCTGTCTCTAGTTTAAAGAATTTAAATGATGAATTAAATACTAAGCTAGAGGAGGCAAATGCAACTAGATCTTGTGTAGAACATGTAGTTATTTGCAATAGATGTAAGGACTTTGATGTTGATGCTTGTGATGAACACCTTATTTCTATTACCAAATTAAATGATGAGGTGGCAAGTATTAATGCTCAACTTAAGACTTGCAAAAATGATTTTGATGAATTAAAGTTTGCTAGGGATGCCTACATTGTTGGTAGACACCCCCTCAATTAAGGATGGACTTGGTTTTCGAAGGGAAACCAAGAACTTAACAAGCAATAAGGCTCCCATTCTCTACAAGGAGAAAGGGAAGGCCCCTATGGCAAGTAGTCCTCAAAGGAACCATGCTTTTATTTATGATAGGAAAATTGGTAATCGTGCTCATTATAATAGGAGTTATGATCATGATGCTTTTAATTCACATGCTATGTTTGCCTCTAGTTCTACTTTTGTTCATGGTAGTAGGCCTAGGAGAAATCATGTTGTGCATCATGTGCCTAGAAAAACGTGTAATATACCTACTACTGTTTTCCATGCTTGCAACACTTCTTTTGTGCTTTCATGTAAGAATGAAAAAGTGGTTGCTAGGAAGTTGGGAGCCAAATGCAAGGGAGACAAGACTTGTATTTGGGTTCCAAAAAATATTGTGACTAACCTTGTAGGACCCAACAAGAGTTGGGTACCTAAAACCCAAGCTTAAATTCTTTGCAGGTTTATGCATCCGGGGGCTCTAGCTGGATAATCGACAGTGGATGCACAAATCACATGACGGGGGAGAAGAAGATGTTCACCTCCTACGTCAAGAACAAGGACTCCTAGGATACGATCATCTTTGGAGATGGGAACCACGGCAAGGTCAAAGGCTTGGGCAAGATAGCCATCACCAACGAGCACTTCATATCAAATGTATTTCTAGTAGAGTCGCTTGGATACAACCTTCTGTCTGTAAGTCAATTGTGTCACATGGGTTACAATTGTCTTTTTACAAACGTTGATGTATCTGTCTTTAGAAGGAGTGATGGTTCATTAGCGTTTAAGGGTGTATTAGACGGCAAATTCTACTTAATTGATTTTTCGAAAGAGGAAGCCGATCTAGATGCATGCTTAATAGCTAAGACTAGTATGGGCTGGTTGTGGCATCGCCGTCTAGCACATGTTGGGATGAACAACCTTCATAAACTTCTAAAGGGAGAACATGTGTTAGGACTAACCAATGTTTGTTTCAAGAAAGATAGGTCTTGTGCAGCATGTCAGGCAGGGAAACAGGTGGGAAGCACTCATCATAGCAAGAATGTGATGACAACATCAAGACCACTGGAGCTTCTTCACATGGACCTCTTCGGACCTGTCGCCTACCTTAGCATCGGGGGAAGTAAGTATGGTCTTGTAATTGTTGATGACTTTTCTCGCTTCACTTGGGTATTCTTTTTGCAGGATAAATCAGAAACCTAAGGGACCCTAAAGCGCTTTCTAAGAAGAGCTCAAAACGAATTTGAGCTCAAGGTGAAAAAGATAAGAAGCGACAACGGGTCCGAGTTCAAGAATCTGCAAGTGGAGGAGTTTCTTGAGGAGGAAGGCGTCAAGCACGAGTTCTCCGCTCCTTACACACCACAACAAAACGGTGTGGTAGAGAGGAAGAACAGGACGCTTATCGACATGGCGAGAACGATGCTTGGAGAATTCAAGATGCCCGAGTTGTTTTGGTCGGAAGCTGTGAACACAGCTTGCCACGCCATAAACCTGCTCTACCTACATCGCCTTCTCAAGAAGATCTCGTATGAACTCCTTACCGGTAACAAACCCAATGTTTCTTACTTTCGCGTATTTGGGAGCAAATGCTACATTCTGGTGAAGAAAGGTAGACATTCTAAATTTGCTCCCAAGGCAGTAGAAGGGTTTTTACTAGGGTATGACTCAAATACAAAGGCGTATAGAGTCTTCAACAAATCATCGGGTTTGGTTGAAGTCTCTAGCGACGTTGTATTTGATGAGACTAATGGCTCTCCAAGAGAGCAAGTTGATCTTGATGACATAGATGAAGATGATGTTCCGACGGCCGCAACGCGCATGATGGCGATAGGTGATGTGCGACCACAGGAACAACAAGAGCAAGATCAGCCATCTTCCTCCACTATGGTGCATCCTCCAACTCAAGACGGTGAACAGGTACCTCAAGAAGAGGGAAAGGATCAAGGGGGAGCACAGGAAGAACAAGTGATGGAGGAAGAAGCACCACAGGTCCCTCCAACTCAAGTCCGAGCGACGATCCAAAGAAATCACCCCGTCGATCAGATTCTGGGTGACATAAGCAAGGGAGTAACAACTCGCTCACGTTTAGCTAATTTTTGTCTCTTCTATTGAGCCTTTCATGGTAGAAGAGGCCTTGCATGATCTGGACTAGGTGTTGGCCATGCAGGAAGAGCTCAACAACTTCAAGAGGAATGAAGTTTGGAGCCTGGTGCCACGTCCAAAGCAAAATGTTGAGGGAACCAAGTGGGTGTTCCGCAACAAGCAAGATGAGCACGGGGTGGTGACAAGAAACAAGGCTTGACTTGTGGCAAAATGTTATGCCCAAGTCGCAGGTTTGGATTTCGAGGAGACTTTTGCTCCTGTGGCTAGGCTAGAGTATATTCGAATTCTATTAGCCTATGCCGCTCATCACTCTTTCAGGTTGTTTCAAATGGATGTGAAGAGCGCTTTCCTCATTGGGCCAATCAAGGAGGAGGTATACGTGGAACAACCCCTGGCTTTGAGGATGACAGGTACCCCGATATGACACCCCAGTGTCACCTAGGGTTTCTCCCAAGTGCTAACCCAAGAACCATCATTTTATGTGAACCAAATTAAGCATGAGCATCAAATTGACTTAAGAATAAAGGATCCACTAATTTTATACTTAAAAGCATCATGTTCAAAACAAATGAGTTTTTCAAAAGGGCAAAATGTTGAAACCCTAATAACAATCCTAATTGAGCTCTAAAAGCAAAATTTAAGAGAAAAGGCAAAAGAGTATGAAAAATGTAGAATCATGTCTTGGGCCAAATATAAACATTGAAGTATATTTAATAAGCAACAATAAAGATTGAGGAAGCTTGGCCAAAATAATTTAAATAAAACCCCAAGCAAGCTTCTCAAGTGGGGACTCAATAGGGAATTCTGAATTTCAGAATTCTGAATTTCAGACCTTGAGCCAAAGATCAAGCGTGTTCACCTTGATCCCTAGCTCAAATCCTAATGACCCCATTGACAAAAACGTGTCTCATTAACCCCTCTGTCGCATGCCAGAAGATGGCATTGGGACGTGATCCCTAGACACGACAAAACCTTGGATTTGCCTCGGGTTTGAGCAGAGAGACAGACCGGATTTCCGGGCTCCAAATCTCTGAAACCAGTAGGCAAAATCCTATGACCCCCACAAAAGATCGGTAGCTTGTAGGGAGGAGAAGAGGTTTTGTGCACTGACCAAGGCGAGAGCAGGCTCGGATGAGTGACCACACGCGCCAGGACTTGGGCAGAACGAACAGGCACACGTGTTCGACCCTGGTCGGCAAGCCGGCGCTCGCCCAACCCACGCACGCGCTCGCGCCAGCGTTCAGTCAAGTCCGTCGCGCGCCCTTGCCCTCGGTCGTGCCCCCCCGCGCCTATAAAGCCTCCCCAGGCGTGTCTCATCCCACCCCGTGCTCACCTTCGCTGGCCAGACGCCCCTCTTTAGCTCCGGCGAGCTCTTTTCCGCCCGCCATTGCCGCCAGAGCCTCGGCCACCGTGGCCAACCCACTCCAGTCACTTCCAAGCCACGCCAGCCGCTCGGTTAGCTTCACCATTAGCTTGTGAAGCTTTCCCAGCCCTCGGACCCGGCAGAACTTCACCGGAAGGCCAAGATCTCCATCACCGGACTTCGGTCGCCCGCCTGCGCGCGTAGACCGAGCAATCCGGTGAGCCGTTCTTCAATTCCTCGTGCACACCCCTTCCTTGATCCCTGGTGAAGCTCTCTGACCCATTTGATTGGTCAATTGTGCCCTGGATAGGCCGGACTCCTCGCCGCCGACGAGCTCCCCCGCCTGCGCACGTGAACCGGCCGACTCTGACCATCCCCGACGGCGACCCGCATATCGCCATGACCCTCAGGACCTCCCCTACACCCTCGGCCACCTCACCGGAGCAGTCTCGCCGCCGGTAAGCCCCTCCGCCCTTTCTTCCGCCGCGGGTACTGTTTAAATTGGGGGAAGAACCTCGTGTTAGGATTAGGAGAATCCAGGGGGTTTTCTGAACTGTCAGTGACACATTTGAATAGTAGCCCGAGGACTAGTCTGTGAGGAAAATTAAAAACACCCGCCAGGGACCCCGTTGCAAAGTAGTTTTCCATTTAATCATTTTTGTTTAAATGTTTTTAATGAACAGAGAACTTAGAAAATTCATAACTTGAAGAATACTTAACCAAAAATTGTCAAACCAATTTTGCTGGATTGTAAATATTATGGACTATCAATTAAAAATGCTAAACCCCATGCCTTCTGTTCTAAATTTTAGAGTTTAGAATTAAATACAGAAACTAACCAAACCTTGTTTAATTAAGGAAAATTAGTTATGCTTCTGTGCTAAACTTAAGAAAATTTGTAGATGTTCGAACCCCATTTAAACACTGTTTAAAAATAGTAAGAACCCTAGTATTGAAAAATTTAGTGGGGATATCTATTAAAAGTCATTTTGCCCAAAACTTAGGAAAATCAGAAAGACCTTAGAAATTAGTGACCAGTGGATGAAATTATTTTTCCTAGTCTACCTAAGTAACAGAGAACCTAGGAAAAATAGAAAGACCTCTAGTCCAGAACAGATTCAAAGTGAAATGTTTTATTTAGCATTATTCCAACTAGAAAACAATTATTAGAATTATAAAATCAGACCCAAAGTTATTAATAAAAATTCAGTGAACTTGTGATCACTAAAACCCCACTGCAAAAATAATGAACACCCCAGCTTATCATTTTAAGTAGGGTAAACAAATAAAACTTGATGATTAGTCATATTTTGAATAAATCATTAGTAACCCAAAATAATGCAATAATGGGCAAATAAAATTTTGCTAGGTCACTAATGAAATAGGCCACCATAGAAAAATACAAACCCATTGGAAAGATGCAAAATAATACCTATTGCCAATATTTTATGAAAAAGACCATCTAATCCAAATAATTCCTACCACCCCTTCCTTTAAGCAAAAAGATGCTAAACTTCAGAATGATTGCTCTTGCGCAAAATAGAAGCTAGGAAAAATCAGAAATCTGTTGTTTGATATTTTTTCAAATATAGTGGTAGTAGATAGCACCCCTTTGGCTAGAAACTTGGGAAAACATAATAAAATAACTGGTAAGTATTAATGGCTAGAAAATTTTGCCAAGTCATGTTATAACATCTAAATACCAGCAAAAATAAGTATTAGAAAATTTCTCACTATTAAATGGTAATTGTAGTTCAAATCACCCCTTCTGTCCTAAAATTTGGTAATTTTGTCCAGAGGAAACTATTCACTTTTTGAACCCCAAATTTTGAGACAGAGAATTATACACCAGTAATAAGCCACTGTAATTTTTACATAATTTTTGGAAATTTATTAAGACAGCTTGTAGTTCAAACCCACTCCAAAAAACATAAAGAGAATAAAGGGAAAGAAAGAAAAGATAAACCTCGCCCCAATAAGTCTAACTTGAAATCTTAACAATTCTCACTAAAACTTTAAAAAGAATTCAGTGGAACACCAAAATGAACTTACCACTTAGATTAACCGAGTATGATCTAAAATACTAAGTATACCACCAAAAATCTTTAGTAGCAAGATTAAACTCTATCTGATTTAAGTGGATCATTCACCACCAAAGTTTAATTGCTAAAGCACATATCATATCATGCATGTATCTTACTCATTGCATTCATTAGATTGTAATCTCGCTGACGGAGAGTACGTGCTCATCCCCGAGCAAGGAACTGTCCAAGAGGAGGACCAGGAGCCAGCTCCCGAGGCTGCTATCGAGGATCTCCTCGCAGCCCAGCTATTGAAGGCAAGCCCCGGTTTTATGCATAACCGTATTATTATATGCTACTTTACTACACTTAATGCTTGTAGGATTGTAATGTGCACTTAAGTGTAGGAGTTGCTTGAAACCTCTAGTTGCATGAACTTAGGATTCCTTTTTGAGATGGATACTAGTATGCTAGGTCGAGTAGCTGCTATGCTAATCAGGATCTCGGTAGAAGTCGAGTGATTTTTTTAGCACTCGCGCGAGGTCAGGAATTGATTGTATTCATCTTGATAACGGGATCTATGTTAGTCTATGGACTTGGATCCAGGGAGGATTCCTTGTCCATGAGACGGGAAAAAGGAATTAAGGATTAATGTGTGGATAACCGAGTCAAGCTTTTGAACGAACTAAGCACATATCGGGAAATATGGTAACCGGTAAACCTAGTACCTGAGTGAAGCCGGGCGCGGACTTTATCCCTCATGCGACCTGAGACTAGGTCTCCCATGCTAGCTATGGTGGGTACAAGAGCGGTCACTACACGGCGGCGGCCGGGGTCAGTGGAGCATTGTATGCCAAGGCGGTGAGGCCTGGACGCGAACGGGGAATCAATGGGGACGGTTGACATGTGTGGGGTCGGAGTACTCTGACATGTCGTGTGTTTAGGTTTACCTTGCAAGGATAAAACTCGATTCGAATCGTCTGCTTCTCGCAGCTAATGAGACTGCTTGACCCCTTGTACTACATTGAGTAAGAAGTGAAATGAGGTTACATGAGACAATTTGTTGATTGAACTAAATGCTTGTTACCATGTATGCTTAGAAGGAGCAAACTTAGCTAAAATAATGATACTAGAATTTGAAAGGCTAAGAATTGATTTTAGAAACAGCTAGTGCTTTTTGGCAAACCAAACCCCTCAGCCAAACAGCTGCATGGTCTAGAGGTAGAGGAGTAGATTCCTCACACCGGGTAAGTCTAGCTGAGTATTAGCATACTCAGCCTTGCTTGTGGCATAATTTTGCAGGTACGCTGCAGGATATGGTTGATGGTGTGACTTGGCCTACCACCCTGCCGCCGGGTTGGACGGTCGAGTGGGATGTTGCTCCGGCAGGAGAGGAGCACGAGGAGTAGTGGGCTAGGCCTTGCCCATTCCCTCGCTATCGACGACATCGATTATCCGCTGCATCTTATTTTATGAACTCTTATCCGCCAATTGAAAAACTCTGATCTATGTAATAATTCAATACTTAAATTGAGGTTTCCTGTTTTATTGTATTTCTTCTATGACTCACCTTCGAGTGAGATTGTGGAATTTGATCCTGGATGAAGTGGCTCCATCAGACTAGATCTGAGGGACTGACGGGTTATTCCGATTTAAGTGTGTTACAGCCCTTGAGGCGTGACTTAGGCACTTAAGCTGGAATAATTCGGGTGGTTCCGCCACACCCGACCATGTGTTCAAGCTCTCTAAGGCTCTCTATGGACTTAAGCAAGCCCCACGAGCATGGTATGAATTCCTTAGAGGTTTCTTAATTGCTAATGCTTTCAAGGTTGAGAAAGACGATCCCACTCTTTTTACTAAGACTTGTGATGGTGATCTTTTTGTGTGCCAAATTTATGTCGATGACATAATATTTGGTTCTACTAACCAAAAGTCTTGTGAGGAGTTTAGCAGGGTGATGACTCAAAAGTTTGAGATGTCGATGATGGGTGAGTTGAACTAATTCCTTGGGTTCCTGAAAGGGAAATGAGCCCTTGGGCCATTTCTAAGTATTTTGGTGATTAAGTGTCCAACACAAGTGCCTAAGTATTAAATTGTGCCAAGGACTCAAGAAGTGCAAATCAAGATTAAAGGTATGTTTCTAGACTTAGGGTGTGTTTGGTTTGACTTTTGGCTTTGGCTTTTGTCCCCCTAAAAGCCAAAAGCCAACCAAAGGGGTGGATCCAGAAAGTAGCTTTTTCTAAAAGCCGACTTTCTCGTAGTGCAAATCTGAAAGCACCCGTGGACCTGCTTTTAGTGGCTTTTCGGATGGAACTGTGAAAACATATATCGAAGAATTTTTAACGACTTTTAGTGGTTTCCACCAAATGATTTTTAGCTTTTTAACAGCTTACAGACTAAAGCAGCTTTTTCCACAGCTCACAGCCCACAGCAGCTTTTTTCACAGCCACAGCCCAACCAAACAGACCCTTAGTACACTGTTTTGAAGACTAATGTATTGTGTCTAAGTGCTAGAAACAGGAGAAACAATTATGGAGAAGTTGGCCATGTACAGCCAAAGGACTGCTCGGTCTGGGTGCACCGGACTGTCCGGTGGTGCACCGGACAGTGTTTGGTGTGCCAGGCTGACTCTGGTGAAAAGGCCGCTCTCGGGAATTCGCCGGCGGCGTACGGCTATAATTCACCGGACTATCCGGTGAGCCAACAGTCGGTCGGGCCAACGGTCGGCCGCGTAATCCGCGCGCGACGCATGGTCGAGCCAACGGTCAGAAGGGGGCACCGGACTGTCCGGTGCGCCAACGGCTCTGGATCTTCAACGGTCGGCTGCGCCACAGAAGGAAAGAAATCCGCACCGGACAGTGTCCGGTGGTGCACCGGACTGTCCGGTGCGCCAGGCGACTGAAGGCAAGATTTGCCTTCCTGGAATGCTCTCAACGGCTCCTAGCTGCCTTGGGGCTATAAAAGGGACCCCTAGGCGCATGGAGGAGAATACCAAGCATTCTCTAAGCATTCCTAAGCACCAAGACTCCAATTCCGCGCATTCGATTCTTTGTGATAGCAACTAGAGCTCCATTTGAGTAGAGAACTCTTTGAGTTGTGTTGAGAGCTCGTGTTGTGACTTGTGTGCGTGTTGTTGCTCTGATTTTGTGTCTTGTGTGTGTTGCTCATCCCATCCTTACTTCCGTGCTTCTTTGTGAACATCAAATTGTAAGGGCGAGAGGCTCCAAGTTGTGGAGATTCCTCGCAAGCGGGATATAGTAAACAAAGCAAAACACCATGGTATTCAAGTGGGTCTTTGGACCGCTTGAGAGGGGTTGAGTGCAACCCTCGTCCGTTGGGATGCCACAACGTGGAGTAGGCAAGTGTTGGACTTGGCCGAACCACGGGATAAACCACTGTGCCATCTCTGTGTTGATCTTCTTGTGGTTATTGTGTTGTGCAAGAACTCTTCTCTAGCCACTTTGCTTTATTGTGCTAACTCTTAATCAAAGTTTTGTGGATTAAGTTTCAAGTTTTTACAGGATCACCTATTCACCGCCCTCTAGGTGCTCTCAATTGGTATCAGAGCCGTTCTCTTCACGAAGGGACTAATCGCCCGAAGAGATGGATCCTAAGCGCAAGGGGATGGTGGTCAATGATAAGGAGAAGGAGTCCTTCGTCAATGATCCAAAGGATGACAAGCCTACTGACTCGGGCGTGAGTCACAAAAGAAAAGACGGGAAGAAGAAGAAAACGAGGCGCATCAAGGAGATCGTCTACTACGACGACAGCGACGAGTCCTCTTCTTCCCAAAAGGACGACGACAACTACGAGAAAAAGAAAACGGTCAATTCAAACTTTTCTTTTGATTATTCTCGTATTCCGCAAAGTACAAATGCTCATTTACTCTCCATTCCACTTGGTAAACCTCCTCATTTTGATGGAGAGGACTACGGATTTTGGAGTCACAAAATGCGTAGTCACTTGTTCTCTCTCCATCCAAGCATATGGGAGATAGTAGAGAGTGGAATGCAATTTGATAGTACTGATAGTCCCATATTTATCAATGAGCAAATTCACAAAAATGCACAAGCTACTACTGTTCTTCTAGCATCATTGTGCAGGGATGAATACCATAAGGTGAGCGGCTTGGATAACGCCAAGCAGATCTGGGACACCCTCAAGATCTCGCATGAGGGGAACGATGTCACCATGCTCACCAAGATGGAGTTGGTGGAGGGCGAACTTGGGAGATTTGCAATGATCAGGGGAGAGGAGCCAACCCAAACGTACAACCGGCTCAAGACCCTCATCAACAAAATAAGGAGCTATGGAAGCTCACGATGGACGGATCACGACGTAGTCCGCCTAATGCTAAGGTCTTTTACTGTCCTTGATCCTCATCTTGTAAACAATATTCGTGAGAATCCCAGGTACACCAAGATGTCGCCCGAAGAAGTACTTGGGAAGTTTGTAAGCGGGCGGATGATGATCAAGGAGGCAAGATACGTCGACGATGCATTGAATGGCCCAATCCATGAGCCTCAAGCCATTGCTCTCAAGGCAACGAGTAGCAAGGAGGCGCTACCTAGCAAGGTGGCACAAGTTGAGGCGGCAGGGCTAAATGAGGAAGAGATGGCCCTCATCATCAAGCGCTTCAAGACGGCGCTAAAGGGCCGCAAGGAGCATCCCAACAAGAACAAGACGAAGGGGAAGCACTCCTGCTTCAAATGTGGTAAGATTGGTCATTTTATCGCTAAATGTCCCGATAATGAGAGTGACCAGGAAAAGAAGAGTGGAAAGTGGGAAAAGAAGAACTACAAGAAGGCAAAGGGCGAGGCACATCTTGGAAAGGAGTGGGATTCGGATTGCTCCTCGTCCGACTTCGACAACGAAGGACTCGCTGCTACCGCCTTCAACAAATCATCCCTCTTCCCCAACGAGCGTCACACATGCCTCATGGCGAAGGAGAAGAAGGTATGTACTCGAAAGTCTACTTATGCTTCTTCTAGTGATGATGAGTCTAGCGATGATGAAATAGATTATTCTAGTTTGTTCAAGGGCTTAGATAGAACTAAAATTGATAAGATTAATGAATTGATTGATGCTTTGAATGATAAGAATAGATTGTTAGAAAAGAAAGAGGATCTTTTGTATGAAGAACATGATAAATTTGTAGAGGCACAAAAATCTCTTGCTTTAGAAGTTAAAAGGAATGAAATGCTTTCTTGTGAACTATCTACTTGCCATGAGACAATTTCTAGTTTAAAAAGCGTTAATGATGATTTGAATGCAAAACTAGAAGTAGCAAATAAATCTAACTCTTGTGTAGAACATATTGTGATTTGCAATAGGTGTAAAGATTTTAATGTTGATGCTTGTAGTGAACACCTAGTTTCTATTGCAAAGTTAAATGATGAAGTGGCTAGTCTTAATGCCCAACTTAATACTAGCAAGAGTGAATTTGACAAACTAAAATTTGCAAGGGATGCCTACACTATTGGTAGACACCTGAAAGGGAATTAGGCTTACACCTAGTTCCTAAATAATTTTGGTGGTTGAATTGCCCAACACAAATATTGGACTGACTAGTTTGCTCTAGTGTATAAGTTATACAGGTGCAAAAGGTTCACATCTAGCCAATAAAAAGACCAAGTGTTGGATTCAACAAAGGAGCAATAAGGCAACCGAGGGCACCTCTGGCTGGAGGCACCGGACTGTCCGGTGTGCACCGGACAGTGTCCGGTGCGCCCGTAGACTTCGTTTTCTACCCTTCGCCAGAGGACTTCGACTTCAACCCTTCGCCCTCGGGAATTCGCGGAGGCCGGCGCGCTATAATTCACCGGACTGTCCGGTGTGCACCGGACATGTCCGGTGCGCCAACGAACCGCGGCCTCCGGAACTCGCCAGCCTCGGGTTCGCGCGGCAGCCGCTCCGCTAAAATTCACCGGACTGTCCGGTGTGCACCGGACTGTCCGGTGAACCACGGAGCAACGGCTACTTCTGCGCCAACGGTCACCTGCAAGCGCATTTAATGCGCGATCTGCGCGCGCAGTCGGCAGGCGCGCCCATACCGATGCACCGGACAATGAACAGTTCATGTCCGGTGTACACCGGACATCCAGGCGGGGCCACATGTCAGAGCTCCAACGGTCAGAATCCAACGGCAACGATGACGTGGCAGGGGGCACCGGACTGTCCGGTGTGCACCGGACTGTCCGGTGCGCCATCGAACAGAGAGCTCCCAGCAACGGTCACTTTTGGTGGTTGGGGCTATAAATACCCCAACCACCCCACCATTCATTGCATCCAAGTTTTCCACTTCTCAACTACTACAAGAGCTCTAGGCATTCAATTCTAGACACATTCAAAGAGATCAAATCCTCTCCAATTCCACACAAAGCCCTAGTGACTAGTGAGAGTGATTTGCCGTGTTCATTTGAGCTCTTGCGCTTGGATTGCTTCTTTTCTTTCTCACTTATTCTTGAGATCACAACTCCATTGTAATCAAGGCAAGAGGCACCAATTGTGTGGTGGCCCTTGCGGGGAAGTTTTGTTCCCGACTTTGATTAGAGAAGAGAAGCTCACTCGGTCCGTGGGACCGTTTGAGAGAGGGAAGGGTTGAAAGAGACCCGGCCTTTGTGGCCTCCTCAACGGGGAGTAGGTTTGCAAGAACCGAACCTCGGTAAAACAAATCTCCGTGTCTCACTTGCTTATTCGCTTGGGATTTGTTTTGCGCCCTCTCTCGCGGACTCGTTTATATTTCTAACGCTAACCCGGCTTGTAGTTGTGTTTATATTTATAAATTTCAGTTTCGCCCTATTCACCCCCCCCTCTAGGCGACTATCAATTGGTATCAGAGCCCGGTGCTTCATTAGAGCCTAACCGCTCGAAGTGATGTCGGGAGATCACGCCAAGAAGGAGATGGAGACCGGCGAAAAGCCCACTACAAGCCACGGGAGCACTTCATCGGAAGAGTCCCGCACCAAAAGGAGGGAGAAGAAGAAGAGCTCCTCCAACAAAGGGAAGGAGAAGAAATCTTCTTCTCACCACAAAGAGAAGAAGGAAAAATCTTCTTCCCACAAGCCGCATCGGAAAGGCGACAAGCACAAGAGGATGAGGAAGGTGGTCTACTACGAGACCGACACCTCATCAACATCGACCTCCGACTCCGATGCGCCCTCCGTCACTTCTAAGCGCCAAGAGCGCAAGAAGTATAGTAAGATCCCCCTACGCTACCCTCGCATTTCCAAACATACACCTTTACTTTCCGTCCCATTAGGCAAACCACCAACTTTTGATGGTGAAGATTACGCTAGGTGGAGCGATTTAATGCGATTTCATCTAATCTCGCTCCACAAAAGCATATGGGATGTTGTTGAGTTTGGTGCACAGGTACCGTCGGTAGGGGATGAAAACTATGATGAGGATGAGGTGGCCCAAATCGAGCACTTCAACTCACAAGCAACGACAATACTCCTCGCCTCTCTAAGTAGAGAGGAGTATAACAAAGTACAAGGGTTGAAGAGCGCTAAGGAGATTTGGGATGTGCTCAAAACCGCGCACGAAGGAGATGAGCTCACCAAGATCACCAAGCGGGAAACGATCGAGGGAGAGCTCGGTCGGTTCCGGCTTCGCAAAGGGGAGGAGCCACAACACATGTACAACCGGCTCAAGACCTTGGTGAACCAAGTGCGCAACCTCGGGAGCAAGAAGTGGGATGACCACGAAGTGGTAAATGTTATTTTAAGATCTCTCATTTTTCTTAATCCCACTCAAGTTCAATTGATTCGTGGTAATCCTAGATATACTAAAATGACCCCCGAGGAAGTTATCGGGCATTTTGTAAGTTTTGAGTGCATGATAGAAGGCTCGAGGAAAATCAACGAGCTTGGCGACCCATCCGAAGCCCAACCCGTTGCATTCAAGGCAACGGAGGAGAAGAAGGAGGAGTCTACACCAAGTAGACAACCAATAGACGCCTCCAAGCTCGACAATGAGGAAATGGCGCTCGTCATCAAGAGCTTCCGCCAAATCCTCAAGCAAAGGAGGGGGAAGGACTACAAGTCCCGCTCCAAGAAGGTTTGCTACAAGTGTGGTAAGCCCGGTCATTTTATTGCTAAATGTCCTATATCTAGTGACAGTGACCGAGGCGACGACAAGAAGGGGAGAAGAAAGGAGAAGAAAAGGTACTACAAGAAGAAGGGCGGCGATGCCCATGTTTGTCGGGAATGGGATTCCGACGAAAGCTCAAGCGACTCCTCCGACGACGAGGACGCCGCCAACATCGCCGTCACCAAGGGACTCCTCTTCCCCAACGTCGGCCACAAGTGCCTCATGGCAAAGGACGGCAAAAAGAAGAAGGTTAAATCCAACTCCTCCACTAAATATGAATCTTCCAGTGATGATAATGCTAGTGATGAGGAGAATAATTTGCGTATTCTCTTTGCCAATCTTAACATGGAGCAAAAAGAAAAACTAAATGAATTGATTAGTGCTATTCATGAAAAGGATGATCTTTTGGACTCCCAAGAGGATTGTCTAATTAAAGAAAACAAGAAACATGTTAAGGTTAAAAAGGCTTATGCTCTAGAAGTAGAAAAATGTGAAAAATTGTCTAGTGAGCTAAGCACATGCCGTGAGATGATTGACAACCTTAGAAATGAAAATGCTATTTTAAATGCTAAGGTTGATTCACATGTTTGTAATGTTTCAATTCCCAATCTTAGAGATGATAATATTGACTTGCTTGCTAAGATTGATGAATTGAATGTATCTCTTGCTAGTCTTAGATTAGAGAATGAAAATTTGATTGCTAAGGCTAGAGATTTTGATGTTTGCAATACTACCATTTCCGACCTTAGAACTAAGAATGAAATGTTGCATGCTAAGGTTGTAGAACTTAAATCTTGCAAACCCTCTACATCTAATGTTGAGCATGTATCTATTTGCACTAGATGTAGAGATATTGATGTTAATGCTATTCTTGATCATATGGCTTTAATTAAACAACAAAATGATCATATAGCAAAACTAGATGCTAAAATCGCCGAGCATAACTTAGAGAATGAAAAATTTAAATTTGCTAGAAGTATGCTCTATAATGGGAGACGCCCTGGCATCAAGGATGGCATTGGCTTCCAAAGGGGAGACAATGTCAAACTCAATGCCCCTCCAAAGAACTTATCTAACTTTGTTAAGGGCAAGGCTCCCATGCCTCAGGATAACGAGGGTTACATTTTGTACCCTGCCGGCTATCCTGAGAGCAAAATTAGAAAGATTCATTCTAGGAAGTCTCACTCTGGCCCTAATCATGCTTATATGTATAAGGGTGAGACATCTAGTTTTAGGCAACCAACCCATGCTAAGTTGCCTAAGAAGAAAATTCCTAATGCATCAAATGATCATGCCATTTCATTTAAAACTTTTGATGCATCTTATGTGCTTACTAGCAAATCCGGCAAGGTAGTTGCCAAATTTGTTGGGGGCAAACACAAGGATTCCAAGACTTGTGTTTGGGTACCCAAAGTTCTTGTATCTAATGCCAAAGGACCCAAAACAGTTTGGGTACCTAAAGTCAAGAACTAAAATTGTTTTGTAGGTTTATGCATCCGGGGGCTCAAGTTGGATACTCGATAGCGGGTGCACAAACCACATGACAGGGGAGAAAAGGATGTTCTCCTCATATGAGAAAAACCAAGACCCCCAACGAGCTATCACATTCGGGGATGGAAATCAAGGTTTGGTCAAAGGACTTGGTAAAATTGCTATATCTCCTGACCATTCTATTTCCAATGTTTTTCTTGTTGATTCCTTAGATTACAACTTGCTTTCTGTTTCACAATTATGTCAAATGGGCTACAACTGTCTTTTTACTGATGTAGGTGTCACCGTCTTTAGAAGAAGTGATGATTCAATAGCATTTAAGGGTGTGTTAGAGGGTCAGCTATACTTAGTAGACTTTGATAGAGCTGAACTCGACACATGCTTAATTGCTAAGACTAACATGGGTTGGCTCTGGCACCGCCGACTAGCCCATGTTGGGATGAAGAATCTTCATAAGCTTCTAAAGGGAGAGCACATTTTAGGATTAACAAATGTTCATTTTGAGAAAGACAGGATTTGTAGCGCATGCCAGGCAGGGAAGCAAGTTGGAGTCCATCACCCACACAAGAACATCATGACGACCGACAGGCCGCTTGAGCTACTCCACATGGATCTATTCGGCCCGATTGCTTACATAAGCATCGGCGGGAGTAAGTATTGTCTTGTTATTGTGGATGATTATTCTCGCTTCACTTGGGTATTCTTTTTACAGGAAAAATCTCAAACCCAAGAGACCTTAAAGGGATTCTTGAGACGAGCTCAAAATGAGTTCGGCTTAAGGATCAAGAAAATAAGAAGCGACAACGGGACGGAGTTCAAGAACTCTCAAATTGAAGGCTTCCTTGAGGAGGAGGGCATCAAGCATGAGTTCTCCTCTCCCTACACGCCACAACAAAATGGTGTAGTGGAGAGGAAGAATCGAACTCTATTGGACATGGCAAGAACCATGCTTGATGAGTACAAGACACCGGACCGGTTTTGGGCCGAAGCGGTCAACACCGCCTGCTACGCCATCAACCGGTTATATCTTCACCGAATCCTCAAGAAGACATCATATGAACTCCTAACCGGTAAAAAGCCCAACATTTCATATTTTAGAGTTTTTGGTAGCAAATGCTTCATTCTTATTAAAAGAGGTAGAAAATCTAAATTTGCTCCTAAAACTGTAGAAGGCTTTTTACTTGGTTATGACTCAAACACAAGGGCATATAGGGTCTTTAACAAGTCCACTGGACTAGTTGAAGTCTCATGTGACGTTGTGTTTGATGAAACTAACGGCTCTCAAGTAGAGCAAGTTGATCTTGATGAAGTAGGTGAAGAACAGGCTCCATGCATAGCGCTTAGGAACATGTCCATTGGGGATGTGTGTCCTAGGGAATCCGAAGAGCCTCCAAATGCACAAGATCAACCATCATCCTCCATGCAAGCATCTCCACCAACTCAAAATGAGGATGTGGCTCAAGTTGATGAAGGGCAAAATCAAGAAGATGAGCCACCTCAAGATAATGGCAATGATCAAGGGGGAAATGCAAATGATCAAGAAAAGGAGGATGAGGAAGAACCAAGACCGCCACACCCAAGAGTCCACCAAGCAATCCAACGAGATCACCCCGTCAACACCATCCTCGGCGACATTCATAAGGGGGTAACTACTCGATCTCGGGTTGCTCATTTTTGTGAACATTACTCTTTTGTTTCCTCTATTGAACCACACAGGGTAGAGGAAGCTCTCCAAGATTCGGATTGGGTGGTGGCGATGCAAGAGGAGCTCAACAATTTCACGAGGAATGAGGTCTGGCATTTAGTTCCACGTCCTAACCAAAATGTTGTAGGAACCAAATGGGTCTTCCGCAACAAGCAAGATGAGCATGGTGTGGTGACAAGGAACAAAGCTCGACTCGTAGCCAAAGGGTATTCACAAGTCGAAGGTTTGGATTTCGGTGAAACCTATGCACCCGTAGCTAGGCTTGAGTCAATTCGCATATTATTGGCCTATGCTACTTACCATGGCTTTAAGCTCTATCAAATGGACGTGAAAAGTGCCTTCCTCAATGGACCGATCAAGGAAGAGGTCTATGTTGAGCAACCTCCCGGCTTTGAAGACAGTGAGTACCCTAACCATGTCTATAGGCTCTCTAAGGCGCTTTATGGGCTCAAGCAAGCCCCAAGAGCATGGTATGAATGCCTAAGAGATTTCCTTATTGCTAATGGCTTCAAAGTTGGCAAGGCCGATCCTACACTCTTTACTAAAACTCTTGAGAATGACTTGTTTGTATGCCAAATTTATGTTGATGATATTATATTTGGGTCTACTAACGAGTCTACATGTGAAGAGTTTAGTAGGATCATGACACAGAAATTCGAGATGTCGATGATGGGGGAGTTGAAGTATTTTCTAGGATTCCAAGTCAAGCAACTCCAAGAGGGCACCTTCATTTGCCAAACGAAGTACACTCAAGACATTCTAAACAAGTTTGGGATGAAGGATGCCAAACCCATCAAGACACCCATGGGAACTAATGGGCATCTCGACCTCGACACGGGAGGTAAGTCCGTGGATCAAAAGGTATACCGGTCGATGATTGGTTCATTGCTTTATTTATGTGCATCTCGACCGGACATTATGCTTTCCGTTTGCATGTGTGCAAGATTCCAATCCGACCCTAAGGAATCCCACCTTACGGCCGTAAAACGAATCTTGAGATATTTGGCTTATACCCCTAAGTTTGGGCTTTGGTACCCTCGGGGATCCACATTTGATTTACTTGGTTATTCGGATGCCGATTGGGCGGGGTGCAAAATCAATAGGAAGAGCACATCGGGGACTTGCCAGTTCTTGGGAAGATCCTTGGTGTCTTGGGCTTCAAAGAAGCAAAATTCGGTCGCTCTTTCCACCGCCGAAGCCGAGTACATTGCCGCAGGACATTGTTGCGCGCAATTGCTTTGGATGAGGCAAACCCTGCGGGACTACGGTTACAAATTAACCAAAGTCCCTTTGCTATGTGATAATGAGAGTGCAATTAAAATGGCCGACAATCCCGTCGAGCATAACCGCACTAAGCACATAGCCATTCGGTATCATTTTCTTAGGGATCACCAACAAAAGGGGGATATCGAGATTTCTTACATTAATACTAAAGATCAATTAGCCGATATCTTTACCAAGCCACTTGACGAACAATCTTTTACCAGACTTAGGCATGAGCTCAATATTCTTGATTCTAGAAATTTCTTTTGCTAAGCTTGCACACATAGCTCATTTGAATACCTTTGATCATATCTCCTTTATATGCTATGACTAATGGGTTTTCAAGTCTATTTCAAACCAAGTCATAGGTATATTGAAAGGGAATTGGAGTCTTCGGCGAAGACAAAGGCTTCCACTCCGTAACTCATGCTTCGCCATCACTCCGAGCAACTCTCTATTCCTTGGGGAGAAATGAGCATCAAAGAAAAGGACTTCATCCTTGGAGGAGAGAGTAAAAGCTCAAAAGCAAAAGGACCGGACTTCATCTTTGGTATAATCTTAACTCGTTACTTATGACCAAAGGGGAAGAAATTACTTAAAGGGCTCTAATGATTCCGTTTTTGGCGATTCATGCCAAAAAGGGGGAGAAATGAGCCCAAAGCAAAAGGACCGCACCACCACCACCAAATTCAAAAACTTAGTGCTTTCCAAAAGTCTTTATCATTTGGTATCCTATTGTGTTCAAAAGGGGGAGAAAGTAGTATTTCAAAAATGGTATATCAAAACCCTCTTGAACACTAAGAGGTGGATCTCTTTTAGGGGGAGTTTTGTTTAGTCAAAGGAAAAGCATTTGAAATAGGGGGAGACAATTTCAAATCTTGAAAATGCTTTGCAAACTCTTTTTCATGTACCTTTGACTATTTGCAAAAGATCTTTGAAATGGATTTACAAAAAGAATTTGCAAAAACAAAACATGTGGTGCAAACGTGGTCCAAAATGTTATATAAGAAAGAAACATTCCTTGCATATCCTGTAAGTAGTTATATTGGCTCAATTCCAAGTAACCTTTGCACTTACATTATGTAAACTAGTTCAATTATGCACTTCTATATTTGCTTTGGTTTGTGTTGGCATCAATCACCAAAAAGGGGGAGATTGAAAGGGAATTAGGCTTACACCTAGTTCCTAAATAATTTTGGTGGTTGAATTGCCCAACACAAATATTGGACTGACTAGTTTGCTCTAGTGTATAAGTTATACAGGTGCAAAAGGTTCACATCTAGCCAATAAAAAGACCAAGTGTTGGATTCAACAAAGGAGCAATAAGGCAACCGAGGGCACCTCTGGCTGGAGGCACCGGACTGTCCGGTGTGCACCGGACAGTGTCCGGTGCGCCCGTAGACTTCGTTTTCTACCCTTCGCCAGAGGACTTCGACTTCAACCCTTCGCCCTCGGGAATTCGCGGAGGCCGGCGCGCTATAATTCACCGGACTGTCCGGTGTGCACCGGACATGTCCGGTGCGCCAACGAACCGCGGCCTCCGGAACTCGCCAGCCTCGGGTTCGCGCGGCAGCCGCTCCGCTAAAATTCACCGGACTGTCCGGTGTGCACCGGACTGTCCGGTGAACCACGGAGCAACGGCTACTTCCGCGCCAACGGTCACCTGCAAGCGCATTTAATGCGCGATCTGCGCGCGCAGTCGGCAGGCGCGCCCATACCGATGCACCGGACAATGAACAGTTCATGTCCGGTGTACACCGGACATCCAGGCGGGGCCACATGTCAGAGCTCCAACGGTCAGAATCCAACGGCAACGATGACGTGGCAGGGGGCACCGGACTGTCCGGTGTGCACCGGACTGTCCGGTGCGCCATCGAACAGAGAGCTCCCAGCAACGGTCACTTTTGGTGGTTGGGGCTATAAATACCCCAACCACCCCACCATTCATTGCATCCAAGTTTTCCACTTCTCAACTACTACAAGAGCTCTAGGCATTCAATTCTAGACACATTCAAAGAGATCAAATCCTCTCCAATTCCACACAAAGCCCTAGTGACTAGTGAGAGTGATTTGCCGTGTTCATTTGAGCTCTTGCGCTTGGATTGCTTCTTTTCTTTCTCACTTATTCTTGAGATCACAACTCCATTGTAATCAAGGCAAGAGGCACCAATTGTGTGGTGGCCCTTGCGGGGAAGTTTTGTTCCCGGCTTTGATTAGAGAAGAGAAGCTCACTCGGTCCGTGGGACCGTTTGAGAGAGGGAAGGGTTGAAAGAGACCCGGCCTTTGTGGCCTCCTCAACGGGGAGTAGGTTTGCAAGAACCGAACCTCGGTAAAACAAATCTCCGTGTCTCACTTGCTTATTCGCTTGGGATTTGTTTTGCGCCCTCTCTCGCGGACTCGTTTATATTTCTAACGCTAACCCGGCTTGTAGTTGTGTTTATATTTATAAATTTCAGTTTCGCCCTATTCACCCCCCCCCTCTAGGCGACTATCAACACCCCTCAATTAAGGATGGGCTTGGCTTTAAGAAGGAAGCCAAGAACTTAACAAGCCATAAGGCTCCCATCTCCACCAAGGAGAAAGGGAAGGCCCCTATGGCTAATAGTGCTCAAAAGAATCATGCATTTATTTATGATAGGAAATTTTTTAGAAATGTTCATCATGATAGGAGTTGTAATGCTTATGATTCAAATGCAATGGTTGCTTCAAGTTCTTCCTATGTGCATAGTAGAGATATGCCTAGGAGAAATGTCATTCATCATATGCCTAGGAGAAGTGTTGCTCATGTTCCTAGGAAAATTAATGAACCTTCTACAATTTATCATGCTTGCAATGCTTCTTTTGCAATTTGTAGAAAGGATAGAAAGGTGATTGCTAGGAAATTAGGGGCAAAATGCAAGGGAGATAAAACTTGCATTTGGGTCCCTAAAGATATTGTCACTAACCTTGTAGGACCCAACAAGAGTTGGGTACCTAAGACCCAAGCCTAAATTTGCCTTGCAGGTTTATGCATCCGGGGGACCAAGCTGGATTATCGACAGCGGATGCACAAACCACATGACGGGGGAGAAGAAGATGTTCACCTCCTACGTCAAGAACAAAGATTCCCAAGACTCAATCATATTCGGTGACGGGAATCAAGGCAAAGTGAAAGGGTTAGGAAAAATAGCTATTTCATCCGAGCACTCCATTTCCAATGTGTTTTTAGTTGAGTCGCTTGGATATAACTTGTTGTCTGTGAGTTAGCTTTGTAATATGGGATATAACTGCTTATTCACAAATGTAGATGTGTCTGTCTTTAGAAGGAGTGATGGTTCATTAGCTTTTAAGGGTGTATTAGATGGCAAACTCTATTTAGTTGATTTTGCAAAAGAGGAGGCCGGTCTAGATGCATGCTTAATCGCTAAGACTAGCATGGGCTGGCTGTGGCATCGCCGCTTAGCACATGTGGGGATGAAGAATCTTCACAAACTTCTAAAGGGAGAACATGTGATAGGTCTAACAAATGTTACTTTCGAAAAAGATAGACCTTGTGCAGCTTGTCAAGCAGGCAAACAGGTGGGAAGCTCTCATCATACCAAAAATGTGATGACCACATCAAGACCTTTGGAGTTGCTTCATATGGACCTCTTCGGACCCGTCGCCTATCTAAGCATAGGAGGAAGTAAGTATGGTCTTGTTATAGTTGATGATTTTTCCCGCTTCACTTGGGTATTCTTCTTGCAGGATAAATCTGAAACCCAAGGGACCCTCAAGCGCTTCCTAAGGAGGGCTCAAAATGAGTTTGAGTTCAAGGTGAAGAAGATAAGGAGCGACAACGGGTCCGAGTTCAAGAACCTTCAATTGGAGGAGTACCTTGAGGAGGAAGGAATCAAGCACGAGTTCTCCACTCCCTACACACCACAGCAAAATGGTGTGGTAGAGAGGAAGAACAGGACGCTTATAGACATGGCGATGACAATGCTTGGAGAGTTCAAGACGCCCGAGCGGTTTTGGTCGGAAGCCGTGAACACGGCTTGCCATGCCATCAACCGGGTCTACCTTCATCGCCTCCTCAAGAAGACGTCATACGAGCTACTAACCGGTAACAAACCCAATGTTTCGTATTTCCGAGTTTTTGGGAGTAAATGCTACATTCTAGTGAAGAAGGGTAGGAATTCCAAATTTGCTCCCAAAGCGGTAGAAGGGTTTTTGTTAGGTTATGACTCAAATACAAAGGCGTATAGAGTCTTCAACAAATCATCGGGTTTGGTTGAAGTCTCTAGCGACGTTGTATTTGATGAGACTAATGGCTCTTCAAGAGAGCAAGTTGTTGATCTTGATGATGTAGATGAAGAAGACGTTCCAACGACCGCAATACACACCATGGCGATTGGCGATGTGCGACCACAGGAACACGAGGAGCAAGATCAACCTTCTTCCTCAACAATGGTGCATTCCCCAACTCAAGACGATGAACAGGTTCATCAAGAGGAGGCATGTGATCAAGGGGGAGCACAGGATGTCCAAGTGGAAGAGGAAGAAGCACCCCAGGCCCCTCCAACTCAAGTTCGAGCGATGATTCAAAGGAATCATCCCGTCGACAAAATCCTGGGTGACATTAGCAAGGGAGTAACTACTCGTTCTAGATTAGTTATTTTTTGTGAGCATTACTCCTTTGTCTCTTCTATTGAGCCTTTCAGAGTAGAAGAGGCCTTGCTAGATCCGGACTGGGTGTTGGCCATGCAGGAAGAGCTCAACAATTTCAAGAGAAATGAAGTTTGGACACTGGTGCCTCGTCCTAAGCAAAATGTTGTGGGAACCAAGTGGGTGTTTCGCAACAAACAAGACGAGCACGGGGTGATGACAAGGAACAAGGCTCGACTTGTGGCAAAAGGTTATGCCCAAGTCGCAGGTTTGGACTTTGAGGAGACTTTTGCTCCTGTGGCTAGGCTAGAGTCCATTTGTATTTTGCTAGCAAATGCCGCTCACCATTCTTTCAGGTTGTTCCAAATGGATGTGAAGAGCGCTTTCCTCAACGGGCCAATCAAGGAGGAGGTGTACGTGGAGCAACCCCCTGGCTTCGAGGATGAACGGTACCCCGACCACGTATGTAAGCTCTCTAAGGCGCTCTATGGACTTAAGCAAGCCCCAAGGGCATGGTATGAATGCCTTAGAGACTTTTTAATTGCTAATGCTTTCAAGGTTGGGAAAGTCGATCCAACTTTATTCACTAAGACTTGTGACGGTGACTTATTTGTGTGCCAAATTTATGTCGATGACATAATATTTGGTTCTACTAACCAAAAGTCTTGTGAAGAGTTTAGCAGAGTGATGACTCAGAAATTCGAGATGTCGATGATGGGCGAGTTGAACTACTTCCTTGGGTTCCAAGTGAAGCAACTCAAGGACGACACCTTCATCTCCCAAACGAAGTACACGCAAGACTTGCTAAAGCGGTTTGGGATGAAGGACGCCAAGCCCGCAAAGACTCCGATGGGAACTGACGGACACGTCGACCTCAACAAAGGAGGTAAGTCCGTTGATCAAAAAGCATACCGGTCCATGATAGGTTCTTTGCTTTATTTATGTGCTAGTAGACCGTATATTATGCTTAGTGTATGCATGTGTGCTAGATTTCAATCTGATCCAAGGGAGTGTCACTTAGTGGCCGTGAAGCGAATTCTTAGATATTTAGTCGCTACGCCTTGCTTCGGGATCTGGTATCCAAAGGGGTCTACCTTTGACTTAATTGGATATTCAGACTCCGATTATGCTGGATGTAAGGTCGATAGGAAGAGTACATCGGGGACGTGCCAATTCTTAGGAAGGTCCATGGTGTCATGGAGTTCTAAGAAACAAACTTCCGTTGCCCTATCCACCGCTGAGGCCGAGTACGTTGCCGCAGGACAGTGTTGCGCGCAACTACTTTGGATGCGGCAAACCCTCCGGGAGTTTGGCTACAATCTGAGCAAAGTCCCACTCCTATGTGATAATGAGAGTGCTATCCGCATGGCGGATAATCCTGTTGAACACAACCGCACAAAGCACATTGACATCCGGCATCACTTTTTGAGAGACCACCAGCAAAAGGGAGATATCGAAGTGTTTTATGTTAGCACCGAGAACCAGCTAGCCGATATCTTTACCAAGCCTCTAGATGAGTCGACCTTTTGCAGGCTGCGTAGTGAGCTAAGTGTCTTAGATTCGCGGAACTTGGATTGATTTATAGCATACATGTGTTTTATGCCTTAATCATATTCCTTATGCATTTTGTTGCTTATGTATGGTGCTCAAGTTGTACAAGCACTCCCCGGACCTCATAAGTCCATTTGCAAGTGATGCACATATTTAGGGGGAGTTGTGCTACAACTTGATCCCTTGAGACTAACCATGTGCTTGAGTGTTCTTAATTTAGTATCAAAGGTGGATTGAAAGGGAATGTTGGACTTGGACCATGAAAGACTTCCACTACACTCCAATGAAAGAGTAACTAACTCCAAGTTCATCTTCATGCTCTTGTTGCCTTTTTACTCTTAATTGAAGATTTTGGTGAGGCAATGAGGTTTAAGGGCCAAGGTTGATCCCGTTTTGGTGCTTGATGCCAAAGGGGGAGAAAATAAGGCCAAAGCAATAAATGGATCACCTACCACTTGAGAATTTTGAAAATAGTAGAATAGAGCTTTTGGTTTGTCAAAAATCTCTTATTGTCTCTTTTGTCAAAAGTTGGCCTCTTATGGGGAGAATGGCTGATTATGGGGAAAAGGGGGAGTTTGTGAAATCTTTGATCAATTTCTCCTGGAACAACTCTCTTTATGTCTCAACAAGGGTGTTTGACTTAGAGATAGGAAATTGAGGTTGATTTGCAAAAACAAACCAAGTGGTGGCGAAGAATGATCCAAATATGCCAAATTTAAATCAAAACAAATTTGAGTTTTCATTTGCATTGATGTTGCACTTCTTTTAGCTGCTTTATATTGTGTTGGCATAAATCACCAAAAAGGGGGAGATTGAAAGGGAAATGAGCCCTTGGGCCATTTCTAAGTATTTTGGTGATTAAGTGTCCAACACAAGTGCCTAAGTGTTAAATTGTGCCAAGGACTCAAGAAGTGCAAATCAAGATTAAAGGTATGTTTCTAGACTTAGTACACTGTTTTGAAGACTAATGTATTGTGTCTAAGTGCTAGAAACAGGAGAAACAATTATGGAGAAGTTGACCGTGTACAGCCAAAGGACTGCTCGGTCTGGGTGCACCGGACAGTGTCCGGTGTGCCAGGCTGACTCTGGTGAAAAGGCCACTCTCGGGAATTCACCGGCGGCGTACGGCTATAATTCACCGGACTATCCGGTGGTGCACCGGACTGTCCGGTGAGCCAACAGTCGGCCAGGCCAACGGTCGGCCGTGTAATCCGCGCGCGACGCGTGGCCGAGCCAACGGTCAGAAGGGGGCACTGGACTGTCCGGTGCGCCAACGGATCTGGATCTTCAACGGTCGGCTGCGCCACAGAAGGAAAGAAATCCGCACCGGACAGTGTCCGGTGGTGCACCGGACTGTCCGGTGCGCCAGGCGACTGAAGGCAAGATTTGCCTTCCTGGAATGCTCTCAACGGCTCCTAGCTGCCTTGGGGCTATAAAAGGGGCCCCTAGGTGCATGGAGGAGAATACCAAGCATTCTCTAAGCATTCCTAAGCACCAAGACTCCAATTCCGCGCATTCGATTCTTTGTGATAGCAACTAGAGCTCCATTTGAGTAGAGAACTCTTTGAGTTGTGTTGAGAGCTCGTGTTGTGACTTGTGTGCGTGTTGTTGCTCTGATTTTGTGTCTTGTGTGCGTTGCTCATCCCATCCTTACTTTTGTGCTTCTTTGTGAACATCAAATTGTAAGGGCGAGAGGCTCCAAGTTGTGGAGATTCCTCGCAAGCGGGATATAGTAAACAAAGCAAAACACCATGGTATTCAAGTGGGTCTTTGGACCGCTTGAGAGGGGTTGAGTGCAACCCTCGTCCGTTGGGACGCCACAACGTGGAGTAGGCAAGTGTTGGACTTGGTCGAACCACGGGATAAACCACTGTGCCATCTTTGTGTTGATCTTCTTGTGGTTATCGTGTTGTGCAAGAACTCTTCTCTAGCCACTTGGCTTTATTGTGCTAACTCTTAATCAAAGTTTTGTGGATTAAGTTTCAAGTTTTTATAGGATCACCTATTCACCCCCCCTCTAGGTGCTCTCAGTTCCAAGTGAAGCAACTCAAAGACGACACCTTCATCTCCCAAACGAAGTACACACAAGATCTTCTCAAGTGGTTTGGGATGAAGGACGCCAAGCCCGCAAAGACACCGATGTGAACCGACGGGCATGTTGACCTCAACAAAGGAGGTAAGTCCGTTGATCAAAAGGCATACCGGTCCATGATAGGTTCATTGCTTTATTTGTGTGCTAGTAGACCGGACATTATGCTAAGTGTATGCATGTGTGCTAGATATCAATCCGACCCCAAGGAATGTCACCTTGTGGCCGTTAAGCGAATTATTAGATATTTAGTTTCTATGCCTTGCTTCGGGATCTAGTATCCAAAGGGGTCTACCTTTGACTTGATTGGATATTCAGACTCCGATTATGCTGGATGCAAGGTTGATAGGAAGAGTACATCAGGGACGTGCCAATTCCTAGGAAGGTCCCTGGTGTCTTGGAGTTTAAAGAAACAAACATTCGTTGCCCTATCCACCCCTGAGGCCGAGTATGTTGCCGTAGGACAGTGTTGCGCGCAACTACTTTGGATGAGGCAAACACTCTGGGACTTTGGCTACAATCTGAGCAAAGTCCCACTCCTATGTGACAATGAGAGTGCAATCTGCATGGCGGATAATCCTGTTGAACACAGCCGCACTAAGCACATAGACATCCGGCATCACTTTCTGAGAGATCACCAGCAAAAGGGAGATATCGAGGTGTACCATATTAGCACCGAGAACCAGCTAGCTGATATCTTTACCAAGCCGTTGGATGAGAAAACCTTTTGAAGGTTGCGTAGTGAGCTAAATGTCTTAGATTCGCGTAACTTGGATTGATCTATAGCATACATGTAGTCTATGCCTTTGATCATGTTACTTCATGCATTTATGTGATTCGTTGCTTATTTATGGTGCTCAAGTTGTGCAAGGGATCCCCGGACCTCACAAGTCCATGTGTGAATGATGCACATATTTAGGTGGAGATGTGCTACAACTTGACCCTTTGAGACTAATCTGTTTGTTTGAGTATACTTGATGTAGTCTCAAAGGTGCATTGAAAGGGAAAGGTGAACTTGGACAATGAAAAGACTTCCACTGCACTCCGGTATTAGTGTACTTAATTCCAAGTTCATTCCTATGCTCTAGTTGCCTTTTTGCTCTTAATTGACATTTTTGGTGAGGCAATGGGGTTAAAGGGCCAAAAAATGTTCCCCTTTTGGTGCTTAATGCCAAAGGGGTAGAAATTAAGGCCAAAGCAAATGGATCAACTACCACTTGTGAATTTTGAAAACAATAGAGTTAGAACTTTTGATTTGTCCAAAATACTCTTATTGCAAAATTTGGTCTCTTGTGGGGGAGAATTTTGATTATGGGAAAAAGGAGGAGTTTTTGGCACTTGATCAATTTTACTCTTGAAATAACTCTCTATGTGCCCAAACAAGTGTGTTTGACTTAGAGATAGGAAAAAGAATTTGATTTGCAAAAACAAACCAAGTGGTCGCAAAGAGTGATCCAAATATGCCAAATTATAGCAAAAACAATTTGGTCTTCAATTTGATTCGATGTTGCATGTTTTGTGTTGCTTTTTGATGTGTTGGCATATGTAACACCCTGAATTTGGGGTATAAAATTTTCTTTTCTAATATTCACCAAATTCAGGTGTTACCCTCTCTTTTTCATGCTTTTCTTTTCTTTTTCTAAATAATGGAGAGTTATTTTGCTATATTAGCGTGATCCCTAGAGGTAATTTGATTGTTGCATTCATGCCATTATATAAGTGAAACAAGTGTCTGAGTCATATTTATATACATCGTAGACGTAATCAGCAGATGTTCACAATTTTTCGAGTATTTTCCCTTTTCCGAAAATCAAAATTTATTTATTTGAGATACCTAAAAATATTTTTTATAAACTCCAAACATATTATTTGTGTCTTTAGGTGCCTTAATCTCTAATTAATTTACTTTGGTCTTGACTCAAAAAAAGGAAATTCCTAAACCTATTTTTCTTATCTCACGAGCATGGCATGGATGATTTTCTTTTCTTTCCTTGCATGTCGATGGTGGTTGGAATCTCCAATTTTCTTGCAAACGTGGACGGCCCACCCCCGCATGCTCCTGCTCTCCCACCCGCGTTGCAGCCCAGCCGCCCGTGCTCCTGCGTTCCCACCTGCCCATGTGCATGGTCGCTGCTAAAGACTTTGTTCCATCAACAACCGCATGCAGCCTGAGCCACTCCCACGACAAAAAAAGGAAAATAACCGCGCCCGGCTTGCATGCGCTGCATGGCTTGCCCAGAAATGCTGCCACGACGTATCCCTTCTCCCATTTCTCTAGTAAGATCGTGCCCCCTTCTCCTCACAGCCTGCCTTGAGACAGGAACCGCCCAGCACGCCGCTAATCTCCGCCATGGCGCCGCCCACTGATGTCGCGCCGTCCACCTCGCCGGAGCACGTCCCCAGCACCCGCGCTCGAGTCCGCCGGGGTGAGAACTCCTTGCCGTCTACCTATTTTTTGCTCCCTCCCCTTCCGTTCCCGGCGGTCGAGCGGCCATGGCTGGCCTGCTCCGCCCCTGTGCACCGGCGTGGCCCGCTGCCTGCGCAGCGTGCGACCAGCCCACCGTCTCGGCGCGCCCTGCGCGTGGCCGGTGTGCCCGCGACTCGCTCGTGCGTCCCCGGCGTGTCGTCGTTGGTGCCCAGCGCAGTAGCCGGCGCGGATTGCCCGCGGCAGACTCGGCGAGGCTAGCGCGGCCTACGCAGCCCCGGCTCGCTCTTTGTGTGGCTCCGCGCAGCAGCAGCCCCGCCGTCCTCGCGAGGTGAGCTTCGTCTACCCCGGTTTACCCCCTTGCGCATAGCCCGTCGCACTCTCGCCGCCGTGCGATTCGCGCTGCGCGTAGCACGTTTGACTTGCGCGTAAGTCACGAGTTGTCGCGCGTGTCGTCGCGCGTTGTTCGCGCGCGCGTTTTGCACGTGGTACGTGCTGATCCGCGTGTAGTTCGCGCTCGTCGCCTCGCTGTTTCGCGTGGTCGCGCGTGTTATTAAATCCGTTTCGACCCATTTGTGTTGCGTTAGCTTTATTATAACTTCATCTACGCGTTAAAATATTATTCACCATGTCATATGTTTTAAGTAATTAAGTAAGCATTTGTTTAATCAATGTTAATTAATTTAGCTTGCTAGGTAAACCTAGTTATAGTTTTTAACTATTGTTTTTTTACAAATATAAATGTTGACAGGATTTATACTAACTTAAATGCTTGTAGTTCGATAAATATCTAGTATGAGCACGGTATACGTTAGTGATTCTCGCGTGGCACGCACGCTGTCCGCGTGCTTCGTCGCCATCCGATTCGCGTTCTGTCGTGCGTGCTGGTTCGCGCGTCATTCACGCTAGACGTGTGCACTGCTTCATGTGTCGTCAGCGTGCTATGTCGCGCGTGTCCGCGCGTCATTCCACACGCTATCGTGCTGTTTCGCGCGTCGTAAACTCGTCTCGCTTAGAATCTCTCGTGCTAATTTTATTACTTATTTATTTGACAGTTGTTAGTGTGGCAGATTAATCAAAACTAAATAGCAGCTATAATTTATGTTTGATAACGTCGAATTAAATGTTATAGATATATTGGTTTAGCGTAAACGCGATATCATCTCGACCGTAGCTTCAAGTTCGACGTTTCTTTTTCCTCACGCGACCGTAGTAACACCCTCTATTTCGTTTTGCATGTTTTATTATGCTCGTATTTGTATGGTGTAATGTTCTTATGCATTTATGTGTTTGCTTGCTTGTGTCTGTTTGTCCTCGCTTCGCGTTGTGAATAGATTACGATCCGTTTCCGAGCTTCGATGAATCAAAGATCAAGCGTTGGCGACCAAGTGATGCAGTTCTTCGAGTTCCACAAGATCGAAGACCCTGAGCATCTGTTTGGTGAAGGCAAGTGTCCCTTGACCTATCTATGTCCTATGCAAGTCTATAATTTACTCCCCTCATTTATATCTTTATAACTAAGGATTGACTAGCTTTTGTTATCCGTGTCCTTGTTTACCTATTTGGTTGGATTATTATTATTGTTTAGCTTTATGCTATTGCTCAACACTAATCAATGAACATGATGAGATTTACCAGTGATACGTTGTTTCCCTTTTATTATGATGTTATACTTGTGGCCTTTAAGGGGGCTCGAGCAGTTTCTCGAGTGCCTCTCCGTAAGCACCTGTTCGTTGAGAGACCACCCGGGATAACAGTGCAACCATGAGGGTGAAATGGGAGGCCCTTAGCTAATTAATTAGAGGAATTAGAGGTGTAGTTGCTTCGCTGTCGTGCCGTCAATGGGGTCCAGGCACAGTGCTTGCTCTGCCGAGGCTGGGTGCCGAGGTTCTTTCGTTTTGCTTTTGTTAGTCACCCCCCCCCTTCGGGGAGAGGTACTGTGTTTATCAAACTGGAGAAACCTAACGGGCGGCTATGACCTCTAGGGAATCTTTGTAAAAGCTACGTAGTGATACCCTGCCGGACCACCTAGGAAGTGATCAATGGGGAGTCATGATCCCCGGGCAAAACAGGAATCACGGCTCATGGGTAAAGTGTGCGACCTCTGCAGAGGGTAATGAAACTGATATACCAGCCGTGCTCACGGTTAAGAGCAGCCTTGGGATCCTATTTGATTAGAGATACTCCGGATACACCTCAGATGATAACTTTAATAATGATGGTGACTTTAATTATGAATTCTAGTATTTCCTCTCTAAGGAGGTACTTTTTGGGATTATAACTTGGGTTTTATGATAAAATCTGGCTTCTACTAACAATAAATACCTGACCAACTAAAAGCAACTGCTTGAGCCTAACCCCACATAAAAGCTAGTCCACTTCAGCTAAACGGGGCATTTGCTGAGTACGTTGATGTGTACTCATCCTTGCTTTACCACAAAACACCAGGTTGTCCACATTGCAACCACTGCCCAGGAGAAGACGAAGCCGTGGAAGGAGACTTCCAGGAGTTCCAAGACTACGACGAGTTCTAGGTGTGGGTTGGCGACAACCCCCAGTCAGCTGCCTGTGAAGGCCCTATCTTTACTGCGTTTCGCTTAGCACTTTGATTTACCCGTTGAGTTGATGACTATGTGGATGTCTCTGACATCATGATGTAATAAGTTAATACTCTTTTAGGTTATTATTCGAGCACTATGCGATGATGTTCATTTATGTAATCGCTGTGTACGTGAATTCTGATCCTGGCACGTACATAGTTTGCATTTGGTTTGCCTTCTGAAACCAGGTGTGACATAAGTGGTATCAAAGCCAGGTTGACTGTAGGACCGTTAGCCTAGAGTAGCATTGGCCGTTTTAAGGACTTATTGATTATTACTTCAACTCATCCTTGATTCTGCTTCAAAATATTGGTCACCTCAACTAATTCTATGTTGTGCTCCTATATGCCCCATTGCCAAAAGTATTTTATTCTAGTGTGGTCTATACTCTTCTCAATGTATTAGATCTGATCTCACTCTTGTGCTTGCAAGATCTTTGTAGATGCCCCCTGACCATGACCTTATTGTCTTTTGGGATTCTTTTATCTTTCGTCATTAGATTGCTACCATTTGACCGTCTCTATTCCCTTGGTATTGACATGCCCTTGATTCTTCAATACTCTTGTTTCAAATACTTACATCTGAATTTCTCCTACCTACTTGAACACTCCAGTTTATATGACCATGACCTTCTTGTCTTCTGAGATCCCTTCCTATTCCACTGATAAGTTGTCATTCTTCGCCTTTTTCTATTCCCTTGTATTGGTATGCCCGTATCCTTGCAATCTGGCATACCCCAATGACTGTTCAAGACATTTCAGTTAACATGTCCTTGACCACCCTTGTTTCTTAATGATCCATGAGCGGTCATTTTACTTTGCACATCCTTGGTGATCCCGTTAATTCCTTATAACTTCCTTTGGTAATGAATTTTTACTTCAACTCTTCTGTTGGAACCTCACAGATCTTATCCTTAATTGTTTTCTCTACTTCGTCACTTTGCGAGTCTTGCCTTAACTCTGTCCATGGATTATGCTTTTCATCATTATCACCTTTATCCTTATCACCTCTATATCTTACCTTGATGTTTATCTTATACCAGCGTTTAAAATATCCTCTTTTCCATCTCAATCTGAGCATTGTATTTTACCTACTTTTCCCTTGGTTGTATCCTCTTCTTTGTCACCTGCGAGTTTTTAACTCTATCCTTTGTTGTGTTTTTGTTCGTTATTTCCTTTACGCTTCTCATCACTCTATCCTACCTTGTGATTACATTATGTCTGTTATCTAAAATCTCCAATTTCCTACCCCAATCTGAGAGCGGTGTTTCACTTATCTTACCCCTCGCAATATCCTCTTCTTTACCGTGTGTAAGCCTTGACATAACTCTATTCTTTGTTGTAATTATGCCACTGGCTCTCCAGTGCCCTCATCTTTTCTCTCATACCCTTGTCTGTTATCGCCTTTGAACCTTGCGTTATAGACGTCTTCTACCTAAATGCTTACCTTGAACACATCTTTTAAAAGCCTCCCATTTCTTTCAACTTAGTTTGAGAACTGCGAGTTACCCATCTCTCCCTTGATTTCTTTTCACTCCTTGCCGCCTTACAAGTTTTATCACCCTCACCTTGTCGTCCATCGATCTTGCCTTGATACTCATCTTTATTCCTACTCCTTAAAAATCCCCTCTCTTCCACCTCAATTTGAGAGTGGCAATTTACCTATCTGGCCCATGGACGTACCCTTTTGTCTTAACTCCATCCTTTGAGGTACTTATACCTTTTGTCTTATGCCTAATTATCTCCTCCCATACACATCCTTGTCCATTATTACCTTTAAAACCCTCGTAATATATATGCACTTGCCTACTTTATTACCTTGAACGTACCCTTTTAAGCCTCCTCTTTTCCATCCCTGTTTGGGGATAATGCCTCATCTATTTCATCATTGACTGCTCCACCTTCTTTGGCACCTTGCAAGTCTTGTCTAGAATACATCCTTGGTTTTGTGTTTGACTATTATCACCTTAACCCTTGTCATCCCTTGATCTATACCTTGATGCTTATCATGTACCCATGTTTTAAAGCCGCCTCTCCCATTTCAGTTCAAGAGTGATGTCTTACCCTTCCCGCTCTTGTTCGTTCCCTTTTCCTCTATTGTATTGCAAGTCTTAGCTAGCTTTTGTTTGATATCACCCTTACCTTTGTAATCTCTAGATCTTGCCTTGATGTTCTCAGGGCTGCTTTTTGGAACCTCCCCTTTTCTATCTCAACTCGAGAGTAGGGTTCTACCCATTATGCCCTTGGTCACATCCTTTTCCTAGTCTCTTACAATCTTTGCTTTAACTCCTTTCTTTATGGTGCTCGTGCTCCTATCCTGCACGTATTGTTCTTCTTCTCCTCTTTCGACAACCTTAGAGATTAGTTATTCCCTTTTTAGGAAAGACCACCATTGAGTTAACATTAACGTATAGCAACGAGATGTTTGTTGTTGTATGCTTGTGTTGTTTGTCTTTGTGTTATGACTGATTTGCTTCTTCGTGATGAGTGTTGACGTGTTGTGGCCCTTAGTCCACAATGACATCAGTTTACTAGGTGAGTACCATAGAGTTAGGTAGTTGGGTGTTCCCCCTGTTCTCTCTTTAATTCATCTATAGTTGCCTTTTCTATCTATAATCTTTCCTCTTGCACCTGTCCGGTTGGCAACCTCCAACCTCCCTTAATCAGTCAAGATTAGGGTCGTCAACATCTTCACCAAATGCATATCAACGCTCATGTTAAGGGGGTTAGCTGCTAACCCCAATGAAGACAATGCGATCAACATCAACCAACAAGATCAATGTGGCGCAGCGGAAGCATGGTGGGTCCTAACCCATAGGTCCAAGAGATCCTCAAGAATTGCATCAATCGGTCTCAAGCATCTGAAGGTCAAAGCAACCAATCCGCAAGTTAGAGTTGTCAAAGCCAAAGTTGAGTCACGAGAAGCTATGAAAGATCAATGAACCAATCTCATCTTATTGCTAGCCTCTTCTTGAATCTCGAGGGCGAGATTCCTGTTAAGGGGGTTAGATTTGTAACACCCTGAATTTGGGGTATAAAATTTTCTTTTCTAATATTCACCAAATTCAGGTGTTACCCTCTCTTTTTCATGCTTTTCTTTTCTTTTTCTAAATAATGGAGAGTTATTTTGCTATATTAGCGTGATCCCTAGAGGTAATTTGATTGTTGCATTCATGCCATTATATAAGTGAAACAAGTGTCTGAGTCATATTTATATACATCGTAGACGTAATCAGCAGATTTTCACATTTTTTCGAGTATTTTCCCTTTTCCGAAAATCAAAAAATATTTATTTGAGATACCTAAAAATATTTTTTATAAACTCCAAACATATTATTTGTGTCTTTAGGTGCCTTAATCTCTAATTAATTTACTTTGGTCTTGACTCAAAAAAAAGGAAATTCCTAAACCGATTTTTCTTATCTCACGAGCATGGCATGGATGATTTTCTTTTCTTTCGTTGCATGTCGTTCCTGCATGCGATGGTGGTTGGAATCTCCAATTTTCTTGCAAACGTGGACGGCCCACCCCCGCATGCTCCTGCTCTCCCACCCGCGTTGCAGCCCATCCGCCCGTGCTCCTGCGTTCCCACCTGCCCATGTGCATGGTCGCTGCTAAAGACTTTGTTCCGTCAACAACCGCATGCAGCCTGAGCCACTCCCACGACAAAAAAAGGAAAATAACCGCGCCCGGCTTGCATGCGCTGCATGGCTTGCCCAGAAATGCTGCCACGACGTATCCCTTCACCCATTTCTCTGGTAAGACCGTGCCCCCTTCTCCTCACAGCCTGCCTTGAGCCAGGAACCGCCCAGCACGCCGCTAATCTCCGCCATGGCGCCGCCCGCTGATGTCGCGCCGTCCACCTCGCCGGAGCACGTCCCCAGCACCCGCGCTCGAGTCCGCCGGGGTGAGAACTCCTTGCCGTCTACCTATTTTTTGATCCCTCCCCTTCCGTTCCCGGCGGTCGAGCGGCCATGGCTGGCCTGCTCCGCCCCTGTGCACCGGCGTGGTCCACTGCCTACGCAGCGTGCGACCAGCCCACCGTCTCGGCGCGCCATGCGCGTGGCCGGTGTGCCCGCGACTCGCTCGTGCGTCCCCGGCGTGTCGTCGTTGGTGCCCAGCGCAGTAGCCGGCGCGGATTGCCCGCGGCAGACTCGGCGAGGCTAGCGCGGCCTACGCAGCCCCGGCTCGCTCTTTGTGTGGCTCCGCGCAGCAGCAGCCCCGTCGTCCTCGCGAGGTGAGCTTCGTCTACCCCGGTTTGCACAGCCCGTCGCACTCTCGCCGCCGTGCGATTCGCGCCGCGCGTAGCACGTTTGACTTGCGCGTAAGTCACGAGTTGTCGCGCGTGTCGTCGCGTGTTGTTCGCGCGCGCGTTTTGCACGTGGTACGTGCTGATCCTCGTGTAGTTCGCGCTCGTCGCCTCGCTGTTTCGCGTGGTCGCGCGTGTTATTAAATCCGTTTCGACCCATTTGTGTTGCGTTAGCTTTATTATAACTTCATCTACGCGTTAAAAATATTATTCACCATGTCATATGTTTTAAGTAATTAAGTAAGCATTTGTTTAATCAATGTTAATTAATTTAGCTTGCTAGGTAAACCTAGTTATAGTTTTTAACTATTGTTTTTTTACAAATATAAATGTTGACAGGATTTATACTAACTTAAATGCTTGTAGTTCGATAAATATCTAGTATGAGCACGGTATACGTTAGTGATTCTCGCGTGGCACGCACGCTGTCCGCGTGCTTCGTCGCCATCCGATTCGCGTTCTGCCGCGCGTGCTGGTTCGCGCGTCGTTCACGCTAGACGTGTGCACTGCTTCATGTGTCGTCAGCGTGCTATGTCGCGCGTGTCCGCGCGTCGTTCCACACGCTATCGTGCTGTTTCGCGCGTCGTAAACTCGTCTCGCTTAGAATCTCTCGTGCTAATTTTATTACTTATTTATTTGACAGTTGTTAGTGTGGCAGATTAATCAAAACTAAATAGCAGCTATAATTTATGTTTGATAACGTCGAATTAAATGTTATAGATATACTGGTTTAGCGTAAACGCGATACCATCTCGACCGTAGCTTCAAGTTCGACGTTTCTTTTTCCTCGCGCGACCGTAGTAACACGTTCTATTTCGTTTTGCATGTTTTATTATGCTCGTATTTGTATGGTGTAATGTTCTTATGCATTTATGTGTTTGCTTGCTTGTGTCTGTTTGTCCTCGCTTCGCGTTGTGAATAGATTACGATTCGTTTTCGAGCTTCGATGAATCAAAGATCAAGCGTTGGCGACCAAGTGATGCAGTTCTTCGAGTTTCACAAGATCGAAGACCCTGAGCATCTGTTTGGTGAAGGCAAGTGTCCCTTGACCTATCTATGTCCTATGCAAGTCTATAATTTACTCCCCGCATTTATATCTTTATAACTAAGGATTGACTAGCTTTTGTTATCCATGTCCTTGTTTACCTATTTGGGTTGGATTATTATTATTGTTTAGCTTTATGCTATTGCTCAACACTAATCAATGAACATGATGAGATTTACCAGTGATACGTTGTTTCCCTTTTATTATGATGTTATACTTGTGGCCTTTAAGGGGGCTCGAGCAGTTTCTCGAGTGCCTCTCCGTAAGGACTTGTTCGTTGAGAGACCACCCGGGATAACAGTGCAACCATGAGGGTGAAATGGGAGGCCCTTAGCTAATTAATTAGAGGAACTAGAGGTGTAGTTGCTTCGCCGTCGTGCCGTCAATGGGGTCCAGGCACAGTGCTTGCTCTGCCGAGGCTGGGTGCCGAGGTTCTTTCGTTTTGCTTTTGTTAGTCACCCCCCCTTAGGGGAGAGGTACTGTGTTTATCAAACTGGAGAAACCTAACGGGCGGCTATGACCTCTAGGGAATCTTTGTAAAAGCTACGTAGTGATACCCTGCCGGACCACCTAGGAAGTGATCAATGGGGAGTCATGATCCCCGGGCAAAACAGGAATCACGGCTCATGGGTAAAGTGTGCGACCTCTGCAGAGGGTAATGAAACTGATATACCAGTCGTGCTCACGGTTAAGAGCAGCCTTGGGATCCTCTTTGATTAGAGATACTCCGGATACACCTCAGATGATAACTTTAATAATGATGGTGACTTTAATTATGAATTCTAGTATTTCCTCTCTGAGGATGTACTTTTTGGGATTATAACTTGGGTTTTATGATAAAATCTGGCTTCTACTAACAATAAATACCTGACCAACTAAAAGCAACTGCTTGAGCCTAACCCCACATAAAAGCTAGTCCACTTCAGCTAAACGGGGCATTTGCTGAGTACGTTGATGTGTACTCATCCTTGCTTTACCACAAAACACCAGGTTGTCCACATTGCAACCACTGCTCAGGAGAAGACGAAGCCGTGGAAGGAGACTTCCAGGAGTTCCAAGACTACGACGAGTTCTAGGTGTGGGTTGGCGGCAACCCCCAGTCAGCTGCCTGTGAAGGCCCTATCTTTACTGCGTTTCGCTTAGCACTTTGATTTACCCGTTGAGTTGATGACTATGTGGATGTCTCTGACATCGTGATGTAATAAGTTAATACTCTTTTAGGTTATTATTCGAGCACTATGCGATGATGTTCATTTATGTAATCGCTGTGTACGTGAATTCTGATCCTGGCACGTACATAGTTCGCATTTGGTTTGCCTTCTGAAACCAGGTGTGACAGCATAAATCACCAAAAATGGGGAGATTGAAAGGGAAATGTGTCCTTGGGCAATTTATATAATGTTTTGGTGATTAAGTGCCCAACACGTTTCTTTAAGTCCTAATGTGTCAAAGGTTGAAAAGTGCAAATCAAGGCATGAGGTATGTTTCTAGACTTAGTACATTTGTTTTTGAATACTAATGAAGTTCTCTAAGTGCTAGAAACAGTGAGAAAAGAAGAAGAAAAGAAACCGAAAAGACTTGGCTCTGTGCAGCCAAACTTCAGCTCAGTCTGGCACACCGGACAGTGTCCGGTGCGCCAGGCTGGTCTCCAGTGAAAAGGCTGCTCTCGGGAATCGACGACGACGTACGGCTAAAAATCACCAGACTGTCCGGTGGTGCATCGGACTGTCCGGTGAGTCATCCGCGGCGAACTCGTCGCCCTCGGGAAAAGCAAAAAGGCGACGTGGCTATAATTCACCGGACTGTCCCGGTGGTGCACCGGACTGTCCGGTGAGCCAACGGTCGCCAGCGCCAACGGTCGGCCGCGCAATCTTCGCGCGACACGTGGACTGCTCCAACGGTCGGCTGGTGCACCGGACTGTCCGGTGTGCACCGGACAGTGTCCAGTGCGCCAATCAGCCCAGAGGAGCAACGATCGGATATGCCAAATTTGGAAGGAGATCTGGCACCAGACCGTCTACAGGACCTGTCCGGTGGCACACCAGACTGTCCGGTGCACCACTCGACAGAAGACATGGATAGCCTTCCTTGTTGGCCTCCAACGGCTCCTAGCTGTGGATTTGAGTCTTGTGTGTGTTGCTCTCCCCTCCCTTACTTCTGTGCTTCTTTTGTGATCATTATTGTAAGGGCGAGAGGCTCCAAGTTGTGGAGATTTCTCGCAAACGGGAGAAAGACTAAGGAAGAAAGCCGTGGTATTCAAGTTGATCATTGGATCACTTGAAAGGGGTTGAGTGTAACCCTCGTCCATTGGGACACCACAACGTGGAAGTAGTGTTACTTGGCCGAACCATGTGATAAAAATCACGTGTCTCGTGTGCTGCTTCTTGTGATTGCTTTGTTCGCACGAGAATGTTTCTTAGCCACTTGACTACACTAACATCTTGATAATCAAGTTTGTGGCTATTTAGTGTTTGATTTTTACAGGATCACCTATCCACCCCTCTAGGTGCTCTCAACCCTTCTGCCGAGGACTGGATATAAGGAAGCACTTACTCACCTGCAGTTGTTGTTGCTTGGAGCTCTGGTTACTAACTTAGTCTGTGTTTGATTTTTTTTTATTTGTGAGATTGAGGATGTTGTGTTTGATGGCCTGAGAATCCGGCGCCAGCTGCCCTATGCTCACATCCTGTGCTATATATTTGCACAACTAATTCACCCCCTCAGTTCTATACAGCCTTGAGAGCTACACGCTTATCTTTTGGAGTCTACAAGCCTCAGCTAGAGGATATCCTATGCCCTGGCACTCACTGAGACACTACTTCTACTAGGCACTTGACTCCAGAGAGAGACGAGGATGAAAAGCTCAGACAACTTAAGCTACTCGGAGCTACAATTGATTCTTCAGATTTTTCAGATGATGATCTTGCTCCTCCGCCACTGCCTCTAGATTTTCTAGCTCGTACACATGATGCAGAGGCCAGTGGCTCCAGCTCAGTACCCCCTCCAGTACCTCAGACACCTGACCTTGCGTTCTCCGCTCTTCTTCAGCACCTCATTCAATAGCAGGAGTGTCAGGCAGCAGAGCAGGCTTGCCTTACCGCAGAGCAGGCACGAATGGTAGCTGGGTAGGCTCGCCGTGATGAGGAGCTTCTCCTGGTTCATCAGAGGCACGATGATCGGATGCTTACACGGGTTGAGAACATTCAACATCGCTTGGACATGTTTTAATAGTTGTTGCTTGCAGGAAGGGTAGAGCACCTAGCCTTCATATAGTATATCCTTTAGCACACCGGTGCTCCTGTGCCTTCAGTTCAGTCAGCTCCACCCCTGCTCTTCAGAATGCATTAGTCCCAGCTATTGGGAGTCAGTCTATTGGACTTGCAGTCTCCCTGCTCCAGCAAGTCACCCTTGACTTCTCCACCTAGGCTGAGGAAATTGGGAGTGCTTAGAAGACAGTTCCACCTGTGTGCTCAATGGTTTTACTCCTTCAGTGGCAGTGATTGTGCCAGCATCAGCACCGACACTAGCTCCAGTTCTTCAGGCTCAGTCGTCAACCGCTTCCGAGTCAGCACCTGCTCCAACTTCTATAGCAGATCCTGGATCGAACTTTGACTTTGACCTTGATGGTGTGTTTGAGCTTTCTCCTTGCCCTCGCACTGATGCACCTGCAGCCCCACCTCAGGATCCATAGATTAGGGCATACCTTTTGGTGCTTGCCGCTAAAGGGGGAGAGAGAAGTGTATGAGAGTTAGGGGAGCTAGAGAGAGATTCTTTTGGTGTTTGATTTGTTATGCTTGTGTGATACTCTCTTGTGACCCCGGCTTTTGCTTAAACGCTTAATGGTATGCTCTCATGACTTGTGCGTTTTGGTTATATATGTTTTCACTCTCTATATGCACTTGTCATGTAATACTTGTTATCTATGTCGTGTATATGCACTTATGTCTTTATCATATTATACATTACTCTCTTGTCAAAATATATGATTATCACTAACCATTTTTTAGAAATTTGACAAGAACCAAAAACAAAATTCTCTCATACTCCTATAAGGTTGTCATCAATAACCAAAAGAAGGATATTGAAAGCATCTGCCCCTAGTTGGTTTTAGTGATTAATGACAATGTAAGATTATTGTGACTAACGTATGTTTTGCAGACTACACGGCAAGTAAGTCACAATGCAGGTAACTGGACTTCAACAAAACACCACAGATGATGGAAAACAGAGAGATGACTAAGGAACGATCTATAAAAGGTCAAAGACTGCTAGTTCTAAGTGTCGAAAGAGTTATTTGATACTTAGATTAGAAATAGGCCTTTTTATTTTTTAGCCGTACTATAAAGGGGAGTTTTTTATGAGTAACTTGACCTAGACATGTCTCATGTAGTGTGGCAGGCTTCACATGCATAAAACTAGTGATAGGCATCTCACATAGGTCCACAAAAAAGTTAGAGCAAAAAACCGGTTTGAAAAGCACTTGGAATAGTAAAACAGTTCCTCTGCTGGGTTACCGGACCGATCTAGTGGCACACCGGACTGTCCGGACAGAGAGGCCACCCTGTGCTCGCTCTGGTAGTGGGCACCGGACCGGTCTGGTGGCCTAGCGGACCGATCTTCCAGAGAGCCCTACAGATTAGGTTTGTCAGCCTGGTGCACCGGACCGTTCCAGGCTTGCACCGGTGGTAGGTCGTACCTTGTCAATGCAATGGCTAGTTTTGACAACTAGGCGTTGATGGCACACCGGTGACGCACCGGTCTGGTCCTGTGCGCCAGCCGAGAGCTTGTGCAATAATGACTAGTTTTTGGAGGTTGGGGTATTTATACGCCTCCACTAGCCACATTCATTGTCTTGCTACCCCCAAACATATAGCATTCATTGCTTTGAGTTTGCAAGTCCCATTTGCATAGTGAGGTGATTAGAAAATCATAATCCCATGATTAGTGCCTCATTAGTACAAGAGAGAGCCACCTAGAGCACCCACCATTCACATTAGGCTTGTCATGGTCAAGTGAAAGTCTAGAGCTTGTTACTCTTAGTGATCGGTATCACCTAGACAGCTCGATGGCATTTGGAGCATGTTGATCACCCTAGAGGATTTGTTGGTGATTCGGCTCAGAGATTGTACGTGGTCGTGAGGGATCCACCACGCTGGAGATGCAAAGGGTCATCTCATAGTGAGCACTTGGTCCTTGCGATGACTAAGGGGGAGCTATACCCTTGCGCGGGTGCTTTAACAAGGACAAGTGGAGAGTGTTGACTCTCTGATACCTTGGGAAAAATTCAGAGGAGTTTCTTGCCTTTTGCTTTACATTCTGCAATTACTTTGAGCAATTTACCTTGAGTATTTTCATTCCTAGTACTTGCCATGATGACTTAGGGTTTGTTTAGCATTTCCTAGCTTTTGTGACCTAGCTAAGTAGTTGGGTGAAGTTGGGCTCTTGTCTAGGGTTTAATCTTTTTGCAAGAAATTTAGAAAAGCTCAATTGAGCCCCCTCCTCTTGGACATCGTGATCCTTTAAGACCTTTCACTTGTGCACTACATCCCAACCATTAAGATGCTCTTTGGTTTGCCACGCATATGAGAGATAATAAACTTGTGTGGCCAACATGTATACTTGACAAACTTTCACGAAACCTTGTCAACTTTTTATCATAGACTGCACATATGATATCATGATATTTAGACAAGTTTCATAATTTTCTAACTTTGTTTAAATTTTGAATAATTTTAAAACAACTAGACCACAAATTCGTGGTCATGTTTGGTGAATAAGATTTTCGAAATTTCTGGTTTGTTCCTAGATACGACCTCAACTTATACTCAATAACATGAATATCTTTTTCCATTCATTTTAATCCATTATTCGAATGATTTGCAGTTCAAAATTGAATTATTTGAAGAAATTTAATTAGATGAAATAAATTTACTAAATATATCAAACACTTCGATAAATGTGCCAAAATTGGATATGTAGTTCTAGGTACCGTAAGAATACAATAGAAAAAGTTTGAGGGCAAGAAGGAAAAGATAAAAATATTTTACCGAGTGTCAAACAAAGGAAACTAGGCAAAGAGACTTTCTTTGTCGAGTGCTGCGGTAGGACACTCGACAAAATTAACAGCAGCTCACGGTTGTTAGCTGTTGTCGACGGTTTGTCGAGTGTCGAACTATGCTGAGTGTTCAACACTAGGCAAAAGACTGTTTGTCGAGTGATATCCTTTGCCGGGTGTCTGACTCTAGGCAAAAAAAAACTCTTTCCGGAGTATCTTTCTTTGCCGAAAGCATGGATCTAGGTAAATCACCTGTTTGTCGAGTGTTTCTCGGCAAATAGGTAAGTACTTGGCAAAGAACATGTATCCGGTGGTGGATGAAATACTATATTTGTTTACAGGACTTCAAGTCCACTTGCATATCTAGCTAGGTTCATCAGACATAAGGCATAAAATCTGTCCTCGTTTTTCGGAGATGTTCACTGTGCGTGATAGTTTTGGTTACCAATAAAGCATGTTCATCGTCCCCAAAAACTGGTGTTAGCTCTTTACCTGGACCAAGGGAATCATTTGACGCGCGGCCTTTTGTAGCCTTCCTGCCGTTAGCAAACAGACACAAACGGAACTGTTTGCATGTCCTGAGACAAACCTACTAGAGATGCTACTGCTACACCAGACACGCATATTGCGGCGTATGCTTCTGATTCTCGAGCAGCTATGTTTTCAGAGTTCGTCAGAGGGTTAAAAGCTCAAAGAACGGATCGGATCGGAGCAGAATTCATGCCCAGTTCAGTTCATGCACTGACCACCTACACGTACATCTTCTTGTACGGAAACTAATTGATTACCCAATTGGGAATCAGGCTCAATCCACGATGGTCCATGCCCCCAGTTAAGAAGCCGTTTGCAATGAATCGGCCTGTCGATGAGTACCGGTAAAGATTGGGAGGATCCAGCTCGGTGGATTGCCGGATTGGGAATAATCATATAAACTTCCTAGGTGCAAAAGCACATCTAGCTGGTCTATGTAATATTCCTCGAGTCCTCTCTTTTGTCACACAACAAAGCAGAGGTTTAAAGCATAACCTAGTCGTTGGTTCCCTCCTAACACTTTTTAGTACCGGTTCTTAGTTAAAACCGCTGCGAATGCCCCACCCCTATAAATTAATATCGGTTTTCAGTTACAACAGCTATAAATGTTTTCCCCTATAAATTCGGCCTTCTCCAAGCCTTTCTCATTCGTGAACTCGTATGTCTCACAATTATTGACTATAAAGACACCTTGTCATTGCCATAGCATGCAGCACTGATGCCCCACCCCTGGTGAGCGCATCCAAAACTAAAGATTTGTTCTTATGGTATTATTCTTGTGTATCTTTGCTATAGAGTTTGCATTTTTATATGCTTGCAAAATGATGTTTGTTCATATTTTTTCTTTTTATTTCCTTTTTGTTTGTTGTCCATAATGCTTACATCTTTTTATTTTATAACCAGTACATCCATTATTGTGAGCGCAACATTAAACTCAAATTTTCTATGTTATATATGGTTTTCATAGGAATCTTGCTAACATGGTCGCCGACTCGCCGTGAAATGGAGAAGTTGAATCATGAACTAATCCTTGGGCGGAAAATATGAAAGTACATCCAACTACCACCTAACCCTTAGGGCTATAAGTGATGTATTATGAGCGATGATTTGGTAAACTAGCTCTTAGCTCTGGTTGAATAGATATTTTTTATTTCGTTCGCTAAGGGCTAGTTGGCGGCTAAGGCATGTTCACCATCGGCCAGAGACGAAGTGTTCTCACTTAACCTTCTTTTCATTGTTATCATGTCACTATGTATAATATTGTGAGTGATGTTTTAGCTAGAAGCGATGCTAAAGGTCCTCACGGATAGCGACTTAGTAACATACTGTGTTATGATCTCATCATGATTCGATAAGGACGCTTACACTTATCATGATCGATAGGGATTCTTAAACTTAGCCGGCAAGTAACAAAAAATAGCAAAAGGAGGTCATGTCCCCACAAGGCAAGGAACCAGATTTTGGTTGACCATTCACGCGCACATCGTGCACCAGCACGCGCACGTCGTGCACCAGTTATTTTATCGTGAATCGTCGAGACTGGGAGAAGCCATAGAATTTAGGAACATTAGAAGTTCATCATTAACTACAATGAAATGCATTTTGTATTTTAGAAAAATTGATAGAATGAAAGCCTTTACACTCTTATTAATATGATGTACCAGTCCTAAACCCATTTATATGGGAATTTTGGATAAGATTAGGTAGAGGTTGTAAGTCCTATTGCAAGAATAGTCTACTTTTTATAATAGAATCCTTGTTTTTATGAGAATTCTATTATAAAAAAAGTTCTTTGATAGGAAAAGAATAGTGAGGACACAATATACCAAAAACTTTTGTTCTATATAATGATAATGGAGGGATTCGTTCTAAGAATATTGTACAGAGGAATTCGACACATAAAAGTATAGAAAGTAGACAATTTTTAGATTAATTTCTGAATATAAATCATGAACGGAATTACGAAAACTAGCATGCAAACCTCTATCATACTAGAAAATAGTATGTCTAGTACGATCATCTCATTAAATAAGAACAGATACACGATTAAATATCAAGATCATACTGATCAAACATACTAGGTCGACAATTATGAAGGTGATGTCGATGAACTGTAGGCGAAGGTGAGTAATCAAGTGAAGTACTTCCCAAAACCTTATTCGCTCTCTCCTAGTGCAAGGTCTTGAAGGTGAAGGGTTTCATAGACCTGCTCTCCCTGATCTGTGGTGCACATTGACGCTCGAGGTGGAGGAGGCTATGGTGGTGACACAATATCAAGCAGAAGCTAAACTCAAATTGAGTCTGATTATTTTTGGAGACGATCAGTGGGTTAGGGAAAGGAGGTCACGTCCCTGCAAATAAAGGGACCCCGGACCATTCACACGCACATCGCGTGCTCTTGTCCTTCACCATGCCCTAGCACAGCCAAGCAAGGTGAGCACGCACGTCTGTGTGGACTTCCCACTTCCCTCCTCACCTCCATCATTTGGTGGGAGAGGGAAGCCTTTGCTTATATGTTGGAGTCCACCCACTTGGACAAGCAATTTGGGACTAATAGTTCCAACATTACTTGCTATACAAGGCCATTTGAGAGTCATTTGGAAATAAATGAATTTATCTATGGGTCAAGCCTAAATATTCCAACAATCCTTCACCAGAACTCAAATGCCCATTTAGATATTTGCGAGCTCTAAGTGATGTCAATCCACAACTTGTACAATGAACTATAATTTGAATTGCATGTCTTATGCGAACTGATTTCACTAATGTCATAACTGGTACTAAGCTACCCAAAACCCTCTTCACAGGTGGAGCATATGCCTCGTACTCCATGGTCTCTTTATGAGTTTACTAGAGACCACCCAAATCTCATAGGCTATGACGTTAGACAATCGGACTTATAGGAAAACATGTTTGCTACTTAAAGCCAACGAAACACATTAAGGCCTGAAGCCAACTTGCCTTATAGCTTTTGAGAGTATTGCATCTCCCCTTAGAGAGGGTCAGATCTTACTCTCCTCAGTTCATCAATGACCTATTCTTCATAGGACCTAATTCACGAGACCTTTGACACATAGGCTGGGTTACCTTCATGGTAACTCAGATAGGTCTCACATCGATCTCCCTCGATATATTTTCTATCACATTATGTGGGTAAAGGGGTCTGACAGGTTTTTATTTGTTTGAATATAAGTCACACTTATCACTATGGAGTTTCTTGACTTCATGACATATTTCGATCATCTTTTAATGTGTATCTATGCCTTCCTATTATCCTTAGAACTATTCACTTTGTCAATCATAGTTTGATTGCCACGATTCATCTAGATAGCTGAGATTGATTTTTTTTCAACTACCAGTAAGTCCATCAAGAGTTCATGCAACCATTCTGCCTGAAAAGTGGCTATACCAAGAGCGATGAGCTCGCCTCCATGGTTTACCTCATCAAGATGGTGTACTTATGGGACCTACATGATATTGCACATCCACTAATGGTAAGACATACCCACTAGTAGCATAAATCTCATCCATAGATGTTATCCATTTCAAATCATTATATCCCTCAAACACTATGTGGTGCCTAGAATAGTGAATTACGTAACTCATTGTACCCTTCAAGTAGCATAAAACCCATTCTAAAGCATGCCAGTGAAATGAACCTAGGTTTGACATGAATCTACTCAACTTGCTCACAACAAAACAAATGTCGGGCCTTGTTGCGCTACAAGATACAAGAGAGAACTGATAATTTGAGAATACTTCAATTGGTCTATATCAGTTCTCTTGTTCTTTCATAGTGTCACGTTGGGATCATAAGGTGTTGACAAAGGTTTATAGTATATGAAACTAAAGCGGCTCAAAATCTTCTCAACATAGTGAGATTCCAAAAGAGTAATCCCATCATCTACATTAATCAACTTTATATTCAGAATAACATCAGCTTCTCTCGGGTCTTTCATATCAAAGCTCTTTGAAAAGGAAGACTTTATTTCATTGATCACATCAATGTTTGTGCCAAATATCATTATGTCATCCATGTATAGGCACAATATAAACTCCATCACTCCTACCATAGAGGCAGTATACACATATGTTGGTCACTTGTTCTCAAATGCTATGAATCAAGAACAAGGCAACATAAGTGTTAATGGTTAAAGACCTTCGTCCTTCGAGACATTATCTCCCTTAGGATGTAATGATCTTCGGACAAAGGTCATGAAGGACGTACCTTCATCATTTCAATAAGCAAGGATGTAAATAGAGACATATGAAATACGAAGGGAATATGAATAATCATTTCAAATCGTTATACTATTCATATTCTTCTTATATTAACATGAACAAACATCAACGATATTTAAATTACATTTGTACCTTCGGCTTCACAGAAGGTAAAAGAGCAGAAGTGACGTAGGAGTGATTACAAATCAGCATGAATAGTACGGTGTTACTGTTCATCTATTTATAGGCACAGGACGCAGCCTGGATGAAATTACATTCATATCCTTGACATTCACTGTTAACCACAAGGCAAGCTGTTGAGGACTAAGCAGTCTTTCCCCCTTAAGTCGGTTTCTCCTTTCACCAACGTTAACGTGCTGAGCTGAAGCTTCTTCAGCCACATCTTCGGAGCTAGCTTGTCCTTCGTTCAGACTGCACCTTCATACCACGCACACCTTCATCTCAAAGTCCAAGCCTCCTATAACAGTCTGTGTTATACTGAAAAACACGTTAGTTAGGTTTTTTGAGGACCTTCGGAAGAGGAAGGCCCCAACAGTAGCCCCTCGCAGTATTAATTTGTTTTCACTTTTAACAAATTCAGACTGTGACATGAATGAAGGCCTTTAGCCGAAGGTCCGAAAAAACACCTTCCCTTCTCTAGAATAGCGAAAATCAATGACAAGTAGGGCCTGCCAAGTTGCAATGCGCTTGGGCATATAAATAGATACCCGCAGCGACAGCATTTGCTGCGCCATTTCAATCGCTTGTGCTATTTTCTCAAGTTATAGTTTTCTTGCTGTCAGATTTCACTTGTTTTGTGAGCTTTGACATTTGATCAAGTGCCCATCAAATGGCTGACGAGAAGAAGGTTGTTGATCCTGCACTAGCTGGTTTTTATAAGGCTATGGAGAAAACAAACACAGAGAAAATTATAAATGAAATACTAGCTGATTTGTCTGAAGATTCTGACGATAGCGGAAGCTTTGATATGGAAACTGAAGACGAAGATGCTGAAAATCGGCCCTAGCGACCAAATCACACCATCTTCGGAAAATCTTCCATTAAGTAGAGCCAAATTGATGCTATGAAAGGGAGATATTTCTGAGATATTTCTATTGTGAGAGCTGGAGGGGACAGTGTCGCCCCTGCTCCTGAAGAAGATAAAGTGGTTGTTTACATGAGCTTCATGAAGGCAGTTCTTCAGTTTCCGCTGAGCAAATTCCTGGTTGAAGTGCTGAAGACCTTCGAAATTTTCCTTCATCAGATTACCCCTGAAGCCATTATCAGGATGGGGGTTTTCATTTGGGCGGTGAGAAGCCAAGGGCTAGAGCCAAGCGCAAAATGCTTCTGCAACATGCACGAGCTGCTGTATGAGACAAAGGCTACTGGCAAGGAGCAGGATCACAACAACTTTGGTTGTTATGGCTTCGTGCCTCGCCCTGATGTAAGCTATCCAGTTCCAACATTTCGGAAAAGGTGGCCAGGAGCCTGGATGGAAGAATGGTTTTATGTGAAGAATAATTTAGTTGAGAGGGAAGATATAAAAGGAATTATTCAACGCCCCATTTGGACTCGCTTCGGCATCAGGAGGCCAGCCACCGCTCTTGGGAATGATATAGAAGCATGCCAGAGAAACTTCAACACTGTGTGTACTTTTATTGGCACAAGAGACTTGGTTCAAGAACACATCACCTACAGAGTATGGCCGCTCGTGAGTGAATGGGAGATGCCAAAGGAGGCTGCTGCCGGGTCTAGTCAGGGCGGCCTGGTCTATTTGAAATATACCTTCAGATATAGAGGCGAGTTTTGTGACGGAACCTCCCAAGTAATTAGGCCCACCTACAGTTGTCCTTGTCTAACAGACATCAGACACCCCGTAGATGTTCCTAAGTCACTTGACAAGTTCGGTATCTTTCCTTACCTTACCAGGAACGTTTCACCTGTCTTGCAGACATTATAGAACATCGGAGATAAAGAAATGCGGAAGCGATTACATAACTTACATTTATTTTAAAAGCAAGCTCAAGTTGTTTTATTACAAACCAGAACTAAAAAGGCGAGTGCTGAGTAGTAATATTATACAAACCAAGGGAGGCACAAACTCCTCCCGATAAGTTTTAAGCAAAAGATCCTATGTGGAGGACCAAGTCCTCCCGCACTTCAGTCTTGTTTTTCTTCATTTGGTACCACCTTGGAGCAAAAGCAACAAAAATTTGTTGCTTCCTCACCTAAAAACAACAAAGGGATAAACCCTGAGTATGGAATTACTCAGCAAGTCTTACCCGACTAAGGAAAAGACTCTCAAGGGTATGCTGGATAAATAGGAGTCAAGGAGAGGCTTTAGCAAAAATCAACTTATACTTTTGCAGAAGTAGCTTACTAAAGTGAGTCCTTACTTTCAATCTTTTAACGCCATATTAAGTATTAATAGACTCTATTTGCATCTAGTCTAATTTCAACATCTCATCAATACAACATCATTTTTATCCATAGTGTTCACATCCTGACTTTAGGTTGCAGGGAAGTGACCAAGTCTTCATAACCGCGAAGGTACGGCGATCCGAATCGATTATACTCAGCTGAGGATCTCCAATCACACGACATATGTAGCACTTAACCCTTGCATATGTCAACCCGCCACCGGGGTTCTTAAGACCAGATCAGGTTCACGCAAACCGAGAGCACAGATACACCACCGTCCAGCCTCTTGCCACGGAGGGTACACGCTACTCTCGCCACCGCTCCACGCCCATTTCGTGTTATCTTATTCTGGCCTTAGTCTGCCCGAGGCAAGGCTTACCCATGACGAGGCATGTGACCAGTTAAAGGGTCCTCGGTCAGCACGCCTACATACGCGTCAATCCTTAATCAACCTGGGTAGAACATCACCTGTTCCTAACCCAAGTCTCAATTTAAGTATTTCCATCCTAGGATTGTTTCTGTTCCTAAGGATGAAAGAGCATCACAGGGAACTTTGCAGTAAGATCCCACTATTGCTCCAAATGAAAATATTCTTGCAGGTAGAAGCCATCCTTTCCCGGGCTAGGTTATGGACAACCTCTATCCACAAGATCTAAGCAAGGCTAAGCATTTTTGTAAATCATAATTTTGATACTTCACAGAAGTATCTATAAAGGTATGGATATCAAGGAAAGCAATGCATCAAAGGGTTTCAAGCAATTCCTATAAACTTAATGCACATTTCACTAGACTTAAAGTGTGCGAAAAATATTTAAAAACACAAGGAAAGGGGTTGCATGCACCGGGGCTTGCCTTCGTTAGTAGGTGAGTCAGGCTCGGATCCGTAGATATCAAAGTAGAAACAATTTCCGGCCTGAGATTCCGAAGGTGGTGGTGTCTTCTCTTCAGTTACTTCGATTTCTTCTTCACGTTCTAATCATAACCATACATATGTATAAGAATGGATGCCATGGGATGCTCATGAGGATGCAAAGATAATATAAACTTATTATCTATGTCTTGAGTACAACTTTCCTTCACGGTACTCCGAGAACTTAGGGTTTCCGGAGTCGGTAAAGGAGTTCATAGGGCAGGGGGGTGGTTTTGGGTTTGGTGATCAAACAGGGTCCAAATCAACTCAAACCATACCCAAGGCTTCTAAATATTTCTTTAAGTTCCCATAAAAAGTTTGGGCATTTTTGGACTTATCATCTATTTTCTAAAAATCCATAACTAACACTTTTAATTACTTTAAATACCCTAAAATTTCTTATTTCCACTAAAAATCACAAAACTATTTTTATTAAATTCTAGGGAAAATAAGGAGCCTAGGAAAATTGGTTTCACAATTTTATCATTTTTCTACCACTTTCTAAAATTATTTTGGCTCTGGAGTAAAAAGAAAAAGAAAAACGTATGAATAGTATTGGGCTGCTTTCAGCCCAGTAGCCCAGCTCAGAGGAAGAAAGCGCTTGCGCGCGCCCGCGCCCTGGTGGTTTTACAGAAAGGGCCTTGCGTTTCAGAACAACCCGAAAAAGATCCGTAACACTATTCACCGAGTTGCTGATGCTTTACAAATAAACCCCCCAGGTTCTATTTCTTTGCACGGCTAAGTCCCCGACGCCGTTCACACGCGGCCGCGCTCCGGCGAGCACCTGTACCGGCCGAACGGGGCAACGGCTAAGTTCTCCGAGCAACAGACACCAAATTGGATCTACCCTACGCCTTTCCCCCAACCCAATTTCATCTAAGACCATCTAAGGAGCACTGGCCACAGCGACCGTGAACCCTACGGCAAGACAGCCGTGTTCCCGGCGATTAGGGGCGGTTTGGTTCGATTAGAAGGGTCGGAGAGCATCACCAATACGTAAGTATGCTAGAACAGGGATGAAAAAGGAATGAGCAGACCTGGGGACGGCTGGCCACGGTGAGGGTGTTTTTGCGGTGGCGGAAACCGAATTGGGGGAACTGTGAAATTCAAGCTCGCTGGCGATCAACTGGGGACAATACTGGGTGTCGGGGTTCTTGACTACCCTACGGAGCTTGCGGTGGCTTCAATTTATAGACTCCGGGGGCGGTGGCGATCAATTCGACCGAGTCATGCTGGCGGCCGGAGATGAGGAAGAAGTCTGCGCGGTGAATACGTGTTCCTAGCCGTGGCGGGCTCATCGGCGATGATGGGACGGCAGTAGGGAATCACGGCGGTGCCATGGAAAGGCTCGGACATGCGGCGGGCACAGGGATGGCACGACGGCGGCGAGCGGCCTTAGCTACGGCGGTGAGCAAAGGGGAGGGGTATCGTGGCCGATCGGGGTGGCTTCTAGCTCAACGGTGACGACGATCTTTTGACGCCGCGAAGTTATCGACTTACCCTGAGCGGGAATCACGACGCCGGCGACGCGAATCGCGGCGGAGGAGTGATCGACGGCGGGATTCTTTTGCTACGTCCGATCTGATCCGTTGGGCACTGTACCATCATGAGCTCCCATCAGAGCACCTAACAGCCCATATTTAGGGTCGATTTTCTCCAATTTTGTGTGGTGACTAAACCAACCGTCTGTAACAAAGTTGTAGAGCTATAAACCGACAATAATTCGGCTATAGGACTTGAACCCATTTGAGCACTGGATCAGGGTTTAATTCAAACCCAAAGATGGCTCTGTTACACTAAACATCTGAATTTTTAGACTGAATCAGCCTGACAGCTTAACTTCAGACCTAATTATCTTCAATATTTTCTTAACAACTGTGCTTACACTCTTAAGCAAAGTTGTTCTCCTATAATTGGGCTACAATTTTGATGTGGTGACCTAGGGCACAAACCCCATAATTTGAAAGTTACAAGGGCTTCAAGTTGAGGCAATCACACTGAAATGCAGACTTAACCAAAAAGGGTTAAGTATGGCTCTTTTGCACTTAAGTCCAAATCTCAAGTTTTGGATTGCAAATTCACATATGATTGACCCAAATGACCTAATATACTTATTTAACTTGATTTTTGCACTTTTAACCCAAAAGTGGGCTAATTTTGCACATAAGCCCCTAGGGTTTGGTTCTAGGGTTTTCCAGGGTTCCAATTAGGGTTTCTGGTATCTTAGGGGTATAAAGGTGATTCAACTTTGTTTTTGGGGATATTTTATAACTATTACCCTAAAGCTTTTAGGTTTTCTCAATTTGGGTTAAGTTTTACCCCTTTAATCCCTATTTAGGGTAAAGCTTCCTATCCAGGGTCCTATTTGCAAAACATTAAAACAATACAACTTGTTTGAAATTTTTGCCTATTGAATGCACTCTAGGTGTGTCAAACATATGCAATGCCAATGCTTATGATGCCATGCTCAAGTTTTAGTTACAGTAACACCAGGGGTGTTACATCCTTCCCCCCATAAAAGAATCTCGTCCCGAGATTAAAAGTCCTAGGGTAAGTAATGGAAAAGGAAACGCGGAATACTTTTATTTCCTTATTTCTGGTACAAGGCAGGGGTGGTGTGGGGGTTTATTCCTTTATTGCAATAACTATATACACTTTACAAATTACATGAGGCTAGAAAGCCTGGGAAATTCTTATCCAAGAAGTCTTGAGTTTCCCAAGTAGCTTCATCTTCAGAATGCTGGCTCCACTTTATCTTATAAAACTTGAGAGTTTTTCTCCAGGTAACCCTGTCCTTTTGATCCAAGACTCGTATAGGGTGCTCAGAGTATGTCAAGTCTGGTTCAAGGACAACATCTGTTACTTCAATGGTTCGATCAGGAACCCGAAGACACTTCTTCAATTGTGACACGTGGAACACATTATCCACAGCAGACAATGTTTCGGGTAGTTGAAGTCGGTACGCCACTGGTCCACATTGCTCAATCACCAGGAATGGACCAATGTACCTGGGTGCAAGCTTCCCTTTAACCCCGAAACGTGATACACCCTTCATTGGCGAAACTTTCAAGTAGACATAATCGCCTACCAGAAAGCATAAGGGTTGTCGTCGTCGGTCTGCATAACTCTTTTGTCGAGTCTGAGCTTTCTTCATATTATGAATAATTTTCTGAACCTTTTCTTCGACCTCTTTCACCATATCAGGCCTAAAGAAGTACCTTTCTCCAGGTTCAGACCAATTTAGCGGAGTTCGACACCGTCGCCCATATAAAGCTTCAAAAGGTGCCATCTTGATACTTTCTTGATAACTGTTATTGTATGAAAACTCCGCTAAGGGCAAACATTCATCCCATTTCTGCGAGAAGTCCAGAACACATGCCCTCAGCATATCCTCGAGTATCTGATTAACTCTCTTAGTCTGTCCACTGGTTTGGGGATGATAGGCCGAACTGTGGAGCAATTTGGTACCCAAGGATTTATGAAGTTCTTCCCAAAACTTGGATACGAACTGAGGTCCACGATCCGACACTATAGTTTTTGGAATACCATGCAAACTGAGAATACGGCCGATATATAATGCTGCATAAGTGGCTATTGTATATTTGGCCCTGACGGGTAAGAAGTGGGCAATCTTTGTGAGTCGATCAACAATAACCCAAATAGAATCATACCCTTTGGCCGTCCTGGGCAGTCCCACAATAAAGTCCATACTTATGTCTTCCCATTTCCATGTTGGGATTGGCAAAGATTGTAATGGACCAGCAGTTTTCATGTGTATGGCCTTGACACGTCTGCAAGTGTCACACTTAGTCACATAGCGTGCAATTTCAATCTTCATCTTTGTCCACCAGTAATGTTGCTTTAAGTCTTGATACATCTTAGTGCTTCCGGGATGAATAGAATAACGACTAAGATGTGCTTCATCAAGAATTTGCTGGCGGAGTTCTTCGTTCTTTGGCACTACTATGCGATTTTTAAACCATATCACACCTTGATCGTCTTCCTTGAAACATTTGGCTACTCCAGCCCTTTTCTTCTCTCGTATGTGCTTCATACCCAGATTATCCTTTTGAAGATGCCTCATAATATCTGCAAAGAAGGGCTACGCTCCGATACCAGCTGTGACGGAACCTCCCAAGTAATTAGGCCCACCTACAGTTGTCCTTGTCTAACAGACATCAGACACCCCGTAGATGTTCCTAAGTCACTTGACAAGTTCGGTATCTTTCCTTACCTTACCAGGAACGTTTCACCCGTCTTGCAGACATTATAGAACATCGGAGATAAAGAAATGCGGAAGCGATTACATAACTTACATTTATTTTAAAAGCAAGCTCAAGTTGTTTTATTACAGACCAGAACTAAAAAGGCGAGTGCTGAGTAGTAATATTATACAAACCAAGGGAGGCACAAACTCCTCCCGATAAGTTTTAAGCAAAAGATCCTATGTGGAGGACCAAGTCCTCCCACACTTCAGTCTTGTTTTTCTTCATTTGGTACCACCTTGGAGCAAAAGCAACAAAAATTTGTTGCTTCCTCACCTAAAAACAACAAAGGGATAAACCCTGAGTATGGAATTACTCAGCAAGTCTTACCCGACTAAGGAAAAGACTCTCAAGGGTATGCTGGATAAATAGGAGTCAAGGAGAGGCTTTAGCAAAAATCAACTTATACTTTTGCAGAAGTAGCTTACTAAAGTGAGTCCTTACTTTCAATCTTTTAACGCCATATTAAGTATTAATAGACTCTATTTGCATCTAGTCTAATTTCAACATCTCATCAATACAACATCATTTTTATCCATAGTGTTCACATCCTGACTTTAGGTTGCAGGGAAGTGACCAAGTCTTCATAACCGCGAAGGTACAGCGATCCGAATCGATTATACTCAGCTGAGGATCTCCAATCACACGACATATGTAGCACTTAACCCTTGCATATGTCAACCCGCCACCGGGGTTCTTAAGACCAGATCAGGTTCACGCAAACCGAGAGCACAGATACACCACCGTCCAGCCTCTTGCCACGGAGGGTACACGCTACTCTCGCCACCGCTCCACGCCCATTTCGTGTTATCTTATTCTGGCCTTAGTCTGCCCGAGGCAAGGCTTACCCATGACGAGGCATGTGACCAGTTAAAGGGTCCTCGGTCAGCACGCCTACATACGCGTCAATCCTTAATCAACCTGGGTAGAACATCACCTGTTCCTAACCCAAGTCTCAATTTAAGTATTTCCATCCTAGGATTGTTTCTGTTCCTAAGGATGAAAGAGCATCACAGGGAACTTTGCAGTAAGATCCCATTATTGCTCCAAATGAAAATATTCTTGCAGGTAGAAGCCATCCTTTCCCGGGCTAGGCTATGGACAACCTCTATCCACAAGATCTAAGCAAGGCTAAGCATTTTTGTAAATCATAATTTTGATACTTCACAGAAGTATCTATAAAGGTATGGATATCAAGGAAAGCAATGCATCAAAGGGTTTCAAGCAATTCCTATAAACTTAATGCACATTTCACTAGACTTAAAGTGTGCAAAAAATATTTAAAAACACAAGGAAAGGGGTTGCATGCACCGGGGCTTGCCTTCGTTAGTAGGTGAGTCAGGCTCGGATCCGCAGATATCAAAGTAGAAACAATTTCCGGCCTGAGATTCCGAAGGTGGTGGTGTCTTCTCTTCAGTTACTTCGATTTCTTCTTCACGTTCTAATCATAACCATACATATGTATAAGAATGGATGCCATGGGATGCTCATGAGGATGCAAAGATAATATAAACTTATTATCTATGTCTTGAGTACAACTTTCCTTCACGGTACTCCGAGAACTTAGGGTTTCCGGAGTCGGTAAAGGAGTTCATAGGGCAGGGGGGTGGTTTTGGGTTTGGTGATCAAACAGGGTCCAAATCAACTCAAACCATACCCAAGGCTTCTAAATATTTCTTTAAGTTCCCATAAAAAGTTTGGGCATTTTTGGACTTATCATCTATTTTCTAAAAATCCATAACTAACACTTTTAATTACTTTAAATACCCTAAAATTTCTTATTTCCACTAAAAATCACAAAACTATTTTTATTAAATTCTAGGGAAAATAAGGAGCCTAGGAAAATTGGTTTCACAATTTTATCATTTTTCTACCACTTTCTAAAATTATTTTGGCTCTGGAGTAAAAAGAAAAAGAAAAACGTATGAATAGTACTGGGCTGCTTTCAGCCCAGTAGCCCAGCTCAGAGGAAGAAAGCGCTTGCCCGCGCCCGCGCCCTGGTGGTTTTACAGAAAGGGCCTTGCGTTTCAGAACAACCCGAAAAAGATCCGTAACACTATTCACTGAGTCGTTGATGCTTTACAAATAAACCCCCCAGGTTCTATTTCTTTGCACGGCTAAGTCCCCGACGCCGTTCACGCGCGGCCGCGCTCCGGCGAGCACCTGTACCGGCCGAACGGGGCAACGGCTGAGTTCTCCGAGCAACAGACACCAAATTGGATCTACCCTACGCCTTTCCCCCAACCCAATTTCATCTAAGACCATCTAAGGAGCACTGGCCACGGCGACCGTGAACCCTACGACAAGACAGCCGTGTTCCCGGTGATTAGGGGCGGTTTGGTTCGATTGGAAGGGTCGGAGAGCATCACCAATACGTAAGTATGCTAGAACAGGGATGAAAAAGGAATAAGCAGACCTGGGGACGGCTGGCCGCGGTGAGGGTGTTTTTGCGGTGGCGGAAACCGAATTGGGGGAACTGTGAAATTCAAGCTCGCTAGCGATCAACTGGGGACAATACTGGGTGTCGGGGTTTTTGACTACCCTACGGAGCTTGCGGTGGCTTCAATTTATAGACTCCGGGGGCGGTGGCGATCAATTCGACCGAGTCGTGCTGGCGGCCGGAGATGAGGAAGAAGTCTGCGCGGTGAATACGTGTTCCTAGCCGTGGCGGGCTCATCGGCGATGATGGGACGGCAGTAGGGAATCACGGCGGTGCCATGGAAAGGCTCGGACACGCGGTGGGCACAGGGATGGCACGACGGCGGCGAGCGGCCTTAGCTACGGCGGTGAGCAAAGGGGAGGGGTATCGTGGCCGATCGGGGTGGCTTCCAGCTCAACGGTGACGACGATCTTTTGACGCCGCGAAGTTATCGACTTACCCCGAGCGGGAATCACGACGCCAGCGACGCGAATCACGGCGGAGGAGTGATCGACGGCGGGATTCTTTTGCTGCGTCCGATCTGATCCGTTGGGCACTGTACCATCGTGAGCTCCCATCAGAGCACCTAACAACCCATATTTAGGGTCGATTTTCTCCAATTTTTGTGTGGTGACTAAACCAACCGTCTGTAACAAAGTTGTAGAGCTATAAACCGACAATAATTCGGCTATAGGACTTGAACCCATTTGAGCACTGGATCAGGGTTTAATTCAAACCCAAAGATGGCTCTGTTACACTAAACATCTGAATTTTTAGACTGAATCAGCCTGACAGCTTAACTTCAGACCTGATTATCTCCAATATTTTCTTAACAACTGTGCTTACACTCTTAAGCAAAGTTGTTCTCCTATAATTGGGCTACAATTTTGATGTGGTGACCTAGGGCACAAACCCCATAATTTGAAAGTTACAAGGGCTTCAAGTTGAGGCAATCACACTGAAATGCAGACTTAACCAAAAAGGGTTAAGTATGGCTCTTTTGCACTTAAGTCCAAATCTCAAGTTTTGGATTGCAAATTCACATATGATTGACCCAAATGACCTAATATACTTATTTAACTTGATTTTTGCACTTTTAACCCAAAAGTGGGCTAATTTTGCACATAAGCCCCTAGGGTTTGGTTCTAGGGTTTTCCAGGGTTCCAATTAGGGTTTCTGGTATCTTAGGGGTATAAAGGTGATTCAACTTTGTTTTTGGGGATATTTTATAACTATTACCCTAAAGCTTTTAGGTTTTCTCAATTTGGGTTAAGTTTTACCCCTTTAATCCCTATTTAGGGTAAAGCTTCCTATCCAGGGTCCTATTTGCAAAACATTAAAACAATACAACTTGTTTGAAATTTTTGCCTAGTGAATGCACTCTAGGTGTGTCAAACATATGCAATGCCAATGCTTATGATGCCATGCTCAAGTTTTAGTTACAGTAACACCAGGGGTGTTACAAGTTTGATGAGCCAAACGATGAGTGGTTGAGCAATATTGAGGCAACCAGTGATGAATTGCTTGGGGCCTATACAAGAGCCGAAGATGATGTAATGACCTTGGCCTTCAAAGGCCGAAGCAAGAAAAGATTGAATAGATTTTTTGACATCATTGGTTTCGTATACCCTGATTATAGCTATCCCTCACGAAAGCAGGGAAAGAAAAGAAAAGCTGCTACTTTTGTCATTTCTGTTGTGCCAAAGGGCAAAAAGATCAAGGTCTTAACACACCGGCCAAGATACATTGAAACGGCCACAGTGCCAAAGCTTGGTGAAGAGACATCTTCCACTGCTGAGGTAGAACCTGCTCCTGCCATCCCCAGGGAAGAACTGACTAAATTACCGAAGGTTCCTACAGCCGGGCCAGTCGAAACGCCAAAACATGGTGCCGAAGCCAAAGAAAAGGCGACCAAAGAGCCAGAGCTAGGGAAAACAGTAGGGCTGCCAAAAATCTTGAGCCCACCAGCAGAGCTAGGATTGTTGAAGGTATCAAAGGCTCCCACAACAACTCCCAAGAGGAGGAGAATGGCTAGCATGCTGGATACCGTCCTGGAAACAACAAGGGTATTGACTCCTGCCCCTGCTAAAGAGGTCGCCGAAGCTGCTACAGTTCACGCCGAAACCGAAGCTGGGCCCTTAGTGCCCGCTGAGGCGGAGCCTGCTGGGGCTTTGCAAAGAACTGAACAAGAATCTTCAGATGCTGGCTTGGCTCTGAAGAAGAAAGACGCGCTCGAAAAAGCTAAATCTCTTATTCTTGAAGCGCCCTTCGAAGATCTTGACTTTATTATTCGACATGCCTCGGGTAAAAGGTTGTCTGAAGAAGAAATCGCATAAGCCAAATACTATGCTCGGGAATTGAAGTACCCGAAGGGGGTCCTAGTGTACAGTGGCACCAACGTGGATGATTTTCTATATTGTCTCCTAGACAACAAGGAAATATCTGTCTGCCGGGAGATGACAAAAAACATGGGATTTCCGAAGCTTGAAGTTGGCCTCTCTGCCATGTCAAAGGATGACCTCGCAGACAGCCTTGCATACAACAGTCTGAAGGTACGGAAGCTATAGACTTATAGATAGATTATTTTTTGTGTCTTTTATTCTTGTGCTGATCCTTTGTCTCCCTTCTTTTTGCAGGGTTTAATTCTTAGCAACACTTTGCGAGCGCAGAAGAATGCCGAAGATGAAAGCTGCCAGATAGCCTTCGGCAACCTTCGGTCGGAGGTTATCAGACTAAGGAACGAAGCTGCAGAGAAAGACAAAATTCTGCTTTCCTTAGTGGACAGAGTGAAGAAAGACGAGGCAAAATTCAATGCTCAATCTGAAGTCCATAAAGTCGAAGTTGAAAACCTTCAGAAAAAACTTGCCGAAGCTAACGAAAATTTTGAACATGCAAAAGTAAAGCAAGAAATAAGGAATGGTCGAATGCTAGGCTAGAAAAGAATGTTAAGGGGCTTCGTGAATCCAAGGAGAGATGCTTTGAGAAATCCTTGGATTGCGTAAGAAAACTGAAAACCAGCTTTGCTAAGGTGGGTGCGTAGTCTTCGGAGGAAAAATTCATTCGAGGTGACCCCGAAGGAGTCATTGATTGGATAGGTGAAGAAGCTGAAGCCTTTGAAGGGATCCTTAGTGATCGTGGTGATATTTGTGCCTTCGCCGGCGCTCGAGGGGTTGCAGCAATTTTGGAGAAGGCTAGTTGCGACCATGTTAAAACTGCAGCCCAGACCGAAACCGCCTTCTCCACAGACGACACGAAGGACCCCTCGGCCGAAGCCACTTTGGTGGGCGGGAAGTTTTATTCCGATGTCTAGGTGAACGGTGGCCGAGAAATGGCCAACGAAATTATAAGGAAAAATGAAAAAGAAACTCGTGACGCTGGAGAAGAAGCTAAACGAGCCAAATAAGCTGCCGAGCGGACAAGGCGTAAAGGTATTATTATTGAATTTTTAGATTCGGTGTTTGTTTTCTAGCTTCGGACTAACGACTTGTTTACTACAGCTGAACTTTCACCGCTACCCGAGCCATACGACCCCCAGCCCAATCCCATTATGAAAGAGGCACTGGATGTGATGAGTGTTGCTAATACCATCATCGACGCAGTCGTCAATAGACTGCTGAATGAGGCCGCCGAGAAAATTCTCAAAGAAAACTAGGCTTTTGTTGTGTTGAAACAATGTAACACTTGTGTATGAAACAACTATCAAACATGTAAATTAATGTAATATATTTCTTTGTGATGCAAGAAATTTACTCACGTAGCATTTTTGAGCCTTCAGCGAAAAAACACCTTCCCTTCTTTTCATGCTTCGTAAAGAAAGAGGCCCTTTGATGGCAAATCTGTTGTGCGATACTGTTAACAGATTTTCCTAGTAGATTTGTATTTGCCGAAGGTTCGCTTCGTGCCTCAGCATGCTTTCATTCATCAAGTTATTGCCGAAGCTTTACTTCGTGCTTAGTCTGTTGTTGATGCGATATGATGTATGATGTAATGCTATGCGGAATGATGTGATGATATGATGCAACATGATGTTTATGCCAAAGACACACGTCCACACTGAAACACTCAAGACTCTGCATCCCCTTAGGGACGTCTTTGGAGTCTTTAAGCTCTGCATCCCCTTATGAACGACTTTGGAACTTCTTCACCTTATATTTCGGTGGTATTTAAGCTCTACATCCCCTTAGGAACGACTTTGGAGCTTCTTCACCTTCTATTTCGGTGGTATTTAAGCTTTGCATCCCCTTAGGAACGACTTTGGAGCTTCTTCACCTTCTATTTTGGTGGTATTTAAGCTCTGCATCCCCTTAGGAACGACTTTGGAGCTTCTGAACTTACTCTGTGCTCCCTTAGGAATGGCTTTTGTAGCTTCAGAACTTACTCTGCGCTCCCCTAGGAACGGCTTTTGTAGCTTCGGAACATACTCCGCTCCCTTAGGAACGGCTTGTGTAGCTTCGGAAGTTTGTTAAAAGGAAGCATTTTACTCAATGATACGAGCACTATTACTACATGAAATCAGAATTTAGTCCTTCGTGACTTGTTTTTTATGCAAGAAAAATAAAATGATAGAAAAGATAAAGATACACCAAGGGTAGGATATTCTTTAGTAGATGTGCTTGGATTCAGGCACAGTACTATTGATTGTGCGAGCTTCGGACTCCTCCCGAAAATCACACTGCTGTTGAGCATGCTGGTGCCCTTCTGGCTATTGGCTTCGGGTCAGAGTAAGTGGTAGCGGTGGTGGTGGTGGGAGCTGGGCCTAGGAAGCTTGAGAGTGACTTGTTGAAGCGATAGAGGTCGTAGGCTGTTGATTACCTATGTATTCTGGGACATAAGGAGAATAGCATGAAGCAGTATGTAGAACCTGCTTCGGTTGATTCTGCCATGCCTCAGCTTTGGCAATCTCTTTTTGCTTCTGAATTGTGACTTGGCATGTTCTTGTGGTGGGACCTTTGTCTTCACCGTAGAATAAGCAAAATAGCCTTCTGGGATGATCCCCGTATCTTCCTCCGAAGCTTCTGCCCCCTCTGCCTCTTAGTGCTGGTGGCCTAAAGAAGCTTTGTTGTGGTCTTGAAGACTGGGAGCTGTGTTGTTGCCTTTGAGGTTGAATTCCTCTATCATCACTTGGGATGGAATTGTGAATCGACCTGACGTGCATGGGGTGAATTCTTCCTCCAAAGCCCCTGGTCATCTCAGAAAACATGTATGCTTCCTCCCTTCTTTGGCAGAAATCATTATCAGCCCGGATATACTCATCCATCTTTTGAAGAAGCTTCTCCAAGGTCTGTGGGGGCTTCCGGCAAAATATTGAGCTGTAGGTCCTGGCCAAAGCCCCTTGATCATGGCCTTAATGACAATTTCATTGGGCACTGTAGGCGCTTGTGCTCTTAGACGCAGGAACCTTCGGACATATGCCTGAAGGTACTCCTCATGGTCTAGCGTGCACTGAAACAGAGCCTGAGCAGTAACTGGCTTCGTCTGAAAGCCTTGGAAGCTGGTGATTAGCATATCCTTGAGCTTCTGCCATGATGTGATTGTCCCTGGCCGGAGAGAAGAGCACCAAGTTTGTGCTACGCTTTTGACTGCCATGACGAAGGATTTCGCCATGACTGTAGTATTGCCCCCATATAAAGATATGGTTGCTTCGTAGCTCATCAGAAACTGCTTAGGGTCTGAATGCCCATCATACATGAGAAGCTGAGGTGGCTTGTATGATGGAGGCCATGGAGTAGCCTGCAACTCTGCTGCCAAAGGAGAAGCATCATCAAAAGCAAAATTACCATGATGAAAATCACCATACCATTCATCGTCGTTGTATGAATTCTCTTGCCGAAGCTCCCTGTGATGGGGCCTTCGGTCTTGGTCCTCCTCGGTGAGATGGCGCATTTCTTCGGTGTCCTCATCAATCTTTCTCTGGAGATCGGCGAGCCGAAGCATTTTCTCTTTCTTCTTTTGAACCTGTTGATGGATAGCTTCAAGGTCCCTGATCTTTTGGTTCAGTTGCTCCTCCTGAGGTGTTGGGCTAGTAGCCTTCCTCTTCTGGCTCCTAGCTTCGCGTAGCGTCTCCTCATTAACATCCAGCGGCTGCAGTGCAGCCCTGGCCCGGCTGTCTTCTTCGGCGGCATGACGAAGGTCGATGCTTGTCGAAGGTGGTCGAATGAGTTCACCGGAGGTGGGCGCCAATGTTGGTCACTTGTTCTCAAATGCTATGAATCAAGAACAAGGCAACACAAGTGTTAATGGTTAAAGACCTTCGTCCTTCGAGACATTATCTCCCTTAGGATGTAATGATCTTCGGACAAAGGTCATGAAGGACGTACCTTCATCATTTCAATAAGCAAGGATGTAAATAGAGACATATGAAATACGAAGGGAATATGAATAATCATTTCAAATCATTAGACTATTCATATTCTTCTTATATTAACATGAATAAACATCAACGATATTTAAATTACATTTGTACCTTCGACTTCACAGAAGGTAAAAGAGCAGAAGTGATGCAGGAGTGATTACAAATCAGCGTGAACAGTACGGTGTTATTGTTCATCTATTTATAGGCACATGATGCAGCCTGGATGAAATTACATTCATATCCTTGACATTCACTGTTAACCACAAGGCAAGCTATTGAGGACTAAGCAGTCTTTTCCCCCTTAAGTCGGTTTCTCCTTTCACCATCGTTAACGTGCTGAGCCGAAGCTTCTTTAGCCACATCTTTGGAGCTAGCTTGTCCTTTGTTCAGACTGTACCTTCATACCACGCACACCTTTATCTCAAAGCCGAAGCCTCCTGTAATAGTTTATGTTATACTGAAAAACACGTTAGTTAGGTTTTTTGAGGACCTTCGGAAGAGGAAGGCCCCCAACAACATATATCAGCCTCATTTATGACAAAGCTAGGAGATATCAATGTCGTGTCAAACTTCTCATGCCATTACTTAGGTGCTTGTTTCAAGCCATATAAAGATTTCATCAACTTACAGACCTTACTTCATTGACCCTTTACTACAAATATGTTAGGGTGCTGCATATAGATTTGCTTGTCCAACTCTCCATTTACGAAAGTTGTCTTCATGTCTATCTAATGAACTAGAATATCATGCGAGGTAGCCAAGGAAAGTAGTGCTCTAATAGTGGTAATTCTAACAATAGGGAAATAAATATCAAAGAATTATTCACCCTCCTTTTTTGTATAACCCTTATCAACAAGTCGGGCCTTATACCTCTCGATAGAACAATCAAGCCAAAACTTTTTTTTCTTAAAACCCACTTACAACCCACAAGTTTACAACCATAGGGTAGTTCAGTGATCTCACATGTACCATTTGCAAGAATTCAGTCCATTTCATTCTAGACCACTTCTTTCTAATCATCACTACTTTGATTGCATACAACTATGGCACTTAGAACCTTTGGCAATGGTGAAATTTGGTATTAAATTCATGGTGGAAAGCCAAGTCATTAAACCAAAATTAATATGACACAAATAAGAATGCCAAATACTCACAATATCATCAAACCTACCACAAACATGTTTCACAGATTTATTATTAAAATCTAAAAGGAAAAGTGGAACAAGCCTCTGCATTTTTAGCATTTACCAATAAATGGTCCAAACTTAGATACAACTACTTTATTGGACTCCAAAACTACTTTTAACCCATCTTTGCATAGAAAGGAACTGCTAACGAGATTCTTATTCATAGTTGGGACATGTTGCATGTTCTTCAGTTGTATTATCTTTCATGAAGTGAACATCAAATTCATCATGCTAATGTCGTAAACAATAGCATGTGACCCATTCCCCATTAGGATGGAAGAATCCTGAGCTACCTAATAAGAAGAAAACATATTTATGTCAGAACATGTGTGTACATTAGCACCCATATGAATCCACCAACTAGATGATTGAAAAACTGAGAAGGCAGAAGGTAAATTTCCATACCCTATTTCTCCACCGTCAGAGTCAGACACTGTGTTGACATTGGTTATTTTCCCACGACAATCCACTCTTTTAGGATAGTGTCGAGGGCGGTAATTAGGGACACCCAAATTATCCCCCTAACGAATGCACTTCGAGAAATAAGGGCTAAGCTCCCAAGGGGTAACAGTCGAGCCACCTATAAAAAACCAAGACGTCCCCCGAGAGTCTCCCACCTCGAGCAGGGCTCCGCCTCGCTTGAGGTCGCCTCAGCTCAGTCCGTCTCGCCCAAGCCAGCCTTAGGCAGATAGGCCAATGGCGCCAAAAAATAGGCAGGGAACAGACGCATTTAATGTGTGTGTCAACCCGCGCTGTGGCAGCAGAGCACAGTGGCGAACACGACAGCGATCATGTTTGGCGCTGCAGTATGATTACACCTACACAAAATAGTACGCGCACTAACACCTTCCGATGGGATGCCTAATACGACAAGCCGAGCGGACGGTCCTTCGGGCGCAATCTCTTCGCCTCGCCTGAAGAAGAATCTAGCCTGCGGGCATAACTTCTCCGCCTCGCCCAACCCCGTGTCCAGCCTTCAGGCAATTTCTTCGCCTCGCCCGACATCAAGCCTAGCCCTCGAGCGAGTTCTCTGCCTCGCTCGAGCTCTTCCTCGGCCACCAACTACGCCGTGAATCCCATAGACAGCTACTCTGCTCGACTGCAGCGCACGTCGAGGGACGGCTCGGCTAACGCCTCGGGAAGACTTCTGCATCAACCAAGCAATGGCTCTGATCTTGATGAGTGCAGCAGGGAATCTCGACGTCATCATGCGCTAGGACGATGACGCACCCTATAAGCAGCCTTTGGCCCATACCCTGGCACTGTTACAACCAATACAGCATGGGTAGGGATGAAAGTGGTAATCCGAACTGTTAGAACAAATTTAATATTTTAAAATAGATATATATAAAATTTGATGTTGATCTTTTCTTATGTTATCAAACACATTAGTACAAATATGAATAAAATATTATATAAGTTGTTTTATGTATTATTTGCTCCCTACAACACAAAAAGTTGAAAAAATTACCGAATTTGTTTCCGAATCCATACCAAAGTTTATATCTATTATTTGAGAAAATGTAGGATGAAATTGAGGTATACCTTTTATGAATCTTAACAAGCTAGATGTTAAAAACAAGAATACAAATTTATATTGTATATTGTATATCCTATTTATTCGCAATCAAAGAAAAAACTAATTACCGAATAAATACCGTTTTCGACCGTTTTCATCCCTAAGCATGGGCGGCCTCTCCCTCGGGAGCTCAAGCGTACGGACGACCCCTCGGTCTCGGCCTTGGCTCTCTATGGGAAGTCAGTAGGCACGAATCAACTGCACAGTTTGCCGTCACGTTAGACGCCAGGTATCTCTCCTTCGAATACAAGACCCGGCTTCACTAAGGATGCTCTCCTTGGTGTATAAATAGGGCAGCGGTCCCTCCACAGACAGGAGCTCGACGTCCGCATATCGACACACGTAGATGAATGCTCGCTCTCCCATTCTGTCTTAGATATTGGCACTTGCCTCAATCACCTCAAGGGACTTGGGGACTTCCCCTCACCCATTGTGCTTGTAACCCCCTACTACAGGCACCATGGTGCGAGTAATATAAGCCTCATCTTCTCAGCTGGAAGTAGGGCCTTGTGTATCCCGAACCAGGATAATCGCTTGTGTCTTCTTGCACACCATCTAGAGTCAGCCACGCGGCACATTTACTGGCAAGGTTCCTTGGAAAAGTGTCCAAGTTCACCCCATGTGAAGCAGGGCAGTTCAGCCATATTATTCTTCTTCTTGAAGGTTGTAGTCTTATTGGGCTTGTTGGGCATTTGCTTCCATTTGCTCTTGTTGTGGTTTTTCTGAACCAAGTTGGCGTTGAAAGTACCCTTGCCTAATTACCATTGGTGTCTTTAGCCTGAGCTTTCTCCTCAACATCAAGAGGCGCTATCAAATTTTTAACTGATATCTCCTATATCTTGCACTTCAGAAAAGTGACAAAATTCCTCCATGTGGAAGGCAACTTTGCAATAATGCATCCGGCCACAAATATGTTAGGAAGGATGGCCTTTAGGAGTTCGAGTTTCTTGGCAGGGCACTATATTTTATGAGCTTGCTCTACAACAGAGCAATTATTTGTCATCTTATAATCATGAAAGCTCTCCATGATATACAGTTCACTACCAGCATCCAATGCATCAAACTTTATAGTAAGTGCATGTGCATCCCACAGTTCCTTCATGTCTATATAATGCATGTTAGCATCACACAAACATCAACAAGTATGCTTAGGATGAATCCCACAAATAGAGTATTAGCTTGAGCGCATTTCTTCTCTTCTTCAAAAGTCATATCACCCTCTAGCTTACCATTTGTCATGTGAAACAAATTCGTCACGGTTAACCCAAAGTGTGACCTTAACTTGCCACCTATTGAAGTGCACACTAGTAAGTGCATCAACAAATCCTTCGATAGTTAATCCATGAAATTGTCCATAGTAAAGTTTTTGAATTGTTGACAAAGTAGACAATTTCTAGATTAATTACCAAATATGAATTGTGAACAAAAGTATGATAACTAGCATGCAAACCTCTATTATACTAGAAAATAGTATATCTAGTACGATCATCTCATTAAATAAGAATAGATATGAGATTAGAACGGAAAGATCGTACTGGTCAAACATACTGGGATGACTTCTGTGAAGGCGATGTCGACGAACTGTAAGTGAAAGTGAGTAGTCACACAAAACGATTCCAAAAATCTTATTCACCTTCTCTCGGTGCAAGATCTCGAAGGCGCAGGGTTGTGAAGACCTATTCTCCTTATCAGTGATGCACATCGATGCTCGGTATGTATGAGGATGTGGCAGCAGCGCAATAGCAGGAAGAGGATAAACTCAACTCGAGTTTGAGTATCTTTAGAGATGGCCAATGGGCTCTATTAATAGGGTTGCTCCACATCCAAAGGTGAAGGGTTGAGACCTATTCCCACGATCAGTGATGCACGTCGGCGCTCGTGATGGATGAGGCTACGGTGGCAACATAATAGCAGGCAGAGGCTAAACTCAACTTGAGTGTGAGTATCTTTGGAGATGACCAGTGAGTTCTATTTATAGGGTCGGCCAATGGGTTCTATTGAAGTGCATACTAGTAAATTCTCTGGCCTCAGTGCATCAACAAATCCATCCATAGTTAATCCATGAAATTGTCCATACTAAGTTTTATGGATTGTTGACAAAGTAGATAATTTATAGATTAATTTCCAAATATAAATCATGAACAAAAGTATGATAACTAGCATGCAAACCTATATTATACTAGAAAATAGTACATATAGTACGATCATCTCATTAAATAAGAATAGATACGAGATTAGAACAGAAAGATCGTACTGGTCAGAAATACTGGGACAATTATTGTGAAGGCGATGTCAACAAACTGTAAGCGAAGGAGAGCAGTCACACAAAACGCTTCCCAAAAATCTTATTCACCCTCTCTCGGTGCAAGATCTCGAAGGTGAAGGGTTGTGAAGACCTATTATCACGATTAGTGATGCACATCGATGCTCGGGATGTATGAGGCTATAGCAGCAGCACAATAGCAGGCACAGGATAAACTCAACTCGAGTTTGAGTATATTTAGAGACGGTTGGTGGGTTCTATTAATAGGGTTGCTCCACATCCAAAGGTGAAGGGTTTAGACCTATTCTCACGATCAGTGATGCACGTCGGCGCTCGTGATGGATGAGACTATGGTGGCAACATAATAGCAAGCAGAGGCTAAACTCAACTTGAGTGTGAGTATCTTTGGAGACGGCCAGTGAGTTCTATTTATAGGGTCGGCCAATGGGTTCTATTTATAGGGTCCTTCTACATCCCCACGGATAAAACAAACCGTGTCCCGTAAGGTAAAGGGCCGGAATTTAGTGGACCATTCATATCGCACGTCGTGTGTCTTTCGCCTCGCCCTAGCCAAGCGAGCAAGCACGCACACACGTGGACTTCTCACTTTTGTCCTCACCTCCGTGACTTGGTCGGACAGAGAAGCCTCCACTTATTTGTTGGAGTTCACCCACTTGCACTAGCAACATGGAACTAATAGTTCTATCTTCTCTTGCTATACATGGTTTTTAAGATTTATTTGAAATTAATTGAATTTCTCTATGGGTCAAGCCCAAAAATTCCAACATATGATTATTGTTAATGCTTAGATGGCACATTGGCACCAATATTTTTCTCTAGATCCACCCTTCTGTGGTTGTGCACATATCATGAAGAAATCAATGTAGTCAACCATGTTGCTTGCTACGTCAAAATCAGATGAAGAAAGGTGCACACAGGTTACTTTGAAATAGAGGCAATACCAAGTAGTAACTCTGATCTGATTTATAAAATTTCATCTATTCAAATCAAGCCCTCCAAGTGTCCCCACACATTACAAATTTTGGCGAAAAAAAAATTATACATTAGTTTGTTTAACATCGGACAGTGCTGTGCGCCTTTACAAGGGGAAGTCAGTAGCCTTGCCTTTCGCAAGAGGCAAGAAAACAAGGAGCATTCATCTATCATGCCATCCACACACCGATGTGGCAAGGTGAAAAAAGGATGGGAAAAGAAAGAAAGTGAGGAAGAGCAGAAAATAAAGCACAGCAGGATCGGTGCTGTGCCATATCATGCTTGAGATCAGTCACTCCAGCAGAGGAGCATGACGACGCATCGGCGGATGATGTAGAGCCTAGCCTTCTGCTGTCTTAGCACCCTCTGCAACTTCCCTCTCTGCTGCTGCTGGTGCTGCTTCTTCCGCTGCTGCTCCATGATGGCCGCCAACAAACCTCAGGGCGGCCGGATAGATATATGGTTGCGCAAAGGTTCAGTTCAGGTGCGCTCTCAGTGGTCCATCGTTGCCCTACTTGAGATGATTCTAGGCTAGCTAAGTGATGGGGACCGGAGGAGAGATGCATCTCTTGTTTATATAGACAACAAGGGGGCAGGATCTCAAGACCGCCGCACCCACGCCGCTCACATGCAGTAGTCAACACTATGTGCCTTGGAGGGGACACTTGTGAGTCCAGGTGCATGCTCCTCCCATTTTTCTATTGCTTATTAGAATAAAAAGCGTTTAACTAGAGGGCAGCAGATAGGACACTAACCTGCATCGCAATGTGGTGATGGATGGGCTCTGAGGAACAGCTCGCTAGGATTGAGGACCGCGCGCCGCGCCGCGCTGCGCCGCGGACAGGATCAAGTGGCCATTTGTGCCTACCTGCAAGCAAAGATTGATTCACTGGTTGTTTAATATAGTGGAACCTGTTGGAATTTTCTCAACAGAACCAACAAGCTAAAACGGTGTCCCGCAGTTCGTCCATATAGTCACCTGAAACACTGTTTTGCACCTTAAACTAAACTGTTCACAGAGTAAAGTTTAAATATAGGTATAAAGATGGATGAACTGGACACAGTCTTACATCTGCTTATGAGATGGCCCTCAAGTAGTCAAGACTCAAGAGATAACCTGGAAGAAAAGCTGCAGCTAGATTTGCTCAATGCAAGGGTGCAATAGTTAGCCCTTCACTGTAGGATTACGGGGATGCTACACTAGCGCAAAACAAAATTTTCAACCCCATAATACCAAGAACTATTGCGGTTATAGGTCATGGAATTACCACTAGACGCGCAGAGCAGCGGAAGACGTCTCGATGTAGACGAACGCGTCGAGCAGTGTCGTGCAGTCGCCGGCGTCCTTCACGTCCTCGCACGGTTCGTCCAAGTGCTCCAGATGCAGCACCTCCGAGGTATCCACACGTACAGGGAGGAAGCGCCGCATATCAAACTGCTAGGTTCGCGACGGCGGCTTGGCGAGGGCGAGAGGCGAGCGGCGGCTGCTGGTTTGCAGGTGGCGAATTAGGTTATCTCTTAACCGCGCCCCCGCCCCTCATTATATAGGCGTTATGGTGGGCTTCTGACGCCGAGGCCCATCATTAACCCTAAAGCCCAGTCTAATTTCGGATCTAATCCGAATTAGGCTTCCTTCCCCTTAAGTGTGTGACCCTATAGGTTCACGTACAAATAGACATAGTCCGAGTACTCTTACTTGGTCCAATAATTGACAGCGGCCTCTAGCAAGACATGTCAACTCCTATGTGTACGTAAAGATCATATCAGACGAACCATTGCGACATTACGTACATGTTGTTCCCTTTGTCTCACGATATTTGGTCTGGCTCTAAGCTGACCTCTCTTTCTCGATACTGTGAATTGGAATCCTTTCAATGGTTAACTCTTAACCCTAGCACGGCCATGCATTTCTTGATCCAATCACTCGAGGGGCCCAGAGATATCTCTCTCATAAAGAGAGGGACAAATTCCATCTTGACTGACCATGTCTCAAAGCATGCTTCCTGACAAACCCAAAACTACCTTTATAACTACCCAGTTACGGGATAGCGTTTGATAGTCCCTAAGTAAGTCAATTCACATCTTGAGAACATGCGACAATCTCAGGTCTAAGGATACAGTATTCATGTTGCAAGAAGAGAACTATATTACAATATCTCACGTTGGGTCAGTCCAGCCTCATGTCATACATGCGCCCACATTATTAGTTTAACATCTCCATGTTCATGACTTGTGAAATGTAGTCATCAACTAATACATATGCTAGTCATCGACTCTGACTAGGGACATCATTTAGAATAACCATATAAGTAAAGAATCTCACAAACAATTCACATAATTGCTAATCAATACAAGGTGCCTTCCATGGATATTCAATTAAGCAATATATATATCATGGATACAAAGAAATATGCTCATCTCTATGATTATCTCTAGGGCATATTTCTAACATTCACACCGCCAAATGGAACTCACAAATTAACGGCGTATAGTAGAATAGGAGTAAGCTCAAAGATGTGTACGCACACAAGTTCGTGCACTTGTAGTTCGGGTTGTGATACGTGATTGTCAATAAAAGTAGCGATTGGATTGAGACATTGAGTAGTGTGGATTAATTGGGACGTGGGTATGTCTGTGCAACATGTCCCTTGGCTTATGGTGTGCGAGTATAGAGTCTGGAATCTGTGGTCGACAACGAAGGTGAAGGTCATACAGGTTTGCTGATAGATTAGGAACGGTGAAGAACGAGCGCTAGGTCTTGACCGGGTGACTAGCTATGGTGGCTGATACCTAGGACACCAACAGGTGCAACGACATGGCAGAGCGGATCATGTTACCGGTATGGTTGAAGACCGACAGAAGGCTTTGGTGGTTGACTGACTATGAGGATTTGGTGGTTGAGCCTTAAAACCACCTTGTGATTCATGCTGATGATTTCATCAGGTTTGGGTCTCAAAACTCGATGGCATAGTTCTGGAGGGAATCAGAGGCTATACATGATGTCATTACGGAGGGTGTGTCAATGTGAAACAATTTCCTGAGGAGTGTGTGTCCTTGGTCCATTTTGGCCCCGGCTGAGTGGATAGACTCTATGTATCTAGGGGTAGTTTAGAAAAAGGAAATGATCTTCTATAAATAAGAGGGGAGGATCAAACCATTCAGTTATCTCTTTAGCTTGTAATCTTCATATTTTCACTCTCATTTTGTAAGGAGATGCTTTGAATCTTGCCATCTAAGTTCTTGCAATTTTCAAAAAGTACGGCCATAACCACACTTTGCCTTCTAGGTTTTCAATTTGAGACAATCCGATGGGCTTTTGTTCTTGAGTTGCTTCCTCTCCTCCCTACCTTTTTTATTAAGTTTTTTAGTTAATTCTTGGCTTTGCAAGTTGGGGAAGTGTCTTGGGGTTGATCTCTAGTTTAGAAACTGTCCTGGAATCTTTGCAACCTCTACTATGATATAATCCAATTTGTAGACATGTTTTCTAACATATTTGCACTTTTGACAAAACCACAATTCGAGTTTGAGCTTTCTTATCTGGGTTAGAAGTTTTGATATTTTGGTGCTCAAACTTCTCTAGTCACTTCTCCTTCTCTTCTTGCTATATGCAAAATTTGGGCGTAATTTGAGCAAATTTTCTTGCACCGCACTACCGCTCCCCGGTAAATTCTCTAGTCACTTCTCCTTCTCTTCTTTTTGTCATGTGCTTTGTTCATACTAGTTACAACAACACTAGTTAGATCCATGCTTAGACTTCTATTGGCATTTACAAGTGCTCAGGCATATAAATCGGCCACACTGACTTCCAGACTCGACCAGGCCGAACGCCAGCATGGCAAAGACGTCAGACATTGAAATTGGCCACGCTGACTACCAAACTCGACTAGGTCAAATGCTAACATATGGAAAATATGTTGAGCATAGAAATTGGCCACACTAACTACCAAACTCGACTAGGTGGAATGCCAGCATGGCAAACATGTCAAGAATAAAAATCGTTCACGCTAAGTACCAAACTCGGTCAGGCCGAATGCAACTATGTAGCTTGAAAAAACTTCCTAACCTTATTCGTGATGAGTCCCTAGACTATTGTAATCTTTCATCTATGCAACTTGAAGAAGTGCCTAACCTTATTAATGATGGTCATAAAGAAATCCTTCCCCTAAAATTCGTGGTCAAGTTCTTTGCTTGTTTCACTTCTTCTGATTTCGCTTGTTTTTAGCGTTTTGATGCTTCATTTGTTTTGTGAGTTTGGATATGGTTTTTGGCCACTACTAGATGCTATGACCCTTGTGAATACATCTACAACTTGATTTGAGCAAATTTCTCACGAGCATCATGTTTGGTGATTTTGCTAGTTGTTCGGAAAACCTCGATTTGGAGAACGATTTAGGCCTTGTTCAGTTAATCCCATTACCCATGAATTGGAAGTTTGACTTGCTTGGGATTTAAATGCATCCAATCCCACTCAATCTGAAACCCTCTAGATATGTTTCTGACCTCGTTGTGAAGCTTTATACCAAGTTTCATCGCTTTCAGTTTTGAATCAGAGGATTTGAAGATTTATGGAGAAGGGCTCAGGGTGAAACTAGGTTAGCCATTCTGGCCAGACCGGCTCTCCATCTTGGCCAAGTCGGCATCCTAGCCAAGCTGGCTCTGGCACCTGGTTATGTCGCCTTTCACTTTGACTTCACCTTTTCTAAGGGTTTTTAAGTTCCAAGCCTCCATTTCACAATCATGTTTTTTTTTTGCGAGAGCTTTGTTATAGGTGCTTAACTTTATTTTGAAATTATCAAGTCACTTATTGGATTTGAGAATTTTACCATGAGCGCTTTAGTTGTTCGATTGGTGCTCTAGAGCCACTTGTTTGCAATTTGTTGGATCTCGTTGTTGTGTCTGTGCATGTGTTTCATTCATTCATTCATTGTGTTATCTAGTCGTTAGGGAGAGCATCTTATCACTAGTTGACTCGAGAGCACCACACTTGGAGTTTTTGGTGTTTTTTTTTTGTTGTTGTTTAGGATAATGGCCAATTCAAGAGAATTTTTAATTAGCTCTCGTTGATTCTCCTATGGTCGCCTCTTTCTAGGTCCTGAATTGCATGCGAGAGGATAGAAGTTAGTTCGGAATTCAGGGAGATGTATCGCCCATCTTCAACACAGAATTCAAGGACTGCATACTTGTGCATGCATCTGCATACTTGTGCATGCATCTGCATGCCAACCAGCAGCAGCAGGTACAAGGGCTATGATCTTGTATTTTCTCCCGCTTTAATATCAACGACAGAAACTTTGCACTGTACTGTGTTACAGTCTGGTTCGTCCAAAAACAAACAAAAAAAGTCTCATTATCAGATTTTTCGTCTATTCTTGGCACTGCATGCGTATTCTCTTATAGGCGACATTTATGAACTGACCATAGTGGAACCTAAAGTAACTTCATCAATCATGAACTAATCTATACAGTATGACCTTTCAACAGACAGGAACGGCACAACGGAGGCTCCTAAAGTAGAGTTGGAGCAATATAATATGAATTTTGCCACTACATACAAAGAAAATCGATGAACTGAACATTGATTGATCTTAGACGCAGTAGTGCTCTACAAGGTGTTGCTCTATTACCTCAGCAGAAAACAGGTAGAGGTCCGTAATCCAAGTATGATTCAGCAAGGCTTCACTCAAACCACCAGGCAGCCAATCAAAAGTGCAGGGAGCAGAACTACTGCTACAGGACTCACCAGATCCTCAACACTGGAACGAAACGGAAGAACATATCAATCAGTACAAGTTGATTTTTAACTGATACAGGCAAATCAAGCAGTAAGACAACTCTGCATACCTGTGTTAGCACCTGTCATAGAAATCAGATATATACTCCCGTATTATTTTCTTTCCTTTTTGCTAATAAGCTCATCATGAGACGCACGGCACAACCCTTCTCACCATGTGCTGAATCGGCGCTATATTATCTTAATCTAAAGATACCAATAGACGAGAAAGGGAATAAGCAGTGGAGCAACTGAAGATTACCACATGAGGTTAAGGTTCGACTCATTGACCTTGACGACCCTGCAGGCTGGGGAACATGAGACAGTGCTTGTGTGCTACATGCCCAGCACCGAGACATGGTGTGTCACATGCCTGGCTACATTCGCACAGAAGATTCAGCACACAGTCAGGCCACTGTTGCATCTCATGCACCCATCGTCATTACCAATCATATATAAACTGCAGAACAAATCATCAAGTTCAGTACTAAAGCCCAGCAATAACCACATGCATGCATGCTCCTAGCTAGAGAAGGAAAAATAGACTCTCAGTCGACGCAGCAGAAAATGTTCTCGTGATATAGGAAGAGAAAGATAGCAAAGAGAATCACATATGCATGGAACCGTTTTGTATAAAACAAAAGCCACGCATGGACGAGCTAGTGCTCTTCAAGTGGCAAGCAGCAGACGAGCCCTATATACACCGACCAACAGTGCGCCATGTCGTGCTCTTGGCTAGCAACTAGCAGGCAGAGACATGGATTAATGCCACTAACAAAGAAAACGATGGCTACAATGCGCGCACAGCTTCATAAGACAAGCATCCCCAACCCAAGACACGCAAAAGACCACGGCCTAATTAATCATCTGACACAAGTACACTCAAAAAAACATTTTTTTTCCCAGTCAAAAGATGCACATTCCTCGCAGCTTCGGAACGGGTCGCGACGGCCGGCATGAGCGAGGTGATCTCCAGGATACTCGAATATTATATTGCATCTCTATGAACCGATCTCCCAGGTCTCTGCCGGCATCATGCATTGTTACCGCTGCCAACTAACTCCAAGAAGATCTGGGAAATGCAAGAAGATCTCGTACGGCCGCCGGCATATGGCTAGCGCGCAGAGCATATCATATCCTTGCGTACGTGCAGCCAGACCAGACAGTTCGCCGTGGCGTGAGCCCTTCCAAGTGCGACACTGACATTGGGGCAAGAAAAGGTCAGGGTACGATGAACCTCTCCATTGCGGCCATGCTGAGCAGCTGAATGAATCTGCATTCAGTCAGGCTCTCGTACGTACACGTACTCGGGCACGTAGCAGCTAGCTGCTGCCCGTTATCTGAGACGGTCGATTCGTATCTGTGAGTTCGCGATCAAGCTAAGCTTTCTGTCGCCGACAAGAACGATATGCTCTGCATTCAGGTTCAGAGATCTGTCCCCTGAGAATTGGATATAAAGCATAAAAGAGGGGGAATGGTAGAATAGATGTTTGCTAGCAAGGTTGCATGCATGCATGCATGCATGGGAGGAGGAGGGGAGCTAGTCAGCTAAGCTACATCTACATGCTTGTCTCTCCTCTCTACATGAACATGACTATAAAACCCCAGCCTCCTCCTCGCCAGTTCTGGACCAGAGCAAGCTCGCTCTAGCTAGACACAATCGTCATCAGACCAGAGATCGCCGTGAGGGCCATGAGCCCCAGCAAGCAGAAGGGGAAGGTGGCCAGAGCCCTGAAAGAGCAGAGGTCCAGGCTGTACATCATCCGGCGGTGCATCGTCATGCTCCTCTGCTGGCACGACTGAGCTCCGGCGCCCGGCCAGCTTTTCTTTTTTCTTCGTGGAGTCTGCCATTGCCAAGGATCCATGGAGAGAGAGCTAGGTTACACTTATAGCTAGGCAACTGTTAGGACTCGTCAGGAGTAGGAAGTGTAGAAGTAGAACTAGGAAGATAATCTCTTGTCCATTAGTTGTAGTTTTTTTTCTCCGCACTTTTTACCTTCTGCTATATACTCTCTCCGTTTCGTTTTAGTTGTCGTTGGATAGTGCAAAATTAAACTATCCAGCGACAACTAGAAAAAAGGAGGAAGTATGCAGGTAGCAGTGGAAATATGGTGGATCGTCTATCTTTTTTTTGTACATGCTATGGTTGTAGCCATTGGTCTAGCTACTTAGAAATGGTTCGGTGAACTCAATCCAAGTATATCAAATTGTTCTTGAGTGAACTGGAAGTCCTGCATTTTTCCCTAATATTCAGGGGTTACTAGCTTTTCATCTTGATGTTTTGCCGCACTATCCTATTCGTATTTTTTTGGGGTGTGTTGGGAGGGGGGTCAAGCGAAAAAGGACTAAATGATTACAAGCCCAGTAGACAAAGAAAATGGAGAAGTAATTAACTACTTCAATGTGATTGAACCATCAAAGTGCGGTAGGCTCTAGGCTACACAACACAATATCAATGAATGAACAGCAAGCCCGCAAAGGAACTAATTAACTATACATGGCTGCCAGAAAGATTAATATATATACCCCACACACACACACAAATATTAGTCAAGTGCCTAACATCTAAAGTGAAAGGACTTCTATCTGAGTTAGTTAGGTGGTCTAAATAACACTTCTCAGATCAGTGACGGAGGACAGGTAACAAATTAGGTATGGCAGGCGTGCGGTGCCGCATGTTAAGGCAGCTGATAGGCGTGGCGCCGTGTGACAGATTGGAAGAGAGCAGTCAGCGCGCTCATTCAGAGGCACTGACGGGCGGGGAGAGGGCGGCTCCGTGCGCCGCGTATGGAGGCATTGAGGCAGGTCCGCGCGGGTGGCGGATCGTCAAAATTAGGAGGGAGCGCGGTCCTGCGGTGTCGCTGAGTGCTATAGCCTAGAGGCAGAGGCTAGAGGGCAAGGAGTTGAGTTTCTAGTCCCTAGTGGAGCGACCAAGGCCAGACGACACAAGTTTGGGATGGACTCGGAGCCTGCCAGACTAGGAAGAAGAAGGCGACCTGGTGAGAGCGAATTTCAAGTTAGGATTAAAGAATCCCCTCGTCTGTCCCACACCAAAACACGGATCTAAGACCTACTTCTGGTCGCTTCTCACATGTGCTACGGTACTATTGTGTATGGATGGAACAAGGGTTCGAGAGGTTTTCTCGACCTACGTGAGAAAGCTTCTTAATATAATATCTGGGGTTGTGTAGGTCGAGTTTTTTATACTACCCCGGTACTTGCTAAATGGAATCTGCACCGGTTTATTTATATATCGCTTGAGCTTTGAGCAGAAAGGATGGGAGCCTACCAAGGCCTACTACCAGTCCTTGATTGTTCTTGTATATGTACCAGCGCGTGTATGGAGTATGCATCACAGCGCTAACTAATACCTAGCTAAGCAGCTAGCTACAAGACTGATATTGCAGCGCAAGATGGGACAAAGTTTGCAATCAACCTGCTGCAGTCTGAGGCGGAGAGCGAAATATGGAATACAGGGGCCTTGTTTTATGGGGAGAGCAGGCCTCCTGCATTTCTTAAGGAGCTAGGAAGAGAAAGAAAACAACGCAGAGACACACGGCTGCGGTTGTGGCCAAGCATAGGCAAATGCGCACGCAGGAGGCCGTGCGGGGGCAGGCACGCGTGTACCAAGGCCACGTCCGCACGTGCAGGCCATGAATCCCCCGGGCCCATGCCACTGGAGCCAGGGAGTTTCATGTGACCAAGAAGGTTTGCAGTAATAAGTTCCAGAAAGGAAGTGCTAGTGCTCACTGACTCACTGTGCTCAATGAACTTTGTTAGCAATTTGCAGTATTAATCAATAGTAAGATACTGAAATGACATTTGACATGATTGAGGCAATGACCAGTCTGATCAGGTACCCACTCAACAAATGATCTTTGTGTTCTAGTCAGCTTCCACCCAAAAATATCACTGACCATTTGCATCACAAAACCACAGTTTTCCTCTCCTCTGCCAGTCTATTTGAGAAACTTTTTTCTTTTTTCCGGTCCATTTGCGACATTCTCTCCTCTGCCATCCAAAAAAAAAAATCACACAGTTTTCCAGAAAAGTTGTATTCCTTCATACAAATAAAAAAAGATCCCAGCATTTGCTGGAAAATTAAAATAGGTTTTTCCCTTCGTTCATGTATTTGATCTCAACTTCCTATCGGAAGGATAAAGGCCCAGCCATACCATATGAATCGTTTCAATCCATTAACACAAGTATATCTCCATGACCAAAAAAAAACAGAGAGTTTCAGCATCCAGTTTTCTATGATATTGCTAGTTTATTATCATCGCCGGTAACAAAAGACTGTTCATATGAATGAATCTTCTTCGGGCAGTACATAGTACGGCGATCTCAGACCACAGAGCGGGATCGATCAATCACCCTTGCCTTTACTGAAACAACAGGCAAGCAGGAAAACAAGAGAGAGAGAGAGAGAGAGAGAGAGAGAGAGAGAGAGATTGCCACTAGAACCAGCCACACGGTGTGCTCATCCTGTATGTACACAGCAAGAGAGCAACTACGCCTAAACTCTACCAAAACGGCACCCATGGAGTGATGGAGATCGGTCTAGTCGCTCCAGCGAAGCAGCATGACGACGCAGCGGCGGAAAATGTAGAACCTAGCCCTTTTCTCCCTCAAGGCTCTGTTGAGCCTCCCTTGTCGTCCTCCGAGCTTCATGGTCTGATCGAGAGGAGGTTTGGTGCAGGGAAGATGAGCGCAGAGCTGGGCTACTTGCGGTATGGTGTGTCTGGTGAGAGGGAAGAAGGCAGCAGGCAATGGCTTTTATATATAGGGGTGCACCAGGGATATGCCGTGTCAAAAGGACATCATACCCCCACATGTAGGCAGTTTTGTTAATGCGCCGCTAGGAGGCATACTGCTGACCCTACGCTTATCCTACTCATTTGTCTACAGGCATAGAGCTTAGGAGCTAGCAAAAGCTTAAGCCATGCATGACCACACCGGAGATCTAGTACAATGGTATGGAAGAAGAGACAAGATAAAGTGGCCGCCCCATCCACCCGTGCAACAGAGGTGGTGGCAGGTTGTTTAGTGACCCCCAGAAACTATACCCAGCAGTGTAACAGAGGGAATATACAATAGAGCTCCAGTCATCCACTACAGTAAAACTATAAAATTCCGACGGTCGTCTTATGTCCGACGGCCCCGTAGGCAACCGTCGGACATAAGGTTATGTCCGACGGCCAACAGCGGCCGTCGAAAATAACAAAATATAGCCGACGGCTGTCAGACTGGCCGTCGGACATAACCTTATGTCCGACGGTTGCCTACGGGGCCGTCGGACATAAGCTTATGTCCGACGGCCTCGTACCGAGCCGTCGGACATAAGGCTTTTTAACGCGCGGATCCGACCCGCGCGGCTTCAGTTTCACCGACCGCGCGTCTCTATCTTCTCTGCCGCCGCCGCCGAGCACGCCTCCGCCGTCCGAGGAGCAAGCCGCCGTCGCCGCCACGCTCGTCGCCGCCACGCTCGTCGCCGTCCCGCCCGGTCGCCGTACCGCCCGCCCCCACTGCTCGTGCTCCGACCGCCGCCGCCCCACCGCCCCGAGCTCGTGCTCCGGCCACCGCCACGCCCGTGCTCCGGCCACCACCGCCACGCTCGTGCCACCGCCACGCCCGTGCTCCGGCCACCACCGCCCCGAGCTCGTGCTCCGGCCACCGCCACGCCTGTGCTCCGGCCGCCGCCGCCGCCCCGTTCGCCGGTCGCCGCCGCCCCGTGCTCCGGCCGCCGTCCCGTGCTCCGGCCAACGGCCCCGTGCGCCCGCCGCCCGCCCGTGCGCCCATCGCCGGCCGGCTCTCCACAACCGCTAAGTGAGTATACTTAATTAACAATTTTGTTTATTAAAATTGTATGCTTGTATTAATGTATTTGATTAGAATTGTATGTTTGTATTAATGTATTTGATTAGAAATGTATGTATGAATGTATTTGATTGTTTAGTTTGTTATGTCCGACGGCCAAAATTTGATTACGTAATTAAATTAGCTTGTTTTAGTTTATTTAGTGGTACTTTAGATAATTTAAATTTTTAATTTCCGAGGGTAATTATTATGCCCTCGGAAATAAGGTCATTTTATATGATTCGTCATTTATAACAATGTTATTTCGTATGTAATATTGTATTGTGGTTTATTAGTTTAATTATTTAATAATGCACGATGATTGATATCAATGAGACTGGTCTCTCATCTCACCTTCCATGTAAATATCGGCACCAAGTTATAACTAATGCATTACACTTCTAACTAATGTATTATGAAAATACATTTTTGGATACTCCAGTCATTAGAACAATGTTAGAGACACGCAACTCTCTCACATGTGTTCGAGAGAAAAAAAATCTAATTGAACTAGTAAAACATCATCAGTGAAGTCACTACCAGACATTGTCGAGTCGAAAATGTTGAAAGAGCAAACCATAGTTACTGTACGGTTGAACATTCATCATGCATGTGCTAGGGAATCGAATCAGAGCAAGCCTCCATATTGATTGAACCTCTCTCAGTTAGGTTGCTACAGAACTCATAATATATAGTAGAACAAAAGGAAGATTATAGGTTGATTTACTAGTGTTAGAACTGTGTTAGGGTACACCCCTCCGTCCCTCTGTAATGGGCCTAGACCCAACTATTCCTATTATACATTCCCTAACCCCTGCTAGGGTTGGGTATTCTCCCATTCTACATGGTATCACAATTAGGGTTTTCTTTTCATTCCTCGCTCTGCTGCTCGCTGCTTGTCGGCTGCTTCCTGCGGCGCGGAGATAGCGGATTCTCCCGGCGTGCGACGGTGCCGGGGCGGCAGTAGTAGGACTTCTCTCTGTCGGTCGCAGGGGCAGACTTGCGCGCCGCCTTCGTCGCCAGCTGCTTCCTCGGCGCCTTGCCGCCGGTGGACTTCCTTCCTCGATGTCTGCTCCTCCGCCTCCATCCAGCGGTCCGGCCAGCATCTCCGTGCTTTGCCCTGCGCTTCTTCCTCAGTGCCGGTCGCGCCCCCCAGCTCTGCCCCTCTGGCGGACTCTGCCGGCCATGCCCCCACGGCCGCGACCCCGGCTCCCCGTGCTCCATGGCGCACCTCCCCCCAACATCCGCCATGCCAACCGTCACAACTACGGCTGCCGACTCGACCCTCACCGTCGATTCCGCGCTCGGCTTCCCCTCGCCCAGCGCCGCTGGTGCTACCACCGCGGCCAACGCGCGTGCCGCCGGCCTCGTCCCTCCGGGCTACCCGACGTGCACAGGCGTCCTCTCTGGTCTACCCTCGCCGACATGTCTTCCCAGACACCCGCCCCTGGGTTCTCCACCACTCGGCCGCTCGTCGCCGACACCACCTGGGCTTCCCCGACGCCCTCCACCGACTCCACGCTGGCATTTACCATCGCCGCCATCCAGGCTGCCCTGGCCACCTCGCAGGAGCGCGAGCGCGCCGCGTCCCGCGCACTGGAACAGGAGTGCGCCCTGGCCGCCACATTGACTGCCCAGATGGCCACTGCGCAGCGTCTCGTCATCGGCCCTCCTCCGGTCGCCCAGGAGACACCACCGCCCACCCAGAGGCTCCCCATGCCTCTGGACTCGACGCTAACCATATCGCCGCTCTCCACGCCCAGGCGGCCGGACTACACAACATCCGGTCCCTCATGTCCATCGTTATAGACCCGGCGTCCTCCCACTACCCTCGCTGGCGAGGGCAGGTCCTCACCCTGTGGCGCTATGCCATCGACGACGTCGATAGCCCACCGTCCCCAACCTAGTCCCTGATGGACATCGTGGTCCTCTCCTGTAAAAATCCTACCGCTTGTGATGTAAAAATCCTACCGCTTGTATAGAGCCAAATTGTACTAGTGCTGGCTCCACGGAACTATCACCGTCGAGCTCCAGGACATCATCCGCGACCAGGCGGACACGGGCCGTCAGGCGTGGCTCGCCCTCGAGGAACAGTTCCTCGGGAACCGGGACGCTCGCGCCCTGCACCTCGACGCCCAGTTCCACTAGTTCTCCCATGGGGATCTCGACGTGGGGGAGTACTGCCGTCAGATGAAGGGCCTGGCGGACTCTCTCCGTGATCTCGGCGAGCCGGTGGCGGACCACACCTTGGTGTTGAACCTCCTGCATGGCCTCAGCGCCCGTTACGGTCACCTGAAGGCGCTCATCAAGTGGACCGTGCCCTTCCCCACCTTCCACACGGTGCGGAATGAGCTTCTCCTCGAGTAGTTAGCTCACCATGACGCACGAGGCTCACCCGACGGCTCGGCCCTCTACAGCGCCACCACTGGTACCCAGGCGTCTTCCGGGGGGCAAGCCCCCCGCACTTCGTCCACCGGGGACCCCAATCGCGCCCCCGCTGCGACCCCTCGCCACGCCCCCACCACTGACGGTGATCGTCGCCCTCGCAAGGGCGGTCGTGGGGGTGGCAGTTCCTCACGTGGAGGTACCACCGGCCGGGGAGGCGGCCACACCTGGCCGTCATTCTACAACCCTTGGACTGGCACCATCTCCATGTGGCCGGGTCAGACTCCCGGTGCCTCTCGCCCTCCGGCTCCGGCTCCGGCGCCGGCTCTTCTGACCACGCCACCTGCCTACGGCGCGCCACCGACTAACCCAGCACCACCTCTGCTCAAGATGGGGACCTCTACCAAACCACCATGGTCCCCGTTGGCTGGAGGTTGGGACGGCAACGCCCTCGCCGCCGCCTACAGCACGATGGCGTTGGCTCCACCTTCCTCTGACTGGGTCATCGACTCCGGTGCCTCCTACCACACCACTCCCACTACATGCATGCTATCTCACTCTCACCCACCTCCTTCCACACACCCTACCTCGATCGTCGTTGGCAACGGATCCACTCTTCCGGTCACCTCAGTAGGTGCCTCGGTTATCCCTGGACCGTTCTACCTCAACAACGTTCTCGTAGCCCCTCACATCACTCACAATCTCATTTCTGTCCGTCGGTTCACCACCAACAATTCTTGTTCCATTGAGTTTGACCCACCGGTTTTTCTGTGAAGGATCTGGCCACCCCACTCGCCCGTTGTGACAGCGTCGGGCCCCTCTACACACTCCGGGCGTCGTCCACCGGCGTGTCTCCGCCCCCCGTCCTGGTCTCCACCGCCACCTGCACCACTTGGCATCGCCGTCTCGGCTACCCAGAACCTGACATCATGACCAAGCTTTCCAACACTTTAGATTCTTCTTGTAATCGAGGACATTTTGAGGGCCTCTATCATGCTTTTCAGCTTGGCCGCCATAGCCATCTCCCTTTTACTACATCTTCATCTAGGGCTGAGCAGGCTTTTGACCTAGTTCATTGTGACCTCTGGACCTCCCCTGTACTCAGTCTATCTGGATACAAATACTATTTGGTCATTTTGGATGATTTTTCCCATTTTTTATGGACTTTTCCTCTCCGATTGAAGTCCGACACGTTCCCACTCTAACTCACTTCTTCACCTAGGTCTCCACCCAGTTCCATCGCCCCATCCGTGCACTGCAGTGTGACAATGGCCGCGAATTTGACAACCATGCCTCTCGGTCGTTCTTCCTCGCTCGTGGTGTTCAGTTGCGTCTCTCGTTCCCATACACATATGCCCAGAACGGTAGGGTCGAACACATGATTCGCACCATCACCAACATGATCCGCTGCCTTCTCTTCCAGGCTTCTCTTCTTGCCCGCTACTGGGTCGAGGCCCTTCACACGGCCACCCAACTCCTCAATCACCTCTCCTCGAAGGCAGTGAGCCACCCCACCCCCTATTTCGCCCTATACGACACCACCCCTTCCTACGCCCACCTCCGCGTATTTGGCTGTGCCTGCTATCCCAACACTTCCGCTACTGACACTCATAAGCTGTCTCCACGCTCCACTCGCTGCCTCTTCCTTGGCTACTCCCCTGGCCACAAGGGGTATCGCTGCCTCAAGCTCACTTCCCATCGCATCATCATCTCTTGTCACGTTGTCTTCGACGAAGATGTCTTTCCCCTTGCCGGCTCCTCCCCGCCCCCGATCTTGACTCCCTCCTAGAGTCCGATCCGAGCACCCCTCCCTCCCAGGTACCTCGCCTCGCACCATTACCCGCACCTCGTGCCGCGTCCCCGCCCTCTAGCGTGGCCTCGTCGACCATGCCTGCTCCATGCGCGGCCACGTCGAACCCGCCTGCGCCTCGCGCGGCCCCGTGGACCCCGCCTGCGCCACGCACGGCCACATCGACCCCGCCTGCGCCACGCGCGGCCACGTTGCCACCGCCTACGCCTCGTACCACCCCGGTGACTCCGGTCCCATCGATGAGTGGGACCCGCTTCGCCAACACCGCCATCATCTACCACCGCCACGGGAGCGCTCCTCCCTCGGCGCCCATGGACCCGGGCCCCTCGATGAACGCGCCCCGATTTGCCGACCCCGCCGTCGTCTACCATCGTCGTGGGCCAGCCACACCCGTGGTCCCTGAGCCACCGGTGTCCCACCTTGTCGCCATTCACCGCGCCCCCGGGCACACTCACCCATTGGTGACTCAACGTGCTTCCGGTGTCCTTCGGCCTATCAACAGCCTGATCCTCGCCGCCGACACGTCCGCTACACCACCGGATGCCTCCCCGGTCCCCTCCTCCGTCCGCACCGCCCTCGCCGACCCTCACTGGCGTCGGGCCATGGAGGAGGAATATGCGGCCCTGCTGGCCAACCACACCTCGGACCTGGTGCCTCGTCCTCCCGGCACTAATGTGGTCACTGGCAAGTGGCTATTTCGTCACAAGCTGACTTCGGATGGCTCCCTCGACAGCTACTTTGCCCGTTGGGTCCTTCGGGGTTTCACCCAGCGCCCCGGTGTGGACTACGACGACACCTTCAGCCCCGTCGTCAAGTTCGCCACCGTCTACGCCGTCCTCTCCCTCACCCTCTCCCGGAACTGGGCGATCCATCAGCTCGATGTCAAGAACACCTTCCTTCATGGTACTCTGACGAAGACTGTCTACTGCAGCCAGCCCACTAGCTTCGTCGACGCCGCTAACCCGGACCTGGTCTGACGACTGAACCGCTCACTCTATGGCCTCAAGCAGGCGCCGCGGGCCTGGTATAGCTGCTTCATGAAAGTCGCCTAGAGGGGGGCGGATAGGCGGAATCTAAAAATTATAAACTTAAGCACACACTACAAGTCGGGGTTAGAGTTATAACGAATATCAAGTCTGGGAGAGAAAGGAAAACAAATCAACCAAGAAATAAAGCGGATGAACACGGTGATTTGTTTTACCGAGGTTCAGTTCTAAAGAACCTAGTCCCCGTTGAGGTGGTCACAAAGACCGGGTCTCTTTCAACCCTTTCCCTCTCTCAAACGGTCACCTAGACCGAGTGAGCTTTCTCCTTAATCAACCGGGTCACTTAGACCCCACAAGGGCCACCACACAGTTGGTGTCTCTTGCTTTGATTACAAGTCAATTTGAGAACAAGAATGAGGAGGAAGAAAGTGATCCAAGAAACAAGAGAGCAAAGAACACGAACAAAACACTCTCTCTAGTCACTAGGTGTTTGGAGTGAATTTAGGACTTGGAGAGGCTTTGATTCTATTGAATTGTGTCTAGGAGTGAATGCACTAGCTCTTGTATTGAATGTGAAGTGCTGGAAACATGGATGCTTGGAGTGGTGGTGGTTGGGGGTATTTATAGCCCTCAACCACCACATAGCCGTTGGGGGTGGCTGCTGTCGATGGGCGCATCGGACAGTCCAGTGCGCCAGTCACGTCACCCGACCGTTAGGGTTTGGGAGCTTCTGACCGTTGGAGGCTTTGTCCTCTAGTGGCATCGGACAGTCCGGTGCCGCACCAGACAAGCACTGTTCATTGCCCGGTGCGCCTCTGACGACTGCTCTGACTTCGGCGCGCACTATTCGTGCACTGTAGCTCTGAGTCCACACTTTTGCAGCTGACCATTGCGCTGGATAGCCGTTACTCCGCTGGTGCACCGGACAGTCCGGTGGCACACCGGACAGTTCAGTGAATTATAGCGGAGCACGCTGTCGAAAACCCGAGAGTGGCCAGTTTAGGATTGTACGGTCCTGGTGCACCGGACACTGTCCGGTGCGCCAGACCAGGGCACTCTCGGTTCCTTTGCTCCTTTGAATTTGAACCTTTCTTTAATCTTCTATTGATTTGTGTTGAACCTTTATGCACCTGTAGAATATATAGTCTAGAGCAAACTAGTTTGTCCAATATTTGCGTTGGGCATTCAACCACCAAAATTAATTATAGGAAAAGGTTAAACCCTATTTCCCTTTCAATCTCCCCGTGATTGATGCCAACACAAACCAAAGCAAATATATAAGTGCAGAATTGAACTAGTTTGCATAATGTAAGTGCATAGGTTACTTGGAATTAAACCAATTAATGATTTCACTAGATATGCATGGATTGCTTTCTTTTATTTAAAATTTTGGACCACGCTTGCACCACTTGTTTTGTTTTTGCAAATTCTTTTGAAAAGTCTTTTCAAAACCTTTTTGCAAATAGTCAAAGATATATGAATAAGATTTCGAGAAGCATTTTCAAGATTTGAAATTTTCTCCCCCTGTTTCAAATGCTTTTCCTTTGAATAAACAAAACTCCCCCTTAATGATATTCTCCTCTTAGTTTTCAAGAGGGTTTTAATAGATACCAATTGGAAGTATATTTAGATGATAGTTTTGAAAATATACCAATTGAAAGAAAACATACCAATTTGAAATATATTAATTAAAAAATTTCGAAGGGTGGTGGTGCGGTCCTTTTGCTTTGGGCTAATACTTTCTCCCCCTTTGGCATTAATCGCCAAAAATGAAGACTTTGAGAGCCCTTTAAATTTTCTCCCCATTGGTACAAGTAAATAAGAATGAAGTATTATACCAATTTGAATAGTGGTGTGAGTAACGACGAAGAGTAAATGATACCGATAGAGTGGAGTCAAAGCCTTGTCTTCGTCGAGTACTCCATTTCCCTTTCAATCTACGACTTAGCATAGAAATATACTTGAAATCACATTAGTCGTAATCATGAAAGAGATATGATCAAAGGTATACAAATGAGCTATGTGTACAATGTTTCAATCAAAATTCTGAGAATCAAGTATATTTAGCTCATTCCTAAGTTTGCTAAAGGTTTTCTCATCTAATGGCTTGGTGAAGATATCAGCTAATTGTTCTTTGGTGCTAACATAAGCGATCTCGATATCCCCTTGTCGGGGACCATAATTAGGGGTACCCTCAAGACGCCTAATTCTCAGCTGGTAACCCCCATCAGCATAAAGCTGCAGAGGCCTGATGGGTGCGATTAAGTCAGGGATCAGTCCATACGAGCGACTCGATCACGCCTCGCCCGAGCCTAGCCTCGGACAAGGGCAGCCGACCCCGAGGGATTTCCGTCTCGCCCGAGGCCCCCCTTTAACGGCGGACACATCTCCAGCTCGCCCGAGGCCTTGCCTTCGCTAAGAAGCAACCCTGACTAAATCGCCGCATCGACCGACCGAGTCGCAGGAGCATTTAACGCAAAGGTGTCCTGACACCTTTATCCTGACGCGCGCCCCCCGGCAGAGCCGAAGTGACCGCCGTCACTTCGCCGCTCCACTGACCGGTCTGACAGAAGGACAGCGCCGCCTGCGCCACTCCGACTGCAGTGCCACTTGACAGAGTGAGACTGACAGGCAGTCAGGCCCTGCCAAAGGCGCCATAGGAAACTCCGCTCCGCCCGACCCAGGGCTCGGACTCGGGCTAAGCCCCGGAAGACGGCGAACTCCGCTCCGCCCGACCCAGGGCTCGGACTCGGGCTAAGCCCCGGAAGACGGCGAACTCCGCTCCGCCCGACCCAGGGCTCGGACTCGGGCTAAGCCCCGGAAGACGACGAACTCCGCTCCGCCCGACCCAGGGCTCGGACTCGGGCTAAGCCCCGGAAGACGACGAACTCCGCTCCGCCCGACTCAGGGCTCGGACTCGGGCTAAGCCCCGGAAGACGGCGAACTCCGCTCCGCCCGACCCAGGGCTCGGACTCGGGCTCAGCCCCGGAAGACGACGAACTCCGCTTCGCCCGACCCCAGGGCTCGGACTCCGCCCTAGCCTCTGCCGAACAACCTCCGCCTCGCCCGACCCAGGGGCTCGGGCTCGGCCTCGGCCATGGAGGACAGACTCGGCCTCGGCTTCGGAGGAGCCTCCACGTCGCCCGACCTAGGGCACGGGCCCGCCACGTCAACAGGAAGCGCCATCATCACCCTACCCCGAGCCGACTCGGGCCGCAGAGAACAAGACCGGTGTCCCATCTGGCTAGCTCCGCCAGATAGGCAATGATGGCGCCCCGCTAGCCCTGTGACGACGGCGGCTCTCAGCTCTCTTACGGAAGCAGGGGGACGTCAGCAAGGACTCAACCACTCCGCTAGGCTCCGTTGCTCCTCCGACAGCCACGACATCACACCAGCAGGGTGCCAAGATCTCTCCGGCTGCCACATTGGCATGTACTTAGGGCACTAGCTCTCCCCCCGCTAGACATGTAGCACTCTGCTACACCCCCATTGTACACCTAGATCCTCTCCTTGCGCCTATAAAAGGAAGGACCAGGGCCTTCTTAGAGAAGGTTGGCCGCGCGGGGACGAGGACGGGACAGGCGCTCTCTTGGGGCCGCTCGCTTCCCTCACCCGCGTGGACGCTTGTAACCCCCTACTGCAAGCGCACCCGACCTGGGCGCGGGACGAACACGAAGGCCGTGGGATTTCCACCTCTCTCACGCCCGTCTCCGGCCACCTCGCTTTCCCCCCTTCGCGCTCGCCCACGCGCTCGACCCATCTGGGCTGGGGCACGCGGCACACTCACTCGTCGGCTTAGGGACCCCCCGGTCTCGAAACGCCGACACCCCTATTGTTGGTGATCCCTCAGAAAGTGATATCGAATGTCTATGTGCTTAGCGTCATGCGGATTGCACTCTCATTGTCACATAGGAGAGGGACTTTGCTCAATTTGTAGCCATAGTCCCTGAGGGTTTGCCTCATCCAAAGTAATTGCGCACAACAATGGCCTACGACAATGTACTCAGCTTCGGCGGTAGAAAGAGCTACTGAGTTTTGTTTCTTTGAAGCCCAAGACACTAGGGATCTCCCTAGAAACTGACAAGTCCCTGATGTGCTCTTCCTATCAATTTTACACCCTGCCCAATCGGCATCGGAATAACCTATTAAATCAAAAGAGGATCCCTTGGGGTAACAAAGTCCAAACTTAGGAGTATAAACTAAATATCTCATGATTCTTTTCACGGCCCTAAGGTGAACTTCCTTAGGATCGGCTTGGAACCTTGCACACATGCATACGGAAAGCATAATATCCGGTCGAGATGCACATAAATAGAGTAAAGATCCTATCATCGACCGGTATACATTTTGATCTACAGACTTACCTCCCGTGTTGAGGTCAAGATGCCCATTTGTTCCCATGGGTGTCTTGATGGGTTTGACATCCTTCATTCCAAACTTGTTAAGTATATCTTGAATGTACTTTGTTTGGCTGATGAAGGTGCCGTCTTGGAGTTGCTTGACTTGAAATCCTAGGAAATACTTCAACTCCCCCATCATAGACATCTAGAATTTTTGTATCATGATCCTACTAAACTCTTCACAAGTAGATTTGTTAGTAGACCCAAATATGATATCATCAACATAAATTTGGCATACAAACAAATCTTTTGCAATAGTTTTTGTAAAGAATGTAGGATCGGCTTTATCGATTTTGAAGCCATTAGTGATAAGAAAATCTTGTAGACATTCATACCATGCTCTTGGGGCTTGCTTGAGCCCATAAAGCGACTTGGAGAGTTTATACACATGGTTAGGGTACTCACTATCTTCAGCCGAGAGGTTGCTCAACATAGACCTCTTCCTTGATTGGTCCATTGAGGAAGGCACTTTTCACGTCCATTTGATAAAGCTTAAAGTCATGGTAAGTAGCATAGGCAAGTAATATACGAATTTACTCAAGCCTAGCTACGGGTGCATAAGTTTCACCAAAGTCCAAACCTTCGACTTGTAAATAACCCTTGGCCACAAGTCGGGCTTTGTTCCTGGTCACCACACCATGCTCATCTTGCTTGTTGCGGAATACCCATTTGGTACCTACAACATTTTGATTAGGACGTGGAACCAAATGCCATACCTCATTCCTTGTGAAGTTGTTGAGCTCCTCTTGCATTGCCAGTACCCAATCCGAATCTCTTAGTGCATCCTCTACCCTGTATGGCTCAATAGAGGAGACAAAAGAGTAATGTTCACAGAAATGAGCAACTCGAGATCTAGTAGTTACCCCCTTATGAATGTCACCGAGGATGGAGTTGATAGGGTGATCTCTTTGTATTGCTTGGTGGACTCTTGGGTGTGGCGGTCTTTGACCCTGAATTTCTTGATCATCTTCCTTATCTTGATCAACTTCATCTCCCCCTTGATCCTTGTCCTCCTCTTGAGGTGGCTCATCCTCGTGGTCTTCATATTCATTGTCTTGAGCCTGATCCTCATCTTGAGTTGGTAGAGATGCTTGATTGGAAGATGACGGTTGATCTTGTGCTTGTGTGGGCTCTTCGGATTCCTTAGGACACACATCCCCAATGGACATGTTCCTTAGCTTGACGCACGGAGCCTCTTCATCATCTAGCTCATCAAGATCAACTTGCTCCACTTGAGAGCCATTAGTTTCATCAAACACAATATCACAAGAAACCTCAACTAATCCAGTGGATTTGTTGAAGACTCTATACGCCCTTGTGTTTGAGTCATAACCAAGTAAAAAGCCTTCTACAGCCTTAGGAGCAAATTTAGATTTTCTATCTCTTTTAACAAGAATAAAACATTTGCTATCAAAAGACTCTAAAATATGAAACATTGGGCTTTTTATCGGTAAGGAGTTCATAAGATGTCTTCTTGAGGATTTGGTGAAGGTAGAGCCGGTTGATGGAGTAGCAGGCGGTGTTAATCGCCTCAGCCCAAAACCAGTCCAGAGTCTTGTACTCATCAAGCATGGTCCTTGCCATGTCCAGTAGAGTTCTATTCTTCCTCTCCACTACACCATTTTGTTGAGGTGTGTAGGGAGAAGAGGACTCATGATTGATGCCCTCATCCTCAAGAAAGTCTTCTATTTGAGAGTTCTTGAACTCTGTCCCATTATCGCTTCTTATTTTCTTGATCCTTAATCCGAACTCATTTTGAGCTCGTCTCAAGAATCCCTTTAAGGTCTCTTGGGTTTATGATTTTTCCTGCAAAAAGAATACCCAAGTGAAGCGAGAATAATCATCCACAATTACTAGACAGTACTTACTCCTGCCGATGCTTATGTAAGCTATCGGCCCGAATAGATCCATGTGGAGTAGTTCCAGTGGCCTGTCCGTTGTCATTATGTTTGAAAGGGAAATGTGCTCTTAGGCCATTTCTAAGTATTTTGGTGATTTAGTGTCCAACACAAGTGCCTAAGTGTTAAATGGTGGACAAAGTACAAATCAAGTATAAAGGTACGTTTCTCAGACTTAGTACATTGTTTTAGAGACTAATGTAGTGTGTCTAAGTGCTGGAAACAGGAAAAATCAAGTTGAGATTAAAGATGGCTTTATTCAGCCAAAGTCAGCTCTGTCTGGGTGCACCGGACTGTCCGGTGGTGCACCGGACAGTGTCCGGTGCGCCAGGCTGGCTCAGGCGAACTAGCTGCTCTCGGGAAGTAATTAACGGCGTACAGCTATAATTCACCGGACTATCCGGTGTGCACCGGACTGTCCGGTGAGCCAACGGTCAGCCGGGCCAACGGTCGGCCGCGCGATCCGCGTGAGACACGTGGCAGAGCCAACGGTCAGAAGGGGGCACCGGACTGTTCGGTGTGCACTGGACAGTGTCCGGTGCGCCAACGGCTCCCAGGCGCCAACGTTCGGCTTCACCAAAGAAGGAAAGAAACCCGCACCGGACAGTGTCCGGTGGTGCACCGGACTGTCCGGTGCGCCAGGCGACAGAAGGCAAGAAATGCCTTCCTGGAATGCACTCAACGGCTCCTAGCTGCCTTGGGGCTATAAAAGCCTAGGCGCATGGAGGAGTACACCAAGCATTCTCTAAGCATTCCTAAGCACCAAGACTTCGATTCCGTGCATTTGATTCTTTGCGATAGCAATTAGAGCTCCATTTGAGTTGTGATCTCGCTGAGTTGTGTTGTGAGCTCTTATTGCGATTTGTGTGCGTGTTGGTACTCTGATTTCGTGTCTTGTGTGTGTTGCTCATCCCTCCCTTACTCCATGCTTCTTTGTGATCATCAAAGTGTAAGGGCGAGAGGCTCCAAGTTGTGGAGATTCCTCGCAAACGGGATATAGTAAAGCAAAGCAAAACACCGTGGTATTCAAGTGGGTCTTTGGACCGCTTGAGAGGGGTTGATTGCAACCCTCGTCCGTTGGGACGCCACAACGTGGAGTAGGCAAGTGTTGAACTTGGCCGAACCACGGGATAAACACTGTGTCTATCTGTGATTGATTTCTGTGTGGTTATCATGTCTTGCAAAGACTCTTCTCTAGCCACTTGGCATTCTTGTGCTAACACCTAATCAAGTTTTGTGGCATTAAGTTACAAGTTTTACAGGATCACCTATTCACCCCCCTCTAGGTGCTCTCAATTGGTATCAGAGCCGTTCTCTTCAAGAAGGGACTAATCGCCCGAAGAGATGGATCCTAAGGGAAAGGGGATGGTGGTCAACAACAACGAGAGGGAGTCTATCTTCAATGAGCCAAAAGATGACAAGCCTACGGACTCGGGCTTGAGCCACAAAAGAAGAGACGGGAAGAAGAAGAAGACAAGGCGCATCAAGGAGATCATCTACTACGACGACAGCGACGAGTCCACTTCTTCCCAAAAGGACGATGACGACTACGAGAAAAAGAAAACGGTCAATTCAAACTTTTCTTTTGATTATTCTCGTATTCTGCAAAGCACAAATGCTCATTTACTCTCCATTCCACTTGGTAAACCTCCTCACTTTGATGGAGAGGACTACAAATTTTGGAGTCACAAAATGCGTAGTCATTTGTTCTCTCTCCATCCAAGCATATGGGAGATAGTTGAGAATGAAATGCATTTTGATAGTAGTGATAGTCCCATGTTTATCAATGAGCAAATTCACAAAAATGCACAAGCTACTACTGTTCTTCTAGCATCATTGTGCAGGGATGAATACCATAAAGTGAGCAGCTTGGATAACGCCAAGAAGATTTGGGACAACCTCAAGATCTCACATGAGGGGAATGACGTTACCATGCTCACCAAGATGGAGTTGGTGGAGGGCGAACTTGGTAGATTCGCGATGATCAGGGGCGACGAGCCAACTCAAACATACAACCGGCTAAAGACCCTCGTCAAAAAAATAAGGAGCTATGGAAGCACGCGATGGACGGACCACGACGTCGTTCGCCTAATGCTAAGGTCCTTTACTATCCTTGATCCTCATCTTGTGAACAATATTCGGGAGAATCCTAGGTACACAAAGATGACGCCCGAGGAGATACTTGGAAAGTTTGTAAGCGGGCGTATGATGATCAAGGAAGCAAGGTACGTTGACGATGCGTTGAATGGCCCAATCCAAGAGCCTCAAACCATTGCTCTCAAAGCAACGAGGAGCAAGGAGGCGCTACCTAGCAAGGTGGCACAAATTGAGGCGGCTGGACATAATGATGAAGAAATGGCCCTCATCATCAAGCGCTTCAAGACGACGCTAAGGGGTTGCAAGGAGCATCCAAACAAGACCAAGACGAAGGGGAAGCGCTCATGCTTCAAATGTGGTAAGATTGGTCATTTTATCGCTAACTGTCCTGATAATGATAGTGACCAGGAACAAGGGAACAAGAGGGAAAAGAAGAAGGCATACAAAAAGGCTAAGGGCGAGGCACACCTTAGAAAGGAGTGGGACTCGGATTGTTCGTCGTCCGACTCCGACAACGAAGGACTCGCCGCCACCGCCTTTAACAAGTCGGCCCTCTTCCCCAATGAGCATCACACCTGCCTCATGGCAAAGGAGAAGAAGGTAAACTCTCGAAAATCCACTTATGCTTCTTCCAGTGAGGATGAGTCTAGTGATGATGATGAAATAGACTATGCTAGTTTATTCAAGGGCCTTGATAGAACTAAGATTGATAAAATAAATGAATTGATTGATGCTTTGAATGATAAGAATAGATTGCTAGAAAAGCAAGAGGATCTCTTATATGATGAACATGATAAGTTTGTAGAAGCTCAAAAATCCCTTGCTTTAGAAATAAAGAGGAATGAAATGCTTTCTTATGAATTGTCTACATGCCATGACTCTATTTCTAGTTTAAAGAGCATAAACGATGATTTGAGTGCTAAGTTAGAAATAGCTAATAAATCAACATCTTGTGTAGAACATGTTGTAGGTTGCACTAGGTGTAAAGATTTTAATGTTGATGCTTGTAGTGAACACCTAGTTTCAATTTCTAAATTGAATGATGAAGTGGCTAGTCTTAATGCCCAACTTAAGACTAGCAAGAGTGAATTTGAAAAACTGAAATTTGCAAGGGATGCCTACACAATTGGTAGACACCCCTCAATTAAGGATGGTCTTGGCTTCAAGAGGGAAGTCAAGAACTTAACAAGCCATAAGGCTTCCATCTCTGCCAAGGAGAAAGGGAAGGCTCCTATGGCAAATAGTGTGCAAAAGAACCACACTTTCCTATACCATGATAGGAAATTTACTAGAAATGTTCATCACGATAGGAGTTGTAATTCTTATGGTTCAAATGCAATGTTTGCTTCAAGTTCTTCCTATATGCATGGTAGAAATTTAGCTAGGAGAAATGCTATTAATCACATGTCTAGAAGAAATATTGTTCATATGCCTAGGAAAACAAATAGTGAACCTTCTACAATCTATCATGCCTTAAATGCTTCCTTTGCTATTTGTAGAAAGGATAGGAAGATAGTGGCTAGAAAATTAGGGGCAAAATGCAAGGGAGATAAAACTTGCATTTGGGTCCCTAAGGCTATTTGTACTAACCTTGTAGGACCCAACATGAGTTGGGCACCTAAGACCCAAGCCTAAATTTGCCTTGCAGGTTTATGCATCCGGGGGCTCTAGCTGGATTATCGACAGCGGATGCACAAACCACATGACGGGGGAAAAGAGGATGTTCTCTTCCTACGTCAAGAACAAGGATCCCCAAGATTCAATCATTTTCGGTGATGGGAACCAAGGCAAGGTGAAAGGGTTAGGCAAGATTGCAATCTCAAATGAGCACTCTATTTCTAATGTATTCCTAGTTGAGCCGCTTGGATATAATTTGTTATCAGTAAGTCAATTATGTAATATGGGATATAATTGTCTATTCACAAATGTAGATATGTCTGTCTTTAGAAGAAGTGATGGTTCATTAGCCTTTAAGGGTGTATTAGACGACAAACTCTATTTAGTTGATTTTGTAAAAGAGGAGGCCAGTCTAGATGCATGCTTAATTGCTAAGACTAGCATGGGCTGGCTATGGCATCGCCGCTTAGCACATGTGGGGATGAAGAACCTTCACAAGCTTCTAAAGGGAGAACACGTGATAGGTCTAACTAATGTTACCTTCGAAAAAGATAGACCTTGTGCAGCTTGTCAAGCAGGAAAACAGGTGGGAAGCTCTCATCATGCCAAAAATGTGATGACAACATCAAGACCCCTGGAGTTACTTCATATGGACCTCTTTGGACCCATCGCCTATCTGAGCATAGGAGGAAGTAAGTATGGTCTTGTTATAGTTGATGATTTTTCCCGCTTCACTTGGGTATTCTTTTTGCAGGATAAATCTGAAACCCAAGGGACCGTCAAGCGCTTCCTAAGGAGAGCTCAAAACGAGTTTGAGCTCAATGTGAAGAAGATAAGGAGCGACAATGGGTCCGAGTTCAAGAACCTTCAAGTGGAGGAGTATCTTGAGGAGGAAGGAATCAAGCACGAGTTCTCCGCTCCCTACACACCACAGCAAAATGGTGTGGTAGAGAGGAAGAACAGGACGCTTATAGACATGGCGAGGACGATGCTTGGAGAGTTCAAGACCCCCGAGCGCTTTTGGTCGGAAGCCGTGAACACTGCTTGCCACGCCATCAACAGGGTCTACCTTCATCGCCTCCTCAAGAAGACGTCATACGAGCTACTAACCGGTAACAAACCCAATGTTTCGTATTTCCGAGTTTTTGGGAGTAAATGCTACATTCTAGTGAAGAAGGGTAGGAATTCTAAATTTGCTCCCAAAGCTGTAGAAGGGTTTTTGTTAGTTTATGATTCAAATACAAAGGCGTATAGGGTCTTCAACAAATCATCGGGTTTGGTTGAAGTCTCTAGCGACGTTGTATTTGATGAGACTAATGGCTCTCCAAGAGAGCAAGTTGTTGATCTTGATGATGTAGATGAAGAAGACGTTCCAACGGCCGCAATGCGCACCATGGCGATTGGAGATGTGAGGCCACTGGAACAAAAGGAGCAAGATCAACCCTCTTCCTCAACGATGGTGCATCCCTCAACTCAAGAAGATGAACAGGTTCATCAAGAGGAGGCATGTGATCAAGGGGGAGCACAAGATGATCAGTTAATGGAGGAAGAAGCACAACCGGCACCTCCAACCCAAGTTCGAGCGATGATTCAAAGGGATCATCCCGTCGACCAAATTTTGGGTGACATTAGCAAGGGAGTAACTACTCGATCTCGATTAGTTAATTTTTGTGATCATTACTCCTTTGTCTCTTCTATTGAGCCTTTCAGGGTAGAGGAGGCCTTGCTAGATCCGGACTGGGTGTTGGCCATGCAAGAGGAGCTCAATAACTTCAAGAGAAATGAAGTTTGGACACTGGTGCCTCGTCCCAAGCAACATGTTGTGGGAACCAAGTGGGTGTTCCGCAACAAACAAGACGAGCACGAGGTGGTGACAAGGAACAAGGCTCGACTTGTGGCAAAAGGTTATGCCCAAGTCGCAGGTTTGGACTTTGAGGAGACTTTTGCTCCTGTGGCTAGGCTAGAATCTATTCGTATTTTGCTAGCATATACCGCTCACCATTCTTTCAGGTTGTTCCAAATGGATGTGAAGAGCGCTTTCCTCAACGGGCCAATCAAGGAGGAAGTGTACGTGGAGCAACCCCCTGGCTTCGAGGATGAACGGTACCCCGACCACGTGTGTAAGCTCTCTAAGGCGCTCTATGGACTTAAGCAAGCCCCAAGAGCATGGTATGAATGCCTTAGAGACTTTTTAATTGCTAATGCTTTCAAGGTTGGGAAAGCCGATCCAACTCTTTTTACTAAGACATGTGATGGTGATCTTTTTGTGTGCCAAATTTATGTCGATGACATAATATTTGGTTCTACTAACCAAAATTCTTGTGAAGAGTTTAGCAGGGTGATGACTCAAAAGTTTGAGATGTCGATGATGGGCGAGTTAAGCTATTTCCTTGGGTTCCAAGTGAGGCAACTCAAGGATGGAACCTTCATCTCCCAAACGAAGTACATGCAAGACTTGATCAAGCGGTTTGGGATGAAGGACGCCAAGCCCGCAAAGACTCCAATGGGAACCGACGGACACACCGACCTCAACAAAGGAGGTAAGTCCGTTGATCAAAAGGCATACCGGTCTATGATAGGGTCTTTACTTTATTTATGTGCTAGTAGACCGGATATTATGCTTAGTGTATGCATGTGTGCTAGATTTCAATCCGATCCGAGAGAATGTCACTTAGTGGCGGTGAAGCGAATTCTTAGATATTTAGTCGCTACGCCTTGCTTCGGGATCTGGTATCCAAAGGGGTCTACCTTTGACTTGATTGGATATTCAGACTCCGACTATGCTGGATGTAAGGTCGATAGGAAGAGTACATCGGGGACGTGCCAATTCTTAGGAAGGTCCCTGGTGTCATGGAGTTCCAAGAAACAAACTTCCGTTGCCCTATCCACCGCTGAGGCCGAGTACGTTGCCGCAGGACAGTGTTGAGCGCAACTACTTTGGATGAGGCAAACCCTCAGGGACTTTGGCTACAATCTGAGCAAAGTCCCACTCCTATGTGATAATGAGAGTGCTATCCGCATGGCGGATAATCCTATTGAACACAGCCGCACAAAGCACATAGACATCCGGCATCACTTTTTGAGAGACCACCAGCAAAAGGGAGATATCGAAGTGTTTCATGTTAGCTCCGAGAACTAGCTAGCCGATATCTTTACCAAGCCTTTAGATGAGCAGACCTTTTGCAAGTTGCGTAGTGAGCTAAATGTCTTAGATTCGCGGAACTTGGATTGATTTGTAGCATACATGTGCTTATGCCTTTGATCATGTTCCATATGCAATTTGTTGTTTATTTATGATGCTCAAGTTGTACAAGCACTCCCCGGACCTTACAAGTCCATTTGCAAGTGATGCACAAATTTAGGGGAAGATGTGCTACAACTTGACCCTTTGAGACTAACCGTGTGCTTGAGCTTGCTTAATTTAGTCTCAAAGGAGGTTTGAAAGGGAAAAGGTGGACTTGGACCATGCAAGACTTCCACTGCACTCCGATGAAAGAGTAACTTTTTACCAAGTTCATCTTTGTACTCTTATTGCCTTTTTTACTCTTAGTTGAAGATTTTGGTGAGGCAATGGGGTTAAAGGGCCAAAATTGATCCCGTTTTGGTGCTTGATGCCAAAGAGGGAGAAAATAAGGCCAAAGCAAGAAATGGATCAGCTACCACTTGTGGATTTTGAAAAAGTAGAGTTAGAGTTTTTGTTTGTCAAAATACTCTTGTTTGTCTCTTATTGTCCAAAGTTGGTCTCTTGTGGGGAGAAGGCTTTATTATGGGAAAAAGGGGGAGTTTTTGAATCCTTGATCAATTTCTCGTGAAATATCTCTCTTTACGTTTTAACGTGTGTTTGACTTAGAGATAGGAAATTGAGTTTGATTTGCAAAAACAAACCAAGTGGTGGCAAAGAATGATCCATATATGTCAAATTTGAATCAAAACAATTTTGAGTTCTTATTTGAATTGATTTTGCACTTGTTCTACTTGCTTTATGTTGTGTTGGCATAAATCACCAAAAAGGGGGAGATTGAAAGGGAAATGTGCTCTTAGGCCATTTCTAAGTATTTTGGTGATTTAGTGTCCAACACAAGTGCCTAAGTGTTAAATGGTGGACAAAGTACAAATCAAGTATAAAGGTACGTTTCTCAGACTTAGTACATTGTTTTAGAGACTAATGTAGTGTGTCTAAGTGCTGGAAACAGGAAAAATCAAGTTGAGATTAAAGATGGCTTTATTCAGCCAAAGTCAGCTCTGTCTGGGTGCGCTGGACTATCCAGTGGTGCACCGGACAGTGTCCGGTGCGCCAGGCTGGCTCAGGCGAACTAGCTGCTCTCAGGAAGTAATTAACCGCGTACGGCTATAATTCACCGGACTATCCGGTGTGCACCGGACTGTCCGGTGAGCCAACGGTCAGCCGGGCCAACGGTCGGCCGCGCGATCCGCGCGAGACACGTGGCAGAGCCAACGGTCGGAAGGGGGCACCGGACTGTCCGGTGTGCACCGGACTGTGTTCGGTGCGCCAACGGCTCCCAGGCGCTAACGGTCGGCTTCGCCAAAGAAGGAAAGAAATCCGCACCGGACAGTGTCCGGTGGTGCACCGGACTGTCCAGTGCGCCAGGCGACAGAAGGCAAGAAATGCCTTCCTGGAATGCACTCAACGGCTCCTAGCTGCCTTGGGGCTATAAAAGGGACCCCTAGGCGCATGGAGGAGTACACCAAGCATTCTCTAAGCATTCCTAAGCACCAAGACTTCGATTCCATGCATTTGATTCTTTGCGATAGGAATTAGAGCTCCATTTGAGTTGTGAACTCGCTGAGTTGTGTTGTGAGCTCTTGTTGCGATTTGTGTGCGTGTTGGTACTCTGATTTCGTGTCTTGTGTGTGTTGATCATCCCTCCCTTACTCTGTGCTTCTTTGTGATCATCAAAGTGTAAGGGCGAGAGGCTCCAAGTTGTGGAGATTCCTCGCAAACGGGATATAGTAAAGCAAAGCAAAACACCGTGGTATTCAAGTGGGTCTTTGGACCGCTTGAGAGGGGTTGATTGCATCCCTCGTCCGTTGGGACGCCACAACGTGGAGTAGGCAAGTGTTGAAATTGGCCGAACCACGGGATAAACCACTGTGTCTATCTGTGATTGATTTCTGTGTGGTTATCGTGTCTTGCAAAGACTCTTCTCTAGCCACTTGGCATTCTTGTGCTAAAACCTAATCAAGTTTTGTGGCATTAAGTTACAAGTTTTATAGGATCACCTATTCACCCCACCCTCTAGGTGCTCTCAATGTTCCTGTGTGGATGATGGACGCCAACTTGCTTTCCTGCTTGACATGCGCTACAAACCCTGTGTTTCTCAAAATGAACATTTGTTAGTCCTAAAATGTGCACTCCCTTTAGAAGCTTGTGAAGATTCTTCATCCCAACATGGGCTAGTCGGCGATGCCAGAGCCAACCCATATTAGTCTTAGCAATTAAGCAAGTATTGAGTTCAGTTTTGTTAAAATCAACTAAGTATAGCTGACCCTCTAATACTCCCTTAAATGCTACTGAATCATCACTTCTTCTAAAGACAGTAACACCTATATCTGTAAATAGACAGTTGTAGCCCATTTTGCATAATTGAGAAACTGAAAGCAAGTTGTAATCTAAAGAATCTACAAGAAAAACATTGGAAATAGAATGGTCAGGTGATATAGCAATTTTACCAAATTGTTTGACCAAACCTTGATTTCCATCCCCGAATGTGATAGCTCTTTGGGGATCTTCGTTTTTTCATAGGAGGAGAACATTCTTCTCTCCCCTGTCATGTGGTTCGTGCATCCGCTATCAATAATCCAACTTGAGCCCCCGGATGCATAAACCTACAAAACTAATTTAGGCCTTGTTCTTAGGTACCCAAATAGTCTTGGGTACCCAAACACAAGTCTTTGATCCCTTATGTTTGCCCCCAACATATTTGACAACTACTTTGCCTGATTTGTTAGTTAAAACATATGATGCATCAAAAGTCTTCAATGAAATGTTAGGCTCATTTGATGCAGTAGGAGTTTTCTTTTTAGGCAATTTAACATGGGTTTATTGCCTAGAGCTAGAGGCCTCATTCTTATACATAAAAGCATGGTGAGAAACAAGATGAGATTTCTTAGCATGAATTCTCCTAATTTTGTGCTCAAGATAATTAGCAGGATAAAATATAGCCCTCATTATCCTGAACCATGGGAGCTTTGCCCTTAACAAAGTTAGACAATCTTTTAGGGGCATTAAGCTTGACATTGATTCCCTGTTGGAAACCAATGCCATCCTTAATGCCAGGGCGTCTCCCACTATAGAGCATGCTTCTAGCAAATTTAAATTTTTTATTTTCAATTTCATGCTCATTAATTTTTGCAGTTAATTGAGCTATATGATCATTTTGTGGTTTAATTAAAGCAAGGTGATCATTTATAGCATCAACATTAATATCTCTACATCTAGTACAAATAGCAATATGTTCAACAGTAGATATAGAGGGTTTGCAAGATTTTAATTCTTCTACCTTAGCACTTAAAATTGCATTCTCATCTCTAAGACAAGAAATAGAATCATTGCAAACATTCAAATCTTTAGCCTTGGAAATTAAACTATCATTTTCAGTTCTAAGGCTAGAAATTGATTCATTCAATTTATCAATCTTAGCATTTAAACTAGCATTTTCATTTCTAAGATTGTTAATTGAGTCATGGCAAATGCTAAGCTCCTTAGTCAAGTTTTCACATTTTTCTACTTCCTGAGCATAAGCATTTTTTACTTTAACATGCCTTTTTTTTCTTTAATAAGGAATTGCTCTTGGCTATCCAAAAGTTCATCCTTCTCATGAATAGCTCCTATCAATTCATTCAATTTTTCTTTTTGTTGCATGTTAAGGTTGGCAAAAAGGGTAAGCAGATCATCTCCATCATCACTAGAACTACCCTCATCACTAGATGTAGTATACTTGGGGGTGGTTCTAGATTGTACCTTCTTCTTTTTGCCATCCTTTGCCATGAAGCACTTATGGCCGACGTTGGGGAAGAGAAGGCCTTTGTTGACAGCGATGTTGGTGGCATCCTCGTCGGTGGAGCTCTCGTCGGAGTCCCATTCCTGACACACATGGGTATCGTCGTCCTTCTTCTTGTAGTACCTCTTCTTTTCTCTTTTCTTCCCTTTCTTGTCGTCGCCCCTGTCACTATCACTAGACATTGGACATTTTGCAATAAAATGACCGAGCTTACCACACTTGTAGCACACCATCTTGGAGCAGGGTTTGTAATCCTTCCCCCTCCTTTGCTTGAGGTTTTGATGGAAGCTCTTGATGATGAGCGTCATTTCCTCATTGTCGAGCTTGGAGGCGTCGATGGGGAGCCTACTTGATGTAGACTCTTCTTTCTTTTCTTCCGTCTCTTTGAATGCGATGGGTTGCACCTCGGGTGTGGACGTGTCGCCTTGCTCCAAGTCGACGATGTGTTTGGAACCTTTGATCATTAGTTCAAAGCTCACAAACTTTCTTATCGCTTCCTCGGGAGACATGAATTTGTATCTAGGATCCCCACGAATTAATTGAACTAGAGTAGGATTACGAAAAACAAGGGATCTTAGAATAACCTTGACCATTTCATGGTCATCCCATTTGGTTCTCCCGAGGTTGTGCACTTGGTTGACCAAGGTCTTGAGCCGGTTGTACATAGCTTGTGGCTCCTCTCCTTGGTTGAGGACGAATCGATCGAGCTCCCCCTCGATCGTCTCTCGCTTGGTGATCTTGGTCACCTCATCTCCTTCGTGCGTGGTCTTTAGGACGTCCCAAATCTCCTTAGCGCTCTTTAACCCTTGCACCTTATTATACTCCTCTCGACATAGAGAGGCAAGGAGTATAGTAGTTGCTTGGGAGTTAAAGTGACGGATTTGGGCAACCTCGTCCGAATCATAGTCTTTGTCCCCCATATTAGATACCTGCGCTTCAAACTCAGTAATGTCCCAAATACTTGCGTGGAGTGAGGTTAAGTGATGCCTCATTTTATCACTCTACATACAATAATCTTCACCATCAAAACATGGTGGCTTGCCTAATGGAACAGAGAGTAATGGAGTGCGCTTAGAAATATGGGGATAACGAAGTGGCATCTTACTATACTTCTTGCGCTCATGGCGCTTAGAAGTGACGGACGCCGCGTTGGAGCCGGATGTAGAGGGCGACGAAGAGTCGGTCTCATAGTAGACCACTTTCTTCATCTTCTTCTTGTCGCCACTCCGATGTGACTTGACGCGGAGAGGGGATCCCTCTTTGCCTTTTGTGCCGGACTACCTTGATGGAGCCTTCCCGTGGCTTGTGGCCTTCTCGCCGGTTTCCATCTCCCTCTTGGCGGATCCTCCCGACATCACTTCGAGTGGTTAGCCTCTAATGAAGTACCGATTCTGATACCAATTGAAAGTCGCGTAGTGTAACACCCTGATTTTGGGGGTATAAAATTTCTTTCTAATTATCATCCAAAATCATGTGTTACTCTTCTTTTTCTCACTCTAGGTTTTCTCTCTCCCTAGATTCTTTCTCCCTTTTTCCTTTTGATTAGAAATAGCTTAAACTAGTGGAGGTTAATTATTTATTTTTGCCAAAACATTATGGGTCATGACATGTTGCATCATGCTGAGCTTAAAATATTCTTCGAAGTGTTGCACATGATTGAATTTATTTGAATTTGAAACCTAGTTTGAATTTGGATTTGAAAACTCTATAGAAAAGAAATAGAAAAGGAATTAGAAAATCTAGAGAAAAAGAAAAGGAGAAAGCAGCCCAAACCAGCCCAGCTTGGCCTAGCCAGGCCGCACGCCCGCGCCGCCTGACAGGCGGACTGTCAGCGGTAGTTCCCCTCTCCAGCGCGCGCTCTCTCTCTCGCTCTCTGCACGTTGGGGCCAACCTGGCGGCGCCAGTTTTCTTCACCCGCACGCTTCTCCTCTCTCTCTGCCTCGCTGACCCGGATCGCCAGTCGCTGAGCTGTTGCTCCGCGCGCCCCTTTCTTCTCTCTCTGTGTCGTGGGCCTGCCCTGTCAGTTCCGCCCCCTCTGCGCTCGCCGTAGACCGGCGCGTGCGCACTCGAGCACGTCGCCGGATTTCTCGGCCACGATGCCCGCCCACGCGCCCAACTCCCTTCTTAGAGCCCCGCCAGTGCCCCGCGCATGCCCCTCGCCTCATTTCACACAACTTCACTCGCTCTCACGCTCTGCCCACGCCGCCAGCCGCTGCCGGAGACCCGCGTCCGCGTTCCCGACCGTCCAGGCCACCAGAGACCACGCCAGGCCTCCCCGAGCTCCGCCCCGAGGTGAGACACCCGTCCCCGTGCCCAATTTCCCCTATTACGCCTTGCGCTCGGCCAATTTCACCTTCGCCGGTGCTCGGCCGCGGCGGACCGCCATGCTCGCGCGGTGGCCGGCCGATTTAGCCTGGTCTAGTTCCCCAGAGTAGGTCCCTGTGTCACCCCTGTCTCTGCTGATGCTAGCCCAGGCCTTAGCGCGCCTTAAGTCCCCTCCCCGTGGCCGGAATGGCTCATCGGAGTTACTCCGGCCCACCCGAGACCTTCTCACCGCCGTTCTCCCGTCTCTGCCCGTTGATTCATGGACTCTTCCCCGCCATTGAGTTCACTGTGGCGTTCTCTCCCTCTCTGCCCAACTCCGGTGACCCCGGAACCCCCCTAGCTCGCGCCTGCCTCAACCCCGGCGACCCCACCGCTGCGGAGAGGAACAGCGCCGCCCACAGCCTTCCGTCCCCTCTGGTCTGATCCCCTCCGTTCGATTCAGATCGCACGACTCAGATCACGGATAACGCTTCGCGCACGCGCGCCTGACGCCCTGGCTCGCCTGTCAGTGCCCAAGCCCTCTAGCGCTGGGCCCGCTCGGTCAGCGCGCTCTCCCCCTCTGTCGCTGACACTCCCTGGCCCGCCTGTCAGCGCTCGCCCGCTCGCGCGCGCGCCCTCGACCGCAGATCTAATCTCAGCCATTGGTTTTAGATCTAACGGTTAGATTCACCAGATATCCCTTCGCGCGGTAGTTTTCTTAAAGAGAACCTCGGTTTATTGGAAATCAACCCGCCGTCCCTGGTTTTCGCGCGCAGGCCCCTGTAATCTTGCAGATTTAGCCCTGGACTTTTAAATATTCACAGAATTAGACCTAATTTAATATTTTGAATTCCCAAACTTGTTTATTTCATAACTTTTGCATATGAACTCCAAATTTCGTGATTCAAATTGCAAAATGTTCATAGAATTATTCTCTGTTTAAATAAAACAGTTTCACTTACTGTCTGCACACTCTAATTTTTAGGATTTAATATGAACTAATTTAGATGTATTTTTATTTATTTAATAAAATAAATAAAATGAGAACCTTAGAGATTTAAACATGTGTAAGCTTGTGAGATTAATAATGTGTATTACATGAGTTTACCTCTGTTCTAAATTTTAGGTCACAATAAAATAAGTTGAACTATGTTTATGTACTTGTAAGTAACACTTAGGGGAAATAGTAATCTATTTTCAAATAAAGTTAATGTATGTTATAGTTTATGTTATACTTTGAATTCATTATCCCTTATGTAATATTGTGTCTTTTTAAGATGTGTTCCAATGTTTGTACATGTTTGGTGTGATGTTCATTTGTACTTTCCAAATGTATTGAATGCATGCTCGCTTTATTTAGACAACGAGCAGTCCAAGGTTCCTGAGTGTGTTGTTGGAGACCTCCCTGAGCAGCAACCTGGTGAAGGCAAGTGTCCTCTGACCTATTATGTTCTACATACTTTATGATTCACTGTCCCACATTACATTACTTAAACCTAAGGATTGACTAGCTTTCTATTTACGTTATCCTTGTTTACCTTTTGGGGTTATCATGGTTAGCATATTGCTACTGCCTTAACTTAATCAATGAGCATGATGTGAACATTTATGATACGACATTGTTATCCTGATTATGTGGATGATCTTGTGATACCTTAGGGGGCTTAGGCCTTTTTCCTGAGTACCTCTCCGTAAGGACCTATTCATGGAGTGACCACCCGGGATAACAGTACAACCATGAGGGTGGAATGGGACGCCCTTAGCTGATTAATTAGATGAACCTGGGGTGTAGTTGGCTTTGCTAGAGGGCCGTCAATGGGGGTCGGGGCGTAGTGCTCGCTCTGCTAAGGTTGGGGTGCAGAGGTTCTTTCTATTTGGTTTTGTTAGTCACCCACCTTGGGGAGGTGTACTGCGTCTGTACGACTCGCGAAACCTAACAAGCAACTATGCACCAGGGGAGTCTTTGTAAAGGCTACGTAGTGTATCCCTGGCCATTCACCTTGGTAGTGAAGATCGGGTCTGTACAACCCAGGCTGGAAAGGGATCACGACTTGTGGGTAAAGTGTACAACCTCTGTAGAGTGTTAAAAACTGGTATATCAGTCGAGCTCACGGTTAAGAGTAGCCTTGGGATCCTCTCTGATTAGAAGAACTTTGGATACTTTTATGATGATGGTTAATACTGATGTTATAAAATCTGATCTCTGGTATTTCCTCTTTTGAGGAGGTACTTTTGGGTAATAACTGGGTTTATTACTAAAACTTGGCTCTACTAATAATAATAAATGCTTGACCAACTAAAAGCAACTGCTTAACCTCAACTCCATATACAGCTAGTCCACTTTAGCCAAACGGGACATTTGCTGAGTACGTTGATGTGTACTCACCCTTGCTTTACTACACCACCCCCACCCCAGGTTGTCCCCATTGTACTCAATGCTCAGGAGGTGATGCTGGCAACATGGATGACTTCGAGGAGTTCCAGGAATATGACGAGTTCTAGTTCTTTCTTAGTGGCAAACCCCAGTAAGCTGTTTGTGTAGGCTTAGCATCTACGTTTCGTATTTCCGCATTTTGATAAATATGTTGAACAATGGTTATGTAATAGACTTTATGGATGTCTTGGACATCTTGATGTAATCAAGTACCTTTCCGCTATTTATTTCGAGCATTGTGTGATGATGTCCAATTATATAATCGCTGTGTATGTGAGTTTCTGATCCTGGCACATACATGGTTCGCATTTGGTTTGCCTTCCAAAACCGGGTGTGACACCTAGAGAGGGGGTGGATAGTCGAAATCTGAAAATTATAAACTTAAGCACACACTACAAGCCGGGGTTAGCGTTAGAACTAATATCAAGTCCGGGAGAGAGGGGGAAAACAAATCAACCAAGAAATAAAGCGGATGAACACGGTGATTTGTTTTACCGAGGTTTGATTCTAAAGAACCTAGTCCCCATTGAGGTAGTCACAAATACCGGGTCTCTTTCAACCCTTTCCCTCTCTCAAACGGTCACCTAGACCGAGTGAGCTTTCTCCTTAATCAACCGGGTCACTTAGACCCCACAAGGACCACCACACACTTGGTGTCTCTTGCTTTGATTACAAGTCACTTTGAGAACAAGAATGAGGAGGAAGAAAGCGATCCAAGAAACAAGAGCGCAAAGAACACGAACAAAACACTCTCTCTAGTCACTAGGTGTTTGGAGTGAATTTAGGACTTGGAGAGGCTTTGATTCTATTGAATTGTGTCTAGGAGTGAATGCACTAGCTCTTGTATTGAATGTGAAGTGCTGGAAACTTGGATGCTTGGAGTGGTGGTGGTTGGGGGGTATTTATAGCCCTCAACCACCACATAGCCGTTGGGGATGGCTGCTGTCGATGGGCGCACCGGACAGTCCGGTGCGCCAGCCACGTCACTCAACCGTTAGGGTTCGGGAGCTTATGACAGTTGGAGGCTTTGTCATCTAGTGGCACCGGACAGTCCGGTGCCGCACCGGACAAGCACTGTTCATTGTCCGGTGCGCCTCTGACGACTGTTCTGACTTTTGCGCGCACTGTTCGCGCACTGTAGCTCTGAGTCCATGCTTTTGCAGTCGACCATTGCGCTGGATAGCCGTTACTCCGCTGGTGCACCGGACAGTCCGGTGGCACACCGAACAGTCTGGTGAATTATAGCGGAGCACGCTGTTGAAAACCCGAGAGTGGCCGGTTTATGATTGTACGGTCCGGTGCACCGGACACAGTCCGGTGGCACACCGGACAGTCCGGTGCGCCAGACCAGGGCACTCTCGGTTCCTTTGCTCCTTTAAATTTGAACCCTTTCTTCAATCTTTTATTGGTTTGTGTTGAACCTTTATGCACCTGTAGAATGTATAGTCTACAACAAACTAGTTAGTCCAATATTTGCGTTGAGCATTCTACCACCAAAATTAATTATAGGAAAAGGTTAAACCCTATTTCCCTTTCACTTCACCACCTACCTGGCCTCCATCGGCTTCGTCGAGGCCAAGTCGGACACATCCCTCTTCTTCTACCGGCGTGGCGAGGACCTCGTCTACCTCCTCCTCTACGTCGACGACATTGTCCTCACGGCATCCACCGCCAACCTCCTACACCGCACCATCATCGCCCTCCAGCGGTAGTTTGCGATGAAGGACCTGAGGCCTCTCCATCACTTCCTCGGCATCACTGCCTAACACCGGCCCCAGGGTCTCTTCCTGCATCAGCGTAAGTACGTCGTCGACATCCTGGAGCGGGCTGGCATGTCCGACTGCAAGCCCTGCTCCACGCCTGTTGACACCCAGGCGAAGCTCTCTGAAGACGATGACCCCCCGGTTGCCGATGCGACGTCTTACCAGAGCTTGACAGGTGCACTCCAGTACCTCACCTTCTCCCTGCCCGACATCGCCTACGTCGTTCAGCAGGTGTGCCTCCATATGCACACACCACGGGAGCCCCACCTCACCGCTCTCAAGCGGATTCTGCGCTACCTACGTGGCTCATTCGACTACGGTCTGCTCCTCCGACCATCCCCGACGTCGGAGCTCGTGGTCTACACCGACGCCGACTGGGTCGGCTGCCCTGACACACGTCGATCCACTTCCGGCTATACCGTATTCCTGGGCTCCAACCTCGTCTCCTGGGCTGCCAAGCAGCAGCCTATCGTCTCCCGCTCTAGCGCAAAGGCTGAGTACCGCTCCATAGCCAATGGCGTGACGGAGGCCTCCTGGCTACGCTAACTCCTCCAGGAGCTCCACAACCCACTCCAGCGTGCCACCCTCATCTACTGCGACAACGTCAGCGCCGTCTACATCTCCACCAATCTCGTGCAACATCAGCGCATGAAGCATGTGGAGATCGACCTGCACGTTCGAGTTCTCAGCATCCCCACCACGCTGCAGTTCGCCGACATCTTCACCAAGGGGTTACCGACGAGTGTATTCCTTGACTTTCGTTCCAGTCTCAACATCTATACAGGATAAAGTTGTGATTGCAGGGGTGTTAGAACTATGTTAGGGTTCACCCCTCCGTCAACTATTCCTATTATACATTCCCCAACCCCTGCTAGGGTGGGTATTCTCCCATTCTACAACTAGTAAGAAGATAGCCACCAGCAAGAAATTCCTATACAAAGATAATGCAATATAATAGCTTTTCTTTCTAATCAATGAGCTCTAAGGTCTTTTATGTCCGCAGCTTTGTAATTCAATAATAAAAAATGTATTTTACTAGCTAGAACTCATTTGTTAAGGACTGCTCAAGATGAGCACAAAGGAAAAAAAAAATTGGTTTAAGAAAATCTTGGCTTCGACTCTGACTAAGACTAATAATCTAAAAAAATAGAAGGGTCAACACTCAACACTCACACGAGAAACATTCATACGCTCAAACTAGTGGAAGAAACATAGCAGAATAAACCACGCGTGGTGAAACAGACAGCAGCAATCGGTGTGACATTGCTGCATTTTTACACGGCAGTGTTGTGTCGTAGCAGTGTTGCATATCATGCGGCAGTGCTGCGTATCACGCGGTACTGCTGAGTTGCGGCACTGCTGCATTTTTCTCGATAGTGCAAGAGAAGATTGCTTCAGGCAGTCGTTCGAACCAAAGGAGAAAAAGGAAAAATTGAGTCAACTCCGATTGAGCTATCATTTCACACACACCTTCTCTAGGATATTTTTAAGGTGTCCACAAAGTTTAAGCTCTAAATGATTAGAAAAAACTCTGGTAGTTCAAGAAATAGTCTTCCAATTGGATATTTTCTCAAAAAATGCTCAAAAGGTTAGATTTTTGTGCTCTGTCCAAACCACTTTGGTAGGAGTAATTCTCAGATATCCATGCATATTTTGGTCCAACCCAAAAAAATACTCCAAGAGCTGAGATGTAAAAGATCCAACAAAAGAGCATACAAGGAAGATTGGGAGAGAGAAAAAAACAAGAACAATAAATCAAATCAAAAGCAAGAACATGAGCCACTAATTTCAGACAAAAGAATGATTTAGGTCAACCCTCAGTTTCATAAATGACAGAATTTTAAATTTTTGATCTAGATCTATGGATCTCACTCAACACTTCGACAGCAAACCTAGAAGAAGAAAAAACCTAAGATGGAATGAGAAAAACTCGGGCTAGAGAGATAGCTAGTTAGGACTTAGGAGCAGGTACCCTCTTATTATAGGGCTATCACATATTCATAATATTCCCTTGTAGGGCATGCGCGGGTGGCTATAATGTAGGACATGTTTGGTGGCGCACCGGATGCCACACCAGATACGCCACTCAAAGTAAGTGTAAAACACACTCGAGCTAGTTATAAGCACCAGACATGTCTGATGGTAACAACAGTGGCACACCGGATACATAGAGGCTCAACCAACGACTAGTCCACGTGGAAGGCAATTGACATGTTCAGTGATGCGCAGAAAAGTCTAAACTTTTACAATGGCTCTTTTGGGGTTGGGGCTATAAATACCATTGAACCGTTCATTTCTCAAGTATGGGAGTTGGGAAACATTGCTAGAAAGTTGAGACTCCAATACTATAGCTCTTAGACACATAATGGTTAAAGATCACTTGATGATTATTGTAGGTGCTTTGTGAAGTACTTAGGTTAGTTAGGTTGTGGCTATAGCGCTTGCTTTAGGTTAACCCCTAATTGAGAGAAGGAATAGACACCTCCAAATCCTTAGTGCTTGTGCGCACCATTGTATCCTCGGTGCTTGTGCGTGTCGTTCTAATTGTACCGAGTGGTGCGAGAGTCTTATGAAATCACACCAACCACGTTTGTGGTGTGGTCGCCATCGTGTACTAGAGAGAACGAGACCCACGACGTTTCAACTAGAAGCTCGATGGTAGAGATGGCGGGGAGCGTTCGAGATAGGTCGAAAGTGGACCACGACTTGAGTGTGGACAAGGTTCGTAGCGAAGCAGCACTTGCGCATGGAAAAGGCTCATGGCTATCTACGTAGTTACCGGACCGGGAGCTTGGCCCTCACATTTGCTTTCTTTGCATAGGGGCTCCAATGAGGATTAGAAAGAACCTTGCGAAGTTCTTAATACCTCGATAAAAATAACGACACGTCTACAAAAGTTTGTATATCTATCTCATTTAAGCTTCCACATTTACTTGTTGCTTTTGGTTGTGTGCTTTATCATATTAGCCTAGTTGATAGGCTAGTTGATTGGTCAACCTAGGCTACAAAAGTTGTTTTGTGGTAGAGGTAGAAACACTTAGACAAAACATTAGATACCCTAGCTTCCTTGGTTATCTGTATAGGTTTTGTTTAAGAGCTAAAACTAGAGGCCTTGATTAGTGTAAAAATAGTTATCCTAATTCACCATTACCTCTTAAGCGTCAACGTTCCTTTCAATTTGTATCATAGCTAAACCTTTTGGCTTAACCATCGTTGAGCCAACACTATTAAGATCGGGACGGATAGATACCTTGAGGCCACCTCACTTCGACAACACTAATTTCCCTCAACTATAGTGCTAAAATGGCTTGCTACTTAAAAGCCATTGATCTAAGTGTATGAAGAGTCACTTATGATAAGATGAGACCTATTAAAAAAACTCAAGATGCCATCGACGAGTGATGAAAATGAAATTTATTTAAATGCTCGAGCCAAAAATTACTTGTATCAATCTCTTAGCATTGTTATTTTTTATTAAATATTTATTCTTAAAAGTGTTAATAAGATTTAGCTAAAATTATATGAGGTCTATGAATCCACAAAGACATGAGACGATTCATCAAGTGGAGATGAACTGATGAAGTCCAGTGTAGAAGACTCAGCCAACAATGCTCTTCATCACGTTCATCTCACAAATGACTTATGGCAAGAAGTAACACACATAATTCATCCTTTCATCCTTCATCCTCCAGCTTCGTTCTAAGTCCAACTTTACTTTGATGAAATTTCTAGAAAAATGCATCAATTTTATAATATTAAATTAGTTCAGTTAGATTCTACATGAAATATCATAATAGTATATTCAAATGTTAATATACTTTTATAGGAACTTGATCAAAATTAGAGAAGTTTGTCTTAAGGCAATGCTAACTTATAACTTGGAGAAAAGGACTAAATAATGTACAAGTACTTTTGGTGCTCCCAAGAACACCAGCATTTGCCCTCCATAATCATCATCGTTAGAAGTGCAGTATCCTTGCTAATAGCAGGAACCTGATGGTATGGGCCCATAGAAGAGACCTTCTGTAATGCACACTCTCGAAGTCATGGGGCTACGAACAGCACAGGGACAAGACCAAGCAAGTTGCATCATTGCTGTACTGTGCTGCCTTAAAAGTTCATGTGAACCTTGTTCTCGCACTCTTGACCAACATATGTATCGGTTAACGAACCAGTCAATCTGTTAAAAGTTGCAACATAGATTTGTTGGCTTGTTGCTAGGATCCATGCATAAAAATTAGAAATGGGTGAGAATCAAATCTGTCAAAGTTTAGTACAGAAAAAAAAATCAGATACCAGAACTCAATATCCAATGTAGTATCACGTATAATAATGGGCAACTGGAGCAACTATGGGACGAAATTGTAACTTGTGTACCTTGAAAGCCTAAACGACAGCATGTGCCATGTTGCACACATTCTGAGCAGCAAAAACATGTTATATTTTTTATTAAGAAACAAATAGCATGAGCCCTATCTTTCAATCAAGAAAAAAATGTTTCATGTATAAAGAAGTAGGGTGGAAAATTAGCTTGTTCCTAGCTCGGCTCAGACTCGGAGCGACTCGAGTCTCGGAATGAGCCCAAGCCGAGCATGTTTTTGTGGGTTGAGAAAAAGACACAAGAAGCTCAAACAGTTATGTGATGAATTAAAATATTCTTACTCCTCCAAAAAGAAGGATCAGCAAAAAGTAACATAAAAATCATTGAAGCTGCTCAAAACTGACCAAAGATGCGTAAGATTCTACCAACCCTTCAGATAGAGTATAAAGGGGAGCGATACCCCAAGGGAGATCACAAAAGTTGCTCAAAGACGCAAAGCCAGCATAATGCACAGATTAATTTAGGCATCCAAGAACAGCCTTGTCTGGTACAAATGAACCCTTCTGGAGCACCTCTATAGGAACTATCAGACGATTATGTACATTGCAGTTTGCATGTTACTATATAAAAGGTGTAGTTTTAAAAAGTCTACCTCTAGTCCAATCCAAATCCAAATCAGATGTGAAAGCTGCCTTTGTGAGATTATGAACGGTCACATGGCCTGATGCATGGTATCGCTTAGAGCAAGTACAATAACATGCTATAAGTTGGCTAAATGCTGAAGTGGAAGAGAGAGAGAGGAGATGGAGACTATAAATTTACAACCGGTTTCGACACAAGATATAAGAAGCTTTGTGAGAGAGACAAGTGGGGTACTCATTAATACTGAAGAGCTAACCACTATTTCGGTGGGCTAAATAGCAGGCTACAAGGATCCTTGCAGCCAGCAGTTGAGTCTACCATTAAACTTGCTATTAAAGCCCCTTCAGCTATGATACAATTTTCAGATTACATTGCAAATACGGATCTCCCAGAATCTAAGACATTAAATAGTCCATAAAAACATGCAGCTTTGTCGCCCAAAGCCCCAAATTGCGCTCGATTTAGGCAACTTTGATGAACATTTGAATGTGAGGGTTGAGCTCATCGTTTTAGCTCTGTAAGCCTCATCATGCTGACCAAATCTACACAAACTCTAATATCAATAACTTGCAGCGTGCTCTGCTTTCAACTCTTCCATAGCATTGTAAGTTTCATAACTAGCCCAATACATGAAACAGAGAGTGAAAAAAGGTAAGAAAAGGAAGGTTTATCAAAGCTCTGAAAGAGTGCCAATCACGACTTTACATCATCAGCTGGTGTTTGGCTAAACTCCTCTGTTGGCATGACTAGAAAGTGTGTGGTATATTTGTCACACATCTACAGCTAAACTTCTTCTTCAGCCCATGCAAAAAATTATAGGAGCACCACAGGTGTTACAACCAAAAGCTAAAGCACTCATCTACAGTGGGATCCTCACAGACTGAAACCGATCTCTTCTCCAGCTTGCTTCAGAGAAAATGTTGCAACTCTACCTCTTTTATGCTATTTAACAGAAATTCTGTGTTTGGTTTCACTTATTGTACAAATATCCTAAGACTACTAATAGAGATCCATTTTTGTTTAAGTGTATTTGATGAAATGGTAGCATCAGGGTTATCAAATTTTGTTTAGATCAGAGTTTCACAATAAAAAAAACTCGACCGGTAGCGAAAAGACCATCCCCACGGTATTATATTAAGAAGTAGCTCAATCAGAGCCTCTATCGAGAAAGGTCACGAAAGATGCCCGCTGCAGCATGAGGGTCCATCCCCTATAGGCAGATCTTTACTTATACTTTGAGCCCTCTCATCCCCTACACAAGGATCCGCCCCCTATAGGTTAGTCCATCTCGTATACACACAGCCAGGGGAACCAGCAAGTGACTTTTTTTAATCGAAAAACGCAGGAGAGCTACATGTCGTTATATTAAGAAGAGAGGGATTAAGGTCCAAGATGACCTCTTTTTGACCTTAGCCTAGAATTCGCTCTCACTGAGATTCGAACTCAACCTAAGGAGTGCTACTCAGACCACCTAACCAACTCAACTAGAGGTTCCTGATGTTCCATGAAGTTAATCGAATAAAGGGTTTCCTTGCACAGGTACTTAGGCTTGCCTCTATCTTTGAAGAAGTTAACAAGAGATCAGCTCCATCCAATCATTGACAGAATTGCTAACTGTTTATCGGGATGGAAAGTTGATCTCCTGACCAAGGCCGGAAGAAAGGTGCAAGTTAATCATGTGCTCACAGGGATGCTTATATATATCCTTGCTATGGTTATTGATATCCCACCTTGGGCTTTTAAGCAATAGACAAGATTAGACGTGGTTTTTTGTGGGGAGTGTAGAAGAGTGAACTATTGGATGTATTGCATAGAGAACGGGTACAATATATTGACTCAACCCTAACCCTAATGGGCTGGCAGCCCAACAGTGGTGCCGGCACACACACACTCACACACAGTCTAACATCCCTCCCGCAGTCACAACGGGGGCACCACACATGATGAGACTGGAGAAGAGGCCGAAGGTAGGAGCCGACGGGTTGAAATCCTCTCGCAGTCACAGCGTCGCGATGGTGCGAGTGTTGCTGCTGGAGTAGAGACCGATGTGTGCTCCAAGAAGACGATAGCCCCTAGATGCCGAGGTAGCCGAAGTCGATGTGGTCGCGGTCGGGAGACACGCAGCAGAAGCCTGATCTTTGGGAGGGGTCGACGTTCGAGCGTCAACGGTCGGCAGGGCGACATAACAAAAGAGCAGCAGCAGGTCGGCCCTCCTTGCTTCTTCGATCGGCCGGACGTCGAGGAGCCCCGCCAGGGAGGCCGACAGCAGCGCACGCGTCTGCGCCGGTCATAGAGTCTGCGCCCACGGCAGAATAGAAGGGGAACGACGGATCGAGCCGGGAAGGCCACGACAGCGATGGATCCAGCCAGGAAGACGCGATCCAGCCAAAGGGACGGCGGATCGAGCCGGGAAGGTCGCAGCTACGTGGATCCGGCCGGGAAGGCCGCGGCAGCGACAGATCCAACGAAGGGGGTGGGCGGCGGGGCAGGTCCAGCCGGGCAGGGGCCTGCGCCGGACCTGGCAAGGGGTGTGAACGACGCCGGCGACAGGAGAAGGTCGAAGGGTGAGGCGCTGCTGCGGATCAACGCGGGCAGTTAGGAGGTGGCCAGCGCGATGAGGGGAGGCAGCACATGCGAGGGTCCGAGGGTGCCGGCGGAGAACGCAGCGGAGAGGGAGCCGACGGTGGTGGGTCGAGGCCCATCGCGGCGGCGGGCAGTGGCGAGCAGGGCGCACAGGAAGGCCGGGAAGGACGCGCACGGCGGTGGCTGCAAGGGCGGTGTAGCCTGCTGCGAGATGGGCCGGATCTGCAGGCTAGCAGGTCGACGCCGGGCCGCGGACGAGGCTGCAGCTGCACGCGGGACAGCTCCTACTACACGTCGGAGGCACCGCGGAAGCGGACAGAAGTCAGCGGCGCGACTTCCTGGGCGGCGGAGCATCGTCCTGGGTGGCGGCGTGGCATCCTGGGCGGCCGGGGGAGAGTGGAAGCAGGAACGTCGGCCTTGGGGAGCATGGGCGCCGAGCACCATGGAGGTCGCAGAGGTGGAGGGGAGCTGCACGACGCTGGATCTAGCACCGGGGCCGCCGCGCCTGGACGCGCCCGCGCTGGACCGCGCTGCATGGCCGGCAGTGGCGAGGAGTGGCCGCCAGGGGAGGGCGGCGCGTGGACCACCCCTGCAGTGGCACCACGATGCGCATCCCGCCGTCGGTGCGTGGCCGTGACCACGGGTCGCGTGACGGCTTCCTCTCCGTCCTCGTCGTGCGGCGCAGGCGAGTCCCACCTGTTGGGGAGCTCGGATGGGTGCGCCGGCAGCGCGGATCCGGAGGTCAATGGTAGCGAGGAGTCGCGGCGAGCCGGCGACGGCTGCAGAGGCCGGGGCGTCGCATACGCCGCCTGCAGCGCCGGGCTCGTCGACGGCTGCGCTGCTGCGGGGCGCGCGAGGGTGAGGTGCTGGGCGCGGTGCAGGGGCTCATCGGCGCGGCCTGCGGTGGCTTCCTGGCGGCGGCTGGAGGGGAGGCAGCCGGCTGGGGAAGGATTGGGGGGTGCGACTAGAGGAGGAGAGCTCGGCTGGGAGGAAGAAGGCCGCCCCCGGGAGGGAAGGATGAGCCTCCCGGGGGGGCTGTGGGGTGGGTGACGGCTGTGGGTGGAGAGGGATAAACCCTAACCCTAACCTAGTCCTCTGATACCATGTAGAAGAGTGAAATATTGGATGTATTGCATAGAGAACGGGTACAATATATAGACTCAACCCTAACCCTAATGGGCCGGCAGCCCAACAGTGGTGTCGGCCCACACACATTCACACACACAGTCTAACAGCGAGGAAGAAAGGATTGCAAGAGTGGGCATTGTATGGTGGCATGGGACAAGGTTTGCCGGTCGCGTGAGCTTGGCGGCCTTGGTCTTTCTAGCCTGCTGGAGTTAACTTGGGCTCTTCGTATGAGATGGCTTTGGCTTCAAAAAAATGGAGCCAACACAAGACTAAGGCTTTGTTCTCCATTGCTATGTTCTCTATAGTTGGTGATGGGACATCTATCTTTTTTTGGACAGATCCTTGGTTGGTGGGAAACAACATTATGGAGATTGCTCCTAGGCTATTTGCCGCCATTCCAAAGAGGCTTATTAAAATAAGAACTGTTAGGGAGCCCTCAATGGCAACAGTTGGATTTTAGATATTAAAGGGGCCTTGACCGTCCAAGTTCTGCTGGAATATCTTAACCTTTGAGACCTTAACCAAGTCGATCTGAGGGATTGTCGGCGTTTCGACCCCGGGGGGTCCCTGGACCGACGAGTAAATTATCGTTGCGTGTCCCAGCCCAGATGGGTCGGCGCGAGACGGAGCACAAAGGGGGGAGAAACAGTAAGGGGAAACCGTGGCCTTCGTGTTGTCCTGCGCCCAGGGCGGATGCGCTTGCAGTAGGGGGTTACAAGCGTTCGCGTGGGAGAGAGAGAGCCTTGCACGTCGGCCCGTTCTCCGGCGCGACCAACCTTTTCGTACGAGAGCCCTGAACCTTCCTTTTATAGGCGTAAGGAGAGGGCTCAGGTGTACAATGGGGGTGTAGCAATGTGCTAACGTGTCTAGCAAAGGGGAGCCAAAGCCCTATGTACGTGCCGTCGTGGCTGTCGGAGAGGTTTTGGCGCCCTGTTCATGTGATGTCGTGGCCGTCAGAGGAGCGCTTGAGCCCCGTGGAAGTACAGCTGTCGGGGCTGTCAGATCCTTGCTGACGTCTCCTTGCTTCCGTAAGGGGCTGAGAGCCGTTGTCGTCATGGAGCACGCGGGGTGCCATCATTACTTGTTTACCAGGGCGAGCTGGATGGGACACCGGTCTTGTTCCCCGTAGCCTGAGCTAGCTAGGGGTAGGGTAATGATGGCCCACCCTATGACGTGGTCGGTCCGAGCCCGGGGTCGGGCGAGGCGGAGACCGTCGTCCGAGGTCGAGGTTGAGTCCGAGCCTTGGGGTCGGGCGAGGCGGAGTCTGTCGTCCGAGGTCGAGGCTGAGTCCGAGCCCTAGGGTCGGGCGAGGCGGAGTCCGTCGGCCGAGGTCAAGGTTGAGTCCGAGCCCTGGGGTCGGGCGAGGCGGAGTCCGTCGTCCAAGGTCGAGGCTGAGTCCGAGCCCTGGGGTCGGGCGAGGCGGAGTCCGTCGTCCGGCGTCGAGGTTGAGCCCGAGCTTTGGGGTCGGGCAAGGCGGAGCTTCCTATGGCGCCCGAGGCTAGACTTAGCTGCTGTCAGCCTCACTCTGTCGAGTGGCACAGCAGTCGGAGCAGGGCAGGCGGCGCTGTTTTCCTGTCAGGTCGGTCAGTGGAGCGGCGAAGTGACTGCGGTCACTTCGGCCTTGTCGACTGAGGAGCGCGCGTCAGGATAAGGTGTCAGTCGATCCTTGCATTAACTGCTCCTGCGATACGGTCGGTTGGCGTGACGATCTAGACAAGGTTGCTTCTCCGCGAAGCCTGGGCTTCGGGCGAGCCGAAGGTGCGTCCGTTGCTTGAGGTGACCCTCGGGCGAGACGTGAATCCCCCTGGGTCGGCTGCCTTTGCCCGAGGCTGGGCTCGGACGAGGCAAGACCATGTCCCTTGAGTGGATGGAGCCTTGACCTGAATCGCGCCCATCAGGCCTTTGCAGCTTTGTGCTGATGGGGGTTACCAGCTGAGATTAGGAGTCTTGGGGGTACCCCTAATTATGGTCCCCGACAGTAGCCCCCGAGCCTCGAAGGGAGTGTTGGTACTCGCTTGGAGGCTTTTGTCGCACTTTTTTGCAAGGGGACCGGCCTTTCTCGGTTGCGTTTCGTTCCGGTGGGTGCACGCGAGCGCACCCGCCGGGTGTAGCCCCCGAGGCCTCGGAGGAGTGGTTTGACTCCTTCGAGGTCTTAGCGCGTTTCGTGATGCTTCGGCCGGTCTGGTTGTTCCCTCATGCGAACTGGCCGTAGCCCGGGTGCATAGTCAGGTTCCAAGTTCTCAGGCTGGTATGTCGACGCTGTCAATGGTTTGGCCGAAGTCAGGTTTGCGAGAGCAGCCCCCGAGCCTCCGCACAGAGCGAGAGGACGGTCAAGGATTGACTCGGCTTTTTTCATACGCCCCTGCGTCGCCTTTCCGCAAGGAGGAGGGGGGGAAGCGCCATGTTGCCCTCGGAGGGCGCCGAACATGGTGTCTCCAGTGAGTTGCTAACGGGTGATCCGAGTGGATGCCCGTGCCCCATTCGATAAGGGTCGGCTAGTGGCCCAGAGGCGCGCTCCAAAAGTACCTGCAGGTGATTTGCCAGACCCGGTCCTGTTTGATAGGGCCTGAGGGCTCGATGCCTCCCTCTGATGGGATTCCGTTACAGAATCGCTCCTGTTGGTCTCGAAAATGTCCTAGGGTACCTCGGGAGCGTAGCCCGAGCCTCGGCCATGTATCGGACGTACCCAGAGTCATCCCTCGCTCTGCGTGCTCTGAGGCGGCTGTTGAACCCTTCGAGGGCCAGCCTACGAACCCCTGATCAGTAGTGGGCGTGGAGCCCGAGTGGTCTGAGGCGGCTGTCGAACCCTTCCGAGGGGCCAACCTTCGAACCTTTGACCAGTAGTGGGCGTGGAGCCCGAGTGCTCTGAGGCGGCTGTTGAACCCTTCCGAGGGGCCAGCCTTCGAACCTCTGATCAGTAGGAGGGCTCGGGGCCCGCTTCCTTCGCGGAGAAGGATCCCTTTCGGAGTATCCCCCTTCCCGGTCCCTGTAGCAAGAGAGAGAAAGAGGAAGAGGAAAAGGATACGAAATCGAATGATGTGGCGCACCTTTTTTGACGTGGTCATTATGGCGGAGGTGAAGCGTCGCCTACTTCGCCTGCCAAAGGTGCCGCCTGTCCTACCGCAGAGTTAATGCGACGGGACGAGTGGTTCGCGGGGCAGCCATTGTGCGTGCGCGAGCCGTTCGAGGAACGGAACACGGGGGCGTCGTCTTCACGCCGTGGGAGAGGGCTCTCTCGCTGTCCCAGGAGGGGACGTGAGCCTGCAGACGACTTGACCGCTGCTTCCGCCCGCCTGCCGCCGCCATTACTGCCAGCCCACTTTTGGCCATATCGACCATCGCGCCTTCTCCCGCGGCTGACTGACCCATGATCGATGTGCTCGGTTGGCACTGTTGGGCCATGCGCAGGGTTGCCTCAAGTCGCGGCACCGGTTCCGCAGTCGAGAAGGCGCGGTACTGGCGCAAGTGGCAGTGCAGTTTCCCGCACGTAGTAACCGGCGCGCCGGTTACATGACGTGTGGGCCTGGGCCCCCATGCTGGACGCGTCGGAGTCGAAAGGGTGCGCCCCCTTGGTGCGGTTGCATGCCGCCTGCATGGCGGTCCGCCCTTTCTCCCGCCGGTCTGGGCGAAGGTGGAGGAGCGCTTGTAACCGCTGGTCAGTTACGCGCACCGCGCGTGGTGGTTTGGCCTCTTCTGTCCTGAGCTAGCTTGCATGGCGCGTGGGACCCAGCCTCTGTGTCGCAGGGGGAAGACCTTGGAGCGTGTTGGTGAAGACTCAGTCTGCGACGGCTGAGGACGCAAGTGGGAGAGTCGCCTTTAAAAGGAGGGCAACCCCCTTGGATGGCAACCATGTCCTCGCACTTTCCTTATGCATCGCGTCCTTCCACCTTCTGAGCCCCCGGATGGGGAGCGCCCGCGTCGCTTTTGTCTTGTCGTCGTTGGAGGAATGCAACTTCGCGGAAGTTGGTACCTTTCAGCCATCGCTCGGCTTCAAGGATTTTCATCAGGCAGCCCGGCTGCATTCCCTCGCCGGTGGTCACCCAAGACGGTGACCACCAGTTTGATGGTGGGGAGAAGCGAGCCGGGCTGCGACCTCCGCCCCGCCCTCAGCTTCAAGGATCTTCATCATCCTTGCTGGGGCGGAGGGCGAGCTGAGCCGGAGCTCCACCTCCCGCACGGGTTCGTGGGTCACCCTCTCCTTCAGCATTCAGGGGAGAGGGCGCTCACCGGCCTAGCGGAAGGGGCGGACTTCGACAACACGGGGCTGGTCGGCCGCGAGCGTCGTCAGCTTCAGCGTGTTGGGCTTGCTGACTCAGCTAGCTCTGGCTCGGCTCCTGGTGCCCCCTCCCGCCGTCGGGCGGAGCGCGGCCGTCTGCCCGCCGTATGAGCGGTTGTTGTGCCGCGCGCACTGGAGGACCGCCCGAGACGTCGCAAGCTGCTAGGGCGGCGTTCGTGTTCTTGGGCTGTCCTGCCTTTGCTCCGGTACGACGCCTCTGCGCGGGGGTCGGTGCCCGCCCGTCCGGGAGGATCCGAGTGGGCAGATGGCTGCCGTCGTCGGCGCCGAGGTGGTGGCGGCTGAAGAAGTCCTCATCGCCGACGAGATCGCCGCCACCATCCGCGCTCCGGGCCTCCAGCTCTTTGGCTTTGATGGCTTGTCCTCGCCCCTCGAGTGGGGTCGTGGGCGAGGGCCTTGTCGCAGCAGCGTCTGCCTTGAGGTCATCGCTGCTGCTGTTTGGTCGCCCGGAGCGGAGGTCGTTGTCGCTGCTGCCGGAGCGGGCGACGGTGAGCCACCTGGGGTTTCGTTGTCCCGTAGGCCCTCCAATGTGGGGGTTGTTCGTACCTGCGTGAGTGGAACCGAAGTTCCGTTAGTAATGGCACCTTGAGTGCCGGTGTCTGTTCATTGCGGCTGTCGGGGCCTGAATATGTATGTATTTTGGCGTGAAGCCATGTTTCTTCCTCATTTCGAGCACTAGGACTCGCCTGTCGGCTAGCCGAACCGCTTAACCAAGTGTGAGTTGCCTCTTGCGGAAGGTGACGAGTGAGGTTTCTGTATCCCGGAGGTGTAGGAGTCCCTTGGCTCGGTCGGCCTTGCTGCCCAAGGCTTCTCTTGCTTAGTTAAAGAAACCCTCAGCCGCTCTGCAATGAGCCGGAGCCGGAGGCAGCGGTGTCAGCATGGACAGGGGCAGAGTTGGCTCAAAAAGAAGCTTCGTCGGCCGGAGCCTGGCTGGGCCGTCCACTAGCGGGACCGACGCCGGAGTCGGGTTGCCGAGGCCACGAGCCGGGCTGATGTCCTCGGGGGACAGCTGGCTGAGGCTACGGAGCGGCTGGTCGAGCCGTCTGCTCGGGCCGGGTTCCTGGAGGAGACCCCGGCGACGATGGCCCAGGCGTGGTGCTGACAGGTTCCTTCGAGGTGGAGATCCTTCGACCGTGTCGCCGTCCGAGGCTGGGTCGGACTCCGCCGAAGGTGGAGTCGATGCCGAGGGTGCTCCTGCTCCCCCTTCTGATGTCCGATCCTGCAGGAACGGTTTATCTGTAGTGTGTGTATGTTTTTTGGCGGCCGCCGAGGCCCAAACATACCGTCGTCGTGTTGTAGAGCTGCGTTTCTTTTCCCCTTGTTTCGAGTATCAGGACTTATTTGTCGGTAACAGAATTGTTTGTCTGAGCGAGAGTTACTTTTCACGGAAGGTGATGAGTGAGGTATCCGTATCTCGGAGGCGTAGGAGTCCCTCGGCTCGGTCGGCCTTGCCGCTTACATGTACTCTTACTCATCCGTTGGATTCTGTTATCGATATAGTCGAGAAGGCACGAAAATCGTTTCGACAGAAAAGTTTTCGAGCGTTTAAGACTTGTTCGGTCAGCGGGATCGCTTATCCGAGCGTGAGTTACTTATCGCAGAAGGTGATGAGTGAGGTATCCGTATCTCGGAGGCGTAGGAGTCCCTCGGCTCGGTCGGCCTTGCCTGCTTACGTGTACTCCGTCGTTTTCAGGATCCCTCTTTCAAAGTAGTCGAAAAGCACGAAAGATGTTCTGGCAGAAAGACTTTTTCTGAGGAAAATTTTGACGCAGAGGGGGTGCCCCCCTTCTAGCCCCCGAGGGATGGTCGGGCTTTGCCGAGGCAAGGCTGACCCTTCCTTGATGGTTAGACTTTGTTGGCGTATGTAGACGAGGTATATGAACGACTTGAAAACATCTTAAGGGTAGAAGCGACATAGCTGTCGGATGTTCCAAGCGTTGCTGTAGACCTCGCCTTGACTATTGGCCAGCTTGTATGTTCCGGGCTTCAAAATCTTAGCGATGATGAATGGCCCTTCCCAGGGAGGCGTGAGCTTGTGGCGCCCTCGGGCGTCTTGTCGTAGCTGAAGCACCAAGTTGCCCACCTGGAGGTCTCAGGACCGAACCCCTCGGGCGTGGTAGCGTCGTAGGGACTGCTGATACCGCGCCGAGTGTAGTAAGGCCATGTCCCGAGCCTCTTCCAGCTGGTCCAGTGAGTCTTCTCGGTTGGTCCGATTGCTTCGGTCGTCGTACTCCTTCGTCCTCGAGGATCCGTATTCTAAGTTTGTGGGCAAGATAGCCTTGGCCCCGTAGACTAGAAAGAATGGTGTGAAGCCCGTGGCTCGGCTTGGCGTCGTTCTCAGACTCCAGACCACCGAGGAGAGTTCTTTCATCCATCGCCTGCCGAATTTGTTGAGGTCGTTGTAGATCCGTGGCTTGAGTCCTTGTAGAATCATGTCGTTGGCACGCTCTACTTGCCCATTCGTCATGGGGTGAGCTACGGCGGCCCAGTCCACTCGGATGTGGTGGTCCTCGCAGAAGTCCAGGAACTTTCTGCCGGTGAACTGGGTGCCGTTGTCGGTGATGATGGAGTTCGGAACCCTGAAGCGATGGATGATGTTGGTGAAGAACGCCACCGCCTGTTCGGGCCGGATGTTGTTTAGGGGTCGGACCTCGATCCACTTGGAGAATTTGTCGATGGCGACCAGCAGGTGCGTGTAGCCCCCAGGTGCCTTCTGCAAGGGACCGACGAGGTCCAGACCCCACACAGCAAACGGCCAGGTGATGGGTATTGTCTGTAGAGCCTGAGCGGGCAGGTGGGTCTGCTTTGCGTAGAATTGACACCCTTGGCAGGTGCGTACAATCCTTGTGGCGGCGTCGGCCACCGCGGTTGGCCAGTAGAAACCTTGTCGGAAGGCGTTTCCAACAAGGGCTCGAGGCGCTGCGTGATGACCGCAAGCCCCCGAGTGTATTTCTTGCAATAGCTCCTGACCTTTGGCGAGGGATAAGCATCGCTGGAGGATGCTTGAGGGGCTGCGGTGGTAGAGCTCCTTCCCGTCACCCAGCAAGACGAACGACTTGGCGCGCCGTGCCAGTCGCCGAGCTTCGGCTCTTTCGAGGGGCAGCTCTCCTCGGTGGAGATATTGCAGGTACGGGGTCTGCCAGTTTCGATTAGGCGTGACCCCATTCCGCTCTCCCTCGACGTGCAGTGCCTCACCCTAGGGGGCCGAGGGCGCCTCAGGCTGAGCCGAGGGCGCCTCGGGCTGAGCCAAGGGTGTGGCGGAACCGCCCGAATTATTCCAGCTTAAGTGCCCAAGTCTCGCCTTAGAGGCAACGACACACTTAAATCGGAATAACCCGTCAGTCCCTCGGATCTAGTCCGATAAAAGCCACTTATCCAGGATCGAATACCACTAGCTCACTCGAAGGTGAGGCACAGAGAAATACAATAAAGCATAATACCACAAATTAAGAAAGTATCATTAGTGATTTACATTATCGGAGTTTCAGAAATAATAACCATAAATTTTAATGCAGCGGAAATAACTAACGGAGAAAACCGAGTAACATGGCGAAGCCTGGCCACGCTACTCCTCCTGGTCCTCTCCTGCGGAAGCAATAACCCACTCGACCGTCTATCCCGGTGGCAGGGATGGAGGCCAAGTCACACCATCAACCAAATCAAGGAGGTACCTGCAAAAATTATGCCACAAGCAAGGCTGAGTATACTAATACTCAGCTAGACTTACCCGGTGTGAGGAGTCTACTCCTCTACCTCTAGACATGCAGCTGTTTGGCTGAGGGGTTTGGTTTGCCAAAAGCACTAGCTGAGTCTAAAATCAAGTTTTAGCTTTTCAAGTTCTAGAATAATAATTTTAGACTAGATGAGAACCTATCTATTCATACATGGTATCAAACATTATATCAATCAACATCTTTTTCCAGTCATCTCATTTCCACTTATTACTCAATGTAGTACAATGGATCAAGCAGTCTCATTAGCTGCGAGAAGCAGACGATTCGAATCGAGTTTTAACCTTGCAAGGTAAACCTAAACACACGACATGTCAGGGCACTCTGTCCCCACACATGTCAACCGTCCCCATCGATTCCCCGTTCGCGGCCAGGCCTCACCGCCTTGGCATACAATGCTCCACTGACCCCGACTGCCGTCGTGCAGTGGCCGCACTTGTACCCACCATATCTAGAATGGGAGACCCAGTCTCAGGTCGCATGAGGGATAAAGTCCGCGCCCGGCTTCACTCAGGTACTAGGTTTACCGGTTACCATTTTTCCCGACATGTGCTTAGTACGTTCAAAAGCTTGACACAGGTATCCGCACGTTAATCCTTATTCCAATTTCGTCTCATAGACCACGCATCCCCATGGATCCGTGTCCATAGACCATCATCATTCTGTTATCAAAAATGGATACAACCAATTCCTGACCTCGCGCGAGTGCTAGAAAAATCACTCGACTTCTACCGAGATCCTGATTTAGCATAGCAGCTACTCGACCTAGCATACTAGTATCCATCTCAAAAGGAATCCTGAGTTCATGCAACTAGGGTTTCAACCAACTCCTACACTTAAGTGCACGGTACAAGCCTACAAACATTAAGTATAGTAAAATAGCATATATAACGGTTATGCATATAACCGGGGCTTGCCTTTAATTTAACACTTAGACAGTGTTTGCTGGGTAGCACTCGCTTGGCGAGCATCCACTGGTTAAGTCCATCCTTCTTTGGGTCGTCCACCGACTGCACCTTGTGGTTGGCACCACATCACTTGCATGATCATCATCTCTCAGTCCTAAATGAGATGCAGGATGCATATGTATGAATATGATGAAATAGCACAAGATACTCAAAGTACATGATAGAGAACTAATATTAACTAGTAAGACACATAAACATTCATACGTTAACGCTAGCTATCTATACGTCATTGGGCGCATCAAGTCAACATTACTATAAAGACGATGAACATTTCCTATATTTAGCCAACACAAACATGACATCACGAGTACAAGAATTTAACATGTTCGCTTTAATCGTTCATTGGCAACTTATTATTAAACTAGTTAAGTACACATAAGTTTTCTATGACTCATATATTTAGACAGACTTAGATAGAAAGGGATATTCATTTAATCGAGGTTTTACAATCATTCACAATATTCTCATGCAAGCACACACCAAAGAGAACACACATGAGGAGATAGTTTAATCGTCATTACATGTTATACTACTTTAATGACGTTGGTTACTTAGTAGTATTAGTAGAAAGCCAAAGACATGACATTATTCATTTTGTTTCCCTAATATATAACTGCACTTGCTAACTGTTGATTAAGCTAAGCTACTTATTAGACCTTAACCAATTTAGTTCACTAACTTAGTGAGATGTGTACTACTTACTTATATATAACCCCAATTATACTAGTCACTTATTATTATTACTCATGTTCAGTTAAAACCAAAACAAGCAAGCAGTCACTCAAGTCAAACACAATAGAGTAGAGCAATCAATCACTTCTAACATATTTAGGACAGCAGCACAGTAGTTGTTTGTTTTAATCATAACTCTTCAAATATTTATCCAAAAATAGCAAACTAGGACTTTCTGGAAAGCTTAAAAAGTGCTCTATAACTTTGATATTTTTACCTCGACAAGATTCAATACTTAGCAAGGTCAAAAAGTGTTAACACGACAGCTCTGTCCAGATTTGGACAAATTCAGATTTGCGACTTCAAAAATCCATAACTAAATATTCATGTATCCAAACAAAGTTATCCTAGACTTTCTGGAAAGATAATGAAATTGTCTACATATCATTTATGAACATTTTAGGTTGATTTAACATGTATCAAGAGTAAAAGACACTAGAAGGCTTTGCTGTCCAGATTTGGACAGATTCAGACTTCACACTTCAAACATCCACAACTTAATCTTCAGATCACCAAAAAGAGTGATCCAAGACTTTTTGGAAAGCTTGGCAAAAGCACTACATACTTTTATAATCACCAAGAATTGATTCTATGCTGAACTGAATCAAACAATTCAGTTTTTGAAATCTGTTCTGTCAGTGGACAGAATACAGCAACCAGTTTGTAAAATTCATAACTCCTAATTTGTCATGCCTATGGTTGTGCAATTTTACCACAACCAAGATAAGAAAAGCATCTACAACTTTCTTATAACGACCATGAACAGATTATAACATTAAATTAGGCAAACAATGCAGTTTCTGAAATCTGTACAGAATATGGGCAGATTCAGTTACTGAATTTGTGAAAAGCACAACTTCTAAACGATCAGACATATGACTGTCAAATTTTAACACAAATAAGATATTAATGTTATCTACAACTTTCTTGTGATCACCAATAACTGATTTCAATATTAACTTAAGCAACCATTGCAATCTCTGAAATCTGTTCCAAAAATTGGACAGATTCAGTTACTGAACTTGTGAAAAGTATAGCTTCTAAACAATCAATTCTTAGCTCATGTATTTTTAGGACAAGCTACATACACAAATAAACTATAACTTTTATACAGCACATATCTACATAAAACACACTTTACTTTACTAGATTACTCACACAACCAAAATTGTACACCTATAAATTTCAGTTTGCTAGCACAAGAGCACTTAACTAAATCACCAAGCAAACTTATAGAGAGATAGTGCCACAAATTCTCAAGTTTAAGTCATTGTGACTTAGTTATCAAGTTTCAATTTATGTCAAGACACTTAATCATTTCAAGAAACATGGATGCTTTTGTTTACTTCTAATTTGTCACTAATTCTTGTAATAATTATAAAATATGTGACATTTTAGCACCATATAAAACTATCTAATCTGGGGCTGAAATTTTTATGAGGCATAGGTAATAACAAATTATGACTAATGTATAAATTTCACATGCCCAGGTTTTATATTTTATTTAATACAAAAATAACAAATTGTTAATGCAATAAAGCATGTGAGAGCAAGTTAAATCTAAAACTAATTATTTTTTGTGGATTCATGACCATATTAAGTTTTATTAGGCTACTATAATATCATGCAAGGACAGTGGAACACCATTTTACATTTTTGCATCTATACATTATTTTTAAATCATTTAAAACTACTTAAGGTGCATTAAACAAGTTAAATCACTAACTTAATCATACATGCACAACAATTCATGAAATTTTTACCGGTCACCAAACATCACACCAAGAGTCTACTGTAAAAATTTCAAACTATTTGGAGCACCAGAGCTACAGATCCAAAAATAACAAGCAAATAAACCTTCTTTTCTCTATTTAACTTGTTTTAATTAACACACCAAGAAACCAGTGAACAACATATAAGTTTTATATTTTTCCTTGATGGGGTATGACAACATCTAACTAACAAAATAAGTTTCATCATTTTAGGATTTTTATAATTAAAACTATGGAGAGATGCAAGTTCGTTTATTCTCTAAACCAGTTTTCAAATACGAATTTCTACAGAAAAACTTTTCCACTAAAACATACCAACATATAGATCCAATAGTTAGAGCATTTCATAAGAAAGACAACAAAATAAGTTTCACGATTTTAGGGGTTACCAAACTCAAGATATGAATTTTTTGAAGGAAGAGCAAAAATCTGTGATTTGTGCACTTACACTAGCCACTGGGCCCACGTGTCATAGACTTGAGGGGGTCTTCTTCAACCTCCAATACAGCACGTATGCACAGCCATAACGCAGGGAGGAGCACGGCTGTCCCATGGGGAGAGGGAGGGTAGAGCCGAGCTAGGAGGGGGATGGCATGGGAGTGGAAGAATAGAGGGCGCCGAGCGCCATGGGAGCTGAGTGGACGTGAGGGCCGACCAGGGAAGAAACGGAGGTCGGCCATGGCTAAGCTCCAGGTGAGCAGGGCGCCGAGCGCTGTCGGGAAAGGCACCAGGCATCCATCCATGCGGGCGTCGAGCCAAAGGGCTGGAGGAGTTCCTGTGCTGGCGTGTGAGGAGGAGCAGGGAGGTGGAGCTGCTGTTTTAAAGGGGTGCTTGCTGCAGCCATTGGTGGACATGGGTGGCTGCTGCAGAGCACCAGTCTGCACAGAGACAGAAAGGAGCACGCATTGGACGAACGTTTTTGGCATTTTCTGTTTGGAATCAGATCTTGGTTGCTGCACAAAATATCTTCCTTGATCTATACTCTACAATTGTTGTACAGGACTTGAGGTGATTCGGGCACTGGTTAGAGAGTTATAGACTCATGAAAATTGGTTTGTCAGTGGATTAGAAAACAGTGTAAACTCGTGAAAACTGAATGTCAAAGCACGTCAAACGGAATCGGATGAATGCCATCTTTTAATATGTTGTGTCCCTAATAGTTATTAACAACTTTTATATTTAGAAAAACTTGAGTTGTTCAATAAAAATTTGGGAACGCGAGACGTCGACCCGAACGATGCTGATTTCAGACTTAGAAGAATTCGAATTCTGAAATCAGATTTTTATTCTGTCTTGATGGCACTGTTTGAGATACTTAGAGATTGAATCAAGACTTGGTTTAAATATAATATTTGTTGTATAACACATGTTCTTCAACTTTTATTAAAAGTCAAACCTCATATCTTGAATATAAATTAAAGTTTCACTTTGGTCAAAGTAGTATAGTTATAAAGCTTCAATTTATATTTTTAAAGCAATCGAAGTACTTTCTCGACATTTTCTTGGCATTTTCTCTACATGAACCCTCAATAACTTTTGTTGTAGAGTTGATATAGAGTGTTTTGGGAAGGTTGGCATAACTTGTTTGAATTTGTAAATTTGCTTTTACTTAATCGAGCAGTCTCAGGTAAGCGTAGGATTTATAATTTCACACGAATATTTGGTTCAAACTTTAAGAAATCTTTAGAATACGCTTGATAGATAGAGATGGATGATGACATAAAGATAACAAGCTGATTTGCATAAGAACTAATTAGAGATTGACACAAAGAGATCTTGTGGGAGAATGCGAATTCGGATTAAGTATTTGGACGTAGATCGACTACCGAGACAGCGAATTCGGACATCGATCGGATAATATCATAACTATCAAGAGTCCGAATAAATGAGTCTGGACAGGAGTTACGAGACGATATTGACTTTCGAATTTGCATTTGCTCCGAGAAATAAAAGTTTTAACAGGCTCCAAATTTGGCTGTTCTTAAGATTGAATAATTCCAAACGTAGTGAAACATTCATGAGTAACTTGATGAATGGAGATAGATATGATCGAGAAATAGAAATTTTCACTGAGCATCCGAGATTAGGATAAATCTCTCGACATAACGTGAAATAGACACCTGGGGTGTCACAGCCTTCCCCCCTTAAAGGAATCTCGTCCCGAGATTCGAATGAGGATCTTTAAGGGTGGAGAAGCATGTAACTCCCAGACTAAAGATATACGCAAATTCATGAGAGGGTATCTGAAAATATACTGAAGATAGATTTGGATAGAATATCGCGACATGTTGAGACAAAATGCAGCGATCACTCTGAGAGAATGTCCACAAAAGATAGCACATCAGTATAGTCTCGTAATGGATCACAACTATTAACCACAATACCAGCGCGTGCCGAGCAGCTCAACCATGTGTGCACCATAGTAGGCTCTCGGTTTCGTCGCGGCACCATCGGTCGTTAGTCATAACACCATCACCAACGTAACCAATAAGAAATCCACATAGCACAGATAGATGGAGCCCATGAGAGTATGGCTCAAAAAATAAGAATGTGATCGGAGTTGAAACAGAGATTGCTGGCAAAAGAGCATCACATGAGAATTTTCTTCAACTCACAGAATTATTTTATGATTAACACCGAGATTATCAGGTCAGAGATTTATACGAGAGTGGATATGAGGGGAACCAACCATGAGATCAAGATTGGCAACTTGCTGAGACATGAGAGAACTAAGGTCAACAGCATAATCCATTGAACCAAATGGATACACTGCTTAGAGATAGAATCGATAAAACAACGTCATGATCCTCAGAGAAGAGTATGAGAACGATCATAATGAGATATTAGACTGATCCATATTTAATACTTGAGAGTGGGTTATAGAAGATAACAAGATGACAGGGTAGATCTCGATGAATGATCCAGAGATTCGGATGATAAAGTCACAACATGATTCGCAAGGAAAAGATTACCAGATCTAGGTGAAAAGAGAGGTCATCAACGCAGATGGCTTCTAGGTTAAGCATAGGAGAATTTAATGAGAATTTTGGAGAAGGCTTCCAAGAAGAATTTGGGACTGGATATTGTTTTGCGCAAAAGACACCAACCAAAGTTTTATTATTATTTTTTTAACATAAACAAGTTCACAAGGAAGCTTTAGGTTGAACTAGCGGTCCAGCTATGGGGTTCTATAAGCTGTGCAGGTGTAAACACACGAGGGCTAGAAAACACCAACACCATCATGATTTTTTAAGAGGTTTCACTTGCTAAACTCAAGGTTGTTTGGATTGGGGTCTTTTTATGAACAGAACAGACAACATTTTTTTTGTAAAAAGGGTTGAACAATTACAATACCACCTAGATAGCAAGACAAGAGAAACACATAACACGACCTAACAAGACTTACCAATCCGACGTGAGGTAAAACAGTTCTTATAGTTCCAAACATAGTAGTACATCACACTATTCACACGTTCTTATTATTGGAATAAAGGTGAGAGAAGCATGTTGATGCACAAGAGACAATTATGCGACAATCATGATGCATGCTCATTCTAGTCGTCTTCTCAGACCTTACTACTTTTTCGGGTGCTTCTACAGCATCCTTATTAATAGTAGTAGTAGCCTTTATGGCCTAAATAAATAGCCACCTAGCTACCCATCTATTCCTAGGGCTTCACGTCCTATGTCTAACCTTATCGTCCTGACGATCTATCCAACATTGGTTTCTAAGCAAATTTTACTTTAGAAAGGGTTCGAAATCATGACTTATTGACTTCTCTGTAATGGTATTCGCTCCGATACCAGCTGTGGCGGAACCGCCCGAATTATTCCAGCTTAAGTGCCCAAGTCTCGCCTTAGAGGCAACGACACACTTAAATCGGAATAACCCGTCAGTCCCTCGGATCTAGTCCGATAAAAGCCACTTATCCAGGATCGAATACCACTAGCTCACTCGAAGGTGAGGCACAGAGAAATACAATAAAGCATAATACCACAAATTAAGAAAGTATCATTAGTGATTTACATTATCGGAGTTTCAGAAATAATAACCATAAATTTTAATGCAGCGGAAATAACTAACGGAGAAAACCGAGTAACATGGCGAAGCCTGGCCACGCTACTCCTCCTGGTCCTCTCCTGCGGAAGCAATAACCCACTCGACCGTCTATCCCGGTGGCAGGGATGGAGGCCAAGTCACACCATCAACCAAATCAAGGAGGTACCTGCAAAAATTATGCCACAAGCAAGGCTGAGTATACTAATACTCAGCTAGACTTACCCGGTGTGAGGAGTCTACTCCTCTACCTCTAGACATGCAGCTGTTTGGCTGAGGGGTTTGGTTTGCCAAAAGCACTAGCTGAGTCTAAAATCAAGTTTTAGCTTTTCAAGTTCTAGAATAATAATTTTAGACTAGATGAGAACCTATCTATTCATACATGGTATCAAACATTATATCAATCAACATCTTTTTCCAGTCATCTCATTTCCACTTATTACTCAATGTAGTACAATGGATCAAGCAGTCTCATTAGCTGCGAGAAGCAGACGATTCAAATCGAGTTTTAACCTTGCAAGGTAAACCTAAACACACGACATGTCAGGGCACTCTGTCCCCACACATGTCAACCGTCCCCATCGATTCCCCGTTCGCGGCCAGGCCTCACCGCCTTGGCATACAATGCTCCACTGACCCCGACTGCCGTCGTGCAGTGGCCGCACTTGTACCCACCATATCTAGAATGGGAGACCCAGTCTCAGGTCGCATGAGGGATAAAGTCCGCGCCCGGCTTCACTCAGGTACTAGGTTTACCGGTTACCATTTTTCCCGACATGTGCTTAGTACGTTCAAAAGCTTGACACAGGTATCCGCACGTTAATCCTTATTCCAATTTCGTCTCATAGACCACGCATCCCCATGGATCCGTGTCCATAGACCATCATCATTCTGTTATCAAAAATGGATACAACCAATTCCTGACCTCGCGCGAGTGCTAGAAAAATCACTCGACTTCTACCGAGATCCTGATTTAGCATAGCAGCTACTCGACCTAGCATACTAGTATCCATCTCAAAAGGAATCCTGAGTTCATGCAACTAGGGTTTCAACCAACTCCTACACTTAAGTGCACGGTACAAGCCTACAAACATTAAGTATAGTAAAATAGCATATATAACGGTTATGCATATAACCGGGGCTTGCCTTTAATTTAACACTTAGACAGTGTTTGCTGGGTAGCACTCGCTTGGCGAGCATCCACTGGTTAAGTCCATCCTTCTTTGGGTCGTCCACCGACTGCACCTTGTGGTTGGCACCACATCACTTGCATGATCATCATCTCTCAGTCCTAAATGAGATGCAGGATGCATATGTATGAATATGATGAAATAGCACAAGATACTCCAAGTACATGATAGAGAACTAATATTAACTAGTAAGACACATAAACATTCATACGTTAACGCTAGCTATCTATACGTCATTGGGCACATCAAGTCAACATTACTGTAAAGACGATGAACATTTCCTATATTTAGCCAACACAAACATGACATCACGAGTACAAGAATTTAACATGTTCGCTTTAATCGTTCATTGGCAACTTATTATTAAACTAGTTAAGTACACATAAGTTTTCTATGACTCATATATTTAGACAGACTTAGATAGAAAGGGATATTCATTTAATCGAGGTTTTACAATCATTCACAATATTCTCATGCAAGCACACACCAAAGAGAACACACATGAGGAGATAGTTTAATCGTCATTACATGTTATACTACTTTAATGACGTTGGTTACTTAGTAGTATTAGTAGAAAGCCAAAGACATGACATTATTCATTTTGTTTCCCTAATATATAACTGCACTTGCTAACTGTTGATTAAGCTAAGCTACTTATTAGACCTTAACCAATTTAGTTCACTAACTTAGTGAGATGTGTACTACTTACTTATATATAACCCCAATTATACTAGTCACTTATTATTATTACTCATGTTCAGTTAAAACCAAAACAAGCAAGCAGTCACTCAAGTCAAACACAATAGAGTAGAGCAATCAATCACTTCTAACATATTTAGGACAGCAGCACAGTAGTTGTTTGTTTTAATCATAACTCTTCAAATATTTATCCAAAAATAGCAAACTAGGACTTTCTGGAAAGCTTAAAAAGTGCTCTACAACTTTGGTATTTTTACCTCGACAAGATTCAATACTTAGCAAGGTCAAAAAGTGTTAACACGACAGCTCTGTCCAGATTTGGACAAATTCAGATTTGCGACTTCAAAAATCCATAACTAAATATTCATATATCCAAACAAAGTTATCCTAGACTTTCTGGAAAGATAATGAAATTGTCTACATATCATTTATGAACATTTTAGGTTGATTTAACATGTATCAAGAGTAAAAGACACTAGAAGGCTTTGCTGTCCAGATTTGGACAGATTCAGACTTCACACTTCAAACATCCACAACTTAATCTTCAGATCACCAAAAAGAGTGATCCAAGACTTTTTGGAAAGCTTGGCAAAAGCACTACATACTTTTATAATCACCAAGAATTGATTCTATGCTGAACTGAATCAAACAATTCAGTTTTTGAAATCTGTTCTGTCAGTGAACAGAATACAGCAACCAGTTTGTAAAATTCATAACTCCTAATTTGTCATGCCTATGGTTGTGAAATTTTACCACAACCAAGATAAGAAAAGCATCTATAACTTTCTTATAACGACCATGAACAGATTATAACATTAAATTAGGCAAACAATGCAGTTTCTGAAATCTGTACAGAATATGGGCAGATTCAGTTACTGAATTTGTGAAAAGCACAACTTCTAAACGATCAGACATATGACTGTCAAATTTTAACATAAGTAAGATATTAATGTTATCTACAACTTTCTTGTGATCACCAATAACTGATTTCAATATTAACTTAAGCAACCATTGCAATCTCTGAAATCTGTTCCAAAAATTGGACAGATTCAGTTACTGAACTTGTGAAAAGTATAGCTTCTAAACAATCAATTCTTAGCTCATGTATTTTTAGGACAAGCTACATACACAAATAAACTATAACTTTTATACAGCACATATCTACATAAAACACACTTTACTTTACTAGATTACTCACACAACCAAAATTGTACACCTATAAATTTCAGTTTGCTAGCACAAGAGCACTTAACTAAATCACCAAGCAAACTTATAGAGAGATAGTGCCACAAATTCTCAAGTTTAAGTCATTGTGACTTAGTTATCAAGTTTCAATTTATGTCAAGACACTTAATCATTTCAAGAAACATGGATGCTTTTGTTTACTTCTAATTTGTCACTAATTCTTGTAATAATTATAAAATATGTGACATTTTAGCACCATATAAAACTATCTAATCTGGGGCTGAAATTTTTATGAGGCATAGGTAATAACAAATTATGACTAATGTATAAATTTCACATGCCCAGGTTTTATATTTTATTTAATACAAAAATAACAAATTGTTAATGCAATAAAGCATGTGAGAGCAAGTTAAATCTAAAACTAATTATTTTTTGTGGATTCATGACCATATTAAGTTTTATTAGGCTACTATAATATCATGCAAGGACAGTGGAACACCATTTTACATTTTTGCATCTATACATTATTTTTAAATCATTTAAAACTACTTAAGGTGCATTAAACAAGTTAAATCACTAACTTAATCATACATGCACAACAATTCATGAAATTTTTACCGGTCACCAAACATCACACCAAGAGTCGACTGTAAAAATTTCAAACTATTTGGAGCACCAGAGCTACAGATCCAAAAATAACAAGCAAATAAACCTTCTTTTCTCTATTTAACTTGTTTTAATTAACACACCAAGAAACCAGTGAACAACATATAAGTTTTATATTTTTCCTTGATGGGGTATGACAACATCTAACTAACAAAACAAGTTTCATCATTTTAGGATTTTTATAATTAAAACTATGGAGAGATGCAAGTTCGTTTATTCTCTAAACCAGTTTTCAAATACGAATTTCTACAGAAAAACTTTTCCACTAAAACATACCAACATATAGATCCAATAGTTAGAGCATTTCATAAGAAAGACAACAAAATAAGTTTCACGATTTTAGGGGTTACCAAACTCAAGATATGAATTTTTTGAAGGAAGAGCAAAAATCTGTGATTTGTGCACTTACACTAGCCACTGGGCCCACGTGTCATAGACTTGAGGGGGTCTTCTTCAACCTCCAATACAGCACGTATGCACAGCCATAACGCAGGGAGGAGCACGGCTGTCCCATGGGGAGAGGGAGGGTAGAGCCGAGCTAGGAGGGGGATGGCATGGGAGTGGAAGAATAGAGGGCGCCGAGCGCCATGGGAGCTGAGTGGACGTGAGGGCCGACCAGGGAAGAAACGGAGGTCGGCCATGGCTAAGCTCCAGGTGAGCAGGGCGCCGAGCGCTGTCGGGAAAGGCACCAGGCATCCATCCATGCGGGCGTCGAGCCAAAGGGCTGGAGGAGTTCCTGTGCTGGCGTGTGAGGAGGAGCAGGGAGGTGGAGCTGCTGTTTTAAAGGGGTGCTTGCTGCAGCCATTGGTGGACATGGGTGGCTGCTGCAGAGCACCAGTCTGCACAGAGACAGAAAGGAGCACGCATTGGACGAACGTTTTTGGCATTTTCTGTTTGGAATCAGATCTTGGTTGCTGCACAAAATATCTTCCTTGATCTATACTCTACAATTGTTGTACAGGACTTGAGGTGATTCGGGCACTGGTTAGAGAGTTATAGACTCATAAAAATTGGTTTGTCAGTGGATTAGAAAACAGTGTAAACTCGTGAAAACTGAATGTCAAAGCACGTCAAACGGAATCGGATGAATGCCATCTTTTAATATGTTGTGTCCCTAATAGTTATTAACAACTTTTATATTTAGAAAAACTTGAGTTGTTCAATAAAAATTTGGGAACGCGAGACGTCGACCCGAACGATGCTGATTTCAGACTTAGAAGAATTCGAATTCTGAAATCAGATTTTTATTCTGTCTTGATGGCACTGTTTGAGATACTTAGAGATTGAATCAAGACTTGGTTTAAATATAATATTTGTTGTATAACACATGTTCTTCAACTTTTATTAAAAGTCAAACCTCATATCTTGAATATAAATTAAAGTTTCATTTTGGTCAAAGTAGTATAGTTATAAAGCTTCAATTTATATTTTTAAAGCAATCGAAGTACTTTCTCGACATTTTCTTGGCATTTTCTCTACATGAACCCTCAATAACTTTTGTTGTAGAGTTGATATAGAGTGTTTTGGGAAGGTTGGCATAACTTGTTTGAATTTGTAAATTTGCTTTTACTTAATCGAGCAGTCTCAGGTAAGCGTAGGATTTATAATTTCACACGAATATTTGGTTCAAACTTTAAGAAATCTTTAGAATACGCTTGATAGATAGAGATGGATGATGACATAAAGATAACAAGCTGATTTGCATAAGAACTAATTAGAGATTGACACAAAGAGATCCTGCGGGAGAATGCGAATTCGGATTAAGTATTTGGACGTAGATCGACTACCGAGACAGCGAATTCGGACATCGATCGGATAATATCATAACTATCAAGAGTCCGAATAAATGAGTCTGGACAGGAGTTACGAGACGATATTGACTTTCGAATTTGCATTTGCTCCGAGAAATAAAAGTTTTAACAGGCTCCAAATTTGGCTGTTCTTAAGATTGAATAATTCCAAACGTAGTGAAACATTCATGAGTAACTTGATGAATGGAGATAGATATGATCGAGAAATAGAAATTTTCACTGAGCATCCGAGATTAGGATAAATCTCTCGACATAACGTGAAATAGACACCTGGGGTGTCACAAAGGGCGCCTCGGGCTGAGCCAAGGGCGCCTCGGGCGGGGCCGAGACCTTCTCAGGCTCAGGCGTGTCGTCAGTCTTGACAGAGGGTTGGTGTAGGTCTCGGGAGAAGACGTCCGGAGGAACCGTTGTCTGCCCCAAGGCTATCTTAGCCAGCTCGTCCGCAGTCTCGTTGTATCGTCGGGCGATGTGGTTAAGTTCGAGCCCGAAGAACTTGTCCTCCAGGCGCCGAACCTCATCGCAGTAGGCTTCCATCTTCGGGTCGCGGCAATGGGAGTTCTTCATGACTTGGTCGATGACAAGCTGCGAGTCGCCATGAGCATCGAGGCGTCGGACCCCTAGCTCAATGGCGATGCGCAACCCGTTAACCAGAGCCTCGTACTCGGCCACGTTGTTGGACGCCGAGAAATGGAGGCGCATCACATATCGGAGGTGCTTCCCGAGGGGTGAGATAAAGAGCAGGCCCGCGCCCGCTCCTGTTTTCATCAACGACCCGTCGAAAAACATGGTCCAGAGTTCCGGTTGGATCGGAGCTGCTGGAAGCTGGGTGTCGACCCATTCTGCCACAAAGTCTGCCAAGACTTGGGACTTGATGGCCTTCCGAGGGGCGAATGAGATTGTCTCGCCCATGATCTCCACCACCCACTTTGCAATCCTACCCGAGGCCTCTCGGCACTGGATGATCTCTCCCAGGGGGAAGGATGACAGCACAGTCACCGGATGAGACTCGAAGTAGTGTCGCAACTTTCGCCGCGTCAGAATTACCGCGTACAGTAGCTTCTAGATTTGCGGGTAGCGGATTTTGGTATCGAACAGTACTTCACTAATGAAGTAGACCGGCCTCTGGATGGGCAATGCGTGCCCCTCTTCTCGTCTCTCGACCACGATCGTGGCGCTGACCACCTGAGTGGTAGCGGCAATGTAGATCAAGAGGGCTTCTCCGACAGCGGGGGGCACCAAGATGGGCGCGCTTGTAAGGAGCGCCTTTAGGTTCCCGAGGGCTTCCTCGGCCTCGGGGGTCCAAGTGAAGCGCTCGGTCTTCCTCAAGAGGTGGTACAGAGGTAGGCCTCTTTCGACGAGGCGCGAGTTGAAACGGCTCAGGGCCGCAAGGCATCCCATGACCCTCTGTACTCCTTTCAAGTCCTTGATGGGCCCCATGTTGGTGATGGCCGCGATTTTCTCCGAGTTGGCCTCGATGCCCCGCTCGGAGACGACGAACCCCAGGAGCATGCATCGGGGGACTCCGAAGACACACTTCTCGAGATTGAGTTTTACGCCTTTCGCCTTGAGACACTTGAATGTCGTTTCAAGGTCGGAGAGGAGGTCGGAGGCTTTCCTCGTCTTGACTATGATGTCATCGACGTAAGCCTCGACCGTTTGACCAATGTGCTGTCCGAACACGTGGTTCATGCACCTTTGGTATGTCGCATCCGCATTCCTCAAACCGAACGACATAGTAATGTAGCAGTACATGCCAAAGGGTGTGATGAAAGAAGTCGCGAGCTGGTCGGACTCTTTCATCCTGATTTGGTGATACCCGGAGTAGGCATCGAGGAAAGACAGGGTTTCGCACCCAGCAATGGAATCCACGATTTGATCGATGCGAGGCAGAGGGTAGGGAACTTTCGGACATGCTTTGTTTAGACCAGTGCAGTCTACACACATCCGCCATTTCCCTCTTTTCTTTCTCACAAGCACAGGGTTGGCAAGCCATTCGGGATGAAATACCTCTTTGATGAACCCTGTAGCCATCAGCTTGTGGATCTCGTCGCCTATGGCTCTGCGCTTTTCTTCGTCAAATCGGTGCAGAGGCTGCTTCACGGGTCGGGCTCCAGCTCGGATATCCAGCGAGTGCTCGGCGACATCCCTCGGTATGCCAGGCATGTCCGAGGGACTCCACGCAAAAACCTCGGCGTTCGCGCGGAGAAAGTCGATGAGTACTGCTTCCTATTTGGGGTCGAGCTCGGAGCCGATCCGGATCTGCTTGGAGGCGTCGTTGCTGGGGTCGAGAGGGACGAACTTAACCGTCTCAGCTAGCTCGAAGTTGCCGGCGTGGCGCTTCGCATCTGGCGCCTCCTTAGAGAGGCTCTCCAGGTCGGCGATGAGGGCCTCGGATTCGGCGAGGGTCTCAGCGTACTCCACGCACTCCACGTCGCATTCGTACGCGTGTCGGTACGTGGAGCCGACGGTGATGACCCCGTTGGGGCCCGACATCTTGAGCTTGAGGTAGGTGTAGTTGGGGACGGCCATGAACTTGGCGTAGCATGGTCTCCCCAGTACTGCGTGGTAGGTTCCTCGGAACCCGACCACCTCGAACGTGAGGGTTTCCTTTCGGAAGTTGGAGGGAGTCCCGAAGCAGACGGGCACATCGAGTTGCCCAAGGGGTTGGACTCGCTTCCCGGGGATGATCCCGTGAAAGGGCGCCGCGCCGGCCCGGATCGAGGACAGATCGATCTGCAGGAGCCCGAGGGTCTCGGCGTAGATGATGTTGAGGTTGTTGCCTCCGTCCATGAGGACCTTGGTAAGCCTGATGTTGCCGATGACGGGATCGACAACGAGCGGGTACTTTCCCGGGCTCGGCACGCGGTCGGGGTGGTCGCCCTGTTCGAAGGTGATGGGCTTGTCGCACCAGTCTAAGTAGACTGGCGCCGCCACCTTTACCGAGCAGACCTCCCGGCGCTCTTGCTTGCGGTGTCGAGCCGAGGCGTTTGCCACTTGCCCACCGTAGATCATGAAGCAGTCGTGGACCTCGGGGAACTCCTCTGCCTTGTGATCCTCCTTCTTGTCGTTGTTGTGGGCTCTGCCACCTTCCGCCGGTGGCCCGGCCCTGTGGAAGTAGCGCCGAAGCATGACGCACTCGTTAAGGGTGTGCTTGATGGGACCCTGATGATAGGGGCACGACTCCTTGAGCATCTTGTCGAACAGGTTGGCGCCTCTGGGAGGCTTCCGAAGGTTCCTGTGCTTGGTGGCGGCGACAAGGTCCGCGTCGGCGGCGTCGCGTTTCGCTTGCGACTTCTTCTTGCCCTTCTTCCTCGCGCCGCGCTGAGCGGACGCCTCGGGGACGTCTTCCAGCTGGCGCCCCTGAGGCTGCTTGTCCTTCCTGAAGATGGCCTCGACCGCCTCCTGACCAGAGGCGAACTTGGTGGCGATGTTCATCAGCTCGCTTGCCCTGGTGGGAGTCTTGCGACCCAGCTTGCTCACCAGGTCGCGGCAAGTGGTGCCGACGAGGAACGCGCCGATGACATCCGAGTCGGTGATGTTGGGCAGCTCGGTGCGCTGCTTCAAAAATCGCCGGATGTAGTCCCGGAGGGACTCTCTCGGCTGCTGGCGGCAGCTTCGAAGATCCCAGGAGTTCTCAGGGCACACGTATGTGCCCTGGAAGTTGTCGGCGAAGGCTTTGACCAGGTCGTCCCAGTTGGAGATCTGCGCAGGAGGCAGATGCTCCAGCCAGGCTCGGGCGACGTCGGAGAGGAACAGGGGAAGGTTGTGGATGATGAGGTTGTCATCGTCCGTTCCACCCAGCTGGCAGGCCAGCCGGTAATCCGCGAGCCACAGTTCCGACTTTGACTCCCCCGAGTACTTGGTGATGGTAGTCGGGGTTCGGAACCGGGTCGGGAACGGCGCCCATCGTATGGCCCGACTGAAAGCTCGCAGACCGGGTGGTTCGGGCGAGGGGCTCCGATCCTCCCCGCTGTCGTAACGTCCCCCGCGCCTGGGGTGGTAGCATCGGCGCACCTTCTCGTCGAGGTGGGCTCGACGATCGCGGCGGTGCTCGTTGCCGAGGCGTCCTGGGGCCGCAGGCGCTGTGTTCCGCGTGCACCCGGTGTGGACCGAGGCTTCCTGTATGAATCAGGAAGTCGCGGCGCGATGCTCCGGGGGTACCCCTGCCTTCGGGAGACAGAGCTTTCGACCCGTTGGACCGCGACATCCTCCAGGAGATTCTTGAGCTCTCCCTGGATACGCCGCCCCTCGGTGGTGGATGGTTCCGGCATCGCTCAGAGTAGTATCGCTGCTGCAGCCAGGTTCTGGCCGACCCCACTGGAAGCTGGGGGCAGCCTTGCCCTGGCATCGTCGGCAATGCGGTGCTAGACGTCCTGGGCCAGATGACGCGCTTCTCCGGCCGGTGCTCAGCCTGCCCACTCCTGCTCGATATTTTGCCGAAGCTGCACAAGTTGTCCTGCTTCCTCGTGAAGCCTGACCTACATCTCGCGGATTTGCTCGAGTTGTGCGTCCTGACCCCCCACAGGGACTGGGACCACAGCTAGCTCCCGAAGGATGTCAACGCGAGGCGCAGACCTAGGGGGATCACCGTCCTCCGGCATACCAAGATGGTTGCCTTCGTCGAGACCCCCTAGATCGACGTGGAAGCATTCGCGACTTGGGCCACAGTCCTCGTCGCTGAGGCTGTGGCTACTATCGGAGAGGCAGTAGTCACATGCGGTCATGAAGTCCCGCATGGCACTAGGGTTATCGAGCCCGGAGAAATCCCAACCAGAGTCAGGCTCGTCATCTTCCTCGGAACCTAGGGGCCCGTAGGTCGAGACGGCCATCAGTCGGTCCCAGGGTGACCGCATATGATACCCCGAAGGGTTTGGACATGCCTTTATGAAAGCGTCCACCGAAGCGGGGTTGCTCGGTGGGTCGCAGCTGAATCTAAAAGGCATGGGATGGAAAACGGACGGTACCTTTTGATCGACGGATGGTGACGAAGTCACGTCAGGGACGGACTGCACCGTTGTCTTAGGTACGAGGTTAACGCCCAGCAAGTCCTTCACGAGCGTGCTGGCGTCGTCCGTCTGCTTGGGGTTGGCGTGTTGCAGGGAAACGACGCTCGTCTTCGTCTCAGACGCGAGGTCAACGCCTGACGTGTCCCCCGTTGGGACGCTGGCGCCGTCGACTCGCTCGACAGCCGACGAGGTGCCGCCTCCTGCTTGGCCATGCCTGCCCCGCCTCCTCCGTCGGCGGGGAAGGTGACGGGACAGACCCGGATGTTGCGCTTCCGCCACGTGAGGAAGACGTCGTCGATTCCGCCGCCTGCGGGCGGGCTGACGGCCGACATTGTCATTGTCGCGCGGCGGAGGAAAGAGTATCATGTCGTAGCTGCCGTCGAGGGACATGAACTCAAGACTCCCGAAATGGAGCATCGTTCTGGGTTGGAGTGGTTGCTGGAGACTACCCATCTGGAGCTTGATGGGAAGCTGTTCGTCAACACGCAGCAGGCCCCTACCTGGCGCGCCAACTGTTGGCGTTTCGACCCGGGGGTCCCTGGACCGACGAGTAAATTGTCGCTGCGTGTCCTAGCCCAGATGGGTCGGCGCGAGACGGAGCACAAAGGGGGGAGAAACAGTAAGGGGAAACCGTGGCCTTCGTGTTGTCCTGTGCCCAGGGCAGATGCGCTTGCAGTAGAGGGTTACAAGCGTTCGCGTGGGAGAGAGAGAGAGAGCCTTGCGCGTCGGCCCGTTCTCCTGCGCGGCCAACCTTTTCGTACGAGAGCCCTGGACCTTCCTTTTATAGGCGTAAGGAGAGGGCCCAGGTGTACAATGGGGGGTGTAGCAATGTGCTAACGTGTCTAGCAAAGGGGAGCCAGAGCCCTATGTACGTGCCGTCGTGGCTGTCGGAGAGGTTTTGGCGCCCTGTTCATGTGATGTCGTGGCCGTCGGAGGAGCGCTTGAGCCCCGTGGAAGTACAGCTATCGGGGCTGTCGGATCCTTGCTGACGTCTCCTTGCTTCCGTAAGGGGCTGAGAGCCGCCGACGTCATGGAGCACGCGGGGTGCCATCATTACTTGTTTACCGGGGCGAGATGGATGGGACGCCGGTCTTGTTCCCCATAGCCTGAGCTAGCTAGGGGTAGGGTAATGATGGCCCCCCTGTGACGTGGTCGGTCCGAGCCCGGGGTCGAGCGAGGCGGTGACTCCTCCGAGGTCGAGGCTGAGTCCGGGCCCGGGGGTCGGGCGAGGCGGAGACCGTCGTCCGAGGTCGAGGTTGAGTCCGAGCCTTGGGGTCGGGCGAGGCGGAGTCCGTCGTCCGAGGTCGAGGCTGAGTCCGAGCCCTGGGGTCGGGCGAGGCGGAGTCTGTCGTCCGAGGTCGAGGTTGAGTCCGAGCCCTGGGGTCGAGCGAGGCGGAGTCCGTCGTCCGAGGTCGAGGCTGAGTCCGAGCCCTAGGGTCGGGCGAGGTGGAGTCCATCGTCCGGCGTCGAGGTTGAGCCCGAGCTCTGGGGTCGGGCGAGGTGGAGCTTCCTATGGCGCCCGAGGCTGGACTTAGCTGCTCTCAGCCTCACTCTGTCGAGTGGCACAGCAGTCGGAGCAGGGCACGCGGCGCTGTTTTCCTATCAGGTCGGTCAGTGGAGCGGCGAAGTGACTGCGGTCACTTCGGCCCTGTCGACTGAGGAGCGCGCGTCAGGATAAGGTGTCAGTCGATCCTTGCATTAAATGCTCCTGCGATATGGTCGGTTGGCATGGCGATCTGGCCAAGGTTGCTTCTCCGCGAAGCCTGGGCTTCGGGCGTGCCGAAGGTGCGTCCGTTGCTTGAGGGGACCCTTGGGCGAGACGTGAATCCCCCTCGGTCGGTTGCCTTTGCCCGAGGCTGGGCTCGGACGAGGCGAGACCGTGTCCCTTGAGTGGACGGAGCCTTGACCTAAATCGCGCCCATCAGGCCTTTGCAGCTTTGTGCTGATGGGGGTTACCAGCTGAGATTAGGAGTCTTGGGGGTACCCCTAATTATGGTCCCCGACATGGTGGAGTGGCTGACTCTCATGTTTTTAGGCTATCTCCAAATGGGAAAATACTCTGCAAAGGCTGCTTACAAAGGTTTCTTTGTTGGCTCAGTCTCCTTTTAACCTTATAAGAGGATTTGGTGTGCCAGGGCTCCTTCTAAGTGCAAAATTTTCATGTGGTTGGTTGCACACAATAGATGCTGGACAACGGACAGACTGGCATGTAAGATGGATTTCAGATATTAAGGGCGCTCTGACTATGGGAGCCCTGATAGATTATCTATATCTATTGGATTCTCTTTCTGGCTTGTGTCTGCAGCCGAACAGGGAGGATAGACACATCTTTACTAGGGTCTCTGATGGCAAATACTTAGCGAAAGCTGCCTATAATGGCCTCTTCTTAGGCTCCAGCTCCTTTGGTCGTCACAAAAGGATTTGGAAATCTTGGCCCCCCTCCAAATGTCGGTTTTTTATGTGGTTGGTGGCTTAGAATAGATGTTGGACTGCAAACAGATTGACAAAAAGGGGCATGAATCATCCTGCTAGTTGTCCCCTCTGTGACCAAGATCCTGAAACCATCAACCACCTGTTGGTGTCCTGTTTTTTCACAAGAGTCTTCTGGTACACTATGCTAAGAAAATTTGGTCTGCACAGTCTAGCCCCTTAGCCGGATGCTACCTCTTTCCTTGACTGGTGGGAGAAATCTTCAGACATTGTTTCTAGGATGGTTAAGAAGGGCCTGGATTCCTTCATCATCTTGGGTGCCTGAATGGTTTGGAAGCACCAGAATAGGGTGGTGTTTGATGGAGCCACTCCAGACCTCACCCTTCTTCTCAGATCTGCTGAGGAGGGAAGGCACAAATGGGAATTGGCTGGTGCCAAAGGGATTTGCTTCTTGGACGCGCCAATGTTTAATGTTTAGGGGAGGTGTTGTGTGTTGTTATTGGTCTTAAGTGTCCAGATGGATAGTTTTTTGTATGCTTTCTTCTGGCCTCCCTAAGGGGATGGCATTGTATTTTTGGGTCTTCTTTAGACCACTTCCTCTCTTCTAATATAATTATAAGGCGTAGCTCGCCTACGCTTTTCGAGAAAAAATGGTGAGGCCTCCCACATCATGAAAGATGTGTTTTATGTGACCAAGGGGAGGAGAATATTAACCATTTGCTCCTCTCTTGTGTCTTCGCAAGAGATTTTTGGTTCAAGATTTTAGGCTATATGGTTGTTGGGCACCAAATTGAGGTGCGGACAGTCCGGCCCTAAGGCCGGACGGTCCGCGGTCCGGACGGTCCGTGCCTGTGGGCCGGACGGTCCGCGCACGCGCAGAACAGATTAGGGTTCCGAGTTTTTCGCTGCGTTTGTTGGCGAAAATCGCGGGATTTGCTCGGAGTTTTCGTGGTAAAGGGTCCAGCCCCCTTCCTCTATAAATAGAGAGGTCTACGACCGATTTGTAATCATCATTGTTGGAACCATGCTTCGTCGCCGAAGGTCCTGCAGGAAGAAACAGCTTCGGCTAAAGCTGTCTGTACGTGATGCCGAAGGATGCCGTTCATGAGGCTTCAGAATTACAGACCGACTTAAAGATAGAATGACCTTTTAGTCCATAAGAGTTTGAGTCGTTGTTGTAAACTTTTATGAGGGGTATGATTGTAATTGCTCACAGGCTGTGTCCTGTGCCTATAAATAGTGAACAATATTCCTTTACTGTTCACACATTCCTGTAATTGCAATCACATCACTCGGAAATTATTCTTTGTCAAGGCAGAGGTATAAATGTATCTAAACTTTATATTTGAATACATCAAGCTTATATAATGTGTAAATGATGTTGTTTACTTCTAATTTACTTGTCTTTAATGCTTTATGTCTCATGTTATTTTATGTTATCTCTGAGAGTTCAATTACGAAGATTCAACCTTCGTAGTTGTGTCATTATAACCTTCGTCCGAAGTTCATTAAATCCTCGAGGAAATAATGCTTCAGCGGACGAAGAACATTAATATTTAACATTTTATGTTGCCTTGTTCTTAATTCATAGCATTTGAGAACAAGTCCCCAACATTGGCGCCCACCTCCGGTGAACTCACTTCCACTTTACTGAGCTGATGGCTTCGTTCAACATTCAAGCTGGAGCTGCTTCGGCTTCGAAGCTGGTACTCCCGATAACAGGCGGTTCATGCTCAGAACCAGCCAACAAGAAGCAGAAAAAGGAGGCACAGAGAAGGGTACAGCACGTCGGGGTGCAAGGACCCTTCATCAAGTCAAGATGGTCTCACATTCCTATTACCTTCTCCCAAGAGGATCTTCAACTCAAGGATTACCCACACAACGATGCTATGGTTATCTCTTGTGTTATCAAAGGATTTCTGGTTCACAATGTTTTGGTTGATACAGGCAGTGCAGCTGACATCATATTTGCTAAGGCCTTCAAACAGATGCAAGAGCCCGAAGATAAAATTCTTGATGCCACACATCCCCTTTGCGGCTTCGGAGGAAGGCAGATTGTAGCACTCGGCAAAATCTCAATGCCAGTAACCTTCGGATTTATCAACAACACGAGGACTGAACAAGTTGTGTTTGATATTGTTGACATGGAATACCCTTACAATGCAATCATTGGTCGTGGTACTCTCAATGCCTTCGAAGCAATTCTTCATCCAGCTTATCTTTGCATGAAGATACCTTCGGACCAAGGGCCCATTGCTATTCATGGAAGTCAGGAAGCCGCCAGAAGGGCCGAAGGAAATTGGACAGACTCAAAAGCAATCCATAATATAGATGGAACTGAAGCTTGTGAGCAATACAAGTTCAGAAGGGAAAAGGCTGCTTGGCTGATCAGCCGAAGCCCATGCTCTTATGTGAGGATATAGCAGAGCAGAAGGTGCTATTGGGATCTCAATTGTCTAAAGAGCAGGAGAAAACCTTGATAAGGTTTCTGTTCAATAATAAAGATGTTTTTGCTTGGTCAGCTAATAATCTTTGTGGAGTTAACAGGGATGTTATTGAGCACTCGCTCAATGTTGATCCATCCTTCAGACCCAGAAAGCAGAGGCTTCGGAAGATGTCTGATGACAAGGCCGAAGGTGCTCGGAATGAAGTAAAAAGACTCCTCAGTGCCGGAGTTATTAGAGAGGTAAAATACCCAGAATGGTTGGCTAACACTGTTATGGTGAAGAAGGCCAATGGTAAATGGAGAATGTGTGTCGATTTTACTGATCTCAATAAGGCCTGTCCGAAAGACGAGTTTCCATTGCCAAGGATAGATTCCTTAGTCGATGCAGCAGCTTCATCAGAGCTTATGAGTCTGCTGGATTGCTATTCAGGCTATCATCAAATCTGGATGAAGAAGGAGGATGAACCGAAAACCAGCTTCATAACCCCTAGTGGGACATATTGTTACCTTCGGATGCCTGAGGGGCTCAAGAATGCCGGAGGAAGTTTCAGTAGAATGACAGCGAAGGTCCTCCATTCTCAGATAGGCAGGAATGTGCTAACTTATGTTGATGATATCATTGTAAAAAGCACGAAGCAAGATAACCACATTGCTGATTTACAGGAGACCTTCGCTAATTTTAGACAGACTGGTCTAAAGCTGAATCCAGAAAAATGTGTCTTCAGAGTAAAGAAGGGGAAATTTCTTGGTTGCCTAGTTTCAACAAAGGGAATTGAGGCTAACCCAAGCAAAATCGAAGCTATACTTCGAATGGAACCACCAAGTACAAAAAAGAAGGCTCAAAGATTGACAGGAAGGCTGGCATCTCTCAACAGATTCATATCCAGATCAGCAGAGAGAAACTTACCATTCTTCGAAGTGCTGAAGTCAGCCGAAGTCTTTCAATGGGGACCAATCCAGCAGAAAGCCTTCGAAGAGCTGAAGCAATATCTGATAGATCTAACAACATTAACTCTACCAACGCCAGGGGCTCCTCTGTTATTATATGTGGCAGCTTCGCACTCAGCGGTAAGTGCAGCACTTGTCCAGGAGAAGCTTGAAGGCCAATTTAAGAGGCAGGCCCCAATATATTTTGTATCCGAGGTTCTTAGCTTATCAAAGAAAAATTATACAGAATTGGAGAAGGTATTGTATACTGTTTTGGTGGCCTCCAGGAAGCTTCGGCATTATTTTCAAGCTTACAACATAATTGTTCCTTCTTCGCAACCTCTGAAGGATATCATGAGAAACCGAGAAGCTACTGGAAGGATTGGAAAATGGGCTGCAGAGCTCAATGAATTTTGTATTGATTATGTCCATAGATCTTCGATTCAGTCCCAAGCGTTGGCAGACTTCATTGCTGACTGGACGCCAGGGGCTCAGGAGGAAGAAACGAATAAAGATGCTGAAGCATGGACAGTGTTTTGTGATGGGTCTTGGGGAACCTTCGGAGCAGGAGCAGCTGCTGTGTTGGTTTCACCATCCAAAGTTAAAACTTGTTATGAGGCAAGACTTGATTTTAGTTGCACAAATAATATCGCTGAGTATGAAGCTCTGCTCTTGGGTCTTCGAAAGCTAAAGGCAATAGGAATTAGAAGGGCAATTCTTAAAACTGTTTCTCAAGTTATTTCTGGTCATGTTGACAAGAGCTATAAAGCAAGAGACCCGAAGCTTGAAAAATATCTAGATACAGTCCGAAGGATTGAGGCTTCCTTCGAAGGTTTCTCTGTCAAAAATATTCCTCGTGGAGAAAATAAATATGCTGATCTATTGGCCAAGTCAGCAGCCCAGGGGCTGCCTATACCTTCGGAAGTATTTTTTGAAACAATAAAAGCACCTTCGGTCGAGCTTCTTGAAAGAGCAATCCTTAACATATCCCCTGTTTATAGCGAAGATTGGAGAACTGAGATCATCTCTTTCCTTCAGGGTAATTTTTTTTCACACGATGAAGCTTATAACAGGAGAATAGAAGCAAGAGCTCGACCATATGTCATAATAGAAGGGGAGTTATACAAGTGTGGGGTCTGTTCCCCATTGCTCAAGTGTTTATCCAGATCCGAAGGTATAGAATTAATGAAGGAAATACATGCAGGCCTGTGTGGATCTCACATTGGATCTAGGCCCTTGCTTGGGAAAGTTTTTCGCCAAGGATTTTATTAGCCAAAGGTAGCTTCGGATGCAGTGGATCTGGTCCAAAAGTGCGAAAGTTGTCAGAAATGTGCAAAAGATCAAAAACAACCTTCGTCTTTAACCCAATTAATACAACCTACTTGGCCGTTGCAAAGGTGGGGCCTCGATTTACTAGGCCCATTACCACCAGCATAGGGGAACCTAAGATATGTAGTAGTGGCAGTGGAATATTTTTCCAAGTGGATTGAGGCAAAGCCCTTGGCCACAATAACTTCATTTACTATTCAAAAGTTTTTCTGGCAAAACATTGTTTGTCGCTTCGGAGTGCCGAAGGCTATTACTGTGGATAATGGGACACAGTTTGATTCTGAAGCCTTCAGAGAATTTTGTGATCAAATTGGCACGAAGATTCATTTTGCATCAGTTCGACACCCAGAGTCAAATGGTCTTGTCGAAAGAGCTAATGAGATTATAATGACAGGAATAATGAAGTCAATCTTCAATCAGCCTAGGGGAAAGTGGCCAGACGAGCTAATCAAAGTGGTGTGGAGCCATAACACAACCAAGTCAAGGTCAACAGGTTTTACACCCTTCAAACTATTGTTTGGTGACGAAGCAATAACTCCAGAGGAGGCCAAAGCAGGATCAATAAGGACAGTAGCTTCGGCAGAAGGCGAAGACGAAGCTGATTGCTCTGTAGAAAAAGATGCTATTAAAGGGATCAGACTTCAAGCTGTGGAAAATATCAATAAATATCAAGCTGAAACAATAAAATGGCGTGACAGAAAGGTCAAGCTGAAGAACATTGAACCAGGACACTTGGTACTTCGAAGAGTAGCCAATCCTGAGACAGTAGGCAAATTACAGCTGAAGTGGGAAGGCCCCTTTTTGGTAGTATCTTCGTCAAGACCCGGTTCCTACAGATTGAAGGATATGGACGGCAACGACATTCCTAGATCATGGAATGCGGATGAGCTTCGGCGATATTATGTTTAGCCTGATGTAATTTTTTCTATTCTTTTTTGTGGCACCCTTTTCCTTTCCAAAGGGGGAGAAAGGTTTTTAATGGGGCCACAACATGTAATTTTCCTTATTTCAATTTTATGAGAGTGATATCCCCCAAAAAATGTAAATGTAAAGGCAAAGGAAAAAAAGAAAAGGAAACAGGGAGAAGCTCAAAAGTCGTTCCTAAGGGAATGCAGAGCTTACAGCAAAAAATAAACGCTGATTCCGCCGAAAGTAAAAGGCGAAGAAGCTCCTAAGGGAGGCTTACAGCGAAAAATAAACGCTGATTCCGCTGAAAGTAAAAGGCAAAGAAGCTCCCAAGGGAGGCTTACAGCGAAAAGTCAACGCTGATACACCGAAAAGTAAACGGTGAAGCCGAAAAGTAAACGGCAAAAAGATTTGAATCATTCCTAAGGGGATGAAGGGCTGTGCTTATGGTTTTTGAACATGTGTCCCAATATTCATTTGCACAGTACATTTCATCATGTCATTTGCATTCATAAACATTCATTTAGACATATATAGAATCATCATCATACTACACAAAAAAGACAGGTGCTTCAGCAATGAGGAAAAACTTCGAAGGAAAATTTTTTATGCTTCGTTGTGTACGAAAAGAAGGGAAGGTGTTTTTCGCCTTCGGCTCAAAAAAGAAGTTTCGTCCACAGCAAAGCAGATTGTATGCGGATAAAAGGAGACAAAATATATTACAAGGTATGTACAAATTTACATGAGCTGTTCCATAACTATATTACAAGAGTTTCTCCAGAATTTTTGCAGGAAAGCATATTGTAAGCAACTATTAAGCTTCAGGCTAAGCTTCGTCAAACTTCAGCTTTGTCATTCTTCAGCTTCGTCATCCTGCGTATATTAAACAGCAGAATAAGAAAGGTGCAAATTTCAAGGAGAAGGTAAAAGTAGCAAACATAAGCTTCTTACCGGCTTAAGATGGCTTCGAGCTTCGTCACCTGCCATTTTTCGCCCGCCACTTACCCAGATCTGGGTCATGAATCTATTTCCAATGCTTCGGGCTAGGCTTGGGATATCTATCAGATCTGATGCTGACAAGCTGAAGTTTGGTCTATTCACAATATTTCCATGTGTGCAGCCAGCCTTCAGAAAAGCAGTAGCTGTGCCCCGAGAAGCTACCAGGGCGCAGAAGTCGGCGTGCCCACCAATAACTTCGTCAAGGGCATCAACCTCACCTTCAATATATTCTAATGTGCTGGGCAGATTTTCAGCTGAAGGTGTAAATTTTGCAGAGCTGGCTCCGACAGAATGAAACACATCCTTCAGCCGCTGCACGCATCGGCTGCCGAAGCTTAAGCATTTCTCTTGAAGATCTTTAAAGGATTTCTGCAAATTTGAATTTTTATCCACCTCAGTTTTCAGCCTTGCTTCAAGATATTTCTTTTCTTGCTCAAATTTTTCTGACTGTTGGAGCTTCATTCTTTAAGTTGCTATTCTCGGTTTGGACTTCAGCCAAAGAACCCTCCATGGTCTGAATAACAAAATCTTTCTTCTCTAATGCACCTTCGTGCTATTTAACCATGATTTCAAGGTCTTGGATGGTGAAGTCTTTCTTTTTCAGATTAGCTTCGTAATTTTCAACTTTTTCAGCTAAATCTTGGATGACGGCCTTGTTCTTCTCTTCTTCGAGATCTTGTTGCATTTTTAGAACCTTACTTAATAATATGCTCTGTCGAAACAATCTTCGTTAGAAAACGACCTAAAAGATAATAATAATAATAATAAAATAACAAAAATATTTGTTACCTTGAAGTTAGCATAAAGCAAGCTTCCGGCGATATGGTGTCGTTGGTAGCGGCAGAGGTCCGCTTCTAGCTTCGGCAAGCCAATGTTTTTGCAGAGAGTTCTAACAATTTTAGCTTCGCTGCGGTTTCGAAGGCACCTCAGTTTTCCTTCGTTAACCCCACCGAACAGTGTAGCCCCTGGCTTATATTCGCAGGCTATGGCACATTTTTTAAGCTCTGCTTTTTCAGCGTCTGTCAGTCCTTGCCCAAGTAAATCTTGAAATTCAAAATCTTCTTCCTCCAAAATGTCTTCAACTTGATTTTTCCCCTTTTCAGTAGCTGTGCTCGCCGCGGCCACAACAGATTCTTCCTCAGTCATTTTTAGGAGTATGTTATCAATAACTTCAAGTGTTTCTTCCAGGTTCGGATCTTCTGTGGCCCCGGTTTCAGCCCCGGCAGCTTCGGCTGCGCCAGTTTCAGCTTCGAAGGTTTCCGCTCTGGTGGCTTCGGCTGCGGCGCCTTTAGCTTCGGCGGTTTCGGCAGTCTGGTCAATAGCAATTCTTGATGCCGGTGTCGGTGACGGTGTCCCATGAATTACATCTGCTATTTGAATAATTCTTCGTTTTTTCGGCAGTGCAGGACCTTCTTCTGCCGAAGCTGCCTTGTCCTTCTGAAAAAACTTCGTCATTTCCAGTGCCAGCGGACTTAGCTTGACAGGCAAAGGTTCAGTCATTACCTTCATAATCTCTTCTACTTCAACAGCAGAAGGCGTTACAGGAGAACCTTCTTCTCGAATCAACGTTGTTGGTTCTGGAGATGCAGTTTTCCTCTTTTTTGCAGCGGCCACCTTCGGCTCAGGGTTCAACTCTTCAGGGCTAAGTTTTTCAGAATCTTCCCTTTTCTTTTTGGTTACCTTGGCGACCTCTTCGTCAGCAGCGCTGGCAATTCTTTTTCGCTTCGGGCCTGCAGCGTCTCCGCCCAGTCGACCATAATCAGCATATTCAAACCCTATAGCATCAAGCACCCTGTTCAGCCTTCGCTTTGGCCGAGTGCCGAAGGCTGCTGTCATCAGCTGGTCCTCTTTTTTGGAGTAATTTCCAAGAATTTCATTACTCATTACTTCGATCGTGTCGAGCCATTCTTGGCAGGGTGCTTTAAAATATTTCTTAAACTTATAATAATAGGGTAGTCGGACAAGCTCCCCCTCTTTCTTTTCTCCTTTAAGCTTCGGCATAGTCCACTCCTTTATAGTTGGAAACACTCTGAAGGCCAGAAATTCCTGCACTAAATCTCTAGTGCCAATGTGTTCCGCAATAATTTTGAATTCAGCCAGTGCGGTCCAAGTTGGACCTTCTGCTGTCATTTTGCATCGGGGTCTGGTTTCTCCGAAGATCAATTCAAGAGGGCTCTGTACCAGCTTCTCTTTGTCATCGTCAACTTTGACATAAAACCATTCTGACTTCCAGCCTGCCGGCCATTTGCTTCGGTAGCTAATCACAGGAAATTTTGTGGTTTTTCGATAGGCAAAATTATAACAACCAAAGTTTTCATGCAATCCATCCTTTCTGTCCTTAGTCTGGTAATGCAGCTCATGTACTCGATAGAAGCTGTCGGCAAACGGCTCCACTGCCTGGCTTCGGAGAGCCCAGATATAAACGCTTAGCCTGACAATGGCGTTAGGAATCAGTTGGTGAAAATAGATACCAAATTTTTGCAGCACATCAGAAATCATTCTATTTAAAGGAAATCTCAACCCAGCTTTTAGAAAACTCTTGAAAATAACTATTTCATCCTTTTCTGGCTTCGGGGTAGTTTCCTCTCCCCCGATGCAAAGCAGCTTCTTCTCATCTTCATTGAAATAGCCCGACTTCACCATTCTGGAAAAATCAGCCTTGGAGATAGTCGACTTTCCGAAGTCCAAATGGCTGGGCTTGCTCGGTACTGCGATATGATAATCGTCATCAGAATCAGCTTCCTCAATATCTCCTTGTTCCGCTTCGGCAGCAGCTTGTTCTGTTTCGGCAGCAGCTTGTTCTGTTTCGGCAGTAGGGATTCTTTCCGAGGTCACCAATCCGGATCGCTGCATTGCTTCGGAGATAGGAACGGTCTCCACACCTTCGTCACCCTCACGCTCAACCCTAGCAGTAGAGCGCACCCTAGCCATTTAATTTTGAATTTCTTCAAAGATTTCTTGGGAATTAAATAACCTTTTCTCCCGAAGCTTTTCTTCTGACGAAGTAGGCACTAAACTGGAGCTACGTCTGAATGAGAGAGTCAAGCTTCGGCTATGGTTAAAATTTTTGGCAGCAAAACAGTGCAATAGCAATGAATGCTGTGGTAACTTCACACCTACCTGTCTGTTTATATAGTGCTGCAGGTAAGAAGGTGAATCGTCAGGATTTTTACACCAGACAAACAGCTGCTCGCACCCGCTGCGCGGTGGGCCGCAAAGACCAAAATAGTGAACCTGCATGGTAGGGCCGCTACGCGCTCGGAAACTGTATCGTTTCTCGACAACGAGCTCAGGGAAGGTGTTTTTAGGACCTTCGGCTTCCTGAAGCCTAAGAGACTTTTTTCACAGATCAAGCTCGTTACGAAAAACGATATAGCACCGCGAAGGGGCTACTGTTGGAACCATGCTTCGTCGCCGAAGGTCCTGCAGGAAGAAACAGCTTCGGCTGAAGCTGTCTGTACGTGATGCCGAAGGGTGCCGTTCATGAGGCTTCGGAATTACAAACCGACTTAAAGATAGAATGACCTTTTAGTCCATAAGAGTTTGAGTCGTTGTTGTAAACTTTTATGAGGGGTATGATTGTAATTGCTCACAGGCTGTGTCCTGTGCCTATAAATAGTGAACAGTATTCCTTTACTGTTCACACATTCCTGTAATTGCAATCACATCACTCGGAAATTATTCTTTGTCAAGGCAGAGGTATAAATGTATCTAAACTTTATATTTGAATACATCAAGCTTATATAATGTGTAAATGATGTTGTTTACTTCTAATTTACTTGTCTTTAATGCTTTATGTCTCATGTTATTTTATGTTATCTCTGAGAGTTCAATTACGAAGATTCAACCTTCGTAATTGTGTCATTATAACCTTCGTCCGAAGTTCATTAAATCCTCGGGGAAATAATGCTTCAGCGGACGAAGAACATTAATATTTAACATTTTATGTTGCCTTGTTCTTAATTCATACCATTTGAGAACAAGTCCCCAACAATCATCAATCGAATTAATACAACTTCTATTTCGCATTTATTTCCAGTACAATTAGGAGTAGTTCTAGTTTAGCCTCTCGATCCCCAAATTCTCTGCTTCTCTTCGACTCTACGTCAATTAGAAGAGTCTAGGTCGGCCGACCCGAGCCTAGACAACTCCTAGGATCTCTCCTCCCCGACGGGGTCCCTCCCGGGAGCGAGATCCAGGCCGCCGCCGGCGACTTCTACCGCCTCTGCGTACGCGCGGACCGCCCGGCCCCCAGGGCGCGGACCGTCCGGCCGTCAGGTAGAGGACCCTAGCCCCTGCGCCAGGTCGCGGACCGTCCGGCCCCAGGCCACGGACCGTCCGCGCCTGACCAGAGAGCACCGCCACAGTTCTTGTTGAGTGTTTGGCGCTCCAAAAAGGCGTCAACATACTTTTTGGCGACTCCGCTGGGGAAGACATATTTAGACCTATCAAATCGGCCCTCAATGGCTGGTTCGAGGGATAGTTCTGAAGTCTCTCCAAGCAATATCATAGAGCCGACTTGGGAAACCTTGCCAGCTGACGAACAACTCCAGTTCGAGGAGCATAAGGAGCAGATGATCCAGGAGGCAAAAGCAAGGTTCTTGGCCAACTTCAAAGTGGACAGGAACAACAAAGTCGTTCGACATCGGGCGACGGATCCGGCTTCACTGCGACCCACGCCAGATATCCCCAATGTAAGTAATACAAACGAACTACAATCTCTTAAGAATTATGTAGATGAACAGCGTGAGCAAATGCAAAATATTATAGGGGGTATGCAAAACGACTATAGGAGATTAGCGCGTGTATTTGACAAATCTAGCATTGCAAATTTTCCATCACACGAGGTAGAACTAGGGGGAAACACGCGTAATACATCGGCTATAGGTTGTCACGACCAGTCACAACCCCTTTACGGGATGCCGATGGACACGTACCCTGAGCAACCACAAATCGGCAGTAAATCAGCCGATCTGCACATGTCCGGACCGTCCGACCGTGAGCGCGGACCGTCCGGGACAGCCACGGCCGGGCCCATTTTTAATGAGTTACCTAGACATGCACCCGAGCCACCACATACGTCACAGAACCCAAACTACCCAGTCGGACGGTCCGCATACAACGACGGACGGTCCGCGTATAACCACGGACGGTCCGGGTACATATCTGGACAGTCCGCGCATGAGTCTTTTGAGGAGGATTATTACCTGAATCCTCACCCGTCCCAACAACACTTCCCATCACACTATGCAATGCACCAGCCCATTAATTCAAGATCCAGAGCCCAGGAAAGCTTTCCGGCCCCACCTAGAAGGCCGGAAAGAAACGATCAAACCTATGAGCCATATAGGGCAAATGGAAATGCACCACGTAGCTCAAACCAATGGGGGGAAAGACAACATACTAACACCCAACCAACCCCACCTATGTTTGACCAAAGAGTCGGTGGTCTTGCACCGGCTGCCATTGATATAGTGAGGGAAGAAATAGCCGGGGCGTTCCGAGATAAGCTCGGAGTAAGCATGGTCCCTGGGGGCAATCATATCGGAAACCTTATGACAGCCGATTTGATCACCACCCGTACCCACAGGGAACTAGGATACCCGAATTCGCAAAATTTTCGGGTGATCAAGGAAAAAACACGCGCGAACATATAGGCCAGTTCTTAGCATGATTGGGAGAATTGGCCGACATAGAGGCATTTCGCGTACATTTATTTTCATTATCTCTAACAGGAACCGCGTTTGCATGGTATGCCACTTTACCTCCTAATTCCATTTCATCATGGGGGGATCTAGAACAAAAATTTCATGATCATTTTTTCTCCGGTGACTATGAGTTGGATTTGGTAGATTTAGTGTCATTGCGACAGGCAAAAGATGAATCGGTTAATGATTACATCCGGAGATTCCGAGATACAAGAAACCGATGCTTCCAAATTCACTTAGCAGAAAAACAGCTAGCAGGATTAGCCTTTAATGGTCTACGATATTATTTAAAAGAAAGATTAGAAGGCATCCAATTTTTTACACTAGCACAGTTACACGAGAGAGCTTTGGTTTGTGAAAGCCGGAGCAAAGAAACTGCTAAAACAATTCGTCACAACGTACATATAGTAGAATGCGACCAAAGTAGCTCAGATGACGAATCAGCAGAAGTATATGCTGCTGAAATGGTTTGGCCAAAGCAGGCCAAATCTTCGGCTTGTTCCTCCTTACAGCCGGTTCAAAAGAAACGGGAAGAGGAGGTTAAGTTTACGTTTAATGTTGGTAAGTGTGATAAAATATTTGACGAATTACTCAAAAATGGCAATATTAAAATAAATCACACTGTTCTATCCGCCGACGAGCTAAAACGTCGTGCGTACTGCAAGTGGCATAACTCAGTTTCTCATGCCACTAATGATTGTAATGTGTTTCGGCGACAGATTTAATCGGCCATTAACGAAGGACGATTGAAATTTCAGGAAATGCAGGTGGATACAGAGCCCTTTCCGATGAACATGATCGACTTCGAGGGCAAGAAAGTCCTGGTTCGGCCAAACACAGCCGATAAAGGCAAAGGCAAAGAAACAATCATCGGCGATGCTAAAAAGGCCGATGGGGATTGTAAAGTTTCTTGCAGGAAAGTGGTGGCCGAGAAGACTCCCGATGGAGGGGAGACTCTGAAGGTGACCATCACAGTCTCTAGCACTGGGGGGCAAGTGCAGACAGGGAGATAGTTGCGGGAACCCGTGCTGCGCATCGCGGACAGTCCGCCATCCAGACGCGGACGGTCCGACGCTTCTCCGGACGGTCCGAAGAACTCCAGCGGACGGTCCGGCCGTGCTCAGGACTCGCAGCGGCCACGTACCTTTAAACCACGACGACCAGAGATAGGTACGTGGAAAACAAATACATTTAAAGCAGCTGGTCGGCTGGTCAAGCCTGGCCCGACTTTCGATCAATTGTTGTCTAAATACGTAAAAAAGAAGGCTGACCCCAGTGACCGGCCAGCAAAGCGACCCCGCTCACCCATTCATGAGCAACGTCAGGTCAGGCCGATTGGACCACCCCACCAATCGGAAGAAATGAAAGGTCATACTGTACAATTGAGACCTAACATACCGACATGGTGTAATACTCAAAATTGTATACAAGGAATATATAGTGATTTCCTTATTTTATGTGCCTCATTTGCATCATAAAAAGAGCATACACAAAATTTAGAGATGAATTAAAACAAATGATAAAAAAATGCATCATCTGGAGTTTATATGTTTGTGCATTAAATAAAATAATAAGGATAAAAATACTAAGACAATAATTACTAGAAGATGGAGCTTAACCCTAAATTGAAATTTGGGGTTTTAAACAAAATGAGGAAAAGAGAAGGAATATGAAAACATGAATAATATATTTAAATAAATATTCTCAAACTTAATACTTTTAATTGCACAAATATGGTTTGAGAATGAATTAGTTACAAGTTGGAATTTAAATTAGGATTTAAATTTGAATTGGTGAAATAATGAAAAAAAAACAGAAAATATAAATAAAAGAAAAAGAGAAAAGAAGCCAGCTGGGCCTCGGACTCCTAATCTGGCCCAATTCCCATTTTCCGCCGCGCGGCCCATCCACCCTTCTTTTACCGTGCGCTGACCTGTGGGCCCTCAGCGTCAGTCACTCGCTCCTGTTCCTCTTCCCTCGCAACGGGCCGCGCCGATGCGCTCTGGACGGCAGAAGAATCGGGCGCCGTTGGGTGGGAATTCCGGCCACCCTCCTCCACCGTATTGAGCCTCTGGCCGGTGGGGCCCAACACAGTGCGGCTTCTTCTACTCGATACCGCGAAAGACTCGGGCGCGTCGTAACAAACCAGAGCCAACGTCGGACCTCCATAATCGCGCAGCAACTCCGTCCGCGACTTTGGCGGGTCATGGGATTTGGTCGGGTCCTCGGTCTCGCGTTTGGAGTATAAATAGAACGTCCTCCGCGCTCTGACCGCGGGACCGCCTGGTCGTGTGCTCGTCGGGATTACAGAGAGGGCAGAGAGAGAGTAGAGCTCGCGGGAGTCGCGTTCTTCGCCACCGGGCCGCCACTTTGGGGACTTCTTCAACAACGCCATGTGGGCTCGGGAATCAGGCTGGTGACCTTCGCAGGGTCGCCGTGGATTCGTCTGGTACCGCGACGGGTGAGTCCGTGAGCTGGGGCACCGCGAATCGCTCGCCGGACGTCTGGCGCCCTCACCAAATCACCGTGCGCCGTGGGCAGAGGCCTGGGCTGCGCGATTCACGGTATGGAGTCCACCCTGTTGTTCGCATGGATGCCTGCTTCGGGTAGTGCTATTCGGTTTTCGGTATTGGGGCTCGATGTGCGGAGTGGGCGGGTCCGGCCATGGTCTGCGCCGTAAGACTCAGGCGGCGCCGCCGGGCTTGCCGCTGGAAGGCGTGCAGTCTCGTGCAGTCGGTAGAAGATGGCTAGGAGACGACCTAGACAGGGAGTTGGGGCGAAGAAGGTTCTGTGCCGTTTATCGGGGGCTCGGATGGCGAGCTCTGCGGTGGGGGAACAGGGCGCCGCCGTAATGGCCAGGCCATTGCTGTGGTCCGTGTTTTGAGGAAGAAGGTCCCTGAACCGCACATTTCGCGATCAACGGCTGTGATTAGAAGCTGGGGATCGAGTAGTGCTAGCCGTTGATCTCCTCCCAGACAGCTAGGATTAAATAACACATAGCCCTTTCGCGCGATTGATTTTGGCCGTTGATCTTGATCCTACGGCTCAGATCTATCCCCAGCCCAGCCTCCACTTGATCTATTCTGGGCCGTGTAGATCTAATCGAACGGTGCAGCCAACTTCATACCCCTTCGCGGGTGCGAATTGCTAAAGAGACCCTGTCATTTTAGCGAATCAACCCGCCGTCCACGCCAGTAGTTTTCTGTGTCTTAGGCAAACTTACCTCGAGACCCCTGGGTTTCTCTGGATTTGAGGCCCAGTCCAGAACTCATTTAATTTGAATAAATGAAATAGAAAATGGATTTTTAATATAAAAATAATTACTAGAACTTGATAAATTCATAGAAAATTCATACTTGCTCCAAATTAATCCATTCCACTTTCTAAATTTTTATAATTTAATTCTCTATCACTTAGAGCCTCTGTTTTATCATGACAACAGTAAGAAAATTAATCTCACACTTAATCTTATTTAAAACACATAAAACCCTTGAAAAGGCATAACTTAAATTCTATAAGTCCAAAAATTATGATTCCTGTTCCTAGAATTTTATTTTAACGTGTAGATCATTATTATTCAGTTTGTTCTTATGTTTGGTGTGATGTTAATTTAGTCTATACCATGTCTGTTTGTATTGCTACGACTAGCGTGAAGACATGTGTCACCTGAAGAGCAAGTTGGTACCTGGAATCTCAAGTCCCAGGCAAGTTGTGCCCTTGATCACTTCTTTTACCCACTCATGTTCTAATTAATCATAATGATCTGCATAGGTTAATTTTGATGGGACCTAATAGGTTACCCTAGTTTGTTTATCCTGAATACCTTGTTTACCCCTGAATCACTTGGGTAGTTCTGCTACTGCTTTATATGGTTTTGGGTTAATATTTCATTATATCTATGTTCCAATTATGTTGTTATTTTATTTATGTTCATGACAAGATCATTAAATGTTAATTGGAACATAGAGCTTAACTTGAGAAACATGTGCCACCACAAGGGTTTATGAACGCCCTTGGCTGATTAATTAGGAAAGCTAGTGGAGGACTACCTTACCCGAAAGGGGCAAGGGCAGTAGGGGAGTGGTCAGTGTAGGGAGGTCCTTGGTTGATTTTGCTGCGATGGCGGTCAGTCAAGAACCCTGCATTGGAGCTTCCTATAAACTGTAGCGGGTTTTCTGAAGCTAGTGGAACTTTGTAAAGGTCTCGTAGTGTTACCCTGCCTCGCCTCCTCGGTAGAGGTGTATGGGAAGTCGCGATCCCTTGGCAGACGGGTAACATGACTTGTGGGTAAAGGGTACCACCTCTGCAGAGTGTAAAACTGGTATACTAGCCGAGCTCACGGTCATGAGCAGCTCAGGACTCTCTGATGATTAATTTATGGAACTTAATTTAATTTGTCATATGCATTGCATCGCAGGTGATGTTGCTACTTTTGTTCTACTACTTAATTGGGTTGGTATTTACTTATACTTAGTAATTGCTAATAAAATTTTGACCAACTTTAAAAGCAATGCTCAGCTCTAACCATCCTCTTTGGTAAGCCTTACACTTCACGTGAGCTCCCACCTTTGGCGAGTTCATGCACATCATTCCCCACAACTTGTTGAGCGATGAACGTATGTGAGCTCACTCTTGTTGTCTCACACCCCCCCACAGGTCAAGAACAGGTACCGCAGGATGAGGCGCATGAAGGATGCTGCGATGAGTTCGTGAGAGAGATCTAGGCCGTCGTCTCCCAGTCAACTTTGGGTTGCTGGACCGTTGTCTCCTTATAATGTAATTATTTATTTATTTTGTATAGAACTCCTGTTATTTAGTAAAGATGTGACATTCGATCCTGTGCCATGAATCATCATATGTGTGAGACTTGGTCCCAGCACACCTGGTGATTATGTTCGCGCCCGGGCTTTGGACCCCTAAAACCCGGGTGTGACACATGGACACCTCCACCCCCTTATCCGTCTATGTCATATCCATACACATACTTACCTCCACCATATGTCCCAAATCAAATGTGGGGCATGCCACCATATGCATTTGGGATGCCACAGTACCCTGCCTGGGGGGCACCCCAAACATCTGTTTTTGACAGGTTGGCGCTGCCAGTACAAGACCGATTCAGCGATGCTGAATCCGGTCACCAGGCACAGGCCCAACACGGACTACTCGGCCTCCAAGGCCGACCAATCCGGCAGGGGGGCATATGCCTGCAGCAACTCAAAGAACAACAAAAAAGGACATCATCAAAATAGGCACTGTAGATGTTGTCATACAGGAAGACAATAAAGGGTCGATGATTTTTGGCGAATCGGCCAACACAACCAAAAAGGATAAGGCTACCATCAAAACAGCCGATCCAAAATACTCCATGCCTCGATGGTGCCCAGCGGGATTGACACGGTCCCAAAAGCGGAAATTACAGCGCCTAAGAGCAAAGGAGAGCCAGGAGAAGGAGGCGGAAAAGATATTCAATGACACACATCCACAGTACCCGCCACCACAAAAGAAATGGAGACCAAAGGCCGTTGAGGAAAAACAAACGGCTACACTTGTGTAGTACCCTGCAGGTATGGCAGATAGCTCGACCAGCAAGGCTGGACAATCTGCATCAGGCACGGACCGTCCGGCCCCTACGCGTGGACCGTTCGTCCTTCATCAGGAAACCTCCGGACAACCTGCACCAGGCGCGGACCGTCCGGCCCTTCTGCGCGGACCGTCCGCCGTTCTCCAGGAAGCCTCCGACGACACGCCGACATCAATGGAAGAGGATGACCTGCTGGGAGAAGACCTGGTCGACTACGAGGCTTCTCTAGAATGCCCAGGTATGGATGTAAATGTTATTACATTTTCCGCCGATTGTACTATTATCGGCGACGATGAACCTGTTGTTGCCCAGTTTGATTTTGGTCCTAAAGAAGCCGCCTTTACTAAACCAAAGGAATCGGTAAACCATTTAAAGCCGCTCTTCGTGCGCGGTCACATTGATTGGATACTGATTGCTAAGATGTTGGTAGATGGAGGGGCGGCTGTAAATCTAATGCCTTATTCATTGTACAGAAAATTAGGTAAACAAGATGACGAACTTGTCAAGACCAACATGACCCTCAGCGGTGTTGGAACTGATAGTTCGATCAAAGCCAGGGGAGTCACGTTCGTTGAATTAACCATCGGGACTAAGACCCTTGCTGCTGCATTCTTCGTCGCTGATGTAGAAGGAAATTACAGTTTAATCCTAGGCAGAGATTGGATTCACGCCAATCAATGTATACCTTCTACATTACATCAAATGTTAATACAATGGGTAGGCGATGACATAGAACAAGTACATGCTGATGTATCGGCCTGCATCGCTGTGGCCGATGCCCCTGTACTCTGGACTTATGAGACTGCTACATGTCTCACAGGAGTAGATTTTTCTGATTATCAATTCATAAGTATAGATAAGAAAGGTTTCATTCCTGTAATGCTAGAGCCGATGGAGAATCGGCTAAATCCTAAATAAAGTTTAAATGATGAATACACACAAAGTTCATGAGTCTTTGATCACGGACAGTTCGGCTTCCAAGGCCGGATGGTCTGGTCTTTCACAAAAAGGTTCGGACTTTAAGACCGAACATCTATCACAGCAAAAAGACAGTATTATGGATGATCCGGTCCCCGAGACCGGAAAGTCCGCCGTCACACAAAGATCATCTAATTCCTCTGTGGGGAACATGATAGAGGAATTCAAAGATCTTGATAAACTAGGACAGGGGTTTACATCGGCCGATCCTTTGGAGGAGATTGACATAGGAGATGGTAAAACTCCAAGGCCGACTTTTGTAAACAAGACCCTGGAGACCGATCCTAGAGATGAGATGATCTGTCTATTGAAGGAATATTCAGATTGCTTTGCTTGGAATTACACTGAGATGCCTGGATTAAGCCGAGAGATCGTAGAGCATCGGCTGCCTATTAAATCTGGTTTCAGACCTTTCAAGCAGAGAGCTAGAACATTTCGTCCAGATCTTCTCCCACGCATCAAGGACGAAATCCACCGGCTACTAGAAGCTGATTTTATCAGACCTTGCAGATACGCAGAGTGGGTCTCCAATATTGTGCTGGTGGAGAAGTAGGAGTCAGGTAAGCTTAGAGTATGCATTGATTTTCGCAATTTAAATAGAGCAACTCCTAAAGATGAATATTCCATGTCCATAGCCGACACATTAATCAATAATGCATCAGGAAATAGAATTATTAACTTCCTTGATGGTAATGCCGGATATAATCAGATTTTCATGGCCGAAGAAGATGCGTCTAAAACGGCCTTTATATGTCCAGGCTTCATTGGTTTATTTGAATGGGTTGTCATGACATTTGGTCTGAAAAATGCTAGTGCTACTTATCAGAGGGCTATGAATTTGATCTTCCATGAATTGTTAGGAAACACTGTGGAAGTCTACATTGATGATATTGTAGTCAAATCGGCTGAGTTTAGTTCTCATATAGCTGATTTGTGCAAAGCCTTTGATAAAATGCGTCGGTATGGTTTGAAAATGAACCCACGTAAATGTGCTTTTGGAGTGTCGGCTGGTAGGTTTTTAGGATTTGTCATCCATGAACATGGTATAGAGATAGACCCTGACCGAATCAAGTCTATTCGGAATGTAGGACCTCCGACCTGTAAGGTCGAGGTACAGAAGTTTCTCGGCAAGGTGAATTATTTACGAAGGTTTATTTCTAACCTAGCCGGGAAGATTGATGCGTTCACCCCTATTTTCGGCTTAAGAATGATGCCGAATTCGCTTGGGGGCAGAACAACAAGAAGCATTTGATCTCATCAAAAAATACTTATCTTCGGCTCCCGTATTAAAAGCACCACGAGCAGGAGTACCATTCCGATTATACATTGCAGCTGAAGATAAGGTCATTGGGGTTGTTCTGACACAAGAAACTGAGGGGAAGGAGCATGTGGTGACATATCTAAGCCGAAGGTTGGTGGATGCTGAAACAAGGTACACTTTTATTGAGAAGTTATGCTTATGCTTGTTTTATGCATGCACCAAATGTAGATGTTATTTACTGTCTAGTCATTGCACTGTTTCTGGTCAAGCCGATGTGATCAAATACATGTTGCATAACCCAATTATGAGTGGTAGAATTGGTAAGTGGGCTTATGCACTCATAGAATATGACTTGGCCTATGAACCATTGAAATCTATGAAAGGCCAAGTCGTAGTGGATTTCATTGTAGAACATCAGATTAATGATATTCATAAACTAGACATGTCATACCTCACTATACTCCTTGGACTTTATATTTTGATGGATCGGTTTGCAATGAAGGGCAAGGAATTGGCATCGTACTTGTTTCACCAAGTAATGTCTCATTCGACTTCTCTAGCCGATTGAAAACTTATTGCACTAATAATCAAGCCGAATATGAGGCCCTCCTATTCGGCTTGGAACTTTTAAATGGTATGGGAGTAAAACATGTGAAGGTATTTGGTGATTCTCAGCTGGTTGTCCAACAAGTGTTAGAAGAATATCAATGTTTTGATGGTACTCTAAATAGTTACCTTGAAAAATGTTGGGGTATAATTCATTCTTTTGACGAATTCAGTATTCGGCATATCTCTAGAGTTGAGAATTATAGAGCTAACAATTTGGCACAAGACGCATCAGGTTATCGGATAAAGCGAGGGAGATTTCACAACACTGAAAATCTGATAACCGGTGCAGGGCCAATTCCCCAGGTCGCGGACCGTCTGCGTCGAGAAGCCAGACCGTCCGGGGTTACCAGAAATGTTCTCTTAATTGATTCGGCTGATAATGAAGCCGATGCAAGTGATTGGAGGACACCTATACTTAATTATTTACGAAATCCCAATATCAGGACAGATAAGAACATTCGGCGAATAGCTTTCAAGTATGTCTTGATGAGTGATGAACTCTACCGCCGAACAGTCAACGACGTCCTGCTTAAGTGCTTGGGCCCAGATGATGCTATATTGGCCATGGCCGAAGTACATGAAGGAATTTGTGGTACCCACCAATCGGCTCCAAAGATGAAATGGCTGTTGCGAAGGTCTGGTTTTTATTAGCCTAACATGATAGTTGATTGTTTCAAGTACTACAAGGGTTGCCAGGTGTGTCAAAAATTCGGCGACCTACAGTTGGTCCCTGCAGCCGAATTGCATCCTATCATCAAGACTTGGCCTTTTAGAGGATGGGGATTAGACTTTATTGGAGAAATTCATCCTTCATCATCAAAAGGGCATCGTTCGTGTTAGTTGCCACTGACTACTTTACCAAATGGACTGAAGTCGTTGCTCTGAAGAACATGACACACAAGGAGGTAATTGAGTTCATAACTGAGTATATTATTCATAGATTTGGCATTCCCCAGACCTTGACTACAGATCAAGGGACTTCTTTTATGTCAAAGGAGGAAGCAGTGTTGCCTGTGGAAATAAGTTTGAATGCTGTCAGGTTCGCCAGACAAAATGATCTAACCGTCATGGATTATTATAATTCAATGATAGATAATATTGATGAGGTGACCGACAAGAGGGTGATAGCTTTGGGAGCAATAGAAAAGGACAAGATCAAAGTAGCCAGGGCCTACAACAAGAAGGTCAAAGCAAAGTCATTTCAAGTAGGGGACCTGGTGTGGAAGACCATCCTGCCTCTAAGGAGTAAAGACCGAAAGTTTGGTAAATGGTCGCCAAGCTGGGAGGGTCCATATAAAGTAAAACAAGTAATGTGTGGTAACGCCTATTTATTGCAAACATTACAAGGCAAAGATTTACCCAAAGCCTTGAATGGGTGTTTCCTTAAGCAGTACCATCCTAGTATGTGGCAAGATGCCTAAGAGAACCGATGTAATCACATCGAGTTATTTGCTTTTGGTTTGCTCAGCTCCACCAAAAGGCAGGGGGCATATGTTGGGCACCAAATTGAGGTGCGGACAGTCCGGCCCTGAGGCCGGACGGTCTGCGCACGCGCAGAACAGATTAGGGTTCCGAGTTTTTCGTTGCGTTTGTTGGCGAAAATCGCGGGATTTGCTCGGAGTTTTGGTGGTAAAGGGTCCAGCCCCCTCCTCTATAAATAGAGAGGTCTACGGCCGATTTGTAATCACCATCAATCGAATCAATACAACTTCTATTTCGCATTTATTTCCAGTACAATTAGGAGTAGTTCTAGTTTAGCCTCTCGATCCCCAAATTCTCCGCTTCTCTTCGACTCTACGTCGATTAGAAGAGTCTAGGTCGGCCGGCCCGAGCCTAGACAACTCCTAGGATCTCTCCTCCCCGATGGGGTCCCTCCCGGGAGCGAGATCCAGGCCGCCGCCGGCGACTTCCGCCGCCTCTGCGTACGCGCGGACCGTCCGGCCCCCAGGGCGCGGACCGTCCGGCCGTCAGGTAGAGGACCCTAGCCCCTGCGCCAGGTCGCGGACCGTCCGGCCCCAGGCTACGGACCGTCCGCGCCTGACCAGAGAGCACCGTCACGGTTCTTGTTGAGTGTTTGGTGCTCCAAAAAGGCGTCAACAATGGTCTACACCCCCTTGCCCCTAAACCTGAAGACAACTCCTTATTCTGTTGGTGGGAACAAGCTGAACAAAGAACAGAGGGTCTGACTAGAAGGGGTTTCAATTCATTAGTCATCCTTGGATCTTGGACTATCTGGAAGATGCACAATGGATGTGTTTTTGAGGGTCTTTCTCCTTCTCCGGCTACTGTTTTTTCCCATTTTTGTGAGGGGAGAGATATGTGGCTGATGACAGGTGCCAAAGGACTTCTGTTCCTGTCAGCCAGAGTAGGTAGTCAGTGTGTGTCTTTTCATGAACTGTTTTGTTTATTCCAAGTTCTGGCCACCATGAGTTGGCCCTACAGTTTTCAGGTCTTTAGGTCCTAAGTCTATTTGAGACTTTGTAATTGTCTTTCTTCTTATTCTAATGAAATGCGGCTCTCCTACGTTTTCGAGAACAAAAAACGAATAAAGGTTCCTTAGCTATCCACTGGAGCATCCTGTTCCTTCCTATGTCCCTTAAAAGATTTACCTCTCGAGGCAATTCGAAAATATTTCACAGTAGAGAATGTGCAGTTCTAATTTTCAATTAATAATATATAGAATTAGAAACGCAGTTGCAAAGCTCATCGTTGCTCCAGAAACAGAGAAGAGGACAAAAATATAATACAGTTACATACTGTAAGACAGATGAAATCTATCACAAAGTATGCAAATATCCATGTCGCCTAAATACCTGATGTAAACTGCATGAAAAATAAATATCACACCTCCATTTCTCTACAGAATGTTCAGGTCAGAAGCATAAAAGGCAAAGGAACAGGATGCTAGCTTAGTACAGTTAGAACAAGATAGGTGGAAGTATCCTCCTACCCCTCAGGAAAAATATAGTTAAAGGTAGTTTTTTAGTGGGAAAAAACAGCAAGTTTTTAGGTGCATTATTAATCGAAGAGAGGATGGGATTGAATGCTTATGGTGTATTATACCTCTTTGAATTGGTGCTCAAAAGAGCAAACAAGAGAATGGTGTTGGTGCTGGTTTGACAGAGGGTGCCCTTGCTGATTTCCTTACTGTGGGATTTGATTGCCGAGCTGCAGCTCCAATAAGATATGCCAGATAAGCATGTATGGTGCTTATCTGGCCAATATACAGCCAAGTCGGCCTATGATGCTCTTTTTCCAGGTGCTGTCGACTTTTGCCATTGCAAGAGGATAGGGAAGTCTTGGGCACCTGTTAAATGCCAGTTCTTCCTCTGATTTGTGGCTCATATCCTCTATTGAACAGCAGATCAATTGGCGCGGCAAGGTCCATCCGGAGGTTTGCCCCTTCTGTGTTGAAGAACACAAGGCTACTCAGCGTATCTTATTGTCTAGTTTCCTGCCAATTCTGGTTTTACATACTAAGAGTGGGCCTCACCATCCTTTCTCAACCCAGGGAGAATTCATTTGATGACGGGTGGTGCAGAGCTGCTTCGGCTGTGTTTACCCAAAAAAATGCAGCTTCGGCTGTGGGTGGCCCTACCGAGCAAGATTTATAGTGTGTTTGGTTTGAGTAATGGGGTAGTCCATCTTTTTCTCACTACTCACTTTTTTGTTTGATTTATGGAATGTAATGAGTTGATTCATCACCATTTCATTCCTCGTATGCTAATAATTAATAATAATATGAGGAATGAGTTTATTCCACCAAATTTGTGGAATGGACTTGTGATGCACCACCTCATCTTAAATGGATTGACTCCTCAAACCAAACACCCCCTTAAACTCCCTAATCATCTTGGGTGCAAGAATTCTATGGAAACACGAGGATGACGGTGTTTTAATGGAGTTATAATGAGGCTCTGCACCGGCCTTGTCCCTTGCTAGTGAGGATTCCCAGCTCCCAGCTCTGCAGTATGACAAGAACTAAGGGGCCATCACAACCCACTAGGTTGGGTCGCCCTTTTACATCACAGCCCATTAAGTTACTATGTTGGGTCACCCTTTTACAGTTTTACAGGCATGAATTTAATCTGTTTCCCTTTTGTGGAAGTGGGGTTTAACTCTCTTCTATATATGCTTGCATCTCTCCTGCGTGTTCAAGAGAGAGAAAACACCAGTTACATCCTTCATGGCTTTCCAGATGTATAAAATTTATGTTCTGAGTATTGTTTTCATCATAAAATATAATATCAGAACGTATTTCAAAATGCACCTATTTTCTGCTTCAAATGCACATCAGGGCATATGTACTGCCACAAACATTTCATTAACTCGATCAGAAACCAAATTTATATAATAGGGTACCCATAGTTCAAATTAAACTGGAAGATCAAGAAGAATTACAGCATATGGTCCGAAGAAAGGAAATTGTTCTCTTGGCGCTATTTCCCAACCAGTTTCTAAAACATATAATAATGTTTTGCACCAGCTCATAATAGAGGTAGATAGCTAATCCACCTTGCTTCAGCTAGCACTCCAATAATTTGTACTGTTCGGCAAATCAAAATCTATTTATCCAAATATTATCCCTGCCACTAGTGAAGTGACCAAGTTCAGCTGGATAGAATAGGAAACAGACAAAAAAAGCTGATGCAAGCGACAGAACTTGGTTAAGAAATATGAGAGAATAGGATTAGCAGCTACGAGTATGGCTATTGAGAGTGGTTGGTGATCTGATGGTTGTATTAGATATGGATTAAACATAGTCAGAGAGATCAGAAATAGAGAGGGCACAGATCACTCCAAACTGGATATAAGTTTCATGGGATGCATACTGTGGTAGCAGCCAGGATTGCAGGGTCAGCGAGGCAAAACACAAAACAGTGAAGTTGAGTAAGTGGGTCTACAGAAAGCCATGGAACAGAATGGGTGTTGTCAGAGTGTAGGACAACGCGCAGAGGAGGTAGAAGGAGAAGGTGGGAGGCAACTACTCCTACATTCAACTTCAGTGAATGGCACATGATACAATGGTTCAAGTTAATGAAGTAGAGATGAAGATAACAGAGAATCAGCACTATTTGGATATTAGTTAAGTTGCTTGACGAGGAAGCAAGATTTATTATACCATACTATTATGTCTCATGAACGTGTCAGTTGAAGAGTTTGGTTTATGCCTCCTTCAACCATTCACGGAATACCCCCCCCCCCCCCCCTTCTCACTCTCCGTGTACGGACGCCCCGCGGAAGGCTCCGACGGCTCCCTCTCAATCCAATGAGAGAAGTAAATCCCTCTTTGAAGGGGGAGCTCTAATCCTCCGGGCTAATCAGTGTTTTTAAGGGCTACTTTGGGAACCTCAAATTTTCATCTTAATCCCCTCCAATCCTGAAGGGGATTTGAGTTTCCAAACTAGCCCTAAATGTGAATTCAATTCTTTTTAAGTTTAATCACCCGATAACAATGTGTATTACAGCATTATGATTATTTTATAATTTTTAAAAACTTTAAAAACTAATGTATAAAATTCAAATAGCTCAGTTATCTCTACTATATTTAAAGCACCAGTTTTAACGGTCGTTCTGCGTCACCTTTTTACAAAAAAGTCCCTACATTTCTTCCAAATCAACTTAGCGTAAAATGTTAAAAAGTGATGCAGGAGGTGGGGTTTGATTTGAACCCACACTCTGATGGAAGAAGGGTGGGAGACACCGGGTGAAGCTATCTAACCAGTAGAACATCATGCTCAAGTGTTTATAATATTGAATATAAATTGTATATATATATATATATGATTTTTTAAAAATAAAAAAATAATCATGGCGGGCTAGGCCAGCACTACGGGCCGAGGCTACGGCCCAAGCAATGCACGGCGCTCGCGCCGGGTTGGCCCAGACACTATTAAATGGGTCGTGCCTCAGGCCGGCTCGCCAGACACGACTCATTTGGCCATCTATACCTCCGCACGATAATGATGGTCCCCGCCTCAGTTGCCACCACCTCGTTCGTCATTCTACTTCTTTTCTCTCTCCCCTCATGCCTCCACCTTCGCGCCACCCCATTCTCGGCAGAGGGCGTAGGAGCAGGCGCCTCCACCTCGTATTCGTCCAACACCAACCCCGCGTATACGTGTACGATTTTGGAGATTTCGATGTATACGTGTAGCCAAAATCGAACCCCGCGACAATGTTTTAAATATGTGTATGATTTTATAATTTTAAAAATGAATACCGTCACTATTCACTACTTCGATGATTTTCATACTAGAAAACGTTTACAGATTTGATTTCGCTTTAGTGTGTAGAGCGATAATTGGTTAGTATTGATAAGTATAATTTTATTGATATAAGAAAAATAGAAGGACTACTGAGCCACGTATTTCCGGTCAAATGAAAATATAGATGTTACTAGTCATAATAGAAGTATTCATAAGTATAGCACTTAAATTACTTAGAATTAGTAAAATATTTATCTATGTCATAATAACCATGAATATGTTATTAAAATTCCCATTTAGTAATTTACAATTACTTCTTAGAATATTAATGTTAGAAGAATTAAATAAACAATTTTTAGTTATACGTATAAATTCTATTTAGAAAAGAAAGGAGAAAACTGAAATAGTAGAATTTATAATAATGTTAAAATGACTTAACTAGGCACTCATACTTTTCTAATAAAGAAATTGATAGTTATATTGGTAAACATAGATTTCTTACTAAAGAATTAGATAATTTGTCTCTAACTGTAAAATGACCTTTTTAATAGATATCATATTTAACAAGGTTCGTTATAGATGTTTAAGTATAGCCGTGTTAAATAGAAACTTAAAAGAATATGTTGACCATATGTTTCTTAATAAAAATAGAAGATAAATATATGTCTAATAAATAGGTTATTTATATTTTCTTAATTAAAAGATAACAAGGGTCATTGCTTTTATAAACTAAAATAATAGTTTATACATAATTTTCTTTCTAATGAATTAGATCATTTGTTCCTACAATATAATTAAAGATAATTAATAGATTAATTATCCTTTATCATAATTTATTAATCAAACCTATAGTCAATTTGTTCTTAACTAGATTTATGACATGATTAATGATTTCATAGAATTTAGTCCACATTATATACGAATCCCTTAGCTTTTCCTAAAGGATAAAATAAAATAATAAGAGTTTAAGTTCTTTTATAACTTAAAATGTTACTTTATATATTGACTTCGAATATAATAATATAGGCTATGTGTTTTCTAATAAAATTAAAAGATATTTATTTGTTCATTATCTTTTGCATGAAAATCCACTTAAGGACCTATAACCTAGCTTTTCATAAAATAGGTGTTTAATAATAATAATCTTTTCACGTAAAACATATTTAGACTTATATCTTAGTTTATCATAAGTGATGTTTAACAATGATTTATAATATGTTCCATGATTAATAACGTGTTTCATAGCCCATTGACCTTTGATATAACATAAATCTTTTCTAAAAGGTTAAAAAGGATTAATATCGTTATAACGTGTTTTATCGTCTTATAAACCCTTAATCTTAGACATATCACATATGACTTTTATAAAAGATTAATTTGGTGAACTTAATATTTGTATATTTTAATTAAGATATTTTAAGCTCATGTCTTGTTTTATAAAGTATAGATCACACATTTTTGAAAAGAATATCTTTTATTATAACCCTTGCGTGTAATGTTTTTGAAAACCGAATGCTCTTTTCGTTAGGCTTTCTTTTAGCTTTACGTATGGTGAATATTGTATGTTATTGAGTGGTGTTTGTTCTTCTTGTTTGTTTGTGTGATATTCAGTGGTTGATCTAGTAGTTAAGAATCAAGATCTATTCCTATACGTGGAAGAACCTCAAGTTTTCAATAAGCAAGGCTAGTGGACTTCTCCCTCTGCATACTCTGTTTGATCCCAAACAATATAATTAATAAAGTTTATTCTTCGATATATATATGCATAATTTGATGGGTTACCTATTTAGATACACCTAACCTTTCCAACCTTACTCCTTGTTTACCTTGGGATTATGATCTAATCAAGTAGCTATGTTATTGCTACAACTTTAAATTTATGGAGTCACTCTTGTATATGGTATTAATGTTCCAAATGGTAAGTTTACATTATTGTTGCTAATCTGACGATTAAGCAAGATCATATGATTTAATTGGAACATGGAGTGACCACCCGGGAAAACAGTGTTACCATGAGGATGGTATGGGACGCCCTTGGCTAAATAACTAGGGAAGTCTTATGTTGGGTGTTGGTTGTGGTCGACCGGAACGGGAGCATCTGGCAAGCGCTTATAGTTTCGGCTCACGCAGATTGGATATGAGCATAGTTCCCAAAGCTTTACCCTGTAGTTTAGACTATAAGTTGGTTACGTTAGGTGTGCTCTATGCAGTTTGACTATTTCTAGCATTTGCATAATGAGGACTCTAGGGAAAAGCCTCATATTGAGACCCTAGCCATTCACCTCGGAAGTGAATACGGGTCTAGCCAACCCGAGCTAGAAGGGAATCGTGACTCATAGGTAAAGATGTGCCACCTCTGCAAAGTGTAAAACTGATATATCAGTCGTGCTCACGGTTAATAGCAGCTTAGACTCCTCACATGATAATTGAACTTGAAGATGGAAATAAATCGAGATCCGATGATCTGCCAATTGTTTGCTTAAGTGGTTTCACTTAAGTGTTTTTGATATACTCTTATACCTCTGTTAAACGAGAATACTTGGGATTCACACTTATTAGTAAGCATGTGTTGTTAATAAAATGTTGACCAACTAAAATGCTTACTGCTCAACCTTAGCCTCACCTTTTTAAACTTGCATTAATTTTCCCCCACTTGCTGAGCCTCGACCATAAGTGAGCTCACCCTTGCTTAAATTTTGATCAGAAGTTTGCAGATGAAGTTATGATGCTGAGCTCCATGGATGCTAGTCTAGTGATACCCCCGGTCATCTTCCTGTAGATGGATGTCCATGTTTCGCTGTACTTTGATGAATAAAGGTTAAGACATTATGTCTGTTCGAAGTGTAATATGTTAATAAAATTGTTATTTACACTTTTATGCATTGTTCTTTTGATATATTACACTTGTGACGCCAACATATGTGTGAAAATAGATCCTGGCACACATATGCTATGCACCCGGCTCTGCCCCTCAGAAACGGGTGTGACAGAAGTGGTATCAAAGCAATGTGACCGTAGGTCGCTAGATTAGTTAGAAATGGAAAGCCCGGTCAGTCGTTCAAAACTTGACTTAATTATCTTCATAAAAACTTACTTTATATCAAAACTCGTCTTTTTTTATCGTCAACCCTTCTTGTCTGATTCTTAGTGTATCACAATGTTCTAATGAGAAGCATTGCAAAATAATCAAGCAAGATTATGGAACTTGAAGCGAAGTTTGCCAGAAGAAATCCTTTCGAGGCTATTGACGCTGCCCTATTCTCTGTCTTATCCCCACTCCGCAAGAAGTTTTGTTATGGATCCACTGGATCTATTATTTGACTTCTTGGTTAGGTTGATAGGATTGTTCTTTAGTATTAAGATTTTTGACTAGATCGGTAAGTTCGATATTATATTATTGTGGTTTTCCAATCCATAATATTGCTATATAACCCTTGACTTCTTATACTTTTGTTTTCTTGCCATTATATTGCCATCCTTGCGCAATATCTACCTTGATATACTGAATTCTTTGTCTCCCTACTCCTACTTGATAATGCCTCTCTATTTTGTCTCCTTGATAATGCTTTCTCTCTAACTCACTTCATATCCTTGGTTTTATCATTTATATCCTCACTTTAATAGTTCATGGTTATCTTATTTCTCTCTTGGCCACCAACAAATATGTCTTGTCTAACTCCTTGATAATTCTTACCCAACTCCTTGATGTTTTAATATCTTTCTTATTCCAAACCTTGTCTCACCTTTTCTTTTGGTTGAATGAGTAGAATTGGATTGTGTTGTGCTGGTATACTTGAATTCATTGTCCCTTGTGTTCATGGTTGATTTGCTTCTTTGAAATGATTGTTGGTGTATTGTGTAACTTTTGTCCACAATGGCATCAGTTAGCTAGGTTAAACCTTAGATAGATGGGTTTTCTCTGCTCTCTATAATCTGTCTTTGTTCAACCCTTTCGTCCCTTCCATTCTACCATACCCATACAGATGTTAGACCTTGGAATGTCAACTACAAGTGATGTCACTAAATGCAAAGAATGTGGTGTGTTGGCAAGTCAAAACAACACTATAAATAAAACGGCTGATGAACAGACATTCAAGACACAAAAGGATGCACAACTAAACCAACAGACAAGTGACCTTGAACATGTTGTTGTTGTGAGTACTATGGAATTCCTTGTCGCTAGATCAGTACAAACGAAAGTGAAACTACAAAACAGAAGAACCAGATTTTATTTTCTAGCATAAAAAGACAGATGTCTCCCCCTGAACAACTAATAGCAGAGTCTCTCATACCTAATGCATTGTAAGTTGATGAATTGCAAAGTATTCCAAAAAGGAAACATCACAAGGATGCCCAGCCCCAAGAAGAAACACATGAGTGTTGATGGATGGACAATTACTTGCACATAGTTTTAGCCTCATGGTTGTATCAGGTCCAAGAAACAAAAAGGGAAACATGGAAAAAGTCAAGAAATAACTTCAAGAAAAGCTTGCTATCGATGTGGACGTGAAGGTCATACTTCCGTAACTGTCCTGAGAAGAGTTCACTACAGATCACCTCCGAGATGAAGCTATCTCAGTCTTTGGACATGGAATATGAACAAAAATGCACAGAAACTTCTACCAACAACGTAAAGACAACTCCACCATGTAACTTATCAAGTCGTGCTTGCTTTAGCTGTGGTGATACCGACCATCTTGTTAATAGTTGTCCTAAGAAAGATGTGGAGATCAATAAGGTCCAAAAGAATAGACAACACCCTCAAACTCATGCATCAACAAAGAATAAACAACGAAAAAAGTCAATTGGAAGGATAAGTTATGCAGTGACAGGAACCATTCCATATGATAATGCAGTAATTTTTGGAACACTAGTCATTCACACAACTACTGCCACCGTGTTGTATGATCCTCGTACAACACATTCTTTTATCAGTGGCTAGTTTGCAACAAAGTATGGTATCTTTAAGTGTCCCTTGAGATCAAGGATGATCATCAGTGCACCCGAAAGAAAAATGTTAGTAAACTACATATGTCCAAATGTAAGTGTTAAAATCAATGGTATAGATTTTCTAGCTGATCTTATAGTGATAGAATCAATGGGAAAGGATGTGATTCTTCGAAAGAATTGGTTACAAAGAACTAAGGCATTAATCCAATATACTGAGAGAACCATGTGTTTGGAAACCCCATCTGGAGAAAGAATAGTAGTTGAAGACAATCAACCTCCAGCCCTGAAGATTGGTACATCTGACGAGGAAGAATAATATATCATTTAGCTAGAAGGAGTATGTCTCACGAAGAAAAAGAATGTCAAGGTGTTGCCCCTTTCAAGATTTGTAATTGTGCTAAGTGATATATGAATTTGGAGAATCTCTCGCACCTATTGTGTTTTGCCTCTTTATAAAGAGAATAAATTATGGTGTCATCTGCTATATGCAAACAATGTGATACTCTATTGTCCTAAAAGTCCCGCTCAAGTCTTTCTCTCAATTTGTGCTCAAAGAAATACTCTTGGATCAGAAAGATGATTTGGATATCATGCTCTGGAATCTATAAAGTTCAAAAGATCTCTGTTAAGGGTTATAACACTTATACACTCTTGTAGTATGATGAAGCTAGGCAAAATCGAAAATCATCCTTAACTAATCTTATCTTGGAAATCAAAATGTTGTGTTAGCTCTTTATCTTAATGTCATGCAAGCCTCTTATGCAGTCTGTCTCATTAACTCTTTTACCCTCTGACTAGATGACGAACCCCAATGGAAATTAAGTAAATGATGCCAACGACAATATTCCTATCTTAACAACTACGAACGAGAAAAATGAGTCACAGAGATATTCGATGAATGAAGAACAACAAAAGTAATAGAAAAATGTTTGGCTACATGATTAGTCCACCTCAACCACAAGCAAAAGCCACGAAACACATGGATACCCAAACAGAAGAATCAAGTCAGGCTCAGTTATATGAGATACAAACACCCAGTCAACCCTCACCCCCTGTTGATCAAGCAAAGTTGACTCGCAAAGAACTCAAAGCAAGAGGTGCTTGCTACTACTGCAAAAATGAAGGACATATTATCCGCGAATGCCCCAAGAAGCGTATAGTCCGACTAAACAAGAAAGCTGACAAGCATGACCTAAGCAATAATTCAGAAGACCAACCATTTTATAAGTACGATGATGAAGGTCGCTTGATTAGTATACATTGCGGAGCAAAGAAGTAAGGAAGTTCCTTAATTTTAGAAGAGTTCAATGTGAACTAAGAACATACAAATAACCATGTATCTCCTTTGCTTTCGTGCTAGCCTTTCTTAATCTCGAGGCCGGGATTATTTTAAGAGGGGTAGGTTTGTAACACTATAAAAAATCATCAAATAAAATAATACATTTAGTTATTAATGGTATTTGTGGTAATAAATTTTTCTTTTAAGTGTTTGTTATTTATTTGCATTTGGAATGATTTTTGATTGCTCATAATGGATTTTGGATATTGAATATCATTTTTTATAAATGAAAAACCAAATAATAATACAATAATTAGTCCAAAAATAAATATTTTATTTAAAAATAATTTTGGTTTAATTATTTTAAATTTTAGGGTTATTTAAAAATATATTTCGAATTTAGAAAAGAAAATAAAAAAACTTAACTAACCCTAACCCTAAACGACCCATTAGGCCCAGCACCCTGACCTAGCCGCCACTCCCTTCCCTGCGCAGCCGCCGCCACCTTTCTTCCTCTCTCTTCCCTGCCTTCTTCCACAGCCAGCTGCGCACACCGCCCAGGCGCCCCGCCTCTGCACTCGCCCACCAGGAGCAGCGCCCCTGCCCCGCTAGCGCCTGCACGACCCAAGCCGCCCAGCTCCACCCTGCGACCCGCGTCGAGGACCTGAGCTCGCCACCATCTCTCTCTCCCTCTCCTCGCCGTTAAAGCTGTCGCCGCCGTCCGTGGAGCCTCGCCGGAGCTCGTGCTCACCGTCCGCGTCCCCCAGCCGGAGTTCCGTCCGCATAGCTTGACGATCGCGCAGTTTCCTGCTCGACCGACCTCCCTTTTCGAGTCCATCCCTACGCATGAACGAGAACCCAAGGTTGAAGACAACCCCAAAACATTAATTTATTTTCTAAATCATGTTTTGAATTAATTTATGGATTTTGTGAATTATTGTTGTAATATTGAGACGATGCGATTCACGTGTACGATTTTTGAGATTTCGATGTATACGTGTAGCCAAAATCGAACCCCGCGACAATGTTTTAAATATGTGTATGATTTTATAATTTTAAAAATGAATACCGTCACTATTCACTACTTCGATGATTTTCATACTAGAAAACGTTTACAAATTTGATTTCGCTTTAGTGTGTAGAGCGATAATTGGTTAGTATTGATAAGTATAATTTTATTGATATAAGAAAAATAGAAGGACTACTGAGCCACGTATTTCCAGTCAAATGAAAATATAGATGTTACTAGTCATAATAAAAGTATTCATAAGTATAGCACTTAAATTACTTAGAATTAGTAAAATATTTATCTATGTCATAATAACCATGAATATGTTATTAAAAGTCCCATTTAGTAATTTACAATTACTTCTTAGAATATTAATGTTCGAAGAATTAAATAAATAATTTTTAGTTGTACGTATAAATTCTATTTAGAAAAGAAAGGAGAAAACCGAAATAGTAGAATTTATAATAATGTTAAAATGACTTAACTAGGCACTCATACTTTTCTAATAAAGAAATTGATAGTTATATTGGTAAACATAGATTTCTTACTAAAGAATTAGATAATTTGTCTCTAACTTTTAAATGACCTTTTTAATAGATATCATATTTGTCGGCGTTTCGAGACCGGGGGGTCCCTGGGCCGATGAGTGAATTGTCGCCGCGTGCCCCAGCCCAGATGGGTCGGCGCGAGACAGAGCGCGAAGGGGGGAAGGCAGCTGGAGGGAGATGGGCGTGAGAGGTGGAAATCCCGCGGCCTTCGTGTTTGTCCCACGCCTAGGTCGAGTGCGCTTGAAGTAGGGGGTTACAAGCGTCCACGCGGGAGGGAGCGAGCGGCCTCACGCGAGCGCCTGTCCCGTCCTTTCCCCACGCAAGGAGAGGATCCAGGTGTACAACGGGGGGTGTAGCAGTGTGCTAACGTGTCTAGCGGAGGAGAGCTAGCGCCCTAAGTACATGCCATCGTGGCAGCCGGAGAGGTCTTGGCACCCGGTTCGTGTGGTGTCGTGGTCGTCGGAGGAGTGCTGGAGCCTGGCGGAAGGACAGCTGTCGGGGCTGTCGAGTCCTTGCTGACGTCCTCTTGCTTCCGTAAGGGGGCTGAGAGTCGCTGTCGTCATAGAGCGTGCGGGGCGCCATCATTACTTGTCTGGCGGAGCGAGCCAGATGGGACGCCGGTCTTGTTCCCCGTAGCCTGAGTCAGCTTGGGGTAGGGTAATGATGGCGCTTCCTGTTGACGTGGTCGGTCCGTGCCCTGGGTTGGGCGATGTGGAGGCTCCTCCGAGGTCGAGGTCAAGTCTGTCTTCCGAGGCCGAGGTCGAGTCCGAGCCCCTGGGTTGGGCGAGGCGGAGACCGTCGGCTGAGGCCAGGGCTGAGTCCGAGACCTGGGGTCGGGCGAAGCGGAGTTCATCGTCTTCCGGGGCTGAGCCCGAGTCCGAGCCCTGGGGTCGGGCGGAGCGGAGTTCGTCGTCTTCAGGGGCTGAGCCCGAGTCCGAGCCCTGGGGTCGGGCGAAGCAGAGTTCGTCGTCTTCCGGGGCTGAGCCCGAGTCCGAGCCCTGGGGTCGGGCGGAGCGGAGTTCGTCGTCTTCAGGGGCTGAGCCCGAGTCCGAGCCCTGGGGTCGGGCGAAGCGGAGTTCGTCGTCTTCCGGGGCTGAGCCTGAGTCCGAGCCCTGGGGTCGGGCGGAGCGGTGTTTCCTAAGGCGCCTGAGGCCGGGCCTGGCTGCTTGTCAGCCTCACTCTGTCGAGTGGCACAACAGTCGGAGCGGCGCAGGCGGCGTTGTCCTCTTGTCAGATCTGTCAGTGGAGCGGCGAAGTGACTACAGTCACTTCGGCTCTGTCGACTGGAGGGCGCGCGTCAGGATAAAGGTGTCAGGCCACCTTTGCATTAAATGCCCCTGCGATTTGGTCGGTTGGCGTGGCGATTTGGCCAAGGTTGCTTCTTGGCGAAGGCTGGGCCTCGGGCGAGCCGAAAGTATGTCCGTTGCTGGAGGGGGCCTCGGGCGAGATGTAGATCCTCCGGGGTCGGCTGCCCTTGCCCGAGGCTGGGCTCGGGCGAGGCGTGATCGGGTCCCTCGAATGGATCGATCCTTGACTTAGTCGCACCCATCAGGCCTTTGCAACTTTGTGCTGATGGGGGTTACCAGCTGAGAATTAGGAGTCTTGAGGGTACCCCTAATTATGGTCCCCGACAGTAGCCCCCGAGCCTCGAAGGGAGTGTTAACACTCGCTTTGGACGCTTTTGTCGCACTTTTTTGCAAGGGGACCAGCCTTTCTCAGTTGCGTTTTGTTCCGGTGGGTGTGCGCGAGCGCACCCGCCGGGTGTAGCCCCCGAGGCCTCGGAGGAGTGGTTTGACTCCTCCGAGGTCTTAATGCCTCGCGCAATGCTTCGGCTGGTCTGGTTGTTCCCTCATGCGAGCTGGCCGTAGCCCGGGTGCACGGTCGGGTCCCAAGTTCTCGGGCTGGTATGTTGACGCTGTCAACGGTCTGGCCGGAGCCGGGTTTGCGAGAGCAGCCCCCGAGCCTCTGCACAGGGCGAGGGGACGGTCAAGGACAGACTCGACTTTTTTACATACGCCCCTGCGTCGCCTTTCCGCAAGGAGGAGGGGGAAAGCGCCATGTTGCCCTCGGAGGGCGCCGAACATGGTGTCTCCGGTGAGCTGCTGGCGGGTAATCCGAGTGGACGCCCGTGCCCCATTTGTTAGGGGTCGGCTAGAGGCCCGGAGGCGCGCTCAAAAGTACCTACGGGTGATCTGCCGGACCCGGTCCCCTTTCGACAGGGTCCGAGGGCTCGATGCCTCCCTCTGATGGGATTTCGTTACAAGATCGTTCCCGCTGGTCTCGGAAATGTCCTAGGGTACCTCGGGAGCGTAGCCCGAGCCTTGGTTATGTATCGAACGTACCCAGGGTCATCCCTCGCTCTGTGTCTGAGGTGGCTGTGAACCCTTCGAGGGCCAGCCTACGAACCCCTAATCAGTAGTGGGCGCGGAGCCCGAGTGGCCTGAGGCGGCCGTTGAACCCTTCCGAGGGGCCGACCTTCAAACCTCTGACCAGTAGTGGGTGCGGGGCCCACGCGCTCTGAGGCGACTGTTAAACCCCTCCGAGGGGCCAGCCTTTGAACCTCTGATCAGTAGGGAGGCTCGGAGCCTGTTTCCTTCACGGAGAAGGATCCTTTTCGGGGTATCCCCCTTTCCTGGTCCCTGTTGTAAGAGAGAGAAAGAGGAAAAGGAAAAGGATACGAAATCGAATGACGTGGCGTACCTTTTTTTGACGCGGTCATTATGGCGAAGGCGAAGCGTCGCTTGCTTCCCCTGCCAGAGGCGCCGCCTGTCCCGCCGCGGAGTTAATGCGACGGGGCGAGTGGTTCGCGAGGCGGCCATTGCGCGTGCGTGAGCCGTTCGAGGAACGGAACACGGGCGCGTCGTCTTCACGCCGTGAGAGAGGGCTCTCTCGCTGCCCCTGGATGGGACGTAAGCTTGGATGACGACGTGACCGCTGCTCCTGCCTGCCTGCCACCGCCATTACTGCCGGCCCATTTTTGGCCGTATTGACCGTCGCGCCTGGCTGGCACTGCTGGGTCGTACGCAGGGTTGCCTCGAGTCGCGGTACTGGTTCCGCAGTCGAGGAGGCGTGGTAGTGGTGCGAGTGGCGGTGCAGTTGCTTGCACGTAGCATCCGGCGCGCCGGTTGCATGACGCGTGGGCCTGGGCCTCCATGCTGGGTGCGTTGGAAGTCGGAGGGGCGCGCCCACTTGGCGCGGCTGCATGCCGCCTGCATGGCTGCCCGCCCTTTCACCCGCTGGCCTGGGCGAAAGTGGAGGAATGCTCGTAACCGTTGGGCGGTTGCATGCACCGCGCATGGCGGTTTGGCTTCTTCTGCCCTGGGCTAGTCTGCATGACGCGTGGGACCCAGCCCCCGTGCCGTAGGGGGAGGACCTTGGAGCGTGTTGGAGAAGACTCAGCCCACGACGGCTGGGGACGCAAGTAGGGAGAGTCGCCTTTAAAAGGAGGGTGACCCCCTTGAAAGGCGACCATGTCTTCGCGCTCCCTTATGCATCGTGTCTTTCCACCTTCCGAGCCCCCAGATGGGGGACACCCGCAATCCTTCCGCCTTTGTCGTTGGAGGAACGCAACTTCGTGGAAGTTGGTACCTTTCAGCCATCGTTTGGCTTCAAGGATTTTCATCAGTCAGCCCGGCTGCATCCCCTCGCCGGTGGTCACCCAAGACGGTGACCACCAGCCCCTGGGTGGGGAGAAGCAAGCCGGGCTGCGATCTTGGTCCCGCCCTCAGCTTCAAGGATGTTCATCATCCTCGCTGGGGCGGAGGCCGGGCTGAGCCGGAGCTCTACCTCCCGCGCGGGATCGTGGGTCAGCCTCTCCTTCAGCGTTCGAGGGAGAGGGCGCTCACTTACCCTGCGAGAGGGGCGGACTTCGACAACGCGGGGCCGGTCAACGGCGGACGTCGTCAGCTTCAGCGCGTTGGGCTCGCCGGCTTGGCTCCCGGTGCCCCTTCCTGCCGCGAGGGCGGTTGTCGCGCCGCGCGCACGGGAGGACGGCCCAAGACGTCGCGCTGCTGCTAGGGCGGCGTTCGTATTCTAGGGCTGTCCTGCCTTTGCACCGGTACGGCGCCTCCGCGCGGGGGTCGGTGCTTCACTCGTCCGGGAGGATCTGAGTGGGGATCTACCGAGGGGCTGACGGCCCCTGTCGTCGGTGTCGAGGCGGAGGCGGCTCAAGAAGTCCCCGTCGCCGATGGGATCACCGCCACCATCCGCGCTCCAGGCCTCCGGCTCTTTGTACTTGTCCTCGCCCCTCGAGCGTCGACGTGGGCAAGGGCAAGGTTGCAGCGGCGTCCGCCCTGAGGCCATCGCTGCTGCAGTTTGGCCACCCGGAGCAGGGGTCGCTGTCGCTGCTGCCGGAGCGGGCGACGGCGAGCCACCCGTCGGTCTTCTGTTGCTCCGCAGGCCCCCCCAATCGTGTGGGGTTGTTCATACCTGCGGAGATGGAACCGGAGTTCCGTTTGTAATGGCACCTTGAATGCTGGTCTTTTGTTCATTGTTGCTGTCGGGGCCTGAACATGTATGTATTTTTGGCGCGGAGCCGTGTTTTTTCTTCATTTTCGAGCACTAAGACTCGCCTGTTGGTTATCTGAACCGCTTCGCCAAGCGTGAGTCGCCCCGTGCAAAGGTGACGAGTGAGGTATCCGTATCCCGGAGGCGTAGGAGTCCCTCGGCTCGGTCGGCCTTGTTGTCTGAGGCTTCTCTTGCTTAGTTAAAGGAACCCCTCGGCCGCTCTTCGATGAGCTGAAGCCAGGGGTAGCGGCGTCAGCATGGACAGAGGCAGAGTTGGCTCGAAAAGAAGACTTCGTCGGCCAGAGCCTGGTCGGGTCGTCCACTGGCGGGACCGACGCCGGAATTGAGTTGCCGAGGCCTCGGGCCGGGCTGATGTCTTCGGGGGACAGTTGGCCGAGGCCTCGGGGTGACCGGCCGAGCCGTCTGCTCGAGCCGGATTCTTGGAGAAGACCCTAGCGGTGATGGCCTGGGCGTGGCGATGATGTCGTCCTTCAGAGTGGAGATCCTCCGACCGCGTCGCCGTCCGAGGCTAGGTTGGACCTTGCCGAAGGCGTAGTTGACGCTGAGGGTGCTGCTGCTCCCTTCAACTGTTAAGATCCGAGCCTGCAGGATCGGATTATCTTGTAGTGTGTGTTTTATGCGGCCGCCGAGGCCCAAACAAACCATCGTCGTGTTGTAAAGCTGCGCTTCTTTTCCTCTTGTTTCGAGTATCTGGACTTTTTCGTCGGTAACAGAATTGTCTGCGCGAGCGAGAGTTGCTTTTCATGGAAGGTGATGAGTGAGGTATCCGTATCCCGGAGGCGTAGGAATCCCTCAGCTCGGTCGGCCTTGCCGCTTACGCGCACTCTTGCCCATCCATAGGGTTCTGTCACTGACGCAGTCGAGAAGGCCTGAAGAATCGCTTCGGCAGAGGAGCTTTCGAGCGTGAAGACTTGTTCAGTCCGCGGAATCACTTATCCGAACGCGAGTTACTTATCGCAGAAGGTGATGAGTGAGGTATCCGTATCCCGGAGGCGTAGGAGTCCCTCGGCTCGGTCAGCCTTGGCTGCTTACGTGTACTCCGTCGTTTTCAGGATCCACTTTCGAAGTAGTCGAAAAGCACGAAAAACATTCTGGCAGAAAGGATCTTTTTTCGAGGAAAATTTCGATGCAGAGGGGGTTCCCCCCCTTTTAGCCCCCGAGGGAGGGTCGGGCTTTGCCGAGGCAAGGCTGACCCTTCCTTGATGACTAAACTTTGTGTGGGAACGAGGTATACGAACAACTTGAAAGCATTTTAAGGGTAGAAGCGACGTAGCTGTTGGATGTTCCAAGCGTTGTTGTAGACCTCGCCTTGACTGTTGGCCAGCTTGTACGTTCCGGACTTCAGAACTTTGGCGATGACGAACGGCCCCTCCCAGGGAGGCGTGAGCTTGTGCCGCCCTCGGGCGTCTTGTCGCAGCCGAAGCACCAGGTCGCTCACCTGGAGGTCTCAGGACCAAACCCCTCGGGCGTGGTTGCGTCGCAGGGACTGCTGGTACCGCGCCGAGTGTAGTAAGGCTATGTCCCGAGCCTCCTCCAGCTGGTCCAGTGAGTCTTCTCGATTAGCTTGATTGCTTTGGTCGGCGTAGGCCCTCGTCCTCGGGGAACCGTATTCTAAGTCCGTGGGCAAGATGGCCTCGGCCCCATAGACTAGAAAGAACGGCGTGAAGCCCGTGGCTTGGCTCGGCGTTGTCCTCAGACTCCAGACCACCGAGGGGAGTTCCTTCATCCATCGCTTGCCGAACTTGTTGAGGTCGTTGTAGATCCGAGGCTTGAGTCCTTGTAGAATCATGCCGTTGGCACGCTCTACTTGCCCATTTGTCATGGGGTGAGCCACGGCGGCCCAGTCCACCCGGATGTGGTGATCCTCACAGAAGTCCAGGAACTTTCTGCCGGTGAACTGGGTGCCGTTGTCGGTGATGATGGAGTCCGGGACCCCAAAGCGATGGATGATGTTGGTGAAGAACGCCACCGTCTGCTCGGACCTGATGCTGTTTAGGGGTCGGACCTCGATCCACTTGGAGAATTTGTCGATGGCGACTAGCAGGTGCGTGTAGCCCCCGGGTGCCTTCTACAAGGGGCCGACGAGGTCCAGACCCCACACAGCAAAAGGCCAGGTGATGGGTATCGTCTGCAGGGCCTGAGCGGGCAGGTGGGTCTGCCTTGCGTAGAACTGACACCCTTCGCAGGTGCGGACAATTCTAGTGGCGTCGGCCACCGCCGTCGGCCAGTAGAAACCTTGTCGGAAGGCGTTTCCAACAAGGGCTCGAGGAGCTGCGTGATGGCCGCAAGCCCCCGAGTGTATCTCTTGTAGGAGCTCCTGGCCTTCGGCGATGGAAATGCATCGCTGGAGGATTCCTGAGGGGCTGTGGTGGTAGAGTTCCTTCCCGTCCCCCAGCAAGACAAACGACTTGGCACGCCACGCCAACCGCCGAGTTTGGCTCGGTCGAGGGGTAGCTCTCCTCGGTGGAGATATTGCAGGTACGGGGTCTGCCAGTTTCGATTAGGCGTGACCCCGCTTCGCTCCTCCTCGAAGCATAGTGCCTCACCCTCGGGGGCCGAGGGTACCTTGGACTGAGCCGAGGGTGCCTCAGGTTGGGCCGAGGGTGCCTCGGGCCGAGCCGAGGGTACCTCAGACTGAGCCGAGGGTGCCTCAGGCTCGGCCGAGGCCTTCTCGGGCTCGGGCGTGTCGTCGGTCTTGACGGAGGGTTGATGTAGGTCTCGGGAGAAGACGTCTGGGGGAACCGTTGTTCGCCCCGAGGCTATTTTAGCCAGCTCGTCCGCAGTCTCGTTGTAACGTCAGGCGATGTGGTTGAGCTCGAGCCCGTAGAACTTGTCTTCCAGGCGCCGAACCTCATCGCAGTAGGCTTCCATCTACGGGTCGCGGCAGTGGGAGTTCTTCATGACATGGTCGATGACGAGTTGCGAGTCACCGCGAGCGTCGAGGCGTCGGACCCCTAGCTCGATGGCGATGCGCAACCCGTTGACCAGAGCCTTGTACTCAGCCACATTGTTGGACGCCGGGAAGTGGAGGCGTAGCACGTAGCGTAGATGCTTCCCGAGGGGCGAGATGAAGAGCAGGCCTGCGCCTGCTCCTGTCTTCATCAGCGACCCATCGAAGAACATGGTCTAGAGTTCCGGTTGGATCGGAGCCGTGGGGAGCTGGGTGTCGACCCATTCAGCCACGAAGTCCACCAAGATCTGGGACTTGATGGCCTTCCGAGGGGCGAACGAGATCGTTTCGCCCATGATTTCCACTGCCCACTTTGCGATTCTACCCGAGGCCTCTCGGCACTGGATGATCTCCCCCAGGGGGAAGGATGACACCACAGTTACCGGATGAGACTCGAAGTAGTGTCACAACTTTCGCCGCGTCAGGATCACCGCGTATAGCAGCTTCCGAACTTGTGGGTAGCGGGCCTTGGTCTCGGACAGTACCTCGCTGATGAAGTAGACTGGCCTCTGGACGGGCAATGCATGCCCCTCTTCTCGTCTCTCAACCACAATCGCGGCGCTAACCACCTGACTGGTCGCGGCGACGTAGATCAAGAGGGCTTCTCCGGCAGCGGGGGGCACCAGGATGGGCGCGTTCATGAGGAGCGCCTTCAGGTTCCCGAGGGCTTCCTCGGCCTCAGGGGTCCAAGTGAAGCACTCGGCCTTCCTTAAGAGGCGGTACAGAGGCAGGCCTCTTTCGCCGAGGCGCGAGATGAAGCGGCTCAGAGCCACAAGGCATCCCGTGACTCTCTGTACGCCTTTCAAGTCCTTGATGGGCCCCATGCTGGTGATGGCCGCGATCTTCTCCGGGTTGGCTTCGATGCCCCGCTCGGAGACGATGAACCCCAAGAGCATGCCTCGGGGAACCCCGAATACACACTTCTCGGGATTGAGCTTCACGCCTTTCGCCTTGAGACATCGGAATGTCACTTCAAGGTCGGAAAGGAGGTCGGAGGCTTTCCTCGTCTTGACTACGATGTCATCGACGTAGGCCTCGACCGTTCGGCCAATGTGTTCGCCGAACACATGGTTCATGCACCGTTGGTACGTTGCACCCGCATTCCTCAAGCCGAACGACATGGTGACATAGCAGTACATGCCGAAAGGTGTGATGAAAGAAGTCGCGAGCTGGTCGGACTCTTTCATCCTGATTTGGTGGTACCCTGAGTAGGCGTCGAGGAAAGACAGGGTTTCGCACCCAGCAGTGGAATCCACGATTTGGTCGATGCGAGGCAGAGGGTAGGGAACCTTCGGACATGCTTTGTTTAGACCAGTGTAGTCTACACACATCCGCCATTTCCCTCCTTTCTTTCTCACAAGCACAGGGTTGGCAAGCCATTCGGGATGGAATACCTCTTTGATGAACCCCACCGCCATTAGCTTGTGGATCTCCTCGCCTATGGCTCTGCGCTTTTGTTCGTCGAATCGGCGCAGAGGCTGCTTCACAGGTCGGGCTCCAGCTCGGATATCCAGCGAGTGCTCGGCGACATCCCTCGGTATGTCGGGCATGTCCGAGCGACTCCACGCGAAAACGTCGGCGTTTGCGCGGAGAAAGTCGACGAGCACTGCTTCCTATTTGGGATCGAGCTCGGAGCCGATCCGGATCTACTTAACCGTCTCCGCTGGCTCGAAGTTGCCGGCGTGGCGCTTCACGTCTAGCACCTCCTTAGAGAGGCTCTCCAGGTCGGCGATGAGGGCCTCGGATTCGGCGAGGGCCTCGGCGTACTCCACGCACTCCATGTCACATTCGAATGCGTGTCGGTACGTGGGGCCGACGGTGATGACCCCGTTGGGGCCCGACATCTTGAGCTTGAGCTAGGTGTAGTTGGGGACGGCCATGAACTTCGCGTAGCATGGCCTCCCCAGTACTGCGTGGTAGGTTCCTCGGAACCCGACCACCTCGAACGTGAGGGTCTCCCTTCGGAAGTTGGAGGGCGTCCCAAAGCAAACGGGAAGATCGAGTTGTTCGAGGGGCTAGACGCGCTTCCCGGGGATGATCCCGTGGAAAGGCGCAGCGCCTGCCCGGACCGAGGACAGATCAACACGCAGGAGCCCGAGGGTCTTGGCGTAGATGATGTTGAGGCTGCTGCCTCCGTCCATGAGGAACTTGGTGAGCCTCACGTCGCCGATGACGGGGTCGACAACGAGCGGGTATTTCCCCGGCCTCGGCACGCGGTCGGGGTGGTCGGCATGGTCGAAGGTGATGGGCTTGTCGGACCAGTCTAGGTAGACTGGCGCTGCCACCTTTACCGAACAGACCTCCCGACGCTCTTGCTTGCGGTGTTGAGCCGAGGTGTTCGACGCTTGCCCACCGTAGATCATGAAGCAGTCGCGGACCTCGGGGAACTCTCCTGCCTGGTGATCTTCCTTCTTATCGTCGTCGCGAGCCCTGCCACCCTCCGCGGGCGGCCCGGCCTTGTGAAAGTGGTGCTGAAGCATGGCGCACTCCTCAAGGGTGTGCTTGACGGGCCCCTGATGACAGGGGCACAGCTCCTTGAGCATCTTGTCGAAGAGGTTGGCACCTCCGGGGGGTTTCCGAGGGTTCTTGTACTCGGCGGCGGCGACAAGGTCCGCGTCGGCGGCGTCGCGTTTCGCTTGCGACTTCTTCTTGCCTTTCTTCTTGGCGCCGCGCTGAGTTGACGCCTCGGGGGCATCTTCCGGTGGGCAGCCCTGGGGCTACTTGTCCTTCCGGAAGATAGCCTAAACCGCCTCCTGGCCAGAGGCGAACTTGGTGGCGATGTCCATCAGCTCGCTCGCCCTGGTGGGGGTCTTGCGACCCATCTTGCTCACCAGGTCGCGGCAGGTGGTGCCGGCGAGGAACGCGCCGATGACATCTAAATCTGTGATGTTGGGCAGCTCGGTGCGCTGCTTCGAGAATCGTCGGATGTAGTCCCGGAGAGACTCTCCCGGCTGCTGTCGGCAGCTTCGGAGGTCCCAGAAGTTTCCAGGGCGCACGTACGTGCCCTAGAAATTGTCGGCGAAGGCTTGGACCAGGTCGTCCCAGTTGGAGATCTGCCCCGGAGGCAGGAGCTCCAACCAGGCGCGAGCGGTGTCGGAGAGGAACAGGGGGAGGTTGCGGATGATGAGGTTGTCATCGTCCGTTCCACCCAGTTGGCAGGCCAGCCGGTAGTCCGCGAGCCACAATTCCGGTCTCGTCTCCCCCGAGTACTTGGTGATAGTAGTCGGGGTTCGGAACCGGGTTGGGAACGGCGCCCGCCGTATGGCGCGACTGAAAGCCTGCGGACCGGGTGGTTCGGGCGAGGGACTCCGATCCTCCTCGCTGTCGTAGCGTCCCCCACGCCTGGGGTGGTAGCCTCAGCACACCCTCTCGTCGAGGTGGGCCCGACGGTTGCGGTGATGGTGCTCGTTGCCGAGGCGACCCGGGGCCGCAGGCGCTATGTTGCGCGTGCGCCCGGTGTGGACCGAGGCTTCCCGCATGAATCGGGAAGTCATGGCGCGATGTTCCGAGGGGTACCCCTGCCTTCGGGAGGCGGAGCTTTCGGCCCGTCGGACCGCGGCGTCCTCCAGGAGATTCTTGAGCTCTCCCTGAATTCGCCGCCCCTCGGTGGTTGACGGCTCCGGCATCACGCGGAGAAGCATTGCCGCTGCAGCCAGGTTCTGGCCGACTCCACTGGAAGTGGGTGGCGGCCTTACCCTGACATCGTCGGTGATGCGGTGCTGGATACCCTGGGGTAGATGACGCACTTCTCTGGCCGGAGGTTGGCCCGCCCATTCCTGCCCGACGTCCCGGCGGATCGGCTCAAGTGTTCCTGCTCCCTCGTCGAGCCTGGCCTGCACCCCGCGGATTTGCTCGAGCTGTGGGTCATGACCCCCCGCCGGAATAGGGACCACAGCTAGCTCCTGTAGGATGTCAACGCGAGGCACAGGCCTAGGGAGATCACCGTTCTCCGGCATACCAAGATGGTTGCCTTCGGAGGGACCCCCTAGATCGACGGAAACATTCACGACTTGGGCCGCAGTCCTCGTCGCCGAGGCTGCGGCTACCGTCGGAACAGTCAGAAAGGCAGTAGTCACACGCGGTCATAAAGTCCCGCATGGCACTGGGGTTACCAAGTCTGGAGAAATCCCAACAGAAGTCGGGCTTGTCATCTTCCTCGGACCCCGAGGGCCCGTAGGTCGAGACGTCCGTCAGCCGGTCCCAGGGTGACCGCATACGATACCCCAGAGGGTTTGGACTCGCCTCTACGAGAGCGTCCACCAAAGCAAAGTCGCTTGGCGGGTCGAGGCTGAATCCAAAAGGCGTGAGATGGGAATCGGTTGGTACCTCTTGGTCGACGGGCGGTTACGAAGTCACGTCAGGGACTGACTGCACCATTGTCTCAGGTACGAGGGTGACGCCCAGCAAGTCCTTCGCGAGCGTACTGGCGTCGTCCGTTTGCTTGGGATTGGCGTGTTGCGGGGAGACGGCGCTCGTCTTCGTCTCAGACGCGAGGTCGATGCCCGACGTGCCCCCCGTTGGGGCGCCGGCGCCGTCGACTCGCTCGACAGCCGACGAGGTGCCGCCTCCTGCTTGGCCTTGGTTGCCCCGCCTCCTCCTCCGTCGGCGGGGGAGGGGACGGGGTGAGCTCAAATGTTGTTCTTCCACCACGCGGGGAAGACGTCGTCGATTCCGCCGCCGGCGGGCGGGCTGTCGGCCGCCATTATCGCTGTCGCATGGCGGGGGAAGGAGTATCATGTCGTAGCTGCCGTCGAGGGACATGAACTCAAGACTCCCGAGATGGAGCACCGTCCTGGGCTGGAAAGGTTGCTGGAGACTGCCCATCTGGAGCTTGACGGGAAGCTGTTCGTCAACACGCAGCAGGCCCCTACCTGGCGCGCCAACTGTCGGCGTTTCGAGACCGAGGGGTCCCTGGGCCGACGAGTGAATTGTCGCCGCGTGCCCCGGCCCAGATGGGTCAGCGCGAGACGGAGCGTGAAGGGGGGAAGGCAGCCGGAGGGAGACGAGCGTGAGATGTGGAAATCTCGCGGCCTTCGTGTTTGTCCCGTGCCCAGGTCGGGTGCGCTTGCAGTAGGGGGTTACAAGCGTCCACGCGGGATGGAGCGAGCGGCCTCACGCGAGCGCCTGTCCCGTCCTTTCCCCGCGCGGCCAACCCTCTGTAAGAGGGCCCTGGTCCTTCCTTTTATAGGCGCAAGGAGAGGATCCAGGTGTACAACGGGGGGTGTAGCAGTGTGCTAACGTGTCTAGCGGAGGAGAGCTAGCGCCCTAAGTACATGCCATCGTGGCAGCTGGAGAGGTCTTGGCACCCGGTTCGTGTGGTGTCGTGGCCGTCGAAGGAGCGCTGGAGCCTGGCGGAAGGACAGCTGTCGGGGCTGTCGAGTCCTTGCTGACGTCCTCTTGCTTCCGTAAGGGGGCTGAGAGCCGCCGTCGTCATAGAGCGTGCGGGGCGCCATCATTACTTGTCTGGCGGAGCGAGCCAGATGGGACGCTGGTCTTGTTCCCCGTAGCCTGAGTCAGCTTGGGGTAGGGTAATGATGGCGCCTCCTGTTGACGTGGTCGGTCCGTGCCCTGGGTTGGGCGATGTGGAGGCTCCTCCGAGGTCGAGGTCAAGTCTGTCTTCCGAGGCCGAGGTCGAGTTCGAGCCCCTGGGTTGGGCGAGGCGGAGACCATCGGCTGAGGCCAGGGCTAAGTCCGAGCCCTGGGGTCGGGCGAAGCGGAGTTCGTCATCTTCCGGGGCTGAGCCCGAGTCCGAGCCTGGGGTCGGGCGGAGCGGAGTTCGTCGTCTTCAGGGGCTGAGCCCGAGTCCGAGCCCTGGGGTCGGGCGAAGCGGAGTTCGTCGTCTTCCGGGGCTGAGCTCGAGTCCGAGCCCTGGGGTCGGGCGGAGCGGAGTTCGTCGTCCTCAGGGGCTGAGCCCGAGTCCGAGCCCTGGGGTCGGGCGAAGCGGAGTTCGTCGTCTTCCGGGGCTGAGCCCGAGTCTGAGCCCTGGGGTTGGGCGGAGCGGAGTTTCCTATGGCGCCTGAGGCCAGGCCTGGCTGCTTGTCAGCCTCACTCTGTCGAGTGGCACAGCAGTCGGAGCAGTGCAGGCGGCGCTGTCCTCTTGTCAGATCGGTCAGTGGAGCGGCGAAGTGACTACGGTCACTTCGGCTCTGTCGACTGGAGGGCGCGTGTCAGGATAAAGGTGTCAGGCCACCTTTGCATTAAATGCCCCTGCGATTTGGTCGGTTGGCGTGGCGATTTGGCCAAGGTTGCTTCTTGGCGAAGGCTGGGCCTCGGGCGAGCCGAATGTATGTCCGTTGCTGGAGGGGGCCTCGGGCGAGACGTAGATCCTCTGGGGTCGGCTGCCCTTGCCCGAGGCTGGGCTCGGGCGAGGCGTGATTGGGTCCCTCGAATGGACCGATCCTTGACTTAGTCGCACCCATCAGGCCTTTGCAGCTTTGTGCTGATGGGGGTTACCATCTGAGAATTAGGAGTCTTGAGGGTACCCCTAATTATGGTCCCCGACAATATTTAACAAGGTTCGTTATAGATGTTTAAGTATAGCCGTGTTAAATAGAAACTTAAAAGAATATGTTGACCATATGTTTCTTAATAAAAATAGAAGATAAATATATGTCCAATAAATAGGTTATTTATATTTTCTTAATTAAAAGATAACAAGGGTCGTTGCTTTTATAAACTAAAATGATAGTTTATACATAATTTCCTTTCTAATGAATTAGATCATTTATTCCTACAATATAATTAAAGATAATTAATAGATTAATTATCCTTTATCATAATTTATTAATCAAACCTATAGTCAATTTGTTTTATGACATGATTAATGATTTCATAGAATTTAGTCCACATTATATACGAATCCCTTAGCTTTTCCTAAAGGATAAAATAAAATAATAAGAGTTTAAGTTCTTTTATAACTTAAAATGTTACTTTATATATTGACTTCGAATATAATAATATAGGCTATGTGTTTTCTAATAAAATTAAAAGATAGTTATTTGTTCATTATCTTTTGCATGAAAATCCACTTAAGGACCTATAATCTAGCTTTTCATAAAATAGGTGTTTAATAATAATAATCTTTTCACGTAAAACCTATTTGGACTTATATCTTAGTTTATCATAAGTGAATGTTTAGCAATGATTTATAATATGTTCCATAATTAATAACGTGTTTGGTAGCCCATTGACCTTAGATATAACATAAATCTTTTCTAAAAGGTTAAAAAGGTTTAATATCGTTATAACGTGTTTTATCGTCTTATAAACCCTTAATATTAGACATATCACATATGACGTTTTATAAAAGATTAATTTGGTGAACTTAATATTTGTATATTTTAATTAAGATATTTTAAGCTCATGTCTTGTTTTATAAAGTATAGATCACACATTTTTGAAAAGAATACCTTTTATTATAACCCTTGCGTGTAATGTTGTATGCTCTTTTTGTTAGGCTTTCTTTTGGTGAATGCTCTTTTTGTTAAGCTTTCTTTTAGCTTTCTTCGATATATATATATATGCATAATTTGATGGGTTGCCTATTTAGATACACCTAACCTTTCCAACCTTACTCCTTGTTTAACCTGGGATTATGATCAACAAACATTCTGAGATCATATCATAGAGTTTGTGAGTTAAGCATCATACAAAAGTGGAGCTAGTACAGAGACTATCAAGCATATATATATTACATCAAAAGATCAAGAGTTCTCTCAACTAACTCCCTAACTCCCCCTACTTCTCACAACTCACATCTCTCCCCCTTTGGCATCAAACACCAAAAGGGTGACCCGAACCTACAGCCCAAAAAAAGGAGGAGGAGGTGAAGGCGCATCAGGTTGCGGTCGAGGTAGAAGAGCAAACACGAACTGAGTATCAGAGTCAGTCTCGGATCCAGGATCTATAGTAGAGGCTGGAGCTGGTGCTGACTCTGACACTGACTGCGGTGTAGGATCTGTTGGGCTGGAGCAGTCACAGAAATAGCCACAACAGCAGTGGTAAGAGCAGATGCTGGAGGCATTGATGGCTGAGCGTTGATAGGTCCGACGACCTGGGTCAAGAAGTCTAGGGTGACCGGCCTGAGCGGGGAGAAGGAAGGACCAAAGGAGTGGAGCTAGGGTCCTGACTAAATAGCTAGCACAACAGTAGCTTGAAGAGCTAGAGGGGGAGCAGACTGCACTGAAGGGATCGGAACACCGGTATGCTGGAGAATATGGGTCATGAACGTCTGGTGCTTTGCCCTGTCTGCTAGAAGCTGCTGTTGTAGAGTGTCCTAGCGGTCCTGAATGGTCTAGAACATTGACAACATTCGTTCGGACAACTGCTGTTGGATAGCGGCCTGCCTGGCCTGCTCTATGGCCATGTGAGCCTGCCGATGAGTGAGCGACTAAAGGATGGCAGCCAAAGCAGGGTCAATTGCTAGAGGAGCAACACTAGTGCTGGCTCAGGAGGTGGCATAGGATGTGGTGGCGGAATCCCCAGATCCTCATCATCATCGGAAGAAGTATCAACAATTGCACCCTCATCCTCAAACTGTCGGATGGCCTCTTCCTCAACCCTGAGATCTGGTGCCAGTGGATCAACTAGTGCTAGAGTGGTTTCCTTAGGAGTTGGGCGGTAGAAACCAAACCGCAGACTGGAGGCCTCGAGGGTGGCCTGGAACTGAGGAGGCTGGATCAGATGAGCAAATATGTGGCATAGATAGTGAGTATACAACAGTTGACACCGAGCACGGAGACCATCCAAAACTGTGTCCTCTATCTCACAAATCAGAAAATCAACAACGTCAAACTCAGAGTGTGAGATCAAGGCACCGAGGAGCCAGAGCTGAACATGAGTGGTGGCCTCTCAGTATCCCATCCTGGGTAGTAGTGTGCGCCTCATGAGCTCATAGAGAAACTTCACTACTGGAGTAAAATCTACTAGAGAACGTCGCGACCCATCTGTGAACAGAGGTCGAGATAGGGCGACGACATGAGTAGTGGCAGGGGCTACTCCGTCGTGAGGGAGACGAGGAGGATCTGAAGTGCCATAGCACAAGCTGTGGAGCCTCGTCGACGACTCAGGAAATCCAAAGAGCTCTCTGATCTGAGTAGCATGCAAGGTCACATCCTGTCGCTCAAATCTGAACCTCATCCACTGATGATCTAGGTCTATCCATACTATAGCATAGAAAACTCTGACCCACTCCTCAACATATCTGCCACAGAAGGTCAGGAGAGAGTGTAAACCTGGCAGATATGTGATATGACCCCCTGACTCTACACCGTCTGCTGAAAGGAAGGCAGGGAGATCCAAACACAGGTGCACTCTCAGAGATATCTAAGCAGGTAGCTATGCCCTGAAGGACTCTTGGGTCCTGGTGCTGAAAAGTGGCGCAGCTGCTGGGTCCCTCTGAGCTGGCAACCAAGAATCCACGGGTACGTGTCTGAACTGACGTACCCGGGCAACTGTGGCTTGTTGAAGATCAAGCAGGCAAGGATTAGCAGCAAGCGGTCGCACCTCGGTCTCATCACGCTCTCGGAAGCGAGGTGGAGGAATAGGTGGAGCAGAAGCAGGAGCGAGAGCAGTGGTAGCTAGAGTGGTGGAGGTGGTGGTAGAAGCGGGAGTGGTGGACGGCTCGAGAGCGGCAGGAACTGGCAAAGTGGGAGGTGGAGTGGAGACTGGGTTGGAAGGAGTGGAGCGAGCAGTGGAGGAGCGAGTCTGAGACCCGAGGCGACGGACACGGAAGACGATCTGATCAGAGGAAATATGCAATTGTCCTCCCTGCTCTGCCTGATCTACTGCTGTAATCGCTGCATGAGTGACTCTGTCTAGACGTCTCTTCTTTTTGCCCCCTTGTTGCTCAAGGTAGACAGTCTTCCCCTTGACCTGCCTGAAGGGGCGAGGAGGGTCCTGGTCATCTCCTCCTCCTGACGGTGTGACATTCTTCGTCCTCACAATCCTAAACTGACTACTGCAGGATAAGGAGAAAAGGTAAGCGAGAGAGTAGAGCAGTAGGTAAGGCCTGAATAGAGTGTGATAGCTACCTGGGAACTTCTCGAGAGAGAGAGAGAGAGAGAGAGAGAGAGAGGAACCGGGTAGGACAGGAGACGCGCAGGCGAGCAGGCGAAATCACTGAAATGACAGAAGAGGCGAGCACATATTAGTCACATAGTCATAAGTATATGAAATGTGAATAAATACATACATAGAGAGTTATGACACAAAAACAGAGTGATTTGGAGAAACAGAAATCAAATAGCGCGAGGACAACGTTTGAACGGTGAATTGTGTTATAGAGGGTTTGAAATTTGAAATGAAGCATGAAATAACTTGGAATTGAGCCGATACTTCACGTATAGGTATTTATGTATGAACATGAGTGAAGTGAGTGCTTGGTTTGAAGTTTGGTAGAGGAAAAATAAATTTGGCACTCGGCTCGAAACAGATCACCATAAAGATAAATAGGTTGTGAAACAGGTGTCTGGAATATCGGATAGATGTGAAATTTGTCGTGAGAGGTACTGGTAGTAGCTGGAGTGTGCTGAAAAAAGTTGGGGTCGATTTGAGCTATTTTGACTAGTTTGGACATTTCACCAAACACGTGGTGTGCGAGTTTTTGAAACAAGGGTGAAATGGCTATTTGGATATGTGAAACCCTCCCTAGGGAGCTCAAACCCTGCTGGGAGCACAATAGAGTACAAGGGACTCTCACATACACAAGATTTGTAAGGATTTCACAAGATTTGGATGAATTTGAAATGAATCCAAGGGGTGGGAGTGAGCTGCAGAGAGGAGAAGAGAGGGCTGCTCACCAGAGTTTTCACTGCAGCAGGAGTGAGAGGAGCACGGGCTCTGACAAGGGAGCTCGCCGGAGAACGACCGCCGGTGAGGGAAGGGGGTGAAGGAAATTACCGGGCGCAGAGAGCAGGAAGAGCTGGGCAGCGCGCGACAGAGTCAGGCTCGGCCTCGGGCGCGGGCGAGAAAAGTTTTTTTAAAACGCTTCATGGGCACATCGGACAGTGTATAGTGCCTATCTGGTGCACACCGGACAGCGCACAACCACTGTCCGGTGAACCACCGGACAGGACAGCACAGTGGTAGATCCACTCACGCCCAGTCGGTGCACCGGACATTGCACAGTGCAGTGTTCGGGGCACACCGGACTGTCGAGCGAGCCCAGACAGAGGGAATTTTGAATTTTTCTAGGAAATTTTGAACCAAACCAAATCCCAACTTATAAGCACACAAAAGAACACCTGTTGGGACAGGTATTGGTACCCTCACATATTCTCTCATATTTTTCAAAATATTGTGCCATATGCTAGATAGTTTTTAGAGAAAATAGGCAAATGGTGAGATTTTGCATTTGGGTATTGCACTAGAGGTTTCGTGTATGAATTGAGTTGTGAATACTCCCCCTAAGTGCAGTACTACATGCATATCTCAAAAACCAACAATTGCATAGAAAATGAAATTTAAGTACCAAAAGCTTAAAAGCTAGAACTCGTCAAGTTTGAGCCCGAGTTAAGCTTTTTCACTCGCTTTGTTGGCAGTTATCTCAACTAGGTTAGACAAGCCCTAGATGCAAAAAAAAAGAAATTTAAATATGCAATTCAAGCTTGACATCACCATTTTATGATTTAAGTAAAATTTCTGAGATCAAGAATATTTAGCTCATTCATCAACATACAAAAGCGGGTTTTGTATAAGGGCTTTGTGAAAATATCCGCTAATTGATCTTCCGGTCTCACTCCTTCTAAGATTATATCTCCTTTAGCCACATGATCTCTAAGGAAGTGATGACGGATATCAATATGCTTGGTGAGAGAGTGTTGTACAATATTATTAGCAATTTTAATAACACTTTCATTATCACACAACAAAGGTGCCTTTTCTAAAACTACACCATAGTCTAGAAGAGTTTGTTTCATATAAAGAATTTGTGTGCAACAAGCACCCACGGTAATGTATTCCGCTTCGGCGGTTGACAAGGCAACACAATTTTGCTTTTTAGAGGTCCATGAAACTAGTTATCTCCCAAGCAAATGGCATCCTCCGGATGTACTTTTCCTAACAATTTTGCAACTGGCGTAATCCGAATCGGAATAGCCAATTAATTCAAAAGTAGCTCCTTTGGGATACCAAAGACCAACACTTTGGGTGTGCTTAAGATACCTAAGAATTCTTTTAACAACGCTAAGATGAGCTTCTTAGGATTTGCTTGAAATCGAGCACACATACAGACACTAAACATGATATCAGGCCTAGATGCGGTAAGATACAATAAACTACCAATCATAGAACGGTAGAGATTTTGATCAACCGGGTTACCTCCCTCATCTAGGTCGAGATGTGCATTAGTAGGCATGGGTGTCTTGATTGGTTTGTACTTCTCCATTTTGAATATTTTCAACAAGTCTTTGGTGTACTTCTCTTGTAAGAGGTAGTTGCCATCTTTCATTTGCTTGACTTGGAAGCCGAGGAAGAAGGTTAGCTCACCAATCATTGACATCTCGAACTCCTTGGACGTCAACTCACCAAATTCCTTGCAATGACAATCATTTGTCGAGCTAAAGATTATATCATCAACATAAACTTGATAGATAAAAATATCACTGTTATGTTTCTTTGTGAATATAGTTGTGTCGACGGTCCCGATCTTGAAGCCCTTCTCAATGAGGAAGTCGTGAAGACGCTCATACCAAGCCCTTAGAGCTTGCTTTAGACCATATAGCGCCTTGGACAACCTGTAAGCATGATTAGGATATCTAGGGTCTTCAAACCGGTTGGTTGCTCAACATATACTAGTTCATTTATGAAGCCATTTAAAAATGCACTTTTTACACCCATTTAATAAAGTTTTATGTCATAGCAGGATGCATATACAAGAAGGATATGGATGGCTTCAAGTCGAGCAACCGGTGCAAAAGTCTCTCCAAAATCTAAACCTTCAACTTGAGAGAACCCCTTTGCAACAAGCCTTCCCTTGTTCTGCACAATTACACCTTGATCATTTTGTTTGTTTAGGAACACCCATTTTTTCCAATGACTCTTGCATCTTGTGAAGGCTTCTCTACGGTCCAAACTTGATTCCGGGTGAAGTTGTTTAATTCTTCATGCATGACATTCACCCAGTCTGGATCCTGAAGCGCCTCATCTATACATGTAGGCCCAACACAAGAAACAAAAGAGTGATGTTCAATAAATGAAGCATATCTTTGAGAACGAGTGATAACCCCTTGTGAAGGACTCCCAATGATAAAATTTTGTGGATGTGCTTGTAGTAGCGATGAGTTCCTCTTGTCAACCACATAAGAAGAAGATCTTGGAGCCTCAACATCTTCGACTTGTACCCTTGCTTGTTCATGAGACAAATGTATCTTCATTTGCATGCCTCTTATCTTTTTCATCATCTTGTGGTACATTTGATGAAGAAGGTATGTCGATATCTTGCACCTCTTCTTCATCTTCTTTTGGTTTGATGACTCCAATTGGCATATTCTTCATGGCTTCCCTAAGTGGTTCATAACCTACATCATCAAGATTTTCAAGTGCTCCTTGGGAGCCATTAGTCTCATCAAATTCCACATCATATGTTTCTTCCACCACGCTAGTGACATGATTGAATACTCGATATGTTTTGGATTTTGATGAATAACCAAGTAAGAAACCAATATCACAACGTCTTTGAAACTTCCCTAGGTGATGGTGTTTCTTGTAGATGTAGCATTTGCATCCAAACACCCGAAAGGAGGAGACATCTGGCTTTTTCCCATTTAGCAGTTCATAGGGAGTCTTCTCAAGTAATCGGTGAGGAAATAGTCTATTTGATGCATAGCATGCAGTGTTGACAGCTTCAGCCCAAAACCTCTCCGGTGTGTTATACTCATCAATCATTGTCCTTGCAAGAGTGATCAAAGTTCTATTTTTTCTTTCAACAACTCCATTTTGTTGCGGTGTATATGTTGCAGAAACTTCATGCTTGATCCCAATTTCATCACAGTACTCATGAGTATTGATGTTGTAAAATTCCTTTCCATTGTCACTTCTTATTTTCATGATTTTGCAGTCAAATTCATTTTGAGGCTTCTTGGCAAATTTCTTGAATATTGATGCAACCTGAGACTTGTCATGAAGAAAGAACACCCAAGTATATCTTAAAAAATCATCAACGATTACCAAACAATAGAGGTTGCCACCAGCACTAGCATAAGTTGTTGGTTCAAATAGATCCATATGAAGTAACTCTAGTGGCCTTGATGTTGACATAAAAGCTTTTGTAGGATGAATGTTAGCAACTTGCTTTCCAGCCTGCCATGCACTACAAATCTTGTCCTTTTAAAATACAACATCCTTCAATCCTCTAGCCATGTCTTTCTTTAGAATCTTCTTGGGTGTGCTCATTCCAACATGTACAAGCCTTCTATGCCATAGCCATCCAAGAGATGCTTTGGTAAAGAGGCAAGTCCTTAGGTTTGCATCTTCAAAAGAGAAATCCACTAAGTATAGGTTGTTGTATCTAAATCCTTTGAATATTACTGACTCATCATCAATTTTAGACACAACAACCTCTGTAGGAGTGAATAAGCACTGAAGGCCAAGATCACAAAGTTGACCAGTGATAGCAAGTTGAAGCTTAATGGTGCAACCAAGAGAACATTTGAAATTGAAAGATCATTTGAAATTGCCACCTTGCTAAGCCCTTGAACTTTTCCTTTTGAATTATCCCCAAAAGTGATTTTATCTTGTTCATCAACATCTTCATCTATTGAGGTGAACATCCGTGGGTTGCCAGTCATATGTTGAGTGCATCCACTGTCAATTACCCATTTGCTCCCACCGGTCTTGTAGTTCACCTGCATGAACAAATAAATCAGGCTTCAATCTTGGGGGGCCTATTTCGCATAGGACCAATAACTTTCTCAATCAAGGACTTTGCAACCCAAATTTGTCTAGGTCTACTCTTGATTGGTGGACCTAGGAATGTTAATTTGACTGTTCCATTTGCAACTTTCCTTAGTACATAATGAGCATTGAAAGCAAATGGTCTTAAGTGCTTTGGCAAGGGACTGGTGGTGTGGCTTTGCAGTTGTGGGCAAAATGTCCTTCCTTTCCACACTCATAGCACTTGATTGGCTTAGGAGTTTGTTTTGTCTTATATTGACTTGTTGCTTTCTTTTGCACAAAAGAACTGTATCCAATACCACTCTTATTATTTTTCATAACATTGTTCATGAGTAACTCATTTTGAAGGTATTGGCCTTTGTTGAACTTTTGTACACTTGTGGCGAGATGTTCTTTCTCAATCTTAAGTTTCTTTCATCGTCCACTGCCAACTCATTATTAATATCATTGCTTTCTATGGCAACTTTTCTTCTAGTGGTTGCATCTGTCAAGTACTTCTTCAGTTTCTGGTTCTCTAGTGTCATGACTTCTACTTTTTTAATCAATTCATCATGAAGACTAGACTGATCAACTTTGCTCAAATCATTACATGAGGTTGCTACATCCATCTTAACAACAGGGTTAATAGCCTCATGTGTATTACAAGAAAAAGCTCATTTGCAATAAGAAGATTATCATAATCAATTTTAATCTTTGTATAATCTTCCTTTACTTTGACAAGCCTATCTTTTAGCTCCCTATTTGCTTCACTTAATTTTTCACATTTTTTTATTTTCTTCCTTCATTTCTTCACTAGCTTTAACAACTATGTCATACTTGGTAGTTAAGAACTCATTTTCATCTTTTAACTTGTCACGTTTAGCTTTTGACTTTCTAATAATTCGAGTATATTCTTTAAGTAAGTCAGCTAATTCATCATAGGTAGGATAAGCATACTCTTCATCACTATCACTATCACAATCATCAACAATATCATTTTTAGGTTGTACCTTTCGTTCACCTTTAGCCATGAGGCATAGGCAACCTTTTCATCATTTTCTTCTTCACTTGAAGAAGACACACTTGAGGATTCAATGTTAGTGAGCCAGTCACCAACAATATATGCTTTTCCATTTTTCTTTTTATGAAATTTCTTGTGCTTGCCTTCTTTCCTCTTGAAGAATTTCTTTTCCTTCTTCTCATCATCACTTTCATCATCTTTATTGCCCTTGAACATGTTTTTCTTGGGCTTGTTGCATTGGTGAGCAAAATAACCAAGTTCTCCACAATTATAGCAATCCATCTCGGAGATGGGCTTTCTTTTGCTAGAGAAAACTTCTTCTTTCTTGAATCAAACTTGATACCTTCTCGATTGAGTTTCTTCAATATTTTTGTGGTCTTTCTCACCATCAAGGCAATGTTAGTATCAAGATCATCATCACTTGAGGATTCTTCCTCAACTTGCATTTTGGCCTTCTCTTCCTTTTCTTGGCTAGCTTTGAGAGCCAAATCTTTTCTCTTGAAAGAAGACCCATCCTTGTCATTTATGTGCATATACATTTCATTAGCATTGATCTTTCCCAATATTTGAGTTGGTGTACTGATAGAAGGATTCATTTGATGTAGCACAATGACAATGTGTCCATATTTCTCATTTGGCAGGACACTAAGAATTTTCCTCACAACATCCGGTTGTGAAATTTAGGTGAGCCCCAAACCATTGACTTCCTCTACAAGAATGTTCAGTCGTGAGTACATATCATTAGCATTCTCATTTGCAAGCATTTCAAAAGAATTTAATTTTTTCATTGCAATATGATATCTTTCCTCACGCTCACTTTTGGTTCCTTCATGTAGGGCACAAATATCTAACCACAAGTCATGAGCATTTTTATGATTTCTTACTCTATTGAAAACATCCTTGCAAAGGCCCCTAAAGAGAGTGTTTTGGCCTTAGCATTCCATTTTTCATAATTATACTCATCACCTACAAGATTTGTGGGATCTCTAGGTTCGGGGAACCCTTGGGTGGCGGCTTTATAGACACCAATGTCTATAGCCTCTAGATAAGCTTCCATACAAATTTCCAATAAGGAAAATCGTCACCATCAAAAACGGGAGGAAGTCCATCCCCATCGAACATCGCTACTCTTGTGGTTAAGCTAAACTAGGAGCAACTAGGCTCTGATACCAATTGAAAGGATCACGATGCCCAAGAGGGGTGGGTGAATTGGGCTTTTCTAAAATTCCACAAATATTAAACCCTAAGCAAGAGCCCAACTTCATCCAACTACTAGCAATAGATATATACTATTAGAAAAACAACAACCCTAAGTCATTACTACAAATACTTGCTAAGCAATTGAATAAAGTGAAATGCTCAAAGTAAATGCAGAATGTAAAGCAAGGGTAAGAAGACTCCTCCATTTTTTTGCCGAGGTATCGAAGAGTCGGCACTCATCCCTAGTCCTTGTTGGAGCACCCACGCAAGGGTATCGCTCCCCCTTGGTTCTCGCAAGAACAAAGTGCTCTCTATGAGATGATCCTTTGCCACTCCGGCGCGGTGGATCCCTCATGACTGCTTACAAACTTGAGTCGAGTCACCAACAAACCCTCTGGGGTGATCACCGCGCTCCAATTGCCACCAAGTCGTCTAGGTGATGCCGATCACCAAGAGTAACAAGCCATAGACATTCACTTGACCAAGACATGCCTAATGCATGTGGTGTGTGCTCTAAGTGGCTCTCACGTGTACTAATGAGGTCCTATCACGGGATTAAGATTTTCTAATCACCTCACTAGGCTTTTGTGGGGCTTGCAATGCTCTAGCAATGAATGCACTTGAATGTGGGCAGCAAGACACTAAATGTGGATGTTGGAGGGGTATAAATAGCCCCAACCACCAAACTAGCCATTGCTGAAGCTTTATGTGCATGGGCGCATCGGACAGTCCGGTGCGCCACCGGGGCACCAACGGTCCGCTCCAACGACTAATTTTGATAGCTAGCCGTTTGTCTGAGAGCGCACCAAACAGTGAACAGTGACCGTCCAGTCCGGTGCGTGCGCTAAAATTTGCCTCAGCGAACTTGTCGCTCTTGAGTTTCTCGAGGGCAGAGGCGCTGCCCTCGAGGCTGGCTAGCCCCACTGTCAGAGGGTGCACCGGACAGTTCGGTGCACACCGGACAGTCCGGTGCCCCTAAGACAGCAAACCCAATTCCTTTTCCTTAGTTTTTTCAAAATTATTTTCATTCTAACTTGTGAGTGTGTTAGAGAATGACACCTAGCACTAGATGTGAGTCTGGATATGCACCAACACTATACTAGAATTCTCTTGGTCAAACTACTCATCCACAACCCCTCTTTATAGTATGACTAAAATAAAATAGAAGACCTAATTCTATACCGAGTGTCCACAACTTCTTCGACACTTGGAATATGAAGACCTTCATCTTTTGATTCGCCTTTTTCAGTCGTCGCTTCAAGTTCTCATCTAAGGGATTGTTTTCACCATTGCAACGCAACCTCTTATAATGCGACCTAACTTACCATTTGCTCTGCAAAACACATGTTAGTCACATATAATATTATGTTGTCATTAATCTCTAAAACCAACCAGGGTCCTAGATGCTTTCAGTTAGTACGAAGGTGGCCATGGGGTAGCCTGCAATTCTATAGCTAGGGGGAAGCGTCATCAAAAGCAATGTTATCATGATGAAAATCGTGATACCATACGTTATTATAGCTTGGGCTTTCTTGATGAAGCTCTCTCTCCTGTGGCTTATGCCCTTGCTCGTTGTCTTGTGTGATGTGATGCATCTCTTCGGCTGCTTCATCAATCTTTTTCTGGAGTTCAGCCAGCCAAAGCATCGTCTCCCTTCTTCTCTCCACTTGTTGGTGGATAGCTTCTAGATCTCTGATCTCTTGGTATTACTCTTCTTCCTGTGGTGTTGGGCTAATAGATTTTCTTTTCTAGCTTTGGGCCTCCCTTAGAAGGAGCCCCTCTTGATTGGTGTCTAGTGGTGCAAGGGCAGCCCCTGGCGCTGCTGCCTTCTTCGACGGCATTATGAAGGTAGTTGTTCGAGTTCTTCTTGTCGAAGGTGGTCGTTTGAGTTCACCGGAGGTGGGCGCCAATGTGGTCACTTGTTCTCAATTGATGTGAATCAAGAGCAAGGCAACACATTTGTTATATATTAAAGACCTTCGTCCTTCGAAGCATTATTCCCTCTCGGGTATAACGAATCTTATACGAAGGTCATGAAGAACAAGTCTTCATAATACACAGATACAAAAACATAATTATAAATGTAAGGTTATGTTGTATATTTGTACCATAATGGATATATTGATACCATCAAAGTTTGTACTACATTGATACCTTCGGCTTGCTTAAAGGTAATGACGTGAATACGATTACAATCCAGTGTGAGTAGTACGGGGGTACTGTTCATCTATTTATAGGAAATCGTTTAGCTTTGTACGCTGTTACATTCATACCCTCAACAATTACATACAAGGTTTACAAATGTCACATGGACAACATTGTCATTTGTACTCAACAATTTGAACAACACCTTCTCCCTATGTCGCCTTCCTGCTTCATCGTGACGAAGCTTGCTTCGTCGTACTTCCCTTGATCTATATCAAAGTTTTTCTGGTAACGAAGCTCCTGTAATACTTAATAATATACTAAAAACAAATGGTTAGCCATGTTTTTGAGGACCTTCGGAAGACGAAGGCCCCCAACATCGGATTCACCCCTTTTCGCTTAGTGTACGGATCCGAGGCCATGACTCCGCAAGAGCTAAAGCACGGATCACCACGAACAAATGCCATGTCTACACCAGATATCGATGAGTCAACAACCAAGGACCTTCTCGATGGAGATCGTGTCTTCGCCCTCAAAACATTGAACATATACCAAGCACAAACGAAGGCTTGGTGGGACAACACCGTCAATCCTAAAGAGTCCAACAAAGGGGACCTCGTCCTCATCATAACCAGCAGAATAGAGTCCCAAGGCAAACTCAAGCCTAAATGGGAAGGGCCTTTCATCATCAAGAAGAAAACATCCCCAAATAGCTACAGACTCACAACACAATCCAGTGAAGACCTCGAGCATTCGTGGAATTTAGACAATATGAGAAAATTTTATGTATAAGGCAACAAATTCCAAGGCCTTCGCACCTTTGTAACACCTCCAAATACATTATTCTGGTTGGGCCCACACTATTTTCCTTGTGGGGTGAGGTTTTCAATGAGGCGACGCCATGTAATACATCACCACGAAAATCCCTCACAAAAAATTAGTAGACACCATGACAACAAGATGTCGAAAAAGACCTCGAAGTCAGTCTTCGGCATTCGATGTTGAAACAGTCACCGCAACGGCCAATCTAAACAGTCATTGCGTGCGACAAGTCCTATCCAAGCAAAAGTCGCCTAAGGCCGTCAGCTACCCCGCTGAACAACGAGCAATACTGCGAGAGTGCACATCGTGCAGCATCTTGCATGGCTGCCTCGGCAAAATCCCTCTCAGTGATAGAATAATGCTCTGAGAAGGCCTCTGCACCCTGAAGATCATCGTCTGGACGACGCACCAAGCAAATAGCCTCCCACTGGTCCAGGTATAACCCACGACGATGTTGGTAGACTACACAACGGTACTCAATAGACCAAGTGTGTCGGTCGAAGGCCCGACGCAACAAGGTGTCGAGAGTGTCGTGGAAGTGACCCACGAGCAGCGTCGCGAGTGATGGGTCTAGCGATCCATCCCTCTGGCTCCTGCTCCTTCGAGAGCTCTGTGTTGTGGCTTGAACTGCCACCGGCGGTGGCGTTGTCTCTATCAGGGTCTCCTCCAGTAGCCGGGATGTCCTACGGTGGTGCAGGGGGCATCTCTAGCTGAGGTGCAGGGGAAGGCTGCCTCCCAGACTCCACCTCCTACTAAGGCGAGGGGGAAGAGTCCTACTGCTCCTGATCCTGGCATCGGTGCTCCTGCTCCTCGTGTAGGCGACGATGCAGTCTCTCCAGATGGCTAGACTAACCTATCACCGTGCGTCGCAGAGGGCGCTCCGCCAGGCGAGAGGGCAAAAAGGGGATCACTGACTTACGTGCAGTGCACCTAATACGGGCCATCTACAAAAGGCATCGTAAGCACAAGAGTGAGAGTAGAACTATGAGACCAGCAAGTAAACAGAAAGCAAAGTGAGATAAAAATTTTTTGTAAGGTGAGAATATAGATAGTATAACATAGAATTGGTCATGATAACCAACTTTTGAAAAGGTCAAGGTAAGGGTAGAGGTCTATAGTCCTTAGGGCGACCATTCTAATCTAGGTTAGCGGTTCCAAAATCAGCAAGGCTTTGAAACCACTTATGTCACATCCGGTTTTGGAAGGCAAATCGAATGCGAACTATGTACGTGCAAGGATCAGAAACTCACGTACACAGTGATTACATAATTGGACATCATCACCCATTGCTCAAAGTAAATAGTGGAAAGGTACTTTATTACATCAAGATATCCAAGATATCCATAGAGTCTATAACATGGCCATTAACATTATTGTTGGGGGGCCTTCGTCTTCCGAAGGTCCTCAAAAACACGACTAACATGCTTTCTAGTATAATATACTGTGACAGGAAGCTTTGGCTTTGAGATGAAGGTGTACATGGTATGAAAGGCGCGATCTGGAAGAAGTATGAACCAGTTCCGAAGCTGTGGATGAGAAGCTTCGGCTTAGCACAAGGACGGTGGTGGAGAATGAAACCGACCTAAAGGAGAAAAGATTATTTAGTCCTCGACAGCTTACCTTTTGGCTAATAGTAAATGTCAGGGACATGAATGTAATTTTCCCCAGGCTCCGTCCTGTGCCTATAAATAGATGAACAGTAACATCGTACTGTTCACGTTGACTTGTAATCACTCGCACGTCATTCTCAAATTTTTAGCTTCTGTCAAGCCGAAGGTACAAATGTAACTTGATATTATCAATGTTTGTTCATTATTATATAATGTTAACATGAATAATTTGATGATTCAGTATGTTTACTTGTACTTTCTGTGCTTCATATGTTTCTATTTATACTTACATATCGAAATGATGAAGGTATGTCCTTCATGACCTTCGTCAAAAGATCATTATATCCTAAGGGAGATAATGCTTCGAAGGACGAAGGTCTTTAACCATTAACATTTGTGTTGCCTTGTTCTTGATTCATAGCTTTTGAGAACAAGTGACCAACATTGGCGCCCACCTCCGGTGAACTCACTTGACCACCTTCAACAAGCTTTGACCTTCGTCATGCCGTCGAAGAAGTCATCAGGGCCAGGGGCTGCAATGCAGCCGCTGGATGTTAATCAAGAAACATTACGCGAAGCTAGGAGCCAGAAAAGGAAGGCTACCAGTCCAACACCCCAAGAGGAGGAGTTGGACCAAGAAATTAGGGACCTTGAAGCCATTCATCAATAGGTCCAAAAGAAGAAAGAAAAGATGCTTCGTCTCGCTGATCTTCAGAAGAAGATTGATGAGGGCACTGAGGAAATGCGTCATCTCACCCAAGATGACCAAGACCGAAGGCCTCAATACATAGAGCTTCGTCAAGACAATTTGCACAACGATGATGAATGGTACGATGATTTCCATCATGGCAATTTTGCTTTTGACGATGCTTCTCCTCTAGTAGCAGAGTTGCAGGCTACCCCATGGCCCCCATCATACAAGCCACCTCAGCTTCCTATATATGATAAGCACTCAGACCCGAAGTAGTTCCTAATGAGCTACGAGGCAACCATATCTTCATATGGGGCAACACTGCAATCATGGCAAAATCCTTCGTCATGGCAGTCAAAAGTGTCGCACAAACTTGGTACTCTTCTCTCCGGCCAGGGACAATCACATCATGGCAGAAGCTTAAGGATATGCTAATCACCAGCTTCCAAGGCTTTTAGACGAAGCCAGTCACTGCTCAGGCTTTGTTCTAGTGCACGCAAGACCACGAGGAATACCTTCAGGCATATGTCCGAAGGTTCTTGCGTCTGAGGGCACAAGCGCCTACAGTGCCCAATGAAATTGTCATTGAGGCCATGATCAAAGGGCTTTGGCCAGGACCTACGACTCAGTATTTTGCCAGGAAACCCCCACAAACCCTGGAGAAGCTTCTTCAGAAAATGGATGAGTACACCCGGGCTGATAATGATTTCCGCCAAAGAAGGGAAGAAGCATACAGGTTTTCTAAGATGACCAGGGGCTTCAGAGGAAGAATCCACCCAGGCACGTCAGATCGATCCATAATTCCAACCTAAGTGATGACAGAGGAAGCCAGACTCAAAGGCCACAACATAGCTCTCAATCTTTAGGGCAACAACAAAACTCTTTCAGGCCACCAGTCCCAAGGGGCAGAGGCGACAGGGGCTTTGGAGGAAGATACGGGGATCAGCCTAGAAGGCTATATTGCTTATTTTGTGGTGAAGACAAGGGTCACACCACAAGAACATGCCAAGTCACAATTTAGAAGCAAAAGGAGATTGCCGAAGCTGAGGCGCGGTAGAGTCAGCCGAAGCAGGTCCTACATACTGCTTCATGCTACTCTCCCTATGTACCAGAATACGTAGGTAATCAACAACCTACGACTTTTGTCGCTTCGGCAAGTCACTCTCAAGCTTCCTGGGCCTAGCTACCATTAGCACCTACTCAGACCCGAAGCCAGCAGCCAGAAGGGCACCAACACGCACAGCAGCAGCATGATTTTTGGGAGGAGTCCGAAGCTCGCACAGTCAACAGCACTATGCCTGAATCCAAGCATATCTATTAAAAAGAATATCCTATTCCTGATGTATCTTTTTATTTTCTGCCATTTTATTTTTCTTGAGTGAAAAACAAGCCATGAAGGATTTAATTTTGGTCTCATGTAATAACTGTGCCTGTATCATTAAGTAAAATGCTTCTTCCTAACAGACTTCTGAAGCTACAAAAAGTCATTCCTAAGAGAGCGGAGTAAGTTTCGAAGCTACAAAAGTCGTTCCTAAGGGAGCGCAGAGTAAGTTTCGAAGCTACAAAAGTCGTTCCTAAGGGAGCGCAGAGTAAGTTTTGAAGCTCAAAAGTCGTTCCTAAGGGAATGCAGAGCCAAAATACCACCGAAATAGAAGGTGAAGAAGCTCCAAAGTCGTTCCTAAGGGGATGCAGAGCTTAAATACCACCGAAATATAAGGTGAAGAAGCTCCAAAGTCGTTCCTAAGGGGATGCAGAGCTTAAAGACTCCAAAGACATCCCTAAGGGGATGCAAAGTCTTGTGTGTTCCAGTGTGGGCGTGTGTGTGTGTGTGTGTGTTCGGCATCACCATCATATTGCATCATATCATCGCATCATTCTGCATAACATTACATCATACATCATATCGCATCAACGGCAAAAAGATTGGATACGAAGCAGATCTTCGGCAATACTTTGTTGAATGAAAATGTGCTGAGGCACAAAGCAAACCTTCGGAAAACACAATTTCATCACAACAGATTCGACATAAAAAGGGGCTTCTTTCTTTACGAAGCATGAAAAGAAGGGAAGGTGTTTTTTCGCCAAAGGCTCAAAAATGGTATGTGCGTAAATTTCATGCATCGTAAAGAAATATATTACAATAATTTACATGTCTGATTAATTGTTCCATACACCAAATGTTACATAGTATCATTACAATAAAAGTCTAATCCTCCTTAAGTATTTTCTCGTCGGCTTTGTTTAGCAGCCTGTCAACGACTTCGTCGACGATGGAGTTAGCAACGCTCATTATATCCAGTGATTCTTTCATGACCAGATCGGACATGGGGTTGTATGGCTCAGGCAGCGGTGACAGTTCAGCTGTAATAGGCAAACTGTTAGTTCGAAGCCCAAAAATAAACGCGGAAGCTAAAATTCAAAAACAATACCTATACGCCTTGCGCGCTCAGCAGCTTCTTCGGCTCGCCTAGCTTCTTCTCGGGCATCGTGGGTTTCTTTTTCATTTTTCTTTATGATTTTGTTGGCCAATTCTCGGCCACCGTTCACCCAAACATCGGAGTAAAACTTTCCACCCACCAAATTAGCTTCGGCCGAAGGGTCTCTCGTGTCGTCAGTGGAGAAGGCGGCTTCGGTCTGGGCCGCAGCTTTGACGTGGTCGCAACCAGCCTTCTCCAGGATTGCCGCAATACCTCGAGCACTAGTGAAAGCACAGATATCCCCGAGATCGCTTAGGATCTCCTCAAAAGCTTCGGCTTCCCCGCTTATCCAATCAATTACACCCTCGGGGTCACCTCGAATAAAATTCTCTTCGGAAGAATAAGCACCTACTTTGGCAAAGCTGTTTTTCAATTTTCTTACGCAATATAAGGATTTCTCGAAGCACCTTTTCTTGGATTCACGAAGCTCCTCAACATTTTTCTCTAGCCTAGTTTTCGACCATTCACTAATTTCTTGACTAGCTTTTGCAAGTGCAAAGTTCTCATTAGCTTCGGTAAGTTTTTTCGAAGGTCTTCAATTTCGGCTTTATAAGTTTTGGATTGAGTGTTAAATTTTGCTTCATCTTCTTTCACTCTATCCACCAATGAAAGTAGAATTTTGTCCTTCTCCAAGGCTTCATTTCTCAGCTTGATAACTTCTGATCAAAGGTTGCCGAGGGCTATCACGCAGCTTTCATCTTCAGCATTCTTCTGTGCCCTCAAAGCGTTGCTAAGAATTAAGCCCTACAAGAAGATAGAATCAGCATGAGAATACAAAACAAAAATAATGTATTTTTAAATTCATCATTTTTGTACCTTCAGACTATTGTATGCAAGGCTATCTGCAAGGTCATCTTTTGACATGGCGGAGAGGCCAGCTTCAAGCTTCAGAAATCCCATATTTTTGGCCATCTCCCGGCAGATGGATATTTCTTTATTGTCCGGGAGACAGTATAGGAAATCATCTTCGTTAGTGTCGTTAAACACTAAGGCCCCCTTCGAGTATTTCAGTTCCCGGGCATAGTGTTTAGCTTCTGCAATTTCTTCTTCAGATAGTCTTTTTCCCGAAGCATGTCGAATAATAAAGTCAAGATCTGAGGACGGTGCTTCGGGAGTAGGAGATTTAGCTTTTTCGGCCACATCCTTCTCCATAGCCATGCCAATATCTGGAGATTCTTGCTCAGCTCTATCCTCAGTTGCGGTAGGCTCCATCTCAGTAGGCACTGAGGGCCCAGCCTCGGTTTCAGCATGACTTATAGCACCTTCGGCAATTTTCTTTGCAGGGGCAGGAGTTAATGTCGTTGTTGTCTCCATAACAGTGTCCAGCACGCATGCCATTCTTCTCCTCTTCAGAGTAATTGCGGGAGTTTTTGCCACCTTCGGCAATTCTGCCTCTAGCGGTCCTGTTTTTTCATCTCGGTCTAGCTTCTCGGCTGTCTCTTCTTCAGCTTCGGCAGTTTGTATCGGCACTTCGGCCAATTCGGTTGCAGAAACCTTCGGTACTGTTGTCGATTCTTCGGCGCTTCGAATGGCAGGAGCAGCTTGTTCCGCTTCGATAGTGGAAGATGCTCCTTCATCAAATTTCGGCATTGTGGCTGTCTCAATGTATCTTGGCCGGTGCGTCAAAACCTTGATCTTTTTGCCCTTCGGCACAGCAGAGATGGCCGAAGGGGTAGTTTTCCTCTTTTTCCCCTGCTTTCGCGAGGGATAGCAACAATCAGGGTATATGAAACCAATCACATCGAAAACTCTGTTCAACCTTTTCTTGCCTCGACCTCCGAAGGCTGAGGTCAAAGCATCATCTTCGGCTCTAGTGTATGCCCCAAGTAACTCGTCGCTAGTAACCTCAATACATTTCAGCCACTCGTCGTTTGGTTCGTCAAACCGGTCTTTATACTTGAAGGTGTATTTCAAGTAAACCAAACCACCTTGACTGGACCCGGTAGCAGTCTTCTTCGGCATCTCCCACTTATCCACAAGTGGCCATACCCTATAGGGTATGTGTTCCTGAACCAGGTCTCTTGTGCCAATGAAGGCACAAACATTATTGAAAGCCTTCTAGCACGCTTCGGTATCCTTCTTGAGCGCAGTAGTCGGCCTTCGGAGGCCGAAACGAGACTAGATGGGGCGTTGGATAATCCCCTTTATGTCCTCCCTTTCAATCAGAATATTCTTAACATAAAACCATTCCTCCATCCAGGCCCCGGGCCATCTTTTCCAAAATGCTGGAACAGGGTAGCTTGCATCAGAACGAGGAATGAATCCATAACAACCGAAGTTGTTGTGATACAGCTCTTTGCCAGTGGCCTTCGTCTCGTAGAATAGTTCGTGCATGTTGCAAAAACACTTCGCGCTCAGTTCTAGCCCTTGGCTTCTCACAGCCCAAACAAACATACCCATTCTGATTATAGCTTCGGGAGTAATTTGATGAAGAAAGATCTCAAATGTCTTCAAAACTTCAACCAAAAATTTGCTCAATGGGAACCGAAGACCCGCCTTCATAAAGCTTCTGTAGACAACAACCTTATTTTCTTCAGGTGCAGGGGCGGCGTTGTCCCCTCCAACCCTCACAATAGACATGTCACGAAAGTATCCTCCCTTCATGGCATCAATCTGACTCTGTTTAATGGACGACTTTCCAAAGATAGTATGGCTTGGCCACTAGGGCTGATCTTTGGAACCTTCATCCCCACTTTCCACATCATAGTCATCACTATCGTTAGAATCTTTAGACAAATTTGCCATTATTTCATTTGTGATCTTCTCTGTGTTTGTTTTTTTTCCATAGCTTCGTAAAACCCAGCAAGAGCAGGGTCCACAACCTTCTTTCCCTCAGACATCTTCTTCTCTTCAGACAATCAACAAGCACTTCTGTATATCACGAAGCTCGCAAATCAAGCGAGAGCTGATAGCAAGAGAATTAAAATTTGAGAAAATAGCACAAGCAACTGAAATGGCGCAACAAATGCTACCGTTGTGGGTTTCTATTTATATGCCTAGTGCATTGCAACTTGGCGGGCCCCATTTTTCATTGACTTTCGCTATTCTAGCAAAGGGAAGGTGTTTTTTCAGACCTTCGGCTAAAGGCCTTCGTTCATGTCGCAGTCTGAATTTGTTAGATACAAGAACAAATTAATACTACGAGGGGCTACTGTTGGGGGGCCTTCGTCTTTCGAAGGTCCTAAAAAACACGACTAACATGCTTTCTAGTATACTGTCACAGGAAGCTTCGGCTTTGAGATGAAGGTGTACATGGTATGAAAGGCGCGATCTAGAAGAAGGATGAACCAGTTCCGAAGCTGTGGATGGAGAAGCTTCGGCTTAGCACAAGGACGATGGTGGAGAATGAAACCGACCTAAAGGAGAAAAGACTATTTACCTTTTGGCTAATAGTAAATGTTAGGGACATGAATGTAATTTTCCCTAGGCTCCGTCCTGTGCCCATAAATAGATGAACAGTAACACCGTACTGTTCATGTTGACTTGTAATCACTCGCATGCAATTCTCAGATTTTTACCTTTTGTCAAGCCGAAGGTACAAATGTAACTTGATATTATCAATGTTTGTTCATTATTATATAATGTTAACATGAATAATTTGATGATTCAGTATGTTTGCTTGTACTTTCTGTGCTTCATATGTTTCTATTTATACTTACATATCGAAATGATGAAGGTATGTCCTTCATGACCTACGTCAAAAGATCATTATATCCTAAGGGAGATAATGCTTCAAAGGACAAAGGTCTTTAACCATTAACATTTGTGTTGCCTTGTTCTTGATTCATAGCTTTTGAGAACAAGTGACCAACAAATATGAAAGTGTGAAATATGAAATGTAGCAGAAAAGGCCTTCACAGGCAGCTGACTGGGAGTTTGCCACTAAGATAACTAGAACTCGTTGTAGTCCTAAAACTCCTCAAAGTCCTCTATGTTGCCAGCATCTCTTCCTGAGCACTGAATACAGTGGGTACAACCTGGGATGGAGGTGGTTTTTAAAGCAAGGGTGAGTACACATCAACGTACTCAGCAAATGTCTCGTTTGGCTAAAGTGGACTAGTTGTATGTGGAGTTAAGATAAAGAAGTTGCTTTTAGTTGGTCAAGTTAAACCAGGGATAAATCCATATACTACCTATTATTAATCTCACAAGATTAAGCATCTGTTTACCACTAGGGTTTTCCTTTTTACTTATCTTATTAAATAAATAAATCATTACATAAATTAACCTATAGCCTAGGAATAAAATTAGAATGCACCAATAGTGAATGATCCTAATTTATTTGAACAGAGAATATTTCTACGAGCATTTTGCAATTTGAATCACTCAATTTTGGAGTTCATATGCAAAAGATACGAAATGATTAAGTTTTGAAGTTTAAAATACAAAATTAGGTCCAATTCTGTGATTAATAAAAAGTTCAGGGATTTCTTTCTAAGAATCCAGGGGCCTGCGTGCAAAACCTAAAGGACGGTGGGTTGATTACTAAAGAGCCGGGGGTTTCTTTAACAAAATCACACCCGAAGGGGTATCGGGCAATCTCAGCCATCAGATCACAGATCGACGGCCGAGATCAGATCCCGCAGACGAGCGCGCGAGCGCGGGTGCACGACAAGTGCTGACAGGTGGGCTTGGGGCGTCAGTGACCTGAGGTAGGACTGACGGACTAGGCCTAGAGTCAGGGGCGTGCGTGAGGGGGCGGATTCGAGCAGTCAGATTCGAATCAGATGGCCAGGATTAGATCGGGTTTAATTGAAGTAGGGTCGTCTGATTAGGATGAGCGCTTTAGATGGGCGTCTGGGATTTTGCCTTTGTCGGTTAGCCAGAGGCGACGCTCCTCGTGGACACGGCGGCGCCGTCACCGGAGGTGGGGCAGATTGGGGTTCTTAGGGCGTTAGGGGGTCGGTCCGGATAGCTGGAGAGGTTGGGGATGACCTGCCAAGCATTATGGCGGGGTCGGGGTTGCATGAACGGGGCTGAGACGAACAGACGGTGGAGGGGAGTCCTCGGCGGACCGGGGAACACTCCGACGAGCAATCACGCGCGACTAAGTGCAAGACAGGGGAAAATAGGGGCTGGGTTAGGACGGTTACCTTGAGGGAAGACTCAGGAGCTCACAAATGGCGTCCGGGGCACGGCGAGGGCACGGGTCGACGGCAGCGGAGCTATGGCAGTGAACCGGTGAGCGTGGACCGGGCGAACCAGAGGGGAAGGGGGCGAACTAAGGGGCGTCCCGAGTTGTGGGTAATAAGGCGGACCTTACCGAGGCAACACACATGGCGAGGGCTCGACGGCGATCGCAGATCGGGCACGAGACCACGGCGAGCGGCGGTGGAACTCCCTAGGCGCAGGCGCAGAGCGAGAGAGAGGGCGAGGGTGCTCGGCTGAGGGCGCAACTGAGCGGTGGAGGGCGAGTGAGTGAGGGCGAGGTCTAGAAAAGGCTCGGACGCGTGGGGGCGTGGCCAGAAATCATGCGGTCGTGGGCGCGTCCACGGTGGAGAGCGAGGGCGGTTCGGATAGGAAGGGTCCGACAGACGAGCCCCATGGATCAGCGAGGGAGCGGGCGAGCGGACGGGCTTCTGCGATGACGAGCGGGACCCACAGATCAGCGAGAGAGGGCAAGCGCGCGTGGATGGGTTTGGCGCCGACAAGTCGACCCGACCAGGCAGCGAGAGGGAGAGAGGGAAGTGTAACACCATAAAAGCCATCAACCAAAAATAATGAATTTAGTTATTCTGTTAATTAGGATAATAAATTTTATTCAAAGCGATGGTTATTTATTTGCACTCTGAATCATTTTTTCTTTATGTGCGCATGATTGATTATCGGATGTTTTATAGCAATTCTTATTAAAAGAAAATTCTAGTAATTAATATAATAATTAAATAATATAATGATTATTAGTCTAAAAATAAATATTTTATTTATAAATAGTTTTGGTGAATTTTTATGAATTTATGAGCTATTTAAAACTGCAGTTCAAATTAAAAAAAAAGACAAAACCCTAACCTAACCCTAAGGCCCACTAGAGGCCCAACTCTCCACACACGTCGCGCCCTCCTCCTCCCCAAGCCGCTGCCGCTCCCTGCTACTTCTCTCTCTCTCTCTCTGTCTGTCGCGTGCCCAGCCGTCCCCGCGACGACCCGCGCCTGGCCGCGACGCCCAGCGGACCGGCCGACCCCGACCCCGCGCAGCAGCCTCTGCCAAGCCGCCCTTCCCTGACGTGCCTGCACCGGCCGCAGCCGCACGCGCCCAGGCACGCCCTGCACTGAGAGCCGCCCCAACCCGACTGCGCCCGAAGCGCCGAAGCCGTGCGTGGAGCGAGCCCCGTGCCGTGACTCCATGTACCCGTCGTCCGTTCGTCTCGAACATTGATGGAGCATGAACTCTTTCGTTGCTCCCTCCCTCCATTACTCTTGTTTGAAACCGACGCATCGATGGCCTCCTTGAAGATGCTGACGCCCTCTCCCTCTCCCTGGCGTCCTTTCCACTCTCCCTCCCTCTCCCCTATAAATCTGACGCTCTCTCATCTCTCCCATCCTCCCCTACCCGAGCTCTCTCTCATTTTCTCGCACTCTCTCGCTCGTCGTTCGTCACCAAAGCCGCCTACGCCGTTCGCCGACGACGAGGACGTCCCGAAGCCCGACGTTGTGCTTCCGTCGACCTTCCTTTGTCCGTCCTCTGTTCACCGCTGCCGTTGAAGAGCTCCGGCAGGTCCTGAAATGGAAATGTGCCCTTGGGCCATTTCTAAGTATTTTGGTGATTAAGTGTCTGTGGGGGATAGATATCCCCCGGGTCCACTAAAGAAGTAAAAGACCTCCCGAAAGGCCCAAAGGCCCAATAAATCGTAAGGTCGTTCTTTCGTGGGCCTGGGGAAAGACAATCAACAAAGCAGAGAAGACGTAAGACCGGATTGATGCAAACCCGGACGGCCCACAACGTCGAACGAGTAAATCGCAACAGAGATCCGACTTTCCCGCGCTGAAGCCCCCATGCAACAGGGCCATGCGAGGATAAGTCGGCAAGGGTTACGTAGGGATAAACTCAAGAGGTTCACTATCTTTCAGCTACTTGTTGTTATCATATCCACATGTACTGCCCCACGGTCGAGTATATAAGGCCTAGGGGGCACCCCTTCAGATCGATCGACCTTACTTGACTTAGCCACCCACGTAAACTCTCTGTGCCTCCGATCCAGAGAGCCCTCTTGTAACCGCACTCAAATACTCATCAGGACGTAGGGTGTTACGCATCTCTAAGTGGCCCGAACCTGCAAATCTTGTCCACTGTCCCTCGTGCAATCGGCACGAACCATTTTGCTACAGTCGTTGACACCGTCCTACTCCTAAAAACACCTTGAGGGGTAACCCCAGGTGTGCGGTCGGACCCAAAACACCGACAGCTGGCGCGCCAGGTAGGGGGTGTGTCGACGATCCAAGCTAGCTCAATGGCCGTCACCTTCCACAGCAAGATCACCGTGCGTCCCGGATCTGTATTCTGCTTCGGGACAATCTCATCTGTAGCGGATGAAGAGGGAATTCTACACCGCCTCGCAGATCTGCCGGAAAAGAAGTCTCCTCCAACAAACTCCGAAAATGCGGGAAAGGCGCTACCTCCGGCTCTTCGGAAAAAGATTATCTCCGGGAAGGCTGGAGCTGGAAGCTCGCTGACCCGGAAGATTCCGCTGTCTACTTCCCCGACGAAAGAGTGGACACGGGTCGCGAAGAAGAAGGAGACCAGGGAAAGGCAAGTCATTCTTTCCGTTCCTCCGGCCTCAAAGGAGAACGGAAAGAAAGTCACCACGACAGCAGCACCATTCTACCCCGACGTCCTCTTCATCGGGAGAGTGGAGTCACCCGCCGTCTCTGACGATGAACCGACCGCGCCTGGAGAAGAACCACCTCAACGAGAATCCCGCCGACGGAGGAACCGACGCAGGAACGTTCGACGACATCACGCGGCCGGAGAACGGGATCCGGAGCAGCCTGTCTCGCGAGACGAGGTCTCAGAGATAGGAGAAACTCCGGAAGAACGCGTCTTCAGGGAACGAAGGAACTCCCGACGACGTGATCGCCGACGGACTCAGGAGCAAGCCGAGCAAGACGCAAGGCAACGCCGGGAGAATCCGCTCTTCGGGCGCAACCTGAACCCTGACTTCGCCCAAGCTATGAACACGCCGAGCGAAGTCGGAGGCGTTCTAGCTCGGATAGCTGATGGACTTCCTCGGACTCCCGACGCCGAGGGATACCGACGCCTGTTCACTCAGGCGGCCAACCATCTTCTACCGCTCGCTCACCCGCCGAACGATTTGCGACACGCCATCAACAGTCGCCGAGACGCGCGAAGCTCTATCAATGCTTCGCGCGAACGGCGGCATGAGAACGAAATTCGCCGTCGGGAGGAGTATGACCGAGATCATGGCTTCCCGACTCAAAGCCAGGCCACCAGGACTGAGTCGGCAACAGCTTCAACTGGCGGTACCACCCGGGGACGGTCGAGGAACCACCACCACCACTCCCCTCCCCGGGACAGACATCGTCCCCGACGACAGGAGGACACGTGCGGAGTATCCGCTCTTACTCCGCGCCTTAGGGCCATCCAATGGCCTCCCAACTTCAAGGTATCCAATGTCGACAAATATGAACCTAAGCAGGATCCAGGGGGTTGGCTAGCCGTCTACACCACCGCTGCTCGGGCTGCCGGGGCATCTGAAGACGTCATGACTGCGTATCTGCCCATCGTCCTTGGGCAAGATGCGCTGCAGTGGCTACGACATCTACCCCGACACTGCATCGACGACTAGGGAGACTTCAGTCGACGCTTCATCGCCAACTTCCAGTCCCTCTCCGACAAGCCAGCGCAACCATGGGACCTCAAATCCATCAAGCGCCGAGGGGACGAGACTCTCCGGTCATATCTCAAAAGGTTCCAGACCATGAGAAACCGCATCCCCGAGGTCACGGAGGCGGCCGTGATCGAGGACTTCTACAGAGGATCCAATGACTCGGCTTTCGTCCGAGCCATACTACAAAAGGCGCCGACTACCTCCGAGGAGCTATTCCGGGAAGCCGACCTCTACATCACCGCCGACGAGCGGGCCCAGGATCTCATCGGAGGAGCAAAGCCCGCACCGGCAGCACCACGACGTGACGCGAACCAGCCACCCGACAAACGCTGGGAGAAGAGGCCTCGTGAAGAAGTACACGCCGCCGGACCACCCGCCTCTCACGCCCGAGGAGGGCCTCGTGGAGGCGAGCGCACGCTGGACGACATCCTCGACACCCAGTGCCCGTACCACAAGGACATGCGCCATACTCTCCGTAACTGCCGGGACTTCAAGCACTCCGTCGGGCACGGCCGACCCTTCCAACCTCTACCGCCTCCTCCGCCGAGGGGAGGACCAGATGAACCACGACAGCCCCATCAGCAGGAGGAGGGGAGAGGAGGAGCTTTCCCACGCGTTGACAGGGAGGTCAACGTCATCTTCGGTGGACATGGGTCGCAGGAGAACAAAAGACAACAAAAGCTCAACGACCGCCAGATACTGGTGGCGACCACCGGCCCTCCCGCCCCATACCGGTGGTCAGAGCACCCGATCACTTTCACTCGGGAGGATCAATGGCTCAACTTCGACCATCCAGGCAAATACCCGCTCCTCGTCGATCCGGTGATCCGAGAGAGCCGGGTAAAAAAGGTGCTAGTGGACAAGGGGAGCAGCATCAACATCACCTTCCCCCGTACGCTTCAAGGCTTGGGAGTTCACCTCAAAGAGCTCCACGAGTCAGACACTCCTTTCTTCGGCATCGTGCCGACGGAAGGGGAATACCCGCTGGGCCACATCTACATGCCGGTCACCTTCAGGACTCCGGAGAACTACAGAACCGAGTTCCTGAGGTTCGAGGTGGCGAACTTCGACTGCGGGTACAACGCCATCATCGGGAGGCCGGGGCTGGCCAAATTCATGGCCATTCCGCACTATACATACATGATACTGAAGATGCCAGGACCGCAAGGAATCATAACTGTGCGCGCCGACTTCCAAGGCGCCGCAGAATGTTTCCGAGTGGCCATCCAAGCAGCCCTCTCCACCAAGCCGTCAACGGTTCCTTCTACGCCGGTGAACTCTAAGCCTGAGGAAGACCTCGCCGTACCGGCAAACGAAGCTCAGGCCGTGACCTCTATGCGGCCGACTGAAGAAACCAAGCGGATCAACCTGGGGTTCGCTGATGAGCGCAAGACGGCCATCATCAGCTCCAGTTTGAATGACAAATAGGAAAACGCGCTCGTCCAGTTCCTGCAAGATAACCGAGACGTATTCGCATGGCAACCTGCGGATATGCCGGGAGTCCCAAGAGAACTGGCCGAGCACAAATTGAAGGTCTATCCTCAGGCGAGGCCGATCCGGCAAAAGCTACGTCGTTGCACGCCCGACAAGAGAGAGGCCATTCGTGCCGAGTTAACCCGCTTGGTCGCGGCTGGATTTATTAGAGAAGTATTACACCCCGAGTGGTTGGCCAACCCTGTTCTTGTACTCAAAAAGAATAAAGTGGATTGGCGCATGTGCGTCGACTATACTGATCTCAACAAACACTGTCCGAAGGATCCCTTCGGGCTCCCAAGGATAGATCAGGTGGTGGATTCCACCGCTGGATGTTCTGTGCTGTCTTTCTTAGATTGCTATTCTGGGTATCATCAAATTAGTTTGGCAAAAGAAGACGAGGAAAAAACGGCGTTCATCACTCCGTTTGGTGCTTTCTGTTATATCTCCATGTCGTTCGGCCTCAAAAACGCTGGAGCGACTTATCAGAGAGCCATTCAAACATGCTTAGCTGATCACTGGGGCAAGCGTGTGGAGGCTTACGTAGATGACGTGGTGATCAAAACAGAGAATTCGGAAAACTTCATCGAAGATTTACAGTTGGTTTTCAACAGCCTGAGAAGATATAGATGGAAGCTCAATCCTGAAAAATGTGTTTTCGGGGTACCAGCAGGAAAGTTGCTCGGATTTATCGTCAGCCACCGGGGAATTGAGGCTAATCCAGATAAGATTGAAGCTATCATGAAGATGGAAGCTCCTCGGTCACAAAAGAAGGTTCAGCGACTCACTGGATGTATGGCAGCTCTGAGCAGATTCATATCCAGGCTGGGAGAAAAAGGTTTGCCATTTTACAAGCTACTCAAGAAGGTGGATAAGTTTCAGTGGACTTCAGAGGCACAAGAAGCTCTAAACGCACTGAAGAAATTCTTGACAACACCACCAGTACTGAAACCACCCCGGCGAGCTACACCGACTCAACCGGCTGAAGACTTGTTGTTGTATATCTCTTGCACGACTCACGTGGTAAGCACTGCGTTGGTAGTCGAGCGAGTAGAAGAAGGACATGCCTATCCAGTACAACATCCTGTTTACTTCATCAGTGAAGTTCTAGGCCCCTCGAAGAAAAAGTATCCTCAGGTTCAGAAGCTATTATATGCAGTACTTCTAACTGCCCGCAAGCTGCGCCACTACTTTGACGACCACAAAGTCATAGTAGTCACTGGTTTTCCAATAGGGGACATTCTTCACAACAAGGAAGCCATTGGCCGAATAGCCAAGTGGGCTTGCGAGTTGGGATCCCACGATATCGAGTTCCGACCTCGCACTGCCATCAAAACTCAAGCACTGGTTGATTTCGTATCAGAGTGGACAGAACAGCAAGTTCCAGACAATCCAGAGACGACAGAAGTATGGCGAATGTATTTTGATGGCTCGCTGAAGCTGCAGGGAGCAGGAGCAGGGATTCTCTTCACTGCACCTGGAGGCGAACACCTCAAGTATGCTCTCCAGTTGCTATTCCCGGCCTCTAACAACGCAGCCGAGTATGAAGCCTTGATACACGGATTAAACATCGCCATATCACTAAGCGTCAAGAGATTGATGGTGTATGGAGATTCACTGGTAGTCATCAGCCAGATAAACAAGGAATGGGATTGTTCAAGTGATTCAATGGGAAAATACTGCGCCGCCGTCCGAAAGCTGGAAGAGAAATTCGAGGGTCTGGAGTTTCATCATATAGAAAGATATCGGAACACGGCAGCCGATGTACTGTCCAAGCTCGGATCCGGTCGAACTCAGGTCCCACCCGGAGTCTTCGTACAAGAAATCCTGCAGCCGAGTATCTCAACGGATCAAACAGAAGAGTGCAACATCATAGATCAACCCGAGTCAGACTATGATGACTGGAGACAGCCGATTATTAAATATATAAAGAATGAAGAAGAACCAGATGACAAGAACTCGGCAGAGCGTATTGCCAGACAATCAGCTCACTATACACTCATTGGGGAGGTATTATACAGGAGGGGCGCGTCAGGCGTCCTCATGAAGTGCGTTCTCCCGTCCACCGGGAAGCAACTTCTGGAGGAAGTCCATGCAGGGCAATGTGGAGTACATGCAGCATCCAGAACACTAGTCGGGAAGGTTTTCAGGTCAGGATTCTATTGGCCGATGGCGAAGAACGATGCAGCCGAGTTAGTTCAGAGATGCGAAGCTTACCAATACCTGTCAAAGCAACAACACATGTCAGCACAGCAGCTACAGACCATACCAGTGACTTGGCCTTTCGCATGCTGGGGACTGGATATGATTGGACCTCTCAAGAAAGCTCAAGGAGGATATACCCATGTGTTGGTGGCGATTGACAAATTCACTAAATGGATAGAGTTCCAGCCCATCGCTTCTTTAACCTCTGCTAAAGCCATGGAATTCATACAAAGCATAATATTCAGATTCGGGATACCAAACAGTATCATCACTGACTTGGGATCCAACTTCACCAGTTCAGAATTCTTTGACTTCTGCGAGCAAAAGAGCATTCAAATCAAGTACGCATCTGTAGCACATCCAAGAGCCAACGGGCAGGTTGAGCGAGCCAACGGAATGATATTGGAGGCACTCAGGAAAAGGGTCTTCGGTAAGAATGAAAAATTTGCAGGAAAATGGATAAGAGAGCTGCCTTATGTCATTTGGAGCCTGAGAACCCAACCTAGCCGAGCCCTGCATGGAAACACTCCTTTCTTCACGGTCTATGGGTCGGAGGCAGTGCTACCTGCTGACCTCAAGTTTGGGGCGCCAAGATTGATCTTCGAAAGCATAGCAGAAGCTGAGGCCACCAGGCTGGAGGATATTGATGTACTTGAGGAAGAACGACTGAATGCAGTAATCCAATCAGCACGGTACCAGCAGACTCTGAGGTGCTATCATGACAAAGCTGTGCGGCAACGTTTCTTTTCGATAGGAGACCTCGTCCTCCGCCGAATTCTAACGGGGGAGGGACGGCACAAGTTATCACCCTTATGGGAAGGGCCTTTCATAGTAGCAGAGGTCACTCGGCCCGGATCGTATCGCCTCACCCAGATGGATGGCACAGAAGTTGGGAACTCCTGGAACATAGAGCACCTCAGAAAGTTTTACCCTTAGCTGTATTTCAAAACAGCTAAGGCGACCATGTATTCTGTAAAATGGAAATACGTCATCAATAAAGAGAGATTCCAAAGATACTCGGCTCGTTTACGATTGACTTGCATTCTTACTTAACTCGGGGTGACCACTATGCCCTACAAACGGAGCAATCGACTTAAGTCGACAACGACTTAAGGCGGTGCAACATGCTCACGCTTACTTAATTCGGGGTGGCCACTATGCCCTACAAACGGAGCAATCGACTTAAGTCGGCAACGACTTAAGGCGGTGCAACATGCTCACGCTTACTTGATTCGGGGTGACCACTATGCCCTACAAACGGAGCAATCGACTTAAGGCGGTGCAACATGCTCACGCTTACTTAATTCGGGGTGGCCACTATGCCCTACAAACGGAGCAATCGACTTAAGTCGGCAACGACTTAAGGCGGTGCAACATGCTCACGCTTACTTGATTCGGGGTGACCACTATGCCCTACAAACGGAGCAATCGACTTAAGTCGGCAACGACTTAAGGCGGTGCAACATGCTCATGCTTACTTAATTCGGGGTGGCCACTATGCCCTACAAACGGAGCAATCGACTTAAGTCGGCAACGACTTAAGGCGGTGCAACATGCTCACGCTTACTTGATTCGGGGTGACCACTATGCCCTACAAACGGAGCAATCGACTTAAGTCGACAACGACTTAAGGCGGTGCAACATGCTCACGCTTACTTAATTCGGGGTGGCCACTATGCCCTACAAACGGAGCAATCGACTTAAGTCGGCAACGACTTAAGGCGGTGCAACATGCTCACGCTTACTTAATTTGGGGTGACCACTATGCCCTACCAACGGAGCAATCGACTTAAGTCGGTAACGACTTAAGCCAGTGCAACATACTCACGCTTATGCAATTCAGGGGACGACTTCCATATCCAGAAAACAAACTTCATAATCATCATGTAGCGTTACCACAAACTTGCGAATTAATAAATAAATTCTGATACAATAAGAGAGTGATCATATCATTCGAATGATAAGCTGATAACCCCTAACGAGCACTCGATTATGCTAACCGCGCGCCCATAGCACGCAAAATGTTTCTCTATTTTCCAATGTCTTTCTCAGGAATGACTGACGAAGAAGGGCGATTCGAAGAATCGGGGGCAGCATTCACATCAGCTCTTATGTCTTCAGGGACAACCACGCCGGGTCTTCTCATCAAGATTCGTCCTGCCCGAATAGCCTTGTCCATGGCTTTGTCACGCTGAGCTTTGAGAGTAACAGCAGTTTCCTCGGCAACTTTAGCAGCCAGCTGAGCAGTTTCTAACTCCTGAGCAATGGATTTCTTAGAAGCTCGGAGTCCCTTGATGGTGGCATCCTTCGCTGATATCAATTGCGTGAGGCGGGTCACTTCGTCTGCAGATTCTTGCAGCCTGCAACGCTGATTGTCCAGTTCTTCCATTGTAAAACGGTGGCTCCTCTCCAAGATGGTTAGCGAGTTGCTTGAGTCTCGATACAATCTATCCAGATTGTCACGGGAAGCAGCAAGGATACATTTTTATTCCTACAAGCAAAAATCAACTCATTCAGAATCCAAGCATATAATAAGGCGAAGCACGGTTTTGTAAGTTACCTATTCAGAGTCAAGCCGAGCATGAAGAGAAGAACTCAGAGCGTTGGCGTCATCCAAAGCAGCGGAGACCTGATTCAGTTCAGTCTGGCTCTGAGAATACTTCTCCTCGAAGTTAGCACACCGTTGAGCCATTTCAGCTTGATCTCGGGAATGTTTTTCCTCAAGAACTGCAATCTGCTGAGTCATTCCTATCCAGAGGTAATCAAACGAAATGAGGTCAGAAGGTAAAACAATCCACGAATAAAGGCAAGGAAGAAGAAGAAGGGCACTAACCTGCATTAGTCGCCTCCAACTCGGATACACGACGATGAAGCGACACCGGATTCCAACGCTCAAGAGATGAAGCCACTTCTGGGATGGAAGCACCCTGCGATTTCAGCTGGCTGGCCATCCCATCCACCAAAGCCTGATGAGAAGAGCGGATGAGCATAATGACAAAAATTCATGCAACGTAAAGAACAAGCTAAAGTACAGCACAGTACCTGGAGGTTGGAAAAGAACGAAGGGATCCCCAAGTCAGGAGAAATCAGTTGATAACCAGGTGCCAGACCACCACCCGAAGCAGCTTGCAGCAGACCAGCAGGAACGAGCTCAGTACATTCAACAGAGCCTAATGCCAGACCAGTGGGGATGCTGCCCTCTAAAGCGACCCCCGGATCCAGAGTCTGGGCCACAACCATACCGCCAGAGTGTGGAGGTGAACCCGCATGAACATCCATGGAAGTGCAGGAAGGAGACCTTGCTCGGACACCCTCGGGGGCTGGGTCACAGTTGGCACTGCCCACTTGAGCCGGATCATTCCCGGCAACACCCTCGGGGGCTGGGCAGTGGCTTATACTCTTCACCCGAGCTAAGTCTTCCCCGGCGACATCCTCGGGGGCTGGGCGCGTGTTAGCACTATTCAAGGGGTCCAAGCTCTCTGCCGTAACCACCTCTAAGGTTGACGGGCCTTCAGCTACTTCTATGGGACCAGGACAATCCAAGTCAGCATCCCGACCCTCGAGATCATGCTCTAAGGTCGACGAGGCACGGGATGACCTCAACCCAGCATCAGGCATGGCAGCACAAATCTCTGTTGCATCTACATCCGCAGGCTCTGATAGCAAATCCTCTGGGACCATATCCTCTAGAGTTTGATCAAAGTTGGCCATGGACAGTTCTTGCAGACCAATAAGGGCAGACAAAGCAGGAGAAGGAACTCCACTACTTCCACCGCTGGCGATGAACTGCCGACTGTTTTTCCGAGTTAAGGGAGCCTCATCTTCTTCCTCTTCATCCTCCACAGCGGCAACGCAAGCAGCACTCCCATTGGGATCAGCAACAGTTTGGGCACACCCATTGGGTTCAGTGTCAGTAAGACCAGTTGCAGGCACTTCTTCAGCAGCAGGAGCTAAGGTACCGGCGTCCTCATCAAAACTGGATACTCGCCGGAGGCGTCTTCTCTTTTTCTTTTGCTCATCAGCAGAAGGCTCGGGCTGACTGGTTCGGCTAGGGCGCCTCGGGCGAGTGCTGATAGGTTTCGGGACATTCAAAGTTGTATCAACCTCTAGAAGGGGCACCACTGCCAACGTACCATCAGGAGCAGCATCGGATGAATCCTCAGCTAACAGATCAAGCATATCATTTATGTCGACATCACTAGGGTTCAGAGGCACTTCAAAATAAACCTGCAGTTCATCATCAGGAATTGCCCCGAGCGAAGCGACCAAAGTACTGACTTCTTCAGCAGAGGGTCGCACTCTAAGGCCCAAATTGCTGTCAGTCACAGGCGGATTCGACACAAAAAGGGTGAAAGCTTTGGGAGGAGGTAGGTTCCAAGCCGAGTATGCCACTGGAGCACCAACATTTGAAACTTTACCCCTGAGGATCATTTCAAGTCGGCTTACCAAGTCAACAGAAGGAATTCTCCTATTGGTAACCCGAGTTGAGTCGGCCAGCCCTCGATACAGATATGCCGGATAGGCCCTGTCTTTCAGTGGCTGAATGTTCTTGAAAACAAAATCAGTGACCACAGCTTCGGCAGTCAGACCTCTCTCTTTCAGTAATCCGACTTCAGTAAGCAACACGCCTGCCTCGGCCACTTCCTGATCTGTGGGAGACTCAGTCCAACTCGGAGTACGAACATCTGGCTGTCTTCCTGACCGGGAAGGGAGAGAATTTCCATAATTATCAACTATAAACCACTCCAGACGCCAACCTTTAATGCTATCTTTGAGGGGAATCTCAAGATACTCGGTCTTCCGCCCACGGCGCATCTCCAAACTGGCACCTCCGACCAGCTGGTGTTGCCCCCCAGCCATCCCAGGGCGACAATAATACAGATACTTCCACAAACCGAAATGCGGCAGCACACCGAGGTAGGCTTCGCATAGGTGAACGAAGATGGAGATTTGGAGAATGGAATTAGGGTTCAAATGGGTCAAGTTGATATGATAAAAGTCAAGAAGGCCACGGAAAAAAGGAGAGATGGGAAGGCCGAGGCCGCGGAGAAGAAAAGGAGCATAAACTACTGACTCGTGGGTATCTTCGGTTGGGACAGTAGTCCCGTGGCAAATCCGCCAAGAACAGAGTTCCCGCGGAGGAAGAACCCCGATGGAGACGAGGCGGAGAAGCTCAGCTTCGGAAATAACAGACATGTGGTTACCTGCGAAGGGTAACTGACTGTTGGGGTCGATTGCGGGGATCACCGCAGCAGACGAGTTCGCAGTTTTCCTCTTGGGCGCCATCTTGCTTCTCACTGGCGAATAGAGTAGGAGGCGAGTGGCAGAGAGAATTCAGATGCGAGAACGCAAGAACTAGGGCACGGAAAGCAAAGGCGGCTAAAAGCGCAACTCTTATGGGATATTCTTGAGCCAGATACCCTTTCAAAAAGTGCCCAGTCATCACCCGGCGGTTATTTCCGAAATCACAGCATGCCACGTGGACATCCGACAGTTATTTCCAAAAAAGCCGACGTGCCACTTCATCACTCGGTTATTATCCTCAAAATAACTCGTGCGGCTGGCTATCACTCGGTGTTGTCTCTAAAACGCTGACCTCGCGTTCAATCGCTCGGCATTACTTCTAAAATGCCGACGCCGACCTTCAAATCGCTCGGCGTTGCCTCCAAAACGACGAACTTGTATTCTATTGCTCGGCATTACTTCTAAAATGCCGACGCCGACCTTCAATCACTCGGCGTTGCCTCTAAAACGCCGACCTCGTGTTCAAATCGCTTGGCATTACTTCTAAAATGCCGACGTCGACCTTCAAATCACTCGGCGTTGCCTCCAAAACGACGAACTCGTATTCTATTGCTCGGCATTACTTCTAAAATGCCGACGCCGACCTTCAATCACTCGACGTTGCCTCTAAAACGCCGACCTCGTGTTCAAATCGCTTGGCATTACTTCTAAAATGCCGACGTCGACCTTCAAATCACTCGGCGTTGCCTCCAAAACGACGAACTCGTATTCTATCGCTCGGCATTACTTCTAAAATGCCGACGCCGACCTTCAATCACTCGGCGTTGCCTCTAAAACGCCGACCTCGTGTTCAAATCGCTTGGCATTACTTCTAAAATACCAACATCGACCTTTAAACACCCGGCGTTGTCTCTAAAACGCCGACCTCGCGTTCAATCGCTCGGCATTACTTCCAAAATGCCGACGCCGACCTTCAAATCATTCGGCGTTGCCTCCAAAACGCTGAACTCGTATTCTATCGCTCGGCATTACTTCTAAAATGCCGATGTTGATCTTCACTGACTCGGCGTTGCCTCTAAAACGTTGGTTTCGTGTTCGATTGCTCGGTGTTACTTCTAAAACGCTGATGTCAACCTTCACATCGCTCGGCGTTGTTTCTAAAAACGCCGAAACCGACTAAGATATCACTCGGCAGCTACTTCTGGAGGCGTCAATGTGATGCGCAAGTTATTCATCTACTATATCAAAAGAATCAGTTCAACATTCAGAGAAAGCGAGTCATCGAAAAGGGGGTCAACGACAGTTCTTCATTAAGGGGAAGTTAATAAGTTTACAAACCAACTCTTCGCGAGTTGGTGCTTCCCTACTTCTACTCTACATTACTACTACTACTAAACTACACTATACTACTCTACATTACTACTACATTATTTTAACTACACTATACTAATATCTAAAGACCAGTGGCGTTTAGCCACTGGCCTTGCCGCTGCTGCCCTTGCCGCCGCCGCCCTTGGTGCTGCCCTTGCTGCTGCCGCCTCTGGTGCTGCCCGTGCTGCTGCCGCCTCTGGTGCTGCCCTTGCCGCCGCTGCCTCCGCCGCCGTTGCTGCCGTCACCGTCGCCGTCGCCACCGTCGTCGTCGTCGCCGTTGTCGTCGTCGTCATCTTCGTCCTCGCCGTCGTCCGAGTCCTCCTCGTCCGAGGAGAACTCAGACTCATCCGAGCCCTCGAGCCCGGAGCGCTCGACGGCCCGGATGTACGTCCAGACCTCCGCCGCAAGCCCCTGGGAGTCGTCTGAGTCATCAGACGACTCACGCAGGGGGATGGGAGCCGGAGATCCCTCGGACTCAGAGGAGAACTCCTCCTCTGAGTATTCCGAGTCACCAAACTCCTCCGATGGAGGAGTCGGCTCACGCTTGCGCTTGTTGTTCTTGCCCATGGTGGAAGCAGACGGGAGAGAAGAAAGGGAAGAAACAGAGAACAGCGAAGGATGTGAAAAAACCAGAGGAGCAAGGGCGTTATTTATAGAAAGGAAAGGCAACCGCTCACTTCCAACCGCGGTCACTGAACAGTCGCAAAGCATTCAATAAGCACTCCCACCCATCTGAAGACACGTCAGACGGCAGACGCCGTTTCATGCAACACTACACCCATTGGGACTCCAGTCAACAACACAAAGGATATGATTACACTAGCCGTCCCATCACATTACTACTCAGAAGCAGCCGGCTAAAACACTCAGCGTACCAAGCCGTCCCTTGCCCACACCCATTGGGGTGGGGACGCCCAGGAATTATCAGTATATTTTTCAAAACGGTCACATCCGTGCAGAGCACGCAGTAAATACCTCAAGACAAAAAATAAGATACCAGTAAGGATCAAAGGAAAGCCAAATATAGCCAGCAAAGTACAAGACATGGCCGACAGAAGCGATGTGAAGACTAGACAGAGAACGTCCATCACACGTCCAATCAAGTCGCAGAAGCAAATAAATTGCATTACCTAGCAAGATATGGATGGACTGCAAGCTCGGCTGCTAGAGACAAAATGTATGCTGACCTCTGCAGCAAAATTTTGATGACATAATGCTGACCTCCAAAGCATAATGCGAATAGCTTCATGACAATTTTTACAAGCAAAAGAATGACCTTCGAATGGATTATCCTTAAAAAATCCATTTGAAGGTCGGGGGCTACACCCATTGGGTGCACCTCCGGTGCACCCCATGGATTATCACTCTAAACCGATATAGTGCCGACTTCTAAGGCATGGGACAAGATTGAAAAGACCAATCCTCAACCAAGGTACAGGAGCGCGCATGGAGATAATTTCTGGGGAAGACCTTCGAGTAGATTATCTTCTAAAATCTACTCAAAGGTCGGGGGCTACACCCATTGGGTGCACCTCCGGTGCACCCAATGAAGTTCAGAATCCTACAAATCAAAATGCCGACCTCTAAGGCACAAGAACAGAGCCAAACCTCGGTCAAACAAGTGATCAGAGCAAGAGAAGACAGCAGGAAGTCATTCTTTGGACCTTGGATCTTTGGGTTGATTACCTCCAAATCAACCCAAAGATCGGGGGCTTGTGGGGGATAGATATCCCCCGGGTCCACTAAAGAAGTAAAAGACCTCCCGAAAGGCCCAAAGGCCCAATAAATCGTAAGGTCGTTCTTTCGTGGGCCTGGGGAAAGACAATCAACAAAGCAGAGAAGACGTAAGACCGGATTGATGCAAACCCGGACGGCCCACAACGTCGAACGAGTAAATCGCAACAGAGATCCGACTTTCCCGCGCTGAAGCCCCCATGCAACAGGGCCATGCGAGGATAAGTCGGCAAGGGTTACGTAGGGATAAACTCGAGAGGTTCACTATCTTTCAGCTACTTGTTGTTATCATATCCACATGTACTGCCCCACGGTCGAGTATATAAGGCCTAGGGGGCACCCCTTCAGATCGATCGACCTTACTTGACTTAGCCACCCACGTAAACTCTCTGTGCCTCCGATCCAGAGAGCCCTCTTGTAACCGCACTCAAATACTCATCAGGACGTAGGGTGTTACGCATCTCTAAGCGGCCCGAACCTGCAAATCTTGTCCACTGTCCCTCATGCAATCGGCACGAACCATTTTGCTACAGTCGTTGACACCGTCCTACTCCTAAAAACACCTTGAGGGGTAACCCCAGGTGTGCGGTCGGACCCAAAACACCGACAGTGTCCAACACAAATGGTTATGTGCTTAACTATGCCAAATGGTGGACAAAGTGCAAATCAATACAAAGGTATGATTCTAGACTTAGTACATTGGTTTTTGTGTACTAACATATTTGTCTAAGTGCTACAATCAGAGAAAAGACAAAAGGAAAAAGAGTTGGCTGTGTACAGCCAACTGCTGTTCAGTCTGGGTGCACCGGACAGTGTCCGGTGCGCCAGGCTAGCGCTGATCAACTGGCCGCTCTCAGGAACTCGGCGACGGCGTACGGCTAAAAAAAACTGGACTGTTCGGTGGTGCACCGGACTGTCCGATGAGCCAACGGTCGGTCGAGCCAACGGTCGGCCGCGCAATCCGCGCGTGACGCGTGGCCGGGCCAACGGTCTGATGGGGGCACCGGACAGTGTCCGGTGCGCCAACGGCTCCAAAACTTCAACGGTCGGCTGCGCCAGAATAGGAAAGAGATCTGCACCGGACAGTGTCCGGTGGTGCACCGGACTGTCCGGTGCACCAGTCGACAGAAGGCAAGAATAGCCTTCCTAGATTGCTCTCAACAGTCCTAGCTGCCTTGGGGCTATAAAAGGGACCCCTAGGCGCATGAAGGAGAACACCAAGCACACTCTAAGCATTCTTGATCATTCACACTCCGTCTTTGCGCACTCGATTGGCATTCTTAGTGATTTGAGCTCCGTGTTAGTGGTGAACCTTGTGTTATTCATTTGAGCTCAAGTCTTGGCTGTGTGTGTGCGTATTGTTGTGGATTTGTGTGTGTTGCTTTTCCCACTCTTACATCTGTGCTTCTTTGTGATCATCTCATTGTAAGGGCGAGAGGCTCCAAGTTGTGGAGATTCCTCGCAAACGGGAAAGAGTAAAGGAAAAAGAACACCGTGGTATTCAAGTTGATCATTGGATCACTTGAAAGGAGTTGAGTGCAACTCTCGTCCATTGGGACACCACAACGTGGACTAGGCAAGTGTTGTACTTGGCCGAACCACGGGATAAATCTCTGTGTCTCTTGTGCTTGTTCTCACTATGTCAATTATGGTTCACAAGAGCTCTCCTTAGCCACTTGATTTCATTGTGCTAACACTTAATCAAGTTTGTGGCTTTAAGTTTCAAGTTTTTACAGGATCACCTATTCACCCCCCCCCCCCCTTCTAGGTGCTCTCCATTGGTATCAAAGTCGTTCTCTTCACGAAAGGGACTAATCGCCCGAAGAGATGGATCCTAAGGGAAAGGGGATGGTGGTCAACGACAATGAGAAGGAGTCCATCTTCAACGAGCCAAGGGACGACAAAGTCAATGACTCCGGCTCGAGTCAAAGGAAGAAAGATGGAAAGAAGAAGAGGCGCATCAGGAAGGTTGTCTACTACGACAGCGACGAATCTTCCTCTTCTCAAAAGGACGACGAATACGAGGAGAAAAAGAAAATGGTTAACTCGAACTTTTCTTTTGATTCTTCTCGTATTCCGCATAATTCAAATGCTCATTTGCTTTCCATTCCACTTGGTAAACCCCCACACTTTGATGGAGAGGACTACGGATTTTGGAGTCACAAAATGCGTAGCCACTTGTTTTCTCTTCATCCAAGTATATGGGAGATAGTAGAAAATGGGATGCAATTTGATAGTTCGGATAACTCCATATTTATCAATGAACAAATCCATAAAAATGCACAAGCTACTACTATTCTTTTAGCATCCTTGTGCAGGGAAGAGTACAATAAGGTGAGCGGCTTAGATAATGCCAAGCAAATCTGGGACACCCTCAAGATCTCGCATGAGGGGAACGATGTCACCATGCTCACCAAGATGGAGTTGGTGGAAGGCGAACTAGGAAGGTTCGCAATGATCAGGGGAGAGGAGCCAACTCAAACGTACAATAGGCTCAAGACCCTGGTCAACAAGATAAGAAGCTATGGAAGCACGAGATGGACGGACCACGACGTCGTCCGACTTATGCTAAGGTCCTTCACTGTCCTTGATCCTCATCTTGTAAACTCTATTCGTGAGAATCCTAGGTACATCAAGATGACGCCCGAGGAAATACTCGGAAAGTTTGTAAGCGGGCGAATGATGATCAAGGAGGCGAGATACGTTGATGAGGCGTTGAATGGCCCAATCTACGAGCCTAAAACCGTTGCTCTCAAAGCAACAAGTAGCAGGGAGGCGCTACCTAGCAAGGTGGCGCAAGTTGAGGCGGCCAGGCTAAATGAAAATGAAATGGCCCTCATCATCAAGCGCTTCAAGACGGCGCTCAAAGGTCACAAGGAGCACCCCCAACAAGAGCAAGGCTAAGGGAAAGTGCTCGTGCTTCAAGTGTGGTAAGATTGGTCACTTTATTGCTAACTGTCCCGATAATGATAGTGACCAGGAACAAGGAAAGAGCGGAAAGTGGGAAAAGAAGAAGACCTACAAAAAGGCAAAGGGCGAGGCACACCTTGGAAAGGAGTGGGATTCGGATTGCTCCTCATCTGACTCCGACAACGAAGGACTCGCCGCCTCAGCCTTCAACAAGTCGGCTCTCTTCCCCAACGAGCATCACACATGCCTCATGGCAAAGGATAAGAAGGTAAATACTAGAAGTACTATTACATATGCTTCTTCGAGTGATGATGAGTCTAGTGATGATGAAGTAGACTATGCTTGTTTATTCAAAGGTTTAGATAGAACTAAAATTGATAAGATCAATGAATTAATTGATGTCTTGAATGAGAAAAATAGATTGTTAGAAAAACAAGAGGATCTTTTATATGAAGAGCATGATAAATTTGTTAGTGCACAAAATTCTCTTGTTCTAGAAGTTAAAAGAAATGAAATGCTTTCATGTGAATTATCTACATGCCATGAATCTATTTCTAACTTAAAGAGTATTAATGATGACTTGAATGTTAAGTTAGAAGTAGTTGATAAATCTAGCTCATGTATTGATCATGTAGTAATTTGTAATAGGTGTAAGGATTTTATTGTTGATGCTTGTAGTGAACACTTAATTTCCATTTCCAAATTAAATGATGAAGTGGCTAGTCTTAATGCCCAACTTAAGACTAGCAAAAATGAATTTGATAAACTAAAATTTGCAAGGGATGCCTACACTGTTGGTAGACACCCCTCAATTAAGGATGGGCTTGGCTTTAAGAGAGAAGCCAAGAACTTAACGAGTCATAAGGCTCCCATCTCCGCCAAGGAGAAAGGGAAGGCCCCTATGGCTAATAGTGTTCAAAAGAATCATGCTTTCATTTATAGTGATAGAAAATTCTCTAGAAATGCTTATAGGAATTATTCTTATGATTCATATGCTATGCCTGCTTCTAGTTCTTCTATTGTGCATGATATGCCTAAGAAAAATGTTATTCATCATATGCCTAGGAGAAATGTTGTTCATGTACCTAGGAAAGCAAGTAATGAACCTTCTACAATTTATCATGCTTGCAATGCTTCCTTTGCAATTTGTAGAAAGGATAAGAAAGTAATTGCTAGGAAATTAGGGGCAAAATGCAAGGGAGATAAAACTTGCATTTGGGTCCCTAAGGCTATTGTAACTAACCTTGCAGGACCCAACAAGAGTTGGGTACATAAGACCCAAGCCTAAATTTGCCTTGCAGGTTTATGCATCCGGGGGCTCAAGCTGGATTATCGACAGCGGATGCACAAACCACATGACGGGGGAGAATAAGATGTTCACCTCCTACGTCAAGAACAAGGATTCCCAAGATTCAATCATATTCGGTGATGGGAACCAAGGCAAGGTTAAAGGACTAGGAAAAATAGCAATTTCATCCGAGCATTCCATTTCTAATGTGTTTTTAGTAGAATCGCTCGGATATAACTTGTTGTCCGTTAGTCAATTATGTAATATGGGGTATAATTGCTTATTTACAAATATAGATGTGTCTGTCTTTAGAAGGAGTGATGGTTCATTAGCTTTTAAGGGTGTACTAGACGGCAAACTCTATTTAGTTGATTTTGCAAAGGAGGAGGCCGGTCTAGATGCATGTTTAATTGCTAAGACTAGCATGGGCTGGTTGTGGCATCGCCGTCTAGCACATGTGGGGATGAAGAACCTTCACAAACTTCTAAAGGGAGAACATGTGTTAGGACTAACAAATGTGACTTTCGAAAAAGATAGACCTTGTGCAGCTTGTCAAGCAGGTAAACAGGTGGGAAGTGCTCATCACAGCAACAATGTAATGACCACATCAAGACCTCTGGAGTTACTTCATATGGACCTCTTCGGACCCGTCGCCTACCTAAGCATAGGAGGAAGTAAGTATGGTCTTGTTATAGTTGATGACTTTTCCCGCTTCACTTGGGTATTCTTTTTGCAGGATAAAACAGAAACCCAAGGGACCCTCAAGCGCTTCCTAAGGAGAGCTCAAAATGAGTTTGAGCTCAAGGTGAGAAGATAAGGAGCGACAACGGGTCCGAGTTCAAGAACCTTCAAGTAGAGGAGTACCTTGAGGAGGAAGGAATCAAGCACGAGTTCTCTGCTCCCTACACACCACAGCAAAATGGTGTGGTAGAGAGGAAGAACAGGACGCTCATTGACATGGTGAGGACAATGCTTGGAGAGTTCAAGACGCCCGAGCGGTTTTGGTCGGAAGCCGTGAACACGGCTTGCCACGCCATAAACCGGGTCTACCTTCATCGCCTCCTCAAGAAGACTTCATATGAGCTACTAACCGGTAACAAACCCAATGTTTCATATTTTCGTGTATTTGGGAGTAAATGCTACATTCTAGTGAAGAAAGGTAGGAATTCCAAATTTGCTCCCAAAGCTGTAGAAGGGTTTTTGTTAGGTTATGACTCAAATACAAAGGCGTATAGGGTCTTCAACAAATCATCAGGTTTGGTTGAAGTCTCTAGCGACGTTGTATTTGATGAGACGAATGGCTCTCCAAGAGAGCAAGTTGTTGATCTTGATGATATAGATGAAGAAGACGTTCCAACGACCGCAATATGCACCATGGCAGTTGGACATGCGGCCACAGGAACAAAAGGAGCAAGATCAACCTTCTTCCTCAACAATGGTGCAACCCCCAACTCAAGATGATGAACAGGTTCATCAAGAAGAGGCGTGTGATCAAGGGGGAGCACAAGATGATCATGTTATGGAGGAAGAAGCACAACATGCCCCTCCAACTCAAGTTCGAGCGACGATTCAAAGGAATCATCCCGTCGACCAGATATTGGGTGATATTAGCAAGGGAGTAACTACTCGCTCTAGATTAGTTAATTTTTGTGAGCATTACACTTTTGTCTCTTCTATTGAGCCTTTCAGGGTAGAAGAGGCCTTGCTAGATCCGGACTGGGTGTTGTCCATGCAGGAGGAGCTCAACAATTTCAAGAGAAATGAAGTTTGGACACTGGTGCCACGTCCCAAGCAAAACATTGTGGGAACCAAGTGGGTGTTCCGCAACAAACAGGACGAGCACGGGGTGGTGACAAGGAACAAGGCACGACTTGTTGCAAAAGGTTATGCCCAAGTCGCAGGTTTGGACTTTGAGGAGACTTTTGCTCCTACGGCTAGGCTAGATTCAATTCACATATTGTTAGCCTATGCCGCTCACCATTCTTTCAGGTTGTTCCAAATGGATGTGAAGAGCGCTTTCCTCAACGGGCCAATCAAGGAGGAGGTGTACGTAGAGCAACCCCCTGGCTTTGAGGATGAACGGTACCCCGACCACGTGTGTATGCTCTCTAAGGCGCTCTATGGACTTAAGCAAGCCCCAAGAGCATGGTATGAATGCCTTAGAGACTTTTTAATTGCTAATGCTTTCAAGGTTGGGAAAGCTGATCCAACTTTATTCACTAAGACTTGTGATGGTGACTTATTTGTGTGCCAAATTTATGTCGATGACATAATATTAGGTTCTACTAACCAAAAGTCTTGTGAAGAGTTTAGCAGGGTGATGACTCAAAAGTTTGAAATGTCGATGATGGGCGAGTTGAACTACTTCCTTGGGTTCTAAGTGAAGCAACTCAAGGACGGCACTTTCATCTCCCAAACGAAGTACACGCAAGACTTGATCAAGCGGTTTGGGATGAAGGACGCCAAGCCCGCAAAGACTCCAATGGGAACGGATGGACACGTTGACCTCAACAAAGGAGGTAAGTCCGTTGATCAAAAAGCATACCGGTCTATGATAGGTTCCTTGCTTTACTTATGTGCTAGTAGACCGGATTTTATGCTTAGTGTATGCATGTGTGCTAGATTTCAATCCGATCCAAGGGAGTGTCACTTAGTGGCCGTGAAGCGAATTCTTAGATATTTAGTCGCTACGCCTTGCTTCGGGATCTGGTATCCAAAGGGGTCTACCTTTGACTTAATTGGATATTCAGACTCTGATTATGCTGGATGCAAGGTCGATAGGAAGAGTACATCAGGGACGTGCCAATTCTTAGGAAGATCCCTGGTGTCTAAGAGTTCTAAGAAACAAACTTCCGTTGCCCTATCCACGGCTGAGGCCGAGTATGTTGCCACAGGACAGTGTTGCGCGCAACTACTTTGGATGAGGCAAACTCTCTGGGACTTTGGCTACAATCTGAGCAAAGTCCCACTCCTATGTGATAATGAGAGTGCTATCCGCATGGCGGATAATCCTGTTGAACACAGCCGCACAAAGCACATAGACATCCGGCAACATACTCGGCATTGTGTTGTTTATTTATGGTGCTCGAGTTGTACAAGCACTCCTCGGACCTCACAAGTCCATTTGCAAGTGATGCACATATTTAGGGGGAGATGTGCTACAACTTGACCCTTTGAGACTAACCATGTGTTTGAGCTTGCTTGATTTAGTCTCAAAGGTGGATTGAAAGGGAAAGGTGGACTTGGACCATGAAAGACTTCCACTGCACTCCGATGAGAGGGTAACTTACTCCAAGTTCATCTCCATGTCTCTTATTGTCTTTTGCTCTTAATTGACAATTTTGGTGAGGCAATAAGGTTAAAAGGGCCAAGATTGATCTCGTTTTGGTGCTTGATGCCAAAAGGGGAGAAAATAAGGCCAAAGCAAGAAATGGATCAACTACCACTTGAGAATTTTGAAAATAGTAGAGTTAGAGTTTTTGTTTTGTCAAAATCCTCTTAATGTCTCTTCTTGTCAAAAGTTGGTCTCTTGTGGGGAGATTATTTGATTTTGGGAAAAAGGGGGAGTTTTTGAATCTTTGATCAATCTCTCTGAAATACCTTTCTCTATGCCTCAACAAGGGAATTTGACTTAGAGATAGGAAATTGAGTTTGATTTGCAAAAACAAACCAAGTGGTGGCAAAGAATGATCCAAATATGCCAAATTTGAATCAAAACAAATTCTTGTTCTCATTTGCATTGATGTTGCACTTCTATATGTTGCTTTTTGTTGTGTTGCCATAAATCACCAAAAAGGGGGAGATTGAAAGGGAAATGTGCCCTTGGGCCATTTCTAAGTATTTTGGTGATTAAGTGTCCAACACAAATGGTTATGTGTTTAACTATGCCAAATGGTGGACAAAGTGCAAATCAATACAAATGTATGATTCTAGACTTAGTACATTGGTTTTTGTGTACTAACATATTTGTCTAAGTGCTAGAATCAGAGAAAAGACAAAAGGAAAAAGAGTTGGTCTGGGTACACCGGACTGTCCGGTGCGCCAGGCTGGCGCTGATCAACTGGCCGCTCTCGGGAACTCGACGGCGGCGTACGACTAAAAATCACCGGACTGTCTGGTGGTGCACCGGACTGTCCGGTGAGCCAACGGTCGGCCACGCAATCCACGCATGACGCGTGGCCGAACCAACGGTCTGATGGGGGCACCGGACTGTCCGGTGTACACCAGACAGTGTCTGATGCACCAACGGCTCCAAAACTTCGACGGTCGGCTGCGCCAGAATAGGAAAGAGATCTGCATCGGACAGTGTCCGGTGGTGCACCGGACTGTCCGGTGCACCAGTCGACAGAAGGCAAGAATAGCCTTCCTGGATTGCTCTCAACGGTCCTAGCTGCCTTGGGGCTATAAAAGGGACCCTTAGGCGCATGAAGGAGAACACCAAGCACACTCTAAACATTCTTGATCATTCACACTCCGTCTTTGCGCACTCGATTGGCATTCTTAGTGATTTGAGCTCCGTGTTAGTGGTGAACCTTGTGTTATTCATTTGAGCTCAAGTCTTGGCTGTGTGTGTGCGTATTGTTGTGGATTTGTGTGTGTTGCTTTTTCCCACTCTTACATTTGTGCTTCTTTGTGATCATCTCATTGTAAGGGTGAGAGGCTCCAAGTTGTGGAGATTCCTCGCAAACGGGAAAGAGTAAAGGAAAAAGAACACCGTGGTATTCAAGTTGATCATAGGATCACTTGAAAGGAGTTGAGTGCAACTCTCGTCCATTGGGATGCCACAACGTGGACTAGGCAAGTGTTGTACTTGGCCGAACCACGGGATAAATCTCTGTGTCTCTTGTGCTTGTTCTCACTATGTCAATTGTGGTTCACAAGAGCTCTCCTTAGCCACTTGATTTCATTGTGCTAACACTTAACCAAGTTTGTGGCTTTAAGTTTCAAGTTTTTACAGGATCACCTATTCACCCCCCCTCTAGGTGCTCTCAGGTTCGTCGTGTTTCTCTCCACTCTTTCCCCGCCATTCTCCATCTCGTCGTTGGGAAGCCGTCTGCCCATTGCCGGCCTACTGTTTTTGTTTACCGTGAATAACATAGAAGCATTTGAGGTAGAATAAGGAAGTTTTGTGTGATACACCTATAATTTGTAAATAATTGTGTATCAACCTGTGTAGCAGGTTCCTTATTAAATGAGTATTTCAGCTCAAATAGAATGAAGTTGTTTGTTAATTTCATGAATTCATGACGAACAATTTTGATTAATGGTTTTTTTATCAATTCCCATATTTAAGTTAATTTGTATAATGGACTAAGCGTAGTATTTATAAATAAAGAATTAAAAAGAAATTGTAGGCCATATTTTTATACTAAAATGGTAGATAAATAATCGCATCCTTGATTATAAAATGTAAATTAGTTTTTTTATTAAGTATATGCACGTATGTAAGTGATGTTAGTAAAATACATTAGAGTTGTGTAAAATATTAAAATAGGTCAAGTCATGTTTGATTTTTTTAAATATAGTTTATATTATTGAACGTAATTTCCTTATTAGTGAATTGTATCATTTGTTCCTAAAATGAAATTAAAGTAATTAATAAATTAATTATCTTATCTCATAGATTGTTAATTAAATTTATATCTCAAATGTTCATAATTAGTTATTTAGATCTGATTAGTCATTTTATTGAATTTAGTCCATGTTATATATCACTTGTTTTATCCAAAAGGAATAAAATGAAATAATTAGTATTTCTAATTTTCAAGCTAAATTTACGGTTTGATTTACATTATAGTTACGAATCAACTTTTATTCTTGGGTGTCTTCCTTTGATAAGCATGATTTGTATAATGTATGTTTTATTGTTTGTTCAATGGCGTATATTTATGTAATGGTGCGTGTTTATTTATTGGTGAATGATTTGTTTTGTATGTATGATACGTGAATCGATATTAGAAGTTGACTGTGTGATAGACGAACCGAATTTGTTTGAGGACAAACCGCAAGACACTTTTGAGCAAGGCAAGTGGATTCTCCCTCTGCATACTCTTTTTGTACCCAATCAATGCATATAATAATGTTTACTTTTTGATATACTGCATAATTTGACGAGTTTTACCTAATTAAAGATTTTCTAGATTTACCAACTGTATTCCTTGTTTACCCTTGAAAATTATTAAGCTTTGCAAATTTGTGATACCGCTCAACTTAATAATTTTGATGTCACTCATTAATTGATATTAATGTTCCAAAATTGAAATTGGCAATTATGATATTAACCCGATGGTTAAAACAACATTATTTCAAATTAACTGGAACATGGAGTGACCACCCAGGATAACAGTGCAACCACGAGTGTTATCATGGCTTTGGCTTTGATAATTAGCTTTATATGCTTAGTGTCTGGCAACCTTACCTGAAATATGGGCAAGAGGGGGAGCGGTAGTGGTGGCAGCTCACGTTAACATGGGGACGTATTCTTGGCTAAGTTACCTCACCCAGAGGGCCTCCACACCGACTTTAGAAACCTTAGCGGGTTGCTTCGTATTAAGTATATTTTGTGAAAGCCACATAATGGATCCCTAGCCATTCACCTTGGTAGTGTTTACGGGTCCGATCAACCCAGGCTAGATGGGATACATGGCTTGTGGGTAAAGGTGTACCACCTCTGCAGAGTGTAAAACTGATATATCAGTCGTGCTCCCAGTTATGAGCAGCCTGGACTCCTCACATGATAATTGAACTTGAAGATGGAAATAAATTGAGATCCGATGATCTGTCAATAGTTTGCTTAAGTGGTTTCACTTAAGTGTTTTTGTTATACTCATATTCTTTTGTTTAAATGGGATACCTGGGATTCACACTTATTAGTAAGACAGGTGTTGTTAATAAAATGTTGACCAACTAAAATGCTTACTGCTCAATCTTAGCCTCACCTTGTTATACCTGCATTAATTTTTTCCCCACTTGCTGAGCCCCGACCATAAGTGAGCTCATCCTTGCTAATATTTTGATCAGAGGGTGATGCTGGAGACTTTGATGGAGATTTTGACGACAATGAATTCTAAGTCTAACGATGCGCCGGTCATCTTCTCGTGGGAGATTGCCCCTGTTATTTAATTCCGCCTTACTTTGATGTGATACTTGTTAAAGATACAATGATTCAGATGATGTAATAAAGTATTCTACTCTCTTTACGCCTTTATTGCATTGTCTTTTGATATATTACACTTGTGACGTCAACATATGTGTGGAAATAGATCTTGGCACACATATGGTATGCGCTCGGTTCTGCCCTCTGGGACCGGGTGTGACAGAAGTGGTATCAGAGGGTGATGCTGGAGATTTTGACGACAATGAATTCTAAGTCTAACGATGTGTCGGTCATCTTCCTGTGGGAGATTGCCCCTGTTATTTAATTCCGCCTTACTTTGATGTGATACTTGTTAAATATACAATGATTCAGATGATGTAATAAAGTATTCTACTCTCTTTACGGCTTTATTGCACTGTCTTTTGATATATTACACTTGTGACGTCAACATATGTGTGGAAATGGATCTTGGCACACATATGGTATGCGCTCGGTTCTGCCCCCTGCGACCGGGTGTGACAGAAGTGGTATCAAAGCTATGCTGACCCTAGGTTATAGGTGTACACTCGGGCCACCCGGCCCGGCCCAAGCCCGAAAAGACCCGTAATTGCTTAAACGTGCCGGGCTCATTTCCGGCGGCCCAAAATTATAAAAGCCTAAAATTCACATTAGGGCCCGAAATTCAATTTTTGGCCCGAAATTCAGTTTTTTGTCCCGAAATTCACATCAGAGCCCGAAATTCATATCAAATTTAATAAAACAAATAAAAGATAAGACAAATAAATTTGACCAAAAGCAAACTTAATATTTGTATTAAGTTACTAGAGCTATGAAATGACTACCTCGTTTACAAATCATTTTGTTAGAAAAAAAGAGTATAATCAGCTCTATATAAAGTTCGTAAGTTTAGTTCATTATCTAATGTTCACAACAAAAATAAAATTACATCACATACTCTAATTCAAAGCTACAAAAAACATCTAACTAACATTATCTCTACCTTTGTGTTCTTTATCAAGTACATGAAAGTGTGGAATGAAGTGTGATTTTAATAAATATATGGGCCTTTTCGTGCCTCTATATGGGCCATTTCGTGTCTGCCTTAAACGGGTCGTGCTCGTGCCCGCCCATAGGCCACGACCTCGGCCCAAACTCGGCCCGATATATCGGGCCGTGCCGACCCGGCACTAAAATATTTCGTGTCGTGTCGTGCCTGGCCGTGCTTTTTTCGTGCTTCGAGCCGGCCCATCAGGCCCGGCACAAATGTACACCTATACCCTAGGTCGTTAGATTAGTTAGAAATGGAAAGCCTAGTTTGTTCAAAACTTGCTAATTTCATTCTTATAAAATTATTTTATCAGCCTTACCTATATAAAATTTCAACTAAGTTGACATTTCTCTTGTAGATGGTTCGTACTCTCCAAACTACCCGGGTCAACACCAACTATGCCCCTCCGCCCCGACAAATCCCTGTCTACCCAGTGGTAGTCGAGGAAGTTCCGGTGGATCTCCCTCACATTCGAGTAGAGAATGGAGTCATCCTGGAGGACAGCTCGGAGGAACAGCTGCCGACGCCCACCCCGTTGGCAGAATCACTGCCCTTCGCAACTAGGTCATCGACATCAGCACCGCCTGCACCAGCCGTTCAAGCTCCTGCACCCGGAGGCGACAACCTAGATGACTCTGGGGACGATGATGACGAGGATGGCGATGACGCTGACGAAGAGGAACATGTCAACGAAGAAGCCAACTACGCCCAGCAGGACTACTTCATGGGGTTTGGGCCTGTCGTCAAACATTACACATCAATGTTCGAGACAGGGCACTTCCCCAACCTGCTGCAAGATGTGCTGCACGTGCTAGGAACCTATGTCTGCCCCTTGTACGAAACAAGGCGAGTGAGCGAGCCTCCCCGGGCTTGCTACTACATCACTCGCATCCACGTCAGGGTGATGGATGCAGGGGATAGGGGATTCAGGACTCTGTCTGCCCATGAGTCCCTGACACCGCTATCCACCTACGCTGCTTCGGTCAGCGATGCTGCCAGACCAACTTTGTGGTCTCTTAGCCACACCTACCGGTAGCAGCTGCATGACACGAGGTTCAGGCATCTTCCTCTGCGTCTGAGTGGAGGAAGCCAGACCAGCATCGTTCCAGGTGGAGCTGGTGAAGATCGTCTCAACACCGACCTGGACAGTGCCACCCTGGATCTCTCTAGGGTGCACTTGGAGTTGGAGGATGCCCATGCCAGGATTGTAGTCCTGGAAGCCCAACTTCAAGGACGGGACCCGCCTGAAGCCCAGGTCCCCGCCATGGCGTTGTCTCCTCCCCGCAAGAGGCTTCGCTATGGGGAGCCCGGATCCATCACTAGGCTACTTTAAGTGTTTTAAGTTATGATGTAATAAGATAGTCTTCGCGTCAGACGTTGAACACTCTTTTAAGTTATCTTATTAATAATGACAACCATGTGATGGTGTTGGTTGATATGTTTGAGTTGGATTTTTGTTTGAGTACAATGGTCTTATGGAATGATGGCCATAAGAGCATATAAAAAACACATAAACTTAGGATATTCTTCTCTAGAATCTTTTCTACTCCTCACTTTTCTAAGAGGTTCACTTTCTAACCAATCAGATGGTGAACGCTCGCCAAGGAAACAACAACAACAGGAACCAGCATGGTCAACAGATACCACCACCACCACCGAACCCTAATATGCAACAGTTCATCGCCACCCAGATGCAGCTTCTGCAAGGTCTCACTGCATCTGTGCAACAGATTCAGCAGAACTAGCTGAATCAACAGCATCAGCAACAACAGCAGAATGCACTCCCGGCTAGAGATAAGCACCGGGATTTTATGAGCCATCACCCGCCAACTTTCTCTCACGTGGTTGATCCTTTGGATGCCGATGACTGGCTCAAGGTCATTGGAAAGAAGCTGGATATCACCTAGTGCAACGATCGGGAGAAGGTCTTGTACGCCTCGGGAAGACTCGAGGGAGCCACGTCCGATTGGTGGGATGCCTTCATAGTGGCACACCCCAATGCGGATACTATAACCTGGCAGGAGTTCCAAGCGAACTTCCACGCTCATCATATTCCCTCGGGAATTATGAAGCTGAAGAAGAAGGAGTTTCTTTCCCTTACTCAAGGGAATATGACTGTCAGTGAGTATCGTGATCGCTTCACTCAGCTTTCACACTACGCCCCTGAAGAAGTGGATATGGATGAGAAGCGCCAAGAGCGTTTCTTGGAAGGATAGATTGGACCTCTAAACTATCAGCTGCAGAGTCATACCTTCCCCAACTTCCAGACTCTATTGAACAAGGCAATTGGCCTTGAAAGTAAAAGAAGGGAACTGTCTGACCACAAAAGGAAGTTCCAAGGTCAGTCCAGCAGGAACACCCGCCCAAACAACGCTCAAGGTTCACAGTTCCGCTCTAGAAATTAGAGTGGAAGTAATTATCAAGTGCAACACTCTGGACAACAAGGCCAGAGAAACAATCAAAGCCAGAACCAGCAAAGGAGCAACTCTCAAACCAACCATAGGTTTGGTGGGAGTTCACAGAATCGTCAAGGTGGCGCCATGAACACGCAGGCCAGAAGCAACAACGCACCAGTCCAACCTAATGGTTGTTTCAAGTGCGGTGAGCTTGGTCATTATGTTAACAACATCCCAAGGCACAACCATCAGACACCTCAGAAGAGCAGCACTCAGAGGAATGACCAGAACACCCCTGCTCGTGGATCTACATAGAACAAGACTCCGCAGAACCAGAGTAGAGGAAGAGTCAACCATGTGACAGCATAGACTGTGCCTGAGGATGACGACGTAGTGTATGGTATGTTCCTTAATAACTCCATACATGCATCAATTTTATTTGACTCTGGAGCATCGCATTCATTTATAACTGAGTCATTTGTGGAAAAACATAACATACCAAAGTACCCCCTTAAGAAGATGTTACACATTAGTTCACTAGGAGGTGACATGAAGGCCACACACTCATGCCTCCATGTTAATCTCAAGATTCAAGGAATAGATTTTTCAGTCAACCTAGTGGTCCTAGGATCCAACGGTATTGATGTGATTCTTGGATGCGACTGGTCGAAAAGTTGTGATGGAGTGATACAGTGTGCCAACGGAACAATTACATTGACAAGTCCTCAAGGTGAAAGAGTTCAAGTTAGCACAGACATGTCAGCAAATGCAAAAGGGGAGACAATGATAAATCACTTGGAAGAAAGTCCTTGGAAAATATCAAGGTAGTGTGTGAATACCCAGACGTATTTCCGGAGGAATTACCAGGTATGCCACCTGACCGTGATATAGAGTTTCCTATTGAATTATTACCCGGAACTGCACCTATCTCAAAAAGACATTATAGAATGGATGTCAAAGATTTAGTAGAACTGAAGAAACAAATAGAAGAATTACTAGAAAAATGTTTCATTCTCCCAAGTTCATCCCCTTGGGGAGCCCCAGTTCTATTTGTGAGCAAGAAAGATGGTTCGAGGAGAATGTGTGTTGATTATAGAATTTTGAATGAAGTAACCATCAAGAATAAATACCCATTACCTCAGATTGAAGATTTATTTGATCAGATGAAGGGAGCTAAGATATTCTCGAAGATAGATCTAAGGTCGGGATATCACCAGTTAAAGATCCAAGCAGATGATGTACCCAAGACAGCCTTCACTACGAGATATGGATTATATGAGTTTTTGGTCATGTCGTTTGGACTGACTAACGCACCGGCATACTTTATGAATTTGTTGAATAAAGTATTCATGGAATATCTGGATCAGTTTGTGGTCATATTCATTGACGACATACTGATATACTCTCCGAATGAAGAAACACATGAAGATCATCTAAGGCTAGTCCTACAAAAGCTTCATGACAACCAATTGTATGCAAAGTTCTCGAAGTGTGATTTTTGGTTGAAGGAAGTTGCTTTCTTAGGACATATTGTTACTGATGGTGGAATTAAAGTGGACCCAGGAAAGATAAGTGAGATACTAAATTGGAAGCAACCAAAGGATGCGTCCAAGATCAGAAGTTTTCTTGGATTGGCAGGATACTACAGAAGATTTATTAAAGGTTTTTCCAAGTTAGTGAAACCTCTTACCTCACTACTGGAGAAAGGTAAAGAGTTTAAGTGGGATGAAGCATGCCAGAATTGTTTTGAAGAACTCAAGAAAAGGTTAACCGCTGCACCAATATTGGTAATGCCAGACATTCACAAGGGATTTGATGTGTATTGCGATGCATCACACCTTGGACTTGGATGTGTGCTAATGCAAGAAGGAAAAGTAATAGCCTATGCTTCAAAACAGTTGAGAAAGCATGAGAAGAATTATCCTACGCATGATTGGAACTAGCTGTCGTAGTGCATGCTTTGAAGATTTGGAGACACTATATGATTGGAAAGAAGTGCAAAATCTTCACGGATCACAAAAGCTTGAAATACATATTCACTCAGAAAAAACTCAATCTAAGACAGAGAAGATGGCTTGAGTTGATCAAAGACTATGATTTGGAAATACAATATCACCCAGGAAAAGTAAATGTAGTGGTTGATGCTTTGAGTCGTAAGGGTCAAGTGAACAACATCACTACTCATTTGATGTCACAGGAATTGTGATGGGAAATGGAACAACTCAACCATGGAATGCTCAATAATATGGAAGCAACAATTTTGGAAGTTGAATCTACTTTGGAACAAGAGATTCGTAAAGGACAAGAAGCTGATGAGAAAATTAAGGAAATTAAAACTTTGATTGGGTTGGGTAAAGCCCTAGATTTCACGGAAGATGATCAAGGCACAGTATGGTTTAAAAAGAGAATCTGTGTACCGGAAATCGAACACCTTCGCCAACTTATTTTGAGAGAAGCTCATGATTCGGCTTACTCTATTCACCCTGGGAGTACAAAGATGTACCAGGATCTAAAGGAAAAGTATTGGTGGTACGGTTTGAAAAGGGATGTTGCTACTCATGTTGCATTGTGCGACGTGTGTCAGCGAGTTAAAGTCGAACACCAAAGACCAGCAGGATTGCTACAACCTCTCAAGGTACCGGAATGGAAATGGGAAGAAATCGATATGGATTTCATAGTTGGACTACCCCATACTCGGGATGGCTATGATTCAATATGAGTCATAGTAGACAAGTTGACTAAAGTGGCACACTTTATACCTGTGAAGACAACTTACTCTGGAGCCCAGTTGGCAGAGTTATACATGTCGAGGATTGTTTGTCTGCATGGAGTACCGAAGAAGATCGTATCAGATCGAGGAACCCAGTTTACCTCGCGCTTTTGGAAAAGACTACATGAGTCCATGGATACCAAGCTAAACTTTATTTCAGCTTATCATCCGCAAACGGATGGGCAAACAGAAAGAACAAACCAAGTGTTGGAAGATATGCTAAGAGCTTGCGCTCTAAAGCATGGTAGAAGCTGGGATAAAAGTTTGCATTATGCAGAATTCTCGTATAACAACAGTTATCAGGCAAGTCTAAAAATGGCACCATTTGAGGCACTTTACGGACGAAAGTGTAGAACACCGCTTTATTGGAATCAGACCGGAGAAAGTCAAGTATTTGGTCTAGAAATTCTCCAAGAAGCTGAAAAGCAAGTGCAGATTATTAGAGAAAATTTGAAGATAGCACAGTCAAGACAGAAAAGCTATGCTGATAATAGACGAAGAGAGTTGATGTTTGAAGTAGGAGACTTCGTATACCTTAAAGTTTCACCAATGAGGGGAATGAAAAGGTTTAAGGTTAAGGGAAAATTATCTCCTCGCTATATTGGCCCATTCAAGATTATGGAAAGAAGAGGTGAAGTAGCCTACCAGTTAGAGCTACCCGATAGTTTATTGGACGTGCATGACGTATTTCACGTGTCACAACTCAAGAAGTGCTTCAGAGTACCGGAGGAACAGTTACCCATGGAAGAACTGAATGTCAATGAGGATTTGACTTATTCGGAGTACCCTGTCAGAATTTTGGAAGCATCTCACAGAATTACGCGGAGTAAAGTCATTAACATGTGCAAAGTTCAGTGGAGTCATCATTCGGAAGATGAGGCCACTTGGGAAAGAGAAGATGAACTCAGAGCAGAATTCCCCCAGTTATTCTCAGAAGTTTCTTAATCTCGAGGACGAGATTCTTTTAAGAGGGGTAGGTTTGTAACACCATAAAAGTCATCAACTAAAAATAATGAATTTAGTTATTCCGGTAATTAGGATAATAAATTTTATTCAAAGCGATGGTTATTTATTTGCACTCTCGATCATTTTTCTTTATGTGCGCATGATTGATTATCGGATGTTTTATAGCAATTCTTCTTAAAGGAAAATTCTAGTGATTAATATAATAATTAAATAATATAATGGTTATTAGTCTAAAAATAAATATTTTATTTATAAATAGTTTTGGTGAATTTTTATGAATTTATGAGCTATTTAAATATGCAGTTCAAATTTTAAAAAAAGGACAAAACCCTAACCTAACCCTAAGGGCCACTAGAGATCCAACTCTCCACACACGCCGCGCCCTCCTCCTCCCCAAGCCATCGCCGCTCCCTGCTACTTCTCTCTCTCCTTCTCTCCCTCGCTCCTCTCTGTCGCGCGCCTAGCCGTCCCCGCGACGACCCGCGCTAGGCCGCAACGCCCAGCGGACCGGCCGACCCCGACCGGCCCTGGCCCCGCGCAGCAGCCTCTGCCGAGCCGCCCTTCCCCGACGCACCTGCACCGACCGCAGCCGCACGCGCCCAGGCGTGCCCTGCACGGAGAGCCGCCCCAACCCGACCGCGCCCGAAGCGCCGAAGCCGTGCGCGCAGCGAGCCCTGCTCCGTGGCTCCATGTACCCCGTTCGTCTCGAACATTGATGGAGCATGAACTCTTCCGTTGCTACCTCCCTCCATTACTCTCGTTTGAAACCAACGCATCGATGGCCTCCTTGAAGACGTCTGTCGGCGTTTCGAGACTGGGGGGTCCCTCGGGCCGACGAGTGAATGTCGCTGCGTGCCCCAGCCCAGATGGGTCGAGCGCGTGGGCGAGCGCGAAGGGGGGAAGGAGCGAGGCGGCCGGTGACCGGCGTGAGAGAGGTAGGAATCCCGCGGCCTTCGTGTTCGTCCTGCGCCCAGGTCGGGTGCGCTTGCAGTAGGGGGTTACAAACGTCCACGCGGGAGAGGGAAGCGAGCGGCCCCAAGAGAGCGCCTGTCCCGTCCTCGTCCCCGCGCGGCCAACCCTCTCTAAGAGGGCCCTGGTCCTTCCTTTTATAGGCGTAAGGAGAGGATCCAGGTGTACAATGGGGGTGTAGCAGAGTGCTACGTGTCTAGCGGGGGAGAGCTAGCACCCTAAGTACATGCCGATGTCGCAGCCGGAGAGATCTTGGCACCCAGCTGGTGTGATGTCGTGGCCGTCGGAGGAGCGACGGAGCCTGGCGGAGGGACAGCTATCGGAGCGGTTGAGTCCTTGCTGACATCCTCCTGCTTCCGTAAGAGAGATGAGAGCCGCCGTCGTCACAGAGCATGCGGGGCGCCATCATTGCCTATCTGGCGGAGCTAGCCAGATGGGACACCGGTCTTGTTCTCTGCGGCCCGAGTCAGCTCGGGGTAGGGTGATGATGGCGCTTCCTGTTGACGTGGCTGGCCTGCGCCCTAGGTTGGGCGACGTGGAGGCTCCTCCGAAGCCGAGGTCGAGTCTGTCTTCCATGGCCGAGGCCGAGCCCGAGCCCCTGGGTCGGGCGAGGCGGAGGTCGTTCGGCAGAGGCCAGGGCGGAGTCCGAGCCCTGGGGTCGGGCGAAGCGGAGTTCGTCGTCTTCTGGGGCTGAGCCCGAGCCCGAGCCCTGGGGTCGGGCGGAGTGGAGTTCGCCGTCTTCCGGGACTTAGCCCGAGTCCGAGCCCTGGGTCGGGCGGAGCGGAGTTCGCCGTCTTCCGGGACCTAGCCCGAGTCCGAGCCCTGGTGTGACGGAACCTCCCAAGTAATTAGGCCCACCGACAGTTGTCCTTGTCCAACGGACCTCAGACAACCCTGTAGGTGCCCCTAAACTACTTGACAAGCTCGGTATCTTTCCTTACCTTACCAGGAACGTCTCACCCGTCTTGCAGACATTACAGAACATCGGAGATAAAGAAATGCGGAAGCGAATTACATAACTTACCTTTATTTTAAAAGCAAGCTTGAGTTATTTTATTACAGACCAGAGCTAAAAGTGAGTGCAGAGTAGTAATATTATACAAACCAAGGGAGGCACAAACTCCTCCCGATAAGCTATAAGCAAAAGATCCTAAGTGGAGGACCGAGTCCTCCCGCACTTCAGTCTTGTTTTTCTTCTTTGGGAACCACCTTGGCACAGAAGCAGCAAAAGTCTGCTACTTCCTCACCTAAAAACAACGAAGGGATAAACCCTGAGTATGAAATTACTCAGCAAGTCTTACCCGACTAAAGAAAAGACTCTCAAGGGTATGCTGGTTATATGGGAGTCAAGGTAAGGCTTTTCAATAATCAATGACTCTGTTTTGCAGAAATGCTTACTACAGTGGATCCTAAAAAATCCAATTTTATTTGTCAAGTTAAGTAAAATTACCTGCACTAGAGTTCTTTCTACCCTAGTTCAATCACTGGTCCTGCACTAGCCAATTTCTTAACAAAAGCCCATCGTCTTTAGTGGAATGCTACGTGTAGGGCAGCGACCAAGTCTTCATAACCGCGAAGGTACGGCGATCAGAATCGATTATACTCAGCTGAGGATCTCCAATCACACGACATATGTAGCACTTAACCCTTGCATATGTCAACCCGCCACCGGGGTTCTTAAGATCGGATCAGGTTCACGCAAACCGAGAGCACAGATACACCACCGTCCAGCCTCTTGCCACGAAGGGTACACTCTACTCTCGCCACCGCTCCACGCCCATTTCGTGTTATCTTATTCCGGCCTTAGTCTGCCCGAGGCAAGGCTTACCCATGACGAGGCATGTGACCAGTTAAAGGGTCCTCGATCATCAAGCCTACATCGACAAGGTCCTTAATTGACTCAGACGGAGACACTACACCGAGACTCTCTTCTCGTGCAAGTCACCCGCCCGGTCTCAACTTAATTATTTCAAACCCAAAGTTTGGTACCTGGCAGAGGTACATCTTTTCCGATGTTGAACCTATCAAGGCCTTTGATAGATCCATCATCAAGTTTTATTTTCGAGAAACATCCCACCCACTTTTGCCACATCATACTTTGTAAAAACAAAACCTTTTGTTTTTCTAAAGCAAAGCTAAGCATCAAAAAGCTTTTGTAAAACAGGTGATCAAGGAAGGTAATCAAATTCAAGGAAGGCAATGTAGGAATGGTTTTATCAATCAACTCCTATCACCTAATGCAGCAATCAAGTGAGAAAGATTTTAAAACAGCAAGGAAGGTGGCAAATGCACCGGGGCTTGCCTTCGTTCACTGGTGATTCGGGTTCGGATCCACAGATATCGAAGTAGAAACTATTCCCGGCCTGGGATTCCAAAGGTGGTGGTGTCCTGTCTTCGGTGACTTCTATCTCTTCTTCACGTTCTAATCATAACCATACATAAGTATAAGAATGGATGCCATGGGATGCTCATGAGGATGCAAAGATAATATAAACTTATTATCTATGTCTTGAATACAACTTTCCTTCACGGAGTTCCGGGAACTTAGGGTTTCCGGAGTCGGTAAAGGAGTTCATAGGGCAGGGGGGTGTTTTGGGGTTTGGTGATCAAACAAGGTCCAAATCAATTCAAATCCTACCCAAGGCTTCTAAATATTATGAGGAACTCATATAAAAATTTTGAGCATTTTTGGAATTACCATTTGTTTTCTAAAAATCCATAACCAACATTTTTAACCACTTTAAATACCCTAAAATTTCTTACTTCCACTAAAAATCACAAACTTATTTTTACTAAATTCTAGGGAAAATAACAAGCCTAGGAAAATTAGTTTCACAATTTTATCATTTTTCTATAATTTTCTACATATTTCTAAAGTTCTTTTGAAAAAGAAAAGGGAAAAGGGTTGAACAGTGTTGGGCTGGTTTCAGCTCAGCGGCCCAGTCCAGAGAGGAAAGGCGCCCACGCGCGCCCGCGCCCTGGCGGCTTTGCAGAAAGGGCCCCGAGTTTTTGACTAACTGTGAACGAGTTCAGTTACTATTTGTATCAGTCACTGACAAATTGCACCGGGGTCCCTGAGGTTCTATTTCTCCATAGGTGAGGTCCCTGACGACGGCAGCGCACGGAGGAGCTCCGGCGAGCGCGTAGACCGGCCGAGCGGGGCCACGACCGGTGCTCAGCTGCGGCCTAAACCAAATTCATAACCTAGCGAATGTTTCCCCTAGGTTAATTTGAAGAATGGTGCCCTAATTTGCCCTGACCACGGCAACCGTGAGTATTGCGGCTAGGTGGTCGCGTTCCCGGCGACCAGAGGATTCTCAATCCAATTGCATGCGTCGGTGAGTTTGAGGGAAGCTTAAGGATGCTAAAACGAGATTAGAGAGGGCGTGATCGGACCTGGGGAGGGCTGGGCACGACGAGCTTGGGTTCACGGCGTTCTTCAACCGGTTTGGGGGAAATTCCAAATTCAAGTTCTCTGGTGGGGGGTTTGGGATGCAGGTGGGTGCAGTAGATGCTTGGATGCATGGCGGAGCTGAGGGTACGGTCAATTTATAGCGCCCGCGGGCGGTGGTGCTCAATTTGGCCGAGCCACGCGGCGGTCGGAGGTGAAGAAGAAAGCACTGGCCGCGTGAATTCGTGGCCAACGGCGTGGCAAGCTCACCGGCGATGATGGGACAGCCTTAAGGTGTCACGGTGGTGCGGTGGAAAGGCTAAGCCACGCGGCACATGGCCGGGAGGCGGCGGTCACCGGCGAGGTAATCCACTCAGCCGCAAAGAGGGAGAGAGGGCCACGGGGGTCACCGGAGTGATCGCCAGCGCACGGGCGGTGAAGATCTTTTACCCCACAAGGTTATCCATTAGCTATGAGCGCGAATCCGGACGGCGGCAGCACGAATCACGGCGGAGGGAGCCGTCGGCGGTGAGGACAGCCGCGCTGGCGGTCTGATCCCTATTGAGCATTGTACCATGGCAGTCACCAATTCAGAGCGACTGACAGAGCACATTGGAGCATCATTTTCTCTGATTTTCAGATGGCAACACACCCAGTGATCTATAGCAAAGTTGTAGTGCTATAATCCATCTATCATTTTGCTACAATGTGTACTCACAAAAGGTCACTGGATCCCCTTCAAAACCGAACTCAAAGTTCATGTCATAACACTGTTAATCTGTATTTCAGACTTCAGGCAGCCTGACAGTCCATCTTTGATGGGGTTTTTCTCCAAATTTCTCATAAGACCATGGCTTGAACCCTTAAACAAAGTTGTTCTCCTATGATTGGGCTACAAACTTGATGTGGTGACCTAGGGCAAAAACCCTATAATTTGAAAGATGCAAAGCTCCAAAGTTGAGCCAATTCTCTGATTTTCAGACTTAGAATAGAACTCAAATGAGGTCCATTTTGCATTTAAGTCCAAAACTTAGGGTTTGGCTTTCAAGTCCACATATTTGTGAACCAATTGACTTAAAATACTTATTTGGCTTGGTTTTTGCACTTTAACCCAAAAGTGGGCTAATTTTGCACATAAGCCCCTAGGGTTTGGTTTTAGGGTCTTCCAGGGTTCCAATTAGGGTTTCTGGTATCCCAGGGGTATAAAAGTGATTCAAGTTTATTCTTAGGGTCATTTTATGACTTTTACCCTAAAGTTTTTAGGTTTTCTTAACTTGGGTTAAGTTTTACCCCTTTAATCCCTATTTAGGGTTAAATTCCCTATCCAGGGTCCTATTTGCAAAACACTTAAACAATACAACTTGTTTGAAATTTTTGCTTAGTGAATGCATTCTAGGTGTATCAAACATATGCAATGTCAATGCTTATGATGCCATGCTCAAATTTTAGTTATAGTAACACCAGGGGTGTTACATCCTTCCCCCCATAAAAGAATCTCGTCCCGAGATTAAGAATCCTAGGGTAGGTAATGGTAAAGGAAACACATCCCATTTTTATTTCTTAAGTTTTGGTACAAGGCAGGGGTGATGTGGGGGTCACTTCTTTATTACAAGAGCTATACAGGCTTTACAATTTACATGAGGCTAGGAAGCCTGGGAAATTCTTATCTAAGAAGTCTTGGGTTTCCCATGTAGCCTCATCTTCAGAATGCTGGTTCCACTGTATCTTGTAGAACTTGAGAGTCTTTCTCCGGGTAACCCTGTCCTTTTGATCCAGAACTCGAATGGGATGTTCCGAGTATGTTAAATCTGGTTCCAGGACAACATCAGTCACTTCAATGGTTCGATCAGGAACCCGAAGACACTTCTTCAATTGTGACACGTGGAACACATTATGCACAGCAGACAATGTTTCGGGGAGCTGAAGTCGGTATGCCACTGGTCCACATTGCTCAAGCACCAGGAATGGGCCAATGTACCTGGGTGCAAGTTTCCCTCTAACCCCAAAACGCGATACACCTTTCATTGGTGAGACCTTCAGGTAAACATAGTCTCCTTCCAGGAAATATAAGGGCATTCGCCGTGTGTCTGCATAACTCTTCTGACGAGCTTGTGCCTTCTTCATATTATAAATAATTTTCTGAACCTTATCCTCGGCCTCTTTCACCATATCAGGCCTAAAGAAGCACCTTTCACCAGGTTCAGACCAGTTTAGCGGAGTTCGACACCGTCGTCCATATAGCGCTTCGAAGGGTGCCATCTTGATACTTTCTTGATAGCTATTGTTATATGAAAACTCCGCCAAAGGCAAACATTCATCCCATTTCGGTGAGAAATCCAGAACACATGCTCGCAGCATATCTTCAAGTATTTGGTTCACTCTCTCAGTCTGTCCACTGGTTTGAGGATGATAGGCCGAACTGTGGAGTAACTTAGTACCCAGGGATTTATGAAGTTCTTCCCAGAATTTGGATACAAATTGTGGTCCACGATCTGACACTATAGTCTTTGGGACACCATGCAAACTGAGAATACGGGCGATGTATAACTCTGCATAGGTAATGATGGGATATTTTACTTTGACAGGGAGGAAGTGGGCGATCTTGGTAAGTCGATCAATGATAACCCAAATAGAGTCATATCCTTTTGCGGTTCTGGGCAATCCCACAATAAAGTCCATACTGATGTCTTCCCATTTCCATGTTGGGATTGGCAAAGATTGTAATGGACCAGCAGTTTTCATGTGTATGGCCTTGACACGTCTGCAAGTGTCACACTTAGCCACATAGCGTGCAATTTCGATCTTCATCTTAGTCCACCAGTAATGTTGTTTTAAGTCTTGATACATCTTAGTGCTTCCGGGATGAATAGAATAGCGACTAAGATGTGCCTCATCAAGAATTTGCTGGCGGAGTTCTTCGTTCTTTGGCACTACTATGCGGTTTTTAAACCATATCACACCTTGATCGTCTTCCTTGAAACACTTGGCTACTCCAGCCTTTATCTTCTCTCGTATGTGCTTCATACCCAGATTATCCTTTTGAGCATCAATTATTCTTTGCAAAATGATTGACTCAAGCTTTAGCTGATTTAAAGTCCCTTGTTGGATGATCCCCAGGTTTAGCTTTTCCATTTCTTGACACAAAGTGTTCTCGGAGGTCTTCGCCATAAGACAGTGGCAGGAGGTCTTACGACTCAGCGCATCTGCTACCACATTGGCTTTGCCTGGGTGATAATGGATCTCCAGTTCATAGTCTTTAATGAGCTCAAGCCATCGTCTTTGCCTCATATTTAATTCTGACTGGGTGAAGATGTACTTCAAACTTTTATGATCTGTATATATGTGACAGATATTTCCCAGCAGATAGTGACGCCAAATCTTTAGGGCATGAACCACAGCAGCTAGCTCCAGATCATGAGTTGGATAATGCTCCTCATGTCGGCGCAACTGCCTTGAAGCATACGCAATTACTCGGCCCTCTTGCATTAGTACACAGCCGAGCCCACTGCCAGATGCATCACAATATACATCAAAAGGCTTAGTGATGTCAGGTTGAGCCAATACCGGAGCAGTGGTCAATAGTGTCTTCAGTTGCTCAAAGGCTTCATTACACTTAGAAGACCAATTGAACTTAATGTCATTCTTCAATAAACTGGTGATTGGCTTCACAAGCTTAGAAAAATCTGGTATGAATCTGCGATAATACCCAGCTAGTCCAAGAAAACTCCGGACTTGGTGAACAGTTGTTGGGGGTTTCCACTCCAGAATATCTTTGACCTTGCTAGGATCTACCGCAATTCCTTTAGCCGATAACACGTGCCCCAAAAATTGAATTTCTTCCAGCCAGAACGCGCACTTGCTGAACTTGGCATATAGCTGGTGTTCCCTTAGGCGCGTCAATACAATCCGTAAATGCTGAGCATGGTCTTCTTCATTCTTGGAATATATCAAGATATCGTCGATGAAGACTACCACGAACTTGTCCAACTCGGGCATGAACACCGAGTTCATCAAATAGGTGAAGTGGGCAGGAGCATTTGTGAGCCCGAAAGACATTACCAGGTATTCAAACAATCCATACCGCGTAGTAAACGCGGTCTTCGGTATATCCTCGGGCCGAATACGGATTTGATGATAGCCCGACCTGAGATCAATTTTGGAAAATACCCTCGCCCCAGTCAGTTGATCAAATAAGATGTCGATCCTTGGAAGAGGGTACTTATTTTTGATGGTGACCTCATTCAGGGGTCGATAATCCACGCACATTCGCAAGGTTTGATCCTTCTTCTTAACAAAAATGGCGGGACAACCCCACGGGGACGAGCTTGGCCGGATGAATCCCTTATTCAGTAGATCTTGTAATTGAATCTTCAGTTCCGCCAACTCATTAGGGGGCATACGGTACGATCTTCGGGAGATGGGAGCCGTACCGGGCTTTAGCTCAATTACGAATTCTACATCTCTTTCAGGGGGCAGTCCAGGCAAATCTTCCAGAAATACATCTGGAAACTCACATACTACCGGAATGTTCTTGATCTCCGGTACAATGGCTTCATATACTCTACCAGAAGTTTTGGCTGGATTGGTTACGGGGAGAGTCAAAAGAATCTCTTCTTGATTATAGCTCAACCTGACGGTTCTGAGTTCAGTGTTGAGAATTGCCTTGTGTTGGGTTAACCAATTCATACCCAAGATTACATCTATATCCTGGCCCTTCAGAACAATCATGTTAGCAGGAAAGTTCCACCCGGCCATTGTTACTGGCACTTCATAGGCCACTTCTCTAGTAAAAATGTGTCCCCAGGTGAATGAATTTTAAATCCCTCTTTTGATTCATGGTATGCAATATGATGTTGCTCCACAAATGTCTTGCTAATAAATGTATGTGAAGCACCAGAATCAAAAAGAATAATTGTTGGGTGACTGGCCACGGGAAACGTACCCATCATCACCGGCTCTCCTTCCGGTGTAGTGGCCACTTGAGTGTAATATACACGCCCCGTCTTCTTTGTATTCTTCCCCACAGCATTTCTTTTGGGCTGAGCTAATTTCCCAGATCCTTGTGAAGCATTTGATTGATTTTGCCTAGGATATGGGCAGTCTTTGATGAAGTGTCCCGACTTGCCGCAATTAAAGCACCCAGTTGAAGAACTAGGCAAGGCAGGGAATCGAGTGCCTGGGGCACCCGGCTGATTTGGGGTAGTGGGGGTATTGTGGGGGCGAATAATGATTGGCTGTTTAAAGGGGAATGAGGGTGGACGAGAAAAAGAGCGATTTTGGTTTGAAGGTCGGATCACAAACCGTTGCTTCTTCGCCTGGCCCTGATTAGGCCTCTCACCACCGAATCCCTTATTCTTCCCAGAATTTATGTATTTTGCTTCAACAGATAAGGCCGTGCTGACAGCCTTTCCATATGTGAGATCTATGCATGTGGCCATTTTCCTTTAAGCCGAGCATTTAGTCCCCGCATAAAACAGTTCTTCTTCTTTAAATCAGTATTAACCTGGTCGATGGCATACTGCGACAGGTGATTAAATTTGTTGAGATATTGAGTGACGGTATCTCCACCTTGTTGTAACTTCATAAATTCCTCTTGTTTCATATGCAGCACTCCTTCGGGGATGTAGTGTTCACGGAAGGCTGCTTTAAACTCATCCCAGGTGACTTGATGGTTGACAGGTTGAATAGCCACAAAATTTCCCCACCAGGTACTGGCAGGACCACGAAGTTGTTGTGCTGCGAACAACGGCTTCTGCGTCTCTGAGCAACGGAGAAGACCAAACTTTTGTTCAATAACCCGAATCCACTCATCAGCTTCTAGGGGATCTTCAGCTTTGACGAATAGGGGTGGACGGGTTTCCGAGAAATCCAAATAAGTAGTTTCACGAGGGCCTTGCGGATAACCTCTTCCTGCCTGCTGCTGGAATTGCTGCTGACCCGCCATTTCCCTAAGGAAGCGGGTATTGTCTGCGGTGGCATTCACCAAGGCGGCAATCGCCTCAGCTAACGTGGGAGGAACCGGAGGTGGGTTTGGGGTAACATCCCTTCCCCCAGAAGTTCCTGCTGCGTCCTGTCCTCGAGTCCTGGTCGGCATCTGTGGCAAAGAATATTTGAAGTAAACATAATGTGCCAAAGAAAACCTTCCATTTTACATTACTATAAAAAGTAATGATACAGACTCGATATTACATAACAGGATACATTACCCATTATACAAAAGTTCAACCTATTACACAACAATACACCCTACAATACACTACTCTACTTCTATTACACCATTATTCCTGCTTGCCATTACTCTTGGCGGCCTCATCGTCAGGTGTGGGAGTCCAGACATCAACCAACCTCAAGGAAGGAGGGGGCTCAAAAAGGTCTAACTCCCCACCTAGCGCGCGTCCCGCAACGTGAGATGGTCCGGCTTCCGCCTCAGCAGGATGTGCAGGCTCACTAGGGTGTAATTGTGAGTATAGTATATGGACTTCCTCGTGCAACGTATTGCAGTAAACATGCAGGTTATCAACAGTCGAGCTAAGTTCTTTAATTTGGGCCTGAGCCCTTGCTTCCTTAGCACACATTAGCAAACGAGACTGTACGGCCCAGTCAAGTGCTAAGTCTCGATCAGCGAGCTGATCCTGCAGATGTCGGATGTCCCTTCTCAGTTCATTGATTCTATCTCCGTCGGCGACCCAAGCATCGGTCCTGTGTTGCAGCGCTGTTTGAAGTCGACTCACCCGGGCTTCAAGGTCTCCTATGGGGTCATTACTTCCACTGCTGCTGCTTTCATGACGAGGGGCCAATTGATGCCGAGGCACCCCAATCGGTCCCGTAGACTTGCGTGCCGTTAGCCTGGTGCGTGGCGGCATCTTTTCTAAAGGGGGAAAATGTTATTAGTATAGTGCTTAGCATGATGCATGTATAATTACAGAATCAACCTTAGTCGATTCAACCTTCTATACGTTGCACTCTTCCTATCTGGTCTTTAAGATAGACTCTTCAGAATACTCAGGTAAGAAGAGAAAAGAATTTTTAGGTAAGACTTTTGAAAATCCTTTTGAAGATGCCTCATAATATCTGCAAAGAAGGGCTACGCTCCGATACCAGCTGTGACGGAACCTCCCAAGTAATTAGGCCCACCTACAGTTATCCTTGTCCAACGGACCTCAGACAACCCTGTAGGTGCCCCTAAACTACTTGACAAGCTCGGTATCTTTCCTTACCTTACCAGGAACGTCTCACCGTCTTGCAGACATTACAGAACATCGGAGATAAAGAAATGCGGAAGCGAATTACATAACTTACCTTTATTTTAAAAGCAAGCTTGAGTTATTTTATTACAGACCAGAGCTAAAAGTGAGTGCAGAGTAGTAATATTATACAAACCAAGGGAGGCACAAACTCCTCCCGATAAGCTATAAGCAAAAGATCCTAAGTGGAGGACCGAGTCCTCCCGCACTTCAGTCTTGTTTTTCTTCTTTGGGAACCACCTTGGCACAGAAGCAGCAAAAGTCTGCTACTTCCTCACCTAAAAACAACAAAGGGATAAACCCTGAGTATGAAATTACTCAGCAAGTCTTACCCGACTAAAGAAAAGACTCTCAAGGGTATGCTGGTTATATGGGAGTCAAGGTAAGGCTTTTCAATAATCAATGACTCTGTTTTGCAGAAATGCTTACTACAGTGGATCCTAAAAATCCAATTTTATTTGTCAAGTTAAGTAAAATTACCTGCACTAGAGTTCTTTCTACCCTAGTTCAATCACTGGTCCTGCACTAGCCAATTTCTTAACAAAAGCCCATCGTCTTTAGTGGAATGCTACGTGTAGGGCAGTGACCAAGTCTTCATAACCGCGAAGGTACGGCGATCCGAATCGATTATACTCAGCTGAGGATCTCCAATCACACGACATATGTAGCACTTAACCCTTGCATATGTCAACCCGCCACCGGGGTTCTTAAGACCGGATCAGGTTCACGCAAACCGAGAGCACAGATACACCACCGTCCAGCCTCTTGCCACGGAGGGTACACGCTACTCTCGCCACCGCTCCACGCCCATTTCGTGTTATCTTATTCCGGCCTTAGTCTGCCCGAGGCAAGGCTTACCCATGACGAGGCATGTGACCAGTTAAAGGGTCCTCGATCATCAAGCCTACATCGACAAGGTCCTTAATTGACTCAGACGGAGACACTACACCGAGACTCTCTTCTCGTGCAAGTCACCCGCCCGGTCTCAACTTAATTATTTCAAACCCAAAGTTTGGTACCTGGCAGAGGTACATCTTTTCCGATGTTGAACCTATCAAGGCCTTTGATAGATCCATCATCAAGTTTTATTTTCGAGAAACATCCCACCCACTTTTGCCACATCATACTTTGTAAAAACAAAACCTTTTGTTTTTCTAAAGCAAAGCTAAGCATCAAAAAGCTTTTGTAAAACAGGTGATCAAGGAAGGTAATCAAATTCAAGGAAGGCAATGTAGGAATGGTTTTATCAATCAACTCCTATCACCTAATGCAGCAATCAAGTGAGAAAGATTTTAAAACAGCAAGGAAGGTGGCAAATGCACCGAGGCTTGCCTTCGTTCACAGGTGATTCGGGTTCGGATCCACAGATATCGAAGTAGAAACTATTCCCGGCCTGGGATTCCGAAGGTGGTGGTGTCCTGTCTTCGGTGACTTCTATCTCTTCTTCACGTTCTAATCATAACCATACATAAGTATAAGAATGGATGCCATGGGATGCTCATGAGGATGCAAAGATAATATAAACTTATTATCTATGTCTTGAATACAACTTTCCTTCACGGAGTTCCGGGAACTTAGGGTTTCCGAAGTCGGTAAAGGAGTTCATAGGGCAGGGGGGGTGTTTTGGGGTTTGGTGATCAAACAAGGTCCAAATCAATTCAAATCCTACCCAAGGCTTCTAAATATTATGAGGAACTCATATAAAAATTTTGAGCATTTTTGGAATTACCATTTGTTTTCTAAAAATACATAACCAACATTTTTAACCACTTTAAATACCCTAAAATTTCTTACTTCCACTAAAAATCACAAACTTATTTTTACTAAATTCTAGGGAAAATAACAAGCCTAGGAAAATTAGTTTCACAATTTTATCATTTTTCTATAATTTTCTACATATTTCTAAAGTTCTTTTGAAAAAGAAAAGGGAAAAGGGTTGAACAGTGTTGGGCTGGTTTCAGCTCAGCGGCCCAGTCCAGAGAGGAAAGGCGCCCGCGCGCGCCCGCGCCCTGGCGGCTTTGCAGAAAGGGCCCCGAGTTTTTGACTAACTGTGAACGAGTTCAGTTACTATTTGTATCAGTCACTGACAAATTGCACCGGGGTCCCTAAGGTTCTATTTCTCCACAGGTGAGGTCCCTGACGACGGCAGCGCACGGAGGAGCTCCGGCGAGCGCGTAGACCGGCCGAGCGGGGCCACGACCGGTGCTCAGCTGCGGCCTAAACCAAATTCATAACCTAGCGAATGTTTCCCCTAGGTTAATTTGAAGAATGGTGCCCTAATTTGCCCTTACCACGGCAACCGTGAGTATTGCGGCTAGGTGGTCGCGTTCCCGGCGACCAGAGGATTCTCAATCCAATTGCATGCGTCGGTGAGTTTGAGGGAAGCTTAAGGATGCTAAAACGAGATTAGAGAGGGCGTGATCGGACCTGGGGAGGGCTGGCCACGATAAGCTTGGGTTCACGGCGTTCTTCAACCGGTTTGGGGGAAATTCCAAATTCAAGTTCTCTGGTGGGGGGTTTGGGATGCAGGTGGGTGCAGTAGATGCTTGGATGCATGGCGGAGCTGAGGGTACGGTCAATTTATAGCGCCCGCGGGCGGTGGTGCTCAATTTGGCCGAGCCACGCGGCAGTCGGAGGTGAAGAAGAAAGCACTGGCCGCGTGAATTCGTGGCCAACGGCGTGGCAAGCTCACCGGCGACGATGGGACAGCCTTAAGGTGTCACGGTGGTGCGGTGGAAAGGCTAAGCCACGCGGCACATGGCCGGGAGGCGGCGGTCACCGACGAGGTAATCCACTCAACCGCAAAGAGGGAGAGAGGGCCACGGGGGTCACCGGAGTGATCGCCAGCGCACGGGCGGTGAAGATCTTTTACCCCGCAAGGTTATCCATTAGCTATGAGCGCGAATCCGGACGGCGGCAGCACGAATCACGGCGGAGGGAGCCGTCGGCGGTGAGGATAGCCGCGCTGGCGGTCTGATCCCTATTGAGCACTGTACCATGGCAGTCACCAATTTAGAGCGACTGACAGAGCACATTGGAGCATCATTTTCTCTAATTTTCAGATGGCAACACACCCAGTGATCTATAGCAAAGTTGTAGTGCTATAATCCATCTATCATTTTGCTACAATGTGTACTCACAAAAGGTCACTGGATCCCCTTCAAAATCGAACTCAAAGTTCATGTCATAACACTGTTAATCTGTATTTCAGACTTCAGGCAGCCTGACAGTCCATCTTTGATGGGGTTTTTCTCCAAATTTCTCATAAGACCATGGCTTGAACCCTTAAACAAAGTTGTTCTCCTATGATTGGGCTACAAACTTGATGTGGTGACCTAGGGCAAAAACCCTATAATTTGAAAGATGCAAAGCTCCAAAGTTGAGCCAATTCTCTGATTTTCAGACTTAGAATAGAACTCAAATGAGGTCCATTTTGCATTTAAGTCCAAAACTTAGGGTTTGGCTTTCAAGTCCACATATTTGTGAACCAATTGACTTAAAATACTTATTTGGCTTGGTTTTTGCACTTTAACCCAAAAGTGGGCTAATTTTGCACATAAGCCCCTAGGGTTTGGTTTTAGGGTCTTCCAGGGTTCCAATTAGGGTTTCTGGTATCCCAGGGGTATAAAAGTGATTCAAGTTTATTCTTAGGGTCATTTTATGACTTTTACCCTAAAGTTTTTAGGTTTTCTTAACTTGGGTTAAGTTTTACCCCTTTAATCCCTATTTAGGGTTAAATTCCCTATCCAGGGTCCTATTTGCAAAACACTTAAACAATACAACTTGTTTGAAATTTTTGCCTAGTGAATGCATTCTAGGTGTATCAAACATATGCAATGCCAATGCTTATGATGCCATGATCAAATTTTAGTTATAGTAACACCAGGGGTGTTACACCTGGGTCGGGCGGAGCGGAGTTCGCCGTCTTCCGGGACTTAGCCCGAGTCCGAGCCCTGGGTCGGGCGGAGCGGAGTTCGCCGTCTTCCGGGACTTAGCCCGAGTCCGAGCCCTGGGTCGGGTGGAGCGGAGTTCGTCGTCTTCCGGGACTTAGCCCGAGTCCGAGCCCTGGGTCGGGCGGAGCGGAGTTCGTCGTCTTCTGGGACCTAGCCCGAGTCCGAGCCCTGGGTCGGGCGGAGCGGAGTTCACCGTCTTCCAGGACTTAGCCCGAGTCCGAGCCCTGGGTCGGGCGGAGCGGAGCTTCCTATGGTGCCTTTGGCAGGGCCTGACTGCCTGTCAGTCTCACTCTGTCAAGTGGCACTGCAGTCGGAGTGGCGCAGGCGGCGCTGTCCTTTTGTCAGGCCGGTCAGTAGAGCGGTGAAGTGACGGCGGTCACTTCGGCTCTGCCGGGGGGCGTGCGTCAGGATAAAGGTGTCAGGCCACCTTTGCGTTAAATGCTCCTGCGATTCGGTCGGTCGGTGCGGCGATTTAGTCAGGGTTGCTTCTTAGCGAAGGCAGGGCCTCGGGCGAGCCGGAGATGTGTCCGCCGTTGGAGGGGGGCCTCGGGCGAGACGGAAATCCTCTGGGGTCGGCTGACCTTGTCCGAGGCTAGGCTCGGGCGAGGCATGATCGAGTCGCTCGAATGGACTGATCCCTGACTTAATCGCACCCATCAGGCCTTTGTAGCTTTATGCTGATGGGGGTTACCAGCTGAGAATTAGGAGTAATGAGGGTACCCCTAATTATGGTCCCCGACAGTAGCCCCCGAGCCTCGAAGGGAGTGTTAGCACTCGCTTGGAGGCTTTCATCGCACTTTTTTGCAAGGGGACCAGCCTTTCTCGGTTGCATTTTGTTCCGGTGGGTGCGCGCGAGCGCACCCGCCGGGTGTAGCCCCCGAGGCCTCGGAGGAGTGGTTTCACTCCTCCGAGGTCTTAATGCCTTGCATAACGCTTCGGCCGGTCTGGTTGTTCCCTCATGCGAACTGGCCGTAGCGCGGGTGTACGGTCGGGGCCCAAGTTCTCGGGCTGGTACGTTGACGCTGTCAACGGATCGGCCGGAGCCGGGTTTGCGAGAGCAGCCCCCGAGCCTCCGCACAGGGCGAAAGGGCGATCAGGGACAGACTCGGCTTTTTTACATACGCCCCTGCGTCGCCTTTCCGCAAGGAGGAGGGGGGGAAAGCGCCATGTTACCCTCGATGGGCGCTGAACATGGTGTCTCCGGTGAGCTGCAAGCGGGTAATCCGAGTGGTCGTTCGTGCCCCGTTCGTTAGGGGTCGGCTAGGGGCCTAGAGGAACGCCCAAAAGTACCTGCGGGTGATTTGCCGGACCCGGTCCCCTGGCGACGGGGTCCGAGGGCTCGATGCCTCCCTCTGATGGGATTCCGTTACAAGATCGCTCCCGCTGGTCTCGGAAATGTCCTAGGGTACCTCAGGAGCGCAGCCCGAGCCTTGGTTATGTATCGAACGTACCCCTGGTCATCCCTCGCTCGGCGTCTGAGGCGGCTATGAACCCTTCGGGGGCCAGCCTTCGAACCCCTGATCAGTAATGGGCGTGGAGCCCGAGTAGCCTGAGGCGGCCGTGGAACCCTTCGGGGGGCTGGCCTTCAAACCTCTGACTAGTAGTGGGTGTAGGGCCCACGCGATCTGAGGCGGCTGTTGAACCCCTTGGGGGCCAGCCTTCGAACCTCTGATCAGTAGGGAGGCTTGGAGCTCGGTTCCTTCACGGGGAAGGATCCTTTTCGGGGTATCCCCCTTTCCTGGTCCCTGTTGCAAGAGATAGAGAAAGAGGAAAAAAGGAAAAGGATACGAAATCGAATGACGTGGCGTACCTTTTTTGGCGCGGTTATTACGGCGAAGGCGAAGCGTCGCCCGCTTCTCCTGCCGGTAGCGTCGTCTGTCCCGCCGCGGAGTTAACGCGACGGGGCGAGTTGTTGGCGGGGCGGCCGTTGCGCGTGCGCGAGCCGTTCGGGGAACGGATCACGGGCGCGTTGTCTTCACGCCGTGTAGCCCCCGGGCGCCTTCTGCAAGGGGCCGACGAGGTCCAGACCCCACACAGCAAAGGGCCAGGTGATGGGTATCGTCTGCAGAGCCTGAGCGGGCAGGTGGGTCTGCTTCGCATAGAATTGACACCCTTCGCAGGTGCGGACAATTCTAGTGGCGTCAGCCACCGCCGTTGGCCAGTAGAAGCCTTGCCGGAAAGCATTCCCGACAAGGGCTCGAGGCGCTGCGTGATGGCCGCAAGCCCCCGAGTGTATCTCCTGCAGGAGTTCCTGACCTTCGGCGACGGAGATGCATCGCTGGAGGATGCCCGAGGGGCTGCGGTGGTAGAGCCCCTTCTCATCGCCCAGCAAGACGAACGACTTGGCGCGTCGCGCTACCCGCCGAGCCTCGGCTCGGTCGAGGGGTAGCTCTCCTTGGCGGAGATATTGCAGGTATGGGGTCTGCCAATTTCGATCAGGCGTGGCCCCGCTCCGCTCCTCCTCGATGCGCAGTGCCTCGCCCTCGGAGGCCGAGGGTACCTCGGGCTGAACCGAGGGCGCCTCGGGCCGAGCTGAGGGTGCCTCGGGCTGTGCCGAGGGTACCTCGGGCTGGACCGAGGTCGCCTCAGGCTCGGGCGTGTCGTCGATCTTGACGGAGGGTTGATGCAGATCCCGGGAGAAGACGTCCGGGGGAACCGTTGTTCGCCCCGAGGCTATTTTTGCCAGCTCGTCCGCAGTCTCGTTGTAGCGCCGAGCGATGTGGTTAAGCTCGAGCCCGTAGGACTTGTCTTCGAGGCGCCGAACCTCATCGCAGTAGGCCTCCATCTTCGGGTCGCGGCAGTGGGAGTTCTTCATGACTTGGTCGATGACGAGCTGCGAGTCACCGCGGGCGTCGAGGCGCCTGACCCCTAGCTCGATGGCGATCCGCAACCCGTTGACCAAAGCCTCGTTCTCAGCCACATTGTTGGACGCCGGGAAATGGAGGCGTAGCACATAGCGTAGGTGTTTCCCGAGGGGCGAGATGAAGAGTAGGCCGCGCCGGCTCCCGTCTTCATCAGCGACCCGTCGAAAAACATGGTCTAGAGCTCTGGTTGGATCGGAGCCGTCGGTAGCTGGGTGTCGACCCATTCGGCTACGAAGTCCGCCAATACCTGGGACTTGATGGCCTTCCGAGGGGCGAACGAGATTGTCTCGCCCATGATTTCCACCGCCCACTTTGCAATCCTGCCCGAGGCCTCTCGGCACTGGATGATCTCCCCCAGGGGGAAGGATGACACCACAGTTACCGGATGAGACTCGAAGTAGTGTCACAACTTCCGCCGCGTCAGGATCACTGCATACAGCAGCTTCTGAACTTGTGGGTAGCGGATCTTGGTCTCGGACAGTACCTCGCTGACGAAGTAAACTGGCCTCTGAACGGGCAATGCATGCCCCTCTTCTTGCCTCTCGACCACAATCGCGGCGCTAACCACCTGAGTGGTCGCGGCGACGTAGACCAAGAGGGCTTCTCCATCAGTTGGAGGCACCAAGATAGGCGCCTTTGTGAGGAGCGCCTTCAGGTTCCCGAGAGCTTCCTCGGCCTCAGGGGTCCAAGCGAAACACTCGGCCTTCCTTAAGAGGCGGTACAGAGGCAGACCTCTTTCGCCGAGGCGTGAGATGAAGCGGCTCAGGGCCGCGAGACATCCCATGACCCTCTGTACGCCTTTTAAGTCCTTGATGGGCCCCATGCTGGTGATGGCTGCGATCTTCTTCGGGTTGGCTTCGATGCCCCGCTCGGAGACGATGAACCCCAAGAGCATGCCCCGGGGCACCCCGAAGACACACTTCTCGGGATTGAGCTTGACGCCTTTCGCTTTGAGACATCGGAATGTCACTTCAAGGTCGGAGAGGAGGTCGGAAGCTTTCCTCGTCTTGACTACGATGTCATCGACGTAGGCCTCGACCGTGCGACCGATGTGTTCGCCGAACACATGGTTCATGCACCGCTGATACGTCGCGCCCGCATTCCTCAAACCGAACGGCATGGTGACATAGCAGTACATGCCGAAGGGCGTGATGAAAGAAGTCGCGAGCTGGTCGGACTCTTTCATCCTGATTTGGTGATACCCTGAGTAGGCGTCGAGGAAAGACAGGGTTTCGCACCTAGCAGTGGAATCCACGATTTGATCGATGCGAGGCAGAGGGTAGGGAACCTTCGGACATGCTTTGTTAAGACCAGTGTAGTCTACACACATCCGCCATTTCCCCCCTTTCTTTCTCACAAGCACAGGGTTGGCAAGCCATTCGGGATGGAATACCTCTTTGATGAACCCGGCTGCCATTAGCTTGTGGATCTCCTCGCCTATCACTCTGCGCTTCTCCTCGTCGAATCGGCGCAGAGGCTGCTTGACGGGTCGGGCTCCGGCCCGGATATCCAGCGAGTGCTCGGCGACATCCCTTGGTATGCCGGGCATGTCCGAGGGACTCCACGCGAAGACGTCGGCGTTCGCGCGGAGAAAGTCGACGAGCACTGCTTCCTATTTGGGGTCGAGCCCGGAACCGATCCGGATCTGCTTGGAGGCGTCGCCACTGGGGTCGAGGGGGACGGCCTTGACCGTCTCCACTGGCTCGAAGTTGCCGGCATGGCGCTTCACGTCTGGCACCTCTTTGGAGAGGCTTTCCAGGTCGGCGATGAGGGCCTCGGACTCGGCGAGGGCCTCGGCGTACTCCACGCACTCCACGTCGCATTCGAACGCGTGTTTGTACGTGGGGCCGACGGTGATGACCCCGTTGGGGCCCGGCATCTTGAGCTTCAGGTAGGTGTAGTTGGGGACGGCCATAAACTTCGCGTAGCATGGCCTCCCCAGTACCGCGTGGTAGGTTCCTCGGAACCCGACCACCTCGAACGTCAGAGTCTCCCTTCGGAAGTGGGAGGGTGTTCCGAAGCAGACGGGAAGGTCGAGTCGTCCGAGGGGCTGGACGCGCTTCCCGGGAATGATCCCGTGGAAGGGCGCAGCGCCTGCTCGGACGGAGGACAGATCGACGCGCAGGAGCCTGAGGGTCTCGGCGTAGATGATGTTGAGGCAGCTGCCCCCGTCCATAAGGACCTTGGTGAGCCTGACGGGGTCGACGACGAGCGGGTATTTCCCCGGGCTCGGCACGTGGTCGGGGTGGTCAGCTTGGTCGAAGGTGATGGGCTTGTCGGACCAGTCTAGGTAGACTGGTGCCGCCACCTCCACCGAGCAGACCTCCCGGCGCTCTTGCTTGCGATGTCGAGCCGAGGCATTCGCCGCATGCCCACCGTAGATCATGAAGCAGTCGCGGACCTCGAGGAACTCTCCTGCTTGGTGATCTTCCTTCTTGTCGTCGTCACGGGCCCTGCCACCCTCCGCGGGTGGCCCGGCCCTGTGGAAGTGGCGCCGAAGCATGACGCACTCCTCGAGGGTGTGCTTGACGGGCCCCTGATGATAGGGGCACGGCTCCTTGAGCATCTTGTCGAAGAGGTTGGCACCTCCGGGGGGCTTTCGAGGGTTCTTGTGCTCGGCGGCGGCGACAAGGTCCGCGTCAGCGGCGTCGCATTTCGCTTGCGACTTCTTCTTGCCTTTCTTCTTGGCGCCGCGCGGAGTAGACGCCTCGGGAGCATCTTCCGATGGGTGGCCCTGGGGCTGCTTGTCCTTTCGGAAGATAGCTTCGACCGCCTCCTGGCCAGAGGTGAACTTGGTGGCGATGTCCATCAGCTTGCTCGCCCTGGTGGGGGTCTTGCGACCCAACTTACTCACCAGGTCGCGGCAGGTGGTGCCGACAAGGAACGCGCCGATGACATCCGAGTCGGTGATGTTGGGCAGCTCGGTGCGCTGCTTCGAGAATCGCCGGATGTAGTCCCGGAGAGACTCTCCTGGCTGTTGGCGGCAGCTTCGGAGGTCCCAGGAATTCCTGGGGCGCACGTACGTGCCCTGGAAATTGCCGACGAAGGCTTGGACCAGGTCATCCCAGTTGGAGATTTGCCCCGGAGGCAGGTGCTCCAACCAGGCGCGAGCGGTGTCGGAGAGGAACAGGGGGAGGTTGCCGATGATGAGGTTGTCGTCGTCCGTTCCACCCAGTTGGCAGGCCAGGCGGTAGTCCGCGAGCCACAGTTCCGGTCTCGTTTCCCCCGAGTACTTTGTGATAGTAGTCGGGGGTCGGAACCGGGTCGGGAACGGCGCCTGTCGGATGGCCCGGCTGAAGGCCTGCGGACCGAGTGGTTCGGGCGAGGGACTCCGATCCTCCCCGGTGTCGTAGCGTCCCCCACGCCTGGGGTGGTAACCTCGACGCACCCTCTCGTCGAGGTGGGCCCGACGGTCGCGATGATGGTGCTTGTTGCCGAGGTGGCCCGGGGCCGCAGGCGCGGTGTTGCGCGTGCGCCCGGTGTAGACCGAGGCTTCCCGCATGAATCGGGAAGTCGCGGCATGAGGTTCCGAGGGGTATCCCTGCCTTCGGGAGGCAGAGCTCTCGGCCCGTCGGACCGCAGCGCCTTCCAGGAGATTCTTGAGCTCTCCCTGGATTCGCCGACCCTCGGTGGTTGATGGCTCCGGCATCGCGCGAAGAAGCATCGCTGCTGCAGCCAGGTTCTGACCGACCCCACTGGACGCGGGTGGCGGCCTGACCCTGACGTCGTTGGCGACGTGGTGCTGGAAACCCTAGGGCAGGTGATGTATTTCTCCGGCCGGGGGTTGGCCCGCCCATGCCTGCCCGACGTCCCGGTGGATCGGCTCAAGCGCTCCTGCTCCCTCGTCGAGCCTGGCCTGCGCCCCGCGGACTTGCTCGAGCTGTGGGTCATGACCCCCCGCCGGAACGGGGACCACAGCTAGCTCCCGTGGGATGTCAGCGCGAGGCACCGGCCTAGGGAGATCACCATCCTCCGGCATGCCGAGATGATTGCCTTCGGAGGGATCCCCTAGATCGACGTGGAAACATTCGTGGCTTGGGCCGCAGTCCTCGTTGTCGAGGCTGCGGCTACCGTCGGAACAGTTGGAGAGGCAGTAGTCATATGCGGTCATGAAGTCCCGCATGGCACCAGGGTTGCCAAATCCAGAGAAATCCCAACACATGTTGGGGTCGTCATCTTCCTCGGACCCAGAGGGCCCGTAGGTCAAGACGTCCGTCAGCCGGTCCCAAAGCGACCGCATGTGAAACCCCAGAGGGTTTGAACTCGCCTCTACGAGAGCGCCCGCCAAAGCAAGGTCGCTAGGCGGGTTGAGGCTGAGTCCAAATGACGTAGGATGGGAATCGGTCGGTACCTTTCGGTCGACGAGCAGCGACATAGTCACGTCGGGGACTGATTGCACCGCCGTCTCGGGTACGAGGGCGACGTCCTGCAAGCTCTTCGCGAGCGCACTGGCGTCGTCCACTTGCTCGGGATTGGCGTGCCGCGGGGAGACGGCGCACGCCTTCGTCTCAAACGCGAGGTCGACGCCCGACGCGCCCCCCGTTGGGGCGCTGGGGACGTCGACTCGCTCGACAGCCGACGAGGCGCGGCCTCCCGCTTGGCCTTGGTTGCCCCGCCTCCTCCTCCTTTGGCGGGGGAGAGGACGGGGAGAGCTCGAATGTTGTTCTTCCACCACGCGGGGAAGACGTCGTCGATTCCGCCGTCGGCGGGCGGGCTGTCGGCCGCCATTGTCGTTGTCGCGCGGCGGTGGAAGGAGTATCATGTCGTAGCTGCCGTCGAAGGACATGAACTCAAGACTCCCGAAACGGAGCACCGTCCCGGGCCGGAGAGGTTGCTGGAGACTGCCCATCTGGAGCTTGACAGGAAGCTGTTCGTCAACACGCAGCAGACCCCTACCTGGCGCGCCAACTGTCGGCGTTTCGAGACCGAGGGGTCCCTCGGGCCGACGAGTGAATGTCGTTGTGTGCCCTAGCCCAGATGGGTCGAGCGCGTGGGCGAGCGCGAAGGGGGGAAGGAGCGAGGCGGCCGGTGACCGGCGTGAGAGAGGTAGGAATCCCGCGGCCTTCGTGTTCGTCCCGCGCCCAGGTCGGGTGCGTTTGCAGTAGGGGGTTACAAGCGTCCACGCAAGAGAGGGAAGCAAGCGGCCCCAAGAGAGCGCATGTCCCGTCCTCGTCCCCGCGCGGCCAACCCTCTCTAAGAGGGCCCTGGTCCTTCCTTTTATAGGTGTAAGGAGAGGATCCAGGTGTACAATGGGGGTGTAGCAGAGTGCTACGTGTCTAGCGGGGGAGAGCTAGCGCCCTAAGTACATGCCGATGTGGCAGCCGGAGAGATCTTGGTACCCAGCTGGTGTGATGTCGTGGCCGTCGGAGGAGCGACGGAGCCTGGCGGAGGGACAGCTGTCGGAGCGGTTGAGTCCTTGCTGACGTCCTCCTGCTTCCGTAAGAGAGCTGAGAGCCGCCGTTGTCACAGAGCATACGGGGCGCCATCATTGCCTATCTGGCGGAGCTAGCCAGATGGGACACCGGTCTTGTTCTCTGCGGCCCGAGTCAGCTCGGGGTAGGGTGATGATGGCGCTTCCTGTTGACGTGGCTGGCCTGCGCCCTAGGTTGGGCGACGTGGAGGCTCCTCCGAAGCCAAGGTCGAGTCTGTCTTCCATGGCCGAGGCCGAGCCCGAGCCCCTGGGTCGGGCGAGGCGGAGGTCGTTCGGCAGAGGCCAGGGCGGAGTCCGAGCCCTGGGGTCGGGCGAAGCGGAGTTCGTCGTCTTCTGGGGCTGAGCCCGAGTCCGAGCCCTGGGGTCGGGCGGAGCGGAGTTCGCCGTCTTCCGGGACGTAGCCCGAGTCCGAGCCCTGGGTCGGGCGAAGCGGAGTTCGCCGTCTTCCGGGACCTAGCCCGAGTCCGAGCCCTGGGTCGGGCGGAGCGGAGTTTGCCGTCTTCCGGGACTTAGCCCGAGTCCGAGCCCTGGGTCGGGCGGAGCGGAGTTCGCCGTCTTCCGGGACTTAGCCCGAGTCCGAGCCCTGGGTCGGGCGGAGCGGAGTTCGCCGTCTTCCGGGACTTAGCCCGAGTCCGAGCCCTAGGTCGGGCGGAGCGGAGTTCGTCGTCTTCTGGGACCTAGCCCGAGTCCGAGCCCTGGGTCGGGCGGAGCGGAGTTCGCCGTCTTCCGGGACTTAGCCCGAGTCCGAGCCCTGGGTCGGGCGGAGCGGAGCTTCCTATGGTGCCTTTGGCAGGGCCTGACTGCCTGTTAGTCTCACTCTGTCAAGTGGCACTGCAGTCGGAGTGGCGCAGGCGGCGCTGTCCTTTTGTCAGGCCGGTCAGTGGAGCGGTGAAGTGACGGCGGTCACTTCGGCTCTGCCGGGGGGTGTGCGTCAGGATAAAGGTGTCAGGCCACCTTTGCGTTAAATGCTCCTGCGATTCGGTCGGTCGGTGCGGCGATTTAGTCAGGGTTGCTTCTTAGCGAAGGCAGGGCCTCGGGCGAGCCGGAGATGTGTCCGCCGTTGGAGGGGGGCCTCGGGCGAGACGGAAATCCTCCGGGGTCGGCTGCCCTTGTCCGAGGCTAGGCTCGGGCGAGGCATGATCGAGTCGCTCGAATGGACTGATCCCTGACTTAATCGCACCCATCAGGCCTTTGCAGCTTTACGCTGATGGGGGTTACCAGCTGAGAATCAGGAGTAATGAGGGTATCCCTAATTATGGTCCCCGACAACGTCGACGCCCTCTCCCTCTCCCTCTCTGTGGCGTCCTTTCCACTCTCCCTCCCTCTCCCCTATAAATTTGACGTTGTCTCCTCTCTTCCATCCTCTCCTACTCGAGCTCTCCCTCATTTCATCGCACTCTCTCGCTCGCCGTTCGTCACCGAAGCCGCCTACACCGTTCACCGACGACGAGGACGCCCCGAAGCCCGACGTTGTGCTTCTGTCGACCTTCCTTCGTCCGTCCTCTGTTCACCGCTGCCGTTGGAGAGCTCCGGCAGGTTCGCCGCGTTTCTCTCCACTGTTTCCCTGCCATTCTCCATCTCCTCGTCGTTGGGAAGACGTCTGCCCATTGCCGGCCTACTGCTTTTGTTTATCGTGAATAACAGAGAAGCATTTGAGGTAGAATAAGGAAGTTTTGTGTGATACACCTAGAATTTGTAAATAATTGTGTATCGACCTGTGTAGCAGCTTCCTTATTAAATGAGTATTTCAGCTCAAATAGAATGAAGTTGTTTGTTAATTTCATGAATTCATGACGAACAATTTTGGTTAATGTTTTTTTATCAATTCCCATATTTAAGTTAATTTGTATAATGGACTAAGCGTAGTATTTATAAATAAAGAATTAAAAAGAAATTATAGGCCATATTTTTATACTAAAATGGTAGATAAATAATCGCATCCTTGATTAGAAAATGTAAATTAGTTTTTTATTAAGTATATGCACGTATGTAAGTGATGTTAGTAAAATACATTAGAGTTGTGTAAAATATTAAAATAGGTCAAGTCATGTTTGATTTTTTAAAAAATATAGTTTATATTATTGAACGTAATTTCCTTATTAGTGAATTGTATCATTTGTTCCTAAAATGAAATTAAAGTAATTAATAAATTAATTATCTTATCTCATAGATTGTTAATTAAATTTATATCTCAAATGTTCATAATTAGTGATTTAGACATGAATAGTCATTTTATTGAATTTAGTCCATGTTATATATCACTTGTTTTATCCAAAAGGAATAAAATGAAATAATTAGTATTTCTAATTTTCAAGCTAAATTTACGATTTGATTTACATTATAGTTACGAATCAACTTTTATTCTTGGGTGTCTTCCTTTGATGAGCATGATTTGTATAATGTATGTTTTATTGTTTGTTGAATGGTGTATGTTTATGTAATGGTGCGTGTTTATTTATTGGTGAATGATTTCTTTTGTATGTACGATACGCGAATCGATATTAGAAGATGATTGTGTCGTAGACGAACCAAATTTGTTTGAGGACGAACCGCAAGACACTTTTGAGCAAGGCAAGTGGATTCTCCCTCTGCATACTCTTTTTGTACCCAATCAATGCATATAATAATGTTTACTTTTTGATATACTGCATAATTTGACGGGTTTTACCTAATTAAAGATTTTCTAGATTTACCAACTGTATTCCTTGTTTACCCTAGGAAAATATTAAGCTTTGCAAATTTGTGCTACCGCTCAACTTAATAATTTTGATGTCACTCATTAATTGATATTAATATTCCAAAATTGAAATTGGCAATTATGATATTAACCTGATGGTTAAAACAACATTATTTCAAATTAATTGGAACATGGAGTGACCACCCAGGATAGCAATGCAACCACGAGTGCTATCATGGCTCTGGCTTTGGTAATTAGCTTTATATGCTTAGTGTCTGGCAACCTTACCTTAAATATGGGCAAGAGGGGGAGCGGTAGTGGTGGCAGCTCACGTTGACATGGGGATGTATTCTTGGCTAAGGTACCTCACCCAGAGGGCCTCCACACCGACTTTAGAAACCTTAGCGGGTTGCTTCGTATTAAGTGTATTTTGTGAAAGCCTCATAATGGATCCCTAGCCATTCACCTTGGTAGTGTTTACGGGTCCGATCAACCCAGGCTAGATGGGATACATGGCTTGTGGGTAAAGTTGTACCACCTCTGCAGAGTGTAAAACTGATATATCAGTCGTGCTCCCGGTTATGAGCAGCCTGGACTCCTCACATGATAATTGAACTTGAAGATGGAAATAAATTGAGATCCGATGATCTGCCAATAGTTTGCTTAAGTGGTTTCACTTAAGTGTTTTTGTTATACTCATATTCCTTTGTTTAAATGGGATACCTGAGATTCACACTTATTAGTAAGACAGGTGTTGTTAATAAAATGTTGATCAACTAAAATGCTTACTGCTTAACCTTAGCCTCACCTTGTTATACCTGCATTAATTTTTCCCCCACTTGCTGAGCCCCGACCATAAGTGAGCTCATCCTTGCTAATATTTTGATCAGAGGGTGATGTTGGAGACTTTGATGGAGATTTTGACGACAATGAATTCTAAGTCTAATGATGCGCTGGTCATATTCTCGTGGGAGATTGCCCCTGTTATTTAATTCCGCCTTACTTTGATGTGATACTTGTTAAAGATACAATGATTCAGATGATGTAATAAAGTATTCTACTCTCTTTACGCCTTTATTGCATTGTCTTTTGATATATTACACTTGTGACGTCAACATATGTGTGGAAATGGATCTTGGCACACATATGGTATGCGCTCGGTTCTGCCCCCTGGGACTGGGTGTGACAGAAGTGGTATCAGAGGGTGATGTTGGAGACTTTGATGGAGATTTTGACGATAATGAATTCTAAGTCTAACGATGTGTCGGTCATCTTCCTGTGGGAGATTGCCCCTGATATTTAATTCTGCCTTACTTTGATGTGATACTTGTTAAAGATACAATGATTCAGATGATGTAATAAAGTATTCTACTCTCTTTACGCCTTTATTGCATTGTCTTTTGATATATTACACTTGTGACGTCAACATATGTGTGGAAATGGATCTTGGCACACATATGGTATGTGCTCGGTTCTGCCCCCTGGGACCGGGTGTGACAGGAAGGGAGAGCGGGCGCGAGACGGTGCTGATAGGCGGGGACCGCCTGTTAGGGGAGGGCGGGCATGCGCGGGGCTAGGCTAGCTGGGCCGAAACTGCTTTTCCTTTTCCTGAAATTTCCTAATTGATTTTCTATTCTTTTCTCTAGGGCTTTCAAATAAAATTCAAATCAAACGCAAATTCAAACCATTTCAAGCATGTGCATCAAACAAAATAATAAATTAGGCTCAGCATGATGCAACATTTTATGACCCACATAGTTTTGATAAAATAAATAATTAATCCTCTCCTAATTAACTTAATTCTAGCCAAAATAAAGAGAGAGAGAGAGAGACAAGGGTAACACCTGAATTTGGTAGATATTTAGAAAGAAATTTTATACTCCCAAATTCAGGGTGTTACATAATTTCTCGTCATCAAAAAGAGCCCACAGACCTCCCTCTTCAAAGCACGACCCAACCGTCGGAGCAAGGATGATCCGATGAGTCCCCTCCTCTAACCGCATTCCATGCCGGAGACGGGACCTCTCCATTCCCATTCGGCGGTATCTCTAAGGGACCCCAGTGCCTTGTGAAGACTCACCAAGCATTCCCACACTTCTCTTCGACATCCTAATTCTTATTTTACCCCGCAGCTCATCTGGGACAACCCTAGGCAAAGACACCGCCACATTGGGGGCAACCCTAGGCGTAGACTCTGTGGCAGACAAATCTAGTGCCACAAAATAATCTAGGTCATCTTCCGAAGACTCGTCGTCCATTCCAGGAAATGGGCTCATCAACACCTCATCTTCCGAAGTCCATGACTCAACATCGAATTCGTCATCAAACTCGTCACTAATAAGAACTATCACGCTTTGACACAGTAATGATTCATCATTCCCATTATCACTGAAATTTGCTTGCGCAGGCCCAAGCACCGGAACTTGCGCAACAGCCGATCTTAAGTATCATACAAAACAGAAGACCATTAAACCACTCCTAGTATATTCTTTACACCTGCGCATAAGTCCCCACCGTCGTAGGGCCCTCAGTGCCACCTTCCTTGAGCAAGGACTGCTCATCCACTCCCGCCTCCACCTCGGCGTCCTTCCGAGCCACCAAGCTCTCTAGGGTGTGTTGGTCCGACACTTTATGGTGATGCGGAACTACAATCATGGTCCATGTTGAGACAGGATCGCTTGCTTTCATCGCTAGAGTCATTGTCATTGTGTCGCACGCGCCACTTGGGCTGATGGCGAAAAGCATGCCACGTGTACTCTAACTTCATGTGATCCACTCCTGTGGGTTGCGGACAATAGGGTTGTAGATATCGTTGAAGAGGGTGACCTTGTGGTTGCTCATGGACCTTGGATACTTTAATTGTTTGAGGGTGCGATAGTGTAGGATCGTATGACACTATAATAGGCAATCAAATGGTGGTGAATGATTGCGAAATCTTACAAATATTTATCCCACTTCCTCTTTATCACAAAACCAAAATAATGTACTTTTTTATAATTCTAGACAAATTGCTATTATGTTAGTAAAAACATTCCTAACCAAAACTCGTAACTCTGATCGATCTCAAAGTTTAATAGATTAAACTAGATAAAGTTATGAATCTAACCCAATTGAAATCACATTGATTGGACTTTAGGATATAATGTTATAAACGAAATAATCTTGTTGTTCTAGATATTTATAAAAATTAATCAAGATCTAATTTTGAAATTGATCAATAATCAGTAAAGATTAATATCCCAAACTTTGTACATAAGTAAATAGATGTTTTAGCAATGATCTAGATGAATCAATTTCTATAGCAACAATTGAAATCAAAGATTCAATCTTGAATCAAAACTAAGAATGCAATTAACCAACAAAGAGATGGGAAACAATATTGCCACTTTAAATGTGTGCTAGGATGAAGTCTCACACATATGATGACTCATGGTACAGAAACGAATGTCACATCTTTACTATATAATAGGAGTTCTATACAAAATAACTAAATAATTACATCATACGAAGACAACGATCCAGCAACCATAGTTGTCTGGGAGACGACTACCTAGACTTCTCATGAATCTCATCGTGATATCCTTCATGCTCCTCATCTTGTGGTACTTGTCCTTGACCAAGGGGTGTGAGTATAGCAAGAGTGAGCTCACATACGTTCATCACTCAACAAGTTGTGGGGAATAATGTGCATGACCTCACTTACAATGGGGGCTCATGTGAAGTGTAAGGCTTACCAAAGAGGATGGTTGAAGCTGAGCATTGCTTTTAAAGTTGGTCAAAGCTTTATTAGCAGTTACTAAGTATAAGTATATACCAATCCAAAAAATAAGATATCAAGATTAATAATAACACCCACAATGCAATGCAAATGACAAATTAAGTTTAGTTCCATAAATTACTCATGTGAGGGTCTGAGCCGCTCATGACCGCGAGCACGTCTGATATACCAGTTTTACACTCTGCAGAGGTTGCACATCTTTACCCACAAGTCATGTTACCCATTTGCCACGAGGTCATGAATCTCATACATCTGTACCGAGGAGACGAGGCAGGGTAACACTACGAGGCCTTTACAAAGTTCCACTAGCTTCAGAATACCCTCTACGGTTTCTGAGAAGGGCGACATAGGAATCCCTCGTCTGAAAGCCATCGCAACACGATCGACCCAAGAACCTCCCTATATCACACTCCTCTACCGCCCTTGCCCTTTCGGGTAAGGCAATCCTCCACTAGCTTTCCTAATTAGTCAGCCAAGAGCATCCCATACCACCCTTGTGGTAGCACTGTTTTTCCGGGTGGTTCTCAATGTTCTAATTAACACAATAATCTTGTCATGAACAATAATTAAATCAACAACAAAATTGGAACATGATCATATATAACATTAATTTCCCAAAACCAGGTAGAGCAATACCAATACTACCCAATAGTTCATTTGTTTGCAAGGTGTGGGATAAACAATGCTAGGGAAACCAATTAGGCCCGTCAAATTAACCTGAGCATGTCACAGTGATTAACAGGAACATTATTAGGTAAAGAAAAGTGATCAAATGCATAATTGCCTTAGACTTGAGATTCCCAGGTACTTTACCAATTTGGTCTTCGGTTGACTCGTAACCTCGCTGCTACTCGTAGCAATACATATAAATAAACAAGGAGTACATAAAAATAACAGTACACCAAACACGAGAACAAAAGGCGTAATAATATTCTACACGATGCTACGAGATCGTAGGTTCGAGAATCATTAAAATTGGAGTAATGGTTAAAAAGATATTTTTTCTAAAGTTTTAGGTGTTTTCACAACGAAACTATATTCTATGTTGATTAATATAATCCATGTGAGAAACCTATTACAAGGAAGTAATTAGTTCAACTTCAATCTAAGTTATAACTTGGTTAGAGATCATCTTCTAGTCAAATTATAATCATAGTCAGATTACTTTAATAAAAAGATTAATCTACTATTCTTAGGTTAAGTGAATATCTAATTATTAAAGCATGTGATATTTTACAAAAAAAAATGTTGTTACCGTGTAGCAAATATTTATACAAAGCTAACGCAACTTGAACGAATCAATTCGGAGTTAAAACATGCAAGTTATGAATTTTCTAGGCTTATTGGATTTATTTTTGTATTATAAATCATTTTCCAGATTTTTATTTACTTAAAACAAAAGCTATGGACTGTGATCATTATTTTCTAAAATCAGGGCTAATGTGTGAAAATATGGACCCGGTTTTAATTATTTCTGAACTAGAAAGGATGGCGGGTTAATAATAAAATTACCCCAGGGCTCTTTTGTTAAAAACACACGACTGAAAGGGTATCTGCACACTAGAGTCGTTGGATCCAGCACCGAGGGCCTGGATTAGATCTTACTCAACGCGAACCGGTACACAACGTAGGCCGCCCGATCTAAAATATACGACATCTATTCCTCTTACGCCATGATCTATTCTGAGCCACTCATCAGTCGATCAATGGTTAGGATCGTTTGCACGAAGGGGTATGCCAGGATCTAATCATAGCCACACACCCGCGATCTGGTGGTCTGGGGTGTTTCTTCCCTGCCCGAAGCCGGTCAACGGCAACACATAGGGCTACCGTGACAGCGATGCGACGGAGACAACGAATACCACGCGCGGTCTGCCGCGAACCCACGAAGTCCGGCAAGAAATCCACCGAGCTTCAGTTGCCAAATCCGCTCGAAAGCACGCCTACCACGCACGGTGCGACAAGGCAAACACCCGTGGCAGGTTGATGGGCTCCGAGCACCGGTGGTAGTGTTTTCTCGCGGCGCGGTTCGATGGCAATGGAAGGTCCCCACACCCCCCCCCCCCCCCCCCCCCCCCCCCTCCCATTTCTCTCTCCCCGGTGGTGGTAATCGGTTCTCTGGATTCAGGGCACGAGGTTAGGTTTTATGCTCCAGCCAAGGGGATTGAACAGAATGGGCGAATCCCGACCGAACCACACACAACAAACACGCGGACTCCGTAGGGGTTGTTACGACTTACGAGGCAGGAGAGCGAGATAACGAGGGGGTCCACGTGTCATTGACACGCGGTTTGGGAGGGGTGTTGGCACAGCGACTGCCACTTGGGGCCTGGTCAACAGCGTGGCTACGCGCGCGCGAGAGCGTGGGATGGATTAAGGGAAACATGGGCCAGGCGCGAGGAGGGAAGAGAGTGGAGTGGGCCGAGGAGAATGGCTGGGCCGACCAGGTGAAGGGACTGGCGGTTTCTCTTTTGTTATATTTTCTTTTCCTTTTTAAATTTCTATTCCAAATCCAAATCATAAATTCCAAATTTGTTCCAAATCCAATTTGATTTGGGATTCAAATTTTCCAAGTTGAGTACACCACAAACAAAACTCCTAGCATGAATGCAACTATTCTATTTTACTTATTTATTTTATCACTTAAACATAGAGGCATAAAAACATATATAATTCAATAGGAATGATTGTATTCCAAACAAACATATTCTTATCTTTATATATATATATATATATGTATGTATATATATATATATATATTTAATTAGAATTCCAGTTTTAGTATTCACACACACACACATATTATATGAACAATTTCATATTATCATTTATGTGTTCTAAGAAAGTATTTTCAAGGATATGAATACCTTTATCAAAGACATTTTAATTCACATCTTTTGGAGAACCTCTTTCAAATCCCAAAATAGATATTTTGGGTGTTACAACAATTATCCCGGAAGTGACCCTTCTCCCCACATGCGAAGCATCCTTTGCTTGTTTGCCTTTTCCCGTCAATGTTAAAGAGAAGATCCTCGACCCACAGGGGCACACCCATTAGATTAATCTTGCAAATCATCCTAATTACCTTTCCGATGCGTCAGATCATTTCTTTGTCCTCGGAGGATGATGTTGAGGCTTGATCATTTCTTCATTATCATCATCATCTTCTTCCTCCTCCTCTTCACTTGAGGAATTTGAGCTTGGAGCCTTCTTTTTGCCTTTCATCCTTTCTGTTCATCACATGCAAAAGCACTTGTACCAATATGGAGGCAATGGATGTGTCGCCCACCGACATGTACACGTAGAACGATTCGTTCGACCGTGGTGGAACCAACACTGAAGGTTTAGACAAATATTCCTTAATTTCTTTGAATGCCTTATGGTGGTCCGGTCCCCAATGGAACTTGTTGTGACTTTTGATTTTTACTAAACCCATGAACGGCTCAATCTGCCTAGATTGGTTGGAAATAAACCTTCTGACAAAATTGATATTGCCGATCAGCTGCTGGAGCTCCTTCTTCATGGTTGGTGGTGTCATTGTCTTGATTGCCTCTTGACTTTTCAGGCCGATCTCTATTCCTCGATCATGTACCAAGAATCCAAGGAATTGACCGGCCATCACCCAAAGGTACACTCCTTCAGGTTTATTTTCATCCCAAACATCCTAGTTAATTCTAGGACCCGACGCAAATCTTCTATGTGCCCCGAGTGGATGCAGATTTGACCACGACATCATCGATGTAGATCTCCACTAGTTTTTCAATCAGGTCATGGAAGATGTAGTTCATGGTGCGTCGGTACGTAGCTCCATCATTTTTTAACCTGAAGGTCATGACCAAGTACTCGAACAATCCTACCGAGTCGGGTACCCTGAATGTGGTATTATGCACGTCTTTTGGGAGCCATGAAAATCTTGTTGTACCCGACATTTCTGTCCATGAAGCTCAAGATCATGTGGTCGGCGGTCGTGTTGATTAATACTTCTATGACAGGCATGGGGTATTCATCCTTTAGTGTGGCTCTGTTGAGGTCTCTGAAATCCACCCATACCCGCCACTGACCATCCTTCTTTTGAATAGGCACTACACTAGAAATCCATTCAGCGTACCGGCATGGCCTGATGAATCACGCCTCTAGCATCTTCTCTACCTCTTTCTTGACCTCTTGTAGTACTTCATCTTTCATCAACTGTGCTCATTGCCGAAAAGGTCGAAACCCTTTCTTTAGGCAGAGCCGGTGTTCAACAATGCTCCTATCAAGCCCAGACATTTCCGTTTAATCCCACACAAAGAAATCTAAATATTCCTTCAGTAGGCTTGTCATTGGCTCTCGTAACTCTAGATCCAACCTCTTGCTGATGAATGTGGGTCGCGGCTTATCCCTAAGGCCAATGTCGACTTCTTCTAGCTCGTCAGCTAAGGTGAACCCGTATCCTAGTTTCCTAGCACTCTGCAAATCCACATAGTACATAGGCAAGGAGAAGGACTAAAAGAATTTGGGTCGATCGCATGGACCGTCTGCCTCATCATCGTTATTAATACTTGAACATTTACAGCAGGTTCGTGACCGGCTGTTAGAGCAGGTCTCATCATCATTTAATATCATACTTTTACATTTTGTTTTCTCTGGTCGATTGCTGGGATCAGCCTTTATAGGCGCATTTGTCGCTTCTTCTACTCCGTAAGGCCAATGGATAAGACCAGCCTCAACTCGCTTTTTGATTCTTCTACACGATCGCAGTGTTCCAAGTCGATCGTTGATATTGGTTCCTGTCCACCCGCATCCCACATGTTCATATCGGCAAGTAAAATTTTGCGCGAGTCATCCATGGGAACTACTTCCACTTTGTCTCCATCCCATTAAGTCAGGCATTGGTGCATTGTTGATGGGATGCAGCAGTTGGCATGGATCTAGTCCCTTCCTAACAGGACGATGTATGTCGTGTGGCTACTGGTGACGAAGAATGATGTGGGATGGTCTTGTGTCATGTTAGTATTGATCAAGTCTTCAGTAGATCGCCCCAAAAAGTGTAGCACAACATATGACATGATGTTAACTGTTGCTCCGGTGCTCACCATCATTCTGTTGAGGGGTTTACCATTGAGGTAACCCTTGAGGTACAGTGCCTTCAGATGCTTGTATCCCTTCTCTAGCGGCTTCTCGAATACAACTGGCTGCGGGCCGAGATCCATCTGAGCCATAGATGATTCTTTAGGTTTTGGTGCATGAAACTCTAAAGGGAGCACAAACACCATATTTATATCGCCCGATGGTGCTCCCTTGGCCTTCTCGTCGACTTCCTCAGTGGCTTCCCCGTTACCTTCCCCATTAGCTCTTGGTTCCTTGGGGCGCCACTCCCTCCTCTGAGGGCGTTGTTCTACTCTCCCTGGGTATCACACCTTGATCGCTAGGTCCAGACGCGCCTTTTTAAGCACTTGAAGGTATTTGACTTCAGCCTCTTCTAGGTTCCGCAACTACTGCATCCTACGCTTCTAGGTATGACTGAGGCCATCCGAGCACCACCGTGGTCGGTGACACTTATCTTCTTCGTCCTCAAGACCCCTTTTGCGCATTAGCCCGGTTCTCTCACCTTAGTGATGAAACAATAAGACTTCATTGGCCTCCCGTCTCCGTGGTCCGCATTTCGGGCAATTGCTGGCAGTGGGCAGACTCATGCTAGTGTTTTAGTAGTGTTTGAAGAACAGACAATGCTGGTGATCACGTGCGTCCTCCTGCCTCCTCAAGTGCTTCCCAATATGGCGCTCATATTCTTCATCCTTAGGTTCATGTTGGCGTCGCAGCCTATACTGGTACTCATATTTCTTAAGTAGATGTTCGGACGCTGGTCGTTGATATCGCACATGTTGGACCTGCTCATCAATGACATACTCCTTTTCATCCTTTTGGGGTTGATCGCCTGGATCGGCCTTATTTTTTCGTGTGACCCGGTGCCATGCAGGTCCTACCATGTTGATGTCGAACGAGAAGACTTGGTCTGCACACTCTACCATATTGATGCTTAGGAACGACTAGCTATCGACCTTCATGGTGAACTACTCTAGGATCAACCAATCCTTCTCGTTAGCCATTGATCTGTCGACGAAGTTCTTTGCAATCATTGGTGGTGTGTGTGAATGAGTTGTGCCACTTGCAGTAAGGTCTTCCCTATAGTTCTTTGTTGGAACTTGCTCTCCTGGGCAAGTTGATCCAACGGGAAAGTGGAAAGAGTGTTTGCAAAGCTTGTCGTGGGATGACAATAGCTCTATTATCTGGCCCTGTGTGGGCACTGTACGGGGGTATTTATAGGCACTCGAGTGACCACCCGTCCCTTGTAAAAGACATTTATGCCCTCGAGTGCCTAGTTTGTCCCCAGAATATTCCCACGAGGGGAGGTTACAAACAGTCATTACAGTAAAGGCTATTACAAACGTGGCTCGTAATACACTTATCCGCGTGGGGCCCGTTACAGTGGGCCGAAATTCGCATGGGCCTCCCATACGCGGTGAGGACGTGAGACTAGTAGACTTTGACAGAGCCTTCGTCTTCCAGCGGAGAATTCGAAGGGGGACCACGCCGTTCTTCATCCATTCCACGCCTTCGCCTTCACTACACGACGATTCATTTACAGCGACCTACGGTTGGTTGCTAAAATGGCCTTCAGCGACCTACCGTTGGTCGCTAAAAACTTTTAGCGACCCATAAGGATGGTCGATGTAAGTGTCGTCGCTAAAGGCTTTAGCGACCTACATCTTTTTAGCGATCGACCGTCCGTTGGTAATATTGTATATTTAGCGACCAACCGTGGGTTGTTGTACTATAGATTTAGCAACCAATCGTGAGTCGTTATACTATACATTTAGCAACCAACAGAAAGTTGCCCCTAGTTATAGTCGTTAATAATGATAATATACCATTAATGAGCATTCAACAACTGTTACATATACAAAAGCATCACAAATCACCAATTTTTATACACATAATCACATAGATATACAAATTTAATTAGTATTGCATAATGATAGATCCACATCACATAAACCATCAACAAGCACCACAACAAAATCATTCACAAAACCTACACATGTTATTATGTTTTGCACATATTTGCAAACACTTTACAAAATCATTCACAAAAGTACTAACGCTTCAAGTGATTCGCAAAAGCCTTCATAAAAGCACTCCAACTTCTTGTATCCTCTTGTTTTAAGGCACAAGCTTGTAGGGGTTGTGATGTCGCCACTTACTTGATGCTAACAAGACATTTCCGTCACCAAAGCCATCTTCAACACTTCGCCTATAAAAAAGATCAATTCTCTTTTTCAATTGCCTGTCTGCAAGACAAGTGATAATTGCAATAAGTAACATGATATGTTAACTAGAAGGTATGCTAGCACCAGAAACGACCAAAGAAGATGGTATGCTAGGAAAGATATTTTGGGAATAGCTTCTATTTATCCTAGGGAATCCCTTTGGCAAATTTAAGGTCAATCGGAGATGGTTTGAGTCTTTTTTTACTTTTGAAAGCATTTTTGCGGTGTTCTGAATCTACATGTACAACTGGGCAACAAGTGGAACTAGTAGAAATAAAAATAGTGTATAAATAAATGGACTAATTTAGAGAGCTGGTTGGCAATGCTCCGTATAAACATAGTCTTGGGGTGTTGATGCGTTTCTGTTTTTTACACGCAAAAGTTCTTTCGCAGTTCATTTTTACTAGCAAGTGCCGTGTGTAGAGTATCTCAAGTTTGGCAATGCAAATTTGCTCAAACGAACCATGCAACCCCTAGGCCAGGGTACTGCTAGATCTGTCACAAGAACTACTTGAGCATGTTGTGTATATATGTACGTCTGTCTAGCTATACACACAAATATTCATAGAAAATACAGATAGTTAAGCGGATGAAAAAAAAGAACCCAACGATATATCATGCATTCAAAGCTATTTTTATATGGAAGGAACGACATACCGAAAGATAGAAATAGAGTTACTAAAGAAATTCAGGTGCCCACTTTTCTGTTTTCCTGTTAGGCCTATGTTCCAAAACTACCGTGAAAAAATTGGCTTTCAGTTTATTTTTTTAGACTACCTGGCTGGCCAGACCTCAACTAATTAACACATTATGTGACATTGACATAAATATATTTAGATGACAAAACCAAAATTCAGCTAATATAAGTATAGCTGCCGACTACCAGAAGCATTCAAACAAAAGTTTCAGAAGGATTGGAGGGGCAACCCAAAGTCCATGGAAGGGTGGCATCAAACAAACAGCTTGGGTGTGGACAGCTCAAGATCTTGTTGGAGCTGATCACACAGTCTAGCATGAAGGGCCATGACATAACACTCCGCTTGATGCCGAGCGCTCCCTCCTAGACTGATCTGCGCCGATCAGCGTGGTGGTGTGCTGCCGTCTATCTGTCTGTCTGGCTCTCTCAAAGGCATAACACTATGCCTGCCTGTCCTCGATCGCCTTGTGTGTGTGTGTCCTTGTCTGTTCCGGCGTCGTCTTCCGGCCAGCGCCCATGTGCGCCATCGCTGTCCTGTCCCCGCGGTAAAACCGAACGCGCAAGCACACTCCCAGTCCCGGCAGCACCAATAAACTCAACCTCGCCGGCGGGCAGGGCGGGGTGAAGCAAAGCAGTAGACGAGAGTTTGGAAAGCGGGAGGTGAGGAGGCACGACGTACCGGGACGAGGAGGCCTAGCAGGGGAGATGCGATGCGAGGAGCTGGTGCCATAGTGGGCTACTGGTCACTGCCGGCGCGTTGTGCATTGCCCTGGTCCCCGCCTCCCCGGACCGGACCCCGGCCGCCCCCTCCCGCGGTCCCGCCCGGCCTCCGCTCCGGACTCTCTTGCATATGGGACTGTGAGATGACCCGCCGCGCGCCGCGTAAAAACCTCTGGGCATCGAGCCACTTCCGGGCGTGGCAGTGGCACTAGGGTCGGTGCAGGCACATCGGGGGAGGGCGGCTCGGCCAGGGCTCAGCCGTTGCTGCTCGGTCGGGACAGAGAGGAGCGAGGCGAGGGAAGGGAGGAGAGGTGAGGGGAGAGAGAAGAGGGAAGGGAGAGATAGAGGCGGCGACGGCTGGGAGAGAAGCCAGGGAGCGCGCGGCTGCTAGGGTTAGGTAGATGGGCCCTAGTGGGCCTTAGGGTTAGGGAGGGTTTTTTTATTTCGAAATGCATTTTAAATTACTCAAAAATTCATAAAAATTTACAAATAAATAATAAACATTTGAATACATTATTACGAATGCAAATAAATAATAAACATCTGAATAAAAATTTATTGTCCTATTTAACGTAATAACTAATATCATATAAGCACAAAGAACACAATTACATACTATAGTCATGTCCATACATAAACAAACCATGAAATAAACATACAAGCAATATTAAAAAGAAATAAATCACCATGCAATTTAGCGATCAATGTTTACTTGTTTTAATTAATTTTTAGTCACTAACATCTACATGTATGTTCTGGCTATAAGATTTGATAGTGATCCTTGCTCTATAGCGACCCACCGCTAGTCCCCGACGATATCTATAGCGACCAACCATAAGTTGTTAAATTTCTAGACTTTTAGCGACCAATCGACCGTTGCTACAAAAGGATTTAGCGACTGACCGTCGATCCCTAACCTTTAGCAACCAACAGTTGGTACCTAATAAGGGTCGCTAAAGATCAACCGTCGTGTAGTGCTTGCTCGGGCGTGCTCTATGGATATAGTCTTCGTCGAAGTGACGAGGCGACGAAGGCATCGAGCGAAGGGTAGCGTGTTCGCCTTCGCCCCAACATTCTTGCACCATAGGAAACTTGTGGCCTTCGTGCAACTTCAACTACTTCTACTTAAGTAACACATCAAATATTTGTCCAGCCTTGCTCACATCATAATCAAACCCTTTCATAAGCCCTTGTTGCTTCACCCACTTGCAAGACATGGGATTTGCCCCTCGAGCCCATTCAGATACACCAATGTCCTGCTCATCTGCACTGTCTTCAGCCTCTTCAGCACCAACCATACTCACATGGCACTTGAACTTGTCCTGAAGTTTCTCTTGATATAACTTCGGGTGATATTGCTCATAAGTTGTCAGCTTCTGATCCAGGTGTGCTAAGGAACCGAATTCAAGCTGAAAAGCCAGATCTTTGATTGGCTTTGCAAGGCCAAGGGTTGTTAGCTCGACGGTCTCCTTCTCCGTGATGCGGGACGAGTAGCACTAGTTCTTAACTGCCCTAAACCGTTAAATGAACTCCGTAACAGCCTCCTCATGCTTACATGTGCCAAGTTGGCAATCCCGACTTCAGTAGCATTAGAGTGATAGTGGATGTGGAACTGGTCTTCTAGTTGATTCCATGTCCGGGCAGACTCTACTCCTAGCGAGGTATACCACACAAAGGCCGACCCTGTGAGGGACTATGAAAAGAACCTCACCCACAACAGATCTGATATTGAGACTGTTCCAAGCTGCATCAAGTATCGGCTAACATGCTCAATAGAGCTAGCTCCTTCCGATCCGTTAAACATGGTGAACTCAGGGAGTCGATACTTGGGTGGTGGAGGGATAAGGTCGTACTCATTGGGATATGGCTTGGTGTAGCTAATTGCCCTCCACCTCGAGATCATTCTAAATTGATCCCTTAAAATAATGTTGATCTGATCTATAGTAGCGACTCATGGGGCCAAGCTCTCATGACTCGGCCTGGTAGCATATTTGTCCAACCATGCCTTCTCGGCGTCTACTCTAGAAACTTCTGCTACGCTAGACTGCATTGGTTGTGTTGTGCCGGTATGATATGGAACATACATGCACGAATACCTGTGTGGGATGTGGTTAGGCGACTCATTGAAGAACTGACAATCTCCAGGACCACCACCTGTCTGGTAAACAACATACGCCGGCGAAGCGAGCGGATGTGCCTCTAGGGAGGCGACTGAATATGGCAGGGGCCGCCTGGTTCAGAAAGGGATTTCCCCTTTGTGACTTCCTAGAACCGAGCGTGTTTAAGAGTACTATTGCCACACGTTCGAATGCATTCATCAAACTCTAAGAGTGGCAATGGAGCGAATGAGACACCATATAGTTGACTTCCTGACGCAGAGCCTTGGTGCGCTCTTTTGAGGGCACCGAGAGACCCACCTCGTTGACAGTGCCCTTAGGCAAGAACCCCTTCCATCGGATGCCATGGTTGCGGGTCCTCTCAAATGAGCTGATGAGGTCGGCTTCGAAAAGAGCCATAGTTCGCTTGGTGTTATGGAGGCAGCTCTGCATACATGATGGGCCAGTCTTGCACCAGTCCAGGAGTGTTTGTCTGAGGGTTTGCCATTTGGCCAATTGATGTTGAAGATGCTGACATAGAAGTCCCACCGGGTGTGCCAAAATGTGTTGCCACCCGAAACCCACTGGCGAGAGATGACAAGCAACACGAGGAGCTAGGAGGCTCCTGAGACGGCTAGTGGGCCCCAGTACCTTGGTCAACAGCCCAGATCCTAGCGTACGACCGGGCTTCAAGGTTCGCCCGACATGCCACCTGACCTATACCTGATCACGAAGGTGTTGACGTGCTCCGAGTAGGTTCCCTACATACACAAACACATGCAAGCATTATTCCGATCCGTGTTCGGCTCATCGGGTCATATCGACTGTAAGAAGCCAATCGCTCTCCCCGTACTCGCACCAAATCCATGCCTCAGTGGCGCACGAAGCCGATGGCTGTCGAGAGCCTACTTTGTCCGCGCCAGGCGGATTCAACCCACTACGGTTAAAGTCTCACCACACAACTGAAACATCCTACACGTAGTTAGGACTAACAATCGTGACAGGCATCTGAGCGCCAATTAGATTAGAGGCCTAAGAACCGGCATGAGCCGACTCCCAGAACAATCCCTGCTCAAACCAACGAAAAGTGTCTGGCACATTACCAGAACATCCAACTCTCATGCAAGGCCTAGTCATGCGGATATTAAATAGATCTTTGACAAACCAAAGACTAACCATGATAGATCGGATCCACCAAGTGGAAACAAAGCAAGGCATCGCCCTTGCGCTTTAGAACTTACGCGAAGACGACAAAACATTCATGGTCAGCAGACATCATACATATATAATGATCCTACTGATACTCTGTTATAGTACGATAACTAGTACATCTCGCCATAAAAACGCTTTAGTATGAGAAAACACAGAGATTTAATGAATGAGAGCGACACCACCTTGATTGCGAGACGCGATCAGGGTGGCGTGGCATTTACCCGTGGAGAACCCTGAGAATAGGGGCGACGATACACCAAAGCTTGTGGTCACAAAACGTGTGAAGATTTACGATTACCCTAATGAATGACTTCAGATACATATTTATAGTCCAGGGGACTCTCTAATCCTAGTGCAAAATATAAACTCTATCCTCCTACTTTTAAGCTAGTTTATCTTATTTTCACTAAATTCATGACTTCTTGGCCTAGAATGTTCTCGCGTGGGGACGCTCTTCTGCTCCTTCGTTCTGCTCTTTATGTCCCATTCTTCGTTGCAGCCATTTCTGGCCCGACTGAAATCTGGTGAAAACAGAACGCTGGTACAACCTAGAAGGATGTTGCTTAGTATATATACTCGTAATGGCAGCTCGCGGACGACCTACTTGTCAAGGGGCATAGAGATGTCATGTGGGGCATGGCGTATAACAGGAGACATAGATCTCCACACCAACAGAAAGAATAAGATAAGAGTCTAGTGGTTGAGTTTATCTTAATCTGTTTATTACAGGAGTCAGGAATAGACAAGATCATGAATATATAATATTAGTTAAGTCTATCAAGTAGTTAGTTAGGTAGAGACCTATATAAGTCGCATGGCCATATTAGATGGGAAATCAAGAAAAGATTCGATATAATATCTAATTCTCCTCCTAGCTTTCTCCCCTGTCTTCCACCATATATCAGCGTAGCAAGAAGACGATCACCATGTAAGGAAAAATGGACTCGGGCCATTTGGCTAAATGAGTTTTGGTGTTTGATGATTAACACAACCTGTGAACTAATGTGTTTGCTAGTGTTTATGTTTATAGTTCACAGGATGCGAAGAGGATTGGACTAAGACACTGAGGATGCAACACCTCAAATAAAGACATAAAAAGAGCTTAGAAGTCCAAGACTCAAGACCAAAGGAGCCCAAGAATAAAATACAGAAGACCTAGAAGATGGGCTGTCAGCTGGCGCACCGGTGGCACACAGTTGGCGCACCGGTGGCACACAGTTGGCTCACCGGTGGCGCACAGTTGGCTCACCGGTGGCACACAGTTGGCTCACCGGTGGCACACAGTTGGCGCACAGGACAGCCAACAGAGTTTTCTGATAGGAGGCACCGGACTGTCCGGTGTGCACCGGACAAACACTATTCACTGTTCGGTGCACATAACGGCTAGCTGTTAGAACTAGCCGTTGGCTGCACACCGTTGGCACACAGTTGGCTCACCGGTGGCACACAGTTGGCTCACCGTTGGCACACTGTTGGTGCACCGGACTGTCCGGTGTTTCAGAACTAGCCGTTGGCTGCACAGCATTGGCGCACCGTTGGCTCACTGTTGGCGCACTGTTGGCACACAGTTGGTGCACCGTTGGCTGACAGGACTGTCCGGTGTGTCAGAACTAGCTGTTGGCTGCACAGCGTTGGCGCACTGTTGGCGCACCGTTGGCTCACCGTTGGCACACTGTTGGCACACAGTTGGCGCACCGTTGGCTGACAGGACTGTCCGGTGTGCCATCCTTACAACAGTCTGCTTTCCAACGGCTAGTTGAGTTGGGGCCTATATATACTTCATCCAATCAGCCATTTGAAGGTGTGGGAGCCCAAGCAACATACCAAGGCATATTGTAGACATTTCCAAGTGCTCAAACACCCAAGTGCTTAATAGAATCACTCGGTGATTAGCGTAGGTGCTTTGCGAAGTGCTTAGGTTAGTTAGACCGCATTAGCGCTTGCTCTAGGTGAATCCTAGTTAGTTGAGTGAGTTTAGACAAACCACACAACCCCTCGGCTCTTGCGCGGGCCGTTGTAATTGTATCGAGTGGGGCGAGAGTCTTACGAGACCGTGACAACCGTGTTTGTGTCACGGCCGCCACCGTGTACCAGAGGGAACGAGGCCCGCGACGTTTCGGCCGGAAGTTCGATAGTGGAGACGGCGGGGAGCGTCCGAGAGGAGCCGGAAGCGGAGCACCACTTGCGCGTGGAGAAGGCCCGTGGCTCTCTACGGAGTTACTCGACCGAGGTGCTTGGCCCTCGCGTGGGCTTCCCTTTGCATAGGGGCACCAACGAGGATTAGTCGGGACCTTGCGTGGTTCCGGATACCTCGGTAAAAATACCGGCGTCATCCACGAGAGTTTGCTTCTCTACTTTGCTCTTTAAGTTTCCGCATTTATATTAAGCATTTAAGTTTCAATCTTGTATTCATGCTTATATAGTGTAGATTGAAACTTAGACATTGCGATAGAGATTGCAACACTTAGACAAAACCTAGTTTGCACATTCTAGTTTGATTATTGGCATAGGATTTGCTCTAAGGATTTAATTATGGCCTAGTTTAGTAAAAGTTTTAGAAGTCCTAATTCACCCCCCCTCTTAGGCGTCACCCGTTTCCTACAAGTGGTATCAAAGCCCGGTTTGGCTCATTTGAAACGCTTTAGCTTCACCGCTAAAAGAGTCGACGCTTTTTAGAGGAAGGGATGGATACCCATAGTCCACCACACTTCGACGGCACTAACTTCCCATATTATAGTGCTAGAATGGCTTGTTACCTAGAGGCCATTGATCTAGGTGTTTGGAGAGTCACTCGTGACGGGATGAAACCCCTCAAGAATCCCGAGAAACCCACCACGAGTGAGGAAAAAGAAATCCATTTAAATGCTAGAGCCAAAATTTGCTTGTATGAATCTCTTAGCATGAATATTTTCAATCAAGTATTTACCCTGAAAACTGCTAATGAGATTTGGCTAAAATTGCATGAGCTCCATGACGGCACATCCAATGTCCGTGAGCAAAAACATTGCCTAGTCTTAAATGAGTATAATTCTTTTGCTATGAAAGATGATGAGCTTGTTAGAGACATGTATTCTCGTTTGAATCTAATTATCAATGAGCTCAATTCGATTGGCATTAATAAGCTAGGTGATGCGGACATTGTGAGGAAGATTATCTCCCTGCTACCACAACAAAGATATGGGAGCATCATCACCATCCTTCACAACATGGAGGACTTGAGCAATATGACCCCGACCATCGTGATTGGGAAAATCGCGGCTTTTGAGATGTCGCGAAAAATGAGTCGGGGAGAGGAGCCAACTTCCTCAAGACCATATGCTTTTGCATGTGATGAAAGGAAGGGCAAAAAGAAGGCTCCCACTCCAAGTTCCTCAAGCGAAGAAGAGGAAGAAGAAGAAAGTGATGATGATGAAGATAATCAACCATGCACATCATCCTCCGAGGACGAAGAAACAATCCGACGCGTCGAAAAGGTAATGAGGATGATCCGCAAGATTAATCTAATGGGTGTGCCCCTGCAGGTCGAGGATCATCTCTTTAACATTGACAGGAAAAAGCAAAGGAAGAGAGGATGCTTCGCATGTGGGGAGAAGGGCCACTTCAGGGACAACTGTCCAAACATGGCCAAACCCAAAAAGGAGAGGAGCAAAGGCAAGGCGCTAACAAGTGTTAGAACTTGGGATGATTCTTCAAGTGAAGATGAACCTTCAAGGACGCGCAGCCACCGGTCCTCATCACGCTCATCACGGTCATCACACAAATGCCTTATGGCAAGAGGTAACAAAAGCATTCCATCCTCTAGTGATGAAAGTAGTAGTGATGATGAAGGTGAGGGAAAGCCCTCTGTAGATGAGCTTGCGGAAGCCGTAGAATTTTTCCAGGATGTTTGCACCAAGCAAAAAGCTCAACTTAAAACTTTGAAAAATAAGTTGGTTAGCTCTCAAAATGGTTACAAAGGTTTGCTAGAAAAATTTGAAACTTTTGCAAACTTAAATAGTGAGCTATCAACTAAAATTGAGCTATTAGAATCTAGTACTCCATCCACTGCTACCGATGATAGCCTTATTAAAAAGAATGAAAAACTGAAAGCTAAGCTAGCTAGCTCCCAAGAAGCTATTGAAAATTTGCTAGAGAAAATGGAAATTCTTAGCATTCACAATAATGAGCTAACTACTAAGCTAGAAAACATTGGTAGCACCCCAGCAGCATCTTTAGTTGAAATACCTAAAATAATTAAGAAAGATGCTTCTACTTCCTGTTTTGATTTAATTGATGATTCTAACCCCTGCAACCAAGTCGTTGTTGAGAATATTGTTGTAGAGACATGTTCGGATGAGGTTGCAAAGGAAAATGAACAATTAAAGCAAGAAGTGGCTCGCCTTGGCAAGGCTTTGTATGACAAGAAAGGCAAAGCCAAACAAATCCAACCTCCACAGGATAACACCACTGCGGGAGTGAAGAAGCCTATGGAGGGAGAAACTGTGATTTGTAGGCTATGCCACAAGGAAGGCCACAAGTCTTTCCAATGCAAGGCGATGATCGGGGATAAACAAAGGCAAAAGCTCAAGCAAAAGCCATCAAGCAAAATCTCCAACACCTACATCAAAAAGGTGGATAAAAAGACTGCTACACCATACTTAATCAAAAAGAAGAAAAATGGAGAGGTGATAGCAATCAAGGCCAACAAGTAAGCCAACAAAGGAAAGGGGGCTAAACGCATCTGGGTGCCAAAGGAAATAATTTCAACCATGAAGAGCACCAAGAAGGTTTGGATCCCGAAAGGGAAGTGAGTGGACCGAAGGTCATCGGGAAATTTGGAGACTTGGCAAAGTTGGGATGTATATCATGGGATACATCATATTGGATCAAGTTTATTGCCAAGTGGGTTAGTGAAAACTTTGGACCCAAATTTCCCACCCATGACTAAGGTAACTAGTTTTGTTGTATTTCTTGTTTTTAGATATGTGTATCTATTACCTTTTTATCTAGCTTACCTTTACTTGCCTAGTATTACATTTGTTACTTACTTTGTTTAAAATTATGCATACTAGGTAAATCATATGGTAGGATTGCTTGCTTTTAATTCGTATACTTAAGCAAACCTACATGGCTTAAAATCTTTATTTAAGCACGACACATAGCTTCTATATCACTCCATAGTAAATGATGCTGAAAGGGAATTAGGCTTACACCTAGTCCCTAATTAATTTTGGTGGTTGAATTGACCAACACAAATAATTGGACTAACTAGTTTGCCCAAGTGTATAGATTATACAGGTGTAAAAGGTTCACACTCAGCCAATAAAAAGACCAAGTTTTGGATTCAACAAAGGAGCAAAGGGGCAACCGAAGGCACCCCTGGTCTGGCGCACCGGACTATCCGGTGTGCCACCGGACATGTCCGGTGCACCAGGGGGACTCAGACTCAAACTCGCCACCTTCGGGAATTTCCAGAGGCGACTCGGCTATAATTCACCGGACTGTCCGGTGTACACCGGACATGTCCGGTGCTCCAGGGAAGGTCGGCCTCAGGAACTCGCCAGCCTCGGGTTTTCTCACTCGCCGCTCAGCTATAATTCACCGGACTGTCCGGTGTGCACCGGACTGTCCGGTGCAACCTCGGAGCAACGGCTACTTCGCGCCAACGGCTACCTGCAACTGCATTTAATGCGCGCGCAGCGCGCGCAGGAGTCAGAATCGCCCATGCTGGCACACCGGACAGCAAACAGTACATGTCCGGTGTGCACCAGACACCATGGCGGGCCCACAAGTCAGAAGTTCCAACGGTCAGAATCCAACGGCAGTGATGACGTGGCAGGGGGCACCGGACTGTCCGGTGTGCACCGGACTGTCCGGTGTGCACCGGACTGTCCGGTGCGCCATCGAACAGACAGCCTCCCAACGGCCACTTTTGGTAGTTGGGGCTATAAATACCCCAACCACCCCACCATTCATAGCATCCAAGTTTTCCACTTCTCAACCACTTACAAGAGCTAGGCATTCAATTCTAGACACACCCAAAGTGATCAAATCCTCTCCAATTCAACACAAAGCCCTAGTGACTAGTGAGAGTGATTTGCCGTGTTCATTTGAGCTCTTGCGCTTGGATTGCTTTCTCTCTTTCATTCTCTCTTGTGTTCAATACTCACTTGTAACCAAGGCAAGAGACACCAATTGTGTGGTGGTCCTTGCGGGGAGGTTTTGCTCCCGGTTGATTTGAGAAGAGAAAGCTCACTCGGTCGGAGGGACCGTTTGAGAGAGGGAAAGGGTTGAAAGAGACCCGGCCTTTGTGGCCTCCTCAACGGGGAGTAGGTTTGAGAGAACCGAACCTCGGTAAAACAAATCCACGTGTCTCACTTCATTATTCGCTTGCGATTTGTTTTGCGCCCTCTCTCGCGGACTCGTTTATATTTCTAACGCTAACCCGGCTTGTAGTTGTGTTTATATTTGTAAATTTCAGTTTCGCCCTATTCACCCCCCCTCTAGGCGACTTTCAATTGGTATCAGAGCCCGGTACTTCATTAGAGCCTAACCGCTCGAAGTGATGTCGGGAGATCACACCAAGAAGGAGATGGAGACCGGCGAAAAGCCCACTACAAGCCACGGGAGCACTTCATCGGAAGAGTCCCGCACCAAGAGGAAGGAGAAGAAGAAGGACTCCTCCAAACGGAAGGAGAAAAAGTCTTCCTCTTCTCACCACAAAGAGAAGAAGGAAAAATCCTCTTCCCACAAGCCGCATCGGAAAGGCGACAAGCACAAGAGGATGAGGAAAGTGGTCTACTACGAGACCGACACTTCATCAACATCGACCTCCGACTCCGATGCGCCCTCCGTAACTTCTAAACGCCAAGAGCGTAAGAAGTTTAGTAAGATCCCCCTACATTACCCTCGCATTTCTAAAAATGCACCTTTACTTTCCGTCCCATTAGGCAAACCACCAACTTTTGATGGTGAAGATTATGCTAGGTGGAGTGATTTAATGCGATTTCATCTAACCTCACTCCACAAAAGTATATGGGATGTTGTTGAGTTTGGTGCACAGGTACCATCCGTAGGGGATAAAGACTATGATGAGGATGAGGTGGCCCAAATCGAGCACTTCAACTCTCAAGCGACAACAATACTCCTCGCCTCTTTAAGTAGAGAGGAGTATAACAAAGTTCAAGGGTTGAAGAGCGCCAAGGAGGTTTGGGATGTGCTCAAAACCGCGCACGAAGGAGATGAGCTCACAAAGATCACCAAGCGGGAGACGATCGAGGGGGAGCTCGGTCGGTTCCGGCTTCGCAAAGGGGAAGAGCCACAGCACATGTACAACCGGCTCAAGACCTTGGTGAACCAAGTGCGCAACCTCGGGAGCGTAAAGTGGGACGACCACGAAATGGTTAAGGTTATTCTAAGATCTCTCATTTTCCTTAACCCCACTCAAGTTCAATTAATTCGTGGTAATCCTAGATATACTAAAATGACTCCGAGGAAGTTATCGGGAATTTTGTAAGTTTTGAGTGCATGATCGAAGGATCAAGGAAGATCAACGAGCTTGATGATCCATCCACATCCGAAGCTCAACCCGTCGCATTCAAGGCGACGGAGGAAAAGAAGGAGGAGGCTACACCAAGTCGACAACCTATAGACGCCTCCAAGCTCGACAATGAGGAAATGGCGCTTGTCATCAAGAGCTTCCGCCAAATCCTCAAGCAAAGGAGAGGGAAAGACTACAAGTCCCGCTCCAGGAAGGTTTGCTACAAATGTGGTAAGCCCGGTCATTTTATTGCTAAATGTCCTATATCAAGTGACAGTGACCGAGGCGACGACAAGAAGGGGAGAAGAAAGGAGAAAAAGAAGTACTACAAGAAGAAGGGCGGCGATGCCCATGTTTGTCGGGAGTGGGATTCCGACGAAAGCTCAAGCGACTCCTCCGACGACGAGGACGCCGCCAACATCGCCGTTACCAAGGGACTTCTCTTCCCCAACGTCGGCCACAAGTGCCTCATGGCAAAGGAAGGCAAACGGAAGAAGGTTAAATCTAACTCCTCCACTAAATATGAGTCTTCTAGTGATGATAATAATAGTGATGAGGAGGATAATTTGCGTGTTCTCTTTGCCAATCTTAACATGGAGCAAAAAGAAAAATTAAATGAATTGATTAGTGCTATTCATGAAAAGGATGACCTTTTGGACTCCCAAGAGGATTATCTAATTAAAGAAAACAAGAAACATGTTAAGGTTAAAAAGGCTTATGCTCTAGAAGTAGAAAAATGTGAAAAATTATCTAGTGAGCTAAGCACTTGCTGTGAGATGATTGACAACCTTAGGAATGAAAATGCTAGTTTAAATGCTAAGGTTGATTCTCATATTTGCATTGTTTCAACTTCCAATCCTAAAGATAATAATGATGATTTGCTTGCTAGGATTGAAGAATTGAATATTTCTCTTGCTAGCCTTAGAGTAGAAAATAAAAATTTAATTGATAAGGCTAAAGATTATGATGTTTGCAAAGTTACAATTTCCGATCTTAGAGATAAAAATGATATTCTTCATGCTAAGATTGTTGAACTTAATTCTTGCAAACCGTCTACATCTACTATTGAGCATGTGTCTATTTGTGATAGATGTAGAGATATTGATGTTAATGCTATTCATGATCACATGTCTTTAATTAAACAACAAAATGATCATATAGCAAAACTAGATGCTAAAATTGCCGAGCACAACTTAGAAAATGAGAAATTTAAATTTGCTCGTATCATGCTTTATAATGGGAGACGCCCTGGCATTAAGGATGGCATTGGCTTCCAAAGGGGAGACAATGTCAAAATTAGTGCCCCTCCTAAAAAATTGTCAAATTTTGTTAAGGGCAAGGCTCCCATGCCTCAGGATAACGAGGGCTACATTTTATACCCTGCCGGCTATCCTGAGGACAAAATTAGGAAAATTCATTCTAGGAAGTCTCACTCTGGTCCTAATCATGCTTTTATGTATAAGGGTGAGACATCTAGCTCTAGGCAACCAACCCGTGCCAAGTTGCCTAGAAAGAAAACTCCTAATGCATCAAATATTCATGCCATTTCTTTTAAAACTTTTGATGCTTCTTATGTGCTTACTAACAAATCAGGCAAGGTAGTTTCCAAGTTTGTTGGGGGCAAACACAAGGGGTCAAAGACTTGTGTTTGGGTACCCAAAGTTCTTGTGTCTAATGCCAAAGGACCCAAAACCGTTTGGGTACCTAAAGTCAAGAACTAAAATTGTTTTGTAGGTTTATGCATCAGGGGGCTCAAGTTGGATACTCGACAGCGGGTGCACAAACCACATGACAGGGGAGAAAAAGATGTTCTCCTCATATGAGAAAAACCAAGATCCCCAACGAGCTATCACATTCGGGGATGGAAATCAAGGTTTGGTCAAAGGATTGGGTAAAATTGCTATATCACATGACCATACTATTTCCAATGTTTTTCTTGTTAATTCATTAGATTACAATTTGCTTTCTGTTTCACAATTATGCCAAATGGGCTACAACTGTCTATTCACAGATGTAGGTGTCACTGTCTTTAGAAGAAGTGATGATTCAATAGCATTTAAGGGAGTGTTAGAGGGTCAGCTATACTTAGTAGATTTTGATAGAGCTGAACTCGACACTTGCTTAATTGCTAAGACTAACATGGGTTGGCTCTGGCACCGCCGACTAGCCCATGTTGGAATGAAGAATCTTCACAAGCTTCTAAAGGGAGAGCACATTTTAGGATTAACAAATGTTTATTTTGAGAAAGACAGGATTTGTAGCGCATGCTAGGCGGGGAAGCAAGTTGGAGCCCATCATCCACACAAGAACATCATGACGACCGACAGGCCGCTTGAGCTACTCCACATGGATCTATTCGGCCCGATTGCTTACATAAGCATCGGCGGGAGTAAGTATTGTCTTGTAATAGTGGATGATTATTCTCGCTTCACTTGGGTATTCTTTTTACAGGAAAAATCTCAAACCCAAGAGACCTTAAAAGGATTCTTGAGACGGGCTCAAAATGAGTTTGGCTTAAGGATCAAGAAAATAAGAAGCGACAACGGGACGGAGTTCAAGAACTCTCAAATCGAAGGCTTCCTTGAGGAGGAGGGCATCAAGCATGAGTTCTCCTCTCCCTACACGCCACAACAAAATGGTGTAGTGGAGAGGAATAATCGAACTCTATTGGACATGGCAAGGACCATGCTTGATGAGTACAAAACTTCGGATCGGTTTTGGGCCGAGGCGGTCAACACCGCTTGCTACGCCATCAACCGGTTATATCTTCACCGAATCCTCAAGAAGACATCATATGAACTCCTAACCGGTAAAAAGCCCAATATTTCTTATTTTAGAGTCTTTGGTAGCAAATGCTTTATTCTTGTTAAAAGAGGTAGAAAATCTAAATTTGCTCCTAAGACTGTAGAAGGCTTTTTACTTGGTTATGACTCAAACACAAGGGCATATAGAGTCTTTAACAAGTCCACTGGACTAGTTGAAGTCTCATATGACGTTGTGTTTGATGAGACTAACGGCTCTCAAGTAGAGCAAGTTGATCTTGATGAGATAGGTGAAGAACAGGCTCCATGCATAGCGCTAAGGAACATGTCTATTAGGGATGTGTGTCCTAAGGAATCCGAAGAGCCTCCACATGCACAAGATCAACCATCCTCCTCCACGCAAGCATCTCCACCAACCCATGATGAGGACAAGGCTCAAGTTGATGAAGGAGAGGATCAAAAGGATGAACCACCTCAAGATAACGGCAACAATCAAGGGGGAGATGCAAATTATGAAGACCAGGAGGATGAGCAACCAAGACCGCCACACCCAAGAGTCCACCAAGCAATCCAACGAGATCACCCCGTCGACACTATCCTCGGCGACATTCATAAGGGGGTAACTACTAGATCTCGTGTTGCACATTTTTGTGAGCATTACTCGTTTGTTTCCTCTATTGAGCCACACAGGGTAGAGGAAGCACTACAAGATTCGGATTGGGTGGTGGCAATGCAAGAGGAACTCAACAATTTCACAAGGAACGAGGTATGGCACTTAGTTCCACGTCCTAACCAAAATGTTGTAGGAACCAAATGGGTCTTCCGCAACAAGCAAGATGAGCATGGTGTGGTGACAAGGAACAAAGCTCGACTTGTGGCCAAAGGATACTCCCAAGTCGAAGGTTTGGATTTCGGTGAAACCTATGCACCCGTAGCTAGGCTTGAGTCAATTCGAATATTATTAGCCTATGCTACTTACCATGGCTTTAAGCTTTATCAAATGGACGTGAAAAGTGCTTTCCTCAATGGACCAATCAAGGAAGAGGTCTATGTTGAGCAACCTCCCGGCTTTGAAGACAGTGAGTACCCTAACCATGTTTATAGGCTCTCTAAGGCGCTTTATGGGCTCAAGCAAGCCCCAAGAGCATGGTATGAATGCCTTAGAGATTTCCTTATCGCTAATGGCTTCAAAGTCGGCAAGGCCGATCCTACTCTATTCACTAATGCCAAATTTATGTTGATGATATTATATTTGGGTCTACTAACGAATCTACATGTGAGGAATTTAGTAGGATCATGACACAGAAATTCGAGATGTCTATGATGGGGAGTTGAAGTATTTCTTAGGATTTCAAGTGAAGCAACTCCAAGAAGGCACCTTCATTTGTCAAACAAAGTACACTCAAGACATTCTAACCAAGTTTGGAATGAAGGATGCCAAGCCCATCAAAACTCCCATGGGAACAAATGGGCATCTCGACCTCGACACGGGAGGTAAGTCCGTGGATCAAAAGGTATACCGGTCGATGATTGGTTCATTGCTTTATTTGTGTGCATCTCGACCGGACATTATGCTTTCCGTTTGCATGTGTGCAAGATTCCAATCCGACCCTAAGGAATCCCACCTTACGGCCGTAAAACGAATCTTGAGATATTTGGCTTATACTCCTAAGTTTGGGCTTTGGTACCCTCGGGGATCCACATTTGATTTAATTGGTTATTCGGATGCCGATTGGGCGGGGTGCAAAATCAATAGAAAGAGCACATCGGGGACTTGCCAGTTCTTGGGAAGATCCTTGGTGTCTTGGGCTTCAAAGAAGCAAAATTCGGTCGCTCTTTCTACCGCCGAAGCCGAGTACATTGCCGCAGGTCATTGTTGCGCGCAATTGCTTTGGATGAGGCAAACCCTGCGGGACTATGGTTACAAATTAACCAAAGTCCCTTTGCTATGTGATAATGAGAGTGCAATCAAAATGGCCGACAATCCCATCGAGCATAGCCGCACTAAGCACATAGCCATTCGGTATCATTTTCTTAGGGATCACCAACAAAAGGGAGATATCGAGATTTCTTATATTAACACTAAAGATCAATTAGCCGATATCTTTACCAAGCCTCTTGATGAACAAACTTTTACCAAACTTAGGCATGAGCTCAATATTCTTGATTCGCGCAATTTCTTTTGCTAGATTGCACACGTAACTCATTTATATACCTTTGATCATATCTCTTTCATATGCTATGACTAATGTGTTTTTCAAGTCCATTTCACACCAAGTCATAGGTATATTGAAAGGGAATTGGAGTCTTCGGCAAAGACAAAGGCTTCCACTCCGTAACTCATCCTTCGCCGTTGCTCCAAGAAGAGGACCTTGTCTTTGGGGGAGAGAGTAAAAGCCCAAAGCAAAAGGACCGGACTTCGTCTTTGGTATAATCTTAACTCATTTACTTATGACCAAAGGGGAAGATAGTACTTCAATGGGCTCTAATGATTCCGTTTTTGGCGATTCATGCCAAAGGGGGAGAAAGTATGAGCCCAAAGCAAAAGGACCGCACCACCACCAATTTCAAAAACTTAGTGCTTTCCAAGAGTATTTATCAATTGGTATCCTATTGTATTCAAAAGGGGGAGAAAGTAGTATTTCAAAAATGATATATCAAAACCCTCTTGAATACTAAGAGGAGGATCTCCTTTAGGGGGAGTTTTGTTTAGTCAAAGGGAAAGCATTTGAAACAGGGGGAGAAAATTTCAAATCTCGAAAATGCTTTGCAAAATCCTATTCATTTACCTTTGACCATTTGCAAAAGAACTTTGAAAAGGATTTACAAAAGAGTTTGCAAAAACAAAACATGTGGTGCAAGCGTGGTCCAAAATGTTATATAAGAAAGAAACAATCCATGCATATCTTGTAAGTATTTATATTGGCTCAATTCCAAGCAACCTTTACACTTACATTATGCAAACTAGTTCAATTATGCACTTCTATATTTGCTTTGGTTTGTGTTGGCATCAATCACCAAAAAGGGGGAGATTGAAAGGGAATTAGGCTTACACCTAGTCCCTAATTAATTTTGGTGGTTGAATTGACCAACACAAATAATTGGACTAACTAGTTTGCCCAAGTGTATAGATTATACAGGTGTAAAAGGTTCACACTCAGCCAATAAAAAGACCAAGTTTTGGATTCAACAAAGGAGCAAAGGGGCAACCGAAGGCACCCCTGGTCTGGCGCACCGGACTGTCCGGTGTGCCACCGGACATGTCCGGTGCACCAGGGGGACTCAGACTCAAACTCGCCACCTTCGGGAATTTCCAGAGGCGACTCGGCTATAATTCACCGGACTGTCCGGTGTACACCGGACATGTCCGGTGCTCCAGGGAAGGTCGGCCTCAGGAACTCGCCAGCCTCGGGTTTTCTCACTCGCCGCTCAGCTATAATTCACCGGACTGTCCGGTGTGCACCGGACTGTCCGGTGTGCACCGGACTGTCCGGTGCAACCTCGGAGCAACGGCTACTTCGCGCCAACGGCTACCTGCAACTGCATTTAATGCGCGCGCAGCGCGCGCAGGAGTCAGAATCGCCCATGCTGGCACACCGGACAGCAAACAGTACATGTCCGGTGTGCACCAGACACCATGGCGGGCCCACAAGTCAGAAGTTCCAACGGTCAGAATCCAACGGCAGTGATGACGTGGCAGGGGGCACCGGACTGTCCGGTGTGCACCGGACTGTCCGGTGTGCACCGGACTGTCCGGTGCGCCATCGAACAGACAGCCTCCCAACGGCCACTTTTGGTAGTTGGGGCTATAAATACCCCAACCACCCCACCATTCATAGCATCCAAGTTTTCCACTTCTCAACCACTTACAAGAGCTAGGCATTCAATTCTAGACACACCCAAAGTGATCAAATCCTCTCCAATTCAACACAAAGCCCTAGTGACTAGTGAGAGTGATTTGCCGTGTTCATTTGAGCTCTTGCGCTTGGATTGCTTTCTCTCTTTCATTCTCTCTTGTGTTCAATACTCACTTGTAACCAAGGCAAGAGACACCAATTGTGTGGTGGTCCTTGCGGGGAGGTTTTGCTCCCGGTTGATTTGAGAAGAGAAAGCTCACTCGGTCGGAGGGACCGTTTGAGAGAGGGAAAGGGTTGAAAGAGACCCGGCCTTTGTGGCCTCCTCAACGGGGAGTAGGTTTGAGAGAACCGAACCTCGGTAAAACAAATCCACGTGTCTCACTTCATTATTCGCTTGCGATTTGTTTTGCGCCCTCTCTCGCGGACTCGTTTATATTTCTAACGCTAACCCGGCTTGTAGTTGTGTTTATATTTGTAAATTTCAGTTTCGCCCTATTCACCCCCCCTCTAGGCGACTTTCAGATGCATCAATTGAAAATTTTGATTTCTACAAGTTATATCATTTGACTTATATGTGCCAAAGTTAGGATTATAGATAATTTGCCCCTCTTGCTATCAAATCAAAGTGCATGTCTCCTACAAGTATTCAAAACTTGTATGCACACCTTTAGGGGGAGGTTACTCTATAATCTAACACTTTGAGACTAACACCTTTTCAAGTCTATTTCTTGTGATAGTCTCATTGTAAGGAAAATAAGGTCCCCGGAGAAAGACAACAATCTTCCACTGCAAAATCTCCAAGAACTCTCATGTCTCTCAAGCTCGCCATTGACTTTCAATTGGTATCTTTTGAGACTACATTAGTATCATTTACATGTCTTCTCCATTATTTGATTAGACTATATTTCATATCATATGCTTCCATGTTGCAAAAATGCATAAGTAGTTAACTCATATTCTGTTACCTATGCATAAGGGAAGTTAGTCTTTTCAAATCATGTCTTGCACCTTTAATTTTCACATGCTTTTTCCTAAGTAGAGGATCTCTATCATGGGGAGTATTTCTTCATCTCTAAAAAGGGGAGAAACCTCTTTCTAAAGAGAACACTCATTTAGGGGGAGTAATCATTTCAACTGGTATCATTCATATGGTTCAATTTAATAATCTTCTAGTGATATCATTTGATACAACTCTTGTTGGGGGGCAAGCTTTTATTTACTTCCTACATGCTTTTAATGTCTTCCTTTTCGGTGGTTGATGCTAAAGGGGGAGAAGTTTAGGGACCAAAGCAATGAAAACTATACCAAACACCAAACACTACCAATTTAAAATTTTATATCTACAAATGGTTTTTCCAGAGGTTTTGGTTATTTGGTCCATAAATAGGAAGTAAGTGAATTATGGAGTTAAGGGGAGGCTTAAGTCCATAATATCACTAAGTGGGGATAAAACATGCATCCTAGCAAGTAGATTGCATATTTTCATTTAAATGTTTGTTATATTTGCTTGCTTTGGTTGTGTTGTCATCAATCACCAAAAAGGGGGAGATTGTAAGGAAAAATGGACCCGGGCCATTTGGCTAAATGAGTTTTGGTGTTTGATGATTAACACAACCTGTGAACTAATGTGTTTGCTAGTGTTTATGTTTATAGTTCACAGGATGCGAAGAGGATTGGACTAAGACACTGAGGATGCAACACCTCAAATGAAGACATAAAAAGAGCTTAGAAGTCTAAGACTCAAGACCAAAGGAGCCCAAGAATAAAATACAGAAGACCTAGAAGATGGGCTGTCAGCTGGCGCACCGGTGGCACACAGTTGGCGCACCGGTGGCACACAGTTGGCTCACCGGTGGCACACAGTTGGCGCACCGGTGGCACACAGTTGGCTCACCGGTGGCACACAGTTGGCGCACAGGACAGCCAACAGAGTTTTCTGAGAGGAGACACCGGACATGCACTATTCACTGTCCGGTGCACATAACGGCTAGCTGTTAGAACTAGCCATTGGCTGCACACCGTTGGCACACAGTTGGCTCACCGGTGGCACACAGTTGGCTCACCGTTGGCACACTGTTGGTGCACCGGACTGTCCGGTGTTTCAGAACTAGCCGTTGGCTGCACAGCATTGGCGCACTGTTGGCGCACCGTTGGCGCACTGTTGGCACACAATTGGCGCACCGTTGGCTGACAGGACTGTCCGGTGTGTCAGAACTAGCCGTTGGCTGCACAGCGTTGGCGCACTGTTGGCGCACCGTTGGCTCACCGTTGGCGCACCGTTGGCTGACAGGACTGTCCGGTGTGCCATCCTTACAACAGTCTGCTTTCCAACGGCTAGTTGAGTTGGAGCCTATATATACTTCATCCAATCAGCCATTTGAAGGTGTGGGAGCCCAAGCAACATACCAAGGCATATTGTAGACATTTCCAAGTGCTCAAACACCCAAGTGCTTAATAGAATCACTCGGTGATTAGCGTAGGTGCTTTGCGAAGTGCTTAGGTTAGTTAGACCGCATTAGCGCTTGCTCTAGGTGAATCCTAGTTAGTTGAGTGAGTTTAGACAAACCACACAACCCCTCGGCTCTTGCGCGGGCCGTTGTAATTGTATCGAGTGGGGCGAGAGTCTTGCGAGACCGTGACAACCGTGTTTGTGTCACGGCCGCCACCGTGTACCGGAGGGAACGAGGCCCGCGGCGTTTCAGTCAGAAGTTCGATAGTGGAGACGGCGGGGAGCGTCCGAGAGGAGCCGGAAGCGGAGCACCACTTGCGTGTGGAGAAGGCCCGTGGCTCTCTACGGAGTTACTCGACCGAGGTGCTTGGCCCTCGCGTGGGCTTCCCTTTGCGTAGGGGCACCAACGAGGATTAGTCGGGACCTTGCGTGGTTCCGGATACCTCGGTAAAAATACCGGCGTCATCCACGAGAGTTTGCTTCTCTACTTTGCTCTTTAAGTTTCCGCATTTATATTAAGCATTTAAGTTTCAATCTTGTATTCATGCTTATATAGTGTAGATTGAAACTTAGACATTGCGATAGAGATAACAACACTTATACAAAACCTAGTTTGCACATTCTAGTTTGATTATTGGCATAGGATTTGCTCTAGGGATTTAATTATGGCCTAGTTTAGTAAAAGTTTTAGAAGTCCTAATTCACCCCCCTCTTAGGCGTCACCCGTTTCCTACACACCACTACCTCCACAGTTGTGGTCCTGTTCCCTTTCTACCCTTGCCAACATGCGATTTATAAGTAAAGTAGTTTTTACTAAAGTAACAATAAATTAAGAAATGTTTGCAACAATGGAGAACCACTTACTATAATTTAGTTGTAGATAAGAAATAAAGATAGAGTTAGACTAGTAGAATGATTGTGCATTGCAATGATATGCAAGAACAAACATTACACTTTATCTTAGCCAAAAGGACTAGAAAGATATGAGTTAAAAAGGAGCCCAACCCCCCCTTTTTTTATAGTTCGCTAGGTCCCTCTTTCACCTTTACCTAGCGAGGTGGTACGACGAGGGAGCGATGCGCTGTGTGCGGCGTCCTGTCGTGTTGGCCTTAGATGGATCTTGCGACCCATCTATAGGGTAACAACCCACAAATAGGGATTTGGGTGATTTTTACAGTCTATCTATCTATGGAGTAATGGCTCACTAGTAATCTATCTATAGGGTAACGACCCACCGATAAGGAAAGGGGAATAAACCTACGTGCTTCACGCGTGATACAAAATGACCATCGAAGTTGTTGCTTTATGTAGTAGAGATAGACGTAGATAAGACAACAGGTAGAGATAAAAATAAAACATAGAGGAGTATTTTTGAGGTCCACCGAAAACACACTAGGTCCACATGTCATATCTTCTTTACTGCTATAAAGCACCCATTTTCTTAGTTTCCACCAACGTTCCCTTTGTAAAAAAAGTCTATATATACTTCTTTCTAATCAAACCTATGATCCAAACATCAACTATAATGTCCATTAGTTTTCACGGTTATGCGAAAACAAAGTAAAATTATGCACAAGTGAGGGTTTAAACCTTGGTTATTAACTTCACATTTATGTCCACCTAATCAACAACATAATACCTATTTTTGTCTTTTATTAAAACAAACCCATATGTACACAAACTGTGTAGTTAGGGACTATTTGGTTCCTTTAGTCCAGGAACTAAAGTTTAGTCGTCGAGTGATTAAAGTTTAGTCTCTACTCTATTTGATTGCATGGACTAAAATTATTCATAACGCATTAAATAACTCCTAAGAAGAATAAAATGTCCCTTAACATTATTCCGCCATTAATACAACTGAAATAAATGAAGGACAAAAGATGAAATTAATATGTTTTAGTTCTTTTTAGTCACCTCTTTAGGACCAGAGACTAAAATAATTTAATATTTATTTTAGTTCAACCGTTTTGACTATTTAGAAACTTAATGAGACTAAAATTAAGAACTAATCTATAGTCCATCAAACAAAACTAGGCCTTAATATGGATGGGCCTCTTGAGCGATTGACCGATGGGCCTTTTTGCCTTGTATAAATCCAACCCGTCTTCCTCGTCTTCGTTAGCGTCGCCGTTTCGGTCTCCGGAAAGGAAAGCAAAAGAGAAGGAGGGGGCGAGAGAAGAAACTGATTTTTGGCGAGGCCAAGCCGGGGGTGGGATTACCGGGAGCACGCTGACTGGGATCACGGCGGATGGCGGCGGCGGATAGGCAGTTGGTAGTTGCCGTCGAGGGGACCGCGGCGCTGGGGCCCTACTGGTCCACCATTGTGGCGGAGTACGTCGAGAAGATCGTGAGGTACGTCCGGGCCCCTGGCCCCCTATTCTCTTCTGTTCCGTTCCCGGTGGCCGGTACTGCTCTTCCCTTTCAGGTTGTAGTGAGCGAGAGAAGGGGAACTTGCCAACTTGGATATGGGAGAAGTGGTTCTGGGGAAATTTCTTCTTGCCTCTTCGTTAGGGTTTAGAGGGAGGACCAGACTCGCAGGAAGTTTGATTGTCGAGGCTGGGGGTGGAAGAGAGAATGCCTGTTGACATGTAGTAGAGAAGGATTTTAAACATTAGCTTAGTGTTGGATTATTTGATGTTCCTGATTGGGTTTGGTGATCATTACTCACCGGGAAGAAGCGAAGGACCTCTTCGCTGTTAGTGATTTGTATGATGGAAGGGCATATAGTTCCTATATATTGCCTAATTGGTGATCAGGCAGGCTACGGGAGTAAGCGACAGTTAAGAACTGCCACTGGAAGCTTGTTGGATGAGCTTGCCAGTTTTTGGAACTGTGCTCATGGAGGTAGTCAGTTCGAAGTTGATGTTTTAGGTAACTCATTGTTGTAGATGTCTTCTCGCCTATTTTATCTATCTGTATCATGGCTTCGATCTTCTGTCTTATCACAACAGTACATAAGTATATTTGTTTTTCTCGAACACACAGGAGACTGCACATCTTTTTATAAATTAGGGAAACGAAACAAAACAAAAGGGTTTGCAAAGCAGAGAACCTGCTAAAAAAACACAAGACCAAAGAGCTAGTTAGCAATGGAACCGGCCACATTCAAGACCCTAGCTAGGTCTATGGATCTCAGAGCCTTAGCACCAGCCATAACCCAACAAACTGATTCATCAAGGAAGCTCCTTTGAAGCCTTCCCAATGAAGGGGAATCCCCATCAAAGACCACCTTGTTACGGTCAAGCCATATACACCACGCCCCTAAGATGATGACACCATTAAGCCCCCTTTTTTGCTTTTGTGCACACTAAGCTCCACCTGTTTCCACCACTCTGCGAAGGAAGGAACATCAACAGTCGGAGTGAGGTGAACCAATCCAAATGGGAATAATAAACTGTGCCGGAACTGACAGACAAAGATATAAGTGATGAGAAGGTGCTGGATTGTTTCTGGCCCTTGATCGCAAAATGGGCAAACAACCGGGTGTGGTAATTCTCTCTTTTTTAATCTGTCAGCAGCCCAACACCTATTCTTCTTAGCCAACCAAAGAAAGAATTTACATTTTGGTGGATCCTAGGTTTTCCAAAGTCTTTTCCATGGTTCAAAAGTAGCTGATCCTGCAAACAAGATTCGATAACATGATTTTGAGGAGAATTTTCCTGAAGCATCATGCCTCCATCTATGTTGATCGATATCCTGTGATAATTCAACCTCCCTCAAAGAATCCCAAAGCAGCAAATATTTTGTAGACCCAACAGAGAAAGATGAGTCCTGATATCATTGACCCACCGGAAGTTATCAAGGGCCTGAGCTACGGTTGTAGAAGATAGAGCTCATTTACCCACCTTGGCGACCACATCTAGGACAATGTCCCTGACCGCAGCCCCATTCAACCAATTACTAGTCTAGAAAAGAGCGCTGGCCCCATTCCCAATAATAGATATCATAGAATCTGCAAACAAATCTTTGACATGCTGCTGCACAGGTAGGTTAAGACCCTGCCATGTATCAATTCTTTCTAGCCATAACCACTTTGCTTGCAATGCCCAACTCTTAAACTGTAGGTTTGGGATCCCTAGACCCCCAAGGTAGATAGGCTCTGTAACCGTTTCCCAAGAGACCAGGCAACTGCCTCCATTAACCTCCTTCCTTCCTTTCCAAATAAACCCCCTTCTAATTTTGTCGATTTCCTTAAACACCCATTTGGGAATATTCATTGCAATGAGAAGGTAGATTGCACAAACCGCACAAGAGTTGTCCTACCAGCAAGGTTAAGAAGGCGTGGTTTCCAATTTGGTAGTCGCTCTGCAATCATATCTACCCATAGCATAAGTCACATCTTCTTAGTTCTTTATCTGAAATTGGAAGCCCCAAGTAAGTGCAAGGAAAGGTAGCCGATGTACAGTTAAGAATGCTGTGGCCTTGCTGAATAGATGACACATCACAACTTATAGGAATGGCACAACTTTTATGCATATTAGCAACCAGACCAGATGCTGCACCAAAGCAATCCAAAGTGTAGAACCAGACATAGTTCATCTATTCCAAGTTTTACCCCTATTTGATTGGTTTTTGAGCTGTTTCTGACTTAGAATCTAAATTGTTGCACTTATGAACCCGTGAATCAAAGACTAGGCAAGCTAGTTAGTCCATATGGTTGTGATGGTCATCAAGCACCAACATCAATTAGAGAAAATGGTAAAGGCCATTTCCCTTTTAGGATCAGGGAGAACCACCTTTCTCCGGGAATAAACGTTAAAGCAAGGAGGTTTAACTTTGAACCTGTCATCAAGGGGGGGGGGTCAGACCATCTAAATGCAGAGAGGTTCCAATCTCAGAACCAGAAGCATTCAAATCTAAGGGCTTCGCCATCCCCATGCAATTCCTTGCATATTTGATTTGAAGTTCATTGACTTAACCAAATTAACTCTTGAAAGTTCCTCCCCACTGATTTGGTCAACTGCGGCACCCGAATCAATCTCTGGAGAAAGGATGGGCGCATGAGATGCTTCGGAAACAAGACCCACAGGGATCGAGGGCACAAGATTAAAGAACTTCAATAACGAAGAGATCGCAATTAAGGACTAGGTAGCTATCACAGGGCCATCTGGAAGAGGGAAACCCAAGGTGGCAGGAACTGAAGCGTTCTCTTGAGACATTTGAATTGAAGACCCTGTTGAAGGCGCTGTCAGCTCGGGAACGAGGCACAAGCCGCTAGGACTGAGTATTACCGGTCTATGGTCCTAAGGAGCTGTCAGGAGTAAGTATTGCCGATCTAGGAGTGGACGGGGTGTTACACCCGATCACCTTCACAGGCCTGCTCGACACCTATGGAAGAACTGGCACTTGATCATCCTAACGACCCAATCGTGTTGCAAACTGAGGCCGCCACAGGGAGGGAAGGTCGGACGATAGGCCACCACACTAGGGATCGCTGGACTGGACGACGCCTCCCATCGGTGCGGGCACACGTAAATACGGTGCCCAGGAAGCCGACAGTGGAAGCACCTCACTGGGCGACGACACACATCAACACGATGGGATGGGGACAAGCAATTGAAACACTTCCCACGCAAGTTGATAGGCTATGCTCTGGGAGGAGTTGAAAAGAGGGGGCGTTGGCGAAGAGATCGTCAACCCACAACCTTCATCATCCTTCGCAACAGGAGGACCGGAGGAGACAAGCACCTCTTGAACGTGCGGCGAGGTTGGAGAGGAGAAGGAACAAGATCCACGTCGTCACACCAGCGTTGAGCTTTAGAGCGGCCAACAGGACGAGGGGCCAGAGAGGAAGAGGGAGAAGGGGAGATCCCCGACGCAGGGTAGAGGTTGGCTGTGGCCGCCGGACTTGGGGTAAGTACTGACGTGAGGCTGTTGGAGGTAGGGGCGCTAGGGGGGAGGGGAGGAAAGGCTTAGGCGTGTCATGCCACAACAATCCTCAACGATGTACAATAATCTAAATATATTTGTAAATTTGTTTGTTTTTAAAGAAAATCGTCTGATTAGCATGCTAGCAATCTTGGTCAATGGTTTGAACTCCAGTTCCAATACCACTTTCGTAATTCATTTTTCACGCGATTGTGCTATGCAAATGCATCATTTTAATTTTTGGTAACTGATTCATGGTGAAAATTAAAACTTGTGCAGGAGCTTTTGTGCAAGTGAACTGCCAGGCCAGGTAATTCTGTCCTAATGATCCATTTAGTATCTGAGCTCTCAGTTTGCACATGATATTCCACTAATTGTGTCAATGCATAACCCGAACTTCCTTTTTGCAGAAGCTTGTGGGTACTCCGCCTGAACTTGCATTAGTTGTTTTTCATACCCATGGACCTTACAGTGGTATGCGTTTATATTGTTCATGTCCATGACCATATCAGTTCTTATGAACTCTACGAAATAGGTAATTTGTGAACATTTTGCAATTCAGCTTTTGATGTGCAGCGAAGTGGATGGACAAAAGATGTCGATGCTTTCCTATCATGGTTATCTGGAATATTGTTCAGTGGTGGAGGATTCAGTGAAGCTTCTACTTGTGAAGGTCTTGCTGAAGCATTGAAGGTATTAACAAGTTAATGTTGTTTGGATTTTTTTTTTCAGATGATGAGTTCTTCGTGGCCAAAAGTTACCAGTTAAAAGATTTTGTTTCACCTTTCAAGATCTCAACATTTTTCATATTTTGAATTTTGTTGTTGTGAGAGCATGATGTCGACATCGTGCTTTGTTTTGCCATTTTTCCTACTATCGTCTATTCCATTGGTTTGTTTTGTTGTTAACCAGTTCTCTATGTAAAAAGTTGTTTTATAGTTCGACCCGGTAGCAAACATCTATTTGTATCTATACTTGCATTTGAAAATACACCCCATATTTTCTTATATTGTTGTTTAATTACTTTTCATAGCTGGTAAATTACTCTGCACGTACATGATAATTGTTCCAATATATGCCACAATGTGATTTGCCAAGCTATGGTTTGACTGACAAAATGTGAACATTTTGTTCGCATCATTTTGAATTCTGGCCAGTTAGTAAAACACCTTGATCAAAAGCTCTGCCTTTCTTTGTCCCATAATCTATAGAGTATGCATAAGTAATCATCACTTATTATCATTTACCAATAACCTATTGGTAGGATTGCCCCCACTACGGAGGTTGTATGAATGGCTAATGGTTGGAGGGTTGGAGGAAGAAGGGTGAGAGGACGTCGTGCTGATGCCTGGCCTAGGGTTCAGGCGCAGCAATGGATTTGATGGGTGGTGGTGGGAGGTGGCCATCGGCCGCTGTCATGGCCGGTGGGTGTCCGCCATATCCAGGCATGCCGTGGGGCAGTCTGGTGGCGGTGCCATGGCCGATGTTCCTAGGGTGGATTCAACCACGGCAATGCGGGAGGACATGGAGGCCATCTGCGTGGCGAAGAGCCCCAGTTGGCGCTGGACTTCGGCAAGGGCGGTGGTGATCGCTGCCAACTCCGACGGCTGGAGGGCGACGGAAGCTGCAGTCTCAGCTTCATCAGATCCTGGCATATCTGATACCAGGTTGGTAGGATTGCCCCGGCTACGGAGGTTGTATGAGTGGCTAATGGTTGGAGGAAGAAGGGTGAGAGGATGCCGTGCTGACGCCTGGCCTAGGGTTCAGGTGCAACAATGGATTTGAGAACAGCAGGGAGGCAAGACTCAATCTCTTTCTTTGATTGATCTTTCCTGATTACAGACTAGAGGCATAGAGGGCTTATATACTGCCCGACCTAACAAGACTTCCTCCTTTTAAGGGGATCTAAACAAACTACCTTTATTTAAGGAAAATCTAAACAACTCTAGCTATCTTATCTGAGTACTTATCTGCTCAGCCTAGCTTATCTTCCCCTGGCTGCTTAGGTCGGCGCCCATATACTTTTCCAGTCATAACACCTATGTAAATTGCTAATTTCCCAGATAATAAGGATGCAATGAAATATAAGTATGATAATGATGGTCTGCGTGTTAGTTTCCTTGCATCATTTTTGGGCATCAGTCCATTTTGCTCACGATGGTGAAGCTTACACGTTAGAAAAAACTTGAAAAAACTTTGGTGATATGGTGTTCATCTTTCTTTTCTTTGAACATTAAACTATTGGCTATTTCACTTAGGCCCCGTTTGTTTCCTTTCATTTTGAGGAATTGGAATCTAACTAATGGAGTAGGCTATAAATTTACATGTTAGAAAAAGTTGAAAAAACTTTGGTGATATGGTGTTCATCTTTCTTTTCTTTGAACATTAAACAATTGGCTATTTCACTTAGGCCCCGTTTGTTTCCTTTCATTTTGAGGAATTGGAATCTAAATAATGGAGTATGCTATTTTTTAAGAACGTGACATTTCACAACTCTTCAAAGTTTATATATAAGCCTATCTCAAATTCATGGGGTGAGAGATAGAAATTAATTCTATAGATTTAAATGCTACTTTTCTAATGTACTGCTTATAGCACACTCTTCTACTTGCTTCTCTATAGCATAAGTATCTATAACTATCTCTCTCATATGATTTAGGATAATATATAAATATATTACATATACAAATATATTAACTTAATTAGTTTGTGTCTAAATTATGATTATTAGAATTGAATTCAATTCCAATGAAACAAACGGGCTTATAGTTATTGTTCCTAATGTAAGCTGCTGCGCACAATTTTTTATTGTTTGTCATGGCGGTCATTTTCTACGCAACTAGATACTTCAAGGCAATCCTAATACAACCCAAGGTCATCAAAACCATGAAGCACAAAAGCATTGCATACTTGTCGCTGCAAGTAATCCTTATCCTCTGCCAACACCTGTATACTGTCTTCCTACTCAAAGTACTGATCACAAAGAGAACATTGAGACATCAAAAGAACCTTCAATTGCTGATGCTGAGACCGTTGCAAAGTCATTTGCTCAGGTGCTGCATAAATTCTGCCATAGCTTGTTATTGTTTTCCGGTGTCTCAACGCAACATTTGTAGCATTTGGTTGATCCTATTTCATATTTTGGATGCAGTGCTCTGTCTCATTGTCAGTGATATCTCCAAAACAGCTTCCAACATTAAAGGCAATATACAATGCGGTAATATTATGTCACTTGTATTAGAATGGACCTTCTATTCCTTATCTGTGCTTCGTTTAGTTCTTCCATTACTCTATTGATGGTCAAACTTTAGTAACTTTTTACTCCATGGATTCTTGGATTGTACTTTCAACCTGACCTCTCACTTTTGCTTCATGGCCATGGAAAAGAGTGGTTAATACTTTTTTTTGGCAACATTTATTATATGCACATACCTATAGCACAAATATTGTCGCAAAAACCAAAAATGGGATCAACTAGTATGTCAAACATAAGCTTTTGTGACAGATATAATACAGCAGAGGTGGCATTAAATTCATAGTATATTACTAGCTAAAATTGTAAGTGACGACCTTGCACCATCACTGATTTCCCCAGTTGGCGTTGATTATCCTTTTTACCTTATGCGCTACAAATTATAAACCTTATAAGGCCTTCAACAATTATGATTAACATGCACATAACACTAACTCCACACTCTGCTGCAGGGCAAGCGAAATCTTCGGGCTGCTGATCCATCAGTCGACCATGCGAAAAATCCACACTTCCTTGTTTTGCTCTCTGAGAATTTCATGGAGGCACGGACTGCTCTTAGTCGCCCTTTACATGGAAACTTGGCTCCAAATCAAACCATAACGAAGATGGACACGGCACCTGCAGTGACTATGCCAGGACCAACATCAAATGGCAACTCCTCAGGTTGAGAAAATGTTAATGTCGGACAGCACAATTTTTCTATAAGATTGGTTCCTGGTTCTGCTGTCTGTAGAAAGAAAATGTTTTTAATGTGATGTCTGCGCATGGTGATGTAGGGAAAACTTGTAAAAGAGGTTAAGGCGTTCACACTTAGTTTAGTGAGAATTGGTTTATCAAATAATTCCAATTTGACTCAAGGAAAAATTAAATAAGTCAATTTATTCTGGAAATTACCCTTCGGTCTGCATGCCTAACATATGACAGAAAAAGTAATGGCTAATATATTCTTGGGATGGCTAACTATTTCATAGCAGGCATAGATTTGCATATGCTATTCCATTATCTATTTTTTCATAAGGTGTACCTTTGTGTTGTGAAGCATTGTGCTTATGATGCTTTATACTAGCGAGAACACATAAGATATTTGGATTACTTTTGGCTCTGTTGAGGTTTGATTGTTTGTTGTGCACTGAAATGTTCTACCTTCAGTTTGCTGAATTGAAATATTTTCTATCCTATGATTACAAAATTGAGCATACTAACATTGGAGTCATGCTATATATATCTTGTCGCTTGTATCAGTGGATGCCCATATGTTCTCCTGTCAGTGTGGATGAATGTTTTGCTCAAATACCATTTGAATATGACAGATGACCAAGTACCCTGAAGTTTTTAATTGGCAAGCTGTCCACAGCTAATTGTTTGCGCTATTTAGAGTCCCAAGACGTTGGTCTATCATTTGTTTTTGTGTTATTTAGTCGCAAGATGTTGGTAAGTCATTTGTTTAAATCAACCAAAATTTATCATAGTTAACAGTGATTGATATATTGTGAGGCTTTACACTCATTAACTTAAACGTATCTGCATAAATATGCAGTACTCCGGTACATCAGTTCTTGTTAAGTGGCCACAACATTTGTTCGTGGAATAAATTTGTAGTAGTCTAAAGTTGCTATGTGTCATAGAACACTTGTTAGTCACATTTCCCACTTTCAAAAGTTCATCTGTAATCTTTAAATAATGCTGTTATGATAAGTTGATTCATCTAATATTGTAGTTTGCTTTTGCCTGTTTATCCATGTTATTGCCTACGTTGACATGATGACTAATTCCATTTGAACATTTCTAGTGAATGCAATGGCAGGCCGTCAACCAATTGTTGGAGGTATTTCTACCACATCTGTTAAAGTGGTAAGCTGCACTATTCTTGGAATTTGTCTGTTCTTTTTTTCCATTCTAATAATAATACCTTTACAATTTTTATTTTTATAGGAGCCAACAACCATGCCACCGATAGTTTCTGCACCTGCTTTCTCGCATGTAACGCCTATTTCAAATGTGGCTTCACAAGGAATATCAGCACTGCAAACCTCATCACCTTCTCTTATTTCACAAGAAGCAAATATGGGAAATGATAATGTACAAGAACACAAGCCTATAATAAACCCAGTTCAACAACCGATTCGGCCTGGTGGTCATGGCAGCCTCCTCAACAATCTGTCACAGGTTCGGTTGATGAACTCAACTTCTTTAGGAGGAGGAGCTACCTCGATGGGACTGCCTAACATGGGAGCAACACCAATACAAGTCCACATGTCAAACATGATATCAAGCGGCATGACATCAACACCCTCTGTCATCTCCTCTATGTCTGGACCTGGACAACCTATTAGTACTCAACAGATGGTACAGAGCACAGCTCTTGGTTCGTTTGGCTCAAACACTCCTACTGTTACAGGCAATTCAACTATTGCTGTATCATCCTCTTTGACTAACAACCAAAGCAGCATGGGCATGGGTCAATCTGTGCAATCTGTGGCACAGGGAGGCTTGGTGTCTGGTTCACAATTAGGACAAGGTGGAATTGTTGCAAACCAAAATGTGATGAGCACCCTTGGACCTACAGCTATCTCTTCAACGCCTGCGATGATGCCGACACCTGGGATGGTCCCACAGACAGGAGTCAATTCCTTAGGTGTGAATAACAATTCTGCTATGAATATGCCTATTACGCAGCAGCATGCCAATGCCCAACAGCCGCCACCAAAGTACGTCAAAATTTGGGAGGTAAAGGTTTCCTTGTCTTTTAGCATTTACATATACATAGACAGCATCCCACCTCTCCAGTATAACATAGAAATGAGTTGCTTGAAATAAATGGTAAGCACGGTGCAGAGAAGATGACTAATAGGCAATGTTAGCAAGTCGTCTAGCCGATCCTAGCCGCCATGGGGCTGACTAGGTGAGTTGTCGCGATTAGTCGTCGACCAGGGCGAGTAGTCGCAATTAGTTGTCGATCAAGGCGACTAGTTGGCCATAGTTGTCCCCTATTCATCCTATCCTATATATATATCAGGATTAATATACCAAATATATACTTATATACTATATGTTCGAGAGTACAAATCAAGCATGAAGATAACTCTAGGGTGATAGCTGCACGCAGGGTTTCAAATTGGACAGGAAAACACGAGCAAGCCATCCTAGATGCAACCCATGTCCTAAGTTGCTCATCAATTCCAGTTATCCACCTCCTAGTTGTCTAACTAATCAGACGACCAGAAAACTAATCAGCCTAATCGAGTTGTAGCCCCTAGTCGAGTCCAGGATACCAACTAGGACGACTAATCACGATTAACTGGATGACTTGATAACACTGCTAATTGGAGCCTTAGGCCCTGCTGTGGCTATGATACTGTAGTGCAAAAATTGGGAGTTATGTTGCATACAATCTTGTTTGTTGGCCAGAGATTTTCAACAACTGATGTGTCAGGGTCTAAGGAGGCCCACGGAGGGGCTGCGACAGCAGCAACCATGGGCCCTCCAAGGGGATTATATAAGGATAGTTAGAGATAATATTAGAAGATTAGTTGAGATTATTTAGGAGATTAGTTGAGATTATCTAGGAAGGTTATTAGTTAGTAGTTTGTTGAGAGTTTTTAGGAGAGTTTTAAGGAGATAAGGATCTCTAGCTAGATAGGGGCGGCCAGCCGGTCTATTTATGTAATCAATGGATGAGAAATAAAGCAGACAAGAATTAGAAGGGAGAAACCCTCTTCTTGCTCGGCCGTGGGTAGACGCCCCCGGCCGACGTTCCTGCCCATCGACACCCCTCCTGCTTTTCAACTAATCTCCTAAATAATCTCAACTAATCTTCTAATATTATCTCTAACTATTCTTATCTAATCCCCTTGGAGGGCCCATGGTTGCTGCTGCCGCAGCTCCTCCGTGGGCCTCCTTAGACCCTGACATGATGTTTGCCATTTATCTGTATTTCAGGGAACTTTATCTGGCCAAAGGCAAGGACAGCCTGTAATAATTTGTAAACTCGAAGTAAGTCTTTGTTTTGCATTATTGGTCTCCAAAAAAATATAGTATATTGTAAGAAATTATAAAAGTTTCTAGTAGTTTTTTGTTCTGCAGCATTACTTAGCAGAAATAATGGTTCCTGAGTTCCTGAGATATGATGACACTTCTATGCTCTTTGTAGATCTGTATGAACAACACTTCTATGCTCGTTCAACTAAGTTTTGTGATATCTTTGACCCATCTTTTTGCTAAGACTGGAAATAAACTAGTTTTGAATAAACTTCTGAAGTTGTAATCGTGTTTTTTTAAACTTCAGGTAGAGAGAATTTAACCCCTTTAGAAATGGACTGTATCAATTGCTGCGGATGCCCATTTTGAGCCATAGTTTGTTATCACCTTCAAAGCTGGAGTCTTACTTGTGCAGCTCTTTCGCTTTTTTGTTTTGACATTTCTCACTTTAACAATGTCTGACAGGGTTATAGGAGTGGAACAGCGTCTGAAACGTAAGTGTCTGATTTTTTGCAATAAACCTTACATTTTCTTGAATCTCTGTTATACAGTGTTTTCTGTTGATTACTATGATTGAGGTAAGTATTTCTTGTTAGTTGATGTTATGTTGTCGTTGTCCTTGTCTTGAAAGAAATGATACTAGAAATTTTCATTGGGTATGTTTAACAATGGAACCTTTTTGTGGTACTTTCGAATTATGCATCTAGACTTAGTAGGAAACTGAAAGCCGTACTTTCTGCATGCAGACTTGCAGCGGACTGGCCAGAAACAATGCAGATTGTTCGCCTCATAGCCCAGGAGCATATGAACAACAAGTTTGTTACTCATTCTTTTCAATGCCAACTTGTTGCATCATTTTCTTGTAAATGTGCTGTGAATGACATATTTACTTGGTTATTCTGCAGACAATATGTTGGCAAGGCAGACTTTCTAGTTTTTCGGACTTTAAATCACCATGGGTTTCTTGTACAACTACAAGAGAAGAAGCTGGTCAGTGCCTGAGTCTATTTCTTTTTAGTCTCTACTGTATTTAAGTGGGAAAATCGTTGTGCATTGGGTCTCCCTCAGCGCGGCGCAGCGCTCTCCCACGGGAAAAAAAATAAGAAAAAAGAGAGCATACTAGCGCTCGAACCGTGGCCCTCTTCTATAGATATTCTAAATATTGTGTTACACAGAGGATAAATATTGTAAATATATATACATACTAATACATTTAAATTTAAAAAAATATAATCATGCCACGTCGGACCGGGCCGGCACTATAGACTGAGACGGTGGCTCAGGCACGACATGGTTCTCAGGTCGGGCCGCGGTACTGTTAAATGGGCCGTGCCTTGGGTCAGTCTGCTAGACACGACCTATTTGGCTATCTATAGTACAATACCTTCTTTCTCACTATCTCTGATCTCGTGAGCGTGGAAAAAAGCGAGAGAAAAAACTTCATCTCATCTCACCACACATCCGGTTTAGACCGTGTTTGAATAAATATCTTATTTAAATAAGATTTATCTTTATGATATATAAAAACCGTAGCAACGCACGGACAACTAACCAGTAATTTTGTTATTTTGCTGCGGTTCATCTACTGTCGTTTCATACACTTAGTTTTCTGTCAGTTACTTTATACAGTTCTAATATCCAATTGGTCCTGGTTTCAGTGTGCTGTGATACAGTTACCATCGCAAACTCTGTTGCTGTCGATGGCTGACAAAGCAGGTCGTTTGATTGGCATGCTCTTCCCTGGGGTAATCTTGATTGTAGTTAAATTAATTAATGTTCTGCATAATTATCTGCATTTACTAAATGACCTTTTCCCAGGACATGGTGGTGTTCAAACCGCAGGCCTCAACTCAGCAGACACCAATGCAGCAACAGCAGCTACAGCAATTTCAACAGCAGCAGCAGCAGCTGCAACAACACATGCATATGCAGCCGCAAGGCCTCCCACTTCAGCAATCACAGATGCAACTCCAGCAACAGCAGCCGCAGATGCAACCGATGCAGCAGCAGCAACCTTCGCAGATGCAGCAGCAGATGCAATCGATGCAGCAGCAGATGCAGCCAATGCAGCAGCAAATGCAGCATCAACAGCAACAGATGCAGCATCAACAGCAACAGATGCAGCAAATGCAGCAGCAGCAGCAGCAACAACAACAACAACAACAACAGATACAGCCTCAGCAGCAACAGATGCAGCAAATGCAGCAGCAGCAGCAGCAACAGATGCAGCCTCAACAGCAACAGATGCAGCAAATGCAGCAGCAGCAGCAACAGATGCAGCCTCAACAGCAACAGATGCAGCAAATGCAGCAGCAGCAGCAACAGATGCAGCCTCAACAGCAGCAGCAACCCCAGATGGTGGGTACAGGAATGGGGCAGCAGTTCATGCAGGGGCACAATCGGGCAGTGCAGATGATGCAAGGGAAGATTACGCCACAGGGGCCGGGCAGCATGCCTGGGGGAGGCTTCCTACCTTAAGCACCTTTTATCAGCAGGCATCAGATGAATTGAGGGTTTACACTGACCCAAGTGTTGAGATGTCAACTTCATTTGACAGGGTTAGGGAATAGTCACTCGGGGAGTGTTGCTAAAACTTAATCTGAAAACTTAAGCATCCCTGTCACCGATAGGTAAATGCCAGATGTCCATGCATAGGTGCATACTTTATGATATGGTGGTGTACTCGTAATCTTGAGTGACTTTATGGCATTGTTGTACTAGCCGTAAACTATTAGGTATAACAGAATTATTATTTAAACTACAGTAAAATAAGTGACCTGTGTTGTTTAGGGTTTAAATGGTACGTTAAATAGGTAGTTGAATCATTTAAGCAGTTTAAACTGTCTAAACGATTTACATTGAATCGAGCTAAACATGATTAAATAAGCTAAACAACCATTTAATTCATACTTTATTCAATATTAGCATGATTAAATAAGCTAAACAATCATTTAATTCGTCGTTTAGTCAATATTAGCAAAATTGTTTGTTGCAATAGGAATGTAAGTAAAATAGACTGATGCATAAATTTTAGTATTTGATGATTAACATAATCATTTGAACTAATATTGCTTGCTAGTATTTTAAGTAACATTATTTATTAGTATTTATAGATATAGTTTAAAGGATGCAAAGTGTATTTGAATGAAGATAAATTGGTGGTATAAATGATCAAAACCTCAAGCAAGACATTGAAAAACGTGTTGAAGACCTTTTATAAGAATATGTAGATGCATCCGAATTGAACACAAAGATCATAAAAAACTAAGAGAACACTTTGAGCATATATTGGACTATAACTAACCCTAGCTGGCACAGGAGGAAAAACATCGACAAGGGCATAAGACCATATGCTACACTGTTCATGCTTACAGGAGCGTTAGATCGATCCTGTTCAAGGGTTAGGGTCGTTGGGCCATTGAAGACAGAGACCGACGGTCACTAGAGAGGTTTCAGAGAGGGAAACCGAGCGCCAGACCCACTAATGTTGACACAGTAATGACAAGTTCCTTCTTCTGCGAATATGAGATAGACCGACAGCCGGTACGTGACTAAGGGACTGTGGGAACAGCGAAAGACCGGATTCTAAGATATAGGCCAATCAAAAGGAAGATGGTGAAAGACCACCACAAAGAGACCCTCGCTCACGCCTTAGTTGCGCAACCAGTGCCGTCTCAGATTTCATCAGTGCCTTCTCTACCTCAGTCGACTGAGTGGCTCTTAGACTCAGGAGCTTCTCATCATGTCACCGGTGACTTGCTTCGCACCTGTCCTCTTATTTTGCTTATGCTGGTTCAGATACTCTCACCATTGGAGTGGAGTGGAGATGGTACTGGTACGAAAATATCCCACATTGGCTCTTCTCCCGCGGCCTTGTCTCATGGTTCCATTCACGCTTCGCGCCCGGCCTCTCTCTCGCCTTTTCCCACAACTCATTCATAAAACCAGTTGTCCGTACACTCCTCAGCAAAACGGAGTGGCCAAGCGCAAACATAGACACATTACCTTAGCGGCCTTGCTGTTATGCAACACGCTTCTATCCCGGTTCCTTTTGGGATGAAATATTTGCAAGTGTGGTCTATCTCATCAATCGCTCCGCGCCTCTTCTTCTTCTCTCTCTCCCTTCACACAATTGTTTCATAAAGACCCGAATCTTCGTATTCTCAGACAGCCTCACCTCAGACCTTACATTGATCACAAGCTTCAGCCTCGTTCGATGCCGTGTATTTTTCTTGGTTATGCACCACAACAGAAAGGTTACCACTGCCTTCATATACCAACTAACAGAATTTGGATTTCCAGACATGTTGTCTTTGATGAAAATAGGTTTCCTTTTACGGAGCTCTCTACATCTGGATTGACCATTCCCGAGTCCACCATCGAGCCGGCACTGGCACCATTACGAGCGAGGTAGGGCAGCTAGCGAAACAAAGTGCGAGGGATGGATTCGTGCATGAATGTCAGATGGTTGTAGTGGTGAAGCTCGTGATGCTCTGGATGAGACTGACTCTGTATGCCCGAAAGGACCAATCAGGTGGATCATTTGGATAGAGGAAGAGATGGGTGGGTGCACTACCCTGCCGCAGAGAAAGAAGACAACTCTATCTCAGAAGTGAGCTCCGTCTCACAAGTTAGCTCCATCGATCTTCTCGAGAGGAGCAGTTCAAATCACCCTGTACGGATCCATTGGGATCTGGTCGAAGTAACGGGTACCAGGTTTTTCCTGGAGTTGCCTTTATTCGTTCATTTCTGGTTGAAATATGGGCTGTTTTCTGTGTGGGTCTAGGAAATCCGAATCTGCTTTCCATAGGATCGTTTGGATATTAATCGATTAAATAGGTGTCTTCTGCTGCATTTCGAGTTAATATGTGTACTCTACCGAACGAGGAGGGTCGAGTCGAGGGAACACTTCCTTGACGAGAATCGCTAACAACTCCTTTTCTTTGACGAGCTTAAACCACTCCCGGATTCCTAATCATAGCTTTTGTGGGCCTCCCATCGATAATGGTATGGGTTCCTCGGTCTCATTATGCATCTGTTTTGTTGCAGTTTTGAACTGTAGTGACACGGGTGCGTTTTAAGAATGGCAGCAGGTCTAATTATTCGTACTTTCGGTGCATACCGTAACCTGGCCTAGTGAAGGAACCTTCCTTTTGCAAAGGGTAGAAAAGTTACTAATAGCTCTGCCTCAAACAAACCCAATTATAGTGATCGCCCATATTGGATCTTTCGTATCGAAAAGTGATAGGAATGCATTTCGCGGGTGAGACTTGCCTATTTCCTTTGGATGCCTATTCATATGTTTTGTGAACAAGTGAGCAGCTGGTACTCTAGTATACTGTAGTGAGCCTGAATGGTCTTTATGAATTGTGCACTTGCTATATTATTTGTTCTTGCACTTTGGCCTTTAATCCTTATTGTGCACCATGGTCTCTTGGCTTTGATGACATGAATATCCCTTTCCCTTCTACTGCTTGATCCATCCCTGCGGCTTGACTTGCTCTCTTGAGAAAAAGAATCCAAGCGAATTCCCTTATCTTATTTGGAGGATTAGCCATGGCCTTCCTCAGATTATGGGGCTCCTAGTTTGCTGATCTTGTAAATCTCTTCTCCGCTCAAGTTAAGGTTCCCACGGCAATGAGTGCTTTGCTTCTCTACATCTCGTTTGCTATCTTGATTGAGATGCTTGTTTTCCTAGTAAGAGTTGTACAACCCATCTCTTCCTTCTATTCACTACCATTCCGCGTCTTCGACATCTATTAGTTTCTTTCTTTCTCACTTTCTTTGGCTACAATGGTTACTGCCAGCAATATCAGATCAGAAATGTTATAAGAAATGGCTATATCTATTTTATTTTTCTACTTCCGCTACAGGTGGGGATAGACTGATTCGGTCGGGTCGATAATCTGCCCCGACCTCTCAAGCCTCAAAAGATCGATAAATGGTATCTATCTGGATGGAATGCTAGCAAAGCAATAAAGTACCTTGCGGGTGGAAAACAGAGAGGAATCACCTGTTGCTTCGTTATCAAGAAAGAAAGCTTAGGTTTGGATTTCTTCTCCTTCACTTGTGACCTATGAAGCACCAATGCTTACGATCCGGTACTAACCCTCCAATTATCTTCCTCCCAACGCGGCAGGTCAGATCTTCTAACCCGATCTCTTCTCAGGTTTCGAGGTTCCTAGCTGTACTAATTAAGGGAGGACAGGCAAGTCACTACACTACTCCAAATGCAAAAGAGATGCTCATCTATGTAAATTCAAGTCAAGCTCAAGTCAAGTAAATGGCCCAGGAATGGATAGCGTAATGTGTGAATCTCAATTGTTCATATAGAAATGGTGCTCTCTGGTTGACAGGTTCGACTTCTTCATTTTACTGGGATTTTGGGCATCAAGTCAATTTTTCCTAACTTTTATTCGTCACATTATACGTGACTCGTTGGATTTCCAATGAGAAAAGTGCGGATCATATAGATGGCAAAGTCCATAATTGGTTTTTACCTAGGGAGAGTCGATTGCTTTTTGGAAAAGTTCATCTCACTATACTGCAAAACTCTCATTTTTGGGACTCCAGAAGCCCATTTTCTTTAGTGAAATTGGAGGATGGACGAAAACACCGGGAAAATGAAAGCAATCTTGATTTCGGTTTGCCGAGGAGGGTAGGCTTGTTTTCCCACTATATGCGACAGGCCTGGCTTTCCATACTCAGACACTATAGGAGTGCTACTACACGAACATCCTTTTATTCGTCACATTATACGTGACTCATTGGAATGCTGTCTTTCTTTGGAAAGCAGAAGTGAGAATTGGATTGCTGTCTAGGCGAAAGCGGGAACTCAGATGACTTTGACTTGATACTTGATTGAGATGCTTGTTTTCCTAAGAGACCAATCCTATGAATCTTCCTTGGACGATTGCCGAGTTGCCACTTCTGATTACCAAGATTACCAAAGACTTATCACTTCTCGATACGAAAGACCTGTTTCCCAGAACCAGAACCAGAATACGAGGAATCGATTTTGACCACTACTTTGTATGGAATGGCATACGACGCTTCTGCTACAAATCAATGTGTTAGTTCCCACTATCCTAGCGAACTGAACAATACCAATACACGAATCACGAGCCAGAACAAACAAAACAAGTGCTTTCTCCGGAACAGAGAACGAATTCACGGCGCTTCGAATGGAGAATACGAGACTGAGGAAGAATACCTTGACTCGCTATCTCAAATTCGAATACAGAAATGCAACATATGGTGGAAATGCTATGAGGAACCACAAATCCTTCTTACTGAGGTGAGGAAAATACTAGATTATTTCTGGCACCTTTACTTTACTTTACAGTAGTAACCATACCATAGTTGGAGGTAGTTCACTAGCACAGCCAGCTAATGAGTAATCAACCTTTCCTTTAGCCAATGAGTAATCAACCTTTTCCCTTTCTGGACCAGCAAACAGAAGAACCAATTCGAGTAACCCTTCAAGCCAGAAGAGTAACCCTGAAACCTACGAATAGGAAACTGTCTTTACTTGAAACCGTAAGCAGCAAACCTATGCCAAGGTCACTCATCTTTCCTAAAGACGTTGACTACGACTCTAGATTAGATCTGGTGAATCACCGATACCTCTAGGTATGGAGATCCTTCGACAAGTTCTTCTTCCCCATTGGCCAGGTCCCTCTGCTACATAGAATGTCATAGATAGAAACGATATCTCGTAACGGAAGACGATAGATTCTAAAACTTGATCTCGCCGGGACCACATAATTTCGTTTTTCCTCGATAGAGAGTCCTAAGATCTGATCAAGTGATGCTCACCATGGTCCAAAAGTTGACAAGCAGATTTTCTCTCGATGGAGAGCCAGCTGATAAGAATCAAGTCTGTTTCGTATAGCTGGAAAAGTTACCAAGACTGTTTTCCCGCGATTTTCGCTTTATAACAGATTTTTCCTCTAGAGATGGTCTTTTGGTCTGAGAAAAGTATGCTTCCCTTAGTGCCAAAACTACTTCATCTGATTTTGCCGAAGGAAACTCTAATCTGGATTTCGAATAGTTCACATTCCCCGGGTATTTGACATATAGAAATTATGGGAGTCTTCCTGGCCACACGTGGAGCAAGCGGCACCTATCTTTCTCTATCTATCTTGGCAGGGCTTCAAAACTAGTTCGAGAAAAGAAATGCGTCTCTCCTATAACGGAGAAATCACTGAAGCCTATGGCAGCCTCTATCTAGTCGATTGCTTTTGGATCAAGCCCAGTGCAGTGTAAAAATGAAACCCTATTTGACCTCCGAAAAGCCTATTGACAATTCAAAACTTCTGGTCCCCTATACTATAATAGGGAAAGTAGGCAAGTCCATGGCCACCTACTTGAAGTGAAGAGCAGAAAAGAGATTTGATTCACTACCGAGTTCTCTTCCAATGAGTAACTACTAATGTTACGAATCAAAAACGAGCCCTTCGTCCTCTAAAAGCCGGCGATCGAGTGAGTAAGTCCGCCAGGAAGCTAGTTCTTTAGGGCTTAAATGAAAGCTTGTCGGCTGTGAAAAGTATACCTTTCCTTTTCCTATCCTTTCTTCTCTACTGGCTATCCTATCCTTGAGTTTCTTTCCGCTGCAAAAAAGAAGCTAGTCTACCAACGCTTCATTCTAGCTCGAAAGCAAGGTTCTATGAAGTCTCACAAGCACAAGCAAAAGTAGCCCCTCTCTTAGAGCAGTCTCTTTTGAAACAAGTCAAGGAAACCAGTCAAGTCAACCTGACCCGAGATGCAATGCAATACGACTTCACAATTGTGTTGATTGAAGGAAGTGAGCGTATGCCGGCTAGTCCGGTAAATCGTATCATGATCATAGCATCGGGTTGGTGGGACAACCCTAGTCAGAGTGAGGGTTAACAAGAGTAGCGAACGGATTCCAGTATTTCATTTTTCCTTTCACCCCAGGTCAGGGTTTCCTCTTTTCTTATCCGACGACTGCCATGCTTCTACCTTTCTTATCTGCCTACTACTAGCCTTCCTTCTTACTTTCTAGTTGGAGTATTTCTATTGAGGGATCAAGGTCCGGGTCCTTGGCCTACGCTTTGGAACCTGGAAGAAGGAGACTCATTAGCTGAAGAAGTAAGCAGACCTAGATATTCCCTTAACCTAACCATCCGGAATCCTTATTCCAATAACCCTTAGCCCTAGCTTTCATTGAAGGAAGTGAGGGTCGACCTTATAACTCAGTATGTATCAACTAGCCATTATCAGATCCGAGGTCCAATTTACTAGATTGGCAAAAGGGGCGGGTGTAGGACAAGAAGCCAATCATTCATTTTCATGCATTGTTCGATTCACACTGCTCCTTGGTCCGTGGCTAGTGCTTTTCTTTTCGCTAATCACCCAACTCTCAGGCCAGTCAGAAGGGCATTGATGGAACACAGACCGGTAAGCTCTTCGATTAACGTCGTCTGAACTCTTGCTTGATAGAACTTCCTATTCTTCACCTGGGGCTGGTACCTTTCCCAACTTTATTTCTGGACAACTATCTTTGATTGACGGAGGGCAACCTGCCAAACGGCTCTGCCCTAGCTTCTACTTCCTAGTTTAGTTGATATCTAGGTTCCAGTGTAGTAAGTCTTCCAAATGTATAAACACTTTTCTGGTGTGGTTGAACCTATGATTATGATCGGTTGGGCAATCTGCCTATACTATAGCCTGCCTTGGTCCCGGGCGGGCGGCACCTAGCTATAAAAAAGTGGGCGTATCAGAAGAAAAGAATGGTTTCCTGTAGTACGTTTTAGTAGGGGAAGTTCCAATATATATATATATATATAGCCTTCTCGAAAGAAGAGCACGCACAGAGCTCTAAGAAAAAGCATCACTCACTTACAATAATAATGAGGACCAGGAACCAATCTCTTTGTTGCGAGGAATCTGGGAAATAACTAACTCCAAGTCACTTAACTCACTCTGTAAGGCCATGAAAATCCCAAAGGAAATATAGGAAATACAAGTCAGTCAAAGAAATGCAATTCGGAAATGCGCACGCACCAGTCAATCTAGTCAAGTGCTACTCAATCTCCTACTAGATATATAGAGGCCATATAGAGGTAGGCAAATCCAGGAATGAGATATAGCGGAGGGAATACGGGCCTCCTTACCTACCTGAAATAATCTATGAAAATTCAAAGTGGAGTAAAGAAACCTAGAGGTAGAACCCATTTGAGACTATGAATATTCAATCTCAGTTTGAATGAGCAAGCCCTCAAAAAGGCTAGTTTGAGAGGAGTCTAGAACTAGAAATAGAAATCACGCTAAAATGCACATGATCCAAATAAGGAGAGGAAGCGGAGATCTTGAATCGAGAAAGTGCCTTTTTCTATCAGAAAATGAATCTGCTTTCTGATGGCCATTTCAGTCTGTTGTGGGACCACGACTTGCAAAGAAGGTATGCTCGCTTGCGCTCTTACTTGGAAGTGGTCTCAGTAGCAAAGTCAATAAAGAGGGTAGTCCTCCTAGCTAGGAAGTCGTTGATGAATCAACCGATTTGCTTTTACTATGTATCATTAAGAATTCGAATACTAGCTTGCGGCAAGTGACGTCAAGTAGGGAAGATACCCAAGGCCCATATGAGGCGCTTGAAGAAGTGATCCATTAAGGCTTGGTACTAAGCAAAGCAGAATAGGAAATAGTAGTTGGATAGCTTTTCCTTGGGGTGTTCCCTGCCCTTTCATCGATTTTCGAGAAGTGCACTACATGTCAAACTCGAAGAGTTACTCACTTGGACACAAGAGCAAATGTATAATGGTAGTCAATACCCTCACCCAATCTGAGTATACCCTTTGGCGACGAGGCGAGACTTGTACCTATAAATACTGCCATCAGTATATGCTTCATTTTTGAGACCCAACCAATGGCTTTCTTGCCAGTCCTTTCCTGACGTCTTAACTCGGATGGGCTTAGTAAGAAAAGAATGATTCACATAAAGATCCGACTGCTATTGACGTAATGAAGAATTTTGGCAGATAAAAGAAGCAAACTTTCGAGGAGAAAAAAAGGATTGAATCAAATGGTCCATAATAAAGTTGGAGGCCATAATGTACCCTTTAAATCCCGCAAAATACGCTTTAATGCTTGCCAGTGCAAATCTCGTGGGTGTTGCATGAACTGACATGCTAGGTTTACTGCATATGAGATATCAGGTCTTGTAAAAGTTAAGTACTATAGAGCACCGACAATTTGGTGATAGGGAGTCGGATCAGCGAGAAGCGAACCAAGATTAGATTAGAAGAGAGTTGTGAGTTGGGTGCTACCTGTGTTGAAACTGGCTTGCAATCAGCCAGGAGTGCTCAGTTTGATTTGATATGATAAGTAGATACTTTTCAAGGAAGATAGCCTGAGCGAGTCTTTTCGTGGAGCTATTGTGCCGAACGCTGGCTTTCAACTTCCCGTACCGTAAGTAAGGAGAAAGATTCTAACATTGATCGAGGGAGCAAAAGGGAATCTAAAGGGTGAAATACGCGTCTGTCTCATTAGAACCCCGCTCCGCTTAGTCGACAACAAGAGAATCGAAGCATCCTCCTATTCCTTATGTTTCAAGAGTTCCCGAGATATGCAAGTTGGGCACTTGTTTTTAATAATGCCAATGGGCATTCGAATCCCTGAGAGAGAGCTAATAGGAAGGAAGATGGCTCTGGATTCACTAGGCTTTCGCTGGCTAGAAGCTTCGAGAGAAAGTAAAAGAGATGATGTGGTTGAAAAGGTGGTAACTGTGGATAGCGCCAAGTAAGCTAATCCTAAATGTCCAGCCACGCCAAACCAAACTCTTATCACATTATTTGTAGGCTTTGCTATTCTTACTCCTCTGTGACCTTCATCAATCACTAGGCACAATATCAGTTAGCGTGATATGGGTTGGTAAAGTAGTAAAGAAAGTCTTAGTTATTAGGAAAGAAATGTTGCAGCCTATCTGCCACTGAGTTGGAATCGATTTGCTTAACCTGCTAATGCACGGAGATTAGACAAATTAGAGAATATGAGGACATCGGCAATGGTTGGTTTTAATGCTCGCACAGACGAAATAGAATACCGGATTGGACCTTAGCCACTCGGGAATAGAATCCTTCACCACCAGGAAAGGCAATCGCCACGATGCTGACATCTTTTCATACATACTAGACCCAGAGGCAAATTCGGAAGAAGCCGCTTACACGACTTCCAATACAGACAACTCAAGCAAGAGGTTTGACATCACTCCTGTAACTGCAAGACAAAGACTCAATCAAGAACCAGAGAAACTTAAATCAACCTTAGTATTAGTAAGAGTAAGAGTATTAGTAAGAGTAACCACTTCTGGCTCGTTAATGTTTCACTTCTTTGTGAGCAGCTTCTTAAAGAACTTTGCATACATTAGAACATGTAAGACAGCATCAAGGAGGGGGATGGTAATCTGCGCATCTTGAATCATCTCAAGAAACTTAGCAAACTGCTTGTCTTCACTTGACTTCTCAAACCATTCTGGAAATGGCTGCTTCGGCTTGGTAGGTGGAACTGAAGTCGAACTGATTGATGATGGATCATTAGGAGCTATAGCTGGTGGTGTAGAAGAACTAGGCTGTCCAGCAGTAGTAGTAGTGGACTGCTGAGGTACCTGCTGGTCCTGTGGAGAAGGTTCATTTATCAGGAATCTACTTGTTGCATAATGCACATGCCACAAACGATAAAGTGGAAGCACACTCAGATGAAGAGGATGGTGAATTGATCAATAATCCCATGTCTTTTTTTTGCTGAGAAATCTTGGATCAAGACATACAAGGCAGCATTGGTCAAACATAGGACTACCTAGGCTAGGTCATTCATTGCTTGGTCCGCTATATTCGTTTTGTCTTCTAGTTCTCCACAAGGACTTCCTACTACTCCGCCGAATCTCTCATCTGAGAAAGTAGGTCACCTGGGTCGGGTAAAACAACGTAGATAAGGCTGGAGTTTATGAACAAGTTGATTTCTACTAGGGCATTGACCGTACAAGCAGGTAAGTATAGGGCTCGGCTAGGAATTCGTTTATGCTTATATTTATAAGCTTTCTTCTCACTAGGTAGGGCGGGCAGTTGGTCTTATTGCCCTGCATCATATGAGAATGAGTTCTTCCACGAAATAGAGGTCGTCTATGGTCTTTGTGGCATTGATGGATAGTACTAGTATGTTGTCAACAAATAGATTGGCTAGGTCACAGTCTGCTAAGACTACTAGTGGGATATGAATATGCATTAGTAGTAGTTATTGCTACCGGATTGGTATTAACAGTTGGTCAAGTCTAACGTAGCGTTTTTCAAGTAGAAGGATAGGGCATTAATTACCTGGGGTCGATAGGTACACCTTTATAATCAATTATTAGCACAAAGCTCTCATCTCACTTTTCATAGGTAGGCCTCTATAGTTATAGTGTTTATTGGCTTTGATTCTTTCTATTGTTATGGGAAAGGCATATCCCCACCTAGTTCATCTTCGTCTTAATTAATAACTCCTTCCTGAACTTCAAAGTAGGATAGAAACTGACTTATATCTCGTAGGAAAAATAGAGAATGAGCCATCTCCATCTCGTAGAGAAACTAGAGAGGTGCTGGGCGCAGCTGAAAGGAAATCCAAGAAGAGTCCATGAAAGGCTAGCACGATTAGGATCCTTTGTAGGGTTTATCTCGGAAGAGAAGGCTATGAAGCGAACATCTCTTCTTTGGGTTGGGAGAGAGGGGAAGATCTATGCAGATGTCACACCCAGTTTCAGAAGGCAAACCGAATGCGAACTATGTACGTGCCAGAATCAGAATTCGCGTACACAGCGATTACATAAATAAACATCATCGCACAGTGCTCGAATAATAACATAAAAGAGTATTAACTTATTACATCACAGAGTGAGAGACATCCACATAGTCATCAACTTAACGGGTAAATCAAAGTGCTAAGCGAAACGCAGTAAAGATAGGGCCTTCACAGGCAGCTGACTGGGGGTTTGCCGCCAACCCACACCTAGAACTCGTCGTAGTCTTGGAACTCCTGGAAGTCTCCTTCCACGGCTTCGTCTTCTCCTGAGCAGTGGTTGCAATGTGGACAACCTGGTGTTTTGTGGTAAAGCAAGGATGAGTACACATCAACGTACTCAGCAAATGCCCCGTTTGGCTGAAGTGGACTAGCTTTTTATGTGGGGTTAGGCTCAAGCAGTTGCTTTTAGTTGGTCAGGTATTTATTGTTAGTAGAAGCCAGATTTTATCATAAAGCCCAAGTTATAATCCCAAAAGTACCTCCTCAGAGAGGAAATACTAGAATACATAATTAAAGTCACCATCATTAACCATCATCATTGAAGTCATCATCTGAGGTGTATCCAGAGTATCTCTAATCAAAGAGGATCCCAAGGCTGCTCTTAACCGCAAGCAAGACTGATATATCAGTTTCATTACCCTCTGCAGAGGTCGCACACTTTACCCATGAGCCGTGATTCCCGTTTTGCCCGGGGATCATGACTCCCCATTGATCACTTCCTAGGTGGTCCGGCAGGGTATCACTACGTAGCTTTTACAAAGATTCCCTAGAGGTCGTAGCCGCCCGTTAGGTTTCTCCAGTTTGATAAACACTGTACCTCTCCCAGCAGGAGGGTGACTAACAAAAGCAAAACGAAAGAACCTCGGCACTCAGCCTCGACAGAGCAAGCACTGTGCCTGGACCCCATTGACGGCACGACGGTGAAGCAACTACACCTCTAGTTCCTCTAATTAATTAGCTAAGGGCATCCCATTTCACCCTCATGGTTGCACTGTTATCCCGGGTGGTCTCTCAACGAACAGGTCCTTACGGAGAGGCACTCGAGAAACTGCTCGAGCCCCCTTAAATGCCACAAGTATATCATCATATCCAGAATAAAATCATAGTATCATCATTGTATCTCGTCATGTTCATTGATTAAAGTAAAGCGCTAGCATGTAGCTAACCATAGTAACCCAAAAGGTAAATCAAGGACAAGGTAAATAGAAAGATAGTAAATCCTTAGGTTGTTCATAGTATGCAGGACAGTGTATTATAAAGTAAATGAGACATAATGGGTCAGAGGACACTTGCCTTCACCAAGCTGCTGCTGCTCAGGGTCTTCTCCTACAATTCCCTCAGACTCCACGAACGACCCGATATCTACGCGAGTGCAAACATACATCCAACATTCTTGAAACGGAAGGAAACAATACACCATACAACAATATAGATCAAATAAATAAGCACGCGACATAGAATTCGCATCTACGACTACGCGAGAACGGAACTGAGACGACCGACGCTACGGTCGAGGGATATCACATTTGCACTAAGCGGATATGAGTTATACTATTTAATTCGGCTTAATTATATTGACGGACATTAATCATATGCCAGGTAAAATTACTACTTAGTCCCAATTAGTTTGCTGTTCAAATAACCATTGTTTAAATATATATTTAATTAGCGCGAGCTATTTTAGGTGAGGCGAATTATTAACGTGCGTAGGACGCACGACGACACGTGTGAACAGCACGCGCAACGTGCGCGAACGGCACACGACGATTTAAGGCGCGACGCGCGGGCGATGGCGAGCGACACGAGTGCACACGGGGGGTAGACGAGGGGTATACGGGGGGGGGGGGGGGGTAGACGAGCGTAGACTGAGTCCCGTCGACGCACGAGGATCACTAACAGATATCATGTTTATATTAAGTATATTAATTCAAGAAGCACTTCAATCAGAATAATCACATAAACAGGTATTTATAAATGCGTAAATAAAACTAGCAATTAGTTTTATTCAAATTGTTATTCTAATAAATAACAAATAATTAACTAGTTGATTCAAACTTACATCGTGACAAAATAATGTTACTAATGTGAACTTGACGCCGCTATGGATTTGACACGACCTAAACAAGTCGAAACAGGTTTGCGATGCACAACACATCGAATAGTTAACAATCCGTGGCTAAATAATGACGTGACGAACGGACACCCTATATCGCGCAGATTGCGCGCATGACACGCGCGAAACAGCGTGAGGACTATGCAAACAACGACGACGGCGCGCGCAATACTCGTGATCACGTGCGAAACCGCGCGCGTGAGATTTGACGAGTACGCGACGCGCTAAGTAACAGTAGCGAGGCACGACGAGGAGCATACGAGGGTTGTGCGCAGGGGCTGCACTAGGCACGCTTAGCAGCTGGGCGTGCATCGAGCGCGCAACGACTCAGCCGTGGCGTGCAGGGGCGAGGTTCGCCGGCGAAACGGGGCGCGGCTGCTACGGCGCTAGGCGTCAACGCGGCTGGGCGTGCTGAGCGGCCAGAGGAGGAGAGACGAGGGCAGCACTACGCGCAGGTGGCCGGGGCTGGGTGCCGTGCGGCAGGGGAGCAGCCACACGCAGGGCCTCCTGGCCGTGAAGCTGGGCAGCGGTAGGGCGAGGTCTCGCCGGGGAAGAAGAACAGCGCGACGAGGGGCTGTAGGGAGAGTCCATGGTGTGGGAGAGAGGACGGGGCGAGCTCATGTAACGCCCTGAATTTGGGGGTAGATTTTTTTCTTCTTTTCCCTCACCAAATTCAGGCGTTACCCTTTCCTTTTCCCTTTTCCCCTCGCTAAACCTTGATCTTTTCCAAAGTATAGCGGGATTCGGCTTGAGGTCCCATGTAAAGCAAAACCCTAAAATATTTTATTTTGTGTGATGCACCATGCCGGACCATGCATACCTTTTGATTGTTTAAAAATGTGAATGCATTCATTTAGAGGAAAATAGATTTTAGAAAAAGAAAAACCTTTTCTTTCTCCCTCCCTCCCTCCTTCCCCATTTTCGGCCCAGCCGCCCCCCTTCCCCCCGCGTGGGCCTCGCGGCGGCCCAGCCGCCCCCCTTCCCTTTCCGCCGTGGGCCGCCGGCCGGCCCAGCCGCGCGCCCCCTCCCCCCTTTTGGGCCTAGCCGGCCCAGCCGCCCCCTCCCCTTTTCTTTTTTTTTCCAAAAATCCTCCCCGCGGGCCCCGCCCGTCATCCCTCTCCCTCTCTCCCTCACCCCAACCCTAACCCTAGCCGCCGCCGCCCCTCCCCGCCGCCGTCCTCCCCTCCGGTGAGGCCCTCCCTCCTCCCTCTCTCCTCCCTCCTCTCCTCCCCTTCCTCCTCCTCCCCTCCCCGTCGGCGCCCTCCCCCGCGCCATGGGCGCGCTCGGCCCCGGCCCCGACCCCGCCCGCCGGCGCCGCTCCCCGGCGCCCCGCGCCCGCCCCTCGCCGTGCCCTGGCTTCCCCGCCCTCGGCCGCCCCCCGGCGTTCCCCGCCCGGCTCCGGCGCGCCGCCCTCCGCCCGCCCGCGCCATGGCCGCCCGCGCCCCGGCCGCCCGCGCCCCGGCCGCCCGCGCCCGACCCCGACCGCCCCACCCCCGACCTCGGCCGGCCCCGCCTCGCCGCGCCCGTCCCCGGCGAGCTCGACCCCGCCCCGTGCTCGGTCCGCTCCGGCGAGCCCGCCCCTCGCCCGGCCTCGCTCCGGCGAGCTCGGCCCCGGCCACCCCCGTCCGCCCCGCCCTCGGCCGCCTCGCCTCCGGCGAGCCCCGCGCCCGCTCGGCCCCGCCCCGCGCCGCCCCGGCTCGGCCGCCTCCCGGCGAGCTCGGCCGCCCCCGGCGAGCTCGGCCGCCCCCTCCGGCGAGCTCGGCCGCCCCGTGCCCCGGCTCGGCCGCTCCCGTCGCGCCCCGGCTCGGCCACCCGCCCCCGCGCTCGGCCTCGCCCGGCCGCGTCTTCGCTCGCCCGTGCTCGCTTGCCCCAGCGCGCTTGCCCGCTCGCCCCGCCGTGCCTTGCTCGCGTCGTGACGGCCCCGGCGTGGCCTCGAGCTCGGCCCAGCGTGCCTTTAGCGCGCGGCTTTGAGCTCGGCTAGCGCTCGGCCCCGACGTGCGCACGGCTAGTTCGTGGCGTGTGCGTGCGGTCTCGCGCGCGTGCTCACGTAGTGCGCGTGCCTTGGCATGACCCGTCGTGCCTCGTCTACCCCCAGACGCCCCGTCTACCCCCTCCCCGTGTCCTATGCGCGCTAATCACGTGTTTATATTAATAAGATAGGAGTCTCAATTTGGAAATTGGTTACGTTAGTTAATTTGTATAGCTAATTGCCTAACTCATTTAATGTTAATCTACTAAAAGTGGTCACGTTTACATTAGTGCATGTAGCTAATTCTTTTGTTAAGACCAATTGGAATTAGAACACGTGACGTCTAGTTATTCATCAACCCATAGTGCATCTCGGGCACAAGCTTTAACTCCCGCGAGACCTTTTCTCATTTATTTCTAACCATGGTAAGTTCATTATCGTATGTGATATTCTATGCATATTTACTTCATTTGTTCTCTCATATGGTGTACTGTTTGTTCCCTAATTTGAATGGATGGATGTATGTATGCTTGCAATCGCATAGAGAACGATCCGGTTGAAGAGCCCGAGGAACTCGCAGGAGAAGCCCCTGAGCAGCAGTCGGTTGGTGGAGGCAAGTGTCCCTTGACCTATCTCTGTCCTATTCATTCTTTAATTCACCTCCCGCATCACACATTTATGCCTAAGGATTGACTAGCTTTGTTATCCATGTCCTTGTTTACCTATTTGGGTTGGATTATTATTGTCTAGCTTTATGCTATTGCTTAACTCTAATCAATGAACATGATGAGATTATCTATGATACGCTGTTTTCCCCTCTCTTATTATGATGTTATACTTGTGGTCTTCAAGGGGGCTCGAGCGGTTTCTCGAGTGCCTCTCCGTAAGGACCTGTTCTATGGATGACCGCCTGGGAAAACAGTGCAACCATGAGGGTGGAATGGGATGCCCTTAGCTAAATAATTAGAGGATCCGGGGTGTAGTTCACTTAGCCGTCGTGCCGTCAATGGGGCTCGGTGTATGCGGCTCGCTCTGCCAAGTTTGGGTTCGCCCCTTGGGGAGGAGTGCGGTGCATTTAGGAAACCTAACGGGTGGCTACAGCCCCGGGGAATCTTTGTAAAGGCTACGTAGTGATGCCCTGCTAGGCCACCTAGGTAGTGGTCAATGGGGAGTAGCTCTCTCCGGGCAGAATGGGAATCACGGCTTGTGGGTAAAGTGCACAACCTCTGCAGAGTGTTTGAAAACTGATATATCAGTCGTGCTCGCGGTTATGAGCGGCCAAGGGAGCTCCAGTGATTAGTGGTACTTGATCAGAGACATTATGGTACAGGTGGTTATGAGATCGATGGTTCTGGTTATGGCTATGGTGCTGGTAAGTGGTATTCTTTTCGTTTGGAAAGGGTACATCGGGCTAATAACTCGGGTTAATGCTAAAACCTGGCTTTCTATTAGTAAATAATAATCTGACCAACTAAAAGCAACTGCTTGACTTATCCCCACATAAAGCTAGTCCACTACAACCAAACATGATACTTGCTGGGTATGTTGATGTGTACTCACCCTTGCTCTACACACCAACCCCCCATCCCCAGGTTGTCAGCATTGCAACCACTGCTCAGGAGAAGATGAAGGTGTGGAAGGAGACTTCCAGGAGTTCCAAGACTACGACGAGTTCTAGGCGTGGGTTAGCGGCAAACCCCCAGTCGGCTGCCTGTGAAGGCCGCGTTTATCTACGTTTCTTTTCCGCACTTTGATTTATTGTAAGGACTATATGGACGTCTCAGACGTATGATGTAATCGACTATTATTTTCCCTTTTAATACCATTTTGAGCACTGTGTGATGATGTCCATGTTATGTAATTGCTGTGTACGTGAATAACTGATCCTGGCACGTACATGGTTCGCATTCGGTTTACCTTCTAAAACCGGGTGTGACAGCTCACCTCAACGGTGCGGCAACTCCGGGCGGGACGCGGCACTCCGACGGCGGTGCTGGCGAGGCGAAGGGCGAGACCAAGGTGAGGAGAGGCAGCGGTGGGCGAGAACTACGCAAGGATCGCGGGCGGTTCGTTTTTTGGGAGCGTCGTGGGCGGTTGTTCTACTGAAATTTCGTACAGCCGGTTCGGGAAGAAACACAGTGCACGCCGGCTCCCTGACGCGCGGGCCCTGGCTGAGTAGAGGCGGCGGCAGGCGCTCCACGCGCGGCCGTGCGCGCAGGAGGCGCTGCGGCTGGGCCGCGAGCCACGTGGGCCGGCGCAGGGGACGCGGCAGGCGCGCGTCCGCGAAGCTGGCGGGGAGGGAGCTGGGCTGCCTCGCGCGGGCCCATGAGGGGGAAGGGGACGCTGGGCCGAGGGGGGGGGGAAGAGGGGAGGAAGGGGGCGCGGTGGGCCGGCCGAATGGGCCAGGAAAGGGGGTTGCGGGCCACTTTCCCTTTTCTTTTTATTTCGGAAATTGTTTTCCCTTTTCTTTTTATTTACCCCATTTGACTCAAATCCAAATATGCCACAATTTCAAATTAGCACCCTCAAGCATATGCATCAAACAAAAGTGAAGTTTAGGGTTCAACATGATGCAACATTTCATACTCCCTTGGAGTTTAGCCTACTAGATTATAATTACATTTACAAATAAAAATAACCACTCTTCTTCTATAGAAAAGAGAAAGAGGAGATTGGGGAGAAGAGAAGAGAGGAGTAACACCTGAATTTGTGAATATGAGCAAAGAAATTTTATACCCCAAATTCAGGGTGTTACAAACCTATCCCCCTTAAAAGAATCTCGCCCCGAGATTCAAGGTTGGTCAGCAAAGAGTTCAGGGTATTTGGCTTTCAGATCATCTTCTCGTTCCCAGGTTGCTTCTTCCTCAGAGTGGTGACCCCATCTGACTTTGCACATTCTGATGGTGTTCCTCCGGGTGACTCTGTTTGCAAACTCCAGAATCTGCGTTGGCTTCTCTATGTATGTCAGATCCTCTTGGACTTCCAAATCCTCCACTGGCAACTGTTCTTCTGGTACTCGCAGACACTTCTTCAATTGCGACACGTGGAACACGTTGTGCACTGCCGACAGACTTTCTGGTAGGTTGAGCTGGTAGGCCAGTCTCCACGCTTTGCTTGAATCTGATATGGTCCAACGTACCGGGGTGCTAACTTGCCTTTGACTCCGAACCTTCTGACTCCTCTGATAGGCGACACCTTCAGATAGACATAATCTCCCACTTCAAAACTCAGTTCTCTTCTCCTTCTGTCAGCATAGCTTCGCTGCCTTGATTGTGCTATCTTCAGATTCTCCCGAACCATTTTGATATTCTCTTCGGCTTCAAGCAAAATGTCGGGGCCAAACACCTGTCTCTCTCCAGGCTGGTCCCAATGCAGCGGAGTCCTACAACTCCGTCCATAGAGCGCCTGAAACAGTGACATCTTCAAGCTGGCCTGGTAACTATTGTTGTAGGATAATTCTGCATAAGGTAACCTTTTCTCCCATCCTGACTTGTCTTGCAATGCACAGGCTCTCAACATATCTTCTAGGATCTGATTAGTTCTTTCAGTTTGACAGTCTGTCTGCGGGTGATAAGCCGAGCTGAAGTTCAAATGCGTGCCCAAGGCTTCTTGTAGTTGCTGCCAAAAATGAGAGGTGAACTGTGTTCCTCGATCTGACACTATCTTCTTCGGCACACCATGTAGGCAGACTATCCGGGACATGTATAACTCGACTAATGTTGCTCCGGTGTATGTTGTCTTCACAGGTATGAAATGGGCCACCTTTGTTAAGCGGTCCACAACCACCCAGATGGAATCATAGCCGACCCGAGTACGAGGTAGGCCAACTATGAAATCCATCCCGATCTCATCCCACTTCCACTGAGGAATTTGCAATGGCTGCAACAGTCCGGCGGGCTTCTGATGCTCTGCTTTAGTTCTTTGACAGCTATCACAGATGGCGACATATTCTGCGATTTCTCTCTTCATGCCATACCACCAAAACCTCCTTTTTAAATCCTGATACATCTTTTCACTTCCAGGGTGTATGGAGTAGGCTGTCTCATGAGCTTCCTTGAGGATCAGCTCCCGAATAGGTTTGATGTCGGGAACACACAATTGGTCCTTGAACCATATTACTCCCTCTTCATCCTCTCGAAAGTCTTTGCCTCTTCCTTCTAAGATCAGCTGCCGGATCTTGTTGATGTTTTCATCATCCTTCTACCCTTCTTTGATCTCCTGCTCTAGGGTGGGCTCTAATTCCACTGTTACTCCTTGTGTACTGTTCAGAAAACCGAGACTCAGTCTGTCGAACTCCTTGGCTAACTCATACGACATTGGGTACGTGGCCATCATATTGACTTGACTCTTCCTGCTCAGAGCATCTACAACAACATTGGCTTTGCCTGGATGGTAATGTATCTCCAACTCGTAGTCCTTGATCAATTCCAACCATCTTCGTTGCCTCATGTTTAACTCTGACTGGGTGAATATGTATTTCAGACTTTTGTGATCTGTGTAGATATCGCACTTCTGCCCATACAGGTAATGTCTCCATGTCTTTAAAGCATGAACCACTGCTGCCAACTCCAGGTCGTGTGTGGGATAATTTCTCTCATGGATCTTCAGCTGTCGAGATGAGTATGCTACAACTCTTCCTTCTTGCATTAGCACACATCCCAATCCGGTGTAGGAAGCATCGCAGTATACCGAGAATGGCTTGTGAACATCAGACAGAACCAACACAGGTGCTGTAGTCAATCTATCCTTCAGTTCTTCAAATGCCTCTTGGCACTTCTGGGTCCACTTAAACTCAACTTTCTTCGCTAGCAACACTGTCATTGGTCTAGCAATATTTGAAAAGCCTTCAATGAAACGTCTATAGTATCCGGCCATTCCAATGAAACTCTTGATTCCACGAACATCTTTTGGTGCTTTCCAGTTCAGAATGTCTGCTACTTTCTTTGGATCCACCGCTAACCCATCTTGGTTTATGATGTGACCCAAAAACAAGACTTCATGAATCCAGAACTCGCATTTACTCAGCTTGGCATACAACTGATGCTCTCGTAGCCTTTGCAATACCATCTTCAAATGCTCCACATGTTCTTCCTCACTTTGAGAATATATGAGAATATCATCGATGAAAACTACCACAAACTTGTCTAGGTAGTCCATAAACACACTGTTCATCAGATACATAAAGAAGGCTGACACATTTGTCAAACCAAAGGACATAACTGTATACTCATATAACCCATACTTGGTGATGAATGCTATCTTCGGTATGTCTGAGGGTCGGATTCTGAGTTGATGCTAACCTGATATCAGATCTATCTTCGAGAATACGCTGGCACCTCTGAGCTGGTCGAACAGATCTTCTATCCTTGGTAGGGGGTACTTGTTCTTAATCGTGACTTCATTCCGGGCTCTATAATCTATACACATCCTTTTGGTACCATCTTTCTTCTCTACAAACAATACTGGAGCGACCCAAGGCGAGGTACTTGGTCTGATGTAACCCTTCTCTAACAGCTCATCTATCTGCTTCTTGAGTTCCACCAATTCTGGTCCAGACACTCGATAGGCTCTTTTGGAAATGGGGGCGGTGCCAGAGATAAGCTCTATGGCAAATTCGACTTTTCTCTCGGGTGGCATGCCCGTTAGTTCCTCAGGAAACACATCTGGAAAGTTCGACACAACCCTGATAGCCTCGAGCGGGTTGGCCTCCTTGCTATCAACCGAAAGCTGGTGACAATCTCCTTTCGTTGTTTTAGGCATCCTTAGCTCAGCCACTACCTCCTCTCCGGGCGGGGACTTCAATGTTATGGTCCTCTTGTCACAGCTAACATTCGCTTCATACTTCATTAACCAATTCATCTCTAGGATGACATCTACCCCAGGGGTGTCTATTACTATTAGGTCGCTGGGGAACCCTATCCCCCTTATTTCCACCCTTAAATTTGAGCATATCTTATCCGTTTGCACTTTACCACCGACCGAATTAACCCTCATGGGAAGCATCATTGACTCTACTGAGATGTTATGCATTTCCACCCATGTTGCAGTGACAAATGAATGAGTTGCACCAGTATCAAATAGCACTTTTGCTGGATGAGATTCGACTAAGAACATACTTACTGCCACATCTGGTGCATCCTGGATCGCTTCGGCCTCCAAGTGGTTCACCTTTCCACGGTTGTACGCATGGCCACGATTACCTGCTGCCTGTTGAGGTACACCTTGCCTTGCTGGAGCATTGGGGTTGGTCTGCTGCTGTGCCATCTTCTTTGGGCAATGCATCGCCCAGTGGCCTTGCTCTCCACAGTGGAAGCATCCTCTGCCTCCTCCTTGTGCTGGGGCTGCTTGATTGTTCTGATTCGCTGCTGGGGCAGGAAGGTGAGGTGCCTGGTTGTTCTGACGATACTGCTGCTGCTGTGGGTACTGCCTCTGAAACAGCTGCTGGTACGGGCGCTGACTCTGATGCTGGTATCCCTGTGGGTGCCCAGGCTTGCCTTGCTGAGATGAACTTCCTGAGAAGCGGGGGCGGCTGATGTTCCCGAACTGTGGTCCACTCATCTTGCGCTTCCGATCTTCCATATCCTTGCGCTTCCTCTCGGTCATGATTGCCCTATCGATCAGGTGCTGGAAGGTGGGGAAGGTGTGGTTCATCAGCTGGTAATGCAGGGGATCCACCAAACCCCTCATGAACCTGTATTGCTTTTTAGCATCAGTGTTGACGTCTTCAGGTGCATAACGAGATAGCTGCAGAAACCTGTCCCTGTATTCACTAACAGACAGGGGTCCCTGCTTCAGAGCCAGAAATTCCTCCTTCTTCACGATCATCAGTCCCTCTGGAACATGGTACCTACGGAAACTCTCTCTGAATTCCTCCCAAGTGATGGCTTCGGGGTCGGCATGGGTGGCGAGGTAGGACTCCCACCAGGACTGGGCTGCTCCCCTTAGTTGGCGGGGACCATACAGAACCTTCTCCCTGTCGTCACATTGGACGGTGCGCAGTTCCCTTTCCACTGCACACAGCCTGTCTTCTGCATCCATGGGGTCGACAGAGTGCGCGAAGGTAGGAGGGTGCCCTCTCATGAATTCGCCACGTTTGTCCCGTGGCATCTGGGGCATCTGCACTTGTAACTGGGGTTGGGGTTGCTGTTGAGCCTGCTGCATGGCTGCCAGAGTCTGCCCAATAGCCTGCACTGCCTGAGTTTGCATCAAGAACATCTGCTCCACTGTCATCGGGGGTGGTGGGGGAGGCTGCCTCCGGTGTTGCTGGGGTTCCTCCTGCTGGGCACGCTGCTCTTGCTGAACACGCCTGTTACCTCGGCGTCTGTTGTCAGACATCTGTGGAAGACATTCACACATCAGCATTGATCTTACAATCCTTCAGCATAAGAAAAGGATATACAGAATTCTTCATGACACTGAGTGAACAAAGAACTTCACTGATCCTCATTATGATCCAATACAACTTCTCAGATAAAAAAGGAAAGTAGAAGTAAATGGTTTCCCAACTAAATAACTGACTTCATTAACATCACTAGCTAAACCAAACTGCAGGGGAAACCCACATGTTGGCAACAGTCATTACAAAGATTCAAATCCAGCACAAGTTCATCATAACAAGCATGGAAGCAACTGATAAGCAAACTAAACTGACTATCTAAGACTGAGCAATTTGACTTAAGAATTTATTACAAACTCCGACGCTAACGATCTAAGGATCCAGATCTATCCTGGTCCTACAGGCAGGGGAACCATAGGTGTGGTGACCACGTGGCGGCGAGCGGTAAGGGTGCTGAGTCCCAACTGGAGCAGGGGAACCACCCTCCTGGTGGCGGCGCTCTGCCAGCTCAGCACGCAACTCAGCAATCTCCGTTCGAGCCCTGCTCAGCTCGTCCAGAGAGTGGTCCAGCTCGGTGTTAAGCACAGCGACTAGGTTGACTGTGCTGCTCAACCTAGGGTTATCCTCACCAATAGGCGAGACAACCACACTCTCTGTGCTACCAGTAGGACGGTGGGGGTAGTACCTAAGGTTAAGATCGTCGGCCACCTCACCGAATAAGGAACAGTACTGGGAGAGTGCACGCCGTGCTGCGTCCTGCATAGCCGCCTCTGCAGTGTCCCTCTCGGAGATGGAGTAATGCTCCGAAAAGGCCTCTGCACCCCGGAGGTCATCCTCCGGACGGCAAACTAGGTAGGTAGCCTCCCAGCGGTCCGGGTACCTCCCGCGACTGTGCTGGTAGACTACACAACGATACTCAATCGACCAGGTGTGCCGGTCGAAAGCCTGGCGCAACAAGGTGTCGAGTGCGTCGTGGAAGTGACAACCGCGAGCGGCGTCACGGGTGATGGGTCGGGCGACCCATCCCTCCGCCTCCTGCAGCTCAGAGGACTCAGTGCTGTGGTCTGAGCCGTCGTCGTCATCGTCGGGGTCTCCTCCAGGACCTCCGCCAGTAGCTCCTCCAACAGCCGGGGCGTCCTGCGGTGGTGCAGGGGGCGCCTCCAGCTGAGGAATAGAGGAACGGCGCCTCACAGACTCCACCTCCTGCTCAGGTGGGGAGGAAGAGCCCTGCTGCTCCCTCTACTGACGCTGGCGCTCCTGCTCCTCACGCAAGCGGTGGTGCAGCCTCTCCAGGTGACTCGACAGTCCGGACACGGTGCGGCGCAGAGGACGCTCCGCAAGGCGAGACGGCAGGAAAGGAATCACCGACTTACGAGCAGTGTGTCTAAGACGAGCCATCTACAAAAGGCACCGTAAGCATAAGATTAAGAACATAACTAATATGACAAGTAAGTAAACCATAGACAGAACAAAATAAAATTTTAGCAAGGTATAATATATATATATATATATAGTAAAACATAGGGTTGGTCGAGGTGACCGACTTTTGAAGTGACACCAGAGGTCAAGGTGAGAGTGAAGATCAATAGTCCTTAGTACGACCAGTGCTACTCTAGGTCAGCGGTCCTACAGTCAGCACGACTTTGATACCACTTATGTCACACCCGGTTTCAGAAGGCAAACCGAATGCGAACTATGTACGTGCCAGGATCAGAATTCACGTACACAGCGATTACATAAATGAACATCATCGCACAGTGCTCGAATAATAACATAAAAGAGTATTAACTTATTACATCACAGAGTTAGATACATCCACATAGTCATCAACTTAACTGGTAAATCAAAGTGCTAAGCGAAACACAGTAAAGATAGGGCCTTCACAGGCAGCTGACTGGGGGTTTGCCGCCAACCCACACCTAGAACTCGTCGTAGTCTTGGAACTCCTGGAAGTCTCCTTCCACGGCTTCGTCTTCTCCTGAGCAGTGGTTGCAATGTGGACAACCTGATGTTTTGTGGTAAAGCAAGGATGAGTACACATCAACGTACTCAGCAAATGCCCCGTTTGGCTGAAGTGGACTAGCTTTTTATGTGGGGTTAGGCTCAAGCAGTTGCTTTTAGTTGGTCAGGTATTTATTGTTAGTAGAAGCCAGATTTTATCATAAAGCCCAAGTTATAATCCCAAAAGTACCTCCTCAGAGAGGAAATACTAGAATACATAATTAAAGTCACCATCATTAACCATCATCATTGAAGTCATCATCTAAGGTGTATCCGGAGTATCTCTAATCAAAGAGGATCCCAAGGCCGCTCTTAACCGCAAGCACGACTGATATATCAGTTTCATTACCCTCTGCAGAGGTCGCACACTTTACCCATGAGCCGTGATTCCCGTTTTGCCCGGGGATCATGACTCCCCATTGATCACTTCCTAGGTGGTCCGGCAGGGTATCACTATGTAGCTTTTACAAAGATTCCCTAGAGGTCGTAGCCGCCCGTTAGGTTTCTCCAGTTTGATAAACACAGTACCTCTCCCCGCAGGAGGGTGACTAACAAAAGCAAAACGAAAGAACCTCAGCACTCAGCCTCGGCAGAGCAAGCACTGTGCCTGGACCCTATTGACGGCACGACGGCGAAGCAACTACACCTCTAGTTCCTCTAATTAATTAGCTAAGGGCATCCCATTTCACCCTCATGGTTGCACTGTTATCCCGGGTGGTCTCTCAACGAACAGGTCCTTACGGAGAGGCACTCGAGAAACTGCTCGAGCCCCCTTAAATGCCACAAGTATATCATCATATCCAGAATAAAATCATAGTATCATCATTGTATTTCATCATGTTCATTGATTAAAGTAAAGCGCTAGCATGTAGCTAACCATAGTAACCCAAAAGGTAAATCAAGGACAAGGTAAATAGAAAGATAGTAAATCCTTAGGTTGTTTATAGTATGCAGGACAGTGTATTATAAAGTAAATGGGACATAATGGGTCAGAGGACACTTGCCTTCACCAAGCTGCTGCTGCTCAGGGTCTTCTCCTGCAATTCCCTCAGACTCCACGAACGACCCGATATCTACGCGAGTGCAAACATACATCCAACATTCTTGAAACGGAAGGAAACAATACACCATACAACAATATAGATCAAATAAATAAGCACGTGACATAGAATTCGCATCTACGACTACGCGAGAACGGAACTGAGACGACCGACGCTACGGTCGAGGGATATCACATTTGCACTAAGCGGATATGAGTTATACTATTTAATTCGACTTAATTATATTGACGGACATTAATCATATGCCAGGTAAAATTACTACTTAGTCCCGATTAGTTTGCTGTTCGAATAACCGTTGTTTAAATATGTATTTAATTAGCGCGAGCTATTCTAGGTGAGGCGAATTATTAACGTGCGTAGAACGCACGATGACACATGCGAACAGCACGTGCAACGCGCGCGAACGACACGCGACGATTTAAGGCGCGACGCGCGGGCGATGGCGAGCGACACGAGTGCACATGGGGGGTATACGAGGGGTAGACGGGGGGGGGGGGGTAGACGAGCGTAGACAGAGTCCCGTAGACGCACGAGGATCACTAACAGATATCATGTTTATATTAAGTATATTAATTCAAAAAGCACTTCAATCAGAATAATCACATAAACAAGTATTTATAAATGCGCAAATAAAACTAGCAATTAGTTTTATTCAAATTGTTATTCTAATAAATAACAAATAATTAACTAGTTGATTCAAACTTACATCGTGACAAAATAATGTTACTAATGTGAACTTGACGCTGCTATGGAGTTGACACGACCTAAACAAGTCGAAACAGGTTTGCGACGCACAACACATCGAATAGTTAACAATCCGTGGCTAAATAATGACGTGACGAACGGACACCCTATATCGCGCAGATTGCCGCATGACACGCGCGAAATAGCGTGAGGACTATGCAAACAATGACGTCGGCGCGCACAATACCCGTGATCACGTGCGAAACCGCGCGCGTCAGATTTGACGAGTACGCAACGCGCTAAGTAACAGTAGCGAGGCACAACGAGGAGCATACGAGGGTTGTGCGCAGGGGCTGCACTAGGCACGCTTAGCAGCTGGGCGTGCGTCGAGCGCGCAGCGACTCGGCCGCGGCGTGCAGGGGCGAGGTTCGCCGGCGAAACGGGGCGCGGCTGCTACGGCGCTAGGCATCAACGCGGCTGGGCGTGCTGAGCGGCCAGAGGAGGAGAGACGAGGGCAACACTACACGCAGGTGGCCGGGGCTGGGTGCCGTGCGGCAGGGGAGCAGCCACACGCAGGGCCTCCTGGCCGCGAAGCTGGGCAGCGACAGGGCGAGGTCTCGCCGGGGAAGAAGAACAGCGCGACGAGGGGCTGCAGGGAGAGTCCGTGGTGGGGGAGAGAGGACGGGGCGAGCTCACCTCGACGACGCGGCAACTCCGGGCGGGACGCGGCACTCCGACGGTGGTGCTGGCGAGGCGAAGGGCGAGACCGAGGCGAGGAGAGGCAGCGGTGGGCGAGAACTGCGCAAGGATCGCGGGCGATTCGTTTTTTTGGGAGCGTCGTGGGCGGTTGTTCTACTAAAATTTTGTACAGCCGGTTCAGGAAGAAACACAGTGCGCGCCGGCTCCCTGACGCGCGGGCCCTGGCTGAGTAGCAGCGGCGGCAGGCGCTCCACGCGCGAGGAGCGCGGACGCACGCGCGGCCGTGCGCGCAGGAGGCACTGCGGCTGGGCCACGAGCCGCGTGGGCCGGCGTAGGGGACGCGGCAAGCGCGCTGGGCCAGGCGCGCGTCCGTGAAGCTCGCGGGGAGGGAGCTGGGCCGCCTCGCGCGGGCCTATGAGGGGGAAGGGGACGCTGGGCCAAGCGGGGGGGGGGGGGGGGGAAAGAGGGGAGGAAGGGGGCGCGGTGGGCCGGCCGAATGGGCCAGGAAAGGGGGTTGCGGGCCACTTTCCCTTCTCTTTTTATTTCAGAAATTATTTTCCCTTTTCTTTTTATTTACCCCATTTGACTCAAATCCAAATATGCCACAATTTCAAATTAGCACCCTCAAGCATATGCATCAAACAAAAGTGAAGTTTAGGGTTCAACATGATGCAACATTTCATACTCCCTTGGAGTTTAGCCTACTAGATTATAATTACATTTACAAATAAAAATAACCACTCTTCTTCTATAGAAAAGAGAAAGAGGAGATTGGGGGAGATGAGAAGAGAGGAGTAACACCTGAATTTGTGAATATGAGCAAAGAAATTTTATACCCCAAATTCAGGGTGTTACAGCAGGACACTTAACCCGTGCCGGAGGACTGCACACAGCTGGTACAACCTCGTACATTTTACATGTTCTTACAAGTCCGATGGTACAGTTGACCTAGTATTGAATTATTATAGATTTCGTTGGTAGCCATTGCCCCCCCTGCATGTCGTCTGACATGACCGAAACGAAACTTGACACCCCCTAGCAGCCCCCTGTCGGCATCGAAAACGGAGGGAAGTGCACGTGCTGATGTTTAATCATGCGATGCCAATGATGTAAGCGCGGGCCCGCAGGTGCAGACAGGTTCGTCGGGGGTTATGCAAGCTTTAGAGGTGGGGGGTACGATTGTAGAAGATCGCGTGGAGGCAGGGGTTGGAGATGTGATGCAAGGGTGCAGGGAATTGAGTGGAAGGACAGTCGTTAATGTGGAGTCAGGTTTGACGGGCGTGAGGCAAGAAGTGGAGGGAAGTGGGATCTAGATTAGAAGAGATAAATACGATATTCCTGATCTAATACCTATGGACGATCCCTAGCCTAGCTTAGCAATCCCTTGAAAATGCAATGCATTTTCCAAATTGCTTTTTCTCAAAAAACTCTCAAATCAACTCACGCATATTCCCTTGCTTCTGTTAACTACGCATATCTCCAGTTTCTATACTTGCTAGCTAGCAACCTCTTATCACACAGAAAGCGTGACATGAATGCATACCCCCGTGTATACAACCCCTTACTATCTCTAATATACCGTTGCTTGTTCGGCGCATAGACCTATTATTATTCTCGGTCAGGCATTCCTTTTGGCAGGTGATTACTATATATAATATAGCGGGCTTTCCCTTATCCGTTCGCTTAGGTATCTGACTGTGTAGCGTAGTTCGCCGATTCCCGGGGCCGGCATGGCACAATCGGATCCCCATCCTTAAGCAAACACACCTTCCTTTTAGCCAAGGTCATTGAAATTTCATCTTACTTGATCCTTCTAAATCAGCTTGTGCTACTTAATCTAGATTTACGAGATTCTTCCTTCTATTCTAGCTATGTGGCAGGCCAATACCAATACAACTAAGTTTAAGAGTGGATTTCATTTCGTACCTCGTAGGATTCCCTAACTCATCCTCTAATCCATCCTTTCCTAGACTTTCGTAAGGGGCAATAGCACAAGCAGAGCCTTTATAGAGCAGTTGGATTGCGCCTTAGTCACTAGCATACATTTTCTTGCTTTGAGCTACTAGCACGGATTGTTCTGGTTTAGCTTGACCTACCCCCGTTCTCTTTCATGCTTAACTTGAATGCTGAACTATCGATAAGATAAGGGCTGTATCGTTCGTGATCAAGTCATCGAGCGCATGTTTGGAATTCGATAGCGCTTTCTTTGGCAAGGCAGGATATGAAAGGAACGGAAGTACCGTTGTTTCCATAGAGGATTGATAAGTGCCAGATACGGAAACAATAATGGCAATCAATTCCTTCTGAAATCTATTTATACGGGGCCATTCGAAGCAATACCTTGTAGTTAGAGTCCTCTGGAAAAGCATAATCTTAATAGTTTGAAAAGATAGAAAAAAGACAGAGTGATACCCTTAGAGCCAAAAGCAGATAAGTCAAGCGGCTAGAGCGAATCTTGGATAAGGCTCCTCTTGCCTGAGAGAAAGGGACTTCTTTCTACAGCCGAAGCCAAGCACAGACGGCATATGAAAACCCGTCTTTAAAAATCAGGAAAGACACTCATAAGATTTCCAATGAAAGGAACGCTCGCCAGAATAAAATACTTCAATTAGGATGAGCTACTACATATCGTTCTGAAAGGGGCCTATGAAACAGAAGTAGTTCCTGCAACCATCAACGAAGTCAAGACATTACCTATAGCAAGAAAGACTACCGATACCGATAAAGAAGAACCGAAGCCCTACCTTGTTCCTGCCATCCCTTCCCATTCATCTCCACTATACCCCTCGTCTTCTAATTCCTTCCATTCCACCACGGAATTCTCTATAATAAAATAATTCGCAAATCCAAATCCGCTAATTGTTCTCTAATAGCACTCGCTCCTGTCGCAATTTCCCGATTTCGAAACAAAGCTTGGGGTAGAAAAAAGGGAGAAATGCTGTGCCGGCTAGCACATGTCGGCATGAGGAACTTGGCCAAACTTCAAAAGGATAGTCACATCATTGGACTAACTAATGTTGTGTTTGAGAAAGATAGGATTTGTGGCGCATGCCAGGAAGGAAAACAACATGGAGTCCCACATCAATCAAAGAATGTGGTCACAACTAAGAGGCCTTTGGAGCTTCTTCATATGGACCTATTCGGTCTAGTGGCCAACATAAGTATTGGATGAAGTAAGTATGGATTAGTAATTGTTGATGATTTTTCTCGCTTCACCTGGGTTTTCTTTTTGAGTGACAAAGGTGAAACCCAAGAGACATTGAAGAAATTCATGAGAAGAGCTCAAAATGAGTTTGAGCTAAAAATCAAGAAAGTGAGAAGTGACAATGGGATAGAGTTCAAGAATACAGGTGTTGAAGAGTTCTTAGGCGAAGAAGGAATCAAACATGAGTTCTCGGTCCCCTACACTCCACAACAAAATGGTGTAGTGGAAAGGAAAAATCGAACACTAATCGAATCCGCCAGAACCATGTTGATGAATACAAAACACCTGACAACTTCTGGGTAGAGGCGGTCAACACCGCCTGTCATGCAATCAACCGTCTATATCTTCACAAGATTTATAAGAAGACTGCCTACGAGCTTCTCACCGGTAACAAACCTAAGGTGGATTACTTTAGAGTCTTTGGTTGCAAATGCTTCATTCTTAACAAGAAAGTCAAGAGCTCGAAGTTTGCTCCTAGAGTGGATGAGGGTTTCTTGCTTGGTTATGCATCAAATGCGCACGAATATCGTGTTTTCAACAATACCACGGTCTTGTTGAAATAGCGATAGACATGACATTTGATGAATCTAATGGCTCGCAAGGGCATGTTTCTAATGATATTGCAGGAAATGAAAAACCACCATGTGAGGCCATAAAGAAGCTTGCAACAGGTAAGTGAGACCACAAGAAAAGAATGATGACGAAGGAACTTTTTGGATGACAAATGAGGTCATTGATGTGGTCACAAAGGTGGTGGGTGATAAATCCTCCACCCAAGCAAACACATCAACCTCAAGTCATCCAATCCTTGAAGAAGTTCATCAACCACAAGAGTTGCCAACAATTGTGGAAGATGAACCTGAAGTAGTTGTTAGTGAAGTTCCTCTTGATCAAGAGGATGATGATGAAGGGAAAATTCAAAGACAACCATCAGTGCCTCATCCTCGAGTTCACCATACCATCCAAAGAGATCATCCAGTGGACAACATTCTTAGCAGCATCAAAAGAGGGGTAACAACTAGATCCTGTTTAGCAAATTTTGTGAATTTTACTCGTTTGTTTCCTCTCTTGAGCCACTTAAGGTTGAAGAAGCACTGGGTGATCCGGATTGGATAATTGCAATGCAAGAGGAGCTAAATAACTTCACTCGGAATGAAGTCTGATTCTTAGTGGAAAGACCTAAGCAAAATGTGATTGGAACCAAGTGGGTCTTTAGAAATAAGCAAGATGAACATGGTGTTGTTACAAGAAACAAAGCATAGTTGGTTGCTCAAGGTTTCACTCAAGTGGAGGGACTTGATTTTGGAGAAACCTATGCGCCGGTAGCAAGGTTAGAATCAATAAGAATATTAATTGCCTATGCTACTAATCATGATTTCAAGTTGTATCAAATGGACATCAAGAGCGCATTTCTAAATGGGCCACTACAAGAGCTGGTCTGTGTGGAGCAACCGCCGGGATTTGAAGATCCAAGGAAGCCCAACCATGTTGTTCTTCTCCACAAAGCGCTCTACGGGCTTAAACAAGCCCCTAGAGCTTGGTATGAATGTCTCAAAGATTTCCTACTTAAAAATGGTTTTGAGATAGGAAAAGCTGACTCTACCTTATTTACTCACTAAGTCGATAATGAATTATTTGTGTGCCAAATATATGACGATGACATTATATTTGGTAGTACTAACGAGAATATTTGTGAAGAATTTAGTAAGATAATGACAAACAGGTTTGAGATGTCTATGATGGGTGAGCTCAAGTTCTTCTTGGGATTTCAAGTCAAACAATTAAGGGAAGGAACATTCTTGTGTCAAACCAAATACACTCAAGATATGTTGAAAAAGTTTGGTATGGCAAAGGCAAAACCCATCAAGACTCCAATGGCATCAAATGGGCATCTCGACCTAAATGAAGAAGGTAAACCGGTAGACCAAAAGCTATATAGATCAATGATAGGGTCACTGCTTTACTTGTGTGCATCTAGACCTGATATAATGTTAAGTGTATCCATGTGTGCTCATTTTCAAGCAAATCCAAAAGCATGTCATCTTGTAGCCGTTAATTGAATCCTAAGTTACTTAGTCCACACCCAAAATCTAGGATTATGGTACCCTAAAGGCTCCTTTTTCGATTTACTTGGCTATTCTAACTCAGACTATGCCGGTTGCAAAGTAGATCGAAAAAGCACTACTGGCACTTGCCAATTCCTTGGGCAGTCCTTAGTTTCATGGAGTTCCAAGAAACAAAATTGTGTTGCACTTTCCACTGCTGAAGCTGAGTACATAGCAGCTGGTGCATGTTGTGCACAATTGTTATGGATGAAGCAAACCCTGAGAGATATTTTGGTTGTGAGTTTAACAAAATTCCACTGCTGTGTGACAATGAGAGTGCTATTAAACTTGCAAACAATCCTGTGCAACACTCTAGAACTAAACATATTGATATTAGACATAATTTCTTGAGAGACCATGAAGCCAAAGGAGATATCGAATTATTCCATGTGAGCACCGAAAATCAACTAGCCGATATCTTCACTAAACCTCTTGATGGGACTAGGTTTTGCTTTCTAAGGAGTGAACTAAATATCTTGGATTCTCGAAACGTGTCTTAAGAAATAACACTTAAATCATGATTGATTTGCATAAAGTTGTTTTTGTGACACAAAATTAAATTTGAAATCTTACTTTTGTTGTCTAAAATGTTCATAACATTAATATTGTTTGTATTCTTGGCCATATTTGGCTCTTTCTGAAACCTGATTGAGTTAACCGGCTGAGCCAGCCACTCAACCGGTTTCTCTCTGGTGAAAACCGGTTGAGCCGGTCCCAAAATCGGCTGAACCGCTTTTTTACGTCTCGGCGACTGCGCTGTCAGTCTGTCTCGCAGTCTGCACTGTCAGCTCGTTAGTAGTCTACGCAGTCAGTCCTCATTTTCTGTGTATTTACTGTGCGCGCTGCAGCAAAACGGGCAGTCTGCCCAGTCGCCGCCGCCCTCTTTTTCTCTCCTTTCCCCTCTACTTCTTGTCTCTCTCCTCAGTTTCTTCCCCGACGCCTTCTCTTCTCTCTCTCACCTCCTCACCTCAAATTCTTCCAAAACCCACTAAAATCTCTCCAAAATTCGTGGAGAATAGTTGTGGATTCGATCTTCTCAAGCTCCTCCACATCTTCACCTCTTCACTTCAGGTTTTTTGTGGAGGTTTTCACAGATCGAGGTATTTTTATCTCTTCCCTATCTTTTGACTCGATCTATGCATTTCTTGAATATCTTGAGATTATCTTCAAGGAGATTGTGTAGTTTATGTGTGTGACTCACACTTAATCAGTTATCTTTGTCTTGAACATAGCTTTGAAGATGAATTGGTTGATATTGTTCATTGTAGTTAGACCGTTCATATGAATGGTTGAAATGCATGCCCAATATTATACTTGACTCTCCTCAAATATGTTCTTTAAATTCCTTGAACATCAATATCACTCTCACCATATCTTGTTTGATCTCAAGGATGGTTCGTCGTCGGAATCCATCGATCATTGAATCTGACTCAGATGACAGTTCCCTAGAGATTCATGAGGACACGCCCTCTAGGTCCATATCCAAGAGTGGGCGAGGATCTGGAAATGTCATGATGGGTGGTGAGGCCTCTGGGTCTCAAGGAAGTCGCGGGCGAACGGCTAGAAACCATTCTAGTCGTTCTCGTCCCGCGACAAATCCTTAGGCCTGAGAGCCTACTAGTGATGATGAAGGAGGTAAAGATGATGTTATTGACCTCCCTCCCGATAATGCTCCCATTATCCGTGGATTGGTTCTTCACAAAGCTCAGGCTCGACGTTCCCCCAACGAATAAATTACTGACTTCAGTGCCAGCGGAGGGTCCGCTCTTCTTCAAGATATGCGTTTTCAGAACCCTGCCCTCCGTGTAAGAGACGTCCGGATTGAAGGTAATCACTTTTGGATTCTACTACATGTAGATTTCTACAATTCGGTTATCCTTCCCAAGAAGCATCAGCCCATTCTGCATCAACGTTTTACCAACTGGAGTGGGTGTGAAGGTATTGGGGATCGAGAGATGACATTGGCACTAAGGGCCTGTGAACACAAGAACATGAAGAATATCATGACTTTCCAATTTGATTAGAATGATGAGATTATTGCTCAATTCTACTCCACATTGTGGATCAAGCATGCAGATGAGGAAAGTCCCTACAACTTTCCTTATATGAACTTTTTTATTGAAGGGAGCTGGTACAAGGTCAGCTATAGAAGATTTGCTCATATTTTGGGATTCACTGATAATGATATTGCTGGAGATAAGATCAAAATTCATGATTTTTGCCCTCCCACCAGGGCTGAGGCCAAAGATCTACATATTTCTGAAAATGACGAGTACTAGAAATCCACAAATTTGCATAAGTACTACATGTATCTCAACTCTCTTTTCAGGATGACTCTCATTCCCAAAGGGGGAAATCAAATGAACATTCTGGGTGAAAGCAAGGTTCTTCTCTCTTTCATGAAGCCCAATAGCTGTGAGAGATTGAATATGTTTGATATGATCTGTCAAGAAATCATGCATGCCTCTTGCTTCCCACTAAAGGGTTGTCTGCATGCCCCCTACATCATGAAAATGATTGAGGTTGTCACCCAATTCAGATATGAAAAGGGCACCAGACATCTTTCCTATACCCCTTTTTGGATTGACCCCAATAATCTAGTAGGGCGGTTGGGGAAGGCTCCTGCCAGCTCTCGCGAGCAGACCTCAGCTAGTCCCTCCCATCATTCTCCTGGTCGTGGCTCTCCCACTCCATGTGGTCGTGGTCATGGTCGAGGTCGTGGTCGCGGCATGGGAGCCAGGTTGGCTCATGGGATTGCAACCTTTTTCTCTATGTGCAGGAACATTTCTGCTGACGTTCATGAGCTGGCCAGGCGACAGCGGGAGATGGATGACAATCTCCGTCGTCAGTCTATCTCCATGGGAAATCCTTTTGCTCCCCGCTCGCTCGACGTGCCTCTCCATGCACCCCCTCCAGAAATCAATGAATGTCACCAACAAACTTATGGTGTTCCATTCATGTCTGCTGAAGATGAAGATATTGAATAAGAAGAGTTCTTTGATGATAGGGATCAGTTTTCCCGCCTCCCCACCAGGGTGATCCGGGTCCCTCTTCATATTATCCCCCCCAGGATCCTTCAGGAAGCACTCCTCCCCCTGCTAACCCTGGGGAGGAAAACTTTGCAGTTAATCTGGCGTCTCGGTTCTTTGATCCCTCTCCATCCTGGTAATATGTGATTTTGTCTTCTCCTATTTTTGGTGCTCGCTGCCAAAAAGGGGGAGAAGGGTTGATGGTTGGTAGCCCAAGGGGCTAAACTGCTGAACTATTTTTATTTATGTAATGAACATGATGGTCTATAATAACTTCACATTTGTTTGTGCTTGTGATGATGGCCTAGGGCCATGAACTACATTATGTGATGGTGATCGTTATTGTAATAGCTAGTTTTTTATGATCCTCCTTATCCATCATATATGTGTTATTCCATGACATGATGAAATTGTGAGAGAATGGTATTTTACATCATAATATCATATATAACATTGTTGCATCCCTCGAATAATTGTGTAATGTGTTGACTATTCACTCTCTCCAAATATGTTGCATAATTGACATATTAAGTCAATATGAAGATCACAAAACACATGCACATATTTAGGGGGAGCCACACATACACAAGTATTCATAATCTCGCTAGTAATTTTGTTTTTATCTCTACTCTAGTTTGGTTTGGCATCAATCACCAAAAGGGAGAGATTGTAAGTGCAATCAACCCTGACTAAGGGTTTTGGTGATTAAATGACAAAACAAATAGAGTTTCTAACAAGTTTGCTCCTAGTATGTATACAGTTATCCTAAAGACAGGAGGAGCACATATTCCATATGTACACAAAAGGGAAAGCACAGCAGATTAAAATTCTACATCATATAGCGTGCTTCAAGTGCTTGTGAACAATGATAGTTTACTTTTTACAATTCTTGAGTCATAGGAATCAACGTTCGATTAAGAGGGATCCGCAAAATTTGAGTAAGTAACTGCGATGAGCTCAGTCCAAACCTCTTCTAAATCCTCTAAGAAAACATTTTATTAGATCATGAATGCTCTTGGAAAAACCACTTTCACTTCCCACTAAGACTTCCCCATGGTTCTCTCTAGTTTTCTTTAAACCAGTTCAGCCAGTTTGAAAAACCGGCTCAACCGGTCTAAAAACCAGCTCAACCGGTTTTTGCACTATTCACCCTGCCATTTTCTGCTCTGCCAGTCTGCCATGTCAGAAAAGTTGTGCGCAGACTGTTGAAAAACTGGCTCAACCGGTCTGTGGGCCGGTTCAACCGGTTTTGGAACCGGTTCACTCTCCAGCTAAGCCAGCCCCTGAACCGAGAACCACTCTGGTGGAAACCGGATCAACCGGTTTCATGACCGGCTCAACCGGTTTTCAGTCAGAATTCCCCAACGGCCACCAGCTTTTGGGGGCTCCTTTATATACCCCTCACACTCTCTCTCTTCATTCACTTGTGCCCCATCCACGATTTATTGGCTGACCTACTCTCAAACAAGAGCATTCAATCCACCTCTCACACCCAAATTCGCATCTCCTTCAATTGATTGAAGGACCCTTGGTGTGAGGTGAAGTCGGTCTAACTCGCTGTTGATTTCATCTTGATCCTCCCTTCCTCTTCATTTCTCGAGCTCATCGCAAACTTGAATCTTGTGCGGATTTGTTACTCTTGGAATATTGTGTTCCTTTACGGATAGAGGTTGCTTGGGAGTCTCCAAATTTGTGGACGACCCCAAGAAGTTTGTATCACCCGCTCGTTGAGCTAAGTTAAGAAGAGATTGCCTTGACCTTGGTGGTCGTCTTGTGGAGGATTAGGGTTGGAAAAGACCCGGCCCTTTGTGGGCTTCTCAACGAGGAGTAGGACACCTTTGTGGTGGTTGCCGAACCTCGGGTTAAATCGTGTGTTCTTGGTGTGCTCTTGAAAAGTGCTTTAATTGTTGGTCAGTTCATATTTGTTTATATTGGGTGCAAATCTTGTGAAACTGATTCACATCAATTTGTCACCCATTCGAGTGGATTTTCTCTAGGGCAAGTCTTAAGAAAGAGTCTCTCATTACTTCGTCATATTTGTTTAACTGTTTCTCTAATAAAAGTTGAGTGTTGGAACTTGCTCTCCTGGGTAAGAAGATCCAACAGGGAAGTGGGAAGAGTGCAAGCAACGTTTAATGTGGGATGGTAATTGCTCTGTTAATCTGGCCTCTCAAAGGCACTGTACGGGGGTATTTATAGGTACCCGAGCATCCAACATTCCAAGGCAAGGACGTTTATGCCCTCGGGTACCCGAACTATCCCCAGAATATTCCCATTAAGGGAGGTTACAGACCGTCATTACAGAAAAGTTATTACACATGAGGCCCGTAACATGCTTGTCCATGCGGGGCCCATTACAGTGGGCCGATTTCCACGTGGGCCTCTGAGTGAGATGAGGACGCGAGACTAGCAGACTTCGTCGGAGTCTGCCCTTCGTCTTGCGATGGAGAGGATGAAGGGCAACTGCGCCGACCATCTCGCCTTCGTTAGTGTAGCGAGGCGACGAAGGCTTCACGCGAAGGGTAGCGTCTTCGCCTTCGCCCTTGCCCTCCGAGGGACCAGTTCGACTGAGTCATCTGGTGCCGAAGACGTCGCTAGATGGTGGAGACGCTACCCTCGCTCGAAGTGGTCCCGCGGGGGTTTTTGAGGTGACTTTTGATGGACGTGGCACTGTTGGACTGCGGGTTTCCCGAAGCGCCACGCCGTGTGTATAAAAAGGGGCGGCGCGGCTCGGGCTGTCTCTTACCCTTTCATGCTTTGGAAAACCCTAACTTTTGAAACCGCTCGCCCGCTCGCCTGCTCTCCTTGTTTCTCTGCATCGGAGTTCTGGCCCGCGTCAAGCAAACCGTGCGCCGCCGCCAACGGTACGTAGCGATGTCGTCTTCTTCCTCATCTGCTGCAAATGCGTCGCCGGGCGATTCGTCGTCCGAAGATACCTTGAGCGGTTCGGCGGCGGTGGAGTTACAGCCGGGCCACACGGTGGAGTTTGGCATTTCGAGGATTTCCTCGGTTCGCGTGCAGGATATGCAGCAGTTGGAGTATTTTGGAAACGGTGTTGGGCGTGTCCCGGGGGTGGAAGAGATTCCCGAGCCTCTTGGCGAGTTAGTCGTGTTTGAGGCGTTCTTCATCGCCGGCCTTCGCCTCCCTGCGCATCGCTTCGTGGTGGAGGTCCCGCAGAGGTTTGAGGTCCAGGTCCACCAGCTGACACCTAACGTCGTGGTGGCCCTAGTGAAGTATGTCTGGGCGGTGGCTTCATATGGTGGTCAGCCCTCCGTAGAGGTCTTCACCAAGAATTACTGTCTGCACTGGCAAAAGAGAAAGATTGGAAGTAAAATTGCGCAGTTTGGATCGTGGACCTTCACGCCGAGGACTGGAAAGACTTCGGCGGAAGTCGTGGAATTAGTTCCCTGTGCTCGCAACAAGTGGGGCAATTGGTGGGATTATTGGTTTTATGTTTCAGGAAGTGAAGTCAAAGAACTCCCAGGGCTCCCCACGGCTGTAATGTGCTCCCATTGCTATGTGGCATTCGCACCATTTGAGGTGGCTGAAGATGATGAGGATGAAGGGGCCCTCCGGTGCTGCCCGCGTGAGCAGCGGTCATGATTTCGTTGAGGAATTGATTGCTTATGGAGTGTGGCCCCTGGCGCATGGCTGGGTGCTTGGCGAAGTATGCCCTCGCCAGATGCCTACTTTGGGCTAGCAGCTTTGGATCTGCGTGGCCGAGACCCAGCCGCGTTCGTCCATGAAGTGGAGGATGGAGCTGTGAGGATTGTAGGGCGGTATGTGCCGAGGACGGAGAGTCTGCGGAGTTGGGATATTCGTGGATCCAATATTCTCTTGAATCGGGTCTTCGAGTTAAACCGTTTGCCATACGGTGGTTACCCTGGAGACGACGCTGCTGCGGCTGTTGACCGTCATGGGAAAAAGCCAGTGGCTGTGGCTGAGGAAGGCCCTTCGCGGGAGGCTGCCCCGGCCGTTAAGAAGAGAAAAATAGGTACTGCCGTTGGGGGTTGGGGGTCTCTGATCGTTTTGCTGTGGAGTTGATGGTTACTTGTGTGGCCCTCGGGGGAAGGATGTCTTCGCCCGAGCTCCGGGAGTCTTCGGCACGAATGCTGAAGGTTACCGGGGGTCGATGGCCAAGGAATGTTCCGATTCCCCGGGCGGTCGGCGAGGACATATTTACGTCTCGTTTGGCCCGTGAGATGAATATTTTTCCTTATGGACGGAATATTGCTGCTGTTGTATCAACAGTGATGGACAAGGATCGTCAAGATGCGGCACGGAAGTCTTTGGGCCCAGCAAGTCTTCGGCGGGTGCGAGGGCTGTTGCCTTCGGCGCGGGCAAGCCACCCTCGTCTGAGCCCACGAAGGGGCGAAGGCCGCCGTCGCCGGTGCGCACTGACGAAGCGGCGGCGGGTGGTGCCGACTTCAACACGGACATCTGCATGGATGATTACCTCGTTGGTGAGTTTTTTTTGGGATTGGGTCTTGAACAAGGTTATGGTGCAGGGTCGGATGTGGGGCAGCTGGCTGTTGTCCCGCCTCTGGTGGCGGCCACTTCGCCTACGGTGGCGGTTGGAGTGAAGGGTACTTCGCAGGACCCATGGTCCAAATTCTGCGCCAGCGGCGAGATTTCGTCGGCCGTCGCTGCTAAAGACGTGGCGGGCTCTGTGTCCCAGCATCTGAGGCATGCGTCGCAGCAGCTGAATCATGTAAGTTATCTTGGACTTCGTTAGTTCGTTGTTTTTATGTGGTTGCGAATCTGATGGATTTTTCGTGGCAGGCGGCCGCCTTCGCCGACCATGTTGCGTTGGGCGCCCTGACTTCGGAGTTTGCTGTCGAGAGACAACGACTCGAGGGCAGGATCGAGCGCCTCCGAGCGTAGCATGAGGATGCTGTTCGGGACAAGTCAGCTGCAGAAAACAAGAGCCGCAGGCTGTCAGAGAGGTTGGTGGTTGCGGAGGCCGAGAAGGAGGATCTCAGACGTCAGTTGGCGGAGGAGAGGAGGGACGCAAACAGAGCCTGTGCTGAGGTGTAGGCTACACAAGCCAAGGCCAAACTTGCGCGGGCAGAGGGCAGTCTCGCCCGCCAACGCGCCGAGGAGATGGAGACGAGGATCAGCGGCCTGCGCGACCGCCTGGACAAAATGGAGGCCTCGACGCGCGCAGAGGTCGAGCGGACGCATTCGCAGCTCATGGACGCGTACCGGGAGCTGGGTGCGCGAACCACTCCCTTCGAAGCGCCCGGTCAGGATGTGGGCCTCCGCTTCCTTGGGTGGCTACAGGAGGAGCTGGAGGTGCTCCCAACAATTGTGACGGGCCTCATGTCCTTCGCCTCCCTCATCACCTGTGAGGGGGCCGTGAATGCCTTGTCACGCGAGGGATGCAGGCACTTCAAGGTCTTCGACCAGTCGAACGAAGGCTTCGAGCGCGGAATCTTCCAGGTCGAGGACCCGGTTCTGAAGCGGTCGGCTGGGGCGCTTTTTGATAGGATGTGTGGTCCTCACGACCGAGAGACTGTCCGGGAGAGGTATGACCGGGCGATGGATCAGGTAAAGGTGTATATGTGTGATTGTGTGTGTGGGTATGTGTGTGTATTTGTGTGGTTGTTGAATGAATGTGCTATTGCTCTAGATGGCGCATGATGAAGAGGTTGAGGACCTCGGTGATCTGGACAGCACACTGCCCGAGGCATCGGGGGTGGAGCCGGTGCCCCCGTCCGATGCTGGCGAGGGCCCCTTGGCGACCCCTGCGCCGACCAGAGCTAGCGAAGGCTTTGTGCCGGCCACTACGCCGACGGGTGAGGACGCTTCGAAGGTGGTGGGCGAACCAGCTGCCGAAGACCCAGCGGCGTCGGCCGGGCCATCGCAGGTGGCAGAATAGGGGCTAGGGCTTTCGGTGTAAACTTTTGTTTTTGTGATACTAAACCTCGGTTGCTGCACAGGTTCCGACGTTTGGGCCTGCGCAAGCAACCGCTGCTGGCAATACTGATTTTGTGGCGGCTGCAACCGCTGTGCCTGCCGATGATAATTTATTTGGCTCTAGATCTGAGTGTTTTGAGTCTGATGGTGAGTCCAGGAGTTCATTTTCCTAGACGGAGGAGTCCTCAGATGAAGGCTTGGATTATTTTGCTGCGTTAGATGTGGCCGCAGCGGAGTCTTCGTCGCGTGCGGAGGTTGGCGAGGCTGCTGATCCTCCTAGTGCGAGTGCTGAGCACAGACAGCGAAGGGTGGTGTCGAAACATAGTGTGGGTGAGTTTTCGCGAAGTGGTAGGCGCCATCGTATGGGGATGGAGCGTGGCCGTCTTCGAGTAGACCGGATTCGTAAACGAGAATTGTTGTCCTCGTCGACTGGGGCGAGCATAGGTGATGGGGATCTGTGAAATCTTTTTGAGGGTGAGGAATTGAGGATAATGCTGTTCAACTATAGGGAGATGGGTATCTGTAACTGTAACTTGTATTGTAATGTGGCCTATTGGCCGTTTTTGTGCGCTTGTGCTGATCCAGCTGCACCCGTGGGTGACTTTTTGCTGATGTAGTATATGGTGCCCTCGCCGTGTGTATGTAACTGTAACTTGTATTGTAATGTGGCCTGTTGGCCGTTTTCGTGCGTTTGTGCTGATCCAGCTGCACCCGTGGGTGACTTTTTGCGCGGAGTGTAGATTGACGTACTTGCTGCTCTTGTCCGTCGGCACCCTTAGGTGATTTTGGCATAGTGTTTTATCGACGAGAGACTTCGATGGCATATTTTATTGTGCCTGTCCGGCTGCACCCTTGGGCGTCTTTCGCACGGAGCGTTTTTAATAAAAGACTTCGATTGACGCGCTTGTTGTGCTGCTCCGGCTGCACCCTTAGGCGACTTTTTCATGAAGCGTCTTTTTTGTAAAAGACTTCGATTAACGCACTTGTTGTGCTATTCCTGCTGCACCCTTAGGCGACTTTTGCACGAAGTGTCTTTTTGGTAAAAGACTTCGATTAACACACTCGTTGTGCTATTCTGGCTGCACCCTTAGGTGACTTTTGCACGGAGTGTCTTTTTAGTGAAAGACTTCGATTAATGCACTTGTTGTGCTATTCCGGCTGCACCCTTAGGCGACTTTTGCGCGGAGTGTCGCACGCGAGGGTAGTCTATGCTACCTGTCGTGGTGACTTCGGAGTGGTCGAATGCCGAAGACCGTCGATGCGGTCTTTTTCGACACGTTGCGTCTGAGTTTTTGTTTTTGCGGGGGCTTTGCTGGTATATTACATGGCTCCGCCTCGTTAAAAACCTCAACCCCCAAGAGGAAAAGAGTGCGGACCGGAATAATATTGTTTGATGGATTACAAGGGCGCGTGGGCCCCGAGGGTTAGACAAAAAATTTGCGGAGGTTGTCAATGTTCCAGGAGTGCTCTAAGTCTTCGTCGAAGGGCGTTGCTAGCCTGTACGCGCTGGGGGATGCCTTCGTCTTGACGATGAATGGACCCTCCCATTTCGGCTCCAGCTTGCCCCGTGATTCTGTCCGGGTGGTCCGGACGAGTACGAGGTCTCCTTTGTTGAACTCTCTTGGGACGACCGCATTGTCGCGCCAGGCCTTGGTTTGAGCTTGGTATTTGTTGAGGGCCTGCAGGGCGAGGACACGGTCTCCGTCGATGAGGTCTTTAGATGTTGGTTCGTCGACGTCGGGGACCGCTGATGTGCTTGTTCGGGGTGACCCGTGCTTTATCTCCTGCAACGTCATGGCCTCCGATCCATATAATAGATGAAAAGGTGTGAATCCGGTTGCCCGACATTCGGTTGTGTTTAGGGCCCAGACCACTTCAGGTAGTTGGTCGGCCCATTTACCCTTCTTGTCGTCGAGAAGTCTTTTCTTGATGGCAGTGAAAATCTTGCCATTGGCGCGCTCGATGACGCCGTTGGATTGCGGGTGATATACTGAGGCGAAGGCAGGCTTGGTGCCGATGAAGAGGCAGAAATCCCTGAAGTCCTGGCTGTCAAATTGTTTGCCGTTGTCGACTGTGAGCTCAGACGGGACTCCGAATCGGCAAACAATGTTTTGCTAGAAGAACTTTTGGGCAGTCTTTGACGTTATTGTGGATACTGCCCTGGCCTCGATCCACTTGGTGAAGTACTCGACGACGATGAAGGTGAATTTGAGGTTCCCTTGAGCCGTAGGTAGTGGTCCGACAATATCCAGCCCCCAGCGTTAAAGTGGCCATGTGTGGGCGATCAGCTTGGTGAACTGCGAAGGGTTGCTCGAGCGGGGAGAAAACTTTTGGCATGCTTCGCAAGACCTCGTGACTCGATTTGCGGTGCGGATTAGCGCAGGCCAGTAAAATCCTTGACGGATCATCTTGGCAGCGAGGGCCCTGGGCCCGGAGTGGGAGCCGCAAGTTCCGCTGTGGACTTCGCGAAGGATTTGAATGCCTTCGGTTTCGGTCACGCATTTTAGCATGGGCTAACTGATCCCCTTCTTGTATAGCTGGCCCCCGACTAGTACGAAGTCCTGACTTTAGTGCTTGAGGCGTTTGGCCTCATTGACGTCACTTGGGTGGTAATATCCTTGCAGAAACAGGGTTATTGGGGCCCGCCAATCTTCAGTCATGATGAGGTTGACGATGCGGTGGCCTTCGACATCATTGGTTACTTGTAAGCCCTCTAGGTTGTGGACGGCTGGTGTGCCGACGATGTGATAGAACACATCGGAGGGCAAGGTCTCGCCTCTGGCCACTGCCTTAGCCAACGCGTCGACCTCTTCGTTCCTGGTGCGGTCCACATGCTGTAGGGTGAAGCCTTTGAACTGTCTCTCGAGACTACGAACAACCATAAGATACTGCATGAGTGTGGGGTCTTTTGCTGAATATTCTTTTTCGACCTGGCCCGCAACTACTTTGGAATCTGTCTTGACTATGCAGGTGGTGACACCAAGCGCTCTCAGCTTGCGAAGGCCCAGGATGACAACTTCGTATTCTGCTATGTTGTTGGTGCATCTGTCAGACTCCAAAGCGAAGCTAAGGCGTGCTGCGTATCTGTGCTTGACGCCTGTGGGTGACGTGATAATTGCAGCTACGCCTGCCCCCGCATGGCACCATGCGCCATCGCAGTGGATGGTCCACACCTTCTCTGGAGGCTCTTCTTGCTGCCGTGTCGGGCCTGTCTCGTCGACGATGAAGTCTGCCAGGAGCAACGAATTAATTGCTGTCCTGGGCTCGAAGGTGATGTGGTACCCGAAGAGTTCGGCTGCCCATTTGGCGATTCGGATGGATGCCTCTGGGTTTCTGAACAGTTCTCCCAGTCCCTTGTCCGAGGTGACCCGAACCTTGAATGCCTCAAAGTAGTGGCGCAGCTTGCACGATGCCATGACGACTGCGTAAGAGATTTTTTTCCAATTCGGTCATGTTGCATTTGGAGGTCGTGAGGACTTCAGAGACGTAATAGACTGGACACTGCCGGGTCGTGCCCTCTCTGTCTTGCTCTTGGACTAGCGCTGCGCTGACTGCATATGGCGAGGCTGCGATGTATAGTAGCAGAGGCAGCGAGGGGTCGGGATTGGTGAGAATTGCCAAGTCTGACAGGTGTTGCTAGAGTGATGCGAAGGCTGCCGCCTGTTCTGGTCCCCACGCGAAGTCTTTCGCACCACGCAGTGTCTTGAGGAAGGGTAGACTCCGCTCTGCGGACTTGGAAATGAATCTGTTGAGGGAGCTAATCTGCCTGCCAGACGCTGGACATCCCTGGTTGACTGCGGGGGTGTCATGTTGATGATTGCTTGAATCTTGGTCGGGTTGGCCTCGATCCCGCGGTGTGACACCAGGTAGCCCAGTATCTTCCCCTGGCGAACTCCTAAGATGCACTTCTCGGGGTTGAGGCGAAGTCGTGCGTCCTGCATGTTTGTGAACGTCTCTGCGAGGTCAGCCAGGTGATCTTCTTTATTTTTACTTGCGACGATGATGTCGTCCACGTACGTGAAGATGTTGCGGCCCACTTGGCTCTCGAGCACCGTCTTGGTGAGGCAAGAGAAGGTTGATCCAACGTTCTTGAGTCCCTCTGGCATCCTGATGAAGCAGTACGTGCCGAAGGGGGTGATGAAGCTGGTACTGGCCTTGTCTTCCTCCTTCATGTATATCTGGTGGTAGCCGGAGAAGCAGTCGAGAAGTGACATGACTTCGCATCCGGCTACACTATCGACTATCTTGTCGATCTGTGGTAGCGGGAAATTGTCCTTGGGACAAGCCTTATTGAGGCTGGTGAAGTCGATGCACATGCGCCACTTGCTACTTTCGTTTTGTACCATGACTATGTTGGCGAGCCATGTAGGGTAGGCGATGGGTTCGATGAAATTGGCCTCCAGCAGGCGGTGCACTTCGGCTTTGGCGGCTTCCGTCTTTTCGTCGGACATTTTGCGCAGCCGCTGCTTTTTTAGGCGCACCGAAGGGTCGATGCTCAGACTATGCTCGATGACGGTGTGGCTGACTTCGACCAGGTCGAGGGCGGACCAGGCGAAGACGTCCTTGTTTCTGGAGAGACAGGAGATGAGTTTCTCCTCGTCATGCGAAGTCAGGTCTTCGCTTATTACGACCGTTTGCTTGGGTGTCGCCGGGTCGAGGGGAACTATCTTCGTTCCGGCGTTGCTCTACAGCTGCGCCTTCACTTTTTCGTCGGTGGCTGGGTGGGTCGCCTCGGAGACTTCGCGTGCAGTGTACGTTCCGTTGACCTGGAATGAAGTCTCTCTCAATGTTGCGCGCGGTCTACTGGTTACCGTAAACCGTTATCACGCCTTGCGGATCCGGAATTTTCATGCAGAGGTATAGTCCGTGAATGGCCGCTTCAAATTTATTGATGGAGCCCCGACCCATTATAGCGTTGTAGGGATAGACCATGTTGACGATATCGAAGGTGACCTATTAGCTTCGCGCATTGGGTGCTACGCCGAATGACAGGGGTAGTTCTATCTTGCCCACAGGGAAAGTGCCCTTGCCGCCGAAGCCATATAGGGGGTTGTCGAAGGCTTGAGTAAACTGTGGCTGATGCCCATGCGTTCGAAGGCGTGCAGGAAGATGATGTCTGCTTGGCTACCGTTGTCGACTAGGACTTTGTGCAGGTCCCAGCCTGCTACGCTGTAGTTGATCACCATAGCGTCGACGTGGGGTGCGCTGCGCAGATCAACATCTCTGGCGTCGAAGGTTAGTGGCACATGTGACCACTTTGTTTGTACGACCGGGCCGGTGAGGGCAACGTGGTTGACACTTCGGTAATGATCCCTCTTTTGCCGCTTCGTCTCGAAGTCGACGCTGGACCCTCCGGTGATCATGTGGATGACTCTGCGATACGGCTGATCGGCGAAGTCTTCTTGTTTTGGTGCTTGGGGGTGATTTTGGTGGTGTGGATTCGATTGATGCGGAGGCGGGAGCGGGGGTGGTACAACTTGTACCTCCTGATGGTGCTAATATGCGTGGTTGGGTGGATGTTGGGCGTGGCCGCCGTTGTATGGTTGTGGGTGGTGGTGGTGATATGTATGCGCGACAACTCTCTCATTGTCGGGTGGTTGCGCTCGAGACATCCTGTCCCTGTTGGCCTTTGTTTTTGGGCAATCCCTTGTTGGGTGTGTGCAATCCTCGCCATGGAATAGGCAGTAATATCTGCGCAGTTGCTACGCCCGTCCCTGGCCCCGGCCTCGCGTGCCATTGCCGCGACCCTGGGGGGATATTCCTAACAGCGAGGGGCCTCATTGGCGGGGTGCTGGTTGGCTATGTTGTGCACCTGCTACTGACTGCGGCTGTCCCGTCCGAAGTTTGACTGCAAAGGCCTTGTCCAGGTTCGGCTGGACTGCGGAGGGTCCTTGGGCTTTCTCTGAGACTCGATCTTGCGCTGATGGAGCTCTTCGGATCTGGCGTATTTCTCGAACAGCTGATAGAGCTCTTGGAGATTTTTGGGTGGGTCCCTGATGCAAGGCCACTGATGGCATAGTGTATGGCGATGTGGTCGTCGACCGATGGCAATTGTGATTTGAGAGTCAGGAACTTGCGGTAGTACTCCCATAGGGTTTCCTTCTCTTGCTGTTTGCAGAGTGATAGCTCGGCCAAAGCATCGGTGTCGGGTCGGTATCCTTGGAAGTTGAGCAGAAACTTGTCTCGGAGTCCTTTCCACGAGTCGATGGACAACAGGGGCAACCTGGTGTACCAGGTCAAGGCCGAACTCTCGAGGGCGATGATGAAAGACTTGGCCATTGTGGCGTCGTCCCCTCCGGATGATGCGACAACGACTTCGTAGCTCATGATGCATTGTGTTGGGTCGGTGCTGCCGTTGTACTTGGGGTAGGTCCCTGCCTTGAAGTTGGCGGGCCACGGTGACACTTGGAGTTGCGGAGCCAGGGGGCTTCGCTCATCAAGGTAGTTGTGCCTTGGAAAGCTGCGGCATGCGGGATGAAGGGCCCGTGCTGGGGTATGAATAAGTCTCCGGCTGGCGCACGCTGTTGGAGGGGCGAGCCATGCTGCAGATCGTGCTGGCCTTCACTCTGCATGAGTGCAATCTCTTGCTCGAGTTCCCGGGCTCTCTGCTCCTCGTCTCGTATCATCTGGCGCACCTTGGCTTGCGCAGTGACACGTTGGCGCTTGGCCTCGAGGATGTCTTTCTGTTTTTGGAGGTTGCGGTTCTTGATGCACAGGGCCCATAGCTGTTCTTCGGCTGAGACACCAATGACTTCACCGTCCTCTGTTGCGTCTTCGCCCTCTGGTGGAGCGAAGCCTAGGGGTGGTGCTTGTGGTTGTCCTCCGGAGCTACATGTGCGTAGGGTGCCTTCGGGAGTGGGTTGTTCGTGGCGCTGTCTCTTGCTGAGAGCTTCGTCTTCGTAGGTTTCTTGGGGGGTGTTGTCTGCGAAGGCCTTGCCTTTTTTTCTCGGCTAGCAGCGCTGCCTTCGCTGCTTCATCGACAGATGGGGCTGCCTTCGAACTAGCTCTCTTGGGTGCCATCACAGGTGGTTTGTTCGTAGCACGAACGGTGGGCGCCAAATGTTGGAACTTGCTCTCTTGGGTAAGCAGATCCAACGGGGAAGTGGGAAGAGTGCAAGCAACGTTTAATGTGGGATGGTAATTGCTCTGTTAATCTGGCCTCTCAAGGGCACTATACGGGGGTATTTATAGGTACCCGAGCGTCCAACGTTCCAAGGCAAGGACGTTTATGTCCTCGAGTACCCGGACTATCCCTAGAATATTCCCATAAAGTGAGGTTACAGACCGTCATTACAGAAAAGCTATTACAGATGAAGCCCGTAACATGCTTGTCCACGCGGGGCCCGTTACAGTGGGCCGATTTCCATGTGGGCCTCTGGTCGAGATGAGGACGTGGGACTAGAAGACTTCGTCGGAGTCTGCCCTTCGTCTTGCGATGGAGAGGACGAAGGGCAACTGCGCCGACCATCTCGCCTTCGTTGGTGTAGCGTGGCAACGAAGGCTTCACGTGAAGGGTAGCGTCTTCGCCTTTGCCCCAACATTGAGCAGGTTCAAACTTGTTCAGCTGTAAACAAAATCAGCCGAACCAGTTTGCACCAGTGCAACTTGAATTTAACACTATCTCGAAGTTTTTGGTGAAAAAATTCAGGTGTAGCCTATTTACCCCCCTCTCGGCTACTTTCAATGCTAGATAAACTAAATCTAACTCGTAATACCTAGAATAGAAGCGCTCATGATACTTATGCTCTAAACCATCCCAAGAACTAATCGAGTTAGGAGCTAACGTATCATACCAAGCGAACACAGTGCCAGTAAGGGGTAATGAGAATAGGCAAATCCGAAAAATTTCTATGTCGTCCAATTCCTCCAATTGTGATAGAAATTGGCCTACATGTTCAGAGTGCCTTTACTGTCTTCACCTGAAAATTTGGAGAAATACGACACACTAGTCCCTGGAGGATATGGAACAATGTCCATTGAGGGTCATATGGCCCCTGATGAGGCTGTCCTAGGTAGGCTACATTAATACCTAATGTATTTTGAAATTGTTCGGCTATTTCTTTTCAAACTTCATCCAAGCGGCTGAAGATAACCCATCGGTCCTTGGGACATGGGGCTTAGGTGACTAGTTACCCTGATGCCGACCTCCTGTAATAGGATGATCAAAGGTGGCTTCTGGTATAGGCCCTTAAAGCATACCAATAATGCATCCCACTGTCGTGTGGTACGGGATGACCCTTTTTGGTCCAGTAGGGGTCGAAAAATATTCGGCCTCATGCGCGGGAGATGGCATGCTGTGAATACGGTGCGCTATAGGTGGTGTGGAGTACGAGAATCGTGCCTGATATGCAGTACTCTGTTCTATGTATGCATATCTAGAGGGTCTGGCGTAAGGTGCCAGATGGTCCGCAATGTGTCCGGACGGTCCAAGATTGTACTCGGACTGTTTGGTCATACCTAGCTGTGCACTACATACCAATGGTGGTGTTGGTATACTGTGGCTTTGATGTCTTGCAGGTGGCAGACAGTAGTGTTGTCGATGTGGGTAGAAAAAATGAGTGTAGTAAGCAGCACCATGTTATGCGGAGGCTTACTCGGATGGTCCACAAAGGGATCAAACAGTCCGCGATTATACCTGGACTATCCGGTTATACCTGTAACTGAAAGGGAAATGTGCCTTTGGGCAATTTCTATTATGTTTTGGTGATTAAGTGCCCAACACATTTAAATAAGCTCTCATGTGCTAAATAAAGAGAGAAGTGATAATCAAGGCAAAGGTATGGTTCTAGACTTAGTACATTGGTTTTTGTGTGTACTAATATGTTTGTCTAAGTGCTAGAATCAGAGAAAAGAGAAGAAGAAAAGAACTTGCCTCGGAGCAGCCAAGACTCAGCTCGGTATGGCACACCAGACTGTTCGGTGGTGCACCGGACAGTGTCCGATGCGCCAGGATGGCTTCCGGCGAACTAGCCGCTCTCGGGAGATTTTGGCGGCGTACAGCTATAATTCACCGGACTGTCCGGTGGTGCACCGGACTGTCCGGTGAGCCAACGGCCGCCAGCGCAACGGTCGGCCGCGCAATCCGCGGGCGACGCGTGGCCCGCGCCAACGGTCGGCTGAGGCCACCGGACTGTCCGGTGTGCACCGGACAGTGTCCAGTGCGCCAACCACCCCGGAGTTGCAACGGTCGGCTACGCCAGGAATGGAAGGAAATCGCGCACCGGACATGAACAGTGGTTGTCCGGTGGTGCACCGGACTGTCCGGTGCGCCACCCGACAGAAGGCAAGAATTGCCTTCCTTGTTGGTCTCCAACGGCTCCTAGCTGCCTTGGGGCTATAAAAGGGACCCCTAGGCGCATGGAGGATACACCCAAGCATTCACTAAGCAATTCTAACTCTCCACACTCCGTTTCCACGCACTTGATTGATCGTGTTAGTGATTTGAGCTCCGTTCTAGCTGTGAACTCTCTGTGCTTCATTTGAGCTCAAGTCTTGGCTTGTGTGTGTTGTGCTACGGATTTGTGTGTGTTGCTCCCAACCTTACTCTTGTGTTTTCATTGCGATCTTTATTGTAAGGGCGAGAGGCTCCAACTTGTGGAGATTCCTCGCAAACGGGAAAATATATAAGCAAGAAAAGCCGTGGTATTCAAGTTGATCATTGGATCACTTGAAGGGGTTGAGTGCAACCCTCGTCCATTGGGACGCCACAACGTGGAGGTAGGCAAGTGTTATACTTAGCCGAACCACGGGACAAATTACTGTGTCTCTTGTGTTGTCTTTCTTAGTGATTATTGTGTTCGCAAGAGCTCACTCTATAGCCACTTGGTTCTTTTGAGCACTAACATCCTTAACCAACTTTGTGGCTATTAGTTGTTGAATTTTACAAGATCACCTATTCACCCCCCTCTAGATGCTCTCAATTGGTATCAGAGCCGTTCTCTTCACGTAAGGGACTAATCGCCCAAAGAGATGGATCCTAAGGGAAAGGGGATGGTGGTCAACGACAAGGAAAAGGAGTCCTTCCTTAACGAGCCTAGAGATGACAAGCCCACGAACTCTAGATCAAGTCACAAGAAGAAGGACGGGAAGAAGAAGAGGCGCATCAAGAAGATCGTCTACTACGATAGCGACGAATCTTCTTCTTCACCAAGAGATGACGACGATGAGAAAAAGAAACCGGTTAATTCAAATTTTTCATTTGATTATTCTCGTATTCCTTTTAATTCCAATGCTCATTTACTTTCAATTCCTCTTGGTAAACCTCCACACTTTGATGGAGAGGACTACTCTTTTTGGAGTCATAAAATGTGTAGTCATCTGTTCTCTCTCCATCCTAGTATTTGGGAGATAGTTGTGAGAGCACCTAGAGGGGGGGGTGAATAGGTGATCCTATAAAACTTAAACTTAATGCCACAAAAACTTGGTTAAGCGTTAGCACAATAATGCCAAGTGGCTAAAGAGGAGTCTCAACAAAACACAATAACCACAAGAGATCAATCACAGAGATGGCACAATGGTTTATCCCGTGGTTCGGCCAAGACCAACGCTTGCCTACTCCACGTTGTGGCGTGGACGAGGGTTGCAATCAACCCCTCTCAAGCGGTCCAAAGACCCACTTGAATACCACGGTGTTTTGCTTGCTTTACTTTATCCCGTTTGCGAGGAATCTCCACACTATGGAGCCTCTCGCCCTTACAATTGAAGTTCACAAAGAAACACGAAGTAAGGGAGGGATGAGCAACACACACAAGACACAAAGATCACAGCAACACCACGCACACAAGTCGCAACAAGAGCTCTCAACACAACTCAATGAGTTCACAACTCAACTAGAGCTCTAATTGCTATCTCAAGGAATCAAAAAGCGCGGAATCGATGTCTTAGTGCTAGGGAATGCTTTTGAGAATGCTTGGTTTTTTCCTCCATATGCCTAGGGGTCCCTTTTATAGCCCCAAGGCAGCTAGGAGCCGTTGAGAGCAATCCAGGAAGGCAAATCTTGCCTTCTGTCGCCTGACGCACCGGACAGTCCGGTGCACACCGGACAGTCCGGTGCACACCGGACACTGTCCGGTGCTGATTTCTTTCCTTAAATGGCGAAGCCGACCGTTGGCAGCCTGAGAGCCGTTGGCGCACCGGACACTGTCCGGTGTACACCGGACAGTCCGGTGCCTCCTTCTAGCCGTTGGCTCGGCCACGTGTCCCGCGCAGATCGCGCGGCCGACCGTTGGCCCGGCCAACCGTTGGCTCACCGGACAGTCCGGTGAATTTTAGCCGTACGTCGCCGACGCTTTCCCGAGAGCGGCCAGTTCGCCTGAGCCAGCCTGGCGCACCGGACACTGTCCGGTGCACCACCGGACAGTCCGGTGCACTTAGACTGCGCTGACCATGGCTGAACTTAGCCATCTCTTCTCCACTTCAACCTTTCCTGTTTCCAGCACTTAGACACAATACATTAGTCTCAAAAACAATGTACTAAGTCTGAGAAACATACCTTTTGACATGATTTGCACTTTGTCCACCCCTTTGCATAGATTAACACAAAAACACTTGTGTTGGCACTCAATCACCAAAATACTTAGAAATGGCCCAAGGCCACATTTCCCTTTCAATCTCCCCCTTTTTGGTGATTTATGCCAACACAACATAAAGCAACTAGAACAAGTGCAAACTCAATTCAAATAAGAACTCAAATTTGCTTTGGATCAAATTTTGGCATATATGGATCATTCTTTGCCACCACTTGGTTTGTTTTTGCAAATCAAACTCGAATTTCTATCTCTAGGTCAAACACACTTGATAAAACATAAAGAGAGTCATCACAAGAGAAATTGATTCAAGATTTCAAAAACTCCCCCTTTTTCCCATAATCAACACTTCTCCCCACAAGAAACCAACTTTTGACAAGAGAGACAATAAAAGAGTTTTGACAAACCAAAAGCTCTATTCTACTATTTTCAAAATCTCTCAAGTGGTAGCTGATCCATTTATCGCTTTGGCCTTTATTTTCTCCCCCTTTGGCATCAAGCACCAAAACAGGATCAATCTTGGCCCTTTAACCTCATTGCCTCACCAAAATCTTCAACTAAGAGTAAAAGGCAATAAGAGTACAAAGATGAACTTGGAAAAGTTACTCTTTCATCGGAGTGCAGTGGAAGTCTTGCATGGTCCAAGTCCACCTTTTCCCTTTCAATTCTCCTTTGAGACTAAATCAAGTAAACTCAAGCATATGGTTAGTCTCAAAGGGTCAAGTTGTAACACATCTCCCCCTAAATGTGTGCATCACCTGCTCAAGGACTTGTCAGGTCTGGGGAGTTCTTGTACAACTTGAGCACCATAAATAAGCAACAAAATGCATAAGGAACATGATCAAAGGCATAAACACATGTATGCTATAAATCAATCCAGGTTCCGCGAATCTAAGACATTTAGCTCACTACGCAACCTGCAAAAGGTCTGCTCATCTAAAGGCTTGGTAAAGATATCGGCTAGCTGGTTCTTGGAGCTAACATGAAACACTTCGATATCTCCCTTTTGCTGGTTGTCTCTCAAAAAGTGATGCCGGATGTCTATGTGCTTTGTGCGGCTGTGTTCAACAGGATTTTCCGCCATGCGGATAGCACTCTCATTATCACATAGGAGTGGGACTTTGCTCAGATTGTAGCCAAAGTCCCTGAGGGTTTGCCTCATCCAAAGTAGTTGCGCGCAACACTGTCCTGCGGCAACGTACTCGGCCTCAGCGGTGGATAGGGCAACAGAGGTTTGTTTCTTAGAGTTCCATGACACCAGGGACCTTCCTAAGAATTGGCATGTCCCCGATGTACTCTTCCTATCGACCTTACATCCAGCATAGTCGGAATCTGAATACCCAATCAAGTCAAAGTTAGACCCCTTTGGATACCAGATCCCGAAGCAAGGCGTAGCAACTAAATATCTAAGAATTCGCTTCACCGCCACTAAGTGACATTCCTTAGGATCGGATTGAAATCTAGCACACATGCATACGCTAAGCATAATATCCGGTCTACTAGCACATAAATAAAGTAAAGACCCTATCATTGACCGGTATGCCTTTTGATCAACGGACTTACCTCCTTTGTTGAGGTCGGTGTGTCCGTCGGTCCCCATCGGAGTCTTTGTGGGCTTGGCGTCCTTCATCCTAAACCGCTTTAGTAAGTCTTGCGTGTACTTCGTTTGGGAGATGAAGGTGCCGTCCTTGAGTTGCTTCACTTGGAACCCAAGGAAGTATTTCAACTCGCCCATCATCGACATCTCGAATTTCTGCGTCATCACCCTGCTAAACTCTTCACAAGACTTTTGGTTAGTAGAACCAAATATTATGTCATCGACATAAATTTGGCACACAAACAGATCACCATCACATGTCTTGGTAAAAAGAGTTGGATCGGCTTTCCCAACCTTGAAAGCATTAGCAATTAAAAAGTCTCTAAGGCATTCATACCATGCTCTTGGGGCTTGCTTAAGTCCATAGAGCGCCTTAGAGAGCTTACACACGTGGTCGGGGTACCGTTCATCCTCGAAGCCAGGGGGTTGCTCCACGTACACCTCCTCCTTGATTGGCCCGTTGAGGAAAGCACTCTTCACATCCATTTGGAACAACCTGAAAGAATGGTGAGCGACATATGCTAGCAAGATACGAATGGACTCTAGCCTAGCCACAGGAGCAAAAGTCTCCTCAAAGTCCAAACCTGCGACTTGGGCATAACCTTTTGCCACAAGTCGAGCCTTGTTCCTCGTCACCACCCCGTGCTCATCCTGTTTGTTGCGGAAGACCCACTTGGTTCCCACAACGTTTTGCTTGGGACGAGGCACCAGTGTCCAAACTTCATTGCGCTTGAAGTTGTTGAGCTCCTCTTGCATGACCAACACCCAGTCCGAATCTAGCAAGGCCTCTTCTACCCTGAAAGGCTCAATAGAAGAGACAAAGGAGTAATGCTCACAAAAATTAACCAATCGAGATCGAGTAGTTACTCCCTTGCTAATATCACCCAGAATTTGGTCGACGGGATGATCCCTTTGAATCATCGCTCGAACTTGGGTTGGAGGTGCCAGTTGCGCTTCTTCCTCCATCACATGATCATCTTGTGCTCCCCCTTGATCACATGCCTCCTTTTGATGAACCTATTCATCGTCTTGAGTTGGGGGATGCACCATAGTTGAGGAGGAAGGTTGATCTTGCTCATGTTGTTCCTGTGGCCGCACATCTCCAATCGCCATGGTGCGTATTGCGGCGGCCGTTGGAACGTCTTCTTCATCTACATCATCAAGATCAACAACTTGCTCTCTTGGAGAGCCATTAGTTTCATCAAATACAACGTCGCTAGAGACTTCAACCAAACCCGATGATTTGTTGAAGACTCTATACGCCTTTGTATTTGAGTCATAACCTAACAAAAACCCTTCTACAGCCTTGGGAGCAAACTTAGAATTTCTACCCTTCTTCACTAGAATGTAGCATTTGCTCCCAAATACACGAAAGTAAGATACATTGGGTTTGTTACCGGTTAGAAGCTCATATGACGTCTTCTTGAGGAGACGATGAAGGTATACCCTATTGATGGCGTGGCAAGCCGTGTTCACGGCTTCCGACCAAAAGCGCTCGGGGGTCTTGAACTCTCCAAGCATCGTCCTCGCCATGTCGATGAGCGTCCTGTTCTTCCTCTCTACCACACCATTTTGTTGTGGTGTGTAGGGAGCGGATAACTCATGCTTGATCCCTTCCTCCTCAAGGAACTCCTCCACTTGAAGGTTCTTGAACTCGGACCCGTTGTCGCTCCTTATCTTCTTCACTTTGAGCTCAAACTCATTTTGAGCTCTCCTTAGGAAGCGCTTGAGGGTCCCTTGGGTTTCAGACTTATCCTGCAAAAAGAATACCCAAGTGAAGCGGGAAAAGTCATCAACAATAACTAGACCATACTTACTTCCTCCTATGCTTAGATAGGCGACGGGTCCGAAGAGGTCCATATGTAGCAGCTCCAGGGGTCTTGATGTGGTCATCACATTCTTGCTGTGATGCGCTCCTCCCACTTGTTTACCTGCTTGACAAGCTGCACAAGGTCTATCTTTTTCGAATTGTACGTTAGTCAAACCTATCACGTGTTCTCCCTTTAGAAGCTTGTGCAGGTTCTTCATCCCTACATGTGCTAAGCGGCGATGCCACAGCCAGCCCATGCTAGTCTTAGCTATTAAGCATGCATCTAGACCGGCCTCCTCTTTTGCAAAATCAACCAAATAAAGTTTGCCGTCTAGTACACCCTTAAAAGCTAATGAACCATCACATCTTCTAAAGACAGACACATCTACATTTGTAAATAGACAATTATATCCCATATTACATAATTGACTAACAGATAGTAAATTATATCCAAGACTCTCTACTAGAAACACATTAGAGATAGAATGCTCATTTGATATTGCAATCTTGCCTAAACCTTTCACCTTGCCTTGGTTCCCATCACCGAATATGATTGAATCTTGGGAATCCTTATTCTTGACGTAGGAGGTGAACATCTTCTTCTCCCCCGTCATATGGTTTGTGCATCCGCTGTCGATAATCCAGCTTGAACCCCCGGATGCATAAACCTGCAAGGCAAATTTAGGCTTGGGTCTTAGGTACCCAACTCTTGTTGGGTCCTACAAGGTTAGTCACAATTTCCTTAGGGACCCAAATGCAAGTTTTATCGCCCTTGCATTTTGCCCCTAACTTCCTAGCAATTATTTTCCTATCCTTTCTACAAATAGCAAAGGAAACATTTAAAGCATGATAAATTGTAGAAGGTTCATTCATTACTTTCCTAGGAGCATGAATAATATTCTTTCTAGGCACATGATGAATAGCATTTCTCCTAGACATATCTCTACCATGCATATAGGAAGAACTAGAAGCAAACATGGCATGAGAATCAAAATCATCATAAGCATTATAACTCCTATAAGCATTTCTAGTTTGTATCCTATCATGATACATAAAAGCATGGTTCTTTTTAGCACTACTAGCCATAGGAGCCTTCCCTTTCTCCTTGGCGGAGATAGGAGCCTTATGGCTTGTCAAGTCCTTGGCTTCCCTCTTGTAGCCAAGTCCATCCTTAATTGAGGGGTGTCTACCAATTGTGTAGGCATCCCTTGCAAATTTTAGCTTGTCAAATTCATTCTTGCTAATCTTAAGTTGGGCATTAAGACTAGCCAATTCCTCATTTAATTTGGAAATTGACACTAAATGATCACTACAAGCATCAACATCGAAATCTTTACACCTCTTACAGATTGCAACATGTTCTACACTAGCTACTTCTAGTTTAGCATTTAAATCATCATTAACACTTTTTAAAGTAGCAATGGTTTCATGACAAGAAGATAATTCACTAGATAGCATTTCATTCCTTTTAATTTCTAGAGCAAGAGATTTTTGTGCACTAACAAATTTATCATGCTCCTCATATAAAAGATCCTCTTGTTTCTCTAGTAATCTATTCTTGTCATTCAAAGCATCAATCAACTCATTAATCTTATCAATTTTAGATCTATCTAATCCCTTGAATAAGCATGAGTAATCTATCTCATCATCATCACTAGACTCATCCTCACTTGAAGAAGCATAAGTACTAGTATCATGAGTGCTTACTTTCTTCTCCCTTGCCATGAGGCAAGTGTGACGCTCGTTTGGGAAGAGGGATGACTTGTTGAAGGCGGTGGCGGCGAGTCCTTCATTGTCGGAGTCGGAGGAGGAGCAATCCGAATCCCACTCCTTGCCTAGATGTGCCTCGCCCTTTGCCTTCTTGTATGCCTTCTTCTTCTCCCTCTTGCTCCCTTGTTCCTGGTCACTTTCATTATCGGGACAGTTAGCAATAAAATGACCAAGCTTACCGCATTTGAAGCATGAGCGCTTCCCCTTGGCTTTGGTCTTGCTTGGCTGTCCCTTGCGACCTTTAAGCGCCGTCTTGAATCTCTTGATGATGAGGGCCATCTCTTCATCATTAAGTCCAGCCGCCTCGATTTGTGCCACCTTGCTAGGTAGCGCCTCCTTGCTTCTTGTTGCTTTGAGAGCAAGGGGTTGTGGCTCGTTGATCGGACCATTCAAAGCGTCGTCCACGTACCTCGCCTCCTTGATCATCATCCGCCCGCTCACGAATTTTCCAAGGACTTCTTCGGGCGACATTTTGGTGTACCTGGGATTCTCACGAATATTATTCACCAAATGAGGATCAAGAACGGTAAAGGACCTTAGCATCAGTCGGACGACGTCATGGTCCGTCCATCGCGTGCTTCCGTAGCTCCTTATTTTGTTGATAAGGGTCTTGAGCCGGTTGTATGTTTGAGTTGGCTCCTCGCCCCTTATCATTGCGAACCGTCCAAGCTCGCCCTCTACCAACTCCATCTTGGTGAGCAAGGTGACGTCGTTCCCCTCATGAGAGATCTTGAGGGTGTCCCATATTTGCTTGGCATTATCCAAGCCGCTCACTTTGTGGTATTCATCCCTGCACAAAGAAGCTAGAAGAACAGTAGTAGCTTGTGCATTCTTATGTATTTGCTCATTAATGAACATGGGACTATCCGAACTATCAAAGTGCATTCCACTTTCTACAATCTCCCATATACTAGGATGGAGAGAGAATAGGTGACTACGCATTTTGTGGCTCCAAAATCCGTAGTCCTCCCCATCAAAGTGTGGGGGCTTGCCGAGTGGAATGGAGAGCAAATGTGAATTTGAACTTTGCGGAATACGAGAGTAGTCAAAAGAAAAGTTCGAATTAACCAGTTTTCTTCTCTCGTAGTCGTTGTGGTCGTCGTCCTTTTGGGAGGAAGTAGACTCCTCGCTGTCGTCGTAGTAGACGATCTCCTTGATGCGCCTTGTCTTCTTCTTCTTCCCATCTTTGCGTCTGTGGCCCGAGCCCGAGTCGGTAGGCTTGTCCTCCTTCGGCTCGTTGATGAAGGACTCCTTCTCCTTGTCGTTGATCACAATTCCCTTCCCCTTAGGATCCATCTCTTCGGGCGGTTAGTCCCTTTCTTGAAGAGAACGACTCTGATACCAATTGAGAGCACCTAGAGGGGGGGTGAATAGGTGATCCTGTGAAACTTGAAAACTTAAGCCACAAAACTTGGTTAATCGTTAGCACAATAATTGCCAAGTGGCTAGAGAGGAATCCTCAACAAAACACAATAACCAACAAGGATCAATCACAGAGATGGCACGGTGGTTATCCCGTGGTTCGGCCAAGACCAACGCTTGCCTACTCCACGTTGTGGCGTCCCAACGGACGAGGGTTGCAATCAACCCCTCTCAAGCGGTCCAAAGACCCACTTGAATACCACGGTGTTTTGCTTGCTTTTACTCAATCCCGTTTGCGAGGAATCTCCACAACTTGGAGCCTCTCGCCCTTACACTTTAAAATCACAAAGAAACACAGAGCAAGGGAGGGATTAGCAACGCACTCAAGACAAGAGATCACAGCAACACCACGCACACAAGTCGCAAAGAGAGCTCTCAACACAACTCAAAGAGTTCACCACTCAACTAGAGCTCTAATTGCTATCGCAAAGAATCAAAGGCGCGGAATCGATGTCTTGGTGCTTAGGAATATTTGGTGTACTCCTCCATGCGCCTAGGGGTCCCTTTTATAGCCCCAAGGCAGCTAGGAGCCGTTGAGAGCAATCTAGGAAGGCTGATCTTGCCATCTGTCGACTGGCGCACCGGACAGTCCGGTGCACACCGGACACTGTCCGGTGCCCGATTTCCTTCCTTAAACAGCGAAGCCGACCGTTGTAGATTTGGGAGCCGTTGGCGCACCGGACATGTCCGGTGCACACCGGACAGTCCGGTGCCCCCTTCTAGCCGTTGGCTCGGCCACGTGTCCCGCGCAGATTGCGCGGTCGACCGTTGGCCCGGCCGACCGTTGGCTCACCGGACAGTCCGGTGCACACCGGACAGTCCGGTGAATTATAGCCGTACGTCGCCGATGGATTCCCGAGAGCGGCCAGTTCACTCGAGCCAGCCTGGCGCACCGGACACTGTCCGGTGCACCACCGGACAGTCCGGTGCTCCCAGACTCAGCAGACTTTGGCTGAACAAGGCCATCTCATTTCCAATTCGATTTTTCCTGTTTCCAGCACTTAGACACAATACAGTAGTCTCTAAAACAATGTACTAAGTCTGAGAAACATACCTTTATCCTTGATTTGTACTATGTCCACCATTTTACACTTAGGCACTTGTGTTGGACACTAAACCACCAAAATACTTAGAAATGGCCCAAGGGCACATTTCCCTTTCAGTTGCGCACAACTACTTTGGATGAGGCAAACCCTCCGGGACTTTGGCTACAATCTGAGCAAAGTCCCACTCCTATGTGACAATGAGAGTGCAATCCGCATGGCGGATAATCCTGTTGAACATAGCCGCACTAAGCACATAGACATCCGACATCACTTTTTGAGAGACCACCAGCAAAAGGGAGATATCGAAGTGTTCTATATTAGCACCAAGAACCAGCTAGCCGATATCTTTATGAAGCCTTTAGATGAGAAAACCTTTTGCAGGCTGCGTAGTGAGCTAAATGTCTTAGATTCGCGTAACTTGGATTGATTTATAGCATACATGTGTTTTATGCCTCTGATCAAGTTACTTTATGCATTTATGAGATTTGTTGTTTATGTATGGTGCTCAAGTTGTGCAAGGGATCCCTGGACCTCACAAGTCCATATGTGAATGATGCACATACTTAGGGGGAGAAGTGCTACAACTTGACCCTTTGAGACTAACCTTTGTATTTGAGTTTACTTGATGTAGTCTCAAAGGTGAATTGAAAGGGAAAGGTGAACTTGGACCATGCAAAGACTTCCACTGCACTCCGGTATTAGTGTACTCACCTACAAGTTCATTCTTAACCTCCTATTGCCTTTTTGCTCTTAATTGACATTTTTGGTGAGGCAATGGGGTTAAAGGGCCAATAATGATCCTGTTTTGGTGCTTAATGCCAAAGGGGGAGAAATTAAGGCCAAATCAAATGGATCAGCTACCACTTGAGAATTTTGAAAATAATAGAGTTAGAACTTTTGATTTGTCAAAATACTATTATTGTCAAAATTGGGTCCCTTGTGGGGAGAATTTATGATTATGAGAAAAAGGGGGAGTTTTTGGTACTTGATTAATTTTTCAATTGGAATATCTCTCTTTATGCTTAAACATGTGTGTTTGACTTAGAGATAGGAAAATAATTTTGATTTACAAAAACAAACCAAGTGGTGGCAAAGAATGATCCAAATATGCCAAATTAGAGTTAAAAACAATTTGGTCTTCAATTTGAATCAATGTTGCATGTTTTGCATTGCTTTTGGATGTGTTGGCATAAATCACCAAAAAAGGGGGAGATTGAAAGGGAAATGTGCCTTTGGGCAATTTCTATTATGTTTTGGTGATTAAGTGCCCAACACATTTAAATAAGCTCTCATGTGCTAAATAAAGAGAGAAGTGATAATCAAGGCAAAGGTATGGTTCTAGACTTAGTACATTGGTTTTTGTATGTACTAATATGTTTGTCTAAGTGCTAGAATCAGAGAAAAGAGAAGAAGAAAATAACTTGGCTCGGAGCAGCTAAGACTCAGCTCGGTATGGCACACCGGACTGTCCGGTGGTGCACCGGACATTGTCCGGTGCGCCAGGATGGCTTCCGACGAACTAGCCGCTCTCGGGAGATTTTGGCGACGTACGGCTATAATTCACCGGACTGTCCGGTGGTGCACCGGACTGTCCGGTGAGCCAACGGCCGCCAGCGCAACGGTCGGCCGCGCAATCCTCGGGCGACGCGTGGCCCGTGCCAACGGTCGGCTGAGGGCACCGCACAGTGTCCAGTGCGCCAACCAGCCCGGAGTTGCAACGGTCGGTTGCGCCAGGAATGGAAGGAAATCGCGCACCGGACATGAACAGTGGCTGTCCAGTGGTGCACCGGACTGTCCGGTGCGCCACCCGACAGAAGGCAATAATTGCCTTCCTTGTTGGTCTCCAACGGCTCCTAGCTGCCTTGGGGCTATAAAAGGGACCCCTAGGCGCATGGAGGAGACACCCAAGCATTCACTAAGCAATTCTAAGTTTCCACACTCCGTTTCCACGCACTTGATTGATCGTGTTAGTGATTTGAGCTCCGTTCTCGCTGTGAACTCTCTGTGCTTCATTTGAGCTCAAGTCTTGGCTTGTGTGCGTGTGTTGTGCTGCGGATTTGTGTGTGTTGCTCCCAACCTTACTCTTGTGTTTTCATTGCGATCTTTATTGTAAGGGCGAGAGGCTCCAACTTGTGGAGATTCCTCGCAAACGGGAAAAGATATAAGCAAGAAAAGTCGTGGTATTCAAGTTGATCACTGGATCACTTGAAAGGGGTTGAGTGCAACCCTCGTCCATTGGGACACCACAACGTGGAGGTAGGCAAGTGTTATACTTAGCCGAACCACGGGATAAATCACTATGTCTCTTGTGTTGTCTTTCTTAGTGATTATTGATTCGCAAGAGCTCACTCTATAGCCACTTGGTTCTTTTTAGCACTAACATCCTTAACCAAGTTTGTGGCTATTAGTTGTTGAATTTTACAGGATCACCTATTCACCCCCCCTCTAGGTGCTCTCAGTAACACCCTTGGTGTTACTGGCACTAAAATTTGAGCATAACATCATGTGCATTGACATTTCATATTGCTTGTCACACCTAGAATGCATTCACTAGGTAAATTTTTAAACAAGTTGTGATGATATGACTTGATGTGTGGTTAACCCTAGGGTAGGGTACTTAACCCTGAATTAGGGCTTAGAGGTGAAAGTGAAGCCAAAATAAGTAAAAATCTCAAGAGTCATTAGAAATATTCACAAGATATCAAAGTTGATGGACTTTAGTGGTACCAAAACCCTAAAGTACCCAAAACCCTAAAAAGACCCCTGGAAAACCCTAAATTGGAACCCTAGGGGGTCAACTGTAAATTCTAGGCACATTTGGACTAAAGTGCAAATGTCAAAAGTGATTAAACCTCACCAACCAAGTAACTTTTGCATTGAAGAATTTTCAAGTGGAATGATAAAGTTTGGACTTAAGTGCAAAAGTACCCCATGAACTCTATGTGGTTAAGTTATGAATTTTAATTGAATGGGGTCAACTTTGGAGCTCTATATCTCTAAATCTACAAGAGTTTTGCCCTAGGTCAATATAACAAACTTGTAGAGCATGTTAGGGGTACAAGTTTTATTAAGTAACTAAGCATTGGTATAGTACAGAAATTGGAGATAAAAGGACTTAAAGTTGGGCTGACTGTCAGCCTTTGAACTGAAATGTGGCCACTAGTGACATTAGCAAAACTTTGGGATCAAATTTGCGCAGAATCCAATAAGAATTTGACTGGGGATACTATAAAAAAGTTGAAGTTGGATTATAGGGCAATAACTTTGATACAGGAGGGTTAGGGGCTATCACATAAAAGTTGGAGAAAACTGCTCCTCAATTTGGGCTGTCAGGACGACTGAAGGTGATGACCATGGTACAGTACGCAAAAAGATCTTCAGATTCATCCCCCTCACTACCGGTGATTCGCGCGCTCGGATTCGCGCCGGTGCCGCGATTCGTGCCCTCTGTGACGTAGATTATGATGGACAATGGAAAAATCTTCACCTTGGATGAACTCAGAGCCCTATAGCCGCTCTGTCACCCATCCACTTGCCGGTGATGTGGCCGCACAGTCATTGTCGTGGCTATCGCCGTTTTCCTCAGTCGCGCCACGCCTTTGGATATCTTACCACGTCGATGTGAGTCATGGTCGTTACCCAGTGACCGCTGTAGCTTATTACCCCGCAATCGCCACGATAGATCACCGCCGGTGACTCTTCTCTCTCTCCGGCCGCCAGCGCAGCATCACAAAATTGGACGCCACCACCGATAGACCCTATAAATTACTGCCCTAGTGAGCTCCGCTAAGTCATTGCGCATCCAAAGCACCAGCTCTTGCCTTCTATCGTCCACTAGAGCCGCCCAATCGACCATTTTCCCCAAATCAGTCGGAATCCTGCCGTGAAAGTCTCTCACCGTGGTCAGCCTGCCTGAGGTTGATTCATGCCCCTCTGTTAAATGTTCTAGCATCTCTAGAGTCTCCTATTGCTTGTAGGCTTGATTGATTGAACTAGATCGTAACGGATTTCCCTGAACACCATTGTTTCTTCTCGGTTTTTGCCGTCGTCGTGAGCAGGAGTGCTCCGGTCCGGATTAGTGAAATTGGTTGGGGGATTAGAGTCACCAGGGGTAGAATTTGATGTCGAACAAAGGAAAGGACTAGCCGTTGCGTATTCCGGCCAGTACGAGCTCGCCGGAGATCGGCTCGTCGCCGTCCACCGTCGTGGACCCGACATTGTGAAGAAATAGAAATACAGGGGCCTAATTGCGACTGTCAGCGAAACAAAGGAATAGTGCACATGATTCTTAATTAGTTATTCAAACAGCCAGGGTCCCCTGCGCGAAATGGACGCCACGGGCGCATTTCACCTGTCATGGGCCGACCTAGGCTGAATTGAACTCGTTACTATTTATTCTTTCTCTTTTTCTTTTTCTTCCAGGCGTAGAGAAATCATAGAAAATTCTAGAAAATGCTAAAAATATGAGACCAATTTTACTAGATTTCTAAATTCCTCTAGTGTTTAATAAAAATAGTTACAAGATTTTTAGTCCAAACCAAGAATTATTTAGTATTTAAAAGGGACCTAAACCTATACTTTTGGAATTTTAGAAATTATTTAATAACTCCAAAAATCACAAAACTTTTTGGGTAAACCTAATATGGTATTTATAGCCCATGGTTGAAGTTTTACTTGTTTTGGACATTGTTTGATCCTCAAACCCAAAACCCTAGTCTTCTAGGTAATATATGCCTTATGTTAATGAAGTACTGACTCTGAAAACCCTAGTTTCCCTGGTATACCATAAAGGAAAGTTGTATTCAAGATACAACTTGAAGAATCTATATTACAATTGCATATTCATAGCATCACATGAGCATTCATGTATATGTATGGTTATGTATAGAAAACGAAGAAGAAGTAAGTGTTGAGGAAGAAGCTACTGCACCACCAGCTGAAAATCCACCTACCGGGAACTGCTTTTATTTTGATATCTGTGGAACAAATCCCGACTCCCCTACAACACAAGATGAAGCGTCCCGATCCTTTGGGACTCAAATGTGAATCAATTACTAGTCCCAGGAGGCTAGTAAACACATTCCTTACTTCAAATAGTACATAGTTTAGATAAATTTATTACAATACCGGGGTACAAGCTCGAGAGAGCCAAATAGAGAAGCGCAGTAGGAAAACACTCTAGCCCAAGCCACAGGTAGAACTGGGTGTAGACACAGCCCTCTTAATCAAGCATAGCGGAAAAGAAGTCCTCGGCTGCTGAAAAACATAAAAAAATCTGGGTGAATACACTAGGTATTCCGCAAGCCCACCCCGCTCCCGTAGAGAGAAAGAGACCTATGATGTACATGCTCAATTTGGTGGAGTTGATGTCACTCATCATTTTCTTAGAGAAAGGAAGTTGCTTGAAGGTTTACCCCATAGTCTTTAAAAGTAACCAAAAACTCAACCACCACTGAGCTTCCCGCTCCCGTGGCCTTAGTTCTTTCTTAACACTTACTCATTCACACATTCCCCCTTTTCTTGAAATTCATAGAGAAAGTTCTAATTGTCATACCATACCGGACTCATCCATACCAGTGGACACGGACTATTCGAATAGGTTTCGACTCTGCGCAGAGGGGTACACTTTACCCACTAGCCCGGTTTCTGCGATCTCACCGTCGCGAGACCCGAATGCCGGATCTCTTTCCTTACCCGTACGTCCTAACCTTAACGGTTATCCGGAAGGAGTCAGGCCACCACCATGCCCAAACCGGACAAAACTTTCCCCCTCCTTATCCTCCCGGTGCTCCCCAGCCTTCTTAACCCTGGGGTTGGACCGTACGAGTTCGGATCGAGTGACTGCCCACACAGTCTCGAGTGGTTGTACGATAAAGGAGTACAGGTAGTGAAAATGACAAGCCGGTCCTTATATGAGGGGACAATCCTTCTGCTCACGCCTAAACCAGCTGAGCCAACACCTTAGGCCCTCCCCTAAACCAGGGAGTCCCTGATCATCCCACTCTCAAGGTGATGAGGGTGAGTACCCTTCATCGCATAACTTTTCAAAAAATAGGTTTTATTTGGAGAAACACTTTGCCCTAGATCCACGTTTCGTAACCGGAAATAATATGTTAATGCGGGCCATCTCTCACTCACAATGCAATGTTCCCCCCCATGATTCCCGGCCTAGGCAGTGGTAGAGAGAATAGGTAATTTATGCATCAAGGGAAGGATGGACTTGCCTTCGTTGAAGCTCTCTTGGCACAGGAGATCTACTTCCGGAAGTTCGGGCTCCGACCCTTCTTCCGGGGCTACGGGATCCGGATCTGCGGTTCCCGCTTCTTCTAGGAAACACACAGTAAAACAATACATCAATAATGGTTCATCAATCATAGTGTGCCATTTTCTAACAATATTATTTTATGTGACCTTGAAAATCCTTTTTGATAATTTTTGGTGCATAAAATATTGAGGAAACTATTTGAATGGGAAAAAGGGTGGAAAAAGAAAAAGAAAAGGGGATTCCTCTCTGCTGGGCCGGGGACACGGTTTTTGGCCCACCCTGGGCGCGAGCGCGCGCTAAGGCGCTTTCGGCCCAGCGGCGGCCCACGGGCGAGGGGGAACGGCGCGGCCGCGAGGGTAACGACGTCGCTTGAGGGCCCACTTGCCAGCGAGAGGGGGGGGGGGAGGAAACGGCGTCGCGGCCAGACGGCGGGCGAACCGGCCGAGCGCGGGGAAAAACCGGCCGCCGGGGAGACTTGACGGCGGCTTGCCGCCGGTGGCCCGGCTCCTGGTCCGAGGGGGGGGGGGGGGTTAGCACGGGCGCCGGTTGGTGCTTCTCATGGTAGGTTCAATTTGGCCAGAGGGGGTCGGGAGGGGGCTGCCCACGGGGAGGGGGGCGGAGCTCCGCGGCGGGGATTGCCGCCGGTGGGCTCTGGGTGGGAAACGGGAGCTGGAAGACGGTGCTTCGGGTTCGCGGTTACGCGAGGGAGCCGCTCGGCTCATTCAATTCATTGCCGGACCAAAAGGGAAGGAGGGGGAGGAGGAGGAAAGGACTCACCGGAGTGGAGAACGACGCCGGCGCTTCGCGAATTGGGCTCGGGGGAGGGGAGGAGAGGGATGGCCGGGGCTGGTGCGAGGAAGGAGGGGCTCGGGGCGAGCTTTTTATAGGCGCGCGGGGGAAGGGGGGCGGTGGAGCTCCCTGACTCCGGCGAGCTTCCCCGTGCCGCCATAAATGGCGCACAGCGCTGCAGAGGGGACGCTACGGCGGGGCGGTACCGGCGAGGACGTTGGTCAAGGGGAGGAGGACGGAGCGGTGCCAAACTTCCCTGTGCGGCGAGATGGCAGAGGGGAGGACGGAGGCGACGGCCGGAGGTGACCTCGGTGAGGAGACGGCGGAAGGACGACGAAGCAACTGACCAGTGGGGCCATCCTGCCAGAGGGAGCGAGCGCGCGAGAGAGAGGGCGCCTGACGGGTGGGGACACCTTGCCAGTGAGAGCGGTGCGGGGCGAGGAGCGGGCTGGCGCGCGCGCGGAGGCAGGCCGAAGATGGGCCGAAAGCGGAGGAGTGCGGGCGCGTGGGAGAGGGGAGGTCGCGGGCTTGGGCCTGGATTCGGTCCAGCAGGGGGAAGAGAGAGCTTTTTCCCTTTTTCTTTTTACTTTCTAATTTCTATTTCCCATTATGCCCCTTTTTCTTTGAACAAAAATATTTTGTGAATACTCTAAGTGTTTAGAAAATAGAATCTAAGTGAGGTGCTTTGTGATCAAACAAAATGTATGCATATGATGAAAGAAAAACTAGTGGAGGTATTGGATTTAAAGGATGAAGGGAGGGGAAAAAGGTGGATTAGGGTTTCAAACCTAGATTAGGATTTTTGGGATGCTACAAACCTACCCCACTTAAAGGAATCTCGCCCTCGAGATTCAGACGGGGCTCGAGAAAAGGTAAGGGTATTCCTTCCTCAGAGAGTCCTCACTCTCCCAGGTGGCTTCCTCTTCTCCATCTCTGCTCCACTGAACCTTACAGAGCTTCACTTCAGAATTGCGAGTCCTTCTGACTGCTGAGTCAAGAATCTTCACTGGCTTTTCCCGGTACTGGAGATCCTTTTGAATCTGAATTGCTTCTGCCTCGATACGGGTTTCTGGTACTTTTAGGCATTTGCGGAGTTGAGACACATGGAACACATTGTGAATATCCGACATGGATTCTGGTAGCTCAAGACGGTATGCCACGGGTCCTATTCGGGAAATGACAGGGTAAGGACCGACGAAACGGGGTGCTAGCTTTCCTTTCATCTGGAATCTTTTGACACCACGCATTGGGGAAACCTTGAGATAAACAAAATCTCCTTCCTCAAATCTGAGTTCCCTTCGCCTATTGTCTGCGTAACTCTTCTGTCGACTCTGAGCTTCAAGTAACCTTCTGCGGATCAAAGCAACTTTTTCTTCGGCTTCTTTAACGAAGTCGGGTCCTTCTAGTGTCCTTTCCCCTACATTGGACCACATTAGGGGAGTCTGGCATTTTCTTCCATACAGTGCTTCGAATGGTGACATTTTGATGCTGGCCTGATGGCTGTTGTTGTATGAGAATTCGGCGTACGGCAAACTAGACTCCCAATCTCCATCGAAGGCTAACACGCAGGCTCTGAGTAAATCTTCAAGGACCTTGTTGACTCTTTCTGTTTGACCATCTGACTGGGGGTGATAAGCAGTGCTGAAATCTAGCTTGGTGCCTATTGCTTGCTGAAGGCCCTTCCAAAATTTTGAAGTGAACTGCGTTCCTCTATCTGATACTATCTTCCGTGGAATGCCATGTAGCCTGACTATCTCTTTAAGGTATATTCGGGCAAGGGCTGCTCCTCCAAAAGTGGTCTTTACTGGAATGAAATGGGCCACCTTGGTGAGACGATCGATTATTACCCATATGGAATCATTTCCTCTTTGTGATCTGGGCAGTCCGGTTACGAAATCCATGCCTATTTCTTCCCACTTCCATTCGGGTATTGGGAGGGGTTGAAGTAGGCCTGCAGGCTTCTGATGTTCGGCCTTTGTTCGCTGACAGGTGTCACATCGGGCCACATACTGTGCTATTTCCCTTTTCATCCCTTTCCACCAATATCTGGTCTTAAGGTCTAAGTACATTTTGGTGGTCCCTGGGTGGATAGAGTAAGCTGAGTTGTGGGCTTCATCGAGCAGGGTTTCTCGTGTTTCTCCTACTGGCACGCACAGGCGATCCTTGAACCAGAGGGCTCCTTGCTTATCTGTCCTGAGGTCCGGAAGTTGCTCCTTTCGTGCTCTTTCCATAAGCTTGGTTGTTGCTGCGTCCAGGCGTTGGGCCTTGCACATGAGATCTTCTAGATTTGGCTTGACTTCCAGGCCACTGTTGTCTCCCAGACATGCATTTAGCTGAGCTGATTCTTTCTTCCAATCTTCCAGAAAGTTTGCTCCCTTAACCCCGAAGGGTTTTCGGCTGAGGGCGTCTGCTACTACGTTGGCCTTTCCGGGGTGGTAGTGGATTTCGAGGTCATAATCTTTGATCAATTCGAGCCACCTTCTTTGACGGAGGTTGAGGTCCGGTTGCGTGAAGATGTACTTTAGACTCTTGTGATCAGTGAAGATGTGGCATTTGTTCCCAATCAGATAATGCCTCCAAATTTTTAGGGCGTGCACTATGGCTGCCAATTCCAGATCGTGGGTAGGATAGTTCTGTTCGTGCGGCTTGAGTAATCGGGATGCATAAGCAATGACTTTCTCATTTTGCATTAAGACACACCCTAAGCCTTGCTTGGAAGCATCACAGAAGATGACAAAATCCTGGTGTATGTCTGGCAGAGTCAGGACTGGTGCGGTTGTAAGCCTTTCCTTGATGACTTGGAAACTTCTTTCACATTTGGGAGTCCACACGAACTTATTGTCCTTTTTGAGTAGTTCGGTCATGGGCTTTGCTATGCTGGAGAATCCCTTGATAAAACGGCGGTAATACCCTGCCATTCCCAGAAAGCTTCGTACTTCACTGACATTGGATGGTTGCTTCCAATTTGAAACAGCTTCTACCTTAGATGGGTCCACTTCTATCCCTTCTGCAGTCAAGATATGCCCCAGGAAAGCTATCTTCTCCAACCAGAACTCACACTTGCTGAGCTTCGCATAAAGTTGATGTGCTCTGAGTCTTCCGAGGACGATTCGAAGGTGCTGCTCATGGTCCTTGCGATTCTTTGAATAAATAAGGATGTCGTCGATGAAGACCACGACAAACTTATCCAATTCTTCCATAAATACCTTATTCATGAGGTTCATGAAAAAGGCGGGTGCGTTGGTTAGTCCAAATGGCATCACTGTGAACTCATATTGCCCATATCTGGTGACGAATGCAGTTTTCTGAATGTCTGCCTCTTTGATTCTCAGTTGGTGATACCCTGACCTGAGGTCTATCTTGGAGAAATATTTGGCTCCTTGTAGTTGGTCGAAGAGGTCATCGATCCGAGGGAGAGGGTACTTATTCTTGATTGTAACTTCGTTCAAGGATCGATAATCAATACACATCCTCATACTCCCATCCTTTTTAGTAACGAAAAGAACGGGTGCTCCCCAGGGAGACGAACTGGGACGGATGTACCCTTTTTGTTGTAGTTCTGAAATCTGGAGTTTCAATTCTGCCAGCTCAGTGGGGGCCATGCGGTATGGTCTCTTTGCAATGGGTGCAGTGCCGGGAATGAGATCTATATAGAACTCTACTCCTCTTTCTGGTGGCATCCCGGGCAACTCTTCTGGAAATACATCTTCAAACTCCTTGATTACAGACATGCTTTCTACTGCCAGATTAAATATCATTGGATCATTTGCGGGTGGTTGGACTTGGCAGGAAACTGCCTTTCCTTGGTGATCTATGAGAAGAACAGTCTTGCTTGCGCAGCTGATAACACCCTTGTGCTTAGCTAGCCAATCCATTCCTAGGATTACATCAATTCCTTGGGATGGCAAGATGGTTAAGTCTGCCAGGAACACTACCCCACTTAAAAGAATTCTGACTTGGGAACACCTGAGTTTGCACAGGAGGTCTGATCCCGGGGTTCGGGTGACCAAAGGGATAGCTAGTGGTGTAGCGGGTATGCCATGCTTCTCCACAAACTTAGCGGTTATAAATGAATGGGATGCTCCTGAATCAAAAAGCACAGAAGCGGGAGTAAATTCAACGAGGAACTCACCGAGCACTACTCCCTGGGCTTGCTGGGCTTCCTGAGCGTCGATGTGGTTGACCCGGGCCCTGCCCTGGTACTGAGTCCTGCTCTGCTGGCTGTTGGAAGGGAGCGCCTTGGAGGTAGGTGTCGATGGAATCTTGGGGCCATTCACTGAGTTGGAATAGGTTGGTCCCGGTGCCTTCAACTGAGGGCAGTTGTTTTTGAAATGACTGGGGTCCCCGCAGTGCCAACAGGCGTTTGCTGGCGGCTGGTTGCTTGCCACGGAGGGTGCCTGATGGGAGCTCTGACTCTGCTGACTGAAGCGTGATGGAGAGGGTCCAGATTGTTTATTGAAGCTTGGACCCCTGGGCGGAAAGGGTCGAGCTCTCTGGTGACGTTCTTGCTGTTGCGCTCGGAGGACCTGGAATTTCCTCTTGATGTGCCCTTTTTCTTCCTCTTTTGCTCTTTCCACTTGAATAGCTTTATTGGAGAGGTGAGAGAAGCTGTGGAAGTCTTGGCTGGCAAGGATGGTCTTAAGCTCGGGTCTTAATCCTCTCAGGAAACGGGCCATCTTTCTGGACTCGGTGCTGACATCCTTAGGCGCGTAACGGGCCAACTCTGTGAACTTGTGCACATACTCACTGACTGTTCTCCCGCCTTGAGTTAGCTCCCGGAACTCATCCTCCTTGAGTTGAACTATCCCCTGGGGTACGTGGTGCTCACGGAAGGCTGCTTCGAAATCTGCCCATGTCGCATCTCTAACTGCTTCACTGAAGGTGTCCCACCATGCTAAAGCCATTCCTGAAAGCTGATGAGCTGCCAGCTGAACACGCTGATTCTCAGGACAAGCAATGGCTTCCAACTTCCTCTTGATCGTGCGAAGCCAGTCATCTGCATCGATGGGATTGCTGGACCCCGCGAACGTGGGAGGCTTGAGTCTCAGAAATTCTCCCATCCTGTCCTGGGGCCTTCCACCGCCTAGGCGCTAGTTTTCCAGGCTTCGAGTGAGGACTTCAATGAGTCTGGTTTGATTGGCCAGAACTTGGGCTAGGTCTAGTGGTAGTTCTGGAGGTGCGGGGAGGTGGGTCTCACCCCCTTCTCCGCCAGCCTCTCCTTCAGCTCCTAGAGGAAGTCTTGCTCTAATCCCGGAGGCGGTAGGCGTGGTTCTATCCGAAGCCATCTGCCATGGGAAGAGAGTCACTATTATGCACATGCCATTTTTTTTAACTAGTATTTTATTCATTACATCAAGCCATTACATTACATAGCATACTGCTACCACAAGTTCATCACACACGAGTGCTACCTAGGGTACCCCCGAACTCTTTCTCTAAAGTGTCCCCAAATTCCTTGAGAAGGTCATCAAGGCTGGCCAGGGACATGTCCTCGGTGTCGGACCGGTTCCTAGGAGGGTTCTCTTCCTGCTGCTCAGTCTGACATCCTTGGCTTTTGGTCTTCTTGCGGATTTTTCTTGCGGGGGCGAGCTTCTTTAGTTTCTTGTCGTAGTCCATTTTGAGGGTGCGGTAAGCTTCACGGGTATTGGTCTCTTCGCCTTCAGCTATCGAGAGGCTCTCTTGAAGGGACGCTTTTTCTTCTGAAAGTTCCCTGACTTTCTGCTCCAGGCTTTCCACCCGGGAGGTTAGGGAGGTGCAGTGGAGGGCGAGGTCATCATATTGGTTATCAAGGGTATGAAGGTATCCCGCCATGTAGACAATGGTGGGATCATTCTCAATAGGATCTCCTCCTGATAGGGCCTGAAGTCTTTTCCTCCAGGTGGGGGTATTCTTGTTGCTGGGTGGAAAGTAGCGAAGGGGGGTTTCAATGATTACTTTGTTGTAGTTCTGACACAGTTGTCGGAGGGCTTTTCGGGCGACATTTTGGCAAGCATCTAGGAAATGGACCCCGGTAAAAGTGACTTGGAAGGAACGTTGGTTTGGATAGCTTTGGCTTTCCCCCAGGTAGACTGCCATAGAGCATCTTATCATTCCGCCCTCGATATGCTCCGTCCAGACGTATTTCGGCTTCTTGCGGATTCCCATGCGGAGCGCACAGCTTCGCAAGAGGCGTGGGAACCCTTCCACTTCTGAGCAGTAGGATGACTTAATGGCCAGAGAATCTTCCATCTAGAATAGGAAAAGAAGGGTCTTGTTAAAACCGGGGAAGGGAAGAGAAAACTTTTCTTGAGGTAAGAGGTATTTTCTTTTTAAGGTAAGTTTTAGGGTCAGGGCTGCGACCTACGGCCAGTCCTATGGCTCTGATACCACCTGAAGCGTCCCGATCCTTTGGGACTCAAATGTGAATCAATTACTAGTCCCAGGAGGCTAGTAAACACATTCCTTACTTCAAATAGTACAGAGTTTAGATAAATTTATTACAATACCGGGGTACAAGCTCGAGAGAGCCAAATAGAGAAGCGCAGTAGGAAAACACTCTAGCCCAAGCCACAGGCAGAACTGGGTGCAGACACAGCCCTCTTAATCAAGCATAGCAGAAAAGAAGTCCTCGGCTGCTGAAAAACATAAAAAAAAATCTGGGTGAATACACTAGGTATTCCGCAAGCCCACCCCGCTCCCGTAGAGAGAAAGAGACCTATGATGTACATGCTCAATTTGGTGGAGTTGATGTCACTCATCATTTTCTTAGAGAAAGGAAGTTGCTTGAAGGTTTACCCCATAGTCTTTAAAAGTAACCAAAAACTCAACCACCACTGAGCTTCCCGCTCTCGTGGCCTTAGTTCTTTCTTAACACTTACTCATTCACACATTCCCCTTTTCTTGAAATTCATAGAGAAAGTTCTAATTGTCATACCATACCGGACTCATCCATACCAGTGGACACGGACTATTCGAATAGGTTTCGACTCTGCGCAGAGGGGTACACTTTACCCACTAGCCCGGTTTCTGCGATCTCACCGTCGCGAGACCCGAATGCCGGATCTCTTTCCTTACCCGTACGTCCTAACCTTAACGGTTATCCGGAAGGAGTCAGGCCACCACCATGCCCAAACCGGACAAAACTTTCCCCCTCCTTATCCTCCCGGTGCTCCCCAGCCTTCTTAACCCTGGGGTTGGACCGTACGAGTTCGGATCGAGTGACTGCCCACACAGTCTCGAGTGGTTGTACGATAAAGGAGTACAGGTAGTGAAAATGACAAGCCGGTCCTTATATGAGGGGACAATCCTTCTGCTCACGCCTAAACCAGCTGAGCCAACACCTTAGGCCCTCCCCTAAACCAGGGAGTCCCTGATCATCCCACTCTCAAGGTGATGAGGGTGAGTACCCTTCATCGCATAACTTTTCAAAAAATAGGTTTTATTTGGAGAAACACTTTGCCCTAGATCCACGTTTCGTAACCGGAAATAATATGTTAATGCGGGCCATCTCTCACTCACAATGCAATGTTCCCCCCCATGATTCCCGGCCTAGGCAGTGGTAGAGAGAATAGGTAATTTATGCATCAAGGGAAGGATGGACTTGCCTTCGTTGAAGCTCTCTTGGCACAAGGGATCTACTTCCGGAAGTTCGGGCTCCGACCCTTCTTCCGGGGCTACGGGATCTGGATCTGCGGTTCCCGCTTCTTCTAGGAAACACATAGTAAAACAATACATCAATAATGGTTCATCAATCATAGTGTGCCATTTTCTAACAATATTATTTTATGTGACCTTGAAAATCCTTTTTGATAATTTTTGGTGCATAAAATATTGAGGAAACTATTTGAATGGGAAAAAGGGTGGAAAAAGAAAAAGAAAAGGGGATTCCTCTCTGCTGGGCCGGGGACACGGTTTTTGGCCCACCCTGGGCGCGAGCGCGCGCTGAGGCGCTTTCGGCCCAGCGACGGCCCACGGGCGAGGGGGAACGGCGCGGCCGCGAGGGTAACAGCGTCGCTTGAGGGCCCACTTGCCAGCGAGAGGGGGGGGGGAGGAAACGGCGTCGCGGCCAGACGGCGGGCGAACCGGCCGAGCGCGGGGAAAAACCGGCCGCCGGGGAGACTTGACGGCGGCTTGCCGCCGGTGGCCCGACTCCTGGTCCGAGGGGGGGGGTTTAGCACGGGCGGCGGTTGGTGCTTCTCATGGTAGGTTCAATTTGGCCAGAGGGGGTCGGGAGGGGGCTGCCCACGGGGAGGGGGCGGAGCTCCGCGGCGGGGATTGCCGCCGGTGGGCTCTGGGTGGGAAACGGGAGCTGGAAGACGGTGCTTCGGGTTCGCGGTTACGCGAGGGAGCCGCTCGGCTCATTCAATTCATTGCCGGACCAAAAGGGAAGGAGGGGGAGGAGGAGGAAAGGACTCACCGGAGTGGAGAACGACGCCGACGCTTCACGAATTGGGCTCGGGGGAGGGGAGGAGAGGGATGGCCGGGGCTGGTGCGAGGAAGGAGGGACTCGGGGCGAGCTTTTTATAGGCGCGCGGGGGAAGGGGGGGCGGTGGAGCTCCCTGACTCCGGCGAGCTTCCCCGTGCCGCCATAAATGGCGCACAGCGCTGCCGAGGGGACGCTACGGCGGGGCGGTACCGGTGAGGACGTTGGTCAAGGGGAGGAGGACGGAGCGGTGCCAAACTTCCCTGTGCGGCGAGATGGCAGAGGGGAGGACGGAGGCGACGGCCGGAGGTGACCTCGGTGAGGAGACGGCGGAAGGACGACGAAGCAACTGACCAGTGGGGCCATCCTGCCAGAGGGAGCGAGCGCGCGAGAGAGAGGGCGGCTGACGGGTGGGGACACCTTGCCAGTGAGAGCGGTGCGGGGCGAGGAGCGGGCTGGCTCGCGCGCGGAGGCAGGCCGAAGATGGGCCGAAAGCGGAGGAGTGCGGGCACGTGGGAGAAGGGAGGTCGCGGGCTTGGGCCTGGATTCGGTCCAGCAGGGGGAAGAGAGAGCTTTTTCCCTTTTTCTTTTTACTTTCTAATTTCTATTTCCCATTATGCCCCTTTTTCTTTGAACAAAAATATTTTGTGAATACTCTAAGTGTTTAGAAAATAGAATCTAAGTGAGGTGCTTTGTGATCAAACAAAATGTATGCATATGATGAAAGAAAAACTAGTGGAGGTATTGGATTTAAAGGATGAAGGGAGGGGAAAAAGGTGGATTAGGGTTTCAAACCTAGATTAGGATTTTTGGGATGCTACACAAGACAAGCCCCGGTGCATTTACCTTTCCTTGTGATTTTAAAAACTCTTTATCACTTGAATGATGCATTAGGTGATAGGAGTTGAGTGTTACACAATTGTTGCATTTCCTTCCTCGAAGTTGACTACCATTCCTTGATTACTGTAACACCCCACGTGTTACTCAGGGTGTCCACCCCAGGGTTACCCCTTTTTAACCCATTATCACATGAAGTTGTGTATGGGCAAAGTACCTCAAACTTTAAATTCAAGGTCCTAACCAAGTGCAAACTATCTTGGATATCATGCCCTAGCTTGTCATGCACATCTAAGTGGGGATTTTTCCAAAACCCTAAAGCAAACCCCCCCCATGGGCAATAGGAACCCTAATTGAAGCCATGATCAAAAGATCATGTAAACCTTATGATCATGGTTTGGGCCAAATATAAAAGTTGTAATATACTTAATAACCTACAATTAATGGTAAGGAAGTACCCCCAAAAAGTTTTCAGAAAAGCCCTAAAAAGTTCACCTAAGGTTCAGCACAAGGGAGAATTCAGTTTTTGCCTAAGTACAAAAACTAACCCTTGCACAAAGACTCCACATGTTCACCTTAATCCAATTTTCAAAACCCTTCGACCCAATTGACAAAATGGCGCCAAATTAACCCTAGAACACCCTGGAAAGAGATGACACCTACCCTAGAACGCTAGACACGACTTGACACCACTTTTGTCTCGGTTCGGACCTAGCTGACACAGCAAACTTCTCCCCTCCCTATCTCCCTACCCCGACCATATCTCGACTTGGAACTCACAGCAAAAAGGTAGGATTTGGAGCAGAGAAGCGACCGTACACAGTGACTTTGCCAAGATACGCACGCTATGGTGCTCTAGTCCGCCGTTGAACCATGGCAGAAGCAAGCTTCCACGTGTTCGACGCGAGCTGACATCCGGGGGCGCGCTCAGAGCACGCCCGTGCGCGAACCCCCGCGCGCCCGCGGCCGCCCGTGACCACGCCCGCGCCACGGCTATAAAGCCCGCCCCAGTGCTTGGCTACCTTCCCCGTTGCCTCCTCCGTACCTCGCCTGACTTACCAGAGCCAGCCATTAGCTCCGGCGACCTCCCCGCGACCCGCCAGTGCCGCCCAAGAGCAACCACCGTGGCCAGCCCCTCTCCCGTCCTCCTCCGTTCGATCCAAGCCCTCAGATAGCTTCCTGGTGAGGCCGTGAGACTTGCTCAAGCTTGACCCGTGGACCCGCGTCACCGGAATAGCTCAATCGTGCTCACCGGAGTTCAAGAACCCGCAGGCGCACGTGGACCGGGTAAGCCCCTGCACCGTTTTCCAATTCGTTGCGCGCATGGCCTCTACGGCACCCCGTGAAGCTCCTCGTGCCCCTTAATTGAACTATACCGCCGTGGTTTGGCCGGAGCAGGAGCCGCCGACGACCCCCGCCGCCTGTGCTCGTGGCCAGGGTAGCTCCGACCACGTCCGACGCCGACCCGCACACCGACGTGACCGTCGCGACCTCCCGGACGTCACTGACCACCCCGTCGGAGCTCTACTGCCGCCGGTAAGCCCCACCGCCGTAATCTATGCCGCGGGTACTGTTTAGGCCGGTCAGGGAGCGCGGGTTAGATTTTAGTTAAGTCCAGGGGGCTTTGCGCAATGTCAGTGACCCAAACCAATAGTGGACCGAGGGCTGTTTTGTGAGAAAAGAAAGAGAAAAACCCCAGGGGCCTCAGCGTAAACCTGTTTTCTTTTCCATTTTCGAATTTATTTTTCTTTTGTTATAACAGATAGCTAAATAAATGCATAACTTGAAGAATAATCATCCAAAAATGTTCAAACCAATTTTGCTAGATTCTGGAAATTATGAACTATCAGATAAAAATAATAAAACCCATGGTTTCTGTATTTCTTTCTGAAGTTTTGAATTAAATAAGAAAACTACTCAAAACTCAATATTAGAAGGAAAAATAGGAATATTGTTTGACCAGGGTTAGAAAAATTTTGAGAAGTTTGTATCTGCCTACTAAACCAAATAAAAATATTAAACCTCTCTGTCCACTCCATTAAATTAGTTTCTACCCCTTATTTCCTAATATGCTTAAGGGTAAGAAAAATAGAAAATGTACTTTAACCAAAGAACCAGAGAGTACCTCTATTTTTATTAGGATACTTATTTAATGTAGTTCACTGGAAAAATATATCATGCCCTGTTTTAGTATAAAATAAGTGGGATCCCTTTTGTTTTAATAAAACAAGTAAAACTTAGAAAAACTCTATAAAAATAACCCCAAGGTAAAAACACCCCCACCCTTGGGATAACTAATGTTTTATTAAGGAGAATTTGGGAAAAATATGAAATCTGCTGTTTGACATTTTTCAAATAATAATGTAGTAGAAAGAGCCTTTTTGACCTTAAACTTGAGAAAATCATAACTAAATAACCACCCCTTAGTTTTCTGTGATTTTTAGCACAGAGGCCTATTATTACTATGGGATGCCAGCAAAAATAACCTTTAGGACAGAACCTACCCCTAACTAAGAAGTGTAGTGTAAAGTGGCCCATTTTGCCTAACTATTGTTATTTTTGTTTAAAGCCTAGCTTTTGTACTTTAAGCCTCAAATTCTTAAAACGAGCTAGAATAGCAAGTGACAATCCACTGTAATTTTTACAGAATTTTTGGAAATTATTAAAACACTGTCGTAGTTCAAACCTACACTAGAAACCCTAAATAGAAATTAAAGAAAGGAAAAGGAATAATGGAAATTAATGCCATCCAAAAAACCTTTGTAAACATGGTCCACTGAAATCTATAAAGACAATGCAAATCCACTATGTTATCCTAAAAGAAAACCTAAACCTAAAAGGTAATAAGTCTATGTACATACATACCACTAGAAGCCCCACTTAACCAGGGAACCCTAAGTTAATTCTTGACTTAGTCTCTTTAGCATAATATTGTTAAATCCTGCATAATCATGACGTACATGTTCATTGCATTTCGATAGAATGTAATCTTGCTGACGGAGAGTACATCCTCGTGCCGGAGCAAGGAGCTGCTCAGGAGGTAGCCCCAGGTCCAGCACCCGAGCCTGCACCAGAGGACCTGCTTGCCACTGCTTTGGAAGGCAAGCCCCGGTTTTATGCATAACCTGTTATTTATGCTATTTTACTTCACTTAATGATTGTAGGATTGATTGTGCACTTAGGTGTAGGAATTGTTTGAAACCCTAGTTGCATGATCTCAGGAATCCTTTTGAGATGAATACTAGTATGACAGGTCGAGTAGTTGCTTTACTTAATTAGGATCTCGGTAGAAGACGAGTGATTTTTCTAGCACTCGCGTGAGATCAGGAAATTGATTGTACCCACTTTCACACTATCATGATACGAGTTGGTGGACAACAATCCATGGGGATTGGTTGTTTACGAGATGGGAAAATGGAATAAGGATTAACGTGCGGATACCTGTGTCAAGCGTTTGAACGTACTAAACACATGCCGAGAAATATGGTAAATCGGTAAGCCTAGTACCTGATTGAACCTGGCAGCAGATTGCCCTCCTCACGCGACCTGAGACGAGGTCTCCCATTCCGGTTATGGTGGGTACAAGTGCGGTCACTGCACGACGGCCAGTCGGGGTCAGTGAGGCATTGTACGCCAAGGCGGTGAGCCCCTCTCTGCTGACGGGGGATCGATGGGGACGGTTGATGTGTGTGGGGACGGAGTGCCCCTGCATGTCGTGTGTTTAGGTTTACCTTGCAAGGATAAAAACTCGATTCGAATCGTCTGCTTCTCGCAGCTAATGAGACTGCTTGATCCATTGTACTGCATTGAGTAATAAGTGGAAGTATGATGAGTTGAGATAAGATGTTGATTGTTAATAATGCTTGCTACCATGTATGAGTAGATAGTCCACTCTTAGCCTTAAGAGAGTCACACTTAACTTTGTCTAAGTTAAAATCTTGATTTAGAAACTCAGCTAGTGCTTTTGGCAACCAAACCCCACAGCCAAACAGCTGCATGTCTAGAGGTAGAGGAGTAGACTCCTCACACCGGGTAAGTCTAGCTGAGTATTAGTATACTCAGCCTTGCTTGTGGCATAATTTTTACAGGTTCTCTGGAGGAAATGGTTGCTGGACTAACTTGGCCGTCCACCTTGCCACCGGGTTGGACTGTCGAGTGGGACCCTGCCTCGGCTGAGGAGGAGCATGAGGAGTGATGGGACAGGCTTCCCCATCCCTCTATTTATTTACCGTTAGTTTATTTCCGCTGCATTTCGAACAATGATGGTTACTTTTGCAAAAACTCCGATGATGATGATGGTGATGTAATAATTTAATACTCTGACATGTATGGTTTTATGCTTTATTGTATTTGCTCTGTGACTCACCTTCGAGTGAGATTGTGGTACTTGATCCTGTCAGTGGCCGTGTCGGACTAGATCCGAGGGATTGACGGGTTATTCCCATTTAAGTGTGGTCTAGCCTCTAAGGCGGGACTTAGGCACTTAAGTTGGAATAATTCGGGCGGTTCCGCCACAGCTGGTATCGGAGCTTGTACCACCACAGAGGAATCAATAAAACATGAATACCATCCTTTTTCCAAAGTAAAAACTTGATAGAAACAATGTTGGATAGATAGTAGGGCGAGCAGGATAGCCCTAGGACGTGAAGCCTTAGGGTAATAGAAGGGTAGCTAGGTGGCTAAGTAACTAGGCCCTACAGGCCACTTTTACAGGATGGGAGTTCTTCCCTATTCCTTTTATCTTGTTGTGAGGCCGTTCAGGACGAGCATGCATGCATTCATAATTAAGCAAATGGATAATTGAGTAAAGGACTTAAAAACAAGATAACAACTAACTAGGTCCCCAGTGCCTTTTCCATTTAACTAGAGAAGGGCTGAGTTTTATTTTTTCCCTTGTTCTTTTTATAATTCTTTTTCTTTTACTTACGCTTAACCGTACACAGATGACTTCCCACGGATCCTCCGATGACGGGAATGCACTGACCCACACTGACGGACTTGCACGAGAGGGCTTTCCCCGCATTTTGTGGGAGGTACTTCAGGGGGCCGGGTACGCGACACCCCCTCAGTACGCGGTGCAGCAGTTCGAGAAGCACCGAGTGCCTCGCTGTAGGGTGAGGATGACCTTGGAGCCTCATCCCCTGCAGCCAGGATGGCGCTCTTTGGACTCCGAGTCTTTCGGATACCGAGCAGAGGACACGATCGAGGCGATCGCTCTGCATGGATTGACTACCTTCTGCGGATTCCATCCTTTGGAGCTAGCCACCCACCCCATTGGCTTGTTCCCCGCTGAGAGGGAGGACGACCCAATGTGGAAGGATCGGGTGGAGCATGCCAAGGATATCTGGGCCATCTACCCAGGACAGACCGCACACATGACCGTACGGTGCATGAATGCTCTGTACCGTCTGCAGGTGATGCGCGGTGAGGCGATGTCCCACCTGATGGCACTGCTGGAGGCAACAAAGATTACATTGGACAACAGAGAGGAACTTGTGGTTGACTTGTCTCAAGAAATGGTGGAGAAGGACTTGCAGGTGGAGCAGCTATCCACTGACATTCAGGAGTTGGAGGAGCTGGTAGGCACCCGGGAGAACACCATCGAGGTTCTGGAGGATCAGCTCCTTAACACTCAGCAGCAGCTCGCTGAGGCTAACGAGCACCTGGACATGCATCACCAGGAGATCCAGGACCAAGAGGCCAACGAGGACGTCGACATCGAGGGAGGAGATGAGCCTGCCTCCAGTGTGGACACTGCTGGCTCGGGAAGACCACCTTCCCCCGAGTCGAGTGTTGCTTCTTTCGCTCACTAGGTGTTCCAGATAGGCTTAGAAGTTGGATAGTCGGACTCCTCGCAGCTAGCTTAGCTTTTGCACCCTTGGGGTACTAGGCTAGATAGACTTGAGTCATTTTGGAACAATTTGATGTAATCGTGCTAAACTCTCTTGGGAGCTTGTTTGATGGATGCTATTATCAGTTTAAATTTGGAAGGAAGAATTTATGCCTCTTTAAAATCCTCTTGTTGAAGTCAGAGTCTATCATGTTTATTTTAACTTTTTCACCGCGATAAAATATTGAACTTGGAGATATGGTGTTAAGCATGTATGTGGTTTTTCAGATGGCCGGGAGGCAGCGTCGTGGCCAGAATGAGCACGTTCCTCCACCGCCGCCACCACCTCCCACTCTGCAGGAGCTCATGGCTCAGCAGAATGAGATCCTGAGGCAGCTGGCTCAACGTCAGCCACCACCTCAGCATTATGGTGGTGGGGACCATCAGCGTCACCCCGCGGCAGCTACATACCAGGAATTCCTTAGCACCCAGCCTCCATTGTTCACAAGGGCGGAGGACCCACTTGATGCAGATGTATGCTTGCGAGTGGTGGAATCCAAATTCCCACTACTCCATGGAGCTTGCTCAGAGGTCACCAAAGTCAGGTTCGCCGCCCAGCAGCTTCGCGGGCCTGCAAGGACTTGGTGGGATCATTTTCTTGCTATGCAGCCAGAGGACCGAGAGGTGGAGTGGAGGGAGTTCAAGGCAGCTTTTAGAGGACACCATATACCAGCCGGGATCATGGACAGGAAGCTCAATGAGTTTTTGGCTCTCACTCAGGGCAACAGGACAGTGTTGCAGTATGCCCAGGCTTTTAATGATTTGTGCCAGTATGCGGGATATCATGCAGATACAGATGAGAAGAAGAGGGATAGGTTCAGGAGGGGGCTCAGCACTAAGCTCCGTGATCGTCTCAACACCGTCAGGGCCAACAGTTACAATGAGTTGGTCAACATGGCTATCTCCCAGGAGGACTGCATTACAGCTAGACAGGCAGAGAAGAAGAGGAAGACCCCTGTGGCAGGACCCTCAGCTCAGCCACAGCGCTTCAGGATTGTGTCCGACACCCAGGGCAGGGGACCCCAGCAGCAGCAAGGGCGATGGGTGATCCGACATCAGCAGCGGCAGCAGGCACCCAACCGCACCCAATTTCCAGCTCAGAGGGGCAATCAGCAGCAGCAGCAGTCCCGCCAAGCAAATGACAACAGATGCTTCACGTGTGGCAACACTGGGCATTATGCCAAGAATTGCCCCAGGAACCAGCAGAGGCAGGGGCAGAATGTCAATCAGAACCAAGGCAAGAGGCAGAAGGTGCAAGTGAGGCAGGGCAGGCTGAACTTCACCACCATGGTTGATATTCCAGAGGGAGCACCCGTCATGACTGGTATTTTTACAGTTTTAAATTTTCCCGCTATTGTTCTGTTTGATTCCGGTGCTTCACATAGTTTTATCAGTGCCAAGTTTAGTGCCAAATGCCAGTTGCCCTTTCACCATACCGATGGGGGCATTACAATTTCAACACCCGGAGGCAGAGTTGCCACTTATCAAATCAACAGGCAAGTGCCTATAAAATTTGGTAGTCTGGTGATTAGAACCACCCTTCTCATTTTAGGATTGGATAGCGTGGATATTATTTTGGGAACTGACTGGTTGACCAGGCATCAGGCAGTCTTGGACATTGCAGCCAGAGCCATTGAAATCCATTCCCCTGCTTATGGCGAGACTGTTTTGCATTTACCCGACCAGGGTTGTACCCGATCTTGTGCCTTTGTTATGATAGAATCCCCGGTGGAAAAGATCCCAGTGGTCTGTGACTACCCAGATGTATTCCCTGATGAGTTGCCAGGGATGCCACCTGACCGAGATATTGAGTTCGCCATCGAATTGCAACCCGGGACTGCTCCTATCTCCAAGAGACCCTATAGGATGCCTCCCGCGGAATTGGCAGAATTGAAGAAGCAATTGCAAGAATTGTTGGACAAGGGGTTTATTCGTCCAAGCACCTCACCATGGGGATGTCCAGCATTATTTGTGAAGAAAAAGGACGAGAGTTTGAGGATGTGTGTTGACTACCGCCCTCTCAATGCGGTGACTATCAAGAACAAATACCCGCTGCCCCGCATTGATGTTCTGTTCGATCAGTTGGTAGGAGCCAAGGTATTCTCCAAGATAGACCTTCGCTCAGTTTACCATCAGATCAAGATCCGTGCCAGTGACATTCCCAAGACAGCTTTCTCTACCAGATATGGGCTGTATGAGTTTTTGGTGATGTCTTTCGGGCTGACCAATGCCCCGGCTTATTTTATGTACCTAATGAACTCAGTGTTTATGCCAGAATTGGATAAGTTCGTGGTCGTTTTCATTGATGATATTCTGGTCTATTCCAAGAATGAAGATGAACATACTGAGCACCTGCACATCGTGCTTCAACGCCTGCGCGATCATCATCTTTATGCTAAGTTGTCTAAATGTGAGTTCTGGCTGAAGGAGATTAAATTCTTGGGTCACACAATTTCTTAGGATGGGATATCAGTTGATCCTGAGAAGGTACAAGAGGTAATGGATTGGAAACCCCCAACTACAGTGAGGCAGATTCGGAGTTTTCTGGGATTGGCAGGGTATTATCGACGATTTATTCCGGATTTCTCCAGAATTGCCAAACCAATGACTGAACTGTTAAAGAAGGGAGTCAAATTTGAGTGGAGCCAAAAGTGTGAAGATGCCTTTCATACCTTGAGGCAGCATTTGACGACAGCCCCAATGCTGGCCCAACCTGAAAACACCAAGCCATTTGAAGTTTATTGTGATGCTTCCGGTACCGGATTGGGATGTGTCTTGATGCAAGAGAATAGAGTGATTGCTTATGCTTCCCGAGCACTCAGGCCCCATGAGCAGAATTACCCTACACATGATCTAGAATTGGCAGCTGTAGTTCATGCTCTTAAGATATGGAGACACTACTTGATGGGAGCTCACTGTAACATCTACACTGATCACAAGAGTCTCAAATACATCTTCACTCAGGCAGATCTGAACATGAGGCAAAGAAGATGGTTGGAGTTAATCAAGGACTATGATTTGGAAGTGCATTACCATCCTGGCAAGGCCAACGTTGTGGCAGATGCCTTGAGCAGAAAGGCCCAATGCAATTGTATGAGCATGGATGCAAGGGTCACCACCCTGTGCGATGAGCTGTGCAAGCTAAACCTGGAAGTTGTTTCTTCGGGTGACCTAAGCTATATCTCGGTGGAGCCCATGTTGCAAGAACAGATAGTCAGGGCACAGGTTGAGGATAAGGGTGTTCAGGTTATCAAGGATATGATTAAGCAAAAGGCAGAAAAATACAAGTGTTTCCGACAGGACAGCAAGGGAATTCTATGGTTTGGAGACCGATTAGTTGTTCCCAAGGACCCTGAGCTCAGAAAGAAGATACTAGATGAAGCTCACCTCTCCAAATTCTCCATGCACCCTGGTAGCAACAAGATGTACCATGATCTCAGATCTCTATATTGGTGGACTAGAATGAAAAGAGAAATTGCCAAGTACATATCCGAGTGTGACACCTGTCAGAGAATTAAAGCTAGTCACTTGAAGGCAGCAGGCCCTTTGCAACCCCTTCCCATACCATCTTGGAAATGGGAGGACATTTGCATGGACTTCATAGTGGGATTACCCAATACCTCCAGGCACCATGATTCTATTTGGGTTATTGTGGACAGGTTGACCAAGACTGCTCATTTCTTGCCAGTGCACACCACCCACAAGACAGAGAAGTACGCTGAAATTTATGTTGATCAGATAGTAAGATTGCATGGTACCAAAGACCATTATATCTGACAGAGGAGCACTATTCGTGGCACACTTTTGGGAGAAGCTGCAAGAATCACTTGGGACCCAAATCATCCGAAGCTCAGCATATCACCCACAAACAGATGGCCAGATAGAAAGGGTGAATCAGATTTTGGAAGACATGTTGCGAGCATGTGCACTACATTATGGAAAGGATTGGGACAAGTGTCTGTCTTTGGCAGAGTTTTCTTACAATAACAGCTATCAGTCCAGTCTAAAGATGGCACCTTTTGAGGCATTATATGGGAGGAGGTGTAGGACCCCACTAAATTGGTCTCAAGCTGGAGAAAGGGAAATTTTTGGGCCAGACTTGGTACTCGAGGCTGAGGCAAAAGTCAGGGTTATTACCAAGAACTTGGAAGCTGCTCAGGCCAGGCAACGGAGCTATCATGATAAGAGGCGGAAGCCTCTACAGTTTGAGGCGGGAGATCATGTCTATCTTAAGGTATCACCCACCAAGGGTGTCCAGAGATTCGGGATCAAGGGCAAGTTAGCTCCTCGCTACATTGGACCCTATAAGATCAAGACAAGTTGTGGACCCGTAGCCTACCAACTGGAATTACCACCTCACATGTCAGCAGTTCACAATGTGTTCCATGTGTCTCAGCTGCGGAAATGCGTTCGCCTACCCACTGAAGTACTACCGGAACCAAAAATTGAGGTAGAACCGGACTTATCTTACCAAGAGTACCCCGTCAAGGTGCTAGATCAAAAAGAGAGATTAACTCGGGCAAGGTCGATCAGAATGTATAAAGTTCAGTGGAGTCACCATTCAACAGAAGAAGCTACATGGGAGACTGAGGATTTTCTACGTTCTCGCTTCCCCGACTTTCTGCCCAAAGGAGTCGGTACGTAACCCCAAAACCCCACCCCCACCTGCCCTTTGAATTCAATTATAAGAAAAACTTAGATAACAAGGATAATCTAAGTTTTGGGTTTAACTTAAGAAGGGCTTCCTTCTGAAGTTGCAAAGAGGATGACATTCGAAGAGCAGTTAATGAGGGAAACTTGAGTGTAAAGAAAAGGGTAGCACACCCACACACCTTCAAGCACCCCTCCAAGGGACTCTACCGAAATCTCGGGACGAGATTCCTTTAAGGGGGGAGGGCTGTAACACCCCAGGTGTTACTCAGGGTGTCCACCCCAGGGTTACACCTTTTTAACCCATTATCACATGAAGTTGTGTATGGGCAAAGTACCTCAAACTTTAAATTCAAGGTCCTAACCAAGTGCAAACTATCTTGGATATCATGCCCTAGCTTGTCATGCACATCTAAGTGGGGATTTTTCCAAAACCCTAAAGCAAACCCCCCCATGGGCAATAGGAACCCTAATTGAAGCCATGATCAAAAGATCATGTAAACCTTATGATCATGGTTTGGGCCAAATATAAAAGTTGTAATATACTTAATAACCTACAATTAATGGTAAGGAAGTACCCCCAAAAAGTTTTCAGAAAAGCCCTAAAAAGTTCACCTAAGGTTCAGCACAAGGGAGAATTCAGTTTTTGCCTAAGTACAAAAACTAACCCTTGCACAAAGACTCCACATGTTCACCTTAATCCAATTTTCAAAACCCTTCGACCCAATTGACAAAATGGCGCCAAATTAACCCTAGAACACCCTGGAAAGAGATGACACCTACCCTAGAACGCTAGACACGACTTGACACCACTTTTGTCTCGGTTCGGACCTAGCTGATACAGCAAACTTCTCCCCTCTCTATCTCCCTACCCCGACCATATCTCGACTTGGAACTCACAGCAAAAAGGTAGGATTTGGAGCAGAGAAGCGACCGTACACAGTGACTTTGCCAAGATACGCACGCTATGGTGCTCTAGTCCGCCGTTGAACCATGGCAGAAGCAAGCTTCCACGTGTTCGACGCGAGCTGACATCCGGGGGCGCGCTCAGAGCACGCCCGTGCGCGAACCCCCGCGCGCCCGCGGCCGCCCGTGACCACGCCCGCGCCACGGCTATAAAGCCCGCCCCAGTGCTTGGCTACCTTCCCCGTTGCCTCCTCCGTACCTCGCCTGACTTACCAGAGCCAGCCATTAGCTCCGGCGACCTCCCCGCGACCCGCCAGTGCCGCCCAAGAGCAACCACCGTGGCCAGCCCCTCTCCCGTCCTCCTCCGTTCGATCCAAGCCCTCAGATAGCTTCCTGGTGAGGCCGTGAGACTTGCTCAAGCTTGACCCGTGGACCCGCGTCACCGGAATAGCTCAATCGTGCTCACCGGAGTTCAAGAACCCGCAGGCGCACGTGGACCGGGTAAGCCCCTGCACTGTTTTCCAATTCGTTGCGCGCATGGCCTCTACGGCACCCCGTGAAGCTCCTCGTGCCCCTTAATTGAACTATACCGCCGTGGTTTGGCCGGAGCAGGAGCCGCCGACGACCCCCGCCGCCTGTGCTCGTGGCCAGGGTAGCTCCGACCACGTCCGACGCCGACCCGCACACCGACGTGACCGTCGCGACCTCCCGGACGTCACTGACCACCCCGTCGGAGCTCTACTGCCGCCGGTAAGCCCCACCGCCGTAATCTATGCCGCGGGTACTGTTTAGGCCGGTCAGGGAGTGCGGGTTAGATTTTAGTTAAGTCCAGGGGGCTTTGCGCAATGTCAGTGACCCAAACCAATAGTGGACCGAGGGCTGTTTTGTGAGAAAAGAAAGAGAAAAACCCCAGGGGCCTCAGCGTAAACCTGTTTTCTTTTCCATTTTCGAATTTATTTTTCTTTTGTTATAACAGATAGCTAAATAAATGCATAACTTGAAGAATAATCATCCAAAAATGTTCAAACCAATTTTGCTAGATTTTGGAAATTATGAACTATCAGATAAAAATAATAAAACCCATGGTTTCTGTATTTCTTTCTGAAGTTTTGAATTAAATAAGAAAACTACTCAAAACTCAATATTAGAAGGAAAAATAGGAATATTGTTTGACCAGGGTTAGAAAAATTTTGAGAAGTTTGTATCTGCCTACTAAACCAAATAAAAATATTAAACCTCTCTGTCCACTCCATTAAGTTAGTTTCTACCCCTTATTTCCTAATATGCTTAAGGGTAAGAAAAATAGAAAATGTACTTTAACCAAAGAACCAGAGAGTACCTCTATTTTTATTAGGATACTTATTTAATGTAGTTCACTGGAAAAATATATCATGCCCTGTTTTAGTATAAAATAAGTGGGATCCCTTTTGTTTTAATAAAACAAGTAAAACTTAGAAAAACTCTATAAAAATAACCCCAAGGTAAAAACACCCCCACCCTTGGGATAACTAATGTTTTATTAAGGAGAATTTGGGAAAAATATGAAATCTGCTGTTTGACATTTTTCAAATAATAATGTAGTAGAAAGAGCCTTTTTGACCTTAAACTTGAGAAAATCATAACTAAATAACCACCCCTTAGTTTTCTGTGATTTTTAGCACAGAGGCCTATTATTACTATGGGATGCCAGCAAAAATAACCTTTAGGACAGAACCTACCCCTAACTAATAAGTGTAGTGTAAAGTGGCCCATTTTGCCTAACTATTGTTATTTTTGTTTAAAGCCTAGCTTTTGTACTTTAAGCCTCAAATTCTTAAAACAAGCTAGAATAGCAAGTGACAACCCACTGTAATTTTTACAGAATTTTTGGAAATTATTAAAACACTGTCGTAGTTCAAACCTACACTAGAAACCCTAAATAGAAATTAAAGAAAGGAAAAGGAATAATGGAAATTAATGCCATCCAAAAAACCTTTGTAAACATGGTCCACTGAAATCTATAAAGACAATGCAAATCCACTATGTTATCCTAAAAGAAAACCTAAACCTAAAAGGTAATAAGTCTATGTACATACATACCACTAGAAGCCCCACTTAACCAGGGAACCCTAAGTTAATTCTTGACTTAGTCTCTTTAGCATAATATTGTTAAATCCTGCATAATCATGACGTACATGTTCATTGCATTTCGATAGACTGTAATCTTGCTGACGGAGAGTACATCCTCGTGCCGGAGCAAGGAGCTGCTCAGGAGGTAGCCCCAGGTTCAGCACCCGAGCCTGCACCAGAGGACCTGCCTGCCACTGCTTTGGAAGGCAAGCCCCGGTTTTACGCATAACCTGTTATTTATGCTATTTTACTTCACTTAATGATTGTAGGATTGATTGTGCACTTAGGTGTAGGAATTGTTTGAAACCCTAGTTGCATGATCTCAGGAATCCTTTTGAGATGAATACTAGTATGACAGGTCGAGTAGTTGCTTTACTTAATTAGGATCTCGGTAGAAGACGAGTGATTTTTCTAGCACTCGCGCGAGATCAGGAAATTGATTGTACCCACTTTCACACTATCATGATACGAGTTGGTGGACAACAATCCATGGGGATTGGTTGTTTACGAGATGGGAAAATGGAATAAGGATTAACGTGCGGATACCTGTGTCAAGCGTTTGAACGTACTAAGCACATGCCGAGAAATATGGTAAATCGGTAAGCCTAGTACCTGATTGAACCTGGCAGCAGATTGCCCTCCTCACGCGACCTGAGACAAGGTCTCCCATTCCGGTTATGGTGGGTACAAGTGCGGTCACTGCACGACGGCCAGTCAGGGTCAGTGAGGCATTGTACGCCAAGGCGGTGAGCCCCTCTCTGCTGACGGGGGATCGATGGGGACGGTTGATGTGTGTGGGGACGGAGTGCCCCTGCATGTCGTGTGTTTAGGTTTACCTTGCAAGGATAAAAACTCGATTCGAATCGTCTGCTTCTCGCAGCTAATGAGACTGCTTGATCCATTGTACTGCATTGAGTAATAAGTGGAAGTATGATGAGTTGAGATAAGATGTTGATTGTTAATAATGCTTGCTACCATGTATGAGTAGATAGTCCACTCTTAGCCTTAAGAGAGTCACACTTAACTTTGTCTAAGTTAAAATCTTGATTTAGAAACTCAGCTAGTGCTTTTGGCAACCAAACCCCACAGCCAAACAGCTGCATGTCTAGAGGTAGAGGAGTAGACTCCTCATACCGGGTAAGTCTAGCTGAGTATTAGTATACTCAGCCTTGCTTGTGGCATAATTTTTACAGGTTCTCTGGAGGAAATGGTTGCTGGACTAACTTGGCCGTCCACCTTGCCACCGGGTTGGACTGTCGAGTGGGACCCTGCCTCGGCTGAGGAGGAGCATGAGGAGTGATGGGACAGGCTTCCCCATCCCTCTATTTATTTACCGTTAGTTTATTTCCGCTGCATTTCGAACAATGATGGTTACTTTTGCAAAAACTCCGATGATGATGATGGTGATGTAATAATTTAATACTCTGACATGTATGGTTTTATGCTTTATTGTATTTGCTTTGTGACTCACCTTCGAGTGAGATTGTGGTACTTGATCCTGTCAGTGGCCGTGTCGGACTAGATCCGAGGGATTGATGGGTTATTCTCATTTAAGTGTGGTCTAGCCTCTAAGGCGGGACTTAGACACTTAAGTTGGAATAATTCGGGCGGTTCCGCCACAATTACCTGTTTTATTAAAAAGTTTTCTGATGCTTAGTCGTGCTTTATAAAATAAAATGTTTTGGTTTTAACAAAAGATGATGCTTCGGATGGAATGAGATGTTTTCAAAAATAAAACTTGATGGTGGATCCATCATGGTCGTGATGGGTTCAACATCAAACAAGGTGTACCTCTGCCAGGTACCAAACTTTGGGATTTAAATAATAAAGCTGAGAACGGGCGTGTGACTTGCACGAGAAGGAAGTCTCAGTGTATTGTCTCCGTCTGAGTCGATTAAGGATCGTACCGATGTAGGCTTGATGACCGAGGACCTTTTAACTGGCCACATGCCTCATCATGGGTAAGCTTTGCCTCGGGCAGACCAATACAAGAAAGGCCAACACGCAATAGGAATGGAGAGATGACGAGAGTAGCATGTACCCTCCATGGCAAGAGGCTGGACGGTGGTGTATCTGTGCTCTCGGTTGGCGTGAACCTGGTCTGGTCTTGAGAAACCCGGTGGCGAGTTGACATATGCAAGGGTTAAGTGCTACATATGTCGTGTTGTTGGAGATCCCCAGCTGGGTATTAATCGTTTCAGATCGCCGTTACTTCTCGAATATGAAGACTTGGTCACTGACTTACACGTAGCATTCCAGTGAACTTAAGGGTTGTTAAAAGACAGCTAGTGCAGGTCAAGTGCTTGAACTAGGGTAGAAAGAACTCTAGATTCAGGTAATGACCTAACTTGACAATAAAATTGGATTTTTAAGGACCCACTACTAGTAAGCATTTCAGCAAACAAAGTCTTTGATTCTTGAATAGCCTTACCTTGACTCCCTCAAGCCAGCATATCCTTGAGAGTCTTTTATTTTGTCGGGTAAGACTTGCGAAAGTACACTCCATACTTAGGGTTTTCGAACCCATGTTGTTGTAGGTGAGGAAACAACAGATTTTTGCTGTTTTTGTTCTAAGGTGGTACCCAAGGATGAGCCCCAGCAGTGAAGACCATCGCGGGAGGATGTTGGCCTCCCACTTTAAAAACAATACTCTTTTATGCGGGAGGGTGTTTTGCCTCCCGGGTATGTAATAATAATACTTTATGCACTCCTAAGTACCCTGCTATTGTAATAATAATACTCTTCCTCTATATTTGATAAATGTAAATTAATTTATTGTAACCTGCTTCTGCTCGTTCTTTCCTCTGATGTGATGTAATATCTGCGTGACGGGTGAAGCGCTCTTGGGCAGAATGATGAGAATGCAGTTACTGAAATTGTTGAGTGATTAAGTACATCTACAGGGTTGTCCAAGGTCCTCAGGACAAGGACAACTGTAGGTGGGCCTAATACCTTTGGAGGTTTCTTCACAGCTGGTATCGGAGCGAAGCCCATCTCTTCAAATATTACATAGAACTTCAAAAAGATTTTTAAATACTTACCTAAGGAATATTCTTACCCTATCACTTTCTGGTAGTCCCTTATCTTGTAACGTCAGGGTAATAGAGTGCAATATATAAGAAGTTGGGGATCAACGAAGGTTGATTCCGTATTTATTAGGTTATGGATGCATCATGATTAAAATTATACTAATAAATCTTCCCCTCTTATGGAGACATGGCGCGTACAAGGAAAACTACACGCAAATCTATTGGACCTCTTGGCGTGCCTCATCATCAGTTAGCCCCCAGACATGAGGAAAGTAGTTGCGACAGCAATGACCCAATCGGAGACTTGGAGGCCAAGGTGGAACAACTCCAGATAGAGCTACGTCACCAAAATAGGATATGGGCGCAGGACAGCCAAAGTATAGCTGAACTGTCAGCTGACATCAGCCACTTGCAGTACAAGATTTTTGAACGGGATTCGACCATCGATTGGGCCGTCAACTCGCGTTCGATCGCTTGGGATCATGAAGCAAAAGCTCGAGCTCGTGTGGCAGAGCTTAGTGTGGCCCTCGACAGCCTACAAGTGTATTGTAATACTTTACATGAGGAAGTACATGTATTGTATGCTCGACTACACCCGGACGTGCCTGACGACGCTGTTGCAATAGGAGCCGGACCATCGGGGACAGCAAATGAAGGACCTAATGGGGAGTTGGACCTTTTTAGGCCCCCTCCTTCCATGAACATTGCTGATGAACGGTCTCCTGCAACACGGAATGAAGAAACCAAGGATGATGAAGACTAGAATAGTATAGTTTAGATATTATACTTATGTAAAATAGGCAGTGAAGTCAAGTTGTACGCTGAAGTCTGTATAATTATTACATTTTGGTAATGTAATATGATGGTATATGTTGGCATTTTATATTTTTCCCAAATGTATCTTTGCCTCAAATGCCATCACGGACTTGCGCACACGATGGTGCGGGGACTTCCCGTGGTCAGGAAAGTTCTCCTAACCCGCCACCAGTACCACCAACGTTGGACGAGGCTATCGCTGCCTTGGTCAATGCCACTGCGAACAATACACGCTTCTTGCATGAGATGGCCGGTAATCAGTTCCAGCAGCATGTAGGCAGAGCTCCTCCGCAAGGACCTCATGAAACTACATACCAGGAATTCTATGAGACCCGACCCCCGCTCTTTATTAAAGCTGAAGAGCCTTTAGAAGCGGATGAGTGGGTAAGAGTCATGGAACAGAAATTCGGGTTGATTCGCTGCACAGACACAAAAGCCATTGTTTGCTGCCCAACAACTAAGAGGACCTGCCAGTACTTGGTGGGCAAATTTTGTAGCAGTTCAACCGGCTGGACATCAGATCACCTGGGAAGAATTCAAGTTAGCATTCCGTGATCACTATGTTCCAGAAGGAGTGCTCCATATGAAGAAAGAACAGTTAACCAGGTTAAAGCAAGGGGGAGATACTGTAATGCAATATCTCAACAAATTCAATCATCTATCCCGGTATGCCATCGACCAAGTAAATACCGATCTGAAGAAAAAGAATTGTTTTATGAAGGGACTCAATGACAGGCTTCAGAGGAAAATGGCAACATGTCTGGACCTTACTTACAGCAGAGCTGTCAGCACGGCGCTAGCAGTAGAAGCCAAGAATACAGGCCATGGGAAAACAAAGGGAGTTGGAGGTGATAGGTCTAATCAGGGACCTGAGAAGCGAACCAGGTTGGTGATCCGACCTTTTAATCAGAATCATTCTTCACCTCGCCCACCCTCATATTCGTTCAAGCAGCCTGTTTTCATTCGTCCCAATACTTCCCCCACTTCTACAAATTAGCCGAGTGCCCCTGGTACTCGTTTCCTCGCTCTCCCTTACATAAGCATCGGCGGGAGTAAGTATTGTCTTGTGATTGTGGATGACTATTCTCGCTTCATTTGGGTGTTCTTTTTGTAGGAAAAATCACAAACCCAAGAGACTTTAAAGGGATTCTTGAGACGGGCTCAAAATGAGTTCGGATTGAGAACAAAAAGATAAGAAGCGACAACGGGACGGAGTTCAAGAACTCTCAAATTGAAGGCTTTCTTGAGGATGAGGGCATCAAGCATGAGTTCTCTTCTCCTTACACACCTCAACAAAATGGTGTAGTGGAGAGGAAGAATAGAACTCTATTGGACATGGCAAGGACCATGCTTGATGAGTACAAGACTCCGGACCGGTTTTGGGCTGAGGCGATTAACACCGCCTGCTACTCCATCAACCGGCTCTACCTTCACTGAATCCTCAAGAAAACTGAAAGTCGCCTAGAGGGGGGTGAATAGGCAAATCTGAAATTTACAAACTTTAAGCACAATCTACAAGCCGGGTTAGAGTTAGAAATAAAAGCGAGTCCGAAAGAGAGGGCGAAAACAAATCACAAGCAAATGAAGAGTGTGACACGGTGATTTGTTTTACCGAGGTTCGGTTCTTGTAAACCTACTCCCCATTGAGGTGGTCACAAAGACCGGGTCTCTTTCAACCCTTTCCCTCTCTCAAACGGTCACCTAGACCGAGTGAGGTTTTCTCCTTAATCAACGGGTCACTTAGACCCCTTACAAGGACCACCACACTTTGGTGTCTCTTGCTTGATTACAAGTTGCTTGAGAACAAGAACAGAGGAAGAAGAAAAGCGATCCAAGCGACAAGAACTCAAATGAACACAAATATCTCTCTCTCACTAGTCATTAATTGTTTGGAGTGAACTTGAACTTGGACTTGAAATTGTTTAGCGTTCACTGTTCACTTTTGCAGACGACCGTTGGCGTTGTAGCCGTTACTCCGCATGGCACACCGGACAGTCCGGTGGCACACCAGACAGTCCGGTGAATTATAGCGGAGTGGCTTTCCAAAAACCCGAAGCTGAGCAGTTCAGAGTTGATCTCCCTGGTGCACCGGACAGTCCGGTGCGCCAGACAAGGGCAGCCTTCGGTTGGTTTTGCTCCTTTCTTTTTGAACCCTATCTTGGACTTTTTATTGGTTTGTGTTGAACCTTTGGCACATGTAGAACTTATAATCTAGAGCAAATTAGTTAGTCCAATTATTTGTGTTGGGCAATTCAACCACCAAAATCATTTAGGAAAAGGTTTGAGCCTATTTCCCTTTCAATCTCCCCCTTTTTGGTGATGCCAACTCAAACCAAAGCAAATATATAAGTGCAGAATTGAACTAGTTTGCATGAGGTAAGTGCAAAGGTTGCTTGGAATTAAACCAATTTAAACTTTCATAAGATATGCATGGATTGCTTTCTTCTTATTTAACATTTTGGACCACGCTTGCACCACTTGTTTTGTTTTTGCAAATGTTTTTGGAAATTCTTTTTCAAAGTTTTTCTGCAAATAGTCAAAGGTATATGAATAAGATTTCGAGAAGCATTTTTAAGATTTGAAATTTTCTCCCCCTGTTTCAAATGCTTTTCCTTTGACTAAACAAAACTCCCCCTTAATGAAATTCTCCTCTTAGTGTTCAAGAGGGTTTTCAAATTGAAAGAATATCAAATATTTTAGATACCAAATTTTGAAAAACTCCTCCATAAAATATAGATACAATTTGAGATAGAATGTCTTAGAGGAATACTAATTTCAAAGATACCAATTGAAAATCATTTTAAAAACTTAAACTTGTTTCAAAATTTTTTGAAATTGGCATGGTGGTGCGGTCCTTTTGCTTTGGGCTAATACTCTCTCCCCCTTTGGCATTAATCGCCAAAAACAGAGTCTTTAGAGCCCTTTTTAATTTCTCCCCAAGGTACACATGAATATAAGTGAAGATTATACCAAAGTGGAGAGCGATGCGGAGTGACGACGAAGGATAAATGATATCGGTAGAGTGGAGTGGAAGCCTTGTCTTCACCGAAGACTCCATTTCCGTTTCAATCTACGACTTAGCATAAAATACACTTGAAGAACATATTAGTCATAGCAAATGAAAGAGATATGATCAAAGGTATATAAATGAGCTATGTGTGCAAAGTATCAATCAAAATTCCGAGAATCAAGAATGTTTAGCTCATTCCTAAGTTTGGTAAAGGTTTTCTCATCTAGTGGTTTGGTAAAGATATCGACTCATTGTTCTTTGGTGCTAACATAAGCAATCTCAATATCCCCCCTTTGTTGGTGATCCCTCAAAAAGTGATACTGAATGGCTATGTGCTTAATGCGGCTGTGCTCAACGGGATTATTCGCCATGCGGATTGCACTCTCATTATCACATAGGAGAGGGACTCTGGTTAATTTGTAGCCATAGTCCCTAAGACTGCGGCAATGTACTCGGCTTCGGTGGTGGAAAGAGCTACTGAGTTTTGTTTCTTTAAAGCCCAAGACACCAGGGATCTTCCCAAGAACTGACAAGTCCCTGATGTGCTCTTTCTATCAATTTTACACCCTGCCCAATCAGCATATGAATAACCTATTAAATCAAAAGTGGATCCCTTGGGGTACCAAAGACCAAACTTAGGTGTATGAACTAAATATCTCAAGATTCGTTTCACGGCCCTAAGGTGAACTTCCTTAGGATCGGCTTGGAATCTTGCACACATGCATACGGAAAGCATAATATCCGGTCGAGATGCACATAAATAAAGTAGGGATCCTATCATCGACCGATATACCTTTTGATCTACGGATTTACCTCCCGTGTCGAGGTCGAGATGCCCATTGGTTCCCATGGGTGTCTTGATGGGCTTGGCATCCTTCATTCCAAACTTGGTGAGTATGTCTTGAATGTACTTCATTTGGCTGATGAAGGTGCCCTCTTGGAGTTGTTTCACTTGAAATCCTAGGAAATACTTCAACTCCCCCATCATAGACATCTCGAATTTTTGAATCATAATCCTACTAAACTCTTCACAAGTAGATTTGTTAGTAGACCCAAATATGATATCATCAACATAGATTTGGCATACAAACAAATCACTTGCAATAGTTTTAGTAAAGAGAGTAGGATCGGCTTTGTCTACTTTGAAGCCATTAGTGATAAGGAAATCTCTTAGGCATTCATACCATGCTCTTGGGGCTTGCTTGAGCCCATAAAGCGCCTTAGAGAGATTATACACATGGTTAGGGTACTCACTATCTTCAAAACCGGGAGGTTGCTCAACATAGACCTCCTCCTTGATTGGTCCATTGAGGAAGGCACTTTTCACGTCCATTTGATAAAGCTTAAATCCATGGTAAGTAGCATAGGCAAGTAATATGCGAATTGACTCAAGCCTAGCTACGAGTGCATAGGTTTCACCGAAATCCAAACCTTCGACTTGTGAATATCCCTTGGCTACAAGTCGGGCTTTGTTCCTTGTCACCACACCATGTTCATCTTGCTTGTTGCAGAAAACCCACTTGGTTCCTACAACATTTTGGTTAGGACGTGGAACTAAATGCCATACCTCATTCCTCGTGAAGTTGTTGAGTTCCTCTTGCATTGCCAACACCCAATTCGAATCCCTTAATGCGTCTTCCACCCTGTATGGCTCAATAGAAGACACAAAAGAGTAATGTTCACAAAAATGAACGACACGAGATCGAGTGCTTACCCTCTTATGAATATCGCCGAGGATGGAGTTCACGGGGTGATCTCGTTGTATTGCTTGGTGGACTCTTAGGTGAGGCGGTCTTGGACCCTGATCATCTTCCTTGTCTTGATCATTGGCATCTTCCCTTTGATCATTGTCCTCTTGAGGTGGCTCTTCTTGATCTTCATTTTCATCATCTTGATCTTGATCCTCATCTTGAGTTGGTGGAGATGCTTGCATGGAAGATGAAGGTTGATCTTGTGCTTGTGGAGGCTCTTCGGATTCCTTAGGACACACATCCCTAATGGACATGTTCCTTAGCGCGACACATGGAGCCTCTTCATCATCTAGCTCATAAAGATCAACTTGCTCTACTTGAGAGCCATTAGTCTCATCAAACACAATGTCAAAAGAGACTTCAACTAGTCCAGTGAACTTGTTAAAGACTCTATATGCCCTTGTGTTTGAGTCATAACCAAGTAAAAAGCCTTCTACAGCCTTAGGAGCAAATTTAGATTTTCTACCTCTTTTAACAAGAATAAAACATTTGCTACCAAAGACTCTAAAATATGAAACATTGGGCTTTTTACCGGTTAGGAGTTCATAGGATGTCTTCTTGAGGATTCAGTGAAGGTAGAGACGGTTGATGGCGTAGGAAGCGGTGTTGATTGCTTCCGCCCAAAACAGGTCCGAAGTCTTGTACTCATCAAGCATGGTCCTCGCCATGTCAAGTAGAGTTCTATTCTTCCTCTCCACTACACCATTTTATTGTGGCGTGTAGGGAGAAGAGAACTCATGCTTGATGCCCTCATCCTCAAGAAAGCCTTCTATTTGAGAGATCTTGAACTCCGTCCCATTGTCGCTTCTAATCTTTTTGATCCTTAAGCCGAACTCATTTTGAGCCCGTCTCAAGAATCCCTTTAAGGTCTCTTGGGTTTGAGATTTATCCTGCAAAAAGAACACCCAAGTGAATCGAGAATAATCATCCACAATCACAAGACAATACTTACTCCCGCCGATGCTTATGTAAGCTATCGGGCCAAATAAATCCATGTGGAGTAGCTCAAGCGGCCTGTCGGTCATCATGATGTTCTTGTGTGGATGCTGAGAACCAACTGGCTTCCCTGCTTGACATGCGCTACAAACCCTGTCTTTCTCAAAATGAACATTTGTTACTCCCAAAATGTGTTCTCCCTTTAGAAGCTTGTGAAGATTCTTCATTCCAACATGGGCTAGTCAGTGATGCCAGAGCCAACCCATATTAGTCTTAGCAATTAAGCAAGTATCGAGTTCAGCTCTATTGAAATCAACTAAGTATAGCTGACCCTCTAGTACTCCCTTAAATGCTACTGAATCATCACTTCTTCTAAAGACAGTAAGACCTATATCCGTAAAAAGACAATTGTAGCCCATTTTGCATAATTGAGAAACTGAAAGCAAGTTGTAATCTAAAGAATCTACAAGAAAAACATTGAAAATAGAATGGTCGGGTGATATAGCAATTTTACCAAGTCCTTTAACCAAACCTTGATTTCCATCCCCGAATGTGATAGCTCTTTGGGGATCATTGTTTTTCTCATAGGAGGAGAACATCCTTTTCTTCCCAGTCATGTGGTTTGTGCACCCACTATCAATGATCCAACTTGAGCCCCCGGATGCATAAACCTGCAAAACAAGTTTAGGCCTTGTTCTTAGGTACCCAAATGGTCTTGGGTCCTTTGACATTAGAAACAAGCACCTTGGGTACCCAAACACAAGTCTTTGAACCCTTGTGTTTGCCCCCAACATATTTGGCAACTACTTTGCCTGATTTGTTAGTAAGCACATAAGAAGCATCAAAAGCCTTAAATGAAACATTAGGTTCATTTGATGCAATAGGAGATTTCTTTTTAGGCAATTTAACATGGGTTGATTGCCTAGAGCTAGAAGCCTCATTTTTATACATAAAAGCATGATGTGAAACATTATGAGGTTTCCTAGCATGAATTCTCCTAATTTTGTGTTCGGGATAACCAGCAGGATACAAAATATAGCCCTCGTTATCCTGAACCATGGGAGCTTTGCCCTTAACAAAGTTATACAATCTCTTAGGGGCATTAAGCTTGACATTGTCTCCCTGTTGGAAGCCAATGCCATCCTTAATGCCAGGGCGTCTTCCACTATAGAGCATACTTCTAGCAAATTTAAATTTTTCATTTTCTAAGTCATGCTCATTAATTTTAGCACTAAGTTGAGCTAAGTGATCATTTTTTGTTTAATTAAAGCTAGGTGATCATGGATAGCATCAACATTAATGTCTCTACATCTAGTACTAATAGTAACATGATCAACACTAGACGTAGAGGGTTTGCAAGCATTTAATTCATCAATCTTAGCATGTAAAATGGCATTCTCATTTCTAAGATTAGAAACATTGCAAACATTTAAATCTTTAGCCTTAGATATTAATTTATCATTCTCAATCCTAAGGCTAGAAAGTGATTCATTCAACTTGTCAATTTTAGCAATCAAATTAGCATTATCATCTTTAAGTTTGACAAGAGAATCATCACAAACATTTAATTTCTCAACCTTAGCAATTAATTTAGCATTCTCATTTCTAAGGTTGGAGATAGTATCTTGGCAAATGCTAAGCTCACTAGTTAATTTTTCACATTTTTCTACTTCCTGAGCATAAGCATTTTTGACCTTAACATGCTTCTTATTTTCTTTAATAAGGAAGTCTTCTTGGCTATCCAAGAGTTCATCCTTCTCATGAATAGCACTAATTAATTCATTCAATTTTTCCTTTTGTTGCATGTTTAGGTTAGCAAAAAGGGTGAGCAAGTCATCCTCATCATCACTAGAGCTAGCCTCATCACTAGATGTTACATATTTAGTGGAAGCTCTAGATTTTACCTTATTTCTTTTGCCGTCCTTTGCCATGAGTCACTTGTGGCCGACGTTAGGGAAGAGGAGGCCTTTGGTAACGGCGATGTTGGCGGCGTCCTCGTCGGAGGAGGAGTCGGTGGAGCTCTCATCGGGTCCCATTCCCGACACACGTGGGCATCGCCGCCCTTCTTCTTGTAGTATCTCTTCTTTTCCTTCCTCTTTCCCTTCTTGTCGTCTCCCCTGTCACTATCACTAGACAATGGACATTTAGCAATAAAATGACCGGGCTTACCACATTTGTAGCAAACCTTCTTGGAACGGGGTTTATAGTCTCTCCCCTTCCTTTGCTTGAGGATTTGGCGAAAGCTTTTGATGATTGGCGACATCTCCTCATTGTCGAGCTTGGAGGTGTCGATGGGGAGCCTACTTGATGTAGACTCTTCTTTCTTCTCCTCCGTCGCTTTGAATGCGACGGGTAGCACCTCGGGTGTGGAGGTGGCGCCTCGCTCTATGATTTGTTTGGAGCCTTTGATCATCAATTCAAAGCTCACAAACTTTCCTATAACCTCCTCGGGAGACATTAGCTTGTATCTAGAATCACCACGAATTAATTGTACTTGTGTAGGATTAAGAAAAACAAATGATCTTAGAATAACCTTGACCATTTCATGGTCATCCCATTTTGTGCTCCCGAGGTTGCGCACTTGGTTCACCAAGGTCTTGAGCCGGTTGTACATGGCTTGTGGCTTCTCTCCTTGGTTGAGCATAAATCGACCGAGCTCCCCCTCAATCGTTTCCCGCTTGGTGATCTTGGTCACCTCATCTCCTTCGTGTGCGGTCTTGAGAACGTCCCAAATCTCTTTGGCACTTTTCAACCCTTGCACCTTATTATACTCCTCTCGACTTAGAGAGGCGAGGAGTATAGTAGTGGCTTGGGAGTTGAAGTGCCGGATTTGGTCGATCTCCTCCGAATCATAGTCCTTGTCCCCTTCCTTTGGTACCTGCGCTCCATACTCATCAATATCCCATATGCTTTTGTGGAGTGAGGTTAGGTGATGCCTCATTTTATCACACCACATAGAATAATCTTCACCGTCAAAAATTGGTGGTTTGCCTAATGGAATGGAAAGTAATGGAGTGCGTTTGAAAATGCGAGGATAGCGGAGGGACATCTTACTATACTTCTTGCGCTCATGGCGCTTAGAAGTGGCGGATGCTGATTCGGAGCTGGAGGTGGAAGGTGACGAAGATTCAGTCTCGTAGTAGACCACTTTCTTCATCTTCTTCTTGTCACCTTTACGTTGTGACTTGATGGAGGAAGAGGATTCCTCCTTGTGCTTGTGGGCAGACTCCCTTGAGTGGGTTCTCCCCGAGCTTGCGGACATGTCGCCGCCGGTCCCGATCTCCCTCTTGGCGGATGCTCCCAACATCAGTTCGAGTGGTTAGACTCTAATGAAGTATCGGGCTCTGATACCAATTGAAAGTCGCCTAGAGGGGGGGTGAATAGGCAAATCTGAAATTTACAAACTTTAAGCACAATCTACAAGCCGGGTTAGCGTTAGAAATAAAAGCGAGTCCGAAAGAGAGGGCAAAAACAAATCACAAGCAAATGAAGAGTGTGACATGGTGATTTGTTTTACCAAGGTTCGGTTCTTGCAAACCTACTCCCCGTTGAGGTGGTCACAAAGACCGGGTCTCTTTCAACCCTTTCCCTCTCTCAAACGGTCACCTAGACCGAGTGAGGTTTTCTCCTTAATCAACGGGTCACTTAGACCCCTTACAAGGACCACCACACTTTGGTGTCTCTTGCTTGATTACAAGTTGCTTGAGAACAAGAATGGAGGAAGAAGAAAAGCGATCCAAGCGACAAGAACTCAAATGAACACAAATATCTCTCTCTCACTAGTCACTAATTGTTTGGAGTGAACTTGGACTTGGGAGAGGATTTGATCTCTTGTTTGTGTCTTGGAGTGAAGTCTAGAGCTCTTGTATTGAATGCAATGGCTGAAAACTTGGATGCCTTGAAGTGTGGTGGTTGGGGGTATTTATAGCCCCAACCACCAAAATGGCCATTGGGGAGGCTGTCTGTCGATGGGTGCACTAGACACTGTAGCGTTCACTATTGGCATTGTAGCCGTTACTCCGCATGGCACACCGGACAGTCCGGTGAATTATAGCGGAGTGGCTTTCCAAAAACTCGAAGCTGAGTAGTTCAGAGTTGATCTCCCTGGTGCACCGGACAGTCCGGTGCGCCAGACCAGGGCAGCCTTCAGTTGGTTTTGCTCCTTTCTTTTTGAACCCTATCTTGGACTTTTTATTGGTTTGTGTTGAACCTTTGGCACCTGTAGAACTTATAATCTAGAGCAAATTAGTTAGTCCAATTATTTGTGTTGGGCAATTCAACCACCAAAATCATTTAGGAAAATGTTTGAGCCTATTTCCCTTTCAAAAACATCATACGAACTCCTTACAGGTAGAAAGCCCAATGTTTCATATTTTAGAGTCTTTGGTAGCAAATGATTTATTCTTATTAAAAGAGGTAGAAAATCTAAATTTGCTCCTAAGGCTGTAGAAGGCTTTTTACTTGGTTATGACTCAAACACAAGGGCATATAGAGTCTTCAACAAATCCACTGGATTAGTTGAGGTTTCTTGTGACATTGTGTTTGATGAGACTAATGGCTCCCAAGTGGAGCAAGTTGATCTTGATGAACTAGATGATGAAGAGGCTCCGTGCGTCGTGCTAAGGAACATGCCCATTGGGATGTGCGTCCTAAGGAATCCGAAGAGCCCATTCATGCACAAGATCAACCATCATCTTCGAATCAAGCATCTCCACCAACTCAAGATGAGGAACATGCTCAAGATGATGAGGATCAAGAGGATGAGCCACCTCAAGAGGAGGACAATGATCAAGGGGGAGATTACCATGACAAAGACAAGGAAGATGAGCAAGAAATTCAGGGTCAAAGACCGCCACACCCAAGAGTCCACCAAGCAATTCAAAGAGATCACCCCGTGAACTCCATCCTCAGCGATATTCATAAGGGGGTAACCACTCGATCTGGAGTTGCTCATTTTTGTGAACATTATTCTTTTGCTCTATTGAGCCATACAGGGTAGAGGATGCACTGATAGACTCGGATTGGGTGCAATGCAAGAGGAGCTCAACAACTTCACAAGGAATGAGGTATGGCATTTAGTTCCACGTCCTAACCAAAATGTTGTAGGAACCAAGTGGGTATTCCGCAACAAGCAAGATGAGCATGGTGTGGTGACAAGGAACAAAGCCCGACTTGTGGCCAAGGGATATTCACAAGTCGAAGGATTGGATTTTGGTGAAACCTATGCACCCGTAGCTAGGCTTGAGTCAATTCGCATATTACTTGCCTATGCTACTTACCATGGCTTTAAGCTTTATCAAATGGACGTGAAAAGTGCCTTCCTCAATGGACCAATCAAGGAAGAGGTCTATGTTGAGCAACCTCCCGGCTTTGAAGATAGTGAGTACCCTAACCATGTTTATAAACTCTCAAAGGCACTTTATGGGCTCAAGCAAACCCCAAGAGCATGGTATGAATGCCTAAGAGATTTTCTTATCACTAATGGCTTCAAAGTCGGTAAAGCCGATCCTACACTCTTTACTAAAACCATTGCAAAAGATTTGTTTGTATGCCAAATTTATGTTGATGATATCATATTTGGGTCTACTAGCAAATCTATATGTGAAGAGTTTAGTAGGATCATGATTCAAAAATTTGAGATGTCTATGATGGGAGAGTTGAAGTATTTTCTAGGATTTCAAGTCAAACAACTCCAAGAATGCACCTTCATCAGCCAAACAAAGTACATTCAAGACATACTTACCAAGTTTGGAATGTCGGATGCCAAGCCCATCAAAACACCCATGGGAACAAATGGGCATCTCAACCTCGACACGAGAGGTAAGTTCGTAGATCAAAAGGTATACCGGTCGATGATAGGATCTTTACTCTATTTATGTGCATCCCGACCGAATATTATGCTTTCCATATGCATGTGTGCAAGATTCCAAGCGAATCCTAAGGAAGTTCACCTTAGGGCCGTAAAAAGAATCATGAAATATTTAGTTTACACTCCTAAGTTTGGAGGTACCCCAAGGGATCCACTTTTGATTTAATAGGATATTTAGATGCCGATTGGGCAGGGTGTAAAATTGATAGAAAGAGCACATCAGGGACTTGTCAGTTTCTAGGAAGATCTCTAGTGTCTTGGGCTTCAAAGAAATAAAATTCAGTAGCTCTTTCTACCACCAAAGCCGAGTACATTGCTGCAGGTCATTGTTGTGCACAATTACTTTAGATGAGGCAAACCCCCCAGGGACTATGGCTACAAATTGAGCAAAGTCCCTCTCCTATGTGACAATGAGAGTGCAATCTGCATGGCGGATAATCCCGCTGAACACAGCCGCACTAAGCACATAGACATTCGGTATCACTTTCTGAGGGATCACCAACAAAGGGGGATATCGAGATTTCTTATGTTAGCACCAAAGAACAATTATCCGATATCTTTACCAAACCATTAGATGAGAAAACCTTTACCGAACTTAGAAATGAGCTAAACAATCTTGATTCTCGGAATTTTGATTGAAACATTGCACACATAGCTCATTTATATACCTTTGATCATATCTATTTTCTGTCTACGACTAATGTGTTTTCAAGTGTATTTATATGCTAAGTCGTAGATTGAAAGGGAAATGGAGTCTTCGGCGAAGACAAGGCTTCCACTCCACTCTACCGGTATCTTTTATCCTTCGTCATCACTCCACATCACTCTCCAAATTGGTATAATCTTCCACTCATATTTATTTGTACCAATGGGGAGAAAGCTCAAGGGCTCTCAAAGTCTCCGTTTTTGACGATTAATGCCAAAGGGGGAGAGAGTATTAGCCCAAAGCAAAAGGACCGCACCACCACCTTTCGAAATTTTTTAATTGATATATTTCAAATTGATATGATGATTTTCAATTGGTATATTTCCAAAATTAGCATCTAAATATATTTCCAATTGATATCTATTAAAATCCTCTTGAAAACTAAGAGGAGAATTTCATTCAGGGGGAGTTTTGTTTAAGTCAAAGGAAAAGCATTTGAAACAAGGGGAGAAAATTTCAAATCTTAAAAATGCTTCTCGCAATCTTATTCATATACCTTTGACTATTTGCAGAAGACTTTGAAAAGAATTTGCAAAAAGAATTTGCAAAAATAAAACAAGTGGTGCAAGCGTGGTCCAAAATATCAAATAAAAGAAAGCAAACCATGCATATCTAGTGAAACTATAAATTGGTTTAATTCCAAGCAACCTATGCACTTACCTTATGCAAACTAGTTCAATTCTGCACTTATATATTTGCTTTGGTTTGTGTTGGCATCAATCACCAAAGTGCAACACTCCAAGACACAAATCAAAGCCACCGATCCGATCAAAGTCCTCAATTCAATTCTAGTGCATTAGGACTTGGGACAGGATCACTTGTGTTTCTTGTTGCTCTTGTTTGCTTGGCTTGGCTTTCTTTTCTTTCTCACTTCTTACTCTCAAGTGCTTTGTAAGTGAGGCAAGATAAATCAATTGTGTGGTGGTCCTTACGGGGTCTAAGTGACCCATGAGATTAAGGAAGAAACCTCACTCGGTCTAAGTGACCGTTTGAGAGAGGGAAAGGGTTGAAAGAGACCCGGTCTTTGTGACCACCTCAATGGGGACTAAGTTCTTTGGAACCGAACCTCGGTAAAACAAATCACCGTGTCATCCGCTTTATTTTCTTGGTTGATTTGTTTTCGCCTCTCTCTCGGACTCGGATTTTATTCTAACGCTAACCCCGACTTGTAGTGTGTTTAAAGTTGTAAATTTTAGTTTCCACCTATCCACCCCCCTCTAGGCGACTTTCACGTACCGAATGCCACCTAATGAATTGGCAGAACTCCAAGACTTGCTTAAGAAGGGATTCATTAGGCCTAGTTCATCACCATGGGGATGTCCAGCAATTTTTGTTAAGAAGAAGGATCAAACACTTCGAATGTGCGTGGACTACAGACCCCTTAATGAGGTCACTATCAAGAACAAGTACCCTCTTCCCCAGATCGATATTCTATTCGATCAGCTTACTGGAGCTCGGGTATTCTCCAAGATTGACCTCAGGTCAGGTTATCATCAGATCCGTATTCGACCCGAAGATATACCCAAGACCACATTCACTACGTGGTATGGATTATTTGAATACTTGGTTATGTCTTTCGGATTGACAAATGCTCCAGCCCACTTCACATACTTAATGAACTCGGTATTCATGCCTGAGTTGGATAAATTTGTGGTGGTCTTCATTGATGACATTCTGATCTATTCCAAAAATGAAGAGGAGCATGCTAAGCACTTACGGATCGTGCTAACGCGCTTAAGGGAGCATCAGTTATATGCTAAGTTCAGTAAATGCGCGTTTTGGTTGGAAGAAATCCAGTTTCTGGGACATGTATTATCTGTAAAAGAAATTGTGGTCGATCCCAGTAAAGTTAAAGATATTCTAGAATGGAAACCGCCAACCACTGTACATCAAGTTCGAAGCTTCCTTGGACTAGCCCGATATTACCGCAGGTTTATTCCGGATTTCTCCAAGATTGTTAAACCTATTACAGGTTTATTGAAGAACAATACCAAATTTGACTGGTCCTCAAAATGTAATGAAGCCTTCGAGCAGCTGAAGGTGTTACTGACCACTGCTCCGGTATTGGCTCAACCGGACATTGAGAAGCCTTTTGATGTGTATTGTGACGCATCAGGTAGTGGACTCGGGTGTGTCCTAATGCAAGAAGGCCGAGTCATAGCCTATGCTTCAAGACAATTACGCCGGCATGAGGAGCATTATACAACTCATGACTTAGAACTAGCTGTTGTGGTTCATGCCCTTAAAATATGGCGTCATTATCTGCTGGGAAATACTTGCCATTTATATACAGATCATAAAAGTCTGAAATATATTTTTACCCAATCAGAACTGAATATGAGGTAGAGAAGATGGCTTGAGCTAATTAAAGATTATGATTTGGAAATCCACTATCACCCAGGAAAAACCAATGTGGTGGCAAATGCACTGAGTCACAAGGTTTCTTGCCATTGTCTTACAGTGAGAACCTCTGACACCACCCTATGTCAAGAAATGGAGAATTTGAACCTGGGTATGATACAACATGGAACTTTGACCCAATTAAAGATTGAGTCAGTCCTTCTGTAGAAAATTATTTATGCCCAAAGAAGCGACAAAGTGTATGAAGCATATTCATGAGAAAATAGAAGCCGACAAAGTTAATTGCTTCAGAAGAGATGACCAAGGAATATTATGGTTCGATAATCACATAGTTGTGCCTAAAGATGCTGAAGTCTGTCAACAGATCTTAGATGAAGCTCATCTTAGTCGATATTCCATTCACCCTGGAAGTACTAAGATGTATCAAGATTTAAAGCAACACTATTGGTGGACGAAAATGAAGATTGAGATTGCACGCTATGTGGCAAGATGTGACACTTGTAGACGTGTCAAGGCAGTACACATGAAGACCGCTGGGCCACTGCAATCTTTACCCATCCCAACTTGGAAATGGGAGGACATTAGTATGGACTTCATTGTGGGATTACCAAGAACAACTAAAGGTTTTGACTCTATCTGGGTTATAATTGATCGGCTTACAAAGATAGCTCATTTTCTGCCAGTCAAGACATATTACCCTGTCATCACCTATGCTCAGATATATATTGCTCGCATTCTCAGTTTACACGGGGTTCCAAAGACAATAGTGTCGGACCACATACCACAATTTGTATCCAAATTTTGGGAAGAGCTTCACAAGTCTTTGGGTACTAAGTTGCTCCACAGTTCGGCCTATCATCCTCAAACAAGTGGACAAACTGAGAGAGTGAATCAAATACTTGAAGACATATTGCGAGCATGTATCCTAGAATTCCCACAGAAATGGGATGATTGTCTGCCACTGGCAGAGTTTTCTTATAATAATAGTTACCAAGAGAGCATCAAGATGGCACCATTTGAAGCATTGTATGGACGACGGTGCCGGACACCCTTAAATTGGTCTAAACCCGAGGAAAGATGGTTTTTCAGGCCTGACATGGTTAAAGAGACTGAAGAAAAAGTCCAACGGATCATACACAACTTGAAAAGGCACAAGCTCGGCAAAAGAATTATGCAGATAAGGGACGTCAACCTTTGGTCTTTCAAGTTAATGACCATGTGTATCTGAAAGTATCACCAATGAAGGGTGTAAACCGTTTCGGGGTAAAAGGGAAACTAGCACCTCGGTATATTGGCCCGTTTCTTATTCTTGAACGATACGGACCAGTGGCTTACTGACTCCAACTGCCAGAAACACTGTCTGCAGTGCATGATGTGTTCCACGTATCTCAGTTGAAGAAGTGCCTTCGGGTTCTAGATCGAACCATTGATATAGTGGATGTTGTCTTAGAACCAGATTTGACTTATTCAGAACATTCCAATCGAGTTTTGGATCAAAAGGACAGGATTACCCAAAAAAGGACTCTTAAATTCTATAAAGTGCAATTGAACTAGCATACGAAAGATGAAGCTACCTGGGAGACTCAGGATTTCTTGGAAAAGAATTTTCCTAGGTTTTTAGCTTCATGTAACCTGTAAGATATGTACATTGGTTTGTAAAGTTGGAATAAACCCCATACCACCCCTACTCTGTAAGACAAATAAGGAAATAAAGATGTGACGTGTTTCCTTTTCCATTACTTGCCCTAGGACCTTAAATCTCAGGACGAGATTCTTTTATGGGGGGGGGGAGGATGTAACACCCCTGGTGTTACTAGCACTAAAACTTGAGCATAACATCATGTGCATTGACATTTCATATTGCTTGTCACACCTAGAATGCATTCACTAGGTAAATTTTCAAACAAGTTGTGATGATATGTGATGATATGACTTGATGTGTGGTTAACCCTAGGGTAGGGTACTTAACCCTGAATTAGGGCTTAGAGGTGAAAGTGAAGCCAAAATAAGTAAAAATCTCAAGAGTCATTAGAAATATTCACAAGATATCAAAGTTGATGGACTTTAGTGGTACCAAAACCCTAAAGTACTCAAAACCCTAAAAAGACCCCTGGAAAACCCTAAATTAAACCCTAGGGTGGGTTAACTGTAAATTCTAGGCACTTTTGGACTAAAGTGCAAATGTCAAAGTGATTAAACCTCACCAACCAAGTAACTTTTGCATTTAAGAATTTTCAAGTGGAATGATAAAATTTGTACTTAAGTGCAAAAGTACCCCATGAACTCTATGTGGTTAAGTTCTGAATTTCAATTGAATGGGGTCAATTTTGGAGCTCTATATCTCTAAATCTACAAGAGTTTTTCCCTAGGTCAATACAACAAACTTGTAGAGCTATGTTAGGGGTACAAGTTTTATTAAGTAACTAAGCATTGGTATTGTACAGAAATTGGAGATAAAAGGACTTAAAGTCGGGCTGACAGTCAGCCTTTGAACTGAAATGTGGCCACCAGTGACATTGGCAGAACTTTGGGTTCAAATTTGCGCAGAATCCAATAAGAATTTGACTGGGGATACTATAAAAAAGTTGAAGTTGGATTATAGGGCAATAACTTTGATACAGGAGGGTTAGGGGGCTATCACATAAAAATTGGAGAAAGCTACTCCTCAATTTGGGCTGTCAAGACGACTGAAGGTGATGACCATGGTACAGTACGCAAAAAGATCTTCAGATTCATCCCCCTCGCCGTCGGTGACCCACGCGCTCGGATTCACGCCGGCGCCACGATTCGTGCCCTCTGCGGCGTGGATTATGATCGACAATGGAAAAATCTTCACCTTGGATGAACTCAGAGCCCTGTAGCCGCTCTGTCACCCATCCACTTGCCGGCGACGTGGCCGCACGGTCATTGCCGTGCCTACCGCCATTTTCCTTAGTCGCGCCACGCCTTTGGATATCTTACCACGTCGTCGTGAGTCGTGGTCGTTACCCAGTGACCGCTGTAGCTTATTACCCCGCAATCGCCACGATAGATCGCCGCCAGTGACTCTTCTCTCTCTCCGGTCACTAGCGCACCTTCGCAAAATTGGACGCCACCGCTAATAGACCCTATAAATTACTGCCCGAGTGAGCTTCGCTAAGTCATTGCGCATCCAAAGCACCAACTCTTGCCTTCAATCATCCACTAGAGCCGCCCAATTGACCATTTTCCCCAAATCAATCGGAATCCCGCCGTGAAAGTCTCTCACCGTGGTCAGCCTGCCTCAGGTTGATTCATGCCCCTCTGTTGAATGTTCTAGTATCTCTAGAGTCTCCTATTGCTTGTAGGCTTGATTGATTGAACTAGATCGTACCGGATTGCCCTGAACACCATTGTTTCTTCTCGGTTTTCGCCGTCGTCGTGAGCAGGAGTGCTCCGGTCTGGATTATTGAAATTGGTTGAGGGATTAGAGTCGCCAGGGGTAGAATTTGATGTTGAACGAAGGAAAGGACTAGCCGTTGTGTATTCCGGCCAGCACGAGCTCGCCGGAGATCGGCTCGTCGCCGTCCACCGTCGTGGACCCGGTGTTGTGAAGAAATAGAAATACAGGGGCCTAACTCCGACTTTCAGCGACACAAAGGAATAGTGCGCATGATTCTTAATTAGTTATTCAAACAGCCAGGGTCCCCTGCACAAAATGGACGTCGCGGGCGCGTTTTGCCTGTCATGGGCCGACCTGAGCTGAATTGAACCCGTTGCTGTTTATTCTTTCTCTTTTTCTTTTTCTGCCACGCGTAGAGAAATCATAGAAAATTCTAGAAAATGCTAAAAATATGAGACCAATTTTACTAGATTTCTAAATTCCTCTAGTATTTAATAAAAATAGTTCCAAGATTTTTAGTCCAAACCAAGAATTATTTAGTATTTAAAAGGGGCCTAAACCTATACTTTTGGAATTTTAGAAATTATTTAATAACTCAAAAAATCACAAAACTTTTTGGGTAAGTTTAATATGGTATTTATAGCCCATGGGTGAAGTTTGACTTGTTTTGGACATTGTTTGATCCTCAAACCCAAAACCCTAGTCTTCTAGGTAATATCTGCCTTATGTTAATGAAGTACTGACTCTGAAAACCCTAGTTTCCCTGGTATACCGTGAAGGAAAGTTGTATTCAAGATAAAACTTGAAGAATCTCTATTACAATTGCATATTCATAGCATCACATGAGCATTCATGTATACGTATGGTTATGTATAGAAAACTAAGAAGAAGTAAGTGTTGAAGAAGCTACTACACCACCAGCTGAAAATCCACCTACCGGGAACTGCTTTTATTTTGATATATGTGGAACAGATCCCGACTCCCTTACAACACAAGGCAAGCCCCGATGCATTTACCTTTCCTTGTGATTTCAAAAACTCTTTATCACTTGAATGATGCAATAGGTGATAGGAGTTGAGTGTTACACAATTGCTGCATTTCCTTCCTTGAAGTTGACTACCATTCCTTGATTACCTGTTTTATTAAAAGGTTTTCTGATGCTTAGTCTTGCTTTAGAAAACAAAATGTTTTGGTTTTAACAAAAGATGATGCTTCAGATGGAATGGGATGTTTTCAAAAATAAAACTTGATGGTGGATCCATCATGGCCGTGATGGGTTCAACATCGGACAAGATGTACCTCTGCCAGGTACTAAACTTTGGGATTTAAATAATAAAGCTTAGACCGGGCGGGTGACTTGCACGAGAAGGAAGTCTCGGTGTAGTGTCTCCGTCTAAGTCGATTAAGGACCGTACCGATGTAGGCTTGATGATCGAGGACCTTTTAACTGGCCACATGCCTCGTCATGGGTAAGCTTTGCCTCGAGCAAACCAATACCAGAAAGGCCTACACACAATGGCAGTGGAGAGATGGCGAGAGTAGCGTGTACCCTCTGTGGCAAGAGGCTGGACGGTGGTGTATCTGTGCTCTCAGTTGGCGTGAACCCGGTCTGGTCTTGAGAAACCCGGTGGCGAGTTGACATATGCAAGGGTTAAGTGCTACATATGTCGTGTGGTTGGAGATCCCCAGTTGGGTATTAATCGATTCGGATCGCCGTTACTTCTCGGATATGAAGACTTGGTCACTGACTTACACGTAGCATTCCAGTGAACTTAAGGGTTGTTAAAAGACAGCTAGTGCAGGTCAAGTGCTTGAACTAGGGTAGAAAGAACTCTAGATTCATGTAATGACCTAACTTGACAATAAAATTGGATTTTTAAGGACCCACTACTAGTAAGCATTTCAGCAAACAGAGTCTGATTCTTGAATAGCCTTACCTTGACTCCTTCAAGCCAGCATATCCTTGAGAGTCTTTTCTTTTGTCGGGTAAGACTTGCAAAAGTACAATCCGTACTCAGGGTTTTCGAAACAACAGATTTTTGTTGTTTTTGTTCTAAGGTGGTACCCAAGGATGAGCCCCAGCAGTGAAGACCGTCGCGGGAGGATGTTGGCCTCCCACTTTAAAAACAATACTCTTTTATGCGGGAGGGTGTTTTGCCTCCCGGGTCTATAATAATAATACTTTATGCACTCCTAAGTACCCTGGTATTGTAATAATAATACTCTTCCTCTATATTTAATAAATGTAAATTAAATTATTGTAACCTGCTTCCGCTCGTTCTTTCCTCCAATGTGATGTAATATCTGCGTGACGGGTGAAGCGCTCTTGGGCAGAATGATGAGAATGCAGTTACCAAACTTGTCTAGTGATTAAGTACATCTACAGGGTTGTCCAAGGTCCTCAGGACAAGGACAACTGTAGGTGGGCCTAATACCTTGGGAGGTTCCGTCACAATATCGGACATTGCCTGCGAGTCATGTGGCGGGATCAGTGTGGTTCTGGACTGTCTGGCGTAGGATATCGGACGGTTTGTGAAGGGAACAAACGGTCTAAGATTTATATCTGTATGGTCTGGTTTTGCCAGACATCGCTTATGAGACATACGCCAATCCCGATATGGCTCCGAACTGTCTGGCATAAAGTGACGGGCGGTTCAAGATCATGCTCAGACTGTCCGACCGTGCTCAGAGCGGACCTACCATAAAGAGGATACAATGTCAACGGTTGCCCTAGATATGAATCCATCGGCTTACCATAATATGTCTAGGACTGATAAATCCTATTTTTTGCCGATGTGTTTGGCGCAGTTGTTTTAGTCCCTGATTTACGTGACGAAAAATTAGGCATATGAATGTTTACATGTGCGACAAACTTATCTACAGACTCCCTTATGAGTTTGAATGTGTCATCACAATAATTTTTAAGAGATTGGATCATTGGATGTCGCCTGTTTTACTTACATTAGGGATGAGTGCAGTAGGTCGAAGAGATGCCAGGCCACATTTTCTTTGTCGGATGATGTTGGTCCATCTTGAAGTGCGCCAAGTACTTTGCCTCAGCCCCCTTGATCAGCTGCCTTTGGTAGTCCTCGAATTCATGCTGATCTTTAGCCGACAGGTTCTGTAGTGTCGGCTTCATGGTGTTGCTTGGGGAGACTTTGGTTGATCCTTAGAACCGACCATTTGGGGCCAAGTTTTAGTAGATCTAGACACCCTCGTTCCCAGCGGAGTCGCCAAAAGTGTGTTGGTGTCGATCTGGTACCAAACACTAGGGGTGTACCGCCTGGCGGTGCCCTCTGCGGTGACGCGGAAAGTCCGTGGCTCTAGACCGGATGGTCCACGACCTCACTGCAGGAGCGACTCCTTCCCTGCGTCGCTCCGGACGGTCTGTGCTCTAAGCCGGATAGTCTACGATGGCGTAGGGTCATGTTTCACCTCGCAGTAACTAGACCTCGCACCCTAGGGGAGAGCTCTTAAGGTGCTCCGGGGTTGGCGGACCTACCCGGGGCGTCCCTAGACGACATAGTGGCCTAGGGATTAAAAAAAATCAGGTCGAGGAAAAGACATTAAAACATTCACCCTCCTAGCAGATGTCTAAGCTTGTCGAAATAAGATCCTAGGGCCGTCTTGGGGTCGACAGGTCATCCAAGATGGATCTTGACGACGTAGAGTCGAATAGAGGTGGAGGTGGATATGCGAAAAACTACAACTAGAAATACACACATCTACTCCTAATGTAGAAATGATAAAGAAAGTAATAGTTTGGTTCGATTGGATTGTATTCGAGGGCTCTCAATCAGTCGTACCCTTTTATATTTATAGGGGAGGATATTCTTGGGCGAGATCCAAAAGATTCCTATATGGATAGGTTAGGATACACTACCGGAATTTGGCTCTTTGCCGAGTGCCATATTCTTTGCCGAGTGTTTTATTTCGGGCACTCGGCAAAGAGCTCTTTGCCGAGTGCCACGCAAAAAAACCATCGGTAAAAGAAAACACTCGACAAAGAAGCTCTTTGCCGAGTGTTTTATTTTTGACACTCGGCAAAGAAACTCTTTGCCGAGTGTCTTTTTTTTGACACTCGGCAAAGGGCTCTTTGCCGAGTGTCACAAATACAACACTCGGCAAAGAGCTCTTTGCCGAGTGTTTTTTCTCCAACACTAGGCAAAGACAATTTAAAAATCACATTTTAAAGTAGTAAATTAATTCAAATGAAAAAGTTTTCAACTACAAATTTGTATAACTCATCATGATATACAATTTATATATTGAACATTTCTTCATATGACAAAATAAAAATAAATTTGTTCATAAAACCTATATCTCTCTCGTAGTTTATGAAACTACGAGAGAGACGTATAGAATTTGTGCATATTGTTAGAACCATCATCTGAGATAAACAAATGACCAAACAACCAAAATAAACTTTGTAGATCTTGAGAAGTTATAGAAGTTTATAGTTGACAACCTTTTCATTTGAAGTCATATTATCAACGAAAACTACGTCTGAATTTAAAAAAATTAAAATTTGAATTTTGAAAACGACTTCGAAAGAAAAAACGACCAACATGAAAGTTGTAGGTATTGAAGAGTTATGAAACTTTGTAGTTGACAATGTTTTAGTTTGAAATCATCTTGTTATGCAAAACTATGTTTGAATTTTGAAATTTGAATTTTTCAAACTGTCTCGGATGGAAAAACCACCAAAATAAAGTTGTAGGTCTTGAAATGTAATGAAACTTTGTAGTTGACAATTTTTTGAGTTGAAATCATTTTATCATTGAAAATTTCGTGTGAAGTTTTCAAAATTAAAATTCAAATTTTGTAAACGGTCTCGGATGTAGAAACTATTAAAATAAAACTTGTAGATCTGAAAAAGTTATGCAACTTTATAGTTGGTCACATTTTCAAATGAACTCATTTAGTGTCTTAAATAATCAAATTACTCTCGATTTGTTATAGTACATGGGGAATGAAAACGTAATATAAACATAATTGGTGTAGTAGTGTAGTGGTATGGGAGAGTATGCACGAGAGAGAGGTTGCGAGTTCGAATCTCACCATTTACAAAACATGTAAGTTTGATTCAAAATAATAGTGAAAAATGATAGGGCAACGAGTAAGATAATAGGGTAGGGTTGGAGAGTTGTTCCTAGAATTTAAAAAATGTTTTGCTGTTTTTTTTTAAAAAAATTCGATTCTTAATTTGTCGAGTGTTTTTCTTTGCCGAGTGCCTTTTGACACTCGGTAAAGTCTTTGCCGAGTGTCCGAAAAAAAAAGCACTCGGCAAACAACCTTTTGTCGATGAAATATTTGCCGAGTGTTCTTTGCCGAGTGGACTTTGCCGAGTGTAAAATAGCCTTTGCCGAGTGTCTTAGACACTCGGCAAAGAACGCGATTCCGGTAGTGATAATCACACATGGAATAAGTACTCTCGTCATATCAATCTGGTCGTGGAGGCGCGGACCGTCCGGGCCATACCCAGCTACCAAATATGGTGCTTATTAGCACATACATTTGCCAGCTCAAATTGTTATGAATGAACGGAAGGAAACAACTTGAGAGAGTAGGTGGTGCATCATCCCCAGAGAATCCGTGGCATATATAGTACAAACGAAACGTCCCTGTTGGTTTTCAAACTTTAGAGGTGGTCCAAAACTTGTTATTTAACGGACTGATATGCCAACATGCATGCACTAGCTTGATGTTAGGTGACTGATTCCGGACTCTCCAAGTACTGTTCAGTACTTGCAATCGAAGCCAACAACGCATATTTTATTTGTGCTACCTTTTTTCTCGGGAGCGGCTGTGTATGTCAGCTACACCGGTAGACATATGGACAGTGGACAATTATTTCTCCCCATGTTTCTAGAATTGTAGCTAGCTAGCTACCAGTGAATAAGAGGTCCTAGAACCTGCAGCGCATTTTGTAACTGTGATGTTATTAGCCTGATTAATTGCAAACTCAGTTTTTCTTCTTCGTGTGTCCTAATTATCCAGTATTGAAAATTTGAGTCCCAACTTTGTTATAGAGATACAAATAATATTACTTATACACACACAATGCATTATGGTGGCGTTTGGTTCATATATTGCTAACGTAATGGGTAACCAATAACGTTAAATCATGTTTGTTTAAGTCCAACCGTAATCGATACCATACTACAAATGGATACTGTCATATTCAAATCTGTTACCACCGATATTCAAGTGTGAATCGTTACTATTACCATTTACGTTACATTTCAAGAACTAAACGGCATCTATATTGCCGAGTCTTCTTGGAAGACGACTTGGCTACAAAGCTCCTTAGCTACTCCCTCTGTCCCAGAAAGGAAGTCCGTTGATTTTTTTAACGCCAAGTTTAATCGGTTTATTTTATTCAAAATGTTTGTGGAAAAATAGACGAGCCGATCAAACTTAGTCTGAAAAAGTCAAAACGACATTCTTTCTGTGACCGAGGGAGTATATAGTTAGCTTAATGGTCATTTCATTGGTGTATGTGTATACCTGTCTCCGATGCAGTGCAGTGCAGCCTGCAGGTGAGGTGGTGGGGCCATCAGGATCAGCGCATATATAGCAATAGGTCAGGTGGTTGGGCTGTGTGTGCATCAACTCCACCAGAGGCAGTGCACACATCAACCGAACTTTTTGCATTTTAGCCCCTTTTTAGAAAAAAAATCACGTTTAGACCCTACAAAATTTTAATAGCAATTTTGGACCCTTTGCTCGGCGCCATAGCCTATGGCGCCGAGGTAACACAGCTCGGCGCCATAACCTATGGCGCCGAGGTACGTGCTACGCTGGCACACCTGGACGCCGTGGCGCCGACGTGGCACCGAGCTCGGCGCCACAGATCTTGGCGCCGAGCTCGGATGTGTTTAACAGTGTTATTGGAAAGCTATAAGCACAAAACATGTCTAGCCTAGTTGGTAGAGCACAAGGCTCTTTACCATGAGGTCTTGGGTTCAAGCCCCATAGTTTGTGTTTCAATTCTTTTTGTGTCTGTCCAGTTTTTTTTTGTCTTTGTCACAAGCTCTGATGACACATGTAAATTTTGCATGCAACGATGATGCTCATTATCTTTTTTTTGGGCAGAATATACAATAATAAATCCAGGGAACCAATTTGTACAAATGCGCACGATGTTGCCAGCAGGAAGCCTAGGCATGCGCCCGGTCGTGTTGTTGTTTTGTTAAATTGGACTTTATCCTTGAAACTGAAATGGAATGAACGAGTTCAGAACAGTAATAACAGTAATCTTAGCACTGAAGAATACAGATCGAGCCACTAGTGTGTATATATGTCGATTTCCCTTTGACGGGCATCAAATCTTTATTTACACAGAAGGACACGCACAAGCTAAATGCTATTGACGGTGACATGCACCGGCACATGCGCAGTGAAAATCACAAAGCGCATAGGTCACGCTGAACTCAACGAACTTCTCCACTGCCTTCACCCAGTCGACGTGCGACACCAGGCCACCAGGGCGATGTCCAGGTACCCGACGCTGTCCCCGCCCAAGTAGTGCTTCCTGTGGCCTGATAAACAAAAAAAAATCTAGATGACAAAGATAAAAAAAAATCTAGATGAGAAATAAGTTAGTATGGACACATCAATGATATAAAAAAAAACAAATCAATAATAAAGATAAAAATATTGGAACGCAAACTATAGGGTTTGAACCCAAGACCACAAGGTAAAGAGTCTTGTGTTCTACACAGCTGGGCTAGACAAACTTTGTGCTTATAGCTTTCCAACAAACCTGTTGAACCAGAACCGAGCTCGGCGCCAAGTTCTGAGGCGCCGAGCTCGGTGCCACGTCGGCGCCACGGCGTCTGGTTGTGCCAGCGTAGCACGTACCTCGGCGCCATAGGCTATGGCGCCGAGCTGTGTTACCTCGGCGCCATAGCCTATGGCGCCGAGCAAAGGGTCCAAAATTGCTATTAAAATTTTTTAGGGTCTAAACGTGATTTTTTTTCTAAAAAAGGGCTAAAATGTAAAAAATTCGGACACATCAACAAGTTCGGTTCGGTACACGAGTCTCACTCACTCATTTTTCCTGCGTCGTCGTCGTCGTCTAGTAGGAATGAAGAAACAAACTAAAGGATACGTGTGATGCATGGATGCTCTCGTCTTAGAACTTCCTTGGGTTGCAAGCATGGGTGCATCAAATCAACTTTATTTCCCGGCACTCTTGTTTCTTTCGTTAAGTTTCTCCATTTCCTAAGGCATATATATATATATATATATATATATATATATATATATATATATATATATATATATATATATATATATATATATATATATATATATATATATATATATATATATATATATATGCATCCTGTTATTATTATATATTTATGAGCTAAGTGTGGAGTAGTTTGAAAATAAAGATTATTAGTTCACACATTCAAGATGTTTATAAATGTTTCATGAATCGAGAATTGTGTTGGTATATATAGCAATTTGTCTTGAGTAGTTAGTTGTTGCTGCTAGGTTGTCGTATGTCTTTTGGGCCAGCCCGGGTAGCTCTCCTGAAACATGATATATGCATACATAAGCCATTATTAGATACTCCCTCCTTTCTTTTTTATTTGTTGCGGTTTAGTCAAAAATAAACTAGCGAGCGACAAATATTCGAAAACACTAAACTAGCGAGCGACAAATATTCGAAAACGAAGGTATAACTACTACTTTTGTGTACGTTGTGGAGTAAGCTGCAATGTTTCATATATACCATCAAGTGTGTACTCGATTCCAAAGCTCTTTCATTTCAATCGATCGGGTGATGGTGTAACCGACAATATTCCTGGTAATAATTAGTGTGCTAGATACAAACCTGATATATTCTTGTAAATTAATGAGCCACTATTAACATTAGTGGTTTTCGAATAGAGTCGTCTTTTACCGTCCTACACGCGTTAAATTGTTAATCCAAAACTTACCATTTACCCAAAAATCCATTTGTCAAAGGCTAGGGCCGGAGGGGGGTGTCTAAAATTATGTGCGCTAAGAAAATTCAGTGAAAAAGGAAAACAATGTCTCTAATATTCAACAACATGAGCTAGCATAACCAATAAAAAGCTTATTTATTTTATGGAAAAAAATAAATGGAGAAAAGAAGAGATGCGTATGCATGGGAATCTATTCACCAAACCATCCACTGCACACACCTTCGACAAGGCACCAACCAAAAACAATTATAGCTAACTTTCTGCTAGCTCAAGAGTGATATAGTCCAACGACGGGGCCGGCCTCCTACTATATTATACTATAGTGATTTTATCATGCATTGGCCCTCATGGCTATATAATCCCCTTTGGATGCTGTTTTATTTTAATTAGAAATGCCTCCTAAAAGCGGGAGAAAATCTAATAATGGCATATATAACAACAATAGCAAGAACAACAACTACAATATATATAGCTAGGTAATACAAACACTCCTTACACTATCGAAATCCGGCTCTTTGTCAAGTGCTCGGTGCTTGCCGATTGCTTTTTATCGGGCACTCGTCAAATAAGTCATACTCTCGGTAACGACCACGTTTACCGAGAGCAGGACTCTTTGCCGAGTGTCAAGGTCATAGCACTCGGCAAATAAGACACACTTGGGCACCGGTAAAGCCGCTTTGACGAGTGCCGTAGCCTTGGCACTCAGCAAAGAAGAAAGCTTAGCCGAGTACTGCACTAGTACACAGAAGCTCTATAGTGGCGGTCCTAGAGCTATTTGCACTGGCGTTTTCTAGTGCCGCCAGTGCTAGGGGCCAGTAGAAATCGGCCTTTTTTACAGGCGGTTGTTTACCAACCGCCAGTGTAAATAACATTATCACTGGCGGTTTTCTTTAACAGTCCGCCAGTGTAAATATCATTAGTACTCGCAGTTTGCTTAAGAAACCGCATGTGGAAATATTATTATCACTTGAGGTGTCTTAAGCGTCCTGCCTGTGAAAATGATATCTCCACATGCGGTTTCTTAAGAAAACCGCCAGTGCTGATAATATTATCACTAGCGGTTTTCTTTAGCAGCCCGCCAGTGTAAATATCATTAGCACGGCGGTTTGCATAAGAAACCGCATGTAGAAATATTATTATCACTGGCGGTGTCTTAAGCAGACCGCCTGTGAAAATGATGTCTCCACATGCGGTTTATTAAGAAAACCGCCAGTGCTGATGACATTATCACTGGCGGTTTTCTTTATCTGCCCGCCAGTGTAAGTTTCCTGTCTTTTTTCAAATTTTCAAACAAAACTGAATTTTAACTGGCGGGCTGCTTAAGAAAACGCCTGTGGAAACATTATTATCACTGGCGGTTTTCTTTAGCAGCTCGCCGGTGGAAATAATATTAGCACTGGCGGTCTGCTTACCATTTCAAACAAAACTGAATTTTATACATCAAAACTGAATTTTATACACAGATCTATTTACAATATATTGTTTACAACACATATTTTTCTGTTTACAACTATAAATTTTCAATCAATCAAAACTTAATTAAATTCAATACATTCTATACATCAAAACTGAACATATAAGTTTTCACCTATGCTCTAGCTAGTAACTATCTCGTTTAAGAGATAGTCTACTAACTTCTGTTAATATTCTAAACTCTGGCATAGCTAATGTACTGGAAGCGTCGTGATATTTCCCTTCAGCTGGAATGGCCTCTTTTAATATGAATGTGCATAGGTCTTCAACTATACCATACAATGCAGCTTCGGTCAAGTTCTCCGGATTTCCTTTTTGAAATTCCTGTAAAGGAAGCTTATAAACATCATCTATTCACATTTGCATCGTTAATTTACAAATACAAACATGACTATTACTAATAATACCTTGCTAGGGTTTGTGATGTATCGTCCGTTCATTCTCATAAACTCGCACGCATAGAACCCACATAGGACCGATCCTTGTGGTTGCTTGTGGCACTACATACATAACAGGAGAGATTGGTTATTTAGTTGCAACATTGTGTATGATATGTATTCATAAATTCACATACTTACCGGCCAGTGATGGATGTCTAGTGGAACACATTTTTTGGTCTTGTCGTACTTTCCACCTTTAAACTTATAGAACCTAAATGCTCTGTGATCTCAAGTAGAATCTCCATGTTATTTCAAAATTTTCTCAACGATATAAGTATGCATGCATGCATAGAAAAGACTTACTGCTCTAAGATACTAAGGAATTTTGCATAGGTTGAAGGGTCATAGTTCAAGGAGTCGAGCACCAGCACCTTTCCAACCTTAGGATAAATGAGGAAGCATATCCAGTGGTCCCTGTATGAATCAAATTAATTTGTGATGCATGTGTATTGAAATTATTATTTTTTATGCAAAATCACACTTACTTAAAGTTGTAGGGGGCCATTATAGCTTCCCTGTCTTGAAATTTAAGCATTGCATTTGCTATATAGGTGGTGTATCTTGCTTCAAAATTATTCTTCATACTATTTATGCAATGCTCAACTTCTTCGTCCGTCTTTCCCTTTAACTCTTCATTGTCTTTGTCGATTCTGAAAGTGTGGCTTTCCTCACATATCAGTATTGGGTTCAGATACCCAATCCTTTTACCGGCATTAGCATCGGGCTTGGTACCGTACAAGATCTCTTGTTGGTCATGTTGCATTCTACAAGTCACACATGTGTGTGTTAGATATTGAAAATTAATAACACATAGATGTGGAAATATGAGCGACACTTACAGTGCAAACAGAGTCACAAGTTGCACGTCGAGTTTCTGAAGGTTCATCATTAACCACATATCCTCGAATGCAAGAAAGGCCTTTTGGTCCGAACCAATAAAAGCATGGTCTGGTATATGCACACTAATGGCGTCAATGCCAACTGATGATGCACGCATGTACCAGTCATGCAACCTTTTAATACCAGCAGGGACCTTCCTCAGTTTCTCAAGAGTTAGTAGAGGTCTGGCCGGCACATAATGTTTAGGCACATTTATATAATCTGCCTTAGTTGGGATCTTTATCTTTGCGGCCATTGCCTTAGCCTTTTCTGTAGACTCCTCGTGCTCCGCCAAATCAACAGTACGTGACGTGAGGTCCCGTCCAATCCCTTTCAAAAATCGAGTTGTGCCAGCAGTAGTAGCTTTACTCTTCTTTTTCTCGAATGTGGACACCAATTTTGGTAGAGGGAATTTAGATTTCTTTGATTGTCGTGAATCCCTTGATGGCTGTGGAGAAGGTGGTGGTGTCCTAAATGTTGATGCTTGTGGCGGAGACGATGGATTAGAAAGAGGATGAGGAGCAGCATGGGAGATTATGGAGGTGATGATGGATGTAAAGGTACTAAAGTTTGAGGAGGCGGAGATGGTTGGGGATGAGATGACAACGGCGTTGGTGGATCAACCAATTCGACATCCCTTTAAGGCCAAAGGATGAAATTTTTGATGGCTTGTCCAAGTGTCTCGATTCCTTCAGGCCCAGGGATGTCTAGCATGTCGTCCTCAGATCCTTGGACGACCAACGTCACTTCTACCCTGCAATAATCATCTGGTATGTCGCTTCCATGAAACTTACTTCCTGGGATCACAATGTCTGTTCCTACTTTCTTCATGCGATTATTGTTAATACCATATCTTATAACCAGTGTGCACGTCACTAGCCTTGTTATGTCATCAACTGGATAACAGACCTTATTTCTCGTTGACGCGACATAGCTTGGGACGGTTGTACAATCGATGCAAGCCGGCGGTTGAGCTGCTGGAATTATTTGCAGCTGTGGAGTGGTCATCTGTTGAACAGACATCACACTTGCCAACTGCTGCATCAATTCTGGTGGAGGATTTGATAGCATTTGAGACATCAAGTCTTTGAACTCTTTCTTTGCTTGCTGCTTAAAATAATCCGACAACTCTTCTTTGTATCGATCACGTTTCTTGTACAAACCTTCCCACTGTGGTCCGAATCCTTCCTTCCATCCTTCCTTAGACGAGATTCCTCGTACACGGCCTGGATGCTCAAGGTTAACGAGACCAGCCGTTAGGATGTCTCTCTCCCTTTGTGGCTTAAATGATCCTTGGCTCTGCTTAGCTGCCATTGCATATATGTTTTTCGCAACTTCTTTGACATTTGGATCATCAAAAGATACACCAGCCTCAGTTTCCCTGGGTTTTCTAGCACGGATCCAATTTGTTGTCCTTTCACCAAGTTGCTCGGAAAGCGTCGGCAACCCTGCAGTCTTCTTCTCGGCGTCTTCTTGTCTCCATTTAGAAACTTGACGCTTGTAACCACCTGTGCCTAAGTGGTGGTGGTACTTGTTCTTCTTAGATAGTTCTGAATTTGCCTCGCTTAGAGATATGAATTCAGGGCTGCTCCTCTGCTCTAGAAATACTGCCCACTGACCTTCTGAGATTTTATATTTTTTTGTCGGGTCTAGGCCTTTCTTTGCAAATTTTGTATTCATCTCAGACCTCCTATTTCGAAAATTGATTGCAAGCTGCTTCATCGTGTATTCCTTCACGAGTTCTTCTGAACCCCGAGGTAGAACAAACCTCGTTAATAGCTTATTCCATATTTGATTCTTGACATCATCTGACACATCTTTCCAATGTCGGATTGTGATGTCAAGATTATCCCTAACTAAGAACCCAAGTGCATTCTGGAACTTAGGGAGTGCCTCTTCTGGAGCTAGGGGTTGACCTTTCGGGCTCACATCTAAGATTTTATATGTTTTGTCAGGAAACTTGTTCAATCCCCTATCACCTCTTTTCCAGTCGCTCTGTGTCCTTTTCCTTGACCTCTCGGTGGTTGTATCGGTCGGTACCGGTGCGTCTTCGTCTTGGTTCAGCCCCGGTGCATCTTGGTAATGTGCCACGGCTTCATCAAGTATCACACAATATTGAGACAAGACCTCCTATTCATGTGTAATAGACATTGTGAAATCAACTAATTAGGTATACACATACGAAACTAAAGATGTGTACTTTACCTCACATTCTTGTGGATCATAATCCGGGTCACGATGCAATTGACGCCGAGCGGCCCGATCTATGCTAGGACAAGGGTCGGTAGGCGTTTCATATCCTTCATCACTTGAATGTTCTTGAGAAACACCCTTGTTCATGTGGTCGGGCATTAATCCTTGGTCCTTGTTTATAGAACTCATTGAGCTATATATATAAAAAAGATTGCAACAAAGATTCAAAAAATTAAACACACAGTTTGGAACAGAATATTAGAACACAATATATATATATATATTCACACTAGGTTCTTACATAATACGCAGTACATCATACTAAGTTCTTAGATATATAGTATGTCATCCATCATACTAAGATTAGGAACATATATCGTAATTTCTACTCGTCGTCGTCGTCCATCGGTGCCGTCCAATCGATCTCATCTTCATCGTCGGAGAGGATGATGACTGGCGCTACCGGCTCCAGATGCACGGGCACGGAGACAATCTCACATGCATTCGTCGAAGCCGAGGAGCCCACAATGGCGCGTTGACGGCGGCGGTGACGCTTCGAGAGAACTCTTGAGGCGCACACGAAAATACGGCGTACGACTTCTTGATGATTGAGCCTCGCTGGCGACGGAGCACGAGGTGGCGGCGATGCACGAGCCACACCGTTGCTAGCCGCTCCACTAGTGTACGTGCCTTGAGCCGCGCTGCGATGGCATCCGCTGGGTCCATTTTGAGGCTGCGTCGACGATGGAAAAGACTAGATTGAACTATATATATACTGCAGGCTAGCGGCGGCTACGAAAGCAAGTACGCCCTAGGGTTTACTAACCGGCGCGACGATGCTTAGGGTTTACGACCACGACTGGCGCGGCAGATGACGGCGGCGGCGGTGGCAGAGGCGAAAGGGAAAGAGCAAATAAAGGGAAAGAGTAAAAACCTGAAGGTGGCGCGAGGGCGCGGGGACGGCGTGGAGGATCGCCGGCGAAAAAACCCTCGGGGACTAAATCGAACAGTCTGACAGCGTGATGAGATGAACTGGCTCCAGGGGACTTGTAAATTTTTCGATCGCCCGCTCGCCACTAGTTATAAAGGCTCATTTTGTACTGCGGGTTGTCTTAGAGAACCGCCAGTATAGATTGTTTTCCACTGGCGGTTTTGTTAGAGAACCGCCAGTATAAAATATTTACAATGGATTTTCTTTGTGCATTATTACATAAGTATCTATTGGTCACTTGTTGTTAAATGCTATGAGTTAAGAACCACAAATGTTAATGGTTAAAGACCTTTATCCTTCGAAACATTATCTCCCTTAGGATATAATGATCTCCAGACGAAGGTTATGAATGACAAACCTTCATCATCTCAATATGTAATGAAAAGCAGAGGGACATATGAGACATATAAAGAACATGAATAACCATATCCAATCATTAGATTATCGATGTTCTCATCTATTTATAGGCACAGGACGTAGCCTGGTAAAATTACATTCATGTCCTTGACATTTACTATTGGCTAAAGGGTAATCTGTCGAGGACTAAGCAGTCTTTTCCCCTTATGTTGGTTTCATTCTCCATCACCGTCTTTGTGCTAAGCCGAAGCTTCTCCATCCACAGCTTCGGAACTGATTCATCGTTCTTCCAGATCGTGCCTCATACCATGCACACCTTCATCTCAAAGCCAAAACTTCCTGTGACAGTATATCATAGGACATTGAAGAAATATATATTGATCTCAACAGTATCTTTAATATCTTTTACGACAACATTATAGGACATTCAAGAAATATATATATTGATCTCAAACTTGTAGTAGACATGGTCCTAACAATAATTAATTACAAGACAAGTTTATAATCTAGGGAGCTATTATTCTGCCTTGTCCATCGTGGTGGACCCAGGGCAACATTTTACGTGGGATGCTTCGCTCAACGTTCCTTATCTTGGTTGGATGGTCTATGAAAAGAGACATGCCATTGAATTGGTTAAAATCCTCCATATCAGATACACCATCAACTCCTATAGCTTGATGTTTTCCAGGAAAAACTACATGCTTCAATTTGTCTGTGCTTTTCTTCTCGTTGTCAGGGATGATCTGTTCAGCATAGAAGACCTGTGCAGCACGATTAGCAAGGATCCATGGGTCATCTTTGTAACCTACCTTATTTAGATCCAGAACTCGCACCCCATATTTGTCTATCGTGACATGTTTGTCTTCAACCCATTGACATCGGAAAATTGAGATATTAAATGTACCATAGTCTAGTTCCCATATGTCCTCAATAAAGCCAAAATATGTAATAGTATGACCAGTTTCATCGTCTATGGCCTCGCATCGAACACCGCTGTTTTATGATATGCTTCTTTTGTCCTTGGACTTGGTACAAAATGTAAATCCACTAATGTCATATGTTTGTCATGTCGTGACCTGCCGTGATTGTCCCGATGCCAACCCCTTAATGGTTTGTTCTTCTATTGTATCTTCATGTGGAATGTCCTTCACAATTATCCATGTGTTGAACCGCAGCTTATGTCGCTTCATTACCCAATCATCTGTTTGCCCAGGATTTTGCTCGCGAAGCTCATTGATGTGTTGTTGGATAAATGGCTCCATTATCTCTAGCTGATGTAGGATGTTGTGATGTGCCTCAAGTACTGTATTATAATTCGGTGGGATGAAGGATTTTCGTCCCATCCTACCGCTTCCATACAGTCTACCCTCGTGTCGTGACGGAGGCAGACCTATTGCAACCTGGTCTTTTAGTATACTATTGCAAAATGGTCCTCCCGACTCAATGGCCTCTTCGGTACAGTACCCCTCTATCATGGATGCCACAGGACGAGCACGGGTTGATACATAACCATTCAGTATTGACATGAAACGCTCGTACGTCCACATTTCGTGCAAGTACATAGGACCCACTGCCTCTATTTGTGGTACCAAGTGCACCACAAGGTGCACCATAATATCAAAGAACGATGGAGGAAAACACATCTCAAACTGTGATATTGTCTCCACTGTGAATTCCTGAAGAGATGCTAACTCATCCCGGTCAATTACCTTCTGTGAAGTTGTGATTGCCATCTTTAAAAATAAAGGATTTATAGCCCTGATGGCAATAGGTAAGAATGTAGTTAACATGACATGACAATCATGTGAGTTGTAGTTGGTGACCGTCAGGTCTTTCATTGACACAATACTCCGTATGCTAGAACAGAATCTGGATGGGACTCTCAAATTCTTGAGCCAAACACACATCGCATGTTTCTCATCTACATTAAGATTGTAGCTTGCTGCCGGGAGATGGTTGAGAGCACCTAGAGGGGGGGGGGTGAATAGGTGATCCTGTGAAACTTGAAAACTTAAGCCACAAAACTTGGTTAATCGTTAGCACAATAGTTGCCAAGTGGCTAGATAGGAATCCTCAACAAAATACAACAACCAACAAAGATCAATCACAGAGATGACACGGTGGTTATCCCGTGGTTCGGCCAAGACCAACGCTTGCCTACTCCACGTTGTGGCGTCCCAACGGACGAGGGTTGCAATCAACCCCTCTCAAGCGGTCCAAAGACCCACTTGAATACCACGGTGTTTTGCTTTGCTTATCTTTATCCCACTTGCGAGGAATCTCCACAAATTGGAGTCTCTCGCCCTTACACTTAAAGTTCACAAAGAAATACGGAGTAAGGGAGGGAAGCAACACACACAAATCCACAGCAAAATGCGCACACACACGGCCAAGAATCGAGCTCAAAAGACTATCTCAAAGTTCTCACTAGAACGGAGCTCGAATCACTGAGAATGACAAACGAATGCGCAAAGACTAAGTGTGGATGATCAAGAATGCTCTAAGGTTGCTTGGTGTACTCCTCCATGCGCCTAGGGGTCCCTTTTATAGCCCCAAGGCAGCTAGGAGCCGTTGAGAGCAATTCTGGAAGGCTGATCTTGCCTTCTGTCATCGGGCGCACCGGACAGTCCGGTGCACACCGGACACTGTCCGGTGCCCGATCTCCTTCCTAAAATGGCGCAGCCGACCGTTGCCCGCCAGAGAGCCGTTGGCGCACCGGACATGTCCGGTGCACACCGGACATGTCCGGTGCACACCGGACAGTCCGGTGCCCCCTTCTAGCCGTTGGCTCGGCCACGTGTCACGCGCAGATCGCGCGGCCGACCGTTGGCTCACCGGACAGTCCGGTGCACACCGGACAGTCCGGTGAATTTTAGCCGTACGCCGTCGGCGAATTCCTGAGAGCACCGAGTTCACGCCGAGTCAGCCTGGCACACCGGACACTGTCCGGTGCACCACCGGACAGTCCGGTGACCCACCGGACAGTCCGGTGCTCTCAGACTCAGCAGATTCTTGACTGCTCGAGCCAAGACATTTCCAATTGGATTTTTCCTGTTTCCAGCACTTAGACACAATACATTAGTCCATAAAACAATGTACTAAGTCTGAGAAGCATACCTTAATTCTTGATTTGTACTTTGTCCACCTTTTTACACTTAGGCACTTGTGTTGGACACTAAATCACCAAAACACTTAGAAATGGCCCAAAGGCACATTTCCCTTTCAATCTCCCCCTTTTTGGTGATTTATGCCAACACAACATAAAGCAAGTAGAACAAGTACAAAATCAAATAAGAACTCAAAATTGTTTTGATTCAATTTTGGCATATATGGATCATCCTTTGCCACCACTTGGTTTGTTTTTGCAAATCAAACTCAAATCTCTGTCTCTAAGTCAAACACACATGTTGAAGCATAAAGAGAGTCATTCCAAAAGAGATTGATTAAAGATTTCAAAAAACTCCCCCTTTTCCCATAATCAACACTTCTCCCCACAAGAAGCCAACTTTTGACAAGAGAGACAACAAAAGAGTTTTGACAAACCAAAAGCTCTATTCTACTGTTTTCAAAATCTCTCAAGTGGTAGTTGATCCATTTATCGCTTTGGCCTTTATTTTCTCCCCCTTTGGCATCAAGCACCAAAACGGGATCAATCTTGGCCCTATAACCCCATTGCCTCACCAAAATCTTCAATTAAGAGCAAATAGGCAATAAGAGTTTAAAGATGAACTTGGAATAAGTTACCCTCTCATCGGAGTGCAGTGGAAGTCTTTCACGGTCCAAGTCCACCTTTCCCTTTCAAACTTTCTTTGAGACTAAAGCAATCAAACTCAAGCATATGGTTAGTCTCAAAGGGTCAAGTTGTAACACATCTCCCCCTAAAACTGTGCATCACTTTGCAACGGACTTGTGAGGTCCAGGGAGTGTTTGTACAACTTGAGCACCATACTAAACAACAAAATGCAAAAAGGAACATGATCAAAGGCATAAACACATGTATGCTATAAATCAATCCAGGTTCCGCGAATCTAAGACGTTTAGCTCACTACGCAGCCTGCAAAAGGTCTTCTCATCTAGAGGCTTGGTAAAGATATCGGCTAGCTGGTTCTCGGTGCTAACATGAAACACTTCGATATCTCCCTTTTGCTGGTGGTCTCTCAAAAAGTGATGCCGGATGTCTATGTGCTTTGTGCGGCTGTGTTCAACAGGATTTTCCGCCATGCGGATAGCACTCTCATTATCACATAGGAGTGGGACTTTGCTCAGATTGTAGCCAAAGTCCCGGAGGGTTTGCCTCATCCAAAGTAGTTGCGCGCAACACTGTCCTGCGGCAACATACTCGGCCTCAGCGGTGGATAGGGCAACAGAGGTTTGTTTCTTAGAGTTCCACGACACCAGGGACCTTCCTAAGAATTGGCACGTCCCTGATGTACTCTTCCTATCGACCTTACATCCAGCATAGTCGGTATCTGAGTATCCAACCAAGTCAAAGGTAGACCCTTAAGGATACCAGAGCCCGAAGCAAGGCGTAGCAACCAAATATCTTAGAATTCGCTTCACCGCCACTAAGTGACATTCCTTAGGATCGGATTGAAATCTAGCACACATGCATACGCTAAGCATAATATCCGGTCTACTAGCACATAAATAAAGTAGAGACCCTATCATTGACTGGTATGCTTTTTGATCAACGGACTTACCTCCTTTGTTGAGGTCGGTGAGTCCGTCGGTTCCCATCGGAGTCTTTGCGGGCTTGGCGTCCTTCATCCCAAACCGCTTTAGCAGATCTTGCGTGTACTTCGTTTGGGAGATGAAGGTGCCGTCCTTGAGTTGCTTCACTTGGAACCCAAGGAAATAGTTCAACTCGCCCATCATCGACATCTCGAATTTCTGCGTCATTACCCTGCTAAACTCTTCACAAGACTTTTGGTTAGTAGAACCAAATATTATGTCATCGACATAAATTTGGCACACAAACAGATCACCATCACATGTCTTAGTAAAGAGAGTTGGATCGGCTTTCCCAACCTTGAAAGCATTAACAATTAGAAAGTCTCTAAGGCATTCATACCATGCTCTTGGGGCTTGCTTAAGTCCATAGAGCGCCTTAGAGAGCTTACACACGTGGTCGGGGTACCGTTCATCCTCGAAGCCAGGGGGTTGCTCTACGTACACCTCCTCTTTGATCGGCCCGTTGAGGAAAGCGCTCTTCACATCCATTTGGTACAACCTGAAAGAATGGTGAGCAGCATATGCTAGCAAGATACGAATTGATTCTAGCCTAGCCACAGGAGCAAAAGTCTCCTCAAAGTCCAAACCTGCGACTTGGGCATAACCTTTTGCCACAAGTCTAGCCTTGTTCCTTGTCACCACCCCGTGCTCGTCTTGTTTGTTGCGGAACACCCACTTGGTTCCCACAACATTTTGCTTGGGACAAGGCACCAGTGTCCAAACTTCATTGCGCTTGAAATTGTTGAGCTCCTCCTGCATGGCCACCACCCAGTCCGGATCTAGCAAGGCCTCCTCTACCCTGAAAGGCTCAATAGAAGAGACAAAGGAGTAATGCTCACAAAAATTAACTAATCGAGATCGAGTTGTTACTCCCTTGCTAATATCACCCAGAATTTGATCGACGGGATGATTCCTTTGAATCATCGCTCGAACTTGGGTTGGAGGTGCCGGTTGCGCTTCTTCCTCCATCACATGATCATCTTGTGCTCCCCCTTGATCACACGCCTCCTGTTGATGAACCTGTTCATCGTCTTGAGTTGGGGGATGCACCGTTGTTGAGGAAGAAGGTTGATCTCGTTCATCTTGTTCCTGTGGCCGCACTTCTCCAATCGCCATGGTTCGTATAGCGGCCGTCGGAACATCTTCTTCATCTACATCATCACAATCAACAACTTGCTCTCTTGGAGAGCCATTAGTCTCATCAAATACAACGTCGCTAGAGACTTCAACCAAACCCGATGATTTGTTGAAGACTCTATACGCCTTTGTATTTGAGTCATAACCTAACAAAAACCCTTCTACAGCTTTGGGAGCAAACTTAGAATTTCTACCCTTCTTCACTAGAATGTAGCATTTGCTCCCAAATACACGAAAGTAAGATACATTGGGTTTGTTACCGGTTAGAAGCTCATACGACGTCTTCTTGAGGAGGCGGTGAAGGTAGACCCTGTTGATGGCGTGACAAGCCGTGTTCACGGCTTCCGACCAAAAGCACTCGGGGGTCTTGAACTCTCCAAGCATTGTCCTCGCCATATCAATGAGTGTCCTGTTCTTCCTCTCTACCACACCATTTTGCTGTGGTGTGTAGGGAGCGGAGAACTCGTGCTTGATCCCCTCCTCCTCAAGAAACTCCTCCACTTGAAGGTTCTTGAACTCGGACCCGTTGTCGCTCCTGATCTTCTTCACTTTGAGCTCAAACTCATTTTGAGCTCTCCTGAGGAAGCGCTTGAGGGTCCCTTGGGTTTCAGACTTATCCTGCAAAAAGAACACCCAAGTGAAGCGAGAAAAGTCATCAACAATAACTAGACCATACTTACTTCCTTTTATACTCAGATAGGCGACGGGTCCGAAGAGGTCCATATGTAGCAGCTCCAGGGGTCTTGATGTTGTCATCACATTTTTGGTGTGATGAGATCCTCCTACCTGTTTCCCTGCTTGACAAGCTGCACAAGGTCTATCTTTTTCGAAATGAACATTGGTTAGACCTATCACGTGTTCTCCCTTTAGAAGCTTGTGGAGGTTCTTCATCCCCACATGTGCCAAGCGGCGATGCCACAGCCAGCCCATGCAAGTCTTAGCCATTAAGCATGTATCTAGACCGGCTTCTTCTTTTGCAAAATCGACTAAGTAAAGCTTGCCGTCTAGTACACCCTTAAAAGCTAGTGAACCATCACATCTTCTAAAGACAGACACATCTACATTTGTAAACAAACAGTTATATCCCATATTGCATAATTGACTAACAGATAGCAAATTATATCCAAGCGACTCTACTAAAAACACATTAGAAATAGAATGCTCATTGGAGATTGCAATTTTACCTAATCCCTTTACCTTGCCTTGATTCCCATCACCGAATATAATTGAATCTTGGGAATCCTTATTCTTGACGTAGGAGGTGAACATCTTCTTCTCCCCCGTCATATGGTTTGTGCATCCGCTGTCGATAATCCAGCTTGAACCCCCGGATGCATAAACCTGCAAGGCAAATTTAGGCTTGGGACTTAGGTACCCAACTCTTGTTGGGTCCTACAAGGTTAGTCACAATTTCCTTAGGGATCCAAATGCAAGTTTTATCACCCTTGCATTTTGCCCCTAACTTCCTAGCAATCACCTTTCTATCCTTTCTACAAATTGCAAAGGAAGCATTCAAAGCATGATATATTGTAGAAGGCTCATTAACTTTCCTAGGAACATTAACAACATTTCTCCTAGGCATATTATGAACAACATTTCTCCTACCAACATTTCTATCATGCACATAAGAAGAACTAGACGCAAACATGGCATGAGAATCAAAGACATTATATGCATTACAACTCCTATACACATTTCTAGTATGTCTCCTATCATGATACATAAAAGCATGGTTCTTTTTAGCACTACCAGCCATAGGGGCCTTCCCTTTCTCCTTGGCGGGAATGGGAGCCTTATGGCTTGTTAAGTTCTTGGCTTCCCTCTTGAAGCCAAGTCCATCCTTAATTGAGGGATGTCTACCAATTGTGTAGGCATCTCTTGCAAATTTTAGCTTATCAAAATTACTCTTGCTAGTCTTAAGTTGGGCATTAAGACTAGCTACTTCATCATTTAATTTAGAAATGCACTCTAGGTGTTCACTACAAGCATCAACATTAAAGTCTTTACACCTAGTGCAAATCACAACATGTTCTACACAAGATGTTAATTTACTAGATTTTTCTAGCTTAGCATTTAAATCATCATTTATGCTCTTTAAGCTAGAAATTGTCTCATGGCAAGAAGATAATTCACAAGAAAGCATTTCATTTCTCTTAACTTCTAAAGCATGAGATTTTTGTGCTTCTACAAATTTATCATGCTCTTCATAAAGAAGATCCTCTTGTTTTTCTAGTAATCTATTCTTGTCATTCAAAGCATCAATCAACTCATTAATCTTATTAATCTTAGATCTATCTAGTCCCTTGAATAAGCATGAGTAATCTATCTCATCATCATCACTAGACTCATCCTCACTTGAAGAAGCATAGGTACTAGTATCATGAGTGCTTACTTTCTTCTCCCTTGCCATGAGGCAAGTGTGATGCTCGTTGGGGAAGAGAGATGACTTGTTGAAGGCGGTGGCGGCGAGTCCTTCATTGTCGGAGTCGGAGGAGGAGCAATCCGAATCCCACTCCTTTCCGATATGTGCCTCGCCCTTGGCCTTCTTGTAATGCTTCTTCTTCTCCCTTTTGTTCCCCTTTTCCTGGTCACTTTCATTATCGGGACAGTTAGCAATGAGATGACCAATCTTACCACATTTGAAGCACGAGCGCTTCTCCTTTGTCTTGGTCTTGCTTGGCTGTCCCTTGCGACCTTTAAGCGCCGTCTTGAAGCGCTTAATGATGAGGGCCATCTCCTCATTGTTTAGCACGGCTGCCTCAACTTGCGCCACCTTGCTCGGTAGCGTCTCCTTGCTCCTTGTTGCCTTGAGAGCAATAGGTTGAGACTCATGACTAGGACCGTTCAACGCGTCGTCCACGTATCTCGCCTCCTTGATCATCATTCGCCCGCTTACGAACTTCCCAAGAACTTCTTCGGGCGACATCTTGGTGTACCTAGGATTTTCACGAATATTGTTCACCAAATGAGGATCAAGAACGGTAAATGACCTTAGCATTAGGCGGACGACGTCGTGGTCCGTCCATCGCGTGCTCCCGTAGCTCCTTATTTTATTGATAAGGGTCTTGAGCCGGTTGTATGTTTGTGTTGGCTCCTCGCCCCTTATCATCGCGAACCGTCCAAGCTCGCCCTCCACCAACTCCATTTTGGTGAGCAAGGTGACGTCGTTTCCCTCATGAGAGATCTTGAGGGTGTCCCAGATCTGCTTGGCATTGTCCAAGCCGCTCACCTTGTGATACTCGTCCCTGCACAAAGAAGCTAGCAACACAGTAGTAGCTTGTGCATTTTTATGAATCTGTTCATTAATAAACACAGGGCTATCTGAGCTATCAAATTTCATTCCACTTTCCACAATCTCCCAAATGCTTGGATGGAGAGAAAACAGGTGAGTACGCATTTTGTGGCTCCAAAATCCGTAATCCTCTCCATCAAAGTGAGGGGGCTTGCCGAGTGGAATGGGGAGCAATTGAGCATTTGAACTATGCGGGATGCGCGAATAATCGAAAGAAAAGTTTGAGTTAACCGTCTTTCGTCTATCGTAGTCGTCGTCGTCCTTTTGGGAGGAGGAAGATTCGTCGCTGTCGTAGTAGACAATTTCCTTGATGCGCCTTGTCTTCTTCTTCCTCCCGTCTTTTCTTTTGTGGCCCGAGCCTGAGTCGGTGGGCTTGTCATCATTGGACTCGTTGACGAAGGACTCCTTCTCCTTGTCGTTGATCACCATCCCCTTGCCTTTAGGATCCATCTCTTCGGGCGGTTAGTCCCTTCTTGAAGAGAACGGCTCCGATACCAATTGAGAGCACCTAGAGGGGGGGGATGAATAGGTGATCCTGTGAAACTTGAAAACTTAAGCCACAAAACTTGGTTAATCGTTAGCACAATAGTTGCCAAGTGGCTAGATAGGAATCCTCAACAAAATACAATAACCAACAAAGATCAATCACAGAGATGACACGGTGGTTATCCCGTGGTTCGGCCAAGACCAACGCTTGCCTACTCCACGTTGTGGCGTCCCAACGGACGAGGGTTGCAATCAACCCCTCTCAAGCGGTCCAAAGACCCACTTGAATACCATGGTGTTTTGCTTTGCTTATCTTTATCCCACTTGCGAGGAATCTCCACAAATTGGAGTCTCTCGCCCTTACACTTAAAGTTCACAAAGAAATACGGAGTAAGGGAGGGAAGCAACACACACAAATCCACAGCAAAATGCGCACACACACGGCCAAGAATCGAGCTCAAAAGACTATCTCAAAGTTCTCACTAGAACGGAGCTCGAATCACTGAGAATGACAAACGAATGCGCAAAGACTGAGTGTGGATGATCAAGAATGCTCTAAGGTTGCTTGGTGTACTCCTCCATGCGCCTAGCGGTCCCTTTTATAGCCCCAAGGCAGCTAGGAGCCGTTGAGAGCAATTCTGGAAGGCTGATCTTGCCTTCTGTCATCGGGCGCACCGGACAGTCCGGTGCACACCGGACACTGTCCGGTGCCCGATCTCCTTCCTAAAATGGCGCAGCCGACCGTTGCCCGCCAGAGAGCCGTTGGCGCACCGGACATGTCCGGTGCACACCGGACAGTCCGGTGCCCCCTTCTAGCCGTTGGCTCGGCCACGTGTCACGCGCAGATCACGCGGCCGACCGTTGGCCCGGCCGACCGTTGGCTCACCGGACAGTCCGGTGCACACCGGACAGTCCGGTGAATTTTAGCCGTACGCCGTCGGCGAATTCCCGAGAGCGCCGAGTTCACGCCGAGTCAGCCTGGCACACCGGACAGTCCGGTGCTCCCAGACTCAGCAGATTCTTGACTGCTCGAGCCAAGACATTTCCAATTGGATTTTTCCTGTTTCCAGCACTTAGACACAATACATTAGTCCATAAAACAATGTACTAAGTCTGAGAAGCATACCTTAATTCTTGATTTGTACTTTGTCCACCTTTTTACACTTAGGCACTTGTGTTGGACACTAAATCACCAAAACACTTAGAAATGGCCCAAAGGCACATTTCCCTTTCAATGGTACTTCCCATTTTCTTGAAGAACAGGATGTAATTCTTTTTTTATGCCTAAATTTACCATGTCCACGCGTGAATTGAGCCCTTCTTTTGTTTTTCCCTTTATGTCTAGCAAGGTGCCAATTATGCTTTCAAAAACGTTTTTCTGAACGTGCATACCATCGATTGCATGTCGCACATCAAACTCTTTCCAATAAGGCAAGTACTTGAAGAAAATAGACTTCTTTTTGAATATAGCCCCAAAGCTGGTTTGGCATCGTTCCTTGTTTTCCCATCTTTTGTCTTCTTCCCGAAAACAAAGTTGATATTCTTGACTATTTCAAAAACTCTATGACCTCTATTATTACCCAATGGAGTAGTAGAATGCAGTTCACCATTATTATCGAAGTACTTATCCATCTTTCGCATGCGGTACCTGTGTCCTTCCAATAAAAATCGTTTGTGCCTCATGTACACTATCTTCTTAGATGTAGCAAGGGACACATTAGCAGTTTCATCAATACATACTGTGCAACCAACCTTTCCCTTGAACTGGCCTGATAATATGAAGAGAGCAGGGTAATCGTTGATTGTAACAAAAATAATTGCTCTTAGTGTGAACGAATCTTTACGATACTCATCCAACATTTGAACACCTGTTTCCCACAGTATTTTCATATCCTCCATTAAGGGCTCCAAAAATACATCCATATCAACTCCAGGTTGTGTAGGTCCAGAAATAAGAATGGTTAACAAAATGTACTTTCGTTTCTGCATCAACCATGGAGGAAGGTTGTATATGGTGACGATCACCGGCCATGTGCTATGCTTACTGATCCTCTCAGCAAATGGATTCATTCCATCGGTACTCAGTGTGAACCTAACATTTCTTGGTTCATCGGCAAAGTCTCGATGATTGTCATTGAAATCTTGCCACTGCTTCCCATCGGCTGGATGTCGAAGCTTCCCATCATTTTTGTGCACATCAGAAGCATGCCAGCTCATAAGTTTGGCATCCTCGGGGTTAGCGAACAAACACTTCAATCGATCGACGACGGGGAGGTACCACATCACCAAAGCAGGAATCTTTTTGAGCGCATAATAGTCTACTTCTTCCTTTTCTTTGCTCGTGGATTTTGAAGTCTTCTTTTGGGCTTTCTTTCGCTTCTTGCCCTTAGACACGGATGCAACCCACTCATCCTCTCGATAGTCTTTATTTGTCTTGTACCTACTTGTATTACACTTTGGGCAGCTCTCTAAGTATTTATAATCATCGCCTCGATAAAGGATACAATGATTTCTACACGCGTGGATCTTCTCCACATCCAGAGCGAGCGGACTGATTAGTTTCTTTGCATAGTACGTGTTAGCAGGCACTTTGTTCTCCTTTGGAACATGTCTGCGATGATATTCAAGAACGAGTCAAAGCCAGCATCAAATAGACCATATCTAGCTTTTAACATCAACAGCTTTAACACAGACCGGATCATCGTGAACTCTTTGGTACAAAGGCTCTTCTGCTGCTTTCTTCAGGGACTCCATACCTTTCTTGAAGAACATCGATGGATCCGTATGACGACGCAACATTGCCTCTAACAATTATGCATCTTCCTCATCAATAACATTCGGCAAAACATGAGTTCTATCATGTTCGCTTCCTCCACAGTAACCATGATCAGTAACATTTGGCATTACATGTTCGCTCTGTGGAAGAGGTGGGTGTGTCCCGTGAATAAACTGAAATCTTTCGTCCTCAGCGGCTAGTCGTATAAGGCGCACTACCCTCTCCAGGCTTTGTCCAAACTGTGTAATCCTTCACAAATCCTCGACATACCAGATGAGATATGATTTGGTTTGTGTCATCAAATACAACAACATTTTTGCAGTCCATGCATGGACAATATATGTGATTTGTCTTTGTTCTCCAAGCATGTTCCGTAGCGACATCAATAAACCTATGGACCTCGGATATGTATGACGGATCTAGCCTTGATAAGTTATACATCCACGATGTCCTCTCCATCACTACTTGTAAAAAGTAACAGAAAATTAAACACACCATAACACTTGTAAATTGGCAAGAGAAAAAAGCTAACATTTCCTATCAACCAAGGAACGACGCATATGTATGACGGATTAAGTGCACATGATGCACGATGCACATCGATTCAGTTCTAGAGACGTTAGATCTGAGATGGATAGTGGTGATTTAATATGTGCACCATGTGCACAAAGCTTTCATGTGCACTTATGTCCAAATCTAACATAAGCCGAACGTACGCGGCTACACACTTCTCTCTCACATGGTATAAAAGCATAGATACAAAATTTGGCTAAAATGGTAAATAATATGAACAAAAATTGACAATGAAACATAAAACCAACCTTTCTTAGCAACCTTCCTCCAAAAAATGAAGATCAAAACCTCGACCCTTGTATTTTATATAATCTGGACCTCCAAAATCGCCTCCAATGGAAGTTGGCTGCGAGCTAGCTATTCCTGTCGGGGGTGGGGGTATTTATAATACAAATTTCACGGGTGGCTTGCTTAAGAAACCGTCAGTGAAAAACATAGCACTAACGGTAGTCTTACAAACCACCAGTGGAAATCTTCTTTCCACTGGCGGCACCTTAACTCAGCCGCCTGTGGAGACCGTTTCATGTTGAACAATTGTGTCTTTTCAACTATCCCTGTAGCCTTAACTCAGTCGCGTGTGGAGACCATTTCATGTTGAACAGTTGTGTCTTTTCAACTGTCCCTATCCCTGTAGAATTGAAACGGCAATCGTCGAACACGAAGCGGCGACTTTTGACTCCTCTTTGCTCCTCAAAGTTCGAGTAAACGTCGATTCAGTTCTCGATTTGAATATTTTTAAATGGTCATCGGCCACATTTCCATTCATTGCAACTCAGAAAAAACAGGCACATTTTCACATTTCCATTCATCGCCTAGCTTTACCCATGTCGACATCACCGTGTGATTCCTCTGCTTCTTTTGTCTCCCATTCTTCTAGCTGTGAACCAACCCCAGAGTGGGATCCTATAGCGGCATATGAAAAACAGGCACCTTTGCACTGGGATGCAGATGGATGGGACTTTGCAGTTGCATCGGAATCCAAGGGCGACCTCACCGACGGGGACGACCTCCAGTTCCTCGTTGACGGGGAGCTGGACTCTGACACCAGCACTGAGTGGTCTTGGGCATATGACAGAGAATCGTTAGATGTGGAGTCCTTGGACAATGATGATGACCCGATGTTTGGACATTGGATGTGCATGGTCTCCTCAGACGACGAAGATGACGAGAACGACGACGACGGCAACAGTGACGAGGATAGCGGTGGCAGTGGCGACGATGACGGCGATGATGATGGCGGGGCAAGCCAATGCGATGAGATGCCTCCCAACAAGCGTCGTCGGCTGCAGCATGATAGCTTATTCTGGTAGGAAAAGTAGTTTGTACTGGATGACAATCCTTTTAAATGAATAAAGCAGTTCTTGTTTACAATGGCGGCTGGCTTAAGGAACCGCCAGTGAAAAAGATTCTGAAATTTTGAAAAAAAGGCAGGAAAACCTATACTGGTGGGCTACTAAAGAAAACCGCTAGTGATAATAATATTTCCACAAGTGGTGTCTTAAGCAGTCCGCCTGTGATATTTCCACAAGCGGTGTCTTAAGCAGTCCGCCTATGAAAAATCATGTTTCCACATACGGTTTCTTAAGCAAACCGCCAGTGCTAATAATATTTACACTGGCAGGCTACTAAAGAAAACCGTCAGTGATAATATTATTTCCACAAGCGGTTTCTTAAGCAAACCGCTAGTGTTAATATTATTTACACTGGCGGGCTACTAAAGAAAACCGCCAGTAATAATAACATTTCCACAAGCGGTGTCTTAAGCAGTCCGCCTGTGAAAAATCATGTTTCTACATGCGGTTTCTTAAGCAAACCGTCAGTGCTAATATTATTTACACTAGCAGGCTACTAAAGAAAACCACCAGTGATAATAATATTTCCACAAGCAGTGTCTTAAGCAGGCCGCCTGTGAAATTCCACATGCGGTTTTTTAAGCAAACCGCCAGTGCTAATATTATTTACATAGGCAGGCAACTAAAGAAAACCGCCAGTGATACTGATGAAGTTGGGACATATATGCGACTCAATGGTTTTTGCCGCTCCAGACGTCCTAGTATATCCTAGCCGCTCCAGTCGTCATTGTCGCTCCAGCCACCGATGTCCCTCTCCTTCGTTGTCGTTGCCGGATCCGCCCTCCCTCCGTCGTCCTAGCCAAAGAGAAGTATGCGGTGGCTCGGTCGTCGACTCTGCACACCGCGCGCCAGACACCAGATCTAGGTGAACTGCTTAGTTCCTCCATTTTACTGTTGCTATCTGCCCTCGTGCCTCCATTTTAATGTATTAAATCACTCTTCTTTTTCGGTGCAGTTCCTGCATAAGTTTGCCCAATCTGGCACATTCATTCACTGATTCTTGTTCCCCGGACAAACCTGCGCGTGACAAGAGAACTGCACCTGTTCAGTACAACCTACGCAAGAAGCGTGCCAAAACCACTTCCACGGTAAGTTCTTTTGTGCATAACTTATCTTGTTTCTTATGTCCTCTGTTTCAGAAATTGTTAAATGTGCCTTTGTATTCATTGACCTACAACAAGTTCTTATCTTGTTTCTTTGACCACGGCAAGTTCTTGTTTCTTTTACTACATGTCCTCTGTTCCAAATAGTTACGTGTATGTGCAACTTGCCCACAGATGAGTTCATCGGACCGTGCCAGTTGGGATCCGATGATAACTAAAATATTCATTGACCTATGCATCAATCAGAAGGACCTTAATAACTTCAATAGCATGGGCTTAACTAAATATGGATGGCAACAAGTGTATCGCAGCTTCAGAGAGCAGACTGGTCTTGATTATGACAACAAAAAACTGCAAAACAAATTGAACTTGCTCCGAAGGTCTTTCCAGCAGTGGCAATACTTGCAGAACCATACTGGGCTTGGCCTTGAACCAAGGACTGGTGATATAGCAGCAGATGATTCGTACTGGGGGACCCAGGAAGGGGTACATTGTTCATGAATTGATTACAAGTTTTTTTATTTTATGGAACAATACTTCTGCACTATGTTCAAACGCATGATCCTAGTCCTCAAGGCAGTCGAGGAAAACCACCACCCTTTCTTGATGAGCTTTACACTTTGTTTGGTCGAACCACACACGACAGGGGCAATTTGATTAGTGTTGGAGGTGTCCGTGAACCCTTGCGAAGCTATGGCAGCCACGGTACTCCTGATGATAGTGTTGGTTGCTCGTCCAAAAGGATCAGAGAAGCCACAGTGAATAGCCCCCCTAAGAAAAAGATGAGTTTGGAAGATCACATTGCTAATATTTCTGATTGCATTAGCATCAGAAACCAGAGAACTCTTAATCGTGGAAACGAAGAAGTTGTCAAAGTTGTGCGACTCTTAAAGGAAGATAGACTTGAAGAAGACTCTGATTTGTACTGCATGGCAAATATTTTGCAAAAATGATATAAATAGGAAGTTTTTTCTTCAACTGACAAGTAAAGAGGGACGCCTCCATTGGATTAGGTTCCAATGGAATCATATTAATAACAAGTAGCTTGTCTGTGTGGTGTTGTAATAATGCTTTGATACACTGTTAAGTTTTCCCGTCTAGTTTTGAATGTGTGTGTTGTAATTACTCTGGTATTATTTGATGTTTGCGGACATATTGTAGTTCAATTTAATTTATGTGCTTGTGCACTTTAGTTTTATAACATACAAGTTAAGTATTGCATTTCTGTTTTGAATGGTTTATAATCAAATTGGTGAGTATTGCATTTCTGTTAAATGTAGGCAACTCCGAGATGAGTAGTGCAGAAGACTCCAGCCATAGCGACACGACAAGTGATGATAGCTCCAACATATTCCAACAAGCTGGTGCAGCGACGGTTCTAGCTGCTTTCGCTTCTAGTTTGTATACTCTTGCTCCTATGATCAATCTTCATACTCCATTGCCGCACGTGACAGGACGACAATGGGTGGAACTTAATATGAGGGACTTCAGGAAGTGTCATGTCAATTTTCATATGACTCCAGATTCTTTTAGAGAATTGCATGATACTTTAGTGAGGTATCATGGGTTAAGGTCAACACAAGAGGTGGAGTCATGTGAAGCATTAGGGATGTTCTTATGGGCATGTGGGACACAACAAGCAACACGATAAATTAGAGACAGATTTGAAAGATCTTTGGCTACCATCCATAGAAAAATGGCTATGGTGGTAGATGCACTGTATAGTTTTGCACAAACCATTATATGTCCAAAGGATCCAACATTTTCTAAAGTGCATAAAAAGCTTAGACCTTATGCCCCTTTCTTTGATGGGTGCATAGGAGCCTTAGATGGCACACACATTCCAGCTCATGTATGTCATGAGTCGAGGCTTGAACACATAAATAGAAAAGGGTGGCCTAGCTACAATGTATTAGCTATAGTGGACATGGATATGCTGTTCACTTTTGTAGGTGCTGGGTTGCCTGGTTCTTGCCATGACATGGCAGTGCTCAGGAGTTGTATGGGAGAAGCGAACTATCCACATCCACCAGCAGGTATGGTGGCATGCATGTTATGTTGGTGTCATTGCATACATGCATTACGATGTAATAAATCTTTTTCTAGGTTTATTTGTTTGTGTACAGGGAGGTTTTATCTAGTGGATGCTGGTTACTCAATTCGCAAAGGTTACTTGCCACCATATCGGAATCAGAGACATCACTTAGAAGATTTTAACCAAACAGGAGTAGAGAGTGTGTAGGAAAAGTTTAAATTCCACCACTCGAGTCTATGTAATGTAGTTGAACGGGCTTTTGGACTACTCAAATCAAGGTGGCATGTGCTACGAGGACTCCCATTTTACGAAAGAAGCATGCAAGTGAAGATTATAATTACTTGTTTTGCTTTGCATAACTATTTGTTGGACCGAGGCCACATAGGAGGATCAGGGAGTAGTTCGCATGGCCAAGCTGATTACGATGTGTTAGATTGGCTGAATGTAAATGCAAGTCTAGAAATGACATTATTGAGAGATTGGATCGCTGCTGGAATATCATTGATGTAGTGTATGTAATGAAGTAGTTAGATGTAATGAAGTAGTTAGTGATATATTGTTTATCTCAGATGTATTGATCACCTCTCTAGTATTGATGCAATGTATTGGGGTACCGATCACTGAGTAATCACGCAATGTATTGGGGTACTGAATCCTCTCTGGTACCGATTATTCATGCAATGTATTGACGGTTCAATAAGTGAACCGCCAGTGTATATGATATTTCCACTAGCGGTGTACTTTATACAGCCGCCAGTGTATATACATCCTTTACACTGACGGTGTACTTTATACAGCCGCCAGTGTATATGATATTTCCACTGGCGGTTTACTTAATAAAGCCGCCAGTGTAAATACATCCTTTACACTGACGGTGTACTTTATACAGCCGCCAGTGTATATGATATTTCCACTGACAGTTTACTTAATAAAGCCACCAGTGTAAATACATCTTTTACAATGACGGTTCTGTTAAGTGAACCGCCAGTGTATATATTTACACCGCCGGTTCATTAAGACGGGCCCGCCTGTTTTTTCACTGGCGTGATGTAACTGAAATCGTCAGTATAAATTTCTGCGTGCCACCACCTTAGAGCTCTTTTGTACTAGTGCCGCCTAGTGTACTCGACAAATGAACTGACAAAAGGGTCCGCTAGTGACCTCTTTACAGAGTGCCACCTAATACGCTCGGCAAAGGACCTGTTAAAGGGGCCCATGGGGTGCTTCTTTGCCGAGTGCCCGTACAGTGGACACTCAGCAAAAAGCGAACTTCGTTACCTGCTGGCGCCGTGACGACGACTTTTCTTTGTCGCCGAGTTTTCTTTTCCGAGTATCACACTCGGGAAAGCCTTCGCCGAGTATTTTCCAGGCTTTGCCGAGTGTTTCGGCAAAGAAGCTGATTCCGATAGTGGTAGCTTGTAATAAACTAGCTTTGAGGCTCGTGAGCAATACACATTCAAAAAATACTGTGTGCAGTTTGATTTTGTACAGTACAGCACACAACTAGGTAGCCATGTCGTTTTCTCTCGTCCTGACTCCTGAAGCTGAATGTGTGTGCAGAAAGGGCCGGGACGGCAGTGGCGTGTCGTCGCCCAGCCCACACCAAGCCGTACGAATTAGGTTAACGAACAAATTGAACCAGCACCTAACTAAAAGCGCCAGAATTCCGAAAGAAATAATCCTGCTGGACGTTTATTCTTTCGTATACTGAAGGGTACGTACCACCACTCGTGAAAACGACGAGTTCCATGCATGTGTCAAAACTGCCCAAATAAACGCACTAATTATTGCAAACATTCCTTTAATTTTTAACTTTCAAAGTGAGCCACTACACCATATCACCATGCATGCATACATGGAAGCTTTGAAACGTACGCAAGGAACATAACGAAAAATATATATATATGACCTTGACGTGTGCAAATTAAATAGCTATAGGCTGTCCAACAAGTGACGTGCAACGAAATCCGTTCTGTTAGCATTTCCATCAAAGCCAAATCGCGATCAATTCCAAGCTAGCAATCCGTAAGCGAATCTTTGAATTTACTCTTTGTTAGGAATAAATTAAGTGAGCTTAGCTCAACTGGTTCTTGCGTAAGAGTTATATATAGTCGTGCACCTAGTAACCACCCAAGGTAATTTTTGGTTGTATGTCCCGCATGGGGGCTGTCAGATAACTATCTTCATCGAGTATTTTTAGGCTTTGTCGAGTGCTTCAGACACTCGGTAAAGAAGTTGTTTCTGGTAGTGAAGGGTACCTAACGATCAGTTCCGACCTTCGACCTAGCAAAAGCATATGGTCGAGAAAATTGTCGGTCTTGGCAACCCACCCACTAGATAAAGCTCCTGTTTTTCAACCTTCATACATCCATCAATGGTCCTCCATCATGCTAGATGCGAAAACGTTAACTTAGTTAAATCAAGCATGGACCATTGGTTATTACGAAGAAATCACGTCCCTGCATCTATAAGAAATGAAGGAATCACGTCCCTACATTTATAAGAAATGATAGGTCCTAAACCCACACAAGAGTGACCGACAGAGCACATATTTATGAAAAGGTATGAGCTTGTACGAATTCAAAATTTCGACAACATAACACGCTATTCTCCATTTGTACTTCTGTAAATGGTGCAATGGAGAATAGTAGGTTATGCTACCAAATTTACTCTTGAGCACACGCCTTGCCATAAATACGAGACATGTCGGTAACTCTGAGACTGTCCAATAAAAAGACAATTCTGGTCAGTCCAAAACGGGTGACACATATAGGTTCCATTTGTTAACACTACGATACATGTGTTTACGCTACAATTGTCAACCTGCATTACATAATAAAATATTATTTCTCATGTTACATAAACCACTAATACAATATATTATACTAAATAACATTATTTCAGGTGATAACTAATATGAAATGACATTTCCGAGGACTTAATAGTTACCCTTAGAAATTACAAATTTAGGTTATCTAAGGACCCTAAATGGACTAAAACAACCTAATTAAAATATATAATCACATTTCGGCCGCCAGAAATAACACACTAAACAATTTTTAATGTACAAATCAATTACTTCTATACAAAATAACTACAATCAATCAACATATACATACAATTCTAAAAAAACATAGTGGTGGCGGTGGCGCGTGGGCAATCACGCAGCACGCGGGCAGTGGGGGGAGGGGTGGTGCCAGCGTAGGTAGCGCGCCGAAGTTAGGGGCACATGGACGGTGTAGGGCACGTGGCTGAGGGCGGTGTCAATGGCACACGGATGAGGGTGCAGGGTCAGGCCACGAGCGCGCTCTGGACAGTGATGTCGGGCCACAGATGGGTGGCGGTATAGAGCCGCGGGCGCGAGCACGGCCGGCGGTGGTGCGAGCAGCAACCTCAGCGCCGCGGGGCAGGCAGCGCGTAGCTGGCAGCGGTGCAGGCACAAGTAGGGGGCGGCGGCCGTCACCGGGCAAGGGCGGGGCCAACGGCGGTGGGCGCGAGTGTGGGAGGGGGGGGGCGTCGGTAGTCTCTTGGACGGGGGCATGGGCAGTTCGCTCGTGAACGAAGAGAGAGAAGGTAATTGTGTGGGCGCGTGGTTCCATATACCCCCGATGATCTAGTCTGGACAGCCATGAGATATAAGCTTATGTCCGACGTCCTGCTTTTCAGCCGTCGGACATAGCCTTATGATTGACGGTCTACACAGATTGTCGGTGATTAACTTCCGACTTCTCCGTCGGTTTCCTGTTGTGTTAATCACGCTACTCGGTTCTTTTTGGTATTCCACTTCTCGGAAATGTTATACGGGAGGGCCCAAAATTGAAAGGGAAAAAAGTCGCCACTCTACAAATTTACCACCTACCGTGCAAAATAGGTTCACACAATCTTCAGCCATTTTTATGTTTCTTTTGAAAAAAGAGGCTAAGTCTACATATAGGACAACTAATATAATGATCAATAACATTGTGCCCAGAAGCTACACACACAAAGCATGAGAAACGAGTAAAAAAGAAGAATAGAAGATGAGCCATAGCAATCATGCAAAGAGAACCTGTCTGTTGGCTTGGCAATGTTAAAGTTTGTTACAAGTGTCAAGCTGAAGTGGCTTGCATAGCTTGCTCCAAGTCTGCAACCAGGAAGTTTCATATGCTAGCTAGATTGATGCATGATGCGTGCGTGCTTATTCATGCCTGACGCTCACACTGAGTCACTTTTGCTGTCGGCAAGAAGCCTTAACGATAACGAACTTTATAGACTGAGTAGTGCCAGCGAATTGCTAGTCAGCTGATTTTGGTAGTAAATATTTTGTCACCTATATTATTTTCTGTTCTAGGACAAAGATTTGAATTCAACTTGAAAACCTGTACTACAATATAGTATACAGTGATAAATACATTTCAAATTTATCTATGGTGTATAACAATTTATACGCAGTAGTGATAAACACGTTAGTCATTTGATTGGATGTTGATCAAACAGATCTAGAGAGAAAGAACTAATGCTAGCTAGCTGCTAGTGAATAGTTAAGAAAAATCATCTGTCAGCAAAAACACACACACACACAAATAATAGACAAAACCTCATGATGGTAAGATGGTTTGATGCCAAGTTACAATGCAATAAGGGCCCGTTTGTTTTGTTGGAATTGAATTCCATTTTAATAATTATAATTTAAACAAAACTAATTAAGTTTATATATTTATATATGTAATATATTTGTATATTATCCTAAATCATATAAGAGAGATAGTTAAATAGTATATTTATGTTATAGAGACGTAAGTAGAAGAGTGTGCTATAAGTTGTACATCGGAAAATTAGCATGTAAATCTATAGATTTCATTTCTATGTCTCACCCCATAAATTTGAGATAGACTTATATCACAACTTTAGAAAGTGGTGGAATGTCATATTCTAAAAAAATAGCCTATTACATTAGTAAGATTCTAATTCCTCGAAATGAAAGGAAACAAACGGGGCCTAAACGTTAAGAGATGAAGTCACATTTCAAAGTAGCGCATGCATCGCGGACATCAGTCACACTTAGCACTTATATATATTCAAATCTTGAAACGTAAGGAAGATAACAGAAATGAGTGCGACGTAAAAGTCGGACTGATGAAATGACAGGCAAGATCGTTCCGTTAGCCTTTCAATTCATGCCAAATCTGCCAAGTAGAAGCAACTTGAAGTATCGAATCTTAACGAGAAGCTTGTCATGGAAAGAATAATAGAGCTAGCTAGCTAGGTGGTCGCAAATTAAATACAACAGTATGTGCGCACTCTGTGCAGCTAGCCTCATCAGCTTGAAGTTATTGGTGTGGTGGCCAACAAAAACCATTCAATTTCCATGCATGGACGACTATGCTAAAAGTCCACAAATTATTTTGTCTCATGAATTTTTTTTTTCTGTTTTACTGTTATGAATGGGACTGATATAACTTAAGCTGAGTGCAAGTACCAAGCAAGTTGTAGATCGAAGAAATCTACAGTCTAATCTATTGGCCTTTCCTTACATAGCATAGAGCCATCTAGACAGAGTTAGCTAAATTGGTTCTTGTGGGAGAGAAACTTTTCTCGAGTTCGTTGTGCTTGTGTGCTCATCAGAGCACGCGCGCGCGCGATCGAGAATATGCCAAAAAGATGAGGCGTTACAATCATGCATGCGCGATGCGAACAACAGCGCGCGGTCTAGCTAGCTGCTGGTGCCCTAGCAATGTTGAGGTTGTTGTTACAGGTCTCAAAAGCTGAAGGATCGATCATCAGCTCTAGAGCTTGCACACTGTACTTCCCCCCACCAGGCCGGTCATGACGACTGACCCTGCAGTGCATTGCCTGCTGCCGGACGAAGCTTCCTCAGGCGAGCTAGCTAGCTAGCTGCTTGCACCGTTAGCTTGTGATTTCCTGATTCCCACAGGGCGGGGCCGGCGGTGAGATTGACGTCGATCGGGATATATACTCAGAAGTTTGAGTCCCACCGCCCACCTCAAAGTTTGTTAGCCTGGTTCCCTTGATGGCTATGCCTCATCAGACGGTCGGTAGGGATAGATAGGAATTAATTAACAACAAGGCGTGCCTGCTTGCATGAGCATTGAGCATCACACACATCACACACTCATCCGATAGAGATGATGTGCGTGGTGACAAGCCGGCCTATGGAAAGCAGCAGCAATGCAAATTGGCTCATTCGTCTGCACGCACGCACCTTGGCTTGGCTCTTGTCTTACAAGCTTTAGCTAGCTCGCTAGGGATTCTATATAGTAGTCCCCTTGCACTACCACCTATATATGCTGCATTGTCATTGTGTGATACCTGCTACCACCGGCCACCAGCTCTATAAATTGGTGCAACTATTGGCTGCCCCCATCATATCGATCAGCTCTTGCAACCTTATCTCCATTGCATTGCATTGCATTAGTAGAGGGAGATCCATGGCCAGAGAAATGGAGAAGGCAAAGAAGGCCGCATCTTCCCCTAAGGTTAGAGCGGCTCTAGCTAGAAGAAGCAAATTAAGATAGATAGATAGCTAGATATGATGCGTTGATTTGTACATCCATGCTTATTGATGATTGAGAGATAGAACTGCATGACCAAGATCTATCCTTCTGCTTATATATGTGCATGCATTTCTAGTTCCAGCCATCTCTTCAGGTTGAAACATATGCATGCACACGTACGCTGCTTCTTACGTACGTACGTACTTTTGATTGTTTTTATTTTGTAAAACATTACCATGATCATCAAGTGGGGATTTTTTTATGACAACATCAAGTGGAGTTGAAGAGTGACTAGCTCGTTTATACACGCGCGCGCGTGCACAAACACACACACACACACATGCATGCATATTTTGTTGCTTGGCCGTCCTTTTACTTGCACGCACGTACGCATGGCTTTTATTTGTACGTTACTTTCAAGTTAGTTAAAGGCTTCCGAGACAAGGAGTAAGTAAATAAAATAATTTAATTTACATTATATTAAGCAAGTAGTGGCATATATATATTCTTTGCCTCCCTATTTCAATCTTTAATTAATTAGTTTGCATATATACCTCAGTTATTAGCTTGACTACATGCCATCATTAAATGAAGTAGTACCAGCAAGATTGTTGGTCTTAATAATTTGCATTAAGCATCAGGAGCTCCATTAATATATTACCATCATTTGGATTATTATTCACCTAAGTTAATTTGATTTTTATCTACATGCATGATTTATTTGTTTACTCCAGAGCTCAACAATTAGTACTGGTCCCAAGAGCCCGGTGAGGAATGGAGGAGGATCGTCTCCCCCTCATAAGAAAAACACTACTACTACCGAGGTATGTATGAAGTAATAAATAAGTATAACGATGATTATGATAACATGATAAGGACGATTTGGGGTTGGATAATATGTAAATAATAGATGCACCCTGCAGAGCGGTATTACATCCTTCATCCAAAACAAACTAGCTAGTGAAGAGCGAGTGTCGTTCTTAATTAATTTACGGTCAGAGTTTGGTATTCTCACACGATATATATAATTAATATATAGTGTGTGGTTTTAATTAGTTTCTTCAAAAGGAAAAGAAATCCCAAACATGTCCAACAATAGTAATGTGTCGATGTAGATATATATCACTAAACAATACGTAGTATTTTATATATAGTGCTAAAATTAATAGTGATCAGTGAAGAAACATATATGAATTGAACCACATATATGTGACTGTACAATGTTTCTTTCTAGCTAGATACTAGTAGACACTATACGTAATAAAGAACCACATATGTGTCCCTCGCACTGAAATGTTAGCTCATCATACACATTCGTCACTATTTAATTTCTTGGATATATATAATTTTCAAAAATAATATGATTAATTTATTAGATGCTATCCAAAAAGAATATGTGTATGGTGTGTGGGTACTTTTCAAGAGCCGACGCTAGCTAATTAATTAGTTTATGTATCCAGATATGGTCAAACTGGGTAGATGCATGGGATGGGACAGATACCATGCTTACTTGCTTTTAGCAGTTTCGTTATTATTTGGGTCCTTTGTTCTGTACAATGGTCCACAGAAATATATATATATATATATAGGCAATAATTTAAATTTATTGTGTAATAGTAATAATATTATTCGCGCAAAACTGCAACATATATACAGGCACGTGGACGGAAACATGAGCAGCAAAACGTTCGAAAAGGAGGAGACACGTTGTCTCATGACGAGAGCAAACCACGCCGTTCCTCATCAACTGCGGCACAAACCTCACCCAAGGTTGTTCACCACCTACGTACATGCATAAATCGCGCGCGCGGTTGAATAATATATATATATATATATATATATATATATATAATCTTAAAGCAATTAATTAATAAATATAATCTCATCAGAGATCACCGAGACACGAACAACCCCTGAGCTACAACAGGCTCCACACTGAGGAGAGAGCAATAAGGCGAGCTGGCTACAATTATCAGGTTAATCTTACGCGCCGTTCTGATCTTCATCAATTTAAAGCCAAAGAAATTGACTAACTAGCTTGTGAGGGCCGGGGGGCTTGCTGCTTAATTAATTCCAGGTTGCAAGCAAGATAAATACCCAGGAAATCATTCGCAGATTTGAAGAGAAGCTTGCACAGGTACGAGTAAATATATTATATATACTCATATCATATGGCTGCTAGCTACCTACCAATTAATGCATGCAAATGGAGTTCTTATTATCTCCGTTCTCGAATATTTATCGTCCACTAGTTTATTTTTAACTAAACAGTGATAAATAAAAAAAGGAGAGATAATTTTTTTTAACATAAAAGTAAAATTTGTGTGTGCATCTATCTATGCAGTTGATGGAGGAGCGCGAGATAAAGCTGATGAGGAAGGATATGGTTCCCAAGGCCCAACTGATGCCAGCATTTGACAAGCCATTCCACCCACAAAGGCATGCAAATCCCATCTCTCTCTCTCTCCCTCTGAATATCTCTCTCTATATACACTGTATATTGCATATATATGGTATATATGAAACGATTCAAATCAGTCAGTTATTGTTGCATCCAATTATTAGCGCCTATATATTTAATACTAAGGGTAAAAATGAGTACACCAGCAAAATCGAGTGCACCACCATAAAATACCCATTTAACTTATTGGATTATTCAGGTCGACGAGGCCTCTGACGGTGCCAAAGGAGCCGAGTTTCCTGAGGCTGAAATGCTGCATCGGTGGGGAGTTCCATCGCCATTTTTGCTACAATGGAGCCAACAACAAGGCCATCAAGTCGTAGTCCATACATAATACATGCATGCAGAGAGATATACACACATGTGCCTCCCTACACTACAGTAACCGGAAACAAGCCGAGTGTCTGAAGCTACAATACCGATCAGCATTCTTTTTGCCGCCGCCGTTGCATACGTTTCCAACAGAACTACTGTATAACCCACGCAATCCATGCATATATACATAGAAGTTGCACATGTACGCACAAATTTTTCACGTACGTAGCACACACAGATGTGGTTAATCGCATGCTGATGATGTAATTAAATTTCGCCTGCCGTTCCCCCACTTCTTTTTCTTTGTCTTTTACATTTTCCATCCCTCTAGGTTAAGTTCTCTTTTCCTCATTTAGCTAGCTTGTTCCATGCATGTATATTTTTGCTGGCATAAATAAAAAGCTTTCATATATATATATATATATATATATATATATATATATATATATATATATATATATATATATATATATATATATATATATATATATATATATATATATATATATATATATATATATATATATATATATATATATATATATATATATATATATATATATATATATATGACTAGGTATGTGCCCGTACGTTGCAATGGAAGTAAAAAAAGTTAGTATAAAACATAAATACAGAACAACAAACATCACTATAATATAAAAAAAATAAAAAATAAACAACAATAAATATGTCGTGAATTGTAATCAACATCTCATGCTGGTACACACAGTCATCAAAGTGGAGTTGAATATCCCGAATTGCTTGGTTTACTCGGTCCATCACAGAAGGGATCATCAGCTACTGCCAATATAATGAACTTCAAAATCATTAGAAAATTTTGCCTCGCCACTTGGTCCGTCAACATGCCCTCCTGTGCCTGGTTCCCCCCATCAATCCCCCTAAGAATCAAAACCCAATATGTCAGGCACAAAGGAACTTTTTCTTTACAAGAGATTAGACAAGAGAGAAGTATGCATAATGATTGCAGAAACGTCTAAATCTATACTACCTATTAAGACTCTAAGGGGTAGGCTGCCTCTGACATGTTCTGCCTTCCAGCGATCTGGACCGTCCAATACGCCATAAAGTCCCTCTGTCGTCCGATGTGTGCGCCCTCTTCCCCGATGCACACCTGCTCGCGATCCCTGTTTTGCCTCCCCTATTCGGATCCAAAACCCTAAGCGGCGGCGGCGCGGTGCCCGCAGCCTGGATCCCAAGTCCTGCTCCCCCTGTCAAGCAGTCGTTCCTCCACTATGCTTACCTATCCCACGCCGCGTCAGCCTCCTTGTCCGCCCTCCCGCTCCCCCGGGGACCGTTGGTCGTCGCTTTCCAGGGGCCTCGACGTGCCCAACCTGACGAAGCGATGCGGGAGGTTCGTCTCTACCACGCCCTGCCCCAGGCGCTTCGACCTCCGCCTTCACATCCATCGCGAGCACGAGGCGGGCAAGACGGAGTCGTCGTCGAGCTCACCGTGCACAGCCGTCGTCGCAATTCTGAGATGTTTCGTATCCCCAACCAAAAGCCTTTGCCGCCGCGAGACCTGTTCGTGCTTCGCTCCTCCTCATCCTCTCCTCCGCACGAGCGTCACACAGCAACCGCTCCCTCTCCAGCAACGCCCCTGCCCTTCCTCGGTCCTCGCACGTGTTTGGATCTCCTCGCCTCACACGCTACACCTTCTCTCACACGCAGCTGTCGCACCGTCGACCCCAACCATTGCCGCACGGAGGTCCGCCTTGGGCCTCCACGATGCTCCCTACACGCAGTGGAGGGGCGCCAACTTCCTTGCCACGGGGGAGCACAACGGACACGGTGGAGGGCGCCCCAGTCTGCGCCCCGCGGCCGGACCACGGAGGAAGGCAGCCAATGACACAGTGGTGAGCTGCAGCTTGTTCCCCTCCTATTGTTCGCTCCATCTCTTTCTCAAGTTTTCCGAAATCCCTAACCCTAAATTTCCTCTCTATCTATGCAATCCCAGTCCTGGTCATCGGACCACAGAGGAACGACCAGGAGCTCGGCAACCCGGTCCCCAAGATGCAGTCGCGCACCTCCCATCTTCGATCCCAAAACGCTGCCACGCTTCCAACTTCCCTCCCCACTCCTTCCCATGCTACCTCTGGAGTCTGGATTTGACCTTGTGTGTGTTTAGGTGTGTTACAGGAGCCCATCCTGTTCCTGAAGCCGACCTCGTCGTTCCTCCACGCTGGCGTGGCCACCGTCGCCGTCGAGATCCCAGAGCCACTCAAGTCTCTACACCACAAGGTCGAGCTCGTCGTAGTCATCTCCTGGCGTGGGCGTGACGTTCCTGAGGCGTCTGCCATGGACTTCGTCAGAGGTAATTTGAGAATTGCATCACAACGATGGAGCCTTTGTCACATATGTTTGTGCTCTATGTTCTCATTGAAATGTTAACCTGAGATAATCAACGATGAACCAATCGTGAGATAATTAGGCTTTGTATTCTCGTTATGGAGAAAAGTTTGTGTGATTGCAGTGCCAAAGTGTACTAAAAAACCTTTGGTTTCATTTTTCAGAAAGGTTCATTTGGTGTGTTAGCTCTTTTTGTCATTTGGTGTGTCCTGCCTGCGCGTTTTACCTTAGATTTTTTAGTTCAATATATGTGATGCTTGTCCAACCGAATGGAATGGATAGCATCATATATGACTTGTAATCTTGATTTCTCCATTTTCCTTGGCAATGACTGTGCTGATTTTAACATAAGGTAGTTTGAAGATTTTTCTCTATAATTACAGATTTCAAGATTGATTTACACAAACTCTGGTCTTGCGATCTTGGCTTTAACTTCAAGCATTGTTCGTCTACTCTAGAAATGGCCACTCAATGATCGGAATTCTGGAAAGGTGAGACTTGTTTCTTATGTACATATAGATGTGCATAAATAGTGTTCAGATAGCTCATCTTCTTTACATGTCAAAGGCGAAAATTTTGTGTAGATTGTTACTAAATTGTTCAATTTTGCTATTCATCAATCTTATAGGCAACCACAAGTGTATCTCCCACTCTATGGCAACCAACAAGTGGCATTTTGATGACTAATGACACGACTGACAATAATCTTTAAGAAGTTGTTCACTACTTTGCTTTGTCAAAGAATGATTCATATGTCATGTCTGCTTCTGGAGGAAAAATCTCTTTGTTCAACATGATGACTTTCAAGGTTGGGTTTATACTTCACTCTTTTCAGCAATTCTTCGCCCATGCAAGTATAGTAATAACTCTATACATATTTGTTGCATGCCAATTACCAATCTCTAAGTTGGTTTTCAAAGGGAATAGAGAGCCCACCCAGGATAATCTAAGGCTGCCAGAAATTAAGGGAAAGTTTGACCCATCTAAGGCTGCTGCCCTTGGGCTTAGGCCTGGTCCCAAGTACCGTGAACTTCAAGTTGGGAATTCTATACAGTCTGATCAATTTGATGAAATGGTTAGTCATGAATAAAACAATTTTTATTATGTTTGTTATCCTTTTGTAGTACCTTCTCTTTTTGTATGAGGCTTTTGCCATCTAGGAGACCAACAATGCCCGCAATTATATGTTCTGGGCTTTTTCCTATGATAGCATATGTTGTGATAAACAACGGTTGATAATTACTCTCTCTATATATATTTCCATTTTGTTAGGCTGGAATTAACAGTTCAACTCACTTTTTCCTTCGCAGCATCGAGAAAGCTCCATGTCCTTTAAGACCATGGATGATGGCCAAGTTCTTTATGTTGTAAGTGCATAGCAGAATGTCTTGAAATGTTCGTATGCAATGCCCTGTTTAATATCTGGTTATCTAATCACCCCTGCTATCATATGCTATGATATCTTTCAAGTTCGCAAGTGATTCCATGCTTATACACCTACTGATACAAAACTAGCATCAGTAACATTTAGAGGAAGATATGATATTGTTCTCCCCATACAATGGGATGGATCTAACTGTTTCCTGTTTTAGACACTTTATTTTTTGTGTTCCTTTCCATGATCAATAAAGTGTTGCAAAATAATGCATAATGTATTTTTTATGAACACTACAGCTTACTGTTGAAATTGCTTAAGTGTTGCGAGCAACCAGTGATTATTCCATAACTTTGTCATAGCAGGGTTAGTCATTGCTAAAGTGCTCCGGAGCCTGCAGTCCATGTACGAGCTGGAGTCTGTCGGCAGCGTCAGTGGAGGGTGAGGTTAAATATCGACGAGGAGCGGATCGACCTGCATGTGAGGGATGAGTTGTCTGACCTCAAGGAGACTGACAATTTTGTTCTTTGGAATTGGACTTAATTTGCTAAAACTATTCAAATTAACGAGAATAATTTATTTTATAAACTACCGTGTTCTGTATTCAATTTTTATCCTTTGCGTGATACCTGCCCACCTTCTTTAAGTTACTTGTTTGTATAGTTGGTGTATGTTAAAAAATTGTAGAGCCTATATGAGATAGTTGTCGTTGGTTCAAAGGTGAAGAAATACTCTACATGTATCTCTACAACATATGTACCATATGTTCACTTGATATTAGATTTATTTTTATAGATATCAAATATCGGGCATTGTACTATTAATTATAGCATGGTTTCCCTTGTTCTCAAATGTGGTTTCTTGCTTGCATTCCACAATTTAACTTAAATTTTATGCTACAAGCATCTTGTTTTGTTGTTTTTGTTGACACGTGTGTGATTTGAAAAATAAATGTCATGTGTTGTGCTTCCATGCATCCTCTAGAACAGTGTAATAGATTACTATGCCTTTTCTATGATACTTTTTATCTATTTTTTTAATATTTATATGAATTTAGTAATTTTCTTTTTAGTTTCCATACGGAAGTATGGGCACATACATATATATTTTTAAGGTACATAAACCTATTTAACATTTAAAAAATGCTAACAAGAGTATAAAATAATGACAATTAGTCATTCTATTATATTTCTGGACCTGCAATTGGATGTTGATGTTATGTTCTTGCCATAAAGTCCAATGTATCGTGCTAGCTGTACACTGATCTGTAACAGGTGATCGACTGACTCGAGAATTTGCCGACGCTTGAAGAAGGACCTAATGTGAGCTTTTACATACTTGATGAACAGCTTGAGCTCTTGAGCAAGGTGGGGGTATTTTTGTATCCACTGGTCGTGGTTTTGTTGGCTATTACTAATCGTGTGCAGATGGCCCCATTCACCTCTACCAACAGGTGTTGAATGCAGGGGATGACATGATTGGTGTTGAGTGCTTAGAAGAAGATTCTGATGGCAAGGTTCTATTTGTTTGAGGTTGCTTCACCATTCCCCAAAGCACATTGCATCTTGTTTTATTATTTCTTTGATTACCGTCGTCGAGGCCGCTGTAGTTCGCGCAGACAACAGCCATCTTGAAGGTCAGCTGCTTGTTTTTTCGTCTCCCGTTTTCGATTGCTCGTTCACAGTAAAACTGCAAACTTGGCTCAATTTCATATTTTTGCTTTGCTCATGAGTTATGGATATATCCTATTAGAATGATTACTGTTGTGAATGTGCAAGGTAGGGAACACTTCGTAGCGTCCACAATAACTGTAGCTGCTCACTACTGCCACCACAATAATGCTTTTTAGACTGCCATTACACGGTGGAGAGTTGCTATGTTTTTTATGGAGCATTTCTGCAAAATGCAACTTCTAACCAGCTTTAGATGACCCATAAGACTCATCAATTGGATTCGTTGTGAGGATCAAGTTAGATTTTCCCCACTGGTGGTACTTGCAGTCACAGGAAAGCAATAAGCTAGATGATCCATCATGCCTGCTCTTTCTAGGATATTCCATCTAATCATGGCTCCCATTCCTTATCTCTACTACACCATATGTACGGACCGTGGGTGTCCACAGCCTCACCATGCCCCCGCTCCTAGCCACGCGCGCGCCGTCGCCCATATGTCCGCGGCGCGCAAATCCAGCCCTGCCTCATCTGCAGTCCCCACAACACGCTCCTTCCCCGCGGCGCCAAGACCCCGCTACGACTCGTCGCCCCTACCCCGTTGCCCCCATCCCATTTGCATGCGCTCGTGGCTTCAGCCCCCGCCCCCGCGCCGGCACCCGAGCTCCATCCTCACTGCCTTAAAGCCATTTGCGTATGCCTCCGACCTCCCCGAGGGCGCGCACAAGCGCTACACCAAGTTCTTGTCCGTCCGCCGTCAAGCGCGGCAAGGTCGAGAACGTGCACTTCTCCAAGGACGGTAGTCGGCTCCAGCTCACGGTCGTCGACGGCCACCGTGCCACCGTTGTGGCTCTCAACGACTCGGACCTGATCGACATCCTCGCTACGAGATCTACGTTCTCCTCATTCCCTTATCCTCCCCACCTCTGTCACCGTCGTCCGTTGGACGCCCCCCGACACGCCATCCCTCAACGACACGACGACGACGACCGCCGTCCGCTCCGCCTCGCTGTGGGGGACAGCCACGGCTACATCGCCGTCAGGGACGCTTGCGCACGGGCTGTGCTCCACTGGCTCAACCTCAACAAGGCACACGACATCGCGCGCGGACTCTAGGGGCGCGGTGCAGGACCTGTGTTGGGTCCACCATGGCTCCGGCGGCTGCGACCAAGAGGTGCACGAATCTGGTCTGCGGCGCGCCGCCGCCGTTAGTGGTGGGGCGGGTGGGGATTGGAGGAAGGGTTGGCCGCTGCGATCTGGAGGCTTTGCCCTGCTCTGCAATAAGTGAAGGTACGACACTCCTCCTCGCTGCCCGCTCTCGTGTCTGACTCCTATGCACCATCGACACCTAGATTGGATGGATGAATTGGAATTGGTTCATGTCGTTCTGATTTGGTTCCGTCGCATCTGGAGGCCTGGAGTAGGTGAGTAGATGGCTGGAGGGGCACGAGCAGCTGGAAGTCCAAAAATGACAAGGGATCTATCTTCACAAAAAGTGCTCCCGCCTGCTCTGGCCATCTACTGCGGTATTGCCCCTCCATCGCCCGCACGCGGCACGCGCCGTGCTGTTGCCGCCATCGCCCCGCCCCAGTAGCCCCTGGCATCTATCTTCACATTTGCCTATTTTTTTAGCTAATGAGCAGGTGCTGCGTGTTCTTCGCATCGCTAGGAAAGACGACCAAGCAGGTACACCGTTCTTGCACGTCTTCATTTCTTTTAGGCGCCTGAATCTTCTCTGTTTGTGTTATGTTTTTTCCCTTATGGTGCATAGACACTATGATTCCTATGCACTGACACTTTAAATGAGTGCTTGCTATTGCAGAACACAAAATAATCATAAAGCCTGACTTCATTGCTGATAATCTAGGCATTGCTGGTTATTATTTTGATTTTACAATAGGTATCTCATGACAGATTTATTGAGATTGACAGTTAACAATGCTCTCCCCCATTGTCTTGAACAAATCTATGGTGGCAGTAGTAAATACGATCAGCACGTCAGTCTCCTGGTTGAGCTTTTGTTCAAAATGTGTTTCTTATTTTGTGTGCTTTTGGCTTCTATTTATTTGTATCCTCTGTCTCAACTCTCACTAATAGAATCTATGCCTCAAGGGCAATGGCAGTCCATGAATCAAAAACATCGAGTCAATGTAGCTGAATAGAAAATGAACCAGTTCTCTCGATAGTGATCCATGCACAAGGTTGTACTCAGAAGGCGGGCTGGCGCGTCATCATTGATGAGTGTGCGGCGCAAGATCTTGCTCCGGATGACGCCCACCGTCCGCCGCATGATGCTGGCCATCCAAGGACCATAGGTCTTCTAGCTGTTTATTTGGGGCATACTGTTTATTTGTACAAATCTGGTTGCAATCTTGGGACACATGCAAAAATATAGGAGTGTTTATTTGTGTTACAATCACAATCTCATAGTTACCACCAGTCAGCAAATTACTGCTATTTTGTTCACTTGGTACTGTTGTTTTGGTACTGCGATGAAGCCAGTGTTTAATTGTTGTGTATGTATACCTTCGGTTTGGGATTTATAGAAGTATTATTTAGAAAATGATTGCAGTGTTACAGTAATGGTTACACAATCTGGTTTACCTGACCCTGGCTAATCATTAGTGGGGCAAGCAATTGATATAGATGTGAAAATCCCAGTCACTAACCACGCATACTCATAAGATCGCATCGCCCTGCACCCACATAGCACAGATCGCCATATATGTTGGATGAATACATTTCTCTGGTTACTGACTGCGATTTTCACAACTATATCAAACTGGTTAGCTTCTCATGATGGAATGCAAAAAATATCTCTGTCTCATTCTTTGGTTATTGCTGCTTTGGTCCGTACAACCAGTTAGCTCCATAGTTTGGTAATGTTGTTTTGGTCTATAAAAGCCTTTTGTCACTTGATACTACAGTTTTGGTACTGCTAAATAATATCTACTTAACATGCCATTAATTTGGATCTCCATCCCAAACCGCAAGGACCATTCTGTTTGTTCAACCGACATGCTCTGCGCAGTTAGCAACTTTAGTCTTGAATGTTTCAGATTTGCTTTTCGTGATCTTCATGCCTATTAATTAGAAATGGTCAGTTGTGTAATTAGTTACGAATATGTTTTTCTAACTTGTTTGCGAAACATAAATCCCTCTACAGGTTCTGGCAGAAAGAAGGCCCATGTGATCTTGAAGAACAATACCTTGAACAGCAAAATCGAAGGTAACTTGTGATGAACAACTACTCATATTTTCTTTATTGTTCTGAGCAGATATCACACCACACAATAAATCATCTTGCTCCACATGGATGCACAATAAATCATCTTACTCCACATGGATGCACAATAAATCATCTTACTCCACATGGATGCACAATAAATCATCTTACTCCACATGGTTGTTCTCTCCGAAAAATATGAGTAATGCTATCTCAGTCTATATATAATAATAGGGATCACCGTGAATTAAAAGATGAGTAGTGATCATGTCAGTTAAATGCTCATCATGTTTCTTAGGCTTTCTTATTTATATCTACATCTGTGTGAATTTTTTGTACTATAAATTTGTGCCTTCTCTTGCAAATTAATGCACAAAAAGGTGCTAACTTGCCCCCATATTTTTTGGTGCCATGAACAGACTTCGCTTGCTGCAATTCCTGTGCTGTTTGGCTCCACAAAAGGAGCAGAGGTGTGGTGAGCAACTGAGCATGCCTTCAATTACCAGCAATCTATTTAAAGTAAATGTTCATTACTCGGTTCCCTTGTTAGCTGTATTGTACAAGTGTTTCAAACTGTACACAATGCTTATAAATATTTTTGCTCCTTTCATTACTCGACTACTTTGTTACCAGGAATCTGGATGTTTCAACTATATACCTAATCATTGACCATTTCTAAATGAATGCACTTGCTAGAAAATTATTTGTTCCTCGTGTTTTTCTTCTCATCCTGCCTGTTGGAATATTGCAGCTGATCACTCTTAAAAAACTGATGGGTCCTGGTGTGAGTGGCAGAGCTATTGGATAGGATCACCCTGAGGGCACTCAACATCACCACTGTTGTACAGAAGTAGGCCAATTGACATATGCACTTTGTTCATTTATGTTGGTCGATTCTACCCGGTTTAAAGAGACTAAAATGTGGCCGTTGTTGCTGGTATTAGAGCTTAATCACATCTTGGTTATTCAAGATAAATATAGTGATCAACTGTGACATGTTTATAAGATAAATATAGCCTGTTACTGAACAAATACAATGGATTCAACTTCAGTCAAGACCAATATACATTGGATTTAGCTTCAGTCAAGACCAGATTGCTTCATATCCATGCTGGCCCTATGATCCTGTAACATTATTTCCACATTGAAAATTGAAAATGATAGTATTAGTGTATTACTATTGTACATTGTTTTATCTACATGTTTTTTGTTTTGCAAATAAAAAAACCTTGTGCTGCAGTTTACCGTGATTTTGATGGTCTAACTTATTTAATACATAATGTAAGCTTTTGTTAGGTAAGTACTCCAAGTTAAGTGATTTCTCATCTTCATGACTACAGAAACCAAAAAGTACGACTAGGTTTCTGTGATCAGAATGTCTTCGTTTCTATACTCCTAGATCACTTGAATAAATGTGACAATTGCTAAGCTTTTTGACAACGACTTTATTTGTCTATCATTAAAAATTCTATATTGACTCTTTACAAGTAATTTGTGCAATATTGATAATGTTTACCACACTTATTTTGCATATCACATTGATGCTTGTCTTTTCGTATCTATATTTCATACAATTTTTTTACTTCCGTAGCAACGCACGGGCACATAACTAGTACATGGATAAGGGAGAAGTATGCAGTCATTTAGGAATAAAATGGTTAACTAAAAATGCAGTCATTTGCTCCTCATATTTTCTCTGTTCAGCAGATGGACAGGGGCTCACCATTCCACTCCTTGAGGCACTTGCGCAGCGATGTCTTCCTCAAATGAGCGCTTGAAGTACTCGTGATAATCATCCTACATACCAACTCCACATGAAGTAGCATCTCCAGTACGATGAACAAGGTACAAAAATTTAGGCAACAACTACATCAAGAAACTGAAGGCAAAAAACACAGGAGCATCTAAAACAATTGCTTGGCACTTACTCCCTGTGCATAAATCTTCCTGGACCCTTCCAACTGCGACATCTCCAGATCATGGGTGTTCACTAACTCCTACACCTCCGATGTGCTCGAAATACTCCTCGAAATATTCAAAAAATTGATCGGTTACTTATCAAATGGAGAAGCAGTAGATAATGCAGAGCAAAATAAAAAAACCTGAGCTCTGTTTGTGTTCCTCTTGGTGAGGAAGAGCCCGAGCCGCTACGATCGCATACCTAGTGAATCCCAACACCATACAACCATGACAAAAGTGTTAAGTAGACCTCCTAGTGAATCCCAACACCATACAACCATGACAAAAGTGTTAAGTAGACCTCAGAACAACACCACAAGGAAACCACACGTGAGAATAGCAAACCACAAAACTACAACTACAACCCAGTCAAGACTCCTGTCGTCAACCTATAGCTGTACGCCTGTACCGAGAAATCACAGCCCCAACACTCGCGGGTTAGGATCACATCGTGATGACTAATTCAAATAAATAAACGAAATTATTTAGAAAAGTTGAGTTTCAATCTATTGTATTATATGAAATTACTATTGGCACTTGTTTTCCTGATGATCAATGGAACATAATTTTGAGTGCAGGCTACCTGATAAATTCCCGAAAGGATGTAATATCCTCCTTGTGGATCCTATGCTAGCAACTGGTAATTCTTATACACAATATTATTATTATTGTATTAGTCCAATTGACTTTACTCCTATACCCATGTTGTGTTTGAATGGTCGTCTTTTTACCTTGCGATTTGCATTGGGTGGAACAGACACTGCAGCAGTTGATCTGGTTAAGGAGTGTGGAGCTAAAATAAGTAAAATAAGAATTGTGAGTTCATAAGACCAATAAAAAGGGAAAATGAAACAAATCTTTTTCTTGATTAAAAAGCAATTATTGTTTTCTAAGCGGTCATTGGTATGTAGATATGAGTAGTTGCTGCTCTTCCTGTCCTCAAGCAGCTCAATCAAATATTCCCAGGGTGCATTCTGAAGTGGAACATGATCCCCATCCTTGTACTTGTGATCAGAGCCATCAGCTATGGCTCCCAGTGCACTCCAGTGCACAAGCCAAGACCACCGCAACAAGAACAGCACCTGAACCCGTCTCACCATTTTCGCAAGCACCTATGTAGGAGCACCGACATAACTAATTTTAGAGGAGATTTCGAGAGGAAGGGACGGAGATGGGAGGAAGATGAATGAAAGTTGAGTGACTGATGAGCGGACGAAGATCTGGTGAGGACGACGACGTGCTAGGTCGGATGATATTGAGTCGACAGGTCATTTTCTACCTCCTCTTTGCCGGCATCGGCGTCGACATGGCCCATGCCCAGGGAGGGCCCTGTGGCCGCTAGCCCCTCCATCGGTGTTGCAGGGTTGCACTTCTCATAAATGTAACCATCAAATCAAATATCAATTACAAGAACATGACGAGTGGGAGGGGAGCATCAAGCGCTAAGAGTAGCCACCTTCCCTTATGGCCAACGAGGGCACAACTACGGCTCATGGGGAACACGGTCCCTGGTGTTGTCGTGGTTGAACTCTCCCTTGCCGTAGCTGCTGATGTTGGTCTGGAGGATGTGCTCCACGACATCACAGCCGACCGGGACGTCCTTGTCCCGCCTCTGCTATGGTTCGCGAGGCGGCGCGATGCAACGATTTTGTCAATGTGGGAGGGCGAGGGGACAGGGTGGGGTCGGGGAGGGAGCAATCTCCGACCTCCGACCATCGCGAGCGCAGAAATCTTGGCGTCATGGGTGGCGTCACCCGTTGTGGCTTGAGTGCGGGGGACGGACTAGGGCGCCGGGCGGGCAACAAGAGGCTATCGGGGGAAGAGGCACCAAGGACAGGGGGCGCGGCGGCCGAGGGGGCACGAGCACGGCGTGGAACTCATTGGTGTGGCTGCCGGCTGAGGGGCGCGGCGGCGCCGCATCGCCTCCTTCATTTCAGGGCCAAGAAGAACACGTCGGAGACCATAACGTCAAGCACGACAGCGACGACGTCCTCCAGCATCTTCGCAGTCGTTGTCGTGTGTGGGTCTATGTAATACTCAAAGTTGTATACAAAGAGTAATGGAGAGAGCTCCTCATTTTGTGTGCCTCATTTGCATCATGAAAAGAGCATACACAGAATTTAGAGATGAATTAAGACAAATGATAAAAAAATAATAACAAATAAATATAATAATATGCATCATGTTGGAGTTTTATTGGTTGTGCATTAAATAAATAATAATGTTAATAATAATAATAAATCTAAAGGTTGAATTGATCCCTAAATTAAAATTTAGGGTTTTGAAAATAAGAAAAAGAGAAATGATATAAAAATATAAAAAAATAGATATTCCTAAACTTAGATATTCTTAAACTTATTACTGTTAACTATACAAACATAGTGTAAATGATAAGCCATAAAAGTTTGAATTTAAACTTGGATTCAAATTGGATTTGAAAATGAAGAAAATAGAAAGAAAAAAAAAAGAAAAAAAAAGAAAAAAGCTTACCTGGGCCGACTGCTTCATTTCGGCCCACTCAGAGGAACCCCCCCCCCCCCACGCGGCCCAAAACTCTCCCACCGCGCGGCTCTAGCTTTCCTTTGAATGACAGGGCGGCCCCACCTCTCAGGGAGTCACGGTGGCGCACTCACGCACGGATCAATCCCTCGCACGCGCGCCGTTCCACTGACACCTAGGGCCCCTGCACCAGTCCGTTGCCCCTTCTGTTTCTCTTACATGTGGGCCCTGTTGGTCAGTACCCTTGTTCCCGTCGTTGCTACGGACCGAGTCTTGCGGCGGGGGATCTCCATGGATCTCGCATGGTCGGTGTACTTGGCCCAGCCGCGGACTCCGCGTCGTGGGTGTACAAGTATCTCCCATGCACCCGTCTTCCCATCCCTTCCACCTCCACTGCTTGGCACCCCGACCACAATTCACCACTGTCGCCGCCAGGGTAGTCTTGCGCCGCCACACGCAGGCTTCTGGTCACCGTCGACTGGCGCACCGAGGTGGTGATCTTGGGTTTCCTGGGACTTACAGTCGGGTGGTCGTGTCCGCATTGGGCGGATTTCGCCGTCGCCATTGGCTAAATTGGCCGCTGCTGTGTCATCCCCGCCGTTGAGCCGCCTGGACGCGTGGGCAGAGTCGTCGCCGCATCAAACCAAGGTAAAAAGCCCACCATCGGATTCACCTTGACCTCCACTACGCGTAGCTCGATCTAATTTAGGTTTGGCGCTCGGGAACGGGCGATTGGCAGCCTCGCCGGCGTGCTCCGCCGAGCGAGCGGGGCGGCGCCGCCGTGCGTCGCTCGGGTTTGGGAGGAGATCCGGGGACCATCGGATGGCGCACGGACGGTCCCGATTAGATCAAGCTTACCCCTTCGTCCCAGTGAACCCTGGCCGTTCATCTGCGAACGAGCGGATACAGATCGATATTAGTTATTTAAAATCCGAGCCGTTGATGCGAGATCCTGCGGCTGTGTGAGCGTACCGATACGGTATTACGTAGATCTAATCCGGGCCAACCGTTTTTGATCGGACGGTCCTGAAAGCCTGATACCCCTTCGGCTTGTACTTTTGTTAAAGAGCCCCCGAGAAAATTACAAATCAACCCGCCATCCAGAGAACCCTATTCACTGAGTCTCGGAAAATTTACGCCATAGCCCCTGTGTTTTCTGGAATTCGAGGCCTAGTCCAGGGGATATTAAAAAACCGAGAAATGATTATAGAATTTAGTTTTTAATACAAAAACAATTCTAGAAACTTGTAAAATTCATAGAAATTCCATTTTTAGTCCAAATTGAGCCATTCAAATTTCTAAAATTTTGTAATAATATTCTCTACCATTTAGTGTCTCTGTTTTGACATGAACTCTGTTAGAAAATTAATTTATCATCTAATCCTATTATAATCACCTTAAATCTTAGGAAATTCATAACTTGAATTCTATAACTCCAAATTTAGTGATTCCAATTCCTATGATTTCATTTTAATGTATAGAATTTTACTGTATATTTTATTCATCTGTTTGGTGTGACGTTGATTTTGGCTATACTATGTATGTATTGTGTTGATGCGAGTAGACGAGCAAGCCACTGTGGAAACTGAGGTTCAACAAGTAGAAGTAGCTGAGCAGGAGCTCATTGAAGGCAAGTTGTGCCCTTGATCACTTCTTTTTACCCACTCATGTTCTAATTAATCATAATGATCTGCATAGGTTAATTTTGATGGGACCCAATAGGTTACCCTAGTTTGTTTATCCTGTTTACCTTGTTTACCCCTGAATCAATTGGGTAGTTATGCTATTGCTTTATATGGTTTTCGGGTTAATATTTCATTACATCCATGTTCCAATTATTCTGTTATGTTATTTATGTTCATGATAAGATCATTATGTTAATTGGAACATGGAGCGACCACCCGGGAAAACAGTGCTACCACAAGGGTTTAATGGGACGCCCTTGGCTGATTAACTAGGAAAGCTAGTGGAGGTCTTCCTTACCCGAAAGGGGCAAGGGCAGTAGGGGAGTGGTCAGTGTAGGGAGGCCCTCGGGAGGATTTTGCTGCGATGGCGGTCCTGTAAGGGATTCCTGCATTGGAGCTTCCTATAAACTGTAGCGGGATTTCTGAAGCTAGTGGAACTTTGTAAAGGCCTCGTAGTGTTACCCTGCCTCGCCTCCTCGGTAGAGGTGTATGGGACTCATGACCCCTTGGCAGATGGGTAACACGACTTGTGGGTAAAGATGCGCAACCTCTGCAGAGTGTAAAACTAGTATACTAGCCGTGCTCACGGTCATGAGCGGCTCGGACCCTCACATGATTAATTATGGAACCTAAATTCAATGTGACATTTGCATCGCATTTGGGATTATTTTACTATTACTGTTCTTTATTATTATTAAGGTTTGGTATTTACTTACACTTAGTAATTGCTAATAAAATTTTGACCAACTTATAAAAGCAATGCTCAGCCTCAGCCTTTATTCCATTGATTAGCCTTACACTACATGAACTCCCACCTTTGGTGAGTTTATGCCACATTATTCCCCACAACTTGTTGAGCGATGAACGTATGTGAGCTCACTCTTGCTGTCTCACACCCCCTCACAGGAGAAGAACAGGTGGTTCAGGAGGAGCCACAAGGCGAGGAGTATGATCTGATCTAGGTGGCGTTTCTCAGTCGACATTGGCGCCGACGATCCTTAGTTCGTTTTATGTTTACACTTTTATTTTGTAATAAGCCTTCCGCTATGTAATAAATACTCTGATGTTTTATGACATTTATCTCTATACACTCTGTTATTATATATGTTGTCTTCTTTGGCGCATGTATGAGATGCACCCGACTTTGTTCTTTAAAACCGGGTGTTACAGAAGTGGTATCAGAGGAAATGTTGACTGTAGGACGAAACCTAGATAGAAATGGACAAAACCCTTATCTACTTACCTTACTCTGATTCTTTCTACACTTATCGTGATCCTGTCTCACCTTCTACTGTTCTACTCCGATCATTCTTATCTTCTCTATTCTGAGTCAAGATGGATTTCAAACCTTGGAATCCCTACCCCTATGACATTTTTTTAAGAGATAGGAGGCCTAAGAGCAAATCAAAACTATTTTCTATATTTAAAAATGTTGTTTGATTGTTCTGATGATCAATGCCTGATTTGCTTCTTTGATTGATTGAAATAGTATAGACGGGCATCTTAGCATGTACCACCATAAGGTAATAGCTTTAGTGGATAACACACTAATCTACTTAGCTAATAAATCCCCCACAATAACATTCCCCGTAATTACTCACCTTGTCTACAATTCTTCGTTTCTTACCCTGCATTCCTAATCCCGATGGGCTACCCCTATAGTGTTAGAAGAGAGCACTATAGACGTGATCCTTGGTATGTCATGGTTAAGAAAGGCAAAGGCAGTATATATACCATGCTAAGGGAACCGTAGAACTCACCAGTTCGAAAGGAGAAATATTTGAAGTTGAAGTTGCAGTAACTACCACCATCAGACTAGCGACATTCTTAGTAGATGAGAAGTTTGTGGGTGACAACATTCGTGCAGTTAGAGATTCTTCGGATGTCTTTCCAGAGGAGTTACCAGGGATGCCACCAGATAAGAAAGTTGAGTTTGTCATTGATCTGTTACCTGGAACTGCCCCTATATCTAAACGGCCTTACAGGATGTCTGTAGAGGAGTTGAAGGAACTTAAGAAGCAGTTAACTGAGTTACAAGAAGCGGGATACATTCATCCGAGTTCCTCACCTTGGGGAGCACCGGTGTTATTTGTGCAGAAGAAGGATGGATCGCAACGAATGTGTGGGGACTATAGATCACTTAATGATGTCACGGTGAAGAACAAGTATCCATTACCCCGTATTGAGGATTTGTTTGATCAGATGAGAGGAGCTAGGGTATTCTCGAAGATTGATCTCCGATCGGGATACCATCAAATGAAGATTAGGCCATCGGACATTCCCAAGACGATTTTATCGACCCGATATGGTCTATATGAGTTCACCGTTATGTCATTTGGATTAACCAATACACCAGCTTATTTCATGAATTTGATGAATAAGGTGTTTATGGAGTATTTGGACAGATTTGTCGTGGTGTTCATCGACGATATTCTTATCTATTCTAGAAGTGAAAGTGATCATGAAGAACATCTAAGATTGGTGCTACAGAAGCTACGAGATAATCAACTCTACGCCAAGTACAGTAAATGCGAGTTCTGGTTTGACGAGGTGTCATTCCTTGGACATATCATTTCTAATGGAGTAATAGCAGTGGATCCTGCTAAAGTGAAGGAGATAATGGAGTGGAGAGTGCCCACTACTGTTACCGAGATTCGGAGTTTCTTGGGGCTTGCAGGATATTATCGGAGATTTTTTTATGGATTTTCTAAGATTGCCAAGCCTATGACCTCGTTTCTGGAGAAAGGAAGAGAATTTAAGTGGGATGAGAAATGCCAAGAAAGCTTTGATCAATTAAAGGAGAGATTGATGTCTCCTCCAGTGTTGGTTATGCCAGATCTACAAATGGGATTTGACATTTATTGTGATGCATGTGGACAAGGATTGGGATGCGTGCTCATGCAAGAAGAACATGTGATCGCCTATGCGTCTCGTCAGTTGCGGAAACATGAATTGAACTACCCCACTCATGACTTGGAACTGGCAGCGGTTGTGCACGCACTTAAGATTTGGAGGCATTATATTATGGGAACTAAGTGCCAAGTGTACACGGATCATAAGAGTTTGAAGTATATATTCACTCAGAAGGATTTCAACCTTAGGCAACGCCGTTGGTTGGAACTTATTAAAGATTATGACTTGGAGATTCACTATCACCCAGGCAAGGCGAATTTTGGTTGCAGATGCCTTGAGTTGGAAAGAGCATGTTCACTCCGCTTTTGTTGTCCAGCTACCCGATGAATTAGCAAAAGACTTTGAGAGACTCAACTTGAGAATTGTTACACACACTGAAGGAGTCACCATTGAATTGGAACCTACCTTGGAGCAAGAGATTCATAAAGGTCAGGTTGGTGATGCTCAAGAGATTAATGATCTTATTACGGAAGGCCGAGTTCCAGAATTCACGGAGGATGAGCAAGGTACTATATGGTTCAAGGATCGAATATGTGTTCCTGAGATTGATAACCTTAATGAGGCTATACTAAAGGAAGCTGATGACTCAGATTATTCTATTCATCCTAGGAGTACCAAGATGTATCAGGATTTGAAGCAAAAATAATTGTGGTATGGATTGAAGAGAGATGTGGCTACACATGTGGCTATGTGCGAGGTGTGTCAAAGAGTTAAGGACGAACACCAAAGACAAGCTAGACTATTATACCCATTAAAGATACCCGAATGGAAGTAGGAAGAGATTGGTATGGATTTCATTACTGGATTACCTCGCACCTCGAAAGGATATGATTCTATATGGGTTATTATGGATAGATTGACCAAAGTGGCTCATTTCATTCCGGTCAAGACTACTTATAAGTGATCTCAATTGGCTGAGTTATATATGGCTCGGATTGTGTCTCTACACGGTGTACCAAAGAGGATCATTTTGGATAGAGATCACAGTTTACCTCAAGATTTTGGAGAAGTTTTCATGAGAACGTGGATACAAAGTTGAATTTTAGTTCAGCCTACCATCGTCAGACTAATGGACAAACTGAAAGGACTAATCAAGTATTGGAGGACATGTTGAGAGCTTATGCCCTTCAGCATGGTAGTAGTTGGGACAAGAGTCTACCTTATGCTGAGTTCTCATATACTAGTTAACATGCCAGTCTGAAGATGTCACCGTTCGAGGCTCTACATGGCAGGAAATGCAGGACTCCTACAGTAGGACAAGACTAGAGGAAGACAATTCTTTGGACCTAAACTTATTCAAGGGGCAAAAGAACAAGTCTGTATAATCACGGAGAACTTGAGGGTAGCTCAGACCAGGCAAGAGAGCTACGCTGATAATAGAAGAAGACCACTGGAGTTTAAGGAGGGTGATCACGTGTATCTGAAGGTGTCACCAATCCGGGGTATGAGAAGATTTAAAGTCAAAGGAAAGTTGTCCCCTCGCTTTATTGGACCCTTCTTAATCTTAAAGCGAGTGGGAGAAGTTGCATATCAATTGGAGTTACCGGATCATCTTGCGGATGTTCACGATGTCTTTCATGTATCTCAGCTGAAGAAATGTCTCAGGGTGCCTGAAGAACAGTTACCAATGGAAGACCTTAGCGTTCAAGATGACCTGACTTATGCTGAGTACCCCATCAAGATTTTGGATACTTTGACTCGAGTTACGAGGAATAAGGTTATAAAGATGTGCAAAGTGCAATGGAGCCACCACGGTGAAGATGAAGCAACTTGGGAAAGAGAAGAAGAGCTTCGCATAGATTTCCCCCACCTTTTCTCTAGATCTTCCTAAATCTCGGGGACGAGATTATTTTTAAGGGGGGTAGGATTTGTAATACTCAAAGTTGTATACAAAGAGTAATGGAGAGAGCTCCTCATTTTGTGTGCCTCATTTGCATCATGAAAAGAGCATACACAGAATTTAGAGATGAATTAAGACAAATGATAAAAAAAATAATAACAAATAAATATAATAATATGCATCATGTTGGAGTTTTATTGGTTGTGCATTAAATAAATAATAATGTTAATAATAATAATAAATCTAAAGGTTGAATTGATCCCTAAATTAAAATTTAGGGTTTTGAAAATAAGAAAAAGAGAAATGATATAAAAATATAAAAAAATAGATATTCCTAAACTTAGATATTCTTAAACTTATTACTGTTAACTATACAAACATAGTGTAAATGATAAGCCATAAAAGTTTGAATTCAAACTTGGATTCAAATTGGATTTGAAAATGAAGAAAATAGAAAGAAAAATAAAAAGAAAAAAAAAGATAAAAGCTTACCTGGGCCGACTGCTTCATTTCGGCCCACTCAGAGGAACCCCCCCACGCGGCCCAAAACTCTCCCACCGCGCGGCTCCAGCTTTCCTTTGAATGACAGGGCGGCCCCACCTCTCAGGGAGTCACGGTGGCGCACTCACGCACGGATCAATCCCTCGCACGCGCGCCGTTCCACTGACACCTAGGGCCCCTGCACCAGTCGGTTGCCCCTTCTGTTTCTCTTACATGTGGGCCCTGTTGGTCAGTACCCTTGTTCCCGTCGTTGCTACGGACCGAGTCTTGCGGCGGGGGATCTCCATGGATCTCGCATGGTCGGTGTACTTGGCCCAGCCGCGGACTCCGCGTCGTGGGTGTACAAGTATCTCCCATGCACCCGTCTTCCCATCCCTTCCACCTCCACTGCTTGGCACCCCGACCACAATTCACCACTGTCGCCGCCAGGGTAGTCTTGCGCCGCCGCACGCAGGCTTCTGGTCACCGTCGACTGGCGCACCGAGGTGGTGACCTTGGATTTCCTGGGACTTACAGTCGGGTGGTCGTGTCCGCATTGGGCGGATTTCGCCGTCGCCATTGGCTAAATTGGCCGCTGCTGTGTCATCCCCGCCGTTGAGCCGCCTGGACGCGTGGGTAGAGTCGTCGCCGCATCAAACCAAGGTAAAAAGCCCACCATCGGATTCACCTTGACCTCCTCTACGCGTAGCTCGATCTAATTTAGGTTTGGCGCTCGGGAACGGGCGATTGGCAGCCTCGCCGGCGTGCTCCGCCGAGCGAGCGGGGCGGTGCCGCCGTGCGTCGCTCGGGTTTGGGAGGAGATCCGGGGACCATCGGATGGCGCACGGACGGTCCCGATTAGATCAAGCTTACCCCTTCGTCCCAGTGAACCCTGGCCGTTCATCTGCGAACGAGCGGATACAGATCGATATTAGTTATTTAAAATCCGAGCCGTTGATGCGAGATCCTGCGGCTGTGTGAGTGTACCGATACGGTATTACGTAGATCTAATCCGGGCCAACCGTTTTTGATCGGACGGTCCTGAAAGCCTGATACCCCTTCGGCTTGTACTTTTGTTAAAGAGCCCCGGAGAAAATTACAAATCAACCCGCCATCCAGAGAACCCTATTCACTGAGTCTCGGAAAATTTACGCCATAGCCCCTGTGTTTTCTGGAATTCGAGGCCTAGTCCAGGGGATATTAAAAAACCGAGAAATGATTATAGAATTTAGTTTTTAATACAAAAACAATTCTAGAAACTTGTAAAATTCATAGAAATTCCATTTTTAGTCCAAATTGAGCCATTCAAATTTCTAAAATTTTGTAATAATATTCTCTACCATTTAGTGTCTCTGTTTTGACATGAACTCTGTTAGAAAATTAATTTATCATCTAATCCTATTATAATCACCTTAAATCTTAGGAAATTCATAACTTGAATTCTATAACTCCAAATTTAGTGATTCCAATTCCTATGATTTCATTTTAATGTATAGAATTTTACTGTATATTTTATTCATCTGTTTGGTGTGATGTTGATTTTGGCTATACTATGTATGTATTGTGTTGATGCGAGTAGACGAGCAAGCCACTGTGGAAACTGAGGTTCAACAAGTAGAAGTAGCTGAGCAGGAGCTCATTGAAGGCAAGTTGTGCCCTTGATCACTTCTTTTTACCCACTCATGTTCTAATTAATCATAATGATCTGCATAGGTTAATTTTGATGGGACCCAATAGGTTACCCTAGTTTGTTTATCCTGTTTACCTTGTTTACCCCTGAATCAATTGGGTAGTTATGCTATTGCTTTATATGGTTTTCGGGTTAATATTTCATTACATCCATGTTCCAATTATTCTGTTATGTTATTTATGTTCATGATAAGATCATTATGTTAATTGGAACATGGAGCGACCACCCGGGAAAACAGTGCTACCACAAGGGTTTAATGGGACGCCCTTGGCTGATTAACTAGGAAAGCTAGTGGAGGTCTTCCTTACCCGAAAGGGGCAAGGGCAGTAGGGGAGTGGTCAGTGTAGGGAGGCCCTCGGGAGGATTTTGCTGCGATGGCGGTCCTGCAAGGGATTCCTGCATTGGAGCTTCCTATAAACTGTAGCGGGATTTCTGAAGCTAGTGGAACTTTGTAAAGGCCTCGTAGTGTTACCCTGCCTCGCCTCCTCGGTAGAGGTGTATGGGACTCATGACCCCTTGGCAGATGGGTAACACGGCTTGTGGGTAAAGATGCGCAACCTCTGCAGAGTGTAAAACTAGTATACTAGCCGTGCTCACGGTCATGAGCGGCTCGGACCCTCACATGATTAATTATGGAACCTAAATTCAATGTGACATTTGCATCACATTTGGGATTATTTTACTATTACTGTTCTTTATTATTATTAAGGTTTGGTATTTACTTACACTTAGTAATTGCTAATAAAATTTTGACCAACTTATAAAAGCAATGCTCAGCCTCAGCCTTTATTCCATTGATTAGCCTTACACTACATGAACTCCCACCTTTGGTGAGTTTATGCCACATTATTCCCCACAACTTGTTGAGCGATGAACGTATGTGAGCTCACTCTTGCTGTCTCACACCCCCCCCACAGGAGAAGAACAGGTGGTTCAGGAGGAGCCACAAGGCGAGGAGTATGATCTGATCTAGGTGGCGTTTCTCAGTCGACATTGGCGCCGACGATCCTTAGTTCGTTTTATGTTTACACTTTTATTTTGTAATAAGCCTTCCTCTATGTAATAAATACTCTGATGTTTTATGACATTTATCTCTATACACTCTGTTATTATATATGTTGTCTTCTTTGGCGCATGTATGAGATGCACCCGGCTTTGTTCTTTAAAACCGGGTGTTACAGTCTACCCTCATCTTGTCGTTCGGCTGCGGACATGGGATGACTACGCCGCGCCGCGCGGCGTGGATGGGCGGGTGGGGGTGACGCCACCGGGTAGGGCGGGTGGTTGGGGGTGCTATCGGCAGTGGTTAGGAGGGCACATGACGAGGATCGCGGGGTGGGTGGTGGCGTACCTAGAAGGCACCGATGGAAGGATGAGGGGTGCGGGGACGTACCTGGATGGGCACCGATGGAAGGGCGAGGAGTGAGGGTGAGGACCGCGGAGGCGATATTCACGGAGGCGGGGGAGAACGGTGTCTGTCCGATAGCACCCCCCATGAAGGGGGAGCGGGGCGCAGCTGCCATGGATAGAAGCGTGAGCTTGCGACCAGGCACGATTTGTGGGCGATTCGCGCCGGATCCATCGTGGCTGCCATGGATGGAAGCGTGAGCTTGCGACCTGGCGCGATTTGTGGGCAATTCGCGACGACTGGGGCGATTCGTAGCGGATCCATCTCGCTCCAGGAAAGGGGGAGCGAGGTGCGCGGGCAGATGGGTGCCGAGAGGCAGAACACGGCGGGTGTGGACGCCTACAATAAGGGCTTATAGAGTAGTAAAGATAGTAGACTCCGATGCTATGTGGACCACTATATTTGGCACCTGAGTATGTCTGACGGTCCAGCCCTATGCCTCGGATAGTTCACGTCCTCACGACCAGATAAATACGAGCAAGATTAATTATCCTATACGTGATAATCCTATAGGACCGGTAAGACGACCAGAGGGGTGAATGGGAGCTAATCGGATTTTTCTTCCAAACACTGAAAATGAACACTTCACTTCAATTGAGATGAAGCAAGTGATCAAACCATAAACACATCAGCGAACGAGTGATCTCATGATTACAAAACGTTCCTAATACTCACATGAGACCAGCAAAACAAACGGATCGCGAATCGAACACCAAAAAAGTCCAAAACGGTCCAATACAGTATCGTCAACAAGTGATGTTTTCAGCAGTACGAAATTATGTTCTTGAATTCAAAACTGAACCAAGCAAACTCTGATTGAGATGAAATTTTACACACACCTGAGCAAATACGTTTCCAAGATCTCCCCAAATTTTGAGCTCAATCGGACTTGTGAATCACCCGATGATTTAAAAATACAACCAGAAATTGGGGTTTTGTTAGGATTTTCTAGAACGAGTTCAAACTGAGTTTTTCTTAAACCGCGACCAAAATCTGCAAAAACTAGGTGTATGCAGTGGTTCGAAGAGTGCAACTCACCACCAATCAATCCCCAAACCAAATCCTCTCAAAGGAATCAAAGGTTTTTCACCAACAACACAAGATCGGGGAAAAGGAGAAACCAAGACTATAAAACATCAGAAATTCCAGCAAGAGTACAAACTGAGATTTGAAGCCAAATAGCCCAATGGGCCAGACTGACAACCCTTCCTCTGATTAAACTTGAAAATCAAGAACATAGTCGAAGTAAAAAATTGCTACGGAACCATCGGCTCAACTATTGTCTACCTAGAGAGAAAACTAGGAGCTCTAGAATGAGTGCTCAAAACAAATGGCAGCTAAGAGATGTTAAACTAACCAGCCCTCCTCTCTATTTATAGAGGGTTATTCTTACTTCCTAAACTACCCCTATTTACATAGAGCCTATCTACTCCACCGGGGGCGAAATGGACCAACTCCTAGGTTTTCGTTCGACGGCCATGTCCTTCGCACGGAGTTGCTTCGCATTGACGCACCCTCCGTGATCACGCCGCGTGCCGCCACCGGTTCCCTCCGGAACCGCCACCGTCGAGTTTTAAGGTCCAAACTCGGCAAAACCCGCCAACCGTAGCGCTGGGTGGTTTTGAGGAGCAAACCACCAAACCTGTCGTGAGCACCGCACCTCGTGCATGTCCTCCACGATCAGAAATGTGTCCCGCCAGTCCTCGACCATATTGAAAACACGGTCCACTCCACCACGTCCTCGCACAAGTGCGTGTCCCAGGTGTCAGCCACCGCGGTTGGTCACCTGGCTGCTCTGATCCGTCAGTCAAGACCCAGCAATCGCCCTTCGCCGCTCCCGGTCCATCAGCACGAGCCCGCATGACCTTCACCTCAGCCATCGACACTGTTCCTGTGCTCCACACCTGCACACCACAAGTCGACTAACATGGTTGCACAAGTATAATCTCACACTCTGGTCAGTCCACTGACTACCCCAGAGTGCTACCGGTTGACGATCACCCATCATCAACAGGAACCACAAGGGATAAGTCAACCTTGTGTTCGCAAATCCTAACCTATCCGTGGGGATCTGTTGGATCTGGCCTACAAACAGGTCCAGACCTCCTCCCCTATAAGTATAAAGGGGTACAACCGATTGAGAATCCTAAACACATTTTGTTGGATAAATGTGGGCTTGACCCAATTAATATTCGATAATACTCAATGCTATTGACCCACTTTAAATGCTATTGTATACTAATAAATTAGCATTGTATTGGAAGTTCAACGGACAAATCAATCAACTTAAATAGGTGGATCATTGGTGCATCTATTGAGAAGTTAATAAAAGGATGAAGGACTGCCACACGTGCGCGCCACCGTTGCCCGGGCCGGGCCGTGGCTGTGGCTCGTGGCTGGTGGTAGATCGGACCTTGGTCTAAATACTCGTCAGTTTCTAGTTCTAATGGCGTGACCGTTTTTGTCTGTTGTCTTTCTCCCTCCTTCTCACTGCTAATAAAAATGGAGAGGGAGGACTCTTCTAGTTACATGTGATCTCTCACACGCGTTGCAAACGACACGTCCACGTCCCATCTTCTGCGAGCACAGACAGAGTGGGAGAGCAGGCCTCCAAAATTGCCGTTCGCAAATATACACTTGCACGGGTGCGGGGGCGATCAGATTTTTGGGGCACGTATTTGCGACTGCTCGCGTGATCCGTTCGACCTAGCACTGCTTCGTCAACATCCTATTCTTTGTCGTCTTCCCTGGGCGACGTGTGCTGGTGTTCTTCTTCCGGTGACCATTCGAGGTACTGCATGCGTACATCTTCTTGCATCGACTTTGTACGGCTACATCGAACATACATACGAGATGTCTCGTGTGAATGGAGCCATTGATGCCTTGAGCATTGGTCCCTCCACAGGGTACTTTCTGTTCTTCGTATTTGTGCATGCTTTATTGTTCTTTACTGCTTATACGAGTAGTTATACACACATGCACATACATGTCTTCACATATATCACATTGTTTTTCTGGATTAAATTAAAACTGAAAGTGCCTAAATTTCTAACAATCCAAAAAACTAATATTAGACATTTTTTGTTAGTGGTTTTGCTGTTGTGTTAAAATGAATTGAACCATTTGATGGGACGTTTTACAAGAGATGGCTTAGTAAGATAATACTATGGTTGAAAACAATGAACTACTATCACGCGCACAGTGGAAACCCAAACAGTTCACTCCTGAAGAGGAGAGAATGTTCGATGTTGCCGATAACCTATTTTGAGGCGCCTTAATTGGCGCTCTTGCCAACAAGTATGTTGATTATTATCTAACGTGCACATCTGCAAAATATTATGGGATGTATTAGATGAGAAATTTGGTGTTTCTGATGCCGGTAGTGAGTTGTACATCATGGAGCAGTTGTTTGACTATAAGATGGTGCAAAATCATCATGTAGTTGAACAAGCTCATGAAATACAAGCACTAGCCAAGAAACTCGAACAATTCCCATGTGTCTTGCCTGACAAGTTCGTGGTTGGCGGTATTATCGCTAAGTTGCCACCTTCTTGGATGGACTTATTTGCTACCACTCTAAAACACAAGAGACAAGAGTTTAGCGTGGCTAAGCTTATTGGTTCTCTTGATGTTGAGGAGAGGGCGAGAGCAAAAGACACTTGTGGAAAAATAATTGAGATTTCTAGTGCCAATATGGTACAAAAAAAAAGAATTCCAATGCATCACATAATAATAAAAAGAAGAACAAGCAACAAAATGTCACGAAGCCCAAGCAAGCAACCACGTTTAAAAAGAAGTATAAAGGAGCTGGATGCTTTGTTTGCAGGAGTACTGATCATTGGGCAAGTGCTTGTCCAGACCACAAATTTAAGCAAGATAAAAAACAACTCAAGAGAAGAAAATAATAAACATGGTTATTAATATTTATGTGTGTTGATATTTCTTTGTTTCCTTCTTATCAGTGCAAAGGGACTAGAGCCTTGCTTATGGGAAACGGATCACATGCGTGTGTTCTTGGTGTTGGTAGAGTCATTCTAAAGTTTACTTCGGGAAAGACAATGCTATTGAAAAACGTGCAGCATGTCCCCTCTATCAAAAAGAATCTAGTTAGCGGTTCACAATTATGTCAAGATGGCTACAAACTTGTTTTTGAGTCTAAAAATATATACTGTCTAAGTATGGAACATTTGTTGAAAAAGACTATGATAGTAGAGACTTGTTCCGCTTATCTTTGCATGATACTTATAATAAGTCTATGGACAATATTGTTTCAAATGAGTCGAATGTTTGGCATTCACGACTTTGTCATATCAATTTTGGTTGTTTCGCGGTTAGAAATTTGAATTTAGTCCCAAAATTTGATTTAGTCAAAGGTTTTAAGTGACAAGTGTGCGTGCAATCTAAGCAACCTCACAAGCCTCATAAAGTTGCGGAGGCGAGAAATTTGGCACCACTAGACTTAATACATTCTGATTTATGTGAGATGAATGTAATATTGACTAAAGGAGGCAAGTGATAAACATATTTATTACTTTTATCAATGATTCCACTAGATTTTGTTATGCGTATAATTTAAAATCAAAAGTCAAAGCTTTGCATTATTTTAAGACCTACAAAGCTGAAGCTGAAAATCAACTCGAGAGGAAAATTAAACGGTTAAGGTCTGATTTTTGTGTTTTTTGTGTGGAACATGGTATTATTTTTGAGAGGACACCACCATACTCACCACAATCCAATGGGGTTATTGAAAGAAAGAACCTTACTCTAACTGTTTTGGTTAACGCCATGTTAGAGACTTCAAGACTATCTAAGGAATGGTGGGGTGAGGCGATCTTGACTCTGTGTCATGTCCTGAATAAAATTCTTCCAAAGAACAAAGAAATCACACCATTTGAGGAATGTGAAAAGAAGAAATTAAATATCTTCTATTTGTGCACTTGTGGTTGTTTGGCTAAAGTGAATATGCCAATTAACAAGAAGCGCAAATTAGGACCGAAAATTGTTGATTATGTTTTCCTTGGGTAAGCTTTCCACCGCATTGGATATAGGTTTTTAATTATAAACTCTGGAGTACTGTATATGTTGGTTGCTACAATTATGGAGTCTAGAGATGCTACATTTTTTGAGGACGAATTTCCTAAGAAATTACACATGATGCATCTAATAATGAACCAACGATACCACATGAGTATTTCATTCCGGTAGAACACACTTAGGAATCCCATATACATAATCATGTGGAAGATGACAATGTATCAACTCGAAAGAGTAAGAGACCAAGGACTGCAAAATCCTTTGGTGATGACTACATTGTATATCTTGTAGATGACACACCAAGTACCATTGAAGAGGCATATTCCTCTCTTGATGCTGACTTTTGGTAGGAAGCAATAAGGAGTGAGATGGATTCTATTATGTCTATTGCAACTTGGGAGAGCGTCCTTATGGGTGTAAGCCCATTGGGAGTAAATGGGTGTTCAAAAAAAACTTAGGCCTGATAGTGCTATTGAAAGGTACAAGACGAGACTTGTAATTAAAGACTATTCACAGAAGGAAGGTGATGATTTCTTTGATACTTACTCACCTGTGGCTCGATTGACCACAAATCGTGTGCTACTTTCATTGGCTGTCTCTCATGGTCTTCTCGTCCATCAAATGGATGTTAAGACAACATTACTAAATGGAGAACTAGATGAGGAAATTTACATGGAGCAGCCAGCTGGGTTTGTAGCAAATGGTCAAGAAGGCATGGTGTGTAAATTATTGAAATCTTTATATGGCCTAAAAACAAGCACCTAAGCAATGGCATGAAAAGTTCGATAGAACTTTGATATCTGTTGGCTTTGTTGTGAACGAAGTACACAAATGTGTATACTATCGGTATTATGGGGCGAGAGAGTAATTTTATGCCTATATGTTGATGACAATCTAATCTTGGGGACAAGTTTTGATGTGATTAAAGAGACAAAAGACTTTTTGTCTAATAATTTTGAAATGAAAGATTTGGGAGAAGTTGATGTTATTCTTAACATTAAGCTACTGAGAGAAGGCAATGCTGGGATCATAGTTGTGCAATCCCATTATGTGGAAAAGGTTGAGTCGCTTTGGTTTTAGTGAATGTGAACCTGCTCCAACGCCTTATGATTCTAGTAAGCTATTGAAGAAAAATCGAAGGATAGCAAGGGATCAATTGAGATATTCCCAAATAATTGGTTCACTCATGTATTTAGCTAGCGCTACGAGGCCTGGCATCTCGTTTGCTGTGAGGAAACTTAGCCGATTTGTTTCAAATCCAGGAGATGATCACTAGCGTGCTCTTGAGAGAGTTTTGTGCTATCTAAAAGATACTGTGAGTTTAGGCATCGATTATACTGGGTACCCAACAGGATTGGAGGGTTATTATGATGCAAACTGGATATCTGATGCTAATGAGATATATGCCATAAGTGGATATGTGTTTTCACTTGGATTGTATGCACATCATCTTAACAAGGTCGACTATGGAAGTAGAACTCACAACATTAGATACCGCTTCAGTTGAGGCTAAGTGGCTTCGTGAACTCGTTATGCATATATCGGTGGTTGAAAAATATGTGTCGACTTTTTCCATGAACTGTGATAATCAGACTGTGATAATTAAGATATACAGTTCTAAGGATAATATGATGTCGACAAGTGAAAGTCGCCTAGAGGGGGGTGAATAGGCGTAATCTGAAATTTACAACTTAAAACACAAACTACAAGCCGGGGTTAGCGTTAGAACTTAAATCAAGTCCGGAGAGAGGGGAAAAACAAATCAAGAGCGAATCAAGCGGATTAACACGATGATTTGTTTTACCGAGGTTCGGTTCTAAAGAACCTAGTCCCCGTTGAGGTGATCACAAAGACCGGGTCTCTTTCAACACTTTCCCTCTCTCAAACGGTCACTTAGACCAAGTGAGCTTTCTCCTTAATCAACCGGGTCACTTAGACCCCGCAAGGACCACCACAACTTAGGTGTCTCTTGCTTTGATTACAATTCACTTGGGAACAAGAGTGAGGAAGGAAGAAAGCGATCCAAGCACAAGAGCGCAAAAGAACACGAACAAACACTCTCTCAAGTCACTAGGTGGTTGGAATGTATTTGGGACTTGGAGAGACTTTGATCTTTTGATTTGTGTCTAGGAGTGAATGCACTAGCTCTTGTATTGAATGAAAACTTCAGAAGACTTGGATGCTTGGAGTTGTGGTGGTTGGGGGTATTTATAGCCCTCAACCACCAACAAGCCGTTGGGGAAGGCTGCTGTCAATGGGCGCACCGGACAGTCCGGTGCGCCGCCACGTCACACAACCGTTAGGGTTCTGACTCAGTCGACCGTTGGAGAGTTTGTCCTCTTGCGGCACCGGATGGTCCGGTGCCACAGCGGACAGGTCCTGTTCATTGTCCGGTGCGCCTCTGACTTCTGCCGCGCACTGTTTGCGCTGTCAGCACTGTTGCAGTCGACCGTTGGGCGCAGATAGCCGTTGCCCGCTGACTCACCGGATAGTCCGGTGAATTATAGCGGAGGGCGCCTGGAGAAACCCGAGAGTGGCTGGTTTGAGCTGTACAGTCCTGGCACACCGGACACTGTCCGGTGGTGCACCGGACAGTCCGGTGCGCCGTTCCTCAGCACACTCTGGTTTTTTTTTCTCCTTTGTATTTGATCCCGAACTTGAATATTTATTGGTTTGAGTTGAACCTTTTTTCACCTGTAGAACATGTATTCTAGAGCTTAATACTTTCTTTTGGAAAATCTTTTGGAAAATCTTTTTGTAAATAGTCAAAGGCATATAAATAAGATTGCAAGAAGCATTTTCAAGATTTGAAATTTTTCTCTCTGTTTTAAATGCTTTTCCTTTGACTTAAACAAACTCCCCCTGAATGAAATTCTCCTCTTAGTTTTCAAGAGGGTTTTACTAGATACCAATTTTTGAAAATTTGTCTCTGTATGTACCAATTGAAAAGATTTTCATAACAAGATACCAATTGAAGTTTTAAAACAATACCAATTTGAAATATAACAATTTAAAAATTTTGGAACACAATTTAAATTTAGGTGGTGGTGCGGTCCTTTTGCTTTGGGCTTAATACTTTCTCCCCCTTTGGCATTAATCGTCAAAAACGGAGACTTTGAGAGCCCTTGTTATATTTTCTCCCCCATTGATAAAAGAAATGTGAGTGAAAGAGTATACCAATCGGAGAGATGACGGAATACCGGCAAAGGGTAGATAATACCGATGGAGTTGAGTGGTAGCGATGTCTTTGCCGAATACTCCATTTCCCTTTCAATATAAGACTTAATACGAAAGATGCTCATTGAACCATATTAGTCTTAGCTTAGGCACAAGAAGAATAAGAAATATGTATATGTGCCAAAAGAAAGAGATATGATCAAAGGTATATAAAATAGCTATGTGTGCAATGTTTCAATCAAAATTTCAAGAATCAAGAATATTTAACTCATTCCTAAGTTTGCTAAAGGTTTTCTCATCTAAAGGCTTGGTAAAGATATCGGCTATTGTCCTTTGGTGTTAACATAAGCGATTTCGATATCCCCCCTTTATTGGTGATCTCTCAAGAAGTGATACTGAATGTCTATGTGCTTAGTGCGGCTGTGTTCAACGGGATTATCCGCCATGCGGATTGCACTCTCGTTGTCACATAGGAGAGAGACTTTGCTCAATTTGTAGCCATAGTCTCTGAGGGTTTGCCTCATCCAAAGTAATTGCTCACAGCAATGGCCTGCAGCAATGTACTCGGCTTCGGCGGTGGAAAGAGCTACTGAGTTTTGTTTCTTTCAAGCCCAAGACACCAGGGATCTCCCCAGAAACTGACAAGTCCCTGATGTGCTCTTCCTATCAATTTTACACCCTGCCCAATCGACATCGGAATATCCTATTAAATCAAAATTGGATCCCTTGAGGTACCAAAGCCCAAACTTAGGAGTGTAAACTAAATATCTCATGATTCTTTTCACAACCCTAAGGTGAACTTCCTTAGGATTGGCTTGGAACCTTGCACACATGCATACGGAAAGCATAATATCCGGTCGAGATGCACATAAATAGAGTAAAGATCCTATCATCGACCGGTATACCTTTTGATCTACGGACTTACCTCCTGTGTCGAGGTCGAGATACTCATTTGTTCCCATGGGTGTCTTGATGGGATTGGCATCCTTCATTCCAAACTTGTTAAGTATGTCTTGAATGTACTTTGTTTGGCTGATGAAGGTGCCGTCTTGGAGTTGCTTGACTTGAAATCCTAGAAAATACTTCAACTCCCCCATCATAGACATCTCGAATTTTTGTATCATGATCCTACTAAACTCTTCACAAGTAGATTTGTTAGTAGACCCAAATATGATATCATCAATATAAATTTGGCATACAAACAAATCTTTTGCAATAGTTTTAGTAAAGAGTGTAATATCGGCTTTTCTGACTTTGAAGCCATTAGTAATAAGGAAATCTCGCAGGCATTCATACCATGCTCTTGGGGCTTGCTTGAGCCCATAAAGCGCCTTTGAGAGTTTATACACATGGTTAGGATACTCACTATCTTCAAAGCCGGGAGGTTGCTCAACATAGACCTCTTCCTTGATTGGTCCATTAAGGAAGGCACTTTTCACATCCATTTGATAAAGCTTAAAGCTATGGTAAGTACCATAGGCAAGTAATATACTTATTGACTCAAGCCTAGCTACGGGTGCATACGTTTCACCAAAGTCCAAACCTTCGACTTGTGAATAACCTTTGACCACAAGTCGGGCTTTGTTCCTTGTCACCACACCATGCTCATCTTGCTTGTTGCAGATTACACACTTGGTACCTACAACATTTTGGTTAGGACGTAGAACTAAATGACATACCTCATTCCTCGTGAAGTTGTTGAGTTCCTCTTGCATAGCTAGCCCCCAATCCGAATCTCTTAGTGCATCCTCCACCCTGTATGGCTCAATAGACGACACAAAAGAGTAATGTTCACAGAAATGTGCAACTCGAGATCTAGTGGTTACCCCCTTTTGAATGTCACCAAGGATGGAGTTGACGGGGTGATCTCGTTGAATTGCTTGGTGGACTCTTGGGTGTGGCGGTCTTTGACCCTGTATTTCTTGATCATCTTCCTTGTCTTGATCAACTTCCTCTCCCCCTTGATCCTCGTCCTCCTCTTGAGGTGGCTCATCCTCTTGATCTTCATTTTCATCATCTTGAGCCTGTGTCACACCCGGTTTTAAGGAACAAAGCCGGGTGCATCTCATACATGCGCCAAAGAAGACAACATATATAATAACAGAGTGTATAGAGATAAATGTCATAAAACATCAGAGTAATTATTGCATAGCGGAAGACTTATTACAAAATAAAGGAATAAATGTAAAACGAACTAAGGATCGTCGGCGCCAATGTCGACTGAGAAACGCCACCTAGATCAGATCATACTCCTCGCCTTGTGGCTCCTCCTGAACCACCTGTTCTTCTCCTGTGGGGGGTGTGAGACAGCAAGAGTGAGCTCACATACGTTCATCGCTCAACAAGTCGTGGGGAATAATGTGGCATGAACTCACCAAAGGTGGGAGTTCATGAAGTGTAAGGCTGATCAATGAAATAAAGGCTGAGGTTGAGCATTGCTTTTATAAGTTGGTCAAAGTTTTATTAGCAATTACTAGGTGTAAGTGAATACCAAACCTTAATAATAATAAATAAAAGTAATAGTAAAATAATCTCAAATGCGATGCAAATGTCAAATTGAATTTAAGTTCCATAAATTAATCATGTGAGGGTCCGAGCCGCTCATGACCGTGAGCACGGCTAGTATACCAGTTTTACACTCTATAGAGGTTGCGCATCTTTACCCACAAGTCATGTTACCCATCTGCCAAGAGATGGCCAATCCCATACACCTCTACCGAGGAGGCGAGGCAGGGTAACACTACGAGGCCTTTACAAAGTTCCACTAGCTTCAGAAATCCCGCTACAGTTTATAGGAAGCTCCAATGCAGGGTTCTTGCCTGACCGCCATTGCAGCAAAATCAACCAAGGACCTCCCTACACTGACCACTCCCCTACTGCCCTTGCCCCTTTCGGGTAAGGAAGACCTCCACTAGCTTTCCTAGTTAATCAGCCAAGGGCGTCCCATTATACCCTTGTGGTAGCACTGTTTTCCCGGGTGGTCGCTCCATGTTCCCATTAACATAATGATCTTAACATGAATAGTAATAATAAAATAAAATAAAAGAGTAATTATGAATAAAGTATCTTCATACCCAAATCCACATAAAGCAATAGCAGGTACTACCCAAAGAAATATTTCAGTGGTAAACAAGGTATAAAGATAGCCAAAACTAGGGTAACCTATTGGGTCCCATCAAAATTATCCTATGCAGATCATTATAATTAATAAGAACATGGCTGGGAAAAAGTAAGTGATCAAGGGCACAACTTGCCTTCAATGAGCTCCTGCTCAGCTACTTCTACTTGTTGAACCTCAGTTTCCACAGTGGCTTGCTCGTCTATTCGCATCAACACAATACATACATAGTATAGCCAAAATCAACATCACACCAAACAGATGAATAAAATATACAGTAAAAATCTACACATTAAAATGAAATCATAGGAACTGGAATCACTAAATTTGGAGTTATAGATTTCAAGTTATGAATTTCCTAAGGTTTAATGTGATTAAAATAGGATTAGATGAGAAATTAATTTTCTAACTGAGTTCATGTCAAAACAGTGATACTAAATGGTAGAGAATATTATCACAAAATTTTAGAAATTGGAATGATTCAATTTGGACCAAAAATGGAATTTCTATGAATTTTACAAGTTTCTAGATTCGTTTTTGTATTAAAAATGAATTTCTAATATTATTTCTCTGTTCTTAATCGTCTCTGGACTGGGCGTCAATTAAACCGAAGCTCGGGGTTCAGTCTGCAAAAACCTGCCAGACTCAGACTACCATCCATATGGATTGCGGGTTGATTCTAACTAAACTCAGGGTTTCTTTTACAATTGCGCTATCCGAAGGGGTATCGTCAAATCTGGGCCATCCAAATTAGATCCCATGTGAAAGGGAATTAGGCTTACACCTAGTTTCTATATAATTTTGGTGGTTGAATTGCCCAACACAAATCTTTGGACTAACTAGTTTATTCTAGTGTATAAGTTATACAGGTGCAAAAGGTTCACACTTAGCTAATAAAAAGACCAAGTATTGAGTTCAACAAAAGAGCAAAGGAGCAACCGAAGGCTCCTCTGGTCTGGCGCACCGGACTGTCCGGTGTGCCACCGGACAGTGTCTGGTGCACCACAGGACAGTGTCCGGTGCACCAGAGGACTCCAACTCCAACTCGTCACCTTGGGGAAAATCCAGAACCGGCGCGCTATAATTCACCGGACTGTCCGGTGCTCCAACGAAGACGCTGCTCCAGAACTCGCCAGTCTCGGGATTTCACGAAGGCTGCTCCGCTATAATTCACCGGACTGTCCGGTGCATCCTCGGAGCAACGGCTACTTCGCGCCAACGGCTACCTGCAACGCATTAAATGCGCGCGCAGCGCGCGCAGAAGGCAGGCGCGCCCATACCGGCGCACCGAACACTGAACAGTTCATGTCCGGTGCGCCACCGGACATCGAGGCGGGCCAAGAAGTCAGAACTCCAACGGTCAGATTCCAACGGCACTGGTGACGTGGCTGGGGCACCAGACATGTCCGGTGTGCACCGGACTATCCGGTGCGCCATCGAACAGACAGCCTCCACCAACGGTCAAGTTTGGTGGTTGGGGCTATAAATACCCCAACCACCCCACCATTCATTGCATCCAAGTTTTCCACTTCTCAACCACTTACAAGAGCTAGGCATTCAATTCTAGACACACCAAAGAGATCAGATCCTCTCCAATTGCACACAAGTCTTTAGTGATTAGCGAGAGAGATTTGCCGTGTTCTTTTGAGCTCTTGCGCTTGGATTGCTTCTTTTCTTTCTCACTTGTTCTTATGATCAAAACTCCATTGTAATCAAGGCAAGAGGCACCAATTGTGTGGTGGCCCTTGCGGGGAAGTTTTGTTCCCGGTTTTGATTTGAGAAGAGAAGCTCACTCGGTCGGAAGGATCGTTTGAGAGAGGGTAAGGGTTGAAAGAGACCCGGCCTTTGTGGCCTCCTCAACGGGGAGTAGGTTTGCGAGAACCGAACCTCGGTAAAACAAATCATCGTGTCTCACTTCGCATTTGCTCATGATTTGTTTTACGCCCTCTCTCGCGGACTCGATTATATCTCTAACGCTAACCCGGCTTGTAGTTGTGATTATTTTTTGAGAATTTCAGATTCGCCCTATTCACCCCCCCTCTAGGCGACTTTCAATTGGTATCAGAGCCCGGTGCTTCATTAGAGCCTAACCGCTCGAAGTGATGTCGGGAGATCACACCAAGAGGGAGATGGAGACCGGCGACAAGCCCACTACAAGCCAAGGGAGCACTTCATTGGAAGAGTCCCGCACCAAGAGGAAGGAGAAGAAGAAGGACTCCTCCAAACGGAAGGAGAAAAGATCTTCTTCCTCACACCACAAAGAGAAGAAGGAAAAATCTTCTTCCCACAAGTCGCATCGGAAAGGCGACAAGCACAGGAGGATGCGGAAGGTGGTCTACTACGAGACCGACACTTCATCAAAGTCAACCTCCGACTCCGATGCGCCGTCCGTAACTTCTAGGCGCCAAGAGCGCAAGAAGTTTAGTAAGATCCCCTTACACTATCCTCGTACACCTAGACATACTCCATTACTTTCCGTTCCATTAGGCAAACCGCCAACTTTTGATGGCGAAGATTATGCTAGGTGGAGTGATTTAATGAAATTTCATCTAACCTCACTCCACAAAAGTATATGGAATGTTGTTGAGTTTGGAGCACAGGTACCATCCATAGGGGATGAGGATTATGATACGGACGAAGTGGCCCAAATCGAGCACTTCAACTCCCAAGCTACAACCATACTCCTCGCCTCTCTAAGCAAGGAGGAATACAACAAGGTGCAAGGGTTGAAGAATGCAAAGGAGATTTGGGACCTACTCAAGACCACGCACGAGGGTGATGAACTCACCAAGATCACCAAGCGGGAAACGATCGAGGGGGAGCTCGGTCGCTTCCGTCTTCGCCAAGGGGAAGAGCCACAATATATGTACAACCGGCTCAAAACCTTGGTGAACCAAGTGCGCAATCTCGGGAGCAAAAAGTGGGACGACCACGAGGTGGTTAAGGTTATTCTAAGATCTCTCATTTTCCTTAACCCCACTCAAGTTCAATTAATTCGTGGTAATCCTAGATACACACTAATGACCCCCGAGGAAGTAATCGGAAATTTTGTGAGCTTTGAATGTATGATTAAAGGATCAAAGAAGATCAACGGGCTTGAAGAATCCTCCACGTCCAAAGCACAACCAGTGGCATTTAAGGCGACGGAGGAGAAGAAGGAGGAGTTTACACCAAGTAGACAACCAATTGACGCCTCCAAGCTCGACAATGAGGAGATGGCTTTAATCATCAAAATCTTTCGCCAAATCCTCAAGCAACGGAGGGGGAAGGACTACAAACCCCGCTCCAAGAAAGTGTGCTACAAATGTGGTAAGCCCGGTCATTTCATTGCAAAATGTCATATATCTAGTGATAGTGACAGGGGCGACGATAAGAAGGGAAAGAGGAGAGAAAAGAAGAAGTACTACAAGAAGAAGGGCGGCAATGCCCATGTTTGCCGGGAGTGGGACTCCGACGAGAGCTCCACCGAGTCCTCTTCCGACGAGGACGCCGCCAACATCGCCGTCACCAAGGGACTCCTCTTCCCCAACGTCGGCCACAAGTGCCTCATGGCAAAGGACGACAAAAGGAAGAAGGTTAAATCTAAATCCTCCACTAAATATGAATCCTCTAGTGATGATAATGCTAGTGATGAGGAAAATAATTTGCGTACCCTTTTTGCCGACCTAAACATGCAACAAAAAGAAAAATTAAATGAATTAATTAGTGCCATCCATGAGAAGGATGATCTCTTGGACTCCCAAGAGGACTTCCTAATCAAGGAAAATAAAAAGCATGTTAAGGTTAAAAATGCTTATGCTCTACAAGTTGAAAAATGTGAAAAATTGTCTAGTGAGCTAAGCACTTGCCATGAGACCATTGACAACCTTAGAAATGAAAATGCTAAATTAATTGCTAAGGTTGATTCCCATGTTTGTATTGATTCAATTTCCAATCCTAGAGATGATAATGTTGATTTGCTTGCTAGGATTGATGAGTTGAATGATTCTCTTACTAGCCTTAGAGTAGAAAATGAAAATTTGATTGCTAAGGCTAAAGATATTGATGTTTGCAATACTACTATTTCCGACCTTAGAACTAAGAATGATATGTTGCATGCTAAGGTTGTAGAATTAAAATCTTGCAAACCCTCTACATCTACCGTTGAGCACACTTCTATTTGTACTAGATGTAGAGATGTTGATATCAATGCTATTCATGATCACATGGCTTTAATTAAACAACAAAATGATCATATAGCAATATTAGATGCTAAAATTGCCGAGCATAACTTGGAAAATGAAAAGTTTAAATTTGCTAGAAGTATGCTCTATAATGGGAGACGCCCTGGCATCAAGGATGGCATTGGCTTTCAAAGGGGAGACAATGTCAAACTTAATGCCCCTCCTAAGAACTTGTCTAACTTTGTTAAGGGCAAGGCTCCCATGCCTCAGGATAACGAGGGTTACATTTTGTACCCTGCCGGTTATCCCGAGAGCAAAATCAGGAGAACTCATTCTAGGAAGTCTCGCTCTGGCCCTAACCATGCTTTTATGTATAAGGGTGAGACATCTAGCTCTAGGCAACCAACCCGTGCCAAGTTGCCTAGAAAGAAAACTCCTAATGCATCAAATGATCATGCTATTTCATTTAAAACTTTTGATGCATCTTATGTTTTGACTAACAAATCCGGCAAGGTAGTTGCCAAGTTTGTTGGGGGCAAACACAAGGGCTCCAAAACTTGTGTTTGGGTACCCAAAGTTCTTGTTTCTAATGCCAAAGGACCCAAGACCGTTTGGGTACCTAAAATCAAGAACTAAAATTGTTTTGTAGGTTTATGCATCCGGGGGCTCAAGTTGGATACTCGACAGCGGGTGCACAAACCACATGACAGGGGAGAAGAAGATGTTCTCCTCATATGAGAAAAACCAAAATCCCCAACGAGCTATCACATTCGGGGATGGAAATCAAGGTTTGGTCAAAGGATTGGGTAAAATTGCTATATCACCTGACCATACTATTTCCAATGTTTTTCTTGTAGATTCTTTAGATTACAATTTGCTTTCCGTATCCCAATTATGTCAAATGGGCTATAACTGTCTCTTTACTGATATAGGTGTCACTGTCTTTAGAAGAAGTGATGATTCAATAGCATTTAAGAGTGTATTGGAGGGTCAGCTATACTTGGTAGATTTTGATAGAGCTGAACTCGACACTTGCTTAATAGCTAAGACTAACTTGGGTTGGCTCTGGCACCGCCGACTAGCCCATGTTGGAATGAAGAATCTTCATAAGCTTCTAAAGGGAGAACACATTTTAGGACTAACCAATGTTCATTTTGAGAAAGACAGGATTTGTAGCGCATGCCAAGCCGGGAAGCAAGTTGGCACTCATCATCCACACAAGAATATCATGACTGGTGACAGGCCACTGAAGCTCCTACACATGGACCTATTCGGGCCGATAGCTCACATAAGCATCGACGAGAGTAAGTACTGTCTAGTTATTGTGGATGATTATTCTCGCTTCACTTGGGTGTTCTTTTTGCAAGAAAAATCTCATACCCAAGAGACCTTAAAGGGATTCTTGAGACGGGCTCAAAATGAGTTCGGCTTAAGGATCAAGAAAATTAGAAGCGACAACGGGACGGAGTTCAAGAACTCTCAAATTGAAGGCTTCCTTGAGGAGGAAGGCATCAAGCATGAGTTCTCTTCTCCCTACACTCCACAACAAAATGGTGTAGTGGAGAGGAAGAATCGAACTCTATTGGACATGGCAAGAACCATGCTTGATGAGTACAAGACTCCGGATCGGTTTTGGGCCGAGGCGGTCAATACCGCATGCTACGCCATCAACCGGTTATATCTACACCGAATCCTCAAGAAGACATCCTATGAACTCCTAACCGGTAAAAGGCCAAATATTTCATATTTTAGAGTTTTTGGTAGCAAATGTTTTATTCTTGTCAAAAGAGGTAGAAAATCTAAATTTGCTCCTAAAACTGTAGAAGGCTTTTTACTAGGATATGACTCAAACACAAGGGCATATAGAGTCTTTAACAAGTCCTCAGGACTTGTTGAAGTTTCTTGTGACGTTGTGTTTGATGAGACTAACGGCTCTCAAGTAGAGCAAGTTGATCTTGATGAGATAGGTGAAGAACAGGCTCCATGCATAGCGCTAAGGAACATGTCCATTGGGGATGTGTGTCCTAAGGAATCCGTAGAGCCTCCACATGCACAAGATCAACCTTCCTCCTCCACGCAAGCTTCTCCACCAACCCAAAATGAGGACGAGGCTCAAGTTGATGAAGGAGAAGATCAAAGAGATGAGCCCCCTCAAGATGATGGCAACGATCGAGGGGGAGATGCAAATGATCAAGACAAGGAGGATGAAGAACCAAGGCCGCCACACCCAAGAGTCCACCAAGCAATACAACGAGATCACCCCGTCGACACCATCCTCGGCGACATTCATAAGGGGGTAACTACTCGATCTCGTGTTGCACATTTTTGTGAGCATTACTCTTTTGTTTCCTCTATTGAGCCACACAGGGTAGAGGAAGCACTTCAAGATTCGGATTGGGTGATGGCGATGCAAGAGGAGCTCAACAACTTCACTAGGAATGAGGTATGGCATTTAGTTCCACGTCCTAATCAAAATGTTGTAGGAACCAAGTGGGTCTTCCGCAACAAGCAAGACGAGCATGGTGTGGTGACAAGGAACAAAGCTCGACTCGTGGCCAAGGGGTATTCACAAGTCGAAGGTTTGGATTTTGGAGAAACCTATGCACCCGTAGCTAGGCTTGAGTCCATTCACATATTATTAGCCTATGCTACTTACCATGGCTTCAAGCTTTACCAAATGGACATGAAGAGTACCTTCCTCAACGGACCAATCAAGGAGGAGGTCTATGTTGAGCAACCTCCCAGCTTTGAAGATAGTGAGTACCCTAACCATGTCTATAGGCTCTCTAAGGCGCTTTATGGGCTCAAGCAAGCCCCAAGAGCATGGTATGAATGCCTTAGAGATTTCCTTATTGCTAATGGCTTCAAAGTCGGCAAAGCCGATCCTACTTTATTCACTAAGACTCTTGACAATGATTTGTTTGTATGCCAAATTTATGTTGATGATATCATATTTGGGTCTACTAACGAATCTACATGTGAAGAATTTAGTAGGATCATGACACAAAAATTCGAGATGTCGATGATGGGGGAGTTGAAGTATTTTCTAGGATTTCAAGTCAAGCAACTCCAAGAGGGCACCTTCATTTGTCAAATGAAGTACACTCAAGACATTCTAACCAAGTTTGGAATGAAGGATGCCAAGCCCATCAAGACACCCATGGGAACAAATGGGCATCTCGACCTCGACACGGGAGGTAAATCCGTCGATCAAAAGGTATACCGGTCGATGATTGGTTCATTGCTTTATTTATGTGCATCTCGACCGGACATTATGCTTTCCGTTTGCATGTGTGCAAGATTCCAATCCGACCCTAAGGAATCCCACCTTACGGCCGTAAAACGAATCTTGAGATATTTGGCTTATACACCTAAGTTTGGGCTTTGGTACCCTCGGGGATCCACATTTGATTTGATTGGTTATTCGGATGCCGATTGGGCAGGGTGCAAAATCAATAGAAAGAGCACATCGGGGACTTGCCAGTTCTTGGGAAGATCCTTGGTGTCTTGGGCTTCAAAGAAGCAAAATTCGGTCGCTCTTTCTACCGCCGAAGCCGAGTATATTGCCGCAGGCCATTGTTGCGCGCAATTGCTATGGATGAGGCAAACCCTGCGGGACTACGGTTACAAACTAACCAAAGTTCCTCTTCTATGTGATAATGAGAGTGCAATCCGCATGGCGGATAATCCCGTTGAGCATAGCCGCACTAAACACATAGCCATTCGGTATCATTTTCTTAGGGATCACCAACAAAAAGGGGATATCAAGATTTCATACATTAACACTAAAGATCAATTAGCCGATATCTTTACCAAGCCACTTGATGAACAATCTTTTACCAGACTTAGGCATGAGCTCAATATTCTTGATTCTAGGAACTTCTTTTGCTAATCTGCACACATAGCACACAAGTATACCTTTGATCATGTCTCTTTTATATATGCTATGACTAATATGTTTTCAAGTGTCTTTCAAACCAAGTCATAGGTATATTGAAAGGGAATTGGAGTCTTCGGCGAAGACAAAGGCTTCCACTCCACTCTACTACTCATCCTTCGCCGTCACTCCAAGCATCTCTCCAACTTTGGTATAATCTTCACTCATTCATTTTATAACCAAAGGAGGAGAAAATATTTCGTAGGGCTCTAATGACTCCGTTTTTGGCGATTCATGCAAAAGGGGGAGAAAGTATTAGCCCAAAGCAAAAGGACCGCACCACCACCTAATTTTAACATATAATTTTCAATTGTCAATTTGGTATCTTAATGTGTTCAAAAAAAGGGAGAAAGTAGTATTTCAAAATTAATTCATCAAAACCCTCTTGAACACTAAGAGGAGAATTTCATTTAGGGGGAGTTTTTGTCTGGTCAAAGGAAAAGCATTTGAAACAGGGGGAGAAAATTTCAAAACTTGAAAATGCTTCGCAAACTCTTATTCATTTACCTTTGACTATTTACAAAAGATTTTGCAAAAACAAAACATGTGGTGCAAGCGTGGTCCAAAATGTTAAAAATGAAGAAACAATCCATGCATATCTTGTAAGTATTTATATTGGCTCAATTCCAAGCAACCTTTGCACTTATATTATGCAAACTAGTTCAATTATGCACTTCTATATTTGCTTTGGTTTGTGTTGGCATCAATCACCAAAAAGGGGGAGATTGAAAGGGAATTAGGCTTACACCTAGTTTCTATATAATTTTGGTGGTTGAATTGCCCAACACAAATCTTTGGACTAACTAGTTTATTCTAGTGTATAAGTTATACAGGTGCAAAAGGTTCACACTTAGCCAATAAAAAGACCAAGTATTGAGTTCAACAAAAGAGCAAAGGAGCAACCGAAGGCTCCTCTGGTCTGGCGCACCGGACTGTTCGGTGTGCCACCGGACAGTGTCTGGTGCACCACCGGACAGTGTCCGGTGCACCAGAGGACTCCAACTCCAACTCGTCACCTTGGGGAAAATCCAGAACCGGCGCGCTATAATTCACCGGACTGTCCGGTGCTCCAACGAAGACGCTGCTCCAGAACTCGCCAGTCTCGGGATTTCACGAAGGCTGCTCCGCTATAATTCACCGGACTGTCCGGTGCATCCTCGGAGCAACGTCTACTTCGCGCCAACGGCTACCTGCAACGCATTAAATGCGCGCGCAGCGCGCGCAGAAGGCAGGCGCGCCCATACCGGCGCACCGGACACTGAACAGTTCATGTCCGGTGCGCCACCGGACATCGAGGCGGGCCCAGAAGTCAGAACTCCAACGGTCAGATTCCAACGGCACTGGTGACGTGGCTGGGGCACCAGACATGTCCGGTGTGCACCGGACTGTCCGGTGCGCCATCAAACAGACAGCCTCCACCAACGGTCAAGTTTGGTGGTTGGGGCTATAAATACCCCAACCACCCCACCATTCATTGCATCCAAGTTTTCCACTTCTCAACCACTTACAAGAGCTAGGCATTCAATTCTAGACACACCAAAGAGATCAGATCCTCTCCAATTGCACACAAGTCTTTAGTGATTAGCGAGAGAGATTTGCCGTGTTCTTTTGAGCTCTTGCGCTTGGATTGCTTCTTTTCTTTCTCACTTGTTCTTATGATCAAAACTCCATTGTAATCAAGGCAAGAGGCACCAATTGTGTGGTGGCCCTTGCGGGGAAGTTTTGTTCCCGGTTTTGATTTGAGAAGAGAAGCTCACTCGGTCGGAAGGATCGTTTGAGAGAGGGTAAGGGTTGAAAGAGACCCGGCCTTTGTGGCCTCCTCAACGGGGAGTAGGTTTGCGAGAACCGAACCTCGGTAAAACAAATCATCGTGTCTCACTTCGCATTTGCTCACGATTTGTTTTACGCCCTCTCTCGCGGACTCGATTATATCTCTAACGCTAACCCGGCTTGTAGTTGTGATTATTTTTTGAGAATTTCAGATTCGCCCTATTCACCCCCCCTCTAGGCGACTTTTCACCATGGCCAGGATTATATCCTACCGATAAGTGAATCGGCACTCACCCGGGTCACTGGATTACGATCCAACGGCCCACGATCAAACTACCCGTCGATGAACCAGAGCCGCACGATCAAGCACCGACGTTCTCGGTTTGTTGCGCGAAAAGCACCCCCCTAGATGTAATCAGAGCCGTCCACGCTAGATCCAACGGCTCGCGGTCGATTCTCCTTCTCCCAGACCGAGTCACGGCGGCGCGCTGCTCTACACGGCGGGATCTCGCCGGCGCCCACCAAATTCGACCGCCCCGGTCACTAAGCTCGAGCAAGAACGTGTGGAAAATAAAATTGGTGGCTAGGCGATTCACGGAGGAGGTGTCTCACCGAGAGTGATCACGACGGGAAGGCTGGCCACGTGCAGGGGGGTCACCGCGGCGTCGCTGAGTCGACGGCGACAAATTCCGGTGCCGCAGGTGGCTAATCTTCTGAAATTCGGTTGCGGCCGCCTTCAACACGTCCGAAAGGAGCCCCTGGGTTCCATGCCCCGAGCACGGTCGTCGGCACGCCCGGATTCGCCTGCGGCGGGTCTCTCTCTCTTCTCTCTCGCGTGGTCTGCTCTATTCGCTCACTTGGCACGGGAAAAGAAGAGGGTCCGCGCCCACGCCTTAAGGACTGGGGAGTCCGAGCTACGCGAGGGAAAGACGAACATATGGTTGCAACCACCCGCTGAGGTGACCGCGGGGTCGTGGGGTGCCCGCGGCATGTTCGGAAGCTCTGTTGAGAAGAAAGCGCTGACGACGAGGGTCCACCGGTCAACGGATGAGCGCGCGAGAGAAGTGGTGAGTCTGCACGCGGGGGCCCACGGGTCAGTGGCACGCGCGAGTGGGCGGAGCGCGCGCGTGAAGGAGTGAATGTGGGCCGCGCGGGGTGAGGAAAGCTGGGGTGGGCTGAATGGGTTGGCTGCCGGCCCAGGTAAGGTTTTAATCTTTTTTTTCTTTCCTAATCTCTTTTCTTCCTTTCCAAATTCATATTTCCATTTCAAATTTAAATTCCACCCTTGTGTCAAGTTTATCCACAGATTATAAGTGCAATTTTAACATACCCAAAAATGAGAGGAATTTATTTATTTATATATTTATTTTGCATTGTACAATATTTATTCCTTTCCTTATCCATTTTCATGGTTTTGTTTTTAATTTAGGGTTTGTATGTCATGGGCACATTATTACATTGCTATTGATGCTTTTATTTTTATTATCCACAAATGCACAATCAAATAAACTCCAGCATGATGCACAGGTTATCTATGTGTTCTTTGTGTTAATTATCCACTTATAACTAGGGTTGATCACATGTGATGATAAGTAGAGGACACAAATTACTGAGATTATCTCTGTTCTCATTATTGCACTTTTGAGTATTACAAATCCTACCCCCCTTAAAAATAATCTCGTCCTCGAGATTTAAGAAGATCTAGGGAAAAGGTGGGGAAAATCTATACGAAGCTCTTCTTCTCTTTCCCACGTTGCTTCATCTTCACCGTGGTGGCTCCATTGCACTTTGCACATCTTTATAATCTTATTCCTTGTGACTCAAGTCAAAGTATCCAAAATCTTGATGGGGTACTCAGTATAAGTTAGATCCTCTTGAACACTAAGGTCCTCCATTGGTAATTGTTCCTCAGGTACCCTGAGACATTTCTTCAGCTGAGATACATGAAATACATCATGAACATCCGCAAGATGATCTGGTAACTCCAATTGATATGCAACCTCTCCCACTCGCTTTAAAATTAAGAAGGGTCCAATAAAGCGAGGGGACAACTTTCCTTTGACTTTGAATCTTCTCATACCCCGGAGTGGTGACACCTTCAAATAGACATAATCTCCCTCCTTAAACTCAAGCAGTCTTCTCCGTGTGTCAGCATAGCTTTTCTGCCTAGATTGTGCAGTTCTCAAATTCTCCCTTATTTGCTGAACTTGTTCCTCTGCTTCTTGTATAATCTCAGGTCCAAACAACTGCCTTTCACCAGTTTGATCCCAATACAGTGGAGTCCTGCACTTTCTGCCATACAAAGCCTCAAACGGTGACATCTTCAAACTGGCCTGATAGCTATTATTATAGGAGAACTCAGCATAAGGTAAACTCTTATCCCAACTACCACCATGCTTAAGGGCACAAGCTCTTAACATATCTTCTAACACTTGGTTAGTCCTCTCTGTCTGCCCATCAGTCTGGGGATGGTAAGCCGAACTAAAATTCAATCTCGTATCCAATGACTCGTGCAACTTCTTCCAATACCGAGAGGTAAACTGTGATCCCCGGTCTGATACAATTTTCTTTGGCACACCATGTAGGCATACAATCCGTGCCATATACAATTCTGCCAACTTGGCTCCTGAATACGTGGTCTTCACTGGAATAAAGTGGGCTACTTTAGTTAGCCTGTCCACAATCACCCATATAGAATCATATCCAGCAGACGTGCGGGGTAGTCCAACAATGAAGTCCATACCAATCTCTTCCCATTTCCACTCAGGTATCTTCAGTGGATGCAATAGTCCGGCTGGCCCCTAGTGTTCAGCCTTAACTCCTTGACACACATTGCACATAGCCACATGTGCAGCCACATCTCCCTTCAATCCATACCACCAATACTTTTGCTTCAAATCTTGATACATCTTAGTGCTACCAGGGTGGATAGAATATTCAGAATCATGGGCTTCTTTCAATATAGTCTCACGGAGGCTAATAATCTCTGGAACACATATCCGATCTTTGAACCATATAGTACCTTGCTCATCCTCCGTGAATTCCGGAACTCGACCTTCAAAAATCAGATCCTTAGTCTCTTGTATTTTAGCATCACCAATTTGACCTTTGCGAATTTCTTGCTCCAAAGTAGGTTCCAATTCAATGGTAACTCCTTCCATATGTGTAACAATTCCCAGGTTGAGTCTCTCAAAATCTTTTGCTAATTCATCAGGTAACTGGACAACGAAAGCGGAGTGAACATGCTCCTTTCGACTCAAGGCATCTGTAACCAAATTTGCCTTGCCCGGGTGATAGTGAATTTCCAAATCATAATCCTCAATGAGCTCCAACCAACGGCGTTGCCTAAGGTTGAGGTCCTTCTGAGTAAATATGTACTTCAAGCTCTTATGATCCGTGTATACTTGGCACTTAGTTCCCATAATGTAGTGTCTCCAAATCTTAAGTGCATGCACAACGGCAGCCAATTCCAAGTCATGAGTGGGGTAGTTCAATTCATGTTTCCGCAACTGACGAGATGCATAGGCGATCACATGACCTTCTTGCATAAGCACACATCCAAGTCCCTGGCCACATGCATCACAGTAAATGTCAAATCCCTTCTGCAGATCTGGCATAATCAATACTGGCGGTGACATCAATATCTCCTTCAATTGATCAAAACTCTCTTGGCATTTCTCATCCCACTTGAATTCTCTTCTCTTCTCCATAAGTGAGGTCATGGGCTTAGCAAACTTAGAAATTCCTTCAATAAATCTCCGATAATATCCTGCGAGTCCCAAGAAACTCCGAATATCCGTAACTGTAGTGGGTATGCTCCACGCCACTATCTCCTTGACTTTAGCAGGATCCACTGATATCCCTCCATTAGAAATGATATGTACAAGGAATGACACCTCGTCAATCCAGAACTCGCATTTGCTATACTTGGCGTAGAGTTGATTATCTCTTAGCTTCTGTAGCACCAATCTCAAGTGTTCTTCATGATCACTTTCACTCTTAGAATAGATAAGAATATCTTCGATAAATACTACGACGAATTTGTCCAAATACTCCATGAACACCTTATTCTTCAGATCCATAAAATAGGCTGGTGCATTAGTTAATCCAAATGACATAACAGTGAACTCCTATAAACCACATCGGGTCGAGGAATCCGTCTTGGGAATATCCGATGGTCTAATCTTCATTTGATAATAACCCGATCGGAGATCAATCTTCGAGAATATCCTAGCACCTCTCCTCTGATCAAATAAATCCTCAACACGGTGCAACGGATACTTGTTCTTCATGATATAACATCATTAAGGGACCTATACTCCACACACATCCTTTGCGATCCATCCTTCTTTTGTACAAACAGTACCGGTGCTCCCCAAGGTGAGGAACTCAAACGTAAGTAACCAGCCTCTTGTAATTCCGTTAACTGCTTCTTTAGTTCCTTCAACTCCTCTACGAACATCCTATATGGCCGTTTAGAAATAGGAGCGGTTCCCGGTAAGAGATCAATAACAAACTCAACTTCTCTATCAGGTGGCATCCCTGGTAACTCCTCTGGAAAGACATCCGGAAAATCTCTAACCACACGGATGTTGACACCAACAAACTTCCCATCTACTAAGAATGCCGCTAGTCTGAAGGTGGTAGTTACTGCAATTCCAACTTCAAATCTTTGTCCTCTGGAACTGGTGAGTTCTACGGTTCCCTTAGCACGATGTATATACTGCCTTTGCCTTTCTTAACCATGACATACCAAGGATCACGTCTATAGTGCTCTCTTCTAACACTATAGGGGTAGCCCATCTGGGTTAGAAACACAGGGTGAGAAAGAAAGGATTGTAGACAAGGCAGGTGATTACGAATTATGTTACTTTGGGGGATTCATTAGCTAAGTGTGTTGCCTACTAAAGCTAATTCATTACCTTATGGTGGTACATGCTAAGATGCCCGTCTATACTATTTCACTCAATCAAAGAAGCAAATCAGGCATTGATCATCAGAACAATCAACCAACATTTTTAAATATAGAAAATAGTTATAATTTTGTCTTAGGCCTCCTATCTCTTAAAAAGGTCATAAATGTAGGATTCCAAGGTGTGAAATCCATCTTGTCTCAGAGTAGAAAAGGTAAGAATCATCAGAGCAGAACAGTAGAAGGTGAGACAGGATCAAGATAAGTGTAGAAAGAATCAGAGTAAGGTAAGTATAGAATGAATCAGAATGAGATAAGTAGGTAAGGGTTGTCCATTTCTATCTAGGTTTCGTCCTACAGTCAACATTTCCTCTGATACCACTTCTGTCACACCCGGTTTTAAGGAACAAAGTCGGGTGCATCTCATACATGCGTCAAAGAAGACAACATATATAATAACAGAGTGTATATAGATAAATGTCATAAAACATCAGAGTAATTATTGCATAGCGGAAGACTTATTACAAAATAAAGGAATAAATGTAAAACGAACTAAGGATCGTCGGCGCCAATGTCGACTGAGAAACGCCACCTAGATCAGATCATACTCCTCGCCTTGTGGCTCCTCCTGAACCACCTGTTCTTCTCCTGTGGGGGGGTGTGAGACAGCAAGAGTGAGCTCACATACGTTCATCGCTCAACAAGTCGTGGGGAATAATGTGGCATGAACTCACCAAAGGTGGGAGTTCATGAAGTGTAAGGCTGATCAATGAAATAAAGGCTGAGGTTGAGCATTGCTTTTATAAGTTGGTCAAAGTTTTATTAGCAATTACTAGGTGTAAGTGAATACCAAACCTTAATAATAATAAATAAAAGTAATAGTAAAATAATCCCAAATGCGATGCAAATGTCAAATTGAATTTAAGTTCCATAAATTAATCATGTGAGGGTCCGAGCCGCTCATGACCGTGAGCACGGCTAGTATACCAGTTTTACACTCTGTAGAGGTTGCGCATCTTTACCCACAAGTCATATTACCCATCTGCCAAGAGATGGCCAATCCCATACACCTCTACCGAGGAGGCGAGGCAGGGTAACACTACGAGGCCTTTACAAAGTTCCACTAGCTTCAGAAATCCCGCTACAGTTTATAGGAAGCTCCAATGCAGGGTTCTTGCCTGACCGCCATCGCAGCAAAATCAACCAAGGACCTCCCTACACTGACCACTCCCCTACTGCCCTTGCCCCTTTCGGGTAAGGAAGACCTCCACTAGCTTTCCTAGTTAATCAGCCAAGGGCGTCCCATTATACCCTTGTGGTAGCACTGTTTTCCCGGGTGGTCGCTCCATGTTCCCATTAACATAATGATCTTAACATGAATAGTAATAATAAAATAAAATAAAAGAGTAATTATGAATAAAGTATCTTCATACCCAAATCCACATAAAGCAATAGCAGGTACTACCCAAAGAAATATTTCAGTGGTAAACAAGGTATAAAGATAGCCAAAACTAGGGTAACCTATTAGGTCCCATCAAAATTATCCTATGCAGATCATTATAATTAATAAGAACATGGCTGGGAAAAAGTAAGTGATCAAGGGCACAACTTGCCTTCAATGAGCTCCTGCTCAGCTACTTCTACTTGTTGAACCTCAGTTTCCACAGTGGCTTGCTCGTCTATTCGCATCAACACAATACATACATAGTATAGCCAAAATCAACATCGCACCAAACAGATGAATAAAATATACAGTAAAAATCTACACATTAAAATGAAATCATAGGAACTGGAATCACTAAATTTGGAGTTATAGATTTCAAGTTATGAATTTCCTAAGGTTTAATGTGATTAAAATAGGATTAGATGAGAAATTAATTTTCTAACTGAGTTCATGTCAAAACAGTGATACTAAATGGTAGAGAATATTATCACAAAATTTTAGAAATTGGAATGATTCAATTTGGACCAAAAATGGAATTTCTATGAATTTTACAAGTTTCTAGATTCGTTTTTGTATTAAAAATGAATTTCTAATATTATTTCTCTGTTCTTAATCGTCTCTGGACTGGGCGTCAATTAAACCGAAGCTCGGGGTTCAGTCTGCAAAAACCTGCCAGACTCAGACTACCATCCATATGGATTGCGGGTTGATTCTAACTAAACTCAGGGTTTCTTTTACAATTGCGCTATCCGAAGGGGTATCGTCAAATCTGGGCCATCTAAATTAGATCCCATGGCCAGGATTATATCCTACCGATAAGTGAATCGGCACTCACCCGGGTCACTGGATTACGATCCAACGGCCCACGATCAAACTACCCGCCGATGAACCAGAGCCGCACGATCAAGCACCGACGTTCTCGGTTTGTTGCGCGAAAAGCACCCCCCTAGATGTAATCAGAGCCGTCCACGCTAGATCCTACGGCTCGCGGTCGATTCTCCTTCTCCCAGACCGAGTCACGGCGACGCGCTGCTCTACACGGCGGGATCTCGCCGGCGCCCACCAAATTCGACCGCCCCGGTCACTAAGCTCGAGCAAGAACGTGTGGAAAATAAAATTGGTGGCTAGGCGATTCACGGAGGAGGTGTCTCACCGAGAGTGATCACGACGGGAAGGCTGGCCACGTGCAGGGGGGTCACCGCGGCGTCGCTGAGTCGACGGCGACAAATTCCGGTGCCGCAGGTGGCTAATCTTCTGAAATTCGGTTGCGGTCGCCTTCAACACGTCCGAAAGGAGCCCCTGGGTTCCATGCCCCGAGCACGGTCGTCGGCACGCCCGGATTCGCCTGCGGCGGGTCTCTCTCTCTTCTCTCTCGCGTGGTCTGCTCTATTCGCTCACTTGGCACGGGAAAAGAAGAGGGTCCGCGCCCACGCCTTAAGGACTGGGGAGTCCGAGCTACGCGAGGGAAAGACGGACATATGGTTGCAACCACCCGCCAAGGTGACTGCGGGGTCGTGGGGTGCCCGCGGCATGTTCGGAAGCTCTGTTGAGAAGAAAGCGCTGACGACGAGGGTCCACCGGTCAGCCAAACGGATGAGCGCGCGAGAGAAGTGGTGAGTCTGCACGCGGGGGCCCACGGGTCAGTGGCACGCGCGAGTGGGCGGAGCGCGCGCGTGAAGGAGTGAATGTGGGCCGCGCGGGGTGAGGAAAGCTGGGGTGGGCTGAATGGGTTGGCTGCCGGCCCAGGTAAGGGTTTAATCTTTTTTTTCTTTCCTAATCTCTTTTCTTCCTTTCCAAATTCATATTTCCATTTCAAATTTAAATTCCACCCTTGTGTCAAGTTTATCCACAGATTATAAGTGCAATTTTAACATACCCAAAAATGAGAGGAATTTATTTATTTATATATTTATTTTGCATTGTACAATATTTATTCCTTTCCTTCTCCATTTTCATGGTTTTGTTTTTAATTTAGGGTTTGGATGTCATGGGCACATTATTACATTGCTATTGATGCTTTTATTTTTATTATCCACAAATGCACAATCAAATAAACTCCAGCATGATGCACAGGTTATCTATGTGTTCTTTGTGTTAATTATCCACTTATAACTAGGGTTGATCACATGTGATGATAAGTAGAGGACACAAATTACTGAGATTATCTCTGTTCTCATTATTGCACTTTTGAGTATTACAGCCTGTTCCTCATCTTGAGTTGGTGGAGATGCTTGATTGAAAGATGACGGTTGATCTTGTGCTTGTGGATGCTCTTCGGATTCCTTGGGGCACACATCCCTAATGGACATGTTCCTTAGCGCGACGCACGAAGCCTCTTCATCATCTAGCTCATCAAGATCAACTTGCTCCACTTGGGAGCCATTAGTCTCATCAAACACAATGTCACAAGAAACCTCAACTAATCTAGTGGATTTGTTGAAGACACTATATGCCCTTGTGTTTGAGTCATAACCAAGTAAAAAGCCTTCTATAGCCTTAGGAGCAAATTTAGATTTTCTACCTCTTTTAACAAGAATAAAACATTTGCTACCAAAGACTCTAAAATATGAAACATTGGGCTTTTTACCGGTGAGGAGTTCATATGATGTCTTCTTGAGGATTCGGTGAAGATAGAGTCGTTTGATGGAGTAGCAGGCGGTGTTAACCGCCTCAGCCCAATACCGGTCCGGAGTCTTGTACTCATCAAGCATGGTCCTTGCCATGTCCAGTAGAGTTTTATTGTTCCTCTCCACTACATCATTTTGTTGAGGTGTGTAGGGAGAAGAGAACTCATGCTTGATGCCCTCTTCCTCAAGAAAGCCTTCAATTTGTGAATTCTTGAACTCCATCCCATTATCGCTTCTTATTTTCTTGATCCTTAATCCGAACTCATTTTGAGCTCGTCTCAAGAATCCCTTTAAGGTCTCTTGGGTTTGTGATTTTTCCTGCAAAAAGAATACCCAAGTGAAGCGAGAACAATCATCCATAATTACAAGATAATACTTACTCCCGCCAATACTTATGTAAGCAATTGGGCCGAATAAATCCATGTGGAGTAGCTCAAGCGGCCTATCAGTCGTCCTGATGTTCTTGTGTGGATGATGGGCACCAACTTGCTTTCCTGCTTGGCATGTGCTACAAACCCTGTCTTTCTCAAAATGAACATTTGTTAGTCCCAAAATGTGTTCTCCCTTTAGAAGCTTGTGAAGATTCTTCATTCCAACATGGGCTAGTCAGCGATGCCAGCGCCAACCCATATTATTCTTAGTAATCAAACAAGTATTGAGTTCAGCTGTGTTCTCATTAAAATCAACTAAATATAGCTAACCCTCTAACACTCCCTTAAATGCTATTGAATCGTCACTTCTTCTAAAGACAGTAACACCTATATCTATAAAAAGACAGTTGTAGCCCATTTGACATAATTGAGAAACAGAAAGCAAATTGTAATCTAAAGAATCTACAAGAAAAACATTGGAAATAGAATGGTCAGGTGATATAGCAATTTTACCAAGTCCTTTGACCAAACCTTGATTTCCATCCCTGAATGTGACAGCTCGTTGGGGATCATCGTTTTTCTCGTAGGAGGGGCACATCCTTTTCTCCCCTGTCATATGGTTTGTGCATCCGCTATCTATTATCCAACTTGAGCCCCCGGATGCATAAACCAGCAAAAAAATTTAGGCCTTGTTCTTAGGTACCCAAACAGTCTTGGGTCCTTTGATGTTAGAAACAAGCACCTTGGGTACCCAAACACAAGCCTTTGACCTCTTATGTTTGCCCCCAACATATTTGGCAACTACTTTGCCTGATTTGTTAGTAAGCACATATGAAGCATCAAAAGTTTTGAATGAAATGTTATGATCATTTGATGCAGCAGGAGTTTTCTTTTTATACATTTTAACATGTGTAGAATGCCTAGAGCTATAAGCCTCATTTTTATACTTGAAAGCATGATGAGAAACAATGTGAGGTTTTCTAGCATGAATTCTCCTAATTTTGTGCTCTAGATAATTAGCAGGATATAGAATATAGCCTTCATTATCATGAACCATGAGTGCCTTGCCCTTTACAAAATTAGACAATCTTTTAGGGGCATTAAGCTTGACATTGCTTCCCTATTGGAAACCAATGCCATCCTTAACGCTAGGGTGTCTCCCATTTTAGAGCATGCTTCTAGCAAATTTAAACTTTTAATTTTCAATTTCATGCTCATTAATTTTAGCGGTTAATTGAGCTATATGGTCATTTTGTTGTTTAATAAGAGCAAGGTGATCATTAATAGCATCAACATTAACATCTCTACATCTAGTACAAATAGTAACATGATCAACAATAGATGTAGAGGGTTTGCAAACATTTAATTCTTCTATCTTAGATTTTAACATGGCATTTTCATTTCTAAGACATGAAATAGAATCATTGCAAACATTTAAATTTTTAACCTTAGAAATCAAACTAGCATTTTCAGTCCTAAGGCTAGAAATTGATTCATTCAATTTATCAATCTTAGCATTTAAACTAGCATTTTCACTTCTAAGATTGGTAATTGAATCATGGCAAATGCTAAGCTCTTTAATAAGGTTTTCACATTTATCTACTTTCTGAGCATAAGCATTTTTCACTTTAACATGTTTTTTATTTTCTTTAATAAGGAACTCCTCTTGGTTGTCCAAGAGTTCATCCTTCTCATGAATGGCTCCTATCAATTCATTCAATTTTTCTTTTTGTTCCATGTTGAGGTTAGCAAAAAGAGTAAGTAAATCATCTTCGTCTTCACTAGAACTACCCTCATCACTAGATGTTGTGTACTTGGGGTTGGTTCTAGATTGTACCTTCTTCTTTTTGCTGTCCTTCACCATGAAACACTTGTGGCCGACGTTGGGGAAGAGGAGGCCCTTGTTGACAACGATGTTGGTGGCGTCCTCATCGGAGGAGGAGTCGGTGGAGCTCTCGTCGGAGTCCCATTCCCGACACACGTGGGCATCGACACCCTTCTTCTTGTAGTACATCTTATTTTTCCTTCTTCTTCCCTTTCTTGTCGTCATCCCTGTCACTTTCACTAGATATAGGATATTTAGCAATAAAATGATCGGGCTTACCACATTTGTAGCACACCCTTTTGGAGCGGGGTTTGTAGTTCTTCCCCTCCTATTCTTGAGGATTTGGCGGAAGCTCTTGATGATGAGTGTCATCTCCTCATTGTCGAGCTTGGAGGCGTTGATTAGAAGCCTACTTGGTGTAGACTCCCTCTTCTCTTCTTCCATCGCATTGAATGTGATGGGTTGCACCTCGGGTGTAGATGTGGCACCTTGCTCCAAGTTGACGATGTGTTTGGAGTCTTTGATCATTAGCTCAAAGCTCACAAACTTTCCAATAACCTCCTCGGGAGACATTAGCTTGTATCTAGGACCCCACATATTAATTGAACTTGAGTAGGATTATGAAATACGAGGGATCTAAGAATAACCTTGACCATTTCATGGTCATCCCATTTTGTGCTCCCGAGGTTGCGCACTTGGTTGACCATGGTCTTGAGCCGGTTGTACATCGCTTGTGGCTCCTCTCCCTTATTGAGGACGAATCGACCGAGTTCTCCCTCGATCGTTTTGCGCTTGGTGATCTTGGTCACCTCGTCCCCTTGGTGTGTCGTCTTGAGGACATCCCAAATTTCTTTGGCACTTTTTAACCCTTGCACCTTATTATACTCCTCTCGACAGAAGGAGGCGAGGAGTATAGTTGTGGCTTGGGAGTTAAAATGCCTAATTTGGGCGACCTCGTCTGAGTCGTAGCTCTCGTCCCCCACCTTAAGTACATGCGCTCCAAACTCAACAATATCCCAAATGATTGTGTGGAGTGAGGTTAGGTGATGTCTCATTTTATCACTCCACATACAATAATCTTCACCATCAAAATATGGTGGTTTGCCTAAGGGAACGGAAAGTAATGGAGCACGCTTAGAAACACGGGGATAGCGTAGGGACATCTTACTATACTTCTTGCGCTCATGGCGCTTAGAAGCGATGGACGAGTCAGAGCTTGACGACGTGGAGGGCGACGAAGAGTTGGTCTCGTAGTAGACCACCTTCTTTGTCTTCTTCTTCTTGTCACCCTTCCGATGCGTCTTGTTGGAGGAAGAGGATTCCTCCTTATGCTTGTGACCGGACTCCCTTGAGAGGGTTCTCCCCGAGCTCGCGGGCTTGTCGCCGGTCACGATCTCCCTCTTGGTGTGTTCTCCCGACATCACTTCGAGTTGTTAAACTCTAATGAAGCACCGGGCTCCGATACCAATTGAAATTCACCTAGAGGGGGATGAATAGGCGTAATCTGAAATTTACAACTTAAAACACAAACTACAAGTCGGGGTTAGCGTTAGAACTTAAATCAAGTCTGGGAGAGAGAGAGAGAGGAAAAACAAATCAAGAGTGAATCAAGCGGATGAACACGGTGATTTGTTTTACCGAGGTTCAGTTCTAAAGAACCTAGTCCCCGTTGAGGTGGTCACAAAGACTGGGTCTCTTTCAACCCTTTCCCTCTCTCAAACAGTCACTTAGACCGAGTGAGCTTTCTCCTTAATCAACCGGGTCACTTAGACCCTACAAGGACCACCACAACTTAGGTGTCTCTTGCTTTGATTACAATTCACTTGGGAACAAGAGTGAGGAAGGAAGAAAGCGATCCAAGCACAAGAGCGCAAAAGAACACGAATAAACACTCTCTCAAGTCACTAGGTGGTTGGAATGTATTTGGGACTTGGAGAGGCTTTGATCTTTTGATTTGCGTCTAGCAGTGAATGCACTAGCTTTGTATTGAATGAAAACTTCAGAAGACTTGGATGCTTGGAGTTGTGGTGGTTGGGGGTATTTATAGCCCTCAACCACCAACAAGCCGTTGGGGAAGGCTGTTGTCGATGGGCGCACCAGATAGTCCGGTGCGCCGCCACATCACCCAACTGTTAGGGTTCTGACTAAGTCAACCGTTGGAGAGTTTGTCCTCTTGCGGCACCGGACAGTCCGGTGCCACACCGGATAGGTCCTGTTCACTGTCCGGTGCGCCTCTGACTTCTGTCGCGCACTGTTTGCGCTGTCAACACTGTTGCAGTCGACCGTTGCGCGCAGATAGCCGTTGCCCGCTGACTAACCGGACAGTCCGGTGGCACACCGGACAGTCCGATGAATTATAGCGAAGGGCGCCTGGAGAAACCCGAGAGTGGCTGATTTGAGCTATATGGTCCTGGCACACCAGACACTCTCCGGTGGCACACCAGACAATCAGGTGCGTCGTTCCTCAGCACACTCTGGTTTCTTTTTCTCCTTTGTATTTGATCCCTAACTTGAATATTTATTGGTTTGAGTTGAACCTTTTTTCACCTGTAGAACATGTATTCTAGAGCAAACTAGTTAGTCCATTTATTTATGTTGGGCATTCAACCACCAAAATTAATTGAGGGAAAAGGTTAACCCTATTTCCCTTTCAACAAGGCATATAAAGAGGCGTTTGAAATATGTCTGGAAATTGAGAAACTCCAGAGTAATAGCATTGGATTATGTCCATACGTCTAAAAATATGGCAGATCAATTTACTAAGGGGCTATCATGTAGTGTGATAGATAGTGCATGATCGATTTACTAAGGGCCTAAGAGCCACCTAAAGTTTATCATAGTGGTAACATGTTCTATGTGATCGGAGATCCCGTGAATTAGAATGGTGAAACAAGCTAGTGGTAGACTGAGAGAAAAGAACCTTAATAAGGCTGATTTCATATGCATATCTTTCCGTACTGTAAGGTAGGTTGGTGTCTACACTTTAATATGTTCCAAGTGGCTTTGTGAAGCAAAGATGTTGTCCTACAGAACATCTTTAGATGAACATACCTATATGGGTTAACTGCTAGTCACAGTTTATGAGATCTGGGTGGTCTCTAGATACCCATGAATAGGGATGAAAATGGTCGGAAACGATCGGTAAACACTAAAACCATTACCGTTTTCATATTTTTTATCGGAAACAAAATCGAAAATGGTAACTCCGGAAATGGAAACGATATCGTTATTTCGGAAACATCGAAAATGAAATTTCAGTGCGGAAAATACACGGTAACAATCGAAATCTAAAATACGATCGGTAAAAACTGAGAGCACCTAGAGGGGGTGAATAGGTGATCCTGTAAAATCAAACACTAAACAACCACAAACTTGATTATTTAAGTGTTAGTGTAACCAAGTGGCTATGGAGCGAGCTCGTGCAAACAAAACAATCACAGAAAAGCAACACACGAGACATGCGATTTTTATCCCGTGGTTCGACCAAGTAACACTTGCCTACTTCCATGTTGTGGCGTCCCAATGGACGGGGGTTGCACTCAACCCCTTTCAAGTGATCCAATGATCGACTTGAATACCACGGTCTTTTATCTTGAGTATTCTTCCCGTTTGCGAGAAATCTCCACAAGTTGGAGCCTCTCGCCCTTACAAAGGTATGATCACAAAGAAAGCACAAGAGTAAGGATGGGAGAGCAACACACGCAAAACCTAAATCCGCAGCGCACACACGCACACAAGTGAAGAGTGAGCACACAAACACAACTCATGGAGTTTACAACTCGAACAATGCTCAAATATCAAGAACGATGATCCGATTGCGTGAATGCAGAGTCTAGGTGTCTTAGAATGTTTCTTGTAAGCTTGGTGTACTGCTCCATGCGCCTAGGGGTCCCTTTTATAGCCCCAAGGCAGCTAGGAGCTGTTGGACATCAATTTGGTAGACAATTCTTGCCTTCTGTCGAGTGGTGCACCGGACAGTCTGGTGCACCACCGGACAGCCACTGTAGCAGTCCGGAGCTCGATTTCCTTCCATATCGGGCGCAGCCGACTGTTGGACCTCAGTACTGGTTGGCGCACCGGACACTGTCCGGTGCACACTGGACAGTCCGGTGTGCCCAACCGACTGTTGGCGCGGACCACGTGTCGCGCGTTGATCGTGCGGACGACCGTTGGCTGCTGGTGCCGTTGACTCACTAGACAGTTCGGTGCATCACCAGACAGTCCGATGAATTATAGCCACGCCGCCTTTCTCTTTTCCCGAGAGCGACGAGTTTATTGCTGATGACTTGGACGCGTGCGCAGATGACTCACCGGACAGTCTGGTGCACCACCTGATAGTCCGGTGATTTATAGCCACGTCGCTCCGCCGCTTCCCGAGAGCAGCCAGTTCACCGTTGACCAGACTGGGGCACCGGACAGTCCGGTGTGCCAGGCCCGAGCTAGTGTTGGCTGTACTTTGCCAACTCTTCTCCAATTCAAATCTTCTTTTCTTGACACTGTTTCTAGCACTTAGATAACCATGTTAGTATGCAAAAACAATTCACTAAGTCTAGAAACATACCTTGTTCTTGATTTCACACTTCTCACTTATTTGGCACATAAGAACTCACTCAATATGTGTTGGACATCTAATCACCAAAATACTTATAGAAATGGCCCAAAGGCACATTTCCCTTTCAAAAACTTCACAATACAACAAAGTTGACAAAAGATCACAAAGTCCACAAGTTCACAATTCATGATATAACAAGTTCATAATATAACAAGTTCACAAGGATCACAAATTTATAATATAAAAAGTTTACAAAGATCACAAGTTCACAATATAACAAGTTCACAGTATAACAAGTTCATAAAGATCACAAGTTCACAGACTCAAAGTTCACAATTCACAATATCCACTCGATTTAGCTGACATGGCATGCTTACTCATGAAATATTTTTTCCTCACATAAAGAGTTTTTTCACAGCCTCACAGGAAAACCCTAAAATCTAGTGTGTGGAAAAGATAGACTGTCGGCTCTCTATCATTATATATTACTGTTGGGGACTTGTTCTCAAATGCTATGAATTAAGAACAAGGCAACACAAAATGTTAAAGGTTAATGCCCTTCGTCCTCCGAAGAATTATCTCCCTTAGGATACAATGATCTTCAGACGAAGGTCATGAAGGACATACCTTCATCATTGCAGTATATGTGTATATTAATGAAAGAAGAAGCATATGAAACATGAGAGACAACATGAATAATTATACAACATCTTCAATATATCTTTATTAAATCATCATAAATGAATATGAACAATATCGAATTACATTTGTACCTTCGGCTTGACAGAAGGCCAAAGTCCAAGCGTGACGCACAAATGAATACAACGTGAACAGTACGGGGGTACTGTTCATCTATTTATAGGCACAGGGCGTAGCCTGTGTAAAATTACATTCATGCCCTTTACGTTTACTATTGACTTAAGGACAATCCAACGAGGACTAAATAGCCTTTTCCCCTTTAAGTCGGTTCCTTTTTCTGCCGCTGAGCCAAAGCTCCCTTGCGTGTAGCTTCGGAGCTACATCATCCTTCGTCTCGACCATGCTTTTCATATTGTGTGTAGTTTTATTCCGAGTCCGAAGGTACTTGTACATATATTACACTTGAGAAACATTGTTAAATCATGTTTTTGAGGACCTTCGGAAGACGAAGGCCCCCAACAGTAGCCCCTCGCAGTATTAATTTGTTATAACAACGAATTCAGACTGCAACATGAACGAAGGCCTTAAGCCGAAGGTCCGAAAAAACACCTTCCCTTTGCTAGAATAGCAATAGTCAATGACAGATGGGGTCCACCAAATTGCAAAGCACTGGACGTATAAATATGAAATCACACCGGCAGCATTCGATATGTTGTTTCTGCCATTTGCAATATTTTCTCAAACTTTTAGTTCTTGCTCACTAACTCTCGCTAGATTTTCAATCTTTTTGAGCTTCAGCTTAAAGACGCGTTCGCACCATGTCTAGGGAAAAAATACTGAGGAGATGAAGCTGACTGAGGAGACGAAGTTGTTTGAAGAGAAGAAGGTTGTAGATCCTTACACTGCTGGGTTTTTTGAGTCCATGGCAAAAACAAATACAGAGAAAATAAATAAGGAGATCCTGGAGGGTTTATCCGAAGATTCTGATGAAAGTGATAGTTATGACGTGGAAAGTGGGGATGAAGACTCTGAGGATCGACCGTGGCGCCCAAGCCATACTATCTTCGGAAAATCAACTATCAAGCAAGTCATATTGATGCCATGAGGGGGAGATATTTCACGACATGTCTATTGTCAGAGTTGGAGGAGACAGTACTGCCCCTGCTCCAGAGGAAAACGAAGTTGTTATATACCGAAGCTTCTTAAAGGCAGGTCTTCGGTTCCCGCTGAGCAAGTTTGTGATTGAAGTGCTGAAGATATACCAGATCTTCCATCATCAGATCACCCCCGAAGCTATTATTAGGATGGGGATTTTTGTCTGGGCTGTAAGAAGTCAGGAGCTAGAGCCAAGTGCGAAGTGCTTCTGTAGTATGCATGAGCTTTTATATGAGACGAAGGCTATTGGCAAAGAACAATATTTGTTATGGATTTATTGCTCGCCCCAACGCAAGCCACCCGGTGCCAACATTCCGGAAGAGATGGCCCAGAGCCTGGAGGGGTGGTTTTATGTTAAAAATGATTTAAAGGCAAGGGAAGACATCAAAGAAATCACCCAGCGCCCCATCCGGTCCCGCTTCGGCCTCCGAAGGCCGAAGGTGAATATTGATAGCGACGTTGAAGAGTGTTAGAAGGCCTTTAGCACTGTGTGTTCCTTTATTGGCACAAGAGATTTAATTCAAGAGCACATAGCCTTCAGGGTATGGCCACTTGTGGAGAGCTGGGAAATGCCGAAGGAGACCACCGTCGATTCCAGTGAGGGTGGTTTAGTCCGATTGAAGTATACCTTCAGATTTGGGGAGAAGTTTGATGAGCCAAACGATGACTGGCTGAAGTGTATTGAAGCTATTAGCGACGAGCTACTTGGGGCATACTCCAAGGCCGAGGATAATGCTTTGTCCGCAGCTTTCGGGGGTCGGAACAAGAAAAGATTGAACAGGGTATTTGATGCTATTGGCTTCATATACCCTGATTATCGCTACTCGCTGTGAGGGCATAGGAAAAAGAGAAAGATTGCTGCTTCGGTCATTACAGCTGAGCCGAAGGGCAAGAAGATGAAGGTTCTGACTCACAGGCCGCGTTATATTGAATCGGCCGTGATACCTGAATTCGGCAAAGGGACCTCTTCAGCTACCGAAGCAAAAGAAACTGTTCCGATTGTGCAGAGCACTGAAGAGCCGACTGTAGTGCCAAAGGTGCCTATAGTTGGGCCAGTCGAAGCTGAAGATGATAAGGCCAAAGAGCCACAGGTGGAAAGAGTGATAGAAATGCCAGAAATCCTGAGCCCACCGACAACGACAGATTTGCCGAAGATGCATAGAGCTCCTGTTGCAACTCCCAAAAGGAGGAGGATGGCCAGCGTGCTGGATGCTGTGATGGAGACTACAAAGGCCTTGAGCCCTGCTCCTATGAAGAAAATTATTGAAGCTGCCAAAGCGCAAGCTGAAGCCGAAACTGGGCAAGCAGAAGCCGAAGCTACAAAAACTCAGGCTGAAGCCGAAGGTGGGCCTTCAGCGCCCGTCTCGACGAAGCCTGCTACACCTGAGGAAAAAACGGCAGGGCAGATTGCACTTGAAAAGATTAAGACTCCTGCTCCCGAAGCTTCGATCGAAAATGTTGACTACATCATTCGACATGCTTCGGGGAAGAAATTGTCCGAAGAAGAAATTCTGGAAGCTAGACATTATGCGCGAAAGTTGAAATATCCAAAGGGAGCTTTAGTGTTTAACGGCACTAATGACGACGACTTCTTATACTGTCTCCCAGACAAGAAAGAAATATCCGTTTGTCGGGAGATAGGTAAGAGCATGGGATTCCCGAAGCTGGAAGATGGTCTTTCGATTTTGTCGAAGGATGATCTTGCTGACAGCCTAGCATACAACAGTATAAAGGTATAGAAGTTAGCTTCGAATTTGAGAATGAAGTATTTTATTTGTCATGCTCAATTCTTTCTTCTCTTTTGTTACAGGGCTTGATTCTAGCAATGCTCTTAGGACACAGAAGAATATTGAAGACGAAGGCTATACAATGGCTCTAAATAACCTTCGTTCAGAGGTGATTGAATTGAGGAACGAATGTCTTGAAAAAGACAAAATCTTAATTTCCTTGGTGAACAAAGTAAAAGAAGACGAAGCTAATTTCAAAGCTCAGGCCGAAGCTCAGAAAACTGAAATTGAAGACCTTCGGAGACAACTGGCCGAAGCTAAGAAAAAGTGCGCAGTCGCACAAACTAATCAAGAAATCAGCAAATATTGGAAAAATTATCTAGAGAAAAATGTTGAAGAACTTCGCACATCCAAGGAAAGGTGCTTTGAGAAATCCTTGGATTGCGTGAAGAAAATAAAAGCTAGCTTCACCAAAGTGGGTGCCTACTCTGCTGAAGAAAACTTCATACGAGGCGACCCCGAAGGCGTTATTGAATGGATAAGTGGAGAAGCCAAAACCTTCGAAGAAATTTTGAGTGATCGCGGGGATGTTTGCGTGTTTTCCGGTGTGTGGGGAATTTCAGCCATCTTGGAGAAGGCTAGATGTGATCACATTAAAGCCATAGCCTAGGCCGAAGCTGCCTTCTCCGTAGATGATACAAAGGATCCTTCAGCCAAGGCAACCTTAATGGGTGGAAAATTTTACAATGATGTCTGGGTGAATGGTGGCCGAGAGATGGCCCATGAAATTATAAAAAGGAGTGAAAAAGACACCCACGACGCCAGAGCAGAAGCAAAGCGAGCTGAAGAAGCTGCAGAACACGATAGGCATATAGGTATTATTTTTTGGTTTTTTAGCTTCTCTACTTGCTTTATGGCTTCGAGCTAATCAATTTTTCCTACTTCAGCTAAACTATCTCCGCCGCCGGAACCGTACGATCCCCTATCTAATCCAAAAATGAAGGAAGCGTTGGACATCATAAACATGGCTGAATCCATTATCGATGAAGTCGTTAACAAATTACTGAACGAAGTTGCAGAGAAAGTTCTTAAAGAGGAATAGATTGTGTTGTAATAATAGTTGGAATGTATGTAACAATTTAAATAAGACTAAGCTTCTATTGTAACAAAAGTATGTGACACTTGATGTATGTAACATTTTGAAATGGTCGATGTATGAGACACTAGAATGGATATTATGTGTCTATTGTAACAAGACTGTAATATTTGATGTGTGTAACTTTGAATCGAATATGTAAATTATTGTAATTCATTTCTTTGCGATGCATGAAACTTACATACATACCGATTTTGAGCCTTCAGCGAAAAAACACCTTCCCTTCTTTTCATGCTTCGTAAAGAAAAAGATCCATGCTTCGTAACGAAAGATATCCATGCTTCACAAAGAGAGATCCCTTCTTGTGACAAGGATGATAAATCTGTATTTCCCAAAGCTTACTTCGTGCCTTAGCACCTTTTTATTTTGACGAAGCATTTGCCAAAGATCAACTCCGTATTCAATTCTTGTGTCATTGATGCAATATGATGTATGATGTGATGTTATGTGAAATGATGTGATGATATGATGCAAAATGATGAGGATGCCGAAGACACACACCCACACGCCCACACTGGAACACACAAGCTCTGCATCCCCTTATGAACGACTTTTGAGCTTCTTCACCTTCTATTTCGGTGATATAAGTTCTGCATCCCCTTAGGAACGTCTTTTGAACTTCTTCACCTTCTATTTTGGCGGTATAAGTTCTGCATCCCCTTAGGAACGACTTTTGAACTTCTTCGCCTTATATTTCAGTGGTATTTGGCTCTGCATTCCCTTTGGAACGACTTTTGAGCAGAATACTTACGCTGCGCTCCCTTAGGAACGGATTTTTGTAGCTTCGTCAAATTTGGCTCTACATTCCCTTGGGAACGACTTTTGAGCATGAAACTTACGTTGCGCTCCATTGGGAACGACTTTTGTAGCTTCGTTTAATTTGACTGCATTCCCTTAAGAACGACTTTTGAGCTTCGTAAATCCATGAAGAAGATACATTTCATTCTGATAGAATCAAAATTATTACAAGAAATTAAAACTAAGTTTTCTTGCTTGTTCTTTATTCAAAAAGTAAAATAGCCTAGAAGGTAAAAGTATTTCAGAAGCAGGATATCGCTCAGTATATGTGTTTTGATTCTGGTATAGTACTATTGACTATACGAGCTTCAGACTCCTCCCTGAAGTCACGTTGCTGTTGGGAATGCTGACGCCCTTCTAGCTGCTGGCTTCGGGAATAGGTAGGCTGCAGTGGTGGTGGCGGTGGGAGCTGAGGCCAAGAAGCTTGTGAATGGCTTGCCGAAGCAACAAAAGCTGCAGGTTGGTTGCCCACATACTCTGGTATGTAAGGAGAGTGGCACGAAGCAGTGTGTAAAACCTGCTTCGGCTGATTCTGCCGAGCTTCTGCTTCGGTAATCTCCTTTTGCTTCAGAATAGTGATTTGGCACGTTCTTGTTGTGTGGCCCTTGTCCTCACCACAGAATAAGCAATAGATTTTCCTGGGCTGATCCCCATATCTTCCTCCGAAGCCCCTGCTGCCTCTGCCCCTTGGAGCTGGTGGCCTGAAGGAGCTATGCTGTTGTCCCAAAGACTGTGAGGTGTGATGTGGCCTCTGAAGCTGGCTTTCTTTGTCATCATTCTGACTAGAGCTATGGATTGATCTGACAAGTGGATTCTCCCTTCGAAGCGCCTAGTCATCTCAGAAAATCTATAAGCCTCCTCCCTTCTTTGTCGGAAGTCATTATCAGCCTGGATGTACTCATCCATTTTCTAAAGCAGCTTCTCTAGAGTCTGGGGGGTTTCCTGGCAAAATATTGGGCCATAGGTCTTGGCTGAAGACCCTTGATCATGACCTCAATGACAATCTCATTGGGCACTGTGGGCGCTTGTGCTCTTAGCCGCAACAACCTTCGAACATACGCCTGAAGGTATTCCTCATGGTCTTGTGTGCACTGGAACAAGGCTTGAGCTATGACTGGCTTCGTCTGAAAACCTTGAAAACTGGTAACCATCATGTCCTTGAGCTTCTGCCATGACGTGATTGTCCCTGGCCGGAGAGAAGAGTACCATGTATGGGCCACGTTTCGGACTGCCATGACGAAGGACTTTGCCATGACAGCTGCGTTGTCTCCATATGAGGATATTGTTGCCTCATAGCTCATCAAGAATTGCTTTAGGTCCGAGTGCCCATCGTACATGGGTAGCTGTGGGGGACAGATATCCCCCGGGTCCACTAGAAGGATAAAAGACCTCACGAAAGGCCCAAGGGCCCCACAATTCGTAAGGTCATCCCCTCGTGGGCCTGGGAGGAACAACCAATGAAGCGGATTAACATAAGGCCGGGTCGGCGCAAGCCCAGACGGCTCAACAAATTCGAGCAGTAATCACAACAGTGACCCGACCTTCCCGCGCAGGAGCCCCGTACAACAAAATCAAGCGAGGATGGGTCGGCTTAATTATAGGAGGATAGACTCAGATGGTTCACTATTTCTTAGGCACACGTTGTTATCATATCTGCATGTAATGCCCCACGGTCGAGTATATAAGGCCTAGGGGGCACCCCTTCAGAACGATCACTCATTACTTAGCCATCCACCCTGATCTCTATGTTTTCCAGCACTAGAGAACTCCCTTGTAACCCATCCCATAAAGCATTCTCGCCAGAACGTAGGGTGTTACGCATCTCAAAGCGGCCCGAACCTGTACATCATTGTCCACTATTTCTCGTACGCCCAGCACGAACCATCGAGCTACAGTTGGTAACACTGTCCTACTCCTAAAAGCACCTTGAGGGGTAACCCCGGGTGCGTGGTCGGACCCAAAACACCGACAGCTGGCGTGCCAGGTAGGGGGTGTGTCATCGATCCAAGCTAGCTCAATGGTCGTCACCTTCCAGCACAAGATCATCCTCCGCCCCGGATCCATGTTCTGCTTCGGAACTATCTCATCTATAGCGGATGAGGAGGGAACTCTGCATCGCATCGCGGATCCGCCGGAAAGAAAGTTTTCCTCAAGGATCTTCAAGAAAATCGGAGCAAAACAAGAAAAGGCGCAACCTCCAGTGCTCCGAAAAAAGACCACCTTCAGCAAGCTAGGAGCCGAGGGTCCTTCAGCCTGGAGAACTCCGTTGTCCACCTCTCCGACGAAGGAATGGACGCAGATCACAAGGAAAAAGGAAGCAAAGGATCATCAAGCTGGTCTTTCTGTGCCTCCGTCCTCAAAGGAGAACAGAAAGAAGATCGTCGTGGCAGCTGCTCCATTCTACCCCGACGTCCTCTTCATCGGGAGAGTGGAATCGCCCCCCATCTCCGACGACGAACCGCCCGCACCCGGAGAGGAACCTCCTCAGCGGGAATTCCGCCGACGAGGGAACCGACGCCGAAATATCCGGCGGCATCACGAGGTCGAAGAGCGGGACTCGGCGCAACCTATATCGCGAGACGAGGCCTCGGAGATGGGAGAAACTCCGTTGGAACGTGTCTTCAGGGAAAGAAGGAATTCCAGACGACGCGATCGTCGACGGACTCAAGAACAGGCCGAGCAGAAGACAAGGCAACGTCGGGAAAATCCACTCTTCGGGTGCAACCTGAACCCTGACTTCGCCCGAGCCATGAACACGCCGAGTGAAGTCGGTGGAGTATTGGCTCGGATAGCTGATGGCCTCCCCCGGACTCCCGACACCGAGGGCTACCGGCGGCTATTCACTCAAGCAGCCAATCATCTTCTACCCCTCGCTCACCCGCTGAACGATCTACGACACGCCATCAACAGTCGGTGGGATGCACGGAGCTCCATCAACGCTTCGCGCAAACGGCGACATGAGAACGAGATCCGTCGCCGGGAAGAGTACGACCGGGATCACGGTATCCCAGCACGGAGTCAGGCTACCAGGACAGAGTCGACCACGGCTTCAACTGGTGGCACCACCCGGGGACGGTCGAGGTACCACGACAACCACTCCCCTCCCTGGGACAGACAACATCATCGACGACAGGAGGACACGTGTGGAGTATCGGCACTTACTCCGCGCCTCAGGGCCATTCAATGGCCCCCTAACTTCAAGGTATCCAATGTCGACAAATATGAACCTAAGCAGGATCCGGGAGGCTGGCTGGACGTCTACACCACCGCTGCTCGAGCAGTTGGGGCAACCGAGGACATAATGACCACGTACTTGCCTATCGTCCTCGGGCAAGACGCGCTGCAATGGCTGCGACACCTACCCCGACACTGCATCGACAACTGGAGCGACTTTAGTCGGCGCTTCACTGCCAACTTTCAGTCTCTCTCCGACAAACCGGCACAACCATGGGACCTCAAATCCATCAAGCTCCGAGGGGACGAAACTCTTCGGTCGTACCTCAAAAGATTCCAGACCATGAGAAATCATATCCCCGAGGTCGCGGAGGCAGCAGTGATCGAAGACTTCTACAGGGGATCCAATGACTCGGCCTTCGTCCGAACCATACTACAGAAGGCACCGACAACCTCTGAGCAGCTGTTCCGGGAAGCCGATCTCTACATCACCACCGACGAACGAGCTCAGGACCTCATCGGGGGAGCGAAGCCTACACCAGCGGCACCGCGACGCGACACGAACCAGCAACCCGACAAGCGCTGGGAGAAGAGGCCTCGTGAAGAGGTCCACGCCGCCGGACCGCCCGCCTCTCGCGCCCGAGGAGAACCTCGAGGAGGCAAACGCACGCTGGACGACATCTTCGACGCCCAGTGTCCGTACCACAAGGACATGCGCCACACCCTCCGGAACTGCAGGGATTTCAAGCATTTCGTCGGGCACGGTCGACCCTTCCAACCTCTACCTCCTCCCCCACCGCGAGGAGGGCCAGGAGAACCGCGACAGCCCCAGCAGCAGGAGGAGGGAGGAGGTGGAGCCTTCCCACGCGTTGACAGAGAAGTAAACGTCATTTTCAGCGGACATGGGTCACAGGAAAGCAAGAGACAACAAAAGCTCAACGACCGTCAGATACTGGTGGCTGCTACCGGTCCTCCCGCCTCGTACTGATGGTCTGAACACCCGATCACCTTCACCCGGACATATCAGTGGCTCAACTTCGACCACCCAGGCAAATACCCGCTCCTCGTTGATCTGGTGATCCGAGAGAGCAGGGTAAAGAACGTATTTGTGGACGGGGGGAGCAGCATCAACGTCACCTTCCCCCGGACACTCCAAGGCTTGGGAGTTCACCTCAAAGAGCTCCATGAGTCGGACACTCCTTTCTTCGGCATCGTGCCGACTGAAGGAGAATACCCGCTGGGCCACATCTACATGTCGGTCACCTTCGGAACTCCGGAGAACTACAGAACCGAGTTCCTAAGGTTCGAGGTGGCAAACTTCGACTGCGGATACAACGCCATCATTGGGAGGCCTGGATTGGCAAAGTTCATGGCCATCCCGCATTATACATACATGATATTGAAGATGCCAGGACCGCAAGGAATCATAATTGTGCGCGCTGACTTCTAAGGCGCCGCAGAATGTTTCTGAGTGGCCATTGAGGCGGCCCTCACCACCAAACCATCAGCGACTTCTTCTGCGCAGGCGAATTCTAAGCCTGAGGAAGATCTCGCAATACCCGCGAATGAAGCTCAAGCCGTGACCTCTATGCGGCCGACTGAAGAAACCAAGAGAATCAATCTTGGGTTCACCGACGAGCGCAAAACTGCTATCATCAGTTCCAGTCTGGATGATAAATAGGAAGGCACGCTCGTCCAGTTTCTGCAAGATAACCGGGACGTATTCGCATGGCAACCTGCGGGGGAGTCCCAAGAGAACTGGCCGAGCACAAATTGAAGGTCTACCCCCAGGCGAGGCCGATCCGACAGAAGTTACGTCGCTTCACGTCCGACAAGAGAGAAGCCATCCGTGCTGAGTTGGCTCGCTTGGTCGCGGCAGGATTCATTAGAGAGGTGTTGCATCCAGAGTGGCTAGCTAATCCTATTCTTGTACTCAAAAAGAATAAAGTGGATTGGCGCATGTGCGTCGACTATACGGATCTCAACAAACACTGTCCAAAGGATCCCTTCGGGCTTCCTAGGATAGATCAGGTGGTAGATTCCATCGCCGGATGTTCTGTGTTGTCTTTCTTGGATTGCTACTCTGGGTATCATCAGATTAGTCTGGCAAAAGAAGACGAGGAAAAAACAGCATTCATCACTCCATTCGGAGCTTTCTACTATACCTCCATGTCGTTCGGCCTCAAAAACGCTGGAGCGACCTATCAGAGAGCTATTCAAACATGCTTAGCCGATCACTGGGGCAAGCGTGTGGAAGCTTATGTGGATGATGTGGTGATCAAAACAGAGAATTCAGAAAATCTCATTGAAGATTTACAGCTGGTCTTCAACAGTCTACGATGATATCGATAGAAGCTTAATCCCGAAAAATGTGTTTTTGGAGTAACAGCAGGAAAGTAGCTCGGGTTTATTGTTAGCCACCGAGGGATTGAAGCCAATCCAGAAAAGATCGAGGCTATCATGAGGATGGAAGCACCACGATCACAGAAGAAAGTTCAAAGACTTACCGGATGTATGGCAGCTCTGAGCAGATTCATATCAAGGCTAGGAGAGAAAGGCTTACCATTCTATAAGTTGCTCAAGAAGGTAGACAAATTCCAGTGGACTTCAGAAGCACAAGAAGCTCTGGATGCGTTGAAAAAATTCTTGACAACACCACCAGTGCTAAAACCGCCGCGCTGAGCCACACCGACTCTGCCGGCTGAAGATCTGCTATTGTACATCTCTTGCACGACTCACGTGGTAAGCACCGTGTTGGTAGTCGAGCGAGCAGAAGAAGGACATGCATACCCAGTACATCACCCTGTCTATTTCATCAGTGAAGTCCTGGGTCCCTCGAAGAAAAAATACCCTCAAGTCCAAAAGCTATTATATGCAGTACTTCTAACTGCACGCAAGCTCCATCACTACTTCGACGACCACAAAGTCATAGCAGTCACTGGATTTCCGATAGGAGATATTCTTCACAACAAAGAAGCCATCGGAAGAATAGCCAAGTGGGCCTATGAGCTGGGATCTCATGACATTGAATTTCGACCTCGCACTGCTATCAAAACTCAAGCACTGGTTGACTTCGTATCATAATGGACTGAGCAGCGGGTGTCGGAGAACCCAGAAACTGCAGAAGTGTGGCAAATGTATTTTGATGGCTCGTTGAAGCTGCAGGGAGCAGGCGCAGGGATCCTCTTTATTGCACCTGGAGGTGAACAAATCAAGTATGCTCTTCAATTGTTATTCCCGGCATCTAACAATATAGCCGAATACGAAGCTCTGATTCATGGATTGAACATTGCCATATCACTGGGCATCAAGAGACTGATGGTATATGGAGATTCTCTGGTGGTCATAAGTCAGATAAACAAAGAATGGGACTGCCCGAATGACGCCATGGGAAAATACTGCACTGTTGTCCGGAAACTAGAAGACAAATTTGAAGGTTTGGAATTTCATCATGTGGAGAGAGACCGCAACACGGCAGCTGATGCATTGTCTAAACTAGGATCCAGTCGGACTCAGGTCCTGCCTAGAGTTTTCATCCAAGAAGTACCGTGCCCGAGCATTTCAATGGATCGGGTAGAAGAATGTAACACTCTGAGCCAACCAGAGTCAAATTCTGATGACTGGAGGGAGCCGATCATCAGATATATAAAGAATGAAGAGGAACCAGATGACAAAAATACAGCTGAGCGCATTGCAAGGCAGTCGGCTCACTATACACTCATTGGGGAAACGCTATACAGAAGGGGCGCATCAGGAGTCCTCATGAAATGTATTCTCTCAGCTACTAGAAAACAACTTCTGAATGAGGTCCATGCTGGGCAATGTGGAATACACATAGCATCCAGAACCCTGGTTGGGAAGGTCTTCAGGTCGGGTTTCTACTGGCCAACAGCAAAGAGTGATGCAGCCGAGTTAGTCTAGAGGTGCGAAGCCTACCAGTACTTATCAAAGCAGCAGCATTTACCAGCACAGCAACTGCAAACCATACCTGTAACTTGGTCGTTCGCGTGCTGGGGATTGGATATGATTGGACCTTTCAAGAAAGCTCAAGGAGGATACACTCATGTACTGGTTGCTATCGACAAATTCACTAAATGGATAGAGTTCAAACCCATTGCTTCTCTAACTTCAGCTAAGACCGTAGAATTCATACAAGACATAATATTCAGGTTTGGAATACCGAATAGCATCATAACCGACATGGGATCCAACCTCACAAGTTCAGAGTTCTTCGATTTCTGCGAGCAAAAGAGCATTCAGATCAAATATGCCTCGGTGGCGCACCCAAGAGCCAACGGGCAGGTTGAAAGAGCTAACGGGATGATATTGGAGGCGCTCAGAAAGAAAGTCTTCGACAAGAATGAAAAGTTCGCAGGAAAATGGATCAGAGATCTGTCGTATGTTGTTTGGAGCCTGAGAACTCAACCTAGTCGAGCTCTGCATGGAAACACACCTTTCTTCATGGTCTATGGTTTGGAAGCAGTGCTACCTGCTGATCTCAAGTTTGGGGCACCAAGGTTAATCTTTGAAAACATAGCAGAAGCTGAAGCTACTAGGCTGGAGGATGTTGATGTACTCGAAGAAGAGCGACTGAACACGGTGATTCAATCAGCACGGTATTAGCAAACTCTGAGACGCTATCATGATAAGGCCATACGGCATCGATCCTTCGCAGTGGGAGATCTCGTCCTCCGCCGAATTCTAACAAGGGAGGGACGGCACAAATTGTCACCTCTATGGGAAGGACCATTCATAGTAGCTGAAGTCACTCGGCCGGGATCATATCGTCTCACTCAGATGGACGGTACGGAAATTGGGAACTCATGGAACATAGAACACCTCAGGAAGTTTTACCCCTAGCTACATCCCCAAAGCTATTGGGACGATGATGTATTCTGTAAATTGAGAAATATATCATCAATAAAAAGGCTTCAAAGGCACTCAAATTGTTCGCTGTCAATTGGCATACTTACTAAACTCGGGGTGACCACTATGCCCTACTAACGGAGCAATTGGCTTAAGTCGGCAATGACTTAAGGCGGTGCGACATGCTCACGCTTACTAAACTCGGGGTGACCACTATGCCCTACTAACGGAGCAATCGGCTTAAGTCGGCAATGACTTAAGGCGGTATGACATGCTCACGCTTACTAAACTCGGGGTGACCACCATGCCCTACTAACGGAGCAATTAGCTTAAGTCGGCAATGACTTAAGGCGGTGCGACATGCTCACTCTTACTAAACTCGGGGTGACCACTATGCCCTACTAACGGAGCAATCGGCTTAAGTCGGCAATGACTTAAGGCGGTGCGACATGCTCACGCTTACTAAACTTGGGGTGACCACAATGCCCTACTAACGGAGCAATCGGCTTAAGTCGGCAATGACTTAAGGCGGTGTGACATGCTCACGCTTACTTAACTCAGGGTGGCCACTATGCCCTACTAACGGAGCGGTCGGTTTAAGTTGGCACTGACTTAAATTGGCGCGGCACACTCGACACGTTTGCGATCACCCATCTTAGGGCAACCTCTATGCCCCACGATGAAATTTCAAAACCATCACACTGCATTTACTTCTACAATTGTAGATACTGTTGAATTCTAACAATGGGAAAACAATAGTAGCATTCAGTATTAAAAAGTGTTCTCTAACAAAACATCCGAGCACATTAACCACACATTCAAAGCATTCAGTGTTTTCTATTTATTAATGTTCTTCTCAGGAGCAACTGACGAAGAAGGACGGCTCGAGGAATCAGGAGCGGCTTTCACGGCTGCCACTATGTCGCCAGGAACAACCACGCCGGGTCTCCTCATCAGGATCCGCCTCGCGCGAATAGCTTTATCCATAGCTTTGTCGCGCTAGGCCCTCAGAGTAGCAGAAGTCCCTTCAGCAGCTTTGACAGCCAACCGAGCAGTTTCTAGCTCCTGGACGACTGATTTCTTGGAAGCACGCAGATCCTTGATAACAGTATCTTTGGTCGACACTAACTGCCTGCGGCGAATCACATCATCCAAGGACTCTTGTAGCTTATAACGATGATTATCCAACTCTTCCCTAGTGAAGCGATGACTCCTCTCCAAGATGGTCAACGAGTTGCTGGCATCGCGGTATAGCTTATCAAGGTTGTCACGAGAAGTGGCAAGGGCGCGCTTTTCCTCCTGCAGACAAGAATCAGTTTCTCCAAACGTCAAGCAAGCAATAAGAACACAGCAAACAAAGCCAAGATTCACTGGTCACCTTTTTAGAGTTGAGCTGAGCACGGAAGGTGGAGCTCAGCGTGTTAGCATCATTCAAAGAAGCAGAAACCCGGGCCAGTTCAGTCTGACCTTGAGAATATTCTTCTTCAAGATCAGAATACCGTCGAGCCATATCTGTCAAGAAATAGTCAAACAAAGACACCCGCCGCTGAAGCAGCACTGGATTCCAATGTGCCAGACATAGAGCCCTTTCTGGGACAGAAGCACCCTGTGACCTCAGCTGACCAACCATTTCATCAACCAACGCCTGACATTAAAAACAAATGAATATCAGAACAATATCACACATGGGGCACAGCCAGATCAGTAAAACCAAGTTACCTAGAGGTTGGAAAAAAACGAAGGAACTCCCAAGTCGTGGGAAGTTAGTTGATGGCTCGATGAAGGATGACCAACCGGAACAACCCGCAATGCATCAGTGGGGACTAGATCAGTATCATCGGCAGGGGTCAAAACTCTGTCACCAGGAGCGCTGGCCTCTAAGGCGACTTCTTTACCCGAAGCTTGGGCTGCTGCCATGCAACCAGAATGCGGAGGAGAAGACCCTACGTGAACGTCCATGGAAGTGTGAGAGGGAGAACCGACTCGTACACCCTCGGGGGCTGGGTCATATCTCGCGCTACCCATCCGAGCCGGGTCATCCCGGCAACACCCTCGGGGGCTGGGTAAGCGCTAGCGCCATCCTTGAGGGTCAAGCTTTCTGTAACAGCCACCTCTAAAGCTGAAGGACCTTCACCCACTTCCATGGGAGCAGAACAATCTAGACCAGCCTCCTGACCCTTAAGACCGCGCTCCAAGGTCGATGAGGCGCGGGACGCCGCCCGAGATAACTCCAGCCTAGCATCATGCACATCAGTGCAAACATCCATCATGCCACCGTCTGCTGGCTCTGACAACAGATCTTCTGGGACCATGTCTTCAAGAGTCTGATCAAAATTCGCCAGAGATAATTCTTGCAGACCAATGAGGGCAGATAAAGCTGGAGAAGGAACACCACTGCTTTCCCCGCTGGCTAGGTAACGCCGGCTGTTCTTCCGAATTAGAGGGATTTCATCCTCCTCTTCCTCATCTTCATCAACAACGCGGACAGTACACCCATTGGGATCAGCTTTGGCTAGATCACACCCATTGGGTTCAATGTCATCTAGGTCACACCCATTGTGATCCACAGCAGTCGGGTCACACCCATTGGGGTCAGCTTCAGCAAATGCAGGCACTAGCACTTCCTCAGCAGCAGGAACAGAAGGACCGGCATCCTGATCCAAGCTAGACACTCGACGAAGACGTCTCTTCTTCTTTTTCTTCCCCTCAGCAGGAGAAGTGGGCTGGTTGGCTCGGCGAGAACGCTTCGGGCGAACACTGTCAGACCTCTAAATATCCAAAGCTTTGCCGGCCTCAGGGATGGCGCCACCACTAGTGTTTCAGCAGGAGCGGCATCAGAAGAATCCTCAGCTAACATATCCAGCATGGCACTTATCTCCGCGTCACTTGGATTCAAAGGCACCTCAAAATGAACCTGCCTCTCATCGTCAAGAATTTCTTCAAGTGAGGCAACCAAAGCACTAACTTCTTCGGGAGAGGGTCACACTCTAAGGCCCAAACCGCTATCACCACCAGGAGGATTTGACACAAAACTGGTAAAGGCCTTGGAAGGAGGCAGATTCCAGGCCGAGTATGCAACAGGAGCACTGATGTTCGAACCTTGCCTCTGAGTATCATCTCGAGCCAGCTCACCAAGTCCACAGCAGGAATTCTTCTGTTGGTCACCCGGGTTGAATCAGCTAGGCCTCGATACAGATATGCGGGGTATGCTCTGTCTTTCAGTGGCTGAATGTTCTTGAAAATGAAATCGGCAACCATAGCCTCTGCAGTCAAACCCCTCTCTTTCAGCAGCCCAACCTTAGCTAGCAGAGCCCCTGCATCAGCCACCTCTTGGTCTGTGGGGTATTCGGTCCAGCTCGGAGTGCGAACATCTGGCTGTCTCCCTGACCGTGGGGGAGAGAATTCCCATGATTCTCCACGATGAACCATTCCAGGCGCCATCCCTTGATGCTGTCCTTGAGTGGGATGTCGAGATAGTCAGTCTTCCTCCCAGGGCGCATCTCCAAACTCGCGCCCCCACAAGCTGGTGCTGCCCTCCGGCCATCCCAGGCCGACAGTGGTACAAATGCTTCCAAAGACCGAAGTGAGGCAAAACACCAAGGAAGGCTTCACATAAATGGACAAAAACAGAAACTTGCAGAATGGAATTGGGATTCAGATGGGTCAGATTCAAGTGATAGGAATCAAGGAGACCGCGGAAGAAAGGAGAAATGGGAAGAGCAAGGCTGCGGATAAGAAAAGGAACATAAATGACGGATTCGTGGGTGTCTTCTGTCGGAACAGTGACCCCACGGCAGATCCGCCAGGAACAGAGCTCCTTCAGAGGAAGAATTCTGATGGATACGAGATGAAAAAGGTCAGATTCAGAGACAATGGACATATGGTTACCTGCGAAGGGCAACTGACTGTTGGGATCGATGGGGGAATGATTGCGACGGACGAACTCGAAGCTTTCCGCTTGGGCGCCATCTCAACCTTGCTAGCGAGCGGAGCAGAAGCAATATTGCAGGAGAGCAGAGAAGGCCTGGATGCAGAAAAGCAAAAACTAGGGCACGGAACGCGGAGGCGTGCGACAGTGCAGTACATATGGGGTTTCCTCGGGCCAGGCGCCACTTTCAAAACGTTGGCATGCCATGTCATCACCCGGCCTTTATTTCTAAAACGCGAGCATGCCACGTCATCACCCGGCCGTTATTTCTAAAACGCGGGCGTGCCACATCATCACTCGGCCGTTAATTCCAAAACGGCCGACGCGGCCCATTTTAACTCGGCGATTATTTCTAAAAACGCTGAAGTTACCAGACTTCACCCGGCCATTGTACCCAAAGCGGACAGCGTGGCCCATTATCACTCGGTTGTTACCTCTAAAACGCCGACATCGCCATCAATCACTCGGCTGTTACCTCTAAAACGTCGATGTCGCCATCAGTCACTCGTTTGTTATTCCTAAAGTGGTGACGTGACTCCAAAGGATTCGGCTGTTACCTCTAAAACGCCGACATCACTAGTAACCGCTCGGTCGTTACTTCTAAAACACCGACGTGGCCCGCTATCACTCAGCCATTACTTCAAAAAGCGCCAACATCGCTAATAATAACTCGGCCGCTACCACCAAAGCACTAACGTCGCAAATAAAGCAGTCTGGAGCGTGACCCGATGACTCCAAGTTGCTACTCAAGCGTTGCAGACAGAAAATATCATTGGCGGTAAATATTAAAACGATCGACGACTGACCAGAAGGCAAAATAATGCACACAGAAGTGGGGCGAAATCATTCTTCATAAGGGAAGCGTTACTGAACTTACAAATCAACTCATTATGAGCTGATGCCTTCCCTACTACTACATTACATTTCACTAACTATACTACTAGCTACTATTACATTATTTCACTAATACTATTTCTACTAATCTACACTAACATCTAAAACCAGTGGCGTCTAGCCACTGGCCTTGTTGCTGCCCTTGCTGCCGTCGCCGCCATCGCCTCTGCCACCCTTGCCGCTGTCGTCACCGCCCTTGCCGCTGTCGCTGCCGCCGTCACCGTCGCCTCCGTCGTCGTTGCTGTCACCGCCGTCGCCACCGCTGCCCTCCTTGGACGGGTCGGAGTTCTCCTCATCCAAGGAGTACTCTGACTCATCCGAGCCCTCGAGCCCGGCGCGCTTGACGGCCCAGATGTAAGTCCATACCTCCGCGGCGATCCCCTGGGAGTCGTCTGAATCATCAGACGACGCCGGGGGAGAGGCAGGAGCCGGAGAGCCCTCGGACTCGGAGGAGAACTCCTCCTCCGAGTACTCCGAGTCGCCGAAGTCCTCCGAGGGAGGAGTCGGCTCGCGCTTGCGCTTGTCGCCGGAATGATGCGAAGAACCACCACCTTTCTTGCTCTTACCCATGCTGGAGTGGAAGGAAGAAGAGAAGAGTAAACAGCAAGCAGCAGCAAGAAATGTGAAAATGCCGGAGAAGCAAGAACACTATTTATAGAAGAAGAAGGCAATCGCTCACCTCCTACCATGGCCACCGAACAGTCGCAAAAATTCAATATGCAATTCAAACCGTCTGAAGACACGCCAGGCGGCTGACGCCGTTTCACGTAACACGACACCCATTGGGACTCCAATCAACTGTGCGGGCGATATGATTACACCCGCGGTCACATCAAGTTACTACGTACTCAGAAGCAGTTTGCTAAACGCTCAGCGTACCAAGCCGTCCCTTGCCTACACTCATTGGGGGGGACGCCCAGGAATTATCAGTATATTTTCCCAAACTGTCACATCCGTACAGTATATGCAATGAATACTCCAAGACAGAAGAGAGATATCAGCAAGGATCAAAGGAAAGCCAAATATAGCTGATAAGGTACAAGTCTAACCGACAGAAGCATCAAAGCACGAAGTGACATGAAGACTAGTCAAGGGCCATCTATCGAATGTCCAATCAGTCGCAGATCAAATAAATTGCAGGACCTAGCAAGATATGGGCAGATTGCGTACTCAGCCTCAAAGACAAAAATGTATGCTGACCTCTAAAGCATAGTGTTAATAATATAATGTTGATCTCTAAAGGCATTCGACAAAGGAAAGGATGATTCCCAGAAAAAGGCATGAAATGAAGACCTTCGAATGGATTATTTTCAAAAATCCACTCGAAGCTCGGGGGCTACACCCATTGGGTGCACCCTCGGTGCACCCAATGAATCATCGTCCCCGAAGAAGCAAAATGCTGACCTCTAAAGCATAAGGCAAGATTAAGACAAGGCTGACCTCTGAAAAAGTACAAGTGGAAGATAAAAGTGATTTCTGATAATACTCAAAGTGAAGACCTTCGAGTGGATTGTTTGCAAAAATCCACTCGAAGCTCGGGGGCTACACCCAAGGGTCGGTGCACCCAATGAAGTTCGAAGTCCTACAGTACAAATGCTGACCTCCGAAGCATGAACCTGAGACAGAACACCAAATTTCAAGGAATAATAGCAGAAGAAGACGGTAAAAAAATCGTTTTAACCGGATCACTCAGAATTCAGAAGCAGTGGCCCAACAGGCTTATTTCCAAAGCATTCCCTGTTAAAATCAAAGACTGCAAGCTGGACCTAGGATCTTTGGGCCGTTTATTTCAAAATCAACCCAAAGATCGGGGGCTTGTGGGGGACAGATATCCCCTGGGTCCACTACAAGGATAAAAGACCTCACGAAAGGCCCAAGGGCCCCACAATTCGTAAGGTCATCCCCTCGTGGGCCTGGGAGGAACGACCAATGAAGCGGATTAACACAAGGCCGGGTCGGCGCAAGCCCAGACGGCCCAACAAATTCGAGCAGTAATCACAACAGTGACCCGACCTTCCCGCGCAGGAGCCCCGTACAACGGAATCAAGCGAGGATGGGTCGGCTGAATTATAGGAGGATAGACTCAGATGGTTCACTATTTCTTAGGCACATGTTGTTATCATATCTGCATGTAATGCCCCACGGTCGAGTATATAAGGCCTAGGGGGCACCCCTTCAGAACGATCACTCATTACTTAGCCATCCACCCTGATCTCTATGTTTTCCAGCACTAGAGAACTCCCTTGTAACCCATCCCATAAAGCATTCTCGCCAGGACGTAGGGTGTTATGCATCTCAAAGCGGCCTGAACCTGTACATCATTGTCCACTATTTCTCGTGCGCCCAGCACGAACCATCGAGCTACAGTCGGTAACACCGTCCTACTCCTAAAAGCACCTTGAGGGGTAACCCCGGGTGCGCGGTCGGACCCAAAACACCGACAGTAGCTGGGGTGGCTTGTAGGATTGTGGTCATGGGATAGCCTGCAATTCTGCTGCCAAGGGAGAAGCATCATCAAAAGTAAAGGTACCATGATTAAAATCATCGTACCATTCATCTTCGTTGAATGAGCCCTCTTGACGAAGCTCTCTATGTTGGGGCCTTCGGTCATGATCATCTTGAGTAAGATGACGCACTTCCTCAGTAGCTTCATCGATCTTCTTCTGAAGGTCGGCCAGTCGAGCCATATTCTCCTTTTTCCTTTGCACCTGCTGGTGAATGATCTCTAGGTCCCGGATCTCCTGGTCCAACTCCTCCTCCTGAAGTGTTGGACTGGTGGCCTTTCTCTTTTGGCTTCTGGCCTCTCGAAGAGAGAGAGAGAGTCTCCTAGTTTGTGTCCAGTGGCTGCAGTGCAGCCCCTGGCGCTGTTATCTTCTTCGGCGGCATGACGAAGGTTGATGCTTTACCGAAGATTGTGGAAGTGAGTACACCGGAGGTGGGCGCCAATGTTGGGGACTTGTTCTCAAATGCTATGAATTAAGAACAAGGAAACACAAAATGTTAAAGGTTAATGTCCTTCGTCCTCCGAAGCATTATCTCCCTTAGGATACAATGATCTTCAGACGAAGGTCATGAAGGACATACCTTCATCATTGCAGTATATGTGTATATTAATGAAAGAAGAAGCATATGAAACATGAGAGACAACATGAATAATTATACAACATCTTCAATATATCTTTATTAAATCATCATAAATGAATATGAACAGTATCGAATTACATTTGTACCTTCGGCTTGACAGAAGGCTAAAGTCCAAGTGTGACGCATGAATGAATACAAGTCAACGTAAACAGTACGGGGTACTTTTCATTTATTTATAGGCACAGGGTGCAACCTGTGTAAAATTATATTCATGCCCTTTACGTTTACTATTGACTTAAGGACAATCCAACGTGGACTAAATAGTCTTTTCCCATTTAAGTCGGTTCCTTTTTCTGCCGCTGAGCCGAAGCTCCCTTGCGCGTAGCTTCGGAGCTGCATCATCCTTCGTCTCGACCATGCTTTTCATATTGTGTACAGTTTTATTCCGAGTCCAAAGGTACCTGTACATATATTACACTTGGGAAACATTGTTAAATCATGTTTTTGAGGACCTTTGGAAGACGAAGGCCCCCAACAATTACTAATACATAACATGTGCATAGAAAAGGGTGGATTCGTTCGAGAGACCAAATCGTTAATCTCAACTGCCTTCCAACACCATCTATCCCAAAAAATCTTAAGGCGTCCAAAAAATACAAAAATAACTAATCCTTATCCAGAGACGTACAGACGATGCGAAAAAATCACATGCTGGAAAATTCCAAAAAAATTCCGAGACACAATTCCGGAAAATTCCGAGACACAAATCCGGTAATTTCCGACAAAAACCGGTAACCGAAGGAAACAGTCGGTAAAACACCACGCCGATTCCGATAGAAAATTCCGAAAACCGATTTTGTTTTCAAAAAATACCGTTACCGGTGAATCCGGTCGAAAAAAATTCGAAATCGGTTTCCGGAATACCGAAAAATTCTGAAACCGTTTTCATCCCTACCCATGAAAGGCCATGAAGTTTGACTTATATGCTCCAACCAGAGGTGATGCGTTCAGCAATCTAGTACTGATAAAGAGTTTAGATGAAACTCATTTCATGCAAAACTGCCAATTCAAGGCCTAGTCCATTCTACAGTTGTGATTAAGTGTAGTCTAGGCTTTACATGGATGTTCAACTTAACAGTATCCATCGAAGCACCAGCATATCTAACGTTTGAGATGATGAGAGCATTTTTGTGTGACTTAGCATTTGGTGGGGATTGTTGGAAAATTGTGGGTTTGGCCCAATTAAAATTCTATAATAGTCAATGCTAGTGACCCACTTTAAATGCTATGGTGTACTAATAAATTAGCACCATATTAGAAGTTCAAGGGACAAATCAATCAACTTAAATAGTTGGATAATTGGTGCATCTATTGGAAAGTTGAGAAAAGGATGAAGGACTACCACACGCGCACACCGCCGTTGACTGGGTCGGGCCGGGCCGTCGCTCGTGGTATATCGGACCTTGGTCCGAATATTCCTTTCAAAGGGTTGCGCATTTTGCCTGGAGTGATGACCGTCGTGATGATCGTTTTCTGTCTTCTGGCTCGTAACGGATGTCAATTACTCGTCGGTTTCCAGTTCTAATGGCACGACCGTATCTGTCCGTTGTCCTTCTCCCTCCTTCTAACTACCTATAAGAATGGAGATGGAGGACTCTTCCAGGTACACGCGATCTCTCACACACGTTGCAAACGACACGTCTGCGTCCCATATTCTGCGAGCACAGAGAGTGTGAGAGCAGGCCTCCGAAATTGCCATCCGTAAAGATATACTTGCACAGGTGTGCGGGCGATCAGATTTTTGGGGGCGTATATATTCACGACTGCTCGCGTGATCTGTTCGACCCAGCGCTGCTTCGTCAACATCCTGTTCTTCGTTGTCTGCCCCGAGCGATGTGTGTTGTTGTTCTTCTTTCGATGACCGTTCGAGGGACTGCACTGCGTACATCTTTCTGCATCGACTTTGTACGGCTATATCAAACATACACACAAGATGTCTTGTGTGAATGGAGCCACTGATACCTTGAGCATCGGTTCCTCTGCAGGGTACTTTCTGTTCTTCGTATTTGTGCATGTTTTATTGTTGTTTACTGCTTATGCGAGTAGTTATACACACATGCACATACATGTCATCACATATATCACATTATTTTTTCTGGATTAAATTAAAACTGAGAATACCTAGATTTCTGACTCATTTCAATCGAACCAATCTACTTTATTTATCTTTCTTTATCATTCCTTCCCTATGAGTAGATGTAACGTAGCTTTAGTTGTAGCTTTCCGCATATCCACCTCTATTCCTATTCGACTCTACGTCGTATAGATCCGTCTTGGGTGGCCTGTCGACCCCAAGATGACCCTGAGATCTTACCCATCACTAGAGGCAAGATCTACTTCATTCAAGATCTGATCCTCTGAGTGAAAATTAAATCGAATGCCCTAGGCGAGTCTACGTCGTCTTGGGACAACCTTGGGATCTTACGCATCCTATGGAGCAAGATCCACTTCACATAAGATCTCTTGCTCGACAAGATTTCTTAATTCCAAGGCGACTCTATGTCATCTGGAGACGCCCCAGGTGACTTGTCGATCCAGAGCACCCTAAGATCTCCCCCTGCGAGGAGGATTACACCTTACGTCATTGCCGACGTTCCGGCCGAACTGAGAGCGTGGACCGTCCGGAGCGAAGTAGGGAAGGAGCCGCCCCTGCTGCAAGATCCCTAACTGTCCGATACAGAGCCGCGGACTGTCCGCACAGCCACAGAGGGGACCGTTAGGCGGTATGGTGACGCTAACACTAAATATGCACGTCATTTTCAGGTACGTAAGGAATTTGTCGCCCTTGGATCTGGAAACAGTTGATGAAGCACGCACGCATGCAGCATGCTCCATAGTTTCCGACGACCGGATCGAAATGATGCAAGCTTGACGACATGAATGCATGCATGGCCCGCGCGCGCTCAGGTTTCATTTTGCAAGCACGCGTGCATGTCGATGGATGTAGCCGAGATCGATCCATACACACGCCGCATGCAGCTTGAGTCAATGATTAGTAAATGTGTACTCCTGTTTCCTAGTCCTGACCTGACGAGCCCGGCTTATTGGTATCCAGGACGAGACTAAAAATAAGGGTTCTGAGATCTGAATAATGAATGATGAATGCCTGCTACCTCTTGATGCATGCAGTACGTTATTAATCTCTCTCTCTCTCTCTCTCTCTCTCTCTGCATGTGTCATGCATGTGTGTGTGTTGGCATGCATCGATCATTGCGTATACGGTATACGTATCACATCCCTTTCACGGCGCCGAAGGCCTTGAATGTACGCAGCAATTGATGATCGTATTACTATAAAACTTCTCCTTAGAGCAAGTACAATAATGAGCTATAAACCTGTTTACATGACATTTTTGTTTTTTTAGAAAAGAGAGACATAAAAAAATAGAGAGAGTTAGCTCTTATGCAAGAGCGCTAGATGATACACGTGCTTCAAGACAGAAGGATGAAAGAGAAAGAGACAAAGGATTCATCTAAGAGCTAACATTAGAGTCAACTTTATTATATAAATATTTTATTATTAGCTATAGATGATATGATAAAAAGTTAGGGCCAACAATAGACTCTATAATTAAACTTATACGGATATAAACTAGGACCAGCCCGAGCCCTCTCAGTCCATGAACCGACGGGCCTGCTCAGTCCATGAAGCGGCCCAGTATGTAACAAGCAGCTTAATTATCATCTGGACACATCATCCATTCAACCTCCAATGCTTTGAAGTTTGAAGTGGGTTTGAATACGATTTTTGCACCCTTTTTAAATTTAGTTAACAAATTTATGGTAAACACTTGGTAAGGTTTCTAAATCACACATAAAATGTCTCTGCATGCGTTCAGATGACATTCCATAAAATGCATTACCATGTTTCAGAAACATTTCACGGAAAAGATATAATAATATGTAAACCAACATCAACACAGCATACATTATGCTGAATGCATTCATGCTAGCTAGTTGCCTAATATATATGTTCTCTATTGCAAAAGCTGTTCAAAGACGTGTTTAGATATCAACTAGAATATTTTGGGAACTTTCTAGACCGTTTAGAAAAAAAAAATTCTACAGTTAAATCATTTTTAAAGCATTTAGAGATAGCCCTGTGCGTGCCCTCTAGTCCTAGTTAGATCCCTTCACAAAGACCAAATAAACTCCCAATCGGACTACCAACCGATAAGAGGTATGCGATCGAACTTCACTAAACACTAAGCCTAAACCTAGAGCAAGCACATAAGCATGGTCTAGCTAGCCTAATAAGCATGTTATAGAGCCTCTACTATCACACATGTATGATTTTAAGTGACGACACAGCATTTCAAGTTCGGGGACGTACGCCTCCGGTTTGTGCGGTTTTGGACGATTTTAAATAGGCCACCGAGAGTTTCAGCTCCCGCGTGTTTTGTGGTTTCGAGAGTTTAATTTGAGAACCCAACTACCCAAGCAAGTAGCACATCACGCCGATGCATTTTACTCCATTTAAATCCAAGAGAGTCATCGTATGTGACCGGTACGTCCTGCTGCCATCTCAGTGGGTGCACCAGCACCAGCCGACACGGAACGACGACACTCTGATCGTGCATGGACCATTGCCTGCCTCCGGCATACATGCACACGTCATCGTATATACAATAGAAGTGCATGCATGGTAATGCAAGCAGGTCATGTCCCACACATCTTTCGTGTGTCTCCCTCTCTTCCGACTGGCACTGGTTGTACAGTACAGTGTATAGTAGGGGGACGACACACACACACACTGATAATGGTGATGTATATACAATGCAACACGGACGACAGTGCTTTGTACAGAGAGAGAGAGCTGTGGTTCTTTTTCTGGTGTTGATAGATGGATGCATCAGCAATTCAGCATTCAGCATTCAGCAGCTGGTACATGGTGGACGAAGCTAGCTCGCTTGCAAGGTACAAACAACGCTACGCTAGGACTAGGAGGTGGCCGGTGGATGTGAGCGGCGCCAGAGGGAGCAAGCCGACAAGTGTTCCTGCTCGCCTCTGGCCCGAGCTAGCTGCGCGGCTGTAGACGTGATGAGCAGGAATGTGCATGTCTCTCTTGGAATTTATTGGCCAGGTTGTTGTGGCAGGTCGATTCTGATTGGTGATGACATGCACAAATTCAGCGTGAGAGCATATCATTGTATAGCAAAAGGACTACGTACCGTGAGCAGAGTCGGCCAGCACGAGCCCGGCACGAAATAGATGTCACGTAGCTCGGCCCAGCACGAAATAGAAAAAACCATGCCATCACGGCACGTTAGACGAGCTGGACCATGCTCCGGCTGGTGACCCGACGGCCCAAGTAGCCCGGCACACCATCGTGGGCTGTGCTCGGGCCAGCCCGGCACGATTTAGGGTTAGGGTAGCGCGGTCTCGGCGTCTCGCGCAATTTAGTGTCAGCCGTTCCTGTGGCGGCGGCTCTCGGTTTAGGGTTAGGGTAGCACGACTTCTCGGTTCCTGTGGCGGCGGCTCTTGGATCCGTGAGACCGTGACTTCTCCTCCCTCGATTCCTCCGCTCGTTCCCTTCCGCGACCGCGACTAGGAACACCGCCAGCCGCCCAGCCCGTCGCCGCTCCTTCCCTCCTCCTCCTCGGTTCCTCCGCTCGTTACCTTCCGCGACCGCGACTAGGAACACCGCCAACCGCTCCTTCCATCCTCCTCCTCGGTTCCTCGGCTGAGCGGCTCCTCGTTCCCTTCCTCGACTAGGAACACCGCCAGCCGCCCAGCCCGCCGCCGCTCCTTCCCTCGTCCTCCTCGGTTCCTCGTCAGTCCAGCCGCGACCGCCGGATCCCAGGAAACGATGTGCCACGCCGCCACCGCCGCGACCGCTACTTCAACCGGCCCACTCCACCGCTCTAGCAAGGTTTGTTCACATCCGTGCCTCATATTAGTTTTTGACTCTCAGATTTTCCCTCGATGATGATGTGGTTTAATGGGAGAACTTTATTGTTAGTTCCTTAGCCCGTTCACATCTGTGGCTATGATTCATGCCCCCCGCCCCCTGGGAGGTCGAGCTCGTTATATACGACTGTTTTGGCTATTTGAGCGTCTGACCTTACAATGGGGAGGAAGAGGACAACTACTAGAAAACCTTATGCTAGTAGGACGATAGATGGTTCCTGCAGTCCTTGCGAACTCGCCCCAACCTTGGAAGGTAGATCTGATGATGGTAGTGCTATTGCTAATGCCTCATTACCAGTACATGGTGCTGGAGGTGTACCTGTTTGTAGTGGTAGTTCCTCCTTACCAGCAGATGGGGGTGGAGCTAGGTGTACCTGTTTGTAGTGGAAGTTCTTCCTAACCAGCTGATGTGCTAGTGCAAAGTGCTGCTAAACCATCTGTTTCCAGGGCAGAGTGCTGGAAACATATGGATAAGCGGGAGATTGTTGAAAATGGTATAAAAAGTTATATTGTTGTATGTCATTATTGTAAAACTGAGTTGAGTGCAGATTCTATTGGTGGCACTGGACATATGAATCGATATTTTAGAGCTTGTTTGAAGAAGGTAGGGCAAACTCTTGGTGCAGGTGTGCAAACTCAACTTAACTTCGCTGCGGATGGCACTGTAAGTACATGGGTTTACAATCCACAAGTAGCACGTGAAGAAATTATTAAATACATTATTTCTGAAGATTTACCTATTAAGATGGGTGAAAGCCCTAATTTTAAGAATCTGATTCAACGTGCTTTCTGTCCACAATACCAACCTATCAGTAGAACTACTATAAAATTTGATTTGATGTCGCAGTATTGCAAACATCTTGCTGCTCTTAAAGAAATTTTTAAATAAGTTCAGTTTTCATTTGCTTTAACTTCAGATATTTGGACCTCATCACATAAAAAAACTAGCTACATTTCTGTTGTTGCACACTATTTGGATAATTCATATTGTCTTCATAAGCGTGTTATAGGTTTAGAGTGATGAATGATTCACATACTGGTTCTGCAATTGCTAAGTATATACTTGAGGTGCAGTGGTTAATGATTTTGATATAAGTAATAAGATTCTATCTATTATTCTTGATAATGCTTCCTCAAATACAAATGCAATTGAATCCCTATCCCTTCATCTGCATTCATACATAGATGGTTATATTGTCCACCAAAGATGTGTGTGCCACATTATTAATTTGGTTGTTCAGGATGGCATAACAGTAGTTAGCAAATATTTGGATAATGTTTGTGCTATTGTTCGTTCATAACAAGTACCCCTCAAATGATTACAAAATTCGGTGAGTATTGCAAGGCAAATAATATGAAACAAAGGAAATTTGACCTTTATATGAAGATAAGATGGAATTCGACCTATCTTATGCTTAAGAAACTAGAAGGTTATGAGAAAATTATAATTGTTTTTTGTGAATGCTAATGCTCTTGATCTTGATTTGGTGCTAACTGAAGCTGATTGGTATATGATTAAACATTTTAGAGAGTTTTATGCCCTTTTATGTAGCCATAAATGTTCTATCAGGTGTTTACTATCCTACATCCTGCTTAGTCATTGATTACATTTGGTTAATTGTCGAGTAATTTGCTAAGCACAGATCTGATTCCCTTCTTTGCACTGTTGTTGCTCCAATGGAGTTAAAATTTCTAAAATACTTAGATAACATATCCCATATATATTGCTTTGCAACTATTTTAGATCCTAGAAAAAAACTTGATGGGTTACAAACTGCTTTAGAAGGAATTGGCGACTTGCTAGATATGGACTATTTGGATGCTTTTAATCATGTGAAAGATGAATTATTTCGTGTTTTTGGCTTTTACTATAACAAATATGGTGAAAGTGATGTTACAGGAACAATGGCTGAACATGACATAGAACATTTAGATAGTTCTTTGATAGCCCACTTATGGAAGAGATCTAAGGGGAAAGAATCTTCTAACTCTACAACAAATCAAAGGTGGAATCCTAATGCTGAATTGAATCATTATCTGTCTACTAACTTTGCAGCGACTGATCGCACCTTGAAGGGTGATAAGGTAAAATTACTTGAATGGTGGAGGGAAAACAAGTACAGTTTTCCAGTATTATCTCATTTTGCTAGAGATATTCTTCTTGTTCCTGTTTCTACGGTTTCCTCTGAAGCAACATTTAGCACAGTTGGTAGAATTATTGAAGAAAGGAGGTCCTCTCTTGCACTTGAGACAGTGGAGGCCATCACCTACCTTAAGGATTGGAAAAGAGCAGAAGATTAGTGTTATTTCTGAGGCTGAACAAGCTTTTGCTGATTTCAGCCATGATTAGTGTTATTTCTTTTATCTAGTTCATTCTGTTAATGTGGATGGTTATTGTAATATGGATTATTATTGTAATATGGGCTGTGGACATTAAAACTTTTTCCGGTATGTACTCTTTTCCTTACATAGGGAGCCCCACACTGGGGTGTAAGGTTTTTAACGAGGCAGATCGAGGAATAAAAAGTAGTTTCCCTCAAATTTGTGTTTGTGTTGTCTAATTTATTGTAACAGTTTATTTAAATATATGGCTTATTTCCCTCAAAATTTTGTTTTTGTTGCCTGAGAGGGGTTTGGACTTGTTTCTGTATATGACTTAGTCACCTGAAGCACCCTTACGGGCCGGGTCTGGGCCAGCACGGCCCGATGCAAGCCCGCCATGCTGGGCCTACATTTTAGGACGTGCGCACGATTTAGTCCGGCCCAAATGCAATTCGTGCTAGCCCGGCCCGAAGTATTTAAGCCTGAAGCACGACGGTCCCGTGTCGGGTTAGCACGGCCCGGCCCAACTTGCAGGACTGGTGAGCAGCCAGCTAGCTAGCTGGCGTTCTCGAATGAAGTCCCTAAGTAAGATGCACTGTGGTTCTCGAGTGAAGTCTCACATATGCCAGATCACATGTAATTTATGCTATTTCAAAAAATTGTCACTTTTTTGGATAGCCTCAGAGCACAGTCGACAGTGTGATATTGATGATTAAAAAGCATCTAGGCCCTTGTTTGGTTTAAAAAATGCCAATGTAATATTATTACGGCTAATTAATGTATATTTTGCAGCTATACATTAAGTTAAGTCACATTGATGTAGGATGATTGGCCTTGAAAGGTTTTCATTCCCATGTTGATGAAGGTCCACAGACGACATTAGAACGAATGGTTGAAAAGGTTAAAGACCACCTTTTCTAAGTGTCAATGAAGATGTTGGACATATAGAGTAATGATAAGACCTTTATTTTTTTAGCCATACTATAAGATGAGTAACTTGACCAAGTCAAGTCTAGTTAGATGTGATGGTGCACACTTGTGAAAAACTAGTGCTAGGTAATTCAAAGGAGAACACAAGAAAAACACAAACTAGACTATCTACACTAGCACCAGATGTGTCCGGTCATGTGCTATCTAAAACACAACAAGGTGTCTAGTGTGCACTAGGTACATGCTAACATACAAGACAACCAAAGAGCTTGCGAACTGTTCAAATGCACATTTACACTCACTGTCGTGTTCGGTACTGTATTTGATGTGGCACCGGACAGGGCACCTAGAGAGCATGGGTTAGTTAGCCAGTTGTATTAGAGCTTGCTCTAGGTTATATCTAGTGCTTAGAAGTGAGGAATAGACACTGTAAGGAAAATGGACCCCGGGCCATTTGGCTAATTGAGTTTTGGTGTTTGATGAACAACACAATCCGTGAACTAATAAGTTTTCTAGTGTTTGTGTTTGTAGTTCACAGGATGCGAAGAGAATTGGACCAAGGCAATGAGGATGCAACACCTCAAAAGAAGACATAAAAAGATACATATGAGTCCAATACTCAAGAACAAAGAAGCCCGAAGAAATCAGCGAAGAAATCCAAGATAAGGGCTGTCAGCCAACGCCTGGTGGCACACCGAACATTGGTGTCCGATGTGCACCAGACTGTCCGGTGAGGCACCGGACAGTCTGCGCAGAGAGGCCATAGACAGGCGCTCTCTGGCTGTAGCACCGGACTGTCCGGTGTGCACCGGACTGTCCGGTGTGCCAACGGGCAGACGGCAACGGTCGGATCCAACGGTCGACTGCTACAGGCGCCAACGGTCGGCTGACGTGGCGTGCACCGGACACTGCACAGTAGATGTCTGGTGGTGCACCGAACTGTCCGGTGCACCCGACGACAGAAAGCTGCTGCTTTCTGTCCAACGGCTAGTTTGGGGTGTGGAGGCTATAAATACCACCCCAACCGGCCATTCTCAAGTGTGAGAGCCCAAGCAATATACCAAGACACATAGTGCATATTTCCAAGAGCTCAAACACCCAAGTGCTTAATAGAATCACTCGGTGATTAGCGTAGGTGCTTTGCGAAGTGCTTAGGTTAGTTAGACCGCTTTAGCGCTTGCTCTAGGTGAACCCTAGTTAGTTGAGTGAGTTTTGTAAAACCACACAACCCCTCGGCTCTTGCGTGAGTCGTTGTAATTGTACCGAGTGCGGCGAGAGTCTTGCGAGACCGTGACAACCGCGTTTGTGTCACGGCCGCCACCGTGTACCGGAGGGAACGAGGCCCGCGGCGTTTCGGCCGGAAGCTCAATAGTGGAGACGGCGGGGAGCGTCCGAGAGGAGCCGGAAGCGGAGCACCACTTGCGCGTGGAGAAGGCCCGTGGCTCTCTACGGAGTTACTCGACCGTGGTGCTTGGCCCTCGCGTGGGCTTCCCTTTGCGTAGGGGCACCAACGAGGATAAGTCGGGACCTTGCGTGGTTCCGGATACCTCGGTAAAAATATCGGCGTCATCCACGAGAGTTTGCTTCTCTACTTAGCTCTTTACATTCCGCATTTATATTAAGCATTTAAGTTTCAATCTTGTAGTTATACTTATTTAGTGTAGATTGAAACTTAGCCTTTGCGGTAGAGATAGCAACACTTAGACAAAACCTAGTTTGCACATTCTAGTTTTGATTATCTGCATAGGTTTTGCTCTAGGGATTTATTTGTGGTCTAGTTTAGTAAAAGTTTTAGAAGTCCTAATTCACCCCCCCTCTTAGGCGTCTCCCGTTTCCTACAAGTGGTATCAGAGCCCGGTTTGGCTCATTTGAAACGCTTTAGCTTCACCGCTAAAAAGAGCCGACGCTTTTTAGAGGAAGGGATGGATACCCATAGGCCACCACACTTCGACTGCACTAACTTCCCATATTATAGTGCTAGAATGGCTTGTTACCTAGAGGCCGTTGATCTAGGTGTTTGGAGAGTCACTCGTGACGGGATGAAACCCCTCAAGAATCCCGAGAAACCCACCACGAGTGAGGAAAAAGAAATCCATTTAAATGCTAGAGCCAAAAATTGCTTGTATGAATCTCTTAGCATGGATATTTTCAATCAAGTATTTACCCTGAAAACTGCTAATGAGATTTGACTAAAATTGTATGAGCTCCATGACGGCACATCCAATGACCGTGAGCAAAAACATTGCCTAGTCTTAAATGAGTATAATTCTTTTGCTATGAAAGATGATGAGCTTGTTAGAGACATGTATTCTCGATTGAAACTAATTATCAATGAGCTCAATTCTATTGGCATTAATAAGCTAGGTGATGCTGACATTGTGAGGAAGATTATCTCCCTGCTACCACAACAAAGATATGGGAGCATCATCACCATCCTTCACAACATGGAGGATTTGAGCAACATGACCCCGACCATTGTGATTGGGAAAATCGCGGCCTTTGAGATGTCGTGAAAAATGAGTCGGGGAGAGGAGCCAACTTCCTCAAGGCCATATGCTTTTGCATGTGATGAAAAGAAGGGCAAAAAGAAGGCTCCCACTCCAAGTTCCTCAAGTGAAGGAGAGGAAGAAGAAGAAAGTGATGATGATGAAGATAATCAACCATGCACATCATCCTCTGAGGACGAAGAAACAATCCGACGCGTCGGAAAGGTAATGAGGATGATCCGCAAGATTAATCTAATGGGTGTGCCCCTGCAGGTCGAGGATCTTCTCTTTAACATTGACAGGAAAAAGCAAAGGAAGAAAGGATGCTTCGCATGTGGGGAGAAGGGCCACTTCAGGGACAACTGCCCAAACATGGCCAAACCCAAAAAGGAGAGGAGCAAAGGCAAGGCGCTAACAAGTGTTAGAACTTGGGATGATTCTTCAAGTGAAGATGAACCTCCAAGGACGCGCAGCCACCGGTCCTCATCACGCTCATCACGGTCATCACACAAATGCCTTATGGCAAGAGGTAACGAAAGCATTCCATCCTCTAGTGATGAAAGTAGTAGTGATGATGAAGGTGAGGGAAAGCCCTCTGTAGATGAGCTTGCGGAAGCCGTAGAATTTTTCTAGGATGTTTGCACTAAGCAAAAAGCTCAACTTAAAACTTTGAAAAATAAGTTGGTTAGCTCTCAAAATGATTACAAAGGTTTGCTAGAAAAATTTGAAACTTTTGCAAACTTAAATAGTGAGCTATCAACTAAAATTGAGCTATTAGAATCTAGTGCTCCATCCACTGCTACCGATGATAGCCTTATTAAAAAGAATGAAAAACTGAAAGCTAAGCTAGCTAGCTCCCAAGAAGCTATTGAAAATTTGCTAGAGAAAATGGAAATTCTTAGCATTCACAATAATGAGCTAACTACTAAGCTAGAAAACATTGGTAGCACCCCAGCAGCATCTTTAGTTGAAATACCTGAAATAATTAAGAAAGATGCTTCTACTTCCTGTTTTGATTTAATTGATGATTCTAACCCCTGCAACCAAGTCGTTGTTGAGAATATTGTTGTAGAGACATGTTCGGATGAGGTTGCAAAGGAAAATGAACAATTAAAACAAGAAGAATGCTAAGAATTTCAACCATGAGGTAAAAAGGTGGATAAAAAGACTGCTACACCATACTTAATCAAAAAGAAGAAGAATGGAAAGGTGATAGCAATCAAGGCCAACAAGCAAGCCAACAAAGGAAAAGGGCCCAAACGCATCTGGGTGCCAAAGGAGATAATTTCAACCATGAAAAGCACCAAAAAGGTTTGGATCCCGAAAGGGAAGTGAGTGGACCAAAGGTCTTCGGGAAATTTGGAGACTTGGCAAGTTTGGGATGTATATCATGGGATACATCATATTGGATCAAGTTTATTGCCAAGTGGGTTAGTGAAAATTTTGGACCCAAATTTCCCACCCATGACTAAGGTAACTAGTTTTATTGTATTTCTCGTTTTTAGATATGCGTATCTATTTACCTTGTATCTAGTTTACTTTTCTTGCCTAGTATTACATTTGTTATGTACTTTTGTTCAAAATCATGCATACTAGGTAAATCATATGGTAGGATTGCTTGTTTTTAATTCATATACTTAAGCAAACCTACATGGCTTAAAATGTTTAGTTAAAGCACGGCACATAGCTTTTATATAACTCCATAGTAAATGATGCATAAATTGAAAATTTTGATTTCTACAAAGTGTATCATTTAACTTATATGTGCCAAAGTTGGATTATGGATAATTTGCCCCTCATGATATCAAATCAAAGTGCATGTCTCCTACAAGTATTCAAAACTTGTATGCACACCTTTAGGGGGAGGTTACTCTATAATCTAATACTTTGAGACTAACACCTTTTCAAGTCTATTTCATGTGATAGTCTCATTGTAAGGAAAATAAGGTCCCCGGAGAAAGACAACAATCTTCCACTGCAAAATCTCCAAGAACTCTCTTGTCTCTCAAGCTCACCATTGACTTTCAATTGGTATCTTTTGAGACTACTTTCAGTATCATTTACATGTCTTCTCCAAATTTTGATTAGACTATATTTCATATCATATGCTTCCATGTTGCAAAAATGCATAAGTGATTAACTCATATTCTGTTACCTATGCATAAGGGAAGTTAGTCTTTTCAAACCATGTCTTGCACCTCTAATTTTCACATACTTTTTCCTAAGTAAGGGATCTCTGTCAGGGGGAGTATTTCTTCATCTCTAAAAAGGGGGAGAAGTTTCTTTCTAAAAGAGAACACTCATTTAGGGGGAGTAATCCTTTCACCTGATATCATTCATATGGTTTAAATTAATATCCTTCTAGTGGTATCTTTTGATAAGATTCTTGATGAGGGCAAGCTTTTATTTACTTCCTATATGCTTTTAATGTCTTCCTTTTCGGTGGTTGATGCCAAAGGGGGAGAAGTTTAGGGACCAAAGCAATGAAAACTATATCAACACCAAACACCACCAATTTAAAATTTTATATCTACAAATGATTTTTCAAGTGGTTTTGGTTATTTGGTCCAAAAATAGGAAGTAAGTGAATTATGGAGTTAGGGGGAGGCTTAAGTCCATAATATCACATTGTGGGGACAATCATGCATCTGAGCAAGTAAAATGCATATTTTCATTCAAATACTTGTATTATTTGCTTGCTTTGGTTGTGTTGTCATCAATCACCAAAAAGGGGGAGATTGTAAGGAAAATGGACCCCGGGCCATTTGGCTAATTGAGTTTTGGTGTTTGATGAACAACACAATCCGTGAACTAATAAGTTTTCTAGTGTTTGTGTTTGTAGTTCACAGGATGCGAAGAGAATTGGACCAAGGCAATGAGGATGCAACACCTCAAAAGAAGACATAAAAAGATACATAGGAGTCCAATACTCAAGAACAAAGAAGCCCGAAGAAATCAGCGAAGAAATCCAAGATAAGGGCTGTCAGCCAGCGCCTGGTGGCGCACCGGACATTGGTGTCCGGTGTGCACCGGACTGTCCGGTGAGGCACCGGACAGTCTGCGCAGAGAGGCCACAGACAGGCGCTCTCTGGCTGTAGCACCGGACTGTCCGGTGTGCACCGGACTGTCCGGTGTGCCAACGGGCAGACGGCAACGGTCGGATCCAACGGTCGACTGCTACAGGCGCCAACGGTCGGCTGACGTGGCATGCACCGGACACTGCACAGTAGATGTCCGGTGGTGCACCGGACTGTCCGGTGCACCCGACGACAGAAAGCTGCTGCTTTCTGTCCAACGGCTAGTTTGGGGTGTGGAGGCTATAAATACCACCCCAACCGGCCATTCTCAAGTGTGAGAGCCCAAGCAACATACCAAGACACATAGTGCATATTTCCAAGAGCTCAAACACCCAAGTGCTTAATAGAATCACTCGGTGATTAGCGTAGGTGCTTTGCGAAGTGCTTAGGTTAGTTAGACCGCTTTAGCGCTTGCTCTAGGTGAACCCTAGTTAGTTGAGTGAGTTTTGTAAAACCACACAACCCCTCGGCTCTTGCGTGAGTCGTTGTAATTGTACCGAGTGGGGCGAGAGTCTTGCGAGACCGTGACAACCGCGTTTGTGTCACGGCCGCCACCGTGTACCGGAGGGAACGAGGCCCGCGGCGTTTCGGCCGGAAGCTCGATAGTGGAGACGGCAGGGAGCGTCCGAGAGGAGCCGGAAGCGGAGCACCACTTGCGCGTGGAGAAGGCCCGTGGCTCTCTACGGAGTTACTCGACCGTGGTGCTTGGCCCTCGCGTGGGCTTCCCTTTGCGTAGGGGCACCAACGAGGATTAGTCGGGACCTTGCGTGGTTCCGGATACCTCGGTAAAAATACCGGCGTCATCCACGAGAGTTTGCTTCTCTACTTAGCTCTTTACATTCCGCATTTATATTAAGCATTTAAGTTTCAATCTTGTAGTTATACTTATTTAGTGTAGATTGAAACTTAGCCTTTACGGTAGAGATAGCAACACTTAGACAAAACCTAGTTTGCACATTCTAGTTTTGATTATCTGCATAGGTTTTGCTCTAGGGATTTATTTGTGGTCTAGTTTAGTAAAAGTTTTAGAAGTCCTAATTCACCCCCCCCCCTCTTAGGCGTCTCCCGTTTCCTACAGACACCTCCACCCCTTGGTGCTTATGTGCACCATTGTATCACTTCATGCTTATGCGCGTCATTGTAGTTATATTGGGAGGGGGCGTAAGTCTTACGAGATCACACCAACTGTGTTTGTGGTGTGTTCACCGCTGTGTGCTAGAGGAAATGTGGCCCATGGCATTTCTGCTAGAAACTAAATAGTAGATACAGTGGTGAGCATCCAAGGGAGGCTAGAAGTGGAGCACCACTTGCATATGTAGAAGGTCTAGGGCCATCTACGAAGATACCTGACTAGGAGCTTGGCTCTCGTGTGGGCTTTCCTTGCCCGGGGCTCCAACAAGGACTAGGAAAAAACTTACAGGTTTCTCTACACCTCGATAAAAATATAGGTGTGTCAATAGGATTTTATATCTCTATCTCATTTAAGCTTCCACATTTATATTGTGTTACCTTGGTTATATGATTTATTTTCTTAGCTAGTTATAGGCTAGTGGATAGGTTTGGAGCCTAGGTTGCATAGCTTCTTTTGTGGTAAGGATAGCGACACTTAAATCAAAATCGTAGTTGCACCTAAGATGGCTTAGCTATTTATAGGTTTTGACAAGGAGAAAAATAGAGACCATAGATAGAAAAATAATTAGATTGCATAATTCACCCTCCTTTAGGCATCATTATTCCGAACAAGTGGTATTAGAGCCAGTGGCCCATTTAGAACTTTTGGCTTAACCACCGTTGAGCCAACACTATTAAGAGTGGGCCGAATGGATACCTCTAAGCCACCTCATCATGATGGCACTAACTTCCCCTAGTATAGTGCTAGAATGGCTTGGTACCTGAAGTTGTTGTTCTAGGTATTTGGAGAGTCACTCACAACGAGATCAAACCCATTAAGAATCCTGAGAAACTGATGGCGAGCGATGAAAAAGTTCATATAAATGCGCAATCTAATAGTTTGCTTATTTCAATATCTTAGCAGGGATGTTTTTAACCAAATATTTACACTTAAAATTACATAGGTTCCATGACAACACAAGCAATGTCCGTGAGCAAAAAAACATTGCCTAGCTTTGCATGATTACAGTTCATTTAGAATAAAGCAAAATAAGCTTGTTAAAGATGTGTATTCTTGATTAAATATAATCATCAATGAGCTCTATTCTATTGTCATATCAAAGCTTGGCGATACTAACATTATGAGAAAGATCTTGGTCATGCTACCTCAACATAAATATACAAGCATCATCACCATCCTTCATAACATGGACGATCTGATCACCATGACCCCAGGGGTTGTGGTTGGCAAGCTAGTGGCACATGAAATGTCATGGAAGATGGCTCAAGAAGAGGTCACTTCACCAAGCAAAAGGAATTGCTCTCATATGCGAAGAGCATAAGAATATCAAGGGAAAGAAGCATGTGAAAGAAAAAAAACTCAAGCTCAAGCTCCTCAAGTGCATATGAAGATGTAATAACATAAAAAGCAAACTAGGATCATATATACTCGAAGTATGGTGTGTCCCTATAGATGATCAAAGACCGTAGATGCATAAAAGCTCATTGAGAAGATTCCGACCGATTACTAGTTTGTCTTGTTTGGAGTCTAGATGTGTTTTTGGTGTCAAACGATCTAGGCTATTGAACGTTAAAATGGTTTACGTACATTCAACTCGAAGTACGGTGTGTGTCAAATGATCTAGGCCGTATATCTTTTTAAGTGCAAGAAGTTAAAATTGTTTTACATTCAGGTTATTATTGGTTGTCCATAAAATATATATATATATATATAAGTACATTTTATCATATATATAATTTTGTTAAAAATATTTATTTAAAATCAAAACTAACGAGAGATCAAATGGTTCGACGAAGGTGATTCTACTTCAGCGTATAAAATGTTTCATAAATCCCTACCAAACGGATCCAATTGAAAGGCTCCGGGTGCGGCGCGTAACATAGTAATTTTTGCTATACGCGGAGCGAAATAATGAACGACCCAGGGAAAAAAAAAGACGAGGTGAAACATTGAAAAAGAAAAGCATCTGCGTGCCTGCCGTGCCGAGAGATGCCGAAGGGGGCGCCGGGCGTGGTGATGCGCGACTGTGTCGTACACCCTCGGAAGTCGTGTGCGCGTGGGGGGCCCAAGACCCATCTGATCTGATCTGAGCTGAGGTGAGGGGCATGCAGATGGTCCCATGCATGCGTTGCGTGCCGCTGCATCTCCTAGACTATCGCTCTAGTGTTTATATATGGCGGTCCAATGTCCCCTCCTGCCCTAATGCCTCCAAGCCCTATCTCCTGCAAAATTACCGCTACACCTCCGGTGCCTGCAGGCTGCAGCCCCCTTTCCTTGTTGTGTTGTGTCAAACCGTACCACGTCCACGCGTATGTACTCGGCTCATATATATGGTTACAAGTGTCCTAAACAATTAAACAAACATACATATATACAGGTACAGCCTGCAAAATTTGAGAGATCAAGGAGTCTTGAGGTACGGTGTGTGGAGTGAGCATTGAGGAAACAGAGAGAGCCGTTTTAGCAAAGATCGTTTTCTATACCTTTAACTCTTCCAACAGTTTTTCTATATCTTGTCCGTAGTCTAGAGAGCTATCCTCGTTCTTCTTCGTATTTGACTAGCGAGAAAAAAATTCCAGAATAGAGAGGGTGTGTCTATATTTGCATATCTAATTGAAGAGGCTGTTAGATGGTTTTTTTACTCATTAAAATCTATAATGTTTAAATCAGTAAAGATATATAAAGAGTCTTGGAGATGCTCTTATATATTAATTAGGGCGTAGGGAGTACACAACTAAAAGAACAACTCGCAAGCGACAATATATGATTTTTTTATTCTATATTTAAACAATAAAAAATACATGTTGCTTTTGCTTAAACAATAATAAACAAAATCAAGCACTTATAATATTATAGACGAATTGCTTAAGCAAACAAATTATAATGCTCGTCCAAAAAATAAACATTGTTGCAACCTCTGTACACACATGCGATTGCTTGCGTGGAAGAGTTTGTTGTTTCATGGATATATACAAACAAGTACTTGATTCTAACTACATGCATGTATCACAATGTTGTAAGAAAAAAAAACCCCTAGCTAGATGTATATATGGTAGGGTATATATGTACTCAACGTACCTATGTCATTGCACGTGCAGGCACCCCCGCTGCCTCACTCCACTACACTACCAATCATTCACAATACAAGCACTCTCTCCCTGCTCGTCACTAGCTATATAAAGCAGAGCCTAGCTCTCTCTCTCCCTCCCCCCACCATCAGCAGACCACCACCAATCACACACACCGGCCGGCCAGCTCTCTAGCTCTTCCTCCAACACTTGTTGCTCCGCTCCCATCCCCTCAAGCCTCTCTTCACTGAATTTTCTGGTCGCCATGCACAGCTACTACAGAGCCATGCACCCGTACGCTCACCCGTACCAGCACCATGCCGCCGCCGTTGCCCCCACCACCAAGCACTACGGCCACTGCCATGATGCCGAGGAGGAGGACGACCATCAGTCCATGCTGCTCCTCTCCCTGTGGCCTCCCGGCCACCACCACCACAGCGTCGCCGCCGCTGCTTCCTCGGCGTGCTCGTCTCCTCCCACCATCTGCGCCACCACCAGCAGCACCAGCACCAGCACCACCTCCATGGCCGCCTCCTCCGCTTCTTCTTACCCTTTTTGCCTCACCCACCAAAGCCATTACAATGGCGGCGGATCTGCAGGGAGCAGCAGCCACAGTAGCTGCTTCCTGTTCCACCACGAGCACCAGCAGCAGGAGGAGCCCGATGTGAGCATATCGCTGTCCATAGCCCCGCCGCGCAGCAACAACGACGCAGCTTCCTGTGGTGGCCGTGGCTTCGCTGCCCCGTCGACCGTGACGACGCCGGAGGTGCCCACCAGCCAGTACTGGATCCCCTCCGCCTCCGAGATCCTGGTAGGCTCCACGCAGTTCTCCTGCGCCGTCTGCAACAAGACCTTCAACCGCTTCAACAACATGCAGGTAAACTGCATACGTACGTACGTTGCCCTAATTAATGCGATAACTAACACAACCAACCAACGACCACGCAGATGCACATGTGGGGCCACGGTTCGCAGTACCGCAAGGGCTCCGAGTCCCTGCTACGCGGCGCCATTATCACGGTGGGCACGGCGGCGGCGTCGTCGTCGTCGTCGCTGACGCGCCTGCCGTGCTACTGCTGCGCGGAGGGGTGCCGGAACAACATCGAGCACCCGCGGGCGCGGCCGCTCAAGGACTTCCGCACGCTGCAGACGCACTACCGGCGCAAGCACGGCGCCCGGCCCTACGCGTGCCGCCGCTGCGGCAAGCGCTTCGCCGTGCGCGGCGACTGGCGCACGCACGAGAAGAACTGCGGCAGGCTCTGGTTCTGCGCCTGCGGCTCCGACTTCAAGCACAAGCGGTCGCTCAAGGACCACGTCCGATCCTTCGGCGGCGGCCACGCGCCGCGCGTCGTCGAGTCCGTCGCCGTCGAGGACGAGGAGGAGGAGGAGGACGACGATGATGGCGACCTGCAGACTTTCGACGACGACAACGCCAACGGCGCCAGCGAAGAACCCAGCGACATGGCCGTCGTCTAGAGGCTTGCTTCTTCATTAATTAGATCGATGTGGTACTATAGTATGCTAGCTACTCTAGTACTCCACCGATGGACATAAGTAGTTCTAATGTGCTGCTCATGCATCTCTTAGCCGATCGCGCTGTCTGATTAGCTATATATAGATTTCATTTCAGTAGCGCTATATATACACTACCTTTCTTCTAGTTAGAGCGCTGCAATATTTCATGAGTCGATCGTCGTCAACGTACGTACGTACGTATATGTACGTGGTGCTTTGCGTCTCCAATTTTTGCATGTCAAAGCTAGGGTTGTCACATTGCGGCCCCACAGATAGGTGCCGATCGAGCTAGTAGAGAGAGGGAGAGAGTCTGTACGGTGTGCCGTGGTCATTTCTTGTACCTATATATGTCGTGTCGTCTTTATCTGTGTCCAAAGCTCTACAACTGTTTCATAGTGTCTCGTGCATGCTAAGAGAGAGTGGGAAAAAAGAGGTGGCCGGAGAGAGACGCTGTCGTATGGTACAGTAGTCTCTCTCTTTGATGCTTGGGTAGTAGTATTGTAAGAGAGTACTAACTCAGTCTTGAATATTTGTCGCTGACTAGTTCATTTTTAAACTACAAAACGACAACTAACAAAAGAATGGAGTACCTTCGAGCACCAGCAGGCATCAGCTGCTAGCTAATCATCGTGACTTAGAGGGTATTTGTTTGAGATTATAATCTATCTAGATTGTTAAGAAATAAAATAGACACAAATATTTACATGGAAAAGTCTTCTACAATATGGAGGAGTAAACAACCAGGAAACATATCCACTATCAATCGCAGAGTACAAGTTACAGGGAGGGCCTATATTTATAGGTGTACCGGAAAGTATATTCCAAATATACAAAAGGAATTAGAAGCATATAAAAACAAATCTTCCCTTGACTCTAAATTCATAGAACTGTTTTCCAAACACCACTAGGATGTTAAATTTGAATATCAACCAGGTCTAAGAATCATTAGACTTGAAACCGGAACACGGCTTCGTATCATCAAAATAACCTCTCTTCTGGAACGTAATAGAAACAGCTTCAGCATCAACTGTTCAACATTGCAAGTAATAGAGATTATTCAAACGGTTGCCCTTCAAGCTAGATAATATGATTGCCACGAGAAACCTTAAGACCAAGCGAAAGCGGCGGCCACAATGTGGATAAAAACAATGTGTCTAAACCTAGCTCGGATACCACTTGTTAGGGAATAAAAATAGACACAAATATTTACGTGGAAAATTCTCTACAATATGGAGGAGAAAACAACCACGAGAAACCATATCTACTATCAATCGCAGAGTACATGTTACAGGGAGAGCCTATATTTATAAGCATACAAAAAAGCATATTCTAAATATATAAAAAGAATTAGAGACATATTCTAACGTAGATCATGTAATCCAACAATTTTTGAATTAATTGTTAGATTATATAATCTAGGTAACTAACCCGCTATCTTTCGCCGCTGAGTTTATTTGCTGCATGCATGCTATGTTATACGAGCAGCACGCGCGTGACAGATCGAGAGGGGTGTCGTGCGTGTGCTTGTATTTGTTGGATCTTTTATGGGCATGACCCATTTATTAGATAAACTCTATGGTGTGTAGTGGTGGAGAATACCAATAGTACCATATTGGAAGTCCAAGGGTCTTTTGGCTTGACTTATATGGTGGGAATTATTCCACCTAACTTGAGAAGTCAAGAAATGGACAAGGGCGTGCCACACGCGCGCGCGCCGCCGGGCTCGGGCCGGGCGTGGCGTGGCGAGGAGTCACAGTCCAGCCGCAAGTGAGGGTGTTTCCATCTTGTGACTCTGCGCGCACGTCCGTCGTTGTCTCTTCTTCACTGGTTCCTGGCGTCTTCATCTCGTACGGATGGCAAGAGAAGTTGGACAAGGATCAGGATCCTCGGAGCGCATGGGAGGGTATGATCAATTCAGTTCGTTACTGTTTTATATTCTGCATATTATATATGTCGTATGTAGCTCTGTTCTGTCATATTATAATATGTTATATCTGTCTGTTTTAATTTTACAGTCATCTTGTTTATATTGCTATATGTTTATTTCCAGTTGTTCCTTAATAATTCATGAACCATGTTTATATACTTATTATATTTATATGATTTACATGCTTCATATGATTTGTGTTCTCATGATCCATATTGTTATGGATATTTTTGAGATCACGATTTCTATGTTTGATTATCTATTATATGTCATCATCATAATGTTAATTTATGGAATTAAAATGGTACGAAAAATGCCTATAATTCTAACAATCCAAAAACCTAATGTTAGGCGTTTTTCTGTCAGAGGTTTTGCTGCTATGCTAAAGCCTGATCCTTTTGATGGTAAAAACTTCTTGATATGGAAAGCTAAGATGGAATTGTGGCTTACTGCAATGTCTTGTTTTCATGCCGCTGAGGGCAAGCCTGCCGACTTACCTCCTGAGAATGAGGCTAAGTTTAAGAGAATGAGGCTAAGTTTAAGGCTGAAGACAACCTCTTTCGAGAAGCAGTAATTAGCGCACTTGATACTAAATTCCAGAAAAGCTATATCATCCTTCCTACAGGGAAAGAGCTGTGGGATGCACTTGTTGGAAAGTTTGGAGTAATTGACGCTGGTAGCGAGCTGTATCTCATGGAGCAGTTGTATGACTACAAGATGGTTGAGAACCGATCTGTAGTGGAACAGGCTCATGAGTTTCAGGCACTAGCTAAGGAACTCGAACTTTTTCCTTGTCCTTTGCCTGACAAGTTTGTGGCCGGCGGTATAATCGCCAAGTTGCCACCTTCTTGGAAGGACTTTGCTACCTCTCTCAAACATAAGAGACAAGAGTTCAATGTAGAAGAGCTCATTGGTACTCTTGATGTTGAGGAAAGGGCTAGAACAAAGGGCAGTGGAAAAGGTGTTGAGACCTCTACTGCTAATGTGGTGCAGAAGAGAAACTTCCGCAAGTTTAACAAGAAGAAAAACCAGAACAAACAAGAGAATGCAAATAAACCTGTTCAAACAGCACAGTTTAAAAAAAAGAACAACAATAACAAGGGAAAGGGAGGATGCTTTGTCTGTGGCAGTGATCAACATTGGGCAAGAGAGTGCCCTGATCGCAAGTTCACACAGGACAAGAAATCAGCTAATGTTGTAACCACTGAAACTGAAGATGGAACATCTTGGTATGGTAATTCTTTACCATTTGTTCTTTTAGTCTGTAATTCACCTGAGTGGTGGATGAACAGTGGTGCAAACATTAATGTGTGTGCTGATGCCTCTATGTTCACTTCCTACCAGGTCGGGAGGTCTGGCGCCTTGTTAATGGAAAATGGGTCACGTGCTCATGTTCTTGGTGTTGGTACGGTCATTCTGAAGTTTACTTCGGGAAAGACGGTGCCATTGAAGAGCGTGCAGCATGTGCCCTCTATCAAGAAGAATCTCGTTAGCGCTTCTATGCTATGTCGAGATGGATACAAAGTTGTTCTTGAGTCTAATAAATGTGTTGTGTCGAAACATGGCACTTTTGTTGGTAAAGGATATGACTGCGGAGGCTTGTTCCGCTTATCACTACATGATGTGTGTAATAAACTAGTGAATTCTGTTAATTTTTCTGATGAGTCAAATTTATGGCATTCACGTTTTTTCATGCAAGCTTTGGTGTCTTATGCGGTTAGCAAATATAAATTTAATTCCTAAATTTAACTTGGTCAAAAAGTCTAAGTGCCATGTGTGTGTTGAATCAAAACAACCCCGCAAACCTCACAAGGCTGCTGAGGCGAGGAGTTTGGCACCTCTAGAACTTGTTCATTCTGATCTGTGCGAGGTGAATGGAATTTTGACCAAAGGTGGTAAAAGATACTTTCTCACTTTTATAGATGACTCCACTAGGTTTTGCTATGTGTATCTCTTAAAAACAAAAGATGAAGCGTTCAATTATTTTAAGGCCTATAAAGCTGAAGTTGAGAACCAACTTGAGAGGAAAATAAAACGGTTAAGGTCTGATCGAGGTGGAGAATATTTATCTAATGTGTTCGATGAGTTCTGCGTGGAACATGGTATTATTCATGAGAGGACACCGCCATTCTCACCACAATCCAATGGGATTGCTGAAAGGAAAAACCGCACTCTAACAGATTTGGTGAATGCCATGTTGAGTACAACGGGATTATCCAAGGCATGGTGGGGTGAGGCGATTTTGACAGCATGTCATGTCCTGAATAGAGTTCCAACAAAGAACAAAGAGATCACACCATTTGAGGAATGGGAAAAGAGAAGATTAAATCTCTCATATTTGCGCACTTGGGGTTGCTTGGCTAAAGTGAATGTGCCAATCAACATAAAGCGTAAACTTGGGCCTAAAACTGTTGATTGTATATTCCTTGGGTACTCTTTTCACAGTACTGGGTATAGGTTCTTAATTATAAAATATGATGTGCCTGATATGTATGTTGATACTATCATGGAATCAAGAGACGCAACATTTTTTGAGAATGAGTTTCCCATGAAGAATACACCTAGTGATATAAGTCATGAGACTATAATTCCCCATGAGCACGAACTGTCAATTCCTATAGATCATGCTAAGGATTCTCACGTGCACATCCCTGAGGAGGATGACACTATAGTCACTCGAAAGAGCAAGAGACAGAGGGCTGCAAAATCCTTTGGTAATGACTTTATAGTGTACCTTGTGGAAGACACACCAATTACCATTAGTGAGGCATATTCCTCTCCTGATGCTGACTTATGGAAGGAAGCAGTAAGGCGTGAGATGGAATCTATTATGTCTAATGGAACTTGGGAGGTCGTTGACCGTCCTTATGGTTGTCAACCTATAGGTTGCAAATGGATCTACAAGAAAAAGCTTAGGCCTGATGGTACAATCGAGAGGTACAAGGAAAGGCTTGTGGCCAAAGGATATACCCAAAAGGAGGGTGAAGATTTCTTTGATACCTACTCACCAATGGCTCGATTGACTACAATTCGCACATTAATAGTCGTGGCAGCCTCTTATGGTCTTATCATTCATCAGATGGATGTTAAGACAGCTTTCCTTAATGGAGAGTTGGATGAGGAGATCTATATGGATCAGCCAGAAGGGTTCACTACAGATGGTCAAGAGAACAAGGTGTGCAGGTTGATAAAATTATTGTATGGCCTAAAATAAGCACCTAAGCAATGGCATGAAAAGTTTGATAATATTCTTACAGCTGCTGGCTTTGCTGTAAATGAATCTGACACGTGTGTATACTATCGGTATGGTGGGGGTGAGTCTGTTATGTTGTGCCTTTATGTTGATGACATCTTGATCTTTGGATCAAATCTCAATGTGATTGAGGAAGTTAAAAATATTCTATCGAGCAATTTGGAAATGAAAGATTTGGGAGAAGCTGATGTCATTCTAAACATCAAGCTTGTTAGAGAAGCTGATGGTGGGGTAACTTTGTTGCAATCCCATTATGTGGAAAAGGTATTGAGTCACTTTGGTTTTAATGACTGTGATCCTGCTCCAACACCTTATGACCCTAGTGTGCTATTAAGAAAGAATCGGAGAATAGCAAGGGATCAATTGACATATCCCAGATCATTGGCTTGCTCATGTACCTTGCAAGTGCAACAAGGCCAGACATCTCTTATGCTGTGAGTAAGCTAAGTCGGTTTGTGTCGAAACCATGAGATGATCACTGGCGTGCTCTTGAGAGAGTGTTGCGGTATTTGAAAGGTACTATGACATATGGTATTCATTATACTGGAAACCCAAAAGTGCAGGAAGGCTATTGTGATGCCAACTGGATTTCTGATGCTGATGAGCATTATGCCACAAGCGGATATGTGTTTCTGTTTGGAGGTGGCGCTGTTTCCTGGAAGTCTTGCAAGCAGACTATCTTAACGAATTCTACAATGGAAGCAGAATCGCAGCATTAGACACTGCTGGGGCTGAGGCCGAGTGGATTCGTGATTTCCTATTGGACTTACCGGTAGTTGAAAAACCGATACCGACTATTTCCATGAACTGTGACAATCAAACTGTGATTACAAAGGTTAACAGTTCTAGGAATAACATGAAGTCTACAAGGCATGTTAAGAGGAGATTGAAATCTGTCAGAAAGTTGAAAAACTCCGGAGTTATAAATGTGGATTATGTCCACACATCGAATAATCTGGCAGATCAATTCACTAAGGGTCTGTCACGCAATGTGATAGAAAGTGCATCGAGGGAAATGGGTATGAGACCCATGTGAAATCTACTCTAGTGGTAACCTGCTCTATGTGATCGGAGATCCCGTGAAGTAGAGTGGAGAAACAAGCTAGGAGTAGATTGTGAGGAAAGATCCCTTCCTTAACTCATTTCTGATGCACATCTTTCCTATCTGTAAGGCATGATGGTTTTTACCTTAATGTATTCCAAGAGTCTTATAAAGGTGAGATGTTGTCCTACAGAACATCTTTTGAGGAATACACCTATATGAGTCAGACTGCTGGTCACAGTCTATGGGACTTGGGTAATCCCTAAATACTCATGAAAGGCACTGAAGTGTGACTTATATGCTTCTAAACAGCGGGAATACCCTTTTGCAGCCTAGTATCAGCAAAGGATTTGAGTGAATCTCACTTCGCACAAAACTGTCAATTCAAGGCTTAGTCCATTGTTCAGTTGTGAATGGGTGAAACTCTTATTCTAGATGGATGTTCAACTTAACAGTCTCCATCGAAACACTGGTATATCATAGGATTGTGATTCTGATACTTCATCATTACAAACCCTAGAGTTTGGTGGGGATTGTTGGATCTTTTATGGGCCTGGCCCATTTATTGGATAAACTCTATGGTGTGTAGTGGTGGAGAATACCAATAGTACCATATGGGAAGTCCAAGGGTCTTTTGGCTTGACTTATATGGTGGGAATTATTCCACCTAACTTGAGAAGTCAAGAAACGGACAAGGGCGTGCCACACGCGCGCGCGCGCCGCCGGTCGGGCCGGGCTCGGGCGTGGCGTGGCGTGGCGTGGCAGGCAGGTGAGCAGGCGTGTGTGGTTGTGTTAATTTTTAGCACTTACTAACCGCGTAAACCTTTCAGTTGCCTGTCTCTTCGTCAGCTGCATGCGAGACTCTTGTCCTTCAGCTGCATGTCCTTTGGCGTGCAGACCCTTCTCCTTCAGCTTCCCTCTGCGAGAGGTTAAATAGAGGAGAACCCCTGGCACTTGGTACATGAGAACAGAACCATTTCAGAGTCACAGTCCAGCCGCAAGTGAGGGTGTTTCCATCTCGTGACTCTGCGCGCACAGAGAGGCGAGAGGGCAGGTGCCTCCGAAGCCGTTGTCGTTCGAGACCCTGCTCGGGGGATCGACAATTAGGTTTTTGGGGAGCGTCTACGCGACTGCCCAACGTCCGTCATTGTCTCTTCTTCACTGGTTCCTGGCGTCTTCATCTCGTACGAATGACAAGAGAAGTTGGACAAGGATCAGGATCCTCGGAGCGCATGGGAGGGTATGATCAATTCAGTTCGTTACTGTTTTATATTCTGCATATTATATATGTCGTATGTAGCTCTGTTCTATCATATTATAATATGTTATATCTGTCTGTTTTAATTTTACAGTCATCTTGTTTTTATTGCTATCTATTTATTTCCGGTTGTTCCTTAATAATTCATGAACCATGTTTATATACTTATTATATTTATATGATTTACATGCTTCATATGCTTTGTGTTCTCATGATCCATATTGTTATGGATATTTTTGAGATCACGATTTCTATGTTTGATTATCTATTATATGTCATCATCATAATGTTAATTTATGGAATTAAAATAGTACGAAAAATGCCTATAATTCTAACAGTATTGGTACCACACAGCGATGCTTCGTCGTCAACCACTAGTACAATTTGGCTCTATACAAGCGGTAGGCTTTTTACATCACAGGCGGTTCGGTTAGAAAACCGTCTGTGATGTCACAGGCAGTTCGGTACGTCTGTGATGTAATAGTATCACAAGCGGTTTTTGTTTAGAACCGCATGTGGTGCTCTATCCTTTTCACAAACGGACCCTAAGGAAAAACCGCCTGTGATTGTGAAAATATGAAAAATACAATTTAAATATGAAAATATTTTAATTTTTAACAGAAATATGCAAATACAATTTAAATGAATTAATATTTAATTTTTAACAAAAATATGCAAATACAATTTAAATGAATTATAATAGCACACATAGATAACTAGAGAGATTTTAAATTAATTGGCAACCACAATTCATAGTCGATCATACATGATAACAAATACAATTTGATTCATACAATTTTTCATGAACTACCATTTTTCCGCATGTATGGCTTTAAGTTCTTATCAATTTTCTTTTCCACACGCTTGATTCTCTCTGGACCGTTAAAGACGAACATCTCTTCATACTTATTGTATTCCTCATCTTGGTCTCCCACATTCTCAACTCCAACAACTTTTTGCTTTCCAGAAATAACTACATGCATCTTCTCATCTGCTGGATCGAGTACATAGAACACTTGTGCAACACATTCGGCGAGAACCCACGGGTCATCTTTATATCCTACTTTCTTTAAGTCTACCAGTGTGAGTCCGTAGTTATCCACTATCACCCCCACGGGATGTTGTACCCATTGGCACTTAAATAAGGGTATTTTCATGTTTGGGCCATAATCAAGTTCCCATATTTCCTCTATGAATCCAAAATATGTGGTCTTCTGTCCATGTAGGTCAAAAGCATCGATACGAACACCGCTATTTTGTGCAACACTTTTCATGTCTTTTGATTTATTGTAGAATGTGTACCCATTGATGTCATATGCTTGCCATGATGTCACAAAACACGATGGCCCAGAAGCCAAATTCTTCATTGTTTTCTATTCCAAAGAGTCTCCGAATGGGATGTTTTTGTCCATTAACCATTCCCTAAAACGATGTTTGTGCTCCCTCATGATCCAGTCCTATGTGCGGTTCTGATTTTCTTTACGAAGCTCATCCAGGTGTTCCTCTATGTAAGGCTCGGCTATCGTGAGATGTTGTAGTACACTACCATGAGCACAATGTACTAGCTTGTAATCCTCAACGCGAAAAGTTTTCTTGCCCATTCTCCCTCTCCCACATAGTTTACCCTCATGTTTAGGTACATGCACACCTATCATTGTTCCGTCACTGATGTAATCTATACAGCTCTCAATCACTTCTTCCGTAGTGTATCCCTCCATGATTGAACCCTCTGGGTGAGCGCGATTTCGCACATAACCTTTTAATACTCCCAAGTATCGCTCCAACTGAAACATATGATGTAAATATAGTGGCCCTAATATTTTTATCTGATCCACGAGATGTATGATTAGGTGTACTTGCATATCAAAAATGATGGAGGAAAACACATTTCAAGCTTGCACATAGTCTCGATGATGTATGCCTTTAGATAGTCCAAGTCTTCTAAAGCTATTACTTTTTGTGAAACCGCATTGAAAAAGTAACACAAGCGTGTGATGACAACTTTGACATGCTCTGTTTCGAGGGCTCTTACCGCAATTGGGAGGAACACCGTCATCATCACATGGCAGTCATAAGAGTTGTAGCCAAATAGAGACAAGTCCTTCATCCTGACTAGTTTGCTGATATTGGATGAGAAACATGTGGGCACTTTGACCCCACGCAAACATTTGCAAATCTTTGTTCTCTCCTCAACTGACAAGTTGTAGCTAGCTGGGGGGAGGTAAGGCTTCCCTTTGCCACTATCCACTAGATGAAGTTCCGGTCTGATTTGAAGATCTACTAGATCATTGCGTGATTTGAGTCCATCTTTTGTCTTACTCGGCATGCCCAGCAAGGTTCCAATGATGCTGTCAAAAACATTTTTTGTTACATGCATCAAATCAATGCTGTGGCAAATTTCCATATCCTTCCAGTATGGGAGGTACTTGAAAAAAATTGATTGCTTCTTGAAAGTTGTGTAAGTTGAAGGGTCAGTTCTCTTTCTCTTTTCTCCTTTGTTTTTTTTCCTTTCCGAATACAACATGAATGTTCTTTACAATTTCAAAAACAAGTTTCCCACTATAAGGCTTTGGTGCACCTTCACTTTCCAGTTGATTGTTAAATTCCTCTTTCATCTTTCGGTACTTATGCTGCTTCATCAAGAACCGTTTGTGTCCCATGAACACCAACTTCTTGGATGATTTAAGGTACATGGAAGCCGTTCCATCGACGCACACTACACAACCATTCTTTCCTTGAGTCTTTTGCCCTGATAGTGTGGAGCCACCGGGAGAATCATGGATGGTAACAAATATAATTGCTCTTAAGTTGAAATACTCATGGCAATACTCATCCCATATTCTAACTCCTTCATTCCAGAGCTTTGTCATATCTTCCATAAGAGGTTCTAGGAACACATCAATATCAACATCAGCTGATTTCGGACCTTGAATAAGAATAGTCAACATAATGTACTTTCTTTTGTGACACAGCCATGATGGAAGGTTGTACATCGTTAAAGTCACGGGCCAGGTGCTATGTACACTTCTTTTTTCACCAAATGGATTCATTCCGTCTGTACCCAAAGCAAATCTTACATTTCTGGTTTCTTTGGCAAACTCAGGATACATAAGATCGAAATTTTTCCATTGTGATGCATCAGCAGGGTGTCAAATCTGTTTGTTATTCTGCTTGCGATTTTCAGCATGCCAACGCATAAGCTCAGCCTCCCTAGGATTTGAGAACAAACGTTTTAAGCGATCAATTACTGGAAGATACCACATCACCAAAGCTAGGATCTTTGACTTCTTTTTCCCATCCATGTCATCAAAAGTGTCATCGTCACTTTCAGGTCCAATAGTGGATTTCTTGTTTTTATTTTTATTCGGGAATTTTTTACACAGTCTTGATTGTAGCTCTTCTTGTATCGACTGACATTGCAAACTGGGCATCTTGATGCGTTCTCAAAATCGCCACGATACAGAATACAATGGTTCGGACATGCATGAATTTTTTGCACACCCAGAGCTATGGGAGATATAAGCTTTTTCGCTTTATAAGTGCTTGTTGGTAGTTTGTTGGGTTTTGGTAGTAATTGGGACAGAAAATTCAAAAGATCTGTGAAGCTAGTATCAGACCATCCGGCGCTGGCCTTTAACTTCAGAAGTTCTAGAACTGTACGCAGTGTAGTAAACTCTTTGTCACAACCCTTTGATTCATCATATAAAGGTTCTTTTGAGGCACTTTCCAGTCCCTCCATTTTAGATAGCCCTTTCTGTGATCCCATAGAACTCAACATTTCTGGTTCCATATGGCGCAACATCTCTTCGCAATCAAATTCTTCAAAATCTTGATTAGCATCCACATTATCCACTTTACCATCAACTTTAAGATCTAAAATTCCGACAACTCTCTCGTCATTACCAGGCACTTCACACGGATCCAACTCACCATGTTCTGACCATATCGTGTAATTGTTTTTAAACCCTCTTTTTAGCAGATGTGATTGGATTACTCCTGTATCTCTCCAAGCTATCTTATTATCACAATCGATGCACGGACATAATATCTCCTTGCTCTTTCGCAAATTCACGTGCTTGTTGGCCGCTTCAATAAAGCTTCTCAAATTTCGAATATACGACGGATGTGGTCTTGGCACATTGTACATCCAACCTCGGTCCATTACCTATCCCTATATTGATTAACATCAATAAAATCATTAATTAATTGAATTCATCCATAAAACATGAAACGAATTGATGTGCATGAAAATGAAACAAACATTGCAACAATAAGTACCTTGAGGTGAGACAACTGTGTTTTTAAAGAATCTTTAAACTAGATCAACTATTATAAGTCTAAATCTTGAATTCCAAAGCTTTTCTTCAAATCCGGTCTATATTACAAAATTGAGGCAAAAAATCGCATCAAAATGAGAAAGAAAACAAATGGAGATCATATATATGCATAAACTATTGAAATCAATCAATAAACTCAAAAACAAAACCTTCTCCCTGTAGATCTCAAAAAAACCCCGCCGCCGCTACAGTGCTATGAATGTTCTGGGAGTTAGGGTTCTGGAACCCGTGGGGGGCTAGTCCTTTTATAGTGTACACACATCACAGGCGGATATTTAGCAAAACCGCCTGTGATAGATAACATCACAGGTGGTTTTTTACTCCGGCCGCCTGTGAAGTTAATCTATCACAGGCGGTCAGAATAAACAACCGCCTGTGATGTTATCTATCACAGGCGGTTTTGCTAAATATCCGCCTGGGATTCTTTACAATATAAAAGGCTCGTTGGTCGGCAGGAACCCTAACTCTTCCCGCCCGAGCTGATACAGTTGCGCCGCCAGGCTGCCGTCGTGTCCCCGTCCCCGAGCACGAGCCCGAGCGCCACCGTCCCCATCCCCGAGCTCGAGCGCCGCCGTCCCCGTCCCCGAGCCCGAGCGCCGCCGTCCCCGAGCGCCCGAGCAACACCGTCCCCTTCACCGAGCCCGAGCGCCGCCGTCCCCTTCACCGAGCCCAAGCGCCGCCATCCCCTTCACCGAGCTCGAGCGCCGCCGCCCCCTTCACCGAGCCCGAGCGTCCGCCGTCCCCGAGCCCGAGCGCCGAGTCCCCGAGCCCAAGCGCCGCCGTCATGGTCCCCGAGCCCGAAGCGCCGCCGTCCACGAGCTCTTTCTTCTTCCTCTCGAAGTAAGGTCGAAGTTCAGGTTCCATTTCTTCTTCCCCGAGCTCTTAATTCACATACGCCGCCATACAAATGTTGGTGATTAGTCGTCGTATGCATCTCTTGATCTGTTGTAATTCAGTCTGTTGGCTACAAGCAAGCAATGTTCTACAAATTGTGTATATGCATTCTTATTTCAGTTCAAGAGCCAAGCAGAAAAATGCTCTTAATAACATTTCATTGTGTATATGAAGGTTTCCTAAGTACTTGGAGTATTTCATAAGTGCTTCACTTGCTGCGTTGAGGTGCATACATTATTCACAAAGTAATAGTCTGCCCAATCGATGGCTATCCCTGATTATCAGTGCTTAGATTAATTACTGTTGGCGTTTTCACTTACATATATTGTCAATATGCTTATTGCTTATTGTTTGGTTGTCAATTACTTCTCATGTATCAGTTTTTTTATTTCTTTTATCCCTGTTGATTAAATGTTTGTATACCATTAAGGTGTTAGGCTGGTGGCAGTGCGGGCGGCAGCGCGGGCGAGAAGAGGCCGCTGCCGCCCGCGCGCGGGTGAGAGGCCGGCGCCGGGCGATGGCGCTCGCGCCCGGCGAGAGCGGGCGGTATCGCCTCGTTCTCGCCCGCGCTGGAGCGCCCGCCCGGGCGAGAGGCGGGCGAGAGGGAGGCGAGAGGGAGGCGAGGCACTGGCGGGGCAAGAGCGCGGGCGAGAGCGACGTGGCGCGATCTGATTGGTCCACGTGTCGCGATCTGATTGGTCCACGTGTGCTAGCCGTTGCAACTAGCCGTTTTTGACCGTTTGGAGTCCAAAAAATTCGAAAAATTGCAAAAAATCACAAATTTCATCCCCAATCCCTCTATATATACCCCTACCCGGGTGGAGCTCATTCCACACACCATTCCATCTCATTTTTCTCTTCTAAACTCCCCTTTCTTCACACAATGTCGGGTTGGTCCCCAGATTTGAACACCTTCACGGATCTCTTGCAATCCGATGGGTCACCTACAACCCTTCCGTTAGATGAGTCTTCTTCACTACATCGTCGCTACGATGTTTCAACCTCACTCCCCCGTGCACTATTTCCGGCTGCGCGTCCACCACCATACCCTTATCCCTATCATTTGTATCAATATCCACCGTCTTCATATGGTCAACCTCCAACTTCCCAAGCCGGAATTCAAGCCTCATTCCCGGTACGTCTGTATGCCCCTCCCCCACCTGCTGCGGACGGAAGTCAAGCTTCTTTCCAGATACCTCCATACGCCCCTCCTCCATATGCTCCACCTCCGTATGGAGTACCTCCTTATGCTCCACCTCCGTATGGAGCACCTCATCCATATGCTCCACCTACGTATGGAGCACCTCCTCCAGTTGCACCTTTATCTGTTGGATCTGAAAACCAAGCTGAGGAAAATCCCGTGCCGAAGGAAAAGCGTCCAAAGAGGCTAGAGTGGACGAAGGAAGACGAGGAAAAGCTGGTGAGTGAATCGTTTCTCATTTATTTAATCTTGATTTTTTTAGTTTACTTATATTATAGGTTTTATTGTAGGTTAATGCTTGGTTTATGCATTCTAATGATCCCATCTCCGGCAACAATAAGAGCGGATCAAGTTTCTGGGGCCAAATAGCGGCAACATATAACTCCACCTCCGACCCTATCCGTCATCGAACCGCCAAGCAACTTAAAGATCATTGGGTCACCTAACAACCGGGAGGTGACCAAGTTCAATGGATTCTACCTCCAAGAAGAAAGGTTGCGTCAGAGCGGAGCTGACGATGCAATGGTCATGGATGCAGCAATGGCGAGGTTCGAGGGTAAAATGGGGCATCCATTTAAGCGCCATCATTGGTGGCAAGTTGTTCGCCACGAGCCCAAGTGGTCAGCAAAGCATGGTCTTGGTAGTGGATCTGATTCGACTGCGAATAAGAGAACCCGACTCGGAGTCTCTGGTGAATATAGTTCTGGAGGCACTGAAGACACCGAGGAGGAAGTGCCCCGGCCCAGTGGGGCGTGATAGGGCAAAGGCGGCTGCGCGAAAGACAAAGACGAATGGGAAAGGGAAGGAAGCCACGAGCAGCGAATCAACAAGTGAAGCATTCAAAATGAAGAACTTGTGGGGTGGATTAGTGAAGGCCAAGCTTTTGAAGCAATGGTACATCCCTAAAGGGCCGATCAACCAGAGATATGGACCCGGCTGAAAGACGTACCCATGGCAGGGCCGTAAAGATGGTCGAAAAAGAACTTGGTCTGCTAGATGACGAAGAAGAGGAACCGGAAGCGGAACGTGAAGAGGAGAAAGATGAGGATGAGATCGAGGAGTCCGATTAGAGTTATGTAATTTTATTTTAATTATCATGTCATTTTATTTTAATTATATGTACTTTGTAATTTTTAATTCAATAAAAAATATTATGTTGTGTGTTTTCTGAGCGTTGAAATAAATCCGCGTGAATTACTTAATTCTGAAATAGAAAAGCTGACGTGGCTATAGCCTGAGGTTGTAGCCTGCTGCAGCCTGTGCACTGGAGCAGCAGGGGCGAGAGTGGAGGCGAGAGCTGACGTGGCAGGGGCGAGAGGGAGGCTGTGCACTGGACTCAGCCTTAGTATCCTTCGAATGAAGTCTATTTTTAGTGTTTTTTGACTACCTATCTTTGTTTGATAATCATTAGGCCAAATGTGCTTATGGCCACATACATCATGGAAGTACATAGCCATGACAATGTTATTATCTCCCTATGTTATAAGACTTGTTCTTATCTCCCTTCTAAGTTTTTTGAATACCTATCTTTGCTTCCCAACCCTATGTTATAAGACTTGTTCTTATCTCCCATCTTTGACTTGTTCATAGCCATGACAATGTTATTTGGACCCCTCTTTTTGCCCTATAAGCCACATCCTTGTTTTCCCTCTGATCCCTGCCTTTGTTGCGATCTCAATTTTGATTGTGAGACTTGGTCATTTTCAGTTTCAGAGATGGAAAAAGAGCCACTTGACATGGTTGAGAGCTCAGTTCGAGTCATCGAGACACATGTTGACATCATTCGCAGTCTAGTGACTGATGGGGTTGTGGATACTAGTGAACCGGAATCAGTGTACACACTTAAGACCACTTTGTTTCAAATTGGAGATGTATGCGACATGCTTGAGAAGTGTGCTCTTCAAAAAGTATGCTGACTCCAAGAGGGCTAAAATTATTCAAGATGAAGCCCTGCAATATGCTGAAGATGATGAAGCTGCAGATGATTTGGAGGAACTCACAAGCCCAGATCTCCTTACTCAAGCCGACATATTGGAAAAATATTTTGGAATTGAGTATGATAGAGACCAGTCAAGGGGTTGTTGATGTTTAGTCCTAAACAACACGATATGAGTATCGTAGGTTTCACTCTTAAAGATAATGTATTTTGTATGAACCTCTTAGAGAGTGTCAAGTCAATGAACTATCTTCGAGTACTATTGGGAAGTGGATCTCTTTGATGTATTTTTTCCCTAGTGATATCGATGGTGCCGAGTAGCACCAAATTTGGACTTGTGTCCATATCTATAGATGCTAGTAGTTGAGCACTAGTGCCTACAATCTTGACTACCTCATCCCTATTCTCTGTTTGGGACTTATATGGAGAATGGCATCGGCTGAATGCCTGAATCGGGTCGGGAAGCACGGAGCAGATAGAAGTGCACTTTCCAGTGTAGTTAGACAGAGAAGGCATGGTTGTGATGTTATAATGCTGAAGGACCCCAAGAAGAGATTATGCCCTATCATCCACCATTGCCCGTTATTTGTGGGCTTCACCGAGGGCTAGAAACATTTGGTGACAGCAAACGACCTTCTGGCTGAGGACGTCTGCGAGCTTGTTAAGGGGCCAGACGATGGTGAGCCGGTCTACTATGTCCGGATGTGTGGTCACAAAATTTAAAGCCGCCTCGGTTTCATGTGTGCGCTTCTCTTCTCTTAGGTGGGGTGCTAAGTGATCTTAGTAGCCGACATAAGAGAAGAGAAGCGCACAGATGAAGCCGGGGCGGCTTTAAATTTTGTGGCCACACATCCGGGCAGAGTACACTGGCTCACCATCGTCTGGCCCCTTAACAAGCTCGCAGACGTCCCCAGCCCGAAGGTCGTTTGATGTCACCAAATGTTTCTAGCCCTCGGTGAAGCCCACAAATAACGGGCAGTGGTGGATGACAGGGCATAATCTCTTCTTGGGGTCCTTCAGCATTATAACATCACAGCCATGCCTTCTCTGTCTAACTGCATTGGAAAGTGCACTTCTATCTGCTCCGTGCTTCTCGGCCCGATCCTGCCCTGGAGGCGGGTTTGGGCTTTCTGTTTGGGGAGTAAAGGAGGGACACGAAGGCGGGTTTGGGCTCGATTTCTTTTGAATCACCTTTTCTCCAAGTTCCCTTATTGATGGAACCAGTATATCAGACTAACAGTATATCCCTTTATCGATGGAACCAGCTTGAATGGCAGACAACGAGCAGCCTAGGATGGATGTGGTCTGCACCGGTGCGTCTAACAAAGTTGATGAAGACGCGACCAAACTTGAATGGCAGACAACGAGCAGCTCCGGTGAAGGGAGCGGGGAGGATAGTTCTAGTGACGACAATCCTTGTACTCCTATACCTCCAAGGAAGAAAAAACATCAGATGAGCTTGATGCCGACTATATTCCCAACGATGAAGAGGTAAATAGAAATATGCCGACTATATTCTAAAATAATGTTCATATATGAAAGGCCATTAATTGTTTCAATATATAGATTTCAAATGAAGAGAAGAAAGAGGATGCATGTTCTACACGAAACACGGAGGATGCTCCGATGCCTCAATCATCCGTTTCACATAAGCGTAAATGAGGGCGATGAGGTCCGAATCAGATGAAAGAAGGTGCAGTTATGTACGTAACAAAACTAAATGCAGAGGGGTTTCCTGAAGAACCACTTGACGTGGTTACAAAGTTTCGAAATTCCTGCGGGTCTACTGTTAGAGATATAGTGCCAATCAGACTTCAAAAATGGAAGGATTTAGATGAAGACACCCGCAATAAGTTATGGGCTAAGTTGTCTGAGTCATTCAAGTTCTCAAAAGGCAAAGAGGATGCAGTAAGGAAGTCGATGCTCTCTGCTATGGCCAAGATGTTTCGTGGGTGGAAGGCCGAGATGAATAGGGAATTTGTTAAGAAGAATAAGGTTCCTCTGCCCAAGAAAATGGGAAAAATCACTCAAGCTCAGTGGGAGGAATTTGTTCATCAGAAGACCGAACTGAAGGCCAAAGAACTGGGCGAAACTAATTCTCAAAGAGCGAAGATGAACAAACACCCCCATCGCCTGGGGTCAACCGGATATCACCATAAAGTTGTGCAGTGGAACAGGATAATCGAGGAAGCTATAGCTAACGGCACTTTGGACCCAATATTAAAAGATATCGATGAGCGAGTTATTCGTTGGATCTTAGGTCGGGCAGGTTTGAGTGAGGACGGCAAACTTTTGCATCCAGAATTGGTAGGCGAAGTTTCGACAAAAATTCAAGAATATGCAGATAAGAGAAAAAAGACGAATTTAAGCCTCGGAGGGAGAATGACATACTAACTGCAGCGCTAGGCAATCCTGAACACACTGGACGGGCTCGGGGAATCTCTTCTAAGATTTCCTGGAGAGAGGCGTTTCCAGAGTATGCGTCGTCATATAGGAAACACGAGAAGTCGAAAAGGACCCTTGAAGAGACTATTGATGAAAGGGTACAAAAGGCTATTAATGACGTGATGAACAAAATGAAGAAAACAGAATGCATATCATTTGAACTCAAGCCAAGCCACATGAGTCCACCTATAGTCCCTAGCAGCGTAGGATTTGTGCAAGACTTCACCAAGTACCCTGTAGACGATATTGTTGAGGACAAGCCTTGCTTTCTTCATATTCCAATCAATCGATCTGGGACAAAAACAAAACAAGCTGCTACTGGTTTGGTAAAACTAGGACTTGTTAACTACAAGGATAATCCTGTCCCGCCACACTATGCTGTGGTCCAAGTTCTAGAAATCACAGACAGTGGTTGTGAAGATTGGGAGATAGACTTTCCAGTTGAGGGGATCATAACTTTGCAGGAGGCAATGAACAAGTTGGTCCTTTAGCATCGACGCGACATCAAGTTGGGTGATGAGCCGATCTTAAGCCGTGTATCGCGTTATAAGTCACCAACGCCGAATTCAACACCAATGCAACAAAAAGATAGTTCGATCATTCCACACCCCATGGTGCAGGAAAATATGACACCGACCTCCAAAAAAATCGTTGAAACAATCATATCGCCTCTTGCGAAGGAACTCGACGAGGGGGACGTAGACAAAATTGTTGTGGTGGAACCACCCGAATTATTCCAGCTTAAGTGCCTAAGTCACGCCTCAGGGGTCGTAACACACTTATATCGGAATAACCCGTCAGTCCCTCAGATCTAGTCTGATGGAGCCACTTAACCAGGATCAAATTCCACAATCTCACTCGAAGGTGAGTCACAGAAGAAATACAATAAAACAGGAAACCTCAAATTAAGTGCTGAATTATTACATAGATCGGAGTTTTTGAGTAGCAAATAAGAGTTCACAAAATAAAATGCAGCGGATAATCGATGGCGTCGGTGTCGAGGAATTGGGCAAGGCCTAGCCCACTACTCCTCGTGCTCCTCTCCTGCCGGAGCAACATCCCACTCGACCGTCCAACCCGTGGCAGGGTGGTAGGCCAAGTCACACCATCAACCATTTCCTGAATGGTACCTGCAAAAATTATGCCACAAGCAAGGCTGAGTATACTAATACTCAGCTAGACTTAACCGGTGTGAGGAGTCTACTCCTCTACCTCTAGACTATGCAGCTGTTTGGCTGAGGGGTTTGGTTTGCCAAAAGCACTAGCCGTTTCTAAAATCAATTTTTAGCTTTTAAAATTCTATCCTCATTAACTTAGCTAGATTTACTCCTTCTAAGCATACATGGTGACAAGCATTTAGTTCAATCAACAAATTATCTCATGTAACCTCATTTCACTTCTAACTCGATGCAGTACAAGGGGTCAAACAGTCTCATTAGCTGCGAGAAGCAGACGATTCGAATCGAGTTTTAACCTTGCAAGGTAAACCTAAACACACGGCATGTCAGGGTACTCCGACCCCACACATGACAACTGTCCCCATCGATTCCCCGTTCGCGTCCAGGCCTCACCGCCTTGGCATACAATGCTCCACTGACCCCGGCTGCCGCCGTGCAGTGACCGCACTTGTACCCACCATAGCTAGCATGGGAGATCCAGTCTCAGGTCGCATGAGGGATAAAGTCCGCGCCCGGCTTCACTCAGGTACTAGGTTTACCGGTTACCATTTTTCCCGGCATGTGCTTAGTACGTTCAAAAGCTTGACTCAGGTATCCACACATTAATCCTTAATTCCTTTTCCCGTCTCATGGTCAAGGCATCCTCCCTGGATCCAAGTTCATAGACTAACATAGATCCCGTTATCAAGATGAATACAATCAATTCCTGACCTCGCGCGAGTGCTAGAAAAATCACTCGACTTCTACCGAGATCCTGATTAGCAAGCAGCTACTCGACCTAGCATACTAGTATTCATCTCAAAAAGGAATCCTAAGTTCATGCAACTAGAGGTTTCAAGCAACTCCTACACTTAAGTGCACATTACAATCCTACAAGCATTAAGTGTAGTAAAGTAGCATATAATAATACGGTTATGCATATAAACCGGGGCTTGCCTTCAATTGCTGGGGCTGTGGGGAGATCCTCAACAGCAGCCTCGGAAGCTTGCTCCTGGTCCTCCTCTTGGACAGATCCTTGCTCGGGGATGAGCACGTACTCTCCGTCGGCAAGATTACAATCTAATGAATGCAATGCGTAAGATATATGCATGATATGATATGTGCTTTTAGAAATTACAACTTTTGATGGTGTATGATCTTCTTGAGTTAGACAAGGTTAACTTCACTTATGTAAGACCTTTGGGTGGTATACTTGGTAAATTGGGTCAAACTTAGCTAAGGTAAGTGGTAGGTTTATTTTTTGGGGTTCCACTGAATTCTTTTTAAGCCTTAGTGAGAATTGATAAGTACTCAAGTTAGACTTATTGGGGTGAGGTTTATTTCTTCTCTCTTTTCTTTTATTCTCTTTAATGTTTTGGAGTGGCTTTGAACTACAAGTTGCTTTAATAAAATTCCAAAAATTCTGCAAACATTATAGTGGCTTGGTACTGGTGTATATTTCTTTGCCTCAAAATTTGGGGGGTCAGAAGGTGAATAGTTTTCTCTGGACAAAATTACCAAATTTTAGGGCAGAAGGGGTGCTTTGAACTACAACTATTATTTAACAGTGGGTAATTCTCTAAAACTTATTTTTGCTGGCTTTTAGGTGCTATAACATGACTTGATACAAATTTCCAGTCATTAATTCCTTTTAGTTATTTTACTATGGTTTTCTCAAGTTTCTAGCCAAAGAGGTGCTTTGTACAACCACTATATTTGAAAAATATCCAATATTAGATTTCTGATTTTTCTTAGCTTCTCTTTTGCGCAAGAGCAATCATTCTGAAGTTTGGCATCTTTTTGCTTAAGGGAAAGGGTGGTATGCATTAATTGGTTTAAGTGGCCTTTCTTATAAATTATTAGCAATAGGTATGATTTTGCTCCTTTTTCATGGGTTTGTATTTTTCTCTGGTGGTTTATCTCATTATGGACTTAGCAAATTTTTGGTTGCCCATTATTGCATCATTAGGGGTTATTCATGATTTATTTGGAAAATGCCTCATTATCATTTTATATTTATTTTCCTTACTTAAAATGTTGGGCTGAGGTGTTCATTATTTTTGCAGTTGGGCTCTGGTGGTTACAAGTCCACTGGATTTTTATTATCAATTTTGGGTCTAGCTTTGTAATTCTAATAATTGATTTCCAGTTCAAATAATGCTAAATAAAACATTTTATTTTAAAACTGATCTGGACTAAAGGTTTCTTTATTTTTCCTAGGTTCTTTGTTACTTAAGCAAACTAGGAAAAATAATTTCATTCACTGTTCATTAATTTCTAATGCCTTTCTGATTTTTCCTAAGTTTTGGGCAAAATAGCTTTAAATGAATATCTACACTATATTCTTCAATACTGGGGTTCCTACTATTTTTAAACAGTGCTTAAGTGAGGTTTGAACATCTACAAATTTTCTTAGGTTCAGCACAGAAGTAAAACTAATTTTCCTTAATTAAACAAGGTTTGGTCAGTTTCTGTTTTTAATTTTAAACTCTAAAATTTAGAACAGAAAGCATAGGGTTTATCATTTTTAAATGATAGTTCATAATATTTAGGATCTAGCAAAATTAGTTTGACAACTTTTGATTAAGAATTCATCAAGTTATGGATTTTCTAAGTTCTCTGGTTATTTAAAAAGATTAACAGAATTGATTAAATGGAAAACTACTTTGCACTGGGGTCCCTGGCGGGTGTTTTAAGTTTTTTCTCATGGATCAGTCCCTGGGCTACTATTCAAATGAGTCACTGACATTGCAGAAAACCCCTCGGGTTCTTCTAATCCTAACCCGAGGTCCTTCTTCTAACTTAAATAGTAACCGCGACGGAAGAAAGGGCGGAGGGGCTTACGGCGGCGGGATTGCCCCGGTGAGGTGGTCGAGGACGTAGGGGAGGTCTCGGGGATCACAGCGATGTGCGGGTCGCCGTCGGGGATGGTCGGAGTCGGCCGGTCCACGTGCGCAGGCGGGGATGCTCGTCAGCGGCGAGGAGTCCGGCCTGCTCACGGCGCGATAGTTCAATTGAACGGGTCAGAGAGCTTCACCAGGGAACAAGGAAGGGGTGTGCACGAGGAATTGAAGAATGGCTCACCGGATAGCTTGGTCCACGCGCGCAGGCGGGCGACCGAAGTCCGGTGAAGTCGATCTCGAGCTTCCGGTGAAGTCCTGCCGGGTTCGAGGGCTTGGAAAGCTTCACGGGCCACTGGCGGAGCTAGCCGAAGCACTGGCTCGACTTAGGGATGGCTGGAGTGGGCTGGCCACGGTGGCCGAAGCTCTGGCGGCGATGGCGGGCGGAAAAGAGCTCACTGGAGCTAAGGAGGGGTGGTTGGCCGGTGATGGTGAGCGCGGGGTGAAGTGAGGCGCGCCCGGGGAGGCTTTATAGGCGCGGGCGGGCACGGCCGAGGGCAAGGGCGCGTGGCGGACTTGACCGAACGCCGGGGCAAGCGCGCGCGCGGGTTGGGCGAGCGCCAGCGTGTCGACCAGGGTCGAACACGTGTGCTCGTGCGTTCTGCCCAAGTTCTGGCGCGTGTGGTTGCCCATCCGAGCCTGCTCTCGCCTTGGTCAGTGCACAAAACCTCTTCTCCTCCCTACAAGCTACCGATCTTGTGTGGGGGTCATAGGATTTTGCCTACTGGTTGCAGAGATATGGAGCCCGGAAATCCGGTCTGTCTCCCTGCTCAAACCCGAGGCAAATCCAAGGTTTTGTCGTGTCTAGGGCTCGCGTCCCAATGCCATCTTCTGGCACACGACAGAGGGGTTAGTTAGGCACATTTTTGTTAATGGGGCCATTAGGATTCGAGTTAGGGATCAAGGTGAACATGCTTGATCTTTGGCTCAAGGTCTGAAATTCAGAATTCTGAAATTCAGAATTCCCCATTAAGTCCCCACATGAGAAGCTTGCTTTGGGGTTTTATTTGAGTTATTTTGGCCAAGCTTTCTCAACCTTTCTTGTTGCTTAATGAATATACTTCAATGTTTATAATTGGCTCAAGCCATGATTTTAAATTTTTCATACCCTTTTCCCTATCTTCTTGAATTTTGCTCATAGGGCTCACTTAGGGTTTTTATTAGGGTTGCAACATTATTACCTTTTTGAAAGACCCATTTGTTTTGATCATGATACTTTTAAGTATATGCTTGGTGGATTTTTCATTCTCAAGTCAATTTGATGCTCATGCTTAATTTGGTTCACATAAAATGATGGTTCTTGGTTTGGCACTTTGAGAGAAACCCTAGGTGACACTGGGGTGTCACAATTGTTCCTCAGAATGTCGACGTCAACATCAAAAAGGAAGCAAAGGTTGGCACCAATGTTGAAGGGCCAACTATTTCAAAGAAAATTCATCAGCGAATCGCCACTGACGATGTCAAGAAACCGTCAGAATCAGTGTCACGCTACCTGCATAAATTGCGGAGAGTTATGACAAATCAATCAAAAGCGGAATCAGCATCTCATGGAGTAGGCACACGGTCCCAAATAGACAATTTCGAAGTATGGGAAGAAGATGGAATGATTCATACTCGAGAATCATTACGTCTTAAAACCAATATCTCGATATACAAGAAGGAGGATGTTCCTCCTAAATTTGTGAATGGGAGGCCGTTCTTGACGACGGTGAAACTTTCTAAGTTGTCGACTCCGGAGATTAGAATGCATGAGTGGTACATGGTGGCTAGCAACAAATACAAACTCGAGGTCTTCACATTTGTTGTGCCAGAAGATGCATTTTGGAGCAATGATCATATAGATCTTGTGCGGCATTTATTCTTTGACGATCTCTGGTCGTTGTTGAGAGCACCTAGAGGGGGGGTGAATAGGTGATCCTGTGAAACTTGAAAACTTAAGCCACAAAACTTGGTTAATCGTTAGCACAATAGTTGCCAAGTGGCTAGATAGGAATCCTCAACAAAATACAATAACCAACAAAGATCAATCACAGAGATGACACGGTGGTTATCCCGTGGTTCGGCCAAGACCAACGCTTGCCTACTCCACGTTGTGGCGTCCCAACGGACGAGGGTTGCAATCAACCCCTCTCAAGCGGTCCAAAGACCCACTTGAATACCACGGTGTTTTGCTTTGCTTATCTTTATCCCACTTGCGAGGAATCTCCACAAATTGGAGTCTCTCGCCCTTACACTTAAAGTTCACAAAGAAGCACGGAGTAAGGGAGGGAAGCAACACACACAAATCCACAGCAAAATGCGCAAACACACGGCCAAGAATCGAGCTCAAAAGACTATCTCAAAGTTCTCACTAGAACGGAGCTCGAATCACTGAGAATGACAAACGGATGCGCAAAGACTGAGTGTGGATGATCAAGAATGCTCTAAGGTTGCTTGGTGTACTCCTCCATGCGCCTAGGGGTCCCTTTTATAGCCCCAAGGCAGCTAGGAGCCGTTGAGAGCAATTCTGGAAGGCTGATCTTGCCTTCTGTCATCGGGCGCACCGGACAGTCCGGTGCACACCGGACACTGTCCGGTGCCCGATCTCCTTCCTAAAATGGCGCAGCCGACCGTTGCAGATCTGGGAGCCGTTGGCGCACCGGACATGTCCGGTGCACACCGGACAGTCCGGTGCCCCCTTCCGACCGTTGGCTCGGCCACGTGTCGCGCGCGGATTCCGCGGCCGACCGTTGGCCCGGCCGACCGTTGGCTCACCGGACAGTCCGGTGAATTTTAGTCGTACGCCGTCGGCGAATTCCCGAGAGCGGCCACTTCACGCCGAGTCAGCCTGGCGCACCGGACACTGTCCGGTGCACCACCGGACAGTCCGGTGCTCCAGACCGAACAGCCTTTTGGCTGTACACAGCCAACTTTTCTCTGACTCGATTTCTCCTGTTTCAAGCACTTTACTCTTGATTTGCACTATGTCCATCCATGGGTATAGATTCACATTTAAGCACTTGTGTTGGCACTCAATCACCAAAATACTTAGAAATGGCCCAAGGGCACATTTCCCTTTCAATCTCCCCCTTTTTGGTGATTTATGCCAACACAACATAAAGCAACTAGAACAAGTGCAATATCACTTCAAATAAAACTCAAATTTATTTTGATTCAATTTTGGCATATATGGATCATCCTTTGCCACCACTTGGTTTGTTTTTGCAAATCAAACTCAAATTTCTATCTCTAAGTCAAACACACATGTTGAAGCATAAAGAGAGTCATTCCAAAAGAAAGATTTCAAAAACTCCCCCTTTTTCCCATAATCAACACTTCTCCCCACAAGAGGCCAACTTTTGACAAAAGAGACAACAAAAGAGATTTGACAAACCAAAAGCTCTATTCTACTGTTTTCAAAATCTCTCAAGTGGTAGCTGATCCATTTATCGCTTTGGCCTTTATTTTCTCCCCCTTTGGCATCAAGCACCAAAACGGGATCAATCTTGGCCCTATAACCCCATTGCCTCACCAAAATCTTCAATTAAGAGCAAAATAGGCAATAAGAGCTTAAAGATGAACTTGGAAAAGTTACTCTTTTCATCGGAGTGCAGTGGAAGTCTTGCATGGTCCAAGTCCACCTTTTCCCTTTCAATCCTTCTTTGAGACTAAAGCATCAAACTCAAGTACAGGGTTAGTCTCAAAGGGTCAAGTTGTAACACATCTCCCCCTAAACATGTGCATCACTTTGCAACGGACTTGTGAGGTCCAGGGAGTGTTTGTACAACTTGAGCACCATTATTAAGCAACAAAGTGCATAATGAATATGATCAAAGGCATAAACACATGTATGTTATAAATCAATCCAGGTTCCGCGAATCTAAGACATTTAGCTCACTACGCAACCTGCAAAAGGTCTTCTCATCTAGAGGCTTAGTGAAGATATCGGCTAGCTGGTTCTCGGTGCTAACATGAAACACTTCGATATCTCCCTTTTGCTGGTGGTCTCTCAAAAAGTGATGCCGGATGTCAATGTGCTTTGTGCGGCTGTGTTCAACAGGATTTTCCGCCATGCGGATAGCACTCTCATTATCACATAGGAGTGGGACTTTGCTCAGATTGTAGCCAAAGTCCCGGAGGGTTTGCCTCATCCAAAGTAGTTGCGCGCAACACTGTCCTGCGGCAACATACTCGGCCTCAGCGGTGGATAGGGCAACGGAGGTTTGTTTCTTAGAGTTCCACGACACCAGGGACCTTCCTAAGAATTGGCACGTCCCTGATGTACTCTTCCTATCGACCTTACATCCAGCATAGTCGGAATCTGAGTATCCAACCAAGTCAAAGGTAGACCCTTTTGGATACCAGAGCCCGAAGCAAGGCGTAGCAACCAAATATCTTAGAATTCGCTTCACCGCCACTAAGTGACACTCCTTAGGATCAGATTGAAATCTAGCACACATGCATACGCTAAGCATAATATCCGGTCTACTAGCACATAAATAAAGTAGAGACCCTATCATTGACCGGTATGCTTTTTGATCAACGGACTTACCTCCTTTGTTGAGGTCGGTGTGTCCGTCGGTCCCCATCGGAGTCTTTGCGGGCTTGGCGTCCTTCATCCCAAACCGCTTTAGCAGATCTTGCGTGTACTTTGTTTGGGAGATGAAGGTGCCGTCCTTGAGTTGCTTCACTTGGAACCCAAGGAAGTAGTTCAACTCGCCCATCATCGACATCTCGAATTTCTGCGTCATTACCCTGCTAAACTCTTCACAAGACTTTTGGTTAGTAGAACCAAATATTATGTCATCGACATAAATTTGGCACACAAAAAGATCACCATTGCAAGTCTTAGTAAAAAGAGTTGGATCGGCTTTCCCAACCTTGAAAGAATTATCAATTAGAAAGTCTCTAAGGCATTCATACCATGCTCTTGGGGCTTGCCTAAGTCCATAGAGCGCCTTAGAGAGCTTACACACGTAGTCGGGGTACCGTTCATCCTCGAAGCCAGGGGGTTGCTCTACGTACACCTCCTCCTTGATTGGCCCATTGAGGAAAGCGCTCTTCACATCCATTTGGTACAACCTGAAAGAATGGTGAGTGGCATATGCTAGCAAGATACGAATTGATTCTAGCCTGGCCACAGGAGCAAACGTCTCCTCAAAGTCTAAACCTGCGACTTGGGCATAACCTTTTGCCACAAGTCGAGCCTTGTTCCTCGTCACCACCCCGTGCTCGTCCTGTTTGTTGCGGAACACCCACTTGGTTCCCACAACATTTTGCTTGGGACGAGGCACCAGTGTCCAAACTTCATTGCGCTTGAAGTTGTTGAGTTCCTCCTGCATGGCCAATACCCAATCCGGATCTAGCAAGGCCTCCTCTACCCTGAAAGGCTCAATAGAAGAGACAAAGGAGTAATGCTCACAAAAATTAACTAATCGAGATCGAGTAGTTACTCCCTTACTAATGTCACCCAAAATTTGGTCGACGGGATGATCCCTTTGAATCACCGCTCGAACTTGGGTTGGAGGTGCCGGTTGCGCTTCTTCCTCCATCACGTGATCATCTTGTGCTCCCCCTTGATCACACGCCTCCTTTTGATGAACCTGTTCATCGTCTTGAGTTGGGGGATGCACCGTTGCTGAGGAAGAAGGTTGATCTCGTTGTTCCTGTGGCCGCACTTCTCCAATCGCCATGGTTCGTATAGCTGCCGTCGGAACATCTTCTTCATCTACATCATCACAATCAACAACTTGCTCCCTTGGAGAGCCATTAGTCTCATCAAATACAACGTCGCTAGAGACTTCAACCAAACCCGATGATTTGTTGAAGACTCTATACGCCTTTGTATTTGAGTCATAACCTAATAAAAACCCTTCTACAGCTTTAGGAGCAAATTTAGAATTTCTACCCTTCTTCACTAGAATGTAGCACCTGCTCCCAAATACACGAAAGTAAGATACATTGGGTTTGTTACCGGTTAGTAGCTCATACGAAGTCTTCTTGAGGAGGCGGTGAAGGTAGACCCTGTTGATGGCGTGACAAGCCGTGTTCACGGCTTCCGACCAAAAGCACTCGGGGGTCTTGAACTCTCCAAGCATTGTCCTCGCCATATCAATGAGTGTCCTGTTCTTCCTCTCTACCACACCATTTTGCTGTGGTGTGTAGGGAGCGGAGAACTCGTGCTTGATCCCCTCCTCCTTAAGAAACTCCTCCACTTGAAGGTTCTTGAACTCGGACCCGTTGTCGCTTCTTATCTTCTTCACCTTGAGCTCAAACTCATTTTGAGCTCTCCTGATGAAGCGCTTGAGGGTCCCTTGGGTTTCAGACTTATCCTGCAAAAAGAATACCCAAGTGAAGCGGGAAAAGTCATCAACAATAACTAGACCATACTTACTTCCTCCTATGCTTAGATAGGCGACGGGTCCGAAGAGGTCCATATGTAGCAGCTCCAGGGGTCTTGAAGTGGTCATCACATTCTTGCTGTGATGTGCTCCTCCCACCTGTTTACCTGCTTGACATGCTGCACAAGGTCTATCTTTTTCGAATTGCACGTTAGTCAAACCTATCACGTGTTCTCCCTTTAGAAGCTTGTGAAGGTTCTTCATCCCCACATGTGCTAAGCGGCGATGCCACAGCCAGCTCATGCCAGTCTTAGCAATTAAGCATGCATCTAGACCGGCCTCCTCTTTTGCAAAATTAACTAAATAAAGTTTGCCGTCTAATACACCCTTAAAAGCTAGTGAACCATCACATCTTCTAAAGACAGACACATCTACATTTGTAAATAAGCAGTTATATCCCATATTACATAACTGACTAACAGATAGCAAGTTATATCCAAGAGACTCTACTAAAAACACATTGGAGATAGAGTGCTCATTGGAGATTGCAATTTTACCTAGCCCTTTTACCTTGCCTTGATTCCCATCACCGAATATTATTGAATCTTGGGAATCCTTATTCTTGACGTAGGAGGTGAACATCTTCTTCTCCCGCGTCATATGGTTTGTGCATCCGCTGTCGATAATCCAGCTTGAACCCCCGGATGCATAAACCTGCAAGGCAAATTTAGGCTTGGGACTTAGGTACCCAACTCTTGTTGGGTCCTACAAGGTTAGTGCAAATATCCTTAGGGACCCAAATGCAAGTTTTGTCTCCCTTGCATTTTGCCCCTAACTTCCTGGCAACAATTTTCCTATCCTTTCTACAAATAGCAAAGGAAGCATTTAAAGCACAATAAATTGTAGAGGGACCATTCATAACTTTTCTAGGAACATTGACAACATTTTTCCTAGACATATTATGAACAACATTTCTCCTACCAATATTTCTATCATGCACATAGGAAGAACTAGAAGCAAACATAGCATGAGAATCAAAATCATCAAAAGCATTATAACTCCTATAAGCATTTCTAGTTTGTCTCCTATCATGGTACATAAAAGCATGGTTCTTTTTAGCACTACTAACCATAGGAGCCTTCCCTTTCTCCTTGGCGGAGATAGGAGCCTTATGGCTTGTCAAGTTCTTGGCTTCCCTCTTGTAGCCAAGTCCATCCTTAATTGAGGGGTGTCTACCAATTGTGTAGGCATCCCTTGCAAATTTTAATTTATCAAATTCGCTTTTGCTAGTCTTAAGTTGGGCATTAAGACTAGCCAATTCATCATTAAGTTTGGAAATTGAAACTAGGTGTTCACTACAAGCATCAATGTTAAAATCTTTACACCTATTGCAAGTTTCAACAATCTCTACACAAGAATTAGATTTACAGGCTACTTCTAGTTTAGCATTTAAATCATCATTAAAACCTTTTAACTTAGCAATAGTTTCATGACAAGAAGATAATTCACTGGAGAGCATTTCATTCCTCTTAATTTCTAGAGCAAGAGATTTCTGAGCTTCTACAAATTTATCATGCTCTTCATACAACAAATCCTCTTGCTTTTCTAAGAGTATATTCCTATCATTCAAGGCATCAATTAATTCATTAATTTTGTCTACCTTGGTTCTATCTAATCCCTTGAATAAGCATGAGTAATCTATCTCATCATCATCACTAGACTCATCCTCACTTGAAGAAGCATAAGTACTAGTGTTATGAGTGCTTACTTTCTTCTCCCTTGCCATGAGGCAAGTGTGACGCTCGTTGGGGAAGAGGGATGACTTGTTGAAGGCGGTGGCGGCGAGTCCTTCATTGTCGGAGTCAGACGAAGAGCAGTCTGAATCCCACTCCTTGCCAAGATGAGCCTCGCCCTTCTTATAGTTCTTCTTTTTCTCCCTCTTGTTCCCTTGATCCTGATCACTATCATTGTCGGGACAGTTAGCAATAAAATGACCAAGCTTACCGCATTTGAAGCATGAGCGCTTCCCCTTGGCTTTGGTCTTGCTTGGTTGTCCCTTGCGACCTTTAAGCACCGTCTTGAATCTTTTGATGATGAGAGCCATCTCTTCATCATTAAGTCCGGCCGCCTCAAACTGTGCCACCTTGCTAGGTAGCGCCTCCTTGCTTCGTGTTTCCTTGAGAGCAAGGGGTTGCGGCTCGTTGATCGGACCATTCAAGGCGTCGTCCACGTACCTCGCCTCCTTGATCATCATTCGCCCGCTAACGAATTTCCCAAGAACTTCTTCGGGCGACATCTTGGTGTACCTGGGATTTTCACGAATATTGTTCACCAAATGAGGATCAAGAACGGTAAATGACCTTAGCATTAGGCGGACGACGTCGTGGTCCGTCCATCGCGTGCTCCCGTAGCTCCTTATTTTGTTGATAAGGGTCTTGAGCCGGTTGTATGTTTGTGTCGGCTCCTCGCCCCTTATCATCGCGAACCGTCCAAGCTCGCCCTCCACCAACTCCATTTTGGTGAGCAAGGTGACGTCGTTTCCCTCATGAGAGATCTTGAGGGTGTCCCAGATCTGCTTGGCATTGTCCAAGCCGCTCACCTTGTGATACTCGTCCCTGCACAAGGAAGCTAGCAACACAGTAGTAGCTTGTGCATTTTTATGAATCTGTTCATTAATAAACACAGGGCTATCTGAGCTATCAAATTTCATTCCACTTTCCACAATCTCCCAAATGCTTGGATGGAGAGAAAACAGGTGAGTACGCATTTTGTGGCTCCAAAATCCGTAATCCTCTCCATCAAAGTGAGGGGGCTTGCCAAGTGGAATGGGGAGCAATTGAGCATTTGAACTATGCGGGATGCGCGAATAATCGAAAGAAAAGTTTGAGTTAACCGTCTTTCGTCTATCGTAGTCGTCGTCGTCCTTTTGGGAAGAGGAAGATTCGTCGCTGTCGTAGTAGACAATTTCCTTGATGCGCCTTGTCTTCTTCTTCCTCCCGTCTTTTCTTTTGTGGCCCGAGCCTGAGTCGGTGGGCTTGTCATCATTGGGCTCGTTGACGAAGGACTCCTTCTCCTTGTCGTTGATCACCATCCCCTTGCCTTTAGGATCCATCTCTTCGGGCGGTTAGTCCCTTTCTTGAAGAGAATGGCTCCGATACCAATTGAGAGCACCTAGAGGGGGGGTGAATAGGTGATCCTGTGAAACTTGAAAACTTAAGCCACAAAACTTGGTTAATCGTTAGCATAATAGTTGCCAAGTGGCTAGATAGGAATCCTCAACAAAATACAATAACCAACAAAGATCAATCACAGAGATGACACGGTGGTTATCCCGTGGTTCGGCCAAGACCAACGCTTGCCTACTCCACGTTGTGGCGTCCCAACGGACGAGGGTTGCAATCAATCCCTCTCAAGCGGTCCAAAGACCCACTTGAATACCACGGTGTTTTGCTTTGCTTATCTTTATCCCACTTGCGAGGAATCTCCACAAATTGGAGTCTCTCGCCCTTACACTTAAAGTTCACAAAGAAGCACGGAGTAAGGGAGGGAAGCAACACACACAAATCCACAGCAAAATGCGCAAACACACGGCCAAGAATCAAGCTCAAAAGACTATCTCAAAGTTCTCACTAGAACGGAGCTCGAATCACTGAGAATGACAAACGGATGCGCAAAGACTGAGTGTGGATGATCAAGAATGCTCTAAGGTTGCTTGGTGTACTCCTCCATGCGCCTAGGGGTCCCTTTTATAGCCCCAAGGCAGCTAGGAGCCGTTGAGAGCAATTCTGGAAGGCTGATCTTGCCTTCTGTCATCGGGCGCACCGGACAGTCCGGTGCACACCGGACACTGTCCGGTGCCCGATCTCCTTCCTAAAATGGCGCAGCCGACCGTTGCAGATCTGGGAGCCGTTGGCGCACCGGACATGTCCGGTGCACACCGGACAGTCCGGTGCCCCCTTCCGACCGTTGGCTCGGCCACGTGTCGCGCGCGGATTCCGCGGCCGACCGTTGGCCCGGCCGACCGTTGGCTCACCGGACAGTCCGGTGCACACCGGACAGTCCGGTGAATTTTAGCCGTACGCCGTCGGCGAATTCCCGAGAGCGGCCACTTCACGCCGAGTTAGCCTGGCGCACCGGACACTGTCCGGTGCACCACCGGACAGTCCGGTGCTCCAGACCGAACAGCCTTTTGGCTGTACACAGCCAACTTTTCTCTAACTCGATTTCTCCTGTTTCAAGCACTTTACTCTTGATTTGCACTATGTCCATCCATGGGTATAGATTCACATTTAAGCACTTGTGTTGGCACTCAATCACCAAAATACTTAGAAATGGCCCAAGGGCACATTTCCCTTTCAGTTGTACCACCGACAAAGGATGGAAACCAACTACTTAACCCTCTTTTGCTTGTAAGTACCTCTAAACTTTCATATTTGTTAGTTTTGTACACGCACACATAAACGAGAGTCTAACGATTAACACTTTTACACGTAGGATGCAATACATGGATGATAAGAAGAAACAACTTAAGACAGGGTTTCTTGACCCGTTGAAGATATCCCAAGCTCGCTACAAAGAAGTTGCTCGGAGACATGGAGAAGAATACAAAGACTTGGACGATGCTGAATTTGAGAAAGCCGTCAAACAGAATCAGAGAAAGAAAATGAAGGTAATGGCGGCATACATTGGACGAGCCATGTATAATCATGTACAACATGGCAAGGACTTAATAATAGCTCCGCACCACTTTAAGTAAGTTATCGACATGGTTTTGAACTATAAATTATGGCAATCGTGATCTTAACATGTGTTTTCGTCTATGTCTATATAGTGACCACTACATTTGTATCATGATCTTTCCAAAGGATGGTAAAGTCGTGGTCTTCGACTCACTGAGAATGGAAAAGGCCACGTATAATGACTTCTTGAAGATTTTAGAGAAGTATGATTATTATTGCACACTTGTACTTATTACAACTTAACAAATGTATTCTTAATCTCACAATGCTATTCTTATATGCAGTGCATACCGTTTTTATTGGAAAGATCTTGGCGACGAACATCCAGATGACAAGTCTAATTTGTCAATATTATTATTTCCATATGGTGACAAACAACCTCCGAGTACTGTCTTGTGCGGTTATTATGTATGTGAATGGTGTCGTGTCACCTTCCATTACATGGTCAATCGTGAGGATGTAAGTTCGCTATCATTGTCTATGTTGCAATTTTTATGTTATATTGTTGCTCATCACATTACTCTTAGCACTGCTTGCTTTTTTCTTTCATTGCAGGTTCCTAAATCCAAGATCAATGCTGAATGGTTAGAAAGAGATATGGTTTCCGTTGGCGTGGCTAAGGTTGTAAGAGACTTGCTTTACTTTATGCGCCGTGAAGTTCTTCATCAACAAGGGCTATTCTACAATACAAATGGAAATTTGCAACAATTCCCAGAACTAAGTTTGTACACGATATCATACAGTGTTTAGGTCTTTAGTTAGGAACTTTAGATGTTTAGTTGTCTATGGAACTTTGAGATGTTTAGTTGTCTATGGAACTTGATATGTGTATAAATCTGTGTATGACGATGGAACTTGATATGTGGATGAATCTGTGTATGGAACCTGTTATGAAACTTGATATGTATAAATCAGTGTATGCAATCTGTGTGAATCTGTGTATAATCTGTGTATGAAATCTGTGTATAATCTGTGTTTGAAAATTCTGTATATGAATCTGTATATTGAAAACCGTCTGTGATATATTTATATTGTATGCAGTCGGACTTATATTAAAAACCGCATGTGATGTGTGGCTAACACAAGCGGCTAGGATAAGAAACCGTCTGTGATGTGTGTCTATCACAGGCGGTTCCTTTGAACTGGACCGCCTGTAATGTGTGTCTTTCACAGACGGTTTTTGATTGACCGACTGTGATGTTGTTTTACATCACAGGCGGTGCACCACAAGCGGTTCCTGGAACCGCCTGTGTAGAGGCTAACCAAACCGTCTGTACAGAGGTTTGCTGTAGTAGTGAACCTCTCTCTCGGATGCTTCTCTTTTGTGCTTTCCCTCGTCGGCGACTAGTCATGTCGCCCGGCCGGGGCTATCCATCAGGCTAGGGTAGCCCTGCAGCCCATGCATGCGTCGTGGTCGTCGTCCATCGCTTCTCTCATCTCCCTCGCTCATCTTTTCCTCGTCGTCACCTCTAGGCTCTAGCTAGCGCAGCCAGCGCGGGGCCTTTTTGCAGCATGTCTTTTCACACGCATCTCTGTAGTAAAAAAACCAAAACTACGTAGTCGTCATCGCCAAAGGCATGCATATGCATGTGGCGGTAAAAAAGAACCGATCCATCACTCTCTTTCTCAGCTAGCTAGCTGCATGCGACTGTACGTGCGAGCTGATGAGCCTGCAACTTGTGATCACTTTGCGTCAGCTGCCAAGGTATACAGTCCGCGGCGGGATATATATATTACATGCATACGGTCCACAAGCTAGCAGCTAGCTACTACATATATACATATATATAGTAGTACGTTGCTTACAGTGCAAAAAGTAAGATTCGTGCATGAGAAAGGGGCAGTTTGATGCATGAATAATTAAAGTGAGCTTATAGATGCATGCATGGCTACTTCTTCGGTGCCATGCATGTTTAGAACTAGTAGCGATAGAGAGTGCCTAATAATAAATTCTGATGCCCGGCCGGTGGAGTGGTAGATTATAATAAAATATTAGAGGCCAAGTGTGATATCATTTGTATTCAAGAAATGACTTAAACATAATATGGAATAATTTAAACAACATGGAATGAATTAAAACAGTAAAATATCAAATGGAAATTAGTTAAAAATACCTCAGTAGTCTAAACATAAGTCAATTAACAAACACCAAGTAAGATGAAATATCTAAAACACACGGAATAACTTAATTTAGTTGAAAAAACTAAAGGAGAATTAGAAAGCACCGAGTAAGGTTAAAATGTCCCAAATACATGAAATGATTTAAAATTACATGGAAAACTAATTTAAAGCATTGAATAACAGAAAATACCAGAAAAACAGATGGAATATCTTAAACTAGCTAGATGAAAGGACCGAAATGAGAGTTGAATGTTTTAAACTGGTTAACATGAGTTAGAACTAGAGTGGGTTGTCTTTAACTAGATATATAAAAGAACAGAAATAAGGGTTGAATGCCTTAAATTATTTCAGATCATTGAAAAGTAGTTAAATCTTTTAAACTAGTTAAAAGGGCTGAAATCGGAGTGAGACATCTTAAAACTTGTTAAAATAAAGGACTAAAAACAGAGTTGAATGTCTTAAAGTGGCTAAAATGACTGCAGAGTGGACTGTCTTAAACATGCTAAAAGGATTGAAATTAGAGTGAAGCCTCTTAAAACAGGTTATCCGTTAGATGATGCGGACCCAAAAAAAAAATGCATCGCTTTGATGTCTAAAATATACATGTATGTGTGTGGCGGGTGTGTAAAATAGTGTGTGTATGCTATTGGTCATCTTAGGTGGAGCTTTATCCAGCGATAATTACTGAACGATATGATTTTCAGTCATTACCATGAAATGACTAAGCAGTCTTCATTCATTACCGGTTAGATGAAGGTTCACCTAGGGTGATGGATAGCGATGCTATGTACGTACGTACGTACGTACGTACGTATGTATGTATGTGGGCGTGTAAAATATACATGTATATATGTGTGTGTCAAGAACTCAAGATGACACCTGCAGAGGGGTTGATGGAGTGGAAGGAGCCAAAAACCATGAGTTCGATGAGAGTACAGAGTGATAGTGGTGGCAGGGGTGAGACGTGAGAGTGAGGAGGCTACACGTACAGTACGCATCTTGTAGATAAATAGCCAGCAGCCTAGCAGGCTAGGCATGCATGGACGACATGTACGTAGAGCTTCAGTACGCATTCAGTGGTTCGTCCATGGCCATGCAACGCAGTGCAGTGCAGTGCAGTGCATGCACGCATCAGCTTTTGGCTGCGGCACTCACTTGGCGCCTACTGGGCGTGAGAACACCGGAAATATAGGTTGGTGAATGGTGACGACGGTGCACATGGCGGAGGGGCGGAGGGGAGAGAAGATTATTGAAGAGATGCAGCTACTGCCGTTGCTTTAATTTGGGAGCAATCGAGGTTAGAGAGAGAGAGAGAGAGAGAGAGAGAGAGAGAGAGAGAGAGAGAGAGAGAGAGAGAGAGAGAGAGAGAGAGAGAGAGAGAGAGAGAGAGAGAGAGAGAGAGAGAGAGAGAGAGAAAGAGAGAGCTAGCGAGGGTGCGAGCTGACGGCACCAGGCACGAGCAGGCCGGCGACAGGTGCAGCCCTGCCCCGCGGCCGCCGGCCAGGCATTGAGGGAGGCATGCATGCGACGGTGCATGGGTCGCGGGGAGACGGACGACTGCATGCATGCATGCACGCAGCAGGCGCGGCTCGAGTGGGGACTCCGCCGACGTGGTTGGTCGAGGCGCTCCCCGGGCCGGCCGGCGACCGACCGACCAAGCGCGGCCTCAAAGTGAGCGCCGGCGCCTCGCACGCTCCGCAGAAAATCATGCTGCCTGTGTGCGTACGTATTCTACAGTTCTACCTGAAAACTGCTTGTGTTCTCCCTCCATTAATTTCCTTAGAATCAGTCTATGGATCACGTTTTTTTTTACCCAGATCCCTAATTTTCCCCCATCTTCCTCTCTGGCCTCTCCACGCGCCTCTGTATCATTCCCGCGCCGTGCGCTCATCGATCGATCGCCTAGCTAGCTAGCTTGCTGCAGCAGCACGTTAGGGACTCGTCACTGTGCATGCATGCATTATATATTGATGGATGCATGCATATGCATCTCATGGCATACATGCGTGTCTCATTCCAGCGATCTAGAAACGGATTCGAAGAGAGACAGACATCCCTACTATACTTTGCACACTAGTAAGTGCCTGTACGTATACGTACGTACATGCGTGCGTCAGTGCGTGCCACTGTGCATGTCGTCGACCACGCACATACGTACGCTTTCCGGCAGTAGTCGTCGTAGCCGCGCGCGCGCAGTCCCCTAGCTAGCGAATGCACCCTGTGCAGCGGGCCGGGCCGGCCGGGTCGCGTTACTATTGGGCTAGCTCAGGCGTTCAGGTCGTCCACGCATCCATCCAATTGATGATCGACCACCGGCCGCCGTCGTCGGGTCAGTCAGTCAGTCGTCACAGGGGCATGTACATACATACACTGTGCTGGTTGCCACCTCTACAGTTGTTGTTGGAGACTACAGCGCGTCGTCGTGGCTGGCTACGTACTGCTGCACTACTACTGCTTCATACATGAACAGACCTATAGCTCTGTGTGTGTCTATCAGTTGGTGGAGTAGTACGCGTGCCTAGCTAGCTACCTCTGAGGAGAGACAGGGAGAGAGTGAGCTGACCTACTAGCTTGTGTGTGGTGTGCTGTGGGAGCGAGTGTGTGTGTGCGCGCCCGCGTGAGAGAACGAGCGAGCAGATATGCGCCTAGCTGAACGCGCTGCTGCTCGCTGTGTGGTGGCTAGCGTGGTCATGTCACTGGCAGCGTGGCACGCACGACAAGGATACTGTTGCCCGGGCCCTCACAGCCCTCTCTTCCTCGATCTGTTGTTGCCGCGCGCGCGCACATGCATGCCTTCCGAATTCCGATGTGCACTGCACACCACCGTTTGACAACAAATGGATCACACACAATCACTCGACCGTTTCTCACTCCCTCTCCCTCTCTGCAGAAAGTACACTACCGTCACATCGTCTTTCGTCAGAGCCTTGGTAGGGTAGCTCATCACACACAGCTGAGACGATCTTTACTTTCTGCTCTCAATTTGTTAGCAGCACAATATACTTCTATAAGTTGATGAACATATGCTCTCAATTTACATTGGCTGCACTGCACCTGCACCGGCCGGTGCTCCAGTTTTGGTGAACAACAAGCGCGCGCAAGAGCGGCTGGCTGCGTGCATGGATGCTAGCTAGCTCCAAGCTAATACATCTGCATGCATGGGCACGCACACAGCCTTGCATAACATTACGCCTTTTTTAAACCTGTCTCTCACTACCGGAATCAATCGCTTTGCCGAGTGCCTGAAGCACTCGGCGAAGCCTTAAAAACACTCGGCAAAACTTTGCTGAGTGTCACACTCGGCAAAGAAGACTCGACAAATAGTGCATCGGCAAAGCCTTCTTTGCCGAGTGTTTTTTCTCGGGCGCTCGGCAAAGAAAAGCGGCCGTTACGGCGCCGGGTGACGGAGACGGCGGCTTTGCCGAGTGTCCCTGGTGACACTCGGCAAAGAAGTTATCTTTGCCGAGTGTCTGCCCGGCAGCACTCGGCAAAGAATCCATCTTTGCCGAGTGCCACTTGGGACACTCGGCAAAGAGCCCGCCAGGGAGGGTCCCCATGTCAGGCTCTTTGCCGAGTGTTCTGTGCGGCACTCGGCAAAGCCGACCTCTTTGCCGAGTGCCAGCGACATAACACTCGGCAAAGAACCTAAACCGGTGCCCAGGTCTGTGCTCTTTGCCGAGTGTTATGACCCTGACACTCGGTAAAGCGCCTCTTTGCCGAGTGTTACACTCGGCAAAGTGACTAGTATATACCTTTTTTATTTGTTTTTTTGTATTCCATCCACACAAACAGAAGATATCACATATATATCACATATATACATCACAGATATCATCACAGACATAAATAGCCAACACAAACATAAAACTGTCACCACAAACATAAATATCCATCACAAACATAAGTGTTCAACACAAGTATTAAACACAAACATAAGTCTCAAACGTCGCAAGCTCTCACATAAGTATCAAAAACAGACATAAGTATTATACATAAGTTCTGAAGTCTAAAACAATGAAAACACAACACTCATGGATGTTCGTTAGATCTACCTGCAGCTAGCTAGGGCTAAGTACGTACTATCACATGCCTAGCTAGTACAAGACTAGTACAACTATATATTATAGATATATTTATAGCACGAATCTAGAATTTGTTTTATTAAATCTGGAGTGTTCAAAGATATTGTATCGGATAAGGAGTTGTATGCTCGGATTATAAGTTAATTAATCATTCTTTTGTTAGACTAGAATTTAGTCACCATGAGAGGATATTCCTCTTACAACAAATCAACACACACAATTGATACAGACCCGAGTTTTGTCTCATTCTTTGTCGAGTGCTTAGAGATTTCCCGAGAGCAAAATCTCAAGCACTCGGCAAAGATAAGGTTTGCCGAGTGTCCCCCTCAGCAAAAGCTTACACTCGACAGTACAACTATCATGTTTGTCGAGAGCCGAACACTCGGCATAAAACACACAGTACTCGACAAAAAATGTTTTGACGAGTGTCCAACTCTCGGCAAACTAAGGTACTCGGCAAAAGGATGTTCGTTAGCAGTCGACATTAGCTAACGACCGTTAACTATGCCGAGTGGCATAAGGAGGCACTCGACAAAAGATCTGTCTTTGCTAAGTTTCACCTCCAGACACTCGGCAATGAAGGCTTTTGCCGAGTGTCTTTTCCTGACACTCGTCAAAGTTTGTTTGATATTTTTTTATTTTTTTCCCTCACCCATACGTTTTCTACTATGTTTCTATAGTATCTGGACATACATATGGAAGTTTGACACATTTCTCAAAGTATTAGATATATCTACTAAATTTAGTTCATTTAATTGAATTTTTTTGATAATTCAAATTTGAACTGCAAGTTACTCGAATAACATGAAACAATGAATGAAAAATCATATTCATGTCATTGAGCATAAGTTGCGGCCTTATTTAGGAACAGAACGTAATTTTCGAACATCCTATTCACAAAACAATGACCACGAACTTGTGATATAGCTGTTTTTAAATTGTATAGAACACAAATGAAATTAGAAAATCATGAAACTTTGTCGATATGTCATGATATATATCATATGTAGAGGTTGTGATAAAAATGACAATATTTCGTGAAAGTTGTCACGTGTGATATATACAAGTTTGTCATCGGGCTCGGCTCGAGAATAAGCTTATTATGTCCAACGGCTTTCATGCAGATCATCGGATATAACGCGTGTGGGCCCACTGAACACCATCACAGCCGTTAACCGAGCAAATTGCTGACGATGCCTACGGGCTGTCAGACATATGTTATCTTCGATGGCTGCCGTTGGACATAATGTTATTTCCGACCTTTTAGGGCCGACGGACGCTTGCTGTCGGACATAAGGCTTAAGCCATTTGAAATAATCTATCTCCGACGGTATAGGCTTATATCGAACGGCTTAGTCTGTCAGAAATTTTGTGTTTTCCTGTGGTGATTCTTATTTGCATGGGTACCGGTATGGATAAATTCTTTTACTCGTATGCTAGCTAGTATGAATAATTTAGCGTTAACTTTTTTTGCCAGATGGGTGCTGGTATGGGATAGTACTGGTCGATAGCTATGCATGTACCTGTTGCCATCTTTACATCCACTGCTTTGATTTGATCCCCCGCCTTGTGTGCTAACCATACACCACCACCACGGCGGCCTGGGTGTGTCTACCTCCCCAAGTAGAGATGGCAATGGGTAAATACCCACCGGGTATTACTACTCCATACCCATACCCACGACAAAAAACTAACCCCATCGGGTCACCCATTTACGCTGGTGGGTATGGATTTACCCTCATACCCGTATCCACGTGGGTATGGGTCACCCATCGGGTCACCCGTACCCACAAAAATTAAACATCTATCAAAATATTATATTACACAAATGTCAAATATATCCATCTAAATACCATTACAAAATTTATAGCATCATTTAACCATCCATTCAACACACCAAAGATAATTGGATAAAATAGTAACACTAGGACAGTACTACATAGCACATTACATGTTCCATTACATGGTCATTAAATTGTCATTAAGCCTTCTATGACATTATGACCTAAAAGGTTGTTAAATAGTAAAAACGATAGATGACTAAAGTCCAAGTTCATGCTTGGGCTAAGTTTATATTGGGTATTTTATACCCACGGGTTAACGGGTATGGGTGAAGGTGGAACGTTCTAATACCCATTTACCCATTGGGTAAAGATTTTTGCCCAACAACATACCCACGGGTGGAATATTTAGCTCACATACATATCCTAATGGAGTAAATACCCATCGGGTATCGGGTCGCGGGTACCCATTGCCATCTCTATCCCCAAGAGTTCCTTATACTCAAACCAAGGCTTGTTCCATTGGTTGCACGAAGTTGGCCTCGATTTATGTCACTACAACACACCCAAATAAGAGAATCACTACCGTAATTCAGATCTTTACTGAGTGTCAAGCAAAAAACCCTCAGTAAAAATACACTCGGCAAAGAAACTCTTTGCCAAGTGTTTTATTTTTGACACTCGGCAAAGAGTTTCTTTGCCGAATGTTTTTTGGACGCTAAGCAAAGAGCTTCTTTATTGAGTGTTTTTTTACACTAAGCAAAAAGCTTTTTTGCCGATAATTTTTTCAATACTAGGCAAAGACAATTTAAAAGTCACATTTTGAAACAGTAAATTAATTCAAATGAAAAGGTTTTCAACTATAAATTTGTATAACTCATCATTAGTACAATTTATATTTCGATCATTTCTTCATATCACAAAATAAAAGTAATTTTGTTCATAAAACTTATATTCCTCTCGTAGTTTATGAAACTACAAGAGAGATGTATAAGATTTGTGAATAATGTTAGAACTATCATGTGGGATGAACAAATGATCAAATAACCAAAATAAACTTTATAGATCTTGAGAAGTTATAGAATTTTGTAACTAGCAACATTTTCATTTAAAGTCATCTTGTCAACGAAAACTACGTCTGAATTTTTAAAAAATTAAAATTTGAATTTTGAAAACGACCTCGAATGGAAAAACCGCCAACATAAAAGTTCTAGGTCTTGAAAAGTTATGAAAATTAGTAGTTGACAATATTTTGGATTGAAATCATCTTGTCATTCAAAACTATGTTTAAATTTTAAAATTTGAATTTTTCAAACTATCTCGGATGGAAAAATGCTAAAATAAAAGTTGTAGGTCTTGAAATGTAATAAAACTTTGTAATTAAATTTTTTTTTGATTTGAAATCATCTTATCATAGAAAAATTTGTGTGAAGTTTTCAAATTTGAAATTCAAATTATGTAAATGGTTTCGGATGTAGAAACTATCAAAATAGAAGTTGTAAATTTATGTAACTTTATAGTTGACAACATTTTCAATTGAATTCATTTATGGCCTCAAATAATCAAATTACTCTCGATTTGTTATAATACGCGAGTAATGAAAACATAATATAGACACAACTGGTGTAGTAGTGTGGTGGTAGAGTAGGTTGTGCGCGAGAGAGGAAACACATAAAATTTGATTTAAATTTTAAAAATGGTGAAAAATGATAGGGTGCGATGGATAGGGCAATGATGGTGGTTGGTGAGTTGTTTCCCTAATTTTAAAAAATGTTTTGCAGTTTTTTTTTTGTTTTTGTTATTCTTAATTTACCGAGTATTTTTCGACACTCGACAAAGTCGCCGTATGGACAAAAAATACTTGGCAAAGAACCCTTTACTAATAAAATGTTTGTCGAGTGGTTTTTCGACGCTCGACAAAGTCGTCGTGTGGACAAAAAAAGTACTTGGCAAAGAACCTTTTACTAATAAAATGTTTATCGAGTGTTATTTGCCGAGTATTTGGACACTCGGTAAAGAATGCTGAGTCTGGTAGTAAATGTATAGCATGTAAGAGCATCTTCAAAAGCTCCCCAGAAGTCTCCCCTAAATCTATTTTTTGGGGAAAAACACAAAAACATGTCTCCAACAGTTCCTCTAAAGCGCCCCCAACTTTTTCATAGCCCTTAAAACTCCCTCATTTGTAGCTACAAATGAGGGGTTTTTTGGGCTCCCCAGAAACAAACTGCTGCTTTAAGGGATCTGTTAGAGAAAGGATTAAAATTTACCCCCACTTATTATTTAGATGTCCCTTAAAACTGATTTTGAGGAGTCGTTTTATGGAGAGCTCTTGGAGATGCTCTAAACGTGTTAAGTACAAACTGAGATGGATAGAAAAGTAGGTTAGTAGATAGACTAGCAGCATGCATGCATGCAGCCTAAATCATTGGGTTTGGAAAGCCACGGTGCATCCATCAATCAAAGAGCATGCATGGGGTCCAAACTCCAAAGGTAGCAAAGCGTGCCATGCATATGCACCAATCCAGAGAGAGATGAGAAGACAGTTCAAAAGGCCGACAAGTTCTCCATGCTGTTGTGTACGTATACACACACAGACACAGGGACCCGTCGATCGTTAGATCTTTAGCTTTGTGAATTTTAGAGCGACGCAAAGCTGCTAAAGCTAGCTTCCTCCGCTTTTATTTTCTGTGCCGTAGTTGTGTAGTGTAGTATTGGTTGGTGATGTGTTGTTGGAAACAGTACTGTACTGTAGTAGAAGGAAGATGGTAACGGAAGGGGGGTTGCGGTTGTAGGCCACCACATGAGCTGCAGGCGCTTGAAACATGCTTGTTTGTCGAGGCAGCAAGCATCGCCGCAGCACCAAAAAAAACGCTGGGGGACCCAACCGTCCATGCATATGCAACGCTGATACACTTTCACGTATAATCTGCTCTCAGGTACACTTTCACGTATAAGCATGCACGAATGTCACAGTTCAGGCTTGGACTATTACTCCAAAATGGAAGAAAAATGGCCGTCCGTCTGTCTATGCTGCCATCGCAAATGAACCCCCAACTAGTAGGCCGGCGGTGCAGCAAACCATGGCAACCCTGTCACAAACCATGGCAGCCAACTCTTGCAGTTACCTTCAATGATCAATCTTCATCAAAATCGACCTGTAATTATACAATGCCAAGTTAGCTTCTAGATATGCAACTGAAAAGAAATGGTCACAGCTAGCCTTGGTTTGACAAAATCATCAGCAGCAGTACAAGGATAAGAATCAGCGTAGTAGCAGATAAATTCCCCGTGCATTTTCCACGGGCACTGAAGAACAAAAAAAAAAGAACTTATAATTTTACGTTTATCTAGTCTTCTGGGAAGAAAAGGGCACAGAGAGCACAAGCAATCCCAAGAGAAGTAAAATTGTCTGTTAGCTGAATCAGTTGCACTATGGACTTGGTTGAAAGTTTAGGATAGGAAGCAACAGTAGGGAAGGATTTCAAGGAAGACGTAGATAACTGTTGGGACGAAATAGAGGGTCAAGTCCCTTCCTAGTCCAAGGCATTTAAGCACCAGCATTCATGCCCTTAATTTCCACTAACTGAATGCTTCGTAAAATCAAAATCTTAAGCGTGTACTTGACTAGAGCACAAGCAACGATTATAGTAACAGTAATTGCAGAAACATGTATAAGCTACAACTCTACCATGCTTATGCCTTTGGAAACAGTGTCTAGTAATCTCACAAAAGAACAGAAAAGAAAGAAAAAAAAAGAGAGAGAATAATAATGCATGGTACAGCACAATAGAATAATTGAGTGAAATGGTTTGAAGTTAAAATCTTGTTCAGTGAGCATCATCCTCCTATTCATTTGACACCTTAGAACCTACAGGGTCTAACAATGCAAACTTTCGATATTATAGCCTCTTTGACAGCGATTTAGCTTTTGCAAAAATAACCTTGGCTCTAGCTAGGCTCTAGCTTCTCCGTGCGAGCAGCTTTTCTGGGAAAGTCAAAGCCATTATGAAAATCCTTTGGCAACATGGCTTGTGTGTTGTTTTGCAAAATCAAACAACAATGATTTTTGAAACATACGTTAATTTTGTATGGAAAAAGTCTAAATTACTCTCCTCACCTATGGACGATGTTCATATAACCTCATAAACTATTTTTTCGTTCAAATTACGCCTCCGTATGTTTGAGTTGGTCCAATTTACCCCTTAACAACATTTGTATTTTTTATTTTTTATGTACAGACTAAGTTTTCAGTTCAAAATTTATTTATTAGTAGCTAATGTCATAACTTATCCTAGAGAAATATATTATGATTTTTTAAAATTATTTTGATAGGTTGAAGATCAGATAATATAACAGATTTAATGGTATAAAACTAAATATGAAATAATGCTAAAATTTTAATATATTTTTCTAACATAAGTTATGATGTCCTCAATCACCTCAGGAAATATGAACTCAAATAAATTTAACTTTTATATGGAGAGATTTGTCTTTTTGGTTTCTCCACGTAAAAGTTGAATTTAAGTTCATATTTACTGAGGTAATTGAGGACATCATAACTTATATCCAGACCTCCCTAGCGAACACACATGAAACAAACAAGTGGGCGATAGAATCCGTATCTTGATAACAAAGAAGGCAAGTAGGTTGGTGTGGAATCCCACGTTTGGCTAAGCGGTCTGAAGTCCAGCAGCGATTATGAATAGCCAACCAGATGAAGAACTTGATATTTGAGGGGGCCCTAGTCTTCCAAATCCGCGTCCATGGCAAGAACTTGATAGATCCAATAAACATAGAGCTGTATGCTGACTTACTATTATACTGTCCAGAAGAAGAAAGTTTCCAAGAGAAATGATCTGACACCTCAGGATGCAAAACTATACCCTCAACCAGTTCCCAAATTCTGAGATAATCTACCAAAACCTGAACTGTTAGTGCTCCCTTAATATCTGAAACCCATTTTCTATTGAAAAATGCCTGATTCACTGTATGCCTTGCAATTATTCTCTTGGGAACTGCAAGTAATACGTTTGGGGCTATATCAGCCACATTCTTACCATGTAACCACCTGTCTGTCCAGAATTGGGTCCCTTCTCCATTGCCAACATTAACTGTGACAGCCATCTAAAAAATGATTGGGCCTGTTTGGGGATGCGAACAGGGCCCATGGTTTTGAAGGGTCAGCCTTCAGAGACCAAGCCCAGCGAATGCGCAGAGCCCAACTCATTTTCTTCAAATCATGAACCCCCAGACCACCGTACATGTAAGGTCTTTGAACCTTAGCCCATGAAACTAGGCAATTACCTCCATTGGCTTGCTCCTGCCCTTTCCAAAGAAAACCCCTTCTCATCTTATCAATGGCCTTAAAGAACCATTTGGGCAGATCTAGAGCAAGCATTAGGTGGATGGGAGTTGCTGAAATTACAGATTTAACAATTACTAACCTCCCAGCCTTGTTTAAGAGGGGCCTTCCATCCTGGCAACTTGTTTGCAACCTTATCAATTAACGGTGTTAAATCAGCCTTGGAAGCCTTATGAATGGATAGGGGGATTCCCAGGTATGTGCAAGGAAAGCTTCCAATAGAACACGAAAGGATATCAGAAGCCCTCTCAATATCTTCATCAGAACATTGGATGGGGATGGCTGAACTTTTTACCAAATTAGTTTTCAGACCTGATACTTGCCCAAAACACTGCAGCAGATCCCTTACCACACATAGATCATCATGATTGGGTCTCAAGAAGATGACCACATCATCTGCATACAAAGATATCTGTGGCCAATGCTGCTGTCCAGCTAAGGGCTGCAACAGATTGCTCCTAGCAGCCATTTGGATTAGAGAGCTAAGGACATCCATAACCAAGATGAAAAGTAGGGGGAGAGAGAATCCCCTTGCCGGAGGCCACGAAGGTGAGTAATGGAACACCCAGGAAAACCATTCACTAAAACTTGAATACTTCCCGTGGATAAAATTTGGCATATGAGGTTGCAGAATCGCCGACCAAACCCCAAGTACTGCAATATTTCCAGTAGGAAAGGCCAAGAGATTGTGTCAAAAGCCTTAGAGATATCCAGTTTTAAGAGAATGTGTGGCTCTTTGCTTCGATGCAGGGCCCGGGCAAGTTACTGCACAAGTATGAAGCTATCATGGATGCATCTCCCTCTCACAAAAGCGCTCTGATAATTGGAGATTAAGCTTGGCATTAGAGGTGCTAAATGATTAGCAAGAATCTTGGTTACCAATTTTGCAAAGCTATGGATGAGACTTATTGGCCGGAAATCCTTTACTGAGATTGCATCAACCTTTTTGGGCAGCAAAGAAACAAATGCAGAGTTAAGCAGCCTAAATTTAAAGACATGTCCACCATATATTGCATTCAATGTTGCAAGGACATCACTGCTGATAATTTCCCAACATGTTTTGTAGAACCTCCCGGTGAAGCCATCTGGACTGGGAGCCTTATCCATAGGTAATTCCTTGATTGTTGTCCAGACTTATTCAGCAGTGAAAGCGGCATCCAAAAAAGATAAATCCTGCTGAGATTGCAGGTGAAAAGCTGCTAGATCGACTAATCGTCCTAATCGTCGCCTAATCGCGACTAATCGGCTGATCGCCTAGCTAGAACAATCAGTCAATCGGACGATATGAAAACACTGATATACACTCATCAAATCCTTACAAGAAGTCCTTATCCTAAACCTGCCATTTAATCTTTCTAGACCCCTAAACCAGCGATCAGTCATGATCCCAGTCCAATTGATGGTATCAGCATCCACATTAGTATGATCAGAGGTTTGTACCTAGTACCATGAATAGGAGGGCACATGATGCAACAAACAAACCACAAGGTCAGCCTATCCATGAATGCTCTATTATAATGCTATGCAGCAAAGTCTGAGCATGTTCTCTACTGAGTACTGACCTTGGAAGTAACTCAGAGATGTAAAACTACTAAAATCATGAAAGATGCTCTAAAAAGATATATTCGAATCAACAACAAAAATGTTGACCAATGACCGCACCTAACATTAACAACAAAAGCCAAAGCCTGAGCTAGCAATGCCATGGTAACCTTTCCGGATGGAAACCAAAAGAAATAAACTACTGTCATACCTCTAAGAAGTGCCATTCTTCTTCCTTCAAATTGAACTTTTCAGTATGGAGATCATTGAACTTCAGCTAAATTTATACAAAGAGAATACAAAATACTCATAAGAAATGATATAGTTTATAGAGTGACAGAGTAATCTGTTAAAAAACTTACAGTATGCATTTTAGTTTCTTGATCGAAGTCAATTATCCAACAACCAACATACCTGAAGGAATAATATTAGGAAAAAAGGTAAAAAAAATACAGACACAAAAATATCACAACAATAAGACATCGATCAAGTTCCTCAATCAGATAGGCGAAACATGACAAAAAGAATATGCATACACTCAAAGGCAATGAATAATCAAACACCGAAGGTGAAATGTATTCGTAGAAGTCCTCAAAGCTAGTCCCCTTTTGACATTAACAATGAGTACACTAATCAAGTCGAGAGGTAATGCTGAAAATCATAAAACTATGGGTCTGATTGGTTCAGCTTTTTCCTGACAGGCTTTTCTGAAAATCTAGCTGTGGGGAAATCTGGCTGTTGGGAGAATTTGAGTATCGTGGGGACTAAGTGCAGAGGAAGATGAAGGGATCCATAGGGTTTAGGATCGAGGAGTGATGGATTCCTTCTATCGCGATGACTCGACCAATTATATTTTTACATTGGTTTTGGACGATTTTCACCAAAACGGTTCTCATAGAAACATACTGAAAAATTGGACGTTTGGCAGTCTGTAACAGCTTCCGGTGGCCAAAATCAGCAAAAAATAACTGAAACAAACAAGGTCTATATGTGTGCACGTGTGTGCGTGCGTGTGGCTAAGACTGTGTCCAGCAGTTTACCCATAGTTTACCTAAAACACTGTTTTGGTACTGTTCTACACTTTCGCAGAGCGTAGTTTGAACATGAGTATGGGGATGGGTAAGATGCTGAAGATAGTCTAACAGAGTGAAAAAGATTTTGATTATCGAGGCCTACATTTTTTTATGTGGATGCCACAGCCGAAGAAACTGCTGTATGCAATTCTCACAACTTGTTTTCCGCTTTTTCTTCTTGGCATGATGATTCTGTGAGCTTCCTGAATACTTCGTCGTGCCTAGCATTTTTCTGCAGTTCGAAGACCCACAATGACAAACTTGAGCTGCTCCAAACTGGACAAATCTGTACATTATGCTAAGACATCAAAGACAGCAAACAGTTCCACATACAACAAACTGAAGGTCAAAATGGGTGAAACAACTTTGACAAAAGTTATAAGGATTGCAAAGATGATATGTGGGGAATGGGATTGACATACTTATAGTCATAGGTCAGCTCCTCCCCTATCTTTATGTCACGAAGTGCAAAAATTCCAACCCTGGTCTCTCCATCAACAGTCCTAAAATAACATGACGCTAGTGTCATGTATCATGTTCATCAATGCAGATCATGGAAGTAGAGCATATACAGAGTATAACTAACCATTTCTGCATCGCTGTGTTTGGTTCACAGCTATGGTTTATGAATCGGGACCGGTTTCCCTTGTTTGTTGCATCAATGACCATATTACTACTGACCTCACAAAGGTAGAAGTCAGTGTCAAGCAGCCTTTTCATTGTCCATAGCCTATTCTCACATGTTCTGTCATCAATAACTAAAAGCATTTGCATGACATGTGGATGTCAGTTTGATTGTTTAGCATCCAATGGAAGGACTACCGACTACATCATAATATATATGCCTCCAAGAAATTTATTTACATGCTTACAGTACATTTAAACAAAACCATACCTTCTCCAACATACTCAATAACAAATTCTCCTTTCTTTATTTCATCCTCAGCAACCAATCCATGACCACATTTCTCTGTCTGCAATTAAATATTTGTGTTTCAGGAACCAACAAAATGTGAAATCTTTCATTAACAACTAGTCCTATTAAGAAGACTGTTAGACTCCTGTTTAAGATTAGGTTAGGGTTTCCCTTTACCTAATTAACCCTATTGTAATGGGCTTGGCCCACCTAACTCTTCTATATAATATACTCCCAACCCAAAATTAGGGTTAGGGTTTCACATATTCCAACATCCAACATGGCATCTAGCTAGGTATCTCTTTCATCCCTCCCTCCCACAAGCGCCTCCTCCCTCTGGCCGCCGGCCACCAGCCCCTCTCCTCCCGGCCACCCATCCCCCATGGCCAGCGGTCGTTCTCTCCCCTCCCCCACTGGTTTCCGCGGCACCCCCCTGGAGCCTCCCCCGAGCGTCGCCGCCCTTCGGCTCACCGTCGCCGGGGCGAACGCGACCCTCCCCGGTGCCGGCGCCCCCACCTCTCCTTCCAGCAAAGAGGGCATGGGCGCCATCTTCCCAGGCACGGCCCTCCCCATCGTCGGCGCCCCACTCGCCGACGCTCTCCACTCCACGGGTGCGGCTCCCCTTCTTCCTCAACGCGCCAGCACGGCCGCCGCCCCTTCCAACGCGGCAACGTGGCCCACTCCTTCCCTTGGCCGCCATCGCCCACCATGGTTGTGGCCTCGCCCGCGCTGGCCCGCCTCCCCTTGCCGGCCACCTCGTCGGGGGCCTCTGCTCCCACGCCTGCCCCCTGCGATGTCACTTGTGCCACGCCGACACTCCGCGCGGCTCCTTGCGCCACCTCCCTCGCCAGCACATTCTCCCTCGCCGCCCAAAACCCCCTCATCGACGGCGGTGTAGCTGTTGCGCTCTCCGCTTGTGTGCCTTCTTCCACAGCAGTCGCGTCCTCTCCCCTCGACGGAGCGTCCCTCCAGCAGCCGTCTGTGGCGACCGCGGCCACCTTCTCCTTCCCCAGCATTGCCACTGCGGCCGCGTCAGTGCCCTGCGCCGCCATCGAGCATCTGTTGACCCTCTGCGCCAACCTGTTGCCCCTTTTCTCTGTGGCATCGTCCATCATGGCGCATGCACCTCACCCTGACCCTGAGTGGTCCCTCACTACCCTGTCCAGTCTCGCCGCTCTAGCCTGGTCGTCGCTCTCTAACCCCTGGACCGGGCACCCATTCTTGTGGCCGAGCATGTCTACGGGGGCTCCTTCGCCTTGTCCCCCTCAGCCAGTTCTTTTGTCGGCGCCATCCTACGATGCCTCGCCGCCCTCAGTGCCTCCGACTCCGCCCCTCCTCTCGCTCCCGAGGACCCCTATCTCCATCGCGGCTCCCGTGCCTCCCTACCGTGTGCGTGTCTCCCTTCACGATGGTCAGCTTCTCTGGGGCACACTCGTGGTCGTTGATCTGGTCATGAACCATGTTCTCCGTGACTGCATCGAGCTACACCAGTCATGTTCACCATCAGCATGTCCGCCGCTCCCGACCCCAGTCCCTCTCTCGGTAGTTGTTTACCCCCTCTCCTCCCATCGACTGGGTGCCAAGTCTGGTGCCTCGTTCCACACCACTCCCGACCCCAGAGTCATCGCTTTACCCCATCCCCATAGCCTCACCTTCCCATCCTCCATCATTGTCGGTAATAGGTCGACTCTGCCTGTCACCTCATTAGGTGACACGGTTCTTCCTGGTCCTCTGTACCTCATCAACATCTTTGTTGCCCCCAACATCATCTAGAACCTTCTCTCTCTCTGTCGCTTCACCACTGACAACTGCTGCTCTATGGAGTTCGATCCCTAGGGGCTCACCATACGGGATCTTACCACTCGTGTTGTGGTTGCTCGATGTGACAGCTTCAGTCCCCTATACCCCATTCGCTTCCCCACCCCACCTTCCTCCGCCCATGTTATCCAACCATATGCCCCTGCCTCCACTTGACACTGTCAACCTGGCAACGACCACGACGTCCTCTCCCGACTCTCGGACACCTCGGTCATTCCTTGCCCTCGCGGCGACGCCACCTCACTTTGCCATGTCTTTCAACTTGGGTGTCATACTCGCTTACCCTTCTCTTCTTCCATGTCTCGAGCTACTCACCTGTTCGACCTCATCCACTATGACCTTTGGACATCCCCTATCCCAAGCATCTCCGGTTACTGGTACTACTAGTCATCTTGGATGATTTCTCTCATTTTCTCTGGATTTTTCCTCTGCGGCTCAAGTCTGACACCTTTCACACCCTCATGCACTTCTTCACTTGGGTCTCCACCCAGTTCTGTCGCCCGGTTCGCGCCCTCCAGTTCGACAACTCCGTCTCTCATTCCTTATTTCATTCTTTCTCTCTCATGGCGTTCAGTTGCGACTCTTGTGTCCCTACACTTCCCCTCAGAACGACCGGGTCAAACGCATTATCCGCACCACCACTAACATGATTTGATGCCTCCTTTTTCAAGTGTCTCTTCCTGCCCGCTATTGGGCAGACGCCCTGAACACTGCTACTCATCTCATCAACTGTATTCCCTCCAAGGTGGCCATTTACCCCCACCCCCACTTCGCTCTGTATGGCACAACCCCCTCCTATACCCACCTTCGGGTCCTTGGCTGTGCCTACTATCCCAACACCTCTGCTACTTGTCCTCATAAGCTCTCCTCCTGCTCCACTCGCTATTTTCCTTGGTTACTCCCCTGACCACAAGGGGTACCGATGCCTTGACCTCCTCACCCAGGCATCATCATCTCTTGTCATGTTATCTTTGATAAGGAAGTTTTTCCCCTTGCTGACTCCACCCCACCCCGATCTTGATTCCCTCCTCGATGTCAATTGTGTCGATGTTCCTCTTCTACTTCCCTCTTTCACGCCACCCACGGCCACGTCACCTGCACCACTGCGGCCCCGACGACCCCACCTGTGGCCCTGTCGACCTCGCCCGCACCACGCGTGGCCCCGCAGACTCCGCCTGCGCCACGCGCGGCCCTATCGTATGTGTCCCACCCGACATGTTTCGCTGACCCCGCCCGTGTTTACCGCCGTCGCGATCCCCCCCCCCCCCGCTTCGTCGGCGTGTTCCTGTGTCGAGCCATCGGTGCACCAACCAGTTGACATCCACCGTGACCCCAACCACATCCACTCGATGGTGACGCGCCACTCGGCTAGAGTTCTCTGTCCCGTCGACCAGCTGGTTCTCCCAGCCGAAGCTGCTCCTGCTCCCTCACTGGCCCCCTCCTCTGTTTGCGCCACTTTCTCTGATCCCCACTAGCACTGCGCAATGGAGGAAGAATATGCGGCCCTGCTGGCCAACCACACTTGGGAATTGGTGCCGCGTCCACCGAGCACCAACGTGGTTACCGACAAGTGGATCTGCTGGCCTTCCACGACGTCCAGAATGAGCTACTTCTCGAGGAGTTCTCTGGACGTCACGTTCGTCGCTTCCGCCACAGCCCTCTATGCCATGCATGTGGGACTCCTTCGCACCCTTCGTCAACCAGCCCACTAGTCCTCCGTCGCCGGGGGACTCCTTCGCACCCTCCTGCCTCCACTCCTCCCGGAGCTCCTCGTCCAGCTCCGAGCTCCGAAGACGGTTGCCAACCACACAAGGGTGGTCGTGGAGGTGGTGGCCCTCCCCACGTGGACGTCCTTCTACAACCCATAGACCAGGACCAACTCCATGTTGTTGGACCCAGCCAAGGGTGCTCCCTCGACGTGTTCCTCACTGACGACTATGTTGACCACATCCCACTACGGTGCTCCACCTCAGGCGCCCTCTCTTCAGCATTAGTTGTCACTTTCACCTCTCCTTCGGCTCCTGAGGACCCTGACTTCGCCCACTTGGTCCCCGTTAGAGATGGCAATGGTCACCCGTTACATGAAACTTTTTTTCTCAAAAGCGCAAGAGAACTGCGCATCACTATATTAAGTAGAAGGAAAAGAAGGTCTAAAATAGACCCCAGTACACAAATACCCTCCTAAGATGGTTTAAAACAAAGAAAAAGGAAACAATCCATGATCCTAGAAAAAACAAATACAACCCTACAACGAGCAGCTAGGGGACACTGTTGGTGGCGGCAAGAAAGGAGAGACCCTTATCTCCTGCCATTTCCCACAACTGTTGTTCATCCCTTGCCTGACAGAGAGCTACGGAAACACTAGGGGATAATCCATCAAAGACAATTCTATTCCGATGATTCCAAAGAATCCAGGCGCAGGTGGGGTCATCGGGTTTTTACCTGAAACTTGATGGGTTTTTACTCTATTAGGGCATGGGTATGGGTTAACTTGCTTCCCATAGGTTTATTAATGGGAACAAAGTTGTACTTGTCGGGCTTGTGGGTATGAGTGTGTTCTTATGCTACCCGAACCCACAAACCCGTGGATAAAAAATACTCGGCTCAACTATATTATGTGCCTCTTAAATCTTGACCTGCTAGTGATATGATTAGGCAATGAAGTTGTGATTGTGTTATGCTTGTGAACTATGGAGTTTGAACTTCAACTTACTTGCATTGTGGCCATACAAATTTGTTTATCTATTGTCTTATTCCTAGTTTAATCTATTGAATAATTAGAATTGTATGTGTCTAGTCATAAAGAATCTATTATGAAATGTCGTGCACGAGCAACCAACGGGTACTTGTTACCCACACGGGCAAGCATAGTTTTGTACCTGACTGTGGGCATGAGGTTTATTTGCGAGCGCGAAAGGGCCTCTAGCCGAGTTGGTTAGGTGGTCGGAGTAGCACTCCTCAAGTCCTGGGTTTGACTCCCCGTCGGAGCGAATTTTTAGGCTGTGGTTAAAAAAATCCCCTCGTTTGTCCCACGCCAAAGCATAGGTCTAAGGCCCGGTCCCGGTCGCGATAGTTCTCACATGGGCTACGGTGCCGCTGTGTATGGGTGTGACAGGGGTTCGGGAGTTATCTCGACCTGCGTGAAAAGGTCTTCTTCTTGTTATAATGTCGTGGGGGCAGTCTTAACCCCCGCAGGTCGAGTTTTATTTGCGGGCACGTGTATAGGATGACAATACCCCTTGGGTATGTACTCGTTGCCATCTCTAGTCCCCATGGGGTGACGGCTGGAATCAGCAATCCCTCGTCGGCTCATTCAGCACCATGCCGCTGACAGCCCCACCCACCGCGCCAGATTGGGTGGCGGCCTCCGGAGCCTCCTACCACACCAGTCCTGACACCGACATGTTATCTCTCCCATCCCCCTCACCCATCTTTTCCCTCCTCTATCATTGTGGGGAATGACTCCACCCTCGCGGTTACCTCAGTAGGTGACTCGGTTCTTCCGGGACCGTTCCACCTCAAAAATGTTCTTATTGCTCCCAACATCATCCAAAATCTTCTTTCTGTTCATCGACTCACCACCGACAACTCTTCTTGTTTTCTGGAGTTTAACCCCTTTGATTTATCTGTGAAGGATCTAGCTACTTGAACCCTTCTCGTCCGATGTGATAGCTCGGGGCCATTGTACACTCTCCGACTGCCCACATCCTCCACTGCCTTGTCCTCCACACATGCCTTGGCAGCCACTACTTCATCCACCACCAGACATCGTCGTCTCGAACATCATGGGTCTGATGTCATGTCCAAGTTGTCTAGCAGCTTTGTTATCTCTTGTAGCAGGGGGCATTTTGATAGTCTGTGTCATGCTTGTTAATTAGGTTGTCATACTCGTCTTCCTTTCTCCAGTTCCCCCTCCCAGGTTGCTCATGCTTTTGATCTTGTATACTATGATCTATGGACATCACATATTTTGAGCCTTTCGGGGTATAAATATTACTTGTTGATTCGGGATGATTTCTCTCATTTTCTTTGGACTTTCCTATTGTGTTTGAAGTCCAACACTTTCACCACTCCCTTGCACTTCTTCGCTTGAGTATCCACCTAGTTCAGTCGTACCGTGCTCTCAAGTGCGACAACGGTCGCAAGTTCGACCACTCCTCACGTTCCTTCCTTTCTCACGGAGTTCAGCTACGCCTCTCAGCCGCTACACCTCCCCTCAAAACGGCTAGGTCGGCACATGATTCGCACTACCACCAACATGTTGTGTTGCCACCTCTTCGAGGCCTCTCTTCCCGCCAGCTACTAGGTGGAAGCGCTGAACACCGCTACCTACCTCCTTAATCATCTCCCCTCCAAGGCGGTTCGCCATCCCACTCCGTTCTTCGCCCTTCGGCACCACCCCCTTCTACGAGCATCTTCACGTCTTTGGTTGTGCCTGCTATCCTAACGCCTCCCCTCCGCCACTGCTCCCAACAAACTTGTGCCCCAATCCACAAGTTGTCTTTTCCTAAGGTACTCCTCTGATCACAAGGGGTAACGATTCCTTGATCTTCTCACCCACCGCGTCATCATCTCCCGTCACGTGGTCTTCGACGAGGACGTCCTTCCCCCTTGTTGGCTCCTCCCCGTATCTCGACCTCGACACCCTCCTGCATTTCGATCATGTCGTTGTCCCTCCTCTTCCTTTACCCTCGGTCCCACTGACACCATCTGCGCCACGCGTGGCCCCGTTGCCTCCGACCGCGCTATGTGCGGCCCCGTCACCTCCACCTGCGCCATGTGCGACCCTACCCTTCTGGACACCTATGGCTCGCTTTGTCGATCCCGTAGGCGTCTACCAACGACATGTGAGGCTCGATGAGCCATTCCCCTCGCGTGACACGTCGCCGATGTACCACCCTATCGCCATCCACCACGACCCTCGCTACGTCAACCCAATGGTCACGCGGCGGTCGGTCAATGTTCTCCGTTCCATCGACTGACTGGTGCTTACAACCCCCACCCTTTCACCAATACCATCCTCAGTCTGTAGTGCGCTCGCCGATCCCCACTGGCGTCGCGCTATAGAGGAGGAATATGAGGCCTTGTAGGCCAACCACACGTGGGACCTAGTGCCATGTCCCCCTGACACCAATGTCGTCAACGGCAAGTGGGTCTTCCGGCACAAGCTCAAGGCCGATGTACCTTGGATCGGTACAAGGCTCGTTAGGTCCTTTGGGGCTTCACTCAGCGCCCTAGAGTGGACTGGGTGGTCCACCAGCTGGACGTCAAAAATGCCTTTCTTCATGGCACTGACCGAGACGGTGTACTATAGCCAACCCACTTTTTTCGTTGACTTCACTCACCCGGGTATGGTGTGCAAGTTTAGTTGCTTTTTGTTTGGCCTCAAGCAGGTGTCGCGGGCCTGATAGTCGCTTTGCCTCCTACTTGGTTTCTCTTGGCTTCGTCAAGGCCAAGTCGGACACATCCCTGTTTATCCTTCAGCGCGGCGACGACACCGAATTCTTGCTCTACGTCAACGACATTGTGCTCACAGCGCCTAGTCCTGCCCTCCTCTAGCGCATGATCGCCTCCCTTCAGCGAGAGTTCGCGATGAAGGACTTGGACCCTCTCCACCACTTCCTAGGGGTCATCGTGAAGCGCCGCCCATAAGGTCTCTTCCTTCACTAGCGCCAGTATGCCATCGACATTCTAGAGCGAGCTGACATGTCTGATTGCAAGCCTTGCTGTACGCCTGTGGACACCCAGGTTAAGGTCTCCGACGACGGCAACACCCTGGTTGGCGATATGATGGCCTACCGGAGCCTCGTTAGGGATCTCCAGTATCCCACCTTCATTTGGCCCAACATCACCTATGTTGTCCAACAGGTGTGCCTTCACATGCACACTCCACGAGAGCCACACATCACCGTTGTGAAGCGGATTATTCGCTACCTCTGCGACACCATCAACCACGGCCTTCTTCTTAGGTCCTCCCCGGCTTCTGAGCTAATCGTCTACACCGACGTTGACTCGACCCATTGCCCAACACACACCAGTCCACCTCAGGCTACGTCGTGTTCTTGGGCGCCAACCTCATCTCCTAGTCCTCGAATCAGCAGCGCGTTGTCTCTTGCTACAGCGCTGAGGTCGAGTACCGTGTTGTGGCCAATGGCGTGCCCGAGGCATCCTAGCTCCGTCGACTACTCTAGGAGCTTCATAGTCCTCTCGCTCGTGCCACCCTCGTCTTTGTGACAGTGTTAGTGCGGTCTACCTCTCCACCAATTTCGTGCAACACCAGCGCACGAAACACATGAAGATTGACCTCCATTTTGTCCGCGAGCATGTCGCTGTCGGTGATGTTTGCGTCCTCCGCGTCCCGATCATCTCCCAGTTCGTCGACATCTTCACTAAGGGCCTCCCATCCATAGTGTTCTCGGAGTTTTGGCCCAGTCTCAATATCTATAATGACTAGGGTTGCGACTGCGGGGGTGTTAGACTAATGTGTGTCACTGTTGTAATGGGCTTAGGCCTAGCCCATGTACTATCTACCTATTAATACAGCTGTCCCACCCTAATTAGAGTTAGGGCTATCTTCTCCTAACATTTTCTAATCTTGTTTTACTGTGCTACCATTCCTTTAACAGATAAGAGTAATCAACAATCACATTTTAGCAAATAGAGCATCCCACTTAACACAGAAAATAGAGATTTTGTATAGAAGGCCCAAGACAGTAAATATCTAAGGATAGGCAATATCAATATAACATTTATTGCATTGTACCACCAGCAAATGCATTGACTGCTCACAGCATTTCTCCCTCATTAACCATCCCTTTTGAATTAAATAATTATGAAAACTTGAATCAATCTCACAGCAACGATCTTACCTTAATCAATTTGGTTTTCTTAAGAGGTCTGTGCTGGAATGATTTATTGGTGCATGTGTCATCACATTCACATTGTGATGAACAGCAAGAGAAAAGCATGCTGCATCAGCAAAGTTTCAGCATGTCAGAATATCTCAATAATGATAAAACTCACAGGTGTAATAATCCAACAGCTAACAGATTCATATGTTTTTTCACATCCAGTTTTTCTAAATAAATATAGAAAACAGAACTGGTTACGGAATTAGCAGTATCAATGCTCTAGTGTGTCTTACAAGTTTGGAAACTTACCCACAATGGCAGTCTCTGCCACACACAACTGATGAACCAGGAGAAGGCTTACAGTGACAAGAAATGCCATAATCTTCAATGCGTCTCTTAGTGCAATATACATCTTAGTAGAATTAAAGGCAATAAAAATGTGGACATATCCATAAAAAGGCACATATTCAAATTCACCAAGGTATAGTAATATTTCGATTCTCTTTTTTCACTCAGAACTCAGAAGCTAGAAAAACAATTTGACTCGACTCTCAATAAGAAAAAGAAAAATGATATAACATTAAGACATATCCCTGTTGTAGTCACAGTATTGAATTGCTAGTTTCGTTCCTGCACTGATTTCTACTTCAGGCTAGGACTATGTAATGTAGTCAAGTTACAGGATATGTTGGATGAAATACTAACTTGACTGATAAAAGAGGCATAGAATAGAAAGTTTGAATATGTTGAACAAGGACGTGTCAGAATATGATATTTTGATGATGAACAGTAAGAATTAAACGAGGCAAATGTGCAAATAAATTATCTTGAGAAAAACAATACTCCTATATTACAGTGAAGATTCAAAAGTCTAGTTGGCAAGGATACTCCGCTTGATTGGTTCATAGCGGCCTAACACATTCAATTGTTTCAAGAAAGGCCGCGTATCAAAATCCGCATGTTCTATCTTGTTGATCAGTTGGTCAAAAACATTATCGATTTGCTGCAGCACAGAAGTAAAAGATAGGCTAGTGAGAGATATTTCCAAGCAGGAGATAAGTAACTTAGGACCTGTTTGGAAGCACCACAGTTTCTAAGAAACTGATTTCAATCCCCAGCTTCAAGAAACTGGTTTATGGGAAAACACTGGGTGTGCGTGTTTGGAACCCATTTTCTTGGAAACCAGTTTCTAGGCTTTTCGATACACATAGACAAGTCTATCCTTACTCTATTTTTAAATTAATTTATTCAATTATTCACTTCATTTTTCTTTCATGCCAATTTTAAATATAGATTGAACTCGTTTTTAATTCAAAATTTTCACATAATAACGAAACATTCAAATCAGGTAGTGCAGGCATTTAGGCATCACATGCATAGGCCTGAGAGCAGTGGCAATTACTATAATTTCCACTAAACCAACTAAGGACAGTACGTAATTTGCCGCGCAAAAGCTGGTTTTAGCTTGGGAAGGCCAGCTTCTTGGTTTCTTAGAAACTGGGAATCCAGTTTCTAGAAACCAAAGCATAAACTGGTCTGTTTTTTTCTTAAAAACTGAGTGCTTCCAAATAGACCTTTAGTAGAACTGAGCCTGAGACAAAGAAGCCTAATAAAATAAGTACTGTAATAGCAAAAAAAATCGACAAGGCAATGATAGTAACATCGATCCTATATGGGCACTCTCCATAGGAAGCAAAGAACATTCAAGCGGTGGGTAAGTTAAGAGCGTCAGCAGCATGTACTCCAAGCACACTCACCTCTGTCAGATTGACCCCGGGCGCGGAAGACAAGCCCACGCGGACCATGGACAGATGGATTGGGGCAGGGATAAACTCACAATAATCTGAGAGGAGGGACAGATTTGGGTTTTGAATAAGAGCGCAAAACAACACCTACTGACTCAAAGCCACCGCCGAGTTGATTCAAGAGAGGCCAAGTTAGGGCTTCCTCTCACCAATCCACCAGGAAGAGGTAGAGGAGCGGCGGTGCCGGGCGGGGCGGCGCACCAGCAGCTGGTGCTGGTGGTTTAAGCGGAGGGTGACGCTGCCTACGCTGCCGAGACCGAGAGAGACAGAATGGGCGGCGCTGTGCTGCTCTGGGTCGGCTTCCTGGAGCTGTGGAGGCGAGGAGAGCCCGCCTAGGGTATTGCTGAATGCTGATGCCGCCGCCCTAGTTTTGGCAAGCTTTTAATTGGTTCCTACACTTAATTTGTAGCTCCATGGGCGACGAAAATCGAATCAATGTGACAGGAGGGAAAGGGGGCAAGCGGGAGAAGGAGCTCTGGGATTCGGCAGAAGCAGCAGCGGAGATGCTCGGAGCGGGGCTCGCCGGCGGCAAGTCAGCGAGCAAGCTGCAGTTGCAGCGATTAGACAAGCGAAGCGTCCGAAGAAGCTGGGAGGGAGTGAGAAGTCTAGCCATCACTGACACGTGGGGCCGCGGGGTTTTGCGCCAATTTGTTAGCTGTCTATGGGCCCAACTTTTTTTGGATTTTAGCCTTTTTTGTTTTTTTTCACAAATATCTTCTTTGCAGTTTCATTTCAAAAAATAGACCCCAACCTCGGCGACATCATCATTGGCGTCGAGGTAACGCACAGCGACGTCAGTACCATTGGTGTCAACTTTTCCTACGTGGTAGCCGATGTGGCAAGTCCCAGTGGGTCGGCGTCATAGATCTTGGCACCAACCCCCCTTGACGGCAGGATCCGGTGCTATCAGGGGGGTCGGCGCCAAGATCTATGGCGCCACCCCCTGGGACTTGCCACGTCGGCTGTCACGTAGGAAAAGTTGGCGTCAATTATGTCGGTGCCACTATGTGTTACCTTGGCGCTAATGATGACGGTACCGAGGTTAAAATTCATTTTTTTGAAATGAAACTATAAAGAGCATAATTGTGAAAAAAACCAAAAAAAGCTAAAATGAAAAAAAAAATTAGTCTATGGCCCGATAATTTTAATGCAGCAGCCATAACACGGCCCATACGCGTCTGTGGTTACATTAGTTGAGATGAAAAAAAATCCATTTTACCTCGTCAATTATCCCAAAAATCAGTTTTTTTCTAGAACATGTCTCTTCTCTTACCTTCAAAATTGGACACGTTATTTTTTGGCTGTTTTACTCGATGTTTTTTTCTTTTTTTACATTAAGTTTGCTTGAACCTTTAAAATCATAGGATAAAAAATATAAAATGAAAAAAAAACAATTGTATTAACGCCCGCATAAATAGATCAAAATATCGAACACGTGATACGATATGTTTTAGTAAAAAAATCTACAGCTTTATATATATATCGTCGGTACGACACCAAGGAACTAGGGGTACCCGAGAAATTTATGGAGTTGTGTAAGTGAGGAACTTAGGTCATCTCCAGGAGGCCATGTAAACGGTCATACAAAATATTGTTTTGTACTATAAATTATATTGTTTTTAGAGTGGAGTTTGAAATAAGGAGTGAGATAGGGAGTATGATAAAGAGTTTGCTGGAGATAGCCTTAGGCCTGAGATGTTGACAAGGCAACAGGCACGCATACTTCCTTTTTGTGGTGAATGAATTAATGAAAGTGAAGGTAAAGTTTATATGCTCAGATGTTATATGAGTTATAGTATCAAGTAGATTTTCTTTACTTTAGTTCTAACGAGAGTTCTCATCTAAGCCCCAAAATACAAAAATCTAAAAAAAAAGTGTGGACTAAGAAGCAAACATGAGATTGACATGCCTTCCCCCTCTTTTTTCTATATTGCTCTACTCCTCACTTTTATAGCACAAGATATGAGAGAGCTACATCTCTATGGATGATGTGCTTTGCATAGTAGAGGTCTAACTACTATTGTTTTATCATAGTTGCAAAGCCATATATGGAGCGCGTCTTGGTCGTGCCACGGTGTCAAGCATGTTGTGCTACAATGGTGTCGGGTACCATAATTAGGGGTACCCCCAACACTCCTAAACACGGATGGTAACCACCCTCAACACAAACCGCAAAGACTGATGGGCGCGGTTCAGGTCAAGGCCTCGTCTACCAAGGGACGCAATCTCGCCTCGTCCGAGCCCGGCCACGGGCGGGAACAGTAGTCCCGGACGAATTCACGCCTCGCCCGAGGGCCTCCTCAGGCGGTGGGCGCACCCTCGACTCACCCGAAGCCCAGCTCGGGCAGGCTTCGTTGTGAAGCAACCTTGGCCAAATCGCCTCACCAACCGACCGTATCGCAGGCGCATTCAATGCGAGGATCGCCTGACACCTTATCCTGACACGCGTGCCTCAGTCGGCAAGGTCGAAGTGACCGTAGTCACTTCGCCCTTTCACTGACCGACCTGACAAGAAAACAGCACCGCTTGCCCCGCTCCGACTGCTCTGCCACCCACCAGGGTGAGACTGACAACAACCGAGTTCAGCCTCGGGTGCAATAGGAAGCTCCGCCTCGCCCGACCTTAGGCCTCGGCCTCGGGAAGAGGTCTCCGCCTCGCCCGACCCTAGGGTCGGCCTCAGCCTCGGCCTCGGGGGGAATCGCGTCCTCGCCCGACCCCGGCCTCGGCCTCGGGAGGAGGTCTCCGCCTCGCCCAACCCCAGGACTCCGCCTCGCCCGACCTTAGGCCTCGGCCTCGGGAGGAGGTCTCCGCCTCGCCCGACCCTAGGACTCGGCCTCAGCCTCGGCCTCAGGAGGAATCGCGTCCTCGCCCGACCCCGGCCTCGACCTCAGGGGAAGTATCCGCCTCGCCCGACCTTGGGCTCGGACCGACCGCGCCACAGGGGATACATCATTACCCTACCCCTAGCTAGCTCAGGCTACAAGGGAACAAGACCGGCGTCCCATCTGGCTCGCCCCGGTAATAGGTAATGATGGTTCCCCGCGTGCGTCCATGACGTCGGTGGTTCTCAGCCCCCTACGGAAGCAAGGAGACGTCAGCAGGATCCCAGCAGCATCGACAACTGTGCTTCTACAGGGCTCAGGCACTTCTCTGCCGGCCACGTTATCGCGTACACAGGGCTCAAGCACTTCTCCGACAGCCACGTTGGCATGTACACAGGGCTCAGGCACTCCTCTGCCAGACACGTTAGCACAAAGCTACACCCCCCATTGTACATCTGAACCCTCTCCTTGCGTCTATAAAAGGGAGGTCCAGGGCCTTCCTTCGGGGGGGTCGCGCGGGGGAACGAGCTAATGAACAGGCTCTCTCTCTCGCACGCGCGCGCGACGCTTGTAACCCTTACTACGAGCACACCCCTGGTGCGAGATAATACAAGCCGCATTTCCCCCTTGTGTTCCATCTTGCGCCAACTCATCTGGGCAGGGGCACACAGCGACAAATTTACTGGTCGGTCCAGAGACCCCCCGGGTCCGAAACACCGACATTTGGCACGCCAGGTAGGGGCCTGCTGCGTGTTAACAAACACCTTCCGTTGAGTTCCAGATGGGTAGTCTTCAGCGACCTCTTCAGCCCGGGACGGTGCTTCGCTTCGGGAGTCTCGAGTTCATGTCCCTCGACGGCAGCTACGACATGGTACTCCTCCCCCCGCAGCGCAATAGCAACAACAACGGTCGTCAGCTCGCCCGGCGGCGGCGAACTCGACGACGTCTTCCCCCCGTGGCGGAAGAGCAGCATCCGGGTTTGTCCCGCCACCCTCCTCGCCGCAGGAGGAGGAGACGGGGCAACTGTGGCCACGCAGGAGGCGACACCTCGTCCGCTGTCGGTCCAGAGCGAGTCGACGATGCCGGCACCCCAGCGGGGGACATGTCAGGTGCTGTCCTTGCACCTGAAACAACAACGGATGTCGTTTCTGAGAGCACCTAGAGGGGGGTGAATAGGTGATCCTGTAAAAACTTAACTTATAGCCACAAAAACTTGTTAAGGGTTAGCACAATAATTGCCAAGTGGCTAAAGAGGAGATCTTGCACAATACGACTATCACAGAGAATTCAACACAGAGGAGACACAGTGATTTATCCCGTGGTTTGGCCAAGTACAAAACTTGCCTACTCCACGTTGTGGCGTCCCAACGGACGAGGGTTGCAATCAACCCCTCTCAAGCGGTCCAAAGACCCACTTGAATACCACGGTGTTATGCCTTGCTTATTTTTATCCCACTCGCGAGGAATCTCCACAAATTGGAGTCTCTCGCCCTTACACTTAAGATTCACAAAGAAACACGGAGTAAGGGAGGGAAGCAACACACACAAATCCACAGCGAAATGCGCACACACATGGCCAAGAATCGAGCTCAAAGACTATCTCACAGTTTCTCACAAGAACGGAGCTCGAATCACTTAGAATCACAAACGGATGCGCAAAAACTTAGTGTGGATGATCAAGAATGCTCAAAGGTTGCTTGGGTGTCTCCTCCATGCGCCTAGGGGTCCCTTTTATAGCCCCAAGGCAGCTAGGAGCCGTTGAGAGCAAATCTGGAAGGCTGATCTTGCCTTCTGTCGTCGGGCGCACCGGACAGTCCGGTGCACACCGGATACTGTCCGGTGCCCGATTTCCTTCCTTAAACAGCGCAGTCGACCGTTGCTGATCTGGGAGACGTTGGCGCACCGGACATGTCCGGTGCACACCGGACAGTCCGGTGCCCCCTTCCGACCGTTGGCTTGGCCACGTGTCGCGCGCAGAATCCGCGGCCGACCGTTGGCCCTGGCCGACCGTTGGCTCACCGGACAGTCCGGTGCACACCGGACAGTCCGGTGAATTTTAGCCGTACGCCGTCGGCGAATTCCCGAGAGCGGCCTGTTCGGCCAAGGCAGCCTGGCACACCGGACACTGTCCGGTGCACCACCGGACAGTCCGGTGCCCCAGACCGAAACAGCCCCTTGGCTGTATACAGCCACCTCTTTCTTTTTCTTTTTCTTCCTGTTTCCAATACTTAGACAAGTATATTAGTACACAAAACCAATGTACTAAGACTTAGAAACATACCTTTGCTCTTGATTTGCACTTTATTCATCCATTGCATAAATTCACATTTAAGCACTTGAGTTGGCACTCAATCACCAAAATACTTAGAAATGGCCCAAGGGCACATTTCCCTTTCAATCTCCCCCTTTTTGGTGATTTATGCCAACACAACATAAAGCAACTAGAACAAGTGCAAAATCACTTCAAATAAAACTCAAATTGATTTTGACTCAATTTTGGCATATATGGATCATCCTTTGCCACCACTTGGTTTGTTTTTGCAAATTAAACTCAAATCTCTATCTCTAAGTCAAACACACATGTTGAAGCATAAAGAGAGTCATTCCAAAAGAGATTGATCAAAAACTTGGTTTGTTTTTGCAAATTAAACTCAAATCTCTATCTCTAAGTCAAACACACATGTTGAAGCATAAAGAGAGTCATTCCAAAAGAGATTGATCAAAAACTCCCCCTATTTCCCATAATCAACACTTCTCCCTACAAGAAGCCAACTTCTGACAAGAGAGACAATAAGAGACAATAAAAGTGTTTGACAAAACAAAAACTCTATTCTACTAATTTCAAAAACTCTATTCTACTATCTTCAAAATCTCTCAAGTGGTAGCTGATCCATTTATCACTTTGGCCTTTATTTTCTCCCCCTTTGGCATCAAGCACCAAAACGGGATCAATCTTGGCCCTTTAACCCCATTGCCTCACCAAAGTCTTCAATTAAGAGCAAATGGCAATAAGATTTCATGAGATGAACTTGGAATAAGTTACCCTCTCATCGGAGTGCAGTGGAAGTCTTTCATGGTCCAAGTCCACCTTTTCCCTTTCAATCCTCCTCCGAGACTAAATCATCAACTCAAGCACATGGTTAGTCTCAAAGGGTCAAGTTGTAACACATCTCCCCCTAAACATGTGCATCACTTTGCAACGGACTTGTGAGGTCCAGGGAGTGTTTGTACAACTTGAGCACCATAATAAACAACAAAATGCAAAAAGGAACATGATCAACAACATAAATACATGTATGCTACAATTCAATCCAAGTTCCGCGAATCTAAGACATTTAGCTCACTACGCAACCTGCAAAAGGTCTTCTCATCTAGAGGCTTGGTAAAGATATCGGCTAGCTGGTTCTCGGTGCTAACATGAAACACTTCGATATCTCCCTTTTGCTGGTGGTCTCTCAGAAAGTGATGCCGGATGTCAATGTGCTTTGTGCGGCTGTGTTCAACAGGATTTTCCGCCATGCGGATAGCACTCTCATTATCACATAGGAGTGGGACTTTGCTCAGATTGTAGCCAAAGTCCCGGAGGGTTTGCCTCATCCAAAGTAGTTGCGCGCAACACTGTCCTGCGGCAACATACTCGGCCTCAGCGGTGGATAGGGCAACGGAGGTTTGTTTCTTAGAGTTCCACGACACCAGGGACCTTCCTAAGAATTGGCACGTCCCTGATGTACTCTTCCTATCGACCTTACATCCAGCATAGTCGGAATCTGAGTATCCAACTAAGTCAAAGGTAGACCCCTTTGGATACCAGAGCCCGAAGCAAGGCGTAGCAACTAAATATCTAAGAATTCGCTTTACCGCCACTAAGTGACACTCCTTAGGATCGGATTGAAATCTAGCACACATGCATACGCTAAGCATAATATCCGGTCTACTAGCACATAAGTAAAGCAAAGAACCTATCATTGACCGGTATGCTTTTTGATCAACGGACTTACCTCCTTTGTTGAGGTCGGTGTGTCCGTCGGTCCCCATCGGAGTCTTTGCGGGCTTGGCGTCCTTCATCCCAAACCGCTTTAGCAGATCTTGCGTGTACTTTGTTTGGGAGATGAAGGTGCCGTCCTTGAGTTGCTTCACTTGGAACCCAAGGAAGTAGTTCAACTCGCCCATCATCGACATCTCGAATTTCTGCGTCATCACCCTGCTAAACTCTTCACAAGACTTTTGGTTAGTAGAACCAAATATTATGTCATCGACATAAATTTGGCACACAAACAAATCACCATCACATGTCTTTGTAAAAAGAGTTGGATCGGCTTTCCCAACCTTGAAAGCATTAGCAATTAAAAAGTCTCTAAGGCATTCATACCATGCTCTTGGGGCTTGCTTAAGTCCATAGAGCGCCTTAGAGAGCTTACACACATGGTCGGGGTACCGTTCGTCCTCGAAGCCAGGGGGTTGCTCCACGTACACCTCCTCCTTGATTGGCCCGTTGAGGAAAGCGCTCTTCACATCCATTTGGTACGACCTGAAAGAATGGTGAGCGGCATATGCTAGCAAGATACAAATTGACTCTAGCCTAGCCACAGGAGCAAAAGTTTCCTCAAAGTCCAAACCTGCGACTTGGGCATAACCTTTTGCCACAAGTCGAGCCTTGTTCCTTGTCACCACCCCGTGCTCGTCCTGTTTGTTGCGGAACACCCACTTGGTTCCCACAACATTTTACTTCGGACGAGGCACCAGTGTCCAAACTTCATTGCGCTTGAAGTTGTTGAGCTCCTCCTGCATGGCCAAGACCCAATCCGGATCTAGCAAGGCCTCCTCTACCCTGAAAGGCTCAATAGAAGAGACAAAGGAGTAATGCTAACAAAAGCTAGCTAATCGAGATCGAGTAGTTACTCCCTTGCTAATGTCACCCAGAATTTGATCGACGGGATGATCCCTTTGAATCATCGCTCGAACTTGGGTTGGAGGTGCCGGTTGCGCTTCTTCCTCCATCACTTGATCATCTTGTGCTCCCCCTTGATCAAGCGCCTCCACTTGAGGTACCTGTTCGTCATCTTCGGTTGGGGGATGCACCATGGTCGAGGAAGAAGGTTGATCTCGTTCATCTTGTTCCTGTGGCCGTACTTCTCCAATCGCCATGGTTCGTATGGCGGCCGTCGGAACATCTTCTTCATCTACATCATCACAATCAACAACTTGCTCTCTTGGAGAGCCATTAGTCTCATCAAATACAACGTCGCTAGAGACTTCAACCAAACCTGATGATTTGTTGAAGACTCTATACGCCTTTGTATTTGAGTCATAACCTAATAAAAACCCTTCTACAGCTTTGGGAGCAAACTTAGAATTTCTACCTTTCTTCACTAGAATGTAGCACTTGCTCCCAAAAACACGAAAGTAAGATACATTGGGTTTGTTACCGGTTAGTAGCTCATACGAAGTTTTCTTGAGGAGGCGATGAAGGTAGACCCTGTTGATGGCGTGGCAAGCCGTGTTCACGGCTTCCGACCAGAAACACTTGGGGGTCTTGAATTCTCCAAGCATTGTCCTCGCCATATCGATTAGCGTCCTGTTCTTCCTCTCTACCACACCATTTTGCTGTGGTGTGTAGGGAGCGGAGAACTCGTGCTTGATCCCTTCCTCCTCAAGAAATTCCTCCACTTGAAGGTTCTTGAATTCGGACCCGTTGTCGCTCCTTATCTTCTTCACCTTGAGCTCAAACTCATTTTGAGCTCTCCTGAGGAAGCGCTTGAGGGTCCCTTGGGTTTCAGACTTATCCTGCAAAAAGAATACCCAAGTGAAGCGGGAAAAGTCATCAACAATAACTAAACCATACTTACTCCCTCCTATGCTCAGATAGGCGACAGGTCCGAAGAGGTCCATATGTAGCAGCTCCAGGGGTCTTGAAGTGGTCATCACATTCTTGCTGTGATGCGCTCCTCCCACTTGTTTACCTGCTTGACAAGCTGCACAAGGTCTATCTTTTTCGAAATGCACGTTAGTCAAACCTATCACGTGTTCTCCCTTTAGAAGCTTGTGAAGGTTCTTCATCCCCACATGTGCTAAGCGGCGATGCCACAGCCAGCCCATGCTAGTCTTAGCTATTAAGCATGCATCTAGACCGGCCTCTTCTTTTGCAAAATCAACTAAATAAAGTTTGCCGTCTAATACACCCTTAAAAGCTAATGAACCATCGCTTCTTCTAAAGACAGACACATCTACATTTGTAAATAGACAGTTATATCCCATATGACATAATTGACTAACAGATAGCAAATTATATCCAAGACTCTCTACTAAAAATACATTAGAGATAGAATGCTCACTAGAAATTGCAATTTTACCTAACCCTTTTACCTTGCCTTGATTCCCATCACCGAATATAATTGAATCCTGGGAATCCTTATTATTGACGTAGGAAGTGAACATCTTCTTCTCCCCCGTCATATGGTTTGTGCATCCGCTGTCGATAATCCAGCTTGATCCCCCGGATGCATAAACCTGCAAGGCAAATTTAGGCTTGGGACTTAGGTACCCAACTCTTGTTGGGTCCTACAAGGTTAGTGCAAATTTCCTTAGGGACCCAAATGCAAGTTTTGTCTCCCTTGCATTTTGCCCCTAACTTTCTAGCAATTACCTTCTTACCCTTTCTACAAATAGCAAAGGGAGCATTGCAAGCATAATAAATGGTGGAAGGTTTGTTCACAATTTTTCTAGGAATATGAGCAAAATTTTTCCTAGGCATATGCACAACATTTCTCTTACACATATCTCTATCATGCTTATAGGAAGAACTAGAAGCAAACATGGCATGAGAATCATAAACATGTGAATCAAAATCATTATAAGCATTTCTAGCATGTCTCCTATCATGGTACAAGAAAGCATGGTTCCTTTTAGCACTACTAGCCATAGGGGCCTTCCCTTTCTCCTTGACGAAGATGGGAGCCTTATGGCTTGTTAAGTTCTTGGCCTCTCTCTTGAAGCCAAGACCATCCTTAATTGAGGGGTGTCTACCAACCGTGTAGGCATCCCTTGCAAATTTTATTTTATCAACTTCACTCTTGCTAGTCTTAAGTTGAGCATTAAGACTAGCCACCTCATCATTTAGTTTTGAAATTGAAACTAAGTGTTCACTACAAGCATTAACATCAAAATCCTTACACCTAGTGCAAATTGTAATATTTTCAACACACGAGTTACTTGCTACTTCTAGTTTAGCAGTTAAAACATTAATTTCACCTTTTAAAGAAGAAATGGTTTCATTACAAGTAGAAAGTTCACAAGAAAGTATTCCATTTCTTTTAACTTCTAGAGCAAGTGAATTTTGAGCACTAACAAATTTATCATGTTCTTCATATAAAAGGTCTTCTTGTTTCTCTAAGATTCTATCCTTTTCATTTAAGGCATCAATCAACTCATTAATCTTAGCTATCTTAGTTCTATCCAATCCCTTGAATAAACTAGAGTAATCAATTTCATCTTCACTAGATTCATCATCACTAGAAGAATCATAAGTATTAGCATTACGAGTGATTACCTTCTTTTCCCTTGCCATGAGGCAAGTGTGATGCTCGTTGGGGAAGAGAGCCGATTTGTTGAAGGCAGTGGCGGCGAGTCCTTCGTCGTCGGAGTCGGCCGAAGAGCAATCCGAATCCCACTCTTTTCCAAGGTGTGCTTCGCCTTTGGCCTTCTTGTAAACCTTCTTGTTCTCTCTCTTCCCATTTTTCCCTTGCTCCTGGTCACTATCATTTTCGGGACAGTTAGCAATAAAATGACCAAGCTTACCGCATTTGAAGCATGATCGCTTTCCCTTGGTCTTGACCTTGCTTGGCTGTCCCTTTCGACCTTTTAGCGTCGTCTTGAATCTCTTGATGATGAGAGCCATCTCTTCATCATTGAGCCCGGCCGCCTCAACTTGCGCCACCTTGCTAGGTAGCGACTCCTTGCTCCTTGTTGCCTTTAGAGCAATGGGTTGAGGCTCGTGGAGTGGACCGTTCAACGCGTCGTCGACGTATCTTGCCTCCTTGATCATCATCCGCCCGCTCACGAATTTTCCAAGTACTTCCTCGGGCGTCATCATCGTGTACCTAGGATTCTCACGAATATTGTTCACGAGATGGGGATCAAGAACGGTAAAGGACCTGAGCATTAGGCGGACGACGTCGTGGTCCGTCCAACGCGTGCTTCCGTAGCTCCTTTTTTTGTTGATAAGGGTCTTGAGCCGGTTGTAAGTTTGAGTTGGCTCTTCTCCCCTTATCATGGCGAATCGTCCAAGCTCGCCCTCCACCAACTCCATCTTGGTGAGCATGGTGATGTCGTTCCCCTCGTGAGAGATCTTGAGGGTGTCCCATATCTGCTTGGCATTGTCCAAGCCGCTCACCTTATTGTACTCTTCCCTGCACAAAGATGCTAAGAGAACAGTAGTAGCTTGTGCATTTCTATGAATTTGTTCATTTATAAGCATAGGACTATCCGAGCTATCAAATTTCATTCCATTCTCCACAATCTCCCATATGCTTGGATGGAGAGAGAATAAGTGACTACGCATTTTGTGACTCCAAAATCCGTAGTCCTCCCCATCGAAGTGTGGAGGTTTGCCAAGAGGAATGAAAAGCAAATGCGAATTCGAACTATGTTGAATACGAGAATAATCAAATGAAAAGTTCGAATTGACCGTCTTTTTGTAGTCGTTGTCATCATCCTTTTGGGAAGAAGTAGACTCATCACTATCGTCGTAGTAGATGATCTCCTTGATGCGCCTTGTCTTCTTCTTCTTCCCTTCCTTCCGTCTATGCCCCGAGCCGTAGTCGGTAGGCTTGTCGTCCTTCGGCTCGTTGACGAAGGATTCCTTCTCTTTGTCGTTGATCACGATTCCCTTCCCCTTAAGATCCATCTCTTCGGGCGGTAAGTCCCTTTGTGAAGAGAACGGCTCCGATACCAATTGAGAGCACCTAGAGGGGGGGTGAATAGGTGATCCTGTAAAAACTTAACTTATAGCCACAAAAACTTGTTAAGGGTTAGCACAATAATTGCCAAGTGGCTAAAGAGGAGATCTTGCACAATACGACTATCACAGAGAATTCAACACAGAGGAGACACAGTGATTTATCCCGTGGTTCGGCCAAGTACAAAACTTGCCTACTCCACGTTGTGGCGTCCCAACGGACGAGGGTTGCAATCAACCCCTCTCAAGCGGTCCAAAGACCCACTTGAATACCACGGTGTTATGCCTTGCTTATTTTTATCCCACTCGCGAGGAATCTCCACAAATTGGAGTCTCTCGCCCTTACACTTAAGATTCACAAAGAAACACGGAGTAAGGGAGGGAAGCAACACACACAAATCCACAGCGAAATGCGCACACACACGGCCAAGAATCGAGCTCAAAGACTATCTCACAGTTTCTCACAAGAACGGAGCTCGAATCACTTAGAATCACAAACGGATGCGCAAAAACTTAGTGTGGATGATCAAGAATGCTCAAACGTTGCTTGGGTGTCTCCTCCATGCGCCTAGGGGTCCCTTTTATAGCCCCAAGGCAGCTAGGAGCCGTTGAGAGCAAATCTGGAAGGCTGATCTTGCCTTCTGTCGTCGGGCGCACCGGACAGTCCGGTGCACACCGGACACTGTCCGGTGCCCGATTTCCTTCCTTAAACACCGCAGTCGACCGTTGCTGATCTGGGAGACGTTGGCGCACCGGACATGTCCGGTGCACACCGGACAGTCCGGTGCCCCCTTCCGACCGTTGGCTTGGCCACGTGTCGCGCACAGAATCCGCGGCCGACCGTTGGCCCTGGCCGACCGTTGGCTCACCGGACAGTCCGGTGCACACCGGACAGTCCGGTGAATTTTAGCCGTACGCCGTCGGCGAATTCCCGAGAGCGGCCTGTTCGGCCAAGGCAGCCTGGCGCACCGGACACTGTCCGGTGCACCACCGGACAGTCCGGTGCCCCAGACCGAAACAGCCCCTTGGCTGTATACAGCCACCTCTTTCTTTTTCTTTTTCTTCCTGTTTCCAATACTTAGACAAGTATATTAGTACACAAAACCAATGTACTAAGACTTAGAAACATACCTTTGCTCTTGATTTGCACTTTATTCATCCATTGCATAAATTCACATTTAAGCACTTGAGTTGGCACTCAATCACCAAAATACTTAGAAATGGCCCAAGGGCACATTTCCCTTTCAGTTTCTCCGCGACATGCCAACCCCGAGCGGACTGATGACGCCAGCACTCTCGCGAAGGACTTGCTGGGCGTTAACCTCGTACCTGAGATGACGGTGCATTCCGCCCCCGATGCGACTTCACCACCGTCCATCGATCAAGAGGTACCGTCCGTTTTCCACCATGTGCCTTTTAGATTCAGCTTCGATCCACCAAGCGACCCCGCTTCGGTGAGCGCTTTCATAAAGGCATATCCTAACCTTCCGAGGTGCCATATGTGGTCATCTTGGGACCGACTGATGGCCGTCTCAACCTACGGGCCCCCGGGTTCTGAGGAAGAGGACGGTCCCGACTCCGGTTGGGATTTCTCCGGGCTCCGTGATCCCAGTGCCATGCGAGACTTCATGACCGCATGTGATTACTACCTCTCCGGTTGCTCTGATGATGGCCACAGCCTTGACGACGAAGGTTGTGGCCCAAGTCGCGAATGTTTCCACGTCGATCTGGGGGGTCGCGACTGAAAGGGAATTAGGCTTACACCTTTTCCTAAATTGATTTTGGTGGTTGAATTGTCCAACACAAATAATTGGACTAACTAGTTTTGCTCTAGATTATGAGTTCTACAGGTGCCAAAGGTTCACAACAAACCAATAAAAAGACCAAAGATGGGTTCAAATAAAGAGAGCTAAAGACATCCCAAAGGCACCCTGGTCTGGCGCACCGGACTATCCGGCGTGCCACCGGACAGTGTCCGGTGCACCAGGGAACTTGATGCTGAACTCGCTACCTTCGGGTAAATGGGAGGCCGCTCCGCTATAATTCACCGGACTGTCCGGTGAAGCACTGGACAGTGTCCGGTGTCACACCGGACTGTCCGGTGTGCCAGCGGAGCAATGGCTACCTCGCGCCAACGGTCGACTGCAACCGCATTAAATGCGCTACAGTGCGCGACAGAGTCAGAGCACGCGCAGAAGGGGCACCGGACAGTCTACAGGACCTGCCCGGTGCACCACCGGACAGCCTAGAGGCCCCACCAGTCAGAGCTCCAACAGTTAGAACCCAACGGCCTGCTGACGTGGCTGGCGCACCGGACAGTGTCCGGTGCGCCATGCGACAGACAGCCTCCCAACGGCCACTTTTGGTGGATGGGGCTATAAATACCCCAACCACCCCACCATTCATTGCATCCAAGTTTTCAACTTCCTACACCTTACAAGAGCTATAGCATTCAATACAAGACACACCAAATAGATCAAATCCTTTCCCAAGTCCAAAGACAACTCCAATCAATAGTGACTAGTGAGAGAGTGATATTCGTGTTCATTTGAGCTCTTGCGCTTGGATTGCTTCTTCTTTCTCATTCTTCTTGTGATCAACTCAATTGTAACCGAGGCAAGAGACACCAATTGTGTGGTGGTCCTTGCGGGGACTTTGTGGCCTGTTTGATTGAGAAGAGAAGCTCACTCGATCTAAGTGACCGTTTGAGAGAGGGAAAGGGTTGAAAGAGACCCGGTCTTAGTGACCACCTCAACGGGGAATAGGTTTGCAAGAACCGAACCTCGGTAAAACAAATCCTTGTGTCTCACTCTTTATTTGCTTGCAATTTGTTTTCACCCTCTCTCTCGGACTTGATTATATTTCTAACGCTAACCCGGCTTGTAGTTGTGCTTAAGTTTACAAATTTCAGATTCGCCCTATTCACCCCCCCTCTAGGCGACTTTCAATTGGTATCAGAGCCCGGTGCTTCATTAGAGCTTAACCGCTCGAAGTAATGTCGGGAGATCACGCCAAGAAGATGGTGATCGGCGGTGAGAAGTCCGCTACAAGCCACGGGAAGGCTCCATCAAGGGAGTCCGCCAACAACAAGAAGGATGGATCCCCTTCACGCATTCGATCACATAAGAGTGGCAAGAAGAAGAAGAAAATGAAGAAAGTGGTCTACTACGAGACCGACTCTTCCTCGCCCTCTACATCCGGATCCGACGCCGCGTCCGTCACTTCTAAGCGCCAAGAGCGCAAGAAGTATAGTAAGATCCCCCTACGCTATCCTCACATTAATAAGCATACTCCATTACTTTCCATCCCATTAGGCAAACCACCAATGTTTGACGGTGAGGATTATTCTAGGTGGAGTGATATGATGAGATATCACCTAACCTCACTCCACAAAAGTATATGGGATGTTGTTGAGTTTGGTGTACAGGTACCATCCATAGGGGATGAAGATTATGATGAGGACGAGGTGTCCCAAATCGTGCACTTCAACTCCCAAGCCACCACTATACTCCTCACCTCTCTAAGTCGAGAGGAGTATAACAAGGTGCAAGGATTGAAGAGCGCCAAGGAGATTTGGGACGTGCTAAAGACCGCGCACGAAGGAGACGAGGTGACCAAGATCACCAAGCGGGAGACGACCGAGGGGGAGCTCGGTCGCTTCCGGCTTCGCCAAGGGGAGGAGCCACAAGATATGTACAACCGGCTCAAGACCTTGGTGAACCAAGTGCGCAACCTCGGGAGTAAAAAATGGGATGACCATGAAATGGTCAAGGTTATTCTTAGATCACTCGTCTTTCTTAACCCTACGCAAGTTCAATTAATACGTGGTGATCCTAGATATACACTAATGTCTTCCGAGAAAGTGATAGGAAAATTTGTGAGCTTTGAGTTGATGATCAAAGGCTCAAAGAATATCATCGAGCAAGATGGCCCCTCCACGCCCGAAGCACAACCGGTCGCATTCAAGGCAACAGAGGAGAAGAAGGAAGAATGTACATCAAGTAGACTCCCCATCGACGCATCCAAGCTCGACAACAAGGAAATGGCGCTCATCATCAAGAGCTTCCGCCAAATCCTCAAGCAAAGGAGGGGGAAGGACTACAAATCCCGCTCCAAGAAAGTGTGCTACAAGTGTGATAAGCCCGGTCATTTTATTGCAAAATGTCCATTATCAAGTGATAGTGACAGGGGCGATGACAAGAAGGGAAAGAGGAGAGAAAAGAAGAGGTACCACAAGAAGAGGGGCGGCGATGCCCATGTGTGCCGCGAATGGGACTCCGACGAGAGCTCCACCGACTCCTCCTCCGACGAGGACGCTGCCAACATCGCCGTCACCAAAGGGCTCCTCTTCACCAACGTCTGCCACAAGTGCCTCATGGCAAAGGACGACAAAAGGAAGAAGGTAAAATCAAGATCCTCCACTAAATATGCATCCTCTAGTGATGAAGATAATTCTAGTGAAAATGAGGAGGATAACTTGCGCACACTTTTTGCCAACCTTAACATGCAACAAAAGGAAAACTTAAATGAATTAATTAGTGCTATTCATGAGAAGGATGAACTCTTGGACTCTCAAGAGGACTTCCTAATCAAAGAAAATAAGAAGCATGTTAAGGTTAAGAATGCTTATGCTCTAGAAGTAGAAAAATGCGAAAAATTATCTAGTGAGCTAAGCACTTGTCATGATATTATTACCAACCTTAGAAATGAAAATGCTAAATTAATTGCTAAGGTTGATTATAATGTTAGTGATGATTCAATTGCCAATCTTAGAAATGATCATGCTAATTGTATTGCTAAGATTGAAAAATTGAATGTCTCTCTTGCCAGCCTTAGAAATGAAAATGAAAATTTGATTGCTAAGGCTAAAGACTTAGATGTTTGCAATGTTACCATTTCCAATCTTAGAAGTGAAAATGACATTTTACATGCTAAGATTGTTGAACTAAAATCTTGCAAACCCTCTACATCTACCGTTGAGCATGTTTCCATTTGCACTAGATGTAGAGACATTAATGTTGATGCTATTCATGATCACATAGCTTTAATTAAGAAACAAAATGATCACATAGCTCAACTTAATGCCAAAATTAATGAGCATGACTTAGAAAATGAAAAATTTAAATTTGCTAGAAGCATGCTCTATAGTGGGAGACGCCCTGGCATTAAGGATGGCATTGGCTTCCAAAAGGGAGACAATGTCAAACTTAATGCCCCTCCTAAGAGATTGTCTAACTTTGTTAAGGGCAAGGCTCCCATGCCTCAGGATAACGAGGGTTACATTTTGTACCCTGCCGGTTATCTCGAGCACAAAATTAGGAGAATTCACTTTAGGAAGTCTCACTCTAGCCCTAATCATGCATTTATGTACAAGGGTGAGACATCTAGCTCTAGGCAATCAACTCGTGCTAAATTGCCTAAAAAGAAAACTCCTATTGCATCAAATGATTCTAACATTTCATTTAAAACTTTTGATGCATCTTATGTTTTCACTAACAAATCCGGCAAAGTAGTTGCCAAGTATGTTGGGGGCAAGCACAAGGGGTCAAAGACTTGTGTTTAGGTACCCAAAGTTCTTGTATCTAATGTCAAAGGACCCAAAACCGTTTGGGTACCTAAAATGAAGAACTAAATTTGTTTTGTAGGTTTATGCATCCGGGGGCTCAAGTTGGATCATCGACAGTGGGTGCACAAACCACATGACAGGGGAGAAGAAGATGTTCTCCTCCTACGAGAAAAACAAGATCCCCAACGAGCTATCACATTCGAGGATGGAAATCAAGGTTTGGTCAAAGGATTGGGTAAAATTGCTATATCACCTGACCATTCCATTTCAAATGTTTTTCTTGTAGATTCTTTAGATTATAACTTGCTTTCAGTTTCGCAATTATGTAAAATGGGTTACAACTGTCTTTTTATGGATATATGTGTTACTGTCTTTAGAAGAAGTGATGATTTAGTAGAATTTAAGGGAGTGTTAGAGGGTCAACTATACTTAGTAGATTTTGATAGAGCTGAACTCGACACTTGCTTAATTGCTAAAACTAACATGGGCTGGCTCTGGCATCGCCGACTAGCACATGTTGGAATGAAGAATCTTCACAAGCTTCTAAAGGGAGAACACATTTTGGGACTAACAAATGTTCATTTTGAGAAAGACAGGGTTTGTAGCGCATGTCAGGCAGGGAAGCAAGTTGGTGTTCATCATCCACACAAGAACATCATGACGACTGACAGGCCACTCGAGCTCCTACACATGGATCTATTCGGCCCGATAGCTTACATAAGCATCAGCGGGAGTAAGTACTGTCTAGTTATTGTGGATGACTATTCTCGCTTCACTTGGGTGTTCTTTTTGCAGGAAAAATCTCATACCCAAGAGACCCTAAAGGGTTTCTTGAGACGGGCTCAAAATGAGTTCGGCTTAAGGATCAAGAAAATTAGAAGCGACAACGGGACAGAGTTCAAGAACTCACAAATCGAAGGCTTCCTTGAGGAGGAGGGCATCAAGCATGAGTTCTCTTCTCCCTACACTCCACAACAAAATGGTGTAGTGGAGAGGAAGAATCGAACTCTATTGGACATGGCAAGGACCATGCTTGATGAGTACAAGACTTCAGATCGATTTTGGGCCGAGACGGTCAACACCGCCTGCTACGCCATCAACCGGTTGTATCTACACCAAATCATCAAGAAGACATCATACAAACTCCTAACCGGTAAAAAGCCCAATGTTTCATATTTTAGAGTCTTTGGTAGCAAATGCTTTATTCTTGTTAAAAGAGGTAGAAAATCCAAATTTGCTCCTAAGGCTGTAGAAGGCTTTTTACTAGGATATGATTCAAACACAAGGGCATATAGAGTCTTTAACAAGTCCATTGGACTGGTTGAAGTTTCTTGTGACATTGTGTTTGATGAGACTAACGGCTCTCAAGTAGAGCAAGTTGATCTTGATGAGCTAGATGATGAAGAGGCTCCGTGCGTCGCACTAAGGAACATGTCCATTGGGGATGTGTGTCCTAAGGAATCCGAAGAGCCTCCAAATGCACAAGATCAACCATCTTCCTCCATGCAAGCATCTCCACCAACTCAAGATGAGAATGAGGCTCAAGATGATGAAGGAGAAGATCAAGATAATGAGCCGCCTCAAGAGGAGAGCAATGATCAAGGGGGAGATGCCCATGATCAAGATAAGGAGGATGAACAAGTTCCAAAACCGCCACACCCAAGAGTCCACCAAGCAATCCAACGAGATCACCCCGTGAACACCATCCTCGGCGACATTCAAAAGGGGTAACTACTCGATCTCGTGTTGCTCATTTTTGTGAACATTACTCTTTTGTTTCCTCTATTGAGCCACACAAGGTAGAGGAAGCACTTCAAGATTCGGATTGGGTGGTGGCAATGCAAGAGGAGCTCAACAACTTCACTAGGAATGAGGTATGGCATTTAGTTCCACGTCCTAACCAAAATGTTGTAGGAACCAAGTGGGTTTTCCGCAACAAGCAAGATGAGCATGGTGTGGTGACAAGGAACAAAGTCCGACTTGTGGCCAAGGGATATTCACAAGTCGAAGGTTTGGATTTCGGTGAAACCTATGAACCCGTAGCTAGGCTTGAGTCAATTCGCATTTTACTTGCCTATGCTACTTACCATGGCTTTAAGCTTTACCAAATGGACGTGAAAAGTGCCTTCCTCAATGGACCATTCAAGGAGGAGGTCTATGTTGAGCAACCTCCCGGCTTTGAAGATAGTGAGTACCCTAATCACGTATATAAACTCTCTAAGGTGCTTTATTGGCTCAAGCAAGCCCCAAGAGCATGGTATGAATGCCTAAGAGACTTTCTTATCACTAATGGCTTCAAAGTCGGAAAGGCCGATCCTACACTCTTTACTAAAACACTTGAAAATGATTTGTTTGTATGACAAATTTATGTTGATGATATCATATTTAGGTATACTAACGAATCTACTTGTGAAGAGTTTAGTAGGATCATGAAACAAAATTCGAGATGCCAATGATGGGGGAGTTGAAGTACTTCTTGGGATTTCAAGTGAAGCAACTCCAAGAGGGCACCTTCATTACCCAAACGAAGTATATTCAAGACATTCTAAACAAGTTTGGGATAAAGGATGCCAAGCCCATCAAGACACCCATGGGAACCAATGGGCATCTCGACCTCGACACGGGAGGTAAATCCGTAGATCAAAAGGTATATCGGTCGATGATAGGTTCTTTACTCTATTTATGTGCTTCACGACCGGATATAATGCTTTACGTATGCATGTGTGCAAGATTCCAAGCCGACCGTAAGGAAGCTCACCTTACGGCCGTAAAACGAATCTTGAGATATTTAGTTTATACTCCTAAGTTTGGGCTTTGCTATCCTCGGGGATCCACATTCAATTTAATTGGTTATTCGGATGCCGATTGGGCGGGGTGTAAAATTAATAGAAAGAGCACATCGGGGACTTGCCAGTTCTTGGGAAGGTCTCTGGTGTCTTGGGTTTCAAAGAAGCAAAATTATGTAGCTCTTTCTACCGCCGAAGCTGAGTACATTGTCGTAGGCCATTGTTGCGCGCAATTGCTTTGGATGAGGCAAACCCTTAGGGACTATGGTTACAAATTAACCAAAGTACCTCTTCTATGTGATAATGAGAGTGCAATCCGCATGGCGGATAATCCCGTTGAGCATAGCCGCACTAAACACATAGCCATTTGGTATCATTTTCTTAGGGATCACCAACAAAAGGGGGATATCGAGATTGCATATATTAACACCAAAGAACAATTAGCCGATATCTTTACCAAGCCACTAGATGAACAAACATTTAACAAACTTAGGCATGAGCTAAATATTCTTGATTCTTGGAATTTCTTTTGATGTTTTGCACACATCGCTCATTAATATACCTTTGATCATGTCTCTTTTATATGCTATGACTAATGTGTTTTCAAGTGTATTTTAAACCAAGTCATAGATTGAAAGGGAATTGGAGTCTTCGGCGAAGACAAAGGCTTCCACTCCACTCCATCAATTAAATCACCCTTCGCCGTCGCTCCGAGCAACTCTCCAACTTTGGTATAATCCTCACTCATATTTTGTTCGCCAAAGGGGGAGAAATTAGTTAAAAGGGCTTATATTTCACTCAAGTATCCATTTTTGGCGATTCATGCCAAAGGGGGAGAAAGTATTAGCCCAAAGCAAAAGGACCGCAACCGCACCACCACCAATTTTCTAAAAATTTGAGTTAAGAAAAGGTTTTTTAAATGGTGATTTCCCATGATGTGTTTCCAATTAGTATCTTATTTTTGATAGAATTTCAAATTGGAACACCCTCTTCAAAACTAATATCTAAAACCCTCTTGAACACTAAGAGGAGGATCTTATTGAGGGAGAGTTTTGTTTAGTCAAAGAAAGAGCATTTGAAACAGGGGGAGAAAATTTCAAATCTTGAAAATGCTTCTCAAAATCTTACTCATTTATCCTTTGACCATTTGCAGAAGGTCTTTGAAAAGAATTTACAAAAGAATTTGCAAAAACAAAACATGTGGTACAAGCGTGGTCCAAAATGTTAAAAATAAAGAAACAATCCATGCATATCTTAAGAGAATATTTATTGGTTCAATTCTAAGTAACCTTTGCACTTACATTTTGCAAACTAGTTCAATTATGCACTTCTATACTTGCTTTGGTTTGTGTTGGCATCAATCACCAAAAAGGGGGAGATTGAAAGGGAATTAGGCTTACACCTTTTCCTAAATTGATTTTGGTGGTTGAATTGCCCAACACAAATAATTGGACTAACTAGTTTTGCTCTAGATTATGAGTTCTACAGGTGCCAAAGGTTCACAACAAACCAATAAAAAGACCAAAGATGGGTTTAAATAAAGAGAGCTAAAGACATCCCAAAGGCACCCTGGTCTGGCGCACCGGACTGTCCGGTGTGCCACCGGACAGTGTCCGGTGTGCCAGGGAACTTGACGCTAAACTCGCTACCTTCGGGAAAATGGGAGGTCGCTCCGCTATAATTCACCGGACTGTCCGGTGAAGCACCGGACAGTGTCCGGTGTCACACCGGACTGTCCGGTGTGCCAGCGGAGCAACGACTACCTCACGCCAACGGTCGACTGCAACCGCATTAAATACGCTACAGTGTGCGCCAGAGTCAGAGCACGCGCAGAAGGGGCACCGGACTGTCTACAGGACCTGTCTGGTGCACCACCGGACAGCCTAGAGGCCCCACCAGTCAGAGCTCCAACGGTTAGAACCCAACGGCCTGCTGACGTGGCTGGCGCACCGGACAGTGTCCGATGGCACACCGGACTGTCCGGTGCGCCGTGCGACAGACAGCCTCCCAACGGCCACTTTTGGTGGATGGGGCTATAAATACCCCCAACAACCCCACCATTCATTGCATCCAAGTTTTCAACTTCCTACACCTTACAAGAGCTATAGCATTCAATACAAGACACACCAAAGAGATCAAATCCTCTCCCAAGTCCAAAGACAACTCCAATCAATAGTGACTAGTGAGAGAGTGATATTCGTGTTCATTTGAGCTCTTGCGCTTGGATTGCTTCTTTTTCTTTCTCATTCTTCTTGTGATCAACTCAATTGTAACCGAGGCAAGAGACACCAATTGTGTGGTGGTCCTTGCGGGGACTTTGTGTCCCGTTTGATTGAGAAGAGAAGCTCACTCGGTCTAAGTGACCGTTTGAGAGAGGGAAAGGGTTCAAAGAGACCCGGTCTTAGTGACCACCTCAACGGGGAGTAGGTTTGCAAGAACCGAACCTCGGTAAAACAAATCTTTGTGTCTCACTCTTTATTTGCTTGCAATTTTTTTCACCCTCTCTCTCAGACTTGATTATATTTCTAACGCTAACCCGGCTTGTAGTTGTGCTTAAGTTTACAAATTTCAGATTCGCCCTATTCACCCCCCTCTAGGCGACTTTCAGCGACGAATGCAACCACCTCGGTATGCCGGAGGATGACGATCCCCCTGGACCTGCGTCTCGCGTTGACATCCCGCGGGAGCTAGCTGTGGTCCCAGTCCCTGCGGGGGGTCAGGACACACAGCTCGAGCAAATCCGCGAGATGCAGGCCAAGCTCGACGAGGAAGCAGGGCAACTTGTGCAGCTCCGGCAAAACATCGTGTAAGTGCAATCAACTCTAATTGAGGGTTTTGGTGATTAAATGACAAAACAAACAGAGATTCTAACAAGTTGCTCCTAGCATGTACACAGTAATTCTACAGACAGGAGAAGCACAGATCTTACGAGCATAAAAATAGAAAGCACAGCGGATTTAAAATTCTACATCAAATGGCGTGCTCCAAGTGCTTGGAAACAACGGCAGTGCTCATTTTTATAATTCTTGAGTTATAGGAATCGTCGTGCAATTAAGAGGGATCCGAAATGGTTAAGTAAGTTATGCAATGAGCTAAGTTCAAAATCCTTTGAAATCATCTTCGAGAACATTTTTCCAGATCATGAATGACCTTGAGAAAAACCAATTTTACTTCCCACAAAAACTCCACCTTTGTTCTCTTCAAAATATTCAAAACTTGGTTTTCAACCCTGGAAACCGGTTCAACCGGTTTTGGGACTGTTCCTCTGCCATCCTTGCTCTGACCTGTCTGACAGTCAGAGCTGTCAGAAAAATCGTTGCAGATCTTTTGGGAAAACCGGTTCAACCGGATTTTTTCCCGGCTCAACCAGTTTTGGATTTGGTCGAGTCTCTGGCTGAGTAGGTTAGTGAACCTGGATCTTCCTGGTGGAAACTGGTTCAGCCGGTCTGAAAACTGGTTCAACCGGTTTTTACCCCTTTTCTCCCAACGGCTGCCAGCTTTTGGGGGATCCTTTATATACCCCCCACACACTCTCTCTTATGAACTTCTGCCTCTCCCACGAAATCTTGGCTGACCAAACTCTCAACAAGTGCATTCATTTCACCTCTCACACCCGCAATCGCATCTCCTTCAATCATTTGAAGGATCCTTGGTGTGAGGTGAACTCGATCTAACACGCTGTTAATTTCATCTCGTTTATCCTATTCTCTTTGTTCTTGAGCTCGTTGCAAACTTAACCTTGTGCGGATTTGTTACACTTGGAACCTCATGTTCCTTGACGGTTAGAGGTTGCTTGGGAGTCTCCAAATTTGTGGACAACCCCAAGAAGTTTGTATCACCTGCTCTTTGAGCTTATTTGAGAAGAGATTGCCTTGACCTTTGTGGTCGGCTTGTGGAGGATTAGGGTTGGAAAAGACCCGGCCCTTTGTGGGCTCCTCAACGAGGAGCAGGACACCTTTGTGGTGGTTGCCGAACCTCGGGTTATATTGCGTGTTCCTGTGTGTTCTTGTTAAGCGCTTTAAATTTGTTGGTTGGTTCATATTATCTATTCGAGTAGATTTTGTGTAGGGCAAGTCTTTAGCAAAATTCTTCACCACTTCATATTTGTTTAACAGATTATCTAATCTAAGTTGAGCAGGTTCAAACTTGTTCAGTTGTAAACAAAATCAACTGAACCGGTTTGCACCAGTGCAACTTTTATTTAACCCATTTCGAAGTTTTTAAGTGAAAAATTTCAGGTGTAGCCTATTCACCCCCCTCTAGGCTACTTTCAATTGGTATCAAAGCCTCGTACCTCGTTTTACGCTTAACCGCGTGAGGAAACAATCATGTCTACTCAACGGGAACATGTGGATCCTCTCCTCGAGGAAATCCCCATCACATCTTCCGGTGAGGAAGTGGACCCCAAGGTCCTCGACCTCGCCATGAAGATTGCCGAGAAGATGTTCCTCAAAATGAAAGAGGAAGATGCTAAGAAAAAGGCCAAAGAAGAAGAATCAAGAAGAAAGGCCGAAGAAGATAAAGGTAAGGGAAAATTTGATTACAATGACGATCTAGTGGATCTTTTGGTGTCGAAGGTGTTGAGCAAGGTAAGTCTCAACACCGAAGGATCATCTACCAAAAGCAAAGGTAACGAATTTAGTAAAGTTCAATTCGATTACTCTAGAAATTTTATTCCCAACTTCTCTTCCGCCCCACTTGGAAAGTTACCAACTCTTAGTGAGTTGAACTATGACGAGTGGGCCGACAAGATGAAGTCGCATTTAATCGGTGTGCATCCTAGTCTTTGGGAGATTGTTAATGTAGGTATGTATAAGCCCGCCCAAGGAGAAGAGATGACTCCGGAAATGATGCAAGAGGTTCATCACAATGCTCAAGCAGTGAGCATAATTAAAGGAAGTCTTTGTCCGGAAGAATACCGGAAAGTTCAAGGAAGAGAAGATGCTCGTGACATTTGGAATATTCTTAAAATGTCACATGAAGGAGATCCCAAAGCTAAGAGACATAGAGTTGAAGCTTTGGAGAGTGAGCTTGCTAGATATGATTGGACCAAGGGTGAGTCGCTTCAATCACTCTTTGATCGGTTGATGGTATTAGTAAACAAAATAAGAGTGCTTGGAAGTGAAGATTGGAGTGACTCCAAGGTCACAAGACTATTCTTGAGAGCATGCAAAGAAAAGGATAAGAGTCTAGCAAGGATGATAAGGGATCGTGATGACTATGAGTATATGACGCCTCATCAATTATTTGCAAAGATTCAACAACACGAGTCCGAAGAAGCCCCCATCAAGACAAGAGACTCTCATGCCTTGATCACTAATGAACAAGACACCCCCAAGAAGAACAAAGACCACAATGCAAAGAAAGTGGTCGAGACATCAAGTGATGAAGATAGCTCAAGTGATGAAGACACAACTATGTTCATCAAAACATTCAAGAAATTTGTAAGGAAAAATGACAAGTTTCAAAGGAAAGGAAAGAAGAGGGCATGCTATGAATGTGGCCAAACCGGTCATTTCATAGCGGATTGTCCTAACAAGAAGGAACAAGAAGCCAAGAAGGAATACAAGAAGGACAAGTTCAAAAAGGGAGGCAAGACCAAGGGATATTTCAAGAAGAAGAAATATGGTCAAGCCCATATTGGTGAAGAATGGAACTCCGATGAAGAGAGCTCTAGCTCCGAGGAAGAGGAAGTGGTGGCAAACGTTGCCATCCAATCTACTTCAAGCTCGCAACTCTTCACCAACCTACAAGATGACTCCTACACTCCAACTTGCCTCATGGCAAAAGGAGATAAGGTAACCTTATTTAGTAATGATTTTCCAAATGATGATGATGATGAACAAATTGCCATGAAAAATAAAATGATTAAAGAATTTGGCTTGAATGGATACAATGTTATCACCAAATTAATGGAGAAGCTAGATAAAAGAAAAGCAACTCTTGATGCTCAAGAAGACTTGCTTATCCTTGAAAAGGAAAGAAACCTAGAGCTTCAAGAATTGCTACTCAATAAAGATGAAATGCTAGATGTCTTGACTAAGGAAGTATCTTTAGTCAAGATAACTATAGAGGATAAAGAAAAAGAAGTAATCAATATGAAAACCTCTATAGCTAATCTTGCAAATGAAAAGGATGCACTTGAATCAAGCATATTAAGCTTGAATGTTCAAAATCAAGAACTTCAAGTGCAACTTGAAAACTGCAAGAACATCAATGCCTCATCTTTAGTGATTGAATCTAAGTCTAGCTCCTCAAATAATACCTTTTGCAAACATTGTGCCAAATATCATGCTTCTTGTTGTCTAACTAACCATGCAAGGAAGAAAAGCCCACAGGTGAAGGTCAGAGAAGTATTGAAAAGATGCTCTAGCAATGATGGGTTAAAGAAAGTTGAACCCAAGTACAAGTCCCTAAAGCTCAACAATGGAAGAAGGGGACTTGGGTTCAACTCATCCAAGGAAAACCCTAGCACAATGCATAAGGGGTGGAGATCCCCCAAGTTCATAGAGGGAACCACCCTATATGATGCCTTGGGGAGGATTCACTCCTCAAATGACAAGTCAACTCAAGTAAAGGTAAACTTGAGTTCCACAAAGAGTAAGATGAAGGAAGTGGGATCCTCAAGTGGAGAAAAATTTAATGCTCCCATTTTTCACTCTTATCTTTGTGATTATATGTTGACTTGGGATTTAGGGAAATTGGTTGTCAAATATGTGGGTGCCTACACTAAAAGAAAAGTCATGAAAAGAAGTGTGTGGGTACCCAAGGCTATAACTAACACTGTAGGACCCAATTCAATTTGGTTACCTAAAAGCATAGCCTAAATTTGTTTTGCAGGTCTACTCCTCTGGTGGGTCAAGTTGGGTACTTGACAGTTGATGTACAAATCACATGACCGGGGAGGAAGACATGTTTCATTCCTTGCAACTAACTCAAGAAGCACAAGAAATTGTGTTTGGAGATAGTGGCAAGAGTAAGGTGATTGGTATTGGTAAAATTCCTATCTCTGACCAACAATCACTTTCAAATGTTTTATTGGTAGATTCTTTAAGCTACAATTTGATGTCTGTTTCACAACTTTGTGGAATGGGTTATAATTGCTTATTTTCTGATGTGGATGTGAAGATCCTTAGAAGGGAGGATGTAACACCCCACTGGTCACACACAAAGGATATTACCAAAACTCCTCCCACCAAACTTACTCAACACAAGAGATGTAATAAAGAGAGAAAATATTGCAAAATCCGGCAGCACCTTCTTTGAAACTAGCATAACATGGAGGGGAAACATGTAATTCATACAGGATATAAAGACAGATAATTCACGTAGTAGAATCTAAATGCAAAGGTGGTAAGACACATTCATGACCCAACAGAAGCAAAATAAATGAGATAAGGAACTCAGCCCACCCCAAAACAAACACTCAACCAAGAACAAAGTAATTCACTAGACTTGACCCTCTCTGATTAACAACATTATTAAGTGGTGGTTCCTTTATTAAAGGTGTAGTGGCCGGGCTGCTACATCCCTCTTTTCCCAAAAGCAGAAAATTAGGTGCCTGCATCAAACAATGCAAGATGTGAGATGACTCATCTCAGCAAGTAAACATAGCAACAATAAATTGGACATTGTAAATCAACTGTACTTAAACAACCACGTGGTTCAAAACTTCCTTTTTGAACATTAAATTGCAGCAAGTAAACAAGTAACTAAATACTTAATGCCAAGAAGAATCGCCATGCACAAGTCCAGATTATCCACACCCACATAATAGATTCCACACCTCTCTCATGAATGCATATGGCTACAGATGCAATAATGACTTCTGCCTCCATATCTCTAAGGATATGAAGCTGCATCATACCCCTTCTCGGGCAACATATGATGCTCAATGTACCGGTACGGTCGGACCATAAGATCGCGACAAAACTTCAATGCAATGGATGATGAGTGCATTATGCATGACAACATCATGAGTTCTTCCCAAATAAAATGTGCTAGACATATACTTCCACCCATTCCACATAATAACCACTTGAGTAACATAATCAAACCTCAAACTCAACATATGAAATCCATGAAACATGAACATTTTCAAATGATGGTACTCAAAAAAAATATGAATATGAACACAATAGCACAACATAATCAAGTATAAGACTCCTCATCTGACAGACGGAATAACCATCACAGTTTTACTTGCCTTCACCGGAAGTTTGGGCAAATCCCTAAGAATGATCCGGAAGTCCACCACCTGTTTTTGACACCCAACTTAGTGCACCAAATTCACATAAAAAGCCTCAAAACAACGCCGCACCTACGCGCAATCTCAAACCCCGCCGCGGGTAACAATTCTCCCCACACCAACCAAACTGCAGCGGCGCTGCTTAACAATTCCATAACTTTAAAATTAAGACAGCAGTGGTGTCAAACAAAAACTCCAGAGACAACTACATAAAATTCCCCACAAGTTTTGTATACAATTTATGGTTAAATTCTAAAATCTAATTACCCCTAAACGGTCCACAAAATAAACCCTGCAATCTGTTTTTTCCTGTTTTGGGCAGCGACATACTCGGATTCAAACAGCGATAACTTTTAAAATATAATTCCGAATCAAGCGCATAAGTACTTGTTGGAAAGATAAGAAAGAGCCCTTCATGATTCTTATACTGATTAACACTAATTACTCCCGAAAAATCCCCAGAAACTGCTAATACTGCTGCTGTTCATCCCCCTAAAAATCTGTTTTTTTGGACAGCCACATACCCGGATTCAAACGGTGATAACTTTCAATTTATAACTCCAAATTGAGCGCATAAATACTCGTTGGAAAGGTAAGACAAAGTTCTACATGATCTTCAAACTGATTTCCATTAATTTCTCACGAAAAAAACCAGAAACTGCTAGAACTACTGCTGTTCATCCACCACCTAAAATTCTGGGCAGCCCCCTCTACCCAATCGCATACGCAACATCTAATCACTTGGATTGCAGCACAAATGAACAAGAGATGAACACAAAAATCACCTTGGATTCTCCCCCTTTCCTTCCTCCCTTCTTCCCTCCACCAAAACAATTGAAGATTCACACCACGCGACGACGATCCGAGCGGCAAGGAATGGCACCTTGGGAGGAGGAGATGGGGGGGGCTAGGATTTGGTGGTGTGGCTGCAAGGATTGAGAGAGGAGGAGATGGAAGGGGGGGGGGGGGGCGGTGGCCAAAGGGTGGGGAAGTGGGGGGGGGCGGCTGCACAAAGGGGGAGGGGGTTAGGAGGGAGGACGGCTAGGGTTTGGGAGGGTTAGTGGGCCGAATCACCAATCACGGCCTAACTAGCCCACGCGACAGCTCCCGACCCCATCGCAAGCGCCAAACCAAAGAAATTCTACTGCCCTAGTTGTGAATGTTTTCCACAAATTCCAAATCCCCAAAATGCAACAACCGAATGAGGAAAAAAACAAAAAGAACAACCCCCAACTTCTCTTCTTTGCAAACCGGGTATCACACTCTTCCCCTTAAAAAAGAATTCGACCTCGAATTCTGACGCTTCTATCGGAACGACAAAAGAAAAGATTAATGAATCAACAACACTTACCCACAACGAAAAGTTCCGGGTACTTCTGCCGCATCAGCTCCTCAAGTTCCCACGTAGCCTCACGCTCAGACTGATTAGTCCATAAGACCTTGACATACTTAATTGATCTCTTCCTCAATACATGCTCCGAGAATTCCAATATACGCACCGGACGACACTCCAAAGTCAGATCCTGCTGCACCTGTTGGGTCTATGCTTCGTCGCCGAAGGTCTTCAAGGGAGAAGCTCAAAAGATACAAAGATTGACACAGCGCCGAAGCTGTGAAGCAGGAAAGCTTCGGCATGTTCGCAGAAAAGGGAACCGACTTAAAGATGAAAAGGCCATTTAGACCTCGATAGAGTGCTATAGAATTATCACCAAATGTAAAGGGCATGTATGTAATTTTGTATGGGTCGTACCCCGTGCCTATAAATAGGTGAACAGTACCCCCGTACTGTTCACGTGGACTTGACATTTGCTTTTGCGTCACACTTGTATTTTCATCTCCTTCCAAGCCGAAGGTACATTTATAATTCGATATTGTTTCTATTTCTCTATGATGATATAATAAAGTTAAATGGATAATGTTATATGATTATTCATGCTATCTTTTATGTTTCATATGCTTCGTCTTTCATTAATGTATACTGTGATGATGAAGGTTCGTCCTTCATGACCTTCGTCCGAAGATCGTTATATCCTAAGGGAAATAATGCTTCAAAGGACGAAGGACTTTATCGTTTAACATTCTCTGTGTTGCCTTGTTCTTAACTCATAGCATTTGAGAACAAGTCCCCAACATTGGCGCCCACCTCCGGTGAACTCACTTCCACTTTTTGAGCTGATGGCTTCGTTCAACGACCAAGCTGGAGCTGCTTCGGACCCGAAGCTGGTGCTCCCGATCACAGGTGGCTCGTCCTCAGAGCCAGCTAACAAGAAACAGAAGAAGGAAGCACAGAGAAGGGTACAACATGTTGGGGTGCAAGGACCCTTCATCAAGTCAAGATGGTCTCACATTCCTATTACCTTCTCCCAAGAGGACCTTCAGCTCAAAGATTACCCACACAACGATGCCATGGTTATCTCTTGTGTTATCAAAGGATTTCTGGTCCACAATGTCTTGGTTGACACAGGCAGTGCAGCTGACATCATATTTGCTAAGGCCTTCAGACAAATGCAAGAGCCAGAAGATAAGATTCATGATGCTACACATCCTCTCTGTGGCTTCGGAGGAAGACAGATTGTAGCATTGGGCAAGATCACCATGTCAGTGACCTTCGGGTTCATCAACAACACTAGAACTGAGCAAGTTGTGTTTGACATTGTTGACATGGAATACCCTTACAATGCAATTATTGGTCGTGGCACCCTCAATGCTTTCGAAGCAATTCTTCATCCTGCCTATCTTTGCATGAAGATACCTTCGGATCAGGGACCCATCGCTATCCATGGAAGTCAGGAAGCTGCAAGAAAGGCCGAAGGTAATTGGACTGACTCAAAAGCAATCCATAACATAGATGGAGCTGAAGCTTGTGAACAGTACAAATTCAGAAGGGAGAAAGCAGCTTCAGCAGACCAGCCGAAGCCTATGCTCTTATGTGAGGACATAGCAGAGCAGAAGGTGTTGTTAGGCTCTCAGTTATCCGAAGAGCAGGAGAAAACCTTGATAAGGTTTTTGTTCAATAACAAGGATGTTTTTGCATGGTCAGCCAATGATCTCTGCGGAGTTAATAGAGATGTTATCGAGCACTCACTCAATGTCGATCCATCCTTCAGACCCAGAAAGCAAAGGCTTCGGAAAATGTCAGATGATAAGGCCGAAGGTGCTCGCAACGAAGTCAAAAGACTCCTTAGTGCAGGAGTTATCAGAGAAGTGAAGTACCCAGAATGGCTAGCTAACACTGTTATGGTAAAAAAGGCCAATGGCAAGTGGCGAATGTGCATCGATTTTACAGATCTTAACAAAGCTTGCCCGAAGGATGAATTCCCACTACCAAGGATAGATTCTTTAGTTGATGCAGCAGCTTCTTCAGAGCTCATGAGTCTGTTAGACTGTTATTCAGGCTATCACCAAATTTGGATGAAGAAGGAAGATGAGCCGAAGACTAGCTTCATAACTCCAAGTGGCACATATTGCTATCTTCAGATGCCTGAGGGGCTCAAAAACGCTGGAGGAAGTTTCAGCCGAATGACTGCGAAGGTTCTCCAATCTCAAATAGGCAGAAACGTGCTAACTTATGTTGATGACATCATTGTCAAAAGCACGAAGCAGGAAAATCATATTGCTGATCTGCAGGAGACCTTCGCCAGTTTCAGGCAAGCTGGCTTGAAGTTAAATCCAGAAAAATGCGTCTTCGGAGTGAAGAAGGGGAAATTTCTTGGATGCTTGGTTTCAACAAAGGGGATTGAAGCTAATCCAAGTAAAATTGAAGCTATACTTCGGATGGAGCCACCAACTACAAAGAAGGGGGCTCAAAGATTGACAGGAAGATTGGCATCTCTCAATAGATTCATATCCAGATCAGCAGAGAGAAACTTACCATTCTTCGAAGTGCTGAAGTCAGCCGAAGTCTTTCAATGGGGACCAATCCAACAGAAGGCCTTTGAAGAGCTAAAACAGTATTTAATAGATCTAACAACATTGACTCCACCAATGCCAGGGGCTCCTTTGTTATTATATGTGGCAGCTTCGCACTCAGCGGTAAGTGCAGCGCTTGTCCAGGAGAAGCTTGATGGTCAAGTCAAGAGGCAGGCCCCAATATATTTTGTATCCGAGGTTCTTAGTTTGTCAAAGAAAAATTATACAGAACTGGAGAAGGTATTGTATGCTGTCTTGATGGCCTCCAGGAAGCTTCGACACTATTTCCAAGCTTACAACATAATTGTTCCTTCATCACAACCTCTGAAGGATATTATGAGGAATCGAGAAGCTACTGGAAGGATTGGAAAATGGGCTGTAGAGCTCAATGAATTTTGTATTGAATATGTTCATAGATCTTCGATTTAGTCACAGGCGCTGGCAGACTTTATTGCTGATTGGACGCCAGGGGCTCAGGAGGAGGAAACGAATAAAGACAACGAAGCCTGGACAGTGTTTTGTGATGGATCTTGGGGAACCTTCGGAGCAGGAGCGGCTGCTGTGTTGGTTTCACCTTCCAAAGTCAAAATTTGTTATGCGGCAAAACTTGATTTTAATTGCACAAATAACATTGCTGAGTACGAAGCATTGGTTCTAGGTCTTCGGAAGTTAAAAGCAATGGGAATCAGAAGGGCCATACTTAAAACTGATTCCCAGGTTGTTTCGGGTCATATTGACAAAAGTTGTAAGGCTAAGGATCCGAAGCTTGAAAAATATCTGGATATGGTTCGAAGAGTCGAAGCTTCCTTCGAAGGGTTTTCTGTCAAGAATATTCCTCGAGGACAAAATGAGCATGCTGATCTGCTAGCTAAGTCAGCAGCACAGGGCTGCCTTTACCTTCGGATGTGTTCTTCGAAACAATAAAAGCACCTTCGGTGGAACTTCTTGAAAGAGCAGTTCTTAATATATCTCCTGTTTTTAGCGAAGATTGGAGAACCGAGATCATCTCTTACCTTCAGGGTAAATTTCTTTCAGATGACGAAGCTTATAACAAGAGGATAGAAGCAAGAGCTCGTCCATATGTCATGATAGAAGGGGAGTTGTACAAACATGGAGTTTGTGCTCCGCTGCTCAAATGCTTATCCAGAACCGAAGGTATAGAGTTAATGAAAGAAATACATGCAGGCCTGTGTGGATCTCACATCGGATCTAGGCCGTTACTCGGAAAAATTTTCCGTCAAGGGTTTTATTGGCCGAAGGCAGCTTCGGATGCAGCAGAATTGGTTCAAAAGTGCGAAGGTTGTCAGAAATGTGCAAGAGATCAGAAACAACCTTCGTCCCTAACACAGCTCATACAACCCACTTGGCCATTGCAAAGGTGGGGCCTTGACTTGTTAGGTCCGTTACCACCGGCCCAAGGGAACCTGAGATATGTTGTAGTAGCTGTGGAATATTTTTCTAAATGGATTGAGGCGAAGCCTTTAGCAACAATAACTTCGGCCACCGTCCAAAAGTTTTTCTGGCAGAATATTGTTTGTCGTTTCGGGGTGCCAAAGGCCATCACTGTGGACAATGGGACACAGTTTGACTCCGAAGCTTTCAGGGATTTCTGTGACCAAATTGGTACAAAGATCCATTTTGCATCAGTTAGGCACCCGGAGTCAAATGGACTCGTTGAAAGAGCCAACGGCATTATAATGACAGGAATAATGAAGTTAATCTTCAATCAACCCAGAGGAAAATGGCCAGATCAGTTAACCAAAGTGGTGTGGAGCCACAACACGACAACATCAAGGTCTACAGGCTTCACTCCATTCAAGTTGTTATTCGGTGACGAAGCAATAACTCCAGAGGAAGCTAAAACCGGATCAATAAGGATAGTAGCTTCGGCAGAATCAGATTCCGAAGCTGCTTATTCTATAGAAAAAGATGCTTTAGAAGGGATCAGACTGCAAGCCGTGGAGAATATCAATAAGTATCAAGCTGAAACAGTTAAATGGCGGGATAGAAAGGTTCGGCTAAAAAATATTGAGCCAGGGCATTTGGTGCTTCGGAGGGTGGCCAACCCGGAAACAGTGGGCAAATTGCAGTTGAAATGGGACGGGCCTTTCTTAGTAGCATCTTCGTCAAGACCCGGTTCATACAGATTGAAAGATATGGACGGCAATGACATTCCTAGATCTTGGAATGCGGATGAGCTTCGGCGATATTATGTATAATTCGATGTAATTTTTCATATTTTTTATTTTTTATTTCTTCTTTCATGGCACCCTTTTCCTTTCCGAAGGGGGAGAAAGGTTTTTAATGGGGCCATCACGTGTAATTTTCTTTTTTAGTTCTATAAGAGCAAAATCCCCCAAAGAATGTAAATGTAAAAGCTGAGAATGCACCATCGAGTGCCAAAAAGAAAAAACGAAGCTCCAAAGACGTTCCTAAGGGAATGCAGAGCTTACAGCGAAAAGTCAACGCTGATTCCGCCAAAAGTAAAGGCGAAGAAGCTCCAAAGTCGTTCCTAAGGGAATGCAGAGCTGAGGTGTGATTGTTTTTAAGAAAATAATGGCTATGAATATGGCTTCGGATACGTGTTTGGCCATTCATTTGCACATCACATTACATCATCGCATTTGCATTCATAAACATTCATCTAGGCATATATAGGATAATCATCTTCATCGCATAAAATGGTTGCTTCGGCAAGAAGAGAAAAAAGAAAGGGAAAAAAGAGCTTCGTGCACAAAGAAGAAGGGAAAATGTTGTTTTCTATGAAGGAAGAGCTTCGGGAAAAAGGAAAATGTTGTTTTCTATGCTTCGTTGCGTACGAAAAGAAGGGAAGGTGTTTTTTCGCCTTCGGCTCAAAAAAGGAAATTTCGTCCACATCAAAGCATTTCTCATACATCAGTGAAAGGTTAAGGATATATTACAAGGTATGAACAGCATACATTAAAAACAAGTTTTTGTTTACATTTACAAAAGTTATCTCAAAAGTTTTTCAAGTACTGTCTGCAGTCTACTATCTAAATCTCCAAGGAGCTTCGGCTTCGGCGTTATTTTTGATCATCAGCTTCGGCTTCGTCATCCTACATGAATAAGATCGTTGTAAGTCAAAATCGAGCTTACAAGAAAAGGTAAACACAAGGTATGGTTTCTTACTGGTTCAAGGTGGCTACGAGCTTCGTCTCCTGCCTTTTCTCGCCCACCTTTTGTCCATATCATTTTTATGAATCTATTCGAGATACTTCGGGCAAGATCAGGAATGTCGTCCAGGATTGATGGCGACAAAGTGAAATTTGGCCTATTCACAATCCTTCCATGCTCGCAGCCAGCCTTCAGGAAAGCCGCAGCAGTGCCTCGAGAAGCCACCCAGGCACAGAAGTCACCATGCCCAGCTATGACTTCGTCGAGCTCGTCAATCTCCCCCTCAATATGTTCGAAGGTTTTTGGCAGATCTTCAGCTGAGGGGGTAAATTTTCCACTACTGGCTCCAACCGAGTAAAAAATCTTTCTTAGTCGTTGAATGCACTTGTTGCTAAATTCCAGGCATTTTTCTTGAAGATTTGTCAGTAGTTTTCTCAAATCCGAATTTTGCTGAGCTTCGGCTTCAAGTTTTGCATTGAGATCTTGTTTTTCCCGTTCGAACTGCTCAGACTGGCGGAGAAGCTTTGTGTTCAGTTCTGATATTTTTGCTTCAGCTTCCGCCAGTAAACCTTCGGCTGCCTGGAGCTCAAAGTTCTTTTTCTCAAAAGCATCTGATTGCTCCTTTATTTTGTTTTCCAAATTTCCAATTATAACTTCATGCTTTTTATCTTCAAGATCTTGCTGCATTTGCAAGGCTTTGCTCAATAGCATGCTCTACATAAATACAACCTTCGTCAGACATGTTTTTATTAGAAGCAATAAAAGTTAAGGGACAAGTCATTCACCTTGAAGTTGGAGTAAAATAAACTACCAACGACATGTTGTCGTCGGTAGCGGCTGATGTCTGTTTCTAGCTTCGGGAATCCAATACTCTTGGACAGAATACTGATAACTTTGGCCCCTGTTTGGTCCCGAATACACTCTAATTTCTCGTCATCAACGCCTCCGAAGAGGAGTGCCCCAGGTTTGTATCCACAGGATTGGGCATACTCTTTAAGCTCTTCTATTTCAGCTTTTGTTAGATGTTCTCCAACTAAGTTTTGGAACGCGAAGGCTTCGTTTTCTGAAGCTTCATCAGCAATTTCTTTTCCTTTCTTTGACGCTGCGGTTACAGTCTCTTCGGCAGCAGTGGCAGCTTCTTCTGCAGCCATGTCTAGCAGCATTTGGTCAATATGTTCAATTGTGCTCTCTAAATTCAAATCTTCAGCTGAGGTAACTTCGGCGGCTGCGGCCTCCGAAGGTGCAATTTCAATATCTGCCCCCTCTGCAGCTGCTCGTGTTTTTTGGGCCGAAGCTCTTGGCGGCGTTTTGTCAATTACCTCTGTCACGGTAATGATTCTTTGTTTCCTTGCCTTGATTGTTTTCTTCGATTTCTCGGGCTCCTTGTCCTTCTGAAAAAACTTTGTCAGTTGAGGACCCAGTGGACTTAGCTTCGCAGGTAAGGATTCAGTCATTACCTTCAGAATTTCCTCAACAACAGCAGCAGAAGGTGATGCGGGAGTTTCTTCTGCTTCGGATATTTGTTGCTTCGGAGAAGAAGCTTTCCTTTTCTTCGGAATTTTCTTCGTTACTGGCTCTTTTTCACCTTCATCTAAGGCTTCAGTTACCCTTTTCCTTTTTTGGCCTCCGGCACCTTTGTTCAGATTTTCGTAGTCTGGGTATTCGAAACCCAAGGCGTCCAACACTCGATTTAGCCTTCGTTTCGGACGAGTGCCGAAGGCTGCGGTCATCAATTGATCTTCTTTTTTGGAATAATTGCCAAGTATTTCATTACACATTGCTTCAATCGTATCTAGCCACTCTTGGCAAGGTGCTTTAAAGTACTTTTTAAACTTGAAATAGTAAGGTAAACGTACGAGTTCACCTTCTTTCTTTTCCCCCTGTAGCTTCGGCATTTCCCATTCTCTCAAACTGGGAAAAACTTTGAACGCTAAAAACTCTTGAACCAGGTCCCTTGTGCTGATATGCTCTGCAATAATTCTGAATTCACTCATTGCTTGTTGTGTTGGACCTTCGGGTGTCATATTGCAGCGAGGTCGGGTTTCTCCGAAGATTAATTCCAGCGGGCTTTGTACAAGCTTTTCCTTGTCGTCATCAACCTTGACATAGAACCACTCTGATTTCCAGCCTGCTGCCCACTTGCTTCGGTAGCTAATTACAGGGAACTTTGTAGTTTTCCGATATGCAAAGTTATAGCAACCAAAATTATCGTGCAATCCATCTTTTCTAGCCTTTGTTTGATAATGTAGCTCGTGAACCCGGCAGAAGCTGTCTGCAAATGGTTCCACTGCTTGGCTTCGGAGTGCCCAGATATAAACAATAAGCCTAACGATAGCGTTAGGGGTCAGCTGATGAAAATAGATACCGAACCTCTTTAGTACCTCTCCAATAATCCCATGTAGGGGGAACCTTAATCCAGCCTTTAGAAAACTTTTAAAAATAACAATCTCATCCTTCTCTGGCTTCGGGGTAGTCTCTTCTCCACCGAAGCGCAACAGCTTCTTCTGATTTTCAGTGAAAAAGCCCGATTTTACCATCTTGGATAGATCAGTCTTCGAAACAGTAGATTTTCCGAAGTCCAAGTGGCTCGGCTTGCTTGGCATGGCAATGCGGTAATCATCTTCGGAATCAGTTTCCTCAATATCTTCTTCCTCTCCTTCAGCGATTGCTTGTTCTGTATCATCATGAGGGATCTTTCCCGAAGTCACTAGACCCGATCGTTGCATGGCTTCGGAGATGGGGAGAGTCTCCGAAGCTTCAGTTTCTTCTCCCTCGCGCTCAACCCTGGCGGTAGAGCGGACTCTGGCCATTCAATTATGAACTTGTGAAACTTTAAAATTTTCTTCCTCCGAAGCAGGTTTCAAACTGCAGCTTCGTTCGGTTCTAACAGACAAGCTTCGGTGATGGTTAAAAATTTTGGCAGGAAAACAGTGCAAATAGCAATGAATGCTGTGGTAACTTCACACCTACTCGTCTGTTTATATAGTGCTGCAGGTAAGAAGGCGAAGCGCTAGAGTTTTTACACCAGGCGCACACCCGCTTGCGCTCGCTGCGCAGTGGACCGCAGGGACAAACAGTAAACTCTGCAAGGTGGGACCGCTACGTGCTGGGAAATTAAATCGTTTCTCGGCAACGAGCTCAGGGAAGGTGTTTTTTGGACCTTCGGCTCCCCGAAGCTTAAGAGACTTTTTTCACGGATCAAGCTCGTTACGAAAAACGATCTAGCACCGCGAAAGGGGCTACTGTTGGGTCTATGCTTCGTCGCCGAAGGTCTTCAAGGGAGAAGCTCAAAAGATACAAAGGTTGACACAGCGCCGAAGCTGTGAAGCAGGAAAGCTTCGGCATGTTCGCAGAAAAGGGAACCGACTTAAAGATGAAAAGGCCATTTAGACCTCGATAGAGTGCTATAGAATTATCACCAAATGTAAAGGGCATGTATGTAATTTTGTATGGGTCGTACCCCGTGCCTATAAATAGGTGAACAGTACCCCCGTACTGTTCACGTGGACTTGACATTTGCTTTTGCGTCACACTTGTATTTTCATCTCCTTCCAAGCCGAAGGTACATTTATAATTCGATATTGTTTCTATTTCTCTATGATGATATAATAAAGTTAAATGGATAATGTTATATGATTATTCATGCTATCTTTTATGTTTCATATGCTTCGTCTTTCATTAATGTATACTGTGATGATGAAGGTTCGTCCTTCATGACCTTCGTCCGAAGATCGTTATATCCTAAGGGAAATAATGCTTCAAAGGACGAAGGACTTTATCGTTTAACATTCTCTGTGTTGCCTTGTTCTTAACTCATAGCATTTGAGAACAAGTCCCCAACAGCACCGCAATTGGTTCCATCTCAATCTGATGGTCCGGATCCCGCAAGAACTTCCTCAATATAGAGACATGAAAAACCGGGTGTACCCCTGCCATGGAATCCGGCAGTAGCAAGCGATTAGCCAGGCTGCCCACTCGGGCCAAGATAGTGAACGGTCCAATGTATCTCGGGCTGAGCTTCCCAGAGACACCGAACCGAACAACTCCCTTAGTGGGTGATACCCTGAGAAGGACTTGGTCTCCCACAGCAAATTCCAGATCCCGCCTCCTCACATCAGCATAACTCTTCTGACGACTCTGAGCTGCCAAAATATTCTGACGAATTTCCTGAACCTTTTCAGAAGTTTGCTGAACCCAATCAGGACCAACCAGGGATCTCTCTCCCAAAGTCTCCCAGCATAGAGGAGAGATACACCGCCTGCCATACAAAGCCTCAAATGGTGCCATCTTGATGCTAGCCTGGTCGCTGTTGTTATAAGCAAACTCTGCCAGTGCAAGATGATCCTCCCAGCTACCCTTCCATGACAGAACACAAACACACAACATATCTTCCAAGGTTTGGATTGTTCGCTCTGACTGACCATCAGTCTGAGGGTGAAAAGCGACACTAAGCGAAAGCTTGGTGCCCAATGCACTATGAAGACTCTCCCAGAATTTGGATACAAATTTGGAGTCTCGATCAGAAACAATAGACTTAGGTACCCCGTGAAGCCTGACTACTTCCTTCATGTACAAGGGAACCAAATCTGAAGCTGAATTTGTGGTCTTCATGGGAATAAAATGCGCAAACTTAGTCAAGCGATCCACTACCACCCATATAGCATCCCTGCCACGAGGGGAATGAGGTAGACCCACCACAAAATCCATGGTGATATGCTCCCATTTCCACTCTGGAATTTCTAATGGCTTCAGCAAACCTGCAGGTCGCTTATGCTCGGCCTTCACACGCTGACATACTTCACAGGCAGCCACATACTTAGAAACGTCAACCTTCATCCGCTTCCACCAGAAGTTTTGCTTCAAATCTCGGTACATTTTGGTTTCGCCAGGATGGACGGTGTAAGGCGTTTTATGAGCTTCTCTCAAGATATCCATCTTCACCTCTGATTTCTGAGGCACACAGAGGCGGCCCCTGAAACGAACCAAATCATTCTCATCAATGGTGAACTCTCGTGGTTTACCATCACCAACCCTCTTTCGAGCTTCCTGCAATAGACGATCCTGCTGCTGAGCCGCACGCACTCTCTCCATGAGAGAGGATTGAATAAGCATCTGAGTCTCCTCGCTAGCGGTGCCGACATAACACAAAGCGACCCCCAAACGGTCCAGATCAGCGATCAACGGCAAGGCCACCTTTGGAACCTCGGACCTGCTAAGGGCATCACCCACTACATTAGCCTTCCCCGGGTGGTAATGAATGGACAAATCATAATCTTTAATCAATTCCAGCCACCGACGCTGCCTCAAATTCAGCTCCTTTCTGAGTAAAAATATACTTGAGACTTTTATGGTCGGTGTAAATGTCACAAGCCTCGTCATAAAGGTAATGCCTCCACGACTTTAGAGCAAAAACCACCGCGGCCAATTCAAGATCATGAGTTGGGTAATTCCCCTCATGCCTCCTCAACTGCCTTGAGCCATAAGCAATCACTCTGCCTTCCTGCATCAACACACAGCCAAGACCAATACGCGAAGCATCCGTATAAACTGTGAAACGCTTACCGCTCTCAGGCAACGCTAGGATAGGGGCGTCCACCAACTTGCTCTTCAATGACTGATAACTGCCCTCACAATCGCCAGACCAGACGAAGGGAACACCCTTCTCCAAGAGTCTAGTCAAAGGCTTAGCAATGCTGGAAAAATTTGGTACGAAGCGCCGATAATATCCAGCGAGCCCCAAGAAACTTCAGATTTCAGAGACACTAGAAGGTCTCTTCCACTCCACCACAACCGCAACATTCTTGGGATCAACCGCAATACCCTGCTGATTAATCACGTGCCCCAGGAAAGCCACTTCGGATAGCCAAAAGGCACACTTCTTCAACTTGCCATAGAATTGATTCTTCCTTAGGGCACCCAGAACGAGACGAAGATGCTGTTCATGCTCGGCCTTGGTCTTTGAATAAATCAAAATATCATCCAGGAACACGACCACAAAATCGTCCTGGAATTCATGCAGCATCCTATTCATTGCTTCCATAAAGGCAGCAGGGGCATTAGTTAAGCCAAAAGACATGACTATGAACTCATAATGCCCATACCTGGTGCAAAAGGCGGTCTTCTCAATATCCTCCTCATGAATCCTCAATTGATGATAACCAGAGTTCAAATCAATTTTGGAGAACACCTGGGCACCCCTCAACTGCTCAAAGAGGACCTCAATTCGGGGAAGCGGATATTTATTCTTGATTGTCACTTGATTCAAAGCGCGATAATCCACACACAGCCGCTTGCTTTTATCCTTCTTCTCAACAAACAATACTGGGGAAGCCCATGGAGACCTGCTAGGCCTAATGAAACCCTTAGCCAGCAGATCATCCAATTGCCGCTTCAATTCAATCTGCTCCTTTGGGGCCATTCGATACGGGGCCTTATGAATAGGCTGCGTACCCGGGATCAGCTTAATCTCAAAAGCTGCATCGCGCTCCGGAGGAATGCCTGGAAGCTCTGCCGGAAACACGTCAGCAAAGTCACACACCACCCGGATGTCCTGCACCCGCAAGGCAGCCTCACCCTCCACCACCATGGAGAAAAAGATCCCCGACTTCCTTGACCGGCGATCAGAAAGCAATTGCGCCAACAAGGATAACGTGAACTTCGGGGAACTTCCCAAGAATACCACCTCCTTACCCGATGGCGCCTGCAATAACACTGTCTTCCAGAAGCAGGATATAACCGCGCGATACTGGGATAACCAATCCATACCCAAGATAACATCGAATGCCCCCAAGGAAATCACCACCAGATTGGCCGAAAAGACCTCATCAGCAAGAATGATGGAACACCCCTGACAAACCGAATAGCTACTAATGGAGCCATTAGCAGACCTAACCAAAATTGGGTGACCCAACCTCTGCACCGAAAGACCAGCCCGCGACACAAAATCCTCCGAAACAAACGAATAGCTAGCGCCAGAGTCAAAAAGAGCATGGGCTGCAAACGAATCAACTGAAATCGTACCTGTCACCATGTCTCCTTGCTCCCTGCCATCCGTAGCGGGTAGCACATAAGCTCCAGAAATACCCACAGAAGAGGAAGCCCCCGGAGTGAAATTAACAGAAGAACCTCACTGAGCCACCGGATGAGGCAGGCGCGGAGCTCCAAACTGAGACGGCATAGGAGTAGACGGTGCAGGAGTAGGCGTGGCCTAATACTGAGGAAAACCCTGCATCGGCACGAATTGAGAAGTCCCAGGCACATAGAGCTGCTGCGGAGGAAGAGGAACTGAAAACTGCTGCTCAGCACTTGACATTATGTTGATGGTGCCCTGAGAAGAGGAGGAAGTCACCGGCTCCCATCTGAACTTCCCATTAGGATTCCTCCTACACACCACATCCTTATGGTCCTGACTGCAGATAGAACACCTGCTACTCCACTGGCACTCTGCACGGCGATGCGCATCACCACAGCGGAAACACACCAGCCCCAGCCCGGGTTTAGGGATAGCCCGAAACCTCTGAGTACTTCCTCCCGAAGTACCCGAGTCAGAAGATTTGCCACGGTAAGGATGGTGGCGCTGGTGCTGAGATTTGCCCCTCTTGTGGGCTGGACCTCCCGTGCTGCCCATCCTCGCGTCCTGGCTACGAGGCTGATCAACACCCGAAGACTTCTGCGACTCCATGGTATACTGGTGTTGCATCTCCACACCCAGTGCCTGCTCCACCGTGGTACGGAAGTCCACCAACGAAAAGGCCCCCAGAGCATGCATGATAGAAGGCTTTAGACCCTGACGGAACTGGCTCGCCTTCTCCATCTCATTATAAGCCACATGAGGGACAAAGCGAACCATCTTGTTGAAGCCCACATCATACTCTGTGACAGACTTCTTCTCCTGCTTGTAGGACTGCAAGTCAATCTTCATTTTCTCCAGGAAGGTGACCAGGTAGAATCTCCTTTCAAACTGCCTGATGAAAACATCCTAAGACAGGACTCCTGGTGAGGAGGAGTGCGCTGCCTGCACGCCTCTCCACCAAATTTGAGCCTCTCCCTTCAGCAGTTGTGTGCCAAAGCGAACCCGATCTCCATATGCAATCTCAAAGACATTCATCTTATCCTCCACATAAGTCAACCAATCTGTCGCCTCGACTGGAGTACCACTGCCATCAAAAGAATCCAACTTCATGCCCATCCACTGCATCAGAGAAAGACCACTGACTGGAAGAGGCACCTCGGCCCCGCCACCTGGAACAGCACCCGCAGGGACAGCGCCCCCGGGCACTTCTCCACCACCAGCACCCTGAGCAGCACCCGCAGGGGCAACAGGAATGGCTTGCCTCAGAAGAGCCAACTCCTGCTGCATGGCCTGCATCGCGGCTAACATTGCCGCCGGACTCATCGAGTCCCCACTAGGAGCTTGCGGACTACCCCGAGCCCTACGAGGCGACATAGCTGCAGCCACAGGGATGAGAATAATAAGTAAATAAGATTGGAATAACATCTCTTCAGATAATGTCAAACTAGCACAGACAATAACATAACATATCAATAGCAAGCCAGAAATCTCATCCTACATGTGCAGTATGTCAATTTATTATTACTCCACTTGCTAGGACCTACAGCCTATACCTTTGATACCAACTGTAACACCCCACTGGTCACACACAAAGGATATTACCAAAACTCCTCCCACCAAACTTACTCAACACAAGAGATGTAATAAAGAGAGAAAATATTGCAAAATCCGACAGCACCTCCTTTGAAACTAGCATAACATGGAGGGGAAACATGTAATTCATATAGGATATAAAGACAGATAATTCACGTAGTAGAATCTAAATGCAAAGGTGGTAAGACACATTCATGACCCAACAGAAGCAAAATAAATGAGATAAGGAACTCAGCCTACCCCAAAACAAACGCTCAACCAAGAACAAAGTAATTCACTAGACTTGACCCTCTCTGATTAACAACATTATTAAATGGTGGTTCCTTTATTAAAGGTGTAGTGGCCATGCTGCTACATCCCTCTTTTCCCAAAAGCAGAAATTAGGTGCCTGCATCAAACAATGCAGGATGTGAGATGACTCATCTCAGCAAGTAAACATAGCAACAATAAATTGGACATTGTAAATCAACTGTACTTAAACAACCACGTGGTTCAAAACTTCCTTTTTGAACATTAAATTGCAGCAAGTAAACAAGTAACTAAATACTTAACGCCAAGAAGAATCACCATGCACAAGTCCAGATTATCCACACCCACATAATAGATTCCACACCTCTCTCATGAATGCACATGGCTACAGATGCAATAATGACTTCTGCCTCCATATCTCTAAGGATATGAAGCTGCATCATATCCCTTCTCGGGAAACATATGATGCTCAATGTACCGGTACGGTCGGACCATAAGATCGTGACAAAACTTCAATGCAATGGATGATGAGTGCATTATGCATGACAACATCATGAGTTCTTCCCAAATAAAATGTGCTAGACATATACTTCCACCCATTCCACATAATAACCACTTGAGTAACATAATCAAACCTCAAACTCAAGATATGAAATCCATGAAACATGAACATTCTCAAATGATGGTACTCAAAAAAAATATGAATATGAACACAATAGCACAACATAATCAAGTATAAGACTCCTCATCTGACAGACGGAATAACCATCACAGCTTTACTTGCCTTCACCGGAAGTTTGGGCAAATCCCTAAGAACGATCCGGAAGTCCACCACCTGTTTTTGACACCCAACTTAGTGCACCAAATTCACATAAAAAGCCTCAAAACAACGCCGCACCTACGCGCAATCTCAAACCCCGCCGCGGGTAACAATTCTCCCCACACCAACCAAACTGCAGCGGCACTGCTTAACAATTCCATAACTTTAAAATTAAGACAGCAGTGGTGTCAAACAAAAACTCCAGAGACAACTACATAAAATTACCCACAAGTTTTGTATACAATTTATGATTAAATTCTAACATCTAATTACCCCTAAACGGTCCACAAAATAAACCCTGCAATCTGTTTTTTCCTGTTTTGGGCAGCGACATACTCGAATTCAAACAGCGATAACTTTTAAAATATAATTCCGAATCAAGCGCATAAGTACTTGTTGGAAAGATAAGAAAGAGTCCTTCATGATTCTTATACTGATTAACACTAATTACTCCCGAAAAATCCCCAGAAACTGCTAATACTGCTGCTGTTCATCCCCCTAAAAATCTGTTTTTTTGGACAGCCACATACCCGGATTCAAACGGTGATAACTTTCAATTTATAACTCCAAATTGAGCGCATAAATACTCGTTGGAAAGGTAAGACAAAGTTCTACATGATCCCCAAACTGATTTCCATTAATTTTTCACGAAAAAAACCAGAAACTGCTAGAACTACTGCTGTTCATCCACCACCTAAAATTCTGGACAGCCCCCTCTACCCAATCGCATACGCAACATCTAATCACTTGGATTGCAGCACAAATAAACAAGAGATGAACACAAAAATCACCTTGGATTCTCCCCCTTTCCTTCCTCCCTTCTTCCCTCCACCAAAACGATTGAAGATTCGCACCACGCGACGACCATCCGAGCGGCAAGGAATGGCACCTTGGGAGGAGGAGATGGGGGGGGGGGCTAGGGTTTGGTGGTGTGGCTGCAAGGATTGAGAGAGGAGGAGATGGAAGGGGGGCGGCGGCCAAAGGGTGGGGAAGTGGGGGGGGGCGACTGCACAAAGGGGGAGGGGGTTAGGAGTGATAGTAGACACGGCCCGATCTTCCGTGAGATACGATAATTTGATTGAGTGGAGATCTCAACGTTGATGATCCAAGGCTCCGAGCGAACGGTTCCTCGCAATCACTACACCACGGCTCCGTTGGTTATCACCCGTGACATACGAATGACCTCGCCACGAAGGCTTATCCCTGCAAGCGCAATCAAGAACACAAGCAAGAACAGGAAAGAAACGCAACCAAACTTGTATTGATTACGGGAGGGGGTCTCACAAGCCGATGACGGCGACACTGTTCGATGACAGAATTGATCTAAGCAAAACCCAACCCTAAATGTGGCGGCGGCTGCTGAATAAATAGAGTATTAGGGCGTGCGTAGCCCTGGACTCGCCCCTAATAGGCTCCGACGCGATACACGGCCCAACGGCCCAACAGACGGTGTCGCAACACCAAAACAGAATCTGAATGCTGACTTGTTTCGACGATTCCCGTTGACTCCCGATGAATTTTAGGGTGGAACCAGTTGGGTTGGTTAGATAATCTCGTTATCTTTCAAACCATATCCAGTCCGTCGCAATCGGAGTTCGGATGCATCTTGGGCGTCCATTTTAGTGCAGACTAGTCCTGGAACCCGAGATAGAGTCGCAGCCGACTCGGACTTGATCTCCTTCCTGTTGTGGACGCCCTTGCTGCTCCTCCTCAACACCTTGGTCTTTCCCAAGTCCTTGCTGGTCCTCTCCAAGATACCTAATCATCAAAACATCCATGGCCCCAAGCGTAAGCTCTGAAACACAATTGACTAGGGTAGAACGTACTTGGAGATTTAGCTGTCGTGCACGAGATCGTGTTATCGGTCCATTCATTGTATATATAGAAGTGATGTCCTCATCATCCTCCTCCTCTTGAATTGGAGTCGTCCTCGACTCGGCCTCATCTTCGTCACCCATATATGGCTTCAAATCTGAAATGTTAAAGGTGGAACTAACCCCAAAATCTGGCGGCAACTCAAGTGTATATGCATTATCATTAATTTTTGCAAGAACTTTATAAGGACCTGCAGCTCGTGGCATAAGTTTAGACTTTCTCAAATCAGGAAACCTATCCTTTCTCAAATGAACCCACACCAAGTCACCAGGTTCCAATTTCATTTCCTTCCTACCTTTATTAGCAGCAATACGATACTTTTCATTCATCTTTTCAATTTGCAACTTAGTTGTTTCATGTAACTTAAGAATAAATTCAGAACGTTGTGTAGCATCCAAGTTCACTATTTCAGAAGGTGGTAAAGGTAGCAAATCAATTGGGGCACGAGGATTAAAACCATATACTACCATAAATGGACTAAGCTTAGTTGTGGAATGAATCGATCTGTTATAAGCAAACTCAATAGTGGCAAACATTCCTCCCACAACCTCAAATTATCCTTCAAAATAGCCCGCAACATGGTAGATAAAGTGAGATTAACAACCTCTGTTTGCCCGTCAGTTTGGGGATGACAAGTAGTAGAAAACAACAACTTTGTTCCCAATTTAAACCACAAAGTTCTCCAAAAATGACTTAATAGTATTTGGCATACCATGCAAACACACAATCTCAGTGAAGAACAAATCAGCAATATGTGAAGCATTATCAGTTTTGTGACAGGGTATAAAATGTGCCATCTTTGAAAAACGATCGACAATGACAAAAACACTATCACTCCCCCTCTTTGTTCTAGGCAATCCCAAAACAAAATTCATAGAAATATCCTCCCAAGGTGCACGAGGAACAGGAAGAGGCAAATAAAGACCATGGGGGTTAAGTCGGGACTTAGCTTTGTTGCACGTGGTGCAACGAGAGACGTAGCGCTCAACATCACGCCGCATCCGAGGCCAATAGAAATGAGTAAACAACACATCCTCGGTCTTCTTAACACCAAAATGTCCCATCAAGCCACCTCCATGTGCTTCCTGCAAGAGTAGAAGACGAACGGAGCTAGCTGGAACACACAACTTGTTAGCACGGTAGAGAAGGCCTTCACGCAACATAAATTTTTGCCACGTTCTTCCCTCTCTGCAATTTTCAAAAGCATCTTTGAAGTCCAAATCAGCAGCATATAATTCCTTTATAGTCTCCAAACCAAATATTTTATGATTAAGTTGGGACAGCATAGTATAACGTCTAGATAAAGCATCAGCAATTACATTATCCTTTCCTTTTTTATGCTTAATAATGTAAGGAAATGATTCTATGAATTCAATCCATTTAGCATGTCGTTTGTTTAGATTAGATTGTCCCTTAAGATACTTCAAAGATTCATGATCCGAATGTATGACAAATTCTTTAGACCATAGATAATGTTGCCAAGTTTGTAAAACTCGTACTAAAGCATATAATTCTTTGTCATATGTAGAATAATTCAGAGTTGGACCATTCAATTTTTCACTAAAGAAAGCAACAGGTTTACCTCCTTGAATGAGCACTCCTCCAATCCCAATGCCGCTCGCATCACACTCGAGCTCGAATGTCTTGTCAAAATCAGGAAGTTGCAGCAGTGGTGCTTGTGTGAGCTTCGACTTGAGGGCATCAAAGGCTTGCTGTTGTGATGGTCCCCAACGAAACGACACTCCATTCTTTGTCAACTCGTGAAGAGGTGCTGCAATGGTGCTGAAATCCCGCACAAATCGCCTGTAGAATCCTGCAAGACCAAGAAAACTTCGAACCAGCGTGACCGTGGTTGGAAGTGGCCAGCTCGTGATGGCAACAATTTTTGCCTCATCCATCTCAATGCCCTGCGATGTCACAACATATCCAAGAAAAGACACACGATCGGTGCTGAAGGTGCACTTCTCAAGGTTACCAAATAAACGTGCATCACGCAAAACATCAAAAACAGCACATAAATGTTCAATATGATCATCATGAGACTTACTATAGATAAGAATATCATCAAAATATACCACCACAAATTTACCGATGAAAGCACGTAAAACCTCGTTCATCAATCTCATGAATGTGCTAGGCGCATTAGTTAACCCAAAAGGCATGACTAACCACTCATAAAGACCAAACTTAGTTTTAAATGCAGTTTTCCATTCATCACCTAAAGACATACGAATCTGGTGGTATCCACTACGCAAGTCAATTTTAGAGAAAACAATAGAACCACTTAATTCATCAAGCATGTCATCCAATCTAGGAATAGGATATCTGTACCGAATTGTGATGTTATTAATGGCTCTACAATCAACACACATGCGCCAAGTGCCATCTTTCTTAGGAACCAAAAGAACAGGAACAAAACAAGGACTAAGGCTCTCATGAATGTACCCGCGGTCCAGAAGGTCTTGGACCTGGCGCTGAATCTCCTTAGTCTCCTCGGGGTTGGTCCTGTAGGCAGCACGGTTGGGCAAGCTCGCCCCTGGAATTAAATCAATCTTGTGCTCAATGCCTCGCACAGGTGGCAATCCAGGGGGTATCTCGGAGGGAAACACATCCATATACTCTTGCAAAAGGTTAGCAATAGCAAGTGGCAAGACAATAGATGTATCATCAATGGAATAGAAAGCATTTTTGCACACTAAGGCATAGCAAAGTCCAAGAGAGGCATGTAACTCATCAAGATCAGATTTAGTGGCTAGCAAAGTAGGAGTTTTTAACTTAATAGGTTGCTGATTTTCAGAGTTCAAAACACCTTTTTGCTTAGCATTAGTCTTTTTCTCATGTTCAAAGTGGACAATCTCAGTGGGAGTCATAGGAAGCAACACAATTTTCTTTCCCTTGTGCATAAAAGTATATTTATTAGATCTACCATGGTGAATAGCATCAGTATCAAACTCCCAAGGACGTCCCAGTAAAAGAGAGCAAGCATCCATAGTCACCACATCGAAATCAGCAAAGTCATGGTAAGAGCCAATAGAAAAATGCACCCTTGTTGTTTTTGTTACCTTGAACTTACCGCTGTTGTTAAACCATTGAATGTGATAAGGGTGGGGATGCTCTCGTGTGGTCAAGCCAAGCTTCTTGACCACCTCAACGTTCACCAAGTTGTTGCAGCTACCACCGTCAATGATGGTATGTACACGGCAGTCCTTGACGATGAGGAACATGTTGAAAAGGTTGTGGCGCTATCTATTGTCATCGTCACTAGCCGTGGTACTCAAAGCTCGTTGCACAATCAAGGCCTTATAGGTCTCGGTCGCTGTTGTACCAAGAACCTCTTCATCACCATCATAAGTCTCTGCAATGTTAGCTCCAACAGTATCTTCATCTTCAACATCAGAAGCACTAACATACCCACCATCACCAGTAGCAATGTATGCCCGTTTGCTGGGGCAATCTCGCTGAATATGACCAAGTCCCTAGCAGTGGTGACACTTGATGTCGGAGGAGCGACCTGTGGAAGAGGTGGTTGTAGCAGGTTTTGCTGCAACACCCGAAGGTACAGTGGAAGATGTGGACGTCTGTACGCCCGAAGATGATGACGCCTTGGCTGGCGCCGGTGGCTGGCGTGGAGCGAAAGTGCTGCTCCTCCGTTGTTGATAGAGATGGCAACAGGTACAAACCCACCGGGTTTTGCTATCCCAAACCCGTACCCGTGAAAAATATTTACACCCATTAAAAAACCCGTACCCATGATGGGTTTGAAATTTTGCCCAAACCCGTACCCATCGGGTTTGCGGCTACCCATGGGTTACCCACGGGTTTTATCTCCAATATGCTTATTCTTTTTATAATCAACAAATATCATAATGATTAATGAGATCATGGTCCAAAATTTATGTAATGAACAACGAGTTCATGATTTGTAGAAAAAATATTAGTAGAGAGAATTAAATACAAATAATAAGTTGTATAATCAAGTTACCTTGCACTAAGTTATACATCCACCACATATATAACACTAGTAATAACTATAATAGCAAGCAAGCAACACTATCACCAACTACTTGTACATTCACTATTTGATAAAAATTAGGAAGTAAATAGGTAGATAACAAGTTTGTTGTTCGTTTATAAAATAAAATGACAATATGCACTAGTTTTGGTCGGGTTTAAAAAACCCACGGGTTCACGGGTTTGGGTACTATAGGAACAAACCCGTACCCATGAACCCGTCGGGTATACATTTATGCCCATTAACAAACCCATGGGTATGAAAATTGACCCAAACCCATACCCTAATGGGGTAAAAACCCATCGAGTTTCGGGTTTCGGGTACCCATTGCCATCTCTAGTTGTTGACGACCCTGCAATTCTTTTTCTGCCAACATAGAAAGATGGAACAAGCGTTGTATAGAATGATATTCTTTATAATCAACAATATCCTGAATCTCCCGCCTCAATCCCCCATAAAACCTAACCATTTGATCCTCCGGATCCTCAACTACCCCACATCGTAGCATACCTTTCTGAAGTTCTTGGTAGTATTCCTGTACCGACATGTCTCCCTGATCTAAGCGTTGCAATTTTTTCGAAGATCACGTCTATAAGAAGGGGGAACAAAGCGAGCTCGCATCTCCTCTTTTAACGCATTCCATGTTTGTGGTGCAGCACGTGTGTTAACAAGTTCATTCCACCAAATGATAGCAAAATCTCTAAATTCACTAGTGGCTTGTCTAACCCTATGCTGCTCAGGAACAAGATGGGAATTAAATTTTTGTTCTACCATCATCTCCCAGTCTAAGTAAGCTTCAGCATCATAAGAACCCATGAACGGTGGAATAGAAAACTTAATCTTAGCAAATGGATCATGGTCTGGTTCAGGATTATGACGACGACGTCTACCATTACCTCTCATACCTTGTCGATTACGTGCGAGGCGTTGTCGCAGCGGTGCATAAACATCGTCGTCATCGTCGTCGTCGTCCACAGGAGAGTGAGCTGGGGCTGGAGTTGGTGGTGGGGGACGAGCCTCCAGTACGTCCATGTGTGTAACAAGTTCAGCAACTCATCGATCAAGCTGCTCATAGGATGTCGAGGCAGAGTCCTGGTATTTTTTAAAAGCTTCAGTCATCGCGCGCATCATCTCCTTCAATTCCATTTGAGAGACACACTCATCGTCGTTAAGTTTAGGCCCCTTGTCCTTGTCCATTTGATTCTTTGGTCCTGTCATTGTTAGCACAAAACAGAGACAAAAAGGCAACAAACAATGTGAACCCTACAACTATCTCTCAAGGTGGTGGTGGAGGTGGTGGAATACAAATTATGAAGCGTCTTACCCCGCTCTTACAACGTTCTTACCAGCACTGCAGGTGACAAACGGTGACCGGTGTGACTGTCCAACGAGCGTGGGTGTGATTGCAAAAGAGTACCTGTTCTGCTCGAGAGAAAATTAGAGCTATGGGAAGGCTAACTAAATATATATATGTGGCACACAAGTCAGTAATAGATAGCAATGCTGAATAAGTGTTCAAAGTACTCGCCCTAGTTGCTGGCCTAGAAAATGTAATAGAACAGTTGGACCAAAGCACAAGAAAGGAGGTACAAGTATCTAGTGGGAATGGCAGTTCTGTAAATATGGCAGATTTTTCAGCACTAGTAGAAATCAAAGGCGCGTTTCAAAAGGAGTACCATCAAAAGAGCTCGAAATATTCTGAATTTTTTACCACTGATCCAAAAACACAAAGGATGGAAGCACACAAAATTTCACTTGAAACAGAGTTGTATTGTGGCCTAGAGAAATTCACAAAGGATCTCTGAAATTCGTGAAAACACTTAAACAATTTTTTAATTATTTTCCCGATTTTTTTTGAATTTTTTGACCGAACCAAACAGGCCGTAGGCGAGTTTGGGTCACCCCAGAATGGAGTCAAGAATCTGCTGTAAAAATTTGAGCTCAAACGGAGCACCGAGCGAAAAGTTATGCCCGTTTTATGGAAGGTACCTCAAGTTATGGTTTTCAAAGGCACAACTTGGCAGGAACCGAAGCGACGGCTATGGAGCACAGGTTCAGTTTTAGAGATAGGATTTGTTTTCTGGATATGATTGGTTTAGATATAGGATCTGTTTTGTGGATATGGTCGGTTTTAGAGATAGGATATGTTTTGTGGATATTGTCGGTTGTAGAGATAGGATCTATTTTGTGAATATGATCGGTTGTAGAGATAGTATCTGTTTTGTGGATAGGGTCGGTTTTATAGGATGTAAGCGGATGGATACAATCAAAATAAACCAAAACAAATCTAATCCAGCAACCAAACTCAACTAGAACACGAACTCAGAACTGCGGACTCTAAAACTGAATTGTGCAAAGGCTAAGGCGATGGTTTTAGGTTGGAATAAACTGATCGTAATTTTTTTTTGGCTTTTTGTGGACTATGGGACGAAACAAAACTAATCTAAAGGTAGAATTATACCTCACGGGCAACCTGGAAATCTGATACCAATTGATAGTAGACGCGGCCCGATCTTCCGTGAGATACGATAATTTGATTGAGTGGAGATCTCGACGTTGATGATCCAAGGCTCCAAGCGAACGGTTCCTCGCAATCACTACACCACGGCTCCGTTGGTTATCACCCGTGACACACGAATGACCTCGCCACGAAGGCTTATCCCTGCAAGCGCAATCAAGAACACAAGCAAGAACAGGAAAGAAACGCAACCAAACTTGTATTGATTACGGGAGGGGGGTCTCACAAGCCGATGACGGCGACACCGTTCGATGACAGAATTGATCTAAGCAAAACCCAACCCTAAATGTGGCGGTGGCTACTGAATAAATAGAGTATTAGGGCGTGCGTATCCCTGGACTCGCCCCTAATGGGCTCCGACGCGATACACGGCCCAACGGCCCAACACACGGTGTCACAGCACCAAAAGAGAATCTGAACGCTGACTTGTTTCGACGATTCCTATTGACTCCGGATGAATTTTAGGGTGGAACCAGTTGGGTTGGTTAGATAATCTCGTTATCTTTCCAACCATATCCAGTCTGTCGCAATCAGAGTTCGGATGCATCTTGGGCGTCCATTTTAGTGCAGACTGGTCCTGGAACCCGAGATAGAGTCGCAGCCGACTCGGACTTGATCTCCTTCCTGTTGTGGACGCCCTTGCTGCTCCTCCTCAACACCTTGGCCTTTCCCAAGTCCTTGCTGGTCCTCTCCAAGGTACCAAATCATCAAAACATCCATGGCCCCAAGCGTAAGCTCTGAAACACAATTGACTAGGGTAGAACGTACCTAGAGATTTAGCTGTCGTGCACGAGATCGTGTTATCGGTCCATTCATTGTATATATAGAAGTGATGTCCTCATCAAGGAGGGAGGACGGCTAGGGTTTGGGAGGGTTAGTGGGCCGAATCACCAATCGCGGCCCAACTAGCCCACGCGACAGCTCCCGACCCCATCGCAAGCGCCAAACCAAAGAAATTCTACTGCCCTAGTTGTGAATGTTTTCCACAAATTCCAAATCCCCAAAATGCAACAACCGAATGAGGAAAAAAACAAAAAGAACAACCCCCAACTTCTCTTCTTTGCAAACGGGGTATCACAGAGGACTCCTCAGTTGCCTTTACGGGTCGCTTGAAGGGCAAGCTTTATCTTGTTGATTTCACAACAAGTAAAGTGACGCCTGAGACTTGTTTAGTGGCAAAGTCCAACAAGGGTTGGCTATGGCATCGCCGGCTAGCTCATGTTGGTATGAGGAATTTGGCCAAACTTCAAAAGGATAATCACATCATTGGACTAACAAATGTTGTATTTCAGAAAGATAGGGTTTGTGGCGCATGCCAAGCAGGAAAGCAACATGGAGTCCCACATCAATCAAAGAATGTGGTCACAACAAAGAGGCCATTGAAGCTTCTTCACATGGACCTCTTCGGACCTGTGGCTTACATCGGCATTGGTGGTAGTAAGTATGGTTTAGTCATTGTTGATGATTTTTCTCGCTTCACCTGGGTTTTCTTTTTGAGTGATAAAGGTGAAACTCAAGAAATATTGAAGAAATTCATGAGAAGAGCTCAAAATGAGTTTGAGCTCAAAATCAAGAAAGTGAGAAGTGATAATGGGACGGAATTCAAGAACACAGGTGTCGAAGAATTCTTAGGCGAAGAAGGAATCAAACATGAGTTCTCGGTTCCTTACACTCCACAACAAAATGGTGTTGTGGAAAGAAAGAACCGAACTTTAATTGAAGCAGCTAGAACCATGTTGGATGAGTACAAGACACCTGACAACTTTTGGGCAGAGGCGGTCAACACCGCCTGTCATGCAATCAACCGCCTCTATCTTCACAAGATCTACAAGAAGACTGCTTATGAGCTTCTCACTGGTAACAAACCTAAAGTTGATTATTTTAGAGTATTTGGTTGTAAGTGCTTTATTCTTAACAAGAAAGTCATGAGCTCAAAGTTTGCTCCTAGAGTGGACGAGGGTTTCTTGCTTGGTTATGCATCAACTGCGCATGGATATCGTGTTTTCAACAATACCACCGGTCTTGTTGAAATAGCGATAGACGTGACATTTGATGAGTCTAATGGCTCGCAAGGGCATGTTTCTAATGGCACTGCAGGAAATGAAGAACTACCTTGTGAGGCTATAAAGAAACTTGCAATAGGTGAAGTGAGACCTCAAGAAAAAGATGATGAGGAAGGAACTTTGTGGATGACCAATGAGGTTGTTGATGTGGGTGCAAAGGTGGTGGGTGACAAATCCTCCACCCAAGCAAACCCATCAACCTCAAGTCATCCAAGTCTTGAAGAAAATCATCAATCCCAAAGGATGCCAACTGTGGTAGAAGATGAACATGAAAGTGTTAATGGTGAAGTGCCTCTTGATCAAGTGAATGATGAGGAGGAGCAAATACAAAGACAACCATCAGTGCCTCATCCTAGAGTCCATCATACCATTCAAAGGGATCATCCGGTGGACAACATCCTGGGTAGCATCAGGAGAGGGGTAACAACTCGATCTCGTTTAGCTAATTTTTGTGAATTTTACTCGTTTGTTTCCTCTCTTGAGCCACTTAAGGTTGAAGAAGCATTGGGTGATCCGGATTGGATAATTGCCATGCAAGAGGAGTTGAACAACTTCACCCGGAATGAAGTTTGGTCCTTAGTCCAAAGACCCAAACAAAATGTGATTGGGACAAATGGGTCTTTAGGAACAAACAAGATGAACATGGCGTGGTTACAAGAAACAAAGCACGGTTGGTTGCCCAAGGCTACACTCAAGTGGAAGGACTTGATTTTGGTGAAACATACGTGCCGGTAGCAAGGTTAGAGTCAATTAGAATATTAATTGCCTATGCTACTAACCATGATTTCAAGTTATATCAAATGGATGTAAAGAGCGCATTTCTAAATGGACCACTACAAGAGAGGGTCTATGTGGAGCAACCACCGGGCTTTGAAGATCCAAAGAAGCCAAACCATGTTTATCTACTTCACAAGACACTCTACGGGCTTAAACAAGCCCCTAGAGCTTGGTATGATTGCCTTAAAGATTTTTTAATTAAGAATGGGTTTACAATAGGAAAAGCTGACTCTACATTATTTACTCGCAAAGTTGACAATGAATTATTTGTGTGCCAAATATATGTCGATGACATTATATTTGGTAGTACTAATGAAAAATTTTGTGAAGAGTTTAGCAAAGTAATGACGAACAGGTTTGAGATGTCTATGATGGGCGAGCTCAAATACTTCCTGGGATTTCAAGTCAAACAACTCAAGGAAGGTACTTTTCTATGCCAAACCAAATATACACAAGATATGCTCAAGAAGTTTGGCATGGAAAAGGCAAAGCACGCCAAAACTCCAATGTCATCAAATGGACATCTCGACCTAAATGAAGAAGGTAAACTTGTAGATCAAAAGTTATATAGATCAATGATAGGGTCACTGCTTTACTTATGTGCATCTAGACCTGATATCATGTTGAGTGTTTGCATGTGTGCACGCTTTCAAGCGAACCCTAAAGATTGCCATCTTGTTGCCGTTAAGAGAATCCTAAGATACTTAGTCCACACCCAAAACCTAGGATTATGGTATCCCAAAGGCTCCCTTTTCGATTTACTTGGCTACTCTGACTCAGATTATGCCGGTTGCAAAGTAGATTGAAAAAGCACTACTGGGACTTGCCAATTCCTTGGGCGGTCCTTAGTGTCATGGAGTTCCAAGAAACAAAATTGTGTTGCACTTTCCACTGTAGAAGCTGAGTACATAGCAGCTAGGGCATGTTGTGCACAATTGTTATGGATGAAGCAAACCCTTAGAGATTTTGGTTGTGAGTTTAACAAGATTCCACTATTGTGTGACAATGAGAGTGCCATAAAACTTGCAAACAATCCGGTGCAACACTCTAGAACTAAACATATTGACATTAGACATCATTTCTTGAGAGACCACAAAGCCAAAGGAGATATCGAATTGTTTCATGTGAGCACCGAAAATCAACTAGCCGATATCTTCACAAAACCCCTTGATGGGACTAGGTTTTGCTTTCTTAGGAGTGAGCTAAATATCTTGGATTCTCGAAACGTGTCTTAAAACTAAAATTTTGATCACAAGTTTGTTGGATATAAAATGATTGTATGCACAATATGTCATGAGAAATACTGTTTTTATCATTAAAATTACTCATGTCATATTTGCTAAGTGTTATTAAAGCCTCTCCGGGCAATATCTGAAAACAGGTTGAGTGAATCGGCTGAGTAGGCCACTCAACCGGTTTCCCCTAGTGGAAACCGGTTGAACCGGTATAAAAACCGGTTGAACCGGTTTTGACCGCCTTCGCGTCCGCGCTGTCAGTCAGCGCCGTCAGTCTCGCAGACTGCGCTGTCAGTCTGACAGAAAATCCGTGCAGTCAATCACTTTTTCTGCGCGCTTTTACTGTGCAGTCTGACGGGAAACTGGTTGAACTGGTTTTATAACCGGTTGAACCGGTTTTCAGTATGTTGACCGGCCGGCGCCTCCCCTATTTCTCTCCCCTTCCTCCCTTCTCATCTTATCAGTTCCTTTTTCCCAGCCGTCGCCGCCTACACATCTTCCTCTCTCTCCTTCACACTCTTACCACTCCAAAACCCATTTGCGCCATCCAATCTTTGGAAGTTTTGTTGGAGATCCATTCATCTCGGCTTCCTCCATCATCTCCCTCGCTCTTGTTGGGATTTCTATGATTCAAACTTCGGATCGAGGTATTACCCTATTTCATTTCTTTTTACTCGATCTCACCCTTTCTTGATTATCTAGTGTATCGTTTCTAGGATACATTTTAGTTTAGGTGCTTGCAACACTTAGACTATCTTCGTTTGTCTCGAACCTTGTTTGAGTTTAGCGGTTTGATATTGTTCGTTGTAGTTGAACCGCTCGCATGAACGGTTGAAGTGCATGCTCAAAATCATACGCGCCTCTACTCAAACGTGTTTGTTAAGATCCTTGCTCATCATAGGTTCTATCTTCTCTTTTTAAGGATGCTGCGTCGGAGGAATCCATCTGTTGTTGAATCTGACTCCTCTGACGACCAAGAGATTCTTGGAGATACTCCCCCATGTTCCAGATCCAAACGTGGGCAAGGATCTGGCAACGTCATGCAAGGTGGTGAGGCCTCCGGGTCTCATGGAGCTCGCGGTCGGACGGCCCGGAATCCCTCCGGTCGGTCCCGACCCGCGACAAATCCCCAAGCTTGGGAAGCAACAAGCGATGATGATGGTGGGAAAGATGATGAGATTGATCTTCCCCCTGCCCACGCCCCTGTTATTCGAGGGTTGGTCCTCCACCGGGCGGAGGCCCGTCGTGCTGGCAATGAGCCAGTCACTGATTTTATTGCCAGCGGTGGTTCTGCTCTTCTTCAGGACATCCGCTTTCAGAATCCTGCATTGCGCATTCGTGATGCCAGGATTGATGGGAACCGTTTCTGGACTCTCCAGCATGTGGATTTTTACAACTCAGTGATCCTCCCCAAGAAACATCAGCCCATACTACATCAACGGTACATCAACTGGGAAGGATGTGAGGCTATTGGGGACCCGGAGATGACATAGGCGTTGAGGGCCTGTGAAAGAAAGAAGATGAAGAATATAATGACATTCCAATATGATTGGAATGATGAGGTCATTGCCCAGTTTTACTCAACTCTTTGGATCAAGCTGGCCTATGAGGAAAGTCCCTACAACTTTCCTTATCTTAATTTCTACATCGAAGGCAGCTGATACAAGGTGAGCTACCGTCGGTTCGCTCACATTCTTGGATTCACTGACAATGACATTTCTGGTGATAAGATCAAAATCCATGATTTCCGCCAACCTACCAAAGATGAAGCCAGAGATCTTCATCTCTCTGAGTCTGGAAAATATTGGGAGTCCACCAACATGCACAAATACTACAGATATATCAACTCCCTCAACAGAATGACCCTCATTCCTAAAGGGGGTAACCAGATGAATATTCTTGGAGAGAGCAAGGTTTTGCTCTCATTCATGAAGCCCAACAGCTCAGAGAGCATCAACGTCTTTGATATGATCTGGCAGGAAATTATCCATGCTGCCTGCTTTCCACTTAAGGGATGTCTACATGCACCTTTCATCATGAAGATGATTGAAGTTGTGACGCAGTTTCGATATGATAAAGGTACTAGACATCAATCTTATACCCCTTTCTGGATTGATCCCAACAATCCAGCAGGGCGCTTGAGGAAAGCCCCTTCCAGCTCCCGTGCACATACCTCTGTTGGTCCGCCTGCTGGTCCTGCTGCTGCTGCCGGTGCCTCGTGTCCCTCCCCTGGTCGCGGATCTCCCACGCCACATGGTCGTGGTCATGGTCGAGGTCGTGGCTGAGGGATGGGTGCCCGCTTGGCCCATGGGATTGTGGCATTTTTCTCTATGTGCCGGAATATTTCTGCTGATGTGCATGAGCTGGCAAGGCGTCAGCGGGAGACTGACGACAATCTTCGTCGTCAAGCTTCCACTATGGGTATGCCCTTTGCCCCTCGCTCGCCTGACGTGCCTCTCCATCCGCCTCCCCCGAAGATCAATGAGTGGCACCAGCAGGCCTACGGGGTGCCCTTTATGTCAGCAGACGACGACGAAGAAGAAGAAGCATACTTTGATGATCGCGAGCAGTTTGCCCCGCCTCCCTACCAAGGGGATCCGGGTCAATCATCCTCTCACCCTCCGCCCCAGGATCCTTCTGGAAGTGCTCCTCCCCCGGATTAGTCTGGGGAAGAACACTCTGCATCTCACCTGGCGCATCATTTCTTTGCTCCGCATCAGCCTCCTCCTAACTGGTGATCTTTGTGTTGGTGGCTCTCTCCTTTTTTGGTTCTTGTTGCCAAAAAGGGGGAGAAGGTTTCTTATCTTGGCAGTACCTTTTATTTATGTAATGAACATCGGTTTGTAATAATTATTAGTCTATCTTGTGATGCATGGCTCAGAAGCCATAAACTTTTTTAATGATGTGATGAGAAGTGATATCATTATTGTAATAGCCAGTAGTAACTTTTCATATCTTATGCTATGCAATAATGAGCTTGTCTGTGTAATACTACTCTTTCTATCATCACACTCTATAATTGTGTTTCATCCCTCATTTTTGTGTATGGTGTAGATTGTTCACTCTCTCTAAATATGTTGCAAATTGACATATCAAGTCAATATTAACATCACAAAACTCATGCACATATTTAGGGGGAGCTACACATACACAAATTCTTTTATCTCGCAAGTATTCGTAATTTTTAATTTTATCTCTACTCTAGTTTGTTTTGGCATCAATCACCAAAAAGGGGGAGATTGTAAGTGCAATCAACCCTAATTGAGGGTTTTGGTGATTAAATGACAAAACAAACAGAGATTCTAACAAGTTGCTCCTAGCATGTACACAGTAATTCTACAGACAGGAGAAGCACAGATCTTACGAGCATAAAAATAGAAAGCACAGCGGATTTAAAATTCTACATCAAATGGCGTGCTCCAAGTGCTTGGAAACAACGGCAGTGCTCATTTTATAATTCTTGAGTTATAGGAATCGCCGTGCAATTAAGAGGGATCCGAAATGGTTAAGTAAGTTATGCAATGAGCTAAGTTCAAAATCCTTTGAAATCATCTTCGAGAACATTTTTCCAGATCATGAATGACCTTGAGAAAAACCAATTTTACTTCCCACAAAAACTCCACCTTTGTTCTCTTCAAAATATTCAAAATTTGGTTTTCAGCCCTGGAAACCGGTTCAACCGGTCCTGAAACCGGTTCAACCGGTTTTGGGACTATTCCTCTGCCATCCCTGCTCTGACCTGTTTGACAGTCAGAGCTGTCAGAAAAGTCGTTGTAGATCTTTTGGGAAAACCGGTTCAACCGGATTTTTCCCGGCTCAACCGGTTTTGGATTCGGTCGAGTCTCCAGCTGAGTAGGTTAGTGAACCGGGATCTTCCTGGTGGAAACCGGTTCAACCGGTCTGAAAACCGGTTCAACCGGTTTTTACCCCTTTTCTCCCAACGACTGCCAGCTTTTGGGGGATCCTTTATATACCCCCACACTCTCTCTCTTATGAACTTCTGCCTCTCCCACAAAATCTTGGCTGACCAAACTCTCAACAAGTGCATTCATTTCACCTTTCACACCCGCAATCGCATCTCCTTCAATCATTTGAAGGATCCATGGTGTGAGGTGAACTCGATCTAACACGCTGTTAATTTCATCTCGATTCTCCTATTCTCTTTGTTCTTGAGCTCGTTGCAAACTTAACCTTGTGCGGATTTGTTACTCTTGGAACCTCGTGTTCCTTGATGGTTAGAGGTTGCTTGGGAGTCTCCAAATTTGTGGACGACCCCAAGAAGTTTGTATCACCCGCTCTTTGAGCTTATTTGAGAAGAGATTGCCTTGACCTTTGTGGTCAGCTTGTGGAGGATTAGGGTTGGAAAAGACCCGGCCCTTTGTGGGCTCCTCAATGAGGAGTAGGACACCTTTGTGGTGGTTGCCGAACCTCAGGTTATATTGCGTGTTCCTGTGTGTTCTTGTTAAGCGCTTTAAATTTGTTGGTTGGTTCATATTATCTATTCGAGTAGATTTTGTGTAGGGCAAGTCTTTAGCAAAATTCTTCACCACTTCATATTTGTTTAACAGATTATCTAATCTAAGTTGAGCTGGTTCAAACTTGTTCAGTTGTAAACAAAATCAACTGAACCGGTTTGCACCAGTGCAACTTTTATTTAACCCATTTCGAAGTTTTTAAGTGAAAAATTTCAGGTGTAGCCTATTCACCCCCCCTCTAGGCTACTTTCACATCGAGCAGGAGCGGGCAGACCGAGCATTCGCCGGAGAAGTGCGTCATCGGGCCCGGGACGTCCACCGCCGTATCGTTGACGATGCCAGGGCAAGGCTGCCCCCGACCTCCAGCGGGGTCGGCCAGAATATAGCTGCAGCAGCAATGCTACTCCGAGCAATGTCGGATCCATCCACCACCGAGGGGCGGCGTATCCAGGGAGAACTCAAGAACCTCCTGGAGGATGTCGCGGTCCGATGGGCCGAAAGCTCTGCCTCCCGAAGGCAAGGGTGCCCCCCGGAGCATTGCACAACGACTTCCCGACTCATGCGGGAGGCCTCGGTCCACACCGGGCGCACGCAGGACAGGACGCCTGCAGCCCCGGATCACCTCGGCGACGAGCACCACCGCCACGACCGTCGAGCCCGCCTCGACGAGAAGGTGCGCCGAGGCTACCACCCCAGACGTGGAGGACGCTACGATAGTGAGGAGGATCGGAGCCCCTCGCCCGAACCACCAGGGCCGAGGGTCTTCAGCCGGGCCATACGATGGGCGCCGTTCCCGACCCGGTTCCGAGCCCCGACTACCATCACCAAGTACTCGGGGGAAACCAGGCCGGAGTTGTGGCTTGCAGACTACCGGCTGGCATGCCAGCTGGGAGGAACGGACGATGACAACCTCATCATCCGCAACCTCCCCCTGTTCCTCTCCGACGCCGCCCGGGCCTGGCTGGAGCATCTGCCTCCTGCGCAGATCTCCAACTGGGACGACTTGGTCAAGGCCTTCGCTGGAAACTTCCAGGGCACATACGTGCGCCCTGGGAACTCCTGGGATCTCCGAAGCTGCCGCCAGCAGCCAGGGGAATCCCTACAAGAATACATCCGACGGTTTTCAAAGCAGCGCATGGAGCTGCCCAACATCACTGACTTGGATGTCATCGGGGCGTTCCTCACCGGCACCACTTGCCGCGACCTGGTGAGCAAACTAGGGCGCAAGACTCGCCACCAAGTTCGCCTCTGGTCAGGAGGCGGTCGAAGCCATCTTCCGGAAGAACAAACAGCCTCAGGGACGGCAGCAGGAAGACGTCCCCGAGGCATCCGCCCAACGTGGCACGAAGAAGAAGGCCAAGAAGAAGTCGCAAGCGAAGCGCGACGCCGCCGACGCAGATCTTGTCGCTGCTGCCGAGCACAGGAACCCTCAGAAGCCTCCCGGAGGGGCCAATCTGTTCGACAAGATGCTCAAGGAGTCGTGCCCCTATCACCAGGGTCCCGTCAAGCACACCCTTGAGGAATGCGTCATGCTTCGGCGCTACTTCTATAAAGATGGGTCCCCGGCGGGAGATGGCAAAGGCCAAGACAACAACAAGAAGGAGGGCGACAAGGCAGAGGAGTTCCCCGAGGTCCACGACTGCTTCATGATCTACGGTGGGCAAGTGGCGAACGCCTCGGCTCGGCACCGCAAGCAGGAGCACCGGGAAGTCTGCTCGGTGAAGGTGGCGGCGCCAGTCTACCTCGACTGGTCTGACAAGCCCATCACCTTCGACCAAGGCGACCACCCTGACTGCGTGCTGAGCCTAGGAAGGTACCCGCTCGTTGTCGACCCCGTCATCGGCAATGCCAGGCTCACCAAGGTCCTCATGAACGGAGGCAGTAGCCTCAACATCATCTACGCCAAGACCCTCGGGCTCTTGGGGATCAATCTGTCCACGATCCGGGCCGGTGCGGCGCCCTTTCACAGGATCATCCCCGGGAAGCGCGTCCTGCCCCTTGGACAACTTGATCTGCCTGTCTGCTTTGGAACTCCCTCCAACTTCCGAAAGGAAACCCTCACGTTCGAGGTGGTCGGGTTCCGAGGAACCTACCACGCGGTGCTGGGGAGACCGTGCTATGCCAAGTTCATGGTCGTCCCCAACTACACGTACCTCAAGCTTAAGATGTCAGGCCCCAACGGGGTCATCACCGTCGGCTCCACGTACCACCACGCGTACGAATGCGACGTGGAATGCGTGGAGTATGCTGAGGCCCTCGCCGAGTCCGAGGCCCTCATCGCCGACCTAGAGTGCCTCTTCAAGGAGGTGCCTGATACGAAGCGCCACACCGGCAACTTCGAACCACCTGAGGCGGTTAAGTCCGTCCCTCTCGACCCCAGCAACGATGCCGACAAGAAGGTCCGGATCGGCTCTGAGCTTGACCCCAAATAGGAAGCAATGCTCGTCGACTTTCTCCGCACAAATGCCAAAAATTTTGCGTGGAGTCCCTCGGACATGCCGGGCATACCGAGGGATGTCGCCGAGCACTCGCTGGATATCCGAGCTGGAGCCCGACCCGTGAAGCAGCACCTGCCGCTTTGACGAAGAGAAGCGCAGGGCCATAGGCGAGGAGGTCCACAAGCTGATGGCTGCAGGGTTCATCAAAGAGGTATTCCATCCTGAATGGTTAGCTAACCTTGTGCTTGTGAAAAAAAAGGTGGGAAATGGAGGATGTGCGTCGACTACACCGGGTTGAATAAAGCATGTCTGAAGGTTCCCTACCATCTGCCTCGCATCGATCAAATTGTGGACTCCACTGCTGGGTGTGAAACCCTGTCATTCCTCGACGCCTATTCAGGTTATCACCAAATCAAGATGAAAGAGTCCGACCGGCTCGCGACTTCTTTCATCACACCTTTTGGCATGTATTGTTATATTACTATGCCATTTGGCTTGAGGAATGCAGGTGCGACATACCAAAGGTGCCTGAACCACGTGTTCGGAGAGCACATCAGCCGAACGGTCGAGGCTTACATCGATGATCGTTGTCAAGACAAGGAAAGCCTCTGACCTCCTCTCTGACCTTGAAACAACATTCAAGTGTCTAAGAGCGAAAGGCGTGAAACTCAATCCCGAGAAGTGTGTCTTCAGAGTCCCCCGAGGCATGCTCCTGGGGTTCATTGTCTCCGAGCGGGGCATCGAGGCCAACCAGGAGAAAATCGCGGCCATCACCAACATGGGACCGATCAAAGATTTGAAAGGAGTACAGAGGGTCATGGGATGCCTTGCGGCTCTGAGCCGCTTCATCTCGCGCCTTGGCGAGAGAGGGCTGCCCTTGTACTGCCTCTTAAGGAAGGTCGAGCGCTTCACTTGGACCCCCGAGGCCGAAGAAGCCCTCAGAAACCTTAAGGCACTCCTTACCAATGCGCCCATCTTGGTGCCCCCCGCTGCGGGAGAAGCCCTCTTGATCTACGTAGCCGCAACCACTCAGGTGGTCAGCGCCGCGATCGTAGTCGAGAGACGAGAAGAAGGGCATGCACTGCTCGTCCAGAGGCTGGTCTACTTCATCAGTGAGGTACTATCCGAGACCAAGATCCGCTACCCGCAAATTCAGAAGCTACTGTACGCGGTAATTCTGACGCGACGAAAGTTGCGACACTACTTCGAGTCTCATCCGGTGACTGTGGTGTCATCCTTCCCCCTGGGGGAGATCATCCAGTGCCGAGAGGCCTCGGGTAGGATAGCAAAGTGGGCAGTGGAGCTCATGGGCGAAACACTCTCATTCGTCCCTCGGAAGGCCATAAAATCCCCAAGTCTTGGCGGATTTCCTGGCGGAATGGGTCGACACCCAATTGCCGACAGCTCCGGTCCAGCCCGAACTTTGAACCATGTACTTCGATGGGTCGCTGATGAAGACAGGAGCAGGTGCTGGCCTGCTCTTCATCTCACCCCTCGGGAAACATGTGCGCTACGTGCTGCGCCTCCATTTTCCGGCGTCGAACAACGTGGCCGAGTACGAGGCTCTGGTTAATGGGTTGTGCATCACCGTCAAGCTAGGGGTTCGGCGCCTCGACGCTCGTGGCGACTCGCAGCTTGTCATTGACCAAGTCATGAAGAACTCCCACTGCCGCGACCGGAAGATGGAGGCCTACTGCGACGAAGTTCGGCGCCTGGAAGACAAGTTCTACGGGCTGGAACTCAACCATATCGCCCGACGGTACAACGAGACTGCGGATGAGCTGGCTAAAATAGCCTCGGGGCGGACAATGGTTCCCCCGGACGTCTTCTACAGAGACATACATCAACCCTCCATCAAGATCGACGACACGCCCGAGCCCGAGGTGGCCTCGGCCCGGCCTAAGGTATCCTTGGCCGCCGAGGGTGAGGCCCTGCGCGTCGAGGGAGAGCGGAATGGGGTCACGCCTAACCCGAACTGGCAGGCCCCGTACCTAGAATATCTCCTCCGAGGAGAGCTACCCCTCGACAAGGCCGAAGCTCGGCGACTGGCGCGGCGCGCCAAGTCGTTTGTCTTACTAGGTGATGAAAAGGAGCTCTACCACCGCAGCCCCTCAGGCATTCTCCAACGATGCATATCCGTCGCCGAAGGACAGGAGCTACTGCAAGAGATACACTCGGGGGCTTGCGGTCACCATGCAGCACCTCGAGCCCTCGTGGGGAACGCCTTCCGACAAGGCTTCTACTGGCTGACCGCGGTGGCCGACGCCACTAGGATTGTATGCTCCTGCCAAGGGTGTTAATTCTACGCAAGACAGATGCACCTGCCCGCTCAGGCCCTGCAGATAATACCCATCACCTGGTCGTTTGCCGTGTGGGGTCTGGACCTCATCGGTCCCTTGCAGAAGGCACCCGGGGGCTTCTCGCACCTGCTGGTCGCCATCGACAAATTCTCCAAGTGGATCGAGGTCCGACCCCTAACCAGCATCAGGTCCGAGCAGGTGGTGGCGTTCTTCACAAACATCATCCATCGCTTTGGGGTCCCGAACTCCATCATCACCGACAATGGCACATAGTTCACTAGGAAGAAGTTCCTGGAATTCTGCGAGGACCACCACATCCGTGTGGACTAGGCCGCCGTAGCTCACCCCATGACGAATGGGCAGGTGTAGCGTGCCAACGATATGATTTTGCAAGGACTTAAACCGAGGATCTACAACGACCTCAACAAGTTTGGCAAGCGGTGGATGAAAGAGCTATCCTCGGTGGTCTGGAGTCTGAGGACGACGCCAAGCCGAGCCACGGGTTTCTCGCCGTTCTTTCTAGTCTATGGGGCCGAGGCTGTCCTACCCACGGACTTAGAATACGGTTCCCCGAGGACAAAGGCGTACGACGACCGAAGCAACCAGACCAGCCGAGAAGATTCACTGGACCAGCTCGAAGAGGCTCGGGACATGGCCTTACTACACTCGGCCCGGTATCAGCAGTCCCTGCGATGCTACCACGCCCGAATGGTTCGGGCCCGAGGGTTCCAGGTGGGAGACTTGGTACTTCGGCTGCGGCAAGACGCCCGAGGACGCCACAAGCTCACTCCTCCCTGGGAAGGGTCGTTCATCATCACCATGATTTTGAAGCCCGGAACATACAAGCTGACCAACGATTAAGGCGAAGTCTACAACAACGCTTGGAACATCCAACAACTACGTCGCTTTTACCCTTAAAATGTTTCAAGTCGTTCAAGTACCTCGTTTTCTTTACATACACAAATAAAGTCTAACCGTCAAGGAAGGGTCAGCCTTGCCTCGGCAGAGCCCGACCCTCCCTCGGGGGCTAGAAGGGGGGAACCCCCTCTGCGTCAAAATTTTCCTCGGAAAAGTTTTCTACCAAGAAAGGTTTTCTACCAAAACGACTTTCGACTATATCGATAACAGAACCCTGAAAACGACGAGAGGGACCTTGAGCGGCAAGGCCGACCGAGCCGAGGGACTCCTACGCCTTCGGGATATGGATACCTCACTCATCACCTTCCGCGAAAAGTAACTCACGCTCGGATAAGCGGTTCTGCTATTGAACAAGTCCTAAACACTCGGGTAGAAAACCACTTTCATGCTTTCGACTATATCGATAGCGGGATCCTAAAAACGACGAGAGTACACGTAAGCGGCAAGGCCGACTGAGCCAAGGGACTCCTACGCCTTCGGGATATGGATACCTCACTCATCACCTTCCATGAAAAGTAACTCACGCTCGGATAAGCGATCCTGCTACCGAACGAGTCCTAAAGCTCGGGTAGAAAATGACTTTCGTGCCTTCTCGACTATATCGATAACAGAATCCTGCAAACAAGTAAGAGTGCACGTAAGCGGCAAGGCCGACCGAGCCGAGGGACTCCTACGCCTCCAGGATACGGATACCTCACTCATCACCTTCAGCGAAAAGTAACTCTCACTCGGATAAGTGGTTTTGCTACCGACGAACAAGTCTGGATACTCGAAACAAGAGGAAAGGAAACACAGCTTTATAACACGACAATAAGATGTTTAGGCCTCAGCGGCCGCAAAAAACATACGCATACTATAGACAAACTCTTCCTGCAGGTTCAGACATCGGCAGAGGGAGCAGCAGCACCCTCGGCGTCGTTTCCACCTTCGGCGGAATCTGGCCCGGCCTCAGACGGCGACACGGGCGGAAGGATCTCCACCTCGAAGGAGGACGCCAGCACCGCGCTTGGGCCCTCACAGCCAGGGTCTCCGCCAGGGTCCTGGCCCGAGCGGACACCTCGGCTGGCCGCTCCGTAGCCTCAGCCAGCTGTCCCCTGAGGACCTTAGCCTGGCTCACGGCCTCGGCAGCGTGACTCCGGGGTTGGTCCCGCTCGCGGATGACCTGGCCAAGCTCCAGCCACCACTGCTGCACCTCCTCGGCCTGGGAAGCCACCTGCTCCTGGGCCGACGAAGCCTCTTTTCGAGTCGACTCCGCCTCTATCCACGCCAACACCGCTGCCTCTGGCTTCAGCTCATCGCAGAGCGGCCGAAGGTCCTAAAGCTGAGCAAGAGAGGCCTCGAGCGGCAAGGCCGATCGAGCCAAGGGACTCCTACGCCTCCGGGATACGGATACCTCACTCATCACCTTCCGTGCAAGGCAACTCACGCTCGGCTAAGTAGTTCAGCTAGCCGATAGGCGAGTCCTAGTGCTCGAAATGAGGAAGAAACACGACATTACACTCAAATGCCCAGATGTTCAGGCCTCGACAGCCACAATGAACAAACACCCCTACTCAGAGTACCATTACAAACGGGACTCTGGTTCCACTCTCGCGGGTATGAACAACCTCCACACTAGAGGGCCTGTGGGACAACAAACTCCAGGTGGCTCGCCGGCGACCACTACACCAGCAGCGACAATGGCCTCCGCTTCGAGCGGCTAAACAACAGTAGCGATGACCTCAGGGCAAACACTGCTGTGAAAGGGCCCTCGCCCATGTCCCCACGCGAGGGGCGAGGACAAGCTATTGAAGCCAAAGAGGCGGGGGTCCGACCGCAGGTGGCGCCGACGGTCTCGTCGGCGGAGACAACCTCCTCTGGCTGCCACCACCTCAGCACCGACGATAGCGGCCACCTGCGCGCCGACGCCACGCCGACGAATGGCGGCCGCCTCAGCCTGTACCGGCAGATCCCCACTCAAGTCCTCGCAGACGGGCCGGCGCCGGCCTCCACGCGGAGGCGTCGTGCTGGAGTGAGGACAAGACAATCCAAGAACGCGAACGCCACCCTCGCGACGTACGACGTCTTGGACGATCCCCTGGTGCAGTCGGCGGCGCGTGAAGGGCCGCAGGCATGCCCGACCTACGCGCGGCGCGACAGTCGCCCGTGCGGTGGACGGACAGCCACGCCCGGACCAAGCGACAGGAGGCAGTGTCGGAGGCGGCGCCAGAGCCAGCTGAGCCAGCATGCCAGGCATGCTGCAGCTGACGATGCTCGCGGCCGACCGGGCCCGCGTTGTCGAAGTTCGCCCCCTCCGCGAGGCCGGTGACAGCAGCCACCTGCGCACGGCACGACTGTCACCCAGGTGGTGGACGGACAGCTGCACCCTGTCCAGGTAGCAGCAGTTCGCCTTCCCCCGCATGGCTGGAGGACGCCTCCTCCGCACAGCTGGAGGATGCCCCTCTCCCCCTAATGCTGGAGGAAGAAGCGGGTCGCCGACCCACGCGGAGGTAGGCCCCAACTCGCCCTGCCCTCCTCCCCAGCCCGGATGATGAAGATCCTTGAAGCTGAGGGCGTGGCAGAGGCCGCAACCCGGTTTGCTTCTCCCCACCACAAGGCTGATGATCATCCCTATGGATGACCATTGGTGAGGGACTGCAGCCGGGCTGCATGATGAAAATCCTTGAAGCCGAGCGATGGCTGAAGGGCACCAACCCCCGCGAGGTGGCGCTCCTCCAACAGCAGCAAGACGAAGGCAACGCGGGTGCTCTCCATCCCGGGGCTCGGAAGGTGGAAGGGCGCGATGCATGAGGGGAGTGCGAAGGCATGGCTACCACCTGGGGGATCGATCCCTTTTTAAAGGCGGCTCTCCCCACTCGCATCCCCAAGCGTCACGGGCAAAGTCTTCACCGACGTGCTCCAGGGTCCTTCCCCTACGACACGGGGGCTGGGTGCCACACGTCATCCAAGCTGACCCAAAACGAAAGAAGCCAAACCGCCGCACGCAGAGCATGTAACCGCCCCGCGGTTATAAGCACTCCTCCATCCTCGTCGAAACTAGTGGTCGAAAGTGCAGACCGCCACGCAGGGAGCATACAACCGCACCACGGTTGTGCACCCTTTTCGGCTTCGTCGCATTCGGCATGGAGGCCCAGGCCCACACGTCATGTAACCGGCGCGCCGATTACTACGTGCAAGAAACCGCACCGCCACTTGCGCTAATGCAGCGCCTTCTCGACTGCGGAACCAGTGCCGCGACTCGAGGCAGCCCTACGCGTGACCCAACAGTGCCAATTGGGTGCAACGATCACGGGTTAGTCAGCCGTGGAAAGAGGCGCGACGGTTGATATGGCCAAAAGTGGGCCGGCAGTAATTGCAGCAGCAGACGGGCGGAAGCAGCGGCCAAATTGCCTGCAGGCTCGCGTCCCCTCCTGAAGCGGCAGGAGAGCCCTCTCCCACGGCATGAAGACGACGCACCCGTATTCGGTTCCTCGAACGACTCGCGCATGCGACCGCCCCGCGAATCGCCCGTCCCGTCGCATTAACTTTTCGGCAGGGCAAGCGACACCTTTGGCAGGTGAAGCGGGCGTCGTTTCACCTCCGCCATGATAACCGCGTCAAAAAAGGTGCGCCACACTATTTAAATTCATATCCTTTTCCTCTTCCCCTTTCTCTCTCTTGCTACAGGGACCGGGAAAGGGGATATTTCGAAAGGGATCCTTCTCAGCGAAGGAAGCGGGCCCCGAGCCCTCCTACTGATCAGGGGTTCGAAGGCTGGCCCCTCGGAAGGGTTCGACAGCCGCCCCAGAGCACTCAGGCTCCGCGCCCATTATTGATCAGGGGTTCGAAGGCTGTCCCCTCGGAAGGGTTCGACAGCCGCCCAAAGCACGCAGAGTGAGGGATGACTCTGGGTACGTCCATTACATGGACGAGGCTCGGGCTACGCTCCCGAGGTACCCTAGGACATTTCCGAGACCAGCAGGAGCAATTTTGTAACGGAATCCCATCAGAGGGAGGCATCGAGCCCTCAGACCCTATCGAATGGGTCCGAGTCCGGCAAATCACCTGCAGGTACTTTTGGAGCGCGCCTCTAGGCCACTAGCCGACCCTTATCGAACGGGGCACGAGCGTCCACTCGGATCACCCGTTAGCAACTCACTGGAAACACCATGTTCGGCGCCCTCCGAGGGCAACATGGCGCCTTCCCCCCTTCCTCCTTGAGGAAAGGCGACAAAGGGGCGTATAATAAAAGTCGAGACAATCCTTGATCGTCCTCTCGCTCCGTGCAGAGGCTCGGGGGCTGCTCTCGCAACCCGGCTACGGCCAAATTGTTGACAGCGTCAACAAACCAGCTCAGAAACTCGGAACCTGACCATGCACCCGGGCTACGGCCAAACCGCATGAGGGAACAACCAGGCCGACCAAGGCATCACGAAAAGCATTAAGACCTCAGAGGAGTCAAACCACTCCTCCGAGGCCTCGGGGGCTACACCCGGCGGGTGTGCTCGCGCACACCCACCGGAACAAAATATAACTGAGAAAGGCCGGTCCCCTCACAAAAAATGCGGCAAAGCCTCCAAGCGAGTACCAACACTCCCTTCGAGGCTCGGGGGCTACTGTCGGGTACCGTAATTAGGGGTACCCCCAACACTCCTAAACACGGATGGTAACCACCCTCAACACAAACCGCAAAGACTGATGGGCGCGGTTCAGGTCAAGGCCTCGTCAACCAAGGGATGCAATCTCGCCTCGTCCGAGCCCAGCCTCGGGCGGGAACAGTAGTCCCAGACGAATTCACGCCTCGCCCGAGGGCCTCCTCATGCGGTGGGCGCACCCTCGACTCACCCGAAGCCCAGCTCGGGCAAGCTTCGTTGTGAAGCAACCTTGGCCAAATCGCCTCACCAACCGACCGTATCGCAGGCTCATTCAATGTGGGGATCGCCTGACACCTTATCCTGACACACATGCCTCAGTCGGCAAGGTCGAAGTGACCGCAGTCACTTCGCCCTTTCACTGACCGACCTGACAGGAAAACAACGTCGCTTGCCCCGCTCCGACTGCTGTGCCACCCACCAGGGTGAGACTGACAACAGCCGAGTTCAGCCTCGGGTGCAACAGGAAGCTCCGCCTCGCCCAACCTTAGGCCTCGGCCTCGGGAGGAGGTCTCCGCCTCGCTCGACCCCAGGGCTCGGCCTCAGCCTCGGCCTCGGGAGGAATCGTGTCCTCGCCCGGCCCCGACCTCGGCCTCAGGAGAAGTCTCCGCCTCGCCCGACCTTAGGCTCGGACCGACCGCGCCACAGGGGATACATCACTACCCTACCCCTAGCTTGCTCAGGCTACAAGGGAACAAGACCGACGTCCCATCTGGCTCGCCCCGGTAACAGGTAATGATGGTTCCCCACGTGCGTCCATGATGTCGGTGGTTCTCAGCCCCCTACATAAGCAAGGAGGCGTCAGCAGGATCCCAGCAACATTGACAGCTGTGCTTCTACAGGGCTCAGGCACTTCTCCGACGGCCACGTTACCGCGTACACAGGGCTCAAGCACTTCTCCGACAGCCGCATTGGCATGTACACAGGACTCAGGCACTCCTCTGCCAGACACGTTAGCGCAAAGCTACATCCCCATTGTACATCTGGACCCTCTTCTTGCGTCTATAAAAGGGAGGTCCAGGGCCTTCCTGCGGGGGGGGGGGGGGGGGTCGCGCGGGGGATCGAGCTAACGAACAGGCTCTCTCTCTCTCTCTCTCGCGACGCTTGTAACCCCTACTACGAGCACACCCCTGGTGCGAGATAATACAAGCCACATTTCCCCCTTGTGTTCCATCTTGCGCCAACCCATCTGGGCAGGGGCACGCAGCGACAAATTTACTGGTCGGTCCAGGGACCCCCCGGGTCCGAAACGCCGACAAATGGTCAATACGTGTCCACACAGTTAAATACAACTTAGTTAGTAGACGATGTTAGGGGTGAAAACGGGACATATATGAACAGATAGTAGGTCATTCTGTATCCTACCCAAATATAATTTTCGTGGATATAGGACCGAATACAGATAGTTAAAATTCGGGACGGATACAGAACGGTACCGGGTAATAATTTGGACAGGTAAAAATAGATATCGAATGTTACTCGGATAGATATCAGATATTTGTCGGATAGTTCGTGAACTACGCTGACTAGTGTAAACATGTGATTTGGTTAAATAATAATCCCACATTCATGAAATTATTGGATCAACATGAATACATTTGGTGAGGATACATCCTTTACCCTATAAGCGTCATATGCTATCACTAAAGACATAAACTGACCAATAATGGCATCAATATCTCTACTACACCTTAAGGCTGGAGCGAGGGCGTCCACAAACCTCACCGTGCCCCCGCTCCAGGCCCTGCGCCGCGCCGTCTTCCCTGCATCCCGCCCTCAACGGCGCCGACTTCCTTCCCTGCATCCCATGCCGACCCCGCGCTCCCATCCCCGTGCTCCCATCTGCTACCCTATCCATCTCGCCGTCGACCTCGCCCACCCCGCCTCCCACGATGGGGAGCGCCATCAGCGACCGCCAGCACGCCGCCCCGTTCATCCTGCCCCCGTCCGTGACCCCCTCCGCGACCCTCCCTCCCTCCACCCCGGCTGCCGCCCCCGCCTGCCCCCGTGCTCCCCTCCGCACCCGAGTGCGCCCTCCCCTACCCCCGCGCGCCTCCCCCCGTGACAGTCGCCTCCGCGTCCGGTGCCCCCGCCCCCGTCCACTGCGACGTCCGTCGCGAGCTCCATCAGGTCATCCCGACCCTTCCCCCTAGAACCCCACTCCGCGCCCCTCCCGTGTCCCACAGCACCGACATCGCTCGGTGCTCGCTCCACCCCGCGCTGTCGACCCGCCCCCCTCGCTCCTGACAAAAGCCGCCAAAACCCTTATGCCGCCATCAGGAATCCAGCGAGGAGCACCAAAAAACAGATATCAACTTCGATGCGTACGAGGCCATCCATCCCCGCACCGACGCCCATGCTCTAGCGATCCGGACTGCCCCGCGCCACCATCTGCCTTGTTGCCCTGGCACCCCCGCGTCGACTTTGGCGACCAGGCATGCCTAATGCCACCCTCTGCCTCCAGCGACATCCCCTCAGCATCCCATGCCCTCGCCTCTCTCCGGCCGCACAGGAAGTTCCTATGAGCCCCTATTGTTGTTCCGTTGTCCCTTCCTCTTTTGCCTAAACCCTAAGATTGATTTTCTATTCGTACCTACTGGTTTGGATGCAGCATATGCAGGATGAGGATGTCGGGCGGCCGTACAGGAAGTTCCTCTGAGCAGCGTCAGAGCCTGCAAGAGGATTCCATTTGGGTTTGCACCAGTTTTGTTTGTCTGAATCTAATGGAGCATTTTGGAATGTTGAACTATTGTGTCAGATCCAAATGAATAAGGTGTAATGACTTGTATTTTCAATTACTAAAATTCAACATGTTTGAATTGATTTGGTAACTTTTATGATAAAATAGCAGCATTGTCATGCACTACTGTTTATGACTTTATGCATGCGCTGTCGTGGACTCTAGGATATACATGACTGGTGAAGCAGGAGGCGGGCTTCCGCCCCTACATGCCATCGCTGAGCTCGGGATCCCGTAACCCGTCGGCCAAGTGCTACGTGAGTCCATTCTCTTGCTACTTGGGCAAGCAAGGTGGGCGTTCGATGGTTTGCTTGACCAAGTTTGCCTTGTTCTCCACTTCTCCTCCTGTTTATGTCCTGCACGGTGATAGGTTCATCCCTGGCAGGTCGGCGATGGACATGGACATGGCACACTACCTGCTCACAGAGCCCAGGAAGGATAAGGAGAACACGGCGGGCATGGTGGCATCCCCGTCCAAGGAGGCATATAGGAGGCTGCTCACGGGGAAGCTGTTCAACAACCGGACACGGATCCTCGACTTCAGGAACAAGCTACCAGAACCCGAGAACATGTCTTCCACCAATGTCGCTTCCTCCAACCTGCAGGTCGAGCCGACCAAGCAGCGGCGCCACATTCCCGAGGTACGTGTAATAGCTCTTCTGATTCCACATCTAGCAATCTTATGCAACAGTGTAGTGGCATGTGAAAATGGTGGATCACTAATGCGGTTGAGTCAAAATATGTACAGTCTGCCGAGAGGACCCTAAACGCACCAGAACTTGTTGATGACTACTACCTCAACCTGCTTGACTGGGGGAGCAACAACGTGTTGTCCATTTCTTTGGGAAACATCGTGTACCTACGGGATGCATTGAGGGGATCCACATCCAAGCTTGTGACCATCGATGAGGATAGTGGTCCTATTACTAGTGTTAGCTAGGCTCCTGATGGTCGGCACATTGCTGTCGGGCTCAACTCGTTCGACGTCCAGCTTTGGGACACCAGCTCCAATCGGCTGGTACATGCATCGTCGTGCTTCATCCAAAAACTGCAATGCACATTCTCTGTTGCTAAATTAAATTGTTTTTTCTATGCAGTCGAGAACACTGAGAGGTGTGCATGAGGCAAGGGTAGGCTCGCTGGCATGAAACAACAACATCCTGGCATGGATGGCAAGATTGTGAATAATGACGTGAGGTTTAGAAACCACGTTGTGCAAACGTACAAGGGGCACATTTGGGATCATGGCAGTAGTTGGCCAGGAGGTGTGCGGACTCAAGTGGTTTGGATCAGGGCAGCAGCTGGCCAGCGGAGGCAACGACAACCTTCTGCACATTTGGGATGTGTCGATGGCATTGTCCCTGCCATCTGCGGGCCACAACCAGTGACTGCATAGGCTCGAGGACCACATGTGTGGCGGAACTGCCCGAATTATTCCGACTTAAGTGCCCAAGTCCCACCTTAGAGGCTAGACCACACTTAAATGGGAATAACCCGTCAATCCCTCGGATCTAGTCCGACAAGGCCACTGACAGGATCAAGTACCACAATCTCACTCGATGGTGAGTCACAGAGCAAATACAATAAAACGTAAAACCATACATTAAGGAGTATTAAATTATTACATCACCATCAGAGTTTTGCAAAAGTAGTCATCATTGTTCGAAATGCAGCGGAATAAAACTAACGGCAAATAAACAGAGAGATGGGGAAGCCTGTCCCATCACTCCTCATGCTCCTCCTCGGCCGAGGTAGGGTCCCACTCGACAGTCCAACCCGGTGGCAAGATGGACGGCCAAGTCACTCCAGCAACCATGTCCTCCAGAGAACCTGTAAAATTATGCCACAAGGCTGAGTATACTAATACTCAGCTAGACTTACCCGGTGTGAGGAGTCTACTCCTCTACCTCTAGACATGCAGCTGTTTGGCTGTGGGGTTTGGTTGCCAAAAGCACCAGCTGAGTTTCTATATCAAGTTTTTAACTTTGTCAAATTAAGTGTGACTCTCTTAAGGCTAAAGATGTACTATCTACTCATACATAGTAGCAAACATTTTTAGCAATCAACATCTTGTATCATCTCATCACAATTCCACTTGTTACTCAATGTAGCAGCATGGATCAAGCAGTCTCATTAGCTGCGAGAAGCAGACGATTCGAATCGAGTTTTTATCCTTGCAAGGTAAACCTAAACACACGACATGCCGGAGCACTCCGTCCCCACACACATCAACCGTCCCTATCGATTCCCCGTCAGCAGAGAGGGGCTCACCGCCTTGGCGTATAATGCCTCACTGACCCCGACTGCCGTCGTGCAGTGACCGCACTTGTACCCACCATAACCGGAATGGGAGACCTCGTCTCAGGTCGCGTGAGGAGGGCAATCTGCTGCCAGGTTCAATCAGGTACTAGGCTTACCGATTTACCATATTTCTCGGTATATGTTTAGTACGTTCAAACGCTTGACTCACGGTACCACACCTTAATCCTTATTCAAATTTTTATCCCGTGGACAACCAATCCCCATGGATTGTTGTCCACAACCAGCATCATTATGAGAAGAAAGTGGATACAACCAATTTCCTGACCTCGCGCGAGTGCTAGAAAAATCACTCGACTTCTACCGAGATCCTAATTAATAAAGCAGCTACTCGACCTAGCATACTAGTATTCATCTCAACAGGATTCCTGAGATCATGCAACTAGGGTTTCACACAACTCCTACACTTAAGTGCACATTCAATCCTACAATCAATAAGTGTAGTAAAATAGCATAAATAACAGGTTATGCATAAACCGGGGCTTGCCTTCCAAGGCTGTGGCAGGCAGATCCTCTGGTGCAGGCTCTGGTGCTGGATCCGGGGCTACCTCCTGAGCAGCTCCTTGCTCCAGCACGAGGACGTACTCTCCGTCAGCGAGGTTACAGTCTATCGAAATGTAATGAACATGTATGTCATGATTATGCAGGATTTAATAACATTATGCTAAAGGAAGAAAAACTAAGTTAATGAGTAACTTAGGGTTTCTTGGTCATACGGGGCTTTTAGTGGTTTATGCTTATCACTCTTGGTTAGGGATAGGCATAGTGGGTTGGTATTTCCTTAATATAATTTTGTGGACAATTTACAAAGGGTTTTAGGATGACACTAATTTCTATTATTCATTTTTCCTTTATTTTCTATTTATAGTTTCTAGTGTAGGTTTGAATTATAACAGTGGTTTAACTTTTTTTTCCAAAAATTCTGTAAAAATTACAGTGGGTTTCCCTTGGTCAATATAGCCTGTTCTAGGATTTTGAGGTTCAAATTAAAAAGGCTATGCTCTAGACAAAAATAACAAAAGTTGTGTAAATGGGTCACTTTGCACTACAACTCTTTATTAGGGGTGGGTTCTGTCCTAAGGGTTATTTTTGTTGGCATCTAACAGTAATAATAAGCTTCTGTGCCAAAAATCACAGAAGGCTAAGGAATGGTTATTTAGTTATGATTTTCTAAAGTTTAATGCCAAAAAGGCACTTTCTACTACATTGTCACTTGAAAAATGTCAAACAGCAGATTTCATATTTTTCCTAAGTTCCTAATAACAAAACATTAACTATCCCAAGGGTTGGGGTGTTTTCACCTTGGGGTTATTTTTGTAGGGTTTTTCTAAGTTTTCCTTGTTTTCTTAAAATAAAAGGTATCCTACTTATATTATACTAAACCAGGGTATAATAGATTTTTCTAGTGAACTCCATTGAATAAGTACTCTAACAAAAATAGGGGTGTCCCCTGGTTCCTTATTTAAATCACCTTTTCTATTTTTCTTAACCTTAAGCATATTGTGAAATAAATGGCAAAAACTAACTTAATGGGGTGGACAGAGAGGTTTAGCATTTTTAAACAGATCAGTAGGTGGACATAAACTTCTCCAAATTTTCCTAACCTTAGTCAAATAGTGCAACTATTTTTATTCCTATTATTTAGCTTTTGGCCAAAACAATAATTAAATCAGAACCCTAAAGTTTTCTGTAGTACATAGGGGTTTTATATTTTTCCTAAGTAGTTTATATTATTTAAGATCTGACAAAATTGGTTTGACTAAATTTGGATGAATAAACAGAAGTTATGAATTATTCAAGTTCTGTTCAAATTTTAAATCAGATTTAATAAAGGTTTCCTGGAAAAACAGTTTACACCGAGGACCCTAGGTTTAATCCAAATCAACCCACACAAATCTACCCCTGCGCCACTATTCCCCTGAGTCACTGACAGTTCAAAAATCCCCCTGACCTTTCCTTCTTCTTCCCCGAGGTCCTTCCCCTAATGTAAACAGTACCCGCGGGAAAGAAAAGGGCGGCGCGGCTTACCGACGGCGAGAGAGGTCCGGCGAGAGGCGGGGTTGGCTCGGGGAGGCTCTGGCGGTCACTACGGTGTACGGCTTGACGGCGGGGTGGCCGGAATCGCTTGGTCCACGTGCGCAGGCGGGTGTCCTCGTCGGCGGCGGGTGTGCCGGCCAATTCACGGCGATCTAGTTCAATCCAATGGCCCGATGAGCTTCACGGGGTGATGTAGAGGCTATTTGTGCATTGAATCGAAAAATGGCGCAGTGGCTTACCCGGTCTACGCTCGCCGGCGGTCGGAGGGAGTCCGGCGATCGTGGACTGGCCTCTCCGGCGAAGCAGACTTCGATTCCTCGCTCGGGGAGCTTCACCGAGGTGTGCTCAGTCCTCTCCGAGGGTCGGACGGGGTTGGGAAGGGCTTGGTTGGCCGGTCTACGGTGGCAGGGGTTCGGGTGGCCGCGGACACGCCGTGCACGGGCAAACGCCGGTGAGTTTGAGCTCCGGTGAGGTTGAGCGCGTGCGGAGGGGTATGGTCGACGTCTGAGTGGGCTTTATAGGCGCGGGCGCACACGGGGGACACTGGCGCAGCTCGGCGCGGCGCGGGGTCGGGCGCGGGCGTGCTCTGGCGTGCGCAGAGCGCGTCAAACACGTGGAGGTTTTCTTCTGCCCGTGTTCCACAGCTCGCCCAAGTCGCAAGCGTGCGAACCTTAGCAAAAATCCGACGCGAGTCTTTTCCTGGCACCTAGGGCTGTCTCTCATCCGTGAGTCGCCATGGCAGATATGCCCTAGGTAGGGAGATCTTTGGACGCCAAATCAGGTATGTATCCCTACCCACCTCGCGACAAAAACGATGCCAAGGCATGTCAAACGTCAAGGGCTCGGTGTCAACTTTTTCCAGGGGGTGCCCTAGGTGGTATGCCACATTTTCGGTATAGAACTCAGGTGGTTTTGGTGCCATCTTCAAGGTGAACACGGTGGATCTTTAGATTAGGTATAGATTTTGACTTAGAGAGAATTAGAGAGCTCTAGCTCTTTCTCTACTTAGGGAATGGATTTGGGGTTTCTTAAGGGGCCTTTTAGCAATGTTTCCTCTCTATAATTGTAGGTTAATAAGTTAATTAACTTTGTGCCAAAGGTTTGGTCATGACTTGCACCTTTGCTTAAATTCTCCCCCTTTAACCAAGGTGCTTAAGAGATAGGGTTCAAGAGAGGTCTAGGGTTTACTTCCCCCTTGTCCAAAGTGATAATTGCACACAACTAGGGTAATGCTTTTGGTCATTCACATCTCTTGGTTAAAACCTAGCCTCCAAGGCTCTTACACTTTGCTCCTTAAGTTTTTTTCCACATGTGATCATAGTCCTTAGTGCATAGATGTGCCCTAGCCATGGTAACACCTGATGTGTTACAACATGGCCGTCGTGAAGGCACTCACGTGGTGCCCGTTCCAGAGCAACCTGCTCGCCACTGGTGGTGGTGGCAGTGATCGGTGCATCAAATTCTAGCACGCGCACACACACACACCGGTGGGTACCTGAACTCAGTTGACATGGGATCACAGGTGTGCGCTCTTCTCTGGAACAAGAATGAGAGGGAGCTGCTGAGTTGTTATGGATTCACATAGAACCAACTGACTTTGTGGAAGTACCCATCGATGGTGAAGATGACTGAACTTACTGGCCATACCTCTCGTGTCCTTTTCATGGCTCAGGTGAATTCTTCTAACAAGTTAATAGATACTATCTGCATTGAGTACAACGCAGGCAGTACGAGAAGGCCATGCTGCATGCCAGTACGTACAAGGTCTGGGCGCGCGCTGCCAAGGTGCTCGACAGGATGTCTGAGCAGGTCCACGAGGCGGATTTCTATGACGAGGAGCTCATCAGGGACATGCTTGAGGAGATCCAGAGACAGAGGGAGGACGGGTCACTCCGGGACGTGGTATTCTGCATGCATGGCGATCTTGTTAGGAACTTGGGGAACATGTGCAACCCTGAACTTCACAAAGGTAGGCTGGAGGTAATTGACAAAGTAAATGTAGCTTCTACTAATTCACTCACTCTGATTCATAGTAATATATTTGTTTGCTGATGTTTTGTAATTGTTGATGGTCTTGAGAATACAAAATGACCTCTTAGTTTCTTACAACAAGAAATTCAGCATGGCCAAAGATCACTAAAACCCTGAATACGGCATCACCATCATACCAGTAACACGGATGATCTGTCGCAGTGCAGGTTCCTAAGCTTATAAAGGAATACATTGAAGAGTGGCGCAATTGCAACCGTGCTCCGAAGTTCTCATCTTCTTGGCGATTGAATTTGAAGGTACTACTGCTATATTGTTTTTATAATATTATTGAATTTAAAGTTGATACTACAAAAGTATCTGCTTGAGACTGGTTTTCATTGGGAGTTAGGTGATGATGGTTGTTCTTGGTCTATCCAGTGGCCATTTTAGATGCCACATTTGTTGTTTGGATATTTATTTCTCTAGCTAAGACCATTGGTAAACTTCAGGTGAGCAAAACCTCTTCCTTTATTAGTTCCCATACAAGCAGTATTGCTACACTATACTTTGTGATTGCATCATTTTTCCCTGGCACTGACTTATGTGATATAAATGCCAACGTTTCCTAATCTTTGGCTATGAATGATAGGCTAGAAGGTTGATGGCCAAACTTGACATTTATAGGAAATTTGCAATTGCATTGATTGTATATGTTATGGTGTCTGTTAAGTGGATTGGCTATGAGGTATGCTTATTTATGTCAAACCCATATTCTAACTCCAGAATTATCAAGGGAGTATTGTTGCATTACACAAGATAAAATGGGTTCCTCTTTAGTGTTTGTAGCTGGAGATCAGGAGAATAACTTTAAACTACACCTTTCTACTTTCAAGAATCTATCTGTTTTGCATTGTTTGGATTCATTTATTTGCACATCACTTGGTTATGCATTTGTTTCATAATTCATTGATGACATTGCAATTTTTTCCTACAGATTTACTCCAAATCAGCAAATGTATTTAATGAACGATGGCATCATGCCTGGATTATTCCTGCCTTATGGCATGCCTTTTCTTTCTTACTTCTTTGTGTCTTTTGCAATCTATGGGCTCAGGGTTAAATTTTATTCCTGTTTGTACTCCCTATCTCATCAAACTCTTGTTGACCATTACTCTTAGTTCCAGCCTCAGGAAATTGCTAACTAGGCCTATGTCATGGGGAAGGCGGAGCTGGCGACGAGGCTGCTCAGGGCACTGTGGTGGCGCAGCTAAGTCGTGGGCTGCTGTTTGGTACCAGTACCATCCTAGCTGATTAACAGAAGAGAGAGCACATTCAATATCCATTGGGGCTCTGTTCGAGTTGCAAATGGAGACGACCACAAAAGCTTTAATGTCTGGATGAATGAAAAAACACTTAAGGCATGAAGAAGGATAGGTACGTTCAACAATAATCAAAATCCATATTTATCTGGTATAGTAGATGTCGTGTATGCTACCGCAACAGTTGTACACCTTAGTTATTTGTTTCAGAACAATCTATCCTGACACTGATTATATGACTTGTGAGATAGAGTGCTGTGTGAAACTCAGTTAATTTTGCATGGTTTCATGGTAAATAGAAGTAGCATTACCAGGATAAAAAAATCATGCAAAGGATATCATCAATAACAAAATCAATGATATGATTATATCATTTATAGAATAACAAGAGTCTGGATTGGTGCCTCTCGAGGCTTTGCCTATATGTGTAGCATTAGGAGCCACATGTTTCAGGCAAGAGTAGCAAAAAAAATCAATCATTCAGTTAAGTTGTTTCTGTAATCTAGAACAGAAGCATGTTGTCTAGAAGGACAACACTAATTAGCAACTTACTGATTTCCCCAGGTTCTGTGTCAAGTTCTCATTCAGGATTCTCGAGAACATCGAGAAAGGGCAAATGTATGATCGATATCGTCGACCATTCGTGCTTTGTTATGTGATGATGGATTGCATGTTCTTTTGCTCATGTGGCATTGGATTTAATCGAACTCACTCGGGTTTGTTATCGTATTTTGAGCAGCCTGCATCAACCTAGGGAAGAGATACCAATATTGAGGACCTGAACTGATGATGTTATGCGCCTGTTTAGTTTGGGTCTATTGCATATCTATCGATATATTTGTCTATTATTCAAAATTCTATATTGATTCTTTAGAAATAATTTATATGATATTATAATGTTCGTTTGACATCAGTTCATTTCATTTAAGTCGACATATCTATAATAATATTACATTTTTGTATCGTCAATATAATATTAAAGTTACGATGATATTTGGTCATACAGATTTTACATATTATAGTGATGTTTATCGTTCCGTATCTATGTTTTATATTAATTTTTAACTCTCGTCGCAACGCACGGGCATATACCTAGTTAAAAACATAAATGTGCACTACATATGCAGTCTGACTAGAAAAATTAAGGTCGTCACTGTTATCAAAGAACGTGGGTAATACTGAAAACATGGCCCCTTTGACTGCTGTTTTGGAGGAAAACTACAGAAATTTGAACATCCATTCAACACTCATGGTAAAGTCCTATGTTTTTCCTATGGCATGTCCAGATTTTTAGATAATAGAAAAGTGTTTCGTCTCCCCCTCATAATGAGGTTTGGACCATACAAAGCACCACACTTCTGATTACATGACCTATATCTGATACAAAATCACCAGATTAAAAAACAATCAACTGAAGATGGAAATTATTACAACTGAATTCTATTAGAAAAACTCCATCCATAGTTGGAATAAAACTCTATAGCCACTATCTCAATGCAGCGACACACCTGATTTAACTTGTCCTTGGCTTCCTCGTTGTGAAAAAGTGCCCAACACCTAAGCCAGTGTGTCATCCGAATAGTACCTACAAATAAATAAAGCCCAACACCTAAGCCAGTGTGTCATCCGAATAGTACCTACAAATAAATAAACATAAAGGTTTTATTAAACACTAAATTATTTCTACTTATCCAGATAGTCCAGCAGATTGTTGAAACACCTATAATAATTAAATTCTTAGTTTTTAGTGGGACCCAGTTAACCCGCCACCAAAAATATTTCTCACGGATCTTGGGTTAGTCAACCCAAAGCACCCACTGCACCAACCTCTAAACAAATTTTGTGAAGTGGCAATTGATAAACAAGTGTTGTATACTCTTATTGGTTGTACACAAAACACATTTCTTATTAAAATGACCATCCTTCAAAATTGTTGTTTTTAGTCCTCCGATTCGTAACTGTATCCCTGTGATATTCTGTTTCTATGTTTTTTTTTCTATAACGCACTCTATATTTTACAAAAAAATCTTATCTGTGTACCGATCGCTCCCACGCGGGGCGACACGGGCGGCTCCCAAGCCCGCCGCCGTTTTCCCTCTCTTCTCCTCTCCTGCCACGCCGCCGCCGGAGCTGGCCATCGGCATGGCCGTCCGGCCGGCAGGGATGGTGGCGGCGAGGCTCTCTTCCTCGCGTTGGTGGCGCGCTCCACAGCAAGCCGACAAGCCATCCCTCGCGCGACTGTGTGGAGTTGACGTGGGTGCCTGCTACGGCTGTGGCGGCGCCGACTGGTGTGTATGGGGCGACGACAGGGCCTCTTTCTTTCTCCCAACATGGTCCCCTCCTCCTTTCTTGACGGCGGCAGCAGTTCAACCTAGGGTCGCTGGCCCGTGGCCCAGGCAGTCGGATCCGATGCCCGGGAGCCGGATCTGGACCCTATCGACCGGATCTGCCTCAGCAGCTGGCAGTTGGTGCGGTGGCGGAAGTTGGTTGGGGCTTGTGCAGGTGCTGTGGGGTGGCGCTCTCTTCTTTGCCACCTCTCCCCTCACGGCCTTGACTGCTGCTGTGGTGGGGGCGACAACCTCCTTCAGCCAAGCGGCCCACGGTGTTCGGGCGGTGGCCTTGGCGACGACCCAGGATGGTGTTCACGGTTGTGGTCAACACGGAGGCCGCGACATCTGCAGGGACGCCGGTTTTGGGGCCTGCCATCCAGATCCGGTGGCCTCAGGGCAGGGGGCGGTGCCCGAGATAATGGGACACACGTCCTGTGGCTGCTGGCAGCAACATCGGCAGGTGCCGGGGCCGACGACGTTGGTCATTTGTGGCCTCGGCTTGCGGCTGTGTGAAGCTGCGATGGTGGTGGCTCGACGCTCCGACATCGGCGTGGCGGTGCTTGAGGTCGCACGTTTGTGAGGGGTGGCGCCGGCCAATGGCCAGGACAACGCAAGGTGGCAGGGTGCTCGGCGACATCTAGATTCGGTGGCCATGTGTGCTAGTGCCATCGGCTGCCGGGTGCGGCTCTGGTACATGCCTGTGTGATGCATATGGTATGGAGGACGGCAACGCCGGTAGCTCTTGGCCTGACATTGGTGTTGGGGGCTTCTTGGGCGAGAGCCTCGGCGACGGCGACGCCCGTGGGCGCCGCTTCCACTGTTGGGGGCGTCATATTCCCCAATATTTTCTTCCTTGGGCGAAAGCCTGGTCCATCTCGGACTCACGACGGTGTCGTCCCCGACGTCACTCCCTTCCTGAAGGCGTCGCATTGAAGTTTGTGTCTCGGCCTCAGCTTCGCCTTCGATGGTTGCTTTCGATTCTCGATGTCTGGTATGCGGGTGAAGATGGGGCTTTGCAAGGTGATGTCGAAGCTGCTGCATCAGGGGTTGTGGCTCGGCAACGATGATAGCTGACGAATCCCCTTCTTCGTGGACTGGATTGTTTCGAAGGGTCGTGCATCTACTGGGGGTAGGACGAAGGTTCAAGCTCATTGGTGAAGAATCGGAGCTATCTCACGTGGGGTGTGTTGAGGCTTGGCAATGACGGCGCACTGTGATCTTTCTCCTTCTGTGCTGGTGTGTTTGGTTGTAGGTGTCGTCATGTTTTCTTTGGCCATGTGTGACCCGTTTTGCGGAGTCAGAGTTGCTTGTCCCTTGGGTCGAGCTCGACAATGATAACTCTGGATGGGTTGTGTGTGAGGGGCTCCCGTTGTCGGAGATGTTTATGCATTCTATAGGCGGTGAGTGTTGTGCCGTGTTGATGTCCCAATCGAACCGGCGAACTTGGCGTGTTGGTGTCCCAATCCAACAACATGTTGTTTTGTTGCTCTGTTCGATCCGAACCCTTCTCCTTTATTAATATAATCGGCAGCTCTCCTGCCTGGTTCGTTTCAAGAAAAATGTTTTTTTCTATGTGTTCCAAAGAGAGTTTGAAACTGCACAATTTAAAATAGGAAGAACATGCAGGGCACGACATGCAAAAGAGGGTAAAGAGAGACTAGTAGAGTAGTAGTACTTTGGAAATAGCATTCTCACTCCATCTCAATATTCATGCACGGTCAATGTCCGGTCCAATGTCCTATTGCAAATGACCGACAACAACAATAAACAATATGTTTCAGAAAGGACAAGGAGCAGAAGAACATGGCTCCCATAATCGCTGCTGCAATTCTACCTGACATTATATTTAGCTGACACAAATACTAGGTTAAAGCCAGAGCTTTGTACCTAAATGATGCATCAATATTGGCATTTTTATTGTTAAATTATCAAAAAGGAGCTGACAGATAACGAGATAGTAGTAAGTAGCAAGCTAGCTACTGCTGCCACGACTTGTGTTCCAAACTGAATTTTTATGGAAGTTCACTTGGATAGACATGATCGTCAAAGGAAGGAAGAAAACCATAAAGAAAGGGAGGTTTGAGAATTGAGACTCACGATAAGCATGCTATATTTCTCTAAGAGATGGTTTAAACTCACATAGTTAACATACAGAGTACTATGTGTACTCCCATGTGTATATGAAAACATAAGTTTAAATCATTCCTTTTAGGCAACTATCAACATTTCCATTTTAGAGTTATGCCTTTTAGTCTTACGAATGCTCCAGCCACTTGCCATTGTCTTATGAACTTTGTTTTTCTCCATTTATAGATGATATATTGGTTTATAGCAAATTCCTAGGAGAACATGTTACTCTCCTTTAGCGAGTTGTCCAAACTTTGCAAGAACATAAGTTATTCTTAAGTTTAGCAAATGCACTTTTGTGTAGCAGACCCTCTCTTATTTGGGCCACATCATTTCTGATCGAGGAGTGTCTATTGATCCTGCCAAAACAGATGCCATGCGGAGGTGGTATGTCCCACAATATTTTATTGAATTGCAAGGGTTCTTGGTGCTCACTGGATATTATAGGAAATTTATGAAGAATTATAACATATTGACTAAGCATTTGACTTATACTCTTTAGCATAAACACTTTTAGTGGTCTGACCAAGCTCAACTTGTCTTTGACAAGCTAAAAATTAGTGTCTTTTACACCAGTCTTGGCCTTCCTTGATTGTCTCTAAAGGCTACTTTGGGAACCTTAAATCCCCTTCGGAATTGGAGGGGATTGAAGTGGAGATGAACTAATTTTCCCTCCAATCCCCTTTAATCCCGAAGGAGATTTGAGTTTCCAAATTAGTCCTAAGTAGTTTGAAGTGGAAACCGATGCCTATGACTTGGGAGTAGGTGATGTGCTCTCTCAATAGGGTAATCCAATAGATTTTTTTAGCAAGGCTCTTAGTGTCAACAATAAAAATTATCTACTTATGAGAAAGAATTTCTAGCAGTCATGATGGTTGTTGACAAGTGGATGTGTTATTTACATTGAGCTCCTTTTATCATCAAGACTGACCACAAAACTTTGATACATTTACAAGATCAATCTCTTTCTACGGATCTCCAAAAAAGGCAATGTACAAACTTGCTAGATTGCAGTTTAAACTACAATGCAAAAAAGGAGCAAAAACAATGTAGTAGATGCTCCCTCTAGAATGGGTCAATATTTTGGCCTGAATGCATATCTACTATTGTACTAGTTTTGGTTCAAGAAGTTCTCAACTCATATACTACTGACCCCAAATCATAAGCTCTGCTGGCTAAACTCGCTATTGCATCCCCTACTGTTGCTAGTTTTTCCTTGGTCAATGGAATTTTTCACTACAAAAACAGATTGTGGGTTGCTCATAATTATGCCCTACAAACTAAATTCATACTGCCCACATTTCATAGTTCAACATTAGGTGGTCATTCTAGTATCTACATATCAAAGACTCAAACATTCTTTTTATTGGACGGAGATGAAACAAACTGTGGATGAATATGTTAAGCACTGTAAAAATCTGACAACAAGCTAAACACGAGAACACTAAACCACCAGGGCTTCTGCAACCCCTACTAGTTCTATATGGTTCATGGATTGATCTCTCCATGGATTTTATTGCAGGTTTACCAAAATCTGATGATTTTTTAGTTATCATGGTGGCGGTTGATCGATTTACAAAATATGCCCACTTTCTATGGATTAAGCATCCTTTTACTCCAGCTTCTATTGCTCAAGTGTTTTTCAACAACATTGTCAAGCTTCATGGCTTTCCTAGACAATAGTGTTAGATAGAGATAAAGTCTTCACTAGCTCCTTCTGGCAAGAACTCTTTCGCCTGATGAACACCAAATTGCAACTCAACTCGACGTGCCATCCTTAGACAAACAACCAAACTAAGTGCGCTAACCAATGCCTCGAAATGTATATTAGGCGTGTTGTGCACAAAAAACCTAAGGCCTAGTTTGGATACTTTGGGATTAGAGTGTTTTGAAGGGATTGGAGAGGGTATAAATCCCCAATAGATCAAATACTCTCTTAATACATCTCAATCCACTCCAATCCCACTTATTACTAGAGTACCCAAACTAGGCCTAAATAGCGGGTAAAATGACTCCCTACTAATGAACTTTGGTACAACACCTCTTACCACACCGCCTTACGATGCTCTCCATTCAGGACTCTTTATGATTCGGACCCCGCACATGGGTTTTTGCCTCTGTTACATACTTCTGCCAATAGTGACGCTACTGCTATACTAAAGTAACAACAACTTTTAACTGAAAACCTGAAACAACATTTACATTAGGCTCAAGCCCGCATGAAGTTGTAAGCAGACAACAATAGATCATAGCACCAATTTGCTATTGGCGACATGGTTCTTCTTAAACTTCAACCCTATGCCCAACGTTCGGTGGTGAATGCCCTTGCCACAAACTTGCCTTCAAATACTTTGGCCCTTTCAAAGTGCTCGAGTGTATTGGTGTAGTAGCTTACAAGTTGGATCTTCCAAGCTCTTACCAAATCCAAAGTGTTTTTCATGTTTCACAATTGAAATCCTTTAAACTGGATTCCTCTCCAGTCTTCAGTTCACTCCCTGACAATATTCAGCTGGACATCTTAGCTTATGTACATGTAAAGATTTTAGAACGACGCTTAGTGATGAAAGGTAATGTTGTCGTGTTGTTCAGATCCAAGTCTCTTGGTCTGTATTTCCTGCATCAATGACTACCTTGGAGGATTACCACAGTATGAAGGCTAACTTTCTAACGACTATTGCGACACTGTCATATCCTAGAGGACAACTATGCCAGATATATATATGATACAGGGATCAAAAGTGCTAGCAACCGACGGGAATGAAGGTGGCGGCTAGGGCTGGGCAAAAAAACTCGTAACCCGAACCCGAAATACCCGAAACCCGAATTTTGTTCAGGAATTTCGGGTAGCAACTTGCAAAACCCGAATTTATTTCGGGTAATTCGGGTATCACAATCGGGTACCCGAAATACCCGAATTTTCATGTGTCATGTACTAATGCCATGTTTAATTATTAATTTGTATATCTATAATTATGTGTAAGTGTGCATAACTTGTGATTGTAGATTGCTTGTGTTTTATATGTCCATGTATATCATTATTTAAACTATATTTTTATACTAATTTAATAGGGTGTATGTGTTTTTATGAAGCCAACACAACAATTCGGGTAGTTCGGGAATACCTGAACCCGAATTTTCGGGTATTGTAAAACCCGTTGTAATTTCGGGTATCGATTCTTAAAACCCGAAATTTTAAATACCCAAATTACCTGACCCGAAATTTTTGGGTAAACCGAACGCCCACCCCTAGTGGCGGCCCAATCCACATCGTGGCCCATGGAGATGAAGTAGCACACGTCAAAGTAGAAAATATATAACCGCTATCTTGGGCAAGAAGGGCAACTGGATTTTCAATTTGCTATTGTCATGTGGGGGCACACGTATACCAGGCGTCGTCGAGCCCGAGACGTGCGTTGCGCCGTAGAGCGTGCTGGTCGCGCGCATGAGGAGGCCACCGTGAGTGGCTGAGATTAGGAAAGAAAGATTAGTTTCTTATTTATCTCCTTAAGTTTAGGAGTGATGGTTTGAGCCTTCGGCTATTTATCCTTGTAACCGGTACATTGTGAAAGGGGAAAATCAAGAATTACCGATCTAATTTCCTTCCTAATATTCTCCACTAAGCCTACGTAAGAGGGGTAAAACCTCACTAAAGAAGACGGGTCGAGACTACGAACTCTGTAGTCGAGGTCCAGCTACACTAGGGCCCAACGCCCTTGACAACCTGGTATCATATTCCAGGCATTCCTCATATTCATCTGCACCGCCGCTGCAACAGCCCTCCACCTCTGTGCCACCACCCAGCCCACCTCGTTCGTCGCCATCCGCTGCGACCTCGGTCACGTCAACCATGGTTGAACCAACCACCGCTGACATTGCCAAGCTGATCGAAGCTTTGACCACCAACGTGGCATCCTTGAAGTCGACCGTGGCTATACTCCAGAGAGAGAAGTCCTTGTCTTCGATGTTCGCCCAAAGGGGCAACATTGGGTAGCACCACAACGATCCGCGGTTCCAGAAGATGGATTTTCCTCACTATGATGGTAAATCTGACCTGCTCATTTTCATAAATCGATTCAAGTTCTATTTCCATCAACAGCGAATAGTGGAGGATGAGAAGGTGTACATGGCCTCCTACAACCTGGAGGAGGGCACCCAAATGTGGTACATCCAAATCCAACAGGACGAGGGTATTCCTTCGTGGCATCGCTTCACCGATCTCCTCAAACTGCGCTACTGCTCGCTACTGCGATCTACGCCGTTGTTTGAGCTCACCGACTGCCGGCGCACTAGGACGTCACGAAGTACCAAGACCGCTTCTAGGCACTGCTGCCTTGGGTGGATCCTCTGGAGGAGAGCCAGTAGGTGCAACTCTTCATGGGCAGCCTCCTGCCACCGCTCAACAATGTCGTTCACATCCACAACCTCCAGACATTGGTCGCTGCCATGAGCCTGGCGCGTCAGCTGGAGCTGATAGAGCTGTGCACACCGGCACCGGCTAAGCCTGCTCCCCACGGTCAGCTACCGGCCCCTCAACCCCAGCTTGCGCTGCCGGTGCGGCGACGCCTACGGTCAAGGTGGACGACCACCTGGTGAAGCGGCTCTCCCAGGAGGAATAGGAGGAGCGGCGTTGCCTCGGGCTCTGCTAGAAGTACTCTTGGGGCACAACCGCGTCTACCGGCACCTCTTCTTCATCGACGACGTGGAAATCGCCGGCACCGACCGGGCCGCAACTAGAGGGGAACCAGATGCGGATGCTCCAGTCTAGAGGTGGGCAAAATACTCGATACCCAAACCCCAAACCCGAATTACCCGAAACTAAATTACCCGAACCCAAAATACCCGATCACAATTTCGGGTAGCAATTATAAAAACCCGAATTTAGTTTAGTTAGTTCAGGTAACGTTACCTGGTACCCGAACCCGAATTACCCGAATTACTGGAATAGGAACTTAAAGATTTGTCTTCGCGAAACTTGTTGTTGTATTCTACTATAAATTATGAAATATGTGCTTTTTGTGTGGCCGTGTGGGATGGCTGAACCCTGAAACTGGACAGTGCCCAGTCGGTCTGTTGGTTACTTGCATGCAGAGCAGCAGACCAGTTGTCGTGCGGTCGTGCCTGTTTGAAACTGTGTGTGATTGGTGTTTGCAGTTGCAGCACGCAACAACAGCACGAGAGCAATAGTTTTACTTATTTTTGTTTTGCTGTTGTGTTCACGTGTGTCATTTGATTTTTTGATGATGTTATACAAATTCTTTCATTATGTGTTTACTAATGTGTCGTGTGCATTGTTTTACTCTAACAGTTTGTTGTTTGCTATAGTGTATACGTTCTGAAATTCGGATATTTCGGGATTACCCGAACCCGTACCCGAATTATCAGGTACCCGATTTTTAAGATATCTGCTTATTTCGGATACACTTCGGGTAACGTTTCTCAAAACCCGAAATTTGGACTACCCGAATGTCACACCCGGTTTTGAACGTAAACTGAATGCGAACCATGTACGTGCCAGGATCAGTAATTCACGTACACAGCGATTACATAAATGACTCATCATAGCATAATGCTTCGAATTACAATAAAGAGTAAGTAATAATATTACAGACTAGAGCCATTTACAAAATATAAATCAAAGTACACAGAATCAAAATGTAGCCAACGTAAACAACCCACCACAGGCAGCTGACTGGGGAGGTCGCTAGCCTAATCCTCGAACTCATCGACGTCCTGGAACTCCTGGAGATCCACCTCGACACCTTCTTTACCTGAGCATATATTGCACCAAAGGCAACTTGGTGTTTTGTGAAAGCAAGGGTGAGTACACATCAACGTACTCAGCAAATGTACCGTTTGGCTGTAGAGGACTAGCTTTATGTGGGGTTAAGTCAAACAGTTGCTTTTAGTTGGTCAGCTTTTATGTGAAAGCCATGTTTTAGCATTAACCTAAGTTGTTAACCCAAAGTTCCCTTTCCAAACGGAAAGAATACCAATTACCATTACCATAAGCATAATCATAACCATCATCTTCGTCACCACCTTAAAACCAAACATCTCTGATCAACGTATCTCTAATCAATGGAGCTCCCTTGGCCGCTCATAACCGTGAGCACGACTGATATATCAGTTTCATAACACTCTGCAAAGGTTGCACACTTTACCCACAAGCTGTGATTCCCTCTTACCTTGGGACGATCAAACCCTTAAACACTACCAAGGTGAAAAGGCAGGGTTTCACTATGTAGCCTTTACAAAGATTCCCTGAGGCTGTAGCCGCCCGTTAGGTTTCCTAAATGCACCGCACTCCTCCCCAAGGGGCGAACCAACCTTGGCAGAGCGAGCCGCATACACCGAGCCCCATTAATGGCACGACGGCGAAGCGAACTACACCCCAGTTCCTCTAATTATTCAGCTAAGGGCGTCCCATTCCACCTCATGGTTGCACTGTTTTCCCGGGTGGTCATCCAACGAACCAGTCCTTACGGAGAGGCACTCGAGAAACAGCTCGAGTCCTCTTAAATGCCACAAGTATATCATCATATCCAGAATAAAACCATAGTAGCATCATTTTATCTCATCATGTTCATTGATTAAAGTAAAGCGGTAGCATGAAGCTAACCATAGTAACCCAAAAGGTAATCAAGGACAAGGTAAATAGAAAGCTAGTCAATCCTTATGTTGTTCATAGTATCCGGGATAGTGAATTATAAAGTAAATGAAACATAATGGATCAGAGGACACTTGCCTTCACCAAACATATGCTGAGGGTTTTGATCTCGTGGAACTCGAAGAACTGGGTCATTTGGTCGCTGAAGCTTGACCGTCGATTCCTCGAAGCTCAGAAACGAATCGCGATCTAATCGCAATGCGAAGCGAAGACGAACAGGCACAAGCAAATAAACATATACATATGCATAAGAACATTACACCATACAAGATAAAATGTTATAAAAGCGAGCAATATAAAATAGAGAACGCCTCTATGGTTACGCGAGGAAAAGAACCATGATAGACGAAGCTATGGTCGAGGGGTTAGCGTGTCTACGTTAAACAAGTACTAATTAGAACATTCAATTCAACATAATTATATTAATTGATATTAATCAAATATAAATTAATACTACTACCTAGTTTGACTAACTTATTATTTTAATAGTTGATGATTAAATAAATAACTAATTAACTCTCATGAGTAATTATAAGCGGACGATTTAATCTCGCGTGCGGACAACGCGCTATACGCGCGAACGGCACTCGCAACAACACGTGCGACACTCGCGAACGACTCGCGACGACGCGCGCGAAACAGCACCGCGGCACGCGCACGTTACGCGCGGACCGACATGCGAAACTAATAAATAAATGACAACATGATTATACTAAATGATTATTAATAAGTAACATTTCAGGTAAGGTTAATCATATTGATGACTAATTATAAATACGCAAATCGAATTCCGAAATTAGATTTTAAAATTGAATTGTCACTCTAGTAGCCATTGGTTTAAAAAATGTTTAAATAAATTAAATAAAATGGGCAACAGTAGGGATAAATATTTCTAAATTAAGATAATTTTAATACGAATCTAACGCAACTTGAATGGATCGAATCGGATTTAAAACGCAAAAGTTATGAATGTTTTAAACCATACTATAATTCACGCGTACTAATTTACGAAATTGCCATCATCTTCTTCCTCTCTCGTCTTCTTCCTCCCATCTATAGATGGCCAATAGTGCCGGGCTAATTGGGCCGGCCCGGAGCACGACACGGCCCGATGGGTAGTGTCGTGCCTGGGCCGAGCACCGGGCACGTTGGGCCGGCACGGCCCGATTAGCCCCTAGGCACGGTTAGACACGATTATGCATGATTAGATCCAAGCATGACTAGTTAGCTGTGTGCTGTACTCTTTTTTCTTATCTAGGGTTTTCTCACAAGGGTGAGTTTTTACCTAGATAGATTTTTAATGAGTCAGCCATTGCACTAAACAACTCAATATTAGCTATTTTAGTATGTTTTAACTGTGTTTGTGAATGTCTGACTAAAATTCTGTGGTGTAGTGCTAAACGGGCCTACCGTGCCGGCACGACTAAGCAGGCTTAGTGCCGTGCTTGGGCCTGGTCTTAGGCACTAGTGCCGTGCCGGCACGACACGATTATTAAACGGGCCAAACGGGTCGTGCCCTAACCGTGCCGTGTCTGGTCGTGCCCGGGCCGCCCATTTGGCCATGTATGCTCCCATCCATGGAAGAGAGAGGGGAGGGGCTGCGCAAGGGGAGGCCGAGCCGAGCGCGGGCGCGGCTGCACAGGGCGCACGGGCCGTGGCCGCCGCCGCCGGGGAGGGAGAAAGGGGCGCCATCGTCGGGGAAGGTGAGGGGAGAGTGAGGAAGGCCCTGCACGGACGGGAAAACGAAGAACACGAAGAAACCCTACGTACAACAATGGAGGTTCTCGCCGGAACCGAGAGGAAATCCGTCGATTGCCGAAGATTCGGGGATCCAATCGACGAAATGAACGTGCTACGACGAAGCACTCGACGAGACGAATGTAGCGGTACCCTCGGATTCAGCAGACGATGCACGTATTGGGAGTAACTACTCGCCGGAGTTGTCACCGGAGTTAGAACCGCCCCGAACTTCGGAAAGCAATACCGGGAGCTAGGGATTGGATTTGAAGAAACTGTTTCGTGTTCTGGAACGGGCTCGACGAGATGAAGCCGGACATGTATATATATCTAGGGTTCGAACGAGATGAAAATTCGGTTAAAATTCGGATTTTACCATTTTTAAAATTCGGAAAAGCCTAGAAATCCATATTTTGTGCTCAAAATATTATATATGCTTTCAAAAATTCCAAAAAAATCCTATAAATGTTTTGGCACCTAATGAACTCAAAAAACATAATTAGAATTTCTAAAAACATTTTTAAGTTCCTCCAATAAATAGATTTTGGTTTCCGAAAAATAGAAAAATATTCTGAAAAATATGAAAATTTACCGAGCGCTTCTATAAGATATGCTAACATGTTTCAAACACATTTTGCACTTAGAAACACCATACAACGGCATGAATGCAACAACCAAAGTGCCTCTAGGGCTCATTCCACTAGGTTTACGCTAATATAAAAAAATAATTCTCCATTTTTAGTAAAAAGAGAAAGGAAAGCGAAGAACTGAGAGAGTAACACCTGAATTTGGTGGATATTAGAAAAGAAATTTTATACCTCCAAATTCAGGGTGTTACAAATCTAACCCCCTTAACAGAATCTCGTCCTCGAGATTCAAGAAGAGGCTAGCAAGAAAATGAGTTTGGTTCATCGGTCTTTCATAGCTTCTTCTAACCCAGCTTTGACTCTACAGGCTTGACTTATGGATTAGTTGTTTTGACCTTCAGATGCTTGAGGCCGATTGATGCAATTCTTGAGGATCTCCTAGACCTGTGGGTTAGGACCCACACACGCTTTCGCTGCGTCACTCTGATCTTGTTGGTTGATGTTGATTACATTGTCTTCATCGGGGTTAGTGGCTAACCCCCTTAACAGGAGCGTTGATATGCACTTGGTGAAGATGCTGTTGACTCTGATCTTGACTGATTTGGAGGAGTTGGAGGTTGCCAAATGGACAAGTGCAAGAGGAAAGAATAGCGAGAAAAGGTAAGTATAGACGGATTAGAGAGAGCAGGGGAGAACCCAACTACTTAACTCTATGGCACTCACCTAGTAAACAGATTCCATTGCGAACCAAGGGCCACAACACATCAACACTCATTCCAAAGAAGCAAATCAGTCATAGCAGAAGGACAAACATCATGAGCACACAACAACAAACATCTCGTTGCTATACGTTCCTTTTAATTAAATGGTGGTCTTTCCTTAAAAAGGGAAACTACTCTAAGGTCAACAAAAGGCAAGGGGAATAATAAGACATGGAGGGTAGGGGCATGAGCATAATAAAGCATGGAGCTAAAGCAATGATTGTAACCGACAAGGGAGAGAATGCAACCAAGGTCAGGATAGGTAAAACACTATTCTCAAATCGAGTTGGAAAAGATGATATTTCAAAAGGTAGGCATAAGATAACATCATGGAAAGATCTAGAGATTACAAAGGTAAGGGAGGTGAAAGGCAAAAACACACCAAAAGATAGAGTTAGGACAAGACTTGCAACGCGACAGAGGAAAAAGGGAACGAACAAGAGCAGGATAGGTAATACATCACTCTTGAAATGAAATGGGAGAGGAGGCTTTAAAATGCAGGTGCAAGATAAGCATCATGGTAAAGATCAAGGGATGACAAGGGTTAAGGTGATAACAGACAAACACAACCAAGGATGTATTTTAGACAAAACTTGTGAGGCATCAAAGAAGGGGAAGCAATCAATGGTGAAGTAGGTGAGGCATTATCCTCAAACAGCGATGAAAAAGAGGTGGCTTTAAAGGGTGTTCAAAGTAGGCATGTGGCAAGGGCATAGGTATCACGAGGGTTTAAAGGTGATAACGGACAAGGATGTAGGAGAGGAGGTAAATGTGCATAAGAACCAAGAATATAAATACCACAAAGGGTGGAGTTAAGACAAGACCTGCAAATGGAAAAGGAGAGGGTACGTCCATGGGCCAGGTAGGTAAACTGCCACTCTCAAATTGAGGTGGAAGAGAGGAGATTTTTTTTAAAAGAGCATGAATAGAGATAAATGTCAAGGTAAGATCGATAGATGACAAGAGGATGGTGATAGCAAATAAAACACAGCAAAGGATGGAATTAACACAAAACTTGTAAGGCGACAAGAAGTGAAAAGAAATCAAGGGAGAGATAGGTAACTCGCAACTCTCAAACTAGGTTGAAAGAAAGGGGAGGCTTTAAAAGGATAAGTTCAAGGTAAGCATTTAGGTAAAGATACGAATATTACAAGGGTTAAAGGCGATAACAGACAAGGGTGTAAGGGAAGAGGTGAAAGTGTAGGGGAACCAAGGGTACGAGTACAATAATGAATGAAGCTAAGGGAACTGTTGGGGACTTGTTCTCAAATGCTATGAATTAAGAACAAGGCAACATAAAATGTTAAATGTTAATGCCCTTCGTCCAACGAAGCATTATTCCCTTAAGGATTAATGAGCCTTGGACGAAGGTTAAAGACAATATGATTACGAAGGTTAAATCTTCGTAATTGAATCCTAATAGATTGAATAAAATAATATAAAATACGAAGCGTCAAAGGTGAATAAATTATAAACGAACAACATTACTTTCATATTATATCGATTTAATACATTTAAGCATTGGGTACAATTATACCTTTGCCTTGACAAAAGATTGATTCCCGAATGGTGCGATCGCTATTACCGGAATGCGTGAACAGTAAAGGAATACTGTTCACTATTTATAGACACGGGACACAGCCTGTGAGGAATTACAATTATGCCCCTCATAAGGGATTACAACAGCGACTCAAACATTTATGGACTAAAAGGTCATTCTACTTTTATGTCGGTTTGTAATTCTGAAGCTTCATGAAAAGGAACCTTCGGTCATCACATGCGGACAGCTTCAGCCGAAGCTGTTTCTTCCTACAAGACCTTCGGCGACGAAGCATAGTCCCAACAGTAGCCCCTTCGCGGTGCTAGATCGTTTTTCGTAACGAGCTTGATCCGTGAAAAAAGTATCTTAGGCTTCGGGAAGCCGAAGGTCCGAAAAAACACCTTCCCTGAGCTCGTTGTCGAGAAACGATTCAGTTTCCGAGCGCGTAGCGGTCCCACCTTGCAGAGTTACTATTTGGTCTCTACGGTCCACCGCGCAGCGGGTGCAAGCAGCTATTCGTCTGGTGTAAAAATCCTGGCGATTCACCTTCTTACCTGTATCACTATATAAACAGACGGGTAGGTGTGAAGTTACCACAGCATTCATTGCTATTTGCACTGTTTTGCTGCCAAAATTTTTAACCATAGCCGAAGCTTGACTCTCGAAATCAAACGAAGCTCCAGCTCGAAGCCTACTTCGTCAGAAGAAAAAAGCTTCGGAAGAAAAGTATTTAGTTCCCAAAAAATCCAGAATTAAATGGCTATAGTGCGTTCTACCGCTAGGGTTGAGCGTGAGGGAAGCAAAGCTGAAGGATCGGAGACTGTTCCCATCTCCGAAGCGATGCAACGATCCGGACTGGTAATCTCGGAAGAAATCCCCACTGCTGAAACAGAACAGGCAACTGCCGAAGCGGAAGAAGGAGACATTGAGGAAACTGATTCCGAAGATGATTATCATATTGCCATGCCAAGTAAGCCCAGCCACTTGGACTTCGGAAAGTCGACTGTCTCTAAGGCTGATCTCTCCAAGATGGTGAAGTCGGGTTATTTCAGTGAGAGTCAGAAGAAGCTACTTCGCTTCGGGGGGAGAAACTACCCCGAAGCCGGAGAAGGATGAAATAGTCATTTTCAAGAGCTTTCTAAAGGCTGGGTTGAGATTCCCCCTCCATGGGATTATTGCAGATGTATTGAAGAAGTTTGGGATCTACTTTCATCAGCTGACTCCTAATGCTGTCGTTAGGCTTAGTGTTTATATCTGGGCCCTCCGAAGCCAAGCGGTGGAGCCGTTTGCCGACAGCTTTTGTCGAGTTCATGAGCTGCACTACCAGACGAAGGCTAGAAAAGATGGATTGCATGATAACTTTGGTTGCTATAATTTTGCTTATCGGAAAACCACAAAGTTTCCTGTAATCAGCTACCGAAGCAAATGGCCGACAGGCTGGAAGTCGGAATGGTTTTATGTGAAGGTTGACGAAGACAAAGAGAAGCTGGTACAAAGCCCTCTTGAATTGATCTTCGGAGAAACAAGACCGCGATGCCAAATGTCATTAGAAGGTCCCACTTGGGCTGCACTGGCTGAGTTTAAAATTATTTCAGAGCATATCGGCACAAGAGACCTAGTTCAAGAGTTCTTGGCCTTCAGGGTTTTTACTACTTTAAAAGAATGGGAAATGCCGAAGCTAGAGGGGGAGAAGAAAGAAGGGGAACTTGTGTGGTTACCTTACTATTACAAGTTTAAGAAATACTTTAAACCACCTTGCCAAGAGTGGTTGGACACAATTGAAATAATGTGCAATGAAATACTCGGTAATTACTCCAAAAAAGAAGATCAGTTGATGACTGCGGCCTTCGGTACCCGTCCGAAGCGAAGACTGAATCGAGTACTGGACGCCTTGGGTTTTGAATACCCTGACTACGAACAATTGAATAAAGGTGTCGAAGGCTGGAAAAGGAAAAGGGTAGCTGAAGCTTTAAATGAAGATGAGAAAGAACTACCAAAAGAGAAGAATATTCCAAAGAAGAGAAAAGTATCATCTCCGAAGCGAAAAGTATCCAACGAAGAAGAGACTCCCGCATCACGCTCTGCCACTGACGTGGAAGAGATTTTGAAGGTAATGACTGAATCCCTCCCTGTGAAGCTAAGTCCATTAGGGCCTCAACTGATGAAGTTTTTTCAGAAGGAAAAGGAGCCCGAAAAAACGAAGAAAACAACTAAAACAAAGAGACAAAGGATCATCGCAGTGACAGAAGTCATTGACAAGACACCACCGAGAGCCTCAGCTCGGGAGATACCAGCGGCTGAGGAAATAACAAATATTGAAGTCGCACCTTCGGAGATCGCGGCTACCGAAGCTACCTCAACCGAAGATTTGAACTTGGAAACCACAATCGAACATATCGACAAAATACTGCTAAACATGGCCACAGAAGAAGCTACGACTGCCGCCGAGGAGACCATGGCCGCAGTGTCTAGGAAAGAAAAGGAAACCGCTGACGAAACCTCAGAGGACGAAGCCTTCATGTTTCAAAATTTAGTTGGACAAGAACTGTCAAAAACCGAAATAGAAGAGCTTAAAGAATATGCCAAATCTTGCGGATATAAACCAGGAGCACTCCTCTTCGGGGGTATTGACGATGAAAAATTAGACTGTATCCGGGATCAAACTGGAGCTAAGATTATCGGTACTCTATCAAAGAGTATCGGTTTTCCGAAGCTGGAAACGGATATTAGTCGCTACCGACGACAACATATCGTTGGTAGTTTATTTTATTCCAATTTCAAGGTGAACTACTTTTCCCTTGACTTTTATTGTTTTTAATAATGAAAACATTTCTAACGAAGGTTGTTTATGTGCAGAGTATGCTGTTGAGTAAGGCTTTGAAAATGCAGCAGGATCTGGAAGACAAAAAACACGAGGTTATAATTGAAAATTTAGAGAGCAAAATAAAAGAGCAATCAGCTACTATTGAAAAGAAGAACTTCGAGCTTCAGGCAACTGAAGGCTTATTGGCAGAAGCCGAGGCTAAAATAACAGAATTGAATACGAAGCTTCTCTGCCAATCTGAACAGTTTGAACAAGAAAAGCAAGAACTTAATGCGAAACTTGAAGCCGAAGTCCAACAAAATTCAGATTTGAAAAAATTATTGGCAAGCCTTCAAGACAAATGTTTGGAGTTTAGCAATAAATGTATTCAACGACTGAGAAAAATCTTCCACTCAGTCGGGGCTAGCAGTGGGAAGTTCACCCCGTCAACTGAAGATTTACCAAAGACCTTCGAACATATCGAGGGTGAAATTGATGAGCTTGACGAAGTTATAGCCGGGCACGGTGACTTCTGTGCCTGGGTAGCTTCTCGGGGCACTGCTGCAGCTTTTCTGAAAGCTGGCTGCGACCATGGAAAAATTGTTAATAGGCCCAATTTCACTCTATCACCATCAATTTTAGATGATATTCCTGACCTCGCCCGAAGCATTTCTAATAGATTTGTAAAGATGATATGGACAAAAGGCGGGCGAGAAAAAGCTGGAGACGAAGCTCGGAGTCATCTTGAACCAGTAAGAAATCATACCTTGTGCTTACCTTTTCCTTCAAACTTGGTTTTGACTTACAACAACTTAATTCATGTAGGATGACAAAGCCGAGACCGATGCTTAAAGAGTATGACGCCAAAGCTGAGGCCCCATGAAGATCAGTAGGAGTAGACTGTAGAAAAACTCAAGAAACTTTTGAAATAACTTTTGTAAATATGGCTAAACAGTTCTTAATGAATTTTGTTCATACCTTGTAATATGCTCTTACCCTTCCATTAATGTATGAGGTGCTTTGATGTGGACGAAATTACCTTTTTGAGCCGAAGGCGAAAAAAACACCTTCCCTTCTTTTCGTACACAGCGAAGCATAAAAAACAGCTTTTCCTTTTTGCCGAAGCTCTTCTTTTCGTACACAACGAAGTACAAAAGACAGTTTTTTCCTTTTTGCCGAAGCAACCACTTATGCTATGATGATGGTTATCCTACATATGCCTGGATGAATGTTTATGAATGCAAATGTTATGATGTAATGTGGTGTGCAAATGAATGTCCAAACACATATCCGAAGCCATAATCACAACCGTTATTTCCTTAGAAACAATCACATATCAGCGCTGACTTTTCGCTGTAAGCCTCCCTTAGGAGCTTCTTCGCCTTTTACTTCAGCGGAATCAGCGTTGACTTTTCGCTGTAAGCCTCCCTTAGGAGCTTCTTCGCCTTTTACTTTCGACGGTATCAGCGTTGACTTTTCGTTGTAAGCTCTGCATTCCCTTTGGAACGACTTTTGAGCAGAAAACTTACACTGCGCCCCCTTTGGAGCGACTTCTTTAGTAACTTCGTCGTGCTCCGCATCCCCTTAGGGACGGCTTTCGAGCTTCTTCCCTGTTTCTTTTCGGCACTCGATGTTGCGTTCTCAGTTTTTACATTTACATCTTTGGGGGATTTTGCTCTTATAGAGCTAAAAAAGGAAATTACATGTGATGGCCCATTAAAAACCTTTCTCCCCCTTCAAAAAGGAAAAGGGTGCCATGAAAGAAAAAATAAAAATATAAAAAATATAAAAAATTGCATCAAGGTATACATAATATCGCCGAAGCTCATCCGCATTCCAAGATCTAGGAATGTCGTTGCCGTCCATATCCTTCAATCTGTATGAACCGGGTCTTGACGAAGATACTACCAAAAAAGGTCCCTCCCATTTCAACTGCAACTTGCCCACTGTATCTGGGTTAGCCACTCTCCGAAGCACCAAATGTCCTAGCTCAATATTCTTTAGCCGAACCTTTCTATCACGCCATTTGATTGTTTCGGCTTGATATTTATTGATGTTCTCCACAGCTTGAAGCCTGATCCCTTCTATAGCATCTTTTTCCACAGAATGATCAGCTTCAGAATCTGATTCTGCCGAAGCTACTACTCTTATTGATCCAGTTTTAGCTTCCTCCGGAGTTATTGCTTCGTCACCAAACAATAATTTGAATGGAGTAAAGCCTGTTGACCTTGATGTTGTTGTGTTGTGGCTCCATACCACTTTGATTAATTGATCTGGCCACTTTCCCCTGGGTTGATTGAAGATTAACTTCATTATTCCTGTCATTATGATGCCATTGGCTCTTTCAACAAGTCCATTTGACTCCGGATGCCTGACTGATGCAAAATGGATCTTCGTGCCAATTTGATCACAGAATTCTCTGAAAGCTTCGGAGTCGAACTGTGTTCCATTATCTACAGTGATGGCCTTTGGTACTCCGAAACGACAAACAATATTCTGCCAGAAAAACTTTTGAATGGTGGTCGAAGTTATTGTGGCTAAAGGCTTTGCCTCAATCCATTTAGAAAAATATTCCACAGCCACTACAACATATCTTAAGTTTCCTTGGGCCGGTGGTAACGGACCTAACAAGTCAAGGCCCCACCTTTGCAATGGCCAGATGGGTTGTATCAGCTGAGTTAGAGACGAAGGTTGTTTTTGATCTCTTGCACATTTCTGACAACCTTCGCACTTTTGAACTAATTCTGCTGCATCCGAAGCTGCCTTCGGCCAATAAAACCCTTGACGGAAAACTTTTCCAAGTAACGACCTAGATCCAATGTGAGATCCACACAGGCCTGCATGTATTTCTTTCATTAATTCTATGCCTTCGGCTCTAGATAAACACTTGAGTAATGGAGCACAAACTCCATGCTTGTACAACTCCCCTTCTATCATGACATATGGACGAGCTCTTGCCTCTATCCTCCTGTTATAAGTTTCATCATCTGAAAGGAAGTTACCCTGAAGGTAAGAGATGATCTCAGTTCTCCAGTCTTCACTATAAACAGGAGATATATTGAGGACTGCTCTTTCAAGAAGTTCCACTGAAGGTGCTTTTATTGTTTCGAAGAACACATCCGAAGGTAAGGGCAGCCCCTGTGCTGCTGACTTAGCTAGCAAATCAGCATGCTCATTTTGTCCTCGAGGGATATTTTTGACAGAAAATCCTTCGAAGGAAGCTTCAATCCTTCGGACCGTGTCTAGATATTTTTCAAGCTTCGGATCTTTAGCCTTACAACTCTTGTCGATATAACCCGAAACAACCTGGGAATCAGTTTTAAGAATGGCCCTTCTGATTCCCATTGCTTTTAACTTCCGAAGGCCCAAAAGCAGGGCTTCGTACTCAGTAATATTGTTTGTACAACTAAAATCGAGTCTTGCCGCATAACAAGTTTTAACTTTGGATGGTGAGACCAACACAGCGGCTGCTCCTGCTCCGAAGGTTCCCCAAGACCCATCGCAAAACACTGTCCATACTTCGGCATCTTTATTTGTTTCTTCATCCTGAGCCCCTGGCGTCCAGTCAGCAATGAAATCTGCCAACGCTTGAGACTGGATCGAAGATCTATGCACATAATCAATGCAAAATTCATTGAGCTCTGCAGCCCATTTTCCAATCCGTCCAGTAGCTTCTCTATTTCTCATAATATCCTTCAACGGTTGCGAAGAAGGAACAACAATATTGTATGCTTGAAAGTAATGCCGAAGCTTCCTGGATGCCATCAAAACAGCATATAACACCTTCTCCAATTCTGTATAGTTTTTCTTCGATAAACTAAGAACCTCAGATACAAAATATACTGGGACCTGCTTCTTGACTTGGCCATCAAGCTTCTCCTGGACAAGTGCTGCACTTACCGCTGAGTGCGAAGCTACCACATATAATAACAAAGGAGCCCCTGGTGTTGGTGGAGTTAATGTTGTTAAATCTATCAAATATTGCTTCAGTTCCTCGAAGGCTTTTTGTTGGCTTGGTCCCCATTGAAAGACTTCGGCTGATTTCAGCACTTCGAAGAATGGTAAATTTCTCTCTGCTGATCTGGATATGAATCTATTGAGAGATGCCAGCCTCCCTGTCAGTCTTTGGGCCCCCTTTTTTGTATTTGGTGGCTCCATTCGAAGTATAGCTTCAATTTTACTTGGATTAGCTTCAATTCCCTTTGTTGAAACCAAGCATCCAAGAAATTTCCCCTTCTTTACTCCGAAGACACATTTTTCTGGATTCAGCTTTAGACCAGCTTGTCTAAAACTGGCGAAGGTCTCCTGCAAATCAGCAATGTGATTTTCTTGTTTCGTGCTTTTTACAATGATATCATCAACATAATTTAGCACATTTCTGCCTATCTGAGACTGAAGAACCTTCGCAGTCATTCTGCTGAAACTTCCTCCAGCGTTCTTGAGCCCCTCAGGCATCCGAAGGTAATAATATGTTCCACTAGGGGTTATGAAACTGGTCTTCGGCTCATCCTCCTTCTTCATCCAAATTTGATGATAGCCTGAATAACAATCTAGAAGACTCATAAGCTCTGACGAAGCTGCTGCATCAACTAAGGAGTCTATCCTTGGCAATGGGAATTCGTCCTTCGGACGGGCCTTGTTGAGATCCGTAAAATCGATACACATTCGCCATTTGTCATTGGCCTTTTTTACCATAACAGTGTTAGCTAGCCATTCTGGGTACTTTACTTCTCTGGTAACTCCTGCACTGAGGAGTCTTTTGACTTCATTCCGAGCTCCTTCGGCCTTGTCTTCAGACATTTTCCGAAGCCTCTGCTTTCTGGGTCTGAAGGATGGGTCAACATTGAGCGAGTGTTCAATAACATCCCTGTTAACTTCGCAAAGATCATTGGCTGACCATGCAAAAACATCTTTGTTGTTGAACAAAAACCTTATCAAGGTTTTCTCCTGTTCTTCGGATAATTGGGAGCCCAACAGCACCTTCTGCTCTGCTATGTCCTCACATAAGAGCATGGGCTTCGGCTGATCTGCCGAAGCTGCTTTCTCCCTTCTGAATTTGTACTGTTCACAAGCTTCAGCTCCATCTATATTATGGATTGCTTTTGAGTCAGTCCAGTTTCCCTCGGCCCTTCTGGCAGCTTCCTGACTTCCATGAATAGCAATGGGTCCTTGATCCGAAGGTATCTTCATGCAAAGGTAAGCAGGATGAAGAATTGCTTCGAAAGCATTGAGGGTGCCATGACCAATAATTGCATTGTAAGGGTATTTCATGTCAACAATGTCAAACACAACTTGCTCAGTTCTGGTGTTGTTGATGAATCCGAAGGTCACTGGCATGGTGATCTTGCCCAGTGCTACAATCTGTCTTCCTCCGAAGCCACAGAGAGGTTGTGTAGCATCATGAATCTTATCTTCTGGCTCTTGCATTTGTCTGAAGGCCTTAGCAAATATAATATCAGCTGCACTGCCTGTATCAACCAAGACATTGTAGACCAGAAACCCTTTGATAACGCAAGAAATAACCATAGCATCGTTATGAGGAAAATCCTTGAGCTGAAGATCCTCTTGGGAGAAGGTGATTGGAATGTGGGACCATCTTGACTTGATGAAGGGTCCCTGCACTCCAACATGTTGTACTCTTCTATGTGCCTCCTTCTTCTGTTTCTTGTTAGCCGGCTCTGAGCATGAACCGCCTGTTATCGGGAGAATCAGCTTCGGAGCCGAAGCAGCTCCAGCTTGGTTCTTGAACAAAGTCATTGTCTCAGGAAAGTGGAAGTGAGTTCACCGGAGGTGGGCGCCAATGTTGGGGACTTGTTCTCAAATGCTATGAATTAAGAACAAGGCAACATAAAATGTTAAATGTTAATGCCCTTCGTCCAACGAAGCATTATTCCCTTAAGGATTAATGAGCCTTGGACGAAGGTTAAAGACAATATGATTACGAAGGTTAAATCTTCGTAATTGAATCCTAATAGATTGAATAAAATAATATAAAATACGAAGCGTCAAAGGTGAATAAATTATAAACGAACAACATTACTTTCATATTATATCGATTTAATACATTTAAGCATTGGGTACAATTATACCTTTGCCTTGACAAAAGATTGATTCCCGAATGGTGCGATCGCTATTACCGGAATGCGTGAACAGTAAAGGAATAATGTTCACTATTTATAGACACGGGATACAGCCTGTGAGGAATTACAATTATGCCCCTCATAAGGGATTACAACAGCGACTCAAACATTTATGGACTAAAAGGTCATTCTACTTTTATGTCGGTTTGTAATTCCGAAGCTTCATGAAAAGGAACCTTCGGTCATCACATGCGGACAGCTTCAGCCGAAGCTGTTTCTTCCTACAAGACCTTCGGCGACGAAGCATAGTCCCAACAGGAACCAAGGGTACGAGTACAATAAAGAATGAAGTTAACGCCAGGCTGGCGTGTGGCAAATATGAGGTTACAACCAAAAGGTGGGATAAGTAGAATACCACTCCCGAAATGAGATGGAAGGTTGGAGATTTTAGATAACAGACATAATGTAATCACAAGGTAGGATAGAGTGATGAGAAGGGTAAAGGAGACAACAATCAAAACACAACAAAGGATAAAGTTAAAACTCGCAGGTGACAAAGAAGAGGATACGACCAAGGGAAAAGTAGGTACAGTACAATGCTCAAAATGAGATGGAAAAGAGGATATTTTAAAGGCTGGTATAAGATAAACCTCAAGGTAAGATATAGAGGTGATAAGACTAAAGGTGGTAATGATGAAAAGCATAATCCATGGACAAAGTCAAGGCAAGACTAACGAAATGGCAAGGTGGAGAAAACAATCAAGGATAAGATAAGTGAGGTCCCGACAGAAGAGTTGAAGTAAAAATTCACTAGATCATGTGGCGCGCTTACGGGCGCCCTATCTCTTAAGTATTACAAAGTAGTTCAAAGACATTCTATTCTGGTACAAGACAACTCAGATCTGAGGAATTAATGGACCAAAAGACTGTTGACAGCATCACTGATGCTTTTACGCTGATTCAAACCAGGCAAACGCCTTTTTGCATAATGGTTAAGGGACCCAACAATAATCCCCTGACTGATGCCTCGATATTTCATAGCTGAGATGAGCTTTTTAATAACAGAAGGCTTAAACATGAGACATCGCCGTACTACCAATCTGACCTATTTCTGGGCCTTGCACTTGTGCTAATATCATCCACAAAAAATTCCCTCGGACTATGCATGGGGCCTCCATAATGGTCTATTGGCTAGCCAAATAAATCAGTGTCACTGCATAATCTAGTTGTAATAGAGTCTACACACCTCTTTACAATTTGCAATCTTTGAGCGACATTAAGGACATGAGGCGCCCACCTATCGAACAACACAGAATTTAGTGTTAGTGCAAATGAAGGTTGCAATTTCCCCCCTCCTTTACTAAATTTATTGGTATTTTTAACAAGATATTGCTGCTACTCCATCTTAAGCATGATACAACCCTTGTTTTCTAGTATTGGCTAAAAATGACCAACCTTCGTAAATTTATTTTTACATACTTGTATGACATCATATTCGAAAATAAGATCCATGTCTATATATAGCGAGATATCAGTTGTATGTTTATTGAGTGCACTGGGACATTTAACATATGGCTGAAAACTATACAATCCAAATATAGGCCCTAATAACTAATAAAAGACGATACACAAATGCAAATAACGTCATTGGCTGGGTCATATAGTAGAGTAATGAATAGTTTGGGGAAGTACTATAGCATGTGTGTTAACTGGTCAGTATATAAAGCAAATGAGAAACATATACATCATTAGTTCCACCACGATAGATCTGCAGCTGGTTCATACCTTTATTGTTATTTTTTCCTCTGGTCTGTCCTCCATCCTCCTAGATGGAGTCATTCAATGCAGTACTGGATGGGTGTAATGTTGAGGTCCAAAACACCTAAACCTTGAGTGAACCTAGTTTTTTTATATTAGGTCTAGCCAAAAAAACTGAATAATTGCTACTGTAAGTTTCCTCACCAACTCAATAAAAAATGGCATGTATCCCAAATGGCCAAGTTCGATGTACAATTGCAATATTATCCACCTGAACCATAACATGCTGACCAAAGCATCAATGGGAAATTAGAAAAATATTCAATACCTTAAAGAAAGTATCAGTGTCATAATTATGAGGTACCTTGCTCTGATCAAAATTTTTTATTCGCAAATGCTTTCTTTCTCATAAACCGTTGAGTCAGGCTGTAAGAGTAGTGCTAATTTTGTAACAAAATATCGTAGAGGAAAGGGTAATGTGTGGGTTGTGAGGCTTATCTTTGAAAGAAATTCTAAAACTAAGAGATAATTAATACCCATAGCTATGAAACATAAAAAAACTAATGGAAGGACCATTGCCTTAGAGGATAGGAGCAAAAAACCACTATAGATTTAATCATCACACATGCAACCCTGCAATAGACGAAGACTGTTATGTGGCATCTATGTCAATTAGACTGTTCTTAATCCTGCAAAACACAGATGCTCTAGTTAATTTGAAACCAGATGGTATCTTTTTATCAAGGCCATTAGTGAACATGAGTAGAACCCAAGTAGCAAAAGCCAATTGGTTTCTAACCGAGAACCTTTTTTCAGAATAGGTGAACATATTCTCTCCAAAAGTTGTGCATAGATTTTTGGAACCGGGACACCTAAATTATTGAATGATAAGTCACCGAAATATATCACCTAGTCAGTTTGAAGCCAAGCAGCCAATAGCAACAACTCACCTATGTGAAAATAGAAAGGTATTTGGACCACTCAGGCTCCCGTGTCCACCTCGTGCTGCCTGGACTTCATATTGCACTCGATCTTGCTGCCCCCAAATGCATATCTAATCAAAATAACTGAAGGTCAATAAGATCAACGATAGAAGGTATAAACAAACCTACTGTGTATTTCACTCCAACCTGTGGATCATCATAACACTGACAAATAACAAATGTAAGAACAATATATACCATTATAAATCCATGTACATATATTAGAACTTTTGTTAGGCAAATTACTTGTAGACAATGGAAAAAGAAGTTCACAAGTCACAGGTGGCACACAACGTTAGTAATAATCTTTTAACTGTAAGTGCAGAAAGTATATTATTTAGCCTGAAAAAATTCTCTAGCCCATAATACAACCTTAAGAATGTGCAGATAAAATTTGCTATTACAGTCTAACATTTCCCCACACGGAGTCCTGAACATAAATTCTACAATCTATGTGGGTAAAGGAACAGAAACACAGAATTGCTCCAAAATTATCAGTTGCCACCAAAACCTTTAGGAGTCCTAAACACAAATTCTACAATCTATGTGGGTAAAGGAACATAAAACAGAATTGCTCCAAAATTATCAGTTGTCACCAAAACCTTTAGGACATTCATTCTGTATTCAGGGGTTTTCAATACTGCTTATGGATAATATTCCTTGGATTGACGATGCATTATAGCCCTCACTCTTGCTGCAAAACATCAAACACAGGTTAGCCCTAAATTGCGTCAGGTTTAATAACCTTGATAAAAAAACATTTTCAGTGTAAACAACTAATGTGAGTGTCAGCTGATCTTCCACTCAAAAAATTGTATGAATTCTACCTCATCGGCCCATTCTATCTGATACATAGAGCAAGAAGCTAATATTTGTAACCCTACCTATCGTTGGGTTGAGTAGCAAATCAGATCTTGGATTCGGGGGTATAGGTCTGAGGCTGAGGCAAGAACACATCGGACGAGCTCACGCATCGCATGGCGCGAGACCGTTGCAAGAGCTCGCCTTTGGCCGTGGCCTAGTGGACGACGCGGAAGCAAGTGTTGACGACCATGCAGACGTGTTGGTCCTTGAGAGCGGCCGCGACGGGTACACGGAGGCATGCGACGATCACCTGCAACATCCTCAAGAGGACGCTGCTTCAGAGAGGCGATGCAGACTGCTCCGTTTCTTCACATGAAAGCAAGCAAATGGATGGTTTGAGCAACCGATACATGAACACAGAGTGCTGCGAGAAGAGGGTATCTGATTCCATATTAATCCCAATCCATTTATAATAAGCTTATGTTACAGAGCACTAACTAATCCATCAATCATCTCTTGTAATGAGAACGAAGTATGTATGAACTACAGTATACTGACAGCTAAGGATACATATCCTTGGAACAGGAAGACCTATATGTATGGTATACTATGCGTGACATGAGTATGGTGACTACGCATCTCTCACAACAGCTCTCTTTATACTGTACAAGAAGAGCATCAACAAATCAAACAATAGCACTGGCGGGCGCCACACGAATGAATGAAATAATAGTGTTGCACCGAACATCGCAGCTCTAGACAAAAAAAACTCTCGTGCGGATCAACAGATCCGTGCCTCGGCTCACGCTCACGCAGTCATGAAGAGGCGGGGCTTCTTGAAGGCGAGGGGGCTCTGCACCTCCTCGTCCTCCTCCCACATCTTGCCGGGCTTGCCGCCGCACCGGAAGGCGAACTCCGGCACGACTAGTATATTATCATGGTGCCCATCTTCCTCCTGGACCTCAAGATCTACGGCCAGTGGATGTCTTGCGGCGACCGCCAGCTGTCCAAGGTGGCCACCCCGACCAACCACCTCGCCGTCGTCGGCAACTTCGTGGGCGTGGTGCTGGGCGCTAAGATGGGGCTTCGCGAGGTGCCCATCTTCTTCTTCGTCGTTGGGATGGTGCACCACCTGGTGCTGTTCGTGACGTTGTACCAAAGGCTCCCCACTAACGCGCAGCTCCCCAGGGAGCTCCACCCGGTCTTCTTCCTCTTCATCGTCGCGCGCAGCGTCGCGTCCGTCTTCTGGGCAAGGCTGTGCGGTGACTTCAACTACACCGCCAAGATCTTCTACTTCACATACCTTGGACGTCTCGGCCGCCACGGCACCTCCGTCGTAGTGCTTCCTCTTGTGCCTGCCGAGAGCCTGGCCGGTCGGGAACTCCTTGTGGAAGATGGTGCACTTGTGCACTCTGCCCGCGGCCGCCCCGTCGGAGGTGGACGACGTGACCGGCTCACGGACGGCGACCGCGACATTTTTGGTCCTTGAGAGCGGCCGCGGCGGGTACACGGAGGCATGCGACGACCACCTGCAACATCCTCATGAGCATGTCCTCCTTGGGCGGGCTGAGCCCCGACCTCGGTCCGACAGCTAGCGACGACGTCGATGACCTCCCTGAGCGCTTGGCCCGTGAGGGACACAATCTTTTGGAGCGCGGCGAGCGAGCCGGAGGCAACGGTGGCGTCAACGTCATCGGAGCGGAAGACGTCAAGGATGGGCCGCACCACGACGACGGGGAGCGCGACGGCTGCCGAGGGAGAGAGTGAGAAAGCGAGGCGGCGCAGCGCGATGGGAATTGGATGGGACTTAGGAGAGGGAGGTGCTTCGGAGTGACTGAGTGAGCAAGATGGGAGAGAGGTTGGGGAGGGGAGAGAGAGGGAGAGTACACGACTTTGCTCACAGAGGCATTTGACTAAGGGGCAGGGCTTCGCTTGCCGAGGTCCTAGCTCGCCGGGTGGCCACGTGCTATGGCTCCGCTCGCCGGACCACCGCTCTACCTGCTTTGCACGACTAGATGCAGGCAATGGGGAAAGAGAAAGGATATGTGCGGATGAGTCAATTGAGAGTGCTGCTTGCCTGCTTCAATAATACAAGAGAGAGAATGTTCACGTGGAGCGAAGAGAAAAAACCAAAGCAGTATGGACAGTGATGTACTGTGTTGTCAGTGCGACGTGCGAGAAGCCAAGAACACCAGTAGCCCGGGCCACGCGTCTACCGGGCGGAGAGCGTGCGAGCGTGAAGCGCGGAGGGAGCTCCAATTCCTAGTGGCTTTTAACAAAAAGTAATTACCGAAGAAAGCTACAAGCAAACAACGAGATTACCACACGTGTGCAAGATAAAATGATCACTCATGGATCATTAAGAAACAAGGGTGGTCAGAAACATGTTGACTGAAATGTCTTGAATAGTCCTTGGGGCATGAAAATAAGCATACATAAGAATATAAGAGTATGCAAGATTCCAAGGATACATGCATGCCAAGACAAGGGAATTGAAAAGGCCAAAGGATAACGACTTAACGACGGAATAGGAAGGGGTCTCAGAAGACAAGAAGTTCATGGACATATAAACTGGAGTGTTTAAGTAGGCAGGAGAAATTCATATGTGAGTATTTTAAAACAAGAGTATTGAGGTACGAGCATGCCAATACCAAGGGAATAAAGATGGTCAAATGGTAGCAATTTAATGACGAAAGATAAAAGAATCCCAAAAGACAAGAAGGTTATGGTCAGGGGCACCTACAAAGATGTCGCAAGCACAAGAGTGAGATCAGATCTAATAGATTGAGAGAAGTATAGACCATACTAGAATAAAATACTTTTTGGCAAGGGGGCATATAGGAGCACAACATAGAATCAGTCGAGGTGACCAATATTTTGAAGCAGAATCAAGGATGGGGTGAAGTAATAATCAATAAGTCCTTAAAACGGCCAACACTACTCTAGGCTAACGGTCCTACAATCAGCACAGCTTTGATACCACTTATGTCACACCCGGTTTTGAAGGTAAACCGAATGCGAACCATGTACGTGTCAGGATTAGTAATTCGCGTACACAACGATTACATAAATGACTCATCATAGCATAATGCTTCGAATTACAATAAAGAGTAAGTAATAATATTACAGACTAGAGCCATTTACAAAATATAAATCAAAGTACACAGAATCGAAACGTAGCCAACGTAAACAACCCACCACAGGTAGCTCATTGGGGGAGGCCGCTAGCCTAATCCTCGAACTCATCGACGTCCTAGAACTCCTTGAGATCCACCTTGACACCTTCTTTACCTGAGCATAGATTGCACCAAAGGCAACCTGGTGTTTTGTGAAAGCAAGGGTGAGTACACATCAACGTACTCAGCAAATGTCTCGTTTGGCTGTAGTGGACTAGCTTTATGTGGGGTTAAGTCAAGCAGTTGCTTTTAGTTGGTCAGGTTATTATTACTAGTAGAAAGCCATGTTTTAGCATTAACCCAAGTTGTTAACCCAAAGTACCCTTTCCAAACGGAAAGAATACCACTTACCATTACCATAAGCATAATCATAACCATCGTCTTCGTCACCACCTGAAAACCAAACATCTTTGATCAACGTATCTCTAATCAATGGAGCTCCCTTGGCCGCTCATAACCGCGAGCACGGCTGATATATCAGTTTCATAACACTCTGCAGAGGTTGCGCACTTTACCCACAAGCCGTGATTCCCTCTTGCCTCGGGCCAATCAAACTCTTAAACACTACCAAGGTGAATAGGAACGGTTTCACTACGTAGCCTTTACAAAGATTCCCTGAGGCTGTAGCCGCTCGTTATGTTTCCTAAATGCACTGCACTCCTCCCCAAGGGGCGAACCAACCTTGGCAGAGCGAGCCGCATACACCGAGCCCCATTAACGGCACGACGGCGAAGCGAACTGCACCCCAGTTCCTCTAATTATTCAGCTAGGGGCGTCCCATTCCACCCTCATGGTTGCACAGTTTTCCCGGGCGGTCATCCAACGAACCAGTCCTTACGGAGAGGCACTCGAGAAACAGCTCGAGTCTACTTAAATGCCACAAGTATATCATCATATCCAGAATAAAACCATAGTATCATCATTGTATCTCATCATGTTCATTGATTAAAGTAAAGCGCTATCATGAAGCTAACCATAGTAACCCAAAAGGTAATCAAGGACAAGGTAAATAGAAAGCTAGTCAATCCTTATGTTGTTCATAGTATGCGGGACAGTGAATTATAAAGTAAATGGGACATAATGGGTCAGAGGACACTTGCCTTCACCAAACAGATGCTCAGGGTCTTCGATCTCGTGGAACTCGAAGAACTGGGTCATTTGGTCGACGAAGCTTGACCGTCGATTCCTCGAAGCTTAGAAACGAATCGCGATCTAATCGCAACACGAAGCGAAGACGAACAGGAACAAGCAAACAAACATATACATATGCATAAGAACATTACACCATACAAGATAAAATATTATAAAAGCGAGCAATATAAAATAGAGAGCGCCTCTACGGCTACGCGAGGAAAAGAACCATGATAGACGAAGCTATGGTCGAGGGGTTAGCGTGTTTACGTTAAATAAGTACTAATTAGAACATCCAATTCAACATAATTATATTAATTGATATTAATCAAATGTAAATTAATACTACTACCTAGTTTGACTAACTTATTATTTTAATAGTTGATGATTAAATAAAAACTCTCATTAGTAATTATAAGCGGACGATTTAATCTCGCGTGCGGACAACACGCTATACGCGCGAACGGCACGCGGCAAGGCGCGCGACACACGTGAACGACGCGCGACACACGCGAACGGCGCGCGACAAAGTGTGCGAACAACACGCGCGACACTCGCGAACGACTCGCGACAACGCGCGCGAAACAGCACCGCGCACGCGCACGGTACGCGCGGACCGACATGCGAAACTAATAAATAAATGATAACATGATTACACTAAATGATTATTAATAAGTAACATTTCAGTTAAGGTTAATCATATTGGTGACTAATTATAAATGCGCAACTCGAATTCCGAAATTAGATTTTAAAATTGAATTATCACTCTAGTAGCCATTGGTTAAACAAACGTTTAAATAACTTAAATAAAATATGCAACAGTAGGGATAAATATTTCTAAATTAAGATAATTTTAATACAAATCTAACGTAACTTGAATGGATCGAATCGGGTTTAAAACGCAAAAGTTATGAATTTTTAAACTATATTGTAATTCGCGCGTACTAATTTACGAAATTGCCATCATCTTCTTCCTCTCTCCTCTTCTTCCTCCCATCCATGGAAGAGGGAGGGGAGGGGCGGGGGAGGGGCTGCGCATGGGGATGCCGAGCCGAGCACGGGCGCGGCTGCACAGGGCGCATGGGGCGCGGCCGCCGCCGCCGGCCACCGCCGGGGAGGGAGAAAGGGGCGCCGCCGCCGGGGAAGGTGAGGGGAGAGTGAGGAAGGCCCTGCACGGACGGGAAAACGAAAAAACCCTAGGTACAACAATAAAGGTTTTCGCTGGAGCCGAGAGGAAATCCGTTGATTGCTGGAGATTCGGGGATCCAGTCGACGAACCGAACACGCTGCGACAAAGCCCTCAACGAGAGGAACGCAGCGGTACCCTCGGATTCGGCAGACGATGCACGGATTGGGAGTAATTGCTCGCTGGAGTTGTTGTCGGAGTTGGAACCGCCCTGAACTTCGGCGAGCAATACCGGGAGCTAGGGATTGGATTTGAAGAAACTGTTTCGTGTTCTGGAATGGGCTCGACGAGATGAAGCCAGACATTTATATATATCTAGGGTTCGGACGAGATGAAAATTCGGTTAAAATTCAGATTTTACCATTTTTAAAATTCGAAAAAGCCTAGAAATCCATTTTTTGTGCTCAAAATATTATATATGTTTTCAAAAATTCCAGAAAAATTCCTATAAATGTTTTGCCACCTAATGAACTCAAAAAACATAATTAGAATTTCTAAAAACATTTTAAGTTCCTCAAATAAATAGATTTTGGTTTCCGGAAAATAGAAAAATATTCCGAAAAATATAAAAATTTACCGAGCACTTCTATAAGATATGCTAACATGTTTCAAACACATTTTGTACTTAGAAACACCATGCAACGGCATGAATGCAATAACCAAAGTGCCTCTAGGGCTCATTCCACTAGGTTTACGCTAATATAAAAACAAAATAATTCTCCATTTTTAGTAAAAAGAGAAAGGAAAGCGAAGAACTGAGAGAGTAACACCTGAATTTGGTGGATATTAGAAAAGAAATTTTATACCTCCAAATTCAGGGTGTTACATCGAATTACACATCCCAATTTTTCGGGTAACCCGAATGCCAAGGCCTACTCCAGTCTTTTCCCTGCATGCGGTGGCGAGCGGGGCCATCTGCAATACGATGTAGATGTGCGCGTCCCTCGGCGCCACAACAGAGCATTCCTCGATACCGGATCGACCCACAACTTCATTGGCGAGGCGGTTGCGACCGGGCTGCCCATCTAGTCTCGTCCCCGTTTCAGCGCGTGAGTGGCCAACGACGAGAAGATCGTCTGCCCAAGCGTGATCCGCGACGCGCTGGTCACCATCGACCGCATGATGTTTCACGTCAATCTATTCGTCATGCCGTTGGCAAGCTTCGATCTAGTACTCGGGACTCAATGGCTGGCCACCCTCGGACCAATGATGTGGGACATCGTCGTGCACACCATGAAGTTCCAGCGCCATGGGTGCACCATCTGTTGGTCCAGCATGGCAGCGTCTAGCGGGCTGGGCCTTGGCATCACAACGACATCCCCTGCGCCAGCCCTCGGCCTCACGCGCGACCAGTGAGCCCCTGCTCGACGCGCTCCTAGGCGCCTTTGGGATATCTTCACCGAGCCCAAGGGCCTCCCTCCCCAGCACGCCCACGACCACCACATCGCCCTCAAGCTGGGGCACCATCGGTGGTTGTTTGATCGTACAGGTACACGCGACCCACAAAGATGAGTTCGAACGTCAATGCGCCACCATGATCAAGCAGGGCATCGTCCGCCGTAGCGACTAGGCGTTCTTTTCGCCAGTCATCCTTGTCAAGAAGCCGGATGACTCATGGTGCTTCTTCGTCGACTACCATGCCTTGAAAGCGATCACCGTCAAGGACGTGTTTCCCATCCCCATCGACGACGAACTCCTCGACGAACTGCATGTTGTGTGTTTCTTCACCAAGCTAGACTTGCGGTCGGGGTACCATGAGGTGCCGATGCAGCTAGAGGACGTGCACATGACAGCCTTCCGTACCCATAATGGGTTGTATAAGTTTCTGGTGATGTCGTTCGGGCATTGCAACGCCCCAGCGACATTCCAAGCTCTCATGAACGATGTACTCCAACCCTTTCTCTCTGCTTCATCCTTGAGTTTTTAACGACATTTTGATATATAGTAAGAGTTGAACGGATCATCTTCGGCGCCACTGAGTCGTGCTCACTGAGCTTCGACGACACCAGCTCTTCCTCATGCGTGCCAAGTGTGCATTCAATGCAGCATCTGTCTCCTACCTTGGCCACGTCATCTCTAAGGCGGGCGTCGCCATGGATCCGACCAAGGTACATGCCATTCATGCCTGGCCAATTCTGCGTTCGGCACGTGTGATCCGTGACTTCCTCGGCTTAGCGGGCTACTACCGCAAGTTCATCCACAACTACGGCACGGTCACGGCGCCTCTGACTGCCCTCCTCAAGAAGGATGGCTTTCTTAGAATGAGGCAGCGACAGCGGTGTTCAACGAGCTCAAGGTCACCGTTACCTTGGTCCTGGTCCTCACCATGACGGACTTCTCGAAGCGCTTCATCATCGAGTGTGATGCCTCATCCCACGGGTTTGGCATCATGCTTTTCCAAGAGAGGCATTTGATCGCCTTCTTCACTCGGGTTGTCGCACCTCGCCATCAGGCGCTCGTAGCTTATGAGCGGGAGCTCACCGGCCTCGTCCACATTGTCCGACACTGGCGGCCATACCTATGGGGACGTTGTTTCATCATCAAGATGGGCCACTATATCCTGAAGTACCTACTCGATCAGCGGCTCACAACGATCCCGTAGCACCATTGGGTGGGCAAGCTGCTAGGCTTTGACTTCGCCTCCGAGTACAAGCATGGGACGACGAACGTAGTGGTGGACGGGGTCATCTTGGTCCTATCACCCCCGCTTGGACTTCATCACTCAAGTTTGCCTGGCATAGCCCATCGAACCGGCCCTCGACGCCATCCGGGACGATGTACACATGGGCTCCCGCGGGGCGCCGTGGGCGATCGTCAATGACATGGTGCAGTACGCTGGTCGTCTGTACCTTCCACCGGCCTCCGCACTGGTTTTGGAGCTTCTAGAGGCAGTCCATGGGGAAGGCCATGAGGGCATCCAACGCACGCTACACTAACTACGCCGAGATTTCCATTTTCCTAACATGAAGCAGGTTGTGCAGGACTTTGTGTGGACTTGCGCCACTTGCCAGCGCTACAAGTCCGAACATTTGCACCCGATGGGGCTCCTTCTTCCTCTACCCATGCTGCAAGGGGTGTGGACGGACGTTGCCCTCGACTTCATTGAGGTTTTACCTCGTGTTCGATCATTTTGACTATGGTGGACAGGTTAAGCAAGTAATGCCACCTCATTCTGTTGTCGCACCCCTACTTCGCCGAGTCCGTCGCCCAAGCATTCTTTAGCGACATCGTGCGCCTTCGTGGCATGCCGCAATCCAAGGTGTCCGACTAAGACTCGGTCTTCACCTCCAAATTTTGGTGCGAGCTGATGCGGCTAATGGGGACCAAGCTACACATTGAAAGTCGCCTAGAGGGGGGTGGATAGGCAGAAACTGAAATTTATAGAAATTAAGCACAACTACAAGTCAGGGTTAGCGTTAGAATAAAATCAAAGTCCAAAAGAGAGGGAAAACAAATCAACCAAGAGATAAAGCGGATGAACACAGTGATTTGTTTTACCGAGGTTCGGTTCCAAAGAACCTAGTCCCCGTTGAGGTGGTCACAAAGACCGGGTCTCTTTCAACCCTTTCCCTCTCTCAAACGAACACTTAGATCGAGTGAGCTTTCTCCTTAATCAAACGGGTCACTTAGACCCCGCAAGGACCACCACACACTTGGTGTCTCTTGCTTTGATTACAAGTCACTTGAGAATAAGAATGGGAGAAGAAGAAGCACGATTGCAAAAGCCAAGCAACAAGAGCGACAAATAACACACGGATCACTCACTCTCTCTCAAGTCGCTAATCACTAATGATCACTTGTCTCAATTGTGGAACTTGGAGAGATTGGAGGCTTTGATTGTGTCTTGGAATGAATTGCTAGCTCTTGTATTGAATGTGAAAGGTTGGAATGCTTGGGTGAAGTGAATGGAGGTGGTTGGGGTTGTATTTATAGCCCTCAACCACTTCCTAGCTGTTGCTCCTTTTCTGCCAACCACGGACAGTCCGCGCCCCTGGTCTGGACGGTCCGCCTCTGCACATCAACGAGAACGGTCCGCCCCTGCACATCAACGGCTGAAATCACAACGGTCAGCAGTAACGGCTATATCAACGACTATATATCATTTAATGTGTCGTCAGATGTCAGATAAAGGTAGTCGCGGACGGTCCGGTTGTGCACCCCGGACGGTCCGGTTGTGCACCCCAGACGGTCCGCGAGGACGCTATAATTCATTTTACCGAACCCGTCACCTTCGGGTTTTTCGGTTCTTCACCGACCGGACGGTCCGCGACTGAGGCCGGACGGCCCGCGCTTGGTCTCGGACGGTGCTTGCTTTTCCATCGGACGGTCCTAGTGTAGACTCGCGTTTATGCAGTGTTCCTGTCCGAGGGTCACCTTGGTGTCACGGACGGTCTGCCGCAAGGGCCCGGACGGTCCGCGCTTAGTCCGGACAGTCGATTTAGAATAGTTGTAGATGAACTTATGCACCTGTGAAATGATCAACTAGACAAACTAGTTAGTCCACAAGGTTTGTGATGGTCGTCAAACACCAAAATCGATTATAGGAAATATTGAGACTATTTCCCTTTCAATCTCCCCTTTTTGGTGATTGATGCCAACACAAACCAAAGCAAATATAAAGTGTAGAAATGTAACTAGTTTGCATTTTGGCAGATGTGCATAAGTTATTTTGAAATGAAACCATTTCTAAGTATATAAGTTTGATTTGATATTTAACATTTTGGACCACATTTGCACCACTTGTTTTGTTTTTGCAAATTCTTTTAGAAAAATCTTTGCAAAGTCTTTTGCAAATAGTCAAAGGTATATGAATAAGATTGCAAGAAGCATTTCTAAGATTTGAAATTTCTTCCCCTGTTTCAAATGCTTTTCCTTTGACTAGAACAAAACTCCCCCTGGATGAAATTTTCCTCTTAGTTTTCAAGAGGGTTTTACCAATTGGAAATATATTTGAGATGCTAGATAAAACTTATTCCAATTGAAAATGTCATACCCATTTTAAATATATCAATAACAAGATACCAATTGAAAACTAAAGTTTTGAAATTTGTGGTGGTGCGGTCCTTTTGCTTTGGGCTAATACTCTCTCCCCCTTTGGCATGAATCGCCAAAAACGGAGACTTTGTGAGCCTTTGTAAACTTCCTCCACATTGGTATAAGTAAATAAGAGTGAAGGGTTTATACCAATTTGGAGTGCGGAGTAACGACGAAGGATGAATGATACTGGTAGAGTGGAGTGGAAGCCTTGTCTTTGTCGAGTACTCCATTTCCCTTTCAATCTACGACTTAGCATAGAAATACACTTGAAAACACATTAGTCGTAGACATAAAAGAGATATGATCAAAGGTATATAAATGAGCTATGTGTGCAATGTTTCAATCAAAATTTCGAGAATCAAGAATGTTTAGCTCATTCCTAAGTTTGGTAAAGGTTTTCTCATCTAGTGGTTTGGTAAAGATATCAGCTAATTGTTCTTTGGTGCTAACATAAGCGATCACGATATCCCCCCTTTGTTGGTGATCCCTCAAAAAGTGATACCGAATGTCTATGTGCTTAGTGTGACTGTGTTCAACGGGATTATCCGCCATGCGGATTGCACTCTCATTATCACATAGGAGAAGGACTTTGCTCAATTTGTAGCCATAGTCCCTGAGGGTTTGCCTCATCCAAAGTAATTGCGCATAGCAATGGCCAGCGACAATGTACTCGGCTTCGGTGGTAGAAAGAGCTACTGAGTTTTGTTTCTTTGAAGCCCAAGACACCAGGGATCTTCCCAGAAACTGACAAGTCTCTGATGTGCTCTTTCTATCAATTTTAGACCCTGCCCAATTAGCATCTGAATAACCTATTAAATCAAAAGTGGATCCCTTGGGGGTACCAAAGACCAAACTTAGGTGTATAAACTAAATATCTCTTGATTCTTTTCACGGACCTAAGGTGAACTTCCTTAGGATCGGCTTGGAACCTTGCACACATGCATACGGAAAGCATAATATCCGGTCGAGATGCACATAAATAAAGTAAAGATCCTATCATCGACTGGTATACCTTTTGATCTACGGATTTACCTCCCGTGTCGAGGTCGAGATGTCCATTGGTTCCCATGGGTGTCTTGATGGGCTTGACATTCTTCATTCCAAACTTGGCAAGTATGTCTTGAATGTACTTCATTTGGATGATGAAGGTGCCCTCTTGGAGTTGCTTTACTTGAAATCCTAAGAAGTACTTCAACTCCCTCATCATAGACATCTCGAATTTTTGAATCATTATCCTACTAAACTCTTCACAAGTAGATTTGTTAGTAGACCCAAATATGATGTCATCAACGTAAATTTGGCATACAAATAAATCATTTGCAATAGTTTTAGTAAATAGAGTAGTATCGGCTTTACTGACTTTGAAACCATTAGCGATAAGGAAATCTCGCAGGCATTCATACCATGCTCTTGGGGCTTGCTTGAGCCCATAAAGCGCCTTTGAGAGTTTATACACATGGTTAGGGTACTCACTATCTTCAAAGCCGGGAGGTTGCTTAACATAGACCTCTTCCTTGATTGGTCCATTGATGAAGGCACTTTTCACGTCCATTTGATAGAGCTTAAAGCCATGGTAAGTAGCATAGGCAAGTAATATACGAATTGACTCAAGCCTAGCTACGGGTGCATAGGTTTCACCGAAATCCAAACCTTCGACTTGTGAATATCCTTTGGCTACAAGTCGGGCTTTGTTCCTTGTCACCACACCATGATCATCTTGCTTGTTGCGGAATACCCACTTGGTTCCTACAACATTTTGGTTAGGACGTGGAACAAGATGCCATACCTCATTCCTCGTGAAGTTGTTGAGCTCCTCTTGCATTGCCAACACCCAATCCGAATCTCTTAATGCATCTTCCACCCTTATGAATATCGCCGAGGATAGAGTTCACGGGGTGATCTCTTTGAATTGCTTGGTGGACTCTTGGGTGTGATGGTCTTTGACCCTGAGTTTCTTGCTCATCTTCCTTGTCTTGATCATTGTCATCTCCCCCTTGATCATTGTCCTCCTCTTGAGGTGGCTCATTGTCTTAATATTCTTCTTCATTGTCTTGAGATTGATCCTCATCTTGGGTTGGTGGAGATGCTTGCATGGAAGATGACGGTTGATCTTGAGCTTGAGTGGGCTCTTCGGATTCATTAGGACACACATCCCCAATGGACATGTTCCTTAGCGTAACGCATGGAGCTTCTTCATCATCTAGCTCATCAAGATCAACTTGCTCTACTTGAGAGTGAAAGGGAAATGTGCCTTTGGGCCATTTCTAAGTATTTTGGTGATTGAGTGCCAACACAAGTGCCTAAATGTAAATCTATGCCCATGAATGGACAAAGTGCAAATCAAGAGTAAAGGTATGTTTCTAAGCCTTAGTACATTGGTTTTGTGTACTAATATACTTGTCTAAGTGTTAGAAACAGAAAGAAGAAGAAAAGAGAGAGTTGGCTGTGTACAGCCAAGAGGCTGTTTCGGTCTGGGGCACCGGACTGTCCGGTGGTGCACCGGACAGTGTCCGGTGGTGCACCGGACAATGTCCGGTGCGCCAGACCAGCGCTGAGTGAACTGGCCGCTCTCGGGAATTTCCGGCGACGTACGGCTAAAATTCACTGGACTGTCCGGTGTGCACCGGACTGTCCGGTGAGCCAACGGTCGGCCGGGCCAACGGTCGGCCGCGGAATCTGCGCGCGACACGTGGCCGGGACAACGGTCGGAAGGGGGCACCGGACTGTCCGGTGTGCACCGGACATGTCCGGTGCGCCAACAGCTCCCAGATCTGCAACGGTCGACTGCGCTGTTTAAGGAAGGAAATCGGGCACCGGACAGTGTCCGGTGTACACCGGACTGTCCGGTGCGCCCGACGACAGAAGGCAAGGACAGCCTTCCTGGTTTGTTCTCAACGGCTCCTAGCTGCCTTGGGGCTATAAAAGGGACCCCTAGGCGCATGGAGGAGTACACCAAGCATTACTACAACATTCCTAAGCACCAAGACATCGATCTCACGCATTCGTTTCATTGTGATAGCATCTAGAGCTCTTGTTGAGTTGCAAACTCTTTGAGTTGTGTTGCGAGCTCTTGTTGCGACTTGTGTGCGTGTTGTTGCTCTGATCTTTTGAAGTCTTGTGTGTGTTGCTCATTCCCCCTTTGCTCTGTGTTCTTTGTGAACTTCAATTGTAAGGGCGAGAGGCTCCAAGTTGTGGAGATTCCTCACAAACGGGACTGAGAAAAAGCAAGCAAAACACCGTGGTATTCAAGTGGGTCTTTGGACCGCTTGAGAGGGGTTGATTGCAACCCTCGTCCGTTGGGACGCCACAACGTGGAGTAGGCAAGCGTTGGTCTTGGCCGAACCACGGGATAAACCACTGTGTCATCTCTGTGATTAATCTCTTGTGGTATTGTGTTTTGTTGAGACTCCTTTCTAGCCACTTGGCATTTATTGTGCTAACACTTAACAAGTTTTTGTGGCTATAAGCTTAAGTTTTACAGGATCACCTATTCACCCCCCCCTCTAGGTGCTCTCAATTGGTATCGGAGTCGTTCTCTTCAAGAAGGGACTAATCGCCCGAAGAGATGGATCCTAAGGGGAAAGGAATTGTGATCAACGACAAGGAGAAGGAGTCCTTCGTCAACGAGCCAAAGGATGACAAATCCAACGACTCTAGCTCGGGCCACAGACGTAAAGATGGGAAGAAGAAGAAGACAAGACGTATCAAGGAGATCGTCTACTACGACAGCGACGAGTCTACTTCTTCCCACAAGGACGACGACTACGACAAACAAAAGACGGTTAACTCAAACTTTTCTTTTGATTATTCGCGCATTCCGCACAGCTCAAATGCTCATTTGCTTCCCATTCCACTTGGCAAGCCTCCTCACTTTGATGGAGAGGACTATGGATTTTGGAGTCACAAAATGCGTACACACCTATTTTCTCTCCATCCAAGCATTTGGGAGATTGTGGAAAGTGGAATGAAATTTGATAGCTCGGATAGTCCTTCGTTTATTAATGAACAGATCCATAAAAATGCACAAGCTACTACTGTGTTGCTAGCCTCTTTGTGCAGGGACGAGTATCACAAGGTGAGCGGCTTGGACAATGCCAAGCATATTTGGGACACCCTCAAGATCTCTCATGAAGGGAATGATGTCACCTTACTCACCAAGATGGAGTTGGTGGAGGGCGAGCTCGGACGATTCGCGATGATAAGGGGCGAGGAGCCGACGCAAACATACAACCGGCTCAAGATCCTTATCAACAAAATAAGGAGCTACGGAAGCACGCGATGGACGGATCACGACGTCGTCCGCCTAATGCTAAGGTCATTTACCGTTCTTGATCCTCATCTCGTGAACAATATTCGTGAGAATCCCAGGTACACGAAGATGACGCCCGAGGAGGTACTCGGAAAATTCGTAAGCGGGCGGATGATGATCAAGGAGGCAAGATACGTGGACGACGCCTTGAATGGACCGATCAACGAGCCTCAACCCCTTGCTCTCAAGGCAACAAGAAGCAAGGAGGCGCTACCTAGCAGGGTGGCACAAATTGAGGCGGCCGGACTTAATGATGAAGAGATGGCCCTCATCATCAAAAGATTCAAGACGGCGCTTAAAGGTCGCAAGGGACAGCCAAGCAAGACCAAAGCCAAGGGGAAGCGTTCGTGCTTCAAATGCGGTAAGCTTGGTCATTTTATTGCTAACTGTCCCGACAATGATAGTGATCAGGACCAAGGGAACAAGAGGGAGAAGAAGAAGAATTATAAGAAGGCAAAGGGCGAGGCTCATCTTGGCAAGGAGTGGGATTCGGACTGCTCCTCGTCTGACTCCGACAATGAGGGACTCGCCGCCACTGCATTCAACAAGTCATCCCTCTTCCCCAACGAGCGTCACACTTGCCTCATGGCAAGAGAGAAGAAGGTAATCACTCGTAATGATGTCACTTATGATTCTTCTAGTGACGATGAGTCTAGTGATGATGAAATAGATTACTCTAGTTTGTTCAAAGGATTGGATAGAAATAAAATTGATAAAATCAATGAATTGATTGATGCCTTGAATGAAAAGGATAGGCTTTTAGAAAAGCAAGAGGATTTGTTGTATGATGAACATGATAAGTTTGTAGAGGCACAAAAATCCTATGCTTTAGAAGTTAAAAGAAATGAAGTGCTTTCTAGTGAATTATCTTCTTGTCATGAAAACATTGCTACTTTAAAGAGTGTTAATGATGACTTAAATGCTAAACTAGAAGCAGCTAGTAAATCAACTTCTTGTGTAGAAATTGTTGAAACGTGCACTAGGTGTAAAGATCTTAATGTTGATGCTTGTAGTAAACATCTAGTTTCAATTTCTAAATTGAATGATGAAGTGGCTAGTCTTAATGCTCAACTTAAGGCTAGCAAAAGCGAATTTGATAAGCTAAAATTTGCAAGGGATGCCTACACGATTGGTAGACACCCCTCAATTAAGGATGGACTTGGCTTCAAAAGAGAAGCCAAGAACTTAACAAGCCATAAGGCTCCCATTCCCGCTAAGGAGAAAGGGAAGGCCCCTATGGCTACTAGTGCTAAAAAGAACCATGCCTTTTTGTATCATGATAGGAAAAATTCTAGAAGTTATGATGCTTTTGATTCACATGCTTATGATTCTTATGCTATGACTGCTTCTAGTTCTCATGTTGTGCATGATAGAAAGGTTGGTAGAAGAAATGTTATTCACAATATGCCTAGGAGAAATGTTGTTAATGCTCATAGGAAAGTTCATGGACCTTCTACAATTTATCATGCCCTAAATGCTTCCTTTGCTATTTGTAGAAAGGATAGGAAGATAGTTGCTAGGAAGTTAGGGGCAAAATGCAAGGGAGACAAAACTTGCATTTGGGTCCCTAAGGATATTTGCACTAACCTTGTAGGACCCAACAAGAGTTGGGTACCTAAGTCCCAAGCCTAAATTTGTCTTGCAGGTTTATGCATCCGGGGGTTCAAGCTGGATTATTGATAGCGGATGCACAAACCATATGACGGGGGAGAAGAAGATGTTCACCTCCTACGTCAAGAATAAAGATTCCCAAGATTCAATTATATTCGGTGATGGGAATCAAGGCAAGGTAAAAGGGTTAGGTAAAATTGCAATTTCTAATGAGCACTCTATCTCTAATGTGTTTTTAGTAGAGTCTCTTGGATATAATTTGCTATCTGTTAGTCAATTATGCAACATGGGGTATAACTGTCTATTTACAAATGTAGATGTGTCTGTCTTTAGAAGAAGTGATGGTTCACTAGCATTTAAGGGTGTATTAGACGACAAACTTTATTTAGTTGATTTTGCAAAAGAGGAGGCCGGTCTAGATGCATGCTTAATAGCTAAGACTAGCATGGGCTGGCTGTGGCATCGCCGCTTAGCACATGTGGGGATGAAGAACCTTCACAAGCTTCTAAAGGGAGAACACGTGATAGGTCTAACCAATGTTCATTTCGAAAAAGATAGACCTTGTGCAGCTTGTCAAGCAGGGAAACAGGTGGGAGGCTCTCATCACACCAAAAATGTGATGACAACATCAAGACCCCTGGAGCTGCTACATATGGACCTCTTCGGACCCGTCGCCTATCTGAGCATAGGAGGAAGTAAGTATGGTTTAGTTATTGTTGATGATTTTTCCCGCTTCACTTGGGTATTCTTTTTGCAGGATAAGTCTGAAACCCAAGGGACCCTCAAGCGCTTCCTCAGGAGAGCTCAAAATGAGTTTGAGCTCAAGGTGAAGAAGATAAGGAGCGACAACGGGTCCGAGTTCAAGAACCTTCAAGTGGAGGAGTTCCTTGAGGAGGAAGGGATCAAGCACGAGTTCTCCGCTCCCTACACACCACAGCAAAATGGTGTGGTAGAGAGGAAGAACAGGACGCTAATCGATATGGCGAGGACGATGCTTGGAGAATTCAAGACCCCCGAGTGTTTCTGGTCGGAAGCCGTGAACACGGCTTGCCACGCCATCAACAGGGTCTACCTTCATCGCCTCCTCAAGAAGACTTCGTATGAGCTACTAACCGGTAACAAACCCAATGTATCTTACTTTCGTGTATTTGGGAGCAAGTGCTACATTCTAGTAAAGAAGGGTAGAAATTCTAAGTTTGCTCCCAAAGCTGTAGAAGGGTTTTTGTTAGGTTATGACTCAAATACAAAGGCGTATAGAGTCTTCAACAAATCATCGGGTTTGGTTGAAGTCTCTAGCGACGTTGTATTTGATGAGACTAATGGCTCTCCAAGAGAGCAAGTTGTTGATTGTGATGATGTAGATGAAGAAGATGTTCCGACGGCCGCTATTCGAACCATGGCGATTGGAGAAGTGCGGCCACAGGAACAAGATGTACGAGATCAACCTTCTTCCTCAACAACGGTGCTTCCCCCACCTCAAGACGATGAACAGGTTCATCAAAAGGAGGCGTGTGATCAAGGGGGAGCACAAGATGATCACGTGATGGAGGAAGAAGCGCAACCGGCACCTCCAACCCAAGTTCGAGCGATGATTCAAAGGGATCATCCCGTCGACCAAATTTTGGGTGACATTAGCAAGGGAGTAACTACTCGATCTCGATTAGTTAATTTTTGTGAGCATTACTCCTTTGTCTCTTCTATTGAGCCTTTCAGGGTAGAGGAGGCCTTGCTAGATCCGGACTGGGTGTTGGCCATGCAGGAGGAGCTCAACAACTTCAAGCGCAATGAAGTTTGGACACTGGTGCCTCGTCCGAAGCAAAATGTTGTGGGAACCAAGTGGGTGTTCCGCAACAAACAGGACGAGCACGGGGTGGTGACGAGGAACAAGGCTCGACTTGTGGCAAAAGGTTATGCCCAAGTCGCAGGTTTGGACTTTGAGGAGACGTTTGCTCCTGTGGCTAGGCTAGAATCAATTCATATCTTGCTAGCATATGCCACTCACCATTCTTTCAGGTTGTTCCAAATGGATGTGAAGAGCGCCTTCCTCAACGGGCCAATCAAGGAGGAGGTGTACGTGGAGCAACCCCCTGGCTTCGAGGATGAACGGTACCCCGACCACGTGTGTAAGCTCTCTAAGGCGCTCTATGGACTTAAGCAAGCCCCAAGAGCATGGTATGAATGCCTTAGAGACTTTTTACTTGCTAATGCTTTCAAGGTTGGGAAAGCCGATCCAACTCTGTTCACTAAGGCATGTGATGGTGATTTGTTTGTGTGCCAAATTTATGTCGATGACATAATATTTGGTTCTACTAACCAAAAGTCTTGTGAAGAGTTTAGCAAGGTGATGACGCAGAAATTCGAGATGTCAATGATGGGCGAGTTGAACTACTTCCTTGGGTTCCAAGTGAAGCAACTCAAGGACGGCACTTTCATCTCCCAAACGAAGTACACGCAAGATCTGCTAAAGCGGTTTGGGATGAAGGACGCCAAGCCCGCAAAGACTCCGATGGGGACCGACGGACACACCGACCTCAACAAAGGAGGTAAGTCCGTTGATCAAAAAGCATACCGGTCAATGATAGGGTCTCTACTTTATTTATGTGCTAGTAGACCGGATATTATGCTTAGCGTATGCATGTGTGATAGATTTCAGTCCGATCCTAAGGAGTGTCATTTAGTGGCGGTGAAGCGAATTCTGAGATATTTAGTCGCTACGCCTTGCTTCGGGCTCTGGTATCCAAAGGGGTCTACCTTTGACTTGGTTGGATACTCAGATTCCGACTATGCTGGATGTAAGGTCGATAGGAAGAGTACATCGGGGACGTGCCAATTCTTAGGAAGGTCCCTGGTGTCATGGAACTCTAAGAAACAAACCTCTGTTGCCCTATCCACCGCTGAGGCCGAGTACGTTGCCGCCGGACAGTGTTGCGCGCAACTACTTTGGATGAGGCAAACCCTCAGGGACTTTGGCTACAATCTGAGCAAAGTCCCACTCCTATGTGATAATGAGAGTGCTATCCGCATGGCGGAGAATCCTGTTGAGCACAGCCGCACAAAGCACATAGACATCCGGCATCACTTTTTGAGAGACCACCAACAAAAGGGAGATATCGAAGTGTTTCATGTTAGCACCGAGAACCAGCTAGCCGATATCTTTACCAAGCCTCTAGATGAGAAGACCTTTTGCAGGCTGCGTAGTGAGCTCAATATCTTAGATTCGCGGAACTTGGATTGAAATGTAGCATACATGTGTTTATGCTTTTGATTATGTTCCTTTTTTGCATTTTGTTGCTTATTATGGTGCTCAAGTTGTACAAACACTCCCTGGACCTCACAAGTCCGTTGCGAAGTGATGCACATGTTTAGGGGGAGATGTGTTACAACTTGACCCTTGGAGACTAACCATGTGCTTGAGTTTGATGCTTTAGTCTCGAAGGAGGATTGAAAGGGAAAAAGGTGGACTTGGACCATGATAGACTTCCACTGCACTTCGATGAGAGGGTAACTTATTCCAAGTTCATCTTTAAACTCTTATTGCCTATTTGCTCTTAATTGAAGAATTTGGTGAGGCAATGGGGTTAAAGGGCCAAGATTGATCCCGTTTTGGTGCTTGATGCCAAAGGGGGAGAAAATAAAGGCCAAAGCGATAAATGGATCAGCTACCACTTGAGATATTTTGAAACTAAAATAGAGCTTTTTGTTTTGTCAAAACTCTTGCATTGTCTCTTGTGTCAAAAGTTGGCCTCTTGCGGGGAGAAGTGTTGATCATGGGAAAAAGGGGGAGTTTTTGGAATCTTGAATTAATTTTCTTTGGAAAACCTCTCTGTATGTCTCTACAAGTGGATTTGACTTAGAGATAGGATTTTGAGTTTGATTTGCAAAAACAAACCAAGTGGTGGCAAAGGATGATCCATATATGCCAAATTGAATCAAGATGAATTTGAGTTTTTATTTGAAGTGATATTGCACTTGTTCTAGTTGCTTTATGTTGTGTTGGCATAAATCACCAAAAAGGGGGAGATTGAAAGGGAAATGTGCCTTTGGGCCATTTCTAAGTATTTTGGTGATTGAGTGCCAACACAAGTGCCTAAATGTAAATCTATGCCCATGAATGGACAAAGTGCAAATCAAGAGTAAAGGTATGTTTCTAAGCCTTAGTACATTGGTTTTGTGTACTAATATACTTGTCTAAGTGTTAGAAATAGAAAGAAGAAGAAAAGAGAGAGTTGGCTGTGTACAGCCAAGAGGCTGTTTCGGTCTGGGGCACCGGACTGTCCGGTGGTGCACCGGACAGTGTCCGGTGGTGCACCGGACAATGTCCGGTGCGCCAGACCAGCGCTGAGTGAACTGGCCGCTCTCGGGAATTTCCGGCGACGTACGGCTAAAATTCACCGGACTGTCCGGTGTGCACCGGACTGTCCGGTGAGCCAACGGTCGGTCGGGCCAACGGTCGGCCGCGGAATCTGCGCGCGACACGTGGCCGGGCCAACGGTCGGAAGGGGGCACCGGACTGTCCGGTGGGCACCGGACATGTCCGGTGCGCCAACGGCTCCCAGATCTGCAACGGTCGACTGCGCTGTTTAAGGAAGGAAATCGGGCACCGGACAGTGTCCGGTGTACACCGGACTGTCCGGTGCGCCCGACGACAGAAGGCAAGGACAGCCTTCCTGGTTTGTTCTCAACGGCTCCTAGCTGCCTTGGGGCTATAAAAGGGACCCCTAGGCGCATGGAGGAGTACACCAAGCATTACTACAACATTCCTAAGCACCAAGACATCGATCTCAGGCATTCGTTTCATTGTGATAGCATCTAGAGCTCTTGTTGAGTTGCGAACTCTTTGAGTTGTGTTGCGAGCTCTTGTTGCGACTTGTGTGCGTGTTGTTGCTCTGATCTTTTGAAGTCTTGTGTGCGTTGCTCATTCCCCCTTTGCTCTGTGTTCTTTGTGAACTTCAATTGTAAGGGCGAGAGGCTCCAAGTTGTGGAGATTCCTCGCAAACGGGACTGAGAAAAAGCAAGCAAAACACCGTGGTATTCAAGTGGGTCTTTGGACCGCTTGAGAGGGGTTGATTGCAACCCTCGTCCGTTGGGACGCCACAACGTGGAGTAGGCAAGCGTTGGTCTTGGCCGAACCACGGGATAAACCACTGTGTCATCTCTATGATTAATCTCTTGTGGTATTGTGTTTTGTTGAGACTCCTTTCTAGCCACTTGGCATTTATTGTGCTAACACTTAACAAGTTTTTGTGGCTATAAGCTTAAGTTTTACAGGATCACCTATTCACCCCCCCCCTCTAGGTGCTCTCAGAGAGCCATTAGTCTCATCAAAAACAATGTCACAAGAAACCTCAACTAATCCAGTGGATTTGTTGAAGACTCTATATGCCCTTGTGTTTGAGTCATAACCAAGTAAAAAACCTTCTACAGCCATAGGAGCAAATTTAGATTTTCTACCTCTTTTAACAAGAATAAAGCATTTGCTACCAAAGACTCTAAAATATGAAACATTGGGCTTTTTACCGGTGAGGAGTTCATATGATGTCTTCTTGAGGATTTGGTGAAGGTAGAGCCGGTTGATGGAGTAGCAGGCGGTGTTAATCGCCTCAGTCCAAAACCGGTCCGGAGTCTTGTACTCATCAAGCATGGTCCTCGCCATGTCTAGTAGAGTTCTATTCTTTCTCTCCACTACACCATTTTGTTAGACTCTTGGCGGATCCTCTCGACATCACTTCAAGTTGTTAGACTCTAATGAAGTATCGGGCTCTGATACCAATTGAAAGTCACCTAGAGGGGGTGGATATGCGGAAACTAAAATTTATAGAAATTAAGCACAACTACAAGCTGGGGTTAGCGTTAGAATAAAATCGAAGTCCGAAAGAGAGTGAAAACAAATCAACCAAGAGATAAAGCGGATGAACACGGTGATTTGTTTTACCGAGGTTCGGTTCCAAAGAACCTAGTCCCCGTTGAGGTGGTCAGAAAGACCGGGTCTCTTTCAACCCTTTCCCTCTCTCAAACGGTCACTTAGACCGAGTGAGCTTTCTCCTTAATCAAATGGGTCACTTAGACCCCGCAAGGACCACCACACACTTGGTGTCTCTTGCTTTGATTACAAGTCACTTGAGAATAAGAATGGGAGAAGAAGAAAGCACGATTGAAAAGCCTAGCAACAAGAGCGACAAATAACACACGGATCACTCTCTCTCTCAAGTCGCTAATCACTAATGATCACTTGTCTCAATTGTGGAACTTGGAGAGATTGGAAGCTTTGATTGTGTCTTGGAATGAATTGCTAGCTCTTGTATTGAATGTGAAAGGTTGGAATGCTTGGGTGAAGTGAATGGAGGTGGTCGGGGTTGTATTTATAGCCCTCAACCACTTCCTATTTGTTGCTCCTTTTCTGCCGACCGCGGACGGTCCGCCCCTGCACATCAACGACTGAAATCGCAACGGTCAGTAGTAACGGCTATATCAACGGCTATATATCATTTAATGTGTCATCAGATGTCAGATAAAGGTAGTCGCGGACGGTCCGGTCGTGCACCCCGGACGATCCGCGAGGACGCTATAATTCATTTTACCAAACCCGTCACCTTTGGGTTTTTCGGTTCTTCACCGACCGGACTGTCCGCGCCTGAGGTCGGACGGTCCGCGCTTGGTCTCGGACGGTGCTTGCTTTTCCATTGGACAGTCCGTAGTGTAGACTCGCGTTTATGCAGTGTTCCTGTCCGAGGGTTACCTTGGTGTCGCGGACGGACCGCCGCAAGGGCCCGGACGGTCCGCGCTTAGTCTATTTTTCCAAAAAGCTTCTCCCGTCCGGAATAATCTACGGTATTCCGGACAGTCGATTTAGAATAGTTGTAGATGAACGTATGCACCTGTGAAATGATCAACTAGACAAACTGGTTAGTCCACAAGGTTTGTGATGGTCGTCAAACACCAAAATCGATTATAGGAAATATTGAGACTATTTCCCTTTCACACATGACCGCGGTGTTCCACCCCCAGTCTGACGGCCAGTCCGAGGTGGCCAACCACGTCATTATCATGTATCTGCTCTGCCTCATCGGGGACTAGCCATGCCAATGGCTGTCGTGGGCGGAGTATATCTTCAGCACCGCGTACTAAAGCTCCCTGTGTAACACACCATTCCGGGTCGTCTACGAACACGACCCTACTTCCATCCGATCGTACAAGGCGGTGAAACCTGGGTGGCTGTCGTCGCTCGCACCATGGAGGAATGGGAGTTCTCGTGGACGTCTGTCATCGCCTTGAACAAGCCTAGGCGGCCCAGAAGTGACACTACGATAGGACGCACCACGACGTCTCCTACAAGGTGGGCAACTGGGTCCTCCTCCGTCTTTGACACTACAGCGCTGCATCCCTGCCACAGTCCAGCTTCGGCAAGCTGAAGCATTGGTACTACGGTGCGTACCGCATCGTTGCAGCGGAGCCGAAACGTGCGGTTCGGACGCGCATGACATGCAGTGTGCGCCAGGTTCTGGTTCAGTGGAAAGGCGAGCCCGCTGCTTCTGCAACTTGGGAGGACGTCGACCCATTCCTCGCCAAGTTCCCGACATTTCAGCTCGAGGACGAGCTGCCTCTCGAGGAGGGGAGATATGTCATGATGTGGGGGCGCACGTATACCAGGCGCCATCGGGCCCGAGACGTGTGCTGCGCCGCAGAGCGCGCTGGTCGCGTGCATGAGGAGGGCACCGTCAGTGGTTGAGATTAGCAAAGAAAGATTAGTTTCTTATTTATCTCCTTAAGTTTAGGAATTAGGAGTGGTGGTTTGAGACTTCGACTCTTATCCTTGTAACCAGCATATTGTGAAGGGGGAAAATCAAGAATTACCAATCTACTCTCCTTCCTCTTATTTTCCACTAAGCCTGCAGAAAAGGGGTAACCTCACGAGAGAAGACGGATCAAGACTAAACTCCTCCGTAGGCGAGGTCCAGCTACACTAGGGCCAGACGCCCTTGACAGCTATAACTCCATTCTGAACCCCCTGCTGCTCTTCTTCCTTACCTCTCTAGATCTGTGTTTTCCTTGAACTTGAGGATGAAAGTGAAATTAATACAGCAAATTCCGCCAATCTCCACCTGTTGATCGTCCTGTTGGCTGTTGTGCTCGATACTCTGTTCTGTAAGTACAGATTCACTTGAATTTGTGCTGCATTTGGGAGTGGATACTACAAAAACTCACTGATTTGTTGGAGCAAGAATGAAGCACAAAACTAAATTACAACTATACTGAAAGCCGCGACGCCTCAAATGCTATATATTATTGATTGATGAACAGAAAGTGAACATGGATGCATGGCAACACAAGAGATGAGGTGGGAGAAAATATAAAAGGTACAGTGACAATATGTGAGATAACATAGGCTTGCATATAGTTGTACTAATTAATAATCTATGTATGCCTAGCTTCGTCGTCCTTGCATAAGAAAGTATTCCTGCCGACGATGTTGCTGCGACTGCGAGTAATATTCCATGCCGAACTCGAAATCCCGGCCGGAAGGCTCCACTGGGTGTTGAAGCGCGCGGGGGGGCGCCACGTCAGAAGCTGCCGGCGGAGTCGGAGGAGCCTTCGTCGCCGTTGGCACCACCATGCTCAGTGCAGACGACGACGATGGATCATCATCCGTTTCGTACCTCCTGGATGATGGTACATCGCCATCAGGTTTGGCAAGTTGTGTGCTCTTGCTAACTGGTGGCAATGGCGAACAAGAACCAGCATCATACGCCTTGGCAGGTGGCGGCAGCGGCGGCGGCGGCGGCACACACTGACGACGAGGAACTATCGCCTGCAGCGGTGGCGGCGTGTCGTATACCGTAATCGTCGGAGGTCGAGGCGGGTGCGGTGGTGCCGGAACAGGCGGTGGCAGCTGGTTACTGTATGGTACTAGTACATGTGGATGTAGCGGCAGAGGCGGCGGTTGCATTGTTGGCGCGTTCACCACTGTCGTGATGACCTCTTTATGGCCATGGCACGGCGGCGGCGGCGGCGGAGGAGGAGGCAGTTGCACTGTCGCGTTCACCACTGTTGTGACCTCTGTATGGCCATGGCACGGCGGCAGCCGCGGCGGCGGCGGCGGCAGAAGTTGCTGCGGCGGCGCGTGACATTCAAGGCCGCCGTCGTCACTGGCACCGCCGCAGCAGAAGCCGAAATCGCAGTACACGATGCAAGACGGGCATGTAGACATGCTGAGTGTATTTGCTATTGCTGCTTGCTTATTAATTGCCTACTACTAGTTAACGTACGTAGAGGCAAGCTACTACATGAGGTTGTGCTTAGTGATGCCCTTATATAGGGGATTAGCTAGTTAAGAACATAAAACATGTATACATACATTGCATTTGCTTGTTGGGAGATTGGTTAGCTAGCTTGCTTGTTGGTTGGTATGCATGGGTGGACCGTACCCTAGTATGCTCAGCGTGTTTAGTTGGCATGCATCAGATTCTGATCCATCAGATTTATATTACAAATATTATAAATTCAGTCAATGGTTAATCATATCAGAACGAGGTTCTGATAAAAATATCTCGACGATCGATCGGGATGTGCGTGTGCGTGTGGTCTCTCTCCATATATGTGTGTGTGAGGGCCCGAGGGGGACAGCAATATTCATCGCTTAGTTATGGATCGTCCACCATAAAATGGCTTACAAAGATCACTAATAACTTAAATTTACTAAATTATTTTAGGGGTCAGTGGTCATTACATGGAGCGAGCGATGAATTGTTGGATCTTTTATGGGTTTAGCTCATTTATTCAATAAATTATATCTATACTATACTTAAAACATCAGTTTCAATGGTCGTCATGCGTCATTTTTTTTATAAATAACCCCTCACATCTATGCACGTCTATAGATGCCAAACGACGCCCGACACGGGCTATATGCACGCGGGCCACAACTATGGCACAGACACGTCATGTCGGTCTGCTAACTGTGTCGGGTCAGCCCGTTAGCCCATCGATTGATTTAATTAAATCAGCGTAACGACGCCCGACATGGGCTAGATGCACGCGGGCCACAACTATGGCACAGGCACGTCATGACGGTCTTCTAACTATGTCGGGCCAGTCCGTCGACACATTTAATTAAATCGGCGTAAAATATTAAAAACAGTGCAGGAGGTGGGGTTCGAACCCATGCCCTAATGGAAGAAGGGCGGGAGACACTGGTGAAACTGTCTAACCAATAGAACATCATGCTAAGATGTTTTTAATATTGAATATAAATTGTATATAGGTATATACATTTTTTGTAAAATAAAAAAAATAATCGTGTCGGACCGGGCCAGCACTACGGACCGAGGCTACAGCCCAAGCACGGCACGACGTTCTTTGCTCTTGCAAGCATTAGGTCGTTTCTGAGACCACATTGGCGCAATGGACTATATGGTATTTGAGGTTGCTGAATTGGATGAAGCAGCAATGATTTATCACACTAACAGGAAAATGAAAGGTTATTTGTTGGTTTTAAATGTTAGTAATTGCTACGAAGTAGCGTAATTTATATAGAGCGCATCCAGCTTTTATTGATGTCTGACTTTAGCAATCACTCCATATTTTGATCTATCTTTTTTATAAGTTTGACTTCATGTGACTTATTTTATAAACTTGATCTCACAAACTTTCTCTTATTTGGGCTCTGTATGATGGAATTATGTCATTTTATAATCTCTGTTCATTCAGTCAATCGTTGTGAACTCTCTTCTAATCGCTCACTTCATTGGTCGTGTTGCACCAAGATATATTTGCATGGAGTAAACAATAACATCAGTTAGCCAAATAAAAAATATATTATACAGAGAGCGGAGACAATCAATAAAAAATCTTGAAATGGTGGAGAATATCAATAGTATTGTTGTAAGTCGTTGCAACGCACGGGCAACCGACTAGTGGTGTGTAATGGTGGAGAATATCAATAGTATCATATTGAAATTCTAAGGGTTGTTGGCTTGACTTATATAGTGGGAATTATTCCACTTAATTTGAGAAGTCAAGAAACGAACCAGGCCTGCCACACGCACGCGCGCCGCCGCCGCCGGTCGGCCGTGGCGAGGCAGGCGGCGAGCGGGCGTGGTGTGGTTGTGTTAATTTTTAGCACTCATTAACCGCGGGAGTTTCAACTCCGGGTTAAACCTTTCAGATGCTCGTCTCTTGATCAGCTACATGTGAGACCCTTCTCCTTCAGCTTCCCTTCCACGATAAGGATAAAAGGGGAGAACTCCTATCGCTTGGTACCAGAACAGAACTCTTTCAGAATCACAGTCCAGCCGCAAGTGTGGGTATTTCCATCTCGTAACTCTGCGCACTCAGAGGAGCGAGAGGGCAGGTGTCTCCGAAGCCCTTGCCGATCGAGACCTTGTTGCACGGGGAATCAACAATTAAGTTTTTGGGGAGCGTCTACGCGACTGCCCGAACATTCTTCCTCGTGTCTTCATCTCGTACGAATGACAAGAGAAGTTGGACAAGGATCATGATCCTTGGAGCGCATGGGAGGGTATGACTAATTCATATCCTTATTGTTTTACGCTCTACAGATTATATATGTTTCATATGTTCATTTCTGTTGTTTCGTATGTAGCCATGAATTTATCCAAACTGTTTTGTCATATCATATCATGACTGTTCTGATGTCTGTTCATGCTATTAATATATCATACCTGTTTGTATTAATTTTACAGTCATGCTGTTTATATTGCTATCTATTTATTTTCAGTTGTTCCATCATGCTGCATGTACCATGTTTATATGCTTATTATATTTATATGATTCATACGTTTTATATTCTCATGTTCCATATTGTTATGGATATTTTGACATCATGATTTCCATGATTAATTATATTTTATATGTCATCACCATAATGTTAATTTATGGAATTAAAATGATATGGAAAATGCCTATATTTCTAACAATCCAAAAACCTAATGTTAGGCATTTTTCTGTCAGAGGTTTTACTGCTGTGCTAAAGCCTGATCCTTTTGATGGTAAAACCTTCTTGATTTGAAAAGCTAAGATGGAATTGTGGCTTACTGCAATGTCTTGCTATCATGCCGCTGAGGGCAAGCATGCCAACTTACCTCCTGAGGATGAGGCTAAGTTTAAGGCTGAAGACAACCTCTTTCGAGGAGCAGTTATTAGCGCACTTGATACAAAATTCCAGAAAAGCTATATCATCCTTTCTATAGGGAAAGAGCTGTGGGATGCACTTGTTGGAAAGTTTGGAGTAACTGACGCTGGTAGCGAGTTGTATCTCATGGAACAGATGTATGACTATAAGATGGTTGAGAGCTGATCTGTAGTGGAACAGGCTCATGAGTTTCAGGCACTAGCTAAGGAACTTGAGCTTTTTCCTTGTCCTAAGTACATGTCGTCGTGGCAGCCAGAGAGGTTTTGGCACCCTGTTCATGTGATGTCGTGGCCGTCGGAGGAGCGCTGGGGCCTTGCGGAAGGACAGCTGTCGGGGCTGTCGAGTCCTTGCTGACATCTCCTTGCTTCCGTAAGGGGCTGAGAGCCGCCGTCGTCATGGAGCACGCGGGGCGCCATCATTATTTGTTTACCGGGGCGAGCCAGATGGGACGCCGGTCTTGTCCCCTGTAGCCTGAGCTAGCTAGGGGTAGGGTAATGATGGCCCCTCCTGTGACGTGGTCGGTCCGAGCCCTGGGTCGGGCGAGACGGAGGCTCCTCCGAGGTCGAGGTCGAGTCTGCCTTCCGAGGTCGAGGTCGAGTCCGAGCCCTGGGGTCGGGCGAGGCAGAGTTCGTCGTCTTCCGGGGCCGAGCCCAAGTCCGAGCCCTAGGGTCGGGCAAGGCAGAGTTCGTCGTCTTCCGGGGCCGAGCCCGAGTCCGAGCCCTGGGGTCGGGCGAGGCAGAGTTCGTCGTCTTCCGGGGCCGAGCCCGAGTCCGAGCCCTGGGGTCGGGCGAGGCGGAGTTCGTCGTCTTCCGGGGCCGAGCCCGAGTCCGAGCCCTAGGGTCAGGCGAGGCGGAGTTCGTCGTCTTCCAGGGCCGAGCCCGAGTCCGAGCCCTAGGGTCGGGCGAGGCGGAGCTTCCTATGGTGCCCGAGGCCGGACTTGGCTGCTGTCAGCCTCACTCTGTCGAGCGGCACAGCAGTCGGAGCGATGCAGGCGGCGCTGTCTTCCTGTCAGGTCGGTCAGTGGAGCGGCGAAGTGACTGCGATCACTTTGGCTCTATCGACTGATGAGCGCGTGTCAGGATAAGGTGTCAGGCCATCCTTGCATTAAATGCTCCTACAATACGGTCGGTCGGCGTGGCGATCTGGCCAAGGTTGCTTCTTGGCGAAGACTGGGCCTCAGGCGAGCCGAAGGTGTGTCCGTTGCCTGAGGGGGCCCTCGGGCGAGACGTGAATCCTCCGGGGTCGGCTGCCCTTGCCCAAGGCTGGGCTCGGGCGAGGCGAGATCGTGTCCCTTGAGTGGACCGAGCCTTGACTTAATCGCACCCATCAGGCCTTTGTAGCTTTGTGCTGATGGGGGTTACCAGCTGAGATTAGGAGTCTTGGGGGTACCCCTAATTATGGTCCCTGACAGTAGCCCCCGAGCCTCGAAGGGAGTGTTAATACTCGCTTGGAGGCTTTTGTCGCACTTTTTTGCAAGGGGACCGGCCTTTCTCGGTTGCGTTTCGTTCCAGTGGGTGCGCGCGAGCGCACCCGCCGGGTGTAGCCCCCGAGGCCTCGGAGGAGTGGTTTGACTCCTTCGAGGTCTTAATGCGTTTCGTGATGCTTCGGCCGGTCTGGTTGTTCCCTCATGCGAACTGGCCATAGCCCGGGTGCACAATCGAGTCCCAAGTTCTCGGGCTGGTATGTTGACGTTGTCAACGGTTTGGCCAGAGCCGGGTTTGCGAGAGCAGCTCCCGAGCCTCCGCACAGAGCGAGAGGACGGTCAAGGACAGACTCGACTTTTTTACATACGCCCCTGCGTCGCCTTTCCGCAAGGAGGAGGGGGGAAAAGCGCCATGTTGCCCTTGGAGGGCGCCGAACATGGTGTCTCCAGTGAGCTGCTAATGGGTAATCCAAGTGGACGCCCGTGCCCCATTCGTTAGGGGTCGGCTAGTGGCCCGGAGGCGCGCTCCAAAAGTACCTGCGGGTGATTTGCCGGACCCGGTCCCCTTTTGACGGGGTCCGAGGGCTCGATGCCTCCCTCTGGTGGGATTCCGTTACAAGATCGTTCCCGTTGGTCTCGGAAATGTCCTAGGGTACCTCAGGAGCGTAGCCCGAGCCTTGGTTATGTATCGAACGTACCCAGGGTCATCCCTCGCTCTGCGTCTGAGGCGGCTGTCGAACCCTTTGGGGGCCAGCCTACGAACCCCTGATCAGTAGTGGGCGCGGAGCCCGAGTGGCCTGAGGTGGCCGTTGAACCCTTCCGAGGGGCCAGCCTTCGAACCTCTGACCAGTAGTGGGCGCGGAGCCCGAGTGCTCTGAGGCGGCTGTCGAACCCTTCCGAGGGGCCAGCCTTCAAACCTCTGATCAGTAGGGGGGCTCGGGGCCCGCTTCCTTCGCGGAGAAGGATCCCTTTCGGGGTATCCCCTTTCCCGGTCCTTGTGGCAAGAGAGAGAAAGAGGAAGTGGAAAGGGAAAGGGATACGAATTCGAATGTCGTGGCGTACCTTTTTTGACGCGGTCATTATGGCGGAGGTGAAGCGTCGCCTGCTTCGCCCGCCAAAGGTGCCGCCTGTCCTGCCGCAGAGTTAATGCGACGGGACGAGCGGTTCACAGGGCAGCCGTTGCGCATGCGTGAGCCGTTCGAGGAACGGAACACGGGTGCGTCGTCTTCACGCCATGGGAGAGGGTTCTCTCGCTGTCCCAGGAGGGGACGTGAGCTTGCTGACGACGTGACGGCTGCTTCCGCCCGCCTGCCACCGCCATTGCTGCCGGCCCATTTCTGGCCGTATCGACCGTCGCGCCTTCTCCAGCGGCCGACTGACCCGTGACCGATGTGCTCGGTTGGCACTGTTGGGTCATGCGCAGGGCTGTCTCGAGTCGCGGTACCGGTTCCGCAGTCGAGGAGGTGCGGTAGTGGCGCGAGTGGCAGTGCAGTTTCTCGCACGCAGTAACCGGCGCGCCGGTTACATGACGTGTGGGCCTGGGCCTCCATGTTGGATGCGTCGAAGTCGAAAGGGTGTGCTCCCTTGGTGCGGTTGCATGCCGCCTGCATGGCGATCCGCCCTTTCACCCGCTGGCCTGGGCAAAAGTGGAGGGATGCTCGTAACCGCTGGGCAGTTACGCGCACCGTGCACGGCGGTTTTGGCTCCTTCTGTCCTGGGCCGGCTTGCGCGACGCGTGGGACCCAGTCCCCGTGTCGTAGTGGGAAGACCTTGGAGCGTGTTGGAGAAGACTCAGTCCGCGACGGCTGAGGATGCAAGTGGGGAGAGTTGCCTTTAAAAGGAGGGTGACCCCCTCGAAAGGCAACCATGTCTCCGCGCTCCCCTCATGCATCACGTCTTTCCACATTCCGAGCCCTCTGATGGGGGGCGCCTGCGGTTCTTCCGCCTTGTCGTCGTTGGAGGAATGCAACTTCGCGGAAGTTGGTACCTTTCAGCCATCGTTCGGCTTCAAGGATTTTCATCAGGCAGCCCAGCCGCATCCCCTCGCCGGTGGTCACCCAAGACGGTGACCACCAGTTCGATGGTGGGGGGAAGCGAGCCGGGCTGCGATCTTGGTCCCGCCCTCAGCTTCAAGGATCTTCATCATCCTTGCTGGGGCGGAGAGCGAGGTGAGCCGGGGCTCTACCTCCCGCACGGGTCGGTTGGCCACCTCTTCTTCCAGCTTCTGGTGGTGGAAACCATCCTCCAGCTCTACGGAGGAGGCGTCCTCTAGCCATGCCGGGGAAGGCGAACTGTTGCTGCCCAGCTAGGATGCAACATTCCGTCCTCTGTCCTCGCTTTCGTGGCGAGGACGGGAGCGAGGACCTGCCGGTGCGCTTTGGAGCAGCCTTCGCTCGCTGGTGCGGCGTTGGTGGACAGGCGGACGCCGCCGTTGGTGCTGACGTGGTGGCAGCTGGAGAAAGCTTCTCCGCCGTCGAGACCGTCAGCGCCGCCTACGAACCGACCTTCGGCTCTTTGGCTTTAATGTCTGGTTCGCGTCCCTTGAGTGGGGACGCGAACGAGAGCCTTTCGGTGGCTGCGTCCATCCTTGGACCATGGCTGCTGCTGCAGAGGTCGCTGGCGAGTCGCCCGGAGCTTGTCGCCCCGCAGGCTCTCCGGTGTGGAGGTTGTTCATACCCGCGGGGGCGGAACCGGAGTTCCGTTTGTAATGGCACCTTGAGTGCCAGTGTCTGTTCATTGTGGCTGTCGGGGCCTGAACATGTATGTATTTTCGGCACGGAGCCGTGTTTTTTCTTCATTTCGAGCACTAGGACTCGCCTGTCGGCTCACTGAATCGCTTAACCAAGTGTGAGTTGCCTCGTGCGAAGGTGACAAGTGAGGTATCCGTATCCCGGAGGCGTAGGAGTCCCTCGGCTCGGTCGGCCTTGCCGCCCGAGGCTTCTCTTGCTTAGTTAAGGGAACCCTCGGCCGCTCTTCGATGAGCCGAGGCCGGAGGCAGCGGTGTTAGCATGGACCGAGGCAGAGTTGGCTCGAAAAGAAGACTTCGTCGGCCGGAGCCTGGCCGAGCCGTCCACTGGCAGGACTGACGCCGGAGTCGAGTTGCCGAAACCACGAGCCGGGCTGGTGTCCTTGGAAGGCAGCTGGCTGAGGCTTTGGGGCGGCCGGCCGAGCCGTCTGCTCGGGCCGGATTCCTGAAAGAGACCCTGGCGGCGATAGCCCGGGCGTGGCGCTGACGTCGTCCTTCGGAGTGGAGGCCCTCCGACCGCGTTGCCGTCCGAGGCTCGGTCGGACTTCGCCGAAGGTGGGGTTGACGCCGAGGGTGCTGCTGCTCCCCTTCCTTCGACGTCTGAGCCTGCAGGATCGGTTCATCTTGTAGTGTGCGTATGTTTTTTGCGGCCACCGAGGCCCAAACATACTGTCGTTATGTTGTAAAGCTGTGTTTCTTTTCCCCTTGTTTCGAGTATTAGGACTTATTTGTCGGTAACAGAATTGTTTGTCCGAGCGAGAGTTACTTTTCACGGAAGGTGATGAGTGAGGTATCCGTATCTCGGAGGCGTAGGAATCCCTCGGCTCGGTCAGCCTTGCCGCTTACGTGTACTCTTACTCGTCCATAGGATTCTGCTAACGATGTAGTCGAGAAGGCCCGAAAAATCGTTTCGGCAGAAAGGTTTCCGAGCATTAAGACTTGTTCGGTCAGCGGGATCGCTTATCCGAGTGTGAGTTACTTATCGCAGAAGGTGATGAGTGAGGTATCCGTATCCCGGAGGCGTAGGAGTCCCTCAGCTCGGTCGGCCTTGGCTGCTTACGTGTACTCCGTCGTTTTCAGGATCCCACTTTTGAAGTAGTCAAAAAGCACGAAAGACGTTCTGGCAGAAAGACTTTTTCCGAGGAAAAATTTGACGTAGAGGGGGTTCCCCCCTTCTAGCCCCCGAGGGAGGGTCGGGCTTTGCCGAGGCAAGGCTGACCCTTCCTTGATGGTTAGACTTTGTGTGTGAACGAGGTGTACGAACGACTTGAAAGCATCTTAAGGGTAGAAGCGACGTAGTTATCGGATGTTCCAAGCGTTGTTGTAGACCTCGCCTTGACTGTTGGCCAGCTTGTATGTTCCGGGCTTCAGGACCTTAGCGATGACGAATGGCCCTTCCCAGGGAGGTGTGAGCTTGTGTCGCCCTCGGGCGTCTTATCGCAGCTGAAGCACCAAGTCGCCCATCTAGAGGTCTCGGGACCGAACCCCTCGGACATGGTAGCGTCGCAGGGACTGCTGATACCGCGTCGAGTGTAGTAAGGCCATGTCCCGAGCCTCTTCCAGCTGGTCTAGTGAGTCTTCTCGGTTTGTTCAATTGCTTTGGTCGTCGTAGTCCCTCGCCCTCGGGGAACCGTATTCTAAGTCTGTGGGCAAGATGGCCTCGGCCCCATAGACTAGAAAGAATGGTGTGAAGCCCGTGGCTCGGCTCGGCGTCGTCCTCAGACTCCAGACCACTGAGGGGAGCTCCTTCATCCATCGCTTGCCGAACTTGTTGAGGTCGTTGTAGATCTGTGGCTTGAGTCCTTGCAGAATCATGTCGTTGGCACGCTCTACTTGTCCATTCGTCATGGGGTGAGCCACGGTGGCCCAGTCCACCCGGATGTGGTGATCCTCGCAGAAGTCCAGGAACTTTCTGCTGGTGAACTGGGTGCCGTTGTCGGTGATGATGGAGTTCAGGACCCCGAAGCGATGGATGATGTTGGTGAAGAATGCCACCGCCTGTTCGGACCTGATGTTGTTTAGGGGTCGGACCTCGATCCACTTGGAGAATTTGTTGATGGCGACCAGCAGGTGCGTGTAGCCCTCGGGTGCCTTCTGTAAGGGACCGACGAGGTCCAGACCCCACACAGCAAACGGCTAGGTGATGGGTATCGTCTGCAGAGCCTGAGCGGGCAGGTGGGTCTGCCTTGCATAGAATTGGCACCCTTGGCAGGTGCGGACAATTCTAGTGGCGTCGGCCACCGCGGTCGGCCAGTAGAAACCTTGTCGGAAGGCATTTCCAACAACGGCTCGGGGCGCTGCGTGATGACCGCAAGCCCCCGAGTGTATTTCTTGTAAGAGCTCCTGGCCTTCGGCGATGGATATGCATCGCTGGAGGATGCCTGAGGGGCTGCGGTGGTAGAGCTCCTTCCCATCCCCCAGCAAGACGAACGACTTGGCGCGTCGTGCCAATCGCCGAGCTTCGGCTCGGTCGAGGGGCAGCTCTCCTTAGCGGAGATATTGCAGGCACAGGGTCTACCAGTTTCGATTATTAATTCGTGACCCCGCTCCGCTCTTCCTCGATGTGCAGTGCCTCACCCTCGGGGACCGAGGGTGCCTCGGGCTGGGCTGAGGCCTTCTCGGGCTCGGGCGTGTCATCGGTCTTGACTGAGGGTTGATGTAGGTCTTGGGAGAAGACGTCCGGGGGAACCGTTGTTCGCCCCGAGGCTATCTTAGCTAGCTCATCCGCAGTCTCGTTGTATCGTCGGGCGACGTGGTTGAGCTCGAGCCCGTAGAACTTGTCTTCCAGGCGCCGAACCTCGTCGCAGTAGGCTTCCATCTTCGGGTCGCGGTAGTGGGAGTTCTTCATGACTTGGTCGATGACAAGTTGCGAGTCGTCGCGGGCGTCGAGGCGTCGGACCCCTAGCTCGATAGTGATGCGCAACCCGTTGACCAGAGCCTCGTACTCAACCACGTTGTTGGACGCCGGGAAATGGAGGCGCAGCACGTAGCGGAGGTGCTTCCCGAGGGGCGAGATGAAGAGCAGGCCCGCGCCTGCCCCTGTTTTCATCAACGACCCGTCGAAAAACATGGTCCAGAGTTTCGGTTGGATCGGAGCTGCTGGAAGCTGGGTGTCAACCCATTCAGCCACAAAGTCCGCCAAGACTTGGGACTTGATGGCCTTCCGAGGGGCGAACGAGATTGTCTCGCCCATGATTTCCACCGCCCACCTTGCAATTCTACCCGAGGCCTCTAGGCACTGGATGATCTCCCCCAGGGGGAAGGATGACACCACTGTCACCGGATGAGACTCGAAGTAGTGTCACAACTTCCGCCACGTCAGGATCACCGCGTACAGCGGCTTCTGAATTTGTGGGTAGCGGATCTTGGTCTCGGACAGTACCTCACTAATGAAGTAGACCGGCCTCTAGACGGGCAATGCATGCCCCTCTTCTCGTCTCTCAACCACGATCGCGGCGCTGACCACCTGAGTGGTAGCGGCGACGTAGATCAAGAGGGCTTCTCCGGCAGCGGGGGGCACCAAAATGGGCGCGTTCGTGAGGAGCGCCTTCAGGTTCCCGAGGGCTTCCTCGGCCTCAGGGGTCCAAGTGAAGCACTCGGCCTTCCTTAAGAGGCGGTACAGGGGTAGGCCTCTTTCGCCGAGGCGCGAGATGAAGCGGCTCAGAGCCGCAAGGCATCCCATGACCCTATGTACGCCTTTTAAGTCCTTGATGGGCCCCATGTTGGTGATGGCCGCGATTTTCTCCGGGTTGGCCTCGATGCTCGCTCGGAGACGATGAACCCCAAGAGCATGCCTCGGGGTACTCCGAAGACGCACTTCTCGGGATTGAGTTTTACGCCTTTCGCCTTGAGACACCGGAATGTCGTTTCAAGGTCGAAAAAGACGTCGGAGGCTTTCCTCGTCTTGACTACGTTGTCATCGACGTAAGCCTCGACCGTTCGACCGATGTGTTGGCCGAACACGTGGTTCATGCACCTTTGGTATGTCGCACCCGCATTCCTCAAACCAAACGGCATAGTAACGTAGCAGTACATGCCGAAAGGTGTGATGAAAGAAGTCGCGAGCTGTTGGACTCTTTCATCCTGATTTGGTGATACCCTGAGTAGGCATCGAGGAAAGACAGGGTTTCGCACCCAGCAGTGGAATCCACGATTTGATCGATGCGAGGCAGAGGGTAGGGAACCTTCGGACATGCTTTGTTTAGACCAGTGTAGTCTACACACATCCGTCATTTCCCTCCTTTCTTTCTCACAAGCACAGGGTTGGCAAGCCATTCAGGATGGAATACCTCTTTGATGAACCCTGCTGCCATCAGCTTGTGGATCTCCTCGCCTATGGCTCTACGCTTTTCTTCGTCGAATCGGCGTAGAGGCTGCTTCACGGGTCAGGCTCCAGCTCGGATATCCAGTGAGTGCCCGGCGACTTCCCTCGGTATGCCAGGCATGTCCGAGGGACTCCACGCGAAAACGTCGGCGTTTGCGCGGAGAAAGTCGACGAGCACTGCTTCCTATTTGGGGTCGAGCTCGGAGCCGATCTGGGTCTGCTTGGAGGCGTCGTTGCTGGGGTCGAGAGGGACGGACTTAACCGTCTCCACTGGCTCGAAGTTGCCGGTATGGCGCTTCACGTCTGGCGCCTCCTTGGAGAGGCTCTCCAGGTCGGCGATGAGGGCCTCGGATTCAGCGAGGGCCTCGGCGTACTCCACGCACTCCACGTCGCATTCGTACGTGTGTCGGTACGTGGGGCCGACGGTGATGACTCCGTTGGGGCCCGACATCTTGAGCTTGAGGTAGGTGTAGTTGGGGACGGCCATGAACTTGGCGTAGCATGGCCTCCCCAGCACTGCGTGGTAGGTTCCTCAGAACCCGACCACCTCGAACATGAGGGTTTCCCTTCGGAAGTTGGAGGGAGTCCCGAAGCAGACGATAAGATCGAGTTGTCCGAGGGGCTGGACGCGTTTCCCGGGGATGATCCCGTGAAAAGGCACCGCGCCCGCCCGGACCGAGGACAGATCGATCCGCATGAGCCCGAGGGTCTCGGCATAGATGATGTTGAGGCTGCTGCCTCCGTCCATGAGGACCTTGGTGAGCCTGACGTTGCCGATGACGGGGTCGACAACGAGCGGGTACTTCCCCAGGCTCGGCACGCGATCGGGATGGTCGCCTTGGTCGAAGGTGATGGGCTTGTCGGACCAGTCTAGGTAGACTGGTGCCGCCACCTTTACCGAGCAGACCTTCCGACGCTCTTGCTTGCGGTGCCGAGTCGAGGCGTTCGCCACTGGCCCACCGTAGATCATGAAGCAGTCGTGGACCTTGGGGAACTCCTCTGCCTTGTGATCCTCCTTCTTGTCATTGTTGTGGGCCCTGCCACCTTCCGCGGGTGGCCCGGCCTTGTGAAAGTGGCGCCGAAGCATGGCACACTCCTTAAGGGTGTGCTTGATGGGCCCCTGATGATAGGGGCACGGCTCCTTGAGCATCTTGTCGAAGAGATTGGCACCCCCGAGAGGTTTCCGAGGGTTCTTGTACTCAGTGGCGGCGACAAGGTCCGCGTCGGCGGCGTCGCGTTTCGCTTGAGACTTCTTCTTGCCTTTCTTCTTGGTGCCGCGCTGAGTGGACGCATCGGGGACATCTTCCGGCTGGCGGCCCTGGGGCTGCTTGTCCTTCCGGAAGATGGCCTCAACCGCCTCCTAACCAGAGGTGAACTTGGTGGTGATGTCCATCAGCTCGCTCGCCCTGGTGGGGGTCTTGCGACCCAGCTTGCTCACCAGGTCGCGGCAGGTGGTGCCGGCGAGGAACGCGCCGATGACATCCGAGTCGGTGACGTTGGGCAGCTTGGTGCGCTGCTTCGAGAATCGCCGGATGTTGTCCCGGAGAGACTGTCCCGGCTGCTGGCGACAGCTTCAGAGTTCCCAGGGCGCACGTACGTGCCCTGGAAGTTGCCGGTGAAAGCTTGGACCAGGTCGTCCCAGTTGGAGATCTGCCCCGGAGGCAGGTGCTCCAACCAGGCTCGAGCGGTGTCGGAGAGGAACAGGGGGAGGTTGCGGATGATGAGGTTGTCATCGTCCGTTCCACCCAGTTGGCAGGCCAGCCGGTAGTCCGCGAGCCATAGTTCGGGCCTCGTCTCCCCCGAGTACTTCGTGATAGTAGTCGGGGTTCAGAACCGGGTCGGGAACGGCACCTGTCGTATGGCCCGGCTGAAAGCTTGCGGACCGGGTGGTTCGGGCGAGGGACTCCGATCCTCCCCGCTGTTGTAGCGTCCCCCACGCCTGGGGTGGTAGCCTCGGCGCACCTTCTCGTCGAGGTGGGCTCGACGGTTGCGGTGATGGTGCTCGTTGCCGAGGCGTCCCGGGGCCGCAGGCGCTGTGTTGCGCGTGCACCCGGTGTGGACCGAGGCTTCCCGCATGAATCGGGAAGTCGCGGCGCGATGCTCCGAGGTGTACCCCTGCCTTCGGGAGGCAGAGCTTTCGGCCCGTCGGATCGCGACATCCTCTAGGAGATTCTTGAGCTCTCCCTGGATACGCCGCCCTTCGGTGGTTGATGGCTCCGGCATCACGCGGAGAAGTATTGCCGCTGCAGCCAGGTTCTGGCCGACCCCACTGGAAGCCGGTGGCGGCCTTGCCCTGACATCATCGGCGATGCGGTGCTGGATGCCCTGGGGTAGATGACGCGCTTCTCCGACCGGAGCTTGGCCTGCCCATTCCTGCCCGATGTCCCTGCGGAACGGCTCAAGTGTTCATGTTCCATCGTCGAGCCTGGCCTGCATCTCGCGGATTTGCTCGAGCTATGTGTCCTAACCCCCCACAGGGACTGGGACCACAGCTAGCTCCCGAAGGATGTCAACGCAAGGCGCAGGCCTAGGGCGATCACCGTTTTCCAGTATACCAAGATGGTTGCCTTCGCCGGGACCCCCTAGATCGATGTGGAAACATTCACGACTTGGGTCGCAGTCCTCATCGCCAAAGCTGCGGCTACCGTCGGAACAATCGGAAAGGCAGTAGTCGCATGCGGTCATGAAGTCCCGCATGGCACTGGGGTTACCAAGTCCGGAGAAATCCCAACAAAAGTCGGGCTCGTCATCTTCCTCGGAACCCGAGGGCCTGTAGGTCGAGACGGCTGTCAGCCGGTCCCAGGGTGACCGCATACCGTACCCCGGAGGGTTTGGACACGCCTCTATGAAGGCTTCCACCAAAGCGAAGTCGCTCGGTGGGTCGAGGCTGAATCCAAAAGGCACGAGATGGGAATCAGTCGGTACCTCCTGGTCGACGGGCGGTGACGAAGTCGCGTCAGGGGCAGACTGCACCGTCGTCTCGGGTACGAGGGTGACGCCCAGCAAGTCCTTTGTGAGCGTGCTGGCGTCGTCCGTCCGCTTGGAGTTGGCGTGTTGCGGGGAAACAACGTTCGTCTTCGTCTCAGACGTGAGGTCGACGCTCGACGCGTCCCCCGTTGGGGCGTCGGCGCCGTCGACTCGCTCGACAGCCGACGGGGTGCCGCCTCCTGCTTGGCCTTGGTTGCCCCGCCTCCTCCTCCGTCGGTGGGGGAGGCGAGGGATAAGCCCGAATGTTGTTCTTCCACCACGTGGGGAAGACGTCGTTAATTCCACCGCCGGCGGGCGGGTTGTCGGCCGCCATTGTCGCTGTCGCGCGGCGGAGGAAGGAGTATCATGTCGTAACTGCCGTCGAGGGACATGAACTCGAGACTCCCGAAATGGAGCACCGTCCCGGGCTAGAAAGGTCGCTGGAGACTACCCATCTGGAGCTTGATGGGAAGCTGTTCCTCAACACGCAGCAGGCCCCTACCTAGCGCGCCAACTGTCGGTGTTTCGACCCCGAGGGGTCCATGGACCGACGAGTAAATTGTCGCCACGTGCCCCAGCCCAGATGGGTCGGCGCGAGACGGAGCACGAAGGGGGGAAATAGGGAGACAGGCGTAAGGGGGAAACCCGCGGCCTTCGTGTTTGTCATGCGCCCAGGTCGGGTGCGCTTGCAGTAGGGGGTTACAAGCGTCCGCGTGGGAGGGAGCGAGAGGCTTGCACGCGCCGTCCCGTCCTCTCCGCGCGGCCAACCTTCTCGTAAGAGAGCCCTGGACCTTCCTTTTATAGGCGTAAGGAGAGGGTCCAGGTGTACATAGGGGGGTGTAGCAGTGTGCTAACGTGTCTAGCAGAGAGTAGCTAGTGCCCTAAGTACATGCCATCGTGGCAGCCAGAGAGGTTTTGGCACCCTGTTCATGTGATGTCGTGGCGGTCAGAGGAGCGTTGGGGCCTTGCAGAAGGACAGTTGTCGGGGCTGTCGAGTCCTTGCTGACGTCTCCTTGCTTCCGTAAGGGGCTGAGAGCCGCCGTCGTCATGGAGCACGCGGGGCGCCATCATTATTTGTTTACCGGGGCGAGCCAGATGGGACGCCGGTCTTGTCCCCCATAGCCTGAGCTAGCTAGGGGTAGGGTAATGATGGCCCCTCCTGTGACGTGGTCGGTCCAAGCCCTGGGGTCGGGCGAGGCGGAGTTCGTCGTCTTCCGGGGCCGAGCCCGAGTCCGAGCCCTGGGGTCGGGCGAGGCGGAGTTCGTCGTCTTCTGGGGCCGAGCCCGAGTCCGAGCCCTGGGGTCGGGCGAGGCGGAGCTTCCTATGGTGCCCGAGGCCGGACTTGGCTGCTGTCAGCCTCACTCTGTCGAGCGGCACAGCAGTCGGAGCGATGCAGGCGGCGCTGTCTTCCTGTCAGGTCGGTCAGTGGAGCGGCGAAGTGACTGCGGTCACTTCGGCTCTGTCGACTGATGAGCGCGCGTCAGGATAAGGTGTCAGGCCATCCTTGCATTAAATGCTCCTACGATACGGTCGGTCGGCGTGGCGATCTGGCCAAGGTTGCTTCTTGGCGAAGACTGGGCCTCGGGCGAGCCGAAGGTGTGTCCGTTGCCTGAGGGGGCCCTCGGGCGAGACGTGAATCCTCCGGGGTCGGCTGCCCTTGCCCGAGGCTGGGCTCGGGCGAGGCGAGATCGTGTCCCTTGAGTGGACCGAGCCTTGACTTAATCGCACCCATCAGGCCTTTGCAGCTTTGTGCTGATGGGGGTTACCAACTGAGATTAGGAGTCTTGGGGTACCCCTAATTATGGTCCCCGACAGGTGGTAAAAGATACTTTCTCACTTTTATAGATGACTCCACCAGATTTTGCTATGTGTATCTCTTAAAAACAAAAGATGAAGCGTTTAATTATTTTAAGACCTATAAAGCTGAAGTTGAGAACCAACTTGAGAGGAAAATAAAACGATTAAGGTCCGACTGAGGTGGAGAATATTTCTCTAATGTTTTCGATGAGTTTTGCGTGGAACATGGTATTATTCATGAGAGGACTCTGCCATTCTCACCACAACCCAATGGGATTGCTGAAAGGAAAAACCGCACTCTAACATATTTGGTGAATGCCATGTTGAGTATAGCGGGATTATCCAAGGCATGGTGGGGTGAGGTGATTTTGACATCGTGTCATGTCCTGAATAGAGTTCCAACAAAGAACAAGGAAATCACACCATTTGAGGAATGTGAAAAGAGAAGATTAAATCTCTCATATTTGCGCACTTGGGGTTGCTTGGCTAAAGTGAATGTGCTAATCAACAAAAAGCGTAAACTTGGGCCTAAAACTGTTGATTGTATATTTCTTGGGTACTCTTTTCATAGCACTAGGTATAGGTTCTTAATTATAAAATCTGATGTGTCTGGTATGTATGTTGATACTATCATGGAATCAAGAGACACAACATTTTTTGAGAATGAGTTTCCCATGAGCACACAAACACAGTTCAAGGAGTTTACAACTCGAACAATGCTCAAATCTCAAGAACGATGATCCGATTGCGTGAATGTATAGTCTAGGTGTCTTAGGATGTTTCTTGTAAGCTTGGTGTTGCTCCATGCGCCTAGGGGTCCCTTTTATAGCCCCAAGGCAGCTAGGAGCCGTTGGACATCAATTTGGTAGGCAATTCTTGCCTTCTGTCGAGTGGTGCACCGGACATTCCGGTGCACCACCGGACATCAACTGTAGCAGTCTGGTGCTCGATTTCCTTCCATACCGGACGCAGTCGACCGTTGGTCCTCGGGATCGGTTGGCGCACCGGACAGTCTGGTGTGCCCAACCGACCGTTGGCGCGGACCAGTGTCGCGCGTTGATCTCGCGGACGACCGTTGGCTGCTAGCGCCATTGACTCATCAGACAGTCCGGTGAATTATAACCACATCGCCTTTTTCTTTTCCCAAGAGCGATGAGTTCATCGCCGATGACTTGGACGCGTGCGCAGATGACTCACCGGACAGTCCGGTGCACCACCGAACAGTCTGGTGCACCATCGAACAGTCCGGTGATTTATAGCCGCGTCGCTCCACCGTTTTCCGAGAGCTGTCGGTTCACCGTTGACCAGCCTGGGGCACCGGACACTATCCGGTGCACCACCGGACAGTCCGGTGTGCCAGGCCCGAGCTGGTGTTGGCTGTACTTTACCAACTCTTCTCCAATTCAAATCTTCTTTTCTTGGTATTGTTTCTAGCACTTAGATAACCATGTTAGTATTCAAAAACAATTCACTAAGCCTAGAAACATACCTTGTTCTTGATTTCACACTTCTCACTCACTTGGCACATATGAACTCACTCAATATGTGTTGGACATCTAATCACCAAAATACTTATAGAAATGGCCCAAGGGCACATTTCCTTTCACAAAGGATATACCCAAAAGGAGGGTGAAGATTTCTTTGATACCTACTCACCAGTTACTCGATTGACTATAATTCACACATTAATAGTTGTGGCAGCCTCTTATGGTCTTATCATTCATCAGATGGATGTTAAGACAACTTTCTTAAATGGAGAGTTGGATGAGGAGATCTGCATGGATCAGCCAGAAGGGTTCATTGCGGTTGGTCAAGAGAACAAGGTGTGTAGGTTGATAAAATCATTGTATGGCCTAAAACAAGCACCTAAGCAATGGCATGAAAAGTTTGATAATACTCTTACAGCTGTTGGTTTTGCTGTAAATGAAGCTGATACGTGTGTATATTATCGGTATGGTGGGGGTGAGTCTGTTATGCTGTGCCTTTATGTTGTTGACATCTTGATCTTTGGATCAAATCTCAATGTGATTGAGGAAGTTAAAAATATTCTATCGAGCATTTTTGAAATGAAAGATTTGGGAGAAGCTGATGTCATTATAAACATCAAGCTTGTTAGAGAAGGTGATGGTGGGGTAACTTTGTTACAATCTCATTATGTGGAAAAGGTATTGAGTCGCTTTGGTTTTAGTGACTGTGATCCTGCTCCAACACCTTATGACCCTAGCATGCTATTGAGAAAGAATCGAAGAATAGCAAGGGATCAATTGACATACTCCCAGATCATTGGCTCGCTCATGTACCTTGCAAGTGCAACTAGACCGGACATCTCATATGCTGTGAGTAAGCTGAGTCGGTTTGTGTCAAAACCAGGAGATGATCACTGGCGTGCTCTTGAGAGAGTGTTGCGGTATTTTAAAGGTACTATGACATACGATATTCATTATACTGGAAACCCAAAAGTGCTGGAAGGCTATTGTGATGCCAACTGGATTTCTGATGCTGATGAGCTTTATGCCACAAGCGGATATGTGTTTCTGTTTGGAGGTGGCGCTGCTTCCTGGAAGTCTGGCAAGCAGACTATCTTAACGAAGTCTACCATGGAAGCAGAACTCACGGCACTAAACACTGCTAGGGCTGAGGCTGAGTAGCTCCGTGATTTCCTATTGGATTTACGGGTAGTTGAAAAACCGATACCGGCTATTTCCATGAACTGTGACAACCAAACGGTAATTACAAAGGTTAACAGTTCTAGGAATAACATGAAGTCTACAAGGCATGTTAAGAGAAGTTTGAAATCTGTCAGAAAGCTGAAAAACTCCGGAGTTATAACGGTGGATTATGTCCACACATCGAATAATCTGGCAGATCAATTCACTAAGGGTCTGTCACGCAATGTGATAGAAAGTGCATCGAGAGAAATGAGTATGAGACATATGTGAAATCTACTATAGTTGTAACCTGCTCTATGTGATCGGAGATCCCGTGAAGTAGAGTGAAGAAACAAGCTAGGAGTAGGTTGTGAGGAAAGATCCCTTCCTTAACTCATTTCTGATGTACATCTTTCCTATCTATAAGGTAGGATGGTATTTACCTTAATGTATTCCAAGAGTCTTATAAAGGTGAGGTGTTGTCCTACAGAACATCTTCTGAGGAATACACCTGTATGAGTCAGACTGTTGGTCACAGTCTATGGGACTTGGGTAATCCCTAAATACTCATGAAAGGCACTGAAGTGTGACTTATATGCTTCTAAACAGCGGGGATGCCCTTTTGCAGCCTAGTATCAGCAAAGGATTTGAGTGAATCTCATCTCGCACAAAACTATCAATTCAAGGCTTAGTCCATTGTTCAGTTGTGAATGAGTGAAACTCTTATTCTAGATGGATGTTCAACTTAACAGTCTCCATCGAAACACTGGTATATCAATGGATTGTGATTCTGATACTTCATCATTACAAACCCTAGAGTTTGGTGGGGATTGTTGGATCTTTTATGGGCTTGGCCCATTTATTCAATAAACTCTATGGTGTGTAATGGTGGAGAATACCAATAGTACCATATTGGAATTTCAAGGGTCGTTGGCTTGACTTATATGGTGGGAATTATTCCTCTTAATTTGAGAAGTCAAGAAACGAACCGGGTCTGCCACACGCGCGCGCGCGTGCCGCTGCCGCCGGCCGGGCCGGGCTCGGGCCGGGCGTGGCGAGGCAGGCAGGCGGCGAGCGGGCGTGGTGTAGTTGTGTTAATTTTTAGCACTCATTAACCGCGGGAGTTTCAACTCCGGGTTAAACCTTTCAGATGCCCGTCTCTTGATCAGCCGCATGCGAGACTCTTCTCCTTCAGCTTCCCTTCCGCGATAAGGATAAAAGGGGGAGAACTCCTATCGCTTGGTACCAGAACAGAACTCTTTTAGAATCATAGTCCAGCCGCAAGTGTGGGTATTTCCATCTCGTAACTCTGCGCGCACAAAGGAGCGAGAGGGCAGGTGCCTCCGAAGCCCTTGCCGATCGAGACCTTGCACGGGAAATCAACAATTAGGTTTTTGGGGAGCATCTACGCGACTACCCGAACATTCTTCCTGGTGTCTTCATCTCGTACGGATGACAAGAGAAGTTGGACAAGGATCAGGATCCTTGGAGCGCATGGGAGGGTATGATCAATTCAGATCCTTACTGTTTTACGTTCTGCAGATTATATATGTTTCATATGTTCATTTCTGTTATTTCGTATGTAGCCATGAATTTATCCAAACTGTTTTGTCATATCATATCATGATGTCTGTTCATGCTATTAATATATCATACCTGTTTGTATTAATTTTACAGTCATGCTGTTTATATTGATATCTATTTATTTTCAGTTGTTCCATTATGCTGCATGTATCATGTTTATATGCTTATTATATTTATATGATTCATATGTTTTATATTCTCATGTTCCATATTATTATGTATATTTTTGACATCATGATTTCCATGATTAATTATATTTTATATGTCATCACCATAATGTTAATTTATAGAATTAAAATGATATGAAAAATGCCTATATTTCTAACACGAATAGCATATATGCATATATACTCTATTCGTCATCTAAGGTGATAAACCAATCAATCATTAGGTTACAATTTCAGTCATTCTATTACAATTTTAGTCATTTTGTTACTATTAAAATTTCAGTTATTTTGTTTTCTGCTATGATTTCAGTCATTACATTCTCAATCATTCACTTATTTAGCCCTTTCGTTACAATTTCAGTAATTCCATTAATATTTTAGTCATCACGTTAATCGTTAGGGTTTTAGTCGGTCGGCCGGAGCGTGTGGGACATGTGAGGACCACCACGTGCGCTACCGGACACAGTTGATTTGTCGAATGCGATTCTCGATAACGAGATCTCGGTAAACTGTACGTTGACAATGATTTTTTTGTCAAATTTTTTTTGTCAGATAATCGGCAAAGAAAAGTCCTGGTCACAACGCTAAATAACGGTGACTATTTCGCGATAAATGGCACCGGCAAAAAGCCGTGGTGGCAGGTTATAGGGTAGCGCGGACTGACCGAATGCAGAATGCAGCGGGTAGCGCGCCCGGTTTTGGTGTGCGGGACGCGGGTAGCATGCAGGATTGGTGGGTGGTTGATCTATGTGATGGACCTACTACTGTGACAAATAGCTCTGTCGCGTGTCGTGTGATTAATTCATTATCCAGAGGTGTTGAAATAGTATCAGATCCTCTTCTAGAAGCTAAGAGGCACCTTCTTACTAGCATACAAGGTTCGAGTTGGTTTCACCGGAGTAATATATACCATGCATGGTTCTTCGTGTCGGGATCTTTAGTTCAGTTGCTCTCACGTACAATTGTTTCAACTAGAGGAGAATAGTATGTGGCCATGGTTCGAAGGCATGGATGAGGTCATGCAGGTAGGCTGTAGGTGCCACAATGCAAGCTTCAGGCAGCAAATACTACGTTATGGTGCAAATATACAATTATTTATTTTCGTACGCGCCAAAAAAAAGATGAAAACTACTAGCTATATATATCAAGGACCAGTCAAAATGTTTGGCAACCTTTTCTTTAAGCAAATGCTCTCAGTTTTACTGAAATTTAGATATGAAGACCATGTTTTCCTTTTGATTATTAATCTGCAAACTTTAATAAACGACCCTATAAACAGCCTTGACCTCCGGCCGGCGCGGTCGTCTCCAACACACGTCCACACCAACCCATCGAGCCAAACTGGGAACCTTATCCATGGCGTGTGCCTAATCTGGAATCAAAACAGCGGATAAAGCAAAACACTACTCCAGTCTCGCCGTGCAAAGCAAAAACTCCAGATTAGATTATGCGGACCAAATAAAGCATGATTATCGCGATTAAAAAAGTTCCCGTACGTTGCAAGTGAACGTCCTTCTCTGAATTTGATGTTCCACACGCATATGTTTCAGGAATAAATTAAGGCATTGTTCGTTTGTGTCGGATTGCACTCGGAATTGTTCCATCTAATCAAAGTTTATATAAATTAGAGAAACAATCCGGTTAGTAATCGTTCCGACCCACCAATCCGGCACAAACGAACAAGACCTAAGGGGTATATGTTCAATCTGTTGAACAACGTAATCTAGGTGCCGTTTGGTTCCCAAAATGTAACATAAATGGTAACGTAACAGTTTGCATTCGATTACCAGTTGTAACAAGTTTGAATAGGCTGATATCAATTTCTAGTGTGGTATCCAATTACGGTTGGACTTAAACAAACATGATTTAACGTTATTTGTTATTTATTACATTACAAATATGTGAACCAAACAGCACCCTAGTGTTTTGATAGTATGTTTCCAGCTTATTAATTGTTCAGAAATAGCTGCAGCCATTTTTTATATATAGAAAAGAAAAGGTTTGGCCGCAAAGCTTGGTCGGTTTGACATTCCAAGATCCTTGGAACTTGCTTTACATAAACATAAGCTAGTATAACCGTATGTACGCTGCTGCGACCGCACACAATCATATTTAATATACCTATAAAAAATAAATTTAATATCAAAGTAAATATATAGCCATATATCAGATATTAAATTGATAAAAACAAACATTATACTTTATCTTAGCCAAAAAATCAAAAAGATATGAGTTAAAAAATAGCACGACTCTTTTTTATAGCTCGCTTGGTTGCTCGTTCTCCTTTAATTAACGAGGTGGTATTATGTGAAAATGTTGTGCTACGTGTAGCTTCATGTCATGTTGGGTTTGGATGGCTTATCAGGGCCAAATGTGGTGTAACAACCTATTAGACGATGTAATAAGGTATAATAAGGTGATGTAAGGGAGTTGCAAGAGATGTCATGTTAGGTTAATGGGGAGGTATAATAAGAAAGAGAATTGGAGAGAGAAAGAAAAGTGGGCCGCTGTTGACGCTTTTTCGGAGCGCCAATCACTCAAGAAGAACCGACGGCGGTGCCCTCTGCAGAGGGGCGGACGGTCCGCGCGCAGGGGCCGGACGGTCCGCGGCCTGGTGCGAGGCGTGGCGGTGCTCTCTGCACAAGAGCGGACGGTCCGCGGCACAGGGCCGGACGGTCCGCGACCTGGTGCAGGAGCTAGGATTCCCTGTCTGACGGCCGGACGGTCCGCGCCCTAGGGCCGGACGGTCCACGCGTGCGCAGGGGCGGCGGAAGATCGCCGACGGCGCCTGGATCTCGCTCCCGGGAGGGACCCCGTCGGGGAGGAGAGATCCTAGGAGTTGTCTAGGCTCGGGCAGGCCGACCTAGACTCCTCTAATCGACGTAGAGTCGAGGAGAGGCGGAGAATTTGGGGATTGGAATACTAAACTAGGGCTAAACTAGAACTAGACTAGAACTACTCCTAATGCATAAGGTAAAAACGAGTAATAGACTTGATTTGTTCGATTGTTGGGGGTTCAATCGGCCGTAGCCCTTCATCTATATAAAGGGGGAGGTCTGGATCCGTTTCCAACTGTTTCCCGAGTTAATCCCGCGGTTTTAGGTAACAAATCCCGCGAGAAACTAGGAACCCTAACTGACTCTGCGCGCGCGCGGACCGTCTGCGCCATCACCGCGGACAGTCCGGACCGCGGACCGTCCGGCCTCGGGGCCGGACCGTCCGCACTGCTCTTTTTAGAGCTCAACATATGCCCCCTGCCTTTTGGTGAAGGTTGATGAACCAAAAGCATATGAACTAAACCTGATGTAGGTCACCGGCTTTTCGATATGAAGATTATTCAATAAAGCACCAATATAAAGGCCGTTTCGGATTGTATCTTTCTCGGCCATGACCATTTGATCAATGGATCAAAAGGAATAGAATGGAGGTGCCCCCCCAGTCTGGATAGACGAAGGGACTATACATGTACCATGGATTCATCATCGTGTCGTTCCATGTTTGAATAGGATAATATACCGACGATGAGTAAATAGGTGGAAAGTACCCTGGTCTCATAGAATGAATAGGCGATGCTTGTTGTGTCGCCTTTCGGGTCGTTTTGTTTGACCGTTTTGTTTTAGCAGGTGACCGGGGTTTCTTTGTTGACCGATCACGTGGAACAGTCTTTTTGCTAGTATTTTTGGAGAGCAACTGATCAAAAGTAGGATCGACTTTGATCAGCCGATTATATGTGCTTTGATCTTGCGTCTTTTTCCTTGCTTTGTGTAGAGGTTGACGCCTTTGGTCATAGGTGGACTGTCCGGCTGAGTTAGCCGGACCGTTTGTCTGAGCACCGGATTGTCCGCACGTAGGTGCCGGACCATCTACGATGCTGGGGCTAGGCTGATGTGTTTGGTTTATTAACTGTGCCTGTCCCCCGGCGTCTTCGGACCTTTTAGCCTTCTCGTCCGAAGCCTTTCGAGCAATCTCCTTTTGTGATATATCTGACATGCGAGGATTGCTGATGACGATGCCCTTGCCTTTGCCTTTATCGGCCATTTCGGGCCGAACCAAGACCTTTTTGCATGTGAGTTCTATTGTATTAACAGGAAAGGGTTGTGTGTCTACTTGCATCTCCTGAAAAGCCAATCGACCCTCATTTATGGCCGATTGTATTTGTCGACGAAAAACATTACAATCATTGGTGGCATGAGAAAAGGAATTATGCCACTTACAATAAGCACGCCTCTTTAATTCATCAGGAGGAGGAATAGTATGAGTTAATTTAATGTTGTCGTTTTTCAGTAACTCGTCAAATATTTTATCGCATTTGGCAACATTAAAAGTAAACTTAACTTCCTCTTGTCGATTCTTTCGAATCGAATGTAAAGCAGAACACGCTGAAGGTTTAGCCTGTCCTGGCCAAACCAGTTCGGCGGTGTATACATCCGTGGATTCATCGTCCGAATTATCGTATCCCACTAGATGCATCTTATGGCTAGCCGATTTTGATGTTTCCTTACTTCGGCTTTCACAGGTCATAGCCCGCTGGTGTAAGTGCACTAATGAAAAGAATTGGGTGCCATCTAATTTTTCTTTTAAGTAGGGTCGCAACCCATTGAAAGCTAGCCCTGTCAGTTGTTTTTCTGCGACATGAATCTGAAAGCATCGGTTTCTAGTGTCCCGGAATCTCCGGATATAGTCATTAACCGATTCTTCAGGCCCCTGTCGGACTGAAGCTAAGTCAGCCAATTCTAACTCATGTTCTCCTGAGAAGAAGTGTTCATGAAATTTCTGCTCTAATTCTTCCCAAGAGTTAATAGAGTTTGGTGGCAAAGCTGCGTACCATGCAAATGCAGTATCAGTAAGGGACAACGAGAATAAACGAACGCGGTAGGCTTCCCCATCAGCCAATTCTCCCAAGTGTGCTATGAATTGGCTTATATGTTCGTGTGTGCTTTTCCCACTTTCACCAGAAAACTTAGAGAAGTCTGGTATTCTAGTTCCCTGTGGGTATGGCACGGTGTCGAATCGGTGGCTATAAGGCTTCCGATACGATTGCCCTGTACCTGACACACTAACACCGAGTTTGTCCCTGAACATCCCGGCTACCTCGTCTCTGACCCTCTCTGCCATGTCTGGCGACCATCCATTAAGTTTGTGGGTGGAGATTTCAGGTTGCCTGACATTACTCTGTCGGCTTTCCTCTCAGGTATGTTTGAGGTGTGTGTTAGGTGTCCTATTAATGTCACCAGCTCCTGTCCTATACCCCTCAGGCTCTCTTGTGGCCGAATAGTATTCAGCCCTATGTCCATGAGGTGGTATGGCATGATTATAATGTGTTGCTGGTGGGGCACCATAATGTTGCTGCGATGAATGTGGGAACTGTGCGTATTGCGCAGCTCTCGGCTCTGCGTATGCATATCCGGACGGTCCGGCGTAAGAGGCCGAATGGTTCGCGACCTGGCCAAATGGTCTGAAGGTATATCCAGATTGTCCAGCTGTATATGGTGCTACGTGGGTAGTCTCGTACCCAGACCGTCTATCGTAAAGAACTGGACGGTCTGCGATCGGGCCGAATGGTCCAGGGCTGTGCCCAGATGGATCGGCCATATATGGCGTGACTTGGGCAGTCTGCGCATGGACTCGTGTAGAGTCGGATGGTCCAGCGTAATACGTCGGCCGGTTCATGCCATATCCAGACGGTCCGACGTAAGATGGCGGACGGTCCGCAACATATCCGGACGGTCCGGCGTGATGCACCGGACGGTCCGTGATGGGGCCGAAGTGTTTAGGGTTGTACCCTGATGGTCCGGCCATGTACGGTGCGACCTGAGTGTTTTGTGTGCGGGCCTGCATCTGGTCGGACGGTCCGGCGAAATACGCCGGACGGTCCGCGGTATAACCGGACTGTCTGAGATGATGCTCGGACGGTCCGGTCGCGTCCAGTACCTGCCGCGTGCCTACTGGTTGCGGCTGTGATGGTGACACGAAAGCGTGCATCGGCATACCATATGATGGCTGGGTCAAAGGTGACCCGTTTATAGCCGATGTGTTTGACGTGGGTGGCACTGTATTAGACTCTCGCGATGGAAAATTAGGAGCAGCTGATTTCTCGTATGCACGTAAATGCATTTTAATAGATTCATCTACATATCGCTTCAACTGATCTCCTCGTTGATCCATGAAAGTCGTAAGAGATAGATCTGGAGTACTTACAGCGGGACCCTGCAGTGGAGGTAGGAGAGATTCCATATCAATCTCCCCTTGACGGACGATCTTCTGGTGGCGATCCGCCGTGAAGTGTGACAAGTAATTGTCCGTCGCCTCCTTGCGCCGTTCGGAGAGTTTATGCGGCAGTTTCGCCTCTTCCTTGTCGCGTTGTTCGTTCCATTGCCGCATCACCTCCTTCTCATCGTGCATTACGAGGTCTTCAAAGGGCCTTTGGTCATCAGCCGGGAGCGCCTCCATGGCCGGCTTAATGATGTTGGTAGTGGAGATCTTGGTGTGATCCTTAGAACCGGCCATTTATGGGCCGATTTTTAGCAGATCTAGACACCTATTCCCCAGCGGAGTCGCCAAAAAGTATGTTGACGCTTTTTCGGAGCGCCAATCACTCAAGAAGAACCGGCGGCGGTGCCCTCTGCACAGGGGCGGCCGGTCCGCGCGCAGGGGTCGGACGGTCCGCGGCCTGGTGCGAGGCGTGGCGGTGCTCTCTGCACAAGAGCGGACGGTCCGCGACATAGGGCCGGACGGTCCGCGACCTGGTGCAGGAGCTAGGATTCCCTGCCTAACGGCCGGACGGTCCGCGCCCTAGGGCCGGACGGTCCGCACGTGCGTAGGGGCGGCGGAAGATCGCCGACGGCGCCTGGATCTCGCTCCCGGGAGGGACCCCGTCGGGGAGGAGAGATCCTAGGAGTTGTCTAGGCTCGGGCAGGCCGACCTAGACTCCTCTAATCGACGTAGAGTCGAGGAGAGGCGGAGAATTTGGGGATTGGAATACTAAACTAGGGCTAAACTAGAAATAGACTAGAACTACTCCTAATGCATAAGGTAAAAACGAGTAATAGACTTGATTTGTTCGATTGTTGGGGGTTCAATCGGCCGTAGCCCTTCATCTATATAAAGGGGGAGGTCTGGATCCGTTTCCAACTGTTTCCCGAGTTAATCCCGCGGTTTTAGGTAACAAATCCCGCGAGAAACTAGGAACCCTAACTGACTCTGCGCGCGCGGACCGTCCGCGTCACCACCGCGGACAGTCCGGACCGCGGACCGTCCGGCCTCGGGGCCGGACCGTCTGCACTGCTCTTTTTAGAGCTCAACAGCCGCTCACTAATAGGCAGCTTAAAATGGGCCGCTCACATACTATAAGACACTTTACGAGAAGAAGTATTAAATATATAGATTATATTATGGAATAATTATTATATGAGTAGACTTTTAGTCAGTTATATGTGACATTATAATATTATAAAGCCTATTATGATCTATACTATTAAACTTGCTATTATGTGACGCACTGCATATAAAACTAGTGTTTTAAAGAAGCAGACCCTTAGGGAGACCGATTATTAATAGATAAAGGGCCTGTTTGTTTACCTCCCAGATTATATAATCTGGATTAAATAATCCTAAGAGACAAACAAACAGTCTAGCTTATTTGCCCAGATTATATAATCTAAGCCCTTGGATTATGATAATCCATAAGCAAGTGAGGAGGTGCTTATTTCAGATTATTTTTTTCCCACTTCCCACTACCCTTTCAAGTTTCCTAGAAATTACCCACCATTGCCATTATAATCTACCGAATCGTTTTTGCGCCTATCGGATCGGAGAAGCCTGCCACCCAACAGAAACACGCCAGATAATCTGGGTAAACAAACATGACTACTCAGATTATATAATCCAAATTATATAATCCAGATTATATAATCCTGCAAAAATAATCCAGATTATATAATCCATTGGGGTAAACAAACAGTCCCAAAGTCCATTTTTCGACCCCCAACTTGCACAAAGGTCTAATTTTAAACCCTATACTACCAAATAGGGTACCAAACACCCCCCTGAAGGCATCCCAACAGCTCCTTAATTTCATTCCCAAATTCATGTTTTAGGAAAAAAACAAGAAAACAAGCACTCCAACAATTCCCTAATTACCTTCCCTTTCCTCCCGCGCGCGCAAAAACCCAGTCGCGCGCCCAGATATCCGCCGTCCTCCCTCGACCGCCGTCGTTCGTCTGCTCGACCCTCGTCCCTTCATCTCCTCGACGACGACGACCTTCATCCAGGCCACGCCCCTCGTCGCCGAGACACCGCCGGCAAACATCCAACACCTCGACGACATATCTAGGAGGCAGCCCCGGTCGGAAGTTGCGGCCCACTAGAGGCCCATCGTCGGGCCCAGCCCCAACCCTAGCTCCAGCCGCCGCTTGGCTCTCCTGCTGTCCGTCCTGGTACCGCGCGGCCGCACCACCTCTCCAGGCTCCAGCTCCAGCGCCGCAGCGCGCTCGCCCGCGGCCCGCGCCTCCTGCTCCTGCCCTCCTCTGTCCTCTCCAGGCTCCAGCTCGCCCGTCAGGCCGCCACCGCCAGGCGCTCGCCCGCCAGCGCGCTCGCTCGCCAGGCCGCCACCGCCAGGCGCAGCCGCCCACAGCGGCCACAGCGCGCTCGCCCCGTCGCCCGCCACCGCCAGGCGCCAGCCGCGGAGCGCCGGAGGCCCGGAGCCGCAGGCCGCCGCAGCGCTCGCCCGGAGCCGCAGGCCGCAGCGCGCTCGCCCGCAGTGGTGTCGTCGTGCTCACCTACGAGCTCCGCGACCGCATCGTTAAGCTGGTAAGCTCCCTCTACCCGTAGAAGCTTGTTTAGATCTCTGTGAATGCCAAATTTATTGATTTCTGATTCACTCCATTTCATTAAGAAAACTACGGACCGAGGAATCTTTTGATTGAGCAATCACATAGTGCTTGCTAACTATTTCTAGCCCTTTGATACTTTTGCATGTGTGTTACTGAGACATCCTATCTTGGTTGTGCAACCATTAAAATATGCAAATCTTACCCCATAAGTGACAAACGTTGCCTGGTTGTCTGCCATGGTAACTGTCTTTTTGACATCGCCCGAGAAATGATATGTACCTTACTCATCTAACTTGTCCCTTACACCCACCATATTTGATCACACCGAATGTTTACTAGCTTTGAGGTTGGTGGCATGAGTGTCTCAAATATAAAGGATGTTTTATATTCCTCAAAACTACAGTTAGACAAATTTCTATAATTGATCACATAATATGGTCTGAACAAAAAAAATACATTCTATTATATAAAGCCGGCATTCAAAACGACACCTAACTTATGTGGTGTCCTCTCAATGGTGGTGACTTAACTGAATAGTTTGCACTGAACAGATGTTTTGTTGGTATGGGTAATTTATTGGATGGTTTTGATTCAGGTTTACTAGCTTACCCACGCACGGCCGCCGCCGCCTCACGCACGCAGCAGCCGGCCAGCCGCGGTACGTTCTCCAGGTCGTGCCGACGTCCGACGACAAAGAAGGCCCTGGGGGCGCTGGCGCGCATCGCGAGTCCCCTCGCCGGCAAGTATATTTGCAAGCAGACCCTCGAGCTCGTGCGTTTAGGTTCTCATACTTGTTTCTTGGTCCTGTTCGATTATGTACGAGCCTGCTTTCTGTTTAGGATTCTTCTCATTTGGTCGTGATGATTGATTGTGGTCGAATTTGCAGCCTCGGAGGGCAAGTTCCCGAACCGGGGAATCAAGGACGTCGTCAGGAGCATCTGTTGCGGGAACGTAGGGTTAGTCCCCCCCCCCCCCCCCCCCCCCAAGTTATTTTCCCTGCTTGTTCAGTGCTCGGTCAGTTGTAATTGCCTAGTTGGCTGGCAATGTGTAGTAAGTCCCAATGATCGATAGGGCAATTCGGTTCGTGGCCATAAGCACTTAAGCAGATGTCATAGTAAGATTGTAAGCATCTTTATCTTTTATGAATCAGCGAATCATCCTAGAACAGTAGTATTTATATTGTAATTCATGCGCCTTTTGAACTTAGACCTTTCACATGTAATATATGTGTACTGTACTTTTGGTTATTTTGTTTTTTTTCTATATTACCGAATTTCTTGGAAAATGTTCTACCTTCTCCTTGTGGGGTTAGACAGGGTTGTCTTGTTGTCATTGATCTGCTTGTCAATTGCTTTGGTGGGGTTGTTTCTAGCGCGAGCGGTGTGGAGAGGAGAGGAAGTGATGTCCATCCGCATCTCCTACCTTGCTGTGAGCCTGTGACGGGCCGGGTAGTTCAGTTCATCCTTTTCAGTGCAGATCCCTTTGCTTGGTGGATGTGACTTCATAGTTCATTCATACAACAACAACAAAGCCTTTTATCCCAAGCAAGACATGATAGGCTAGTGTTAAAACCCAATAGAACCTACAAGTCAAGGTTCGAGCACATGGATAGTTGTTTTCCATAAGCCCCTCTTCAAAGCTAAATCTTTCGGTATATTTCATCCTTTTAAGTCCCCTTTTATTGCGTCTTCCCGTGTCAACTTTGGTCTTCCGCTTCCTCTCTTTTTATTGCTATTGCGCCTTAGGATCTCACTACCATTGGCGCCTCTGGAGGTCTCCGTTGAACATCTCAACCGATGTTAAACAAGCTTTTCTTCAATTGGGTGCTACCCCTATCCTATTGCATATATCATCATTCCAGACCAAGGTTATCAAGGCATCGCTTAAGCGTCGCTAAAGCGACGATTAAGCGGTAAGGCGAGCTGGAATGTGTAAGGCGTCCTGTCGCCTTGCTCTCGCAGTAAAGCGCGGGGAAGAGGAGGAGGAGGCGGCGATGGCGCACACGGAGTAAGGCGCGTGAAGAGGAGGCGGCGGAGCGCAGGACTCGCAAGTCGTGGCGGCGGTGGCACGCAGGGAGAAGGAAGAGAGCTGCAGGGAGGGAGAAGGAGAGAGCTGGGGGAAGGGAGGGAGGAGAACCTGGCGGCTGAGAGGGAGAGGCTGCCTGGCTGGCGGCTGAGGGAGATATGACCAAATCCTAAAGTTTTTGGGTTGGGCTGGACCAATTAGTTGTGGGCTTCTTTATTTTTCTTTTTTCTTTTTCATGTTTCTCTTTTCTAGTACGCTGAAATGGGCCTACTAGGCCTTACAATTGTGCTAGCATGCTTATTACTTTCAAATTAGTGATATATATAAATAATATTTAGTCTAATTTTTAATATTTATATATATAATTAAGGCGTCGCCTTGCCTTACGCCTTTTCGCTTAAAAGATAAAAAAGGGAGCTCTCGCCTTAAATCGCCTTACCGCTTTAATAACTATGTTTCAGACTTAATCCATTTTTGTATGGCCACAAATCCAACGTAACATATATATTTCTGCAACACTTATCTGTTGAACTTGAACACGCCATGTTTTTGTAGGCCAGCATTCTACACCATACAACATAGCAGGTCTAATCTCCGTCCTATAAAACTTGGACAAAAATATTGAAGATCTCTTGCCACGTGGATGATAGCGGCAGAATTATCAGTAGAAATCTATTCATGTGCCAAAATAAATTTGGAGTTAGACTAAATCGAATGAACAGTTTGTCTCATGTTATATCCGCACACATCTCGCTTCTTAGAACAGGGGTTGTGTGTGTGTGTTTGTTGGGGGGGGGGGGGGCAGTTCCTGATGTTATACTTTGATCAGAAGTAAATGTGCATTACTGTTTTTCTCATGTGTCTGTTAGCTTCTCCATTTCTTTACACTTCAGATATCAGTTCAGTTCATTTAACATTAAACTGTGATGGTCTATTTCTTTAAAAAATAAATGCTTGCATCTGTATGTTTCATACATCTGTTAGTTCTTCTCTTCTTTACACTTAAAAGTTAAAACATGGATTCAGTTGAACTACAATCAAACTGTGATGGTATACCTGGTTATAAACAAAGGTTTATTTCTGTGTGTTTCATGCTACTGTTATCTCTTCTCCTTTTGAGTTACTGATGTGGATTCAGTTGAGTTAATATCAAATTGGGATTTTATATTTCATTCAGAACGGATGCTAAGTATGTTTCATGCATCTGTTAGCTCTCTTTTTTTACACTTAAGATATGAATTCAGTCGAGTTAAGAGAGATTGTGAATTGTGATGCTGTACTTCGTCCAAAAATAAATGTTTGTTTCTGTATGTTTCATGCTTCTGTTAGCTCTTCTCTCTTTTACACTTCAGATATGAATTTAGTTGAGTTAAAAGAATCAATTTGAGACGCTGATGTTTGACGTTCTTTTTTGTTGATGTTCCAGGAAAATGTCAACGAATCCTGATGAACCTAAGAGTCGTGCCCGGACAGACTTTTTGCTCAACAATGAACTGGAGGTCCAGAAGTTTTGGGATGAGAACACGGTTTTTCAGGCTGATCCTGGCAATGACTCTCCAAGCCCCGGGGAAAAATTCTTTGGGAACTTTCCATACCCTTACATGAATGGCTTGCTGCATCTGGGTCATGCCTTCTCATTGTCCAAGCTTGAGTTTGGTGCTGCATACCACAGGCTTCGTGGCTCCAATGTTCTTTTGCCCTTTGCTTTCCACTGCACTGGAATGCCCATCAAGGCCTCCGCAGATAAGCTAGCTAGGGAAATCCAACAATATGGATATCCTCCGGTGTTTCCTGTGGCAGAGGGTTCTAGTGCTGCAGTAGCAGATGCTACCCAGGCTGACCAGGCTGATGTTGTTGCCCCAGATAAGTTTAAGGGGAAGAAGTCCAAGGCTACTGCAAAGGCTGGTGCACAAAAGTACCAGTGGGAGATCATGAAGAGCTTTGGTCTAGATGATGAAGAAATTGCCAGATTTCAAGATCCTTATCATTGGTTGACTCACTTCCCTCCGCTGGCAAAGGAGGTTCTCAAGAAATTTGGCTTGGGTTGTGACTGGAGGAGGTCATTCATAACTACTGACATGAATCCATACTATGATGCTTTTGTTAAGTGGCAGATGAGGAAGCTGAAGAAATTGGGCAAAGTTGTTAAAGACATGAGGTACACAATCTACTCTCCGTTGGATGGCCAACCTTGTGCTGATCATGATAGGGCAACAGGTGAAGGTGTGCAGCCACAAGAATACGTCTTGATTAAAATGGAGGTGATATCACCTTTTCCTCCCAAGCTGAAGTCATTGGAAGGGAGGAAGGTATACTTGGCAGCTGCTACACTAAGACCCGAGACAATGTATGGACAGACAAATTGCTGGGTCCTTCCTGATGGAATGTATGGTGCTTTTGAGATTAATGACACTGATGTCTTCATCCTTACAGCAAGGTCTGCTTTTAATCTTGCATACCAACACCTATCCAGGGTCCCTGAAAAACCAACCTGCTTATGTGAGCTATCTGGCAGTGATTTGATTGGTTTGCCACTGAAATCTCCTCTTGCCTTCAATGAAACAATATATGCTCTTCCAATGCTCACTGTCTTGACTGACAAAGGTACTGGCATTGTGACTAGTGTCCCTAGTGATTCACCTGATGATTTCATGGCACTGCAAGATTTAGTCACAAAGCCAGCATTGAGAGCAAAGTATGGAGTGAAAGATGAGTGGGTTCTTCCTTATGAGATTATACCAATAATCCACATTCCTGAATTTGGAGACAAGTCAGCAGAGAAGGTTTGCCATGATCTTAAGATTAAAAGCCAGAACGACAAGGAGAAGCTTGCTGAAGCAAAAAGAATGACATATCTGAAGGGATTTACTGATGGAACAATGATTGTAGGTGAGTTCAGTGGTAGAAAGGTTCAGGAAGCGAAACCGCTGATTAAAAGTAAGCTTTTGGAAGAAGGCACAGCTGTGTTGTATAGTGAGCCGGAGAAGAAGGTCATGTCTAGATCTGGTGATGAATGTGTTGTTGCCCTCACTGATCAGTGGTATATAACTTATGGCGAGGCTGAATGGAAGCAGAAGGCAGTCAAATGTTTGGACCGCATGAATACATTCTCAACTGAAACCCGCAATGGTTTTGAACATACGCTGGGCTGGCTGAACCAGTGGGCTTGTTCACGTTCATTTGGACTCGGTACTCGAATTCCATGGGATGAGCAGTTCCTTGTAGAATCTCTTTCTGATTCTACTCTATACATGGCTTATTATACAGTTGCACACCTTTTGCAAAATGGTAATATGTATGGGAAAGAAATATCTTCAGTAAGGCCAGAAGAAATGACAGATGAAGTCTGGGATTTCGTGTTTTGTGATGGCCCGGCACCAAAAAGCGAGATCCCTGCCGCTCTGTTGAACAAGATGAAACAGGAATTTAAGTATTGGTATCCATTTGATATCCGTGTGTCTGGTAAAGACCTTATTCAAAACCATTTGACATTCTGCATATACAATCATACAGCACTTCTTCCTGAGCACCACTGGCCTATTGGTTTCCGCTGCAATGGGCATCTAATGCTTAACTCTGAGAAAATGTCCAAGTCCACAGGGAATTTCCTAACTCTGGAAGATGCCATAAAAAAGTACTCTTCTGATGCCACTAGATTTGCCCTTGCTGATGCTGGCGATGGTATGGATGATGCAAATTTTGTCACTGAAACTGCAAATTCTGCTGTTATGAGGCTTACAAAAGAAATTTCATGGATGGAGGAGGTTACAGCTGCTGAATCTAAATTAAGAACTGGGCCGCCCACTACATATGCTGACCGTGTGTTTTCAAACGAGATGAACATTGCAATCAAAGAAACTGAGAAGAGCTACAATGCTTTCATGTTCAGAGACGCCCTGAAGTCTGGGTTCTATGACCTCCAATTGGCTAGAGATGAGTACAGGCTCTCTTGTGGTGCAGCAGGCATGAACCGTGATCTGTTGTGGCGATTTATGGATGTCCAGACCAGGCTTATCACCCCCATTTGCCCACATTATGCCGAGCACGTGTGGCAGAAGATCATGAAGAAAGAAGGCTTTGCAATAAAAGCTGGCTGGCCAGTCGCAGACACCCCGGATCCTACACTGAGAATTGCAAATAAATACCTGCAGGATTCCATAGTTTTGATGAGGAAACTGCTTCAGAAGCAAGAGTCTGGTTCTAAGAAGCCTAAGAAGGGAGCTGCACCGGCACCTCCGTCCGAGGAAAAGAAGATGAGCATTGGTCTCATATATGTGAACGAGCACTACTCTGGATGGAAAGAGCAGTGCTTGAGGGTGCTGCAGTCCAAGTTCGACAGCCAAAGCCGCTCCTTCTCACCCGATCAGGAAATAGCAGAAGCTCTGAAGGAGTGCCCCATCGGGCAGGAAATGAACCTGAAGCAGGTTCAGAAGCTGTGCATGCCCTTCATCAAGCTGAAGAAGGACGAGGCAAAGGAGGTTGGTCCTCAGGCGCTGGACTTGAAGCTTCCATTCGGTGAGATGGATGTTCTCCGGGAGAACTTGGAGCTGATCAAGAGGCAGCTGGGCCTTGAGCAAGTCGAGGTGCTCTCCGCTTCCGACGAAGCTGCTCGCGCTAAGGCTGGTGAACATGCTTCGCTGCTAGAGAAGAACCCACCATCACCCGGCGACCCCATCGCCATCTTCCTCAGCAAACAGAGCTGAAAACTGAACTTGCATATGGCCCTTTTGTTATTTACTTCGCCGCACATTTGCCTCTTTTTTGTTTTTTGTTTTTGTGAAACCAGTTTCGTGTCTGTCAACAGAGTATGTTGTCCTTCGGTTTGGTGAAACCAGTTTTTTTTTTCTGTCAACAGAATATGTTATCCATTGTCTGTGTAAACCAGTTCGGCTATTGTCGACAAAGTATGTTAAGGTGATGCGGCTTTACATCATTTTGATCTGGTGTATTCATTTTTATGATTAGATTATGTGCAGAAATGCAGGCGAAAGCTCATGGTGATTACATTCTGGGTAATTATTGCAATGTTTGAAACAATGTGTTTATGAATAAGGTACAATTCCTTCGTTGCTACCTGCTTTGTCATTCCTGCATCAACCTGCAGGGCACCTACGCGTGGACGTACGCTTCTTCAATGATTCCTGAATCGGGATAAAAATGAGGTAGATCGATGATGTTACTACCGTTTTGTTCGACTGTTAACTGCGAGCAAACAACTGTTTACCCCCCTCATCGAAGAAACAAGATGTGTTTTGTTTTGGCTATCCATATTACTTTACTATTATGCCCCTTTAATTTCACGGCGACTCCTGAATGTGACTATAGTAGTACAGTATATCACAAGGGGTGAGCGATTGAACATCGCATCCAAGAAAGCTAGCTAGAACCACGAACCCAGCTTCCAAATTCCTTTGGATTGGATGGAAGTGGAACCTACGCGTCCTCGGCACTACTTAAGCTAGCAAAGCATACCATAGCCCTGCTCTCCTGCTAGCTCCAACCGCCGTCCTGATTCCAATCGTCTGTTTCATGTGAGGGCCCTCACATGTTGAATTGTTGATGCTAAAATGTGCTGCATATATATACGATGAAAACTATCGTCGATGCTCTTGATCAAGCTCGTCTATCTACTGCTGCGACTGATAAGTTGGTTCGCTGTGCCCGTTTGTTTCCCTGCTCGTTTGTTGTTCAGTCCCGATACCTGGTCTGGTGATCGCTGGATGATGGACGCCAAGATGATTAAGCCCACAACTAATTGGTCCCAGCCCAACCCAACAACTTTAGGGTTAGGTCATATCTCCCTCGGCCGCCAGGTTCTCCTCCCTCCCTTCCCCCTTCTCACTCCATGCAGCTCTCTTCCTTCTCCCTGCGTGCCATCGTCCGAATTTTTTGTTTTTTAGCCCCTTTTGTGACAAAAATTTACATTTAGACCCCCAGAAATTTTATATGCATTTTTGAACCATTTGCTCGGCGCCATAGCCTATGGCACTGAGGTAACACTGCTCGGCGCCATAGCCTATGGCGCCGAGCTCTGACGTGGCGACAGGAGTTTGAGTTGAAGTGGAGGCTAACGTGTTGTAACACCCGGCTTTAAGGAACAAAGCCAGGTGCATCTCATACATGCGCCAAGAAGACAACATATACAATAACAGAGTGTATAGAGATAAATGTCACAATAATCAGAGTATTTATTACATAGCGGAAGACTTATTACAAAATAAAAATAATGAGTATAAAACGAACTAAGGATCGTCGGCGCAGATGTCAACTGAGAAACGCCACCTAGATCAGATCATACTCCTCGCCTTGTGGCTCCTCCTGAACCACCTGCTCTTCTCCTGTGGGGGGGGTGTGAGACAGCAAGGGTGAGCTCACATACGTTCATCGCTCAACAAGTTGTGGGGAATAATGTGGCATGAACTCACCAAAGGTGGGAGTTCATGAAGTGTAAGGCTGATCAATGATATAAGGCTGAAGCTGAGCATTGCTTTTATAAGTTGGTCAAAATTTTATTAGCAATTACTAAGTGTAAGTAAATACCAAACCTTAGAAATAATAAGTAAAAGTAATAATAAAATAATCCCAAATGCAATGACATGACAGGTTAAGTTTAAGTTCCATAATTTAATCATGTGAGTGTCCGAGCCGCTCATGACCGTGAGCACGGCTAGTATACCAGTTTTACACTCTGCAGAGGTTGCGCATCTTTACCCACAAGTCGTGTTACCCATTTGCCACGGAGTTGATCAGACTCCATACACCTCTACCAAGGAAGCGAGGCAGGGTACCACTACGAGGCCTTTACAAAGTTCCACTAGCTTCAGACTACCCGCTACAGTTTATAGGAAGCTCCAGTGCAGGGTTCTTGCCTGACCGCCATCGCAGCAAAATCAACCAAGGACCTCCCTACACTGACCACTCCCCTACTGCCCTTGCCCCTTTCGGGTAAGGTAGCCCTCCACTAGCTTTCCTAGTTAATCAGCCAAGGGCGTCCCATTAAACCCTTGTGGTAGCACTGTTTTCCCGGGTGGTTCTCCATGTTCCCATTAACATAATGATCTTATCATGAACATAAAATAATGAACAGATAATAACAAGTGTAAAAATGAGTGATAAATATCTTTATACCCAAATCCACATAAAGCAATAGCATGTACTACCCAAAAACTTAGTAGTAAAACCAGTGGTGAAGCAAGGTATAAAGATAGTCAAAATCTAGGGTATCCTATTGGGTCCCAGCAAAATTAACCTATGCAGATCATTATGATTAATAAGAACATGAATGGGTAAAAGAAGTGATCAAGGGCACAACTTGCCTTCAATGAGCTCCTGCTCAGCTACTTCTACTTGTTGAACCTCAGATTCCACAGTGGCTTGCTCGTCTACTCGCGTAAACACAATACATACATAACATATCATAAATTAACATCACATCAAACATGTAAATAAAATATACAGTAAAAATCTACACATTAAAATGAGATCATAGGAATTGGAATCACTAAATTTGGAGTTATAGAATTCAAGTTATGAATTTTCTAAGGTTTTATGCATTTAATATAAGATTAAGTGGGAAATAAATTTAAAGGTGTATTTCATGTAAAAACAGTGGTACTATTTAATAGATAATAATATTACAAAATTATAGGAACTGGAATGGTCCAATTTGGAGTTCATATGCATTTTCTATGAATTAAACAAGTTTCTGCAATTAAATTTGTACTAAAAATCTATTTCTAAATTCATTTTTCTGGTTTTATTTGTTCTCTGGAATAGGCGCCAAATTCTAGGAAAACCAGGGGCTATCTTGCAAAATGCGCTAAGACACAGCCACGGTCAAACTAGGAGGGCGGGTTGATATCCTTTAACCCCGGGGTTTCTTATGTAAAATGAAACGACGAAGGGGTATCGCGGATCCAGGGCCGTTGGATTAGACAACAAGCGCCGAGATCAGATCTTACTTAAAATGAACCGGAATTCTTCAGAAACCCTTGGATCTGTATCCAACGGTCCATAGCCTAACTGCGGGTTGGATGGCAGGGACCGGCCCATCCGTCGGTCCCCCGATCAACGGTTCTGATTCACTTTTAACCACACGACGCCCCAGCTTCTAATCCCAAACGTCCAGCACAGATCAAACGGCCCAGGTACCTTCTCCTACCTCTCGACAGACAGACAACGGTGATCTCCATAGGAGATCGTTGAGCGATCCCGCTAGCCCCGACGAGCTCCGCGCATGCTGCCACAACGGAGCACAGTTCGATTTGCCTAACGTGAAAGTAACATCGCTCTTCCTTGGTTGGGAACTTACCGGTACCCAGGTGCGAACAGGTTGTCTCTGGATGGAGCGATGGACGCCAGGTGGTTCAGTGGCGATGGCGGTGCGCCGGCCCGCCGTTCTTGCGAAGCACAGGGTGAATCCCCACTGGGCAGAACGGCGATTCACCAAGGACCGCCCGGATTACTGCGCCCACACACTCTCCCTTCTCACCGGCGAGGCTCTTGGTCCTCCCTCACTCTCTCTCTGCTAGCACGGCAATGGCGACAGACGGGATGGATGCACGGAGGAAGGGGGTCGGCTTTATACTTTGGGCAGAAGGAGGTTGAACGCGAGCACCTCGGATCGCCAGGAGGGGACCGCCCGAGAATCACGCGGGTTCCGGTGGAATAGGGGGGGGGGCCTCCCAGCCATGCGCGGAAGTCTTGTTACGGCGCACGAGGGAGGAGATGGCCCTGACGATGGAGCCCACCTGGAAGTGACGCCGGGGTCTGGTAGCGCGCGAAGAGCCCAGTCGCGGTCCTCCCGTTGGCGACAAGGTCGCGCGCCCACGTAGAGAAACTGACCCGTGGGGTCCCCACGTCAGCTGGATGAGGCGCGGCAGGTTAAGGAAATGGAAGGGTGGGCCGGCGCGCGGTAAAGGGAAAATGGGCCGAATAGGGTAGTTGCTGGCCCATATGAGGTTTTATCTTTTTTTTATTTAGTCATTTTCCTTTCTCTTTTCTTTTATGTGTCTCTTTTTCCTTTCATTTTTATATTTCCAATTGAATTCAAATATGAATGTGAACTTTGTACATAAGTTAAATATACAAAATAAACATGCTAGTACTGTAGTCTTTTATTGATCCATATATTTTGTCTTGTATAGTATTTATTATTTCCAATCTTCCCCCAATTTGCACTTTTGGGATTAAATCCAATTCTCTTCTCATTATTATGTTTTCATGTTATTATTTATTTATTTTTATTGTCACAAAATGCACACCAAATAATGTCCAGCATGATGCACATGTTATTTATGTGTTCTTGGTTCTAATTATCCTCTTTTAACTAGTGTTGATCACATGTAATGAACCGTAGAGACCACAAACTATTGAGATTATCTCTATCCTCTTCTATTACACTTTTGAGTATTACAAATCCTACCCCCCTTAAAAAATAATCTCGTCCTCGAGATTTAAGATCTAGGGAAAAGGTGGGGGAAGTCTATGCGAAGCTCTTCTTCTCTTTCCTAGGTGGCTTCATCTTCATCGTGGTGACTCCATTGAACTTTGCACATCTTTATAACCTTATTCCTTGTAACTCGAGTCAAAGTATAAAGAATCTTGATAGGATACTCCGCATAGGTCAGATTATCTTGAACACTAAGGTCCTCCATTGGTAGTTGTTCCTCAGGTACCCTGAGGCACTTCTTCAGTTGTGATACATGAAAAACATCGTGAACATCTGCAAGGTGATCTGGTAACTCCAATTGGTATGCAACCTCTCCCACTCGCTTTAAGATTAAGAAGGGTCCAATAAAGCGAGGGGACAATTTTCCTTTGACTTTAAACCTTCTCATACCCCGGAGTGGTGACACCTTCAAATAGACATAATCTCCCTCCTTAAACTCAAGCAGTCTTCTCCGGGTATCAGCATAGCTTTTCTGTCTTGACTGCGCAGTTCTCAAATTCTCCCTTATCATTCGAACTTGTTCTTCTGCCTCTTGTATAAGCTCAGGCCCAAAGAACTGTCTTTCTCCAGTTTGATCCCAATACAGTGGAGTCCTGCATTTTCTACCATATAGAGCTTCAAATGGTGACATCTTCAAACTGGCCTGGTAGCTATTATTATAAGAAAACTCAGCATAGGGTAAGCTCTTCTCCCAACTGCCACCATGCTTGAGAGCACAAGCTCTTAACATATCTTCCAGCACTTGATTAGTTCTCTCTGTCTGTCCATCAGTCTGGGGATGGTAGGCTGAACTAAAATTCAACTTTGTATCCAAACTCTCATGCAACTTCTTCCAAAATCGAGAAGTAAACTGTGATCCTCGATCAGACACGATCTTCTTAGGTACTCCATGTAGACAAACTATCCGAGTCATATACAATTCTACTAGCTTGGCTCCCGTGTAATTAGTCCTCACAGGTATGAAATGAGCCACTTTTGTCAATCTGTCCACACTTACCCAAATAGAGTCATACCCAGCAGGGGTGCGGGGTAGTCCAACAATGAAATCCATACCAATTTCTTCCCATTTCCACTCGGGTATCTTCAATGGATGCAATAGTCCAGCGGGTCTTTGATGTTCGGCCTTGACTCTTTGACACACATCACACTTAGCCACATGAGCAGCCACATCTCTTTTCAGTCCATACCACCAATACTTTTGCTTCAAATCTTGATACATCTTAGTGCTTCCAGGGTGGATGGAGTAATCAGAATCATGAGCTTCTTTCAATATAGCCTCACGGAGGCTATCGATCTCTGGAACACATATCCGATCTTTGAACCATATAGTACCTTGCTCATCCTCCGTGAATTCCGGAACTCGACCATCCGTGATCAGATCCTTAATCTCTTGAATCTTAGCACCACCAACCTGTCCTTTGTGGATTTCTTGCTCCAAGGTAGGTTCCACATCAATAATAACCATTCAATGTGGGCAACTATCCCCAGGTTAAGTCTCCTGAATCCTCAACAATCTCATCGGGTAGTTGGGCAACAACAGCTGAATGAACATGCTCCTTTCGACTCAAGGCATCTGCCACCAAATTTGCCTTGCCCGGGTGATAGTGAGTCTCCAAATCATAGTCCTTAATAAGCTCCAACCAACAGCGTTGCCTAAGGTTGAGATCCTTCTTAGTGAATATATACTTCAAACTCTTATGATCCATGTATACTTGACACTTGGTTCCCATAATGTAGTGTCTCCAAATCTTAAGAGCATGCACAACTGCTGCCAGCTCTAAGTCATGAGTGGGGTAGTTCAATTCATGTTTCCGCAACTGACGAGATGCATAGGCAATCACATGACCTTATTGCATAAGCACACATCCCAATCCTTGGCCACATGCATCACAATAGATATCAAATCCTTTCTGTAAGTCTGGCATTACCAACACTGGAGGTGACATCAATCTCTCCTTCAATTGATCAAAGCTCTCTTGACATTTCTCATCCCACTTGAACTCTCTTTCCTTCTTCAGAAGTGAGGTGATAGACTTACAATCTTAGAAAATCCCTCAATAAATCTCCGATAGTATCCTACAAGTCCCAAGAAATTCCGGATCTCAGTAACTATAGTGGGTATGCTCCACGCCACTATCCCCTTGACTTTGGCAGGATCCACTGGTATCCCTCCATTAGAAATGATATATCCAAGGAATGGCACCTCGCCAATCCAAAACTCGCATTTACTCTACTTGGCGTAGAGTCGTTTATCTCGTAGCTTCTGTAGCACCAATCTCAGATGTTCCTCATGATCGCTATCACTCTCGAAATAAAAAATATCGTCGATGAAAAACCACGACGAATCTGTCTAGATCATGAACACCTCATTCTTCAGATCCATAAAATAACTGGTGCATCAGTTAGTCCAAATGACATAACGATGAACTCATATAAACCATATCGAGTTGAGAAATCCATCTTGGAAATATTCGATGGCCTAATCTTCATTTGATGATAACCCGATCGGAGATCAATCCTCGAGAATACTCTTGCACCTCTCATCTAATCAAATAAATCCTCAATGCGGGGTAATGGATACTCGTTCTTCATAGTGACATCATTCAGAGTCCTACAATCCACGCACATCCTTTGTGATCCATCTTTCCTCTGTACAAACAGAACTGGCGCTCCACAAGGTGAAGAATCCGAACGAATATACCTAGCCTCTTGTAACTCCGTTAATTGTTTCTTAAGTTCCTTTAGTTCTTCTATGGACATTTTGTATAGCCGTTTAGAAATAGGAGCAGTCTCAGGTAAGAGATCAATGACCAACTCAACTTCAAATCTTTGTCCTTTGGAACTGGTGAGTTCTACGGTTCCCTTAGCACTGTGTATATACTGCCTTTGCCTTTCTTAACCATGACATACCAAGTATCACGTCTATAGTGCTCTCTTCTAACACTATAGGGGTAGCCCATCTGGGTTAGAAACACAGGGTAAGAAAGAAAGTTTTGTAGACAAGGCATGTAATTACGAGTCATGTTACTTTGGGGGATTTACTAGCTAAGCAGATTAATGTATCACCTACTAAAGTTAATACATTACTTATGGTGGTACATGCTAAGATGCCCGTCTATACTATTTCAATCAATCAAAGAAGCAAATCAGGCATTGATCATCAGAACAATCAACCAACATTTTTAAATATAGAAAATAGTTATAATTTTGTCTTAGGCCTCCTATCTCTTAAAAAGATCATAAGTGTAGGATTCCAAGGTGTGAAATCCATCATGTCTTGGAGTAGAAAAGGTATGATCAGAGTAGAACAGTAGAAGGTGAGACAAGATCAAGTATAGAAAGAATCGGAGTAAGGTAAGTGTAGAATGATTCAGAATAAGGTAAGTAGGTAAGGGTTTTGTCCATTTCTATCTAGGTTTCGTCCTACAGTCAACATTTCCTCTGATACCACTTCTGTAACACCCGGCTTTAAGGAACAAAGCCAGGTGCATCTCATACATGCGCCAAGAAGACAACATATACAATAACAGAGTGTATAGAGATAAATGTCACAATAATCAGAGTATTTATTACATAGCGGAAGACTTATTACAAAATAAAAATAATGAGTATAAAACGAACTAAGGATCGTCGGCGCAGATGTCAACTGAGAAACGCCACCTAGATCAGATCATACTCCTCGCCTTGTGGCTCCTCCTGAACCACCTGCTCTTCTCCTGTGGGGGGGGTGTGAGACAGCAAGGGTGAGCTCACATACGTTCATCGCTCAACAAGTTGTGGGGAATAATGTGGCATGAACTCACCAAAGGTGGGAGTTCATGAAGTGTAAGGCTGATCAATGATATAAGGCTGAAGCTGAGCATTGCTTTTATAAGTTGGTCAAAATTTTATTAGCAATTACTAAGTGTAAGTAAATACCAAACCTTAGAAATAATAAGTAAAAGTAATAATAAAATAATCCCAAATGCAATGACATGACAGGTTAAGTTTAAGTTCCATAATTTAATCATGTGAGTGTCCGAGCCGCTCATGACCGTGAGCACGGCTAGTATACCAGTTTTACACTCTGCAGAGGTTGCGCATCTTTACCCACAAGTCGTGTTACCCATTTGCCACGGAGTTGATCAGACTCCATACACCTCTACCAAGGAAGCGAGGCAGGGTACCACTACGAGGCCTTTACAAAGTTCCACTAGCTTCAGACTACCCGCTACAGTTTATAGGAAGCTCCAGTGCAGGGTTCTTGCCTGACCGCCATCGCAGCAAAATCAACCAAGGACCTCCCTACACTGACCACTCCCCTACTGCCCTTGCCCCTTTCGGGTAAGGTAGCCCTCCACTAGCTTTCCTAGTTAATCAGCCAAGGGCGTCCCATTAAACCCTTGTGGTAGCACTGTTTTCCCGGGTGGTTCTCCATGTTCCCATTAACATAATGATCTTATCATGAACATAAAATAATGAACAGATAATAACAAGTGTAAAAATGAGTGATAAATATCTTTATACCCAAATCCACATAAAGCAATAGCATGTACTACCCAAAAACTTAGTAGTAAAACCAGTGGTGAAGCAAGGTATAAAGATAGTCAAAATCTAGGGTATCCTATTGGGTCCCAGCAAAATTAACCTATGCAGATCATTATGATTAATAAGAACATGAATGGGTAAAAGAAGTGATCAAGGGCACAACTTGCCTTCAATGAGCTCCTGCTCAGCTACTTCTACTTGTTGAACCTCAGATTCCACAGTGGCTTGCTCGTCTACTCGCGTAAACACAATACATACATAACATATCATAAATTAACATCACATCAAACATGTAAATAAAATATACAGTAAAAATCTACACATTAAAATGAGATCATAGGAATTGGAATCACTAAATTTGGAGTTATAGAATTCAAGTTATGAATTTTCTAAGGTTTTATGCATTTAATATAAGATTAAGTGGGAAATAAATTTAAAGGTGTATTTCATGTAAAAACAGTGGTACTATTTAATAGATAATAATATTACAAAATTATAGGAACTGGAATGGTCCAATTTGGAGTTCATATGCATTTTCTATGAATTAAACAAGTTTCTGCAATTAAATTTGTACTAAAAATCTATTTCTAAATTCATTTTTCTGGTTTTATTTGTTCTCTGGAATAGGCGCCAAATTCTAGGAAAACCAGGGGCTATCTTGCAAAATGCGCTAAGACACAGCCACGGTCAAACTAGGAGGGCGGGTTGATATCCTTTAACCCCGGGGTTTCTTATGTAAAATGAAACGACGAAGGGGTATCGCGGATCCAGGGCCGTTGGATTAGACAACAAGCGCCGAGATCAGATCTTACTTAAAATGAACCGGAATTCTTCAGAAACCCTTGGATCTGTATCCAACGGTCCATAGCCTAACTGCGGGTTGGATGGCAGGGACCGGCCCATCCGTCGGTCCCCCGATCAACGGTTCTGATTCACTTTTAACCACACGACGCCCCAGCTTCTAATCCCAAACGTCCAGCACAGATCAAACGGCCCAGGTACCTTCTCCTACCTCTCGACAGACAGACAACGGTGATCTCCATAGGAGATCGTTGAGCGATCCCGCTAGCCCCGACGAGCTCCGCGCATGCTGCCACAACGGAGCACAGTTCGATTTGCCTAACGTGAAAGTAACATCGCTCTTCCTTGGTTGGGAACTTACCGGTACCCAGGTGCGAACAGGTTGTCTCTGGATGGAGCGATGGACGCCAGGTGGTTCAGTGGCGATGGCGGTGCGCCGGCCCGCCGTTCTTGCGAAGCACAGGGTGAATCCCCACTGGGCAGAACGGCGATTCACCAAGGACCGCCCGGATTACTGCGCCCACACACTCTCCCTTCTCACCGGCGAGGCTCTTGGTCCTCCCTCACTCTCTCTCTGCTAGCACGGCAATGGCGACAGACGGGATGGATGCACGGAGGAAGGGGGTCGGCTTTATACTTTGGGCAGAAGGAGGTTGAACGCGAGCACCTCGGATCGCCAGGAGGGGACCGCCCGAGAATCACGCGGGTTCCGGTGGAATAGGGGGGGGGCCTCCCAGCCATGCGCGGAAGTCTTGTTACGGCGCACGAGGGAGGAGATGGCCCTGACGATGGAGCCCACCTGGAAGTGACGCCGGGGTCTGGTAGCGCGCGAAGAGCCCAGTCGCGGTCCTCCCGTTGGCGACAAGGTCGCGCGCCCACGTAGAGAAACTGACCCGTGGGGTCCCCACGTCAGCTGGATGAGGCGCGGCAGGTTAAGGAAATGGAAGGGTGGGCCGGCGCGCGGTAAAGGGAAAATGGGCCGAATAGGGTAGTTGCTGGCCCATATGAGGTTTTATCTTTTTTTTATTTAGTCATTTTCCTTTCTCTTTTCTTTTATGTGTCTCTTTTTCCTTTCATTTTTATATTTCCAATTGAATTCAAATATGAATGTGAACTTTGTACATAAGTTAAATATACAAAATAAACATGCTAGTACTGTAGTCTTTTATTGATCCATATATTTTGTCTTGTATAGTATTTATTATTTCCAATCTTCCCCCAATTTGCACTTTTGGGATTAAATCCAATTCTCTTCTCATTATTATGTTTTCATGTTATTATTTATTTATTTTTATTGTCACAAAATGCACACCAAATAATGTCCAGCATGATGCACATGTTATTTATGTGTTCTTGGTTCTAATTATCCTCTTTTAACTAGTGTTGATCACATGTAATGAACCGTAGAGACCACAAACTATTGAGATTATCTCTATCCTCTTCTATTACACTTTTGAGTATTACACGTGTCCCCTAGCTCGGCGCCATAGATCTTGGCGCCGAGCTAGGGGTGAAAAACCCGCGTCGTGTTCCTCTGCTCATTTCGTTGTCACGCCGTCGCGCATCTTATCACCGCCGCACGCTGAGCCGCCGACCCACGCCGCGCCCGTCCTCCTAGGCGCACGCCGCCCCACACCGCGGGCTCCTCCGCCGCCGCCCGCCGTCTTGGCTGCCGCCCAACCCTGCGTCGCACGCCGCGGCTCCTCCGGCGCCGCCACACGCCGCGGGATCCTCCACCGCCACCCCACACCGCGGGCTCCTCAGTCGCGCCCCACGCCGCGGCCTCCTCCGCCACCGGCACACGTCGAGCCCCACGCCGCGCCCCACGCCGTCGCGCCAGCGCCCAACTCCGAGCAGCCATCCCACGTCGCGGCCTCCTCCGCCGTCGCGCCGTCCTCGAAGCCTCTCGTCCCCACAGCCGCGACGTCCTCACAACCAGCGCCCAACTCCGAGCAGCCATCCCCACGGCCGACCCTCCTCCCCACGGTAATGGTTTTACTTAGTTTTTAGTATTTAGTTAGCTAATTTACTTGGTATAATGTATAGATTGATAGCTATTCACTTGTTAGTATAAATAGTTAGCTAGGTATTTATTTGTTAGTATATATATTTAGTGATTATATAGTTAGTAAATTGGTAGCATATTGTTAGTGTATTGGATGTAGGAAAGTGGGTGATTATAAAGGGGTTAGCATATACTTGTAGCATTTTGTTTAGCACATTGATATCACATGGTTAGCATATTGTTTATTATGTAGCTATCGTGTAGTATTCTGTGTTGATAACCATCGTGTTGTTGTTTCTTTGCAGGTTTTAGAAACATCACTTTATAGGGGAGGTGCTGCCGAATTTTTTATTGACAATAGTATTTTTTGTACATAGGTGTTCTTCCGACTTGACCTTCTCCACCGTTAGCTGGACTCATACGCGATCTCAGGTATACATTGATTTCGTACATTATTCATAGATTATGTAATTTCGTTTGATGTGGTCATTTATTATTTACTATATAGTTATTAGTTAATAGGTAGTTACTATTTATTTATTACTTAGTAAGTTTTTAGCTTAAGTACCTAGCCATTATTGAGTTAGTAATCCATTTTTGCAATAGATGGACACCCTAGTGACACTATACCATGGAGAAAGCGTGGGGATAGATGCTTATGGGAATGTTAGTTTTGATGGTATGGAGATCGTGACCATGTTGTTCGATGAAAGACCATCTTTTGACAAGATTTTCGCTCGAGCTTGTGAGGAGATTAGTTGCAACATAAACGACCCTAGAATATCAATTCAGGGTTTGTTGTCCCATATTACATATGGAACAGTTGTCCGACGGTTGATCTCCATTGCCTCAGAAGATGATTGGGTGAGATATGTAAGAATTGTGAAGATAATGCTTCCACCATGTTTGGATGTGGTTGTTCAAAAGTTATCTGTTACTCATCGTGATGCTCCAGTCGGGTTGTCTCCACAAATGCCAAATGCATCTCGTATTGAATCTCCTTTGGTAGAGCTTCCGGAAGAAGTGGTTGATGTGCCCGATGCTCAATCGGGGCCGCACGAGTATGGGATTTCTCGTCCTCTTCCTGGCGTTTGTGGGGCTTTTAATCCGGTGGTACCCCCCCAAGAGATCCCATTGACCCAAGATCCAGTTCAGGATAATCCTAGTAAGTGTCTTTGACACGTTGTTCATATCCATCGTTATTTCGTTTGATTAGACTTTTTAATGTGGTATTTATTGCTTGGACCCGATGCAGGATCTCCACAAATAGATAATGGTGCTTATCTTGATGTGCCTGTATCATATAATATGGACAACATATGCAGGGCATCCAATAGTGTTGATGTTCAGATTGAGGATGAGGAGGAGCCATATGAGGCTGCACGGGCCTTAGATTCTGATGATGACCGTCCGGTTCAAGAAATGACCGAGCAAGAAATTGAACTCATAAGACGTTTGTGTCCCGAGCGTGACCCTGCAGTACATGAATTTAGTAGTCTAAGTCATTCCACCCGTGCATATGCTGAAGGACGTGATGATGAACTGCTAGAGGCTCCGGATAACGCCGACAGCATTGAGATTAAGGTAGGCTTACTTTTCAAGGACCTGCCTACACTGAGACGATGGCTACAGGAATATTCTGTGAACCGCAAGAGGCCGTTCAAGGTGAGACACTCATATGCAGATCATCGTTACACTGTTGTGTGCGAGGTGTCAGAATGTAATTGGAGGGTATGTGCCCGAAGGCAAAAGGAAACCGGAAAGTTTAAGATCACCAAAATTGTAGGTCCACACACTTGTGCCCAGACAGAGCTGAGCTCTAAGCATCATCAGTTGACATCTACCCTAATTGCGAAAAGGATATTGGGGATATTGAAGGGTCAACCAAACTTGAAGGTGAAGTCAATTATGACCATGACTTCGGAGTTGTTTGGTTACAAGATCAAATATGGGAAAGCATGGAGGGCAAAGCAGCGAGCATGGAAGATGATATACGTGGATTGGGAGGAGGGTTATGAGAAGTTACCAACATTGTTCAATGCAATTAAAGCAAAAAACCCAGGCATGCATTACGAGTACATACCCAAACCTAATGAATGGAGGAACGACAGAGAGATATTTTTTCGTCTTTCTGGTGTTTCTCGCGGTGCGTAGAGGCCTTCAGGCATTGTCGTCCCGTGCTCTCTATTGATGGTACTTTTCTGCTTGGGAAGTATAAGGGCACATTGTTGGTTGCCATATCATGCGACGCAGACAACGCATTGGTTCCTTTGGCATTTGCTTTGGTGGAGAGGGAGAACAGAGATAGTTGGTCTTGGTTCTTGCGACTTGTTCGGATCCATGTCGTAGGCCTTGGTCGCGAGGTTGGTGTCATATCTGACAGACACCAAGGTATTCTTAATGCAGTGCAAGAGCAGATTCCTGGCTACGCACCCATGCACCACAGATGGTGCACTCGACATCTAGCAGAAAATCTTCTTCGAAAGGATCATAACAAGGCTAACTTCCCCCTTTTTGAGGAGGTATATCGACAGTTGGAGGTTTCGTTTTTCGAGGATAAGTTGAAGGAACTAAAAGATGCAACAAATACTGAAGGTAAGAACTGGATTGCTGGATTGCTGAGGGAACCGCAGAAATGGACAAGGGCCTACGACGAAGGTGGCTAGAGGTTCGAGTTTCAGACTAGCAACATGGCCGAGTCATTTAACAGTGTGCTCAAGGGTATACGCGGCATGCCAGTCAATGCTATAGTAACATTTACTTTTTATAGGCTTGTGGCTTGGTTTAATGATAGACACGCACAGGCCAAGGCAATGCAGACGTGAGGGAGAGATGGGCACCTAAACCAACATCACACCTTAATAATGCAAAGGAACGTGCCCATAGACATGAGGTACAATGCTTTGATGAGGAGTTGGGTAAATACGAGGTAACAACACCACACTTTCGTTACTATCAGTGAGTATCAATGTTTAAAAGAAAACTTGTTTATTTGTATGTTCTAACATATGTCTGTAACTAATATTTCGATTACAGAGGGTATCACGTCGTCTTCGTCGTGCAGCGGTTCGTTGTGGATGTCGGTCTCTAGCGAGCGTTGACATGCAGTTGCCTGTGCCTCCTATGCAGCCGGACGTTCAACGTCCCATTTGTGCAGTTGGACCATCTACAACTGGACTGAGCTCCTCACGATCGACGCGGGATACGTTTGAAGACGTGGCCCACGACGACGAGGACGACGACGACGAACACGACGACGATGCTGGCGCTGGCGCCGCAAGTCAGGAGGAGATTGGACCATCACAGTTGCAGGATGCTCCTACAACTCAGCCATCATAGCTGACACCATGTAGAAGGCGTCCATGTGACCCTTACACTCCAGGCATCGACGCTCTTGGGGCCAAGGGCAAGGGTAAGACTAGGAGGAAATGAATACTTTGTGATGTTGGTCTTATGCTGAAAACTTTGTGATTTGGACTCATGCTGGAGACGATGTAATGTGAACTATGTTATGTGTTTTGGACTATGTTTTGTGGACATTGTATTTTGGACTATGTTTTGTGGACATTGTATGAAGAACTATGTTATGTGGATGTTTTTATATTCTCTGTTATTTTGTGATGTATTGTATGTTGAAATGTGGTCATGTCTTATAATATGTGATTATTTGAACTGTGGTTATTAATAAAACAAGGGGAACTTTTGCGAATTTTTTTGTGAATTGTAAAAAACATGACAAGCAATAAGTAACTCATCTTCGGAGTTCTAAACTATTTTGGATATTCAAGTAGAGTTCTAAATTATTTTGGATACGAAAGTACTACATAACAGGCTACAAGTTTCTTCAATCAGAATCACAATCTATAAGTAACTCATCTTTGGAGTCATCCGTCGCGCAATCCTCAACGACAACCTCATTCCACTTGCTGCATTGTCCTGCATCACACTTGTCAACAGTTCTCTTGTATTAATTGGCTTCTGCTTCATCTGCAGCTTGGGAGAATAGCTCATCCTCAGCCTCAGCCTCATCAGACTTCTTCTTGTAATAAGCCGCCTCTACCTCTTCGGCGGCCTGAGATATAAACTCGTCCTCTTCCTCTTGAGCATGTAATCCTGCCTCAGCTAGTGCGATGATCTCACTCAACCTTGATGTGTCATCCTCCTCTTCTCCATGTAATCCTGCCTCTGTGAAAGCGATAAGCTCACTCAATCTAGATGTGTCGTCCTCCTCCTCCTCCATCAGCTCAACCGTCACCATTTTATCCTGAACATATCTTGCATGCGCCTCATCGGCCAAATAGTTTACGACACATCCAATCTCTGCAAATATAATGAGAAAATCAAGTTAGCAAAGTCAAGATAAATAAATTGTACTAACAAAATTATAGTATTATTTTTCTCACTCACTTCCCTTGATGCGATCAGCAAGATTATCCAACATCTGTTTCTCGGCTCGAGCCGCTTCCCATTCCCTTGCATCATGTGCTCTCTTCTCATCTGCCGCCTTCAACCTCCTATACTCTGCACGCTTCGGGCTATCATAAAAGGCAGATTTCGCGTCCCTACGCATGTCGTGTATGCGATCGTTAATGTACGAATCGACGAGCTGAGATCCACAACGCATCTTCTGTCTCATTAGTCTCTTGGACTCTATTGTGTGCATCACCTCTCCTTTGTCGTCGTAACTCTCCCAACTACATTTCCTCGTCTCCTACAAAAAATAGTAAGTATCGCTATAACATTACAGCTGGTGCAAAAAAAATAAATAAATACCAACCTCATCGTAATCGACCATATGTCCACAAAAATATCCAACACCAAGCTCGGAAGGAACTAATCCATACTTAGCTTCAATACCACATTTGCAGAGTACTGGATCAAACTTCAACTCTTCCGCCAACTGATTTTTTTCTTTTCCTTTACCTTTGGCTCTGGCCAATGGGACAAAGGACCATACAACCACTCTCTGAAACGACATTTACGCCACCCGTATGGCTGCAGAGAATAAATTAGTAATTTATTGTAAAAAATAACTAGTTTATACATTTAGCGTATCGATGGGCTCACAAAATCAATGTTCGGACACACGAATTGCTTCTCATGGTCTTCGTCGATGACAGCACGGTCTCCACAATCGCATCGAGGCGGTGAGTCCATCCGTCTTTCTGTTGCTACCTCCTTCTCTGCATCCATCATTGGTGGAGGATTCGGGGGAGGAGGTACCCAACGCTTAAAACACTCATGACTAGTCCTTCCACACAACCAATTAGCGAAAATAAGATATCGAGGGTCAAATTTATCAGGACCGTCGATCCACTGGAAAAAGAAACACCTCAGGTGCCTCTAAAACAATGGAACGAAGCACTATTACACATCTACTAAATACTAAATGCGAACAAAATTAAGTCACAAGTCATAAGCTACGTACGTCAAAACCGCCACAAAGGTAGAAGCAGCGAGTAGCCGTGTCTGGATGTTTGAATTGACATACCCAAGCCAGTCTGCCACAGTCACAGTTAGGCACGGGGAGTTCAGGAGGAACAGGAGCATCCTTACTAGATACATCCGGATATAACTCCCGAGGACGACCTCTCTTCTGCCACAACGCCTCTCGGTACATGTCTTTCATCTAATAAACGATTATAATTATCACTTGTACCTAATATGCTTTATAATAGGTTTACACAAACTATCAAATAAAATATACTCATCATATTAACGATACTATATATATTATGAGCAACTATGGAAACTAATAATCAAAAAAATACAACCCAATATACAAAACGAATCAGTTGGACACCATACCTTGGTCTACGAAGTGAACCAACTCGAATCTTTGAATCCAGCAAATTTTGACAAAGTTTTGAAATGAGAGGAAACGTGCTGCTCTCGGCCAGCAACGCGACCGTTTTTATAGGCCTCCGTAGCTCAGCGCCAAGATCTGTGGCGCCGAGCTACGAGGCCGTGTCGGCGCCGCGTCAGTGCCATGTCAGCCCTAGGCGCAGGGAGCCGTTACTGCCACGTCATACCTCGGCGCCACAGCCTATGGCACCGAGTATCGGGTCCAAACTTGCATATAAAATTTCTGGGGGTCCAAACGTAAATATTTTTCAAAAGTAGGGCTGAAAAAGAAAAAATTCGGTGCCACCGCCGCCACGACTTGCGAGTCCTGCGCTCCGCCGCCTCCTCTTCACGCGCCTTACTCCGTGAGCGCCATCGCCGCCTCCTCCTCCTCCTCTTCCCCACGCTTTACTGCGAGAGCAAGGCGACATGACACCTTACACATTCTAGCTCGCCTTACTGCTTAATCGTCGCTTTAGCGACGCTTAAGCGATGCCTTGATAACCTTGGTCCGGAATGGTGATATATGCAATAGGATAGGGGTAGCACCCAATTAAAGAAAAGCTTGTTTAACATCGGTTGAGATGTTCAACAGAGGCCTCCAGAGACGCCAATGGAAGTGAGATTCTAAGGCGCAATAGCAATAAAAAGAGAGGAAGCGGAAGACCAAAGTTGACACGGGAAGAGGCAATAAAAGAGGACTTAAAAGGATAAAATATACCGAAAGATTTAGCTTTGAAGAGATCCTAGAGTAGTAACTGGCCCTACTGATTTGGCTAAGGAGAGGCAGCTGAGAGATTTTTGGAGGCTAAATGGTTTATGTTTTGGTTGTGGAGAGAAGTACGAGCCAGGACATCAAGCTAAATGCCCAAAAGAGGTGGAGCTCAATTACATAATCTGAATATAGAGGATATGGGGTTGGTATTGTCAGATGAGGCATTGCAGCAGCTGGATCAGGAAGATAAGGAAGTGGAGGAAGCATATAAGTTGTCTATAAATGCTATCAGTGGAACTGACCGTGAGGATTGTATGAGAGTTCAGGCTCTGATCCAAAATCAAGTACTGGTGATGTTGGTAGACTCGGGCAGCTCCTCAAGTTTTGTCAGTCAGAGAATCGTAGATCAGTTGTCCTTATCAACTGAAGTGGTTTCACCGGTAAGAGTGAAGGTGGCTAATGGTGAGTCTATGTTAAGTTCAAAACAGGTGGCAGCGCTGGAGTGGTGGGCAGAAGGACACACCTATGCCAGTAATATGAGAGTACTGGATTTAGAAGCTTATGATGCTATATTGGGGTATGATTGGCTAAAGAGCCATAGTCCTATGGAGTGTGATTGGGACAACAAGGTGCTGGCATTCTGGGATAAAGGGGTAAGAGTGTAGCTAAAGGGGGATGGTGTAGGAAGTACAGAAGTGTTGCAAGTGTCAGCTGTACAGCTGAGAAGGTGGATGAAGGGAAATGAAGTGTGGGCTTTTGTGATGTTGGAAACAATGCAGGAGGAAGGTGCTGAAAAGGAACAGGAGCCACTGAGGCAGATACTTAAGGAGTTTGAAGATGTGTTTGCCATGCCCACTGGACTACCTCCGGTTAGATGTATGACCATCATATACCATTGCTCCCAGGGTCTATTTCGGTGAATTACAGGCCTTATAGGTATTCACCTTTCCACAAGACAGAAATAGAAAGGCAAATGACAAAGTTATTAACTGCAGGACTGATAGTGCCCAGTGCCAGTCCATTTGCATCCCCCGTATTACTAGTTCAGAAGAAAGATGGCAGCTGGAGGTTTTGCATTGATTATAGAAGGTTGAACTCCATGACCATCAAGAACCGATTTCCCATGCCCTTGGTGGATGAGATCCTAGATGAGTTGGCAGGAACTCAGTTTTTCACAAGTCTAGACATGACTACGGGGTATCATCAGATTAGGATGGCAGAGGAGGATGAGGGTAAAACTGTGTTCAAAACTCATCATGGCCATTACCAATTCCGAGTTATGCCTTTTGGTTTGACAAATGCACCAGCGACATTCCAGTGTGCCATGAACACAGTGCTAGAACCGTTTCTACGGAAGTTTGTTATGGTATTCTTGGATGATATATTAATCTACAGCCTGAGTCTGGAGGAGCACTACAAACATCTCAGGATGGTATTGTCCAAGCTCAGAGAACATAAGTTTTTCTTGAAGCATAAGAAGTGTGTTTTTGCGAAGAAAGAGTTGAAATATCTTGGACATGTTATATCCAAAGAAGGGGTAGCGACGACCCTGCAAAGACAGCTGCTATGCTGGCATGGCCTAGACCACAAAATATCACTGAGTTAAGAGGATTTCTGGGGCTTACAGGGTACTACAGGGAGTTTGTATGTGGGTATGGAGTTCTGGCATGACCCTCACTCAGCTGCTGCAAAAACAGCATGGGTTCAAGTGGAATGATGAAGCTCAAGCAGCGTTTGAGGCCCTAAAAAAGCTATGACGACTACTCCTGTCTTGGCCCTACCACGATTTGATCTTCCTTTTGTGGTAGAGACAGATGCATGTGACAACGAAATGGGGGCAGTGCTCATGCAACAAGGAAAACCCATAGCTTATATCAGCAAGGCTTTAGGAGAGAGGAATAGACACCTGTCTATCTATGATAAAGAGTTTTTAGCCTTAATCCTTGATGTGGAGAAATGGAGGCCATATCTGCAAAGGAGTCCTTTTGTTATCAAGACTGATCATAAGTCACTTACATTTTTAGGGGAGCAGCAACTACAGTCCGAACTACAAAGGAAAGCTATGGCAAGATTAATGGGCCTTCAGTTTCAGATCGTTTACAAAAAAGGGGTAGAGAATCGAGTAGCTGATGCTCTATCCAGGGTGGGGGCTATGATGGAGCTAGTTGTTCTTTCTGAAGTACAACCAGTGTGGATTCAAGAGATTTTGAATTCCTATGTGACAGATGTTGAAGCTCAAGAGTTAATTACTCAGCTGTTGGTGCATAGTCCCAATTAATAAGGGTTTAGTTTGCAGCAAGGTATTGTCAACAAAGGTGACCAAATCTGGATAGGGTCCAACTCTGCCCTTAGAACCAAACTGATAGCAGCTTTACATTACAGTGCCACGGGGGGCTTTCTGGCATACATGCAACTTATCAGAGGGTCAAGAAACTTTTCTGGTGGAAGGGACTTAAGGTGGATGTAACTCAGTTTGTGCACCAGTGCCTGACCTGTCAACATGCAAAACCAGAAAGGACTCATCCAACAGGACTGTTACAGCCTCTTCCTATTCCACATGGAATTTGGGCAGATGTCACAATGGATTTTATCGAAGGGCTGCCAAAGTCTGAAGGTTATGACACTATCATGGTAGTCGTGGACAGATTCACAAAATATGGGCATTTTCTTCCACTCAAACACCCTTTCACTGCCCAAGGAGTGGCTTAAGTATTCTTGGACCAGGTGGTGAAGTTACATGGACCTCCCAAATCCATTGTATCAGACAGAGACAAGATTTTCATTAGCTCTTTTTGGAAGCACCTATTTCAACTTATGGATGTCAAGTTGCTGTTTTCAACTGCCTATCATCCGCAAACTGACGGTCAAAGCGAACGGGTGAATCAATGTTTGGAGACATATTTAAGGTGTGCAGTAAATGCTCAGTCGTCTAAATGGAAGTTGTGGTTGGCCTTGGCAGAATTTTGGTACAATACTACTTACCATACTAGTCTGGGTTGTACTCCTTTCAAAGCACTATATGGATATGATGCTCCGATGTTGGCATTACCTCAATCTGGTGTTCCTAAGGATGGTTCAGTAAAGGATTGGCTAGCTGACAGGGTTGCTTTCTCAACTCATCTCAGAGAACAACTCGCTCGAGCTCAAAATCGGATGAAACAAATGGCTGATCGGGGAAGGATGGCAAGAGAGTTTCAGGTTGGGGAGATGGTGCTGCTGAAGCTTCAGCCATATGCTCAAAAAATTGTGGTAAACCGTCCTTGTCTAAAGTTGGCTTTCAAATTTTTTGGTCCTTTCAGAGTGTTGGCTAAGATTGGTGCAGCAACTTACAAATTGGATCTCCCAGACAGTGCTCAAGTTCATCCGGTGTTTCACGTTTCGCAACTAAAACCTTACCATCCATCGTATACTCCGGTCTTTACTTCTTTACCTCCATTGGTGGACCTCTCAAGGACTGGCATTGTTCCTGAAGAAATTCTGGATCGACGTCTGGTGCGCAAAGGCAATCAAGCTGTTCCACAAGATCTTATTCGCTGGTCCGGTGTTCCAATGGAATCTGCAACTTGGGAAGATTATTATGTGTTGAAGAACCATTTTCCAGACGCCATCGCTTGGCGACAAGCGGATACTGAGGCCTGGGGAATTGTCATGTCTGAGCCTGCTGCATCTTCCTAGGATGTGGGCATGTAACAGTAAGTACTCTAGAGTTGGGTCGTGGGCCGTGTTTAGCGTACTAATCTAGTGTCAGGGTTCAATTGGAGTCTGTAATGGCCTGGTAGAGACCGGCTATATACTCTGTACTTGGCCAGTTGACAAATTACGAACAAAATAATCCAGAGAAACAGATCCGTAACAAACTCACCTCGCGTTGTTGCGTTCCGCTGTCCCTCCGACATACTCACGTCCCGGCGGTGGCTCGCCGGCGGCCACAGGACGTCTCACTCTCTCCTTCTCCCTCCCTGCAGCTCTCTTCCTTCTCCCTGCATGCCACTGCCGCCACGACTTGCGAGTCCTGCGCTCCGCCGCCTCCTCTTCACGTGCCTTACTCCGTGTGCGCCATTGCCGCCTCCTCCTCCTCTTCCCCACGATTTACTGCGAGAGCAAGGCGATAGGACGCCTTACGCATTCCAGCTCGCCTTACCGCTTAATCGTCGCTTTAGCGACGCTTAAGCGATGCCTTGATAACCTTGGTCTGGAATGATGATATATGCAATAGGATAGGGGTAGCACCCAATTGAAGAAAAGCTTGTTTAACATCGGTTGAGATGTTCAACGGAGACCTCCAGAGGCACCAATGGTAGTGAGATCCTAAGGCGCAATAGCAATAAAAAGAGAGGAAGCGGAAGACCAAAGTTGACACAGGAAGAGGCAATAAAAGGGTACTTAAAAGGATGAAATATACCGAAAGATTTAGCTTTGAAGAGGGGCTTATGGAAAACAACTATCCATATGCTCAAACCTTGACTTGTAGGTTCTATTGGGTTTTAACACTAGCCTATCCTGTCTTGCTTGGGATAAAAGGCTTTGTTGTTGTTGTTGTATGAATGAACTATGAAGTCACATCCACCAAGCAAAGGGATCTGCAATGAAATGGATGAACTGAACTACCCGACCCGTCACAGGCTCACAGCAAGGTAGGAGATGCGGATGGACATCACTTCCTCTCCTCTCCACACCGCTCGCGCTAGAAACAACCCCACCAAGGCAATTGACAAGCAGATCAATGACAACAAGACAACATTGTCTAACCCCATAAGGAGAAGGTAGAACATTTTCCAAGAAATTCGGTAATATAGAAAAAACAAAATAACCAAAAGTACAGTACACATATATTACATGTGAAAGGTCTAATTTCAAAAGGCGCATGAATTACAATATAAATACTACTATTCTAAGATGATTCGCCGATTCATAAAAGATAAAGATGCTTAAAATCTTACTATGACATCTGCTTAAGTGCTTATGGCTAGGAACTGAATTGCCCTATCGATCATTGGGACTGACTACACATTGCCAGCCAACTAGGCAATTACAAGTGACCGAGCACTGAACAAGCAGGGAAAATAACTGGGGGGGGACAACTAACCCTACGTTCCCGCAACAAATGCTCCTGACGACGTCCTTGATTCCCCGGTTCGGTAACACAATCAATCATCACGACCAAATGAGAAGAATCTTGAACAGAAAGCGGGCTCGTACATAATCGAACAGGACCAAGAAACAAGTATGAGAACCTAAACGCATGAGCTCGAGGGTCCGCTTGCTAATATACTTGCTGGCGAGGGGACTCGCGATGCGCGCCAGCACCCCCAGGGCCTTCTTTGTCGTCGGACTTTGGCACGACCTGGAGAACGTACCGCGACTGGCCGGCTGCCGCGTGCGTGAGGCGGCGGTGGCCTTGCGTGGGTAAGCTAGTAAACCTGAATCAAAACCATCCAATACATTACCCATACCAACAAAACATGAGTTCAGTGCAAACTATTCAGTTAAGTCACCACCATTGAGAGGACACCACATAAGTTAGGCGCCGTTTTGAATGCCGAATTTATATAATAGAATGTATTTTTTGTTCAGACCATATTATATGATCAATTATAGAAATTTGTCTAACTGTAGTTTTGAGGAATATAAAACATCCTTTATATTTGAGACACTCATGCCACCAATATCAAAGCTAGTAAACATTCAGTTTGATCAAATATGGTGGGTGTAAGGGACAAGTCAGATGAGTAAGGTACATGTCATTTCTCGGGCGATGTCAAAAAGACAGTTACCATGGCAGACAACCAGGCAACGTTTGTCACTTATGGGGTAAGATTTGCATATTTTAATGGTCGCACAACCAAGATAGGATGTCTCATTAACACACATGCAAAAGTATCAAAGGGCTAGAAATAGTTAGCAAGCACTATGTGATTGCTCAATCAAAAAATTCCACGGTCCGTAGTTTTCTTAATGAAATGGAGTGTCGGCGTTTCGAGACAGGGGGGTCCCTAAGCCGACGAGTGAGTGTGCTGCGTGCCCCAACCCAGATGGGTCGAGCGCGTGGGCGAGCGCGAAGGGGGGAGAGGCGAGGTGGCCGGAGTCGAGCGTGAGAGAGGTGGAAGTCCCGCGGCCTTCGTGTTCGTCCCGCGCCCAGGTCAGGTGCGCTTGCAGTAGGGGGGTTACAAGCGTCCACGCGGGTGAGGGAAGCGAGCGGCCCCAAGAGAGCGCCTGTCCCGTCCTCGGTCCCGCGCGGCCAACCTTCTCTAAGAAGGCCCTGGTCCTCCCTTTTATAGTCGTAAGGAGAGGATCCAGGTGTACAATGGGGGGTGTAGCAGAGTGCTATGTGTCTAGCGGAGGGAGAGCTAGCGCCCTAGGTACATGCCAATGTGGCAGCCGGAGAGATCTGGGCATCCTGCTGGCGTGATGTCGTGGCTGTCGGAGGTGCGGCGGAGCCTGGCGGAGGGACAGCTGTTGGAGCGGTCGAGTCCCTGCTGACGTCGTCCTGCTTCCGTAAGAGAGCTGGGGGCCGTCGTCGTCATAGAGCTTGTGGAGCGCCATCATTGCCCCTCCGGCGGAGCTGGCCGGATGGGACGCCGGTCTTGTTCTCCATGACCCGAGTCGATTCGTGGTAGGATGATGATGGCGCTTCCTGTTGACGTGGCGGTCTGTGCCCTAGGCAGGGCGACGTGGGGGTTCCTCCAAAGCCGAGGTTGAGTCTGCCTTCCGTTGCCGTGGCCGAGCCCGAGCCATGGGGTCGGGCGAGGCGGAAGTCGTTCGGCCGAGGCCAGGGCGGAGTCCGAGCCCTGGGGTCGGGCGAGGCGGAAGTCGTTCGGCCGAGGCCAGGGCGGAGTCCGAGCCCTGGGGTCGGGCGAGGCGGAGTTTCGTCGTCTTCCGGGTCTTAGCCCGAGTCCGAGCCCTGGGGTCGGGCGGAGCGGAGTTTCGTCGTCTTCCGGGTCTTAGCCCGAGTCCGAGCCCTGGGGTCGGGCGGAGCGGAGTTCGCCGTCTTCCGGGTCTTAGCCCGAGTCCGAGCCCTAGGGTCGGGCGGAGCGGAGTTCGCCATCTTCCGGGTCTTAGCCCGAGTCCGAGCCCTGGGGTCAGGCGGAGCGGAGTTCGCCGTCTTCCGGGTCTTAGCCCGAGTCCGAGCCCTGGGGTCGGGCGGAGCGGAGTTCGCCGTGGTGCCTTTGGCAAGGCCTGACTGCCTGTCAGACTCACTCTGTCGAGTGGCATTGCAGTCGGAGTGGCGCAGGCGGCGCCGTCCTTCTGTCAGACTGGCCAGTGGAGCGGTGGAGTGACGGCGGTCACTTCGGCTCTGCCGGGGGCGCGTGTCAGGATGAAGGTGTCAGGCCACCTTTGCGTTAAATGCCCCTGCAATTTGGTCAGTCGGTGTGGCGATTTAGTCAAGGTTGCTTCTGAGCGAAGCCAAGGCCTCGGGCGAGCCGGTGATGTGTCCGCCATAAAAAGGGGGCCTCGGGCGAGACGGAAGTCTCTCGAGGTCGGCTGCCCTTGGCCGAGGCTAGGCTCGGGTGAAGCGTGATCGAGTCACTCGTGTGGACTGATCCCTGACTTAATCGTACCCATCAGGCCTTTGCAGCTTTATGCTGATGGGGGTTACCAGCTGAGAATTAGGCGTCTTGAGGGTACCCCTAATTATGGTCCCCGACAGTAGCCCCCGAGCCTCGAAGGGAGTGTTAGCACTCGCTTGGAGGCTTTTGTCGCACTTTTTTGCAAGGGGGCCAGCCTTTCTCGGTTGCATTTCGTTCCGGTGGGTGCGCGCGAGCGCACCCGCCGGGTGTAGCCCCCGAGGCCTCGGAGGAGTGGTTACACTCCTTCGAGGTCTTAATACCTCGCGCAATGCTTCGGCTGGTCTGGTCGTTCCCTCATGCGAACTGGCCGTAGCCCGGGTGCACGGTCGGGGTCCAAGCTCTCGGGCTGGTATGTTGACGCTGTCAACGATTTGGCCGGAGCCGGTTTTTGCGAGAGCAGCCCCCGAGCCTCTGCACAGGGCGAGAGGGCGATCAGGGACAGACTCGACTTTTTACATACGCCCCTACGTCGCCTTTCCGCAAGGAGGAGGGGGGGAGTGCGCCATGCTACCCTCGATGGGCACCGAACATGGTGTCTCCGGTGAGCTGCAAGCGGGTAATCCGAGTGGACGTCCGTGCCCCGTTCGTTGGGGGTCGGCTAGGGGCCCAGAGGCACGCCCAAAAGTACCTGCGGGTGATTTGCCGGACCCGGTCCCCTGGCGACGGGGTCCGAGGGCTCGATGCCTCCCTCCGATGGGATTCCGTTACAAGATCGTTCCCGCTGGTCTCGGAAATGTCCTAGGGTACCTCGGGAGCGCAGCCCGAGCCTTGGTTATGTATCGAACGTACCCCTGGTCATCCCTCGCTCAGTGTCTGAGGCGACTGTGAACCCTTCGGGGGCCAGCCTTCGAACCCCTGATCAGTAATGGGCGCGGAGCCCGAGTAGCCTGAGGCGGCCATGGAACCCTTCGGGGGGCTGGCCTTCGAACCCCTGACCAGTAGTGGGTGTCGGGCCCACGCGATCTGAGGCGGCTGTTGAACCCTTCGGAGGGCCAGCCTTCGAACCCCTGATCAGTAGTGGGGGGCTCGGAGCCCGGTTCCTTCGCGGAGAAGGATCCCTTTCGGGGTATCCCCCTTTCCCGGTCCCTGTTGCAAGAGATAGAGAAAGAGGAAAACGGAAAAGGATACGAAATCGGACGACGTGGCGTACCTTTTCTGACGCAATTATTACGGTGAAGGTGAAGCGTCGCGCGCTCCTCCTGCCAGAGGCGCCGCGTGTCCCGCCGCGGAGTTAATGCGACGGGGCGAGTGGTTGGCGGGGCGGCTGTTGCGCGCGTGCGATCCGTTCGAGGAACGGGTCATGGGTGCACCGTCTCCACGCCGTGAGAGGAGGCTCTCTTGCTGTCCCAGGATGGGACGTGAGCCTGGTTGACGACGTGACTGCTGCGCCCGCCCGCCTGCCACCGCTATTACTGCCGGCCCTCTTTCGGTCGTTGGCCCATCAGTATGAACAGAGGCGGAGTTGGCTCGAGAATGGGAACCTGGTTGGCCGACGCCGAAGTCGATCAGTCGAGACCTCGGGTCGGGCTGGCGCCCTTGGAAGCCGGTTGACCGAGGCCCCAGGGGTAACCGGTCGAGCCGCCTGCTCGGGCCGGATTCCCGGAGGAGTCCCTGGGCCGCGTCGCCGCCCGAGGCTGGGTCGGGCTTTGCTGGAGACGTCGTCGATGCCGAGGGTGCTACGGCTCCCTTCAGCGTGAAGACCCGAGCCTGCAGGATCAGATCATCTTGTAGCGTGTGCTTTCTGCGGCCGCCGAGGCCAGAAAAAACACACCCTCGCCACGCTTGCGAAGCTGCGCCTTTTTTCCTCTTGTTTCGAGCATCTGGACTCTGTCGGTAACAGGGATGTTTGTGTGAGCGAGAGTTGCCTTTCGCGGAAGGGACGAGTGAGGTATCCGTATCCCAGAGGCGTGGGAATCCCTCGGCTCGGTCGGCCTTGCCGCTTACGCGTACTTTCACCCGTCCATGAGGCCCTGTCCCCGACTTAGTCGAGAAAGCTTGAAGGACTGCTTCGGCAGGAGAGCTTCCGAACGTGAAGACTTGTTCGGTCCACGGAGTCGCTTTATCCGAGTGCAAGTTACTTATCGCAGAAGGTGATGAGTGAGGTATCCGTATCCCGAAGGCGTAGGAGTCCCTCGGCTCGGTCAGCCTTGGCTGCTTACGTGTACTCCGTCGTTTCCAGGATCCGCTTTCCGAAGTAGTCAAGAAGCACGAAAGAAATCCTGCTAAATAGAGATCCTTTTTCGAGGAAAAATTTGACGCAGAGGGGGTCTCCCCCCTTTTAGCCCCCGAGGGAGGGTCGGGCTTTGCCGAGGCTAGGCCGACCCTTCCTTGACGACTAAACTTTGCGTAGGCGCGAGGTATATGAACAACTTGAAAACATCTTAAGGGTAGAAGCGACGTAGCTGTTTGATGTTCCAAGCGTTGCCGTAGATCTCGCCTTGATGGTTGGCCAGCTTGTATGTTCCGGGCTTCAGAACTTTGGCGATGACGAATGGCCCTTCCCAGGGGGGCGTGAGCTTGTGCCTCCCTCGAGCGTCTTGCCGCAGCCGAAGCACCAGATCGCCCACCTGGAGTTCTCGGGACCGGACCCCTCGGGCGTGGTAGCGTCGCAGGGACTGTTGGTACCGCGCCGAGTGTAGTAAGGCCCTGTCCCGAGCTTCCTCCAGCTGGTCCAGCGATTCCTCTCGGCTAGCTTGGTTGCTTTGTTCGGTGTAGGCCCTCGCCCTCGGGGAGCCGTATTCCAGGTCAGTGGGCAAGATAGCTTCAGCCCCGTAGACCAAGAAAAACGGCGTGAAGCCCGTGGCACGACTCGGCGTCGTCCTTAGGCTCCAGACCACCGAGGGGAGTTCCTTCATCCATCGCTTGCCGAATTTGTTGAGGTCGTTGTAGATCCGAGGCTTGAGCCCTTGTAGAATCATGCCGTTGGCACGCTCTACTTGCCCATTCGACATGGGATGAGCCACGGCGGCCCAGTCCACCCGGATATGGTGATCCTCGCAAAAATCCAAGAATTTTTTGCCGGTGAACTGGGTGCCGTTGTCGGTGATGATGGAGTTCGGGACCCCGAAGCGATGGATGATGTTGGTGAAGAACGCCACCGCCTGCTCGGACCTGATGCTGTTCAGAGGTCGGACCTCGATCCACTTGGAGAATTTGTCGATGGCGACCAGCAGGTGCGTGTAGCCCCCGGGCGCCTTCTGCAAGGGACCGACGAGGTCCAGACCCCATACAGCGAAGGGCCAAGTGACGGGTATTGTCTGTAGAGCCTGAGCGGGCAGGTGCGTCCGCTTCGCATAGAATTGGCACCCTTCGCAGGTGCGGACAATTCTAGTGGCGTCAGCCACCGCCGTCGGCCAGTAGAAGCCTTGCCGGAAAGCATTTCCGACAAGGGCTCGGGGCGCTGCGTGGTGGCTGCAAGCCCCCGAGTGTATTTCTTGCAGCAGTTCCCGACCTTCGGCGATGGAGATGCATCGCTGGAAGATGCCCGAGGGGCTGCGATGGTAGAGCTCCTCTTCGTCGCCCAGCAAGACGAATGACTTGGCGCGTCGCGCTACCCGCCGAGCCTCGACTTGGTCGAGGGGTAGCTCTCCTCGACGGAGATATTGCAGGTACGGGGCCTGCCAATCTTGATCTGGCGTGGCCCCGCTCTGCCCTTCCTCGACGTTCAGTGCCTCACCCTCGGAGGCCGAGGGTACCTTGGGCTGTGCCGAGGGTACCTCGGGCTGAGCCGAGGGTACCTCGGGCTCGGGCGCGTCGTCGAGCTTGACGGAGGGTTGATGCAGATCCCGGGAGAAGACGTCCGGGGGGACTGTCGTTCGCCCCGAGGCTATCTTAGCCAGCTCGTCTGCGGTTTCGTTGTAGCGCCGAGCGATGTGGTTGAGCTCGAGCCCGAAGAACTTGTCTTCCAGGCGCCGAACCTCGTCGCAGTAGGCCTCCATCTTTGGGTCGCGGCAGTGGGAGTTCTTCATGACTTGGTCGATGACGAGCTGCGAATCACCGCGGGCGTCGAGGCGTCTGACCCCTAGCTCGATGGCGATCCGTAATCCGTTGACCAGAGCTTCGTACTCGGCCACATTGTTGGACGCTGGGAAATGGAGGCGCAACACGTAGCGCAAGTGCTTTCCGAGGGGCGAGATGAAGAGCAGGCCTGCGCCGGCCCCCATCTTCATCAGCGACCCGTCGAAAAACATGGTCCAGAGCTCCGGTTGGATCGGAGTCGTTGGCAGCTGGGTGTCGACCCATTCGGCCACGAAATCCGCCAACACCTGGGACTTGATGGCCTTCCGAGGGGCGAACGAGATCGTTTCGCCCATGATTTCCACCGCCCACTTTGCGATCCTGCCCGAGGCCTCTCGGAACTGGATGATCTCCCCCAGGGGGAAGGATGACACCACAGTTACCGGATGAGACTCGAAGTAGTGTCGCAGCTTGCACCTTGTCAGGATCACAGCATACAGCAGCTTTTGAACTTGCGGGTAGCGGATCTTAGTCTCGGACAGCACTTCGCTGATGAAGTAGACCGGCCTCTGAACGGGCAATGCATGCCCTTCCTCTTGCCTTTCGACCACAATCGCGGCGCTAACCACCTGAGTGGTCGCGGCGACGTAGACCAAGAGGGCTTCTCCGTCCGCCGGGGGCACCAAGACAGGCGCCTTTGTAAGGAGCGCCTTCAGGTTGCCGAGGGCTTCCTCGGCCTCGGGGGTCCAAGCGAAACACTCGGCCTTCCTTAAGAGGCGGTACAGAGGCAGACCTCTTTCGCCGAGGCGTGAGATGAAGCGGCTCAGGGCCGCGAGGCATCCCATGACCCTCTGTACCCCTTTTAAGTCCTTGATGGGTCCCATGCTGGTGATGGCCGCGATCTTCTCCGGGTTGGCTTCGATGCCTCGCTCGGAGACGATGAACCCTAGGAGCATGCCTCGGGGCACCCCGAAGACACACTTCTCAGGATTAAGCTTGACTCCTTTCGCCTTGAGACACCGGAATGTCACATCAAGGTCGGAGAGGAGGTCGGAAGCCTTCCTTGTCTTGACTACGATGTCATCGACGTAGGCCTCGACTGTGCGACCGATGTGTTCGCCGAACACATGGTTCATGCACCGCTGGTACGTCGCGCCCGCATTCCTCAAACCGAACGGCATGGTGACATAGCAGTACATGCCGAACGACGTGATGAAAGAAGTCGCGAGCTGGTCGGACTCTTTCATCCGGATCTGGTGATACCCTGAGTAGGCATCGAGGAAGGACAGGGTTTCGCACCCAGCGGTGGAATCCACGATTTGGTCGATGCGAGGCAGAGGGTAGGGAACCTTCGGACATGCTTTGTTGAGACCAGTGTAGTCTACACACATCCGCCATTTCCCCCCTTTCTTCCTCACAAGCACAGGGTTGGCAAGCCATTCGGGATGGAATACCTCTTTGATGAACCCTGCTGCCATTAGCTTGTGGATCTCTTCGCCAATCACTCTGCACTTCTCCTCGTCGAATCGGCGCAGAGGCTGCCTGACGGGTCGGGCTCCAGCCCAAATATCCAGCGAGTGCTCGGCGACATCCCTCGGTATGCCGGGCATGTACGAGGGACTCCACGCAAAGACGTCGGCGTTCGCGCGGAGAAAGTCGACGAGCACTGCTTCCTATTTGGGGTCGAGCCCGGAACCGATCCGGACCTGCTTGGTGGTGTCGCCACTGGGGTCGAGAGGGACGGCCTTGACCGTCTCCGCTGGTTCGAAGTTGCCGGCGTGGCGCTTCACGTCTGGCACCTCCTTGGAGAGGTTCTTCAGGTCGGCGATGAGGGCCTCGGACTCGGCGAGGGCCTCGGCGTACTCCACGCACTCCACGTCGCATTCGAACGCGTGTTTGTACGTGGGGCCGACGGTGATGACCCCGTTGGGGCCCGACATCTTGAGCTTCAAGTAGGTGTAGTTGGGGACGGCCATGAACTTCGCGTAGCATGGCCTCCCTAGCACGGCGTGGTAGGTTCCTCGGAACCCGACCACCTCGAACGTCAGGGTCTCCCTTCGGAAGTTGGAGGGTGTCCCGAAGCAGACGGGGAGGTCGAGTCGCCCGAGGGGCTGGACGCGCTTCCCAGGGATGATCCCGTGGAAGGGCGCAGCGCCTGCTCGGACGGAGGACAGATCGACGCGCAGGAGCTTGAGGGTCTCGGCGTAAATGATGTTGAGGCAGCTGCCCCCATCCATCAGGACCTTGGTGAGCCTGACATCGCCGACAACGGGGTCGACGACGAGCGGGTATTTCCCCGGGCTCGGCACATGATCGAGGTGGTCGGCCTGGTCGAAAGTGATGGGCTTGTCGGACCAGTCTAGGTAGACTGGCGCCGCCACCTTCACCGAGCAGACCTCCCGACGCTCTTGCTTGCGGTGCCGAGCCGAGGTATTCGCCGCATGCCCTCCATAGATCATGAAGCAGTCGCGGACCTCTGGGAATTCTCCTGCTAGGTGATCGTCGTTCTTGTCGTCGTCGTGGGTCCTGCCACCTTCGGCGGGTGGCCCGGCCCTGTGGAAGTGACGCCGAAGCATAACACACTCCTCGAGGGTGTGCTTGACGGGCCCCTGATGGTAGGGGCACGGCTCCTTGAGCATCTTGTCGAAGAGGTTTGCACCTCCGGGGGGCTTCCGAGGGTTCTTATACTCGGCGGCGGCGACAAGGTCCGCGTCAGTGGCGTCGCGTTTCGATTGCGACTTCTTCTTGCCTTTCTTCTTGGCGCCGCGCGGAGCAGACGCATCGGGAGCTTCTTCCGATGGGCGGCCCTGGGGCTGCTTGTCCTTTCGGAAGATAGCCTCGACCGCCTCCTGGCCAGAGGCGAACTTGGTGGCGATGTCCATCAGCTCGCTCGCCCTGGTGGGGGTTTTGCGACCCAGCTTGCTCACCAGGTCGCGGCAAGTGGTGCCGGCGAGGAACGCGCTGATGACATCCGAGTCGGTGATGTTGGGCAGCTCGGTGCGCTGCTTCGAGAATCGCCGGATGTAGTCCCGAAGCGGCTCCCCCGGCTGTTGCCGGCAGCTTCGAAGGTCCCAAGAATTCCCGGGGCGCACGTATGTGCCCTGGAAATTGCCAGCGAAGGCTTGGACCAAGTCGTCCCAGTTGGAGATCTGCCCCGGAGGCAGGTGCTCCAACCAGGCGCGAGCAGTGTCGGAGAGGAACAGGGGGAGGTTACGGATGATGAGGTTGTCGTCGTCCGTTCCACCCAGTTGGCAGGCAAGGCGGTAGTCCGCGAGCCACAGTTCCGGTCTCGTTTCCCCCGAGTACTTCGTGATAGTAGTCGGGGGTCGGAACCGGGTCGGGAATGGCGCCCGTCGGATGGCCCGACTGAAGGCCTGCGGACCGGGTGGTTCGGGCGAGGGACTCCGATCCTCCCCGCTGTCGTAGCGCCCCCCACGCCTAGGGTGGTAGCCTCGGCGCACCCTTTCGTCGAGGTGAGCCCGACGGTCGCGTCGATGGTGCTCATTGCCGAGGTGGCCCGGGGCCGCAGGCGCGGTGTTGCGCGTGCGCCCGGTGTAGACCGAGGCTTCCCGCATGAATCGGGAAGTCGCGGCGTGAGGTTCCGAGGGATAACCTTGCCTTCGGGAGGCAGTGCTCTCGGCCCGCCGGGCCGCAGCGCCTTCCAGGAGATTCTTGAGTTCTCCCTGGATTCGCCGACCCTCGGTGGTTGACGGCTCCGGCATCGCGCGGATGAGCATTGCTGCGGTTGCCAGGTTCTGACCAACCCCGCTGGATGCGGGCGGCGGCCTGATCCTGACATCGTTGGCGACGCGGTGCTGGAGACCTTGGGGCAAGTGACGTATTTCTCCGGCCAGGGGTTGGCCCGCCCACGCCTGTCCGACGTCCCGACGGATCGGCTCAAGCGCTCCTGTTCCCTCGTTGAGCCTGGCCTGCGCCTCGCGGACTTGCTCGAGTTGTGGGTCGTAACCCCCCGCCGGAGCGGGGACCACAGCTAGCTCCCGTGGGATGTCGGCGCGAGGCACCGGCCTAGGGAGATCACCGTCCTCCGGCATGCCAAGATGGTTGCCTTCGGAGGGATTCCCTAGCTCGATGTGGAAACATTCGCGGCTTGGGCCGCAGCTCTCGTCGCCAAGGCTGCGGCTTCCATCGGAACAGTCGGATAGGCAGTAGTCACATGCGGTCATGAAGTCCCGCACGGCACTGGGGTTGCCAAGTCCGGAGAAATCCCAAGCGATGCTGGGATCGTCATCTTCCTCGGACCCAGAGGGCCCGTAGGTCGAGACGTCCGTCAGTCGGTCCCAAGGCGACCGCATAAGGAACCTCAGTGGGGTTGCACTCGCCTCAATGAGGGCGCCCGCCAAAACGAGGTCGTTTGGCGGGTTGAGGCCGAGTCGAAATGACGCAAGATGGGAGTTAGTCGGTACCTTTTTGTCGACGAGGAGCGACGTAGTCACATCGGGGACTGGTTGCACCGTCAACTCTGGCTCGAGGGCGACGTCCTGCAGGCTTTCCGCGAGCGCGCCGGCGTTGTCTTCTTGCTCGGGGTCAGCGTGCCGCGGGGGGACGGCGCTTGCCTCCGTCTTGAACGCGAGGTCGACGTCCGGCGTGCCTTCCGTCGGGGCGTCGGGGGCGTCGATTCGCTCGACGGCCGACGAAGCGCGGCCTCCCACCTGGCCTTGACGGCCCCGCCTCCTCCTCCGTTGGCGGGGGAGAGAACGGAGCGAGCCCGAATGTTGCCCTTCCACCATGCGGGGAAGACGTCGTCGATTCCGCCGCCGGCGGGCGGGTTGTCGGCCGCCATTGTCGTAGTCGCGCGGCGGTGGAAGAAGTATCATGTCGTAGCTGCCGTCGAAGGACATGAACTCAAGAGTCCCGAAACGAAGCACCGTCCCGGGCCGGAGAGGTTGCTGGAGACTGCCCATCTGGAGCTTGACGGGGAGCTGTTCGTCAGCACGCAGCAGGCCCCTACCTGGCGCGCCAACTGTCGGCGTTTCGAGACAGGGGGGTCCCTAAGCCGACGAGTGAGTGTGCTGCGTGCCCCAGCCCAGATGGGTCGAGCGCGTGGGCGAGCGCGAAGGGGGGAGAGGCGAGGTGGCCGGAGTCGAGCGTGAGAGAGGTGGAAGTCCCGCGGCCTTCGTGTTCGTCCCGCGCCCAGGTCAGGTGCGCTTGCAGTAGGGGGGTTACAAGCGTCCACGCGGGTGAGGGAAGCGAGCGGCCCCAAGAGAGCGCCTGTCCCGTCCTCGGTCCCGCGCGGCCAACCTTCTCTAAGAAGGCCCTGGTCCTCCCTTTTATAGTCGTAAGGAGAGGATCCAGGTGTACAATGGGGGGTGTAGCAGAGTGCTACGTGTCTAGCGGAGGGAGAGCTAGCGCCCTAGGTACATGCCAATGTGGCAGCCGGAGAGATCTGGGCATCCTGCTGGCGTGATGTCGTGGCTGTCGGAGGTGCGGCGGAGCCTGGCGGAGGGACAGCTGTTGGAGCGGTCGAGTCCCTGCTGACGTCGTCCTGCTTCCGTAAGAGAGCTGGGGGCCGCCGTCGTCATAGAGCTTGTGGAGCGCCATCATTGCCCCTCCGGCGGAGCTGGCCGGATGGGACGCCGGTCTTGTTCTCCGTGACCCGAGTCGATTCGGGGTAGGATGATGATGGTGCTTCCTGTTGACGTGGCGGTCTGTGCCCTAGGCAGGGCGACGTGGGGGTTCCTCCGAAGCCGAGGTTGAGTCTGCCTTCCGTTGCCGTGGCCGAGCCCGAGCCATGGGGTCGGGCGAGGCGGAAGTCGTTCGGCCGAGGCCAGGGCGGAGTCCGAGCCCTGGGGTCGGGCGAGGCGGAAGTCGTTCGGCCGAGGCCAGGGCGGAGTCCGAGCCCTGGGGTCGGGCGGAGCGGAGTTTCGTCGTCTTCCGGGTCTTAGCCCGAGTCCGAGCCCTGGGGTCGGGCGGAGCGGAGTTCGCCGTCTTCCGGGTCTTAGCCCGAGTCCGAGCCCTGGGGTCGGGCGGAGCGGAGTTCGCCGTCTTCCGGGTCTTAGCCCGAGTCCGAGCCCTGGGGTCGGGCGGAGCGGAGTTCGCCGTCTTCCGGGTCTTAGCCCGAGTCCGAGCCCTGGGGTCGGGCGGAGCGGAGTTCGCCGTCTTCCGGGTCTTAGCCCGAGTCCGAGCCCTGGGGTCGGGCGGAGCGGAGTTCGCCGTGGTGCCTTTGGCAAGGCCTGACTGCCTGTCAGACTCACTCTGTCGAGTGGCACTGCAGTCGGAGTGGCGCAGGCGGCGCCGTCCTTCTGTCAGACTGGCCAGTGGAGCGGTGGAGTGACGGCGGTCACTTCGGCTCTGCCGGGGGCGCGTGTCAGGATGAAGGTGTCAGGCCACCTTTGCGTTAAATGCCCCTGCAATTTGGTTAGTCGGTGTGGCGATTTAGTCAAGGTTGCTTCTGAGCGAAGCCAAGGCCTCGGGCGAGCCGGTGATGTGTCCGCCATAAAAAGGGGGCCTCGGGCGAGACGGAAGTCTCTCGAGGTCGGCTGCCCTTGGCCGAGGCTAGGCTCGGGTGAAGCGTGATCGAGTCACTCGTGTGGACTGATCCCTGACTTAATCGTACCCATCAGGCCTTTGCAGCTTTATGCTGATGGGGGTTACCAGCTGAGAATTAGGCGTCTTGAGGGTACCCCTAATTATGGTCCCCGACATGGAGTGAATCAGAAATCAATAAATTTGGCATTCACATAGATCTAAACAAGCTTCTACGGGTAGAGGGAGCGTACCAGCTTAACGATGCGGTCGCGGAGTTCGTAGGTGAGCACGACGACACCACCGCGGGCGAACGCGCTGTGGCCTGCGGCTCCCGGCGAGCGCTGCGGCGGCCTGCGGCTCCGGGCCTCCGGCGCTCCGCGGCTGGCGCCGGGCGGTGGCGGGTGACGGGGCAAGCGCGCTGTGGCCGCTGTGGGCGGCTGCGCCTGGCGGTGGCGGCATGGCGGGCGGTCGCCTGGCGGTGGCGGCCTGGCGTGCGAGCTGGAGTCTGGAGAGTGGAGAGGACAGAGGAGGGCAGGAGCAGGAGACGCGGGCCGCTGGCGAGCGCGCTGCGGCGCTGGAGCCTGGAGAGGAGGTGCGGCCGCGTGGTACAAGGACGAACGACAGGAGAGCCAAGCGTCGGCTGGAGCTAGGGTTGGGGCTGGGCGCGACGATGGGCCTCTAGTGGGCCGCGACTTCCGATCGGGGCTGCAGCCCAGCAGCCCCGGGTGGAGATCCGCCCCTAAGGAAGTCTTTTTCCTAATTCAGAGGCCACGCCCCTCGTCGCCGAGACACCTCGACGACATCCAACACCTCGACGACATCCAACACCATCAACAGGATAGCATGTACACATATTTGAGTTTTTTCTGTTTGTGATGTCAGGGCTGCTGCATCTGCTCGAGTACCAACACCAGGATAGCATGAACTGATCGAAAACTAATCAATGTTTGACCTTTTCTGCCTGTGATGGCAGGGCTGCTGCCAATGCACTGCATCAAACTAGCATGTCCATATTTGTATACGTTCTGTTATATAGGGCAGGATAGATAAATCACGCCGGCGAACTTAGGTAGTGTTTGAATGCAGAGACGAGGAAGGATGAAGGGGATGTAATGAAATCATTATAACTTGACCCGTGTTTGATTTAGAGGTCCAGAGTCAGGGTTAAAGAATATTATTCAAAAATAGTGGATAAGGCCATCCCTCAAAAAATAAGGGACGGAATCAGTCCAGGGTTAATCCCATCCCATCCCTCATTGATACCGAACCAAACACTACCTTAATGATACTTGCTGGCGTGGTGATCTTCCGGTGTCCTTTTATTCAGACTCTCCGCCGAACGTGTGTTCTGTACTTGTCTGGAAACTGGACGGCATTTGGTGCCGTGGCGGCCGAACGAGAGATGGCACCAAGCAACAGACGGAATACACCACGTCAAACGAAGAAAATCAGCCAGGTCAACTATTTTTACGCCAAATAAAAGGAACCGTTGGAGGTCGGGTTCTTTTTTGGGTGTAAGTATTTTTAAGAAGATCTTAATATGAAGGTATTGAGAATTAAAAATTAAGAAACTGGGCTAGCTTCCTTCTACTATAGTTATACATTTAGACTAGGTTTGATTGGGTGTCTTGAAGCACGAAAAAAGCATGACCTAGGTATAATACGGTCCGAAATAATTTAGTGTCGACACAACACAACCCGATATATCAGATCAGATTTATGCCGAGGTCGTGGCCCACGAGTGGTCATGGGCAGGACCCAAGCAGACATGAAATGACCTATATATATAGGGACACAAAAAGCTCATATATATATATATATATATATATATATATATATATATATATATATATATATATATATATATATATAGGACAGGTATAACGGGAGCTCTGAGCTTCCAATAGTTAAAGGAAGCCCAGACCGATCACCCCTGCAACCTGGTTCAACTCAGCGCACCGACTGGACCAGTCTGTCGGTTGCACCACCCGCGTCCACGTCTGTGCGCGCAAAAAAAGAAATATATGCATGAGTCAAACACGTTCTCTTGCATGCGGTAAATTTAGGAAAGATATGTGTGGCGGTTTTTATTTTTAAATGTTTTATTTTCTCCATAAATTTAGTATCGCTGCAACAGCCATGCAGCTAAACTCGTAAGGACCATTTTATGATATATACTGCTACTAAATATGCTACCCTGTGTAGATAATTATGCAATTCGGTATACTGCGTAAAAATCTGTTACCAGCTGCATGCACACGAATTTATGATGAGAATAATATGCAATGAAAGGAAATGAATTACACGCATAGAAACAAAAAATCGTATTTAATGTTTTATTTCCTTCATAAATATAAGATCCCTCCAACAGCCATGCAACTAAACACCTTAGATCTAGTTTATGATATATATACTGATACAAATTATACTACATGATGTAGGTATTTATGCAATTCGTTACACTGCGTAAAAAATCTGGCATGTTGTTCACGGGTGGACGCATCTCCGGGTTGGAGCGTAATAACCTTAAGTTTTGAGCATAAAATCCCTCAATTATAAGCGTATATACTGAGCCAATGTGATAGGTTGATAACTCTAGTAGTATGTTATTACGATCCTATTTTTATGGCAGATCCGAAAAACATGGCAGCCGCATGCATGCGGTTATACGGATCCAAAAATTATAGCAAAATGCATGCATGAGTCAAACAAGTTTCCTTGCATGCGCGTAAATTTAGAAAAGATATGTGTGACATTTTTATTTTAAATGATTTATTTCCTCCATAAATTTAGGATCGCTGCAACAGCCATGCAGCTAGACTCGTAATGACCATTTTATGATATATACTGATACTAAATATGTACACTGTGTAGATAATTATGCAATTCGGTATACTGCGTAAAAATCTGTTATCAGCTGCATGCACAAGAAATTTATCATGGAAAGAATATACAATGAAAGAAAATGAATTGCATGCGTAGAAACAAAAAATCGTATTTAATGGTTTATTTCCTTCATAAATATAGGATCCCTCCAACAACCATGCAGCTAAACGCATTAGAACTAGTTTATGATGTATAATAAAACAAATTATACTACACGGTGTAGGTATTTATGCAATTCCTTACACTGCGTAAAAAATCTGGCATGTTGTTCACTAGTGGACGCATCTCCGAGTGGAGCGTAAAAACTTTAAGTTTTGAGCATAAAATCTCTCAATTATAAGCGTAAATACCGAGTCAATGAGAGGTTGATAGCTGTAGTAGGTTGTTATTAAGATCATATTTTTATGACAGATCCAAAAAACATGGCAGCCGCATGCATGCAGTTTCTATTTTTATACAAATCCAAAAATTATGGCAAAATCGTGTGAGTTTCTATTGCATGTGCGCAAATTACGAACATCATAAATCAACGAATTGCCTTTCCAATGTGCATGCAGTAAACTGATATACGAACTCCGTGTTTAAGCATAAAATCGTACAATTTTTAGCGTAAATAATACATGCGGTAGGCATAAAACACAATAATCGAAAAAGAAAACTGCGCCGGATCGAAGGATGTCACGCGCGATCATCACTGCGCGCATCTCGCGCCTTCCGTGACTCTCATGCGTCGCCGTCGCTACTCTCACGTCGATGGGCGTCGCTTGCTCACCGGCCTTGGAAGTGCAGCCTTCTCGGGGCTTCGGGGACGCCGCCGCTTGCCCGCACAAGGGCCCCGCTATCGCTCGCCCTCTGGATCGGGGAACCGCCGCCACTACTCCGGATCGAGGAACCTCCGCCACCGCGCGTCGAGGTAATGGAGTTGCGGCCACCGGCCTGGGAACCGCCGCCACCGCACAAGGGCACTGCCGTCACTCGCCCTCTGGATCGGGGGCCGCCGCCGCTGGCCTGGAAACCGCCGCCACCGCATGTCGAGGTCGGGGAGCCGCGACCACCACAGCCACTGGTCGGGGGGTCCACCGCCGCGCGCGCTATCGGGCAACCGTCGTCGCTAATGAATCGAGATGGGGCGTGAAAAACTGATCCCTAGCACTACAGATTTTCTTTTATAGACGTCTGGATCTGGTCCGGCTCGACCGGATTGCACTGTCTGACCTGGGCTTCCTTTAGTTATTGGAAGCCCAGGGCTCCTAATATACAATATATATATATAGTATTTAGAGCCCTGGGCTCTATTTAACTACAGGAAGCCCTGACCAGGTGTGCAGACCGCACAAACCCTTTTTGGCTTATTGTACCTACCTGTGCTTACGCTAAATTATAATACGAGTTATGCTGATGTGTGTATCAGTTTATGCAAATATAGTATGCGCATATTACGTGAATCGGGCCCACGATCCTGCCCACGCGCTCACAATTATCCAGTCCCACGCCGTCACTATAAAAACACCCCACGCCGCCAGGGATTAGGTTTTAGCGGCGACGGCGGTTCCCTCGGGCGTGCGAGCAGGCGCCTGTGAGCAGGAGAGCCCCGGCCGCCGCGACGCTCTCCAGTCGGCGGATTGGCGATCGTGGAGGGGGGCGCGAGGAGGAGCCTCAACGTCTGCGGCGGTACAGCTTCAGGAGGCACCGGTCGGGCGCGGCGGAGTGGGCGGCGGTGGTGCTGGCAGTCGTGGTGCTGCTGGGCGCCGTGGCCGTCCTTGTGGTGGTGCTGCTGCTGCAGCCCCGCGTGCCGTACGTGGCGGTGCGGGCGGGCTGGCGGTGCTCCGCGCCTACCCGTTCCGCGTGCCCGCCAGGGGCGTCCTCCCGCTGGCGTACGTGGCGCGCGCGCAGGGCGCCCCGCTGGGCGACGCCGGCAGCGCCGCCATGGAGGCCGCGCTCCGCGACGGCGTGGTGCCGTTCCGGGTGGATGGGGAGGCCCAGACGCAATGGAAGGTCGCGGGGATCGTCGGCGTCGACCAGTGGACGCGCCTGGCGTGCCAGCTCCGCTTCTTCTGGCCCAACGGCACCGTGCTCCCCTTCAGATGCATCTCCAAGTCCAAGTTCTTGTTCTTCTGACCGCCGTGCTCTCTGTATTGTCTAGTGGCTACTCTTCTGACCTCAGTTCCATGGCCGGGCGTGAGCGTGACGGATCAAGATTCAGGAACAGCAAATGGCTTCGTCGTTTTCTTTCTTGTCTTGGGTTCGTTCAGTTATTAATTCACCCCCATGTCGCATGTATAGGTCGGCAAAAAAAAGATTTTGTCTTGGGTTCTTTCTTATTGCATTTTACGCTTCCACTAAAAAGCAAGTGCCACATTCGTCGTTTTAAAACAGATCATTGATTTACGCTAAAATTCGTATCCATTTACGATGTTTCGGATCACGTCTTACGCTTAAATCCACCTGACCTAGAACCCGAGCATGATCGGAGCGCGATTTTGACGTCGTAATTTAGGCCACATTCGTTGTTACGAAATAGATTGATGATGTACGATAAAATTTGTACCCATTTACGCTGTTTAATTCACGTTTTACGCTGAAATTTGACCAAGCCAAAATCCATGCACGATCGAACGTGATCAATCTACGTTGTTTTAGCTAATATAGGATTTACGCTAAATTTCGTATTCATTTACGATGTTTTAGCTCATGTTTTACGCCGGAATCTGCCCTAGCCAGAACCCGCACACGATTGGGTGCACGCGATTTTTACGCCGTAATTTTGGGCTTCGTTTGCTGTTACAAAACATATATATGATTTACGCTAAATTTCGTACTCATTTACGATGTTTTAGCTCACGTTTTACGCTGGAATCCGCCCGAGCAGAACCCGTGAACTGCGGCTGTAAATTAAAATTTATTTCCTTCTACTAATGCTCCTCGAACCGTAACTGTCCCTTTATTTATGCGATTATGCCGCACATATTTCCTTATATCAAACCGGTCAAAATTTATATAATGCATGGTTTATGCTATCATGTTACACATCGTTATGTAGTCGTAAACAGTGTGCACATGGTAATATTCGTTTCCGTGAGTCAAGGTACAAAAGATCCCTTCTATGCATGATTTATGCGTGCGTATTTTTTTCCTCCTGTAACTGCGCCTTTATTTACGCGCACGAAGAGCACGTCTTTTGTAACACCCGAGTTTTAGGGGTCCAAAGCCCGGGCGTAAACATAATCACCAGGTGTGCTGGGACCAAGTCTCACACATATGATGAATCATGGCACAAGATCGAATGTCACATCTTTACTACATAACAGGAGTTCTATACAAAATAAGTAAATAATTACATTATAAGGAGACAACGGTCCAGCAACCCAAAGTTGACTGGGAGACGACGGCCTAGACCTCTCACGAACTCGTCACAGCATCCTCCATGCGCCTCATCCTGCGGTACCTGTTCTTGACCTGTGGGGGGGGTGTGAGACAGCAAGAGTGAGCTCACATACGTTCATCGCTCAACAAGTTGTGGGGAATAATGTGCATGAACTCGCCAAAGGTGGGAGCTCACGTGAAGTGTAAGGCTTACCAAAGAGGATGGTTAGAGCTGAGCATTGCTTTTAAAGTTGGTCAAAATTTTATTAGCAGTTACTAAGTATAAGTAAATACCAACCCAATTAAGTAGTAGAACAAAGTAACAACATCACCTGCAATGCAATGCATATGACAAATTGAATTTAAGTTCCATAATTTAATCATCAGAGAGTCCTGAGCTGCTCATGACCGTGAGCTCGGCTGGTATACCAGTTTTACACTCTGCAGAGGTGGTACCCTTTACCCACAAGTCATGTTACCCATCTGCCAAGGGATCGCGACTTCCCATACACCTCTACCGAGGAGGCGAGGCAGGGTAACACTACGAGGCCTTTACAAAGTTCCACTAGCTTCAGAAAACCCGCTACAGTTTATAGGAAGCTCCAATGCAGGAATCCCTTGCAGGACCGCCATCGCAGCAAAATCCTCCCGAGGGCCTCCCTACACTGACCACTCCCCTACTGCCCTTGCCCCTTTCGGGTAAGGTAGTCCTCCACTAGCTTTCCTAATTAATCAGCCAAGGGCGTCCATAAACCCTTGTGGTGGCACGTGTTTCTCAAGTTAAGCTCTATGTTCCAATTAACATTTAATGATCTTGTCATGAACATAAATGAAATAACAACATAATTGGAACATAGATATAATGAAATATTAACCCAAAACCATATAAAGCAGTAGCAGAACTACCCAAGTGATTCAGGGGTAAACAAGGTATTCAGGATAAACAAACTAGGGTGACCTTATTGGGTCCCATCAAAATTAACCTATGCAGATCATTATGATTAATTAGAACATGAGTGGGTAAAAGAAGTGATCAAGGGCACAACTTGCCTGGCACTTGAGATTCCAGGTACCAACTTGCTCTTCAGATGACACGTGTCCTCGCTCTAGTCGTAGCAATACAAACAAACATTGTATAGGCAAAATTAACATTACACCAAGCATGTAAATAAAATACACAGTAATAATCTAGACATTAAAATAAGATCACAGGAACCAGAATCATTAAATTTGGGGTTATAGATTTTAAGTTATGGATTTTCTAATGTTTTATGTGCTTAATACAAGTTTAAGTGAAAGAATAATTTTAATGTGTTTGTCATGTCATAACAGAGGCACTAATGGGTAGACAATATTATTACAAAAATTTAGGAACTGGAATGGACCAATTTGGAGTTCATATGAATTTTCTACAAATTAAACAAGTTTCTGCAATTAATTTAATACTAAAAATCTATTTCTAATTTAATTTCCCTAGTTTTCCTGCTCTCTGGACTGGGCCTCAATTTCCAGAAAGCGCAGGGGCTACGGTGCAAGACTCCACAGACTCAGTGAATAGCGCCCCGGGACGGCGGGTTGGTTTCCTGAAAACTGAGGGGCCTAAATGCAAAACGCGCGCAGCGAAGAGGTATCGGGTGTTATGAGCCGTTGGATTAGGGATCGAGCGCCCAGATTAGATAACGAATCGTTACGCGTTGAAACGATCCCAACAGTTGGATCAACGGCGAGCAGCCAGGATTTAAATACCCGAGAGTCCATCCTATCCGCTGATGAATAGATCTACGGTCACCGCACCCGAGCTGAATCGTTCTTTTGACTTCTAATCTCCGCCGTTGAACAAGAATCTAACGACCCCGAGGCCCCAACCAACCTCCGACAGCGGAGCGCGGCGGCGCTTGGCACACCACGGCGGTGCCCTCACCGGCACATTGCCATCCGATGAATACGAACACCAGACACCCTACCATTGATGCTATGCGAAGTAAGGGCGGGGGCGAACTCAGTGGGCCAGGTATTATTGGCGATTTCGTAGCAGAGGATCCCGCCCATGGCGTGCTGCGGCCCGCCATTGCGCTCCATCGTCGGCGAACTCAGACCCGCCGCTACATCGCACTAAACTCTCCACGCCGAGAACCTACGCGAAGAGGAAATCATAGCGTAACAACGGAAGAAGGCCTCACCGGGGTTAGTGACGCGAAGACGCCCGCCCACGATGCAGCACGGTTCCGCGACAGGATCACGACTCCGGTGAGAAATCAACGGCGCGCCAACTGATCTTGAGCTCAGAGCTTATCCGAGATGCGGCTATGGCCTGGGTCCCAGGGGGCTGTGGGGTCGGTTTTATACCCAGGCGGCGCCCGGAGTCCGAGCGGGTGCGAGCAGCGAGATCCGCGGGGGTTTGGTGAAGCGCCCGTGCCGCGGAGTTTGGTTGGGGAGGATAGAGATGAACCTGACGTCTCGGGCCCACACACCAGGGAGCACGGGAAGGCTGGCCGAAGGGCCCCGCATGTCAGGTGCAGGCCCAACGGTGGAAGGCGCGCGGCTTCGACTGGAGAGTGGGGTCGGCCTGGCAGTCATTACGCGCGCAGGTAAGGGAGCTGACAACCATACCCCATCCGTCAGTGCAGAGCTAGCACTGGGCTTGGTGTGCACGGAAGGAAGTTGGGCCGGCTAGGAATTGGGCCCAAAGTGAGGTCTGCCTTCATTTTTTTTATTTCCCTTTCTCTTTTCCTTTTAGATTTTCAAATTCAAATTTTTGAATTCAATTGTAACTACGAACTTATACTCAGTTTAAATGTACAATCTGAATATACTAATATAGAAGGACCTAACTATTTTTATATACATATTTCTTTATTTTTACATAACATTTTCTTTCTCTTCTCTAAACTCCAACTTGCAAATTAGGGTTGAATCTCCAAATTTGGATTTTAATATATTTCTGTTTACTTTAGTTTTATATTGTCACAAAATTCACACAAAATAAAAGTCTCACCATGATGCAATGATTTAGTGGCATATATTTTATAATTATCTGTTTTAAAATATGGTGTTCACATGTGATGGCACAAAAAGTTCAAACTCCCACATAGATAAAAGTGAACTTGTTTCTCCCTTTGATATTAGCTCTTGTAAATTACAAATTGGGTATTACAAATCCTACCCCCCTAAAAAATAATCTCGTCCTCGAGATTTGTAAGAGAAAGGATATATATACTCATATTGTTGTGGGAACATATGCACGAACAAAGAAATCTGGGCATGATGCGTAACTTATTAGCAAAACATATGGTCAATAGACCTTATTATTATTTCTAAAGTAAAAATACTAACCACTAACTAAATTAATATTTAGGTCTTACAAATAGTAAAATATATATATGTATCTATATTTATGTTTATCTCTATTCTTGTTGTTCGTTGACTTCTTCACCGACTACTTCATCTTCAACTAGCTCTTCTTCTTGAATTTCCAGTTCACCTGGTTCAACCTCTACTTCTGCATGATGGGCATGTCCCCGGTTGATAGATAGGGGCTGACTCTTTCCTGCCGAGGCTTGTCCTTGCTTCATCGGAGCCGGTGTAGTGTAGGCAGCTCTGTTGGGACAGTAGTTGGCGTAGTGTCCCGGTTGTCCACACTTGAAGCATGCCCTTTTGGTGGTTGTGTTAGGAGCAACGGGTCCTGCTGGGGTGCTTGCTTTCGGAGGAGCAGTTGGTGTCTGTTGAGTTTGTTGTCCGGTACTTCCACTAGCTGGTGTACTTGGAGTGGTAGTATAGCGAGAACGGGAACTACTTCCAGCCTGCCCTTGGTTAGCAGCCTTTCTTTTCTCTCCAAATATACTCCTCTTGTTTTCTACAACAATAGCTTTGTCAAGTAGCCTTTGGAAGGATGGGAATGTGTGCGATACCAGTTGATATTGCAAGGGTCCAATCAAACCGTCCAGAAAAAGCTCCTGTTTTTGCTCATCATCCTCAACATCTCTAGGAGCATATCGAGATAACTGGATGAATTTGTCCCTATATTCACTCACGGACATACTTCCTTGCTTGAGGGAGAGAAACTCCTTTCTCTTAATCTTCATGAGTCCAGCAGGAATATGGTAATTCCTGAATTGTGTGGAGAATTCTGCCCAGGTAATTGTATCGACAGCAGCATGAGCAGCGCAGTACGCATCCCACCAATCTGCAGCAGGACCAACGAGACGACCTGATGCGTAGAGTACTTTCTCTCGGTCCGAGCACTGAGCTATGTTGAGCATCTTCTCTATAGACTTTAGCCAGTCATCAGCTTGTAGTGGATCCGTGGAGTTGGAGAAGGTTGGTGGTTTGTGGCTCATGAATTCCCGATGCTTATCTCGGGGTGGAACTGGTGGTGGAGGTGGAGGCAATGGCACCTGTTGCTGTTGCTGTTGTTGTTGAAGTTGTTGTTGCAGTTGCTGTTGTTGCACCCTTCTCTCCTGGCGTATCTCTTCCCGCTCTTGGTGCATCTCCCGACGTGCATCCTCTCTTTCCTGGCGTTCTTGCTGCATTTGGGCGCGCATATCTGCCATAGTGTCAGCCATTTGCTGCATCATCCTCATTTGAGCTGCAATCAGTGGGTCAACTCCGCCTAGTGGAGGATTAGGAGGATTCATCTCTGCTGGCTGTGGCTGGGGTTGTCTATATATCCGCCGAGTGTGTCGATTAGGAGGTAAATCAATTCCACCACCCCTCCTGGTATTGACCATCTAAGTTAGAAGCATATCGTAAGATAGTTTTGCAAGGGAATCATTTGGTAGGCAGAATGAATAAGCTAATAGTTGGTTATGTATTGAAGATTCTTTGGTGGGGCTTGACCAGATATTTTATGTCAAGACTAGGGTAACTAGTTGTATGAGGTGAATGTCCAAAGGTAAGATAGAATCTGATAAGATGAGATAGATACGGAATACTAGATATTTTTATAACCGTTTTTTTTCTATATGTATATGCAGATGTGATTGTGGACATTACTCCACAACTAATCACACTCAATCAAAGATCCAAATCAAACAAGTATCATAAGAACAAACATTCAAGCATACAAATACCTATAAAAATAGTTTTGTTTTTGTTCCTAAGAGTAGGTCTCCTATTCCTAAAGTCACTTTAGGCACAAGATTTCAAAGTGTGAAATCCACATTTGTCTTTAGAATGAAAAGGTAAGGATAATCAGAGTAAAGCGGAAATAGATGAGAAAAGATTAAGAAAAGTTTAGAAAAAATCAGAGTAGCAGAGGTAAGTAAGTATTGGTTGTCCAGTTCTATCTAGGTTTCGTCCTACAGTCAACATTCCTCTGATACCACTTCTGTAACACCCGGGTTTTAGGGGTCCAAAGCCCGGGCGTAAACATAATCACCAGGTGTGCTGGGACCAAGTCTCACACATATGATGAATCATGGCACAGGATCGAATGTCACATCTTTACTACATAACAAGAGTTCTATACAAAATAAGTAAATAATTACATTATAAGGAGACAACGGTCCAGCAACCCAAAGTTGACTGGGAGACGACGGCCTAGACCTCTCACGAACTCGTCACAGCATCCTCCATGCGCCTCATCCTGCGGTACCTGTTCTTGACCTGTGGGGGGGGGTGTGAGACAACAAGAGTGAGCTCACATACGTTCATCGCTCAACAAGTTGTGGGGAATAATGTGCATGAACTCGCCAAAGGTGGGAGCTCACGTGAAGTGTAAGGCTTACCAAAGAGGATGGTTAGAGCTGAGCATTGCTTTTAAAGTTGGTCAAAATTTTATTAGCAGTTACTAAGTATAAGTAAATACCAACCCAATTAAGTAGTAGAACAAAGTAACAACATCACCTGCAATGCAATGCATATGACAAATTGAATTTAAGTTCCATAATTTAATCATCAGAGAGTCCTGAGCTGCTCATGACCGTGAGCTCGGCTAGTATACCAGTTTTACACTCTGCAGAGGTGGTACCCTTTACCCACAAGTCATGTTACCCATCTGCCAAGGGATCGCAACTTCCCATACACCTCTACCGAGGAGGCGAGGCAGGGTAACACTACGAGGCCTTTACAAAGTTCCACTAGCTTCAGAAAACCCGCTACAGTTTATAGGAAGCTCCAATGCAGGAATCCCTTGCAGGACCGCCATCGCAGCAAAATCCTCCCGAGGGCCTCCCTACACTGACCACTCCCCTACTGCCCTTGCCCCTTTCGGGTAAGGTAGTCCTCCACTAGCTTTCCTAATTAATCAGCCAAGGGCGTCCATAAACCCTTGTGGTGGCACGTGTTTCTCAAGTTAAGCTCTATGTTCCAATTAACATTTAATGATCTTGTCATGAACATAAATGAAATAACAACATAATTGGAACATAGATATAATGAAATATTAACCCAAAACCATATAAAGCAGTAGCAGAACTACCCAAGTGATTCAGGGGTAAACAAGGTATTCAGGATAAACAAACTAGGGTGACCTTATTGGGTCCCATCAAAATTAACCTATGCAGATCATTATGATTAATTAGAACATGAGTGGGTAAAAGAAGTGATCAAGGGCACAACTTGCCTGGCACTTGAGATTCCAGGTACCAACTTGCTCTTCAGATGACACGTGTCCTCGCTCTAGTCGTAGCAATACAAACAAACATTGTATAGGCAAAATTAACATTACACCAAGCATGTAAATAAAATACACAGTAATAATCTAGACATTAAAATAAGATCACAGGAACCGGAATCATTAAATTTGGGGTTATAGATTTTAAGTTATGGATTTTCTAATGTTTTATGTGCTTAATACAAGTTTAAGTGAAAGAATAATTTTAGTATGTTTGTCATGTCAGAACAGAGGCACTAATGGGTAGACAATATTATTACAAAAATTTAGGAACTGGAATGGACCAATTTGGAGTTCATATGAATTTTCTACAAATTAAACAAGTTTCTGCAATTAATTTAATACTAAAAATCTATTTCTAATTTAATTTCCCTAGTTTTCCTGCTCTCTGGACTGGGCCTCAATTTCCAGAAAGCGCAGGGGCTACGGTGCAAGACTCCACAGACTCAGTGAATAGCGCCCCGGGACGGCGGGTTGGTTTCCTGAAAACTGAGGGGCCTAAATGCAAAACGCGCGCAGCGAAGAGGTATCGGGTGTTATGAGCCGTTGGATTAGGGATCGAGCGCCCAGATTAGATCACGAATCGTTACGCGTTGAAACGATCCCAACCGTTGGATCAACGGCGAGCGGCTAGGATTTAAATACCCGAGAGTCCATCCTATCCGCTGATGAATAGATCTACGGTCACCGCACCCGAGCTGAATCGTTCTTTTGACTTCTAATCTCCGCCGTTGAACAAGAATCTAACGACCCCGAGGCCCCCACCAACCTCCGACAGCGGAGCGCGGCGGCGCTTGGCACACCACGGCGGTGCCCTCACCGGCACATTGCCATCCGATGAATACGAACACCAGACACCCTACCATTGATGCTATGCGAAGTAAGGGCGGGGGCGAACTCAGTGGGCCAGGTATTATTGGCGATTTCGTAGCAGAGGATCCCGCCCATGGCGTGTTGCGGCCCGCCATTGCGCTCCATCGTCGGCGAACTCAGACCCGCCGCTACATCGCACTAAACTCTCCACGCCGAGAACCTACGCGAAGAGGAAATCATAGCGTAACAACGGAAGAAGGCCTCACCGGGGTTAGTGACGCGAAGACGCCCGCCCACGATGCAGCACGGTTCCGCGACAGGATCACGACTCCGGTGAGAAATCAACGGCGCGCCAACTGATCTTGAGCTCAGAGCTTATCCGAGATGCGGCTATGGCCTGGGTCCCAGGGGGCTGTGGGGTCGGTTTTATACCCAGGCGACGCCCGGAGTCCGAGCGGGTGCGAGCAGCGAGATCCGCGGGGGTTTGGTGAAGCGCCCGTGCCGCGGAGTTTGGTTGGGGAGGATAGAGATGAACCTGACGTCTCGGGCCCACACACCAGGGAGCATGGGAAGGCTGGCCGAAGGGCCCCGCATGTCAGGTGCAGACCCAACGGTGGAAGGCGCGCGGCTTCGACTGGAGAGTGGGGTCGGCCTGGCAGTCATTACGCGCGCAGGTAAGGGAGCTGACAACCATACCCCATCCGTCAGTGCAGAGCTAGCACTGGGCTTGGTGTGCACGGAAGGAAGTTGGGCCGGCTAGGAATTGGGCCCAAAGTGAGGTCTGCCTTCATTTTTCTTTTTTTTATTTCCCTTTCTCTTTTCCTTTTAGATTTTCAAATTCAAATTTTTGAATTCAATTGTAACTACGAACTTATACTCAGTTTAAATGTACAATCTGAATATACTAATATAGAAGGACCTAACTATTTTTATACACATATTTCTTTATTTTTACATAACATTTTCTTTCTCTTCTCTAAACTCCAACTTGCAAATTAGGGTTGAATCTCCAAATTTGGATTTTAATATATTTCTGTTTACTTTAGTTTTATATTGTCACAAAATTCACACAAAATAAAAGTCTCACCATGATGCAATGATTTAGTGGCATATATTTTATAATTATCTGTTTTAAAATATGGTGTTCACATGTGATGGCACAAAAAGTTCAAACTCCCACATAGATAAAAGTGAACTTGTTTCTCCCTTTGATATTAGCTCTTGTAAATTACAAATTGGGTATTACATCTTTCCTTATCTTAAAACCGGTGGGAGATTTTAAATGTTTGCATGGTTTACGCTATCATGTATCACAACGTTATGCAGTCGTAACCGGCAAGCACATGCAAATATTCGTTCCCGTAATTCGTGGCATAAAAGATTCCATTTATGCATGAGTTATGCATATTTGTACATATATTTATGCGTGCGTATATCGCATGTCGCGTCTCAGCCGGGATACGTGGCTATTCTATGCATAGCTGACGCAAGCTGGAGTCCAGTGGGCCGAATGCGACCCGATCGGCCTCCTGGCTGGGGCTTCGCCCACTAACGAAAGCCTAGGGCTTCCATTATATATATATATATATATATATATATATATATATATATATATATATATATATATATATATATATATATATATATATATATATATATATCGGCGTTTCGAGACCGGGGGGTCCCTAAGCCGACGAGTGAAATGTCGCCGCGTGCCCCAGCCCAGATGGGTCGGCGCGAGGCCGAGCGCGAAGGGGGGAAGTGAGGTGGCCGGAGATGGGCGTGAGAGAGGTGGAAATCCCGCGACCTTCGTGTTCGTCCCACGCCCAGGTCGGGTGCGCTTGCAGTAGGGGGTTACAAGCGTCCACACGGGAGAGGGAGCGAGCGGCCTCACGCGAGCGCCTGTCTCGTCCTTGTCCCCGCGCGGCCAACCCTCTCTAAGAGGGCCCTGGTCCTTCCTTTTATAGGTGTAAGGAGAGGATCCAGTTGTACAATGGGGGGTGTAGCAGAGTGCTACGTGTCTAGCGGAGGAGAGCTAGCACCCTAAGTACATGCCGTTGTGGCAGCCGGAGAGATTTTGGCACCCAGCTGGTGTGATGTTGTGGCCGTCGGAGGAGCGCTGGAGCCTGGCAGAGGGACAGCTGTCGGAGCTGTTGAGTCCTTGCTGACGTCCTCTTGCTTCCGTGGCCCGCCCGACCCAGGGCTCAGACTCGGGCTAAGTCCCGGAAGACGGCGAACTCCGCTCCGCCCGACCCAGGGCTTGGACTCGGGCTAAGTCCCGGAAGACGGCGAACTCCGCTCCGCCCGACCCAGGGCTCGGAATCGGGCTCAGCCCCAGAAGACGACGAACTCCGCTTCGCCCGACCCCAGGGCTCGGACTCCGCCCTGGCCTCAGCCGACGGCCTCCGCCTCGCCCGACCCAGGGGCTCGGACTCGACCTCGGCCATGGAAGACAGACTCGACCTCGGCTTCGGAGGAGCTTCCACATCGCCCAACCTAGGGCGCAGGCCAGCCACGTCAACAGGAGGCGCCATCATCACTCTACCCCGAGCTGACTCGGGCCGCAGGGAACAAGACCGGCGTCCCATCTAGCTAGCTCCACCAGATAGGCAATGATGGCGCCCCGCGTACTCTGTGATGATGGCGGCTCTCAGCCCCCTTACGGAAGCAAGAGGACGTCAGCAAGGACTCAACCGCTCCGTCAGCTGTCCTTCCGCTAGGCTCCATCGCTCCTCCGACAGCCACGACATCACACCAGCTGGGTGCCAAAATCTCTCCGGCTGCCACAACGGCATGTACTTAGGGCGCTAGCACTCCTCCGCTAGACACGTAGCGCTCTGCTACACCCCCCATTGTACACCTGGATCCTCTCCTTACGCCTATAAAAGGAAGGACCAGGGCCCTCTTAGAGAGGGTTGGCCGCGCGGGGACGAGGACGAGACAGGCGCTCGCTCCCTCTCCCGCGTGGACACTTGTAACCCCCTACTGCAAGCGCACCCGACCTGGGCGCGGGACAAACACGAAGGCCGCGAGATTCCCACCTCTCTCACGCCGGTCTCCGGCCGCCTCGCTCTCCCCCCTTCGCGCTCGCCCTCGCGCTCGACCCATCTAGGCTGGGGCACGCGACGACATGCACTCGTCGGCCCAGGGACCCCCCGGTCTCGAAACGCTGACACCTCTTCTCTTTTGTGACCAAGGCGTCTTTCGTGACGCCCTGCTTCCTTCCCTCAGGATCTGACGGGTCTGAGCGCCGCCAAGTCGTCGTTCATCCGCCGCGAGGTCGACGTCTGGGGCTCGCTGCGATCCTTGAGGACCTCGCTCGCCGGGGCTACTGCGCGCCTCTCTTAGCAGGGCACCGAGGCGGTGGACCTTCGGTTGCTCTACACCGATCTGAGAGCCGAGGCGGCAGCAGCACGCGCAGAGGCGGCCGCGGCGCGCGTAGAAGTGCAACGACAGCAGTCGGAGTTCGACCGGATCGTCAATGAGCGGGACCAATCTCGGGGCCGGGCTGCCGAGGCCGAAAGCCGGGCTGGAGCCCTTGCAGCCGACCTAGCCGTAGCCCAGGTCGCAGCCTCGGAGCAGCGTGCTCGAGCCGGAGGTACGCCTTGGCCATCTTCAGTTTTTGTTTCTGCTTGTTTCCTCCATTTGTGTTTGAGATCTTTCTTCTGGTTGTTCGCAGAGCTCGAGTCCGCCCTTGATGAGTCCGCCAAGGCGCTTGCCGAGGCGCTTTGCCGGGGCGGCCGAGCAAAGGGAGGCCGACCACGCGGCCATGTCCGAGGCCGTCTCGGACTTCTGCCGGGTCCTTGGCTCCGGCGACGTCCCCTCAGGAAGCTCCCCTCAAAGTCGCCTGCAGGTCTTGGGCGATCATGTGCGCGGCAGACTCCGCGAGGCGCTACACCATGGCGTCAGGTGGGCCTTCGCCGTGCTCGCTTCCCACTACGTTGTGGACCTGGAGCGGGTCAGCGAGGGGTATTGCCTTCCTGACGAAGATGAAGCCGCCCTGGCAGAAGTCCAGAGGCTCGATGCGGCCGCCGCGGGTCCGAGCGCAGTGCTGGCGACCACCTTCGAAGCCGGGATGGACTTTGCCGAGGGCGGGGACGAAGCCGAAGGCGCGACTCCTTCCCGGGGCGACGCCTAACTCTGTCGAAGTAGTTTCTGTTGGATGCACGTGTGTCTTTCTGTGGCCGCTGAGGCCTGAATACTTTATTACCGTTGCATGAAGTCGTGCTCCTTTCCCTTTCGTTTTGCGTGTCCGGCCCCGCCTGTCAGTAGCAGGGTGGCTTCCCCAAGTAGGGGTCACTTTTCGTGGTGGGTGACGAGTGAGGTGTCCGTAACCCGGAGGCGTAGGAGTCCCTCGGCTCAGTCGACCTTGCCACTTACATGCACCCGCGTTCGCTCCTTGGGGTCCTGCTTCCGACATAGCCGGGGGAACGCAAAAGCCTTTTCGATTGAAAATTTTGACGCAGAGGGGGGGGGGGGAGAGGGGTCCCCCCCTTTTTAGCCCCCGAGGGAGGGTCGGGTTCTGCCGAGGCAAGGCTGACCCTTCCTTGACGACTAAAACTTGCGTGGGGGCAAGGTAAGCGAACAACTTGAAAGCATCTTAAGGGTAGAAGCAACGTAGCTGTTAGACGTTCGAAGGGTTGGTGCAGACCTCGCCTTGACTGTCGGCCAGTTCGTTTGTTCCGGGCTTCAGAACTTTGGCGATGACAAATGGCCCTTCCCAGGGGTGCGTGTAGCCCCCGGGTGTCTCCAACAAGGGCTCGAGGTGCTGCGTGATGGCTGCGATCTTCTCCAGGTTGGCTTCGATGCCCCGCTTGGAGACGATGAACCCCAAGAGCATGCCTCGAGACACCCCGAAGACACACTTTTCGGGATTGAGCTTGACGCCTTTCGCCTTGAGACATCGGAATGTCACTTCAAGGTCGGAAAGGAGGTCGGAGGCTTTCCTCGTCTTGACTACGATGTCATCGACGTAGGCCTCGACCGTCCGGCCAATGTGTTGGCCGAACACATGGTTCATGCACCGCTGGGACGTCGCACCCGCATTCCTCAAGCCGAACGGCATGGTGACATAGCAGTACATGCCGAAGGGCGTGATGAAAGAAGTCGCGAGCTGGTTGGACTCCTTCATCCTGATTTGGTGATACCCTGAGTAGGCATCGAGGAAAGACAGGGTTTCGCACCCAGCAGTGGAATCCACGATTTGATCGATGCGAGGCAGAGGGTAGGGAACCTTCGGACATGCTTTGTTCAGACCAGTGTAGTCTTTACACATCCGCCATTTCCCCCTTTCTTTCTCACAAGCACAGGGTTGGCAAGCCATTCGGGATGGAATACCTCTTTGACGAACCCTGCTGCCATTAGCTTGTGGATCTCCTCGCCTATGGCTCTGCGCTTTTCTTCGTCGAATCGGCGCAGAGGCTGCTTGACGGGTCGGGCTCCGACTCGGATGTCCAACGAGTGCTCGGCGACATCCCTCGGTATGCCGGGCATGTCCGAGGGACTCCACGCGAAGATGTCGGCGTTCGCGCGGAGAAAGTCGACGAGCACTGCTTCCTATTTGGGACCGAGCTCGGAGCCGATCCGGATCTGCTTGGAGGCGTCGCCGCTGGGGTCGAGGGGGACGGACTTAACCGTCTCTGCGGGCTCGAAGTTGCCGGCATGACGCTTTACGTCTGGCACCTCCTTAGAGAGGCTCTCCAGGTCGGCGATGAGGGCCTCGGACTCGGCGAGGGCCTCGGCGTAATCCACGCACTCCACGTCGCATTCGAACGCGTGTTTGTACGTGGGGCCGACGGTGATGACCCCGTTGGGGCCCGGCATCTTGAGCTTCAGGTAGGTGTAGTTGGGGACGGCCATGAACTTCGCGTAGGATGGCCTTCCCAGTACCACGTGGTAGGTTCCTCAGAACCCGACCACCTCGAATGTCAGGGTCTCCCTTCGGAAGTTGGAGGGTGTTCCGAAGCAGACGGGAAGGTCGAGTTGTCCGAGGGGCTGGACGCGCTTCCCGGGGATGATCCCATGGAAAGGCGCAGCGCCTGCCCGGACCGAGGATAGATCGACACGCAGGATCCCGAGGATCTCGGCGTAGATGATGTTGAGGCTGCTGCCTCCGTCCATGAGGACCTTGGTGGGCCCGACGTCGCCGATGATGGGGTCGACGACGAGCGGGTATTTCCCCGGGCTCGGCACATGGTCGGGGTGGTCGGCTTGGTCGAAGGTGATGGGCTTGTCGGACCAGTCTAGGTAGACTGGCGCCGCCACCTTCACCGAACAGACCTCCCGGCGCTCTTGCTTGCGGTGCCGAGCCGAGGCGTTTGCCGCTTGCCCACCGTAGATCATGAAGGAGTCGCGGACCTCGGGGAACTCTCCTGCCTGGTGATCTTCCTTCTTGTCGTCGTCGCGGGCCCTGCCACCCTCCGCGGGTGGCCCAGCCCTGTGGAAGTGGCGCCGAAGCATGACGCACTCCTCAAGGGTGTGCTTGACGGGCCCCTGGTGATAGGGGCACGGCTCCTTGAGCATCTTGTCGAAGAGGTTGGCACCTCCGGGGGGTTTCCGAGGGTTCTTGTACTCGGCGGCGGTGACAAGGTCCGCGTCAGCGGCGTCGCGTTTCGCTTGCGACTTCTTCTTGCCCTTCTTCTTGGCGCCGCGCTGAGTTGACGCCTCGGGGGCATCTTTCGATGGGCGGCCCTGGGGCTGCTTGTCCTTCCGGAAGATAGCCTCGACCGCCTCCTGGCCGGAGGCGAACTTGGTGGCGATGTCCATCAGCTCGCTCGCCCTGGTGGGGGTCTTGCGACCCAGCTTGCTCACCAGGTCGCGGCAGGTGGTGCCAGCGAGGAACGCGCCGATGACATCCGAGTCGGTGATGTTGGGCAGCTCGGTGCGCTGCTTCGAGAATCGCCGGATGTAGTCCCGGAGAGACTCTCCCGGCTGCTGTCGGCAGCTTCGGAGGTCCCAGGAATTCCCGGGGCGCACGTACGTGCCCTGGAAATTGCCGGCAAAAGCTTGGACTAGGTCGTCCCAGTTGGAGATCTGCCCCGGAGGCAGGTGCTCCAACCAGGCGCGGGCGGTGTCGAAGAGAAACAGGGGGAGGTTGCGGATGATGAGGTTGTCATCGTCCGTTCCACCCAGTTGGCAGGCCAGACGGTAGTCCGCGAGCCATAGTTCCGGTCTCGTCTCCCCCGAGTATTTTGTGATAGTATTTTGTGATAGTTCCCGTCGTATGGCCCGGCTGAAGGCCTGCGGACCGGGTGGTTCGAGCGAGGGACTCCGATCCTCCCCGCTGTCGTAGCGTCCCCCACGCCTAGGGTGGTAGCCTCGGCGCACCCTCTCGTCGAGGTGGGCCCGACGGTCGCGGTGATGGTGCTCGTTGCCGAGGCGACCCGGGACCGCAGGCGCTGTGTTGCGCGTGCGCCCGGTGTAGACCGAGGCTTCCCGCATGAATCGGGAAGTCGCGGCATGAGGTTCCGAGGGGTACCCCTGCCTTCGGGAGGCGGAGCTCTCGGCCCGTCGGACCGCGGCGCCTTCCAGGAGATTCTTCAGCTCTCCCTGGATTCGCCGCCCCTCGGTGGTTGATGGCTCCGGCATCGCGCGGAGGAGCATTGCTGCTGCAGCCAGGTTCTGGCCAACCCCACTGGATGCGGGTGGTGGCCTGACCCTGACATCGTCGGCGATGCGGTGCTGGAAGCCCTGGGGTAGATGACGTATTTCTCCGACCGGAGGCTGGCCCGTCCATTCCTGCCCGACGTCTCGGCGGATCGGCTCAAGCGCTCCTGCTCCCTCGTCGAGCCTGGCCTGCACCCCGCAGAATTGCTCGAGCTGTGGGTCATGGCCACCCGCCTGAACGGGGACCACAGCTAGCTCCCGTGGGATGTCAACGCGAGGCACCGGCCTAGGGAGGTCATCGTCCTCCAGCATGCCGAGATGGTTGCCTTCGGAGGGACCCCCTAGATCGACGTGGAAACATTCGCGGCTTGGGCCGCAGTCCTCGTCGCCGAGGCTACGGCTACCGTCGGAATAGTCGGAAAGGCAGTAGTCGCATGCGGTCATGAAGTCCCGCATGGCACTGGGGTTGCCAAGTCCAGAGAAATCCCAACAGAAGCTGGGCTCGTCGTCTTCCTCGGACCCAGAGGGCCCGTAGGTCGAGACGTCCATCAGCCGGTCCCAAGGTGACCGCATACGAAACCCCAGAGGGTTCGGACTCGCCTCTACGAGAGCGTCCGCCAAAGCGAAGCCGCTAGGCGGGTCGAGGCTAAACTCGAAAGGCGCGAGATGGGAATCGATCGGTACCTCTTGGTCGACGGACGGTGATGAAGTCACGTCGGGGACTGACTGCACCGTCGTCTCAGGTATGAGGGTGACGTCCAGCAAGCCTTTCGCGAGCGTGTCGGCGTCGTCCGTTTGCTCAGAATTGGCGTGTCACGGGGAGACGGCGCTCGCCTTCGTCTCAAACGCGAGGTCGATGCCCGACGCGCCCCCCGTTGGGGCGCTGGGGCCGTCGACTCGCTCGACAGCCGACGAGGCGCTGCCTCCCGCTTGGCCTTAGTTGCCCTGCCTCCTCCTTCGTTGGCGGGGGAGAGGACGGGGCGAGCTCGAATGCTGTTCTTCCACCACGCGGGGAAGACGTCGTCGATTCCGCCGCCGGCGGGTGGGCTGTCGGCCGCCATTGTCGCTGTCGTCCGGCGGTGGAAGGAGTATCATGTCGTAGCCGCCGTCGAGGGACATGAACTCAAGGCTCCAGAAACGGAGCACCGTCCCGGGTCGGAGAGGTTGCTGGAGACTGCCCATCTGGAGCTTGACGGGAAGCTATTCGTCAACACGCAGCAGGCCCCTACCTGGCGCGCCAACTGTCGGCGTTTCGAGACCGGGGGGTCCCTAAGCCGACGAGTGAAATGTCGCCGCGTGCCCCAGCCCAGATGGGTCGGCGCGAGGCCGAGCGCGAAGGGGGGAAGTGAGGTGGCCAGAGATGGGCGTGAGAGAGGTGGAAATCCCGCGGCCTTCGTGTTCGTCCCGCGCCCAGGTCGGGTGCGCTTGCAGTAGGGGGTTACAAGCGTCCACACGGGAGATGGAGCGAGCGGCCTCACGCGAGCGCCTGTCTCGTCCTCATCCCCGCGCGGCCAACCCTCTCTAAGAGGGCCCTGGTCCTTCCTTTTATAGGCGTAAGGAGAGGATCCAGGTGTACAATGGGGGGTGTAGTAGAGTGCTACGTGTCTAGCGGAGGAGAGCTAGCGCCCTAAGTACATGCCGTTGTGGCAGCCGAAGAGATTTTGGCACCCAGCTGGTGTGATGTCGTGGCCGTCGGAGGAGCGCTGGAGCCTGGCGGAGGGACAGCTGTCGGAGCTGTTGAGTCCTTGCTGACGTCCTCTTGCTTCCGTAAGGGGGCTGAGAGCCGCCGTCGTCACAGAGTATGCGGGGCGCCATCATTGCCTATCTGGCGGAGCGAGCCAGATGGGACGCCGGTCTTGTTCCCCGTGGCCCGAGTCAGCTTGGGGTAGGGTGATGATGGCGCCTCCTGTTGACGTGGCTGGTCTGCGCCCTAGGTTGGGCGATGTGGAAGCTCCTCCGAAGCCGAGGTCGAGTCTGTCTTCCGTGGCCGAGGTCGAGTCCGAGCCCCTGGGTCGGGCGAGGCGGAGACCGTCGGCTGAGGCCAGGGCGGAGTCCGAGCCCTGGGGTCGGGCGAAGCGGAGTTCGTCGTCTTCTGGGGCTGAGCCCAAGTCCGAGCCCTGGGTCGGGCGGAGCGGAGTTCGCCGTCTTCCGGGACTTAGCCCGAGTCCGAGCCCCTGGTCGGGCGGAGCGGAGTTCGCCGTCTTCCGGGACTTAGCCCGAGTCCAAGCCCTGGGTCGGGCGGAGCGGAGTTCGCCGTCTTCCGGGACTTAGCCCGAGTCCGAGCCCTGGGTCGGGCGAAGCGGAGTTCGCCGTCTTCCGAGGCTTAGCCCGAGTTCGAGCCCTGGGTCGGGCGAAGCGGAGCTTCCTATGGCGCCTGCGGCCGGGCCTGACTGCCTGTCAGCCTCACTCTGTCAAGTGGCACCGCAGTCGGAGCGGCGCAGGCGGCGCTGTCTTTCTGTCAGGCCGGTTAGTGGAGCGGCGAAGTGACGGCGGTCACTTCGGCTCTGTCGGTTGAAGGGCGCGCGTCAGGATAAAGGCGTCAGGCCACCTTTGCATTAAATGCTCATGCGATTTGGTCGGTCGGCGCGGCGATTTGGTCAGGGTTGCTTCTTGGCGAAGACAGGGCCTCGGGCGAGCCGGAAATACGTTAGCCGCTGGAGGTGGGCCTCGGGCGAGGCAGAGATCCTCCGGGGTCGGCTGCCCTTGTCCGAGGTTAGGCTCGGGCGAGGCGTGATCGAGTCCCTCGAATGGACCGATCCCTGACTTAATCGCACCCATCAGGCCTTTGCAGCTTTATGCTGACGGGGGTTACCAGCTGAGAATTAGGAGCCTTGAGGGTACCCCTAATTATGGTCCCCGACAATATATATATATATATATATATATATATATATATATATATATATATATATATATATATATATATATATATATATATATATATATATATATATATATATATATATATATATATATATATATATATAAAGCAACAGTTTCAACTATTGTCCCACGTACCTTTTTCTGCTTAATACAAGAAATAAAGTAAAATGATGCGCAAATAAGAGCAAACTTTGTTTGTTGGCTCCACATACACACTCACTCAACCAATAGAGCACACATATTTTAAAGTCTTATTAAAAAGGTTAATTATATAATATATAGAAATCGTGACAATGCACGAGCTTTGACTAATAGAAGTTAGTACCGGAGTAATTTTATCTCAAAAACTAGCATGTTCGACCGTGCCAATCTTTATGATGCAGCGGCAGAATGTAACTACTTTTATAATAGTCATGTTTTTTTCCTACAACAATGCGCACGTGTACTAATAACGATAATTCAATGCAAAAAAGTAAAAAAAATATCTTTTGTTTTCGCCCGGACTCGAACCGGAGACCTTCAGTGTGTTAGACTGACGTGATAACCAACTACACCACGAAAACTACGATGCATTAGGCTTCCCTTATTTTTATAACATATGATACATTATTTAGTATAAACTTTAAAAAAAACATAGCACGCGCACGTACTACAATTTATAGTTTGCTTGAAAATAGAATGTTCAACATGAAGCACCTACCACCTAGCCAAAAAAAAAACACTCGTCACCCGACTTTTCAGGCTAACACGGCTAATAAGCATAGTTCCAATCCATGGTATCAATCTCCAATTTCCAATCTCAAAGAGTACTGAACTCTTAGGAAGATTTTTTTTACTCTAAACCGGAGTTTTATTATTTTTACAAATAAAACATCTTTGAACTCAGCTATATGACTAAATTTGTTCAGTTTCGATAATTCAAGGAGCACATTATCTGTAGATGGAGTTGAGAACCGGACCGACATGTGACTTAAGGTTAAAAACTGTAATTTACTCTTTCGTTACGACACAAGCAAGACGCGTACATGTAGGGATGAAAACGGGACGGATACAGCCGGATACAGGGTCATCCTGTATTCTACCCTAATATATTTCTCTCGGATACGAGATCGGATACAGGTAGTTAAGATTCGGGACGGATACAGGACGAGACCGGATAATAATCCGGGTGGGTAAGAAACGGATACAGTATGGTCCGAAATAATTTAGTGTCAGCACAACACGACTCGATATATCAGGTCGGATTTATGCCGAGGTCGTGGCCCACGAGTGGTCATAGATAGGACCCAAGCGGACATGAAATGGCCTATACACGGACACGAAATATATATATATATATATATATATATATATATATATATATATATATATATATATATATATATATATATATATATATATATATATATATACATATAGTATTTAGAGCCCTAGGCTCTCTCTAACTAATGGAAGCCCCGACCAGAAACCGACCAGGTGCTCTGACCGGCGCGCACGCTTTACTGGTTGACTGTAATACATAGTTACGTCAATTATAAATACGAGTTATGCTCAATTTTGTTACCGTTTACACTCTTTTGGTGTGCGCACGTCTCGCGGCATCCGGGCCCATGAAAAGATCGTGTCCCCGCAATCTGGACAGCTTACGTCTACCGGGCCCACGAATCAAGGAACCGAGCTTTCATTTTCTCAGCTCATCTCTCCCGTAACTATCGCTGCCGCCGAACCCTAGCCAAATCCGCCGTCGTATGCTGCTTCTCCTCCACGCCCGGCGAACCCTAGACTAATCGCTGCCGTGAGCATTAAGATTCTCCCCCGCAGTTCCCCCGCCGTCGCATTCTCCTTCACCACCGCAGAGACCCGCACTCGCCTTCTCCGCCGCATACACGCCGTGGCCTTGTTCTTCGTCTCCGGCAAGGGACCCGGAATCGCGGAGGCGGTTGTGCCGCCCCTGCGTTCTTCTACTCGGCAGAGACCGAGACCTCGATCTTCTCCACCGCGGCGGTCGAACGCCGAGTCCCCTACCCCGTCGCGAGCTCCGTCCCCAACGTCGAGTCCCCAACGCATTTGACACAGCCCCGCGTCGCATTGGGTTGTCCCCTGCAGAGGTGTCTCGAATTCAGCCGCCCTCCAGGCCCATCCACATTCCGGTAAGCCATCAACCTTTAACTCTTACAATCTGAATCGTAAATAGAGTTCACATTATTATTTTGCCAATTGCTTGATTTATCAAATACCAATACATTATAAATTTATAGTTAAATGGAGACACAAATGTATACTATGCAATCTATCACACGTTTATGCAGTTTACAATACTTTGTTTATGCTGATTTGTTGACAGAAGTATGATACATACATCAATACATTATGCCATAAAACATATTGTTGTTCAATTTGGGCCAGCTCACACGAAATAACCAGGTTATACATTAATTGGATGTCGCATAAGAGCAGATTTTTTTGATCAAGTTAGTCTCACAAGTTTATGCAATTTACAATATTGTGTTATGCTGCTTTGCTGATAGAACTATGCAATTTACAATTTAGTAGTGATGTTGCACGATATGTTGGGATCTAATGGAATGCATGGTCATGAACTGAACTGAATTGACTTGCGCTTATTTTTTTTGATCCTTTACATATTTTATGTATATGTGTTGTTTCATTTGGCAGGAACATCAGACATGAAGAACGTAGACCGACCTCCTTCCAATCCAAAACAGACCATAATCCAGTCTACTCAGGAGTGCTTCAGCGTTGACATACCCCGTGCTCCGGCGGGGACTGTTAGACCCGAAACAAGGCATGCTGCTGATGAGGATGATGACTTTATGCCATTATCCAAGAAGCGTAACTTGGACGACAGTCCTGGGAAAGTTTTGAAGAAGGTAGTCACTAAGCGGAGGAAAGCAGTGCCCCCCCCGACAGGTTAGAGATTTATGTCTATGGCAATATATCATTTTATGCGTGAAATCATGTTGTCTTGATGTCTGAGTTAAACATTGTGTTGCGATTATGCAGATGTAAATGTTTACAATATTCATTTTATATTTTTTTCAGCAGAGGCTTAACGTCAGATGCAACCCCCAAGATGTGTTAGTAAGCATACATATATTAAATGACAGACAGCAACAAGCAATTGCACGTAGGGGATTTTCTAGTATTCTTGATATGAGACTGGACGCACTCGGCAGCAGATCACACTTAGCTTGGCTGATGGAAAAGCTCGACCACAATGACATGACAATTCGAGCTGGCCCTAGAAAGGAGCTGAAAATTACAAAGGATACGGTGCACCTAATTTTGGGGTTACCGAATGCTGGGGGAGGAACTGCATTGGGCATCGATGAAGCTGTTGCTGCCAACAATTTAAGAGCTGAACTTGGTCTATTGAAAGAAGATTTTAGGGTTACAGCTCTTCAAGATCGTTTGAGGAAAGGTTCTGACGATGATTTAAGCATCAGATGCTTTTTCTTGATATTGTTCAATAGGTTGTTGTTCCCTACTGCCAGCTGGGGAATAACAAACCATGAGGTTCTTTTAACCGAGGAGATGGATCGTTTCCACCAGATGGACTGGTGCCAGCTTATTTTCAATGATTTATGCCAAGCTGCCAAGAAGTGGCATACTAGGAGCGTTACGAACGTTTCTACAACCATCTATGGATGTTCCATCGTTATTCTTGTAAGCATATCTTTTTTTTGTCTGTTATATGTACCCATAATCTTGTATGCAAAATCCATATACACGTAGATTATGCTTTTGTTATGTCTTATAATGACTCATGTTATGCCTTTTGCAGCTGTATTATTTGGATCATCTGCATGACTCAGCGGCACCCCAGAACAAACGTGGAACACCACGAATCAAATACTTTGATAGGAATATTATTCAAGCCCTGACAAGAGCTGACAAGGGCAAGATACACAAAGGAGAAGAAGCATTTGGACATTGCTCGGTATTTTTTTATGTGTCAATCATTTTTTACATGCATATGATAACGTTCACATACCTTTATGCCCGTTTGTAAGCATATTTGTGATGTTTTTTTGCATTTCTATTAAACATATGAATCTCATTTATCAATTTAATATGTTTGTATAAGTTTTACTCCATCTTTCACGCCTTTTTTTAGTTCTGAAACTCCTCAGAGACCTGCTACACAGCTGTACCACCCGTTGAAGCACAATTCAAGGCATGATTCTATTTATATATTTGTTTGTCATAGAATTTCAACATAATATTCAGTGATATGCTATACATTTACTTAATAATTTTTAATTTACAATAGCATAAGACCAGGACCAACACTTTTGATGTACCTCGTCCTGACCCATCTAGACAGCACTCAATTCACATCGAACTCCCGCTCATCAGGGATTTGATATCAAGCAAGCTGAATCAGCTTCCATCCCGCCACCGCCTGAGTTTCATAGAGAAGCTGTCACATTTTGATGCGGAGGTTGGTAAGGCGTGTTCAGTTATTAAACAGACTCTTCAGCAGATTGTTGAGAAACAATACAATCTATCTGATGTTTTTGGCGAGTTAATTGATGAGGTCCTCCGTGCTGAGGCGAGTGACAACGAAGATGCTTATGATGTGCAGAAAACCACATCAAAATCAGATGATATTCTTCCCCAGACAGCTGGTTAGTCAGTTTAATGTCTTTACGTCAATATAAAAAAGTTATGCAATCATTTATCGATATCGTTTTTGATGCCATTATTTTAAACAATGTTTTTTTTGTTTACATGACACGTACAGAAGGATGTACGTGTCCGGCCCCCCCAACTGTACCCGATATGTCTACTCTAGTTTCTCAGCAGGATACGCAGTTTACAGACACATAGGTACATGAATTACTGTTAAGGCAACAACATATTCGTGTACTATTAGAAAGTTGCCCCGATGAAGCTGATATTGATCCACTGGTTCATACAAATATAACGAAACAGAACAAAACACCTACAACCTCAGTGGTAATGTTTTTCTTATTAATTGTATTTTTTCATTATAGGGTTGTATTCATCGTTTTATGTAAATAGCATATAACCATTACAATTTTTTCAGGGTAAACATGGTGACGGTGGCAAGAACATGCCGACCAATACAAACGTCACTCCTAAAGCAACACCACACATGGATCCTGACGCGCCGATATTTGATGCGACTCCGCAAATCAAGGTATGAGTAAACCCCCTCGTGGTTTTTCTATATTCTCATTAGCAGTTTACTAAATTTGTAATCCATTTATACCATCATTGTTAGTCTACTGGCGGCGTACAACAAGCGGCAGAAACAGACTTGCCTGACAGTGGTCCATGCTTTGATCAGACTCCATCTGAACATGTCAGCTCAGTAATTTACATTTTCTTTGTAGTTTTCAACTGTTCACAGATTTTGTACAGTCATGCTTCACAGTCTAAATAGGTTATGCATGATACAAATCAGTGTTATGCATATTTACACATACATGTATGCTAAGTAGATGTGCATGCAGTTTTTATATAACTGTTAGCTGCCTATGATAAATTACACATACATTTATGCAGTTTGCAAGAATATTTCTGTCTCTTGATCTGTATCAATAATGTCAGCTCATTAATTTTATGCCAGTTTATGACACTTCATTCCACATACGTATATTACACTTTATGTCAGCTCAGTAATTTTCATTTTCTTTATAGTTGTCAAAATTGTTCACAGAGTTTTATGTATATTTTCATATATATACTTAGGTTTATGTTGAAACCGACCCAGCTACAAACACTCCACAGGTTGGCCAGGCTTCTCTTGATTCGAAGATGCAAACTGTGTTAGCTCTACGCGAATATTTGTGTGGTCTGCAATCTGACACCGGCAGGTATGAAGTTCATACTAAATCTAAATTTGTTTATATGCTGGTAGTTTTACGTGACCTCTCTAATTGATATAAAAAATTCCCCAGGACCATAATAGATTATGGTGAATATTCAGCGACATGTTCTGACATATATGAATCTTTTGCCGATGGGAAGTGTCTCGACAATGTATTCATGCAGTGTTTCATCCAATGTGTTATTGATGATGCAAAAAATCAGCAGACTTCCATGAGTTCGAACAATTTGATTCTTGATGTTAATGTTGGGGTAAACTATCGTAACTTACATACACCATTTTCATATACAAATTAGATGAACCCAAGTACACTCACTCCATTTATATCGTTTATTGCAGTCACTACTCAACTTTGAGGAACAGGAACGACACAGTCGCAACCCTCAACCTTTTGATGAATCTGTACTCCACACACTTCTAGACAATTCATTGCCTGAGACAGATGAATTGGACCAATGCAAAGCGGTAACAATCGTATTTCATAATCCAAACATAATTTCTTTTAAATGGAACATATCACATTGTTATGCTTTTGTAAGTTACACTATTCATTTTATGCTTTTTTTACACGGTCAGATCATGGTCCCCATGGTAAGCAGGGGGCATTGGACATTGTATGTTGTCAACAAGGTCAAGAAGTGCATTCATATTTTAGATTCCAACCCATATGGACCAACACTTGGTGGAACTACATGGAAGGACTATCATTTTGCACATTTGGGCTCAGGTGGCAGAAAGTTACCATGGGCTAAGGTTATTATGAGCAGATTAAACAAAGCAATACAACATGTACGACCCAGGACATGCTTTCCCAAGTTTGGTAACTTCACAATTGACTTGTGCCCAAATTGTCCTAACATGGCAGCTGGATCCAATGACTGTGGGTTTTATGTCATGGGTTACATTCTATTTTATCAATGCGACGAAGGATCTTTGCGGTCAGACATAGAAGCAGTACGTACAAATTTACCAGTTAATTCTATAGTTGGCACAAGGCAACATATGGAACACAGGTATAACTAACTCAGTGTTTTTGTATTGCAGGGCAACACCAGTGAGATACGGTCTCTTGCGCTGCATTATATCACATTCCATCCGAAGAACAAAGCATTATCGCTGCTCCAAGACATCCAAAGATTCAAGGTCTAAAGGATGTAGTTTAGTTTGGTCATGTAATAAATTTTGTATACAATGGTTCCCTAAACTTCAGATCAGTCATGTGTGTATATTATGGGCAAAGTCCGTAGACGTTTCTTAGTTTATGTCAATGACAACTTTGGGGATCAGCTAACCTCTAAACTGGAATATTGTACCAAACTGTGTTTGATAGTAATGTGTGTTTCTTGCATTTGATTCTGCCAGGTTCCTGTACAATATTGTTATGTCAATAACCTCGAAGTATGCATGTTTTTTTCCGAAGTTTACGATATAATTATTGCGGGTCTTATGCATGTTTGTCCATACACTTATGATACAATAGTCATTATTATATGCCAATACATTATTATATACATTATCAGAGTTATATACTGCAAACAGGGTCATTTTTTGTACAGTCATGGTTCACAGGCTAACCATCTTATGCATTACACAACGCAGAGTTATGCATTTTTTCACATACATGTATGCTAAGTCTATGTACAGTCAGTTTGCTGCATACCTGTTAAAGCTTATGACAAATTACACATACGTTTATGCCAGTTTGCAAGTATATTTATGATACTTTCTGGAATTTGTCAAATGAACACAGGAATCACATTTACACAAGGAAATATTTGTATCTTATGGTCTTCTACTCTCTACCAGATGAATCATCATCTCCGACATCCACCGTTCGTTTTTTCGACGTTGATGTCTCATTCCATTGCGGGGCTGCAGCTATGATTTTGTTCCTTGAACCAGGAGGCCGTCCTCGCTTACGTCCAGATAGGTTAGCCAATCGAACCCTATTATCCTCGACAGTTAAACACGTACGGCTGTTGTGACCATCAGCTATGCCACATTTCTGGCATTTCCTGCTCATCTTCTTAGCTCCTTTCGCACCCAATTTTAAAACTTGTTGCTCACTACTTTTGATTGTTCTTCCCTTAGGCTTGGCCTTATCTGGTCTTGCTAAGTTTACACCTTCCACATGAAATTCCAGTTTCTACAAAACAAAGATATCAAGTCAGATTTTATATTCACGTATGTCATCATATATTGTAGCAATGTTTTCACCTTTCTAGCTTCCACATCCATAGAACTACTATCAACCAGCCGAATGTCAGTGTTATGTTCCAATGTTAATATCTGCATATTACATTGATCATCCTTAGTATTGCATTCATTTGTATTAGAGCCCATTAAAATTTCCTGTGAAATAAAACAAAGTCCAGTGAAGACACAAATCTTATAGAGCAGCATATGTAATACATTATAAAGATTTGTTCCATACCTCGTTCCCATCATCTAATTTGCGTAAGTTGTCTATAGCCATTTCTTCTGTTTCATACGATTCGACCTATATCATCATTACAAACATGGATCATTATCGACAAGTAATTATGCAAAATTCATAACATCACGAGGTGCGTACCTGGATGTCATCGCACACACTTGTGCCACAACTCTCACCAGTACCTATATCAGGCTCCACACGCATCAATAACCCTAATAATTCGTCCATCATCTCTAGGGCTTTATCATTCCCAGCTTTAGACAGACTCGCATGGTGTACTACTTTCATTGCTTTTTTAAGCAACATCTTCTGTCTATATGATCTAGTTTCTCCATCTTTTCCTTTCAAATTCCTATCGTCTCTTGAAAAAGCCACATCTTGATGCGCGGAGTATTTGTATTGTTGCAAAATATACTCACTCGGGATCCTTTCAATTTGTAGATGCATGAAAGCGCGTACAAGATGAACACAAAATAGACCTATAATTGATTAAACATACATTATGTCATATATTAATCGCAAACAGCTATGTATTCGTAATAATTTATAATTTTATATAGAAAAAATCGTTTAGTATAACATACCTGTATGCTCCCAATGCTTGCACTCACATGAATACTTTCCGGCATCCACATCAGCCCTTATCTTGAATTGGTGTTGACCCCAAACAATTTTATTTGATCTTGTAGTATGTTTCACCACCCAATCATGTTCCTCACCCTCTGTATCACGGTCTATTCGGTATGCAGTTGCATATTTTACTGTCTCCTGAAACCTTGTCATCACAGCTCTAGTGTATGCCCTTGCAACTCTTATTTCAAACATATACAATGTAGTTGTATCCTTTTGACCCTGCAAATTACACAATATAGTATTAATACTGTTTTGTTTTTAATAGCATAAAACATATGTTTATTATTTTTTTCACTTACCATGCATCCTAGTGCCTCTTTGGCCTCTTTCATCTTCCTACTATGCAGGAGCTTCATCATTTGCTTTGCAAATTGATGAAGCGGTGTGTTTGCATCCACGTGGGCACTCTTCACCAACTTGTTCATGCTCTCGCTTCGTTGTGTAGAGACCATAAGACCACAATAGTCTCCTTTGAAAAATGCAGGTACCCAATCTTTGCGTATTTCATATAATCTGGCAAGGGTGGTGTTCTCGTGTAGCTGGAAATCATCAAGCATCATTTGCTAGGCAGCCTCGAACTCCATTTCATTCAATGGATGATGTATTATAGATTGGAACCTTGTTTTGAAATCCATGTCCTCAAATCTTGCATATAATTCATTCAAGTGGGGCATATACCTGTTTTGCACATGCCACAAACACAATCGATGTATTGTGTTTGGGAATACTCTTCCAAGTGCGATTGGCATGGCAGGGTCTTGATCTGAAATAGATAAATTTACATAACATCATGCAAGCCAATATGATATCATATAGTACGTGCCATAATAATTACGAGCCATTTTATTACAACATACCTGTCAACATCACTCGTGGTCCGTCACATCCCATGCATGTTTTGAACGTATTGAAGACCCACTCGAATGTATCAACTGTCTCGTCTCCTAGTAAAGCAAACCCAAATATTGTGCATTGTAGGTGGTGGTTCGAGCCAACAAACATGCCTAATGGCTTATCATACATATTAGTCTTATGTGTAGTATCAAATGTAACTGCATCAAAAAAATCAATGTACTCGGCTTGCTGGCTAGCATGGGACCAAAATATGCTTAAAATTTTCCCTTCTTTGTCCAGTTGAATGTCTGAAAAAAATTGTGGATTATCTTTCTTGCATAATGAAAAAAAGATAACAGCTTTGACACATCATTTGCATTTCTTTCCCTTTGCCATGCTTTTTTCCTGTCAAAAAATGCAATGATTATGCACTATATCTAACTCAACACATTACGATTGTTTATGTAATATAAAATACAATTATTGTCAATGCATAATACACTTACAGGTTACTCATGTCCTGCACGGTTATTGGAACGTTTTCTTGGCCACCATGCATTTGTGTAACAAAATCCATAATGCAATGTTGTGGAATCCTGCTTTCTTGCATCGTACTAAGGAACTCCATATATTCACGATCATGTGTTTTGTTGCATTACAATTGCCCTTTTTCTGTATCTTTCTTCAAAAATTCATGATTATGCTCATAGTTTACCAGATCAATCCGAACGGAAATAACATTCTCTTTAGCATCATTGTAGATTTTTTTAAGTTTCATCCCAGCCTTGCACTGTGTTCGTTTCGAACATGTGTTACGTATCCTTGGATTTCCAGCTACCCTTTCAGCATTCTTTCCTTCCATTGAACAGTTCAACCATTTACAATTCTTCCGCTCCCTATATTTCTTCAACGGAAATCCTACCTCGTATGCATATTGACTATAAAAATTATACGCCTCGTCCACGTTACTAAATGTCATACCGACTTTAGGTATCAATCTTATATCAATATTGTCCGGCTGCGCACAGAAATTTAACATTTACGATTCAATAGTGACCAAATTTAACGTAATATGGGAGAACTTACGTGGCTTTGAAGAATATGAGGTGTGTCCTGTTCATGCGGCCCAATATGTCTCATGGGGATGTGCTTCTCTGCGCCGACCACGTCTGTTGTTTTTGTGTGCTCTTCGATATGTCCAGGTGCCCTCAATGCCGCCGGAGGAGTAACAGAGACACCCTCTGTGTATGGGGCGATTGCAGACGCTACAGGATGCATGTCCATTGAAACAGACGTACCTGCTGGCTTATGCACAGATGTTACAGGCAGAATGTCATCGCCAGCGCCAGTGGTGGACATCTTCTCGCCGCCCATCGCCGGCCGGACCTCTCACTTCCGCCGCCGCTAACCGCCGCCAATATTTCAGATGGACGAGCGAACGTGGACGCGGCTGTAAAGTTGTATTAGTTTCCTGCCGTAACTGCGCCTTTATTTACGCGCAGGAAGATCACGTATTGCCTTATCTCAAATCCGGTGGTAGATTTTAAACGTTTGCATGGTTTACGCTATCATGTATCACAACGTTATGCAGTCGTAACCGGCAAGCACATGCAAATATTCGTGCGCGCGATTCCTGGCATGCAAAGATTCCATTTATGCATGAGTTATGCACATTTATACACATATTTATGGGTGTGTATCTGCATGTCGCGTGTAAGCCGGGATACGTGGCTATCCTATGCATAAATGGCACAGGCTGGCGTCCAGTGGGCCGAACGCGACCCGATCGGTCTCCTGGCTGGGGCTTCGCCCACTAACGGAAGCCCAGGGCTTCCATTACCTCTTCCCTATATATATATATATTGCCTGTGCGTTACGACGGCTTAACAATACCTACGTAAACTATTCACCAAAAAAATGTAAGATTTTTTTATTAATTGTCTCCGCTCTTCGTATAATATTTTTTGATTTGGCTAACTGATGTTATTGTTTACTGCATGCATTATATCTTGGTACAACACGACCAATGAAGTGAGCAATTAGAAGAGAGTTCAAAACGACTTACTGAATGAACAAAGATTATAAAATGACATAATTTCACCATACAAAGACTAAATAAGAGAAAGTTTGTGAGCTCAAGTTTCTAAAATAAGTCACATGAACTCAAACTTATAAAAAAGATAGATCAAAATATGGAGTGATTGCTGAAGTCAGACATCAATAAAAACTGGATGCGCTCCATATAAATTATGCTACTTCGTAACAATTACTAACATTTAAAGCCAACAAATAACCTTTCATTTTTCTGTTAGTGTGACAAATCATTGTTGCTTCATCCAATTCAGCAACCTTAAACACCATATAGTCTATTGCGTCAATGTGGTATCAGAAACGACTTAATGCTTGCAAGAGTCAAGAACGCTGTGTCGTGCTTGGGTTGTAGCCTCGGCCCGTAGTATTGGTCCGGCCCGACACGATTATATTTTTTTATTTTACAAAAAAACGTATATACATATATACAATTTATATTCAATATTAAAAACATCTGAGCATAATGCTCTACTGGTTAGACAGCTTCATCCAATGTCAACCATACTTCTTCCATCAAGGTATGAGTTTGAACCCCACCTCCTGCATCGTTTTTTTAACATTTTACGCTGATTTAATCTAATGGGCCGATGGGCTGGCCCGATATAGTCAGCAGGCTGGCATGACGTGCCTGGGCCAGAGTTGTGGCCCGCAGGACCGTTGAAACTGGTGTTTTAAGTATAATATTCTATACTATACTTAAAGCACCAGTTTCAACGGTCGTCACGCGTCATATTTTTACAAATAACTCCTCATAGCTATTTCAAATTAATCTGTTGCACGCTTATAGATGGCCAAACGGCGGGGCCCGGCACGGGCCAGACGCACGCGGGCCACAACTATGGCCCAGGCACGTCATGCTGGCCTGCTGACTGTGTTGGGCCAGCCTCCGTTGGCCCATTTGATTAAATCATCGTAAAATGTTAAAAAATAGTGAAGGAGGTGGGGTTTGAACTCATGCCCTGATGGAAGAAGAAACTGTTTAACCAGTAGAACATCATGATCAAATTTTTAATATTGAATATAAATTGTATATATGTATATACGTTTTTTGTAAAATACAAAAAAAATATAATTGTGTCGGGCCGGACCAGCACTACGGGCCGAGGCTACAGCCAAACACGGCATGACGTTCTTGGCTCTTGGAAGCATTAGGTCGTTTTCTGAAACCACATTGGCGCAATGGACTACATGGTGTTTGATGTTGCTGAATTGGATGGAGCAACAATGATTTGTCACACTAACAGTAAAATGAAAGGTTATTTGTTGGTTTTAAACGTTAGTAATTGCTACGAAGTAGCATAATTTATATGGAGCACATCCAGTTTTTATTGATGCCTGACTTTAGCAATCACTCCATATTTTGATCTATCTTTTTTATCAGTTTGACTTCATGTGACTTATTTTAGAAACTTGAGCTCACAAATTTTCTCTTATTTAGTCTGTGTATGATGGAATTATATCATTTTATAATATATGTTCATTCAGTCAATCGTTGTGAACTCTCTTCTAATTGCTCACTTCATTTGCCGTGTTGTACCAAGACATATTGCATGGAGTAAACAATAACAACAATTAGCCAAATCAAAAAAAATATTATATTGAGAGCGGAGACCATCAATAAAAAATCTTGAGATCTTTTAGATAGATAATTTACGTGGGCATTGTTGTAAGCCGTCGCAACGCACGGGCAACCGACTAGTATATATAAAGCAACAGTTTCAACTGTTGTCCCACGTACCTTTTTCTGCTTAATGCAAGAAAATAAAGTAAAATGGTGCGCAAATAAGAGCAAACTTTGTTTGTTAGCTCCACATACACACCCACTTAACCAATAGAACACACATATTTTAAAATCTTATTAAAAGGACTAATTATATGGTATATAAAAATCGTGGTAATGCACGAGCTTTGACTAATAGAAATTAATACCGGAGTAATTTTATCTCAAAAACTAGCATGTCCGACCGTGCCAATCTTTATGATGCAGCGGCAGAATGTAACTACTTTTATCATAGTAATGTATTTTTTCCTACAACAATGCATGCACGTGTACTAATAACGATGATTCACTGCAAAAAAGTTAAAAAAAAATTGTTTTCGCCCGGACTCGAACCGGAGACCTTCAGTGTGTTAGACTGACGTGATAACCAACTACACCACGAAAACTACAATGCATTAGGCTTCCCTTATGTTTTCTACATATGATACATTATTTAGTATAAACTGTAAAAAAACATAGCACCCACACGTACTACAAATTATCGTTTGCTTGAAAATAGAATGTTCAACATGAAGCACCTACCACCTAGAAAAAAAACACTCGTCACCCGACTTTCAGGCTAACACGGCTAATAAGCATAGTTCCAATCCATGGTATCAATCTCCAATTTCCTATCCTGAAGAGTACTAAACTCTTAGGAAGATTTTTTTATATTTTAAAATCCCGAGTTTTATTATTTTTACAAATAAAGCGTCTTTGGACTCAGCTATATGACTAAATTTGTTCAGTTTCGATAATTCAAGGAGCACATTATCCGTTTTTTAGATGGAGATGAGAACCGGACCGACATGTGACTTAAGGTTAAAAACTGTAATTTACTCTTTCGTTACGACACAAGCAAGACGTGTACATGATATATAATTACTAGATGGTTGATTCAAACGAGACCTAAAACAAATACATCAGTTGAAACATGGTATCGGAAGGAAAATCCTTCGGGATAGGTGGCGGAGCGCACTCATCCTAATCCTAAGATGAGAAGGGAACCTAGGGATTGCCTGATTAGCAGGAAGTACAAGAAAACACTAGGGTTAAAGCGGACCGCTAGAACGTAATATCATACATTCACTGTGAGTTGTATTGCTTGGGAGTCCCTGTGTAGGACTTAGTTCTACTGTTCCGAGCGCCCTCGTCTTCAAGGCACGTGGCGAACCCGGAGCCCTCTGTTGGGGTTTCAGAGCGCTGATTATATATGATGGCCTTCTTATGAGCCCAGTGGGCTTATTGGGCAGGCCCAGCAGACGGGCCACCATTAGCATGGTGGCTAAGGGTAGTGGCGGGGTCCGTCTTAACCTCGCAGCACTACAGCAGTGGGTACCCCAATCTTGAGGTACCGACACATGGGTTATTGAGTAGTTTATTAACTATGGGGTCTAAAATACAATGAAATCGCAAGTTGAAGCATTGAGGTGTTGAGTAATTACACAAGTCGAAGCATGAGTTATTATGTCCGTACCTATACTAGTATTCATTAAAATCACACTTCATTCCACACTTTTATGTACTTAACAAAACACAAAGATAGAGATGATGCTAGTTAGATGTTTTTTGCAACTTTGAATTAGAGTATTGAGGTGTTGCGTAATTTTACTTTTGTAATGAACATTAGACAATGAATTGAACTTACGAACTCTGTACAGGGGCGGATTTGGGCCTCGGACCACCTGGGCCGTGGCCTGGGACGTAGCCCAATATTTGTTTTCATAGTTAGGATTTCCTCAGTCAAAAAATTGGCACATAGGCCCAGTAAAAATCATGTCCTAGCGGCTACCAACGCGTTTGCTCCCTCATTCCTCCATCTTATCGCGTCCTGGTTTGGAATCGATTGTTCCAGCCTCCAATCCTCCATCGCGGCGACTGGATGACTCGCCGGCTGGGCGTGGCAGCGGTGAGCTTCCGGACTCCACTAGTCACCCAGTCTATCTCCACCGATAAACAATAACGTGTAACCTCGCCCTGTTAAAATTTCACAATTTTTTTCTTCTCATGAAAAATATGCCTTCGAGCAGCACACCGCACACAACACTAAGAGCTAGCAGCTTGGTCCCGTGGTCCTTGTGCACTCTTGAATGCACTAGTACAACAATACAACGTGTGCAGTGGGTATATTTTGCGCTCAATTATCATTTTTTGCATTCATGAGATGTATTATTATATTGCATCTCTATTTATTGCAAATGTTTAACTTGCACTGCAGGTTCAAATTGATGTGCTAATGTTGATGAAGTTAATAGAGGCGAGGAATGGCCAAATCGCTTTTAATTAGAGACTTTTACCTTTTTTTATCAAATTTGTTGTATTTTTAGATGTTAAATTAAGATAAATATTATTTTAGTCTACGTTTGTCGTATATTATGATTTTAGTGGTATATTTAGCCGTACAATATCCTAGAGAGCTTTTTAAAGTTACCTTCAGTTTTTATAAAGTGGCCCGGGACGTCAATTTTATAGAGTTCCGCCACTGACTTTGTATAGAGCTGGTTATACTTTTTTCCTTCTAACAAAATGATTTTTTAACGGTATAGTCATTAAATAGATCTAGTAACTTAATATAAATATTAAGTTTTCTTTTTGGTCAAAAATATTTGTATTATATTTTATTAAATCTATTTTTGAATTTTTGGCTCTAATGTGAATTAGAAATTGAATGTTGGCCCACTCGAAATGAGTCTGGCACATTTAAGCAATTAAGTGCTAGGCCGTTGTAGCACCCCGAAAATTCAAATCTTGAAAATTTCTCAAACTCGCTCTAAATTCAAAATGAATTTTAAATTTCGTTTCAAAATGTTTGTTTGCGAGTTGATATCAACAAATAAAATATAGTGGTCTATATTCTCTCCAAAATCCTTCTCAAAATATCCTACAAATATTTCCCTAGTGATCCCCTTCAAGTTATTTCTAGAAATACTGCCCAAATATTCCACCGATAATTCTCCAAATATTTTCCTCCTAAAAAATACCTTCAGAATCATTTTTAAAGGCCCTACAAATATTTTCTCCATAATTCTTCTCATGCTCATACGTATACGTATGCCTCCAGTGTCATACGGTGAGCTCTACAAGCTAATTTCACTTATACATGACTAATACATGCTTATCTCCCACTAATCGTCGCATCCTCTCACTAATCCTCGCCTCCTCTCCCTAATCCCCCCACCTAGCCTATAGATAGAGGGGCAAGGGCCTCCCCTCAAGCCACACCAAGCCATTTCATGGCAACTCTACCCCCATCCCCACTCCCACTCCCACACAAGCACAACACAAGCACAAGGATCGTTCGGTCGTTCATTCGATCGTTCGTCCACCTGTTCTTAGTTTGTTTGTTCGTTCGTCCGATCGTTCGTCCAATCATTCATGGTTCGTTCGTCCGATCATTCGATCGTTCGTTCGTGCGTTCGTCCAAATAATCTTCGTTCAGCCGTTATGCTGCCGAAATTCCGATCGTTCGTTCGTCCGTTCGTTCATAGTTCCTATTCATCGTTCCTCGTTCGTTCATAGTCCCTATTCATCGTTCATTGTTCGTTCATAGTTCCTATTCATCGTTCATAGTTCCTATTCATCGTTCATAGTCACTATTCATCGTTCATTCATACGAACTATCCACTATTACTATTCACCATTACTATTCATCGATACTATCCATCGTTACTATTCATCAATGTTATTTATCGTTGCTATTCATCGTTACTATTCATCGATCATCCGATCACCCAAATTTTTAACTGCTCATCCATCATGCTGTCCAGCTCACCTAAGACCTGCCAGACCAATATTCCAGTCACACGAACTCCGGTGACTGTGATTTTCCTTCCAGTAAAGAACTTCTCATCTGGTCACCCATCCCAGATTTCTCCAAGTTGAGCATGCTTAACTTTGAGATTCTTTCGAACCAGGCTTCCAAACTCAGATTCTAATAATTCTTATCTCTAAATTCTTATCAAATTATTCCCTATCCAACCATGTCATCCCTTAAGCATGGTTCATATTCTAGAAAGCTCCCAAAATACTCTTGTCCCATATTCTGCTTATAATTTTCCTGTTCGGACTAAGTCAGACGATTCATTCGTCACTATTTTCACCAACAGTGAACTCTATTGTACTACACCACATACACCCAGCTACCCTCTCCCTCTCCACACACTCAACACCCTCAGCCAAGGCAAACCCCCACCCACTCAGTTACTCCGCTCTGTCGGCTACACGCATAGTGTCGCTTCGCCTCCAATCCACTCTCCTGGTAAGCACCTCCACTCCACTACCAGTAATATCACAACACCACATGACACAGATTCTGCTCAAGACTCTACCCATCCATATATCGCTATTCTGACCACTATACTAAATATTTGTTGATATACTTGCTGGTTTGTTTGTTTGCTTGTTCATGTTGCATAGTTATCGGAGCGTTCGTGTTGTCTTGTGAAGGCCAGATCAGCAAGTCTACGCCAGACGGTGGAGCTAGAAGCCAGTTCCGTGAGCTCTCACCAGTTTACCGGTTAAGCACGGCAAGCTCACTGGATCCCTTTGATGCATAAATTACCTATGCTTTTCAACAATAACCCCCAGTCTATTATTTTATGCATGATATGATTTTGCTGCTAAGAGACAAATTATTATGGACACCCAACCTTAGAACTTTGCCACAATTAATCTTTATACTCCTTGACATCTTTGTTACAAATGATTTGAGAAAAGGTGTGAGTTTTCAAAAGAAATTGTTTTTCAAAATGGGTATGATGAAGGGTTGTCACCTGAGAGCACCTAGAGGGGGGGGTGAATAGGTGATCCTGTAAAAACTTAACTTATAGCCACAAAAACTTGTTAAGGGTTAGCACAATAATTGCTAAGTGGCTAAAGAGGAGATCTTGCACAATACGACTATCACAGAGAATTCAACACAGAGGAGACACAGTGATTTATCCCGTGGTTCGGCCAAGTACAAAACTTGCCTACTCCACGTTGTGGCGTCCCAACGGACGAGGGTTGCAATCAACCCCTCTCAAGCGGTCCAAAGACCCACTTGAATACCACGGTGTTATGCCTTGCTTATCTTTATCCCACTCGCGAGGAATCTCCACAAATTGGAGTCTTTTGCCCTTACACTTAAGATTCACAAAGAAACACGGAGTAAGGAAGGGAAGCAACACACACAAATCCACAGCGAAATGCGCACACACACGGCCAAGAATCAAGCTCAAAGACTATCTCACAGTTTCTCACAAGAACGGAGCTCGAATCACTTAGAATCACAAACGGATGCGCAAAGACTTAGTGTGGATGATCAAGAATGCTCAAGAGTTGCTTGGTGTATCCCTCCATGCGCCTAGGGGTCCCTTTTATAGCCCTAAGGCAGCTAGGAGCCGTTGAGAATAAATCTGGAAGGCCATCTTTGCCTTCTGTCGTCGGGCGCACCGGACAGTCCGGTGCACACCGGACAGTGTCCGGTGCCCGATTCCTTTCCTTAATTGGCGAAGCCGACCGTTGCAGATCTGGGAGCCGTTGGCGCACCGGACATGTCCGGTGCACACCGGACAGTCCGGTGCCCCCTTCCGACCGTTGGCTCGGCCACGTGTCCCGCGCAGATCGCGCGGCCGACCGTTGGCCCGGCCGACCGTTGGCTCACCGGACAGTCCGGTGCACACCGGACAGTCCGGTGAATTTTAGCCGTACGCCGTCAGCAAAATCCCGAGAGCGGCCTCTTCGGCCGAGGCAGCCTGGCGCACCGGACACTGTCCGGTGCACCACCGGACAGTCCGGTGCCCCAGACCGAAACAGCCTCTTGGCTGTACACAGCCAAGTCTTCTCTTCTCTTCTTCTTTCTGTTTCTGACACTTAGACAAATATATTAGTACACAAAACCAATGTACTAAGGCTTAGAAACATACCTTTGCTCTAGATTTTCACTTTGTTCATCCATGGGCATTGATTCACATTTAAGCACTTGTGTTGACACTCAATCACCAAAATACTTAGAAATGGCCCAAAGGCACATTTCCCTTTCAATCTCCCCCTTTTTGGTGATTTATGCCAACACAACATAAAGCAGATAGAACAAGTGCAAAATCACTTCAAATAAAAACTCAAATTGGTTTTGATTTAATTTGGACATATATGGATCATCCTTTGCCACCACTTGGTTTGTTTTTGCAAATCAAACTCAAATCTCTATCTCTAAGTCAATCACACATGTTGAAGCATAAAGAGAGTCATTCCAAAAGAGATTGATCAAAGATTTCAAAAACTCCCCCTATTTCCCATAATCAACACTTGTCCCCACAAGAAGCCAACTTTTGACAAGAGACACAATAAAAGAGTTTTGACAAAACAAAAAGCTCTACTCTACTATTTTCAAAATCTCTCAAGTGGTAGCTGATCCATTTATTGCTTTGGCCGTTATTTTCTCCCCCTTTGGCATCAAGCACCAAAACGGGATCAATCTTGGCCCTTTTAACCCCATTGCCTCACCAAAATCTTCAATAAGAATACAAAGGCAATAAGAGTCTAAAGATGAACTTGGAATAAGTTACCCTCTCATCGGAGTGCAGTGGAAGTCTTTCATGGTCCAAGTCCACCTTTTCCCTTTCAATCCTCCTTCGAGACTAAATCATCAAACTCAAGCACATGGTTAGTCTCAAAGGGTCAAGTTGTAACACATCTCCCCCTAAACATGTGCATCACTTTGCAACGGACTTGTGAGGTCCAGGGAGTGTTTTTACAACTTGAGCACCATAATAAGCAACAAAATGCAAAAAGGAACATGATCAAAAGCATAAATACATGTATGCTACAATTCAATCCAGGTTCCGCGAATCTATGACATTTAGCTCACTACGCAACCTGCAAAAGGTCTTCTCATCTAGAGGCTTAGTGAAGATATCGGCTAGCTGGTTCTCGGTGCTAACATGAAACACTTCGATATCTCCCTTTTGCTGGTGGTCTCTCAAAAAGTGATGTCGGATGTCTATGTGCTTTGTGCGGCTGTGCTCAACAGGATTCTCCGCCATGCGGATAGCACTCTCATTGTCACATAGGAGTGGGACTTTGCTCAGATTGTAGCCAAAGTCCCGGAGGGTTTGCCTCATCCAAAGCAGTTGCGCGCAACACTGACCTGCGGCAACGTACTCGGCCTCAGCGGTGGATAGGGCAACGGAGGTTTGTTTCTTAGAGTTCCATGACACCAGGGACCTTCCTAAGAATTGGCACGTCCCCGATGTACTCTTCCTATCGACCTTACATCCAGCATAGTCGGAGTCTGAGTATCCAACTAAGTCAAAGGTAGACCCCTTTGGATACCAGAGCCCGAAGCAAGGCGTAGCAACCAAATATCTAAGAATTCGCTTTACCGCCACTAAGTGACACTCCTTAGGATCGGATTGAAATCTAGCACACATGCATACGCTAAGCATAATATCCGGTCTACTAGCACATAAGTAAAGCAAAGAACCTATCATTGACCGATATGCTTTTTGATCAACGGACTTACCTCCTTTGTTGAGGTCGGTGTGTCCGTCGGTCCCCATCGGAGTCTTTGCGGGCTTGGCGTCCTTCATCCCAAACCGCTTTAGCAGATCTTGCGTGTACTTTGTTTGGGAGATGAAGGTGCCGTCCTTGAGTTGCTTCACTTGGAACCCAAGGAAGTAGTTCAACTCGCCCATCATCGACATCTCGAATTTCTGCGTCATCACCCTGCTAAACTCTTCACAAGACTTTTGGTTAGTAGAACCAAATATTATGTCATCGACATAAATTTGGCACACAAACAAATCACCATCACATGTCTTTGTAAAAAGAGTTGGATCGGCTTTCCCAACCTTGAAAGCATTAGCAATTAAAAAGTCTCTAAGGCATTCATACCATGCTCTTGGGGCTTGCTTAAGTCCATAGAGCGCCTTAGAGAGCTTACACACATGGTCGGGGTACCGTTCATCCTCGAAGCCAGGGGGTTGCTCCACGTACACCTCCTCCTTGATTGGCCCGTTGAGGAAAGCGCTCTTCACATCCATTTGGTACAACCTGAAAGAATGGTGAGCGGCATATGCTAGCAAGATACGAATTGACTCTAGCCTAGCCACAGGAGCAAAAGTCTCCTCAAAGTCCAAACCTGCGACTTGGGCATAACCTTTTGCCACAAGTCGAGCCTTGTTCCTTGTCACCACCCCGTGCTCGTCCTGTTTGTTGCGGAACACCCACTTGGTTCCCACAACATTTTGCTTCGGACGAGGCACCAGTGTCCAAACTTCATTGCGCTTGAAGTTGTTGAGCTCCTCCTGCATGGCCAATACCCAATCCGGATCTAGCAAGGCCTCCTCTACCCTGAAAGGCTCAATAGAAGAGACAAAGGAGTAATGCTCACAAAAGTTAGCTAATCGAGATCGAGTAGTTACTCCCTTGCTAATGTCACCCAGAATTTGATCGACGGGATGATCCCTTTGAATCATCGCTCGAACTTGGGTTGGAGGTGCCGGTTGCGCTTCTTCCTCCATCACTTGATCATCTTGTGCTCCCCCTTGATCAAGCGCCTCCACTTGAGGTACCTGTTCGTCATCTTCGGTTGGGGGATGCACCATGGTCGAGGAAGAAGGTTGATCTCGTTCATCTTGTTCCTGTGGCCGTACTTCTCCAATCGCCATGGTTCGTATAGCGGCCGTCGGAACATCTTCTTCATCTACATCATCACAATCAACAACTTGCTCTCTTGGAGAGCCATTAGTCTCATCAAATACAACGTCGCTAGAGACTTCAACCAAACCTGATGATTTGTTGAAGACTCTATACGCCTTTGTATTTGAGTCATAACCTAATAAAAACCCTTCTACAGCTTTGGGAGCAAACTTAGAATTTCTACCTTTCTTCACTAGAATGTAGCACTTGCTCCCAAAAACACGAAAGTAAGATACATTGGGTTTGTTACCGGTTAGTAGCTCATACGAAGTTTTCTTGAGGAGGCGATGAAGGTAGACCCTGTTGATGGCGTGGCAAGCCGTGTTCACGGCTTCCGACCAGAAACACTCGGGGGTCTTGAATTCTCCAAGCATTGTCCTCGCCATATCGATTAGCGTCCTGTTCTTCCTCTCTACCACACCATTTTGCTGTGGTGTGTAGGGAGCGGAGAACTCGTGCTTGATCCCTTCCTCCTCAAGAAATTCCTCCACTTGAAGGTTCTTGAATTCGGACCCGTTGTCGCTCCTTATCTTCTTCACCTTGAGCTCAAACTCATTTTGAGCTCTCCTGAGGAAGCGCTTGAGGGTCCCTTGGGTTTCAGACTTATCCTGCAAAAAGAATACCCAAGTGAAGCGGGAAAAGTCATCAACAATAACTAAACCATACTTACTCCCTCCTATGCTCAGATAGGCGACAGGTCCGAAGAGGTCCATATGTAGCAGCTCCAGGGGTCTTGAAGTGGTCATCACATTCTTGCTGTGATGCGCTCCTCCCACTTGTTTACCTGCTTGACAAGCTGCACAAGGTCTATCTTTTTCGAAATGCACGTTAGTCAAACCTATCACGTGTTCTCCCTTTAGAAGCTTGTGAAGGTTCTTCATCCCCACATGTGCTAAGCGGCGATGCCACAGCCAGCCCATGCTAGTCTTAGCTATTAAGCATGCATCTAGACCGGCCTCTTCTTTTGCAAAATCAACTAAATAAAGTTTGCCGTCTAATACACCCTTAAAAGCTAATGAACCATCGCTTCTTCTAAAGACAGACACATCTACATTTATAAATAGACAGTTATATCCCATATGACATAATTGACTAACAGATAGCAAATTATATCCAAGACTCTCTACTAAAAATACATTAGAGATAGAATGCTCACTAGAAATTGCAATTTTACCTAACCCTTTTACCTTGCCTTGATTCCCATCACCGAATATAATTGAATCCTGGGAATCCTTATTCTTGACGTAGGAAGTGAACATCTTCTTCTCCCCCGTCATATGGTTTGTGCATCCGCTGTCGATAATCCAGCTTGATCCCCCGGATGCATAAACCTGCAAGGCAAATTTAGGCTTGGGACTTAGGTACCCAACTCTTGTTGGGTCCTACAAGGTTAGTGCAAATTTCCTTAGGGACCCAAATGCAAGTTTTGTCTCCCTTGCATTTTGCCCCTAACTTCCTAGCAATTACCTTCTTACCCTTTCTACAAATAGCAAAGGGAGCATTGCAAGCATAATAAATGGTGGAAGGTTTGTTCATAATTTTTCTAGGAATATGAGCAAAATTTCTCCTAGGCATATGCACAACATTTCTCTTACACATATCTCTATCATGCTTATAGGAAGAACTAGAAGCAAACATGGCATGAGAATCATAAACATGTGAATCAAAATCATTATAAGCATTTCTAGCATGTCTCCTATCATGGTACAAGAAAGCATGGTTCCTTTTAGTACTACTAGCCATAGGGGCCTTCCCTTTCTCCTTGACGAAGATGGGAGCCTTATGGCTTGTTAAGTTCTTGGCCTCTCTCTTGAAGCCAAGACCATCCTTAATTGAGGGGTGTCTACCAACCGTGTAGGCATCCCTTGCAAATTTTATTTTATCAACTTCACTCTTGCTAGTCTTAAGTTGAGCATTAAGACTAGCCACCTCATCATTTAGTTTTGAAATTGAAACTAAGTGTTCACTACAAGCATTAACATCAAAATCCTTACACCTAGTGCAAATTGTAATATTTTCAACACACGAGTTACTTGCTACTTCTAGTTTAGCAGTTAAAACATTAATTTCACCTTTTAAAGAAGAAATGGTTTCATTACAAGTAGAAAGTTCACAAGAAAGTATTCCATTTCTTTTAACTTCTAGAGCAAGTGAATTTTGTGCACTAACAAATTTATCATGTTCTTCATATAAAAGGTCTTCTTGTTTCTCTAAGATTCTATCCTTTTCATTTAAGGCATCAATCAACTCATTAATCTTAGCTATCTTAGTTCTATCCAATCCCTTGAATAAACTAGAGTAATCAATTTCATCTTCACTAGATTCATCATCACTAGAAGAATCATAAGTATTAGCATTACGAGTGATTACCTTCTTTTCCCTTGCCATGAGGCAAGTGTGATGCTCGTTTGGGAAGAGAGCCGATTTGTTGAAGGCAGTGGCGGCGAGTCCTTCGTCGTCGGAGTCGGACGAAGAGCAATCCGAATCCCACTCTTTTCCAAGGTGTGCTTCGCCTTTGGCCTTCTTGTAAACCTTCTTGTTCTCTCTCTTCCCATTTTTCCCTTGCTCCTGGTCACTATCATTTTCGGGACAGTTAGCACTAAAATGACCAAGCTTACCGCATTTGAAGCATGATCGCTTTTCCTTGGTCTTGGCCTTGCTTGGCTGTCCCTTTCGACCTTTTAGCGCCGTCTTGAATCTCTTGATGATGAGAGCCATCTCTTCATCATTGAGCCCGGCCGCCTCAACTTGCGCCACCTTGCTAGGTAGCGACTCCTTGCTCCTTGTTGCCTTTAGAGCAATGGGTTGAGGCTCGTGGAGTGGACCGTTCAACGCGTCATCGACGTATCTTGCCTCCTTGATCATCATCTGCCCGCTCACGAATTTTCCAAGTACTTCCTCGGGCGTCATCATCGTGTACCTGGGATTCTCACGAATATTGTTCACGAGATGGGGATCAAGAACGGTAAAGGACCTGAGCATTAGGCGGACGACGTCGTGGTCCGTCCAACGCGTGCTTCCGTAGCTCCTTATTTTGTTGATAAGGGTCTTGAGCCGGTTGTAAGTTTGAGTTGGCTCCTCTCCCCTTATCATGGCGAATCGTCCAAGCTCGCCCTCCACCAACTCCATCTTGGTGAGCATGGTGATGTCGTTCCCCTCGTGAGAGATCTTGAGGGTGTCCCATATCTGCTTGGCATTGTCCAAGCCGCTCACCTTATTGTACTCTTCCCTGCACAAAGATGCTAAGAGAACAGTAGTAGCTTGTGCATTTCTATGAATTTGTTCATTTATAAGCATAGGACTATCCGAGCTATCAAATTTCATTCCATTCTCCACAATCTCCCATATGCTTGGATGGAGAGAGAATAAGTGACTACGCATTTTGTGACTCCAAAATTCGTAGTCCTCCCCATCGAAGTGTGGAGGTTTGCCAAGAGGAATGGAAAGCAACTGCGAATTCGAACTATGTTGAATACGAGAATAATCAAATGAAAAGTTCGAATTGACCGTCTTTTTGTAGTCGTTGTCATCATCCTTTTGGGAAGAAGTAGACTCATCACTATCGTCGTAGTAGATGATCTCCTTGATGCGCCTTGTCTTCTTCTTCTTCCCTTCCTTCCGTCTATGCCCCGAGCCGGAGTCGGTAGGCTTGTCGTCCTTCGGCTCGTTGACGAAGGATTCCTTCTCTTTGTCGTTGATCACGATTCCCTTCCCCTTAGGATCCATCTCTTCGGGCGGTAAGTCCCTTTGTGAAGAGAACGGCTCCGATACCAATTGAGAGCACCTAGAGGGGGGGGGGTGAATAGGTGATCCTGTAAAAACTTAACTTATAGCCACAAAAACTTGTTAAGGGTTAGCACAATAATTGCCAAGTGGCTAAAGAGGAGATCTTGCACAATACGACTATCACAGAGAATTCAACACAGAGGAGACACAGTGATTTATCCCGTGGTTCGGCCAAGTACAAAACTTGCCTACTCCACGTTGTGGCATCCCAACGGACGAGGGTTGCAATCAACCCCTCTCAAGCGGTCCAAAGACCCACTTGAATACCACGGTGTTATGCCTTGCTTATCTTTATCCCACTCGCGAGGAATCTCCACAAATTGGAGTCTTTCGCCCTTACACTTAAGATTCACAAAGAAACACGGAGTAAGGAAGGGAAGCAACACACACAAATCCACAGCGAAATGCGCACACACACGGCCAAGAATCGAGCTCAAAGACTATCTCACAGTTTCTCACAAGAACGGAGCTCGAATCACTTAGAATCACAAACGGATGCGCAAAGACTTAGTGTGGATGATCAAGAATGCTCAAGAGTTGCTTGGTGTATCCCTCCATGCGCCTAGGGGTCCCTTTTATAGCCCTAAGGCAGCTAGGAGCCGTTGAGAATAAATCTGGAAGGCCATCTTTGCCTTCTGTCGTCGGGCGCACCGGACAGTCCGGTGCACACCGGACAGTGTCCGGTGCCCGATTCCTTTCCTTAATTGGCGAAGCCGACCGTTGCAGATCTGGGAGCCGTTGGCGCACCGGACATGTCCGGTGCACACCGGACAGTCCGGTGCCCCCTTCCGACCGTTGGCTCGGCCACGTGTCCCGCGCAGATCGCGCGACCGACCGTTGGCCCGACCGACCGTTGGCTCACCGGACAGTCCGGTGCACACCGGACAGTCCGGTGAATTTTAGCCGTACGCCGTCTGCAAAATCCCGAGAGCGGCCTCTTCGGCCGAGGCAGCCTGGCGCACCGGACACTGTCCGGTGCACCACCGGACAGTCCGGTGCCCCAGACCGAAACAGCCTCTTGGCTGTACACAGCCAAGTCTTCTCTTCTCTTCTTCTTTCTGTTTCTGACACTTAGACAAATATATTAGTACACAAAACCAATGTACTAAGGCTTAGAAACATACCTTTGCTCTAGATTTTCACTTTGTTCATCCATGGGCATTGATTCACATTTAAGCACTTGTGTTGACACTCAATCACCAAAATACTTAGAAATGGCCCAAAGGCACATTTCCCTTTCATCACCGTTATCACCCTTGAATGGGATGATCAGGGACCTCCTGGTTTAGGGGAGGGCCTAAGGTGATAGCTCAGCCGGGTTAGGTGTGAGCATGAAGGATTGTCCCGCTTGCCTAAGGACCGGTTTGTCATCACTTCTTACCTATACTCTTATCAAGTACAACCACTCGAGACTGTATGGGCAGTCGCTTGATTGAACTTGCACGGTCCGAACCCCAGGATTATGACGGCTGGGGAGCACCGGGAGGATAAGGAAGGGGAATGTTTTGTTCGGTTTGGACATGGTGGTGGCCTTGTTCCTTCCGGTATAATCGTTAAGGTAAGGACGTGCAAGGAAGGAAAGAGTTTCGGCATTCGGATCTCACGACGGTGAGATTGCAGAAACCGGACTAGTGGGTAAAGTGTACACCTCTGCATAGAGTTTTAAAAACCTATTCGAATAGTCGACGTCCACGGATATGGATGAGTCATGGCATGGATTTGACAATTAGTGTTTTGTTTTCCAAAAATGCTTTTGAAAAGTGGTTTTAAAAGATCCAGCGGTTGAGCCGTGAGCTATGGTGGACGGGAAGTCCAATAGCTGTTTTTGAAAAATGAAAACCAGTGGGAAACTGCTGAGATACCTAAATGGTCTAGTCCATGGGATTTTGTTCTATATTGAAAAAAACTTCCTGCTCCTTTGGGTGAGGATGCGCTTTGAAAAAATAAAATGTTTTACAAAATAACCCTGCATCAAACATTGCTCTTTCTGCAAAATATCCTGAGCTCCACATATTCCATGCATTATATCTGATTTCCCCATTCTGTGGGTGAAGGTGAGCTACTGAGTACGTAAGTACTCACCCTTGCTTATTTGTTGTTTTTCAGAGAAGGAGATCGTTGATCGGGTAAGAGTTACGCCTATTCCCAACCTTGTCTGTGGCTGTTGGACCGCTGATTTGCTTCACTACGTATATCGGGCTGCTTCAGCCCCACTCTGATGATATGTCCCAAGTTGTGGACCAATCTTAAAGTTTGTCGCCACCTTTATAGGTTTGCCTTGTTTAAGCAGATCTAGAATCATCTGATGTATAAATGTGTTTACTATCCTCCTGGGACTAGTAATTGTATCACAATTGAGTCCCAAAGGATTAGGGCGCTTCAGCCGTAGGCTGATGACTAAGCCAGTGGACTAGTCCGGCACGACCCAAAATAAATGCGAGCAGGGCCAACCTGAAATTCAAACGGACCGGACCTTTTTGGTTAGAACTGGGCCAAGCGGCCCGAATGTACACCTATACCTTCTACGAGTGGCAGGCTCAACAAAGATATGAGCCTCGCTAGATCGAATTGGACCCGATTCTCCTTCGTGTTTTCTCAATTTTGTTATATTATTTAAATAAGCTGAACTTGTATAATATGTAATAGATCAAATAAAAATCATAAAACAGAAACTAAACTTTTTGAACCTCCAAATGACCGAAAACTAAATCTTTTGAACCTTCACATGACCTGGTCTATGCAGTAAACCTATAAAACAATACACTTTTTGTGTAAAATGTTTGTTGTATCATAAATTTAGGGTTTCTTTTGTGTAATTATTATAGACAATTTGCTTGGTCAAAATGCTATGAAATGTTTATGGTAGTATAGTATTAATGTGTGTGCTCTCTAATAAAAATATGATAATTGGATACAACATGACTGAGTTATTAGTTACCTTGAAAAGTACTTGTTTAATGCATTATAAATAATTACAAGAAATAAAAATGGAAATGGTGCTTTAGTGTAGCCTTACTGTTGTTGTACACTATAAACATATAATACCACTATGTTGTTGTAGAATATATAAATATATAGAATTATCAACATGTCACATACTTTATTACATATAAATCTTAGTTAAACTACAATATTTAGTCTACTACTATTGAAAGGGAAATAGGCTCAAACCTTTTCCTAAATGATTTTGGTGGTTGAATTGCCCAACACGAATAATTGGACTAACTAGTTTGCTCTAGATTATAAGTTCTACAGGTGCCAAAGGTTCAACACAAGCCAATAAAAAGTCCAAGAAAGGGTTCAAATAAAAAGAAGCAAAACCAACCGAAGGTTGCCCTGGTCTGGCACACCGGACTGTCCGGTGTGCCACCGGACAGTGTCCGGTGCACTCCTGGATAGTGTCCGGTGCAGCAGGGAGATCAACTCCGAACTCGCCACCTTCGGGTTTCTGGAAATGCCACTCCGCTATAATTCACCGGACTGTCCGGTGTGCCAGCGGAGCAACGGCTACAGCTCCAACGGTCGACTGCAAAATTGTACAGTAACAGCGATCAGCGCGGACTGCGCGTGCAGAGTTAGTGCAGGCGCGAGAAGGCGCACCGGACAGTGAACAGTACCTGTCCGGTGCACCACCGGACTGTCCGGTGGCCCCACCTGTCAGAGCTCCAATGGTCGAACCCTAACGGTGGCGCACCGGACAGTGTCCGGTGGCGCATCAGACTGTCCGGTGCGGCCGTCGACAGTCAGCCTTCCCAACGGCCACTTTGGTGGTTGGGGCTATAAATACCCCCCAACCACCACACTTCAAGGTATCCAAGTTTTCAGCCATCACATTCAATACAAGAGCTCTAGACTTCACTCCAAGACACAAAAGCAAAGATCAAATCCTCTCCAAGTCCCAAACACATTCCAAAGATTTAGTGGCTTGTGAGAGAGAGGCATTTGTGTTTATTTGAGTTCTTGTTGCTTGGATCGCTTTTCTTCTTCCCCATTTCTTGTTCTCAACACCATTGTAATCAAAGCAAGAGACACCAATTGTGTGGTGGTCCTTGTGGGGACTAAGTGTCCCAATTGATTAAGGAGAAAAGCTCACTCGGTCTAAGTGACCGTTTGAGAGAGGGAAAGGGTTGAAAGAGACCCGGTCTTTGTGATCACCTCAACGGGGAGTAGGTTTGCAAGAACCGAACCTCGATAAAACAAATCACCGTGTCACACTCTTCATTTGCTTGTGATTTGTTTTCGCCCTCTCTTTCGGACTCGCTTTTATTCCTAACGCTAACCCGGCTTGTAGATAGTGCTTAAAGTTTTGTAAATTTCAGATTTGCCTATTCACCCCCTCTCTAGGTGACTTTCAATTGGTATCAAAGGCCGGTACTTCATTAGAGTCTAACCACTCGAAGTGATGTCGGGAGCATCCACCAAAAGGGAGATGGTGACCGGCGAGAAGCCCGCCACAAGCCACGGGAAAGCTCCATCGGGGGAGTCCGGCAACAAGAAGAGGGAGGAATCACCTCCCCGCGTCAAGTCGCACCGGAGTGGCGACAAGAAGAAGAAAATGAAGAAAGTGGTCTACTATGAGACCAATTCTGTGTCGCCTTCCACCTCTGGCTCCGACACGTCGTCCGTCACTTCTAAGCGCCATGAGCGCAAGAAGTTTAGTAAGATCCCCTTACGCTATCCTCACATTTCCAAACGCACTCCTTTACTTTCCGTCCCACTAGGAAAACCATCGGTTTTTACGGTAAAGATTATTGTATGTGGAGTGATAAAATGAGGCACCATCTAACCTCACTCCACGCTAGCATTTGGGACATTGTTGAGTTTGGAGCGCAGGAACCATCCATGGGGGATGAAGGCTATGATTCGGACGAAGTAGCCCAAATTCGGCACTTCAACTCCCAAGCCACCACTATACTCCTCGCACGAAGTCGAGAGGAGTATAATAAGGTGCAAGGGTTGAAGAGTGACAAAGAGATTTGGAACGTACTCAAGACTGCGCACGAAGGAGATGAGGTGACCAAGATCACCAAGCGGGAAACGATCAAGGGGGAGCTCGGTCGGTTCATGCTCAACCAAGGAGAGGATCCACAAGCCATGTACAACCGGCTCAAGACCTTGGTCAACCAAGTGTGCAACCTCGGGAGCACAAAATGGGATGACCATGAAATGGTCAAGGTTATTCTAAGATCACTTGTTTTTCTTAACCCTACACAAGTTCAATTAATTCGTGGTGATCCTAGATACAAGCTAATGTCTCCTGAGGAGGTGATAGGAAAGTTTGTGAGCTTTGAGTTTATGATCAAAGGCTCCAAACAAATCATCGAGCAAGACGCCACCTCCACACCCGAGGTGCAACCCGTCGCATTCAAAGCAACGGAGGAGAAGAAAGAAGAGTCTACATCAAGTAGGCTCCCCATCGATGCCTCTAAGCTCGATAATGAGGAGATGGCGCTAATCATCAAAAGCTTTCGCCAAATACTCAAGCAAAGGAAGGGGAGAGACTACAAACCCCATTCCAAGAAGGTTTGCTACAAGTGTGGTAAGCACGGTCATTTTATTGCAAAATTTCCATTATCTAGTGATAGTGACAGGGGCGATGACAAGAAGGGAAAGAGGAGGGAAAAGAAGAGATACTATAAGAAGAAGGGCGGCGATGCCCATGTATGCCGAGAGTGGGACTCTGATGAGAGCTCCACCGACTCCTCCTTTGACGAGGACGCCGCAAACATCACCGTCAACAAGGGTCTCCTCTTCCCCAACGTCGGCCACAAATGCCTCATGGCAAAGGACGGCAAAAAGAAGGTAAAATCTAGAGCCTCCACTAAATATGCAACATCTAGTGATGAGGATAACTCTAGTGATGATGAAGATAACTTGCTTGCCCTTTTTGCCACCTAAACATGCAACAAAAAGAAAAATTAAATGAATTGATAGGTGCCATTCATGAGAAGGATGAACTCTTGGATAGCCAAGAGGACTTCCTTATTAAGGAAAACAAGAAGCATGTTAAGGTTAAAAATGCTTATGCTCAGGAAGTTGAAAAATGTGAAAAATTAACTAGTGAGCTTAGCATTTTCCATGACACTATTTCCAACCTTAGAAATAAGAATGCTAAATTAATTGCTAAGGTAGAGAAATTAAATGGTTGTGATGATTCTCTTGTCAAACTTAAAGATGATAATGCTAGTTTGATTGCTAAAATTGACAAGTTGAATGTATCACTTTCTAGCGTTAAGACTGAGAATGATAAATTAGTTGCTAAGGCTAAGGATTTAAATGTTTGCAATGTTTCTATTTCCAATCTTAGAAATGAAAATGCCATGTTACATGCTAAGATGGATGAATTAAATGTTTGCAAACCCTCTACATCTACTGTTGATCATGTCACTATTTGTACTAGATGTAGAGACATTAATGTTGATGCTATCCATGATCACCTAGCTTTAATTAAACAATAAAATGATCACATAGCTCAATTTAGTGCAAAAATTAATGAGCATGACTTAGAAAATGAAAAATTTAAATTTGATAGAAGCATGCTCTATAATGGGAGACGCCCTGGGATTAAGGATGGCATTGGCTTCCAACAGGGAGACAATGTCAAGCTTAATGCCCCTAAAAGATTATCTAATTTTGTAAAGGGCAAGGCTCCCATGGCTCAGGATAACGAGGGTTACATCTTATATCCTGCTGGTTATCCCGAGCACAAAATTAGGAGAATTCATTCTAGGAAGTCTCACTCTGGCTCTCATCATGCTTTTATGTATAAGAGTGAAGCATCTAGTTCTAGGCAATCTACTCATGTTAAATTGCCTAAAAAGAAAACTCCTATTGCATCAAATGAACCCATTATTTCATTTAAGACTTTTGATGCTTCATATGTGCTCACTAACAAATCAGGCAAAGTAGTTGCCAAATATGTTGGGGGCAAACACAAGGGATCAAATACTTGTGTTTGGGTACCCAAGGTGCTTGTTTCTAATGCCAAAGGACCCAAGACCGTTTGGGTACCTAAGAACAAGGCCTAAACTTGTTTTGTAGGTTTATGCATCCGGGGGCTCAAGTTGGATCATCGATAGCGGGTGCACAAACCACATGACAAGGGAGAAAAAGATGTTCTCCTCCTATGAGAAAAACCATGATCCCCAAAGAGCTATCACATTTGGGGATGGAAATCAAGGTTTGGTCAAAGGACTTGGTAAAATTGCTATATCACCTGACCATTCTATTTCCAATGTTTTTCTTGTAGATTCTTTAGATTACAACTTGCTTTCTGTTTCTCAATTATGCAAAATGGGCTACAATTGTCTTTTTACGGATATAGGTGTTACTGTCTTTAGAAGAAGTGATGATTCAGTAGCATTTAAGGGAGTACTCGAGGGTCAGCTGTACTTAGTTGATTTTAATACAGCTGAACTCGATACTTGCTTAATTGCTAAGACTAATATGGGTTGGCTCTGGCATCGCCAACTAGCCCATGTCGGGATGAAGAATCTTCACAAGCTTCTAAAGGGAGAGCACATTTTGGGACTAACCAATGTTCTCTTTGAGAAAGACAGGGTTTGTAGCGCATGTCAAGCAGGAAAGCAAGTTGGTGTTCATCATCCACAGAAGAATATCATGACGACCGACAGGTCGCTTGAGCTACTCCACATGGATCTATTCGGTCTGATTGCTTATATAAGCATCGACGGGAGTAAGTATTGTCTTGTAATTGTGGATGACTATTCTCGCTTCACTTGGGTGTTCTTTTTGCAGGATAAATCTCAAACCCAAGAGACCTTAAAGGGATTCTTGAGACGGGCTCAAAATGAGTTCGACTTAAGAATAAAAAAGATAAGAAGCGACAACGGGATGGAGTTCAAGAACTCTCAAATAGAAGGCTTTCTTGAGGACGATGGCATCAAGCATGAGTTCTCTTCTCCCTACACACCACAACAAAATGGTGTAGTGGAGAGGAAGAATAGAACTCTACTTGACATGGCGAGGACCATGCTTGATGAGTACAAGACTTCGGACAGGTTTTGGGCGGAAGCCATCAACACCGCTTGCTACGCCATCAACCGTCTCTACCTTCACCGAATCCTCAAGAAGACATCCTATGAACTCCTCACTGGTAAAAAGCCCAATGTTTCATATTTTGGAGTCTTTGGTAGCAAATGTTTTATTCTTGTTAAAAGAGGTAGAAAATCTAAATTTGCTCCTAAGGCTGTAGAAGACTTTTTACTAGGATATGATTCAAACACAAGGGCATATAGAGTCTTTAACAAGTCCACTGGACTAGTTGAAGTCTCTTGTGACATTGCGTTTGATGAGACTAATGGCTCTCAAGTAGAGCAAGTTGATCTTGATGAGCTAGATGATGAAGAGGCTCCATGCGTCATGCTAAGGAACATGTCCATTGGGGATGTGTGTCCTAAGGAATCCGAAGAGCCTCCACATGCACAAGATCAACCGTCATCTTCCATGCAAGCATCTCCACCAACCCAAGATGAGGATCAAGCTCAAGGTGATGAAAATTAAGATCAAGAAGACGAGCCACCTCAAGAGGAGGGCAACGATCAAGGGGGAGATGCCAAGGATCAAGACAAGGAAGATGATCAGGATCCAAGGCCGCCACACCCAAGAGTCCATCAAGCGATACAACGAGATCACCCCGTGAACTCCATCCTCGGCGATATTCATATGGGGGTAACCACTCAATCTCGTGTCGCTCATTTTTGTGAACATTACTCTTTTGTGTCTTCTATTGAGCCATATAGGGTGGAAGATGCATTAAGAGATTCAGATTGGGTGTTGGCAATGCAAGAGGAACTCAACAACTTCATAAGAAATGAGGTATGACATTTAGTTCCACGTCCTAATCAAAATGTTGTAGGAACCAAGTGGGTATTCCGCAACAAGCAAGATGAGCATGGTGTGGTGACAAGGAACAAAGCCCGACTTGTGGCCAAGGGATATTCACAAGTCGAAGGTTTGGATTTCGGTGAAACCTATGCACCCGTAGCTAGGCTTGAGTCAATTCGTATATTACTTGCCTATGCTACTTACCATGGCTTTAAGCTTTACCAAATGGACGTGAAAAGTGTCTTCCTCAATGGACCAATCAAGGAGGAGGTCTATGTTGAGCAACCTCTCGGTTTTGAAGATAGTGAGTACCCTAATCATGTTTACAAACTCTCCAAGGCGCTTTATGGGTCAAGCAAGCCCCAAGAGCATGGTATGAATGCCTAAGTGAGAGCACCTAGAGGGGGGTGAATAGGTGATCCTGTAAAAATAAAAAACTAATAGCCACAAAACTTAATTATGAAAGTTAGAACGATTAAGTAGCTTGAAGTTAGTTCTTCTGAACACAGATAATCAAATAGAAAGCACACAAGAGACACACGATTTTTATCCCGTGGTTCGGCCAAGTAGTACTTGCCTACTTCCACGTTGTGGCGTCCCAATGGACGAGGGTTGCACTCAACCCCTTTCAAGTGATTCAATGATCAACTTGAATACCATGACTTTTCTTCCTTATCTTTTTTCTCGTTTGCGAGGAATCTCCACAAGTTGGAGTCTCTCGCCCTTACAACAAAGATCTCAATGAAAGCACAAGAGTAAGGTTGGGGAGCAACACACACAAATCCACAGCACACACACGCACACAAGCCAAGACTTGAGCTCAAAATGAAGCACAAAGAGTTCACAACTAGAACAGAGCTCGAATCACTAACACAATCAACCAAGTGTGCAGAGATGGAGTGTGGGAGACTTAGAATGCTTAGTGAATGCTTGGGTGTCTCCTCCATGCGCCTAGGGGTCCCTTTTATAGCCCCAAGGCAGCTAGGAGCCGTTGGAGGCCAACAAGGAAGGCCAAAGTTGCCTTCTGTCGGGTGGTGCACCGCACAGTCCGGTGCACCACCGGATAGTAACTGTAGACGGTCCGGTGCGGATCTCCTTCCTATTTTGGCGCAGATGACCGTTGCAGCGCCGAGTCAGTTGGCGCACCAGACACTGTCCGGTGCACACCGGACAGTCCGGTGCCCCTGCCGACCGTTGGCGCGGGCCACGCGTCGCCCGCGGATTGCGCGGCCGACCGTTGCGCTGGCGACCATTGGCTCATCGGACAGTCCGGTGCACCACCGTACAGTCCAATGCACCACCGGACAGTCCGGTGAATTATAGCCGTACGCCGCCAAATTTTCCCGAGAGCGGCCTGTTCAACGGAGTCCAGCCTGGCGCACCGGACACTATCCGGTGCACCACCGGACAGTCCGGTGTGCCAGACTGAGCTAGACTTTTGTTGCAATTCTTTTCTTCTTTTCTTTTCTCTGTTTCTAGCACTTAGACAACATATGTTAGTACTCAAAACAATGTACTAAGTCTAGAAACATACCTTGTTACATGATTTGCACTTCTTGCTTGTTTGGCACATAATCTACTCACTTAATATGTGTTGGACACTTAATCACCAAAACATTATAGAAATGGCCCAAAGGCACATTTCCTTTTCAATCCCCCCCTTTTTGGTGATTTATACCAACACATCAAAAAGCAACAAAATAAGTGCAACATCGATGCAAATAAGGACCAAATTGTTTTTTACTCTAATTTGGCATATTTGGATCATTCTTTGCCACCACTTGGTTTGTTTTTGCAAATCAAATTCATTTTCCTATCTCTAAGTCAAACTCACTTGTTTGGGAACAAAGAGAGATTTTCCAATGGAAAGATTTATCAAGTGCCAAAAACTCCCCCTTTTCCCATAATCATAAATTCTCCCCCACAAGAGACCAAATTTTGCAATAAGAGTATTTTGGACAAATCAAAAGTTCTAACTCTACTATTTTCAAAATTCTCAAGTGGTAGCTGATCCATTTGCTTTGGCCTTAATTTCTCCCCCTTTGGCATCAAGCACCAAAACGAGATCATTTTTGGCCCTTTAACCCCATTGCCTCACCAAAAATGTCAATTAAGAGCAAAAAGGCAATAAGAGCATAAGAATGAACTTGGAGGTGAGTACACTAATACCGGAGTGCAGTGGAAGTCTTTGCATGGTCCAAGTTCACCTTTTCCCTTTCAATGCGACTACATCAAGTACACTTAAACACAAAGGTTAGTCTCAAAGGGTCAAGTTGTAGCACATCTCCCCCTAAATATGTGCATCACTCACACATGGACTTGTGAGGTCCGGGGATCCCTTGGACAACTTGAGCACCATAAATAAGCAACAAATTGCATAAATGTATAAGTAACATGATCAAAGGCATAAAACACATGTATGCTATAGATCAATCCAAGTTACACGAATCTAAGACATTTAGCTCACTACGCAGCCTACAAAAGGTTTTCTCATCTAACGGCTTGGTAAAGATATCGGCTAGCTGGTTCTCGGTGCTAATATGGAAAACCTCAATATCTCCCTTTTGCAGGTGGTCTCTCAGAAAGTGATGTCGGATTTCTATGTGCTTAGTGCGGCTATGTTCAACAGGATTATCCGCCATGCGGATTGCACTCTCATTGTCACATAGGAGTGGGACTTTGCTCAGATTGTAGCCAAAGTCCCGGAGGGTTTGCCTCATCCAAAGTAGTTGCACGCAACACTGTCCTGCGACAACATACTCGGCCTCAGCGGTGGATAGGGCAACGAAGGTTTGTTTCTTTGAACTCCAAGACACCAGGGACCTTCCTAGGAATTGGCACATCCCTGATGTACTCTTCCTATCAACCTTGCATCCAGCATAATCGGAGTCTGAATATCCAATCAAGTCAAAGGTAGACCCCTTTGGATACCAGATCCCGAAGCAACACATAGAAACTAAATATCTAAGAATCCGCTTAACGACCACAAGGTGACATTCCCTTGGGTCGGATTGATATCTAGCACACATGCATACGCTAAGCATAATATCCGGTCTACTAGCACATAAATAAAGTAATGACCCTATCATAGACCGGTATGCCTTTTGATCAATGGACTTACCTCTTTTGTTGAGGTCGACATGTCCGTCGGTTCCCATCGGTGTCTTTGCGGGCTTGGCGTCCTTCATCCCAAACTGCTTGAGAAGATCTTGAGTGTACTTCGTTTGGGAGATGAAGGTGTCGTCCTTGAGTTGCTTCACTTGGAACCCAAGGAAGTAGTTCAACTCGCCCATCATTGACATCTCAAACTTTTGAGTCATCACCATACTAAACTCCTCACAAGACTTTTGGTTAGTAGAACCAAATATTATGTCATCGACATAAATTTGGCACACAAAAAGGTCACTGTCACAAGTCTTAGTGAAAAGAGTGGGATCGGCTTTCCCAACCTTGAAAGAATTAGCAATTAAGAAATCTCTAAGACATTCATACCATGCTTTTGGGGCTTGCTTAAGTCCATAGAGCGCTTTAGAGAGCTTACACACATGGTCGGGGTACCTGTCATCCTCAAAGCCAGGGGGTTGTTCCACGTACACTTCCTCCTTTATTGGCCCGTTGAGGAAAGCACTCTTCACATCCATTTGAAACAACCTGAAAGAGCGGTGAGCGGCATACACTACAGTAAACGAGGACATTTCCGACGGCTAAAACCGTCGGACATAAGAACTAAACCGTCGGAGATAAGCTATGTCCGACGGCATTAACTTATCTCCGACGGTTTTAAGCCGTCGGAGTTAACGCGTCGGAAATAGCGTTATGTCCGACGGCTGCCGTCGGACATAAGATATGTCCGACGGCCCTATCCAACCGTCGGAGATAAGACAGAGTAACCGTTTTAACCGCTGCCTGGGCCCACAACTACTACGTCCGACGGCTTAAAGCCGTCGGACATATTCTATATGTTATGTCCGACGGCTTTAAGCCGTCGGACATAACACAAACCTTATGTCCGACGGCCTACGCTATGCCGTCGGACATAACGTTTTTCAGAAATTGCACAAAAATCTGAATTTTAAAAAATCTGACATTTGCAAATACAAAACAGAATTCATACACATATACACATTCACATTAACAAATATACTCACATAAGTATACACATTCACAAATATAATCACATAAGCATTCACATTCACAAAATTTAACATAACAACATAGTTCCAAATGGTTGCAATAAGTGTTTACATAAACATAGTTGTCCAAACTCCAAAATGAACATTATTTCGACGGGTAGGCTTTCACATGAAAGGTTTCAACAAGTGTTTTACATCAGTATCACTCATATCCATCGCCACCTCCTCCGGCTGGACTATGCGTGCTGAAAAGATTGTTCACCCACGAATGTGTTGTGTCGTCCTGACCAGACCCATCTCCAGGTGCGGCAACTGAAGCGGGTGGTGTCTGAAATCCCTATAACACAAGCACATGAAATAGTAACCACTCAGTTGTTCATTTAAACACATAAGACATCTATGAACATGTCACACACGCATATGTGTACATACCATAGGGAATTGTGACGGAGGCGGAGGCGGTGGTGGAGGCGCCAACATTGGCATTGGCAGTGCAAAGTCCGGAGGCGGCATCCCATATGTCGGCATCGGGACGCCCGCTTGTTGGGCTAGTTGCTACAAATTATATACAAGTCATTGTTGAGCAAACAAGATACACATCAAGTGTTTTGCAAAATAAGCTACAAAATGTTAGTTCAACTTACCGAGAGAAGAGCTTGATTTTGGGCCTGGAGGCTTGCATAATACTCGTCCCTCTTCTTCTGGTACTCGGCTTGTTGTCTCTGGTATTCAGATTGTTGCCTCTGGTACTCCAATTGATCCCTCAAGACTGATTGATGGTACTCTGCCTGTTGACGCAACACCGCAAGCTCTATCTCATGGGCTGCTGATCGTGAACGGGACGACTGTGAAGACGACGATGTGGATTGTCGTCCACGGCGTCTCAGCTCTCTGGAATCAATCGTAGAATCAAAAATACCCAACCTACAAGAGTGAACCATGCACTTAGTATAGTAACTCATGCCTCAGTTGAATCGCAAGCATATGATGACAATTTTGAAAACCAAATCAAATAATCTCACCGTCCATGGGCTTGTCCTCCTGCACTAGCATATGCTGCCTGAGGGTCGATTGGCTGGCTCCTCCAATCGTACTCCTCCCCATGGCGTTGAACCATCTCCTGCCCATACGAAGCCTGGAGGCAAACAATATCAAATATAAGTGCATAACCCCTATGCCATTGCAAACAATATCAAACACATAATAGAGTATCAAAAACTCACTAGACGGTCGGTGGCCGTCTGAGTGCATAACACATCAGGATTCTGAGGATCAGAACCCCTATGGCCTTGCATATACACCTCAACATCCGTGGGCGTACGGCCGGATTTGACTTCCTGTACATAAAAGTTATATTGACACATTTCTATGTAATTCAAAGTTACGACAAACTGAGACTTACCATTCGCTTAGCCAAGCGCACATGACCATCACCACCGTAGTTGTGGAACGACTCAGTTCCACGGTTTCCCCTGTTCCTTTCGGAAATGGCACGAAAATCAGGGGAACCCCACCATCTGCACAATGCCCGATAACCGTCTGATCGGGTGGCCATCCATGGCACCGACACCTACATGAAATTTTTTAAATAAAGCAAGCAAATACATGGCTTCGTGCGATATGAGAGGCAACAACCTGTTTACCTCTAGGTATTGCTCCTCCGTCAAGTAAATTGATGACCACTCGGCCTTTGTATTTGGCATCGGTCGATCATCAGCATTTGCTCTGTACCATGCCTTTATAGTCTGAATTCGTGCATAGTACATTGCATCTGCAACGACATCGTTCGCGTTATACTCAAACACGTAACGAGCGTTCATATCATATGATCCATCGTCCGGCAACTTGTACCGTTTCTGCAAAAACCATAGTGTTATCATAAAAGCAAACATATATGGAATAACTAAAATAGTATAAACAAGTCATACCCAGAATGCATCCCAAACTAGTGCTTGTGTGTTGCCAAACGTTCTACAGACACCATAGCGATAATGCTCCCAAGTGGTGGCGGGAACAGACTCGCCAGTAGGCAAAGTCACAAGACCAGGCCAGTGCAGACGAACAAGATTACCAAGAACCATGTTCACCTGCCTGTAGTGTCCTGTGCCTGTGAACGAGTCGTCGATCCAAGTCCTGCAAACAGAAACCAATGTAGAAATTAAAACATAACTTTCAATAACATTTAAGCAAAGATATGTCACTCACTTTCCACTAGGCTTTATCACAACCCGAGATTCCGGTGGAAGCTCTGGAGGTGGTCCAACAAAATGTAGCTTCCTCGTTCTCTTAACTCGAGAAGTTCCAGACCCAGCTGCAGAATCTCCACCAGCCCCAGAATCCCCAGCCCCAGAATCTCCACCAGCGTCGTCTCCAGCATCATCTCCCACATTATCTCCACCATCATCTTCATCATCATCTCTTGCATGATCCTCTACCACTGGTTCCTCAATTTCAGCATCCTATGAAACAAATAACTTACATCATACAATATTAAGTAACTCAAATAATGTAATTTAACAACTAACTTACATCTTGTGGAGGCAAATATTCTGCCAGCGCTCTCCGTCTGCTCATGGTAGAACCTGTGCCCTGAAAAACTGAATCCTCACCCCTCGAGCTGCTCCTCGAGCTACTCCTCGACCCAAGCAAACTACGAGCTAAAGACTTCATTTTCTTTGACATCCTATTTTAACAAAAACAAGTTAGTACATAAATCGACAATAAAATAATAAAATATGCAATAAATTCATAAAATATGCAATAAAATCATGATCCATACTCGTCAATCGTAATCGTAATCAAAATCAGGATCTAGTTGCTTTCGTCGATGTAATGGACGCCAAGTAGCTTTCTTCTTTCTCGTCACTCATTTTCTTTTTGGAGGAACCTCTACATCATTTTGATCGCCTAATAAAGATTCTTCCAACATTTCAGTTTGTACATTAAACGTGCTTGTAAGTTCTTCGTCTTGGAAAATCTCAGCAGCCCCCACTTCCTGCTCGATTTGACTTTCAACATAACCAGCATCACTAGGAGCATATAGTCGTTCACGAGGATTAACTTTGTACACTACCCTCCAATCAACCAAACCGTTTTTCTTAGATGGATATGTCATATAATACACCTGCTCGCATTGGTGGGCAAGGATTATAGTGTCGTGGCCTTTTAATCTATCGTTGTGTTTGACTTCCACCATGCCATATTGATTTTCTCGCGTTGTATTTGGAGAAAACCAATCACAATCGAAGAACACCACTTTGAGTTGTTTATCTCCAAAAAACTTGTACTCGATTATATCATTAATGACTCCATAATAATTAGTCACCTTCCCTTCATCGTCGACAGCTCTAGTTACAACTCCGGAGTTTGTCGTGGCTGCTAGAGGATGATCATCTTCGAACCTTGTGGAACGGAATCTAAAACCATTGACATCATACCGACCATAACGTCTGCCAGTTACTGCTCCTAGGGATAATTGTCGAAGGTCCGGGTGTATATTGTCATTTTTATCTACATAATCTCGAAACCAACACAAGAAATTAAGTCCCCCATCTTTTCCCTCTCGACGAATCTGGTCACGTTCACAGCCAGAGATGCAATTTTGAGAATCAAATTCCCTGTTAGTACAAGGAAACAAACCTTTTAGTATCACAACACAAATTCTAGCGCCAATGACTAAAATAAAGTTTACACTTACAGGAGAAACTGACTCATCTCTTCCATGTTGTTATACATGTAGAGTAAAGCAGTCTTCCATTCGTCGTTGGTGAAACAGTATGTTGTGCTGGGTCCTACAGTTTTGCCCCTCCATTGAAAAATTTCAATATCACTAATAGGGGGCTCGTCGACATGATACCGCAATGTATGGGCATTGACATTGTGTTCCTCTGCAAAGTACAGGCCCGTGAACGATGCTATCTCTTTGTATTTGAATTCTTCAGCGATGCACCCTTCAACTCGTCTCTTATTACCAACCATTGCACGTAGCTTCTTTAGTGTCCTTTCGATGTGATACATCCATCTATATTGCACAGGACCTCCTACCTTAGCTTCGTATGGTAGGTGAACAAGTAGATGTTGCATCGGATTGAAGAAACCTGGTGGAAATATTTTTTCAAGTTTGCATACCAAAATCGGTATTTCTTGCTCAAGCTTCTCCATCATCTCTTTCTTTATTTCTTTGGCACAAAGATGTCTATAAAAGTAGCTTAGCTCCGCTAATGCTTTCCAGACATCATTTTTTACAAAACCACGAAACATAACAGGAAGGAGTCTTTCCATTATTATGTGGTAGTCATGACTCTTCAACCCAGAAAACTTGCCCGTCTTCAAATTCACAGACCTTCTAAAGCCCGCGGCGTAACCATCTGGGAACTTTAAGTTTTTCAACCATTTCATCAATTGTTTCTTCCTTTTAGGTTTAATACTGAAAGGAGCACGTGGCTTCTTCTGATTCTCTCCTATCTCCATAGTTGGTCTTCTACAGATTAAGGACAAGTCTTTCCTTGCCTTAGGGTTGTCTTTTGTTTTGTCGGTGATATTCATGCAAGTGCTGATAATGCTTTCACCCATATTTCGTTCCTGGTGCATGACATCAATGTTATGCATTAGAATCAAGGCTTTCATATAAGGGAGTTCCCATAGACCACATTTGTGAGTCCAATTATGCTCGGTTCCATAACCTTCAAAACGATTTCCATGTTCGTTTAGTTTCAAATCATTAAGTCTCGCGAGAATCTCTGGACCACTTAGACGCTTGGGTGGTCCCCTCGTCACAATCGTGTCCTTTTTAAAAGCGTTCCTATCGAACCTGAACGGGTGATCCTCTGGCAAAAAACATCTATGACAATCGAAGTAACATATCTTTCCACCAAACTTTAGTCGAAAGCATAAAGTGTCTTCAACGCATATAGGACATGTCAAAATCCCATGACAACTCCATCCAGCAAAGATACCATAAGCCATAAAATCATGAATAGACCATAAAAACGCGGCTCTCAAGTTGAACTTCTGTTTCTTGTAACAATCGTACGCCTCGACTCCTTCCCACAAAATTTTCAATTCTTCAATCAGGGGTCTCATCATCACATCGATCTTTGTTCCAGGATGATCCGGACCAGGTATTATAAGACACAAGAAAATAAATTCATATTTCATGCAAAGAGCTGGTGGAAGGTTGTATGGAACAGCAAAGACGGGCCAACATGAGTACGACGTTGCAGTTACATTGAATGGCGAGAAACCATCTGTTGCCAAACCGAAGCGGACATTCCGCACTTCATCAGCAAAGCTGGAATCAAAAGCATCTAGTGCCTTCCATGCATCTGTATCAGCTGGGTGCACCATGACATTTGGATTCTCACGTACCCCTTCTTTGTGCCACCTCATGTGTCTGGCTGTATTCTTGGAGATGAACAAACGTTTCAACCGAGGTATGAGAGGCATGTAACGAAGCTGCTTACGTGCAATCTTCGTAGTCACGGTCAAACCATCGTCGTTTTCAACCTCAACGAATCTACGCTCACCACATACAGTACACTTCTTCTCACCTGCGGTCTCCTTCCAGAAAAACATACAATTATTTTCACAGACATCGATTTTTTCGTAGTCCATACCGAGGCCAGATAATAGTTTTTTAGACTGATACATGTCCTTTGGCATCTTGTGATTCTCCGGAAGTACATCACTGATCAAGTTCAAAAGTTCCTTGTAACAGTTGTTTGAGAATGCAAACTTAGACTTAATAGCCATAAGTCGAGTCACAAATACAAGGACGGTCACTTTTGTGTGCTCATGCAACGGCTCTTCGGCAGCTTTAAGGAGCTCGAAGAACTTCTGAACCTCAGGTGTAGCTGGATCCTCAAACTCTGTGGGTTGACCGGGGTTCTCCGAATCGACGGTTAGAAACTCATGGCGTACATCGTCAAGCATCTCTTCCATCCTATCGTAGTCCTCCTCTTCATGTGACTGAACTTCTGATACAATACGAGGAGGTGGGTCCTCACCGTGGTGCACCCACACCTCATAGCCTGACATATAACCGTTCTTGCAAATATGTATCGACATAGACCTCCTGTCAAGGAAATTAATGTTCCGACACTTGCTACAAGGGCACCTAACATCGGTTCCAGTCTCTGACCGAGCAAAAGCATGGTCGAGAAAAGCATCAGTCTTGGCCACCCACTCACTTGATAGAGCACCTCTTTTCTTCCAACCTTCATACATCCATCGACGATTCTCCTCCATACTAGATACGAGACGTTAACTTAATTAGATAAGTAATGCACGGACCATCCGTTTTACGAAGAAATCACGCCCCTACATCTGTAGGAAAGGATAGGTCCTAAACCCACCCAGGAGTGACCGACGAGGCCGTGTTTATGACAAAACATGTGGTCGTGCGAAATTTCGGCAGCATAACCCCGCTGTTCTCCAATCGCACGCCTAAAAATGGTGCAATTGGAGAACAGAGAGGTTATGCTGCCGTAACTAAGCAGGAGCACATGCTTTTGTCATAAACACGGACTCTGTCGGTCACACCAAGGCTGTCCAATAAAGGGATAATTCCGGCCCAACATACCTCACATGCGTCGCTTGTAAGGTGTGTTGGGCCGAAACGGGTGACGCCTAGGTTTCGTTTGTTCACACTACGATACACTATGATTAACTATAATCATCGTGCATTATTAAATAACTACACTAATAAACCACAATACAATATTACATACGAAATAACATTGTTATAAATGACAAATCATATAAAATGACCTTATTTCCGAGGGCATAATAATTACCCTCGGAAATTAAAAATTTAAATTATCTAAAGTACCACTAAATAAACTAAAACAAGCTACTTTAATTACGTAATCAAATTTTGGCCGTCGGACATAACAAACTAAACAATCAAATACATTCATACATACACTTCTAATCAAATACATTAATACAAACATACAATTCTAATCAAATACATTAATACAAGCATACAATTTTAATAAACAAAATTGCTAATTAAGTATACTCACTTAGCGGGTGTGGAGAGCCGGCCGGCGATGGGCGCACGGGCGGGCGGCGGGCGCACGGGGCCGTTGGCCGGAGCACGGGACGGCGGCCGGAGCACGGGGCGGCGGCGACCGGCGAACGGGGCGGCGGCGGCGGCCGGAGCACGGGCGTGGCGGTGGCCGGAGCACGAGCTCGGGGCGGTGGTGGCCGGAGCACGGGCGTGGCGGTGGCACGAGCGTGGCGGTGGTGGCCGGAGCACGGGCGTGGCGGTGGCCGGAGCACGAGCTCGGGGCGGTGGGGCGGCGGCGGCCGGAGCACGAGCAGTGGGGGCGGGCGGTACGGCGACCGGGCGGGACGGCGACGAGCGTGGCGGCGACGAGCGTGGCGGCGACGGCGGCTTGCTCCTCGGACGGCGGAGGCTTGCTCGGCGGCGGCGGCAGAGAAGACAGAGACGCGCGGTCGGGTGAAACTGAAGCCGCGCGGGTCGGATCCGCGCGTTAAAAAGGCTTATGTCCGACGGCTCGGTACGAGGCCGTCGGACATAAGCTTATGTCCGACGGCCAGGGGGCGAACCGTCGGACATAAGGTAATGTCCGACGGCCAGTCGTACAGCCGTCGGCTATATATTGCTATTTTCGACGGCCGCTGTTGGCCGTCGGACATAACCTTATGTCCGACGGTTGCCTACGGGGCCGTCGGACATAAGACGACCGTCGGAATTTTATAGTTTTACTGTAGTGATAGGCTAATAATATTCTAATAGACTCTAGCCTAGCCACAGGAGCAAAAGTCTCCTCGAAATCCAAACCTGCAACTTGGGCATAACCTTTTGCCACAAGTCGAGCCTTATTTCTTGTCACCACTCCGTGCTCATCTTGCTTGTTGTGGAACACCCACTTGGTTCCCACAATGTTTTGCTTTGGACGTGGCACCAGGCTCCAAACTTCATTCCTCTTGAAGTTGTTGAGCTCTTCCTGCATGGCCAACACCAAGTCCGGATCTTGCAAGGCCTCTTCTACCCTGAAAGGCTCAATATAAGAGACAAACGAGTAATGCTCACAAAAATTAGCTAATCTTGAGCGAGTAGTTACTCCCTTGCTTATGTCACCCAGAATCTGATCAACGGGGTGATTTCTTTGAATCGTCGCTCGGACTTGAGTTGGAGGGGCCGGTGGTGCTTCTTCCTCCTGAAAGGGAAATGTGCCCTTGGGCCATTTCCATAAAGTTTTGGTGATTAAATGTCCAACACATAAGTGAGTAAGATATTATGTGCCAAACAAGCAAAAGGTGCAAATCATGTAACAAGGTATGTTTCTAGACTTAGTATATTGTTTTGAGTACTAACATATTTTGTCTAAGTGCTAGAAACAGACAAAAGAAGAAAAGAAAAAAGATGCAAAAGACTTGGCTTGGTACAGCCAAATTACAGCTCGGCTTGGCACACCGGACAGTGTCCGGTGCGCCAGGTCAGCCTCCGGTGAACAGGCCACTCTCGGGAAAAATCGGCGGCGTACGACTATAATTCACCGGACTATCCGGTGAGCCAACGGCCGCCAGCGTAACGGTCGGCCGCGCAATCCGCGGGCGACGTGTGGCCCGCGCCAACGGTCGGCAGGGGGCACCGGACTGTCCGGTGTGCACCGGACAGTGTCCGGTGCACCAACTGCCACGGCGCTGCAACGGTCATCTGCGCCAAATTAGGAAGGAGATCCACACCGGACATGCTACAGTGACTGTCCGGTGGTGCACCGGACTGTCCGGTGCACCACCCGACAGAAGGCAACTTTGGCCTTCCTTGTTGGCCTCCAACGACTCCTAGCTGCCTTGGGGCTATAAAAGGGACCCCTAGGCGCATGAAGGAGTCACCCAAGCACACTCTATGCATTCCAAGACTTCTAGTCCTCACTTTCACGCAATCGTTCATCGTTCTTGAGATTGGAGCACTTTTCGAGTTGTAAACTCCCCGCGCGTGTTTTGTGTGCTCATCTTCTCACTTGTGTGCGTGTTTGCGGTGTGGATTTAATTCTAGTGTGTGTTGCTCTTCCCAACCTTACTCCGTGCTTTCTTTGTGATCAATCTTGTAAGGGCGAGAGGCTCCAACTTGTGGAGATTCCTCGCAAACGGGAAGAAAACTATAAGGAAGAATACCGTGGTTTTAAAGTTGATCATAGGATCACTTGAAAGGGTTGAGTGCAACCCTCGTCCATTGGGACGCCACAACGTGGAGGTAGGCAAGTGTTATACTTGGCCGAACCACGGGATAAACCATTGTGTCTCTTGTGTTGTCTTTCTCTGTGATTATTGTGATTCGCAAGAGCTCGCTCTATAGACACTTGGTTCTAGTGCACTCACATCTTTATAACCAAACTTGTGGCTATTTAGTGTTGAATTTTACAGGATCACCTATTCACCCCCCTCTAGGTGCTCTCACCTCCATAGCTTGTTCTTCTTGTGCTTCCCTTGATCACACGCCTCTTCTTGATGAACCTGTCCATCATCTTGAGTTGGGGGATGCACCATCATTGAGGAAGAAGGTTGATCTTGCTCTTGTTATTCCTGTGGTCTCACATCTCCAATTGCCATGGTGCGTATTGCGGCCGTCGGAACATCATCTTCATCTATATCATCAAGATCAACTTGCTCTCTTGGAGAGCCATTAGTCTCATCAAATACAACATCACTAGAGACTTCAACCAAACCCGATGATTTGTTGAAGACTCTATACGCCTTTGTATTTGAGTCATACCCTAGTAAAAACCCTTCTACTGCTTTGGGAGCAAATTTGGAATGTCTACCTTTCTTCACCAAAATGTAGCATTTGCTCCCAAATACACGAAAGTAAGAGACATTGGGTTTGTTACCGGTAAGGAGTTCATAGGAGGTCTTCTTGAGGAGACGATGCAGATAGAGCCGGTTTATGGCATGGCAAGCTATGTTCACAGCTTCCGACCAAAACCGCTCGGGCGTCTTGAACTCTCCAAGCATCGTCCTCACCATGTCGATAAGCATCCTGTTCTTCCTCTTTGCCACACCATTTTGTTGTGGTGTGTAGGGAGCAGAGAACTCATGCTTGACACCTTCCTCCTCAAGATACTCCTCAACTTGTAAGTTCTTGAACTCGGACCCGTTGTTGCTCCTTATCTTTTTCACCTTGAGCTCAAATTCGTTTTGAGCCCTCCTTAGAAAGCGCTTTAGGGTCCCTTGGGTTTCTGATTTATCCTGCAAAAAGAACACCCAAGTGAAGCGGGAAAAGTCATCTACAATTACAAGACCATACTTACTTCCCCCGATGCTAAGGTAGGCGATAGGTTCGAAGAGGTCCATGTGAAGAAGCTCTAGTGGTCTTGACGTTGTCATCACATTCTTGCTGTGATGAGTGCTTCCTACCTGTTTCCCTACCTGACAAGCTACACAAGGTCTATCTTTTTCAAAGCAGACATTGGTTAGTCCTAACACATGTTCTCCCTTTAGAAGTTTATGAAGGTTCTTCATCCCAACATGTGCTAGACGGTGATGCCACAGCCAGCCCATGCTAGTCTTAGCTATTAAGCATGCATCTAGATCGGCCTCCTCTTTTGAAAAATCAACTAAGTAGAGTTTGTTGTCTAATACACCCTTAAATGCTAATGAACCATCAGTCCTTCTAAAGACAGAAACATCAACATTTGTAAACAAACAATTGTAGCCCATGTGGCACAATTGACTTACAGACAGGAGGTTGTTACCAAGCGACTCTACTAGAAATACGTTTGAAATGGAGTGCTCATTGGTGATGGCTATCTTGCCCAAGCCTTTGACCTTGCCTTGGTTCCTATCTCCAAAGATGATCGTATCCTGGGAATCCTTGTTCTTGACGTAGGAGGTGAACATCTTCTTCTCCCCCGTCATGTGGTTTGTGCATTCGCTGTCGATAATCCAGCTTGAGCCCCCGGATGCATAAACCTGCAAGACAATTTACGCTTGGGTTTTAGGTACCCAACTCTTGTTGGGTCCTACAAGGTTAGTTACAATAGCCTTTGGAATCCAAATACAAGTCTTATCTCCCTTGCATTTGGATCCCAACTTCCTAGCAACTACTTTTTCATTCTTACAAAAAATAGCAAAAGAAGTATTGCAAGCATGATAAATAGTAGAAGGTTTATTACATACTCTTCTAGGCACATGATGCACAACATGATTTTTCCTAGGCTTACTTCTACCATGCACAAAAGTAGAGCTAGAAGCAAACATAGCATGTGAATTAAACGCATCATAACTCCTATTATAATGAGCATTTCTAGAAAATTTTCTATCATTATAAATGAAAGCATGATTCCTTTGAGTACTACTAGCCATAGGGGCCTTTCCTTTCTCCTTGTTGGGAATGGGAGCCCTTTGGCTTGTTAAGTTCTTGGCTTCCTTTCGAAAGCCAAGTCCATCCTTAATTGAGGGGTGTCTACCAACGGTGTAGGCATCCCTAGCAAATTTTAGCTATCAAAATCAACCTTGCAAGTCTTAAGTTGAGCATTAAGACTTTCCACCTCATCATTTAATTTGGTAATAGACGCAAGATGTTCATCACAAGCATTAGTATTAAAATCCTTGCATCTATTGCAAATTACAACATGTTCTACACATGAACTAGATTTATTAGCTACCTCTAGCTTAGCATTTAAATCATCATTCAAAATCTTTAAACTAGAGATAGATTCATGGCAAGCAGATAAATCAGAAGATAGCATTTCATTTCTCTTAGTTTCTAAAGCAAGAGATTTTTGCACACTAACAAACTTATCATGCACCTCATATAAAATATCCTCTTGCTTCTCTAGCAATCTATCTTTTTCATTTAAAGCATCAATTAACTCATTGATTTTATCTACTTTAGCTCTATCTAAGACCTTAAATAAATTAGTATAATCTACTTCATCATCACTAGAATCATCATCGCTAGTAGTATACTTAGAGGTATTTCGAACACTTACCTTTTTCTCCTTGGCCATGAGACACGTATGGCGTTCGTTGGGGAAGAGTGAAGATTCGTTGAAGGCTGAGGCGGCTAGTCCCTCATCGTTGGAGTCGGATGAAGAGCAGTTAGAGTCCCACTCCTTTCCAAGGTGTGCCTCGCCCTTCGCCTTCTTGTAGTTCTTTTTCTTTTCACTCTTGTCGTGTCTTTCTTGTGCCTGGTCATTCTCATTATCGGGACATTGAGAAATAAAGTGACTAGTCTTATCGCATTTGAAGCAGGAGCGCTTTCCCCTTGTTTTGTTCTTGTTGGGGGTACTCCTTGCATCCTTTAAGTGCAGTCTTGAAGCGCTTGATGATAAGCGCCATCTCATCCTTGTTGAGGCCGACAGCCTCCACTTGTGCCACCCTGCTTGGAAGTGCCTCCCTGCTGCTAGTAGCCTTAAGAGCCACAGGTTGAGACTTGTAGACGGGTAGTGGACCGTTCAGTGCATCGTCCACATATCGAGCATCCTTCACCATCATGCGCCCGCTCATAAACTTCCCAAGAATCTCCTCGGGCGTCATCTTGGTGTACCTGGGATTCTCACGAATAAGGTTTACAAGATGAGGGTCAATGACGGTAAAGGACCTGAGCATGAGTCGGACGACGTCGTGGTCCGTCCATCTTGTGCTTCCATAGCTTCTAATTTTGTTGACCAGGGTCTTGAGCCTGTTGTAGGTTTGTGTTGGCTCTTCTCCCCTGATCATGGCAAATCTTCCCAATTCACCTTCCACCAACTCCATTTTGGTGATCATCGTAGCATCATTTCCCTCATGTGAGATCTTGAGGGTGTCCCAAATTTGCTTGGCGTTGTCCAAGCCACTTACTTTATTGTATTCATCCCTGCAAAGCGAAGCTAACAAGACAGTAGTAGCTTGGGCATTCTTATGAATTTGTTCATTAATGAATACAGGGTTATCAATGCTATCAAAATGCATCCCATTTTCCACTATTTTCCAAATGCTAGGATGGAGAGAAAATAGATGAATACACATTTTATGACTCCAAAATGAGTAGTCCTCTCCATCAAAGTGTGGAGGTTTTCCTAGTGGAATAGTGAGTAAATGTGCATTTGTATTGTACGGCATGCGAGAATAGTCAAAAGAGTAATTTTGATTAACCGTCTTTTTCTTGGAAGAAGAATCGTCATCGTCGTCGTTTCTTGGTGAAGAAGAAGATTCATCACTGTCGTAGTAGACGATCTTCTTGATGCGCCTCTTCTTCTTTCCGTCTTTCTTCTTGTGACTCGAGCCAGAGTCAGTGGGCTTGTCGTCTCTAGGCTCGTTGAGGAAAGACTCCTTTTCCTTGTCATTGACCACCATCCCCTTTCCCTTAGGATCCATCTCTTCGGGCGATTAGTCCCTTATGTGAAGAGGACGACTTTGATACCAATTGAGAGCACCTAGAGGGGGGTGAATAGGTGATCCTGTAAAAATCAAAAACTAATAGCCACAAAACTTGATTATGAAAGTTAGAATGGTTAAGTAGCTTGCAGTTAGTTCTTGTGAACACAGATAATCAAATAGAAAGCACACAAGAGACACACGATTTTTATCCCGTGGTTCGGCCAAGTAGTACTTGCCTACTTCCACGTTGTGGCGTCCCAATGGACGAGGGTTGCACTCAACCCCTTTCAAGTGATCCAATGATCAACTTGAATACCACAGTTTTTCTTCCTTATCTCTTTTTCTCGTTTGCGAGGAATCTCCACAAGTTGGAGTCTCTCGCCCTTACAACAAAGATCTCAATGAAAGCACAAGAGTAAGGTTGGGGAGCAACACACACAAATCCGCAGCACACACACGCACACAAGCCAAGACTTGAGCTCAAAATGAAGCACAAAGAGTTCACAACTAGAACGGAGCTCGAATCACTAACACAATCGATCAAGTGCTCAGAGACGGAGTGTGGGAGACTTGGAATGCTTAGTGAATGCTTGGGTGTCTCCTCCATGCGCCTAGGGGTCCCTTTTATAGCCCCAAGGCAGCTAGGAGCCATTGGAGGCCAACAAGGAAGGCCAAAGTTGCCTTCTGTCGGGTGGTGCACCGGACAGTTCGATGCACCACCGGACAATCACTATAGACGGTCTAGTGCGGATCTCCTTCCTATTTTGGCGCAGATGACCGTTGCAGCGCCGAGTCAGTTGGCGCACCGGACACTATCCGGTGCCCCCTGCCGACCGTTGGCACGGGTCACGCGTCGCCCGCGGATTGCACGACCGATCGTTGCGCTGGCGACCGTTGCACCACTGGACAGTCCAGCACCACCGAACAGTCCGGTGAATTATAGTCGTACGCCGCCAAATTTTCCCGAGAGCGGCATGTTCACCGGAGTCCAGCCTAGCGCACCGGACACTGTCCGGTGTACCAGACTGAGCTGGACTTTTGTTGCAATTCCTTTCTTCTTTTCTTTTCTCTATTTCTAGCACTTAGACAATATATGTTAGTACTCAAAACAATGTACTAAGTCTAGAAGCATACCTTGTTACATGATTTGCACTTCTTGCTTGTTTGGCACATAATCTACTCACTTAATATGTGTTGGACACTTAATCACCAAAACATTATAGAAATGGCCTAAAGGCACATTTCCCTTTCACTAAGAGACTTTCTTATCGCTAATGGCTTCAAAGTCGGAAAAGTCGATCCTACTCTCTTTACTAAACAATTGCAAATGATTTGTTTGTATGCCAAATTTATGTTGATGATATCATATTTGGGTCTACTAACAAATCTACCTGTGAAGAGTTTAGTAGGATAATGGTTCAAAAATTCGAGATGTCAATGATGGGGGAGTTGAAGTATTTCTTAGGATTTCAAGTGAAGCAACTCCAAGAGGGCACCTTCATCAGCCAAACGAAGTACATTCAAGACATACTCACCAAGTTTGGAATGAAGGATGCCAAGCCCATCAAGACACCCATGGGAACCAATGGGCATCTCGACCTCGACACGAGAGGTAAATCCGTAGATCAAAAGGTATACCAGCCGATGATAGGTTCTTTACTCTATTTATGTGCATCTCGACCGGATATTATGCTTTCCGTATGCATGTGTGCAAGATTCTAAGCCGATCCTAAGGAAGTTCACCTTAGGGCCGTGAAAAGAATCTTGAGATATTTAGTTCATACACCTAAGTTTGGACTTTGGTACACCAAGGGATCCACTTTTGATTTAATAGGTTATTCAGATGCTGATTGGGTAGGGTGTAAAATTGATAGAAAGAGCACATCAGGGACTTGTCAGTTCTTGGGAAGATCCCTGGTGTCTTGGGCTTCAAATAAACAAAATTCAGTAGCTCTTTCTACCGCCGAAGCCGAGTACATTACCGCAGGCCATTGTTGCGCGCAATTGCTTTGGATGAGGCAAACCCTTAGAGACCATGGTTACAAATTAACCAAAGTCCCTCTCCTATGTGATAATGAGAGTGCAATTCGCCTGGCAGATAATCCCGTTGAGCACAGTCACACTAAGCACATAGCCATTCGATATCATTTTTTGAGGGATCACCAACAAATGGGGGATATCGAGATTGCTTATGTTAGCACCAAAGATCAATTAGCTGATATCTTTATCAAGCCTTTAGATGAGAAAACCTTTACCAAACTTAGGCATGAGCTAAACATTCTTGATTCTAGGAACTTTGATTGATACTTTGCACACATAGCTCATTTATATACCTTTGATCATCTCTCTTTCATGCGCTATGACTAATGTGGTTTCAAGTGTATTTCATTCTAAGTCATAGATTGAAAGGGAAATGGAGTCCTCGGTGAAGACAAGGCTTCCACTCCACTCCATCATATTATTTATCCTTCACCGTCACTCCGCATCGCTCTCCAACCTTGGTATAATCCATCATGTAACACCCCAGGTGTTACCTTGGGTGTTCACCCAAGGCCACACCATTAAACCTACTATCACATGTGGTTTAGTTTGAGCAAAGTACACCAAAATTGGAAATCAAACTCCTAAGTAAGTGTAACCCATCTTAGATGTCATGCCTTGGCTTGTTAAGCAAGTATAAAGGGGAGAATTGCCCAAACCCTAATGCAAACCCCCTTTGGACAATGGGAACCCTAGAAGTAAGTATGACCAAAGGGTCATGAAAACCACATGATCATGACTTGGTCCAATTATAAAAGTTGTAGTACACTTAATAACCTACAAATAATAGTAAGGAAGTAACCCCAAAAAGAATTCAGAAAAGCCCCAAAATGTGCACCAAAAGGGTTGAGCATGAAAGAAAAATCAGAAATTGTCTAAGTCCAAAACCAACCTTGGGCCAAAGATCACACATGTTCACCATCTTTCAAACTTCAAAATCATTTGACCCAATTGACAAAGTGGCGCCAAAATACCTCTAGAACACCCTGGAAAGGGTTGAGCCCAACCCTAAGTCGTTTGACATGACTTGGCACAAGTTTTGCCTCGGTTTGGACATCTCTGACATAGCCGACTTCCCACCCCCGTATCTCTCTAACCCGACCACATCTACCCTTGCAACTCACATGAACTAGGTAGCTCTAGGTGCAGGGAAGAAATCTCTCACAGGTCCTAGGGCAAGATTCGTACGTTTTGGCCGCTCAGCAGAGGGAAGAACAGAGGCAGAAGCAAAGAGCCACGTGTTCGACGCGCTCTGAGCTCGCCAGAGCACGCCCAACGCGCGCCCCCGCGTGCCCCGCGTCGTGCCAAGGCCGAGCCGACTCTGTTGCCCACGCCTATAAAGCCCCTAGGGACTTCGACCGTACCCCTCCTCACGCGCTCGACCTCACCGGAGCCCAAAACCACCGGCGTTTGCCCGTGCACGGCGTGCCCGCGGCCACCCGAGCCCCTGCCACCGTAGACCGGCCAACAGAACCCTTCCCAACCCCGTCCAACCTTTGGAGAAGACTGTGCACGCCTCAGTGAAGCTCCCCGAGCGAGGAATCGGAGTTTGCTTCGCCGGAGAAGCCAGTCCACGGTCGCCGGACTTCGCCCGACCGGCGGTGAACGTAGACCGGGTAATCCTCTGCTCCATTCTTCGATTCCTTGTGCACATAGCCTCTACGTCACCCCGTGAATCTCACCGTGCCCTTTGATTGAACTAGATCGCCATGGTTCGGCCGGAACACCCGCCGCCGACAAGAGCACCCGCCTGCGCACGTGGACCAGACGATTCCGGCCACCCCCGCCGTCGAGCCGTACACCGTTGTGACCGCCAGGACCTCCCAGAGCCAACCCCGCCCCTCGTCGGACCTCTCTCGCCGCCGGTAAGCCGCGCCGCCCTTTTCTTTTCCGCGGGTACTGTTTAAACCTGAGGAGGGACCGCGGGGGAGAAGAAGAAAAGGCTAGGGGGTTTTGCGCATTGTCAGTGACTCAGGGGAATAGTAGCGCATGGGTATAACTGAGAGGGTTAGTTTGGAAAGAACCCGAGGACTTCGGTGCAAAGTGGTTTTTCCAGGAAACCTTTTTAAAAATCTGATTAAAATTAAAACAGAGCTTAAACAATTCATATCTTCTGTTTTGTTCACCCAAATTGAGTCAAACCAATTTTGTCAGATTTTAAATAATGTAAACTACTTAAGAAAAATATAAAACCCCTAAGTGTTACAGAAAACTTTAAGGTTTTGATTTAAATATTGATTTGACCAAAAGCTAAATAATAAAAGGAAAAATGGTTACACTGTTAGACTGAGGCTAAGAAAATTTGGAGGAGTACCTAATTACTTTCTAACCTGTTTAAAAATAATAAACCCCTCTGTACACCCAGTTAAGATAGAGTTTACCATTTAAATCCTTTTTAGCCTTAAGTTAAAGAAAATAGGAAAGGTAATTTAAATAAAGAACCAGGGAGCACCCATATTTTTGTTAGTCTACTTATTCAGTATAATTCACTAGAAAAATCTATTATACTCTGGTTTAGTACAAAATAATTGGGATACCTTTTATTTTAAGAAAAAAAGGAAAACTTAAAAAAACCTAGAAAAATAACCCCAAGGTCAAAACACCCCAAACCTTGGGATAATTAATGTTTTGTTATTGAGAACATAGGAAAAATATGAAATCTGTTGTTTGACATTTTTCAAATAACAAGGCAGTAGAAAGTGCCTTTTTGGCATTTAACTTTAGAAAATCACAACTAAATAACCATCAATTAACTCTCTGTGATTTTTGGCACAGAAGCTTGTTATTACTGTTAGATGCCAAAAAAATGACCCTTAGGACAGAACCCACCCCTAGTTAAGAGTTGTAGTGCAAAGTGACCCCTTTGCCCAACTTTTGTTATTTTTGTCCAAGGCATAGTCTTTTTATTCTGAACCTCAAATTCCTAGAACAGACTATAGTGACCAATGGCAACCCACTGTAATTTTTACAGAATTTTTGGAAAAAGTTAAACCACTGTTGTAGTTCAAACCCACACTAGAATTCTCAATTAGAAAATGAAAAGGGGAAATTGATAATGGAAACTTGTGTCACCCTAACCCAACTAGCAAAACCCTTTTTAATTTGCCCACTGAAATATGTAAGGGGAAAATACAGATCCACTATGCATATTCTCCACAACACCTAAACCTAGAGTGATAAGCATAAACCACTAAAAGCCACCTATGACCAAGAAAACCCTAAGTTGCTAACTAACTTAGTTCTTCTTCCTTTAGCATAATGTTGTTAAATCCTGCATAATCATGACATGCCTATTCTTATTCATTGCATTCGATAGACTGCAACCTCGCTGACGGAGAGTACGTCCTCGTGCCGAAGCAAGGAGCTGCTCAGGAGGTAGCCCCGGATCCAGCACCAGAGCCTACACCAGAGGATCTGCCTGCCACTGCTTTGGAAGGCAAGCCCCGGTTTTATGCATAACCTATTCTATATGCTATTTTACTACACTTAATGATTGTAGGATTGAATGTGCACTTAAGTGTAGGAGTTGTTTGGAACCCTAGTTGCATGATCTCAGGAATCCCATTGAGATGAATACTAGTATGCTAAGCCGAGTAGCTGTTTTATTAATTAGGGATCTCGGTAGAAGTCGAGTGATTTTTCTAGCACTCGCGCGAGGTCAGGAATTGGTTGTATCCATTTTGATATCGTAAGTCAAGCGTTTGAACGTACTAAGCACATGCCGAGAAATATGGTAAATCAGTAAGCCTAGTACCTGAGTGAACCTGGCAGTGGACATATCCCCTCACGCGACCTGAGACGAGGTCTCCCATTCCGGTTATGGTGGGTACAAGTGCGGTCACTGCACGACGGCAGTCGGGGTCAGTGAGGCATTGTACGCCAAGGCGGTGAGCCCTGATCTGCTGACGGGGAATCGATGGGGACGGTTGATGTGTGTGGGGACGGAGTGCCCCTACATGTCGTGTGTTTAGGTTTACCTTGCAAGGATAAAAACTCGATTCGAATCGTCTGCTTCTCGCAGCTAATGAGACTGCTTGATCCATGCTGCTACATTGAGTAACAAGTGGAAATGTGATGAGTTGACACAAGATGTTGATTGCTAAATATGTTTGATACCATGTATGAGTAGATAGTACACTTTTAGCCTTAAGAGAGTCACACTTAAACTTGACAAAGCTAAAACTTGATTTATAAACTCAGCTAGTGCTTTTGGCAACCAAACCCCACAGCCAAACAGTTGCATGTCTAGAGGTAGAGGAGTAGACTCCTCACACCGGGTAAGTCTAGCTGAGTATTAGTATACTCAGCCTTGCTTGTGGCATAATTTTACAGGTTCTTTGGAGGACATGGTTGCTGGAGTGACTTGGTCGTCCATCCTGCCACCGGGTTGGATAGTCGAGTGGGATCCTGCCTCGGCTGAGGAGGAGCATGAGGAGTGATGGGACACGCTTCCCCATCTCTCTATTTATTTATCGTTAGTTTTATTCCGCTGCACTTCGAACAATGATGACTACTTTTGCAAAAACTCTGATGGTGATGTAATAAATTTAATACTCCTTAATGTATGGTTTTATGCTTTATTGTATTTGCTCTGTGACTCACCATCGAGTGAGACTATGGTACTTGATCCTGTTAGTGGCCTCGTCGGACTAGATCCGAGGGATTGACGGGTTATCACCATTTAAGCGTGGTCTAGCCTCTGAGGCGGGACTTAGGCACTTAAGTTGGAATAATTCGGGCAGTTCCGCCACACATCACTCCTATATTATTTACCAAAGGGGGAGAGAGTTTGAAAAGGGCTCTAAAGACTTCGTGTTTGGCGATTAATGCCAAAGGGGGAGAGAGTATTAGCCCAAAGCAAAAGGATCGCACCACCACGCTAATTTCAAATTTTTCGGAAAGTTGTTTCAATTGGCATTTTTCAAATTAGTATTCCTCAAAAAATTCTATCTCAATTGGTATATTTGAAAGAAGAGTTTTTCAAAAAATTGGTATCTAAAATATTTGATCTTCTTTCAATTTGTAAAACTCTCTTGAACACTAAGAGGAGAATTTCATTAAGGGGGAGTTTTGTTTAGTCAAAGGAAAAGCATTTGAAAAAGGGGGAGAAAATTTCAAATCTTAAAAATGCTTCTCGAAATCTTATTTATATACCTTTGACTATTTGCAAAAAGACTTTGAAAAATAATTTCCAAAACATTTGCAAAAACAAAACAAGTGGTGCAAGCGTGGTCCAAAATGTTAAAATGAAGAAAGCAATCCATGCATATCTTATGAAATGTAAATTGGTTTAATTCCAAGTAACCTTTGCACTTATCTTATGCAAACTAGTTCAATTATGCACTTATATATTTGCTTTGGTTTGTGTTGGCATCAATCACCAAAAAGGGGGAGATTGAAAGGGAAATAGGCTCAAACCTTTTCCTAAATGATTTTGGTGGTTGAATTGCCCAACATGAATAATTGGACTAACTAGTTTGCTCTAGATTATAAGTTCTACAGGTGCCAAAGGTTCAACACAAGCCAATAAAAAGTCCAAGAAAGGGTTCAAATAAAAAGGAGCAAAACCAACCGAAGGCTGCCCTGGTCTAGCGCACCGGACTGTCCGGTGTGCCACCGACAGTGTTCATTGCACCACCGGACAGTGTCCGGTGCACTAGGGAGATCAACTCCGAACTCGCCACCTTCGGGTTTCTAGAAATGCCACTCCGCTATAATTCACCGGACTGTCCGGTGTGCCAGCGGAGCAACGGCTACAACGCCAACGGTCGACTGTAAAATTGTACAGTAACAGTGAACAGTGCGGACTGCGCGCGCAGAGTCAGTGCAGGCGCCAGAAGGCGCACCGGACAGTGAACAATACCTGTCCGGTGCACCACCGGACTGTCCGGTGGCCCCACCTGTCGGAGCTGCAACGGTCGAACCCTAACGGTTGGGTGACGTGGCTGGCGCACCGGACAGTGTCCGGTGGCGCAGCGGACTGTCCGGTGCGCCCGTCGATAGACAGCCTTCCCAACGACCACTTTGGTGGTTGGGGCTATAAATACCCCCCAACCACCACACTTCAAGGTATCCAAGTTTTCAGCCATCACATTCAATAAAAGAGCTCTAGACTTCACTCCAAGACACAAAAGCAAAGATCAAATCCTCTCCAAGTCCCAAACACATTCCAAAGATTTAGTGGCTTGTGAGAGAGAGACATTTGTGTTCATTTGAGTTCTTGTTGCTTGGATCGCTTTTCTTCTTTCCCATTTCTTGTTCTCAACACCATTATAATCAAAGCAAGAGACACCAATTGTGTGGTGGTCCTTGTGGGAACTAAGTGTCCCAATTGATTAAGGAGAAAAGCTCACTCGGTCTAAGTGACCGTTTGAGAGAGGGAAAGGGTTGAAAGAGACCCGGTCTTTGTGACCACCTCAACGGGGAGTAGGTTTGCAAGAACCGAACCTCGGTAAAACAAATCACCGTGTCACACTCTTCATTTGCTTATGATTTGTTTTTGCCCTCTCTTTCGGACTCACTTTTATTCCTAACGCTAACCCGGCTTGTAGATTGTGCTTAAAGTTTTGTAAATTTCAGATTTGCCTATTCACCTCCCCTCCAGGCGACTTTCAACTATATAGCTCATGCTAACGCTATGATCCCGGAGAGGGGAGGAGAGAGTATCGACGACAACAACAGCATGAGGGAAGGGTGTTGGTCACTCGTTTTTTACTCCTAAAAATATAAAAAAACAAGGCAACATAAATAAATTATTCTCACGTTTCTCCCTTTAATTAACTCTTATTAGAAGATTAATTAAAGGGAACTAATAAGAAACATGGACAAGTAACAACACAAATAGACGAAGAAATATAAAAGATTAAATGAGTTACTCATCTTGATATGTTATTACTTTGCCTCATTCTTTACAATATAACAAATGATTACAAATGTATCTTCAGCTTTACAGATAGTAATGCAAAGGTATGTAGAGAACATAGCTTCGTAGGCGAAGCAAATCAACCATCTCCGGGTTCAAAAAACGTCCCTAATGCATGACATTGTTCCTCTATTTATAGTTGCATGGTATAACTTCAGCAAAATTACAATCATGTCCTAGGCCACTCTCGACTCACCGAGTTCTCAATGAAGGGACATACTATCTTCCTCGACCCGGGCAACCTTCTCCGCTAGTTATCGACTCTTGGCCTAGAATGCTTTGCGGTCCCTTATCTCCTCAGTAACTTACGAGAGGAGCCACTCCACCTTCTTTTCCAAGGCTTTCTTTTCTGCCTCTAGTTGCGAGGTGGCCGAGGAGGCAAGGTCTCCCATTGCAACGTGGTCGGCGAATGCTCTAAGTTGTACATCACATCAACACTAGGCTCAATATCACAAGCGGGGAAAGTCACAAACACTTACATATCACAAACTATTGTGAGGATGCATTTGCGGCCCCCAGGGTAGCCTTTGATGCCAGCAACCTTTGCAGCCTCGACCACCTTCCTCGCCACCCTCGCTGTGGCTTTGGCCACCTCATCCGAAATCACAACACCAGCAACATCACCACCGACCTCCACTACTGTGTAGAGTCATGCCTAGGGGTCACTTACCCCCTCCCCTTCACCACGGTCTGGTCGCGAACGATCATGTCCTAGCCAATCTCACCACCTACACCAAAAAACAACAAGCAAAAGTTTCAAAAACAAGCAAGGAACATAAAAACATGACCCCACAACAGAGACCAACTTACCACTAGATGTGGTCCGCTCACGGATACCAAAGTAAAAATTTTCATTTGTGATGTAGTCGTCCATCGATAGGTTCGTAGTCACGGTGGCAAGGGCCTTAGCCTCCTGGAACCCTCGCACTGGTGACGCCACGACTGTTTCTGCCACATCACGGATGCCGATTGTGGATGAAGGCTGCACTGCCCTATAGATGTACAAACGGGTCATTCGACCCAGTACAACATGGACTCGGTGAGGCACGACCCACCAGGCATGGCTAGGAAACGGGTCGAAGCCTTGAAGGCTCACGTGTTGACATATATGTACGAGCCCGACACGTTGCGGGCCTAAGCGTGTCGGGCTGGCCCGACAAGCACGACAAAAATAGGGTCGAGCTAACCTAGACCTGTCAACCAAGAAACCCCTCAAAACACAGAGAAAACTAGATTGAATTGAAACATTCTCGATAGAGAAAGCCTCAGGAAACACACAAACATAGAATTGTAACCATAAATTGAGCTTAAATGAGTTGTTTGTGCAATGAGTTGTTAGAAAGGATTTTATATGTGGCGGGCGGATGGCGGGGCTTAGCGGGCCGACTATTAAAAGTGGGTCATGTTGTACTAGCCCAACGGGCTGACTTCTCTGTACGGGTCTGGCACGCCCCTTCGTGCTGCATCGACATGGGCTCGTAGGAAGCGAGCTGGGTCAGGCTAGCGCTAGGCAAGATAGTGGGTTTTCGTGTGGGCTACCGGGCCATGGGCTTTTTGTACATGTATACACGACCAAGTTCGGTTATCGGTGACTTACACACCGTGCGAGCGGTATCAAGAGACCCACTAGAGGGGCGACGACCTTCATTGGCCCCATCGTCTTGGCAAGGAGGCCTTTGTAGCCTAGCGCGGGTTGATTAGGCATGAAGGCATCGCCCTCTTCTTGGATTCCTTCCGGTCCTTCTCCATGAGAGGAGATACAACATCTTCAATGTTACGACCATAAGGGAAAACATTAAAAATTCGCGTTAGCCTAGACGTTTTAAAGTCTCCGCCAGTAGCCTATGAAATTCTTTTGCCCCTAGGGCACTCACCCCTTGGGACCTTAGACGCCCTCGACGATGCCTCCTCAAGACCAGCATGCGACATTGTTTGGCCCGAGGCCAGGTATGTGGTAGCCAGGTCTTCAACAAAACTAGCTGATAGAGCGACCATGATAGATTCCTCGTCACCACTCGACGCCCTCATGGGCATAGGATACTTCGACCGTTTCTTCTTCTTTTTCCTCTTCAGTTTGACAAGGGGCGCCTTCCGCTTAGACACCCCTTCATCTATGCCACTCCCCTTCAAAGCTCCCTTCCCCTTTATGCCCATAGCTTCATCAACATCATCATCTGCGTCGTCATGATATGGGCCATAATTCAAACCGTTCAAATTGAAAACTCTGTTTAGCCGAATATTGTAGTCCCAAATATCTGTGCTCTTTGGGAGCTCTAGCTTCTTCACCTTCGCGTGCTTCGGGGAGGCCTCGTTGCGGTCCCCCTCCCTGGCCTTGAACCTGGGGATGGACACAAAGTTGTGTGCCACCATCTCACTCGAGGACACATGCGGCAAGTATGCTCCCCTTTGCCAATCTTTACGTAAAACCACGAGTTGGTCCAACTGCCCCACCTATTCTTCGCGCAGGGTATGATCTCTAGCACCTCCCCTAAAGTCTTGCCCATCGATGTAAACGTGCAGCTCCCAAACTGAGTCAACTTATCAGCCACCGTCCTCTTTTGCTAGTGCAAACAATAATGCATGTAGTGGTTCCCCACACAAACTTTGTCAGCGCCACCAGGGCGTTCGGCGTCAACTAATGCTGTTGAACACCAAAATGCTCCAAGACCTCGACGAGAAACCGGTGGCGTGACAGTCAAAATCTAGCATCAAAGAAGGCTTCGAAGACCACGATCTCCCCCTTGGAGCGAGGCATTGTCTTCGATCCAAGAACGCGACTAGTACCTGCCTCGAAAAAACCCAACTGCTGGAATTCCTTCACTCGGCTCAACGAGACGCGCGATCGACCGAACTCCATGGTCGTTCTCGGCTAGCTGCTGGGTGGCCCAATGCTTGGGCCTACATGTCAGGACCTATGTTCCTATGTCTAACCCAATAGAGAGTTTTATTGAAATAAAACGATATGCTGCTACCTAGACAACTGTTGACATAGGTCTTAAAAACATGAAACTGTACCTTGAAAATGGCCACATAGGTCTTAAAAAACATGAAACTCCTTGAGAATGCTCGTAAAGATGATGGCCAAGCGAGAGAGAGAGAGTCGTTGGCTAGTGAGGGAAACAGGGTTGAGGCAGGGTTGAGGCTATCTGCAACGGTTCTCCCTAAATATCTCACCCTATATCACTTTTTTGCGTCACATCGTCAACATTTTGTCCCCTATTTTTTCATCTCTCGCAGTGGTTTCTTTTTAAATCTCTCTGTACCCCATTACAACAATAAAATATCATTTTCTATACCTACTTTTTATCAATACTAATTTTTTATCTATTAATAATTACTAGCGTACCCACAACTACAGTACCAAATAATGTTAGAGTGGATGGCAGTGCCACACAAGGAACAGAGAGAGAGAAGCGGTCCACTGGGCTGGAGGCCTTGTAGAGGGCAGCGCTGAGCGTGTGAGGGAGCTTCTGTAGCCGGCACGCGAGGGGAGATGCAAGGGGAGGAGGGGGAGCTCGCGAGTTAGTCTGAGGAGGCAAAGCGTGGCACAAAGGAGATGATGACGGGGCTGAACACGAGGAAGACGAGAGAAGATGACGAGAGGCCAGGTTCAGGTACGTTCTCTCATAGAGCACGACATGTGGCGCGTTCACTCCTTTCTCTTCAGCTTAGAACTTCGAAGGAAGGAGAATAGCACATGCTCATCTTTGAGATGAAAGGTTCGGCGCTTGTGACGTCTTGCGTCACCCAGACGAGGATACAATCGCTGCTTGGGCTCGTCTTATCTGCAATGTTTAGAGTGGAGATAGAGGATTTGTTTGGGCTCGTCTGATCTCATCTCCTCTCCTCCCAATAATTAATGATTTCCCTCTTTTTTAGGAAAAAATAACAATAAAACGCAAGAAAAACGGGATTCGCCGTCGTCAAGCAGGAGAGCACACCAGAAGAAGACGGCATCAGCGGCCGCAGACTTCCAACATCTCCTGAGACGCCTTCCTCCTCCTCAACCCCTCCCACAGCGCAGCGTCCCCACGAACAAGGAATCGGTGGAGTCCAAACCCCGGCCCGTCTCTCTGCTTGCGAGGGGAGCCCGTGCGTCATGGACACGGAGCCGCTGCTGCCGACGCACCTCCTCCACCCGCTGCCGGAGCACTCGGAGGTGTCCCACTTCTCCTCACCGCCCTCCCCCGCCTGCCCATCCCCGGCCTCCTTCTACAAGGACCGCATCATCTTCGGCGCACACCCGCCGCCGCCGCCGCCCCCTCCGCCTCCGCCGCCGCGCTCGCACCGCGCCCACCACCGCCACAGCTCCGTCGACGGCCTCCACGACCTTGACCTGCCCTCCGGCTCCTCGTCCATGCCCTCGCCGCCGTCGGACCCGGAGGACCCTTCCGCCGGCGGCGGCGCGCCCTCCCTCCTCGAATTCATCGCTGGCGCCCGCACCAACCTCCACCGCTCCCGCACCGCCCCGGCCATGGCGCCGCTCAGCGCCGTGGCGCTCGCGGCCGCCGCGGCGGCCGGGGACCAGACTCCGGCGCCGCCCAAGCGCCCCTCCATCGTGCTGCACGCCTTCCTCTTCCTGCTCGCCTACCTCGCCCTCGGCGTCACCTTCTACGCCGCCGCGCCCGCCAACTTCACCTCCTCGGCGGGGCCCACGCACCCCGTCGCCGACGCGCTCTACTTCTGCATCGTCACGCTCTGCACCATCGGGTACGGGGACATCACGCCAGCGACGCCCGCCGCCAAGCTCTTCTCCATATCCTTCGTCCTCGTCGGCTTCGGCTTCGTTGACATCCTCCTCTCCGGGATGGTCTCCTATGTGCTCGATCTGCAGGAGCACCTCCTCATCACCGCGCTCAATAACCCAACCTCTGCGCGCAAGCACCGCCACAACTACATCTTTGACATCAAGAAGGGCAGGATGCGCATCCGTATGAAGGTGGCGCTCGCGCTGGGCGTCGTGGCTGTCTGCGTCGGTGTCGGGGCTGCAGTTCTCAGGAAGGTGGAGAGCCTTGGGTGGCTCGACGCCGTCTATCTTGCAGTGATGTCGGTGACCACAGTCGGTTATGGGGATCAGGCGTTCCAGACACTAGCTGGGCGGCTTTTTGCATCCGCTTGGCTGCTCGTGTCCACCCTGGCTGTGGCAAGGGCATTCCTCTACTTGGCAGAGATGAGGATTGACAAGAGGCACCGAGCCATGGCTAACTGGGTGCTGTCGAGGGACATGACCGTGTCTGAATTTCTTGCTGCAGACATAGACAACAATGGATATGTCACGTAAGTCCATGACTTCACATTTTCCTGCTTGCATTTACTACCTATAGCAAGATTATGTCCAAATGATTTCCTAATTTTGCCGAGGACACATCAATCATCCATTCATATACCATGCAAATGGGTGGTTTTAAGTTGATTATCCTCCAGAGAGGTTTTAAGTTGATTTCCTATTTCAAGATCACTTTTTAGACATTATGGAACTAATCGGGCAAAGTAAATATTTTGAACTCTCAGGGCTTGTTCGTTTTGGAGTGGATTGAGGGGGATTGGAGGGGATTAAATCCCCTCCTATACAAATTGTATAGGAGGGGATTTAATCCCCTCCAATCCCCCTCAATCCACTCAAAACGAACAAGCCCTCAAGCTGCAGATGCACTTAGAGCCAGCTAGGCACTAGCCAACAATCATATAGCACTAGCATTGGTTGTTCACTAGGTTGTTTATTTTTTTTTTGTTCTGTTGTTATTGGTCTCAAGATTCATTGTTCAATTATTTGATTGCAACTGACCTAAGAATTGATGGAGATTCCGTAAATGCTAATTTATGTGGCAACTATACAAGGGGCCTTTGCTTCCTAAACCAAGTTATTGATTTACAAGATTAAATTATAATGGAGTTTCACAAAGGAATATGAGCAATATTACTGCTAGTATGCACCCTGTTCTCTATTTCTTTGCCTTCCCTTCCTTTCTAGTTGGCTTGTGATATTCATGTTTCAAATATTCTACCTCTCTTGCTTCTTTTGATTTGCATTTATGAATTCGTGATGTGCCTGATCTTACATATTGGATTATTGGATAGTACCTCCTATCAGGGCATGTATAACAAGATGTGTAAACATGGCCACCTGAACAGAGAGAATGCTGCTGCATCATTAAGCACCATCCACCGGCATAAAAGTTAATTCTTTCAATACAAATGGGTGCTTAAAGAGTTTGATTAATATGCATCACCACTTGCATTTAGCAGTATTTAGGCCGCGTTTGGGAACCGACACATTTTTGAAATCTGGATAATGCACACTATCCAAGAAAAACCAATGTAAAGTTGATAATGTAGATTCTTTCTAGCAGCACATTATCTGATACACAGAAAGCAAAACGTTTGGATCAATATCCGATACAATTTATCTGATCACCAGAAACTCTAGTTAACCAAACACGGCCTTAAGCAGCATATAGCAATATAGCATGCCCATAAAGGAAATGTGGAAGCTTTGCTGATATTAGGATGATGCAGAATGCTCAGCTATTTCAATTTTCATTCAGCATGGTATGTCAACCCTGGTAGTAGAATAATCTGTAAAACATATACATAGGGGCAATACAAATGGTAGATCAGCTCATTGATTTTGCCAGCTTGTATGGCAGTCTTCTAAATTTTGTGGTTGGTGCTTGTATTTAGTTTTCAGATTTTATATGCTGTACTTTTAATTTTTCCATTTCTCCCCTGGACCACTTATGAAATTGTCTTCAAACTTTTTTTTTCCTATTATGATCTCCACCCCTCTGTTCTGCTACTGACCCACTATCATAATTCTATTAGTTATGCGAAGCCACACCAGAGACACTTTTTCAGCTATACCATATATTCATCGTCAGAAAAATAACCATAATGACTATCGTTCTGTAATAGCAAGGATTCTTGATATCTTTTTTTGAACATGATTTATTTATTTCTGCCCAGAGTGCAGATTCCACCCTTCTGCAGAAAAAGGTAATAATTTCTGAATTGACTGACATGTAAAAAATCATTGCTTATGCTACTCAGGAAATCAGAATTTGTTGTTTATAAGCTCAAGGAGATGGGGAAGATTTCTGAAAAAGATATCATGATGATCTGCGACCAATTCCAGAGGCTGGACACAGGGAGCTGTGGGAAGATTAGGCTTTCAGATCTTCTGGAGAGCCATCACTTGGTTCCAGAAGCCAGGGACAAGAAAAAGGGGAAGAAATCTTAACAGGGGTGTCATAGGATGTACACAGAAATTGTAGAACAGTGTTAAAATTTTGGGACTAGAAAATACACCAAATCAGCAAGGGTGGGACATGAGGCATTCTTCTACGCGGAAACAGTAGGATAGTTCCGTAGTAGTTGTGGCCCAGGTATGATGCTACCTAGAAATGGTGGAATGACCATTGCTGCTAGGAGGCGGCTGTAAATATGAACAATTATAGAGGATGATTTATTCAGATTCTTTTTTTAGGGGGTGTTTGAATGCACTATAGCTAATAGTTAGTTGGCTAAAAATTTGCTAGTGAAATTAGCTAGCTAACTATTAACTAATTTGCTAAAAATAGATATCTTCAACTAATTTTAGCAATTAACTATTAGTTTTAATGCATTCAAATTCAAATACCCCTAAAGAATATGCATGGTGGTTGAAGTGGATTGAAATGTATTTTAGGGATTGGAAGGAAAATTAGTTCATATTACACTTCAATACACTTTATACCACTTCAATCCACTTCAATTTAAGATTACCCAAACAAGCCCTAAAGAATATGCATGGTGGTTGGTGGGGGATTATTGGATTAGGCTGCTCACATTATGGCCTGTTCGGTTAGTGTTGTATTTATAGGTGACAATGAGCTTTAAATTTTACACTATATAATTTAAAGATTGGATCGAATTAAGATCATACCTTATTTCTATACATTTTTAAACTAAAATTTATTTAGGTTATACTATTTTGTGAAGAAGCATTTTGATCGTGATCTATTATCTTCTCTAGGTGGATTGGAGGAGATTAAATCACTTTCTAGTCGAAATTGAATATTTGAAATTGAATATAAAGAGATTTAAATCTCTCAATCCATTTCGAATTTAGATGCAACTGAACAAGGCCTTATGTGGAGCATTTCTGATCATTTTTAAGAATATATATTTCTGGGCTTTAGGCCACAGTTGACCAGCATGGAACGAGCCCAGCCGCGGACGCTGTGGCTTCCATACAGTTCACGTTGGTGAGGCAGAATCGACGGGCCCCTTTTGGTTTACATGTCTACATTGCATACCACAAATTTTAATCATGTGATGACGACGTTCCCTGACTCATGATAGCAAGGCAACATCGGCTGTTGTTATGAAAAAGAAAAATCTTTGTTCGGTGATGCTGACTGATCAAAGCCGCAGCGGCTGACCATTTCGTTTTCTGGATTTATACTATTCTTTTATATATATATATATATATATATATATATATATATATATATATATATATATATATATATATATATATATATATATAGTATATCTATTAAGAGCCCTGGGCTCTCCTAATTAGAGAAAGCCCTAGCCACCCTACTCAGTTGACCGACTAGGCGACTTGACCCCACGTCGCGCCCTCGCCCACGACCGTCCCACCACACGACCCTCAAACCCTCTCATCTCATCCCCACCCACGCACAAAAACCTAACCGCGCCCAACATTGCCATCTCCGTGCACCCCCCCACCGCCGCCTCATCCTCCCATCGCCATCCACCTAGATCCTCCCATCACCTCCTCCTCGTAGGGCACCCATAGGTAGTTCACGGAGCACGGCCGGCGAGCGTCGAGGCAGAGCCACGACTTACCCTTGCCGCTCCAGTGAAGGAGGTTGATATGGCCCTAATGGAGACCCCGACATCGGCCCTCGACGTTGTCGCCGCCGAGCCCGTGCTGGTTCCACCAGTGGTCCACCACCCAGATGTGGCCTGCAAAGACGAGCAGGAACGGCGGCAGCGAGGCGAGGTGGTAGATCCAGCACCGCTTTGGCACGACCATCCATTCCTCCACCCAGAGCGTGTACCCAGGCCTGCCTCTCCTCGAGGAACGCTGTCGAGGTCGTCCGGCTGGAGCAGAAGGCAGCGTCGCTCGGCAAGCTGGTCGAGGAGCAGTGCGAGAGCATAGACAATCTCAAGTCCAAGGCTAGTGCTGATCTCCTTCCCCGATTTATGAACTGCATTGAATCGCGTGCGAGTTTCATTTGTTGATAATTTATTCATGGTGGTAACTAGTGTTGGAAAATGAAAGTTTACCCCACCTTTTCTGCAGCCTCTACGGACCAAAGGATGAATCTGCGACGCGGAGAAACAGTTACTGCAGGCCACATTAATGTATTGTGATACCTTTTATTGTTTTCTTTGCTATTTGGATTGGACGTTAGTCTTACCCTTTCTATTATTCTATTGTCTAGAAAACTTACAAGCAAATATAAGGTGGTGAAAATGTCTGCTACTTTACAAGGTAGAAATCCATCCATATTGTTTAGTTCACCAAACTGTGCTTCGAACTACAGTTGACTCCGACAGAAGATTATTATAGATCCTAAACGGACTAATTGCTCATGAGGAGTTTCAGCACTGGACTGCAAAGAATACAGAGCAGGTCGCACAGATGGTGTGGTGATTAATGAATGTATATTATATGGTTGAGCTTATATTTTAGCATATTGTGCACTAAACAAGTTCTTTATATAATCATTGTGATTTACGCATTTTTAAAATAAATTTATAACACTTCTTGTTGCGTTTTACTTTCAGTAAAAAGCTCAGGCGCCTCCAATTTGCATTCACGATCATAAATTATGGACTAGCTTGTTAAGAACTGTGCAAGTTCTATAATTGCCATCTATGTTATTCATGCACATATGCTTTAAGTTGGTGATGATTTGATAGTACCATAATTCAAAATAGGTGGAAAGCTCATTTAATTTGAGATAAGATCATGCCACTGGGTTTTTATATGTTAGCATGTTTAATTTGGTTGTTTTTATACTTGACCCATACATCTTATATGTTGATAACTCGACGGAACTAGAACAGACAGACTTGTTTGGTTCAATTTTGAAGTTGTAGATTCCTTGAAAAAAGAACAATAGATGATACTATTCTCTCGAATATAGGCTTTTATATTGTGGTCATGTTTTCATTTTCTAGATTCAAGATTGCTCTTTCTTGCTTTGTTTCTATACTAACATCTCACTACTTTGGATGACTCGTCCCCCCTACCTCTGACATCTATGTTAAATTGTTAATGTATGGTTTCTATGCATGGTCACTTGAGTTCTAGAGAAGCTAATTACAATCTTGGCACTATCGTTTTCAAATTTTAGAAAAAAACAATTTAACTTTTTAATGATTGACCCATTGAGTTTTTTATACTTGCAATATTATTATACTTTAGCAGTCCTACAAAACACATTTATACCTACCATTGCACGATTTATGACTATCATTGGAGTACTATTTATGCACACCATTGCACTGTTTATGACTAGCTCCAATTTTTATTCTCTATGGGGCTTCTAGGATACATCTTCTCCAAGAAAAGGCTTTTCAAAACTCTTAGAATGTATTCCAAGAGCAGTGCACATATTCAGAAGCTAATTATGTAATTTCTTATATGTTGCTTTGAGGCAAATTGAACAGGGATTTGTTTGGCTTCCAAATGGTTTGTTGGTCCTAAAATAGTCAGAATCACATGACATCTGTGCTATAGGTAATCTGATCTTCTAACTCAAGTTTGCATTCAATTTAGACTTTAGGTTATGTTAGTCATAACAAACTTGAAAAGACATATTAACAAGGAAAGATCATATTAACAGTTCATGTTACATTTGCAGATATGGACCTCGGTGGTTTTCTCCACATTAGGAAAGCTGGAAGAGCCTTTTGAACTCAGTTTTTTTGCTAACAGTGGTGTTATGGTGAAACAGAGTTTTGTGTGTATGTACCAACAGCTAAAATGTAAACACGACATTATCATAGTTGAGTACAGAAATAATTATCTCTTATATCTTATTGCAAAATCTGAAACAGTTCTCTTGTAGATGGTTAGCTTGCATTTTACGCTACAATTACCTCAGATCACTTGTTGTATCTTACACCAATTTACGAAATTTCTTGATGTGTTTTATGACAACCTCATGCGCTGAGAGATACATTCGGTCTACATTCGTTATTATGAAACAGATGGACGATTTACGTTAAAATTTATACTCATTTACGTTGTTTTGGTTCACGATTTACGCTGAAATCCATTCGAGCCAGAACCCGCGCTCAATCGGCCGCACGCGATTTTCACGCTGTAATTCAGGCCTCATTTGCTGTTACGTAATAGGTATACGATTTACGCTAAATTATGTACTCATTTACGCTGTTTTAGCTCACGTTTTACGCTAAAATCTATTTGAGCGCCGTAATTTCGGGACCCATTTACGGTTACGAAACAGATATACGATTTACGCTAAATTTCGTACTCATTTACGCTATTTTGGTTCATGTTTTACGCTAAAATCTGTCCAAGTCAGAACCCGATCTCGATGGGACGCGCGAGATTTTTACGCCGTAATTTTCGGGCCGCATTCGCCGTTTCAAAACAGATCTACGATTTACGCTAAAATTCGTAATTATTTACGCTGTTTTTGTTCATGTTTTACGCTAAAATCTGTCCAAGTCAGAACCCGTGTCCGATGGGACGCACGATGGTACGGAACGTGGCTATACCTGACTGGGGCTTCCTGATACTAATGGAAGCCCAGGGCTTCCATTACCATCGCCCTATATATATATATATATATATATATATATATATCTACTATCCTATATGACCCTAACGAGGGCGTCCACACAGCTTCACTGTGCCCCCGCTCTCCGCCATCAGCGCCCCACGGTCTCCCGCAGCCCCGTCACCTTCCTCCCCACCCCACCCCGGCAATTTCGCCCCGGCCGCAGATCCCGCCATGCCAGCGCGCACCCCAGGCCCCTCCTACGCCCCTCCCCCGAAACCCTCGCCCCTCAATCCCCGACGGCATGGTTTTGCAGCCATCACGCCCCCACAATCCCTAGCGGCGGTTGATGCTCCCTCCTGTCTTATGCTGCTGCCTGGCGGTGGTTGAGCTCGATGGCTGGTCACCGGTGCCCGTGGCGACGAGCTCGACAGCCGGACTGCTAGCACCCTTCGCGTCGTGCGTCCAACACGGATCCAGGATCTGGCAACCTCTTCACCCCCTGCTTGTGCCCTACCACACTCCACAGATTCGTCGCGGGCCCATGCCTGCCGCCCTCCCCTCGTCGGCGGCTCGGCTCCAATCCACGACGGTCGACAGCGGCTCCACCTCCAGCTTCCACCGCCAGTTCGCCATAGTGCTGCGCCGGCCTCCCCTCCCTGGTCTAAGGCTGCCACCCCGTCGCTAGAACACTGAAGCCCTAGATGAGATATCGTTTCTCTTTCAGATTTCAAAAAACTGAAGTGCTAGAGTGATGAGTTCCTGCTTGCATCAGCCTCGTTTCTCTTTTAGCATCAGCCTCGAGGACCTAGGCCAGGAGCGCGACGTTGGGGAGGAGCGCGAGTTCCTGCTTGCCACCACAGCCATGATGCACGGCGAGCTAGCGAGGTTGGGCACGCCCAGGAGTAGGCTGAGGAATGGGCGCCGATGCAGGCTACAGTTCGCCGCCAACAAGGCTGAGTAGCTGTCGATGTTGGCGGGCCACGCTTGCCTCCACGGGAGGAAACACTACTCTAGCTCGTTGTTCGTGCTGGAGGCTCATGACGAGTCGTCCACCACCACATCGTCATCCTTGGAAGAGATGGAGCACGCGGAGCCCTGCTCCGCGACCTTAGGTTCGTCCTGCTCGCTTTCTCAGTTCAACTAAGTTGCTGCACGTCACTGCGTGCTAGACTAGCATTTGCTTTCAGTTCCAGAGTGCAGGCATGTCGTAGCCTTCATCCCTTTGCGCGAGATGAGAAGGTGGCCTTCCTCTTCCTCTTTAACTCTGACATTGTCGACACGTCATGCTGTGCAAATATTGAAGCTGAAATTTACTGAACAATTTTCCTGTGGTAGAGATTTTAGACCTTATGCCTAATTGCGTGCAAAAAACCGAGCGCAAGCATCACAAGTTTGTATTTTCATTGTTGTTCAACTGATCCCCGATTAATTGTAGTAACCCTGATCTAATGAAATCCATTTACCATTCAACTAAGGCGGGACAAGTAGTGGACTAGCAGTGGCAGTATGTGATGTCACTTTATTATTTTCTCAACGAATGTCCACACTTGTATCATCCAACCTATTGATATTTTTTTAATTTCAGAAACATGTGGTCATGGCCAACTCCGATGCTACCAAGCTGCAGTTGAGCCCCAATGTGTAATGTAGTGCTATACCAGGGCGATGATGCTACATCGTATTTGGAAATTCCATACCATTGAGAACAAAGGCACATGCGTGTCTGCAAGCTTATTTAATCATCCTTTCTTTGTGTTTGCGGTTGTGCCTTATATGGTGAATTGAGCAGCAACATATCAAGGGAAATTCTGGTTTCTCTGATTGAACAAATGAAATGATGAGCCCTATTTCTTCGATATACTCAGAGATGCTTAATCAGGTAATTTGTGTTTGATGCATACTATATTTCAGTGCCTATGATGAATGAACTTTGCAGTGCACAACTACTACGCTCTACTGTCGTCTGAGATGGTACATGGTATATTATATTCTGCTTGCTGCTAAACTATAATTGCATTGGTGCATGTCAATGGTGGATAACTTCAGTTCTTTGGAAACCCGAAAAAAATCCACCTTAAGTTCTTGTTCTTGTTTATCACCAAGTGATAATGCTTGCCTGTTTGTGGGGTCTCTATCACTATCTTGCAACTGTTGCCTGTTACTTCGGCTGGTGTGAATTACTATTGCTTTCTTGGGGTTATTATGTTCGGTTGGCAAAGGCAACGCCATGATACGTGATGTAGAGTTGTAGACACGTTTTTGTATTGCCTCTATGATGCACGAACTTTTTCGTCATTCTTTCAGTTATCTGCACCGCCACTGGTGTCCTCATTGCAACACTTGGAGATTTCTCCTTTGACCTATATGGATACTGCATGGCTCTAACATCAGTATTTTTGGTGGGGGCAATCCTGTTTTGAGATTACCAGCAAACACAAGCAAATATTATTATTTCTGTCTTTCTTGCTCACTGTGAAATGTTTACAGAACTTTGGTGTGATTGCGAGATAGCCAGATAGTGGTCTTTGTAAGTATTCTTTACTACAACCTTCATATATACTTTGGTTCACAAATATCTATTGAGCATATTGTGGTTACAGTTACCTTTTAGGTTTATTGTGTCCTTTGATTTGGTACTTTGCCCCACTACTATCCTATATGAGCCTAACGAGGGCGTCCACACAGAATGGCCCCTCCTACCGCTTGGAAGTAGGGATCTCACAAGAACATGGGTAGGTGGGTGGATCTTTTTGCCTGCAACTGCAGGCAAGATTGCCACTTAAGGCTCTGCTCGTGTTGTTGCTTACTGAACTTTCGGCCGAGCAAAGGCTTCCTAGCGGCTATAATAAACCAATAACCGATAAGGGATTTCTAGCCAACGATACGCCATTCTAGCAACCTTTAATTTGCCATGTGGAAAACCTCATGATCGGAGTCTATTTTGGTGGTAGCAGTAGCAGAGAACCAATAGAGCTGGAAGTGTGCAGTTCAGATAAAGGGGACCGACCAAGAGGCAACGTGCTATGCATTATTGATCTACATATCTATCATCATGACAAGAAAGAGTAACCCAATAGTAAAAAAAAGTTTCTCGGTTGTAGCTATTAGTATTTAGTAGCATTATATTTCGACTGCAGATAGTTGTGATGAACTGTGGATCTATATAGCAAGAAAAAATGGGACTCTACTGTATATTTCATTTTAATTCTAACAGACAATAGATTCGAGGTACTTTGATAATTTGATTTAGCGATGATTTGCTTTTATTCCTTCGATCGGCTGCTTTACCATTTTATTACCTCACCTCACTCTGTCATGTAGCTAAAAATGGGAACTAACTGATATGATGATTTCTGATGGCTTAAGCAGGATGAAGTTTGTTGCTGCCTACCTACATGTTGCCCTCGCTGGGAACCCAGTCCCTCCGGTAAGAAATCATCATCATTTTGGAGTTGGGTAATTTCATTTATCTGTCATTCCAATGGATAACTCTTTTTACTATTAACTCTGCTTTGCTTTATGGAAAAGACTCGATTATGACAATAGCATTATCTGCTTCTTTTCTTTTTTATGTTTAACTAGAATTTAGCACAAGTGGTTTGATTTGCATTGGTAGTGTATTCATCACAATAGTGTTCTTGTACTTAGTGATTTAGGTAGTGTTTGGTTCCGGAGCTGATAGTCGCCTAGAGGGGGGGGTGAATAGGGCGAAACTGAAATTTACAAAAATAATCACAACTACAAGCCGGGGTTAGCGTTAGTAATAATAAATGAGTCCGCAAGAGAGGGCGCAAAACAAATCGCAAGCAAATAAGGAGCGTGACACGTGGATTTGTTTTACCGAGGTTCGGTTCTTGCAAACCTACTCCCCGTTGAGGAGGCCACAAAGGCCGGGTCTCTTTCAACCCTTCCCTCTCTCAAACGGTCCCTCGGACCGAGTGAGCTTTCCTTCCTCTCAATCAACCGGGAACAAAACTTCCCCGCAAGGGCCACCACACAATCGGTGCCTCTTGCCTTGGTTACAATTGAGTGTTGATCACAAGAGCGAAAGAGAAAGAAAGAATGCGATCCAAGCGCAAGAGCTCAAAAGAACACGGCAAATCACTCTCTCTAGTCACTAGGGTTTTGTGTGGAATTGGAGAGGATTTGATCTCTTTGAATGTGTCTAGAATTGAATGCCTAGCTCTTGTAAGTGGTTGAGAAGTGGAAAACTTGGATGGCAATGAATGTGGGGTGGTTGGGGTATTTATAGCCCCAACCACCAAACGTGACCGTTGGCTGGAGGCGTCTGCTCGATGGCGCACCGGACAGTCCGGTGCACACCGGACATGTCCGGGCCCCTGCCACGTCATCAGTGCCGTTGGAATCTGACCGTTGGAGTTCTGACTTGTGGGCCACCCTTGATGTCCGGTGGCGCACCGGACAGCTCCTGTTCATTGTCCGGTGCGCCAGTATGGGCAAACCTGACGTCTGCGCGCGCTGCGGCGCATTTAATGCCTCTGCAGGTAGCCGTTGGCGCGGGATAGCCGTTGTGCTGGAGTCACACCGGACAGTCCGGTGCACACCGGACATGTCCGGTGAATTATAGCGGACGAGCCGTTGGCTTTTCCCGAAGATGAAGAGTTCCTGAGGCCGCTTCTCCATGGCGCACCGGACACTGTCCGGTGTACACCGGACAGTCCGGTGAATTATAGCGCGAGAGCCCCTGGAAATTCCCGAAGGTGGCGAGTTCGAGCTGGAGTCCCCTGGTGCACCGGACACTGTCCGGTGGTGCACCGGACACTGTCCGGTGGCACACCGGACAGTCCGGTGCGCCCAGACCAGAGGGCCTACTGTTGGCTCTTTGCCCTTTTGTTGAACCCAACACTTGGTCATTTTATTGGCTATGTTGTGAGCCTTTGACACCTGTATAACTTATACACTAGAACAAACTAGTTAGTCCAAAGATTTGTGTTGGGCAATTCAACCACCAAAATTATATAGGAACAAGGTGTAAGCCTAATTCCCTTTCAATCTCCCCCTTTTTGGTGATTGATGCCAACACAAACCAAAGCAAATATAGAAGTGCATAATTGAACTAGTTTGCATAAAATAAGTGCAAAGGTTGCTTGGAATTTAGCCAATATAACTACTTACAAGATATGCAAGGAATGTTTCTTTCTTATATAACATTTTGGACCACGTTTGCACCACTTGTTTTGTTTTTGCAAAACCTTTTTGTAAATCCATTTCATAGATCTTTTGCAAATAGTCAAGGTAAATAAATAAGAGTTTGCAAAAGCATTTTCAAGATTTGAAATTTCCTCCCCCTGTTTCAAATGCTTTTCCTTTGACTAAACAAAACTCCCCCTAAAAGAGATCCACCTCTTAGTGTTCAAGAGGGTTTTGATATACCATTTTTGAAATACTACTTTCTCCCCCTTTTGAACATAATAGGATACCAAATGATAAAAGACTTTTGGAAAGCACTAAGTTTTTGAAATTGGTGGTGGTGGTGCGGTCCTTTTGCTTTGGGCTCATTTCTCCCCCTTTTTGGCATGAATCGCCAAAAACGGAATCATTAGAGCCCTTTAAGTGCAATCTTCCCCTTTGGTCATAAATAAGTGAGTTAAGATTATACCAAAGACGAAGTCCTTTTGCGTTTGAGCTTTTACTCTCTCCCCCAAGGATGAAGTCCTTTTCCTTGATGCTCATTTCTCCCCTGAAGAAGAGAGAGTTGCTCGGAGTGGTGGCGAAGTATGAGTTACGGAGTGGAAGCCTTTGTCTTCGCCGAAGACTCCAATTCCCTTTCAATATATCTATGACTTGGTTTGAAATAAACTTGAAAGCTCATTAGTCATAGCATATAAAGGAGATATGATTAAAGGTATTCAAAGGAGCTATGTGTGCAAGCTTAGCAAAAGAAATTTCTAGAATCAAGAATATTGAGCTCATGCCTAAGTCTGGTAAAAGATTGTTCATCAAGTGGCTTGGTGAAGATATCGGCTAATTGATCTTTAGTATTAATGTAAGAAATCTCGATATCCCCCTTTTGTTGGTGATCCCTAAGAAAATGATACCGAATGGCTATGTGCTTAGTGCGGCTATGCTCGACGGGATTGTCGGCCATTTTGATTGCACTCTCATTATCACATAGCAAAGGGACTTTGGTTAATTTGTAACCGTAGTCCCGCAGGGTTTGCCTCATCCAAAGCAATTGCGCGCAACAATGTCCTGCGGCAATGTATTCGGCTTCGGCGGTGGAAAGAGCGACCGAATTTTGCTTCTTTGAAGCCCAAGACACCAAGGATCTTCCCAAGAACTGGCAAGTCCCCGATGTGCTCTTCCTATTGATTTTGCACCCCGCCCAATCGGCATCCGAATAACCAATTAAATCAAATGTGGATCCCCTAGGGTACCAAAGCCCAAACTTAGGTGTGTAAGCCAAATATCTCAAGATTCGTTTTACGGCCGTAAGGTGTGATTCCTTAGGGTCGGATTGGAATCTTGCACACATGCAAACGGAAAGCATAATGTCCGGTCGAGATGCACATAAATAAAGCAAAGAACCAATCATCGACCGGTATACCTTTTGATCCACGGACTTACCTCCCGTGTCGAGGTCGAGATGCCCATTAGTTCCCATGGGTGTCTTGATGGGTTTGGCATCCTTCATCCCAAATTTAGCAAGAATGTCTTGAGTGTACTTCGTTTGGCTAATGAAGGTGCCCTCTCGGAGTTGCTTGACTTGGAATCCTAGAAAATACTTCAACTCCCCCATCATCGACATCTCGAATTTCTGTGTCATGATCCTACTAAACTCTTCACATGTAGACTCGTTAGTAGACCCAAATATAATATCATCAACATAAATTTGGCATACAAACAAGTCATTTTCAAGAGTTTTAGTAAAGAGTGTAGGATCGGCCTTGCCAACTTTGAAGCCATTAGCAATAAGGAAATCTCTTAGGCATTCATACCATGCTCTTGGGGCTTGCTTGAGCCCATAAAGCGCCTTAGAGAGCCTATAGACATGATTAGGATACTCACTGTCTTCAAAGCCGGGAGGTTGCTCAACATAGACCTCTTCCTTGATCGGTCCATTGAGGAAGGCACTTTTTACGTCCATTTGATAGAGCTTAAAGCCATGGTAAGTAGCATAGGCCAATAATATGCGAATTGACTCAAGCCTAGCTACGGGTGCATAGGTTTCACCAAAATCCAAACCTTCGACTTGTGAATACCCTTTGGCCACGAGTCGAGCTTTGTTCCTTGTCACCACACCATGCTCATCTTGCTTGTTGCGGAAGACCCATTTGGTTCCTACAACATTTTGGTTAGGACGTGGAACTAAATGCCATACCTCATTCCTCGTGAAATTGTTGAGCTCCTCTTGCATCGCCACCACCCAATTCGAATCATGGAGAGCTTCCTCTATCCTGTGTGGCTCAATAGAGGAAACAAAAGAGTAATGTTCACAAAAATGAGCAACCCGAGATCGAGTGGTTACCCCCTTATGAATGTCGCCGAGGATGGTGTCGACGGGGTGATCTCGTTGGATTGCTTGGTGGACTCTTGGGTGTGGCGGTCTTGGTTCTTCCTTATCCTCCTTTTCTTGATCATTTGTATCTCCCCCTTGATCATTGCTATCATCTTGAGGTGGCTCGTCTTCTTGATTTTGCTCTTCATCATTTTGAGCCTCATCCTCATTTTGAGTTGGTGGAGATGCTTGCATGGAGGAGGATGGTTGATCTTGTGTACTTGGAGGCTCTTCGGATTCCTTAGGACACACATCCCCGATGGACATGTTCCTTAGTGCGATGCATGGAGCCTGTTCTTCACCTATCTCATCAAGATCAACTTGCTCTATTTGAGAGCCGTTAGTTTCATCAAACACAACGTCACAAGAGACTTCAACTAGTCCAGTGGACTTGTTAAAGACCCTATATGCCCTTGTGTTTGAGTCATAACCAAGTAAAAAGCCTTCTACAGTTTTAGGAGCAAATTTTGATTTTCTACCTCTTTTAATAAGAATGAAGCATTTGCTACCAAAAACTCTAAAATATGAAATATTGGGCTTTTTACCGGTTAGGAGTTCATATGATGTCTTCTTGAGGATTCAGTGAAGATATAACCGGTTGATGGCGTAGCAGGCGGTGTTGACCGCTTCGGCCCAAAACCGGTCCGGTGTCTTGTACTCATCAAGCATGGTTCTTGCCATGTCCAATAGAGTTCGATTCTTCCTCTCCACTACACCATTTTGTTGTGGCGTGTAGGGAGAGGAGAACTCATGCTTGATGCCCTCCTCCTCAAGGAAGCCTTCAATTTGAGAGTTCTTGAACTCCGTCCCGTTGTCGCTTCTTATTTTCTTGATCCTTAAGCCGAACTCATTTTGAGCTCGTCTCAAGAATCCCTTTAAGGTCTCTTGGGTTTGAGATTTTTCCTGTAAAAAGAATACCCAAGTGAAGCGAGAATAATCATCCACAATAACTAGACAGTACTTACTCCCGCCGATGCTTATGTAAGCGATCGGGCCGAATAGATCCATGTGCAGGAGCTCCAGTGGCCTGTCAGTCGTCATTATGTTCTTGTGTGGATGATGAGTGCCAACTTGCTTCCCTGCTTGGCATGCGCTACAAATCCTGTCTTTCTCAAAATGAACATTGGTTAGTCCTAAAATGTGCTCTCCCTTTAGAAGCTTATGAAGATTCTTCATCCCAACATGGGCTAGTCGGCGGTGCCAGAGCCAACCCATGTTAGTCTTAGCAATTAAACATGTGTCGAGCTCAGCTCTATCAAAATCTACTAAGTATAGCTGACCCTCTAACACACCCTTAAATGCTATTGAATCATCACTTCTTCTAAAGACAGTGACACCTATATCAGTAAAAAGACAGTTGTAGCCCATTTGACATAATTGGGAAACAGAAAGCAAGTTGTAATCTAATGAATCAACAAGAAAAACATTGGAAATGGAATGGTCAGGTGAAATAGCAATTTTACCCAAACCTTTGACCAAACCTTGATTTCCATCCCCGAATGTGATAGCTCGTTGGGGATCTTGGTTTTTCTCATATGAGGAGAACATCTTTTTCTCCCCTGTCATATGGTTTGTGCACCCGCTGTCGAGTATCCAACTTGTGCCCCCGGATGCATAAACCTACAAAACAAATTTAGTTCTTGACTTTAGGTACCCAAACTGTTTTGGGTCCTTTGGCATTAGATACAAGAACTTTGGGTACCCAAACACAAGTCTTGGAGCCTTTGTGTTTGCCCCCAACAAATTTGGCAACTACTTTGCCGGATTTGCTAGTAAGCACATAAGATGCATCAAAAGTTTTAAATGAAATGGCATGATCATTTGATGCATTAGGAGTTTTCTTTCTAGGCAACTTGGCATGGGTTGGTTGCCTAGAGCTAGATGTCTCACCCTTATACATGAAAGCATGGTTAGGGCCAGAGTGAGACTTCCTAGAATGAATCTTCCTAATTTTGCTCTCAGGATAGCCTGCAGGGTATAAAATGTAACCCTCGTTATCCTGAGGCATGGGAGCCTTGCCCTTAACAAAGTTAGACAAGTTCTTAGGAGGGGCATTAATTTTGACATTGTCTCCCCTTTGGAAGCCAATGCCATCCTTAATGCCCGGGCGTCTCCCATTATAGAGCATGCTTCTAGCCAATTTAAATTTTTCATTTTCTAAGTCATGCTCTCTAATCTTAGCATTAAGTTGTGCTATGTGATCATTTTGTTTTCTAATTAAGGCTAGGTGATCATGGATAGCATCAACATTAACATCTCTACATCTAGTACAAATGGATACATGCTCAACATTAGATGTAGAAGGTTTGCAAGATTTTAATTCAATGACCTTAGCATGCAACAAATCATTTTTAGTTCTAAGGTCGGAAATAGTAGCATTGCAGACATCAAAATCCTTAGCCTTAGCAATTAATTTTTCATTCTCATTTCTAAGGCTAGCAAGAGAAATGTTTAATTTTTCAATCCTAGCAAGCAAATCATCATCATTATTTCTAGGAATTGAAACATTGCAAATATGAGAATCAACCTTAGCTAACAAATTTGCATTCTCATTCCTAAGGTTGTCTATAGTCTCATGGCAAGTACTTAGCTCACTAGACAATTTTTCACATTTTTCCATTGCTAGAGCATAAGCATTTTTAACCTTAACATGCTTCTTATTTTCTTTAATAAGGAAGTCCTCTTGAGAGTCCAAGAGTTCATCCTTCTCATGTATAGCACTAACTAATTCATTCAACTTTTCTTTTTGTTGCATGTTGAGGTTAGCAAAAAGAATCCGTAAGTTATCCTCCTCATTTTTATCATCCTCATCACTAGATGTTTCATATTTAGTGGAGGACCTTGATTTTACCTTCTTTTTGCCGTCCTTGGCCATGAGACACTTGTGGCCGACGTTGGGGAAGAGAAGGCCCTTGGTGACGGCGATGTTGGCGGCGTCCTCGTCGTCGGAGGAGTCGCTTGAGCTTTCATCGGAATCCCACTCCCGACAAACATGGGCATCGCCGCCCTTCTTCTTGTAATACTTCTTCTTCTCCTTTCTTCTTCCCTTCTTGTCGTCGCCCCTGTCACTGTCACTAGACATAGGACATTTTGCAATAAAGTGACCGGGCTTACCACACTTGTAGCAAACCTTCTTGGAACGGGGTTTGTAGTCCTTCCCCTTCCGTTGCTTGAGAATTTGCCGAAAGCTTTTGATGATTAGGGCCATCTCCTCGTTGTCGAGCTTGGAGGCGTCAATTGGTTGTCTACTTGGTGTAGACTCCTCCTTCTTCTCCTCCGTTGCCTTAAAAGCCACCGGTTGCGCCTCGGATGTGGAAGGCTCGTCAAGCTCGTTGATCTTCTTGGAGCCCTTAATCATGCATTCAAAACTAACAAAATTCCCGATGACTTCCTCGGGGGTCATTAGTGGATATCTTGGATTACCACGAATTAATTGAACTTGTGTGGGGTTAAGGAAAATAAGAGCTCTTAGAATAACCTTAACCACTTCGTGGTCATCCCATTTTGTGCTCCCGAGGTTGCGCACTTGGTTCACCAAGGTCTTGAGCCGGTTGTACATGTCTTGTGGCTCCTCCCCTTGGCGAAGACGGAAGCGACCGAGCTCCCCCTCGATCGTTTCCCGCTTGGTGATCTTGGTGAGTTCATCACCCTCGTGCGCCGTCTTGAGTAGGTCCCAAATCTCCTTGGCGTTCTTCAATCCTTGTACTTTGTTGTATTCCTCCTTGCTTAGGGAGGCAAGGAGGATGGTTGCGGCTTGGGAGTTGAAGTGCTCGATTTGGGCCACTTCGTCCGTGTCATAGTCCTCATCCCCTATTGATGGTACCTGTACACCATACTCAACAACATCCCATATTCTTTTGTGGAGAGAGGTTAGATGAAATCGCATCAAATTACTCCACATAGCATAATCTTCACCATTAAAAGTTGGTGGTTTGCCTAATGGGACGGAAAGTAAAGGTGTATGTTTAGGAATGCGAGGGTAGCGTAGGGGGATCTTACTATACTTCTTGCGCTCTTGGCGCTTAGAAGTGACGGAGGGCGCATCGGAGTCGGAGGTAGAAGTTGATGAAGTGTCGGTCTCGTAGTAGACCACCTTCCTCATCCTCTTATGCTTATCGCCTTTCCGATGCGGCTTGTGGGAAGAAGATTTTTCTTTCTTCTCTTTGTGGTGAGAAGAAGATTTCTTCTCCTTCCCTTTGTTGGAGGAGCTCTTCTTCTTCTCCCTCCTTTTGGTGCGGGACTCTTCCGATGAAGTGCTCCCGTAGCTTGTAGTGGGCTTTTCGCCGGTCTCCATCTCCTTCTTGGCGTGATCTCCCGACATCACTTCGAGCGGTTAGGCTCTAATGAAGCACCGGGCTCCGATACCAATTGATAGTCGCCTAGAGGGGGGGGTGAATAGGGCGAAACTGAAATTTACAAAAATAATCACAACTACAAGCCGGGGTTAGCGTTAGTAATAATAAATGAGTCCGCAAGAGAGGGCGCAAAACAAATCGCAAGCAAATAAGGAGCGTGACACGTGGATTTGTTTTACCGAGGTTCGGTTCTTGCAAACCTACTCCCCGTTGAGGAGGCCACAAAGGCCGGGTCTCTTTCAACCCTTCCCTCTCTCAAACGGTCCCTCGGACCGAGTGAGCTTTCCTTCCTCTCAATCAACCGGGAACAAAACTTCCCCGCAAGGGCCACCACACAATCGGTGCCTCTTGCCTTGGTTACAATTGAGTGTTGATCACAAGAGCGAAAGAGAAAGAAAGAATGCGATCCAAGCGCAAGAGCTCAAAAGAACACGGCAAATCACTCTCTCTAGTCACTAGGGTTTTGTGTGGAATTGGAGAGGATTTGATCTCTTTGAATGTGTCTAGAATTGAATGCCTAGCTCTTGTAAGTGGTTGAGAAGTGGAAAACTTGGATGGCAATGAATGTGGGGTGGTTGGGGTATTTATAGCCCCAACCACCAAACGTGACCGTTGGCTGGAGGCGTCTGCTCGATGGCGCACCGGACAGTCCGGTGCACACCGGACATGTCCGGTGCCCCTGCCACGTCATCAGTGCCGTTGGAATCTGACCGTTGGAGTTCTGACTTGTGGGCCACCCTTGATGTCCGGTGGCGCACCGGACAGCTCCTGTTCATTGTCCGGTGCGCCAGTATGGGCAAACCTGACGTCTGCGCGCGCTGCGGCGCATTTAATGCCTCTGCAGGTAGCCGTTGGCGCGGGATAGCCGTTGTGCTGGAGTCACACCGGACAGTCCGGTGCACACCGGACATGTCCGGTGAATTATAGCGGACGAGCCGTTGGCTTTTCCCGAAGATGAAGAGTTCCTGAGGCCGCTTCTCCATGGCGCACCGGACACTGTCCGGTGTACACCGGACAGTCCGGTGAATTATAGCGCGAGAGCCCCTGGAAATTCCCGAAGGTGGCGAGTTCGAGCTGGAGTCCCCTGGTGCACCGGACACTGTCCGGTGGTGCACCGGACACTGTCCGGTGGCACACCGGACAGTCCGGTGCGCCCAGACCAGAGGGCCTACTGTTGGCTCTTTGCCCTTTTGTTGAACCCAACACTTGGTCATTTTATTGGCTATGTTGTGAGCCTTTGACACCTGTATAACTTATACACTAGAACAAACTAGTTAGTCCAAAGATTTGTGTTGGGCAATTCAACCACCAAAATTATATAGGAACAAGGTGTAAGCCTAATTCCCTTTCAGGAGCCAGTTAGGATGGTGCACAGATAGAAGTTGGGTTTTCTCTAGCAGATGTGGAAATCCTAAAATCTGTACTGAGGAATTCCCTTACTTCACCTGGTGAGGAGTTTTGGAATGCAACAATTGAATGTGCTGATGGGATATCCGCCTAGGCTAATAAGGTCATATGGAAGGCCTGAATTTGATATGCAACAGAAGACAAGTCACACAGGTGAGTCCAATTCTCAATTGATCTACTCGGTTGTTTGTGATTACTAGGTTTTGAACTAATCATTGTGTTGTTGCTCATTATCACATTAACAAATTAAATGCCACCTTTTTTCTTTACATCCATAATAAGAACGTGAAAAGTTAATGGTCTTTCAGTCTATATTGGGCTTTGTTTTTTCTTTGTTCTCAAACTATTTGTACCTTTTCACATAAACCAATATGATTTATGCTATTCTTTGCTCTCAAACTATTTGTACCTTTTCACATAAACCAATATGCTTTATGCTATACTGTTTATCCAAAAAATTAAAATATATGCATTGTCAACTTTAAAATCTATATTGAACTAAAACAATTGAGAATAATCAAACTATAATTGAATTATCAAACATCTGAAAAAGCGATTGTATTGACCTCCAGTTATGCTCTCTTTCATACAGGTTGTCATCGCTACTAGCACAAAGAAAGCTGACATGATCTTTGGTGAGATCCAATCACAGATAAAGAACAAGAATAGATGTGAAAGCAAACTCAGTCAAATGTAAATCTCTTTCTCTCTCTGTTAGCACTATAATGTTTTTAGATTCATAGATTCATTTATAACTTATTATTGTTGGTTTATGTTTGGCAAATTCTAATCTTACATTATTTTATTTTTGTACTTTAATATTTAGAGCATGCCATTTCTGAATGTTATTATTGCACTCTGGTAAGTTGTGTGGTAATTTAGAGAATATGGCTTCCTGACAATCCCTTTATTATATGTAGTGTACAAGAACCAGTTCAACAGGTCAATGAAGGCGATAGTTTGGATGATGGAAATGATGACATGGATGAGCAAGCTAGATCTTCACAACACCTGTCCTCATCAACAACTGAGATTTCTTTGCCCCCATCTGAGGATAGTGATCGAATGAGTGGGCAAGTAGAGAATGATGATGGGCTGGGCTTAGTTCAGAGTGACACTCCAGTTGGAGCAGCATATGGTGACAGTACCCAGATCACCTCGACTTTGACTGCTTTTTCGGTAATGAGGAATATTTCTATAGTTGGCTTGTCCGTGGGTATCTTTGTTGATGCTTCACATGTGTTGAGGAGTTTTTATTTGACATTTTCTTTGCCAGATTATTAGTTAGATAGTGAAATTGCAATTCTTGTTTCCAGAGTCTTTTGGCATCGTCCATGACATGCAGAACGCGAATATCTGCAGGCTTATGGTCATAAAGATCCTAATATTCATACAACCAATGAGGCCCAGCTATATGGACTGGTGGAGCCTAATGTACATCCACAAGCATTAGCTTCCTCTTCTCAGGTAAATGTAACATCGGAATTCAGTTGTTAATTGGACTCCTTGATTGTGTATTACTTTTTGAAGTTATTTTTTGTTTTTTAATATTATAATATAGTTGGAATTTTCAAACAACAACTTCAAAAACTTATTTCTACTATAGTATCTGTAGAAATATTAATGTTACAATATTTAGTACTTCAGAAATCAAACAAGCACATTTTCATATGTCCAACTTAAATGATCCTAAATACGCTGGTGGGGAAATATTACAGAGGCTGACTGCCTGTTTCCAAAATTACCATATATCTTTAAATGGAGTATTTCAAAACATAAAACAAAAACATTTCTCGGTTGATCTGAAACAATCTTCTGTGCCCTTAGAGTCCGAAACAAAATTACCATATATCATTTCTCGGTTGATCTGAAACAAAAACATATCATGTGACCAACTCCACACTCTAAAGTATATATATGCTTCAACAAACTCAGTACTTCAACACACCTGGGGATTCTCTAAGAAGTCACAGATGTCAGTTGGGCAGGAAGGGCACGTCTTCACAATCTTCTGTGCCCTTAGAGTCCGACCACCACAGCTTCTTTCCCTTACAGAAGACTGGCTATCATATGCCCCAAGCAAACAAGTTTTGCAAAAGTTGTGGGCACATGGAGTCGTAAGTGGTTCTTTAATCACCGCCCGGCATATCGAACAAGCAAATTCTGCAGGAACAGGGAACACCAGCTTTCACAAAAATATCATAAAATGAACCCAAGAGTTAAATAATAAATCAAATCGGAACAGCATGAACCTTTAAGCAGCCTTTCAGCAACAGACAAATGAACACGCTTTGTTGCTCTACGGATTTGCTTGTCGGTCTCAGGATCCCCAGCTAGAACCAGTGTGCATCATAAATCGAAAAAATGACAAATACAGAATAAGCATACAAATAGAAGAGTAAGGACAAAATAATTTCAGATCACATTTACTCTATAGGCTATAAAATGTAATGTAGCGCTTGAAAAGATGGACTGACTTCAGTCATTTTTTGCCTGGAGACTGGAAATATTATTCCTTTCCTCCTCTAGAACCTTCACATTTCCTTGCAGCTGCTTCTGTAATTGATGTTTTTCCTTGCAGCTGATTCTGTATATAAATCAGTCAATAAGTTTTTTTGGGACCACAAAACATATCTGAAACAAAAACAATGAAGAAAATTATGTTTTTTGGGGACCACAACTATATAATGCCTAAAGATCTATACAGAGCAACATGAGCAAAAGAGGAGGCTAAAAATAACTGAAAGAAAAAGAACACGCTGTTATTTTAACTGCTCTCCCGTCCACATCTGTTGACTGATCTATACTCCACATCTGATTTATACTCCACATCGGAGCGTGGAGTTCATACCTGTTTATGGCAAGTGTCGTTAGTGAGTAAAGTTCTCCCGTCCACATCTGAGGTAGCACTGCATTTTGATTTTAACTGCTCTCCTATAGTCCATTCTGTATTATTATTACTTGTAATCATTTGGATATATTATTTAGGCAGCTTAATTTATAACATCCTCCCCCCTCCCCCCCCCCCCCCCCCCCTTGCACTATATGGTGTGAAGGGACTAATTGCTGTCGGTAGAACATTTGAGAACAATCCTGCAATCAGAAAGGCATGCGACTTTCTGTTATAAAAATAGCTTCCTTCCGGTGGTTGGGGAGAAAGCTATTTATCATCTCAAGACCAGGTAAATTCACTTCGGCCAGTTTCTTCAAAATAACAGCACTTAATAGTTCTATGGATATACTGGCAATGTTGTTTGCCACGCTACGTTTATTCCAATTTTCATCATCTATGTGCTATACTGAAGATAAAACTTGTCTATTTAGAGTGCATTATTTTGTCTGAAGATTTTGGTACAAGTAAGTAGCAGATAAAATGCAAACTTTCCATTGAGCAAGACAGTGGTGCGGTGTTGATTCCTATATGCATATAGACTTGGAATTGAAAAGAACTGTGCATTAACCATCTCTTGACGCGCGCAATCTCAAAGGCAACAAAGCTCATGTAGTGAACACGTGTTGGGCCATGCTGGCGCTGATTGATGCAGGATATGTCTGTCATTTAGCTTGTGGCTCTGGATACTTTGACACGATGTGCATATCCGTTATGGTATATAAATCTTGTCCGTACAGGCTGAGAGAGATCCAGCGCCTCTACATTGAGCAGCAAAGGTTTTGATCCTCTTGGAGTCAGAGGACGAAGAATTTCCCCAGCAAGTAAGTAATAGCCAGTCCACAGAGATACTACTACCCTTAATCTTGCTTCTAATTTGCACTCAAGACCTTGCTTGGAACAATCACTTGCTTCTGAATATATGTGGTTTGGACACTTTTTCCGATGTTATGAATTATCCAACTATGGTTATTGTTTTACAAATCCTATTAATTTCAAGATATATGCTCTAACCTCCATTTTATTTTTATACATTGTATTAACTGGGATCAGTAGCGGCTCGGTGGTAAGGGCACAAAGGGGAGAGCGGCAGGCCAAGGCGGGTAAGGCAACACTGTGGCTCCCAACTCACCTTCATGTGTTCCAGCTTGGGTTCATGGTGTTGGCATAGGAAAAACGAATGCAAGTATCAATTATCAACCATCTGTTTTCCAGATATGTAAAAGCATTGCGCCTTTATTTTTTTCCAATGATGTAGATCTGTTGTATAAGTTGAAAATAGAACGGTGATAGGTGATCATTTATTTTTTGTTGAGCAATGCAACCCAACTGTCGTGCTTACAAGGTGTGTCAAACATTGGTAGTTATGAATTATTTTGTTGTCGTCCAATTACATTGTAAGATGATGCATTATTAGTGGATGCTACCATCTCAAGCACTAGAAAATTGTAAATCCTTTTGATCGAGAAACATAAAACAATTGCTCATCTACCACAAATATTGGGTTCTTTCATAGTGTGTTTTTTACCATCTGCCATTTCTGGACTGAGAGGCACCAATTAAGAGCAATCATTTATTACTATGAAAAATCACACTGGCCCCATACTAATAATTTTATTTTCAGATGCACTAATTTGGTGAGGGTGATGCATATGTCTCCATGTGTGTTTTGTTCTCTCTCTTTTTTTAGCAGGGATTCTTCTCTCTGAGAAAAAAAATCCTGGTGCATGCTATCATGATGTTTGATTTGAGCTTCATTTACGTCCTTTTCTTACCAAATTTATACTATCTAGCTAGAGCTTATTATTTTTACGTGACATGTTTAGATGATTATTGTCAATTGCGGTGGTAAAGCAAACAAGCATATATATATATATATATATATATATATATATATATATATATATATATATATATATATATATATATATATATATATATATATATATATATATATATATATATGGCCTGTCAATACGATATTGGTCAAGTAAATGGCCACATCAATAGAAAATATACATCGTGATGCATAAAAAATAATTGAATGGATGTATTATCATATATTTGTATCCCATATTTACGTCTATTTTAAATATGAATGTGTAATCTTTTGTATTCCATATTCTACTCAGATATAGTGGTCAAGTCTACTTGTATCTATCTTTTGATGAAAGTTGTTATGGTTATTTTTAATTCTTGTAGTGGTTATAATATGAGTGGATTGAAACACTGTTGTTTAAGATCATGTAAAATTTATATATATCTAATTTAGGTTGAGAAGTCTCGTGTTAAGATATGTTGTTTGATTTACGGTGTCGTGTCATGTGTATAAATTTTATGCTTTGTTTGATTTGCGGTACTACATAGATAACGATTTCATGTGTTTCCTCGTAGCATCGCACGGACATAAACCTATTTGTACATAATTATAGTCCTCGTAGCATCGCACGGACATAAACCTATTTGTACATAATTATAGTGGTATTATAGGTCTCCGTTGCAACGCACGGGCACTCATCTAGTATATATATATATATATATATATATATATATATATATATATATATATATATATATATATATATATATATATATATATATATATATATATATATATATATATATATATATATATGCTGACGTCTCTTGAAACAAAACCCAGTTCGGTTGCAGCAGCGGAGCTCTGGACTACCTGTCATGAACTCATGATTCATGATGATATAGTTTGCTGCGTGTTTGTCAATTTTTCTTTGAAGCGCTTCAGGAGAGAACATCGAAAACTTCTCGTAGCAAAAATAAAAATAAAAATAAATAAAATCCGTATCGACAGTGACATTGCACGGTGGCAATGATGATAGTAACGATACAGGCCTGAGGCCATCATGATGATGTAGTATAAGATTTTTCTCTCCTTTCCAACTGTCTAACCTCTTCTCAATTGTATCTTCTGTAGCCTTCTTCTAATCTTTATCGAATACGCAAATAACGAAAAGGATAAGAGCTTATTTTTACATCCAAATACCTAGGAATATTAGTGACACAATCTCTTACTTGACTAGAGTAGAAGATTTCATTGTAATGGGAGTTGATTTTAGGACAAATATTTCTGATCAAAACTCAGACGTTAAAGATTATATACTAGCTACAGCACTGTTGAAGAATGCTAACGCTCTGCTGACACAGATTAGCAACCTCGTGTCGTGTCTACACCCCACACCACACATAACAGAACCTTAGCCCTGAGCTTGGAGCATCTCCAGTTCTCAACTGAACTGCAGACGGGCATACCATGTAAGCAATGATTGGACACCTAGAGCTTTGTCTACCAGCAGCAACACACTCCTCCTTGAGACATCAGCCTACGACCCAGACCTAGAGACCATGACCATGACCATGCAGCATATATACCCTGCTGAACAAAGTTAGCAACGATGCAGCACACCACTGTCCTGAGTAGGACATTGACTCAAGGACGGCAGGAGAGCCATTCTGTCAGTTGGAATCATCCATCTTGTGTGAAAGATGAAAAGTTGAAGAGATGTATCATGCATGGCATATATATGCTCCTCATTAAGACATGGCAATCACAAGTAAGGAGCAAAGTAATTGGGAGGAGACAGTGCACATCCAGGGCCGTGCCTGAGGTAGGGCGGGAGGGGCGGCCGACCTAGGCCCCCATCTCTCAGGGGCCCCACCGTACACAAAGTCTAATAGGAATATAGGATAGAAACGGATATTATTTACTATACCAATATATTTTTGAGTTTGTTAGGAGAATGGATTGTTATCACAATATATTTGTTGTTTATCGGATATTATTTACTATACCAATAACTGTGGCATCAGCTGAAAGGAGCTTCTCAAAGTTTAAGTTATTGAAGAATTATTTAAGGTCTACAATGTCTCAAGAAAGCTTAAACGAGCTAGCAACTTTATGTATCGAGAAGAAATTATTAGATGATGTTAATATTGAAGCCATCATTGATGATTTTGTATCTAGAAATGTTAGAAAACATTTTTAAGTTGATCTCTATAATATATTTGAGGTAATAATCTTACTTCTATTTTTTACTGTTTAAGTCTTTCTATGGTACATCAAATATAATTAGTTGATATATATAATAGTAAAAAATAGTTTTTATGGTGTTGGAGCCTCTATTTATAATCTTGTCCCGGGCCCCTCAAAAGTCAGGAACAGCCCTGTGCACATCACATTACTACACAACACAAATAAATACCTAGGCACAGCCGCAGTGAGTTTACCACAGTACACATCACATTACTACACAACACAAAAAAAATCCAGTTACAGGGCGTCCCTTCACGTGAAACGAAAAGCTCAAGGATCGAATTCCTTTGTCGGTTATGCTTGAAGGTAATATGAAAGTTCACTTAACAATGTGGATTATTTCTTCACGCCTTCCAATCTGGCACTCTGTTGTAAACTCACACTCCATTTTTGAGTAATCGTCTATCACCGCCAAGTATAAGATTCCTGATCTGATCAATACTACCGTCTGAAAACGGGTTCGACGGGCCTCTCAATAGCATATGCAGGCAACAAAGTTCAGCTGACATGGAAATCTTCCTTCGCGTTTGCATCTATTTCCAATCCGGCGCTCCATGGTAAACTCATATTCCACCGGGGGAAATCATCTATCACCAAACATAAGACTGTTGATCCGATCAATACCGATGTCTGAGATGGGTTCAATGGGCCTCTCATCCTCAGTTGCAGAAGAAAAGGCTGTGTGCTCCCTACTCTTTTCATCTGCGAAACAATCATCAGCCATCACAACAAGAAAATGGCAACATATAAAAAATAAAATAAAATAACTAGAATATGCAAAACAGTACGATCGTTTCGAGGAACGAGATTCAGCCTCACTCACCGAAGATAGTACTGAAGGAAGTCGGAGGAGGAGTGGCAGCGAAGTTGAGGCCCATGTAGATGCCCATGGACAGCACCACGGTCACAACCACGAACGATGGCACCGCCAGTGCCCAGTACCTGAACGAAGGAAAGGCCTGCAATCAGCTACAGCAAGTGGCAACCATCCGAATCGAGCTGTTTTTTTAAGCTATAATAACATAATACAAGTAGCAGGGCTGTCCATGCCACACATTGATGAAATTCAGGTTTCATTTGATTTCATCGGAATTGCAACCATTCAGTGTCTAACTGTCTATCCCAGTGCTGCTGATGATATAGAATTTATTCAAAGTGAGCAAGAGCAAGGAACAAAAACGAAAGGAGAAAAAAGGCATAGACAGTAAGGGGGGTGAAGGGGAGAAGAGAACTAGAGAAGCGTGTCATACTTGCTAGGGTAGTAGGTGATGCCGAGTGACTGGAGGACGGGCTCGGGCGTGTATGCCCAGGCGAGGTACACGGCGGTGGCAATGACGGTGGTGATGGATCCAACGAAGCCGTACACCTCCGAAGGCTTGGGGCCATGGTCACGGGCGGCGAAAGAGGGAGACCTCGATGAGGGGGCCCAGTCACGATGGGGTCGCCGGTTGCGGATCAGGCTGACTGTTTGCCTGGGGCTGCGCACCACCAGCGACGGCGATGGTGACGTCGACGGTGGTGGCCACTCCATCGTCTTCACGCAGCAGTAGGGTAGTTCTGTCTTCATGTGCCAAAGAAACAAATGGGTTATACATGAAGGCTAGAACAAAGCAAGCATGGGCCAAATCGTGTATGGGCCCTGGGCTCGAGAAGGCGACCAATCCCACAAGTAAAATGTAAGTGACTGAACTCTAAAAAAATACATGGCCTACATGAACAGCTTCATTCGATATTATCATTCTACCAAGGTGATTGCCCATGCGTTTCAACAGGAGCAACAAAAAAATTGCATGGGATGTGTGGTATCCAAGCCAAAATCAAGATCATGGTAATTTGCTTCTGCATGCGTGTTGCACCATGATGTGACAAAACAAGATTGTGGATGAACTACACGTGATTGTTTGATTAACCGAGAGATTCAAGAACTTTATATATATGGTTGTGTTACTTGTGCACAAGAACTTGAGTTGAAAAATCAGTAAGCTCACATTGATAAGGCTTTAGAAGTGTGCCACTAAAATCTTGGAATACATGGCAAAAGAAATACTCTGTGTCTGGGCTTAAGGTTGGCAATCATTTCATAACCATACTTGACTAGGAATGCCACCAGTTTTGACAATAACGTCAGCGTAACAGCTCCTCAAGAGGGCTGCTTGCAAAAGGTTGTAGTCAGAATTGTGTACCAGGTTTGAGTTTTCTCCTAAATCTTTCATAGGGAAAGGATCAGACGATCCGATCATTAATGAGAAGCCTAGTGCATTGCTAGTGTAAAAAACTATACATGAACTGTATATTTAGCTCTTGCAGCAACCCACATGCACAAAAATATGTTCAGATAAGTACAAACTGGTACTGACCCAATAGAACTTTCTGACTTATGCAATTCCCTCTTCAATTCAGCAACTCTCTGCTTGCAAAGCTTTTTGAATCATGCACTGCCACATTGAAGCTAATAGGTTTATCAAAACTCAGAAAAATATTAGATACTTCACACCATTATAGATTTATAGTCAGCCACAAATCACTAACACACAAAGTGAAATAAGTGCAAAGATTTCTAGTGGTCCAGTGCAGCGTGCAGGGACACTGATCACCAGCCTTTTAGTGAAATCACAAGACTTTCCCTGACAATTATGCACACCATATGATGAAGAAATAGATGATATACGTCCAGAAATTCATAAAGTTCTTATTCAGTTCCTATACAGGCATATAAATGACCTGACACATCGGAATGCTCAATTAAAACGCTATCTCAGACTAATTTTTTTATCTCAATTGAAAAAACAGACTAGATTAGCGACGCAGAAACCGCATGAAAGCTAACGGAATCGAGACTGAGAAAGACAAATGTTTGGATTTGGTCCAGAACTGATAAAACCAACGAGCGACCTGGCACAAGAAGCAAGGGGATCCGTGGAACATGAGCGAGGCAGGGTCGCTGGCCTACCGGCGAGAGGAGGAAAAAGCAATCCAAGCAGAGACAGGCGGATCTCCAGTTGTCCCCTCCACGCCGCGCTAGCCCAGAGGGCGGGGCAACGGCGACGCCTCCCTGCGAGGGAGGAATGGCCTCGGGCCTGGCTCTACGCCGACGGTGGCGCCGCTCGCCGACGGCGAGGCGCGAGAAACTAGGAGGTGGCGGTAATGGAGGACAGAATGACAGAGCCGGTGGAGGGAAGGGAGTTGAGAGGAACAAGTGCAGACTGAAGACGGGGAATACCATCGTTTTTTTTAAAAAACAACGAACTTCGTAGCGGTTTTCGAATATTTTTTTAGAAAAAAAATGATTCACGAAAACCGTTTTTTTATTTTGGATTTGTAAACTGATCGAAAAATTCGAAATTTTGTCGAAAACCGTTTAGTTTCCTGTTTTTTGTGGTTAGTATGAAATTAAATTAAAACAATTTAGTTAATCCCTGGTCACATATCTAGCTGGCAAATGCTAACCGGCTAGATTGAATGGAATTAAAAAAAATTATAAAAGATTTTGATTTGTTTGATATTTAAACCCAACTAATACACATGGATTGACAGCAAAAAGGAACAAGCCCTGCAAGCCTGATGCTACCAGGATTTGTCTGCAGTCTTCAAAATCTCGGAATTACCATCCTTGCTGGAACTATCACATCTACTGATCAGGCAGGCCTCGAGCCCTCGATTTCATCTTGAAATAAAGCTTGTCCTTTTAAGTTCATTATCAATGAGAGTTTTGTTAGAGATTTATGACATTAATTAGTATACCACATAAGATTTTTTATGACATACCGATATATTTATTATGAAATATGTAAAAATAAATTCATCACCATAAAACTATGTCAAACACTGCTAAGGTATTGAAAAGCGCGTGAAATCATTATTGATAACAATTTATTTCATATCTATCTATTTCTATTTGTTATTTAGGTGCAACATTTAAGTCAAGTGTTACCCTATTAAATTATGTTATAAAACTCTTGGTTAAAAGAACATATTTTATTCTTTATTTTATCTTACTTTTATTGACATGACAATGTTGAAAATGGTGTGACGAAGCTAGCACGCGAAATATCCTAACCCCAGTTGGAAGCGAGCTGGTCGTTGTCGACACTCGACAGTAACCCAAGGCTTATTATTGTATTTGCATTTTTGGTTTTGGATGCTGGTATGGCAGGCATCTTCAGGAGGATGCTACGAATATCCGCCCTCAGTCACCCGTGTACCAAGGTTTATTTTCAAGCTATCACATCATGTCAGTTTGAATTTGACAGTCATTGCAACGGTTCTCTCTCTGGAAATTTCTAAATTTCATTATTTTAAGCCTAATGCGGAGAACCTGTAGTTTGGTCTGTCAATTAAAACGATACTGTTTTCCCAATCGAAATGGTGTATTAATCTTGTGCTGAATAGGTGGTTCAATCTTTTCAAAACGAAGAAAAGGAAAATATAGTTCAAAGTTGCAACTAGCAATTTGTGGGGGTACAAACTCAGCATGAATCTTTCATAAGCTGAATACACTAGTCTTCAAGTTCAACAGCAGGTGAAGTACTGGGATGCCTGCTGCATGCATGGACAACTGAGGCAAAGTACGAAGCTTGAAACATCTGGTGTTAACATGTCCCAGTCCCAACTCCCAACATGAATCGCTGTGCATACATGGATCAACACAGAGGACACTAGGACACGAGTCAACAACATCTCAAGTGTGCTAAGGATGCTAGCTAGTAGAATCATAATCTCATGACAAAATATGATAACTTTTTTTTTCAATCTAGCACATGCATGAGGCAGTTCACATGAACGTAGGTCTGTCTGTTTGATGCTTTGACTGATCAAACAAACACAGCAATATCTTGCTACCTGGAGAAAGTCAGCTACCACAAGACTGGACCACCAATTTCCCTTGTCACCACCAGTACCACCATATCCGACAACACTAGCAAAGACAGCCATCACCGCGCCCTCAGGCTTCGCCGATTTGTCAGTTCAAGAGGACCTCCGCTTGAGCTCATGCGACTTGTGGAGGAGCAGCGGCGGACATTCCATGCCTGATGGGGAAGGGGAAGGTTTGCCTCCTGGACTGTGCGAGCCGATGGAGCTGACGGAAAGCTGGTTGAACACCGACGAGCTCAACGTGTCCGTGGGGCCGCCACACATGACCACCCCTCCAGGGGATATCTCCGGGAGATCAGGGTCAGAGATGCTGAAGCCACTTGAAGCGAACTGTTCGGTGACCATCTTGCACGCGCTCTCCAGGATACTGTCGATGTACTTCTGAAACGCTTCCATTCTGATCTGCACGCGCTTTTGGACCTGGTAATGGTAAAACCAGCCAACGATTGTAATGAGCAAGGCCTTGTATGCAGCTGTGGCTGTTACAAATAAATGCATCCCGCATTATATTGGGCTCAGATATGCTCCATAGGGAGCAGATATCCTGAAGGTCCTATTGTCCATAATCAGCCTGCTCACCGCAGTTAATTGTTTCAGTTAAGGTCAGCCTCCTAAACTAATTGTTTATTTCCTGAGATTCCGTTTTTTTACTTTTAGCAAGAAACCATTTAATCAACACAGTATTCGCAAACCTGAAAGCACCCTTCAAGCAAGAACACAAATATTGTAGAAAATTTCAATGGTGAATTCATAACTCCTTCAGAAGAATTGACTTATTCCATTAACGAGACTGTCCTTTCAACTAGCACCACAAATGCAGCTCACTAGTTAAATTGAATATATGGATAAGTGAAGCCTAAGGATTCTGCATCGTCCGATAAAGAATCTATTAATAAACCCTAGTCCAAGCTTCACTTCTGAGCTCAATGAATGTGACAAAAGCAAAACTACTGCAGAAAATACAAGAGTTGGCATTTTCTCGCTTCACGCAATTCAGGAAACTAATTTAAGAGCATGATAGAACAAATAATCAGAATTACCTCCACTTGTTCATGCAGTCTTCTTTGGACTTCCATCTGCGCTCTCAGTGCTTCTTTAACTTCTTGGCTTCTGCAGCAAGTAATCATAACATCAACTCTTTCGAATCAATCACAGTAAATAGTCTGAGAGTACTCAGTCTACAGAAAACGAAGAAGAATAAACTAATATGCTGGACAAGGAAAAGCTGATGAACCATACTCTTTCATATCCTGGGCAGGAACTCTAGGGGACACGCTCATTCCACTTTGAGCATCTAGAAGATAGGATGCTGCAGGTTGGGAAAGTTAAGCGCAAAAAGGAGGTCAGAAAATTAGTACGAGAACAAAAGGAGCTCTTTCACTGCTTTCAAACTTTAGACTAAGAAAAATGGATAGCTTGAACACATGCCATATGGTAAGAAGTTATATACATGTCACAAGACATACATGTGTTTTCCTCTATTTATTTCATTATTGGTGATTGATAATACTAATACATGCAGTATCATACAATTAGTACATATGAGATTAATGGTGCTCTTTTAAAAAGAAAAATCTCTGCAGACAGACTACGCTAAAGATTTGGGGGGAAAAAGAGTAGAAACCGTCCCCATGTGGTAAATATGGGGGTACTCACCGAGGATTTGCGACACGTGTCCATGCACATGCATTCAACTTTAAACATATGATCGAGATGTATTTTTCCAATTATTCCTCCTAAAATTAAACAACAATTTTCATACTTATGATGCATATGCATGGACACATCGTAAATCCACAGGTTGTTCCATGGGGACGGTCCCCACTCATTTTTTTTTTTCTGAAGAGTTGGCAGACACAATAACTGCAGAGGAAAGGTGGTACACAATCACAACACCGTTCTGTTTAGTAATAATATAAACAAACACAGTGATGCCAAAAAATAAACATATGATTTTAAATTTGTTTCTTTTTCCATCCAATGTCTATATGCGGATGCAGTTGGAGGCCTCCATCTGGACATGATTATGCATGTCGGCAGTGTGGTGATCCTATCAGAAGCATAACTGCAGGCTGAGGTTACAAACAGTAACTTGAACGTCTCTCCTTTTTCCTCCAATTTATAGCCAAGGCCTGCTACGGTGGCGGCTGGGGTTGGGAGAGCCGGGGCCTTGCCCATGGCCGAGCAAGAGAGAAGGTGTTTCCTTTCTAATCCCCATACAGGTTGCAGATAACAAGCCTCCCTGGCTAAACCATTCCCTATAATTCCCCTTTTCTTTCCTATCATTCCTCCAACCTTCCAAACTAACCCAATCAACTAACCAGCAATCTAACACTACACCCCTCCTGGACAAGTAGCTCATCCTCGAGCTGCAACCTAACCAACGATCTAACACCTAAAAGCAAGCTTTTTACATCTCGGCTCATTTTATTATTCTCAACCTGAAATGGATTGAGAAAAGAGGAGGGCTTCCGATAGAGAACAGCGATGAGGGAGGGGTGACCCTCCCCAACCGCCACTGCCGCAAACTCCAAGTTCGCCATCCACGGGGGAAAGAACCTGCCTGCCTCCCACATGTGGAACCGCATGCCCTCCCAATGCGGCGCAGTGATGCGCAACTTGGAGAAGCTGCGAAGGGGTGTGGGGCTAAATCAGGTGCAGATCGCACATCTCCTGCACCTACCGACATGCTAGGAGGCCATGCAGCAGCCTACAGCCACACCATCACCGACAACTAGTGGGCACTCTTCTTACTCAGCTACATTGACACAATCCTTCATCTTTGAATCTGGCATGGAGACGACTGCCGTCCCGCGTCCCATAGCCCAGCAAGCCACAAGGGAACACTAGCGGCATGGTGGTGGTGGTCACCGACGGTCAGATATCCATGGCCTCTAGGCGTGCCCAGAGAGATGCCATCTACTAGGTGAGGTTGTCCAATGCTTTGGCAATGGAATCCGGCGACGATGGCGATAGCACCTTTGGTTGCTTGTCGCCTTCATCGAAAGCTGATGTCTATGATAACAGATGTTATGGTGGCGGATGGGGTTGGGAGAGAGGGGGACCGGCCGGGCTTTGTCCACAGTTGAACATGAGAGAAGGTGTTTGCTTCTAATTCCTTCTTGCCTCGGTCAGGATTTCAGGGCCTCTAGACACGCCCAGAGAGATGCCATCTGTTGGGTGAGGTTGGCCAATACCTTGGCAATGGGATCCGGTGGCAGCGGCAGCACCTTCTTTGGTTGCTTGTCATCCTCATCGGAACCTAACATCTCTAATACCAGATGTTATGGTGGCAGCTAGGGTTGGGAGAGAGAAAGAGGGAGCCGGAGCCGGCCGAGGGACTTGCCCATGGCCGAGCAAGAGAGGAAGTGTTTCCGTCTAATTCCTGCTTGTGTCTAATCCTCATACAAGTTAATTCCTCTCTTCTTTTCTATCATTCCTCCAACCTTCCAAATTAACCCAATCAACCAACTAAGGCAAGGCTGAACAGATTTTCCTCTAATTGACTGTGGCTGTTAGCCACTAGGTAGGCCTATGACGTGCCCGAACAAGGCTCCTTAGAAGGAATGTGCCCACATGGCAGATCTCAATAAATTCAAATCTGTAATAGTAATCCACAGTTTTCTGCTACAATTCATTTGAAAATTTGTGAGCAAATAAGCATGCAGCCAATCCTTAGATAACTGAGGAAGACACCATTGGTATTTAGCAGGAGCTAGGGGTTTAATGCAACTTGAGGTTGCTGCCACTAAAAGGACGTTAAGCTAGCATTGGTTGGGTTTATCTTTTGTCTCCACCGAGTATGTAACCTGAAGTTTGTCTGGTGTGTGGGATGTGAGATTATTGTAAATATTTAAATTCTTCTTAATGCGATGATACACAGCTCTCCTGCATATTCGAGAGTGAAAAAAATTACCAATTAACCGTAACATGCTTCTTTCTATATAGATTCTTCTAGCGAGAGGTGGTCAGGTGCTCCTTCAAAAAACAAGTTACAAATATTAAAACGCAGAAAGGGTGGATACTATTCCAAGTGGATGGATAATGAAAGGGCTAATTTTTTCATATTCATGAGTCACAAATAATCCAGATCTAACTAAAAGCTGCTACATCTGTGGTCGGTTTTACTATGCCTGTAGCCCTGTACTACCCCTTGGGTCCCAAGGTTCAATGTTCTCATGAACATAGATGTTGATGACCTCAAAGGTTCATAAACGCACTATCACATCATCATTGGCCCCTCCAGCTACACATGCGAGCGCTGCATGGTTTATTACTCTATTGCAGGAAAACGGTGATATTTGGCGCCTGCATTCATTTAACTTAACTGAGGTTAAGCCGCCAAGTGCTAAATCCATGCCTTAAACTTGATTTGCACCGGGAAAACAAACTGAAAATGAAAATGAGAAGATAATCTTGGACGCCTTGGCAAAGAATAACAATATGCATCAATGTTATATCATTTTTTAGTAGCACATGAGCGCATACATTCCTAAAAGGTATATATGATGCAAGTTCAGTTTGTGTTTGCATAGATCATTTGGAAGCACAACTAAATCACTTTACAAATTATTGTTAGAATCAATACATCCTTATCAAGTAATAAATGTTTGTGACATGAGATTCATGATATTTTACTATGGAAGAACAACGGGAACACGTCTCTCTTCTAATTGTCATAAAAAAAAGGCAGACTCAGTGCTTGAGGCTCCCACATAAGTGGGGTCTAGGGAAGGGATAAAAGGAGGCAAGCCTGCTCCTGCAAATACGGAGAGGCTGCTTCGAACCTGTGTCCTAATGACTCAGGGAGACAACTCTCACCACCACACTAGGCCTACCCTTCTCTCTTCTAACTGCCATGATGCAGCAATTTCAGCAGTGTCATTTTTCCCTGGCATTCCCGTTAACCATAGCTCCACTATGACTAAAAGATCCTACATATTCGGTCACCATAAGAACAAACTACTCTGACTCCTCCTGTTCTTCCTCTGTTATGGTCGCTAGATCGGTGAGGGATTGGAGAGGGGTATCGATGGACAGGAACGTCGGCCGGGGGCCTCTGTCCACGGCCAAGCAAGAGGAGAGTTTCTCCCTTCTAATTCTTGCCTGCTTTATTTCTAATCCATTGATTACATAAATAAGCCGGCTGACCGCCCCTATCTAGCTAGAGATTCGTATCTCCTAAAAACTCTCCTAAAAACTCTCAACAAACTACTAACTGATAACCTTCCTAGATAATCTCAACTAATCTCCTAAATAATCTCAACTAATCTTATCTCTAACTATCCTTATCTAATCCCCCTTGGAGGGCCCATGGTTGCTGCTGTCGCAGCCCCTCTGTGGGCCTCCTTAGGCCCTGACACTACACCCCTCCTGAACAAGCAGCTCGTCCTCGAGCTGCAGCATGACGGGTACTCTAAGACCGAGTCTACTTGACCCAAAACCAGACACCTAGAAGACAAGCCTTTTACATCTCGACTTATCTTATTATTCCGAATCTGAATTTTTTTATCCCATAAGATAAGGCAGACACCCTCCGCGCATTGGACTTGCACGTGTGTAGCCACCTGGATCCCATGGACGCCATCTGGACGAAAGGGGAGCACATGGACGGGCACCTGGAGTAGGTCGCAACAATAACCAGCGGAGGCGCCCTCGTGGCGGCCGGTAGCGGAATGTGGTGGCGCTAAATAGTGTGCCCTTACCGATGACGAGGGAAGTGTCGTCCCTACCACCGCTGTCGTAGAGTTGAACTTTGTCGTCCGCGAGACACGTACCATGCTCGCACTTGGAGATAGCAGCCCGGTGCCGCTGTTGATGGCTGTCCGATAGGGCGAGGTCGCGCCCCCGTGTGCCGAGGTCAACCGTCACCAAGGCTGCCTTGAGCATCTGCCGGCGCATCCCCCGCACTCTCCGTCGTGCAAGGAAACCACGAGCAGCAGCTTGTATGCCCACAGCCGCTGACGTCTGGAGCCGTGCGGACAACGCCAGTTGTGCTGCTCATGTTGCACTGTTGCCTTGATTTACAGCAGCCCTTACTCAACCTTCTGGAGCATGGCTTGCATCTTTGCGAGATCAACCCTTATGTTGATCCACAAGTTCCCCATCGATGGAGCTGGTGATTGCTGGGCCGTGGCTGCCCCTAGTGGCATCGCCCATGGGGACGGAGACGCCGTCAACGAAGATGATGTGACGAAATTTGGCGTTGTCCCTGGGGATGGGCACGTCGGCGTCCAGGATGTGGTGAAAAAATTGACAGGCGATGCTGTCCATGGAGATAGGGACGCCGGTTGCCAGGATGGCGTGACGAAGGTGGCATGCGACGCAGCCCATGGCGATGGGGACGTCGGTTGCCAGGACGGCGTGACGAAGGTGACATGCGACGCAGTCCATGGAGATGGGGACGCCGGTTGCCAGGATGACGCCGCGAAATTGGCAACAGAAGCCATGGGATCAGATCGAAACCCAAGCTATCCTGTCCATCGATACTCCTCTCCAATCCCTCATCGATCTAGCGACCATAACATCCTCATTAGACTCATTCTGCATCCTCACTTCAAAGTCTGTTGATCAATAATAGACGACCATTTACAATTAGGGAAAGGCTACATTTCCCTTTACAAACTTACCACCGGTTTCCATCTTCCATAAAAAGACTACATACTATATGTACTCACACAAATGATATATTCATGTATCACTTCATGACTAGAAAAAAATGAGAAAGCTAACATAGAAAAACTATTAGCTAATCAGAATAATAATAAACATACAAACAAGGTACCACAAAAAATGAACTTTAACAACATAAAATATTTGAAGATAATACAAAAAGAATTGAATATTAACCGAACAAAATAAAAAAAACTCAACCTACGGGGGGTAAGACAGCCCCCGAGTATTGTATTAAGAAGAAGACCTTCTCACACAGGTCGAGAAAACCCCCGAATCCCTGCCCCACCCATACACATCGGCATCGAAGCCCATGTGAGGGGCCGAGCCTTAGACCTGTGCTTTAGCATGGGACAGACGAGGGGATTTTTTTAGCCACAGCCTGAAATTCGCTCCCACGGGGAGTCGAACCCAGGACCTGAGGAGTGCTACTCAGACCACATAACCAACTCAACTAGAGGCCCTTTCGCAACCGAATAAAATAGAAAGATTGATTAACACAACTTACCATCTTTAGATTGCTCTGATCCCTCCTTACCAGATTGTTTCCCTAATCTGTATTTCTGATCACATAAGAAAAACTTTTAGAATCAACTATTCTTTAGAGTTTTGCGAAACATGTGAGCACGCTGAAGTACCTGAAGATGGCTCTTCAAGTGAAAAAGAGTAAGACCCTTGACGCCCATTGTCCTTAAGATAGTTTTTGGTGTTGCTTCTGCATGATTATCTCATTCATTAAAAATATTTTCAAAACAAAGCAAACTAGAATTTAAATTAGTGTGTGCTTTCCTGGTTCATTGATAGCAAGTGACTAATAGCATACTACATGTAGAGTAACAATTCAACATTCAAATGGATCTAGTGACAGTTATGACTACTTTGCTGCCCCAGTTCACATAAAAAATCATGCTAAAACTCCAAAGCATACTTAGTTTTGAATGTTTGGCATGTATAGCTGGATTTACTGGCCATTTGATGCCAGAAATAAATCCATACAGAAATTAACAGAATCAAGTGCTAGCAACTTAAAATTTGAACAAGAAAAAACCATATGAAGCAGCAATATGCAAAAGTCATGTTTGCTTATGCTGATAAGTAGCTAACAGAAAACATGGCCACCTTTTTGCTAGCTGATCAAGTTCCAGTGATCAACATTAAGTTCAAAAATCTACAAAACAGAAATCCCTCCTCATAGTATTGCTATCAAGAATCAAACTTCATCAGTAGTTCAGTACAGGTCATACTTCAGCATAATATAAAGACCGGATGTGATCAACAAAAGGACCCATCTTTATTACATGCAGCAGAAATCCATGCCATACCTGTCAGCATGGTCCACAGCAAGAAAGCAGGAAAAATCATTCATGCACGCCCGCAATACCATCTTGTCTCGGGCACACTAGATCTGACCGCACATGCACAGTGCACTTGTCCAAACGAGAAACGGCTTGCGTTTAGCTCGAGCCTAAATTCCAGGATTTCTACACTAATGATCAGAACTTTCCCATAATTTCAGTGCATGCATCCCAATCCTGTGCATTCCCCGTTCCAGAACCTCGAGCGCGCCACGAAATCTCGCCTACCGAAGACCAAGGTGAGCACCATGAATGCACTAACCAGCAACCACGCATTGCTCTCCAATGCCAATAGCAAGGACCCGGACCACCAAAGAAGCCAGATTGGAGAGGAAGGAAGGAGGGGAGTAGCTCACTCTCGGGTCCGCCGAGCTGGGCCACGGCGTCGACGAAACGCTCGTGGAGGTCGGCCGTCCACCGCAGCCTGGGCTTGGGGTCCGCCGTCAGTACAAGGCTCGGCCCGCCGGGGCCGGAGCGTGTCGCCCCATCGCCGGGAACGGGGGCGTCAGGGCGGTGGTGGATCAGGCCAGGCGGGAACATCTCTTCCTCCTTCCGCTGCTCCTGCTAGCGCCCTCCGCAAGGATGGAGAGAGGACAGAGAGGGGCCTTCTCCTTCCCCCAAAAGCGAAGGATCCAATCCGAGAAAAAGTCCTTCCGCTTTCTCTCTCCCCTTTCTTGCTGGTTCTTGCTTCTGCCCTGCTGCTAGTGCCGCTTTCCACTGGCAGCGATTCTCAATCCTATCTCAGCTTCAGCAGTTCAGCCCTGGTCTCTTGGTGGCTGAAGCTGCAAGACTCGCATTACGTTATTGGCGGTAATGATATTTGTTAGTGCAGAGCGATGTCCTTTTCTGACACCGTCGATGGAAAATTACATCTGACTTAATAAATACTGTATCTGTTTAAGTCAGTAGAGACATCATTATCTCTGAGACAAATAACAACCACCTTTTAAAAAAAATCGTTTCTTTAATCTCGCTTGATTGGAGTAGAATGAAATCCTGAGTTGTTGGTGGCTGAACAATCATTGGGGCATTGAAATTTCATCACCCTTTTGCCTTTTTGTACTTGGGCTACCTTCTCACTACTCTCAGGGCGTGTTTGGTTACACCCCACTAAAATTTAGCCCCTGTCCCATCGAATGTTTGAACCTCCGTTCCGGGTATTAAATGTAGTCGGATTATAAAACTAATTTGTCAGCCAAAGATTAAAAGACGAGACGAATCTAGTCCAGTTGGTTGGGTCTATATTTCATACTCTTATTTAAAAGTCAAACGCTTGATAACCTGGGCTAAACTTTAGCAGGAGCAACCAAACACCCTCCCACTCTCCATCCCTCTGCTGTCTGTTCGGTGGGGGCCAAATTGGCAATTGGACTGAAGTATAGTAATTGATTAATCAGTTCTTGCTTGCAGAAAATATATAAAACGAGAGTGGGCGGCGGCACATGTGAGGGTGAGGCCTCAACCTGAACAGCGACTGATGGGTGCCTCCTCTCCAATTGTTTAGGGTTTTTCTTTCTGCTGCTCCTGTGTTTCTTGTTTACAAAATATTGTCTTTCACATGTTCATGTCCAGATCCAGACGTCATCACCCTTTCTGGACAAAGATATTACTCTTGTCTGGGCTGCTTCATTCCAAAAAAAAAATATTTGACGCCACATATTCCACCATACAATCTCTATCATAGAGTTGAAATAGAAAAAAATCTGTTTAACTTAGCATTTGACTTTAACTTATAAATAATAGATTTTTAGAGAAAATGTTTCTTATCCTTGTTTCCAAAACGATTGAAATTTACACAGCATGCGCGTACGACACTACATTGCAATTTTGCATCGCTCGCCGACGACCATGTTGTTAGGAAACGGCATTAAAAACAAAGTAAATCAATCAATAAATCATAGAGCACGACACGCGGATTTACATGTGATTACATTAGAAATTCTTTAATACGAAGGGAAACCACTGGAACCAGACAGTTAAAACATTCATTATATGTGGAATATTTATAGAACGTCGTCCGTAGATGACGGCTTACAAGAGGAGTAGATAATGGCGGCGCTGGGTTTCAGGCTCGGCCGCTCGGGGCGTTGGGATCCACCCTACTAAATTTCTCGTCACACTGGATGTTTGATGTTATTTAGAAATCTAATTATAATACTAGTTATATAGATAAGAGCTAAATAGCAAGACGAATCTATTAAACTTAATTAGTCCACAATTTGCACAAGTGATACTATAGTAAATATTTGATAATTATGGACTAATTATGTTTAATAAATTTGTCTCGTCATTTAGTTTTCATATGTGTAATTGATTTTATAATTAGACTATATTTAATACTAGTATTTGATATTTAAATATCTGATGTGATATGAACTAAACTTCAGTCAGGGAAACTAAACATCCCCTCAGTCTCACTAGGAGAGACCTAGCCTCGACGCATGCCGAGATGGCTAGGGACAAGGCAACGACGACATTGAGGACTGGGAGGAGGCAGCTAGTGGTGCACCCGATGGGGTAGGTTCCTCGCGTAGATGAGGACGACTTCTTGGAGTGACTTGTTTCGCTCGATGTCCCACGCATGACGTTGTGGTCGTGTTGTTCACCGATGATATAGATGGCCAAATAAACGCACAACACGGTAATGGCACTGACATTATAAAGCATGAGCCATGTTAGTAATCGTGTTGTGATGTGTCAGCATTAGTGACTAGTCATCGGTCCAGACACGACATTATAGTACCTAATCGTATCGTACTAGCACTATATAGCACTAGCACATGTTAGTCGTCGTGCCAGCACAAGCACTATTTTACTCTACGAGCCAAAAACATCTAGAACATCTCTAAGATTATATATATAATTGTCGGCGTTTCGACCTCGGGGGGTCCCTGGACCGACGAGTAAATTGTCGCTGCGTGTCCCAGCCCAGATGGGTCGGCGCGAGACGGGACACAAAAAGGGGAGAGAACAGTAAGGGGAACTCGCGGCCTTCGTGTTGTCCTGCGCCCAGGGCGGATAGATGCGCTTGCAGTAGGGGGTTACAAGCGTTCGTGTGGGAGAGAGAGAGAGAGAGAGCGAGAGCCTTATGCGTCGGCCCGTTCTCCCGCGCGGCCAACCTTCTCGTACGAGAGCCCTGGACCTTCCTTTTATAGGCGTAAGGAGAGGGTCCAGGTGTACAATAGGGGGTGTAGCAGTGTGCTAACGTGTCTAGCAGAGAGGAGCTAGAGCCCTAAGTACATGCCGTCGTGGCAGTCGAAGAGGTTTTGGCACCCTATTCATGTGATGTCGTGGTCGTCGGAGGAGAGTTGGAGCCCTGCGGAAGGACAGCTGTCGGGGCTGTCGAATCCTTGCTGACGTCTCCTTGCTTCCGTAAGGGGCTGAGAGCCGCCGTCGTCATGGAGCACGCGGGGCGCCATCATTATTTATTTACCGGGACGAGCCAGATGGGACGTCGGTCTTGTTCCCCGTAGCCTGAGCTAGCTAGGGGTAGGGTAATGATGGCCCCCCTGTGACGTGGTCGGTCCGAGCCCTAGGTCGGGCGAGGCGGAGGCTCCTCCGAGGTCGAGGTCGAGTCCGTCTTCTGAGGTCGAGGCTGAGTCCGAGCCCTAGGGTCGGGCGAGGCGGAGTCCGTCTTCTGAGATCGAGGTTGAGTCCGAGCCCTGGGTCGGGCAAGGCGAAGACCGTCTTCCGAGGCCGAGGCTGTGTCCGAGCCCTAGGGTCGGGCGAGGCGGAGTCCGTCGTCCAGCGTCGAGGTTGAGCCCGAGCCCTGGGGTCGGGCGAGGCGGAGCTTCCTATGGCGCCCGAGGCTGGACTTAGCTGCTGTCAGCCTCACTCTGTCGAGTGGCACAGCAGTCGGAGCGACGCAGGCGGCGCTGTTTTCTTGTCAGGTCGGTCAGTGGAGCGGCGAAGTGACTGCGGTCACTTCGGCTCTGTCGACTGAAGAGCGCGCGTCAGGATAAGGTGTCAGGCGATCCTTGCATTAAATGCTCCTGCGATACAGTCGGTTGGCATGGCGATCTAGCCAAGGTTGCTTCTCTGCGAAGACTGGGCCTCGGGCGAGCCGAAGGTGTGTCCGTTGCTTGAGGGGACCCTCGGGCGAGACGTGAATCCTCCGGGGTCGGCTGCCTTTGCCCGAGGCTGGGCTCGGGTGAGGCGAGATCGTGTCCCTTGAGTGGACTGAGCCTTGACCTTAATCGCGCCCATCAGGCCTTTGCAGCTTTGTGCTGATGGGGGTTACCAGCTGAGATTAGGAGTCTTGGGGGTACCCCTAATTATGGTCCCGACAATAATTTTAAAACATTAACATTTATAGCACTATAGAGTGGATTTATTATATTCAAAACAATAACAAATCATAATTCACAATAAAATGCACGCATCATAATCACATGATTTATAGGCCACCAGTTGGCCTAAGCCCTATTTGATAATGCCAACCACTTATTATGTCCTGCTCGTGCTAGCCCATCATGCTGGGGTGGCACCGGGCACGACACTAGACCCTGTGTCGTACTGGCATGAGCACTATATGGATCGTTTCGTGTCATGCTAAAGCACTACGGGTTCTGTCGTGCCTAGTGCCAGTCCATTTAGCATAGCCTACTTGGCCATATATAACTGACGGGAGCATGTTTTCGGGACTTCAAGAGCTGGACACGTGTCGGTTGTTGGGCAGGATTGTGGCATGCAAGGGCAAGGTGATGGTGAATTGTGACGGCACATGTGTGGAGGGTGTGGAGGAGGGGTGAGATGGCAAGGCAATTAAGGTTACCACACTGTGGGAGAAGAGTGAAAAATAGATCGAAATGTTTTAACGAATGGCAAAGTGAAAGTCGTTTAGAGGGGGTAAATAGGCGATATCTAAAGTTTTAACTCAAACAACAACACTTGATCCAAGATTTATAAAACTTTAAGTGTTAGAACAGAAAAGGTTAGCTCGGGATAAATTCCAAATTCAATACTTGCTATTATCACTAATAATGTAAGTGTGAAATTGAACTTAGCAACAATATAGAATGTAAGTGAAGATTAAAGCAAGTAGAACTTAGAGAGGAAGGAACAAAACAAATGGCAAAGCAAGAGCATAAAGAGGCAAGCAATTTATTTATCACAGTTCAGTTTCACAAAGAAACCTACGTCGCTATTGAGGAGTCGATTGAGGATCAGATTGCTTTCAACCCTCTCCTCACACAAGTGATCACGAAGATCAAACTTGAGTCTTTCCCTTTGCTCAATGGTGAGACCTAAGCCTCGCACGGCTCTGTAGACACTTGGAGGCTCTTTGAAAGTCGCCTAGAGGGGGGGTGAATAGGGCAAAACTGAAATTTACAAATATAAACACAACTACAAGCCGGGTTAGCGTTAGAAATATAATAGAGTCCGTGAGAGAGGGTGCAAAACAAATCGCAAGCGAATAGTGAAGTGAGACACGCGGATTTGTTTTACCGAGGTTCGGTTCTCTCAAACCTACTCCCCGTTGAGGAGGCCACAAAGGCCGGGTCTCTTTCAACCCTTACCCTCTCTCAAACGGTCCCTCGGACCGAGTGAGCTTTCTCTTCTCAATCACTTGGAACACAAAGTTCCCACAAGGACCACCACAAGTTTGGTGTCTCTTGCCTCAATTACAAGTGAGTTTGATCGCAATGAAAGAATCAAGAAAGAAGAAAGCAATCCAAGCGCAAGAGCTCGAAAGAACACAAGCAAATCTCTCTCTCTAATCACTAGGGCGTTGTGTGGAATTTGGAGAGGATTTGATCTCTTTGGTGTGTCTAGAATTGAATGCTAGAGCTCTTGTAAGTAGTTGGGAAGTGGAAAACTTGGATGCAATGAATGGTGGGTGGTTGGGGGTATTTATAGCCCCAACCACCAAACTAGCCGTTTGGTGAGGCTGTCTGTTCGATGGCGCACCGGACAGTCTGATGCACACCGGACATGTCCGGTGTGACAGCCACGTCACCAAAGCCGTTGAGTTCCGACCGTTGGAGCTCTGACTTCTGGGCCCGCCTGGATGTCCGGTGGCGCACCGGACATGTACTATAGATTGTCCGTTGCGCCAGCATGGGCGTGTCTGACCTCTACACGCGCTGGCGCGCATTAATTGCGCCTACAGGTAGCCGTTGGCGCCGTAGTAGTCGTTGCCCCGCTGTTACACCGGACAGTCCGGTGTACACCGGACAGTCCGGTGAATTATAGCGGAGCTGCTCCCGAGGCTGGCGAGTTCCGGAGGCCGCTCTTCCTTGGAGCACCGGACATGTCCGGTGTACACCGGACAGTCCGGTGAATTATAGCGGAGTCGCCTCTGGAATTTCCCGAAGGTGACGAGTTTGAAGTTGGTGTCCTCTGGCACACCGGACAGTCCGGTGCACCAGACCAGAGGTGCCTTCGGTTGTCCCTTTGCTCTTTTATTGAACCCAATACTTGGTTTTTTATTGGCTAAGTGTGAACCTTTGGCACCTGTATAACTTATACACTAGAGCAAACTAGTTAGTCCAATTATTTGTGTTGGGCAATTCAACCACCAAAATTAATTAGGGACTGGGTGTAAGCCTAATTCCCTTTCAATCTCCCCCTTTTTGGTGATTGATGCCAACACAAACCAAAGCAAATATAAAAGTGCATAATTGAACTAGTTTGCATAATGTAAGTGCAAAGGTTGCTTGGAATTGAGCCAATATAAATACTTACAAGATATGCATGGATTGTTTCTTTATTTTTAACATATTGGACCACGTTTGCACCACAAGTTTTGTTTTGCAAATTCTTTTGTAAATTCTTTTCAAAGACTTTTTGCAAGATAGTCAAAGGTAAATGAGTAAGATTTTTGCGAAGCATTTTCAAGATTTGAAATTTTCTCCTTTTGTTTGAAATGCTTTTCCTTTGACTAAACAAAACTCCCCCTCAATAAATTCTCCTCTTAGAGTTCAAGAGGGTTTTAAGATATCAATTTTGAAACTCCCCTTTTAGAACACAAAGAGATACCAATTTGAAATTTACCAATTGAAAATCATTAATTTTTTAAAATTAGGGTGGTGGTGCGGTCCTTTTGCTTTGGGGCCAATACTTTCTCCCCCTTTGGCATGAATCGCCAAAAACGGATACTTGGAATGAAATATAGGCCCTTTCCTAACTATATTCTCCCCTTTGGCAAATAAAACATATAAGTGAAGATTATACCAAAGATGGAGAGTGATGCGGAGCGACGGCGAAGGATTAATAGTAGAGTGGAGTGGAAGCCTTTGTCTTCGCCGAAGACTCCAATTCCCTTTCAATATGCCTATGACTTGGTTTGAAATACACTTGAAAACACATTAGTCATAGCATATAAAAGAGACATGATCAAAGGTATAGTTATAAGCTATGTGTGCAAATTAGCAAAAGAAATTCCTAGAATCAAGAATATTGAGCTCATGCCTAAGTTTGGTAAAAGATTGTTCATCAAGTGGCTTGGTAAAGATATCGGCTAATTGATCTTTAGTGTTAATGTATGCAATCTCGATATCCCCCTTTTGTTGGTGATCCCTAAGAAAGTGATACCGAATGGCTATGTGTTTAGTGCGGCTATGCTCAACGGGATTATCCGCCATGCGGATTGCACTCTCATTATCACATAGAAGAGGAACTTTGGTTAGTTTGTAACCGTAGTCCCGCAGGGTTTGCCTCATCCAAAGCAATTGCGCAACAGTGGCCTGCGGCAATATACTCGTCTTCGGCGGTAGAAAGATCGACCGAATTTTGCTTCTTTGAAGCCCAAGACACCAAGGATCTTCCCAAGAACTGGCAAGTCCCCGATGTGCTCTTTCTATTGATTTTGCACCCCGCCCAATCGACATCCGAATAACCAATTAAATCAAATGTAGATCCCCGAGGGTACCAAAGCCCAAACTTAGGAGTATAAGCCAAATATCTCAAGATTCGTTTTACGGCCGTAAGGTGGGATTCCTTAGGGTCGGATTGGAATCTTGCACACATGCATACGGAAAGCATAATGTCCGGTCGAGATACACATAAATAAAGTAATGAACCAATCATCGACCGGTATACCTTTTGATCGACGGATTTACCTCCTGTGTCGAGGTCGAGATGCCCATTGGTTCCCAAGGGTGTCTTGATGGGCTTGGCATCCTTCATTCCAAACTTGGTTAGAATGTCTTGAGTGTACTTCGTTTGGCTAATGAAGGTGCCCTCTTGGAGTTGCTTCACTTGAAATCCTAAGAAATACTTCAACTCCCCCATCATCGACATCTCGAATTTCTGTGTCATGATCCTACTAAATTCTTCACATGTAGATTCGTTAGTAGACCCAAATATAATATCATCAACATAAATTTGGCATACAAACAAATCATTGTCAAGAGTTTTAGTGAATAAAGTAGGATCGGCTTTGCCGACTTTGAAGCCATTTGCAATAAGGAAATCTCTAAGGCATTCATACCATGCTCTTGGGGCTTGCTTGAGCCCATAAAGCGCCTTAGAGAGCTTATAGACATGGTTAGGATACTCACTGTCTTCAAAGCCGGGAGGTTGCTCAACATAGACCTCTTCCTTGATTGGTCTATTGAGGAAGGCACTCTTCACGTCCATTTGGTAAAGCTTGAAGCCATGGTAAGTAGCATAGGCTAATAATATGCGAATTGACTCAAGCCTAGCTACGGGTGCATAGGTTTCACCAAAATCCAAACCTTCGACTTGTGAATACCCCTTGGCCACGAGTCGAGCTTTGTTCCTTGTCACCACACCATGCTCGTCTTGTTTGTTGCGGAAGACCCACTTGGTTCCTACAACATTTTGGTTAGGACGTGGAACTAAATGCCATACTTCGTTTCTCGTGAAATTGTTGAGCTCCTCTTGCATTGCCATCACCCAATCCGAATCTTGAAGTGCTTCCTCTACCCTGTGTGGCTCAATAGAGGAAACAAACGAGTAATGTTCACAAAAATGTGCAACACGAGATCTAGTGGTTACCCCCTTATGAATGTCGCCGAGGATGGTGTCGACAGGGTGATCTCGTTGTATTGCTTGATGGACTCTTGGGTGTGGCGGCCTGGGTTGTTCATCCTCCTTGTCTTGATCATTCGCATCTCCCCCTTGATCATTGCCGTCATCTTGAGGTGGCTCATCTCTTTAATTTTCTCCTTCATCAACTTGAGCCTCATCCTCAATTTGAGTTGGTGGAGATGCTTGCGTGGAGGAGGATGGTTGATCTTGTGCATTTGGTGGCTCTTCGGATTCTTTAGGACACACATCCCCAATGGACATGTTCCTTAGCGTGATGCATGGAGCCTGTTCTTCACCTATCTCATCAAGATCAACTTGCTCTACTTGAGAGCCGTTAGTCTCATCAAACACAACGTCACAAGAAACTTCAACTAGTCCTGAGGACTTGTTAAAGACTCTATATGCCCTTGTGTTTGAATCATATCCTAGTAAAAAGCCTTCTACAGTTTTAGGAGCAAATTTAGATTTTCTACCTCTTTTAACAAGAATAAAGCATTTGCTACCAAAAACTCTAAAATATGAAATATTGGGCTTTTTACCGGTTAGGAGTTCATAGGATGTCTTCTTGAGGATTCGGTGTAGATATAACCGGTTGATGGCGTAGCAAGCGGTGTTGACCGCCTCGGCCCAAAACCGATCCGGTGTCTTGTATTCATCAAGCATGGTTCTTGCCATGTCCAATAGAGTTCGATTCTTCCTCTCCACTACACCATTTTGTTGTGGGGTGTAGGGAGAAGAGAACTCATGCTTGATGCCCTCCTCCTCAAGAAAGCCTTCAATTTGAGAGTTCTTGAACTCCGTCCCATTGTCGCTTCTAATTTTCTTGATCCTTAAGCCGAACTCATTTTGAGCTCGTCTCAAGAATCCCTTTAAGGTTTCTTGGGTATGAGATTTTTCCTGCAAAAAGAACACCCAAGTGAAGCGAGAATAATCATCCACAATAACTAGACAGTACTTACTCCCGCCGATGCTTATGTAAGCGATCGGGCCGAATAGGTCCATGTGTAGGAGCTCCAGTGGCCTATCACTAGTCATGATGTTCTTGTGTGGATGATTAGACCCAACTTGCTTTCCTGCTTGACATGCGCTACAAATCCTGTCTTTCTCAAAATGAACATTTGTTAGTCCCAAAATGTGCTCTCCCTTTAGAAGCTTATGAAGATTCTTCATCCCAACGTGGGCTAGTCGGCGATGCCAGAGCCAACCCATGTTAGTCTTAGCAATTAAGCATGTGTCGAGTTCAGCTCTATCAAAATCTACCAAGTATAGCTGACCCTCTAACACACCTTTAAATGCTATTGAATCATCACTTCTTCTAAAGACAGTGACACCTACATCAGTAAAGAGACAGTTGTAGCCCATTTGACATAATTGAGATACAGAAAGCAAATTGTAATCTAAAGAATCTACAAGAAAAACATTGGAAATAGTATGGTCAGGTGATATAGCAATTTTACCCAATCCTTTGACCAAACCTTGATTTCCATCCCCGAATGTGATAGCTCTTTGGGGGTCTTGGTTTTTCTCATATGAGGAGAACATCTTCTTCTCCCCTGTCATGTGGTTTGTGCACCCGCTGTCGAGTATCCAACTTGAGCCCCCGGATGCATAAACCTACAAAACAATTTTAGTTCTTGACTTTAGGTACCCAAACGGTTTTGGGTCCTTTGGCATTAGAAACAAGAACTTTGGGTACCCAAACACAAGTCTTGGAGCCCTTGTGTTTGCCCCCAACAAACTTGGCAACTATCTTGCCGGATTTGTTAGTCAAAACATAAGATGCATCAAAAGTCTTAAATGAAATGTTATGATCATTTGATGCATTAGGAGTTTTCTTTTTAGGCAACTTGGCACGGGTTGGTTGCCTAGAGCTAGATGTCTCACCCTTATATATCAAAGCATGATTAGGGCCAGAGTGAGACTTCCTAGAATGAGTTCTCCTAATTTTGCTCTCGGGATAACTGGCAGGGTACAAAATGTAACCCTCGTTATCCTGAGACATGGGAGCCTTGCCCTTAACAAAGTTAGACAAGTTCTTAGGAGGGGTATTAAGTTTGACATTGTCTCCCCTTTGGAAGCCAATACCATCCTTGATGCCAGGGCGTCTCCCATTATAGAGCATACTTCTAGCAAATTTAAATTTTTCATTTTCTAAGTTATGCTCGGCAATTTTAGCATCTAATAATGCTATATGACCATTTTGTTGTTTAATTAAGACCATGTGATCATGAATAGCATTAACATCAATATCTCTACATCTAGTACAAATAGAAACATGCTCAACATTAGATGTAGAGGGTTTGCAAGATTTTAATTCAACAACCTTAGCATGTAATATATCATTCTCACTTCTAAGGTTGGAAATAGTAACATTGCAAACATCAAAATCCTTAGCCTTAGCAATCAAATTTTCATTTTCTACTTTAAGGCTAGCAAGAGAATCATTCAATTCCTTAATCTTAGCAAGTAGATCATCATTATCATTTCTAAGATTGGGAATTGAAGTATTACACACATGGGAATCAACCTTAGCAATTAATCTAGCATTTTCATTTCTAAGGTTGTTAATGGTCTCATGGCAAGTGCTTAGCTCACTAGACAATTTTTCACATTTTTCTACCTCTAGAGCATAAGCATTCTTAACCTTAACATGTTTCTTATTTTCTTTAATTAGAAAATCCTCTTGGGAATCCAAAAGATCATCTTTTTCATGAATGGCACTAATCAATTCATTCAACTTTTCCTTTTGTTCCATGTTAAGGTTGGCAAAAAGGGTACGCAAGTTATCTTCCTCATCACTAGCATTATCATCACTAGAAGATTCATATTTAGTGGAGGATTTGGATTTAACCTTCTTGTTTTTGCCGTCCTTTGCCATGAGACACTTGTGGCCGACGTTTGGGAAGAGGAGTCCCTTAGTGACGTCGATGTTGGCGGCGTCCTCGTCGGAGGAGGAGGAGTCGGTGGAACTCTCGTCGGAGTTCCACTCGTGGCACACGTGGGCATCGCCGCCCTTCTTCTTGTGGTACCTCTTCTTTTCTCTCCTCTTGCCCTTCTTGTCGTTATCCCTGTCACTATCACTTGATAAAGGACATTTAGCAATAAAGTGACCGGGCTTACCACACTTGTAGCAAACCATCTTGGAACGGGATTTGTAATCCTTCCCCTTCCTTTGCTTGAGGATTTGGCGAAAGCTTTTGATGATTAAAGCCATCTCCTCATTGTCGAGCTTAGAGGCGTCAATTGGTTGTCTACTCGGTGTAGACTCCTCCTTCTTCTCCTCCGTCGCCTTAAATGCCACCGGTTGCGCTTCGGACGTGGAGGGTTCGTCAAGCTCGTTGATCTTCTTTGAGCCTTTAATCATGCATTCAAAGCTCACAAAATTCCCAATAACTTCCTCGGGAGTCATTAGTGTGTATCTAGGATTACCACGAATTAATTGAACTTGAGTAGGGTTAAGGAAAATAAGTGATCTCAAAATAACCTTAACCACCTCGTGGTCATCCCATTTCTTGCTCCCGAGGTTGCGCACTTGGTTCACCAAGGTTTTGAGCCGGTTGTACATATCTTGTGGCTCCTCCCCTTGGCGAAGACGAAAGCGACCGAGCTCCCCCTCGATCGTTTCCCGCTTTGTGATCTTGGTGAGTTCATCACCCTCGTGCGCGGTCTTGAGTAGGTCCCAAATCTCCTTTGCATTCTTCAACCCTTGTACCTTGTTGTATTCCTCCTTGCTTAGAGAGGCGAGGAGTATGGTTGTAGCTTGAGAGTTGAAGTGCTTGATTTGGGCCACTTCGTTCGTATCATAGTCTTCATCCCCTACGGATGGTACCTGTGCTCCAAACTCAACAACATTCCATATACTTTTGTGGAGTGAGGTTAGATGAAATTTCATTAAATCACTCCACCTAGCATAATCTTCGCCATCAAAGGTTGGCGGTTTGCCTAATGGAACGGAAAGTAATGGAGTAGGTCTAGATGTACGAGGATAGTGTAAGGGGATCTTACTAAACTTCTTGCGCTCTTGGCGCTTAGAAGTTACGGATGGCGCATCGGAATCGGAGGTCGATGTTGATGAAGTGTCGGTCTCGTAGTAGACCACTTTCCTCATCCTCTTGTGCTTGTCGCCTTTCCGATGCGACTTGTGGGAAGAAGATTTTTCTTCTTCTCTTTGTGGTGAGAAGAAGAAGATCTTTTCTCCTTCCGTTTGGAGGAGTCCTTCTTCTTCTCCTTCCTCTTGGTGCGGGACTCTTCCGATGAAGTGCTCCCGTGGCTCGTAGTGGGCTTGTCGCCGGTCTCCATCTCCCTCTTGGTGTGATCTCCCGACATCACTTCGAGCGGTTAGGCTCTAATGAAGAACCTGGCTCCGATACCAATTGAAAGTCGCCTAGAGGGGGGTGAATAGGGCGAAACTGAAATTTACAAATATAAACACAACTACAAGTCGGGTTAGCGTTAGAAATATAATAGAGTCCGCGAGAGAGGGTGCAAAACAAATCGCAAGCGAATAGTGAAGTGAGACACGCGGATTTGTTTTACCGAGGTTCGGTTCTCTCAAACCTACTCCCCGTTGAGGAGGCCACAAAGGCCGGGTCTCTTTCAACCCTTACCCTCTCTCAAACGGTCCCTCGGACCGAGTGAGCTTTCTCTTCTCAATCACTTGGAACACAAAGTTCCCACAAGGACCACCACAAGTTTGGTGTCTCTTGCCTCAATTACAAGTGAGTTTGATCGCAATGAAAGAATCAAGAAAGAAGAAAGCAATCCAAGCGCAAGAGCTCGAAAGAACACAAGCAAATCTCTCTCTCTAATCACTAGGGCATTTGTGTGGAATTTGGAGAGGATTTGATCTCTTTGGTGTGTCTAGAATTGAATGCTAGAGCTCTTGTAAGTAGTTAGGAAGTGGAAAACTTGGATGCAATGAATGGTGGGTGGTTGGGGGTATTTATAGCCCCAACCACCAAACTAGCCGTTTGGTGAGGCTGTCTGTTCGATGGCGCACCGGACAGTCCGGTGCACACCGGACATGTCCGGTGTGACAGCCACGTCACCAAAGCCGTTGGGTTCCGACCGTTGGAGCTCTGACTTTTGGGCCCGCCTGGATGTCCGGTGGCGCACCGGACATGTACTGTAGATTGTCCGGTGCGCCAGCATGGGCGTGTCTGACCTCTGCACGCGCTGGCGCGCATTAATTGCGCCTGCAGGTAGCCGTTGGCGCCGTAGTAGCCGTTGCCCCGCTGTTACACCGGACAGTCCGGTGTACACCGGACAGTCCGGTGAATTATAGCGGAGCTGCTCCCGAGGCTGGCGAGTTCCGGAGGCCGCTCTTCCTTGGAGCACCAGACATGTCTGGTGTACACCGGACAGTCCGGTGAATTATAGCGAGTCGCCTCTGGAATTTCCCGAAGGTGACGAGTTTGAAGTTGGTGTCCTCTGGTGCACCGGACATGTCCGGTGCGCCAGACCAGAGGTGCCTTCGGTTGTCCCTTTGCTCTTTTATTGAACTCAATACTTGGTCTTTTTATTGGCTAAGTGTGAACCTTTGGCACCTGTATAACTTATACACTAGAGCAAACTAGTTAGTCCAATTATTTGTGTTGGGCAATTCAACCACCAAAATTAATTAGGGACTGAGTGTAAGCCTAATTCCCTTTCACTCTTGCCTGATTTACAACTGAATGAGAGCTTTTAAGTCCAATCACAAAGATCACACCAACTCCTCTCTTTCAGCCCAAACACAAGTGCTCTGTCACTATCACTCAATTGGATGAACATCTTTAAGCACACTACATAATTTGAGGCACTTGGATCACTTGGAGGACTTGGAGGTGTTGCTCTAACTTGTATGCTTTGTTTATCAGCTCATGGATGTTGTATCAACTAGTTGGAGATGTATTTATAGGCTCCTAGACCACATATACCATTTGAACTCCACTCACAAAACTACATAGTCTGTTGTGACACTAGAGACATCGCAGTGGTGCACCCGATATGACATTGTTCACCTGCTAGGTCAGTAGTCGTTCTGAAAAGCTGTCAAAGTCAGGTTGCTACATGAGGCAACGGACACCACCAAACCTGCCACATTAGCAGACCATTGGATCCCCCTATTGACAACCATTGGATATATTGTGTATCTAGGGTTACATCGAATACTTCCATTGCGCTCAGTCCAAACTGCTTCAAACACATGTTCTCTGCATGCCCTATCTAGTGACATATCTAGTGTCACATCGGACAGCTCAGGTGTAGCCACAGTGATGTCCTAAAAATATGGTCTCTGAGTGCCCTTACTGGTGTCACACCGGATAGGTTCAATGCACTCTGAATTAGCCTAAACTTTTATAACTTGGGTCCATTTTGATTGTCTTCACTTGGCTTGTGTCTTAGGTACTTCTATGACTTAGATAAATATATGTTGAGTCTATCCAAACACTCTAAGTCATATCTTTTGGCTCAATTTATCTTCTAAATCTATGTGCTCTTTTTTGTTGAGTTTATGCTACAAATGACCCTCGAAACTCCAAATTCTAAATCTAAGTTATCTAGATGATCCAATGAGTTATGATATACTGTTCTGATCATTTATAGCTTATCCAAATGTTAAAATGACCCAAGGTCCGTTTCCAATATGCACATTTCCTCAAGGTCTGGGCTACAATTCTACATTTGGTCTTATAAACTCATTATCTTGACTCTGTGACCAAACACTTACCAGCTAGTTAGTCAAATAAGTTGTGATGGTCATCAAACACCAAACCAATATAGAAATGGTCCAAAGCTCATTTCCCTTTCACAAAGGTGGGTTACAACTATATGAGTACATTAGAATCATCAGTTTATGGAGCATCCTTTTCAGAGCTCCACAAAAAACTAGAGTTAAACATAGATCCACATTTTTCTGGAATTGGAGAGGTGTTTCGTTGGAAAGGAATTAGATTAGAGCTAGATTTTTTGGATCAGAACACCCCTTAGTATGTAAACATGCAACCTCTACACTGGATGGGTGTTCAAGTTTAAGTCTTTACCACTATAAAGCATCGGTTTCTACCATTTCCACTGTCATCATATGTCACGTGTGAAGCACATTTTCATTTCTTCTCATCCTCACATGCACCTTCCACCTCCTCTATTGCTCGATGAGCATGACATATGGGTCCCACAGCCATGTCTTTCGCATGAGTGTCCTCTACTTCGATCCGCTCTACGAGTACTGGATCCATGGTTAATACACTTCTATCTCTGTGATCTACGCTGCTAGATTCCAGTTGCTAGTTTTGTTGTTCTAGGGTTAAAATGTTGTTGTGTCACCGCTTCCTCCATGCGATCGTGCTCCCCGATGTTGTTGCCTCATGGGTAGCAGCAAGAAGCCACACCCTTTGCCAAAGAGAACCATGCTTTGTTGCCTCCCTTGAGCACCATCGTGCATCGATGGACCGTCTAGAAACTTTTTGAGAAATCGACGCTAATACCACGCGCACCTCGATGGGATCCAACTCCTCAGTTGTGCCTGTAGCTACTCTGTGGCAGCTTCGGTGCTCCACCAATGGGCCGATGAAAGTTGCCTAGAGGGGAAGTGAATAGGCGAAACCTGAAATTTTATAGCTTAAAACACAAACTTCAATCCTGATTAGGCGTTAGAACAAGAATAATAACAATCAGAGTGAGGGAGAGAGAGTTCTTGCTAGAGTTGCTCAAACGATTGCAGAATTACTTTGGAAGCAACTCAAATGATATAAAATCAAGTGCAAGCAAGAAAATTAGAGAGAGGGAAAAGGAAGAAACAAATCACAACAAAGAATCAAACACAAAGAACATAGATGATTTGTTTCCCGAGGTTCGGCTACGAAGAACCTATATATGTCCCCATCGAGGAGTCCACAAAGGATGGATCTTTTTTAGCTCTTTCCCTCTCTCAATCAGTCACCTAGACCGGTTGAGTGCTTCTTAATCTCAAAGGACACAAAGTCCCCGCAAGAATCATGACACAATTTGGTGTCTCTTGCTAGCTTTACACGGTGAAAGAATGGGGTTGGGAATGAGAGTGAAACACAAACAATAGCACAATAACTTTGCAACAACTCAAGAATAAGTCTCTCACAAGGCGCTAACTCTTTTCTAGCTCAATTCACTTAGATGTGGCACTTGGAGACTATTGAATGCTCGGGAGTGTTGCACTAAGTGTATAGATGTTTGGTGTAGCTCTTGTGTTTTTTCAATGCTAGTGGGGGTAGATATAGCCCCAACCACCAAATATGGTCGTTGTAAAAGTTGACAAAAACGACACTATCTGGTGGTGCACGTAACTACCTACAGTGTCGGTCTGGTGCACCACTGGACCGTCTGACAGCTATGGTGGCATGTTACCGTTTTGACTATTCAGACGTACAGTAACTGGTCTGGTGGCGCATCGGACCCGCCACACCAATAGATGATCGTTGGAACTTGAAGGTCTGGTACGCCACCGGACTGGTCCGGGTCACCACTCCTCAAATGTCCATCTTCAGTCTTTCAGCATAGGCGGTTCGATGTGCCACCAAACCAATCTGGATAGCCATCCGCCAAAAGTCCAAGTATGGCCTTCCCCGCATAAGCGGTCTAGTGCACCACTTACAAGTCCCTTGTGGGTTTTGGCATTTTGGATGACAACACAATTAAAGGGTTGACCTATGTGTTAAGTGTTGAACATGTTTTAGAGAAAATCTTGAAAGGTTCAACACAAGGTGATCAAGTGTGATGGTACAATAGGCTCAGATGACTATGGTTGTGGACATCACAAGTCAAGTTGAAGGATGGACATTGATTAAGTGGAACTCAATGCACATGACTTGGAGACAGCTGATTGAACTAAGGACGAAGGCAAGAAGAACTTCAAGGTACCAAGAGCAAGGGAGAAGGTCAGGAAGACTGATGAACCTAAAGCCACGGAGAAGAAGAGGTTCTTCCAAGAGGTCAAGGTTGATCTAGCTATGAAGAGTCATGGTGCATTGAAGACCACGATATATGGGCGTGACTTACAACCATTGAGGTAATGTGTATGGTTAATGGTTTAAGTCATAAGGCTCAAGATTTAGCTCAAGTAGAGACATGGTGATAAGAAGTGCAAAAGTATCAAAGTCAAAACCTGCAAGCTCCCAAAGAGCTAAGTATACTTTGACTTATAGTTTGGGTCATTCTTGTGTTTAGAGATGTTCTTGTTGATCATTGTAGGCGTTGGAGGTCAAAGATTACTAATGTACTGTTGGGGGCCTTTTATGCCGAAGATCACTTGCTTAACCTTTTACTTCAGCACAAGCTAGTGTGTTTCAGGAATATCTCTTCTAATGGACGAAGCCAACCTTCAGCCTGGAAGGCATGCAAAGTAGCTTCGCACATGACCAAGTGAAAGAGTATTAACCAAAGTCGATAGCTTCGGCTATAGCAAATGAGTTTCGAGTATAAGACAGAGGAAAAGGCGACAAAGTCCTGAACCCGCACAGCTGAAGATGGGGAAAATATGTCACTGCCCTAATATTATTTGTAAACGGTAAGGGGTACAATTGTAATCTTGTACTAAGTCGGTTCGTCTCCCCTATAAATAGATGAACAGTACCCCGCATAAAGTACCTTTAGCCAGGTGCTACAGCTTCGCATAGCTCAGCCTTTGAAACACCTTCGTGCTATCTTGCATCAAGAAGTCAAAGGTATGGTTGTAAACTTGTATTGTATGAGAAGAGAAGTAAAATGCTAAGGCATATGAGATGAGTTCTCATTTCTCACTTCGTCATACTCTATGCATTTCGTTCAGTTGCATTCAACCTTCGTCCTCTAAGAGTTATCCTGAAGAGATAACGCTTCAAGGACGAAGGCTTCTATCTTTTAACATTGTGTTGCCTTATTTTTTTATTCCATACAACAATTGAAAACAAGTGACCAACAGATACTTAGAGTTTTGGAGTCCCACCCCGAGCTCAATCAGGCCAAAAGGAGCAAATGGTGAAAATATTAAGTATGAGAGGTTTTATGACTCAAACATGTTGCATACACCTTTATTATGTGTTGGGCGCTTTGGTTTGTACTCTGACTTGTTTTGTAGCAAAAGTGTCACTTTGGTCCCTATTTGATGAGAAATAGAGAAATGAAGAAGGAGATGAGAAAGAGGTGAGTTTCTAAGACTTAGTCAATTGGATTATACTCTAATCATGTTTGTCTAAGTATTAGGAAAGTCCTCCAAGAAGTCCAAGATGAATGGAGAAGAAATAGATAAGAAAGGACTTCATTCAGTCTATTTAGGTGCACCGGACCCTCTATACGGTCGGTCCGGTGTGAACTGGACACTCTGCAGGGAACTGTACGTTCTCAGGAATTTTGGAAATTCACTGGACCGCGAACAATGCAGGGTTTGGTAGTGCACCAAACATCGACGCCTACTTCATGTGCGCGAAAGCTGCCAATGGCTAGCTAATATGGCACTCGGTCCAGTGGTGCACTAGACTGGCCTAGTGCCACTCCTAGAAGAAATAGCCAATTAAAATCTCGAAGGTCTAGAGATCGCTGGAGGTCTGGTGGTGCACCAGACAGATCCTATGCGCCAACCAAGGATCTATTTTTTGGAGAAAGTTTTCAACAATTATGGGAGCCCTTGGGTCTATAAATAGGCCATCCCTCGACCCTAAGGAGTACACCAAGGCAGCAAGCAAGTATAGTACATATGAGTAATCATTCTCTCTCTCTCTTGTGTATTTCTCTCTAGATCAAGTGTTGGTGCAGTTATAAGCCAAAAGAGAGAGGGAAAGTGTTGCCGAAATATAGAGCAAGCGAGCGAGATCTTGAGCAAGACCTTGGTGTTACGTTCATCCATCGTCGAGCTATCGAGTTGTGATAGTCATAGTTTTGTTGTACTGCAACACCGTCAAAAATAAGAGAAGACTTGGTTTATTACACTGGTGATTGAAAGTCGCCTAGAGGGGGGTGAATAGGCGAAACCTAAAAATTATAACTTTAAAATCGGACTTGATCCCTTGATTAGCGGTTAGAACAAGATGAACAATTATCGAAGTATAAAACTAAGTCCTTTGCTTGCAAAGAGTATTGCTTTCAAAGAATGCGAAATTAATACAAAGAAACTCAACTAAAATGTTTATGGAGAATAATGAAAGAGGGCTTAGATAAGAAGAAGAAAATCGCAAGTTCTTTCTTGCAAGGCATTTCTTCTATATATGAGAATTTAACTCAAAGCAACACAAAGCAATATCAACAAAGAATAGTGCCCGAGAACTTAGAGAGGGAGAAGACAAACAAATCACAAGCAATAAACACAAGTGACACAGGTGATTTGTTTTACCGAGGTTTGGTTCACCAAGAACCTAATCCCCGTTGAGGAGTCTAGTAAGGGCGGGTCTTTATCAACCCTTTCCCTCTCTCCAACGGTCACCAAGACCGGCGAGTGTTTCTTCTTCTTTGTCAACAAAATAACGAAGTCTCCGTAAGGCCAACCACAAAGATAAGGGGCTCTTGCTAGCTTTACAATGAATGAGAGTAAAAACTCCACGCTCAAATGATCACAAGAGGTAGCACACACTTTCTCTCAATGATTCTCACAAGGCACTAACGCTAAACACACACGAGTAGCTCTTTCTTGCTTGATCTCTCTTTGGTGGCACTTGTGAGACTTTGATGTGGCCCAACTCATGTGTATGAGATGTTTCAATGAATGGATGTGGTTGGGAGGGCTTGGATATGTCTACTATATGCCTTGATATGTTGCTTGGACTCCCACACCTTGAAATGGCCGGTTGGGGTGGTATTTATAGGCCCCAACCCCATTTCTAGCCATTGGACACAAAGCAGCAACTTACTGTTGACGGGCACACCGAACAGTGTCCCGTGCCTGCCACGTCAGTCGATCGTTGGCGTCTGTAGCAGTTGATTGTAAGATCCTACTGCCACCCCAACCGTCTAGTGCACACCGGACAGTCTGGTGCCCTGGCCACATCAGCCGACCGTTGAGGTCTACGGCAGTAGATCGTTGGATCCGATCGTTGCCAGACAGTCCGGTGTCACGGTCCGAGATCACCCGTTGTGGGCCTCTCTGCGCAGACTGCCTGGTGTCCCACCGGACAGTCCGGTGCACACCAGACATGTGACTGTTTACTGTCCGGTGCACCACCAGTGCGCTGGCTGACTACCCTTTTCTTGGATTTCTTCGCTGATTCTTTTGGGCTTCTCTGCTTCTTTTTATGTCTTCTTTTGAGGTGTTGCATCCTCATTGCCTTAGTCCAATCCTCTTCACATCATGTGAACCAGTTTGCATTTTGATTCTTTCACTCATATATCTTCTTTTGCCAATACTAGCTCCAAAATAGTGATATGTTGATTTCGAGCTTACCAACCTTTCTAGAAGTGTTGAATAGGTTCCTCGAGGTATTTAGAACTTATCCAAAGATTAGAACTATTGGTAGTTCATCTATTCCATGTTTACCCCTATTTGGTTGGATCTGAGCTGATTGTGACTTAGAGACTAAACTGTTGAACTTATGAACCTGTGAATCAGAGACTAGGCAAACTAGTTAGTCTGAATGGTTGTGAAGGTCATCAAGCACCAAAATATAAGAAATGGTTTAAGGCCATTTCCCTTTCGGTGATAAACCTAAGCAACCGGAAGAAGGAGTTGAAATAGACTCGAAGACAAGTTGGCTACCTCCAATGTAGATGTAGGCAAGCATTTCAGGCTTGGTCGAACCATGGGAAAATTGCTTGTCTCTTGTCTCTCTATTTTGTTTCTTGTTTGCTTTTCTATTTGCACATCTCTACTTATCGTTGGTATAACATGTTTGTGAAGTGGAGGATCTTTTGAGGCAAGCACTACAATTCTGCTACGATCTACTCGACCTAGTCTTATTCCGCTGCAATCGGCGGTTCGAGTACAGTAAGAAAGTTCTAAGTTTTTTGTATAATTTTTATTCGCATATCCACCCCTCCTCTAAGCAGCATCTTGGTCCTATATACCCCAAAGGTAACTTTCAATTGGTATCGGAGCAAGGCTGTCCATCGTGGGATTTGCCGTCCGGAGAAGACAATGTCGTTTAAAGTGGTAACACTATAACTTTTACTTGGCGATGGTTCTAATTATAGATCTTGGTTTGCCTCTATTCTTAATGCTTTTAAGAGTGTAGATCTTGATTTAGAGAAGATTTTGATGAGAGCATTTTGCCTTCTAAAATTAGTTGAAAACCATCTAAGAAGTAATTAAGATGTTTGACCTTAAATGGTCATCTTGTAACTCATAGCACCTAGAGGGGGGGTGAATAGGTGATCCTGTAAAAACCAGCTCAACAAAAACAAACTTGGTCTACAATTGGATTATTGAGACCAAAAACCAAGTTCGAATGAATAGTGAGAGGAGATGACTTCTTCACTTAGTTGCTCTCACAAGATGAGTATTAAACTTAGAGCAATACATTAAGTGAAGTGAAGTGTTAGAGAGAATAGAATCGCAATAAAGTAAAGTAGACAAGTGCACGACAATTTTTATCTCGTGGTTCGGTCAAGCGTAAAATGCTTGCCTACTCCACGTTGTGGCGTCCCAATGGATGAGTGTTGCACTCAACCTCTCTCAAGTGATCCAACGGTCAAACTTGAGTACCACAGTTCTCTTTCTTATCTCAAGTTTTTCCCATTGTGAGGAATCATCACACTTTGGAGTCTCTCACGCCTTACACAGTTGATATCAAATAAACCACAAGAGTAAGTGGGAGTAGAAACACACACACAAGAGACAAAGTTACAACAACACACGCACACAAGTCGAGATAATAGCACAAGAGACAACACAACGGAGTTACAACTCAAAACACGTGCTCGAATCTCAATCTATTAAAGCAAAAGTGTGGTCGCAGTGTCTCGGTGTTGTAGGATATTCAAAGGATGCTTAGTGTTGTGCTCCATGCGCCTTGGGGTCCCTTTTATAGCCCCAAGGATCCTAGGAGCCGTTGAAGCTCCATTTGGAAGACCTTGATTGCCTTCTTGTCCGTGGGCGCACCGGACAGTGAATATTGATGATCTCCTTCCTTGTTTGGTGAAGTCGACCGTTGCCAACCTCTAGCTCCATGGCACACCAGACAGTCTGATGCAACCTGCTGACTGTTAGTTGGGCACACGTGGCGCCCGCTGATTGCGCAGCCGACCGTTGGCTAGGCGCGCGGCTGGCACACCGGACATTCTGGTGCACATCGGACAGTCCGGTGAATTTTAGCCGCGACACCCTCGCATTTTCTCGAGAGTGGCCTGTTCACCGGGTGCGCCAGTCTGGTCACCGAACACTTGTTGGAGCGAAGGCGTACCGCTCCCTCACTGGGTAATTCGTAACAAGGATAAATCATGATGGAGGAAAAGCGAAGGCACACGAAGACTGACGGAGCGAAGACCCTAAGACAGAGGGAGCATACGAAACAGGTGAAGGCCTTGCCAGTTCTCGCTGGAGCCAGGAACGGCGGAGGCCTCACCAACTATTGAAGGCCTAGTCATGGAGCACGAAGGTTTCTGTCGTCACCCGCACATTGTTGAAATGGTGGGACCATGTGAAACCACCCAGGGCTGCCTGGTCCTGCTTGTAAGCCAATGTGGGGGTAGAGTTAAAGGTGTGTCCATCCATGTAATACCAAATCACGTTGTAATGACCTGTAATAACCCTTGAGAGGGGAATATTCTAGGAATAACATAGGTAACCAGGGGCATAACTGTATTTGGTAGGGTGAAATCGTCCCCTAGTTACCTATAAATACCCCCGCACTGTACCCTATCACGAGAGGCTGAAAAACACTGTTGCGCTAAAACACTATGTTGACAAGCATCAAATCATCCTCGTACTCCCACTGTTTGGATTAGCTAGACCACGTGTCGGCTAGTTCCAACAACATTGTCCGGTGCACACCGGACAGTCCGATGCACCAAGGCTAGTGCAAGTTTGGCTAGCCTTAGCCAAATTTCTCCATTTGAATTTATCTCGATTTGAGAAGTTCCCTGGCACTTAGTAGAACATAGTTAGTATAAAAAACAATTTACTAAGTGCTAGAATCATACCTTTTTTCTCCAATATTGTAGAGTTTGCAATTTATTCTTACAACTCTTAATTTGCTTCTCTTTGACTCTGAGTTCACACTTGCATGTTAGTTCAAGGTAATGTTTGGACACTTAATCACCAAAACACTTAGAAATGGCCCAAGGACGCATTTCCCTTTCCGTAACATCTTAGTTGATGCTATTAGTAAAGATGCTTATTATGCCATCATGAATAGTGATAATGATATGTTTGTTGATGTGCATGATTTATAAAATATTTTAAGTCCAAATGACATGCTTCTACTTCCTCTAGTATGTGTAGTACTAACCCTTTGAAGGTAGAAGAAAAGAGATGTCAACCAAAGGATGAATCCACATCTCCAAAAGCTTTGTTTTCCCATACCGCTTTGCATGCTTCCGATCCACTAATAATGATGACAGGGAAACGAGACCGAGGATGTGTAAGAAGAGGAGATTCGCCAGCTCTACACCCATCTCAACAGGGAAGACAAGGCAATCTTGATGAGGTTATTGAGAAGAAATGGCGGACAAGGAGAGACGCTTCTCAAGTTGGAAGAAATCATCACCAAAACAAAATGTAATTTAGAGAAGCTCACTAAAGAACATGAGGAGCTAGTGTGCTCTCATGGTAATTTAGTCCAAAAGTATGGGTCATTATTAATTGAGCAAATCAATAATGAGAATGCCCTATCTAGTATTGCTCAAGTTAAATTTGATAATGCCATGTTCAAGGACCAAGTAGAAAAATCTAAAACTTGAAAAGCTAGCTAACTAGAAAAATATGATATGTTGTATTATTCCTATGAAAAAAATAATTGATGATCATATCATGTTAGATGTTGCTCATGAGGTTGTTCTTGCTAGCTTAAATTCTTGTGAACCTCATAAATGCACATGTGTTGAAAATATATTTCCATGTGCTAACCCCAATTGCTCCAAAGTAAGCTAATCTCCGATTATGCAACAATTTTCAGATACTGATGAAAAGATGCTCATTGGAGAAGTCAAAAGGCTTAGGAGGAACGTGAAGAAATTGAGGAAAAAGTGTCACACTCGACCTCCTCAAGATATCCACGAACATGTGGTGAAGAAGCTTGAGAAGGGAGAAACTGAAGTGTGCACCAAGCTCCACCAAGAACATGTTCCAAGAGCAACAAAGAATCAAGCAAACAACACAAAAGATGATAAAGGTAACAATCAAATTAGTCATGTTATTTGCGCTAACAATATCTCCATGTTCTCCAAGAATTGCAAAAGGAGTAGAAACAAGAGATGCTTCGGATGCAAGGAGAAGTGCCATTTCATTGCTTCATGTCCTCACATGGAGAACAAGATCCATGCAGCGCCAAGGATGACTAGCAATAAGAATAAAAACCAGATGCCACACAAGATTGAGCATTGTATCTGCTACAACTTCCACAAGACAGGTCATCTCAAAAAGGTTTGTGTGAATGGTAAAATTTCTAAGTTGAATACTTTAGCACATCCATATTCGCTTAGGAGACCCAAATATTACACTTGTGCTAGAATGATGATTAGTTCACTTAGAGTTAGCACAAATGGTACTTGGGTACCCTAGGCACTTTTAGCTAATCTTGATGGACCCATCTCAAGACGGGTAACAACCTATGCAAAGTAGACCTTACAGGTACCCGGAGATGAACTAGAGACTTTGGGATGCTTGAGACAGTTGAATCTTATTCTAAACTCAAGTTGTCAATCTATCATTACTTATTTGTTTAAGATTGACCCAAAGTTGAAATTCTGTTGTATTACTAACTCCATGTTCATCTTGAGATAAGTTGAGGTGTAGAAATACAGGACTCTGATGGTGAATTAAGAAAGGGCCTACAATGTGGACATTTCCAAACAACATTCACAACAAGAGGATGAGTCTCTCAAGAGTGACGATTTCAATGAACAAGAAGGTCAAATTCAAATATGCAAGGAGAGATGGCATCCACAAGCCCAAGGTTCCTCTTCACCTAAAGGAAGACATGCCTGAGTGACCATCGCCTTCAAATTAAGGTAAAAGGCAAAGGTATGGAACTTATCACATTTAATTAGTATCATTGCTCTCATGATATGGAACTCGATGCTTTCATGTTTGTATTTTAGCTTGCGCCATATATTGAGTAGTTCCATTTCTTTTAAGTTCATAAGTTGGTATTCTTCATTATGGCACATGTTGTTTTTAGTTGATGAAGTAATACCAACAGTTAGGATAAAATTCCATGAGCTAAATTGATAGATAGTGCATGTTTTCCCCTTCATTTGATATCCATGAACACTTAACCTAAGAAGTTTTAATTCATATCTGATTATCTGCTTGTATTTAAATCGGTTTATTTAAAGATCATCTCATGATGTGTATAACATGCCTTGAATTGAGTATTCATGTGAGTTGTCTTATGTGAGGCATGTATGGGTTGATTCCACTAGACATAGTTTAAATTTTTAATTGGTATCTTTGAGTGATTTCAATTTATATTCTTATGCCATTGACCAAGATATGTGTTGATCCCCCTTGTTATCTAAATTGCTAGAATGTGCATGGAACAAGTCTTTCGAGTATTTGATGCACAATTTGAGGGGAAACACATATATCTTGTGTCATTTGAGACTAACATCTATTTTAGTGATCTCATATAGTCTTAGGGTGGAAAAGATATTTGAGCAAACTATAGGATGAAATCCTAACTTGGCACCTACATGGTTCACTAAATTGGTATCTTTAATTGGTATACTAACTGATGCATTTAATTGGTGTCTTAATGTATATATCATGGATTGCCTTGATAGCTGCTCATGTAATGTTTTTAATTCTTCCATGTTCATAATTGCTAGATAGTGCATGAGATAGATGAATCCCCTTGTGTGATTTAAATTGGTATCTTTAGGGCATTCATATGATTTAGATGCACTAATAATTATAGGAAGTTTTAAATCTAGTGTCATGCAATTTTTACTGATTAGTTGCTTTAATCATTCAATTGGTATCATGGAAACATTCAATTGGTATCTTGTAGTATCATTTGGTAGTGCTCTTCAATTGGTATTTATTGATGATCACTAGTGTACGAGGTTCTCTTGTGCCATTATGCTATAAATTGTCTTAAGTTTGATGTCTTAATGACATGTAAAGATCAGGATGGAGGATCAGGCACAAGAGTCTCCATGAAAAGGGCACCATCAATTGGTAAACGACATAAAGGTACAAAAGGAGGTAAAGTCAATCTTAATATGTGTTTTTTGTATCTAGAGCTCCTCTAGTGTTTGTATTGCATATTCTTGAATAGTAAGGGGAGTAATGTTATTGTGTTTTTCCTTGATCCATACCCTTTACACCATGCTTTATCCATTTTGAGATATTGTTTTGGTGTTTGATGTCAAAGGGGGAATTTATATATTAAAGCTTACCTTAGCCTGAGATGGAAGCTTATCTTAAGGGTGAAGTATTTTGTGCGCTAAAGAGCTCAAAGTGCAACCTTGTGATGAGGATGAGCTCCCTTTGTTAAAAGGGGGGAAGTTTCCTTGAGTTTCTTTTGATCTAAAGGGGAGAATGCTTGAGTAGTGTTGATATTGCTTATCATGCTCTTATTGTTAATACTTTGATGATAATGCGTTAGTTGTGTTAATAATGTTGAGACTATGTTGATATGTTGATAATGGTGTCTTAATTGATATCTTTATGGTGTATGATTTATTTTGTATTGAATTGTGTAATGTTGCTTTAATTGGTTTCAATATGGTGTTTAATGATTAATTGATATTTTAATGATTCTATGTTGTTATGTGATGCATAATTGTTTAATTGATATTTTATTGATAATGTGCAAAGCTTTGATTGGTAGTGAGTGCATATGTGTGTCATGAGCATCATGATTTGATTTATGACACTATGCACCCCACGGATGCTAAGATTTAGAAATGCTTCACACTTTAGCCTAAGTATGTGCAAATTGGCATTTGAGGCCAAAGCTAAGATTTTTGAGAAAGCACATATTTAGGGGGAGCATTCTATAGATTAGGATTCAAAATTGTGCTTTAATTTTCATTTTTGTAAGCTTTAATTGTGTTGATATCAATCATCAAATGGGGGAGATTGCAAGGTCCCTTGTGGGTTTTGGTGTTTTGGATGGCAACACAATTAAAGGTTGGACCTATGTGTTAAGTGTTGAACAGGTCTTAGAGAAAATCTTGAAAGGTTCAACACAAGTTGATCAAGTGTGATGATCCAAAAGGATGAGTTGACTATGGTTGTAAGGATAGAGGCAAGAAGGACTTTGAGGTACCATGAGCAAGGGAGAAGGTCAGAAAGATTGAGGAACCTAAAGCCATGGAGAAGAAGAGGTTATTGCAAGAGGTCAAGGTTGGTCGGGCTGTGAAGAGTCATGGTGCATTGAAGACCAGGATTTATGGATGTGACTTACAACCATTGAGGTAATGCATATGATTAATGGTTAAGTCATAAGGCTCAAGGTCCAGTTTAAGTTGAGACATGGTCACAAGAAGTGCAGAAGTATCAAAGTCAGAACCTGGAAGAGCCCAAAGGGCTAAGTATACTTTGAATTATAGTTTGGGTCATTCATGTGTTTAGAGACGTTCTTGTTGACCATTACATGGTGTTGGAGCTCAAAGATGACTAATGATATCAAGTATAGTAGACTTCGAGTTTTGGAATCCAGCCCCGAGCTCAAATAGGCCAAAAGAAGCAAAAGGTTGAATAGGTTAAGTATGAGAGTTTTGATGATTCAAACATGTTGCACACACCTTTTACTATGTGTTGGGCACTTTGGTTTGCACTCTAACTTGTTTTGTAGCAAAACTGCAACTTTGGTCCCTGTTTGAGGAGAAATAGAGAAATGGAGAAGGAGATGAGAAATATGTGACTTTCTGGGACTTAGTCAATTGGATTATATTCTAAACATGTTTGTATAAGTCATAGAAAAGTCCTCCAAGAAGTTCAAGTTGAATGGAGAAGAAAGGACTTCATTCAATCTGTATAGGTGCATCGAACCCTCTACAAGGTCGGTCTAGTGTGCACCGGACCCTCTATGGGGAACTATACGTTCTCGGGATTTTTGGTTGAAATTCACTAGGCTATGAACAGTCCAGGGTCTGATGGTGCACTGAACCTCGGCTCAACAGCTACTTTGTGGGCACGACGGCGGTCAACGGCTAGCTAACGTGGCATCTGGTCCAGTGTCACTCATAGAAATAAATAGCCAATCAGAATCTCGAAGGTTTGGCGACTGTTGGAGGTTCGGTGGTGCACCGGACCAGACCAGTGCACCACCCGAGGATATATTTTTTAGAAAGTTTCCAATGGCTATGGGAGCTCTTGGGGCTTTAAATAGGCCATCCCTTAACCCTAAGGACTGCACCAAGGCAGCATGCAAGTATAGTACATGTGTGCAATCATTATCTATCTCTCTCTTGTGTATTTCTCTCCAACAGCGGTAATGTTGACAATGGTGAGACGCTAGCAATATTCACAGTGCAATGCTCCCACTCTTTTAACCTCCTATGCCACTACCAAAATCCGGCTATTTGCTGAGTGCTAAATGATTTGTCGAGTGTTTCTTTCAGGCACTCGGTAAAGAAGTCCTAACAAAAAACACTCCGCAAAGGGTTTTTTTGTTGAGTGTTTTATTTTTTACACTTGGCACAATAGTGAGACGCTAGCAATATTCACAGCGCAATGCTCCCACTCCAACTTCCTATGCCACTACCGGAATCCGGCTCTTTGCTGAGTACCACATGATTTGCCTACTATTTTTTTCGGGCACTGGGCAAAAAAATTTTCTTTGCCGAGTGTGGGGGACAGATATCCCCTGGGTCCACTAGAAGGAGAAAGGTCCTTGCGCAGGGGTCATGGGCATGTTACCCCGCAAGTCCATCTCTTCGTGGGCTGGGCAAAAGCCACTGGTGGAATGGGCCGATCCGAGAAGTCGATGGATCTGAGCCCAGATGGTCCGTTGAATCGCACGCTACCCCAAGAAACCGCCCAACTTTCCTGCGCCTGGCACCTTCTAATGTCGGGCGGATTAGGGATGAGTCGGCAGGATTTTCGGGAGATCAGTTCAGTCGGTTCACTATTAGTTAGGAGACATGTGATCATCGTGTATGTATGGAGTGCCCCCACGATCGTGTATATAAGGCCCAGGGGGAACCCCATCATTTTCATTACCATCTACCTATCTCATTAGCTTCTCTCCATTCAGGAGACACCGCTTGTAACACACCACATACATATCCACCCCAGGAAGTAGGGTATTACGCCTCTCCAAGCGGCCCGAACCTACAGAAAATCGCCTCTCTCTCTCTCTCTCGTGCTTCTAGCACGAACCATTGAGTTACAATCAACAACATCGTCCTACCCAAAATCACCGCAAGGGTAACCCTGGGTATGCGATCAAACTCTAAACACCGACAGCTAGCACACCAGGTAGGGGGTGTGTTGTTGATCCAAGCTAGCTTAATGGCCATCACCTCCAAGTGCCAGATCGCCCTTCGCCTCGGGACTATGTTCTGCTTTTGGAACCATCTCGTCCATAGCAGATGAAGAGGGGACTCTGCACCGCGTGGTAGATCCACCGGAGAAGAAGCTTTCCTCGGAAATCCCGAGAGAAACCATAGTAGAACAGCAGATGGCGCCACCACCCGCATCTCGAGGAAAGATGACCCCTCACAAACCAAAGGTCGGGAGCTCGCCTACCTGAAGAACTCCGCTGTCAACCTCGCCCACAAAGGAGTGGACACGGATCACTCGAAAGAAGGAAGCAAACATCTCGAGTCAGGGGACGATAACACGTCGAGCCATCTTTCCGACGCATTCGCCCTCAAAGGAGGACAAAAAGAAGAGCGCCATCACGTCGGCTCCTTTCTACCCCGACATCCTTTTCCCCCTGGGGAGATTGGAGTCAGCACCCATCTCTGACGATGAGCCTACCATGCAAGGGGAAGAACCTCCCCAGCGCGAAGCGCAATGATGGAGGAACAGACACCGGAACATACGGCGACATCACGATGCTGGGGAACGGGATCCAGCGCAGCCCGTATCTCGCGACAAAGCTTCAGAAGTGGGAGAAACTCCCGACGAGCAAGTACATCGAGAAAGGCGAAACTCTCGCTGCCGCGATCGCCGAGAAGCTCAAGACCGAGAACGAGAGCAAGCCGAGCAAGGTGCAAGGCTGCGTCGAGAGAACCCTGTCTTCGCTCGAAACCTATACCCCGACTTTGCTCGTGCAATGAACACGCCGAGTGAAGTCGTAGGGGTACTGGCCCAAATAGCTGATGGCCTCCCGCGAACCCCAGACGCGGAAGGCTACCAGCGGCTGCTGCTCAAGCAGCTAATCACCTTCTACCCATCACTCATCCTTCGAACGACCTACGTCACGCCATCAACAGCCGGCGAGACGCACGGAGCTCCTTCAACGCTTTGCGCGACCGACGGCACGAAAATGAGATAAGGCGCCGGGAGGAGTATGACCGGGATCACGACGTCCCGGCACGAAGTCGTGCCACCCAAGCTGAGTCGGCTGCAGCCTCGACCAGTGGGCCGTTCCGGGGACGGTCGAGACGACATACTACCGACTCCCCTCCCGGGACCGACAACACGAACGCCAAAAGGAAGACACGTGTGGAGTCTCCGCGCTTACTCCGCGTCTCCGGGCCATCCAGTGGCCTCCCAACTTCAAGGTCTCCAACGTCGATAAATACGAGCCCAAGCAGGACTCGGGCGGCTGGTTGGCCGTCTACACGACTGCCGCTCAGGCAGCCGGGGCAACGAAGGATGTGATGACGGCGTACTTACCCATTGTCTTGGGGCAAGACGTGTTGCAGTGGCTCCGACATCTACCCCGACACTGCATCGACGATTGGAGCAACTTCAGTCGGTGTTTCATCGCCAATTTCCAGGCCCTCCCCGACAAGCCGGCGCAGCCATGGGACCTCAAATCCATCAGGCGCCAGAACGATGAAACCCTTCGGTTGTACCTCAAGAGGTTTCATATAATGAGGAACCACATCCCCGAAGTCGCCGAGGCGGTGGTGATTGAAGACTTCTACCGGGGATCCAATGACTCGGCTTTTGTCCGAGCCATAATCCAGAAAGCACCTGCCACCTCCAAATAATTGTTCCGGGAGGCAGACCTCTACATCACCGCGGATGAACGGGCCTAGGACCTCATCGGAGGCACGAAACCCATGCCACCCGCGCCACCAGCAGCCGGATATGCGCTGGGAGAAGGGGCCCCGCGAGGAGGTGCACACCGCCGGGCCACCCGTGGCGCGAGCCCATGGCGCACCCCACGGAGGGGTACAGACACTGGATGAAATCCTCGACGTCCAGTGCCTGTACCACAAGTACATGCGCCACACCCTACGGAACTGCAGGGACTTCAAGCACTCTGTCGGGCATGGCTGACCATTCCAGCCTCTACCGCCTCCCCCACAGCGAGGAGAGCTTGGCGAGCCCAAGCAACCTCAGCAGCAGGAAGGGGGAGGCGGTGGAGCTTTTCCACGCATTGACAGGGAGGTCAACATCATCTTCGGAGGGCACGGAGCACAAGAGAACAGGAGGCAGCAAAAGCTCAACGACCGGCAGGTCCTGGTGGCCACCACTAGTGCCCTAGCTCCTTACTGGTGGTCGAAGCACGCGATAACCTTCAGCTGAGCTGATCAATGGCTCAACTTTGATCATCCCGGCAAATACCGGCTCCTCATTGATCCGGTGATCTGAGAGAGCCGGGTGAAGAAAGTATTAATGGACGGGGGAAGCAGCATCAATGTCACCTTCCCCCGGACGCTCGAGGCCCTGGGGGTCGCACTCAAAGACCTCACTGAGTCAGATACTCCCTTCTTCGACATCGTGCCGACTGAAGGGGAGTACCCACTCGGGCACATCTACCTGTCTGTCACCTTTGGGACCCTAGAGAACTACATAACTGAGTTCCTGAGGTTCAAGGTGGCGCGCTTCGACTATGGGTACAACACCATCATCGGAAGGCCGGGACTGGCGAAGTTCATGGCCATTTTACATTACCCGTATATGATACTGAAAATGCCGGGACCTCAAGTAATCATCACTGTGTGTGCTGACTTCCAAGGCACCGCAGAGTGCTTCCGGGGAGCCATTCAAACATCTCTCACTGTTGGGCCCCTGGCAGCTCTTCCCGCGTAAGCGAACACCAGGCTGGAGGAGGAAAATCTCACAATACCCACTAACAAAGCTCATGTCGTGACCTCTATACGACCGACTGAAGAAACTAAGAGGATTAATCTGGGATTCTCTGATGAATGCAAGACTGTCATCATCAGCTCCAGCCTTGATGACAAATAGGAAAGCGCGCTCGTTCGGTTCCCACAAGATAACCGGGACGTATTCGCATGGCAACCTGCGGATATTCCAGGAGTCCCGAGAGAACTGGCCGAGCACAAATTGAATGTGTATTCACAAGCAAGGCCGATTCGATAGAAGCTACGTCATTTCATGCCTAATAAAAGGGAAGCTATTCGTGTCGAGTTAGCTCACTTAGTGTCTGTAGGATTCATTAGGGAAGTACTGCATCATGAGTGGCTAGAAAATCCTGTTCTTGTACTAAAAAAGAATAAAGTTGATTGGCGCATGTGCGTCGACTATACTGATCTCAACAAGCATTGTCTGAAGGATCCCTTCGGGCTCCCTAGAATAGATCAGGTAGTTGACTCGACCGCTGGCTGCTCTATGCTCTCCTTCCTAGACTGCTACTCCGGATATCATCAGATCAGCCTGACAAAAGAAGATTAGGAGAAGACTGCTTTCATCACCTCATTTGGAGCTTTTTGCTATACCTTCATGACGTTCGGCCTCAAGAACACTGGAGCGACTTACTAGAGAGCCATCCAAACATGCTTAGCCGATCACTAGGACAAGCGGGTGGAGGCTTACATCGATGATGTGGTTATCAAGACAGAAAACTCAGAAAACTTCATCGAGGATTTGCAGCTGGTCTTCAACAGTCTAAGGCGCTACCGGAGGAAGCTGAACCTGGAAAAGTGTGTCTTCGGAGTGCCAGCCGGAAAGCTGTTTGGATTCATTGTCAGTCATCGAGGAATTGAAGCAAATTTGGAGAAGATCGAGGCCATCATGAGGATGGAAGTGCCACGATCACAGAAGAAGGTGCAAAGGCTCACTGGGTGCATGGCAGCGCTGAGCAGGTTCATATCAAGGCTAGGCGAGAAAGGAATGTCATTCTATAAATAACTCAAGAAGGTGGACAAGTTTTAGTGGACCATAGAAGCACAGGAGGCTCTAGAGGCACTGGAGAACTTCTTGTCCACCCCGCCAGTACTCAAGCCACCACCCCGAGCTACGCCCGGTCAGTCGGCAGAAGATCTGCTCCTGTATATCTCATGCACGACTCACGTGGTAAGCACCGCGTTAGTAGTTGAGCGAGCAGAGAAGGAGCATGCATACCCGGTGCATCATATAGTTTATTTCATCAGTGAAGTCCTCGGGCCCTCAAAGATAAGGTATCCTCAAGTCCAAAAGCTGCTGTACACTGTACTTCTAACCGCTCGCAAGCTCCGGCACTACTTTGACAACCACAAAGTCATAGTAGTCACAGGATTCCTGTAACACCCTGAATTTGGGGGTATAAATTTTTTTCTCTAATATCCATCAAATTCAGGTGTTACCTTTATCCTCCTCTTCCTTTTCGCTCTTTCCTCTCTATTTCAAAGTAGCAGAACGATTCATTTTGATGTCTTGTACTAATAAAACCCTAAGGGAATAATTGTTGTTGCATCATGCTAAAAGGCATTTATTTTCTGTTTGACGTATTGTCTTGGTATGCATCATTTAATTTGTAGCTCTTTCTTGTATATAGATTTTAATAAAATAAAACAATAAAAAGAAGAAAATAGGAAGAAGGCCCATCCCTTCCTTCCCTTCTCGGTTGGCCCACCTTGCTCCCCTCACCCGCTCGTGGCCCAGTCCAGCCAGCCCCCCTCCTTTTTTCTCGCTGGCCCACCTAGCAGCACCGCACCCCCCTTCTTGGCCCAGCCACGCCTCAAACCCTAGCCGCATGCGCGCTCCCAGCTGCCGCCGCGCCACTCTCCCTCCGCTCGGCTTCCAGGCCACGCCCCCACTCTGTCGCACGCGTGCACATGGGGCGCAAATGTCGCGCTCGACCATGCCCCTGGTCGTGGGCTCGCCCTCAGCTCCAGGCACGATGCCCCACTGGTGCCCCGTGTCTTCCTCGTCAACAACCCACGACGCGAAGAAATGGGAAAACCGTGCCCAGCCGTCGCTCCTCCCTCGGCCCACACGCCTCCATCCTCTCCTTCAACCATCTCTCCCACCCGCGACGCAAGACCTCGGTAGCCAGCTCGCCCAGCACTCCTGCTCCCTCCTTTTTCCGGCGCCCAACCTCGACCGAGGGCCCTGCTGCACCGCTCTCAGCTTGCCGAGCACCACGCCAAACTGTCGCAGCGCCTCGCCTCGTACCCGGAGGCCTCGGCGTCGTGCCCAACATCCGGCCTCGCGTCCTGGAGCCTCGTCGACGCGCGTTCAGAGCTCGCCGTTGAAACAGCCTGATCGGAACCATGTGTTCGGTGCTGCGTACTCACCACGTCCGAGTCTCTATCGCACAGCAGCGACCTCGCCATCGTCGGGCACGTGTCTTGTCGTCTGAACACCACCCCACGGTGAGAATGGTTTCCTGTCTATGCCTGTCTGCTCTCGGCTAGCTCTGCGTGCACACGTCCGTTAGCCCTTGTCCCACCGTTGATTGTGCTTTGCGTACCGCGACACCGTGTCGTGCTCGCGTGCACGTTGCCGCACCCACACCATCGCCTAGGCCCTCGTCTACCCCTAGACATAGCGTCTACCCCCACGAGACTGTTTGTCTGCCCCGCGTGTCGTGTGTACCTATTTCGCGTCGCGTGTTTTGCGCGCGTTATTATTATTCCTCACGTAAAGTCGACAAGGTTGGTTAATTAATTATACATTAACCGTGCAGCGATCTTGTGCACACGTTAAATATATGTTGCCACCACACATGTTTTAGTTAAGTAATTAAATTATTGGTTGGTCCGTATGGATGTTTCACGTTGTAGCAGTGACCATTTTTTGACCAATCATTCCATTTAACCTGCGAGATATAAAATATTCAATATATATTTTACGTCTTAAATCTGTTTCGATTTGTTTCAGTCGTATTAACTTCGTAATCTCGTTGTCTACGTATTAGTAACATTATTTTATCATGATACATGTTTTAGTTAATTAAGTGATTATTTATTTACTTATCCTATAATTAGTAAAGTAGCAAGCTACTTAAATCAATTTATAATTTTAGTTCTGCTTTACAAATACATGTTAATATGATTATGCCTACTCGAATGTTTTTAATTAATACTTGTTTATTATAAAGGCGATGTTGGTTAGTGATCCCCATGTGTCGCGCGTGCGGATCGTGTGTATCGCTGCGCGTTGTCCGCGCACTATGTCGCATGTGTCCGCGCGTCGTCGCACATTATTCGCGCGCTATCGTACTGCTCACACGTTGTCACGCGCGTGTTCGCGTGTCATTCGCGCGCTGTTTGCGCGTCGTCGACATTACTTCGCGCGCTCGTGCCGCACGTCTGATTCGCGTGCCGCGTGTATCTCGCGTGTTGATCACGTGTGTCGCACGACATCTGCGCGTGATAATAAAGTGTTCTCGCGTATAAGCACTCAAGTTAATAACGTTAGTTTGTGAGGTCACATATTTTAAATAATTAACTTAAGGTTTACTCGACTAATATTTATTAGATTAATATTCCAATTAGATTAAATGTGTAATGTTCAACTTGCGCTTCTATAATAAACGTTAACATGACTGATATTAACTAAACTACTCTTTATTTATTTAATATTTGTTTAGTATAAACACGTCACCTATTTAGTTTTCCTCGTCCTGGTCGTGTGCTGTTTCGCGCATCGTTCATGTGTTGTCTGTGCGTTGTTCGTGCGTGATGTACTCATGGCCACGTGCTCATTCGTGCGTCACTCGCGCTGGTCCCGCGCGCTGTTTCGTGTATCTTCAGCATGCTATGTCGCGCGTGTCCGCGTGTTGTTTGCACGCTATCGTGTTGTTTCACGCGTTGCGTATTTCGTCTCGCTCCGCTAATTCGTTCCCGCTTAGAGTCGTTGATGTTATTTAAATTACTTATTTAACTAAGAATTGTTAGTGTGGTCAGCTAATTAAAACTGTGTGATAGCTCTAGTTTCATTTTAAATAAATATCGATTAATATAATCAGGTCAAACTAAATGTTATGGTTAATACTCGTTTTGTGTAAACACGATAACTTCTGGACCGTCGCGTTTCTTTTTCCTCGTGTGACCGTAGTAACGAGTTCCTTTTCGTCTTGTGTGTTTTATTACATTTTATCTTGTATGGTGTAATGTTCTTATGTGTATATATATGTTTGTTTGTTTGTTCCTGTTTATATTCGCTTCGTGTTGCGATTAGATCGCGATTCGTTTCCGAGCTTCGAGAGATCGAAGATCAAGAGTTGGCGACCAAGTGATCTGGTTCTTCGAGTTTTATGAGGCTGAAGATTCTGAGCATCTGTTTGGTGAAGGCAAGTGTCCTCTGACCCATTATGTCCTATCTACTTATAATTCACTGTCTCGCATTACTTAATTGAAACCTAAGGATTGACTAGCTTTGTATTTACCTTGTCCTTGATTACCTTTTGGGTTATTATGGTTAGCTTCATGCTATTGCTTTACTTTAATCAATGAACATGATGTGAATACTTATGATACGATGATGTTATCCCGATGATGATATTGTGATATTTTAGGGGACTCGGGCCATTTTCCTTGAGTATCTCTCCGTAAGGACCTGTTCGTGGAGTGACCACCCGGGATAACAGTGCAGCCATGAGGGTGGAATGGGACACCCTTAGCTGATTAATTAGATGAACTTGGGGGTATAGTTGGCTTTGCCGGAGGGCCATCAATGGGGGCTGGGCGTAGTGCTCGCTCTACCAAGGTTGGGGTGCAGAGGTTCATTCGATTTGGTTTTGTTAGTCACCCACCTTGGGGAGGTGTACTGCGTTTGTATGACTGGTGAAACCATATGATCAGCTATGCACCAGGGGAGTCTTTGTAAAGGCTACATAGTGATACCCTGCCAGGCCACCTAGGTAGTGGTCAATGGGGATTAGCTCTCCCCGGGCAGAAAGAGAATCATGACTCGTGGGTAAAGTGTGCGACCTCTGCAGAGGACTAGAAACTGATATATCAGCCGTGCTCACGGTTATGAGCGGCCTTGGGATCCTCTTTGATTAGAGATACAGATGGTTCGAGATTCAATGGTTCTATTTATTATTTTGGTTCAATGATGATAATAATGTTCCTCGAGGAGGAAAGGATTCACGGGTTGGTTATATGATAAAACTTGGCTTCCACTAATAATAAATATCTGACCAACTAAAAGCAATTGCTTGAGCTTAACCCCACATAAAGCTAGTCCACTTCAGCCAAACGGGACATTTGCTGAGTACGTTGATGTGTACTCACCCTTGCTTTCACAAAACACCAGGTTGCCTTTGGTGCAATCTATGCTCAGGTAAAGAAGAAGGCGTCGAGGTGGATCTCCAGGAGTTCCAGGACTTCGACGAGTTCGAGGATTAGGCTAGCGACCTCCCCCAGTCAACTGCCTGTGGTGGGTTTATTTACATTGGCTACGTTTCTATTATGTAAATGACTCTAGTCTTTCATATTATTACTTACTCTTTATTGTTATTCGAAGCATTGTGCTGTGATGAGTTATTTATGTAATCGTCGTGTATGTGAATTTCTGATCCTGGCACGTACATGGTTCGCATTAGGTTTACCTTCCAAAATCGGGTGTGACAATTTCCGATAGGTGATATTCTTCACAACAAAGAAGCTATTGTAAGGATAGCCAAGTGGGCATGCGAGCTCAAAGCTCACGACATAGAGTTCCGACCCCGCACGACGATAAAGACTCAGGCACTGGTTGACTTCATATCAGAATGGACTGAGCACCAGGTCTCAAAAAGCCCAACAGTTGCTAAAATATGGAGAATGTACTTTGACGGCTTGCTGAAGCTGCAAGGAGCAGGTGCAGGGATTCTCTTTATTGCTCCTGGAGGAGAGCAACTCAAGTTTGCACTCCAGCTTTTGTTTCCGGCACCCAATAATGCAGCAGATTACGAAGCACTGATCCACGGGCTAAGCATCGCGGTTTCACTCGGCATCAAGAAGCTGATGGTGTATGGCGATTCACTGGTGGTCATAAATCAAGTAAACAAAGATTGGGACTGCTCGACCGACTCAATGGGCAAATATTGTGCAGCCATGCGTAAGTTGGAAGACAAGTTTGAAGAATTGGAGTTCCATCACATGGAAAGGGATCACAATGCAGCAGTTGATGCATTATCAAAGCTGGGGTCCAGTCGGGCCCAAGTTCCACCTGGGATCTTCGTCCAAGAAATACAGCAACCAAGCATCGCCACGGATCAGGTGGAAGAGTGCAACGCCCTGAGTCAGCCAGAGGTAGATCCCAATGACTGGAGAGAGTCGATCATCAGGTACGTAAAGAACAAAGAGGAACCGGATGACAAGGCTGCAACAGAATGCATTGCAAGACAGTCAGCCCACTATACCATCATAGGGGGCTTGCTGTACAGAAGAGGCGCATGAGGGGTCCTCATGAAGTGCATCCACTCAGCTACCGGGAGACATCTGTTAGATAATATTCATGCAGGGCAGTGTGGTGTGCATGCTGCATCAAGGACTCTAGTGGGAAAAGCTTTCAGATCCGGGTTTTACTGGCCAACCACCAAGAGTGATGCTGCCGAGTTAGTCCATAAGTGCGAGGCATGCCAGTTCTTGTCAAAACAACAGCATTTACCCGCGCAGCAGCTGCAAACTATTCCTGTGACCTGGCTGTTTGCATGCTGGGGGCTAGACATGATCGGGCCTTTCAAAAAAGCTCAAGGAGGGTATACTCACATACTGGTCGCCATTGACAAATTTACGAAGTGTATAGAATACAAGCCCATTGCTTCCTTGACCTCAACAAAGGCAGTGGAATTCATCCAGGAGATAATGTTCAGATTCGGAATACCAAATAGCATCATCACTGACCTGGGATCCAACTTCACCAGCTCAGAGTTCTTTGATTTCTATGAACAAAGGAGCATCCAGATCAAGTACGCATTAGTGGCACACCCAAGAGCTAATGGGCAGGTGGGAAGAGCCAACAGAATGATACTGGATGCACTCAGAAAAAGGTATTCGACAAGAGTGAGAAGCTTGCACGGAAGTGGATCAAGGAACTGCCATACGTGGTCTGGAGCATACGAACCCAGCCCAGCCGAGCTCTGCATGGAAACACCCCATTCTTCATGGTGTATGGGTCGAAGGCAGTGCTACCTGCTGATTTGATCTTTGGGGCGCCCAGGCTGACCTTTGAAACAATAGCTGAGGCAGAAGCAACCAGGCTAGGGGACATTAATGTGTTGGAGGAGGAACGACTAAACATGGTAATTCAGACAGCCAGATACCAGCAGACTTTGAGGCGCTACCACGACAAAGCTGTGGGACACCGATCCTTTGCAGTAGGAGACTTGGTCCTCCACCGAGTACTAATGGGGGACGGACGGCACAAACTATCACCACCTTGGGAAGGACCGTTCGTCATGGCAGAGGTCACATGGCCGGGATCCTACCAGCTTACTCAGATGGATGTCACCGAAGTGGGGAACTCATGGAACATCGAGCACCTCAGAAAATTCTACCCTTAGCGATACCTCAAAAGTCTTGAGGGCGAGTTGTACTCTGTAATCAGAAGATTTTCTTCATCAATAAAGCTTTCATCTTCCAAGACATTCAAGTTCTCGATTGACAACTGACTTAGAGTGAGCTCAACTTGAAATCAGCATAACACAACTTAGGTGATCACTATGCCCTACTAACAAGCAATCAGCTTAAAATCGGAAACGCCTTAAGTCGGTGCGACATGCTCACACTTACATGACTTAGGGTGATCACTATGCCCAACTAACGGAGCAATCGGCTTAAGTCGGAAACGCCTTAAGTCGGTGTGACATGCTCACGCTTACATGACTTAGGGTGATCACTATGGCCTACTAACGGAGCAATTGGCTTAAGTTGGAAACGCCTTAAGTCAATGCGACATGCTCACGCTTACATGACTTAGGGCGATCACTATGCCCTACTAACAGAGTAATCGACTTAAGATGGAAACGCCTTAAGTCGGTGCGACTTGCTCATACGTACACAAGTTAGGGTGATCACTATACCCTAGTAACAAAATAGCCAACTCGAATCAGGAGTACTTCGAAAAAGAAATATCTCGCTTACGGTGTTAGGGGTGTTTTCAGCACCTTGCTGACAGAACAATCAGTTCAAACATAACAATTACACGCGCACAGAATTCACGTTACACTTTTCCTCTAAAAAGTGCTAACTCAATGAACAAGTGTTTTTCAGGCAAATCATTGCGCTGGAGCATTCTTGCAGGAAGCATCGATTGCAGGAGCAGCGGAAGAAGATGGACGGCTTCCGGCATCAAGCGCATCAATGACATCAGTGACAATGTCTTCAGGCACCACGACGTTGGGTCTCCTCATCAGGATCCGCCCGGCGCGAACAACCTTATCCATGGCCTTGTCGCACATCTCCTTCATAACGACGTGGTCATCCTCCAAGGCCTTGAAGAGAGGCAGGCGACCTCCAGCTCCTGTGTAACAAGTCTCTCAGAGGCACGCAGCTCATTGATGACGGAATCCTTGGTAGACAACAACTTGCCAAGTCGGGACACTTCATCCTGGGATGCCCTCAGTTCGTCACGACGATGGTCCAAATCCTACATGGTAAAACGGTGACTCCTCTCCAGAATGGTCAAGGAGGTGCTCGCATCATGGTACAGCTTGTCCAGATTATCACGAGAGGCAATGAGTGCTTGTTTTTTCTCCTGTAAGGAAGAACACCAATGAGCATCGAAGCAAGGGAAGCAAGACAGAAGCAGCCAAGAAAGTTTACCTCATGTGCCATCTTCTCGGAGTCAAGATGTGCATTTAGAGAGGAGTTCAGGGAGCGAGCACCGTCCAAGAAAGTAGAGTTTTGGCTCAAGTCGGCCTGGCTCTGGGTATACTTCTCTTCAATATCAGAGCATCATCGAGCCAAATATGATAAAGCAGCAGAAGAAAGTTCACTAACCAATGTTTGACGCCTTCGGATCATCTATATGTTTTTGAAGCAGTAGAGAGTTCCACTGCATCAAAGATGAAACTTGGTCGGGACAGGAGCCCCACAGGACTTCAGTTGGGTAGATACAGAACCAAGAACTTCCTGTAATTATGAAAAGATAAGCAAAAAAGCTAGTTTGCCAGCGTGAATGGTAAAAACGGAAGTTGATTTACCTGAAGATTGGAGAGGAACAAAGGAAGGCCCAAAGCAGGGAGAATTGATACGTTGCTTGATGAGGGGATGTCAACGACAACGATATCAAAGGCACGACTCGGAGGGACCTTAGCCTCGTCAGCAAGCGGCAGACTCCTAGCGTATGGGTCACTGGCCTCTAAAGTGACCAGACGAGTGAGAGTTGTAGATAGATGTGTCACCGCGGCCTCCTCGGATTGGACTGGCGGCGATCCAACGTGGACGTCCATGGAAACAACAGAAGGGGAGCCTGCCCCCACCACCCTCGGGGGCTGGGTCCTCCGTGGTAGCCACCTCTAAGGCTGAAGATCCCTCGCCCATGTCCATAGGAGCCAGGTGACTCGGATCAGCGTCTTCACGAGCCAGACCACCCTCATAAACACCGACACCGAGTGCCTAACAATATACACTCGGTAAAAACAAACACTCAGCAAATGGTTTCTTTGTCGAGTGTTTTATTTTTGACACTCGGCAAAAAGCTTCTTTGCCGTGTTTTTTTGACACCCGGCAAAGAGCTTTTTTATCGATTGTTTTATTTTTGACACTCAGTAAATAGCTTCTTTGTCGAGTGTTTGTTTTCAACACTAGGCAACAGCAATTTAAATATCGTATTTTGAAGCAGTAAATTAATTCAAATGAAAATGTTTTCAACTACAAATTTGTATAACTTATCAAGATGTATAATTTATATTTTGGCAATTTCTTCATATGACAAAATAAAAGTAAATTTGTTCAGAAAACTATATCTCTCTCGTATTTTATGAAACTAAAAGAGAGATGAATAACATTTGCGAATAATATTAGAACCAACATGTGGGATGAATAAATGACCAAACAACCAAAATAAACTTTGTAGATCTTGAGAAGTTATATAATTTTGTAGATGACAACTTTTTGATTTGAAGTCATCTTGTCAACGAAAACTACATTTGAATTTTAAAAATTTAGAATTCTGATTTTCAAAACGACCTCAAATGGAAAAACTACAAAAATGAAAGTTGTAGATCTTAAAATGTTATGAAACTTTGTAGTTGGCAACATTTTGGTTTGAAATCATCTTGTCATACAAAACTTTGTTTGAATTTTAAAATTTGAAATTTTCAAACGATCTCAGATGGAAAAACCACCAAAATAAAAATTGTAGGTCTTGAAATGTTATGAAACTTTATAATTGACAATTTTTTGATTTGAAATCATCTAATCATAGGTAAAATATGTTTGAAGTTTTCAAATCTGAAATTCAAAATTTGTAAACGATCTTGGATGAAAAAACTATCAATATGGAAGTTGTAGATCTTGAAAAGTTATGCAACTTTACAGTTGACAACATTTTTATTTAAATTCATTTAGTGTCTCAAACAATCAATTTGCTCTTGGTTTGTTATAATACATGGGGAAGAAAAATGTAATATAGACACAAATGATATAGTGGTGTAGTGGTAGAGGAGGTTGCGCGCGCGAGAGTGGTTACGAGTTTTGAATCTCACCTGTCACATACATTCATCGCTCAACAAGTGTGGGGAATAATGTGCATGAGCTCACTTACGGTGTGTGCTCATGTGTAGAGTAATACTTACCAAGAAAAAAATGGTTGAGGCTAAGCATTGCTTTTAAAGAAGTTGGTCAAAATTTTATTAGCAATTACTAAGTACAAGCATATACCAACCCAATTAAACAATTGATCATAATTAATAATAAATCCCACAATGCAATGCATGTCAGATTAAATTTAATTCCATAAATTACGCATGTGAGGGTCTGAGCCGCTCATGACCGTGAGCACTGCTGATATACCAGTTTTACACTCTGCAAGGTTATGCATATTTACCCACAAGTTGTATATCCCATGTAGCCAGGGCTTGCAAGTCCCTTAGACACTCTCGAGGTGAATGGCTAGGGATCCACTACGAGGCCTTTAAAAATTCCACTAGCTTCATAAAACCTGCTATGGTTTCATTGGGAAGGGGTGATATAGAAATCCCTCGTTCGAAAAGCCTTCGCAGTATGATCGACCCGAGAACCTCCTTATACCGGCAGCTCCTCATACCGCCCTTGCCCCTCTTGGGTAAGACAGTCCTCCACTAGCTTTCCTAATTAGTTAGTCAAGGGCATCCCATACCACCCTAGTGGAAGCACTGTTTTTTGGGTGGTCGCTCCATGTTCCAATTAAGACAGAAATCTTACCATGAACAATAATTAAGCCAACAATAATGATAAAGCATGATCATAATTCAGATATAATATTAATCCCAAAACCAGGTAGAGCATAGCAAGACTAACTATTAATTCATTTGTATGCAAGGTGCAGGGTAAACAAAACTAGGTAACATATTAGGTCACATCAAGTTAACCTAAGCATGCCACGATGATTATCATGAACATTATTAGGTAAAGAAGGTGATCAAGGACAAAACTTGCCTTATACTTGCGAAAAGATGTTGTCCAGATGTTGGCTTCAGATTCCTTGTCACATCGCCTCTACTCGTAGTAATACATACAATCAAGCAAATAATGTATATGGTAACATTACATCAAAGCATAAGAATAAACTGTGTAAGAATATTCTATGCGCCGCTACGAGATCGTAGGTTTGAGAACCACTACACCAGAGTTAAAATGAGAAAGTTATGGATTTTCTAAGTCTTAGGTGATTAAATAGTAAAAGTATGCCCTATGTTTGATTAATACAAATCTTGTGAGAAGAATATTACAAAGAAATAACTAATTCAACTTTAATCTAAGTTATAACTTGAGTAGAGATCATATTTTAATTATAATATATTTATGGGCAGATTAATTTTGATTATAAAGATTAATCTACCAAACATAGGTTAAATAAAATATCTATTTGTAAAAATATGTGACATGGTATAAATAATGTTTTTACGGTGTAGACAATTCTATTGCGAAGCTACCGCAACTTGAACGAACCAAATCGGTGTTAAAATGCAACGACTATGAATTTTCTAAATTACTCAGATAATAATTTTATAATTAAAATGGTTCTCAAGATTTTTGTATGGTTTCCTAATTTATTTTATCCTGGAAAAGGATGGTGATACAGTTTTCTATAAGTCGAGGGTCCCCTTTGTGAAAATATGGACCGAAGCGTAATGATTTATATATAGGCTAGGACGGTGGGTTGATTATAGGTCTCTTTATCAAAGGTGTGAGGCCGAAGGGGTATAACCAAGTATGAGTCGTCCGATCTACCCCCTATGGCCAGGATTACTGGATTAGATCCATCTCTTTCTGAAGTGGTACGCGACCCAGGCCACACGATCTAAGATCTACGCTCCTGATTTTTATTAGGCCCAATCTAACAAGAACCGCTCGACCCACGATCTACGGTTCACATCAACCAATGAACCGTTATTCTTACGACCTAATTGGGACCGTCCATTCTAGAATCGATGGTCGTGGAGTTATCTCGTTCCCACACAATCAGATGGCGGCGGCGCCCGAGCGCCCACAGCGGTGTCTCGCCGGAGACATGCACCACGACGACCTCCAACCCTATACCCTACATAGCCCGGCGATTTACGATGCAGGGATTCAAATGATGCGATAGAGGGCACCCTTGCCCGAAGTAGCGACACTGGGATTCATGCCATTGACGATGCGCGGTTCCGCGGTGGGCGTTTTGCGCCGGCGAGGAATTTCCGTCTCTCCGGTGATCCTCCGCGCCACCCACCGCCACGAGTGATTTCGTGGTGGACCGGTGACGCCCCGAAGCCATACTTCATGCTCTGAACATGGACGTAGGCGAGATTCCCCTAACGGTAGTACATTCCCTTTGCCGCGATCCGCTCGGTGGTGCTCTCGCTCTCGCGGCAAGCTACCCCTATCTGATCCTATGGCCAAGGGAGGCCGCGGCCCTAATTTTTATAGTCTCGGTGAACGAATCCAAGCCGAGGAGATTGTTGGCATTCCTAGGCTGGATCTGCGACATAATATGCGTAATAAACTCAGGGATAGGGGCGACTCTATCAATGCGGCCCCACGCGTCAATGATAGCCCAAGGAAACGAAGGCGCGCGCGGACTTCGGGAGGAGGGGCTGACATGCGGGCTCCGCTGGGCAGTGACGGCGGCAGGTGAGCGCATGTGTTTAGTGCAGCTAGGCCGCTGGCGCGAGACAGGCAGACTGGGTTGGGGAGATTCAGCCCAAAAGCAGGTCTTTCCTTTTTCTTTTTGATTCTATTTTTTATTCCTTTTCTATTTGGACTTTCAAATTCCAAGTATAGTTTTGAAGTTCAAATTTGCACAACCAAGAACTTCTAGCATGATGCAAAAAACAATCTGATTAATTTATTGTTTATTATCCCATTTAAACCAATGATTTTAAGTATGCCACTCATACATACAAAAATAGGCATTTTAAAGGAACAATTTCTAGTGGATAGAATCCTTTAGAGAGATTTTTTTAAATATATAATTCAACATGGAAATAATTAAGTTCATGTATAGACCCTTTTAAATCTTTTTATTAGGGAACATATTTATTTTAGGGGATGCAACTTCAAAGGTAAGGGAGTTCTTATTAAAAGATATTGTAATTCAAAACCTTTGGAGAATTTTCCTAGATCTCAAATCTATGTTTTTTTGAGGTGTTACACCGGACTACCTAATAGGATTTCAACGGTCACCTGCCATTTTAGAACGAATACATGGCATGCCACTATTCATGGTCCGGTGGTGCACCGGAACAATAATGTTCACGGTCCAGTACACGACCCAACCGTCCAGTTTTGGTAGCTCTTCTCCAACAACTATTTGAGTGGTTGGGCGGTTATAAATACCCCTCCAACTAGGACACCTCTCCCAACCTTCCAAACATTAAGTGCAACATCTCCATGCATTGAAAGTCTTTCCTGTGCCACATTCGATTGATTTGTGTTTGAGAGACAGCGGCTAGCACATTTGAGTATTGCAAGGTCTTGTGATCATTTAAGCTTCAATTGCTCTCTTCTCTCTCGCTCTTATTCTCTTGATTGTAAAGTGAGACAAGAGGCTCAAATTCTTCGTGTGGAGGCCCTTGCGGGACTTGGCGTCCCCGAGATAGTGAAACAACTCAAGTGCTCAACCGGTCTCGGTGACCGTTTGAGACAGGGAAAGGATTGAAAGAGACCCGACCTACGTGGCCTCCTTAACGGGGACTAGGTAGTTCGGAACCAAACCTCGGGAAATAAATCATTGTGCTCATTTATGTTGATCATTACTTCATGGTTTGATTCTTTCTCTCCCCTCTCTTTAAAGTTCTCTTGCTTATCCTTTTGAGTTGGCTTCCAAAGTCATCCATTGAGCAACTCATAGCAAGAAGAACTCTCTTCCGCACTCTGATTACATTTATACTCGTTCTAACGCTAACCCGAGCAAAGTTTGTCTTCAAGTTTATAATTTTCAGATTTCGACTATTCACCCCTCTAGGCGACTTTGACCGTGTATAACGAATCATAATTGTATTTTTATAATAACATATATCTGTAAACCCCAATTAGAAATGGACAACCAAACACGTACATAGGTTGTGTACTTGCATTCATATACAACCTATTCAGACCGTCTTCTACGAGTACAGTCGGACGCCGCTCCCCTCCATGTGGTGGCAACAGTGCATGCCATTTGCGTTCACCGCTTCCCCCTACGCCGCTACAGTGCAAGCGCTCCCAACAGTGAACCACCGCATTTGGGCTATGACAGTCGCCCCTCTATACTGGTTTTCCGTGCACAACAGTATTTTGTAGTGGGGGGAATAGCAATAGATGATGAGTAGATATGGTAAATAATATTTTATGTTTGTAGTGAGGTATAAGAGGAGAATTTAGGAGGAACCAATGGGTAGAGATATAGGAGGAGAGAGGTTGGTGACGTGACGCGCGAGTGTGATGTAGGAGGAGAAATATAGAGGTGATTGCTAAACACAGTCTTAGGAGGTGTTTGAATGCAGAGTTAGTAGTTAGCCACTAAAATTAGCTAAAGACATTCAAAGCTATTTTTGTGCAAATTATCTAATAGCTAGCTAGCTATTTGATAGTTAGCTAATCCACTCGCAACTTTTTAGCCAAATAATTATTAGCTCTAGTGCATTCAAACACCCCTTAGACCAAAACCAGACTTGGCTTATCCGTGCAACCAATCTGACAGATACCTTAGGTTATCCGCACTTATACTACTCTAAATTTCTATCCTAAAAAATATTACGCCCTTGTCATCACAATTCTTTACCATATACCACAAGACTCTGCAGTCATGTTTACTTCATATGTATAAATCCTATATTAACTAACACATACTCTATTCATTCCAATTTATAATTCATTTGACTTTTTTACCCTAAATTTGACTGGCTCGTCTTATTAAGAAAATTAATAATTATTTTTAATTTTTGCTATATTGTTTAACATATAATATATTTTAAATGTGGTTTAATTTTTTATTTTTTTCAAAAAAATTGAATAGACGAGCCGATCAAAATGTGACAAAAAAAAAGTCAGACGTATTATAATTTAGGACGGAGGAAATATTGTGTTATTTATTTTTAATTATATTCATACTCACCCACTCATACCAGTGATGTCGTGTTGTATAAGGTTTTTTGTCTACTCTTAGACTGTCTTCAACGGACGCCGCTACCACCCCTCCCCTATTACTGTAGCCCGTATAGGGGCTACAGTACACCCCATTCACCTTCAGCGCATCCCTCTTCCTCCTCCTCTCCCCTCCCGATTTCTTCTCTCTCCCGCTAAATGGATGGGCACGCTACGGCGCTCGCGTCCCCTCCGGCTGCTAGCTTCCCAGACAAGCCCGCGCGCTCGGAATACTCCGAGGAGGGAGCTCCAGGCGAGTCCACGGAGACCGCACCACCGCCGGAGAACTTTGCCGTGGATCCGCCCTCCGCCGCGATTCATTTGCCTTGCTCCGGGCGGCGACCAGCAGACGCCGTCGTCCACGCGGATCCACTGGGCAGCTTCGCGGAGCGGCGACCCGGTCGATCCGTGCGAAGACGCCGCCGTCGGTCGTCTATTTCCGCCAGTTCGTCGTCTGCGGGACTCACGTCAACGCGAAATAATCGAATCGGCGACAGATCGACGCTCACCAGATCTGCTTCTTTCGAGCTACGATGTCGAAGGTACGCCCCTTTCTCTGCTCCAAGTTTTTCATGTCGGATTCAATCCGTGTCCCAAAAACATCTCCGTTGGTTTAACCGTAGCGTTTACATGTCCATCTACTTGATTAAGTAGATGGATTCATTTGTTCATGGCGATTTGCCCAGTTAGGGTTTACGGTTTGTCCACATCGCCTATTGTTAGGCCTTTACGCTTAACTGATCCGTCGTTATCTTGTAGACCATGTCCAAGGCTTATAGTTTTTCGAGCATACGATAGAACACGAAGACTCGGGTGTGATTTTGATAGTCGTCATCGTGGCGTGCTTATTCTTTGTTTATCCACCTAAGTCGAATAGGTCAAATAATTTGTGCTCATGCTAGTTGTATGTTGATTGGTCAGTCATGCTGGTACACAATTGAATGTTCATATTGGAATGCGAACAACTAAGTACGAATTACCGTTCAATTCCTCATGACAACCCCTTTGTTTGATGCATATCCCTTTTTTTGCATTGTAATAAGATACTCTGTTTATGAACTCCACTTAGTTAACATACAACCCCTTTGTTTGTTACATCAGTAAGCATTGCATGCAACTAACGAAACCTTCACTTATTATGCAGCTTGAAATATTTATTTCATTATTTGACGTCCACTTCAACTAACTGAGGTTCTAAATCATTTTTCGCTTTAGTTATTTGTTTATAATCAACTTCTTAAGTGTACTGTCCATGTCTGATGTCTGTGCTCCCATGTTTCTTCTGCAAGTTCATCTTATTAGAAGCCACGAACAAATTCACCCAGGCATGGATACTGTGATCAATTAATTTACAGTGCATAGACATTGCAACCAACAATTGTTGGTAAATTGCAACAACATTTTAGTTTATAACTTTGCCACATTTGTTTATTGCATTGGTACCAACATTTGTTTCCTAACTGACATTAACAGTTGAAGTTACCCAAATAGTAACGGTACTGCCCCTAATTTTTTCATCTATGCACCTTGTCTAGCCAAGGAGGAACTGCTTGACGATTGAAATCAACATGAGCAGCCATGATGCCAAACTGGTGCAAAACTTGGTCCTCAATCTTGCATCCTCAGTGGAAAGTCGTGCAGTCAATATTAGGACCTTTTTAGAAGAGGCTTTCCGTCATTTGGGTGACGAGCATTACCTTCTGAATGCTCTACTTGCTATTCGAAAAGAGGTAGACCTGATGGAGCAGGATGCAATTGAGAGCAAAGCAAGGTCTGACCCAAAGAAGGATAGGATGGAGGAACAAATTAACCTTGCTCAGGATGCCAAGCCCGTGCCTAGACAAATAACTTTCACCCCCCATCCTCACCAGAATTGTATGACGCCAGTGACAATGACTCCTACGACTCCAACAGGTCCACTAGGTATAGCATTTGGAACCTGTAATAATGGTACGTAGAACCTGGTCGTAGTAGTACTAATGCATCCAAATAAAGTAGGAACTTGTGTGGTATCTGTTTGATGCATGCGTAACCGATGTACGAATGGTTGAAGCTTATCTTACTTATGTACGAACCTGTTGTGGGATGCTTTATCCTTTTGTACTCAACTTATTTCCAATGCTTCATCCTGTTGTTCGTATTGTCTGAAGCTGATTTGCAATGCTTTCAAGTGTGACGTTTACAGTTCAAGTTTGTTATGTGTTGTCCAACTTAATGTATTTATGTATTTCATTCCAGAATGCCTGACAACAACTCAAACAATCCTTATCGACCACCTGCTGCCAGCCCCAATACAGGTAACCAAATTTTCCCCCCACCCATGTGGGATCCTCAGATGTGGCAGCCCCAAGGGTTCGACCCAACACAGGCTTCAACATTTACTAATCCTTCAAATTCCCATATGACAAATCCTACCTGGTCCCAGGGACCTAATGACCCATCTGGATATACCTTTCGTACACCATGGAACCCATATTTTGGTATGACAACTCCTGGGGGTCCTCCTACACAAACATGTTTCGGTCAACCACAATTGGTACCACCCATTCCATGTCCACCGGTGCCCACCCATGTTCCCAACCAGACTGACCCTATACCCTTTGAATCCGAAGCAGAACACAGCGTCCAGGAAGTTAACAGCCCTAGCAAGCCGTCAGATACACCAGGGACATTTAGGAGGACGAAGGAACAGAACTTCAAACCTGATGAAGACCTGTTGCTTTGCAAAACATGGTTAGAGATTAGTAGTGACCCAGTGATTAGCACAGGGCAGAGGAAGGAGGGTTTGTGGGCTAGAATAGAGAAAAGGTACAATGAACTTAGAGCTGAGTTTCCATTGAGACTTAATAGGGCTCTCAGCAGCAGGTGGGAAAAAATAAGAGCTGAAACAGGGAAATTTGCCGGATTCTACGCAAGAGTCCTCAGCGAAAACCAAAGTGGCCTTACAGATAACGACAAGGTACACTTATATTCAGTTGTAAAACTAAATGTATGGTCATGGTAGATGTGAACGTAATGTTATTTGTGCACTGACAAGTGGTAATACATCTTGTGTAGACTTCGAAAGCTGCAACTTTGTATGCAACATCACAGAAAAAGCCATTCCATTTCATGCACTGCTGGACTCGCCTGAAAAACGAACCCAAATGGGATGCCATGGTTCATGGCAGCCCCTGGAGAGGCAATGCAGGGACCGAGCCAGTACGTAGTCTTACACCTACAGGTTCTGTTAATGAAGTACACACTGATGAAGGTGGTTCAAAAGGCAAGAGACCATTAGGACGTGACTCAATGAAAGCATCAAGGAAGAAGTCAATGTCCAGTTCATCCCAATCTACTGACTACCTGTCAAGAATCCATGACATTCAGATAGCAAGATTGAAGCAAAGTGAAGAAAAATCAAACCTGAAACAACAGAACATTGAGTTCATGAAGGAAGTTGAACTGAAGAAGTTGGAGGTTCAGTCCAAGGAAATAGAAGTGCAGGAAAAAAAATTGATGATGGAAGATAGGAAGCAAAAGGTTGAAGAGCTCAACAAACTTTTTGCCATGGATATGGATGCTTTACCAGAAGAGTTGAGAGCTGTATACATGGCGATGAGAAAAGGTTTAATCGAATATTTCATCAACAATCCTGTGTGACGAGTACTACTGTATTTGATAAGGTGTTTGTCACCTTTGTATCGGCGAACCGTGCTCCTCTGTGTTTGGACATGTCTATTTTAGAGTGGTTGAACAATTCCTTAGTTGTTTGAGTTCATCAGCTTGGTTTTTGAACATTGTTTATTTTCACATTATTGATATTGATAATAAGGATTATGATACATTACTTGAAGTTTGGAAACATATGCAACTTATTTGTACCAGAGGCATTACACTTACAAGGAACCATGACTTCTGAACTACGGACATACAAACCACATACGACTACTAGTCCTGGTACACATCATTTAGTTCATAATTCAAAGTAAACAACATTGGTGTAGCACATCATTTGGATAAAAGGCATCAACCCATGGAGCCTCGACGAGCCCAGAGGTGTTCTATGAGGTTGTGCTGTAAAGACAAGTATGTTGCCTGACAGGTGATGTCCTGGTCCGGATCGTTGGGTAACTCCGAGCGGATATGATTGTTCAGCCACTCATTGCGGACCTCAGCAGTATTGTTGCACGGTTCAGGCGGCCCAGAGGGGCCAATGAAGTCGACATTAGCTGCACCATCTCCTTCGTCCTCGACATTCATGTTGTGCATAATAATGCAAGCAGTCATCATCTCTGCGAGGTGATTACGATCCCAACCATAAGCAGGTCCACGTAGAACAGCCCACCTAGCCTGCAAAACTCCAAATGCTCGCTCAATGTCTTTTCGACAACTCTCTTGCTTGGTTGTAAAGTGAACCTTTTTCTCCTCAAATGCGTGGCGAATAGCTTTTACAAAGGTAGGCCAATTTGGATATATGCCATCTGCTAAGTAGTATCCGAAATTGTAAGTAGTCCCATTAATAGTGAAGTGCACTGGTGGCATCGTCCCATTACGTAACGGATCAAACACAGGTGACCGATGAAGCACGTTGAGATCATTGTTGGTACCAGGCATTTCAAAGAAGGCATGCCAAATCCACAAATCGTACCCAGCGACTGCCTCTAGTATCATTGTTGGCCTCGAATTTCGCCCACAAAACTGTCCGCGCCATGCAGTAGGACAGTTGCGCCATTCCCAATGCATACAATCGATAGATCCTAGCATACCAGGAAACCCCCTGTCGGCGTTTACACGTAGTATGCGAGCAATGTCGTCGTGGTTAGGGATACGAAGGTATCGTTCGCTAAAGGAAGATATGATTGCGCGACAAAAACGGATAAGGCAATCCCTAGCGGTAGTCTGTCCAATCTGTATGTACTCATCTACCGCATCGGTTGGTAACCCGTACGCAAGGATACGCAATGCAGCACATACTTTTTGCAATGGACCAAGCCCTGCTAAACCTGTTGCATCACAACGAATAGTGAAGTATTCGTCTTCTCGCTGAACGGCACGAAGGATACGTAGGAACAAAGGACGATGCATCCGAAACCTATAAACGAAAATAAAGCAAAAAATTAACAAAACAAACCTCGAAATGAAAGTTTAATCATAACTTACGAAATGTACCTTCGACGAAAGACATGTGATGGATACACAGGATTAGGTCCGAAGTAGTGATGTTTGATGAGATTTTCTCCAGCAGCGTGGTCCCTATGGATAACTCGGCGAGGCAATGAGGAGCGCCTACGGCGCGTGCTCGTGTCTCCTTCAACAAGGTGGTAAACATGTTGGGCAAGCAACAAGGTATCGATCTCATCGTCGGAATCGTCGGATGACGAGGACAACACAAGGCTTTTCAATGACTCCATTGAAAACCTTAACTACGAGTACGTACTACGGACTTCTTATGGAATGGCGGATGATATAGAAGAGGTGATTGTCTAGATGAGTAGATCATGTCCCCAGGGTACCTTATTTATAGGTGCCTTAGGTGTGTGAAGGAAGCCAGACGGTCGTGGCTTCCGGTAGAAGCCAGGCGTGTCGTGCAAGCAACTCGTGTCATGTACTAGAAGAATGAGAATTTGTATTTAAAAATATACATAAAATGTTACCGTATTTAGACTAACGTATTAATAGTAATTATGAAGTTTGCTAATTACATGTCGACCAAAATTCGCCCGTGTACTATGCAAAGAATAAATAAAAATAATTTTAATATTTCATGGTAGTTGAGTTAGTTGATGAGGAAAGTATATAATATTGGTGTGGTGGGGTATAGAGGATTGTTATAGGGGGAACCGCTGTAGAGCGTGGAGATATAGGGGGAGAGAGATTGCTGACGTGGCACGTGAGTGGGATATAGGGGGACAAATTTAGAGGGAACCGCTGAAGACAGTCTTACAATAGCAAATAAGGTGCTCACTGCATCTTCTATTTACTGCATCCGTGACTGGAACATTGTATCGCATATTCGCATTCTTTGCCGTTCTCCACTGCGGCCAGCATTCTGCAGTCATGCCCTGGACACCATCACGTGATGTGCAGTGAAAAAGCCACAGACCGCAGGGTTGCTGGCAAAATGCACGGAAAACATAATTTTTCTAAATTTAACTAGATATATAAAAGTATTAATATTTTGTAATGTTTAATAACTATTATTAGAGTATTTAAAAATATTTTTAGAATGAACATATTTAGAGATATTTGGTATTATTTTTAAATTTTTAATTTAAATTTAGAAAAAATGAATGTTTAAAAATCAAGATACGTTTTAGGCCCTGTTTGGAAGTGTAGTATTTTTTGCAGTTTTGAAACAATACTATGGTATTTGATGATACTATAGTATTAAAACTCAAAAGGTGTTTGGTTTGTGCAGGCAAAACACAGTTTTAAATACTATGGTTTACCCAAAACCGTGGTATTTTTGGAGTTTTCGAAACTCCACTCCGGACCTCAGTTTTCTTCTCTTCTCTCTACATATACTTTGTTTTTTCAATGGAACCAAACATATCTCGGTTTTGAGCAATATTATGGTTTTACTGTGGTAAAGTAATACCGTAGTATTTGTGTCATGTACAATTGTAAACTGTGGTATCTCAAAATTACAGTATTTCAAAACCGCATTTCCAAACAGGCCCTTACATATGGAGAGAAGAAACTCGAGATGAGCCGACTCCTCGATACTCGTGCTCTATAGATGCAGCCTCCGCAGATCACCGCACTCCCCCCGCACGGCACCAGTGACGCGAAAGCAAAACGCCAAACAGGCTCCTCTGAAACTCCCAGAGCCGGTAGAGGCACGCCACTCCGCAGTGTCAGTCACTGCCCCCCCATCACGCCGCCCGCCCTTTCTCGGCCGTTGCCGCGAGCTCGCTCCGACCCACCGCCGATGGCGACGGCGATGGGCGCGATGGCCGCCACCTGCATGGCCTCGATCCCGGCCGCCGCTACGTTCCCCGGTGATCTCGGCGTCGGACGACGCCGAGCGGTTGTACCAGGGTGGCGCGCCGGTGGGAGACGGCTGCGTGCGACGCCGCCTGCCCGGAGGCCGTTCCTGTTCTCGCCGAAGGGCGTTTCGGACTCGCGGAGCTCGCAAACGTGCCTTGATCCGGACGCCAGCACGGTACGCGATAAAAAAAGAGCGATTTTTTTGGGCTTTTTGATGGCATCAGATGGGTTGCCAAGATTCCACTTTTCGCGTCACGGATTTCTTTTTCTCATCCTCGGTTTCGGGCGTACTTTGCAGTTTGCGCGTGTACATGGCAAATGGTTTGAATCATTCTGTGTGATTGGGTGCAAAATGTGGCAAAATCACAAGTAGTTGATGTGTGTGTACTTGTTCTTTTATTTTTAGCTAGATTAGATGGGTAAAAACGTTCACTTCTACTGACTGTTCATGTTATTTTCTTTTTCTAAATGGTTTGAATCCAATATGATCCAAGGAATGGTGGAAAGATGATGGCAACACTTGCCTTTGATAGATGTTGGGTGACACACCTCAGCGATTATAGCAGTTGGGTTGCCTATATAATTTATTGTTACTTTACAGTAGATCTTGCGTGGCCCATGGAATGCATTTAATAATCGCCTCGAGATCTAAAGTTTGTACCTTGCCGTCAGCTTATTAGATCTTCTGATAAAATCTGCGGTGCCAGTGCCGGTCTACTGGGTCAGTCACTGGATGTTCTGGCACGTTTTTATCACATGTAATCCATGTGGTCCATTTCTTCCTACAGAGTGTTCTTGGGATCATCCTTGGAGGGGGTGCTGGGACAAGGCTGTATCCACTGACGAAGAAGAGGGCGAAACCAGCAGTGCCGTTGGGCGCCAACTACAGGCTCATAGATATCCCTGTCAGCAACTGTCTCAACAGTAACGTCTCCAAGATATATGTGCTAACACAGTTCAACTCTGCTTCGCTCAACCGCCACCTCTCGAGGGCCTATGGAAACAACATTGCCGGGTACAAGAATGAGGGATTCGTTGAGGTCCTTGCAGCACAACAGAGTCCAGAGAATCCCAACTGGTTTCAGGTATCTTTGTTTATCTGTTGACATGTGATCAATTTATTCATCCTGGATTATTAGTTCATGCTGATAACAGGAGTGATAATGTTTGATACCAAGCACATCTCATATTCATTGCCTTTTCAGCTTCTATCTATTAATACTCTTAGATATCCCATCTTAAATTTTACTTTTGTCCTTGTACTGTTTGCAAACTTTATTGGTACCTTTTTTTTCTTCCTTTTTTTTTTCTTTTTTGTTGCAACAAACGCAGCTGCACAAGTGCATGGTCAGTGCACTACCACTCGTAGATAGATTCCAGAGGGTGCATAAAATAAGTGGAGAGAAAGTAATTGGTTGAGTACTTCAGATAATCTAATTAAACCAGTGTGAAATTTCTACCCTACTTTGTAACAAACTTTTATTGGACTTAATGCGTCTCCTGAGTCCTGACAATTGATATGAGCTACTGTACTTTGTCACATAAGGCACTTAATGTTTAATAGGTGGAGTTTGCCTTTAGATGTTTTGACGAACATAGAGGTTCCAATAGTTAAATGCTTGTTTCCTTCGCTAACCACTTACATGCTGTCTTCCTTCTGTCCTAAATTTCCCATCTCACTTATTACCCTGGTTTGTTGATCTGTTTTGCTTCCATTCTCAGGGTACTGCAGATGCCGTGCGTCAATATATGTGGCTATTTGAGGAGCATAATATCATGGAGTTCCTTATTCTGGCTGGAGATCATCTGTACCGTATGGATTACCAAAAGTTCATTCAAGCTCATAGAGAAACAGATGCTGATATAACAGTTGCAGCCCTGCCAATGGATGAACAACGTGCAACTGCATTTGGTCTTATGAAAATTGATGATGAAGGGAGGATAGTTGAGTTCGCAGAAAAACCAAAAGGAGAGAAGCTGAGATCAATGATGGTACAAATGTGATAAACTTTTTGACCCTAGTTCTTATGTCTCCTGATTGTTAGAGCTCCTTTTGCGATTGCATTTTTTCAGTTAAGTTTTGCTTGTTTTACCTTTTCAGGTAGACACCACTATATTGGGCCTTGATCCTGAAAGGGCCAAAGAACTGCCTTATATTGCTAGTATGGGAATCTATGTTTTTAGCAAAGATGTGATGCTTCGGCTTCTCAGAGAAAATTTTCCTGCAGCAAATGACTTTGGAAGTGAGGTTATTCCTGGCGCAACAGAAATTGGATTAAGGGTATGCTCTGCTCTTGAGCTTTCTTGGTTTCTCTTCTCCAGTTTTTGTTTTTATCATTCTGGATTTATGATTTGGGCATTTCGGTTGAAAGATTTTAATTTCATCATTTATTGAAGATTTGGCTTAGCCTTTTTAGTAGTTGCTATGTTTGCTTATGATGTTGTTGTGTTCAAAAGGTGCAAGCTTACTTATATGATGGTTACTGGGAAGATATTGGTACTATTGAAGCATTTTATAATGCAAACTTGGGAATAACCAAGAAGCCTGTACCGGATTTTAGGTATGGTTTGTACATGTCTACATAAAGTTAAGATGTTGCAATTTTCTAGATCTACCACTTACCTTTGATCAAACATTCTGTATACAGCTTCTATGATCGTTCTGCTCCAATTTATACGCAACCTAGATATTTGCCTCCTTCAAAGGTTCTTGATGCTGATGTGACAGACAGTGTTATTGGAGAAGGGTGTGTTATTAAAGTAAGAAAGCCTTTTCACATGTTTTCTGATGTATTTGTATATGTTGTTTTCAGAGGCTTTCATATCAGAATGCATTTTGGGATCTTAATTTAGTTTGTGGATCTAGTTGTCAATTGTCATTGCTTCTTTGTGCATTCTCACATTTCAATGCACATACTTCCTAAACCCGTTATCTAATTTTTGTGCTCCACTTCATTTTCCTTTCGCTAGCATTGCACAATCAATCATTCCGTAGTTGGACTCCGTTCCTGCATTTCTGAAGGTGCAGTTATAGAGGACTCTTTGCTAATGGGTGCAGACTATTACGAGGTAAAGTAGAGTCAAACAGAACTCTAATATCGTGCAATGGAAATATCATGAGAACTTATCATTCTTTCTGTTTTGTTCAGACTGAGAATGATAAGAATGTCCTTTCTGAGACTGGTGGCATTCCCATTGGTATTGGGAAAAATTCACATATCAGAAAAGCAATCATTGACAAAAATGCTCGCATTGGAGAAAATGTGAAGGTATTTCAAATATACTGAATTTGCCTTAACCTGATAATGTTTTGTATCTATTGGCTATTCTTTAACTATAGGGATTAATCAAATATCTTATTTATGTAAAAAGGTTTCTATGCATCTTTTTTTACCGTTTTCCAAAGATAGTGTCAGACTACCCGTCTAGGGTTTGTGTTATTCCCTGTGTAATGACCGTTATACCCCTGTGTAATGGGCCTTGGCCCAGTTACTCTCTCTATTTAATATCACTCCCAACCCCTGATTAGGGTATGGGTTCCTATTCTAACATGGTATCTTCAGTCTAGGTTAGGTCTCTGTTTTCCTCCCAGCCGCCAGGGGGCTCTCCCACCCTACAGCCGCCGCCAGGGGGTTTCCCCTCCCTGCAGCCGCCGCTGACCAGCCCCCAACCTCCTCCCGCCGCCGCCCCCCCACCCCTCAGCCGCCGGCCCCTCCCCCCCTCCTCCCACCTCCTCCCCTTTTCCCCATCGCCGGATCCGCGCCGCCCCCGGCACTGCTGCCCCCATGGACGCCGGCCGCCTCTCCTACACGGCCGCCGCCGCTGCGCCGGCCCCTGGCGCGGGCCCCGCCGCCGCTGTCGCTCCCGGCACGGGCCGCCTCCCCTACACGGCCGCCGCCGCTGCGCCGGCCCCTGGCGCGGGCCCCGCCGCCACTGTCGCTCCCGGCACGGACCCGGCCGCCGCTGCTGCTCCTGGCGCGAGCTAGGCCGCCGCCACGCCTGGAGCGGGCCTGGCCGCAGGAGCCGCCCGCCTGGCCGCCCCCCTGAGCGCGACCTCCACCCTGCACGCCGGCCTCGCCTCTCCCACAGCCGTCGGACCTCCCCTGCCCTGTCTCACTGCCCCCCGCAGCGAGCACACTGGTGGCAGTGCCCCGTACATCGACGGCCTCGGGCCCCTCCGTGATGCCACTCCCATGGCCCTGCGCCGTGGCTCTCCGCCGGGGTTTCCCACCATACCGGCACCCGCCGAGCACAACCCCTCACTCGTCGCCGCCCTCGCTACGATCCAGGCCGCTGTGGCTGCCTCGCGGGAGCGTGAGCGCGCCACGTCCCTCGCCCTGGAGCACGAACGTGCCCTGGGCGCCGCTCTGACCACCCAGATGGCCACCGCGCAGCGCCTCCTCGGCCGCCCGCCAGTCGCTCGTGAGGACCCCCCGGCGATTCCTGAGGCCATCCCCGCCACTGGCCTCGACGTCGACCACATCGGTGCTCTCCACGCTCAAGCCGCCGGACTTCACAACATCCGGGCCCTCGTGTCCGTGGTGTTGGACCCGGCGTCCTCCCACTACCCCCGCTGGCGAGGACAGGTCCTCCTCACTCTGCGGCGGTATGCCCTCGCCGATCACGTCCTCGACGACCTCGACGCTCCGCCGACTCCCTCCTGGTGCCTCATGGACAGTGTCGTCCTCTCGTGGCTCCACGGCGCCATCACCGTTGAGCTACAGGACATCATCCGCGACCAGGCGGACACGGCTCGTCAGGCGTGGCTCGCTCTCGAGGACCAGTTCCTCGGGAACCGGGACGCGCGGGCACTCCACCTCGACGCCCAGTTTCACCTGTTCTCTCAGGGGGACCTCTCCGTGGGAGAGTACTGCCGCCAGATGAAGGGCCTGGCTGACTCTCTCCGCGATCTCGGCGAGCCCGTTGCCGATCGTACCCTGGTGCTGAACCTCCTGCGTGGCCTCAGCCCCCGCTACGGCCACCTGAAGGCTCTCATCAAGAGGAGCGTGCCCTTCCCCACCTTCCACGCCGTGCGTAACGAGCTTCTCCTCGAGGAGCTCACCATGGCGAATGAGGCACCCACTCCTGCCTCTGCCCTCTACAGCGCTCCCACCAGTGGTCAGCCGCCTTCAGGGGGCCAGGGCACCCGTCCTCCGTCGACTGGGGCTCCCACCCGCCCTACTCCTGCCGTCCCGGCGGCCCCTCGTCCGACTTCCACGACCGACGGGGGTCGTCGCTCCCGCAAGGGCGGCCGTGGGAGCGGCGGCTCCTCTCGTGGTGGTCCCTCCGCCCGGGGTGGCGGCCACGCGTGGCCGTCATTCTACAACCCCTGGACCGGGACCATCGCCATGTGGCCGGGCCAGGCACCGAGTACCCCCCGTCCCCCGGCGCCAGCCCTCCTGACTACACCTCACTACGGCGCACCTCCTTATGGTGTTCCCATCGTGCCCCAGGCTCCGCCCGCGCTCCTGCCCCCGGGGAGCCCCACCTCGACGCCTTGGTCCCCGCCGGCCGGTGGTTGGGACAACGCCTCCCACGCTGCTGCCTTCAGCACCATGGCGATGACCCCACCCCCCTCCGACTGGGTGATCGACTCCGGTGCCTCGTACCACACCACTCCCATGGCAGGCACGCTCTCTCGCTCTCATCCCCCCCTCCCCTCTCACCCATCCTCGATCGTCGTTGGAAACGGTTCCACTCTGCCAGTCACCTCAGTAGGTGCCTCGGTTCTCCCTGGGCCGTTTTACCTCAACGATGTTCTCGTAGCTCCCCACATCACCCACAATCTTCTTTCTGTTCGTCGATTCACCACTGACAACTCCTGTTCCATTGAGTTTGACCCCTCTGGTTTTTCTGTGAAGGATCTGGCCACCAGGACCCTTCTCGCCCGCTGTGACAACTCGGGGCCTCTCTACACGCTCCAGCCCTCCACCGCCGGCGTGTCTCCACCTCCTGCCCTGGTCTCCACCACCTCCTCCACCACATGGCATCGACGTCTCGGCCATCCTGGACCCGACGTCATGACCAAGATTACCAGTAGTCTCGATCTTTCATGTAGTAGGGGACATTTTGAGGGTCTCTGTCATGCTTGTCAGTTAGGCCGACATACTCGTCTCCCATTTACTACTTCTTCTTCTCGGGCTGAGCAGGCTTTTGATCTGGTTCATTGTGACCTTTGGACCTCCCCTGTACTCAGTCTTTCTGGTTATAAATATTATCTGGTGATTTTGGATGATTTTCCCATTTTCTCTGGACCTTCCCGCTTCGGTTGAAGTCGGACACATTCACCACCCTCACACACTTCTTCACCTGGGTATCCACTCAGTTTCGTCGCCCGGTCCGTGCTCTGCAGTGTGACAATGGCCGCGAGTTCGATAACAACGCCTCTCGCTCCTTCTTCCTCACTCATGGCGTCCAGTTACGTCTCTCGTGCCCCTACACGTCTGCCCAGAACGGCCGAGCCGAACGCATGATCCACACCACCACTAATATGCTCCGCTGTCTCCTCTTCCAGGCGTCTCTCCCTGCCAGCTACTGGGCAGAGGCCCTGCATACTGCCACCCACCTCCTCAACCGTCTTCCCTCGAAGGCGGTTCGCCACCCTACCCCCCACTTCGCCCTTTACGGCACAACCCCTTCCTATGACCACCTTCGCGTGTTCGACTGTGCCTGCTACCCTAACACTTCCGCTACCGCTCCACATAAGCTTTCTCCTCGCTCCACCCGCTGTCTATTCCTTGGCTACTCCCCTGACCACAAGGGGTACCGGTGTCTGGACCTCACCTCCCACCGCATCATCATCTCTCGCCATGTCGTCTTTGACGAAGATGTGTTTCCCCTTGCTGGCTCCACCCCACCCACCGATCTTGACTCCCTCCTCGAGTCCGATCCGATTCCTCCCCCACCTTCGGCTCCCCGTCTTGCGCCGTTACCTGCTCCTCGTGCGGCCCCCACGACCTCGCCTGCGCCACGCGCGGCCCCGTCGACCCCGCCTGCGCCACGCGCGGCCCCGTCAACCCCGCCTGCGCCACGCACGGCCCCGTCGACCCCGCCTGCGCCACGCGCGGCCCCGACGATCCTGCCTGCGCCACGCGCGGCCCCGTCGACCCCGCCTGCGCCACGCGCGGCCCCGTCGACTCCGGCTCGATTCGCCAACCCCGCCCTCGTCTACCATCGCCGCGGCCACGCCACTACCTCGGCGCCCCCCGACGCGGGCCCATCGACGAGCGCGGCCCGATTCGCCGACCCCGCCGTCGTCTATCACCGCCGTGAGCCGGCCCCTCCAGCCGCTCCCGACGTTCCGGTGGCTCACTCCGAGTCGTCCGTATACCACCCGGTCGCCATCCATCGCGACCCCGGGCACGTCCACCCGATGGTGACTCGACGCGCTGCTGGCGTTCTCCGCCCCGTCGACCGGCTCATCCTGGCAGCCGCTACGACCAGCACTCCACCCGACGCTTCCCCGGTACCCTCCTCCGTTCGCACTGCCCTCGCCGACCCCCACTGGCGTCGCGCTATGGAGGAGGAGTACGCGGCCCTCTTGGCCAACCACACTTGGGACCTGGTGCCGCGTCCACCAGGCACCAACGTGGTCACCGGCAAGTGGCTCTTTCGCCACAAGCTGACCTCGGACGGCTCCCTCGACCGCTACAAGGCCCGTTGGGTCCTTCGGGGCTTCACCCAGCGCCCCGGAGTGGACTACGACGAGACCTTCAGCCCTGTCGTCAAGTTCGCCACTGTTCGCGCCGTCCTCTCCCTCGCCCTCTCCCGCGACTGGGCGATCCATCAGCTCGATGTCAAGAATGCCTTCCTCCACGGCACTCTGACGGAGACTGTCTACTGCAGCCAGCCCACCGGCTTCGTCGATGCCGACCGTCCGGACCTGGTTTGCCGGCTGAACCGATCCCTGTACGGCCTCAAGCAGGCGCCACGGGCTTGGTACAGCCGCTTCGCCTCCTACCTGGCCTCCGTCGGCTTCGTCGAGGCCAAGTCGGACACGTCCCTGTTCATCTACCGGCGCGGCGACGACACCGTCTACCTCCTGCTCTACGTCGACGACATTGTGCTCACGGCATCCACCGCCGACCTCCTTCACCGCACGATCGTCGCCCTTCAGCGGGAGTTCGCGATGAAGGACCTGGGGCCCCTCCACCACTTCCTCGGCATCACCGCCGAACGTCGGCCTCAGGGTCTCTTCCTCCACCAGCGCCAGTACGCCATCGACATCCTGGAGCGGGCTGGCATGTCTGACTGCAAGCCCTGCTCCACGCCTGTCGACACTCAGGCGAAGCTCTCTGAGGACGACGGGCCTCCGGTCGCCGACGCGACGTCCTACCGGAGCCTCACCGGCGCGCTCCAGTACCTCACGTTCTCCAGGCCCGACATCGCTTACGCCGTCCAGCAGGTGTGCCTGCATATGCACACTCCGCGGGAGCCCCATCTCACTGCGCTCAAGCGGATTCTACGCTACCTCCGCGGCTCCCTCGACTACGGCCTCCTACTCCGCCCATCCCCGACGTCGGAGCTCGTGGTCTACACCGACGCTGACTGGGCTGGCTGTCCCGACACGCGCCGGTCCACCTCCGGCTACGCCGTCTTCCTGGGCGCCAACCTCGTCTCTTGGGCCGCCAAGAGGCAGCCCGTCGTCTCTCGCTCCAGCGCTGAGGCCGAGTACCGTGCCGTGGCCAACGGCGTGGCCGAGGCCTCCTGGCTGCGCCAGCTCCTCCACGAGCTTCACAGTCCCCTCCAGCGCGCCACCCTCGTCTACTGCGACAACGTCAGCGCAGTCTACCTCTCCACCAACCCCGTGCAGCATCAGCGCACGAAGCATGTGGAGATCGACCTGCACTTCGTCCGCGAGCGTGTCGCTGCCGGTGACGTCCGCGTTCTCAGCGTCCCCACCACGCTTCAGTTCGCCGACATCTTCACCAAGGGGTTACCGTCGAGTGTCTTTTTAGCCTTCCGATCCAGTTTCAACATCTGTACAGGATAGAGTTGTGACTGCGGGGGGGGGGGGGGTGTCAGACTACCCGTCTAGGGTTTGTGTTATTCCCTGTGTAATGACCGTTATACCCCTGTGTAATGGGCCTTGGCCCAGTTACTCTCTCTATTTAATATCACTCCCAACCCCTGATTAGGGTATGAGTTCCTATTCTAACAGATAGTGACTGCCGTTATCTAGTTTTTTTCTTGTTAGATTCTAAATTACCTGATCATGCATTTATTTTATATATTTCTACGAGAGTATTACCATGAGTTGTAGATCTTCTGTACCAAAACAAAATTAAAATACAAAATAATTCTAGTTTATTGTTTGTACAAGTTGTTTTTGACTGCTCTTAGAGTTGATAATGGACAAAAAATATGCACTGATGTTTTTGTTATGTATTCATTGGTTCATCCTTCCTAAATAGTTTATTGTTTTACAGATAATCAATTTTGATAATGTCCAAGAAGCAGTAAGGGAGACAGAAGGATATTTTATCAAAAGTGGAATTGTCACGGTGATTAAAGATGCTTTAATTCCTAGTGGAACAATCATATAAAGTCAGCCAACACCATGTATATAAGGTCATATCTCTAGCAGAAACCAGTGTTTTTATGGTTGTCGTACTCGTACATAGGGTTACTAGCTTTTGCTCTTCATATTGCAACTGGATTAAGCTTACTGCTTAGTTCCAGCATGTAGTGTGGAGTACTTGATAATCATTTGAATCTAGTTGCAGTATATAAATTGACACCCATTTTATATCTGATATATTTTACAATAGTTAATATTTTGCATTATGATTATTGACATTGTCTGAGCACATAATGGTTTCCATTTAACAAGTACATAAAAGTTCCATGTTCATCCATCCTAGCACGTTAGGGGCTATATATATCTGCTAGGCATGGAACATAATTCTGCTACTAATATTTTTTTTACCCAAATCTTCTTGTGTTGACCTGCAGGTTGGGTTGCATCATATGGTGATCGCCAATGTGCATCAAGTTCTCTCATCCCTTGCGAGACCATGCTTATTTCCATTGCAAAATCATCAAGCTCTGCATCAACTTGTTGTGGATAATAATGAAATAATAAATGGTGCCATTCCATGGCAACATTTTTCTGTCAGTAGTTTATGAGGCACTGTTCTAAATGTACTGTTGAGTGGAATTTGAATATGTATGCTTTTGCAATCGCACACCTAAATACCTTGTGCTTATACTCCTTGTTACCTAAATATGCTCACTGCATTGCCCAAGGAATCAGATGAAAAATGTCATGCATAACATGATTTTTGTTAGATTGTTGTAAAGCTTACATAAGTTTCTTCTAGCCTCAGAGAGATGTTTAGAGTGGAAACTGTCATCTTAGATGTGTGAGTTTCAGGTGACCAAAAGAGTGAATTGGAGCCAATACTTTTTTTGCACAAGATAATTTTGGCTTGCTTTTCATCCAATCCCTTGAAACACAAACTCACAAATGAGATGTTCTCGAACCAACAAATAGTTGGATGTTAACATGAGCACTCAAATCAATCAAAACCAAGTAGACCAGTGAAACTTTCCAAAATTTGAAAATACATGAATAAAGTAGTCTACATAAAAACACCATAATTTAGTGATTGGATGCTTTGAAAAAGTCCCTAAGGTATATAAGAATGAACCTAAAAACAAATAAATTACAAAACATTCACTCAGAAACTTTGAAAGCAACAAATCGGTAAGTTGCCTAGAAGAGCAAGACCCTACCATCGTTCATGGTCGACACTTCTTTGGCACTGTTGGGTTCGTTCATGGTCAACACTTCTTTGGCAAATTTGGTTTGCTGCTACTCGACGAATGGTAGGAGCCCAAACCAAAGCTCTAAAAGGCAAAAAAAACTGAAATTTTTGCCTTTTATAGGCACCTTTAAAAATTCTATGTGAAGATCTTCGTTTCTATGATCGTCGAGATCTCCGATTTAGAGCATACAATAACTTGAGTGCTCTCTCGTCATCTTTATAGGGCAGCTCTACCTTGTTTGCACGCATCTTGTTGACAATCGATTGGAAGCGAGAAAACATATAATCAATGGTCTCTCTAGTCAATTGCATAAAGTTCTCATACTCTCAATGGCAAGTCTCAAAGAGTCTGTTTTTCATATGATCATTACCCTCATGAAATTTTGCAGGGTAGTCTAGATCTTATGAGTCGGACCCAAATGTCAAACTCTTTCAAATTCAGAGAGCGAGAGATAAGAGAACAGAGCATTCCATGTCTTATTGTTTGAGTCATGGTTCTCCAATTGAATAGGAGTGACTCGAACCTCCTGGATATCGTAAGTGTGATCGAGGTAAATTTCCTAGACCTGCGAGCCAATTCTCCAAAGATATGCGACATGCAGATCTTCTAGTATGGGTAATTCGTACATCGAGTAATGACAGTTTGCCAACATCACGTACCATTGTTGCCTGCTCAGATCAAGGACTCGCTAAGATGGAATGATTTTTAACTTGATCTGATACCAATTAAAGAATCAAATAGGCGACCAGAGGGGATGAATGAGAGTCAATAAAAAAATCTTAAGTTGAAGCACTCTTGGCTTGATTCCTAATTTCCAGTCACACCACCAAAAGCTCCAAAAGTGTTCAAAACAAGAGCACCTTAATCAATTATCGATTGGATGTTCCAAACAAGTTCCTAGGAATATTATGGATCCATTATACTAAAAAGAACTTGATCTGAACACCAAAAAGTTCAAGAAGAAACCAAACATGAGACCTTCAAAGCAGAGTGCCAGTGCCGCTCAAATGTTCGGGAGTACCAGAGTGCGATAGTGTTGTTCGGAGGTGCGGTAATGCCGCTCAAGCAAATTTTCTCCAATTGCCTTTAACTTTGTGGACAACAAGAAGAGCAGAAGGAGAAGTGACTTGAGAAGTTTGAGCACAGCTTGATCAAAACTTCTAACCTATAACAGAAAACTCCAACTCAATTTAGGGTTTTGTCAAAAGTACAATTCTATTAGAAAAACTTGTCCATGAATTGGATGAACTCATACCAGACGATGCAATGATTCAAGGATAGTTTCCAAACCAAAGATCAATCCCAAAGTACTTCCCAAACTTGCAAAGGCAAAGATCAACTCAAAAAATCAATGAAGAATAGTAGAGAGGTAAGGAAACCTAGAGAGCTAAGTATGGTTATGGACACACTCCTCAAAACACAAGAACACATATGTCATAGATTCAACTCATCTAAGGATCTCCTAACAAGAAGGTAGAAAATGAAGATTACAAGCTATAGAGATAGTTGAATGGTTCAAGTCTCCTCCTATTTATAGAGGGCTATTCCTCTTTTCTAAATTGTCCCTAGATACATGAGTCTATCCACTCATCCGAAGGCAAAATGGACCTAACTCTTGAAGCTTTGATCTAACGGACACACACTCTTCACGAAGTTGTTTTGCCTTGACACACCCTTCATTATGACACCATGTGTCGCCTTCGATTCCTTCTAAAACTGAACCATCAAGTTTTGAGGCCTAAACCCAACGAAACCCACGAACTGTCGCAAGGTGGCTTTGAGGCTTAATCACAAAGCCTCTGTGAATAGCGTACTTGAAAGTCGCCTAGAGGGGGGGGGTGAATAGGCTGAAATTTATAAAGTTTAAGCAAAACTACAAGCCGGGGTTAGCGTTAGAAATATAATCGGGTCCGAAAGAGAGGGCGAAAACAAATCACAAGCAAATAAGAGCGGATGACACGGTGATTTGTTTTACTGAGGTTCGGTTCTTGCAAACCTACTCCCCGTTGAGGTGGTCACAAAGACCAGGTCTCTTTCAACCCTTTCCCTCTCTCAAACGGTCACTTAGACCGAGTGAGCCTTTCTCTTCAATCAAATGGGACACTTAGTCCACTACAAGGACCACCACAACTTGGTGTCTCTTGCTTTGATTACAAGTGAGTTGGAAACAAGAATAGAGGAAGAAGAAAAGCGATCCAAGCGCAAGAGCTCAAAAGAACACAAAAGTCTCTCTCTCTAGTCACTAATTTGTTTGGAGTGATTCTAGACTTGGGAGAGGATTTGATCTCTTTGTTTGTGTCTTGGAATGAAGTCTAGAGCTCTTGTATGAGGTTTGATGGCTGAAAACTTGGATGCATTGAAGTGTGGTGGTTGGGGGGTATTTATAGCCCCAACCACCAATATGGCCGTTGGTGAGGGCTTCTGTCGTATGGCGCACCGGACAGTCCGGTGCGCTAGCCACGTCACCCAGCCGTTGGGGTTCGACCGTTGGAGCTTCTGACATGTGGGCCACCAGATAGTCCGGTGGTGCACCGGACAGGTCCTGTTCACTGTCCGGTGCGCTATCTGACGCCTGCTCTGACTCTGCGCGCGCAGCCGACACTGTTCACTGTAGCCGTTGCAGACGACCATTGGCGCGGGTAGCCGTTGCTCCGCTTGGCACACCGGACAGTCCGGTACAGTCCGGTGAATTATAGCGGAGTGGCTCCCAGAATTCCCGAAGGTGGCAAGTTCAGAGTTGGTTTCCCTAGTGCACCAGACACTGTCCGGTGGCACACCGGACAGTCCGGTGCGCCAGACTAGGGCAGCCTTCGGTTGTCTTTTGCTCTTTTTATTTGAACCCTTTCTTGGACTTTTTATTGGTTTGTGTTGAACCTTTGGCACCTGTAGAACTCATAATCTAGAGCAAACTAGTTAGTCCAATTATTTGTGTTGGGCAATTCAACCACCAAAATCATTTATGAAAAGGTGTAAGCCTATTTCCCTTTCAATCTTCCCCTTTTTGGTGATTGATGCCAACACAAACCAAAGCAAATGTATAAGTGCAGAATTGAACTAGTTTGCATAAGGTAAGTGCAAAGGTTACTTGGAATTAAACCAATATATATTCTCATAGGATATGCATAGATGCTTTCTTCATATTTAACATTTTGGACCACGCTTACACCACTTGTTTTGTTTTTGCAAATTCTTTTGGAAATTCTTTTGGAAATTCTTTTTGCAAATAGTCAAAGGTAAATGAATAAGATTTTGAGAAGCATTTTCAAGATTTGAAATTTTCTCCCCCTGTTTCAAATGCTTTTCCTTTGACTAAACAAAACTCCCCCTCAATGAAATTCTCCTCTTAGTGTTCAAGAGGGTTTTAGATATTAATTTTGAAAGGGTTGTACCAATTTGAAAATTCTATCAAAAATAAGATACCAATGAAAAATCTTCTTTTAATATAAATGTGAAAGACTACATTTTTGAAATTGGTGGTGGTGTGGTCCTTTTGCTTTGGGCTAATACTTTCTCCCCCTTTGGCATGAATCGCCAAAAACGGAGACTTGTGAGTGAAATATAAGCCCTTTCATTTTCTCTCCCTTTGGTAAATAATATAAGAGTGAAGATTATACCAAATTGGAGAACGATGTGGAGTGACGGCGAAGGATGAATAATTCGATGGAGTGGAGTGGAAGCCTTGTCTTCGCCGAAGACTCCACTTCCCTTTCAATCTATGACTTAGCATGAAATGCACTTTAAGAACACATTAGTCATAGCAAATGAAAGAGATGATCAAAGGTATATAAATGAGCTATGTGTGCAAGGAATCAATCAAAGTTCCTAGAATCAAGAATATTTAGCTCATGCCTAAGTTTGGTAAAGGTTTTCTTATCTAATGGCTTGGTAAAGATATCGGCTAATTGTTCTTTGGTGCTAACATATGCAATCTCGATATCCCCCTTTATTGGTGATCCCTCAAAAAGTGATACCGAATGGCTATGTGCTTAGTACGACTGTGCTCAACGGGATTATCCGCCATGCGGATTGCACTCTCATTATCACATAGGAGAGGAACTTTGGTTAATTTGTAACCATAGTCCCTAAGGGTTTGCCTCATCCAAAGTAATTGCGTGCAACAATGACCTGTGGCAATGTACTCGGCTTCGGCGGTAGAAAGAGCTACAGAATTTTGTTTCTTAGAAGCCCAAGACACCAGAGATCTTCCCAAGAACTGGCAAGTCCCTGATGTGCTCTTTCTATCAATCTTACACCCTGCCCAATCAGCATCTGAATAACCAATTAAATCAAATGTGGATCCCTTGGGGTACCAAAGACCAAACTTAGGAGTATAAACTAAATATCTCAAGATTCATTTTACGGCCCTAAGGTGAACTTTCTTAGGATCAGCTTGGAATCTTGCACACATGCATACAGAAAGCATAATATCCGATCGAGATGCACATAAATAGAGTAAAGATCCTATCATCGACCGGTATACCTTTTGATCTACGGATTTACCTCCCGTGTCGAGGTCGAGATGCCCATTAGTTCCCATGGGTGTCTTGATGGGCTTGGCATCCTTCATCCCAAACTTGGTGAGTATGTCTTGAATGTACTTCATTTGGCTGATGAAGGTGCCTTCTTGGAGTTGCTTGACTTGAAATCCTAAGAAATACTTTAACTCCCCCATCATAGACATCTCGAATTTTTGAATCATGATCCTACTAAACTCTTCACAAGTAGATTTGTTAGTAGACCCAAATATGATATCATCAACATAAATTTGGCATACAAACAAATCATTTGCAATTGGTTTAGTGAAAAGAGTGAAAGGGAAATGTGCCCTTGGGCCATTTCTAAGTATTTTGGTGATTGAGTGCCAACACAAGTGCTTAAATGTGAATTTATGCTCATGGATGGACAAAGTACAAATCAAGAGTAAAGGTATGTTTCTAAGCCTTAATACATTGGTTTTGTGTACTAATATACTTGTCTAAGTGTTAGAAACAGAAAGAAGAAGAAAAGAAAAGAGGTGAAAAAGGCTTGGCTGTGTACAGCCAAGACTCAGCTCAGTCTGGCACACTGGACTGTCCGGTGGTGCACCGGACAGTGTCCGGTGCGCCAGGCTGACTCGGCGTGAAGTGTCCGCTCTCAGGAATTCGCCGACGGCGTACGGCTAAAATTCACCGGACTGTCCGGTGTGCACCGGACTGTCCGTTGAGCCAACGGTCGGCCAGGCCAACGGTCGGCCGTGGAATCTGCGCGCGACATGTGGCCGGGCCAACGGTCGGAAGGGGGCACCGGACTGTCCGGTGTGCACCGGACATGTCCGGTGCACCAACGGCTCCTAGATCTGCAGCGGTCGGCCGCGCCATTTTAGGAAGGAAATCGGGCACCGGACAGTGTCCGGTGTGCACCGGACTGTCCGGTGCACCAGTCGACAGAGGCAAGATCAGCCTTCCAGATTTGCTCTCAACGGCTCCTAGCTGCCTTAGGGCTATAAAAGGGACCCCTAGGCGCATGGAGGAGGACACCAAGCATTCCTACAACATTCCTAAGCACAAAGACATCGATTCCGCGCATTTGGTTCATTGTGATAGCATCTAGAGCTCTTGTTGAGTTGTGAACTCATTGAGTTGTGTTGCGAGCTCTTGTTGCGACTTGTGTGCGTGCTGTTGCTCTGATTTTGAGTCTTGTGTGTGTTGCTAGTTCCTACCTTACTCTGTATTTCTTTGTGAATCTCAAGTGTAAGGGCGAGAGGCTCCAAGTTGTGGAGATTCCTCGCAAACGGGATATTGAAAGGCAAAGCAAAACACCGTGGTATTCAAGTTGGTCTTTGGACTGCTTGAGAGGGGTTGATTGCAACCCTCGTCCGTTGGGACGCCACAACGTGGAGTAGGCAAGCGTTGGTCTTGGCCGAACCACGGGATAAACCACTGTGTCATCTCTGTGTTTGATCTCTTGTGGTATTGTGTTTTGTTGAGACTCCTCTCTAGCCACTTGGCGATTATTGTGCTAACACTTAACAAGTTTTTGTGGCTATAAGTTTAAGTTTCACAGGATCACCTATTCACCCCCCCTCTAGGTGCTCTCAATTGGTATCAGAGCCATTCTCTTCACAAAGGGACTAACCGCCCGAAGAGATGGATCCTAAAGGGAAGGGAATCGTAATCAACGACAAGGAGAAGGAGTCCTTCGTCAACGAGCCAAGGGATGACAAGTCCAACGACTCGGGCTCGGGCCACAGACGCAAAGATGGAAAGAAGAAGAAGACAAGACGCATCAAGGAGATCGTCTACTACGACAGCGATGAGTCTACTTCCTCCCAAAAGGACGACGACCACAACGAATACGAGAGAAAGAAACCGGTCAATTCGAACTTTTCTTTTGATTACTCTCGTATTCCTCAAAGTACTAATGCTCATTTATTATCTATTCCACTTGGTAAACCTCCTCATTTTGATGGAGAGGACTACGGATTTTGGAGTCACAAAATGCGTAGTCACTTGTTCTCTCTCCATCCTAGCATATGGGAGATTGTAGAAAGTGGAATGCACTTTGATAGTACGGATAGTCCCATGTTTACTAATGAACAGATTCATAAAAATGCACAAGCTACCACTGTGTTGCTAGCCTCTTTGTGCAGGGACGAGTACCATAAGGTGAGCGGCTTGGACAATGCCAAGCAGATCTGGGACACCCTCAAGATCTCTCATGAGGGGAATGATGTCACCTTGCTCACCAAGATGGAGTTGGTGGAGGGCGAGCTTGGACGGTTCGCAATGATAAGGGGCGAGGAGCCAACTCAAACATACAACCGGCTCAAGACCCTTATCAACAAAATAAGGAGCTACGGAAGCACGCGATGGACGGATCACGACGTTGTCCGCCTAATGCTAAGGTCCTTTACCGTTCTTGATCCTCATTTGGTGAACAATATTCGTGAAAATCCTAGGTACACCAAGATGTCGCCCGAAGAAGTTCCGGGGAAGTTCGTAAGCGGGCGAATGATGATCAAGGAGGCAAGATATGTGGACGACGCGTTGAACGGTCCTATTCATGAGCCTCAACCCATTGCTCTCAAGGCAACGAGGAGCAAGGAGGCGCTACCGAGCAAGGTGGCACAAGTTGAGGCGGCCGGGCTAAATAATGAGGAGATGGCCCTCATCATTAAGCGCTTCAAGACGGCGCTTAAAGGTCGCAAGGGACAGCCAAGAAAGACCAAGACAAAGGAGAAGCGCTCGTGCTTCAAATGTGGTAAGATTGGTCATTTCATTGCTAACTGTCCCGATAATGAAAGTGACCAGGAAAAGGGGAACAAAAGGGAGAAGAAGAAGCATTACAAGAAGGCCAAGGGCGAGGCACATATCGGAAAGGAGTGGGATTCGGATTGCTCCTCCTCCGACTCCGACAATGAAGGACTCGCCGCCACCGCCTTCAACAAGTCATCTCTCTTCCCCAACGAGCATCACACTTGCCTCATGGCAAGGGAGAAGAAAGTAAGCACTCATGATACTAGTACTTATGCTTCTTCAAGTGAGGATGAGTCTAGTGATGATGATGAGATAGATTACTCATGCTTATTCAAGGGATTAGATAGATCTAAAATTAATAAGATTAATGAGTTGATTGATGCTTTGAATGACAAGAATAGATTACTAGAAAAACAAGAAGATCTTTTATATGAGGAGCATGATAAATTTGTTAGTGCACAAATTTCTCTTGCTCTAGAAATTAAAAGGAATGAAATGCTCTCTGGTGAATTATCTACTTGTCATGAAACCATTTCTACTTTACAAGGTGTTAACAATGATTTAAATGCTAAATTAGAAGTAGCAAATAAATCTAATTCTTGTGTAGAACATGTTATAATTTGTACTAGGTGTAAAGATTTTGACATTGATGCTTGTAGTGAACACCTAGTTTCAATTTCCAAACTTAATGATGAATTGGCTAGTCTTAATGCTCAACTTAAGACTAGCAAGAATGATTTCGATAAACTAAAATTTGCAAGGGATGCCTACACGATTGGTAGACACCCCTCAATTAAGGATGGACTTGGCTTCAAGAGGGAAGCCAAGAACTTAACAAGCCATAAGGCTCCCATCTCCGCCAAGGAGAAAGGGAAGGCCCCTATGGCAAGTAGTGCTAAAAAGAACCATGCTTTTATGTACCATGATAAGAGACAAACTAGAAATGCTTATAGGAGTTACAATGCTTATGATGATTTTGATTCTCATGACATGTTTGCTTCTAGTTCTTTCTATGTGCATGATAGAAATGTTGGTAGGAGAAATGTTGTTCATAATGTTCCTAGGAAAGTTAATGAACCTTCTACAATATATCATGCTTTGAATGCTTCCTTTGCAATTTGTAGAAAGGATAGAAAGGTGATTGCTAGGAAATTAGGGGCAAAATGCAAGGGAGATAAAACTTGCATTTGGGTCCCTAAGACAATTGTGACTAACCTTGTAGGACCCAACAAGAGTTGGGTACCTAAGTCCCAAGTCTAAATTTGCCTTGCAGGTTTATGCATCCGGGGGTTCAAGCTGGATTATCGACAGCGGATGCACAAACCATATGACGGGGGAGAAGAAGATGTTCACCTCCTACGTCAAGAATAAGGATTCCCAAGATTCAATTATATTCGGTGATGGGAATCAAGGCAAGGTAAAAGGGTTAAGTAAAATTGCAATTTCTAATGAGCACTCTATCTCTAATGTGTTTTTAGTAGAGTCTCTTGGATATAATTTGCTATCGGTTAGTCAATTATGCAATATGGGATATAACTGTCTATTTACAAAGGTAGATGTGTCTGTCTTTAGAAGAAGTGATGGTTCACTAGCTTTTAAGGGTGTATTAGACGACAAACTTTATTTAGTTGATTTTGCAAAAGAAGAGGCCGGTCTAGATGCATGCTTAATAGCTAAGACTAGCATGGGCTGGCTGTGGCATCGCCGCTTAGCACATGTGGGGATGAAGAACCTTCACAAGCTTCTAAAGGGAGAACACGTGATAGGATTGACTAACGTACAATTCGAAAAAGATAGACCTTGTGCAGCTTGTCAGGCAGGTAAACAGGTGGGAGGAGCGCATCACAGCAAGAATGTGATGACCACATCAAGACCCCTGGAGCTGCTACATATGGACCTCTTCGGACCCGTCGCCTATCTAAGCATAGGAGGAAGTAAGTATGGTTTAGTTATTGTTGATGACTTTTCCCGCTTCACTTGGGTGTTCTTTTTGCAGGATAAGTCTGAAACCCAAGGGACCCTCAAGCGCTTCCTCAGGAGAGCTCAAAATGAGTTTGAGCTCAAGGTGAAGAAGATAAGGAGCGACAACGGGTCCGAGTTCAAGAACCTTCAAGTGGAGGAGTTCCTTGAGGAGGAAGGGATCAAGCACGAGTTCTCCGCTCCCTACACACCACAGCAAAATGGTGTGGTAGAGAGGAAGAACAGGACGCTAATCGATATGGCGAGGACGATGCTTGGAGAATTCAAGACCCCCGAGCGTTTTTGGTCGGAAGCCGTGAACACGGCTTGCCACGCCATCAACAGGGTCTACCTTCATCGCCTCCTCAAGAAGACTTCGTATGAGCTACTAACCGGTAACAAACCCAATGTATCTTACTTTCGTGTATTTGGGAGCAGGTGCTACATTCTAGCGAAGAAGGGTAGAAATTCTAAATTTGCTCCCAAAGCTGTAGAAGGGTTTTTGTTAGGTTATGACTCAAATACAAAGGCGTATAGAGTCTTCAACAAATCATCGGGTTTGGTTGAAGTCTCTAGCGACGTTGTATTTGATGAGACTAATGGCTCTCCAAGAGAGCAAGTTGTTGATCTTGATGATGTAGACGAAGAAGATGTTCCGACGGCCGCTATACGAACCATGGCGATTGGTGATGTGCGACCACAGGAACAAGATGAGCAAGATCAACCTTCTTCCTCAACTATGGTGCATTCCCCAACTCAAGACGATGAACAGGTTCATCAACAGGAGGCGTGTGATCAAGGAGGAGCACAAGATGATCATGTGATGGAGGAAGAAGCACAACCAGCACCTCCAACCCAAGTTCGAGTGATGATTCAAAGGGATCATCCCGTCGACCAAATTCTGGGTGATATTAGCAAGGGAGTAACTACTCGATCTCGATTAGTTAATTTTTGTGAGCATTACTCCTTTGTCTCCTCTATTGAGCCTTTCAGGGTAGAGGAGGCCTTGCAAGATCCGGACTGGGTGTTGGCCATGCAAGAGGAGCTCAACAACTTTAAGAGGAATGAAGTTTGGACGCTGGTGCCTCGTCCTAAGCAAAATGTTGTGGGAACCAAGTGGGTGTTCCGCAACAAACAAGACGAGCACGGAGTGGTGACAAGGAACAAGGCTCGACTTGTGGCAAAAGGTTATGCCCAAGTCGCAGGTTTGGACTTTGAGGAGACTTTTGCTCCTGTGGCTAGGCTAGAGTCCATTCGTATCTTGCTAGCATATGCCGCTCACCATTCTTTCAGGTTGTTCCAAATGGATGTGAAGAGCGCTTTCCTCAACGGGCCAATAAAGGAGGAGGTGTACGTAGAGCAACCCCCTGGCTTCGAGGATGAACGGTACCCCGACCACGTGTGTAAACTCTCTAAGGCGCTCTATGGACTTAAGCAAGCCCCAAGAGCATGGTATGAATGCCTTAGAGATTTCTTAATTGCTAATGCTTTCAAGGTTGGGAAAGCCGATCCAACTCTTTTTACTAAGACTTGTGATGGAGATTTGTTTGTGTGCCAAATTTATGTCGATGACATAATATTTGGCTCTACTAATAAAAAGTCTTGTGAAGAGTTTAGCAGGGTGATGACGCAGAAATTCGAGATGTCAATGATGGGCGAGTTGAACTACTTCCTTGGGTTCCAAGTGAAGCAACTCAAGGATGGCACCTTCATCTCACAAACGAAGTACACGCAAGACTTGCTAAAGCGGTTTGGGATGAAGGACGCCAAGCCCGCAAAGACTCCGATGGGAACCGACGGACACACCGACCTCAACAAAGGAGGTAAGTCCGTTGATCAAAAAGCATACCGGTCAATGATAGGATCGTTGCTTTACTTATGTGCTAGTAGACCGGATATTATGCTTAGCGTATGCATGTGTGCTAGATTTCAATCCGATCCTAAGGAGTGTCACTTAGTGGCGGTGAAGCGAATTCTTAGATATTTAGTTGCTACGCCTTGCTTCGGGATCTGGTATCCAAAGGGGTCTACCTTTGACTTAATCGGATACTCAGATTCCGACTATGCTGGATGTAAGGTCGATAGGAAGAGTACATCGGGGACGTGCCAATTCCTAGGAAGGTCCCTGGTGTCGTGGAACTCTAAGAAACAAACTTCTGTTGCCCTATCCACCGCTGAGGCCGAGTATGTTGCCGCAGGACAGTGTTGCGCACAACTACTTTGGATGAGGCAAACCCTCAGGGACTTCGGCTACAATCTGAGCAAAGTCCCACTCCTATGTGATAATGAGAGTGCTATCCGCATGGCGGAAAATCCTGTTGAGCACAGCCGCACAAAGCACATAGACATCCGGCATCACTTTTTGAGAGACCACCAACAAAAGGGAGATATCGAAGTGTTTCATGTTAGCACCGAGAACCAGCTAGCTGATATCTTTACCAAGCCTCTAGATGAGAAGACCTTTTGCAGGTTGCGTAGTGAGCTAAATGTCTTAGATTCGCGGAACCTGGATTGATTGATAGCATACATGTGTTTATGCCTTTGATCATGTTCCTTATGCATTTTGTTGCTTATTTATGGTGATCAAGTTGTACAAACACTCCCCGGACCTCACAAGTCCATTGCAAAGTGATGCACATATTTAGGGGGAGCTGTGCTACAACTCGACCCCTTGAGACTAACCATGTGCTTGAGTTTGCTTGTTCTAGTCTCAAAGGGTGGTTTGAAAGGGAAAAGGTGGACTTGGACCATGAAAGACTTCCACTGCACTCCGATGAGAGGGTAACTTATTCCAAGTTCATCTCATGTACTCTTATTGCCTTTATATTCTTGTTGAAGATTTTGGTGAGGCAATGGGGTTAAAGGGCCAAGATTGATCCCGTTTTGGTGCTTGATGCCAAAGGGGGAGAAAATAAAGGCCAAAGCAATAGATGGATCAGCTACCACTTGAGAAACTTTGAAAATAGTAGAATAGAGTTTTTGGTTTGTCAAAACTCTTGCATTGTCTCTTTCGTCAAAAGTTGGCCTCTTGTGGGGAGAAGTGTTGATTATGTGAGAAGTGTTGATTATGTGAAAAAGGGGAAGTTTTTGAAATCTTTGATCAATCTCTTTTGGAATGACTCTCTTTATGCCTCAACATGTGTGTTTGACTTAGAGATAGAGATTTGAGTTTGATTTGCAAAAACAAACCAAGTGGTGGCAAAGGATGATCCATATATGCCAAAATTGAACCAAAATAAATTTGAGTTGTATTTGAAGTGATATTGCACTTGTTCTAGTTGCTTTATGTTGTGTTGGCATAAATCACCAAAAAGGGGGAGATTGAAAGGGAAATGTGCCCTTGGGCCATTTCTAAGTATTTTGGTGATTGAGTGCCAACACAAGTGCTTAAATGTGAATTTATGCTCATGGATGGACAAAGTACAAATCAAGAGTAAAGGTATGTTTCTAAGCCTTAATACATTGGTTTTGTGTACTAATATACTTGTCTAAGTGTTAGAAATAGAAAGAAGAAGAAAAGAAAAGAGGTGAAAAAGGCTTGGCTGTGTACAACCAAGACTCAGCTCAGTCTGGCACACCGTACTGTCCGGTGGTGCACCGGACAGTGTCCGGTGCGCCAGGCTGACTCGGCGTGAAGTGTCCGCTCTCGGGAATTCGCCGACGGCGTACGACGAAAATTCACCGGACTGTCCGGTGTGCACCGGACTGTCCGGTGAGCCAACGGTCGGCCAGGCCAACGGTCGGCCGCGGAATCTGCGCGCGACATGTGGTCGGGCCAACGGTCGGAAGGGGGCACCGGACTGTCCGGTGTGCACCGGACATGTCCGGTGCACCAACGGCTCCCAGATCTGCAGCGGTCGGCCGCGCCATTTTAGGAAGGAAATCGGGCACCGGACAGTGTCCGGTGTGCACCGGACTGTCCGGTGCACCAGTCGACAGAGGCAAGATCAGCCTTCCATATTTGCTCTCAACGGCTCCTAGCTGCCTTAGGGCTATAAAAGGGACCCCTAGGCGCATGGAGGAGGACACCAAGCATTCCTACAACATTCCTAAGCACAAAGACATCGATTCCGCGCATTTGGTTCATTGTGATAGCATCTAGAGCTCTTGTTGAGTTGTGAACTCATTGAGTTGTGTTGCGAGCTCTTGTTGCGACTTGTGTGCGTGCTGTTGCTCTGATTTTGAGTCTTGTGTGTGTTGCTAGTTCCTACCTTACTCCGTATTTCTTTGTGAATCTCAAGTGTAAGGGCGAGAGGCTCCAAGTTGTGGAGATTCCTCGCAAACGGGATATTGAAAGGCAAAGCAAAACACCGTGGTATTCAAGTTGGTCTTTGGACTGCTTGAGAGGGGTTGATTGCAACCCTCGTCCGTTGGGACGCCACAACGTGGAGTAGGCAAGCGTTGGTCTTGGCCGAACCACGGGATAAACCATTGTGTCATCTCTGTGTTTGATCTCTTGTGGTATTGTGTTTTGTTGAGACTCCTCTCTAGCCACTTGGCGATTATTGTGCTAACACTTAACAAGTTTTTGTGGCTATAAGTTTAAGTTTCACAGGATCACCTATTCACCCCCCCTCTAGGTGCTCTCAAAGAGTAGGATCAACTTTTTCGACTTTGAAGCCATTAATGATAAGAAAATCTCTTAGGCATTCATACCATGCTCTTGGGGCTTGCTTGAGCCCATAAAGCGCCTTAGAGAGTTTGTAAACATGGTTAGGATACTCACTATCTTCAAAGCCGAGAGGTTGCTCAACATAGACCTCTTCCTTGATTGGTCCATTGAGGAATGCACTTTTCACGTTCATTTGGTAAAGCTTAAAGCCATGGTAAGTAACATAGGCAAGTAAAATGCGAATAGACTCAAGCCTAGCTACAGGTGCATAGGTTTCACCGAAATCCAAATCTTCGACTTGTGAATATCCCTTGGCTACAAGTCGGGCTTTGTTCCTTGTCACCACACCATGCTCATCTTGTTTGTTGCGGAAGACCCACTTGGTTCCTACAACATTTTGGTTAGGACGTGGAACTAAATGTCATACCTCATTCCTCGTGAAGTTGTTGAGCTCCTCTTGCATTGCCAACACCCAATCCGAATCCCTTAATGCATCTTCTACCCTGTATGGCTCAATAGAATACACAAAGGAGTAATGTTCACAAAAATGAGCAACACGATCGAGTAGTTACCCCCTTATGAATATCGCCGAGGATGGAGTTCACGGGGTGATCTCGTTGTATTGCTTGGTGGACTCTTGGGTGTGGCGGTCTTGGACCGTCATCATCTTCCTTGTCTTGATCATGGGCATCTTCCCCTTGATCATTGTCCCCTTCTTGAGGTGGCTCATCTTCTTGATCTTCATTTTCATCATCTTGAGCTTGATCCTCATCTTGGGTTGGTGGAGATGCTTGCATGGAGGAAGATGGTTGATCTTGTGCATGTGGAGGCTCTTCGGATTCCTTAGGACACACATCCCCAATGGACATGTTCCTTAGTGCGACGCACGGAGCCTCTTCATCATCTAGCTCATCAAGATCAACTTGCTCTACTTGAGAGCCATTAGTCTCATCAAACACAATGTCACAATAAACTTCAACTAGTCCAGTGGACTTGTTAAAGACTCTATATGCCCTTGTGTTTGAATCATAACCAAGTAAAAAGCGTTCTACAGCCTTTGGAGCAAATTTAGATTTTCTACCTATTTTAACAAGAATAAAACATTTGCTACCAAAGACTCTAAAATATGAAACATTGGGCTTTTTATCGGTTAGGAGTTCATATGATGTCTTCTTGAGGATTCGGTGAAGGTAGAGACGGTTGATGGCGTAGCAAGCGGTGTTGATTGCTTCCGCCCAAAACCGATTCCAAGTCTTATACTCACCAAGCATGGTCCACGCCATGCCAAGTAGAGTTCTATTCTTCCTCTCCACTACACCATTTTGTTGTGGTGTGTAGGGAGAAGAGAACTCATGCTTGATGCCCTCATCCTCAAGGTAGCCTTCAATTTGAGAGTTCTTGAACTCCGTCCTGTTGCCGCTTCTAATCTTTTTGATCCTTAAGCCGAACTCATTTTGAGCTCGTCTCAAGAATCCCATTAAGGTCTCTTGGGTTTGAGATTTATCCTGCAAAAAGAACACCCAAGTGAAGCGAGAATAATCATCCACAATTACAAGCCAATACTTACTCCCGTCGATGCTTATGTAAGCAATCGGGCCGAATAGGTCCATGTGGAGTAACTCAAGCGGCCTATCGGTCGTCATGATGTTCTTGTGTGGATGATGAACACCAACTTGCTTTCCTTCTTGACATGCGCTACAAACCCTGTCTTTCTCAAAATGAACATTGTTTAGTCCCAAAATGTGCTCTCCCTTTAGAAGCTTATGAAGATTCTTCATCCCAACATGGGCTAGTCGGCGGTGCCAGAGCCAACCCATGTTAGTCTTAGCAATTAAGCAAGTGTCGAGTTTAGCTCTATTAAAATATACTAAGTATAGCTGACCCTCTAACACTCCCTTAAATGCTACTGAATCATCACTTCTTCTAAAGACAGTAACACCTATATCCGTAAAAAGACAATTGTAGCCCATTTTGCATAATTGAGAAACAGAAAGCAAATTGTAATCTAAAGAATCTACAAGAAAAACATTGGAAATAGAATGGTCAGGAGATATAGCAATTTTACCAAGTCCTTTGACCAAACCTTGATTTCCATCCCCGAATGTGATAGCTCTTTGGGGATCATGGTTTTTCTCGTAGGAGGAGAACATCCTTTTCTCCCCAGTCATGTGGTTTGTGCACCCGCTATCAATGATCCAACTTGAGCCCCCGGATGCATAAACCTACAAAACAAATTTAGGCCTTGTTCTTAGGTACCCAAATGGTCTTGGGTCCTTTGACATTAGAAACAAGCACCTTGGGTACCCAAACACAAGTCTTTGACACCTTGTGTTTGCCCCCAACATATTTGGCAACTACTTTGCCTGATTTGTTAGTTAAAACATAAGATGCATCAAAAAAATTAAATGAAATGTTAGGTTCATTTGATGCAATAGGAGTTTTCTTCTTAGGCAATTTGACATGAGTGGATTGCCTAGAACTAGGGTGCTGTTTGGTTCACATATTTGTAACGTAATGGGTAACTGATAACGTTAAATCATGTTTGTTTTAGTCTAACCGTAATCAGATACGACACTAAAAATTGATACCAACCTATTCAAACTTGTTACCGCCAGTAATCGAGTGTAAACCATTACCATTACCGTTACCGTTACATTTCGTAAACCAAACAGCACCTAGATGCCTCACTCTTATACATAAAAGCATGATGAGAGCCAGAATGAGACTTCCTAGAGTGAATTCTCCTAATTTTGTGCTCGGGATAGCCGGCAGGGTATAAAATATAACCCTCGTTATCCTGAGCCATGAGAGCTTTGCCCTTAACAAAGTTAGACAATTTCTTGGGGGCATTAAGCTTGACATTGTCTCCCTTTTGGAAGCCAATGCCATCTTTAATGCCTGAGCGTCTCCCACTATAAAGCATACTACGAGCAAATTTAAATTTCTCATTTTCTAATTCATGCTCGACAATTTTAGCATCTAATTTTGCTATATGATCATTTTGTCGTTTAATCATAGCAATGTGATCATGGATAGCATCAACTTTAACATCTCTACATCTAGTGCAAATAGAGACATGACTAACGGTAGATGTAGAGGGTTTGCAAGCATTTAATTCATCAATCTTAGCATGTAACATGACGTTTTCATTTCTAAGATTGGAAACAATATCATTGCAAACATTTAATTTTTTAGCCTTAATAATCAATTTTTCATTTTCTATCTTAAGGCTAGCAATTGATTCATTCAACTTGTCAATCTTAGCAATTAAATTAGCATTATCATTTTTAAGTTTGACAAGAGAATCATCACAATCATTTAATTTCTCAACCTTAACAATCAATTTAGCATTCTCATCTCTAAGGTTGGAAATGATATCATGGCAAGTGCTTAGCTCATTAGTTAATTTTTCACACTTCTCTACTTCCTGAGCATAAGCATTTTTAACTTTAACATGCTTCTTATTTTCCTTAATAAGGAAGTCCTCTTGGGTATCCAAAAGTTCATCCTTTTCATGAATAACACTAATCAATTCATTTAGCTTTTCTTTTTGTTGCATGTTAAGGTTGGCAAAAAGGGCAAGTAAATTATCCTCATTATCACTAGAGTTCTCCTCATCACTAGATATTGCATATTTAGTGGAGGCTCTAGATTTTACCTTCTTTTTGTTGTCCTTTGCCATGAGGCACTTGTGGCCGACGTTGGGGAATAGGAGGCCCTTGTTGACGGCGATGTTGGCGGCGTCCTCGTCGGAGGAGGAGTCGGTAGAGCTCTCGTCGGAGTCCTACTCGCGGCATACATGGGCATCGCCACCCTTCTTCTTGTAATATTTCTTCTTCTCCTTCCTTCTCCCCTTCTTGTCGTCGCCCCTGTCACTATCACTTGATAATGGACATTTTGCAATAAAATGACCGGGCTTACCACACTTGTAGCAAACTTTCTTGGAGCGGGGCTTGTAGTCCTTCCCCCTCCTTTGCTTGAGGATTTGGCGAAAGCTCTTGATGATGAGCGCCATCTCCTCGTTGTTGAGCTTGGAGGCGTCGATGGGGAGTCTACTTGATGTACACTCTTCTTTCTTTTCCTCCATCGCCTTGAATGTGACGGGTTGCATTTCGAGTGTGGAGGAGGCGCCTTGCTCGATGATTTTCTTGGAGCCTTTGATCATCAATTCAAAGCTCACAAATTTTCCTATAACCTCCTCGGGAGACATTAGCTTGTATCTAGGATCACCACGAATTAATTGAACTTATGTAGGATTAAGAAATACAAATGATCTTAGAATAACCTTGACCATTTCATGGTCATCCCATTTGGTGCTCCCGAAGTTGCGCACTTGGTTCACCAAGGTCTTGAGCCGGTTGTACATTGCTTGTGGCTCCTCCCCTTGATGAAGCATGAAGCGACCGAGCTCCCCTTCGATCGTTTCCCTCTTGGTGATCTTGGTCACCTCATCTCCTTCGTGCGCGGTCTTTAGAACGTCCCAAATGTCTTTGGCACTCTTCAACCCTTGCACCTTATTATACTCCTCTCGACTTAGAGAGGCGAGGAGTATAGTAGTGGCTTGGGAGTTGAAGTGACGGATTTGGGCTACCTCATCCGAGTCATAGCCTTCATCCCCCACGGATGGTTCCTGTGCACCAAACTCAACAATGTCCCAAATACTAGCGTGGAGTGAGGTTAGATGATGCCTCATTTTATCACTCCACATACAATAATCTTCACCGTCAAAAACTGGTGGTTTGCCTAGTGGGATGGAAAGTAAAGGGGTGCGTTTGGAAATGCGAGGATAGCGTAAGGGGATCTTACTAAACTTCTTACGCTCACGGCGCTTAGAAGTGACGGACGACGCGTCGGAGTCGGAGGTGGAAGGCGACGAAGAGTCGGTCTTGTAGTAGACCACCTTCTTCATTTTCTTCTTCTTGTCGCCACTTCGGTGCGACTTGACGCGGGGAGGTGATTTCTCCCTCTTGTTGTTGGACTCTCCCGATGGAGCCTTCCTGTGGCTTGTGGCGGGCTTCTCGCCGGTCACCATCTCCTTCTTGGCGTGAGCTCCCGACATCACTTCGAGCGGTTAGGATCTTAATGAAGTACCGGGCTCTGATACCAATTGAAATTCGCCTAGAGGGGGGTGAATAGGCAAATCTGAAATTTATAAAGTTTAAGCACAACTACAAGCCGGGGTTAGCGTTAGAAATATAATCGGGTCCAAAAGAGAGGGCGAAAACAAATCACAAGCAAATAAGAGCGGATGACACGGTGATTTGTTTTACCGAGGTTCGGTTCTTGCAAACCTACTCCCCGTTGAGGTGGTCACAAAGACCGGGTCTCTTTCAACCCTTTCCCTCTCTCAAACGGTCACTTAGACCGAGTGAGCCTTTCTCTTCAATCAAATGGGACACTTAGTCCACTACAAGGACCACCACAACTTGGTGTCTCTTGCTTTGATTACAAGTGAGTTGGAAACAAGAATAGAGGAAGAAGAAAAGCGATCCAAGCGCAAGAGCTCAAAAGAACACAAAAGTCTCTCTCTCTAGTCACTAATTTGTTTGGAGTGATTCCGGACTTGGGAGAGGATTTGATCTCTTTGTTTGTGTCTTGGAATGAAGTCTAGAGCTCTTGTATGAGGTTTGATGGCTGAAAACTTGGATGCATTGAAGTGTGGTGGTTGGGGGGTATTTATAGCCCCAACCACCAATATGGTCGTTGGTGAGGGCTTCTGTCGTATGGCGCACCGGACAGTCAGTGCGCCACCGGACACTGTCCGGTGCGCCAGCCACGTCACCCAGCCGTTGGGGTTTGACCGTTGGAGCTTCTGACATGTGGGCCACCGGACAGTCCGGTGGTGCACCGGGCAGGTCCTGTTCATTGTCCGGTGCACTATCTGACGCCTGCTCTGATTCTACGCGCGCAGTCGGCACTGTTCACTGTAGCCGTTGCAGACGACCGTTGGCGCGGGTAGCCGTTGCTCTTCTTAGCACACCGGACAGTCCGATGCTACACTGGACAGTCTGGTGAATTATAGCAGAGTGGCTCCCAGAATTCCCGAAGGTGGCGTGTTCGGAGTTGGTCTCCCTGGTGCACCGGACATTGTCCGGTGGCACACCGGACAGTCCGGTGCGCCAGACCAGGGCAGCCTTCGGTTGTCTTTTGCTCTTTTTATTTGAACCCTTTCTTGGACTTTTTATTGGTTTGTGTTGAACCTTTGGCACCTGTAGAACTCATAATCTAGAGCAAACTAGTTAGTCTAATTATTTGTGTTGGGCAATTCAACCACCAAAATCATTTAGGAAAAGGTGTAAGCCTATTTCCCTTTCAGTACTTCATACACGTCCCCCACATCATGTACACGTGTCCCGTCGTTTCGCAATCATGTTAGCAACATGATCTGCTCTGCCATGTCCTTGCACGCGTCGATGTCCCTAGGCGTCAGCCACCACGACTAATCATCCGACATCTCCAATACCTTAGTCAGGACCCAACACTCATCCTTCATCACTCTCAGTCCATCGACATAAAATTGTATGACCTTCACGTTCACCTTCGACCATCGTCTCTAGACTTTGCACCTACGTACCACAAACCAAGAGCATGTTGCACAAATTCAATCATGTCTCAATTAGTCCACACGACTCAATCCAAGACACTACTCTTGTTAATAATCACTCATCATAACCCGAACAATAAGGATACATAGCAACCTTAACAAAGTTTAAAATAGCGGGCTATAGCCTAGCTATAACCTTTTAGAAGACTTAAAACTACAATATTTCACTTTTATGCGCTATTTTAGCTAAAACCGCTATAGCCTAATTTAGCTCCGATAAATGTTGTAGCTTTAGCACTTAATAGTGGGCGTTATTTCTATTTTTCATGGTGGGCCAAAATATGAATGTAATGAAGAAAGATGAGGAAGCTCATCTCCACTACTATTAAGAGGCTAATGGGGGCGTCCACAGGCGAGGTCGTGACCCCGCCCCCGTCCACACTCGCCTTCACCTTCGCTCCGCCTCCGATGATCGCCCGCCTCGCTCGCCTAGGCCTCCATCCATGTCGATGCCTTCCCACCTCGCTCGCCCGTAGTCTCTCTTCAACATCCCCGCCTCTACATAAATGTCACCTCCACGTGCACCTCAAAACCTAGCACTCTCTATCATCACCTCTCATCCAGCCTCTAGGTTCCTCAAGGTGAAACCCTAGCATCTGAGTCTCTGGTAACAAAAAATGGCGACAGTGGATGTGGCATACGAGCCATCGATGAAGGCAGTCACGGTGTGGGCGCCAGGCTGCTACGGGAGCTAGCACACATGGAGTGGTGCATGTTGGCGTTGAGTGGGCACAACAAGCTAACGACGCGCAACCGAAGACTACATCGGCTAACCGAGAGCCGACTAACATACATCAAGTCCTCAACCCCATCAACATGCTACAGGTGGAGGTGCTCCTGCGTCGTCGCTGCCGGTCTAGGCGACCGACGCTGAGTTGGTTGACGGCGTGCAGATCCTTGCCAACCGTAGGGTGCGCCCAGGCCACATCACAACCACCATCGCCCTCAATAGGTACTGGTGTATCTCAAGTCCTCAACCCCATCAACATGTTGCAGGGGAGTGCTCCAACGTCGTTGCTACTAGTCTAGACGGTCGACGCCTCACCGACGCGGAGTTCGTCGACGGCGTGCAGATCCTCGCTAACTACAGGGTGTGCCCTAGCCACGTTGCCACTACCATCACCCTCAATAGGTGCTTGCAGTCCTCCCATTTCCCCTGGTCCACGACACACCCCCTCGCAAACCACCAAACAACCCCTCCACTCCTCCACCACATGCGGGGCCGACGTAGATGTCGATTTCTTCTCCCCAAGGGCCTCCCCCAAGTGCGTATTCGAGACCCGTGTCCCCTCCCGCGTGCCTCCTCGTGCTAGCCTGCAGGCCCGCCCCGCACTGGCGTACCTCAAGACCTCAAATAGTTAGCGTTGCTTGTTTGATGAGTATTTTTCGTCCTAGATTGTTACACCTTTTCTACATTGAAGAAAATGAAAAAACAACATTGTTGTGGTACTATGTATTTTTTAAAGAAGCCGCTTTTACTATTTGTTACATTTCTATTTTCTATTCTTGAATGCAGATCAAGGCCTTATCTACCCTCTCTATACTCTTTGGACAAAAGCCTTGTGAGGAAGTTGTGCATATTGTTCCATAATGGATATATTTTTTTGATTCTTTATTTTTATTGCATTTTCATCCTGATCTTATAGTGTTATGGTCATTATCAGAGTACAACTAGCAACTTTCTTATATGTTGTACTTTGTACTATTTTCATATCGTTTCATCTATCTCTTTCGAATTTGTTGTCGACCTGTGTCTTAGGCAAGCAAGGAGTTTTCGTCTGGTTCTGCCCAAGGAAGGAAGAAAGAAATTGGGGACTTTATGTGCACACATCTTAACTACTACTTTTCTCCTTTATGCCCAAGAAGGCTTGGAGCAAATGCTTGTGCTTTGACTGTATATTTGAAATAGTTGATGCTTCTTTTATGAAATGTGAACCTTTGCAAGAAGGATAGTCCATAGAGGACCTTGTCACTTCCAAAAAGCACACATCATCTCTGCTTGACCTTTCTCTTTCACTAATTAACCGTGAATTGGTACAGGCGCGTGTGTTGCAATTTTTTGTGATTGTCACTAATTAATTTTTAGTTGCAGATGTAGCTATAGCTTCCACCTCTCAATTGCAGGAGTTCCTGCCTGCTCCTGGTGATAATGGAGGAGGGTATCGACCACTAGGTGGCCTTGCAGGTAATTAATGTTGATGCCAATGGTCACCACATTCAACAGTATTTTGTTTGAGTATTGAATTTATCTAACCATGGATGCACAATTGCACACGTTCACCGTACCATTGTTTTCTGTCAATTCCTAAATTTTTATATGTACCATGAATTCAATCCTTCTATCACACATTCATGCAATAAAAGAGAGTAGTTGTGCTGTCAAGTATGAGGTTTCATCATTATCTTTCAGAGGAGATGCTACAGTTTCCAAATAACTTTTGTTTGTCCTACCATTTTCTTCCTAGAATGTTATACCTTTTCTGCATTGAAGAAAATGAAAAAATATCTATAACATCGTTGTAGTACTATGTCTTTTTTTAAAGAAGTCACTTTACTATGTGTTACCTTTCTCTTTTTTTCATTCTTGAATGCAGATCAAGGCCTTATCTACTCTCTGTATACTCTTTGGACAATACCCTTGTGAGGAAGTTGTGCATATTGTTCCAAAATGGGTGTTTTTCTTGATTCTCGATTTCTCTATTGCATTTTCATCCTAATCTTATATTGTCTTGGTCCTTATCAGAGTACAATTGGCAACTTTCTTGTATGCTATACTTTTGAGAGCACCTAGAGGGGGAGGGGGGGGGGGGGTAAATAGGAGATCCTGTAAATTTTGCTCAAAAACCATACAAACTTGGTCTATAACGAGTTAGAGTAAATCAAAACCAAGTTTGGGAGTAGAGAAAAGGGAGATGAGAACTCTTCACTTGATTGCTCACTTAAGAAAAGTATTAAACTAGGAGAGATATTCCAAGTGAATATGAGAACTCAAGAAGACAATAAACACAAGAAAGTAAAGTGACAAGAGACATAACGATTTTTACCGTGGTTTGGTGTAACGCCCTGAATTTGGGGGTAGAATTTTTTCTTCTTTTCTCTCACCAAATTCGGGCGTTACTCTCTTTTCTCTTTCCCCGTTTGCTCCTTCTTCCCAATTTCAAACCAGTATAGCGGCAGGTGTCCGTGTCATGTATAAACCAAAACCTAAGTGTCATGGGTGTTGCATCATGCCGAAGCATTTTTCTTTGTCTGATGATGAGTGTTCGTCTCGTTCCGTTCCGGATTTCGGTTCGCGATTTAATTCCGTTTAGTGGTCGCGCTCGTCGTGGGTTTTCGATCCGCGAAGTGGTCCGGCCCAGCCCAGCCGGCCCGGCCCGCCCCGCCCCGGCCTGCGCGCCCCTGGCGCCAACCCCCCCCCCCCCATACGCCCCCCTCCCCTCTCTCTCTCTCATTTGGATCTCCCGCGCAACAACCTCTCCTCTCCCTCTTCCACCTCTCTCTCCCCGTGGTGCCCTAGGATTTGGAGACGGCGATCACCGGATTTTGGACCCCGAGGTGAGCTCCCCTCCCCTTCTCTCTCTCTCTCCCTCTCCCTCCTCTTCTTCCCCACGCGCGCCCCTTTCTCCCCCTGCCCGCGCGCGACCCCGACCCCTCCCCGGCGGCGCGGCCCCCGCCCGGCCTCCTCGGCGCGGCGGCGCGGCTCCCTGCCCGCCCCTCGGCGCGGCGGCGCGGCCCCTGCCCGCGCGGCCCCCGCGCGGCCCCTGCCCGCCCCGGCCCCCCGCTCGGCCCCCTGCCCGCCCCTCGGCGCGGCGGCGCGGCCCCCTGCCCGCCCCTTCCCGCGGCGGCGCTCGGCTCCCCGTCCCCGGCCTCCCTCCCCGGTGGCCTCGCCCGCCCGGCCTCCCTCGACGCGGTGGCGCTCGGCCCCGCTCGGCCCCTGCCCGCTCGGCCCCTCCCGTCCCCTCCCCGGTGGCGCTCGGCCGCTCGGCCCCTCGGCGCGGCAGCGCGGCCCCGCTCGGCCCTTCGGCACGGCCCCTCCCCGCCCGGCCTCCCTCCCCCGGCGGCGCGGCCCCGCTCCGGCCCCCGGCGGCGCTCGGCCCCGCCCCCTGCCCGCGCGCCCCCGCTCGCCCGCGCGCTCCCCGGCCGGTTCAACCGCCCCGGCCTCGGCTCGCCCGCCCGTTCCCCGTCCCAACCTCGCCCGACCGTATCTTCGCTCGCCCGCGCTCGCGATGATTATTCGTTAATTAGCGTGTTGCGTCGCGCGCTTCGCCGCGCGACGGATTTGTCTAAATTCAGATTCTATCTTGCGTTGCGTCGTGCGCTTCGTCGCGCGACGATCCATGTTTGTTTCAGGTTGTTTAAGGTGTAACGCCGCGTGTGTATTCACGCGATGTTCCACTTTGGACTCAGTTTAGTCGACGTATGCCGTCGTGCGCTTCGTCGCGCGATGTTCAACGTCTCCTCGTAACTAAGGCAAAGTGTCTCGTTGCGTGCTCGGTCGTGCGACGAGTCGTTAACTTCTTAATTTGTTTTAGAGAGCTTTGTCGCATGTCTCGCCGCGCGACCATCTTTTTATTTATCTCCACCTGCTTATAATAATTAGACATGAAACATGACTTTACTTTACGCTAAACATAGTGTCTACATTAAATTTCCTTCCATTAAGCTAGTGGCTAATTTATAATCATGCAACGTGATCGTTTCTCGACTGTCTTTTCCTCTTTCTCTCTTAACCGTACTCGCGAGCCTGCGTAGAACGTCTGTTTACTTATTGCATTCTATTGTATGGTGTACTGTTCTTTGGTATTAAATATGTGGATGTGTGTATGTTTGCAATCGTATAGAGAACGATCCGATTGAAGAGCCCGAGGAACTCGCAGGAGAAGCCCCTGAGCAGCAGTCAGTTGGTGGAGGCAAGTGTCCCTTGACCTATCTATGTCCTATTCATTATTTAATTCACCTCCCGCTTTACACATTTATGCCTAAGGATTGACTAGCTTTTGTTATCCATGTCCTTGTTTACCTATTTGGGTTGGATTATTACTGTTTAGCTTTATGCTATTGCTTAACTCTAATCAATGAACATGATGAGAATATCTATGATACGCTGTTTTCCCTTCTCTTATTATGATGTTGTACTTGTGGTCATCAAGGGGGCTCGAGCGGTTTCTCGAGTGCCTCTCCGTAAGGACCTGTTCTATGGATGACCGCCCGGGAAAACAGTGCAACCATGAGGGTGGAATGGGGTGCCCTTAGCTGAATAATTAGAGGATCCGGGGTGTAGTTCACTTAGCCGTCGTGCCGTCAATGGGGCTCGGTGTATGCGGCTCGCTCTGCCAAGTTTGGGTTCTCCCCTTGGGGAGTAGTGCGGTGCATTTAGGAAACCTAACGGGTGGCTACAGCCCCGGGGAATCTTTGTAAAGGCTACGTAGTGATGCCCTGCTGGGTCACCTTGGTAGTGATCAATGGAGAGTAATGATCTCCGGGCAGAATGGGAATCACGGCTTGTGGGTAAAGTGCACAACCTCTGCAAAGTGTTTGAAAAACTGATATATCAGCCGTGCTCACGGTTATGAGCGGCCAAGGGAGCTCCAGTGATTAGTGGTACTTGATCAGAGATACTTTGGTACAGGTGGTTATGAGATTGTTGATTCTGGTTATGATTATGGTGCTGGTAAGTGGTACTCTTTCCGTTTGGAAAGGAGTACGTTTGGGTTAATAACTTGGGTTAATGCTAAAACTTGGCTTTCTACTAGTAAGTAATAATCTGACCAACTAAAAGCAACTGCTTGACTTATCCCCACATACAGCTAGTCCACTACAGCCAAACAGGATACTTGCTGAGTATGTTGATGTGTACTCACCCTTGCTCTACACACCAAACCCCCCCCCCATCCCCAGGTTGTCAGCATTGCAACCACTGCTCAGGCGAAGATGAAGCTGTGGAAGGAGACTTCCAGGAGTTCCAAGATTACGACGAGTTCTAGGTGTGGGTTAGCGGCAACCCCCAGTCGGCTGCCTGTGAAGGCCGCGGTTATCTACGTTTCTTTTCCGCACTTTGATTTATTGTAAGGACTATATGGACGTCTCAGACGTATGATGTAATCGACTATTTCCCTTATTAATACTATTTTGAGCACTGTGTGATGATGTCCATATTATGTAACTGCTGTGTACGTGAATAACTGATCCTGGCACGTACATGGTTCGCATTCGGTTTGCCTTCTAAAACCGGGTGTGACATAAGTGGTATCAAAGCCGTGCTGACTGTAGGACCGCTAACCTAGAGTAGAATGGTCGTTCTAAGGACTATAGACCTCTGTCCCTGCCTTGACTTTGATATCCCTTCAAAAGTTGGTCCTACCGACCAAACCTATGTTCTACTATATATTATACCTTGCTGAAAATCATGTTTTATTCTAATCCTTCATTTACTTATGATTCATTATTTGCTGGTCATATTAATTCTGTTCTCACCCTTTTGCTTGCGATGTCTTTTGTAGATGGCTCGACTTAGACACACTGCACGAAAGTCAGTCATCCCCTTCTTACCCTCCCGCCTTGCTGAGCGTCCGCTTCGCCGTCCCGTGGCCGGACAGTCCAGCCACTTGGAGAGACTACACCACCGCCTGCGTGAGGAGCAGGAGCGTCGACGACAGGAGCAGCAGGGCTCTTCCTTCTCGCTCCACCAGGAGATAGAGTCTGTGAGGAGCTGCTCCCCTGTGCTTCCTCTGGAGGCGCCCCCTGCATCACCCCTGGGCGTCCCAGCTTCTGGAGTAGCTGCTGGAGGAGACCCAGATGACGGAGATGGCGACGACAGCTCGAGCCACGACACTGACTTCTCTGCTAACCTTGACCCGGAAGGATGGGTTGCTCGACCCATCACTCGCGACGCTGCTCGCGGGTGTCACTTCCACGATGCGCTCGACACCCTGCTACGTCGGGCATTTAACCGGCATACTTGGTCCGTCGAGTATCGCTGTGTGGTCTACCAGCACAGTCGCGGGGTCTACCCGGACCGCTGGGAGGCGACTTGCTTGGTGCGCTTGTGACACCCCAGTGTCACCTAGGGTTTCTCTTAAAAAGCCACACCAAGAACCATTACTTTATGTGAACCAGAGTAAGCATGAGCATCAAAATAACTTAAGTGATAAAGAATTCACCAAGTATATGTTTAAAAGTGTCATGATCAAAACAATTGAGTCTTTGAAAAGATAAGAATGTGCAACCCTAATTAAGAACTCTAAGTGAACCCCATGAACAAAATTCAAGAAAATAAGCAAAAGGGAATGAAAAGTTTAAAATTTTGAGTTGAGCCAATAATATAAGTTAAAGTATATTTGATAAGCAACAAGATAGATTGAGAAAGCTTAGCCAAAATAATTCAAGAAAACCCCCAAATCAAGCTTCTTTTGTTGGGACTCATTGGGAATTCTGAATTTCAGAATTCTGAAATTCAGACCTTGAGCCAAAGATCAGGGATGTTCACCTTGATCCCTAACTCGAATCCTAATGGCCCCATTGACAAATTTGTGTCTAACTAACCCCTCTGTCGTGTGCCAGAAGATGGCATTGGGACGCGAGCCCTAGACACGACAAAACTTGGGATTTGCCTCGGGTTTAGGCAGGGAGACAGACCAGATTTCCTGGCTCCATATCTCTGCAACCAGTAGGCAAAATCCTATGACCTCCACACAAGAATGGTAGCTTGTAGGGAGGAGAAGAGGTTTCGTGCACTGACCAAGGCGAGAGCAGGCTCGGACGAGCGACCACACGCGCCAGAGCTTGGGCAGAACGCACGGGCACACGTGTTCGACCCTGGTCGGCACGCCAGAGCTCGCCCAACCCGCGCGCGCGCTCGCCCCGGCGTCCGGTCAAGTCCGCCGCGCGCCCACGCCCTCGGCCGTGCCCGCCCGCGCCTATAAAGCCTCCCCGGGCGCACCTCTCTTCGCCCCGCACTCACCCTCACCGGCCAGCCACCGTTCCTTAGCTCCGGCGAGCGTATTTCCGCCCGCCATTGCCGCCAGAGCTACGGCCGCCGTGGCCAGCCCACTCCAGCCGCCCTCCAGCCCAACCTGTGCTTCGGCTAGCTCCGCCAGTAGCCCGTGAAGCTCGCCAAGCCCTCGGACCCGACCGGACTTCACCGGAGGCCCGAGATCGACCTCACCGGACTTCGGTCTTCCGCCGCCGCGCGTGGACCGAGCTATCCAGTGAGTCTCCGCCCAATTCCTTTCGCTCATGTCTTCTCTGGCATCCCGTGGACCTCTCTGACCTATTTAATTGAACTATCTCGCCGTGACCAGGCCGGTCTCCTCGCCGCCGACGAGCATCCCCGCCTGCGCGCGTGGACCGACCAACTCCGGCCATCTCCGTTGACGTTCCGCACACCGTTGTGATCCCCGCGACCTCCCCTTCATCCTCGACCACTTCACCGGAACAGTCTCGCCGCCGGTAAGCCCCTCCGCCCTTTTCTTCGCCGCGGCTACTGTTTGAGGTAGAAGAAGGACATCGGGTTAGGTTTTGTAGAACCCGAGGGGTTTTCTGTAATGTCAGCGACCCATGTGAATAGTAACCTAAGGACTGATTCGCGAAGGAAAACTTAGAAAACCGCCAGGGACCCCAGTGCAAAGTGGTTTTCCCTTTTATCAATTCTGTTATTCTTTTTAAATAACCAAAGAACTTAGAAAATTCATAACTTGATGAAATCTTAATGAAAAGCTGTCAAACCAATTTTGCTAGCTCTGGAATATTATGATCTATCATTTAAAATTATTGAACCATATGCTTTCTGTTCTAAATTTTAGAGCTTAAAATTAAAAACAGAAACCCCCTAAACCTTGTTTAATTAAGGAAAATTAGTTTTTCTTCTGTACTGAGCTTAAGAAAATTTGTAGATGCTTATACCCTAATTAGACATTGTTTAAAAATAGTAGGACCCCCAGCATTAGAGTTTATGATGTAGTTATTCATTTAAAGCCCTTTTGTCCACAACTTAGAGAAAATCAGAAAAGCATTAGAAAATGTTGAACAATGATTAGTAATATTTTTCCTAGTTTACTTATGCAACCAAGAACCTAGGAAAAATGCAGAGACCATTAATTAGGACCAGTTTCTAATTAAGGTGCTTAAATCAGCCTTATGTAGACTGAAAATCAATTATTAGAATTGCAAAACTATAACCAAAGTGGTTAACCAAAATCCAGTGAACTCATAACCACCAGAGCCCCACTACAAAAATACAAAACACCCCAGCCTAACTTTTTAAGTAGGGAAAATAAATACAGAATGATAATAAGGCATTTTTCCAATAAATCATAAGCAACCCCTTTTTATGAGATAATGGGCAACCAAAAATTAGCTAAGTCCATGATGAGATAAACCACCAGAGAAAAATGCAAACCCATGAAAAAGAAGTGAACTCATACCTTTTGCTAGTAATTTGTGAGAAAGACCATTTAGCTCAAATAATGCATACCACCCCTTCCCTTAAGCAAAAAGAAACCAAACTCCAGAATGATTGCTCTTGCACAAAATACTAGCTGAGAAAAATAAGATTTCTGTTGTTTGATGTTTTTCAAGCATAGTGGTAGTAGAAAGCACCCCTTTGGCTAGAAACCTTAAGAAAACCATAGGAAAAGAATTAAAAAGTATTAATGACTAGAAATTTGTATCAAGTCATGTTATGACACCTAAAAGCCAGCAAAAATAAGTTTTAAAGAATTACCCACTGTTAAATAATAGTTGTAGTTCAAAATACCCCTTCTGCCCTAAGATTTGGTAATTTTGTCCAGAGAAAACCATTTACTTTCTGAACCCCAAATTTTGAGACAGAGAATCATACACCAGTAGCAAGCCACTGTAATTTTTGCAGAATTTTTGGAATTTTATAAAAGCAACTTGTAGTTCAAACCTACTCCAAAACATTAAAGAGAATAAAAGAAAAGAGAAGAAGGAATAAACCTCATCCCATTAAAACTAACCAAAATTACCAAGTATACCACTAAAAGGTTTTACATAAGTAAGGTTAACTTGTTTAAATTCAAAAGACCCTACATCTTTAAAAGTTGTAAATTCTAAAGCACATATTGTATCATGCATATATCTTACGCATTGCATTCATTAGATTGTAATCTTGCCGACGGAGAGTACGTGCTCATCCCCGAGCAAGGACCTGTCCAAGAGGAGGACTAGGAGCAGGCTTCAGAGGCTGCTATTGAGGATCTCCCCGCAGCCCCAGCAGTTGAAGGCAAGCCCCGGTTTTATGCATAACCATGTTAATATATGCTACTTTACTACACTTAATGCTTGTAGGACTGTAATGTGCACTTAAGTGTAGGAGTTGCTTGAAACCTCTAGTTGCATGAACTTAGGACTCCTTTTTGAGATGAATACTAGTATGCTAGGTCGAGTAGCTGCTTGCTAATCAGGATCTCGGTAGAAGTCGAGTGATATTCTAGCACTCGCGCGAGGTCAGGAATTGATTGTATTCATCTTGATAATGGGATATATGTTGGTCTATGGACTTGGATCCAGGGAGGATGCCTTGTCCATGAGACGGGAAAAATGAATTAAGGATTAATGTGTGGATACCTGAGTCAAGCTTTTGAACGTACTAAGCACATGCCGGGAAAAATGGTAACCGGTAAACCTAGTACCTGAGTGAAGCCGGGCGCGGACTTTATCCCTCATGCGACCTGAGACTGGGTCTCCCATGCTAGCTATGGTGGGTACAAGTGCGGTCACTGCACGGCGGCAGCCGGGGTCAGTGGAGCATTGTATGCCAAGGCGGTGAGGCCTGGACGCGAATGGGGAATCGATGGGGACGGTTGTCATGTGTGGGGTCGGAGTGCCCTGACATGCCGTGTGTTTAGGTTTACCTTGCAAGGTTAAAACTCGATTCGAATCGTCTGCTTCTCGCAGCTAATGAGACTGCTTGATTCCTTGTACTGCATCGAGTAAGAAGTGAAATGTGGATTATGAGATAACTTGTTGGTTGAACTAATTGGTTGTTACCATGTATGCTTAGAAGGAGCAAATCTAGCTAAGTCAATGATGGTAGAATTTGAAAAGCTAAAAGTTGATTTTAGAAACAGCTAATGCTTTTGGCAAACCAAACCCCTCAGCCAAACAGCTGCATAGTCTAGAGGTAGAGGAGTAGACTCCTCGCACCGGTTAAGTCTAGCTGAGTATTAGTATACTCAGCCTTGCTTGTGGCACCATTTTTGCAGGTACCATGCAGGATGTAGTTGATGGTGTGACTTGGCCTACCACCCTGCCACCGGGTTGGACGGTCGAGTGGGATGTTGCTCCGGCAGGAGAGGAGCATGAGGAGTAGTGGGCTCGGCCTTGCCCATTTCCTCGTTACCGACGACATCGATTATCCGCTGCACTTTAATTTGTGAACTTTATTTGCTACTCCAAAAACTCCGATTTATGTAATAACTCCGTACTTAATTTGAGGTTTCCTGTTTTATTGTATTTCTTCTGTGACTCACCTTCGAGTGAGATTGTGGAATTTGATCCTGGTTAAGTGGCTCTATCAGACTAGATCTGAGGGACTGACGGGTTATTCCGATTTAAGTGTGTTACGACCCCTGAGGCGTGACTTAGGCACTTAAGCTGGAATAATTCGGGCGGTTCTGCCACAGCTGGTATCGGAGCAAATTCCACCACAGAGAAGGACAATAAACCATGAATACCAATTTTCAAAATCTAAAACTTGCCTAGAAACTACTACGGATCGTCAGGACTAGACCGCTAGACCTAGGACGAAAGGCCTTAGGCATAGAGGGAGAAATAGGTGGCTAATTAATTAGGCCCTGTGGGCCAATACTTATATTTTAGGATGCCCTAAAAAGGCACCCTATTTCCCTTTTGAGAGGCAACGTTTCTTTCCGCATGCATGCATTATAAAACACAAAGAGGAATTAAAATTTGAGCTAACCCCTTTTCTTTAAAATCATCCAGGCTCTCTTTTTCTTTTTCCTTCCACCATAATCTTTATCTTGATTCCCTTCCGCAGATGAATTCACCCACCCCCGCCAGTGGAGGAGACTCTCGTTTCAGTTCTGACTTCCTTTCTCGCGATGGCTTTCCTTCCATCTTGTGGGAAGTGCTTAACTCCGCCGGTTACCCTACGCCCCCTTTGTACACGGTGCAGTTGTATGAGGAGCATCGGGTACCTCGTTGTCGGGTCTGGCTAACTTTGGAGGCTCATCCCCTTCAGCCGGGTTGGCGTTCTCTTGACTCTGAGACGATTGGACTCAGGACGGACGACACCGTTGAGGCAGCAGCCATGAAGACTCTGACGACTTTCTGTGGCTACCATCCCCTGGAGATGGTGATGCACCCCTTGGGACTCTTCCCTGCTGAAAACAAGGATGATCCCATGTGGTGTAACCGCGTGAGCCATGTGAAGGATGTGTGGGCAATGTATCCTGACTTGGTTGGGAGGGTCACTGTTCAGTGCATGAGTGCGCTGTACCGCCTTCAGGCCCTTCAGAGCGATGCTATGACACTTCTTGCTAACACCGCTCAGGCTGCCAAGCTCACTCTCGACAGTCGGGAAGATTTTGTGGTCGACCTATCCACAGAGTTGGTGGAGAAGGATCTGCAGGTGGAAAGGCTGAACCAGCGTATTACCACCCTGGAGCAGCAAGTGGAAATCCGAGATAACACTATTGATGTCTTGGAGAACCAGCTTCACGACGTGCAGAGGGAACTCGAGGAAGCCAATGACCACTTGGACATGCACCACCTGGAGATGGAGGCCAATGAAGCAGGAAGCGAGGGAGAAGAGGCTCCCGAGGAGCTAGGACCAGCCCCTGGTGCTAATGGGACTACCTCCGCGATACCTCCTTCACCCGTATCCAGTGTCGCTTCCACCGCTCAGGGTTAAGCAGTCGCTTTGACATTTTTAGGCGGATAGAAACCTATGCGAGCTTAGTAGTATCACATTTTGGACTAGGCTTATGGGTACTTTCCCCTGATTAATGTAACCCTGTAAACTTTTGATATCTGTGGGATCCTTGTCACCATGCTATCTTCACTTTCGAACCTAATATTATGATTATGGCCTTTTTCTTCCATATGAGATGATATCTTGTCGTTCGGAAGTGTGAGTTGGGATAACATTGGCGACAATCTCTGTTTTCAGATGGCAGCGAGGCAGCGTCGCGGGCAGAATGAGCAAGCTCCCCCGCCACCTCCTCCAGCTCCCACAGTGCAGGAGCTGATGGCCCAGCAGAATGAGATTCTGCGACAGCTCTTGCAGCGCCAGCCCCACCAACAGCATCATGGTGGAGGCCAGCATCAGCGACCTCCGGCTATGGCAACATACCAGGAGTTTCTGAGCACGCAGCCGCCCTTGTTCACCAAGGCAGAGGATCCGTTGGACGCCGACGTATGGCTTCGCGTCGTCGAGTCCAAGTTTCCCCTCCTCACGGGAGACTGCCCTGATGAGGCCAAGGCTCGCTTCGCCGCACAGCAGCTTCGCGGCCCTGCTCGGACTTGGTGGGACCACTTCCGTGCTATGCTCCCCGCTGATCATGAAGTATCTTGGGAGGAATTCAAGACTGCCTTCAGAGGACACCACATCCCAGCTGGCATTCTTGATCGGAAGTTGAATGAATTCTTGGCCCTCAATCAAGGAACCCGCACGGTACTGCAGTATGCGCAAGCCTTCAACGACTTATGCCAGTATGCAGGGTATCATGCTGATTCTGATGAAAAGAAGAGGGATCGCTTCCGCAGGGGTCTCAATACCAAGCTACGGGAACGACTCAACACTGTCCGGGCCAATAGCTTCAATGAGTTGGTCAACATGGCCATCTCTCAGGAGGATTGCATTGTTGCTCACCGGGCAGAGAAGAAGAGGAAGGCACCAATGGCAGCACCATCCGCTCAGGCTCAGAGGTTCCGGATTGTTTCTCACAATCAGAGCAGGGGTTTTCAGCAGCAGGCAGGCAGATGGGTGATCAGGCCACCTCAGCAGCAGCAGCAGCCGGCACCCAACCGCTATCCAGCTCCCGCCCCAAGGAACAATCAGCCTCAGCAGCAGCAACAGTTCCGCTAGGGCAATGGGAACAAGTGTTTCACTTGTGGCAATGTGGGCCACTATGCCAAGAATTGTCCCAGGAACCAGCAGAGGCAGATGCCAGCACCGAATCAAGACAAGGGAAGAAAGCAGAAGGTGCAAGTCAGGCAAGGGAAGCTCAACTTCACTGCTCTAGAGGAAGTGCCAGAAGGAGCTCCTATCATGACCGGTACCTTTTCAGTTTATAATCAACCTGCTTTAATTCTGTTTGATTCTGGTGCATCTCATAGTTTCATTAGCCAAAAGTTCAGTGCTAATTGCAAACTGCCATTCTCTCACTCAAAAGGGTCATTCATGATAGTCACACCTGGGGGTAAAATTGCAACTAATCAATTAAACCAAAGTGTGCCTATTCAACTGGGAAGCCACATTGTCAAAACCACTCTTCTTGTGTTGGGGTTGGAAAATGTGGACATTATTCTAGGAGCAAATTGGATGACCTTGCACCAAGTTGTGCTTGATGTAGCCAGTCGTACCGTGGAAGTTAATTCTCCTTTCTGCGGGAATTTCACTTTGATTCTGCCTAGTTAGGGTTCTTCTCAGTCATGTGCTTTCTCTATGACGGAGTTACCCCTGAAGAAGATCCCAGTGGTCTGTGAGTATGCAGATGTCTTTCCTGATGAATTGCCTGGAATGCCACCGGACCGGGATATTGAATTCGCCATCGAGTTGCAACCGGGAACGACCCCAATTTCCAAGAGGCCCTACCGAATGCCACCCGCTGAGTTAGCAGAGTTGAAGAAGCAGTTGCAAGAGTTGCTGGATAAGGGATTCATTCGCCCAAGCACTTCGCCTTGGGGATGTCCAGCACTGTTTGTGAAGAAGAAGGATGAAAGCTTGAGGCTGTGTATAGATTACCGCCCTCTTAATGCGGTAACTATCAAGAACAAGTATCCTTTGCCTCGTATTGATGTTCTCTTTGACCAATTGGTCGGAGCCAAGGTGTTTTCCAAAATAGACCTTCGCTCTGGCTACCATCAGATCAAAATACGAGCAAGTGATATTCCGAAGACGGCATTCTCAACCAGATATGGGCTATATGAATTCTTGGTGATGTCATTCGGGCTGACAAATGCACCAGCATACTTCATGTATCTGATGAATTCTGTTTTCATGCCATAATTGGACAAGTTCGTGGTGGTTTTCATCGATGATATCCTGGTGTACTCAAAGAGCGTAGAAGAACATGCCGGGCATTTGCATGTAGTGCTTCAACGTCTGCGAGAGCACCACCTTTATGCCAAGCTATCCAAGTGTGATTTTTGGCTAAAGGAAATCAAATTCTTGGGTCACACTATCTCTCAGGATGGAATAGCTGTTGATCCTGATAAAGTGCAAGAGGTGATGAATTGGAAGCCACCAACGACTGTTCGCCAGATTCGGAGTTTTCTGGGATTGGCCGGTTATTACCGAAGATTTATTCCGGACTTCTCTCGAATTGCGAAGCCTATTACTGAGTTGCTAAAGAAAGAAGTCAAGTTTGTGTGGAGTCAGAAGTGCGAAGATGCCTTCCATGCGTTGAGGCAGCATCTGACCACCGCACCAGTTTTGGCGCAACCCGACAACAGCAAGCCTTTTGACGTGTATTGCGATGCCTCTGGCACCGGGCTAGGTTGTGTCTTGATGCAAGACAACCGAGTCATTGCTTACGCCTCAAGAGCACTCAGGCCTCATGAGCAAAATTATCCCACTCATGACCTCGAGTTAGCAGCAGTGGTTCATGCATTAAAGATGTGGAGGCACTACCTAATGGGAACCCACTGCAACATCTTCACTGATCATAAGAGCCTTAAGTACATTTTTACTCAGGCTGATCTCAACATGAGGCAGAGAAGATGGCTAGAGCTGATCAAGGATTATGACCTGGAGGTACATTATCACCCAGGGAAAGCTAATGTGGTAGCAGATGCCTTGAGTCGGAAGTTGCAATGCAACTGTATTCTGATGGATTCTCGTGTTAACACCTTGTGTGATGAGTTGAGCAAGATGCAAATTAAAGTGATTCCTTCTGGTTCTTTGTCTCACATTTCTGTTGAGCCAGCTTTGCAAGACCAGATCATCATGGCCCAGCTCAGTAACAAGGGAGTGCAGATTATCAAGAAGAATCTCCATCAGAAGGTTGAGAAGTATAATTGTTTCCGCCAGGATGAGAAGGGTGTGTTATGGTTCAAAAGCAGATTGGTAATTCCTAAGGACCGGGATCTCAAGAAGAAAATTTTGGATGAGGCTCATCTCTCCAAATTCTCTATGCATTCGGGAAGCACCAAGATGTACCATGATTTGAAGCTTTTGTACTGGTGGACCAGAATGAAGAGGGAGATAGCCCAGTATGTATCAGAGTGTGACACCTGTCAGAGGGTTAAGGCAAGCCACTTGAAGTCCGCTGGAGCTTTGCGACCACTGTCCGTACCTTCGTGGAAGTGGGACGATATCAGCATGGATTTCATTGTGGGTCTGCCCAACACCTCCCGTCATCATGATTCAATTTGGGTTATTGTGGACCGATTGACGAAAGTGGCACATTTTCTTCCTGTGCACACCACTGATAAGGCTCAGAAGTATGCAGAATTGTATATCGACCGGATCGTGTGTTTGCATGGATTACCTCGGACCATTGTTTCTGACCGAGGAGCCCAATTTGTTGCCAGATTTTGGGAACAATTGCAAGAGTCTTTGGGAACCAAGCTAATCAGGAGTTCAGCTTACCACCCACAGACTGATGGTCAGACGGAAAGAGTAAACCAGATTCTGGAAGATATACTGAGAGCTTGTGCGATCGATTGTGGCAAGAACTGGGATAAGCACCTCTCCTTGGCAGAGTTTGCTTATAACAATAGTTATCAGTCCAGCCTAAAGATGGCACCTTTTGAAGCTCTCTATGGAAGAAGGTGCAGGACACCACTCAATTGGTCTCAGCCTGGTGAAAGAGAAGTTTTTGGACCTGATTTGGTGACTGAAGCCGAAAGGAAGGTCAAGCTAATCAGGAAGAATCTAGAAGCTGCTCAGGCTAGGCAGAAGAGCTATCATGATAGAAGAAGGAAACCTCTCCAGTTCGAGGTGGGAAGTTTTGTATACCTCAAGGTATCACCCACCAAGGGAGTGCAGAGGTTTGGAATCAAAGGCAAGTTAGCCCCTCGTTACATTGGACCTTATGAGATCATTGAAGCATGTGGACCCGTGGCATACAAGCTGAAGTTACCTTCAAAGATGTCTGCCATTCACAGCGTATTCCATGTATCTCAGCTAAAGAAGTGTGTTCGATTGCCGACTGAGATTCTAGCAGAGCCAGAATTGGAGATAGAGCCAGATCTCTCGTACCAAGAGTACCCCTCCAAGATTCTGGATTGCAAGGAAAGATCAACTCGGGCTAAATCGATCAAGATGTTCAAGGTCCAGTGGAGTAATCACTCAGAGGAGGAAGCTACTTGGGAAACCGAGGAATTCTTAAGATCCAACTTCCCCGATTGCCTACCTAAGGAAGCTGGTATGTAATCACCCCAACCCCTCCTCCTGCCTTTCGAATCTAATTTCCAAAATATGATCTTAATTCAGAACGAAGTAACTATAAAGATAAAACTTAAAAGGACTTCCTTCTGAAGTTGCAAAGAGAATGACATTCGAATAGCAGTTTATCCTAATAATAACAATCATCACCCTTTTTCCTATCAGTCTCACCCTTCGCTTCGCCTCGGAAGGACTCTGGCCCGAATCTCGGGACGAGATTCCTTTAAGGGGGGAAGGCTGTGACACCCCAGTGTCACCTAGGGTTTCTCTTAAAAAGCCACACCAAGAACCATTACTTTATGTGAACCAGAGTAAGCATGAGCATCAAAATAACTTAAGTGATAAAGAATTCACCAAGTATATGTTTAAAAGTGTCATGATCAAAACAATTGAGTCTTTGAAAAGATAAGAATGTGCAACCCTAATTAAGAACTCTAAGTGAACCCCATGAACAAAATTCAAGAAAATAAGCAAAAGGGAATGAAAAGTTTAAAATTTTGAGTTGAGCCAATAATATAAGTTAAAGTATATTTGATAAGCAACAAGATAGATTGAGAAAGCTTAGCCAAAATAATTCAAGAAAACCCCCAAATCAAGCTTCTTTTGTTGGGACTCATTGGGAATTCTGAATTTCAGAATTCTGAAATTCAGACCTTGAGCCAAAGATCAGGGATGTTCACCTTGATCCCTAACTCGAATCCTAATGGCCCCATTGACAAATTTGTGTCTAACTAACCCCTCTGTCGTGTGCCAGAAGATGGCATTGGGACGCGAGCCCTAGACACGACAAAACTTGGGATTTGCCTCGGGTTTAGGCAGGGAGACAGACCAGATTTCCTGGCTCCATATCTCTGCAACCAGTAGGCAAAATCCTATGACCTCCACACAAGAATGGTAGCTTGTAGGGAGGAGAAGAGGTTTCGTGCACTGACCAAGGCGAGAGCAGGCTCGGACGAGCGACCACACGCGCCAGAGCTTGGGCAGAACGCACGGGCACACGTGTTCGACCCTGGTCGGCACGCCAGAGCTCGCCCAACCCGCGCGCGCGCTCGCCCCGGCGTCCGGTCAAGTCCGCCGCGCGCCCACGCCCTCGGCCGTGCCCGCCCGCGCCTATAAAGCCTCCCCGGGCGCACCTCTCTTCGCCCCGCACTCACCCTCACCGGCCAGCCACCGTTCCTTAGCTCCGGCGAGCGTATTTCCGCCCGCCATTGCCGCCAGAGCTACGGCCGCCGTGGCCAGCCCACTCCAGCCGCCCTCCAGCCCAACCTGTGCTTCGGCTAGCTCCGCCAGTAGCCCGTGAAGCTCGCCAAGCCCTCGGACCCGACCGGACTTCACCGGAGGCCCGAGATCGACCTCACCGGACTTCGGTCTTCCGCCGCCGCGCGTGGACCGAGCTATCCAGTGAGTCTCCGCCCAATTCCTTTCGCTCATGTCTTCTCTGGCATCCCGTGGACCTCTCTGACCTATTTAATTGAACTATCTCGCCGTGACCAGGCCGGTCTCCTCGCCGCCGACGAGCATCCCCGCCTGCGCGCGTGGACCGACCAACTCCGGCCATCTCCGTTGACGTTCCGCACACCGTTGTGATCCCCGCGACCTCCCCTTCATCCTCGACCACTTCACCGGAACAGTCTCGCCGCCGGTAAGCCCCTCCGCCCTTTTCTTCGCCGCGGCTACTGTTTGAGGTAGAAGAAGGACCTCGGGTTAGGTTTTGTAGAACCCGAGGGGTTTGCTGTAATGTCAGCGACCCATGTGAATAGTAACCTAAGGACTGATTCGCGAAGGAAAACTTAGAAAACCGCCAGGGACCCCAGTGCAAAGTGGTTTTCCCTTTTATCAATTCTGTTATTCTTTTTAAATAACCAAAGAACTTAGAAAATTCATAACTTGATGAAATCTTAATGAAAAGCTGTCAAACCAATTTTGCTAGCTCTGGAATATTATGATCTATCATTTAAAATTATTGAACCATATGCTTTCTGTTCTAAATTTTAGAGCTTAAAATTAAAAACAGAAACCCCCCTAAACCTTGTTTAATTAAGGAAAATTAGTTTTTCTTCTGTACTGAGCTTAAGAAAATTTGTAGATGCTTATACCCTAATTAGACATTGTTTAAAAATAGTAGGACCCCCAGCATTAGAGTTTATGATGTAGTTATTCATTTAAAGCCCTTTTGTCCACAACTTAGAGAAAATCAGAAAAGCATTAGAAAATGTTGAACAGTGATTAGTAATATTTTTCCTAGTTTACTTATACAACCAAGAACCTAGGAAAAATGCAGAGACCATTAATTAGGACCAGTTTCTAATTAAGGTGCTTAAATCAGCCTTATGTAGACTGAAAATCAATTATTAGAATTGCAAAACTATAACCAAAGTGGTTAACAAAAATCCAGTGAACTCATAACCACCAGAGCCCCACTACAAAAATACAAAACACCCCAGCCTAACTTTTTAAGTAGGGAAAATAAATACAGAATGATAATAAGGCATTTTTCCAATAAATCATAAGCAACCCCTTTTTATGAGATAATGGGCAACCAAAAATTAGCTAAGTCCATGATGAGATAAACCACCAGAGAAAAATGCAAACCCATGAAAAAGAAGTGAACCCATACCTTTTGCTAGTAATTTGTGAGAAAGACCATTTAGCTCAAATAATGCATACCACCCCTTCCCTTAAGCAAAAAGAAACCAAACTCCAGAATGATTGCTCTTGCACAAAATACTAGCTGAGAAAAATAAGAACTCTGTTGTTTGATGTTTTTCAAGCATAGTGATAGTAGAAAGCACCCCTTTGGCTAGAAACCTTAAGAAAACCATAGGAAAAGAATTAAAAAGTATTAATGACTAGAAATTTGTATCAAGTCATGTTATGACACCTAAAAGCCAGCAAAAATAAGTTTTAAAGAATTACCCACTGTTAAATAATAGTTGTAGTTCAAAATACCCCTTCTGCCCTAAGATTTGGTAATTTTGTCCAGAGAAAACCATTTTCTTTCTGAACCCCAAATTTTGAGACAGAAAATCATACACCAGTAGCAAGCCACTGTAATTTTTGCAGAATTTTTGGAATTTTATAAAAGCAACTTGTAGTTCAAACCTACTCCAAAACATTAAAGAGAATAAAAGAAAAGAGAAGAAGGAATAAACCTCATCCCATTAAAACTAACCCAAATTACCAAGTATACCACTAAAAGGTTTTACATAAGTAAGGTTAACTTGTTTAAATTCAAAAGACCCTACATCTTTAAAAGTTGTAAATTCTAAAGCACATATTGTATCATGCATATATCTTACGCATTACATTCATTAGATTGTAATCTTGCCGACGGAGAGTACGTGCTCATCCCCGAGCAAGGACCTGTCCAAGAGGAGGACCAGGAGCAGGCTTCAGAGGCTGCTATTGAGGATCTCCCCGCAGCCCCAGCAGTTGAAGGCAAGCCCCGGTTTTATGCATAACCATGTTAATATATGCTACTTTACTACACTTAATGCTTGTAGGACTGTAATGTGCACTTAAGTGTAGGAGTTGCTTGAAACCTCTAGTTGCATGAACTTAGGACTCCTTTTTGAGATGAATACTAGTATGCTAGGTCGAGTAGCTGCTTGCTAATCAGGATCTCGGTAGAAGTCGAGTGATTTTCTAGCACTCGCGCGAGGTCAGGAATTGATTGTATTCATCTTGATAATGGGATATATGTTGGTCTATGGACTTGGATCCAGGGAGGATGCCTTGTCCATGAGACGGGAAAAATGAATTAAGGATTAATGTGTGGATACCTGAGTCAAGCTTTTGAACGTACTAAGCACATGCCGGGAAAAATGGTAACCGGTAAACCTAGTACCTGAGTGAAGCCGGGCGCGGACTTTATCCCTCATGCGACCTGAGACTGGGTCTCCCATGCTAGCTATGGTGGGTACAAGTGCGGTCACTGCACGGCGGCAGCCGGGGTCAGTGGAGCATTGTATGCCAAGGCGGTGAGGCCTGGACGCGAACGGGGAATCGATGGGGACGGTTGTCATGTGTGGGGTCGGAGTGCCCTGACATGCCGTGTGTTTAGGTTTACCTTGCAAGGTTAAAACTCGATTCGAATCGTCTGCTTCTCGCAGCTAATGAGACTGCTTGATTCCTTGTACTGCATCGAGTAAGAAGTGAAATGTGGATTATGAGATAACTTGTTGGTTGAACTAATTGGTTGTTACCATGTATGCTTAGAAGGAGCAAATCTAGCTAAGTCAATGATGGTAGAATTTGAAAAGCTAAAAGTTGATTTTAGAAACAGCTAGTGCTTTTGGCAAACCAAACCCCTCAGCCAAACAGCTGCATAGTCTAGAGGTAGAGGAGTAGACTCCTCACACCGGTTAAGTCTAGCTGAGTATTAGTATACTCAGCCTTGCTTGTGGCACCATTTTTGCAGGTACCATGCAGGATGTAGTTGATGGTGTGACTTGGCCTACCACCCTGCCACCGGGTTGGACGGTCGAGTGGGATGTTGCTCCGGCAGGAGAGGAGCATGAGGAGTAGTGGGCTCGGCCTTGCCCATTTCCTCGTTACCGACGACATCGATTATCCGCTGCACTTTAATTTGTGAACTTTATTTGCTACTCCAAAAACTCCGATTTATGTAATAACTCCGTACTTAATTTCAGGTTTCCTGTTTTATTGTATTTCTTCTGTGACTCACCTTCGAGTGAGATTGTGGAATTTGATCCTGGTTAAGTGGCTCTATCAGACTAGATCTGAGGGACTGACGGGTTATTCCGATTTAAGTGTGTTACGGCCCCTGAGGCGTGACTTAGGCACTTAAGCTGGAATAATTCGGGCGGTTCTGCCACAGCGCTGCCCGGAGAACAGTCTCCAGGGTGCGGAGGCCTGCTCAGAGCACTATTCTATCTCTGAACGGGACTCAGCTGAGGCAGCCATGCAAGATGCTGCACGGCGTGCGCTTTCGCACTACTGCTCGGTTTTCGGTGGGGCAGCTGACGGTCTTGACCTGAAGTATTACCCCCGCCGTCCATCTGGCAGCACAGGAGGCGTGATTGTCTCACCTGTCGGTGAGGGCAATCCTAGGTTGAGCAGCACAGTCAACCTAGCCGCCGTGCTAAACACGGAGCTGGACCATGCATTAGATGAGCTGAGTAGGGCTCGTGCTGAGATCGCCCTGCTGCGGGCTGAGCGCGCGGAACGTCGTCACTTGGATGGTGGTTCCCCCGCTCCCGTCGGGACTCAGCACCCGTACCGCTCACCTCAGCGTGGACACCAGTCTTATGGCAATCCCGACTGCAAGACCAAGATAACTCTAGAACCATAGCTCGTTAGAGTTGGATCTTGTAATTAATACGAAATATATATACATAGAAGCTTCAGTCTTAGCGTTAGTCTCAGTCTTAGTTAGTCTTAGTTAGACAGGGTAGTTTGCTATATCCTGTGCATTTATGTTTGTCATGATGAACTATGTTTGGTTTGGATCTTTGTAATGATTGTCACCAGAGTGTGGGTATCCCCTGCATTTTGGTTTACCTATTATGTTAATGGAGCTAGTTATATAGTTGGGAAACCTTTTATTCCACTCTCGTCTTTATCTGAGAAGCTGTGTGGTCTGTGTTGGAGATTAGTGAAGATGCTCATCTGTTCAGTGCTGTTGAAGAATTCTATTCTCTTTTCTTATGCTGCAAGATTTTCCAGATCAGTTCTGATGTGTGGTTGCATTCTGCAGATGTCAGAGAACAGGCGCAGAGGAGGAAGGCGTGCTCAGCAGGAGCGAGCCGCTCAACAGGAGGAGGTGCCTTAGCAGCAGCACCTGCCGCCCCCGCCCCCGATGTCCATCGAGCAGATGTTTCTGATGCAGACTCAGGGAATAGATGTCATCCTAGGGATGAATTGGCTAGATAAGTATCAGGCAGTTATCAGTTGTGATAAAAGGACCATCAAGTTGGTGTCCCCACTAGGAGAGGAAGTGGTGACCGAGTTAGTCCCGCCTGAGCCAAAGAAAGGAAGTTGTTATCAGATGGCTGTTGATAGGAGTGAAGCAGACCCAATCGAGAGTATCAAGGTTGTGTCCGAGTTCCCAGATGTGTTTCCAAAGGACTTACCGGGTATGCCACCAGAACGGAAAGTTGAGTTTGCTATAGAGCTTCTTCCTGGAACCGCCCCTATCTTCAAGAGAGCTTACAGAATATCTGGACCAGAGTTGGATGAACTTAAGAAGCAAATTGATGAGCTGTCAGAGAAAGGTTACATTCGGCCAAGCACCTCGCCTTGGGCCGCCCCTGTTCTATTTGTGGAAAAGGAAGATGGCACCAAGAGGATGTGCATCGATTACCGAGCTTTGAATGAGGTCACGATCAAGAACAAGTATCCCTTGCCCAGAATCGAAGATTTGTTCGACCAGTTGAGAGGAGCCAGTGTGTTCTCCAAGATTGATCTGAGGTCAGGTTATCATCAGCTCAGAATCCGACCTTCGGACATTCCGAAGACGGCATTCATTTCCAAGTATGGTTTGTATGAGTTCACAGTGATGTCTTTTGGTTTGACCAATGCGCCAGCATTCTTCATGAACTTGATGAACAGTGTATTCATGGATTATCTTGATAAGTTTGTGGTGGTATTCATTGATGACATTCTGGTTTATTCTCAAAGCGAAGAAGAGCACGCAGATCATTTGAGGATGGTATTACAGAGATTGCGAGAGCACCAGTTGTATGCAAAGTTGAGCAAGTGTGAGTTCTGGATCAGTGAAGTCCTGTTCTTGGGTCACATAATCAACAAGGAAGGATTGGCTGTGGATCCGAAGAAAGTGGCAGACATTCTGAACTGGAAAGCGCCAACAGATGCTCGAGGAATCAAGAGTTTCATTGGAATGGCCGGATATTATCGGCGATTCATTGAAGGGTTTTCGAAGATTGCGAAACCAATGACAGCGTTGCTAGGCAACAAAGTTGAGTTCAAGTGGACCCAGAAATGCCAAGAGGCCTTTGAAGCGCTGAAAGAGAAGTTGACTACAGCGCCTGTCCTAGTCTTGCCTGATGTGCACAAGCCCTTCTCGGTGTATTGTGATGCTTGTTACACAGGTTTGGGATGTGTGTTGATGCAAGAGGGAAGAGTTGTGGCTTACTCGTCCCGACAGTTGAAGGTTCATGAGAAGAATTACCCAATCCATGATCTAGAGTTGGCAGCAGTGGTTCACGCACTGAAGACATGGAGGCACTATCTGTATGGACAGAAATGCGATGTTTACACCGACCACAAGAGTCTGAAGTACATATTCACTCAGTCAGAGTTGAACATGAGGCAACGAAGATGGTTAGAGTTGATCAAAGACTATGAGTTGGAGATTCATTACCATCCAGGCAAAGCAAACGTAGTGGCAGATGCTTTGAGCAGAAAGAGTCAAGTCAATCTGATGGTCGCTCGTCCGATGCCTTATGAGTTGGCCAAGGAGTTTGACAGGTTGAGTCTCGGATTTCTGAACAATTCGCGAGGAGTCACAGTTGAGTTGGAACCCAACTTAGAGCGCGAAATCAAAGAAGCGCAGAAGAATGATGAGAAGATCAGTGAGATTCGGCGACTGATTCTAGAAGGCAAAGGCAAAGATTTTCGAGAAGATGCAGAAGGTGTGATATGGTTCAAAGACCGCTTGTGTGTTCCCAATGTCCAGTCCATTCGGGAGTTGATTCTCAAGGAAGCTCATGAGACAGCTTATTCGATTCACCCTGGCAGTGAGAAGATGTATCAGGATCTGAAGAAGAAATTCTGGTGGTACGGAATGAAGAGGGAAATCGCAGAGCATGTGGCTATGTGCGATAGTTGCCGAAGAATTAAGGCAGAGCACCAGAGACCTGCCGGATTGTTGCAACCGTTGCAGATCCCTCAGTGGAAATGGGATGAAATTGGTATGGACTTCATAGTCGGATTGCCTCGCACTCGAGCCGGCTACGATTCCATTTGGGTAGTAGTGGACCGCTTGACCAAGTCAGCCCACTTCATACCTGTCAAGACCAACTACAGCAGTGCAGTGTTGGCAGAATTGTATATGTCTCGGATCGTTTGTCTTCATGGTGTGCCAAAGAAGATAGTGTCAGATAGAGGAACGCAGTTCACCTCTCATTTCTGGCAGCAGTTGCATGAAGCTTTGGGCACGCATCTGAATTTCAGTTCAGCTTATCATCCGCAGACAGATGGCCAGACCGAAAGGACCAATCAAATTCTTGAAGACATGTTGAGAGCCTGTGCGTTGCAAGATCAGTCCGGATGGGATAAGAGATTGCCTTATGCAGAGTTTTCCTATAACAACAGTTACCAGGCCAGTTTGAAGATGTCACCATTTCAGGCGCTCTATGGAAGGAGTTGTAGAACTCCGTTGCAATGGGATCAGCCTGGAGAAAATCAAGTGTTTGGGCCAGACATTTTGCTTGAAGCCGAAGAGAACGTCAAGATGGTCCGAGAGAATCTGAAGATAGCGCAATCGAGGCAGCGAAGCTATGCAGACACAAGAAGAAGAGAGCTGAGTTTCGAAGTCGGAGACTTTGTCTATCTGAAAGTGTCACCAATCAGAGGAGTCAGAAGATTCGGAGTGAAAGGCAAGCTAGCACCCCGTTACATTGGTCCGTATCAGATTCTTGCAAGACGTGGAGAAGTGGCCTATCAGCTCAGTTTGCCCGAGAATTTGTCAGCTGTGCATGATGTCTTTCACGTGTCTCAGTTGAAGAAGTGCTTGCGTGTGCCAGAAGAGCAGTTGCCAGTGGAAGGTCTTGAAGTCCAGGAGGACTTGACCTACGTTGAGAAGCCAGTGCAAATCCTTGAGGTTGCAGACAGAGTCACCCGAAGGAAAACCATCAGAATGTGCAAAGTCAGGTGGGATCACCACTCTGAGGAAGAAGCAACCTGGGAGCGTGAAGATGATCTGATGGCTAAATACCCTGAGCTCTTTGCTAGCCAACCCTGAATCTCGAGGGCGAGATTCTTTTAAGGGGGATAGGTTTGTAACGCCCTGAATTTGGGGGTAGAATTTTTTCTTCTTTTCTCTCACCAAATTCGGGCGTTACTCTCTTTTCTCTTTCCCCGTTTGCTCCTTCTTCCCAATTTCAAACCAGTATAGCGGCAGGTGTTCGTGTCATGTATAAACCAAAACCTAAGTGTCATGGGTGTTGCATCATGCCGAAGCATTTTTCTTTGTCTGATGATGAGTGTTCGTCTCGTTCCGTTCCGGATTTCGGTTCGCGATTTAATTCCGTTTAGTGGTCGCGCTCGTCGTGGGTTTTCGATCCGCGAAGTGGTCCGGCCCAGCCCAGCCGGCCCGGCCCGCCCCGCCCCGGCCTGCGCGCCCCTGGCGCCAACCCCCCCCCCCCCCATGCGCCCCCCTCCCCTCTCTCTCTCTCATTTGGATCTCCCGCGCAACAACCTCTCCTCTCCCTCTTCCACCTCTCTCTCCCCGTGGTGCCCTAGGATTTGGAGACGGCGATCACCGGATTTTGGACCCCGAGGTGAGCTCCCCTCCCCTTCTCTCTCTCTCTCCCTCTCCCTCCTCTTCTTCCCCACGCGCGCCCCTTTCTCCCCCTGCCCGCGCGCGACCCCGACCCCTCCCCGGCGGCGCGACCCCCGCCCGGCCTCCTCGGCGCGGCGGCGCGGCCCCCTGCCCGCCCCTCGGCGCGGCGGCGCGGCCCCTGCCCGCCCGGCCCCCGCGCGGCCCCTGCCCCCCGCTCGGCCCCCTGCCCGCCCCTCGGCGCGGCGGCGCGGCCCCCTGCCCGCCCCTTCCCGCGGCGGCGCTCGGCTCCCCGTCCCTGGCCTCCCTCCCCGGCGGCCTCGCCCGCCCGGCCTCCCTCGGCGCGGCGGCGCTCGGCCCCGCTCGGCCCCTGCCCGCTCGGCCCCTCCCGTCCCCTCCCTGGCGGCGCTCGGCCGCTCGGCCCCTCGGCGCGGCAGCGCGGCCCCTCCCCGCCCGGCCTCCCTCCCCCGGCGGCGCGGCCCCGCTCCGGCCCCCGGCGGCGCTCGGCCCCGCCCCCTGCCCGCGCGCCCCCGCTCGCCCGCGCGCTCCCCGGCCGGTTCAACCGCCCCCCTGGCCGGTTCAACCGCCCCGGCCCCGGCTCGCCCGCCCGTTCCCCGTCCCGACCTCGCCCGACCGTATCTTCGCTCGCCCGCGCTCGCGATGATTATTCGTTAATTAGCGTGTTGCGTCGCGCGCTTCGCCGCGCGACGGATTTGTCTAAATTCAGATTCTATCTTGCGTTGCGTCGTGCGCTTCGTCGCGCGACGATCCATGTTTGTTTCAGGTTGTTTAAGGTGTAACGCCGCGTGTGTATTCACGCGACGTTCCACTTTGGACTCAGTTTAGTCGACGTATGCCGTCGTGCGCTTCGTCGCGCGACGTTCAACGTCTCCTCGTAACTAAGGCAAAGTGTCTCGTTGCGTGCTCGGTCGTGCGACGAGTCGTTAACTTCTTAATTTGTTTTAGAGAGCTTTGTCGCATGTCTCGCCGCGCGACCATCTTTTTATTTATCTCCACCTGCTTATAATAATTAGACATGAAACATGACTTTACTTTACGCTAAACATAGTGTCTACATTAAATTTCCTTCCATTAAGCTAGTGGCTAATTTATAATCATGCAACGTGATCGTTTCTCGACTGTCTTTTCCTCTTTCTCTCTTAACCGTACTCGCGAGCCTGCGTAGAACGTCTGTTTACTTATTGCATTCTATTGTATGGTGTACTGTTCTTTGGTATTAAATATGTGGATGTGTGTATGTTTGCAATCGTATAGAGAACGATCCGATTGAAGAGCCCGAGGAACTCGCAGGAGAAGCCCCTGAGCAGCAGTCAGTTGGTGGAGGCAAGTGTCCCTTGACCTATCTATGTCCTATTCATTATTTAATTCACCTCCCGCTTTACACATTTATGCCTAAGGATTGACTAGCTTTTGTTATCCATGTCCTTGTTTACCTATTTGGGTTGGATTATTACTGTTTAGCTTTATGCTATTGCTTAACTCTAATCAATGAACATGATGAGAATATCTATGATACGCTGTTTTCCCTTCTCTTATTATGATGTTGTACTTGTGGTCATCAAGGGGGCTCGAGCGGTTTCTCGAGTGCCTCTCCGTAAGGACCTGTTCTATGGATGACCGCCCGGGAAAACAGTGCAACCATGAGGGTGGAATGGGGTGCCCTTAGCTGAATAATTAGAGGATCCGGGGTGTAGTTCACTTAGCCGTCGTGCCGTCAATGGGGCTCGGTGTATGCGGCTCGCTCTGCCAAGTTTGGGTTCGCCCCTTGGGGAGGAGTGCGGTGCATTTAGGAAACCTAACGGGTGGCTACAGCCCCGGGGAATCTTTGTAAAGGCTACGTAGTGATGCCCTGCTGGGTCACCTTGGTAGTGATCAATGGAGAGTCATGATCTCCGGGCAGAATGGGAATCACGGCTTGTGGGTAAAGTGCACAACCTCTGCAGAGTGTTTGAAAAACTGATATATCAGCCGTGCTCACGGTTATGAGCGGCCAAGGGAGCTCCAGTGATTAGTGGTACTTGATCAGAGATACTTTGGTACAGGTGGTTATGAGATTGTTGATTCTGGTTATGATTATGGTGCTGGTAAGTGGTACTCTTTCCGTTTGGAAAGGAGTACGTTTGGGTTAATAACTTGGGTTAATGCTAAAACTTGGCTTTCTACTAGTAAGTAATAATCTGACCAACTAAAAGCAACTGCTTGACTTATCCCCACATACAGCTAGTCCACTACAGCCAAACAGGATACTTGCTGAGTATGTTGATGTGTACTCACCCTTGCTCTACACACCAAACCCCCCCCCATCCCCAGGTTGTCAGCATTGCAACCACTGCTCAGGCGAAGATGAAGCTGTGGAAGGAGACTTCCAGGAGTTCCAAGATTACGACGAGTTCTAGGTGTGGGTTAGCGGCAACCCCCAGTCGGCTGCCTGTGAAGGCCGCGGTTATCTACGTTTCTTTTCCGCACTTTGATTTATTGTAAGGACTATATGGACGTCTCAGACGTATGATGTAATCGACTATTTCCCTTATTAATACTATTTTGAGCACTGTGTGATGATGTCCATATTATGTAACTGCTGTGTACGTGAATAACTGATCCTGGCACGTACATGGTTCGCATTCGGTTTGCCTTCTAAAACCGGGTGTGACATTTGGCCAATGCCTACTCCATGTTGTGGTGACCTCCTTTGGTCAAGGGTTGCACTCAATCCCTCTCAAGTGATCCAAAGATCAAACTTGAGTGCCACATATGTCTTCCTTATAACTCAATCTCGTTTGTGAGGAATCTCCACACGTTGGAGTCTCTCATGTCTTAAATAAGCGATCAATATCAAAACCAGAGTAAAGGGGAGTAAAAACATGCACACAAGAGCACAATGGCAGCAACAACACGCACACAAGCGAAGAAAAGAGCGCAAGAACAAGAACGATAGAGTCACAACTTAGAAACGCGCTCAAATCTCTCAAACAGTTTAACAACATGGTCACAGAGTCTCAGAGTTGTAGTGTGCTATTAGAATACTTAATGTACTGCTCCATGGTGCCTAAGGGGTCCTTTTATAGCTCCAAGGGGCCTAGGAGCTATTAAAGCTTTATTTGAAAGCTCCTAGTCTTCCCTGTCTACGTGTGCACTAGACTGTCTGGTGGCACACCAGACAATGCACAGTACAATGGTAACCAGATCGTTGATTGGCTCCCTTCCTTTTCTGGGGGCACCGGACTATCCGGTTGCCATCTGACCGTTGGAGCCTGTTGACGTGGCTGATAGTCGTTGGCTGTTTATCACACCGGACTGTCTAGCGCTCCGCCCCTACTATCCGGTGAATTACAGCCAAGGGGGCTCGATCGAACCCGAGCACGACCTCTTCGGCCGTACAATCGCTGGATTGTCTGGTGCACATCGGACTGTCCGGTGGGTGGCACCGGACTGTTCGATGCTGCCCAAACCAGCCCATCTTCTCCTCTTTTGTGCCAAAACTTCTTTGGCTTCTTTTATATTGACTTGAGTCGTTCCCTAGCACTTAGACAAATATAGTTAGCAACTAAAACAATTGACTAAGTGACAGAATCATACCTTTTCTCATCTTTTCATAGGGGTTTGCAATATGTTCAAACTCAAGTCCAAAATGTGATTTTCTCTAAAATATGTGTTAGAGCCCAAACACAAGTACTAGAAACATTGTAATGGACCTATGCAACATATTCAAAGGTATAAACCTCATACTTATACCATTTTCCATAAAGTTTCACATTTTGGGTCCATGTTTGTGCTCTTTTGGACTTGACATCTGCAATCATCTTTTTATGAACATATGCTCATGCTCACATGAAGAGAGTTAGTTCAAAGTGGTGTGTTTGCCAATTAATCACCAAAACACTTAGAAATTGTCCAATGATACATTTCTCTTTCAACTTTCTTATTGGCTTGACTCCAAACATCCACGAGTACACTCATTTCTCGGCATTCTATGCCTTTGATATTATGCTGCATGCTTCCTTTTGAGTTCTTGACTTCTTAGATTACAAAGTTTTGATATTTGCTTGTATATGATGCATACAAACTAAAGGAGCTTGATATTTTAGTTTCTATTTACTAGCACAAGGCGTGAATAGATCTTTCACTATAGTGTGGAACATATACCTAATTTTGAAATTTGTCTCCTCTGCTATGAACTTTGACTATGTTACCCTAAGTGGAGCATATTCAGGACACAACATTAGTTCTTCAATTCAAATATGCTTGTAGAAGAACTAAGTACTCTCAGCTTGGTAGTTTTAGTTGTTTTACTTCAAACAAGATTCCAAGATACAAAGCATGTATTATATGATCAGAACTGTAATGGCTTGTATTAGTTGCAGGTGAAAGATATCTATAACCATGGATAATTTCAGTCTTAGAGGTAACAATAGTTCCACAGGCTAAGGATGATGAGCGCCTTATTCTTGCCAGCGACGACCTCTAGAATGTAATGTCAAATGAAGAGTTATGTGAAGTTGCTCGCAAGTAGATACTTCTGTGGCACAAAAAGAATGGCACAAGTTCATCATCGTCCCCATGGGTTAGTGAATTCCGCAAACCCAACTACTCAAGCGGCTGTGGAATGCTTGTCAAAGCTTGCTCTTCAAAAGGGGAGCGAAGACAACATCACTGTCGTCGTAGTTGACCTGAAAGCATAGCGCAAGTTCAAGAGCAAAACCTAACCATGATGGCTTCATGTACAATTATAGCTACAAGTTGCTAGGAACCTATAGATTTGGAGAATCCAAATTTGGTCACTTTAGTTCACTGCCTTAGCACATTACTTAGCCTAGATTTTTAAAGCCATTTGGCCTGCCAAAGGGCTATATTCCCCGTATATGGTACAAAATGCAAAATTTGTCTAAGGGTTTATGTTTCTTGACCGTGGTGATGGTCCTATTTTTATTCTTCTTTCTTCATTGCGTTGTATTCTTTTTGTTAAGATGCGCAACCAAGTATCTGTCAATGTATTTTTTGAGCTTGTAGGGTACAAAAGAAACAACGTGTTATAAAGGGTATGTATCCTGCCTGTCTGAATTTGGGAAATCTATCAATTGCATCATCTGGTAAAACAAGAATGGACTCAAAATTGGGATACTAGTTGAAAGAACCGAATGGTCTAAAAGGGTTGGGTTGGACTAAAAAAGTTCAAACCAAAAAAAGTAGATGGCAACGAGCGGGCACATACCTAGTTGATATTAATAAATGTAATGAAGACCAACCTGAGCTTGCTTCATACAGAAGAAGATGATGCACAAGGATGAGGAAGCTCATTGATATTAATGAACGTAATGAAGACCAACTAGAGCTTGCTTCATACAAAAGAAGATGATGCACATGCTATTGATATGGATCAATCTAATTCAAATAACTCTATGCTTGATGACTTTTTTGTTATGTTCTAAATCATGGTATTGTGTTGCTACCATGACAGCGAGAGATAGTGAACATTTTACTACTCTAGTATTTTAGAACTAATCAAACCTATTAATTATCATATTATGTAGCTACCTAGTGGCTATATGTTATTGAAGTGCTAAACACTTTAATTCCATGAATTGTATATTATGTTACATCCCTAGTCTCCCATAGACTTGGAAACATATTGCTCTTAGTCAGATATCTTGACTTCCATATTCTTTTTTATAGATTATACATATTATATGTTTTTTATAAATTCACTATTTTTTATAGCTACGCTATAGCCTTGTAGTCTAAAAAATGATGTCGCTATTTTGTATAGCCCGCAATTTTAAACCTTGGTTCGCAATAACCTTTAAATTTTTTATTTATTAGGCAACGTAAAACAAGAAAAATATGGGCTGATTAAATGAGCTAGGACTAGCTACTACTTGGAAAATTACACCGAAATATTTGAGATTAGCTAGCTAGTTAGCTAACAGCTAGTTATAACATAGCTAAAAAATAACTCATTTATTAGTCTCAGTTTGAATAGGTTATAGCTAATTTTAACTAATTGTTAGCTATATAGGAATTAGCACTTATCAAACAGACCCTACAAATTACTGAGAGCATCTTAGAATAATTTTTTTAAAATATTTGGTAAAGCAATGATTGTGCCAAGTGAGAAAAATAAAATAAGAATTTTTATTTTTGCCTTTCTATAATGGTTATCAATAATTAGTTAGCATTCTTAAATTCAAAAACCAAGAGAGAGCAGAAAAAACAGGTGGGAAAGAGCCAAAGAGGAAAAAACTACAATAGAGGAGTTGCTCTCGGATGGATAGTAATATGTAATAGCTTCTTAAAACCTTGGTTCTAATCCTCGTTTTAGGGCAAAAAGGAAAAATTGACCTTTAACCGTTTCCTAGTTATGCTCCCAAACTCCCCGCATGCGGATATCAATCCATTCACAACGCAAATATTCGTTACCCATCAAGCTCCAATCCGACGAAGGTTTCCTATTTCCACACTTGATTTTTGTTTCACGCGTGAGACCTAGCGCTGCACCCGCTTCTTCACATTTTTAGACTGTTCCCCCTAAATTTCTCCCCTTATATCCCACTCACGTGCCACGTCAGCGATCTCTCTCCCTCTATATCTCCACGCTCTACAGCGGTTCCCCCTATATCAATCCTATATACCCCACCACACCAATATTATATACTTTCATCATCAACTAACTCAACTACCATCAAATATTATTTTTATTTTTATTTATTCTGCACAGTACACGGGCGTATTTTGGTCCACAATTAATTAGCAAACTTCATAATTAGTATTAATACGTTAGTATAAATACGGTCGAATTTTATGTATTTTTATAAATAGAAATTCTCATTCTTCTAGTACACGACACGAGTGGCTTGCACGACACGACTGGCTTTTACTGCAAGCCACGACCGCCTGGCTTCCTTCACACACCGAAGCCACCTATAAATAAGGTACCCTGGGGGCATGCTCCACTCATCTACACACTCGTCTCTTCTGTATCATCCGCCATTCCATCACAAGTCCGTAGTACGTACTCGTAGTTTAGCTCGTCATGGAGTCATTGAAAAGCCTTGTGTTGTCCTCGTCATCCGACGATTCCGACAATGAGATCGATAACTTGTTGCTTTCCCAACATGTTGACCACCTTGTACTAGGAGACACGAGCACGCGCCGTAGGCGCTCCTCATTGCCTCGCCGAGTTATCCATAGGGACCACGCTGCTGGAGAAAATCTCATCAAACACCACTACTTCGGACCTAATCCAGTGTATCCATCACATGTTTTTCGTCGAAGGTAAATTTCCTAAGTAATGATTTTACTTTCATTTGGAGGTTCGTTTTCTTATTTTTTGCTTTGTTTTCGTTTTTAGGTTTCGGATGCTTCGTCCTTTGTTCCTACGTATCCTTCGTGTCGTTCAGCGAGAAGACGAATACTTCACTATTCGATGTGATGCAACTGGTTTAGCAGGGCTTGGTCCATTGCAAAAAGTTTGTGCTGCATTGCGTATCCTTGCGTACGGGTTACCAACCGATGCGGTAGATGAGTACATACAGATTGGACAGACTACGGCTAGGGACTGCCTTATCCGTTTCTGTCGCGCAATCATCTCTTCCTTTAGCGAACGATACCTCCGTATCCCTAACCACGATGACATTGCTCGCATACTAAGTGTAAACGCGGACAGGGGGTTTCCGGGTATGCTAGGCTCAATCGATTGTATGCATTGGGAATGGCGCAACTGTCCTATTGCATGGCGTGGACAGTTTTGTGGGCGCAATTCGAGGCCAACAATGATACTAGAGGCAGTCGCTGGGTATGATCTGTGGATTTGGCATGCCTTCTTTGGAATGCCTGTTACTAACAATGATCTCAACGTGCTTCATCGGTCACCAGTGTTTGATCCGTTACATAATGGGACGATGCCACGAGTGCACTTCACTATTAATGGGACCACTTACAATTTCGGATACTACTTAGCAGATGGCATATATCCAAATTGGCCTACCTTTGTAAAAGCAATTTGTCACGCATTTGAGGAAAAAAGGTTCACTTTACAACCAAGCAAGAGAGTTGTCGAAAGGACATTGAGCGAGCATTTGGAGTTTTGCAGGCGAGGTGGGCAGTTCTACGTGGCCCTGCTTATGGTTGGGATCGTCATCACCTCGCAGAGATGATGACTGCTTGCATTATTATGCACAACATGATTGTCGAGGACGAAGGAGATGGTGCAGCAAATGTGGACTTCATTGGGCCCACTGCCCCCCTGAAGTGTGTAACAATATTCCTGAGGTCCGCAACGAGTGGCTAAACAATCATATCCGCTCCGAGTTACCCAACGATCCCGACCAGGACATCACATCTCAGGCCACATACTTGTCTTTGCAGCACAACCTGATAGAACACCTTTGGGCTCGTCGAGGGTCCATGGGTTGATGGCTTTCATCCATATTATGTGGTACAACAATGTTGTTTAATTTGTAGTATCAACTAAATCATTAGTACCACAACTGCAAGTCGTTTCTGGTTTCTTGGTCGGTAGTTAACAACTCATGGTTACTTGTATGTGTAATGCCTCTGCTACAAATAAGTTGCATATGTTGCCAAACTTCAAGTCATGTATGAAAAATCCTTATTATGAATATCAATAATATGAAAATAAACAATGTTGAAAAACCAAGCTCATGTTCTCAAACAACTAAGCAATTGTTCAAACACTCGAAATCACACATGTCCAAACACACAGGACCAAGGTTTGCCGATACAAAGGTGAGCAACACCTTATCAAATAAATTAGTACTCTTCAGACAGGATTGTTGATGAAATAGTCGATTAAACCTTTTCTCCTCGCGATGTAAACAACTCTCAACTCTTCTGGTAAAGCATCCATGTCCATAGCATAAAGTTTGTTCAGCTCTTCGTCTTTTTGCTTCCTGTCTTCCATCATCAATTTTTTTTTTGCACTTCTATTTCCTTGGATTGAACCTCCAACTTCTTGAGTTCAACTTCCTTCATGAACTCAATGTTCTGTTGTTTTAGGTCTGATTTTTCTTCACTTTGCTTCAATCTTGCTATTTGAATGTCATGGATTCTTGACAGGTAGTCAGTAGACTGGGATGAACTGGACATTGACTTCTTCCTTGATGCTTTCGTGGAGTCACGTCCTAATGGTCTCTTGCCTTTTGAACCACCTTCATCATATTCCACTTCATTAACAGAACCTGTAGGTGTAAGACTACGGACAGGCTCCGTCCCTGCATTGCCTCTCCAGGGGCTTCCATGAACCATGGCATCCCATTTGGGTTCGTTTTTTAGGCGCGATTAGCAATGCATGAAATGAAAAGGCTTTTTCTGTGATGTTGCATAAAGAGTTGCAGCTTCCGAAGTCTACACAAGATTTATAACCAGACGTCAGTGCACGAATAACAGTAAGATGACATAAACCATGACATACATAACGTATTACAAATGAATATCATTGTACCTTGTCGTTATCTGTGAGGCCACTCTGGTTTTCCCTTAGGACTCTAGTGTAGAATCCAGCAAATTTGCCTGTTTCAGCTCTTATTTTGTCCCACCTGCTGCTGAGAGCCTATTAAGTCTCAAAGGAAACTCACCTCTAAGTTCATCGTACCTTTTCTCAATTCTAGCCCACAAACCCTCATTCCTCTGCCCTGTGCTAATAACTGGGTCACTACTAATCTTTAGCCATGTTTTGCAAAGCAACAGGTCTTCATCAGGTTTGAAGTTCTGTTCCTTTGTCCTCCTAAATGTCCCAGGTGTATCAGAAGGTTTGCTAGGGTTGTTAACTTCCTGGACACTGTGTTCTGCTTTGGATTCAAAATTTATAGGGTCAGTCTGGTTGGGAACATGGGTGGAAACCTGTGGACATGGAATGGGTGGTACCAACTGTGGTTGACCGAAAGATGTTTGTGTAGGAGGACCCCCAGGATTCGTCATACCAAAATATGGGTTCCATGGATTACGAAAGGTATATGGAGATGGGTCATTAGGTCCCTGGGACCAGGTAGGATTGGTCATATGGGATGTAGGATTAGTAAAAATAGAAGCCTGTGTTGGGTCCAAACCTTGGCCTGCCACATCTGAGGATCCCACATGGGTGGGGGAACATTTGGTTACCTGAATTGGGGCTGGCAGCAGGTGGTCGAAAAGGTGTGTTTGTGTTGTTGTCAGCCATTATGGAATGAAATACATAAATACATTAAGTTGGACAACAGATAACAAACTTGGACTATAAACTACAAACTGGAATGCATTCCACATAAGGTTCACACAAAATGAATAGAAGGATGCAACATTGCACATAAGTTTCATACAAAAGGATGAAGCATTCCACATAAGGTTCGTACAAAAGGAACATAAGCTTGAAGCAGTCCTACATCGGTTACGCATGCATCACAGACATAACACAGAAGTTCCTATTTTATTTGGATGCATTAGTACCACTAAGACCAAGGTCTAGGTACCACTATTACAGGTTCCAAATGCTATACCTAGTGGACCTGTCCGAGTCGTAGGAGTCATTGTCACTGGCCTCATACAATTCTGGTGAGGAAGGGGGGGTGAAAGTGAATTGTCTAGGCACTGTCTTGGCAGCCTCAGCAAGGTTAATTTGTTCCTCCATCCTCTCCTTCTCTGGGTCAGACCTTGCTTTGCTCTCCAGTGCATCCTGCTCCATCAGGTCTACCTCCTTTCGAATAGCAAGTAGAGCATTCAGAAGGTAATGCTCATCACCCAAATGACGGAAAGCCTCTTCTAAAAAGGTCCTAATATTGAAAGCACCACTTTCCACTGAGGAAGCAAGATTGAGGACCAAGTTTTGCAGCACTTTGGCATCATGGCTGCTCATCTTGATTCGAATCCTCAAGTAGTTGCTCCTTGGCTAGACAAGGTGCATACATGAAAAAATTAGGGGCAGTGTTGTTACTAATTGGTGAAATTGAAGTGTTCATGTCAGTTAGGAAACAACTGTGGGTTGCAATATAATAAAGTAAAGTGGCAAAGTAATAAACCAAACAGTGCATGGCAGTTACCAAAAAATTGTTGGTTGAAATGTTCATGCACTGTAAAGTATTTGAACACAGTATCCGTGCCTTGGTCCATATGTTAGTTGCTTATAAAAAATAAACTTGCACAACAAACATGGAAGCACAGACAACATACATGGACAGTACACTTAAGCAGTTGAATAAAAACAAAGAACTAAAGTGAAAAAGGATTTAGAGCCTCAGTTAGTTGAAGTGGACGTCAAATAATGAAATAAAATTTTTCAAGCTGCATAATAAGTAAAGGTTTCGTCAGTTCCATGCAATGCTTAGTCATGTAAGGAAAGAGTACTCCAAATTGTATGATAACTGAGTAGAACTCATACATAGAGGTACTTAGTCCAATTACAAGAAATGGATATGCAACAAACAAGGGGTTCTGTTGGGGAATTAAACGGTAATTGGTACTTAGTTGTTCGCATAGGAAGATGAACATTCATTTGTGTACCAGCAACATTGAGCAAACAACATACAAAAACATGACTGCAAATAATTCACCAGTTACAGTTTGGTGGATACACTAAAATGAGCACACGACGATGACGAATATCAAAATCAGACAAGAGTCTTCATGTCGTATCCTATGATCCAAAACTTAAAGCATTGGACATGGTGTACATGATAACGACGGATCAGTTAACCTTAATAGGCGATTCGGAGGACCGAGTTAACCCTAGTTGTCCAAGTTCGCCATGAACAAATAAATCGATCTAGTTAAACAAGTGAAGTACATGCAAACCCTAGGGTCAATCGAACGTAGGTTTTTTTGGGACACGGATTGAATCCGAGGTCTAGAACTTAGAGCAGCGACTCACGTACCTTGGACCTTGAAGCTCTAATGACGCAGATCGGCTGAGCGTAGATCTGTCGGCGAATCGACGAACTCCCGTTGACCTCCACCCCGCAGACGACGAACCGGCGGACAGAGACGACCGGCGGCGGCGTCTTCGCACGGATCGGCCGGGTCGCCGCTCCGCGAAGCTAGCCGGCGGATCCGCGTGGACAACGACCTCTGCTGCTCGCCGCCCGGACCAATAGAAAGGAATCGCGGCCGAGGGCGGATCCACAACTACCTTCTCCGGCGGCGTTGCGGTCGCGCTAGAATCGACTCGAGCTCGCTCGACGGAGTATTCCGACCGCGCGCGCTTGTCTGGGAAGCTACCGGCCAAGGGGGAGGCGAGCGCCGTAGCGTGCCCATCCATTTAGCGGGAGAGAGAAGGAATCAGGAGGGGAGAGGAGGAGGAAGAGGAAAGCGGTGAAGGGGATAGGGGTGTACTGTAGCCCCTATATAGGCTACAGTAATAGGGGAGGGGGAGGGAAGCGTCGTCCGTTGAAGACAGTTTTAGGAGTTGTTGGAATATACCACGGTTGTGTCACATCGTCGGTTGTAGGGTATTGTGGGCCCTGGTGAGACGGCAGTTGGGCAAGACCAAACACGAGGTATGGTGGGCTCTAAGAACAAATTCAGTTTTTGGAAAATATTAGAAGTTGTTGAAGTATTGGAGGTCTCAATTCTCATGTATTAGCGCAAATATTTTTGAGAGTTACTGGAGATGCTCTAACACACCTATTTATTTGTGAGGCATGAAGAGAGATCTACCACAGATCTATTGTTCGGGTGTTCAAATACAAAATTATTGAAAGGTTGTTTTTTTGCTAAAAATTGAGGATGATACCGTTGTTTTAGAGTTTTTTAGGCACTCTTATATTTACTTCAAAATTTCCTCACGTTTTTTATTGATTGATACGCCGATACAGTTGTCTGTCTCGCCACAAATAGCAAAGTGAGGTAGTGTATAATATGGTTTGGTGCGGCCGCAAGCGAAGACATGCACCCCAACAATCTTAGCCGGCACCCCCGCCAAGAATGGCACGCCTCGCCGGCGTGGCAGTGGCCCTAGCAGCCATCGCCGCGGTGGTCGGCGCCCACGAGACGTACTACGCGTCCGTGGAGAACCGCCTCCCGGCGCTGGGCATGAAGCTGGCGTGCCACGCGATGGGCGGGTTCCTGACGGAGCTCAGCGTGGTGCCGCGCGGCCGCGTGCCCCACGGCAGGGCCGGGCGCCGCGTCGCCGAGCTGCTGGTGGAGCGCGGCCAGCACGGCTGGGTTCGCTGCAACTGGGCGTACGCGGGCAACTACGTGGCCGGGATCACGGTGCTGGACTCACGGTGGCCCGAGGCTGGGCGGTGCCAGGACCCCGCCGGCGAAGGCCTGTGCCGCGTCGTCTTCGAGAACGACGTCGTGCTCCTCAAGACGCCCGCCCGCGGCGTGCGCGTGCTCGGCGACCTGCCCATCAAGCGCTGTCGGCGACACTGGATGCTGTTCAGCACCGAGTGCACGTACCCCGACCACCGCTACCCCTACGCCGGTCGCCGGCTCGGGAGCGCCTTCGAATACTTCGCCGTCTGATTTACAGATTTAGTGCTCGCTTTTATGAGGGGTGCCAACCATTTGAGGAGCCAAATTTTGTAGATCTTTTTTTCCAAAGGGCTTCCAAAACGATACAAATTACAAAGACAAATATGAGTCATGACTCACGAAATTATCGGACGGACGACATAATTCTGCTTCTAGCGCATGAAACTGGGTTAAATTTTGCACTCACCAAATCAACCGCCTTCAACTTGAACCTATATCGGTGTTTAAGGTCACCAGCTAAGGCATTTAACGATCTAACTATGTTAGTGTTTTAAATCACCACCAAAAAACATTTAACGATTTATCTCATCAAGATGTAAATAACCAACTATAGCGACAACTAATAGCTAAACTGTACACTAAAAACTAGCTAATTCCTCTTCAACAGCAATAACCAGAGATAGCTGGAATTTAACAGCAACAATAGCGGTTGCTAACTTGCTATAGCCGAAATTTAGAGCTGTGATCTCTATACGTGAACTCTAAGCTCAGAGATTCCCAGAACTCTTAATTAACTTAAATCTGGTTGAGCTTTCTGTTCAAACCAAACCATTTTGAGCCAAGAGACCAAGACTTCATTTTCTTTAACATAAAATTGAGTGCTTTATTTAAATAAACTGAAAATAAAAGGTAAAGGAAAAGCAGGCAGAAGGATCCCTGCTACTTATCAAATGGTCCAGGAACGAAGGTGCTGCTGCGCGTAGTAGTTGGTTTTGCTACTTCCTCTGTATATATATTCACAAACTTTATGGTTTTCTAAAGCACATTAAGTTTACTTCCAGTGGAAGTTGCGCAAAATGCCTACGTATGAAAGAACTCGAGCAACATTTCATTTGAACAGGAAGCAACTGAATCAGGGCTATTGCGATTGTAGCCTTAGTTCAGGCCCAGTAACAACTTTGAGTCCTTGCGTATGAACAACATCGACATTCAATGGGCTACAAGTGTACTATGAAACAGTTTCACACGAAGCAGAAATCAGTGAGAATGAGAACTCTGTTCCACTGCACTTCTTCGTTCTGTAACTTGATAGACAATCACCATTTTGTGACATCCTATCTCTGTGAAGTATCTATGATCCCATGCAACTCGTTCTATTGACAACTTGTCATTCAGTTGAGGAATTGTTATGTGATCACCTTTAGAGCTTGTTAGTTTCCTCCCGAAACCAAGGGGTTGGAGAGAATTGAGGGGGGACTATTAAATCCCCCAACCCTCTTGGTTTGGGGAAGAACCGAACAAACGCTTATATGGACAGCAAATGTTTCTAACCATTATATTTGCCTTCATTTGTCACCACCCTTGCCTATATCCATAGACAGAAAAATGCACGTTAAACAAGAGAATCTGCTACTCCAGCACCATTGAAGGTATGAATCAATACCTGGTCAGTTTTCCGCTGGAAGACAGTGTGGACTTCTCTCCGGAGAATTTCAATTTCCGGAGCATACTCTCTTTGTTCCTCATGAGATGTCAACTCATCCAATTGCACCTTCAGTGCATTCAGGGAATCATCCAGGCCTGAAAACTTCTGAAGATCTGTAGCATCAGCTGACGTAAGGTGCAGCAGATTCCTAACAGCTAACAAAGCCTGCATGATGACCAAAACAAGTTTCATTAAGAAGACTAGCATTTCACACCTCATGGCAAAGGTAAAAAAAAATAGTATTCACATAGATGATATTTTGGAGTGTACCTTCTCCTGGAGGTCAAGGTCAGGCACTGCTGATATCATCTCAACTACTGATTATATGAAAAAGTGGTTGAGTAAGGATTGAGCTTGTGACTTCCCTGTATTTAGCTGAAAGTCAGCTATATATGCCAGTAAAGACACAACCTTTTTCTGAAGCCGAACACTAGTGTTTGTGGTTGACAATATGTGCTGCAAACAAACAACGCGTTGGTACATTTCAACCTCGCTTTTGCCTTGATGTTCAATATATGATTTCCTTTTTCTACCTGCAACATTGCATAACCATTTTCTGAAAGGAACAACTCCTGACCATGTTCGTTGTCCCTAATCAAAGAGGATATAGTGTACAATGCCTTTGCAGCTTCTGGTCCAGAACTGGAATAACCCATCTTCACTAATCTGTCCAAAGCTCCATATCCATTGATCTAGCCAAGTACAAAGAGTTGTGTAAATACTGATACCCCATTGAATGATGCATTGAAAGAATGGACAACTGTTTCTTGACTAAGCTGTAAGGATAGAAGTAGAACACAGAGGAATCACCATAGAAAATAGTTGGAGACCTGTTAAGCTGATAGTACCTGGTTTTGAACAAGAACATTGTCCTGACTGGCTTTGCCCAGCACCCATGCTGAAGTAGTTCTTATTCCTTCGTCTGCATTGCCAAGTTCCTGAATTAACGGAAGAAGCCCTCCAAGTTTGTCAAGGTATGAAAATAAATTGAGAAAATCATGTCACCATAAGAATCAAGTATAGGAAAAAGTATAATTCTTGGATTGCACAAACTGGCAAACATGACTATAAATGAACTGCTGATCTTTATGAGACAGAGAATGGAGACTTGAAAACACAGTGTTAACTTTCACAACAAACAACTATGCAACATGTACATGGGTCATCTTAATATGCACCCATTACAACAGGTAAATAATTAAGCTGACATACTCTCTCTTATGGACAAGGGTCAAAAGGGGGCATCTATTATCCAGTTACACATTCATGAATACATTGATTTGCTGAAAATGAGGTTTCAGGCATATGTTTATATTGACAAACAAATACATAATTTACCATTAGCATTGTCGATGGGCTCAACGAGAATTAAGAGCTCTTGCAGTGCACGTTGGCGGTCCTCCAGAGAGGAATTATTTAAGTCAGCAATAGCAATCTTTATCAACTCAGCATCTGATGGCGCCTTGAACTTCTCCATCAACTCCTGCAGGAAAATTATTTGGACGAAGGTAAGGCAATCACGTAAAGTTTTGCATTTTACATCATCCAAACGTTGGTCTGAGCTCTGAATATATCAACTTTTATGACCATCAGAAATAGGAGTTCTTGTTAAGGAAATTCAACTTAAAGCGAGCTCTAAAATTGGATGAAAATTTCCATGAGCTCTGCAGGAATCTCTTCACCTTAATCTCCATCTGTCTCTTGAGTAATTCCTCTGCCGATAGTTTCACCAATTCTGCAGCCTTTTCTCTCAACTTATCCGGATCAGAGTTCCCTGCATCAGCAGTTTTGGAGTCAATTTGCCCCCACTTCAATGACAATGTAGGCTAATATAAGCATTGTTGGCGCAATTTTTCGATATATAAATTGAACCAATTGTAAACATTTCGGGTTCAAGTCGGCAAATTCACCCAACAAATGAGGAAGGACCCGCAAAGTCCCAAGCCTATACCAATTGCCCACTGCAGCATGCTGTAGAGCGAGGCGAACTCGCGTCCCTCGTCCGCCGTCAGCAAACCCTCTCCTCCGCCGCCAGCGCGAGCTTCCGCCTCGGAGAGAATCTTCGCATCGTCCTTGCCCGTGGCCCACTGCCTCGGCTCCCCGCGCAACGTCGATATGTTCCTGAGTTCCTCCCCTTCTCCACTGCGGCACTGCAGCTGCCGTCGGCGAGAATCGCTGGAAGATCAAAAGCAGAACGGTGGCCAATATGGTGGAGAAAAACGTCAGGAGGTTGCATCGGCGAGATTGCTTGGCTCCCGTCATGGCCGCGATAGGGGATCGGAGTGAAGCGAAGGGGAGGCAACGCCACGCCACGTCGTGTGAGGAGCTGAGGAAGAGGAAAGGATCAGGTTCGAGCCGTCTATAATTTTTTCGTGTGGCTTTTGCATTTATATAGGTTTCGGTAACCTTAAGGGTTGATTTTGTGACAAGGAGGTTCCGGGAGGATTGAAGGGGATTAAAAGACAAAAAAAACTAATTTCTTTCTCAATCCCCTCCAATCCTCTCGGGATCCCGGGTCACCAAATCAACTCTAATTGAAATTTTTAAATGAATGGTTTTACGTACGGTTTCTATTTAGAATATTTACAATATTTAATTCATTATTAAACATAAATGGTTGTAGATTATAGTGGTTAGAATCTGCATATGAGAAGTGGGAGGATGACGGTTTAAACTCTAGCATTGCATTTATTTTTAGACTTTTATTTCGGATAGAACCGTGGCTTGATCTAGCAAAACATGATGTTTTTTTTTAATTACGAGGGCTTGTGGGTCGGGGAGGTGGAAGGATCACGAGTTGATTAAAACAAAATTAAAAAGGGTTTTAAAAAAGTTTATAACCGTGAGACCGTTAAGCTATATCTCTGACCATGTGTTTTAGTTAACCCAAATTCACCATATATTACCGTCTCTACGGGAATAAACTTTACTTCAGCCACACCACAACAATATATGCACTTAGGGCATGTTTGGTTTCCTACCTAAGACGCCACAATCTGCCTAACCTTAGGCGCTCGAATTGAAGAACTAAGGTTAGGCAGAAAAGTTTGGCACATTGTGGCGTCTTAGGCACCAAACCAAACAACCCCTTAGATATATCACAGACTAGACTCTACGGGCAAGCATGTGTTTTACGTCCATTCAACGCTGGATTAGTAATTTCTAATACACAGTTATTAGAAATTATCAATCCACCGTTGGGTACGTTAAAGCATGCATGCAGAGTCTGATTACATGGTAATCGATGTCCTTAGATATATAACATCTTAAAAATATAGACTAGGTCTATGCCCGTGCGTTGCTACGGGTGCATTAAAATGCATAACAATGTTAGTGTCAATGTGCCATTATATAGGAACTAATCCTTAGTAATACTGCACTCTTGTAATCGAAGTATCATCAGACCAATACAAGCGGGTAAACTCAATAGTCGCTCAAAGCGAAACAACAAATTTGCCGCAAACTGCCTACTGTTGGGCGCACTGCACCCTCTGCCCACCGCCTGGCACATCATCATCCTCGTCGTAGGCCTCCTGGTGCTGGTGCTGCTGCTGCCGCCTCCGCATCTCCTCTTCGATGTTCACGTCGTAGGGCATCGTCTCCTCGCACTCGTCCAGCTCCATGTCAGTGTGCTGTGATACTGGCTTGGGCGGGAGAACAGCCTCCAGGGCCTTGCACTGCTTCGGGCTCAACGAGTCCGGGAACTCCACCGAGAAGTGGATGTACAGCTTGCCCTTCATGAAGGGCCTCTGATACATGGGCATGCCTTCATCGTTGATTGCCTTGAAAGAATCTGCACAAATTTAAAATAATCAATGAGCATTGGCCAAATCACGAAGGCAGAATCATAATCATACGTCAGAATCACCAACCAGGCTTCACAACTTTGCTAGGGTTCGATTTGATCAGCAGCTGCCTGTTATCCAAGTGAGTCAAAACAAACTGGAAGCCACACAGCTTGACCATTATAGCATCAAACCAACCATCTATTATACAACAACAGTCAGGTCTAACAAGACTAAGACGATATCAATAAAATATAACTATATATAGACACGATAGTATAGCCAGAATCAAGGATTTTGGCATGATCAACGAGCTTTCTAATAATTAATTACTAATTATCCGACTAACCATGCCACATAGAGCGACAATTTCCATGCAACCAATATTCATAACAGTTTCCATGCAACATCTCCTTTCCCATACAAATTCCCTCCACTACCCCAACCCATTAAACCCATCTAAATCCACGCCGCCTCAGATCCAAACCACCGCTCCAAACCCACAAGCACCAGCACCTTATGAAATCGACACAGCCAAACCGTCTCAACATCGCCGCAAACCCGACAACCCGCCTACTAATCCCCGCCGCGGACAGGTCGGAGCCAGACGAAATGACCAGCTCATGCGCTCACCTTCTCCGGGTCGCCGCCCTTGTCGGGGTGGTTCTTGATGGCGGCCTTGCGGTAGGCCTTCTTGAGGTCATCCTGTGACGCGTCCTTGGAGACCCCTAGGATCTCGTAGTACCGGGTGTTGTCGCTCTTCTTCGGTGCGCGGCCGAACATCTCCGAAACCCTAGCCGATTGATGCTATAATGGAAGTTTGTGAGGAGAGAGAGTGGGGCAGGCGTGTGGAAGCCCTCCCTATTCCTTCAACCTGACGAGGGTTCCCCCGAAGCGTCGGGACGCCGCGGTGCGCGGCCTCCGCGACTGGCTCGGCAAGCAGCGGTTCGAGCTACAGCTCGTGGACCTCATCAAGCGCCCCATGGACCGGTATGCCGCCGGGGCGAGGGGCGGCTGAAAGGGAATTAGGCTTACACCTATTTTCCTAATTGATTTTGGTGGTTGAATTGTCCAACACAAATGATTGGACTAACTAGTTTGCTCTAGTCTATAAGTTATACAGGTGCCAAAAGTTCACACTTAGCCAATAAAAAGACCAAGAATTGGGTTCAACAAAGAGAGCAAGGGATAACCGAAGGCAGCCCTGGTCTGGCGCACCGGACTGTCCGGTGCACCAGGGGACTTCACGCTGAACTCTTCACCTTCGGGAAAATCCAGAGGCGCTCCGCTATAATTCACCGGACTGTCCGGTGTACACTGGACAGTGTCCGGTGCCCCTGAGGAGAGCGACTCTCGAACTCGCCAGCTTCGGGAATCCGCTCCGCTATAATTCATCGGACATGTCCGGTGTACACCGGACTGTCCGGTGAGCCAGCGGAGCAACGACTACTTCGCGCCAACGGTCACCTGCAGAAGCATTAAATGCGCGCCAGAGCGCGCAGAAGTCAGGCACGCGCGAAGTGGTGCACCGGACACTCTACAGTACATGTCCGGTGTGCCACCGGACATCCAGGCGGGCCCAGCAGTCAGAGCTCCAACGGTCGGAACCCAACGGCCTGGTGACGTGGCTGGCGCACCGGACACTGTCCGGTGTGCACTGTTCGGTGCACCATGCGACAGACAGCCTCCACCAAACGGCTAGTTTGGTGGTTGGGGCTATAAATACCCCAACCAACCCACATTCAAGACATCCAAGTTTTCCAACTTCCAACCACTTACAAGAGCTAGACATTCAATACAAGACACACCCAAGTGATCAAATCCTCTCCCAATTCCACAAAAGCGTTAGTGTTAAGTGAGAGTGATTTGTTGTGTTCTTTTGAGCTCTTGCGCTTGGATTGCTTTCTTCTTTCTCATTCTTTCTTGAGATCAATACTCACTTGTAACCAAGGCAAGAGACACCAATTGTGTGGTGGTCCTTGCGGGGAAGTTTTTGTTCCCGATTGATTTGAGAAGAGAAAGCTCACTCGGTCCGAGGGACCGTTTGAGAGAGGGAAGGGGTTGAAAAAGACCCGGCCTTTGTGGCCTCCTCAACGGGGAGTAGGTTTGCGAGAACCGAACCTCGGTAAAAAAAATCTGCGTGTCTCACTGTTTATTCACTTGTGATTTGTTTTGCATCCTCTCTCGCGGACTCGATTATATTTCTAACGCTAACCCGGCTTGTAGTTGTGATTAACTTTGTAAATTTCTGTTTCGCCCTATTCACCCCTCCTCTAGGCGACTTTCAATTGGTATCAAAGCCTAGTGCTTCATTAGAGCCTAACCGCTCGAAGTGATGTCGGGAGATCACGCCAAGAAGGAGATGGAGACCGGCGACAAGCCCGCTACAAGCCACGGGAAAGCTTCATCGGGAGAGTCTCGCAACAAAGGGAAGGGGAAGGAGAAGAAACTCTCTTCCCACAAGTCGCATCAGAGTGGGGACAAGAAAAAGAAGATGAGGAAGGTGGTCTACTACGAGACCGACACCTCATCGCCATCTACCTCCAGCTCCGACGCGCCCTCTGTAACTTCTAAGCGCCATGAGCGCAAGAAGTTTAGTAAGATCCCCTTACACTACCCTCGTACTTCTAGATATACTCCATTACTTTCCGTTCCATTAGGCAAACCGCCAACCTTTGACGGTGAAGATTATGCTAGGTGGAGTGATTTAATGAAATTTCATCTAACCTCACTCCACAAAAGTATATGGAATGCTGTTGAGTTTGGAGCACAGGTACCATCCGTAGGGGATGAGGATTATGACGAGGACGAAGTGGCCCAAATCGAGCACTTCAACTCCCAAGCCACAACCATACTCCTCGCCTCTCTAAGTAGGGAGGAGTACAACAAGGTGCAAGGATTAAAGAGCGCCAAGGAAGTTTGGGACGTGCTCAAGACCGCGCACGAGGGTGATGAACTAACCAAGATCACCAAGCGGGAAATGATCGAGGGGGAGCTCGGTCGCTTCCATCTTCGCCAAGGGGAGGAGCCACAAGACATGTACAACCGGCTCAAAACCTTGGTGAATCAAGTGCGCAACCTCGGGAGCAAGAAATGGGATGACCACGAGGTGGTTAAGGTTATTCTAAGATCTCTTATTTTCCTTAACCCTACTCAAGTACAATTAATTCGTGGCAATCCAAGATGTACACTAATGACTCCCGATGAAGTAATTGGGAATTTTGTGAGCTTTGAGTTCATGATCAAGGGCTCACGGAAGATCAACGAGCTTGACGGTCCCTCCACGTCCGAAGCTCAACCGGTCGCATTCAAAGCGACGGAGGAGAAGAAGGAGGAGTCTACACCGAGTAGAACACCCATCGACGCCTCCAAGCTCGACAACGAGGAAATGGCGCTTGTCATCAAAAGCTTCCGCCAAATCCTCAAGCAAAGGAGGGGGAAAGATTACAAGCCCCGCTCCAAGAAGGTTTGCTACAAGTGTGGTAAGCCCGGTCACTTTATAGCAAAATGTCCTATTTCTAGTGACAGTGACAGGGGCGACGACAAGAAGGGGAGAAGAAAGGAGAAGAAGAGGTACTACAAGAAGAAGGGCGGCGATGCCCATGTTTGCCGCGAGTGGGACTCCGACGAAAGCTCTAGCGACTCCTCCGACGACGAGGACGCCGCCAACATCGCCGTCACCAAGGGACTTCTCTTCCCCAACATCCGCCACAAGTGTCTCATGGCAAAGGACGGCAAAAAGAAGGTTAAATCTAAATCCTCCACTAGATATGAGTCCTCTAGTGATGATAATGCTAGTGATGAGGAAGATAATTTGCGTACTCTTTTTGCTAACCTCAACATGCAACAAAAGGAAAAACTAAATGAACTAATTAGTGCTATCCATGAAAAGGATGATCTCTTGGACTCCCAAGAGGACTTCCTTATTAAAGAAAACAAAAAGCATGTTAAGGTTAAGAATGCTTACGCTCTAGAAGTAGAAAAATGTGAAAAACTATCTAGTGAGCTAAGCACATGCCATGAGACTATAGACAACCTTAGAAATGAGAATGTTAATTTGTTAGCTAAAGTTGATTCAAATGTTTGTAATGTTTCAATTCCCAATCTTAGAAATGATAATGATGATTTGCTTGCTAAGATTGAAGAATTGAACATTTCTCTTGCTAGCCTTAGAGATGAAAATGAAAAATTGCTTGCTAAGGCTAAAGAACTAGATGATTGCAATGTTACAATTTCCGACCTTAGAAGTAAAAATGATATATTGCATGCTAAGGTTGTAGAATTAAAATCTTGCAAACCCACTACATCTACTGTTGAACATACTTCCATTTGTACTAGATGTAGAGACATTAATGTTGATGCTATTCATGATCACATGGCTTTAATTAAACAACAAAATGATCACATAGCTCAACTTAATGCTAAAATCAATGAGCATGACTTAGAAAATAAAAAATTTAAATTTGCTAGAAGCATGCTCTATAGTGGGAGACGCCCTGGCATTAAGGATGACATTGGCTTCCAAAAGGGGGATAATGTCAAACTTAATGCCCCTCCTAAGAAATTGTCCAACTTTGTTAAGGGCAAGGCTCCCATGCCTCAAGATAACGAGGGATACATTTTGTACCCTGCCGGTTATCCTGAGAGCAAGATTAGGAGAATTCATTCTAGGAAGTCTCACTCTGGCCCTAACCATGTTTTTATGTATAAGGGTGAGACATCTAGTTCTAGGCAACCAACCCGTGCTAAGTTGCCTAAGAAGAAAACTCCTAGTGAATGAACATAGCATTTCATTTAAGACTTTTGATGCATCTTATGTGTTGACTAACAAATCCGGCAAAGTAGTTGCCAAATATGTTGGGGGGCAAGCACAAGGGGTCAAAGACTTGTGTTTGGGTACCCAAAGTTCTTGTGTCTAATGCCAAAGGACCCAAAACCATTTGGGTACCTAAAGTCAAGAACTAAACATGTTTTGTAGGTTTATGCATCCGGGGGCTCAAGTTGGATCATCGACAGCGGGTGCACAAACCACATGACAGGGGAGAAGAAAATGTTCTCCTCCTATGAGAAAAACCAAGATCCCCAACGAGCTATCACATTCGGGGATGGAAATCAAGGTCTGGTCAAAGGATTGGGTAAAATTGCCATATCTCCTGACCATTCAATTTCCAATATTTTTCTTGTAGATTCCTTATATTACAATTTGCTTTCCGTTTCACAATTATGTCAAATGGGCTACAACTGTCTTTTTACTAATGTAGGTGTCACTGTCTTTAGAAGAAGTGATGATTCAATAGCGTTTAAGGGAGTGTTAGAGGGTCAGCTATACTTGGTAGATTTCGATAGAGCTGAACTCGACACTTGCTTAATTGCTAAGACTAACATGGGTTGGCTCTGGCACCGCCGACTAGCCCATGTTGGGATGAAGAATCTTCATAAGCTTCTAAAGGGAGAGCACATTTTAGGATTAACAAATGTTCATTTTGAGAAAGACAGGATTTGTAGCGCATGCCAAGCGGGGAAGCAAGTTGGTGCTCACCATCCACACAAGAACATCATGACGACCGACAGGCCACTGGAGCTCCTACATATGGATCTATTCGGCCCGATCGCTTACATAAGCATCGGCGGGAGTAAGTACTGTCTAGTTATTGTGGATGATTATTATCGCTTCACTTGGGTATTCTTTTTGCAGGAAAAATCTCATACCCAAGAGACATTAAAAGGATTCTTGAGACGGGCTCAAAATGAGTTCGGCTTAAGGATCAAGAAAATTAGAAGCGACAACGGGACGGAATTCAAGAACTCACAAATCGAAGGTTTCCTTGAGGAGGAGGGCATCAAGCATGAGTTCTCCTCTCCCTACACGCCACAACAAAATGGTGTAGTAGAAAGGAAGAATAGAACTCTATTGGACATGGCAAGAACCATGCTTGATGAGTACAAGACTTCGGATCGGTTTTGGGCCGAGGCGGTCAACACCGCCTGCTACGCCATCAACTGGTTATATCTACACCGAATCCTCAAGAAGACATCATACGAACTCCTAACCGGTAAAAAGCCCAATATTTCATATTTTAGAGTCTTTGGTAGCAAATGTTTTATTCTTGTTAAAAGAGGTAGAAAATCTAAATTTGCTCCTAAGACTGTAGAAGGCTTTTTACTAGGATATGATTCAAACACAAGGGCATATAGAGTCTTTAACAAGTCCTCTGGACAAGTTGAAGTTTCTTGTGACGTTGTGTTTGATGAGACTAATGGCTCTCAAGTAGAGCAAGTTGATCTTGATGAGATAGGTGTTGAATAGGCTTCGTGCATCGCGCTAAGGAACATGTCCATTGGGGATGTGTGTCCTAAGGAATCCGAAGAGCCTCCAAATGCAAAAGATCAACCATCCTCCTCCACGCAAGCATCTCCACCAACTCAAAATGAGGATGAGGCTCAAGTTGATGAAGGAGAAGATCAAGCAAATGAGCCACCTCAAGATGACGACAATGATCAAGGGGGAGATGCAAATGATCAAGACAAGGAGGATGAAGAACCAAGGTCGCCACACCCAAGAGTCCACCAAGCAATCCAACGAGATCACCCCGTCGACACCATCCTAGGCGACATTCATAAGGGGGTAACCACTAGATCTCGTGTTGCACATTTTTGTGAGCATTACTCTTTTGTTTCCTCTATTGAGCCACACAGGGTAGAGGAAGCACTCCAAGATTCGGATTGGGTGGTGGCGATGCAAGAGGAGCTAAACAACTTCACCAGGAACGAGGTATGGCATTTGGTTCCATGTCCTAATCAAAATGTTGTAGGAACCAAGTGGGTCTTCCGCAACAAGCAAGACGAGCATGGTGTGGTGACAAGGAACAAAGCTCGACTTGTGGCTAAGGGATACTCCCAAGTCAAAGGTTTAGATTTCGGTGAAACCTATGCACCCGTAGCTAGGCTTGAGTCAATTCGTATATTATTGGCCTATGCTACTTACCATGGCTTCAAGCTTTATCAAATGGACGTGAAGAGTGCCTTCCTCAATGGACCAATCAAGGAAGAGGTCTATGTTGAGCAACCTCCCAGCTTTGAAGATAGTGAGTACCTGTCGGCGTTTCGAGACAGGGGGGTCCCTAAGCCGACGAGTGAGTGTGCTGCGTGCCCCAGCCCAGATGGGTCGAGCGCGTGGGCGAGCGCGAAGGGGGGAGAGGCGAGGTGGCCGGAGTCGAGCGTGAGAGAGGTGGAAGTCCCGCGGCCTTCGTGTTCGTCCCGCGCCCAGGTCAGGTGCGCTTGCAGTAGGGGGGTTACAAGCGTCCACGCGGGTGAGGGAAGCGAGCGGCCCCAAGAGAGCGCCTGTCCCGTCCTCGGTCCCGCGCGGCCAACCTTCTCTAAGAAGGCCCTGGTCCTCCCTTTTATAGTCGTAAGGAGAGGATCCAGGTGTACAATGGGGGGTGTAGCAGAGTGCTACGTGCCTAGCGGAGAGAGAGCTAGCGCCCTAGGTACATGCCAATGTGGCAGCCGGAGAGATCTTGGCACCTTGCTGGCGTGATGTCGTGGCTGTCGGAGGTGCGACGGAGCCTGGTGGAGGGACAGCTGTTGGAGCGGTCAAGTCCCTGCTGACGTCGTCCTGCTTCCGTAAGAGAGATGGGGGCCGCCGTCGTCACAGAGCTGGTGGAGCGCCATCATTGCCCATCCGGCGGAGCTGGCCGGATGGGATGCCGGTCTTGTTCTCCGTGACCCGAGTCGATTCGGGGTAGGATGATGATGGCGCTTCCTGTTGACGTGGCGGGTCTGTGCCCTAGGCAGGGTGACGTGGGGGCTCCTCCGAAGCCGAGTCTGTCTTCTGTTGCCGAGGCCGAGCCCGAGCCATGGGGTCGGGCGAGGCGGAAGTCGTTCGACCGAGGCCAGGGCAGAGTCCGAGCCCTGGGGTCGGGCGAGGCGGAGTTTCGCCGTCTTCCGGGTCTTAGCCAGAGTCCGAGCCCTGGGGTCGGGCGGAGCGGAGTTCGCCGTCTTCCGGGTCTTAGCCCGAGTCCGAGCCCTGGGGTCGGGCGGAGCGGAGTTCGCCGTCTTCCGGGTCTTAGCCCGAGTCCGAGCCCTGGGGTCGGGCGGAGCGGAGTTCGCCGTCTTCCGGGTCTTAGCCCGAGTCCGAGCCCTGGGGTCGGGCGGAGCGGAGTTCGCCGTCTTCCGGGTCTTAGCCCGAGTCCGAGCCCTGGGGTCGGGCGGAGCGGAGTTCGCCGTCTTCCGGGTCTTAGCCCGAGTCCGAGCCCTGGGGTCGGGCGGAGCGGAGTTCACCGTCTTCCGGGTCTTAGCCCGAGTCCGAGCCCTGGGGTCGGGCGGAGCGGAGTTCGCCGTCTTCCGGGTCTTAGCCCGAGTCCGAGCCCTGGGGTCGGGCGGAGCGGAGTTCGCCGTGGCGCCTTTGGCAAGGCCTGACTGCCCGTCAGTCTCACTCTGTCGAGTGGCATCGCAGTCGGAGTGGCGCAGGCGGCGCTGTCCTTCTGTTAGACTGGTCAGAGGAGCGGTGGAGTGACGGCGGTCACTTCGGCTCTGCCGGGGGGGCGCGTGTCAGGATAAAGGTTCAGGCCACCTTTGCGTTAAATGCCCCTGCAATTTGGTCAGTCGGTGTGGCGATTTAGTCAAGGTTGCTTCTGAGCGAAGCCAAGGCCTCGGGCGAGCCGGTGATGTGTCCGCCGTAAAAAGGGGGGCCTCGGGCGAGACGGAAGTCTCTCGAGGTCGGCTGCCCTCGGCCGAGGCTAGGCTCGGGTGAAGCGTGATCGAGTCACTCGTGTGGACTGATCCCTGACTTAATCGTACCCATCAGGCCTTTGCAGCTTTATGCTGATGGGGGTTACCAGCTGAGAATTAGGCGTCTTGAGGGTACCCCTAATTATGGTCCCCGACAGTAGCCCCCGAGCCTCGAAGGGAGTGTTAGCACTCGCTTGGAGGCTTTCGTCGCACTTTTTTGCAAGGGGACCAGCCTTTCTCGGTTGCATTTTGTTCCGGTGGGTGCGCGCGAGCGCACCCGCCGGGTGTAGCCCCCGAGGCCTCGGAGGAGTGGTTACACTCCTTCGAGGTCTTAATACTTCGCGTAACGCTTCGGCTGGTCTGGTCGTTCCCTCATGCGAACTGGCCGTAGCTCGGGTGCATGGTCGGGGCCCAAGCTCTCGGGCTGGTATGTTGACGCTGTCAACGGTTTGGCTAGAGCCGGTTTTTGCGAGAGCAGCCCCCGAGCCTCTGCACAGGGCGAGAGGACGATCAGGGACAGACTCGACTTTTTACATACGCCCCTACGTCGCCTTTTCGCAAGGAGGAGGGGGGGAGTGCGCCATGTTACCCTCGATGGGCACCGAACATGGTGTCTCCGGTGAGCTGCAAGCGGGTAATCCGAGTGGACGTCCGTGCCCCGTTCGTTGGGGGTCGGCTAGGGGCCCAGAGGCACGCCCAAAAGTACCTGCGGGTGATTTGCCGGACCCGGTCCCCTGGCGACGGGGTCCGAGGGCTCGATGCCTCCCTCCGATGGGATTCCGTTACAAGATCGTTCCCGCTGGTCTCGGAAATGTCCTAGGGTACCTCGGGAGCGCAGCCCGAGCCTCGGTTATGTATCGAACGTACCCCTGGTCATCCCTCGCTCGGCGTCTGAGGCGACTGTGAACCCTTCGGGGGCCAGCCTTCGAACCCCTGATCAGTAATGGGCGCGGAGCCCGAATAGCCTGAGGCGGCCATGGAACCCTTCGGGGGGCTGGCCTTCGAACCCCTGACCAGTAGTGGGTGTCGGGCCCACGCGATCTGAGGCGACTGTTGAACCCTTCGGAGGGCCAGCCTTCGAACCCCTGATCAGTAGGGGGGGCTCGGAGCCCGGTTCCTTCGCGGAGAAGGATCCTTTTCGGGGTATCCCCCTTTCCCGGTCCCTGTTGCAAGAGATAGAGAAAGAGGAAAAAGAAAAGGATACGAAATCGAACGATGTGGCGTACCTTTTCTGACGCGGTTATTACGGCGAAGGTGAAGCGTCGCGCGCTCCTCCCGTCAGAGGCGCCGCCTGTCCCGCCGCGGAGTTAATGCGACGGGGCGAGTGGTTGGCGGGGTGGCCGTTACGCGTGCGCGAGCCGTTTGAGGAACGGCTGTACCGCTTCGCGCTTTTTGAATCCCGCGTCCGGTCAGGGCGGTGCGCTGGAAACGGTTTCGCCCTGGCCTTCATATACTTGAGAGGGGGTCCGGTGACGGTTCTTCGCTCTTCTCCCTTCTTTTCCCTTTAGGTTTTCGCAACCCGGGAAACTTTAGTCGGAGAAGAGAGAAACCGCTCTGCCTGCCCCCCGTGCCGCCATCTTCTCCATTTTGGTGATGGCGGATCGAGTGACCATAATCCCCCCGCGCGATCCGTGGCCCTTCTCCACGGTGACGGCGAGTGATCTGGAGGAGCTGGTCGGCGAAGGTTTGCTCCGCCCCCTCACCGACAAGCAGCGGCCAGAGTGGATTCCTCCTGTGGGCGGAGCCGCTCCGTCCCCACCGCCGGGGTATGTCGTGAGCTTCATCTCCTTCCATGAGCGGGGATTTGGTGTGCCGACGGGCCGCTTTATGCGGGCCATCCTGTTCCACTACGGGGTGGAGTTGCACAACCTCTCCCCCAACTCCATCTCGCAGGCCGCTATCTTCGTAGCGTTATGCGAAGGGTACTTGGGGATCGCTCCTCACTGGGACTTGTGGACTCATCTCTTCCTCGCCGAGCCTTTCGCCTTGTCGACGGGGGAGAGGAGGATCCGTGCGGCGGTGCGGGCCGGCGGCTGCATTCTCTTGTTGAGGCAGTCGCGGGCGTTGCAGTACATTCCTGCCGTTCTTGCGTCTTCGAACAAGGGGTGGCAGCGCCGGTGGTTCTATCTCCGGAATGACGGTGAGTTGCTCCCACCGTTTTCCCAGCGAGTAGTTACGGCTGCCACCGACGCCTGGCGCCACGGGACCCCGCACGAGAGGCAGAAGAATCTCGAACCCCTGCTCCAGGCCCTGAAGGAGTTGCGGGAGGGGGGACTTACCGCTGCGGGAGTGATTGCCGCTATCCACCGTCGGAGGGTGCTCCCTTTGGCGGAGCGGCGGCTGCCGCTCTGGGAGATGACCCCGGAAGCTGACTGGGAGGGCTCACGAATGTCCCCTGATCCTCTCCCCTTCAACGCCCTCCAATGGCGGGTGTCGGCCGCGATGGGGAAGCCGGACCCCCACGCATACTCCCAGCTTCGGATGCGCCCCGACCAGGGGTGCGTGACTTTGGTGAGTGTTCGCTCCTTCCTTCTTCGTATATCTGGTCGCTCCGGGTCCTTATGATCGGGTTCCTTTCTCCCCTCTTTTTAGGATGTAGGGTGGCACAAACCCTCCTGACCACGGGTCCCGGAGGACGCGGTGGACCGTGCAGCGCGGCGGGTCGCCGCGGAAGAGAAGAAGAAAAAGAAAGACACGGAGAAGGCCCGGGCCCGCGAGCGGAGGCGGGCTCGGGACGCCTTGGAGAAGCGCCGTCGCCAGCAGGAGAGGGACGGACTCCCGAGGGAGCCGTCGCCGGAGACGCCCGACGACGACGACGATGATGATGATGATGATGATGATGACATGGCCGCCCGTCTCGGCCTCAGCCCCAGCCTGGGGTGTGGCCAGGAGCCGTCGAGCCAGCCCCCGAGCGGGCCGACTCCGTCAGCCCCCGAAGTTGGGGCGTCGGGCTCCCGACCCGAGGCACGGGGGCGAACCGAGAGGTTACCTGACCCCTCAGCCGGAGGAGCTGAGGCAGTTCCGGAGGCCCAGGCCAAGGCGTCTGTTCCCCAGGGGTCGCCGCTCGTGTCGGTGGCGCATGGGGGTGACCCTCAGGTCGTCGCGGCCGTGCCCGGGGAATTTGCCTCCCAGGCGCCCCAAGCAAGGGTGGAGCCGAAAGCGCCGGCGAAGCGGACCTCGGCGGCTGTTTCGGGAGCCGGGATCCAAGAAGGCTCCCCCAGGCACGGTGGATCATGGCCCGGAGTGGGTGAGTACCTCGGAACGTCTTCGTCTTGGCTTCCCATTCGCATGTCTCGGTTGTGATCCTCCTTTTTTTATCCAGCAAGCGAAGTCATGGCCAGACCGACCTGACACACCGGAAGGCCCTCAAGACGGCGCCGAGCTGTGTGGCCGGCGCCATTCAGCCGACCCTCTCGCGGGGTACTCCTCCATCGGGGGCTCGGGCGTCGCCAATCTCGGAGGAGCGGGCTCCCGAGGCCGGCTCTTCAGCCGAGGCGGCGATCGTGGTTGAGGAGGCGGCTGACGCCCACGTGGCCCTGAGTTCGCCTGTCGTGCCGGTCATGCCGGCGCCTGCCACCGCCGAGGTTGCCGCCGTCCCTGTCGAAGGGCGTCCAGTTGCTGCCAGCGCCGGGATGGCTGATGCGTCGGCGCCCAAGACCTCAGAAGAGGTGGGCGCGGTCGCGCAATCCGTCCAGCCGGGTGATAGCCTTATCGCTGTGCGGCGGAGCCCCGAGGCCCGGCGCCCGTTGCTCCGATTCCGGACCCGCGAGGCCTCGGACCCCGTCTTCGTTCTCGATGATGAGCAGGAGGACCAGTCCTGGGGTGAGCTCCGCGAGTGCGCAGAGGCAACGGTGGGGTCGCTCCGGTCGTCGCTGGAGGTTTTCTGCAGAGACGTCCCCAAAATCCTCCAGGTAGCGGTTTCGGGCATACCTTTTTTCCTTCTGTGAGCGAGATACTCGTTGTGACGCCCTGTTTCCTTTTCTCAGGATCTGACGGACCGGAGCGCCGCCAAGTCGTCGTTCATCCGCCGCGAGGTTGACGTCTGGGGCTCGCTGCGATCCCTGAGGTCTTCGCTCGCCGGGGCTACCACGCGCCTTTCTCAGCAGGATGCCAAGGTGGCGGATCTCCAGCTGCTCTGCGCCGACCTGAGAGCCGAGGCGGCAGCAGCGCGTGCGGAGGCGCAACGGCAGCGATCGGAGCTCGTCCAGGTCGTCGAGGAACGGGACCGATTTCAGGGCCGGGCTGCCGAGGCCGAAAGCCGAGCCGAGACCCTTGCGGCTGACTTAGTCGCGGCCCAGGTCGCGGCCTCGGAGCACCGTGCCCGAGCCGGAGGTACGTCTTGGTCCTCCCTGGTTCTTTTTCTTGTCCGTTTCCCTTGCTTGTGCTTGAGGTATTTCTGTTGGTTGCTTGCAGAGCTTGAGTCCGCCCTTGACGAGTCCGCCAAGGCGCTTGCTGAGGCGCTTGCCGGAGCCGCCGAGCAGAGGGAGGCGGACCTCGCGGCCATGTCCGAGGCCGTCTCGGACTTTTATCGTGTCCTCGGCTCTGGCGATGTCCCTTCAGGAAGCTCCCCTCAGAGCCGCCTTCGAGCCTTGGGTGGTCACGCCCGCGGCAGAGTCCGCGAAGCGCTACACCACGGCGTCAGGCGGGCCTTCGCCGTGCTCGCTTCCCACTATGTTGTGGACCTGGAGCGGGTTAGTGAGGGGTACTGTCTTCCCGACGAAGACGATGCTGCTCTAGCGGAGGTCCAGCGGCTTGACGCGGTCGCCGCGGGTCCGAGCGCGGTGCTGGCGACCACCTTTGAGGCGGAGGTCCTTCCCCCTACGACGTCACCGGAGGCCGAGATGGACCCCACCGACGGCGGGGATGGAGCTGAGGGCGCGGCTCCTTCCCAAGGCGGCGCCTAATTCTCGTTTGAACAGTTTCTTGTTAAATGTGCGTCTCACTGCGGCCGCTGAGGCCTGAACACTTTGTCTTTCTTGCATGGAGTCGTACTCTCCTTTCTTTCCATCTGCATGTTCGTCCTGGCTCGTCAATAATAGGGTGGCTTCTCGAGTTGGGCCATTCTTCGTGGCAGGTGATGAGTGAGGTATCCCTAACCCGGAGGCACGGGAGTTCCTCGGCTCAGTCGGCCTTGCCATTTTCATGTACCCGCGTTCGCTCCTCGAGACCCTGCTTCTGACATAGCCGGGAGAACGTAGCTGGGAGAACGCAAAAGGCCCCTTTTTCGATTTGAAAAGATCTTGACGCAGAGGGGTTCCCCCTTTTTAGCCCCCGAGGGAGGGTCGGGCTCTGCCAAGGCGAGGCCGACCCTTCCTTGATGACCGAGGCGCAGAGGCTGCCCGACGGATCGGGCCCCGGCCCGGATATCCAGCGAGTGTTTGGCGACATCCCTCGGTATGCCGGGCATGTCCGAGGGACTCCGCGCAAAGACGTCGGCGTTCGCGCGGAGAAAGTCGACGAGCACTGCTTCCTATTTGGGGTCGGGCCCAGAACCGATCCGGACCTGCTTGGAGGTGTCGCCGCCGGGGTCGAGAGGGACGGCCTTAACCGTTTTCGCTGGCCCGAAGTCACCGGCATGGCGCTTCACGTCTGGCACCTCCTTGGAGAGGTTCTCCAAGTCGGCGATGAGGGCCTCGGACTCGGCGAGGGCCTCGGCGTACTCCACGCACTCCACGTCGCATTCGAACGCGTGTTTGTACGTGGGGCCGACGGTGATGACCCCGTTGGGGCCCGGCATCTTGAGCTTTAGGTAGGTGTAGTTGGGGACGGCCATGAACTTCGCGTAGCATGGCCTCCCTAGTACGGCGTGGTAGGTTCCTCGGAACCCGACCACCTCAAACGTCAGGGTCTCCCTTCGGAAGTTGGAGGGCGTCCCGAAGCAGACGGGGAGGTCGAGTCGCCCGAGGGGCTGGACGCGCTTCCCAGGGATGATCCCGTGGAAGGGCGCAGCGCCTGCTCGGACGGAGGACAGATCGACGCGCAGGAGCTTGAGGGTCTCGGCGTAGACGATGTTGAGGCAGCTGCCCCCATCCATCAGGACCTTGGTGAGCCTGACATTGCCGACAACGGGGTCGACGACGAGTGGGTATTTCCCCGGGCTCGGCACATGGTCGGGGTGGTCGGCCTGGTCGAAGGTGATGGGCTTGTCGGACCAGTCTAGGTAGACTGGCGCCGCCACCTTCACCGAGCAGACCTCCCGGCGCTCCTGCTTGCGGTGCCGAGCCGAGGCATTCGCCGCTTGCCCTCCATAGATCATGAAGCAGTCGCGGACCTCGGGGAACTCTCCTGCTTGGTGATCTTCGTTCTTGTCGTCGTCGCGGGCCCTGCCACCCTCGGCGGGTGGCCCGGCCCTGTGGAAGTGACGCCGAAGCATAACGCACTCCTCGAGGGTGTGCTTGACGGGCCCCTGATGGTAGGGGCACGGCTCCTTGAGCATCTTGTCGAAGAGGTTTGCACCTCCGGGGGGCTTCCGAGGGTTCTTGTACTCGGCGGCGGCGACAAGGTCCATGTCAGCGGCGTCGCGTTTCGATTGCGACTTCTTCTTGCCTTTTTTCTTGGCGCCGCGCGGAGCAGACACCTCGGGAGCCTCTTCCGATGGGCGGCCCTGGGGCTGCTTGTCCTTTCGGAAGATAGCCTCAACCGCCTCCTTGCCAGAGGCGAACTTGGTGGCGATGTCCATCAGCTCGCTCGCCCTGGTGGGGGTCTTGCGACCCAGCTTGCTCACCAGGTCGCGGCATGTGGTGCCGGCGAGGAACGCGCCGATGACATCCGAGTCGGTGATGTTGGGCAGCTCGGTGCGCTGCTTCGAGAATCGCCGGATGTAGTCCCGGAGCGACTCTCCCGGCAGTTGCCGGCAGCTTCGAAGGTCCCAGGAATTCCCGGGGCGCACGTATGTGCCCTGGAAATTGCCAGCGAAGGCTTGGACCAAGTCATCCCAGTTGGAGATCTGCCCCGGAGGCAGGTGCTCCAACCAGGCGCGAGCAGTGTCGGAGAGGAACAGGGAGAGGTTACGGATGATGAGGTTGTCGTCGTCCGTCCCACCCAGTTGGCAAACAAGGCGGTAGTCCGCGAGCCACAGTTCCGGTCTCGTTTCCCCCGAGTACTTCGTGATAGTAGTCGGGGGTCGGAACCGGGTCGGGAATGGCGCCCGTCGGATGGCCCGACTGAAGGCCTGCGGACCGGGTGGTTCGGGCGAGGGACTCCGATCCTCCCCGCTGTCGTAGCGCCCCCCACGCCTGGGGTGGTAGCCTCGGCGCACCCTTTCGTCGAGGTGGGCCCGACGGTCGCGCCGATGGTGCTCGTTGCCGAGGTGGCCCGGGGCCGCAGGCGCGGTGTTGCGTGTGCGACCGGTGTAGACCGAGGCTTCCCGCATGAATCGGGAAGTCGCGGCATGAGGTTCCGAGGGATATCCTTGCCTTCGGGAGGCAGTGCTCTCGGCCCGTCGGGTCGCAGCGCCTTCCAGGAGATTCTTGAGCTCTCCCTGGATTCGCCGACCCTCGGTGGTTGATGGCTCCGGCATCGCGCGGAGGAGCATCGCTGCGGCTGCCAGGTTCTGACCAACCCCGCTGGATGCGGGCGGCGGCCTGACCCTGGCATCGTTGGCGACGCGGTGCTGGAGACCTTGGGGCAGGTGACGTATTTCTCCGGCCAAGGGTTGGCCCGCCCATACCTGCCCGACGTCCCGACGGATCGGCTCAAGCGCTCCTGTTCCCTCATTGAGCCTGGCCTGCGCCTCGCGGACTTGCTCGAGTTGTGGGTCGTAACCCCCCGCCGGAGCGGGGACCACAGCTAGCTCCCGTGGGATGTCGGCGCGAGGCACCGGCCTAGGAAGATCACCGTCCTCCAGCATGCCGAGATGGTTGCCTTCGGAGGGATCCCCTAGCTCGATGTGGAAACATTCTCGGCTTGGGCCGCAGCTCTCGTTGCCAAGGCTGCGGCTTCCATCGGAACAGTCGGATAGGCAGTAGTCACATGCGGTCATGAAGTCCCGCATGGCACTGGGGTTGCCAAGTCCGGAGAAATCCCAACAGATGCTGGGATCGTCATCTTCCTCGGACCCAGAGGGCCCGTAGGTCGAGACGTCCGTCAGTCGGTCCCAAGGCGACCGCATACGAAACCCCAGTGGGGTTGCACTCGCCTCAATGAGAGCGCCCGCCAAAACGAGGTCGTTTGGCGGGTTGAGGCCGAGTCGAAATGACGCAAGATGGGAGTTAGTCAGTACCTTTTGGTCGACAAGGAGCGACGTAGTCACATCGGGGACTGGTTGCACCGTCGTCTCAGGTACAAGGGCGACGTCCTGCAGGCTTTCCGCGAGCGCGCCGGCGTCGTCCTCTTGTTCGGGGTCAGCGTGTCGCGGGGGGACGGCGCTCGTCTCCATCTTGAACGCGAGGTCGACGTCCGGCGTGCCTTCCGTCGGGGCGTCGGGGGCGTCGATTCGCTCGACGGCCAACGAAGCGCGGCCTCCCGCCTGGCCTTGATGGCCCCGCCTCCTCCTCCGTTGGCGGGGGAGAGGACGGTGTGAGCCCGAATGTTGCTCTTCCACCACGCGGGGAAGATGTCGTCGATTCCGCCGCCGGCGGGCGGGTTGTCGGCCGCCATTGTCGTCGTCGCGCGGCGGTGGAAGAAGTATCATGTCGTAGCTGCCGTCGAAGGACATGAACTCAAGAGTCCCGAAACGAAGCATCGTCCCGGGCCGGAGAGGTTGCTGGAGACTGCCCATCTGGAGCTTGACGGGGAGCTGTTCGTCAGCACGCAGCAGGCCCCTACCTGGCGCGCCAACTGTCGGCGTTTCGAGACAGGGGGGTCCCTAAGCCGACGAGTGAGTGTGCTGCGTGCCCCAGCCCAGATGGGTCGAGCGCGTGGGCGAGCGCGAAGGGGGGAGAGGCGAGGTGGCCGGAGTCGAGCGTGAGAGAGGTGGAAGTCCCGCGGCCTTCGTGTTCGTCCCGCGCCTAGGTCAGGTGCGCTTGCAGTAGGGGGGTTACAAGCGTCCACGCGGGTGAGGGAAGCGAGCGGCCCCAAGAGAGCGCCTGCCCGTCCTCGGTCCCGCGCGGCCAACCTTCTCTAAGAAGGCCCTGGTCCTCCCTTTTATAGTCGTAAGGAGAGGATCCAGGTGTACAATGGGGGGTGTAGCAGAGTGCTACGTGCCTAGCGGAGAGAGAGCTAGCGCCCTAGGTACATGCCAATGTGGCAGCCGAAGAGATCTTGGCACCTTGCTGGCGTGATGTCGTGGCTGTCGGAGGTGCGACGGAGCCTGGTGGAGGGACAGCTGTTGGAGCGGTCAAGTCCCTGCTGACGTCGTCCTGCTTCCGTAAGAGAGCTGGGGGCCGCCGTCGTCACAGAGCTGGTGGAGCGCCATCATTGCCCATCCGGCGGAGCTGGCCGGATGGGATGCCGGTCTTGTTCTCTGTGACCCGAGTCGATTCGGGGTAGGATGATGATGGCGCTTCCTGTTGACGTGGCGGGTCTGTGCCCTAGGCAGGGTGACGTGGGGGCTCCTCCGAAGCCGAGTCTGTCTTCTGTTGCCGAGGCCGAGCCCGAGCCATGGGGTCGGGCGAGGCGGAAGTCGTTCGGCCGAGGCCGAGCCCGAGCCATGGGGTCGGGCGAGGCGGAAGTCGTTCGGCCGAGGCCAGGGCGGAGTCCGAGCCCTGGGGTCGGGCGAGGCGGAGTTTTGCCGTCTTCCGGGTCTTAGCCAGAGTCCGAGCCCTGGGGTCGGGCGGAGCGGAGTTCGCCGTCTTCCGGGTCTTAGCCCGAGTCCGAGCCCTGGGGTCGGGCGGAGCGGAGTTCGCCGTCTTCCGGGTCTTAGCCCGAGTCCGAGCCCTGGGGTCGGGCGGAGCGGAGTTCGCCGTCTTCTGGGTCTTAGCCCGAGTCCGAGCCCTGGGGTCGGGCGGAGCGGAGTTCGCCGTCTTCCGGGTCTTAGCCCGAGTCCGAGCCCTAGGGTCGGGCGGAGCGGAGTTCGCCGTCTTCCGGGTCTTAGCCCGAGTCCGAGCCCTGGGGTCGGGCGGAGCGGAGTTCACCGTCTTCCGGGTCTTAGCCCGAGTCCGAGCCCTGGGGTCGGGCGGAGCGGAGTTCGCCGTCTTCCGGGTCTTAGCCCGAGTCCGAGCCCTAGGGTCGGGCAGAGCGGAGTTCGCCGTGGCGCCTTTGGCAAGGCCTGACTGCCCGTTAGTCTCACTCTGTCGAGTGGCACCGCAGTCGGAGTGGCGCAGGCGGCGCTGTCCTTCTGTCAGACTGGCCAGAGGAGCGGTGGAGTGACGGCGGTCACTTCGGCTCTGCCGGGGGGGCGCGTGTCAGGATAAAGGTTCAGGCCACCTTTGCGTTAAATGCCCCTGCAATTTGGTCAGTCGGTGTGGCGATTTAGTCAAGGTTGCTTCTGAGCGAAGCCAAGGCCTCGGGCGAGCCGGTGATGTGTCCGCCGTAAAAAGGGGGGCCTCGGGCGAGACGGAAGTCTCTCGAGGTCGGCTGCCCTCGGCCGAGGCTAGGCTCGGGTGAAGCGTGATCGAGTCACTCGTGTGGACTGATCCCTGACTTAATCGTACCCATCAGGCCTTTGCAGCTTTATGCTGATGGGGGTTACCAGCTGAGAATTAGGCGTCTTGAGGGTACCCCTAATTATGGTCCCCGACAGTACCCTAACCATGTCTATAAACTCTCTAAGGCACTTTATGGGCTCAAGCAAGCCCCAAGAGCATGGTATGAATGCCTTAGAGATTTCCTTATCACTAATGGATTCAAAGTCGGAAAGGTCGATCCTACTTTATTCACTAAAACTCTTGAAAATGACTTGTTTGTATGCCAAATTTATGTTGATGATATTATATTTGGGTCTACTAACGAGTCTACATGTGAAGAGTTTAGTAGGATCATGACACAAAAATTCGAGATGTCTATGATGGGGGAGTTGAAGTATTTCTTAGGATTTCAAGTGAAGCAACTCCAAGAGGGCACCTTCATAAGCCAAACGAAGTATACTCAAGACATTCTAAACAAGTTTGGGATGAAGGATGCCAAGCCCATCAAGACACCCATGGGAACCAATGGGCATCTCGACCTCGACACGGAAGGTAAGTCTGTGGATCAAAAGGTATATCGGTCGATGATAGGCTCTTTACTCTACTTATGTGCATCTCGACCGGATATTATGCTTTCCGTATGCATGTGTGCAAGATTCCAAGCCGACCCTAAGGAAGCTCACCTTACGGCCGTAAAACGAATCTTGAGATATTTAGTTTATACTCCTAAGTTTGGGCTTTGGTATCCTAGGGGATCCACATTCGATTTGATTGGTTATTCAGATGCCGATTGGGCAGGGTGTAAGATTAATATAAAGAGCACATCGGGGACTTGCCAGTTCTTGGGAAGATCCTTGGTGTCTTGGGCTTCAAAGAAGCAAAATTCCGTAGCTCTTTCTACTGTCGAAGCCGTGTACATTGTCGCAGGCCATTGTTGCGCGCAACTACTTTGGATGAGGCAAACCCTTAGGGACTATGGTTACAAATTAACCAAAGTTCCTCTTCTATGTGATAATGAGAGTGCAATCCGCATGGCGGATAATCCCGTTGAGCATAGCCGCACTAAACACATAGCGATTCAGTATCACTTTTTAAGGGATCACCAACAAAAGGGAGATATTGAGATTTCTTACATTAATACTAAAGATCAATTAGCCGATATCTTTACCAAGCCTCTTGATGAACAAACTTTTAACAAACTTAGGCATGAGCTAAACATTCTTGATTCTAGGAACTTCTCTTGTTGATTTGCACACATAGCTCATTCATATACCTTTGATCATGTCTTTTTCATATGCTATGACTAATGTGTTTTCAAGTCTATTTCAAACCTAGTCATAGGTATATTGAAAGGGAATTGGAGTCTTCGGCGAAGACAAAGGCTTCCACTCCGTAACTCATCCTTCGCCGTCGCTCCAGACAACTCTCCATCTTTGGGGGAGAGAGAGCCTGAGTCCAAAGCAAAAGGACTCTGTCTTTGGTATAATCTTCACTCATATTTTTATTTACCAAAGGGAAGAAAGTAGTTAAAAGGGCTCTAATGATTCCGTTTTTGGCGATTTATGCCAAAGGGGGAGAGAGCATGAGCCCAACGCAAAAAGGATCGCACCACCACCTAATTTTAAAGGAACAATAGGATCTATACCATTAAAAGATCCAAACTTTAGATATATACCATGGACCCCACATGTCATTGACTCATGTGGACCCACATGTAAGTGAGATAGTAATGGTATGGATCCAAAGTGGTGATCTTTTAATGGTATGGATCCAAATTTCCCAATTTTAAAATTAAGGATTTTCAAATTGGTATCTTATTGTGTTCAAAAGGGGGAGAAGTTAGCATTTTCAAAATTGATATCTTAAAACCCCCTTGAACACTAAGAGGAGGATTTCATTTAGGGGGAGTTTTTGTTTAGTCAAAGGAAAAGCATTTGAAACAGGGGGAGAAAATTTCAAATCTTGAAAATGCTTCGAAAAATCTTATTCATTTACCTTTGACTATTTGCAAAAGAACTTTGAAAAGGATTTACAAAAAAATTTGCAAAAACAAAATATGTGGTGCAAGCGTGGTCCAAAATGTCAAAAATTAAAGAAACAATCCATGCGTATTTTATAAGTATTTATATTGGCTCAATTCCAAGTAACCTTTGCACTTACATTATGCAAACTAGTTCAATTATGCACTTCTATATTTGCTTGGGTTTGTGTTGGCATCAATCACCAAAAAGGGGGAGATTGAAAGGGAATTAGGCTTACACCTATTTTCCTAATTGATTTTGGTGGTTGAATCGCCCAACACAAATGATTGGACTAACTAGTTTGCTCTAGTCTATAAGTTATATAGGTGCCAAAAGTTCACACTTAGCCAATAAAAAGACCAAGAATTGGGTTCAACAAAGAGAACAAGGGATAACCGAAGGCAGCCCTGGTCTGGCGCACCGGACTGTCCGGTGTGCCACCGGACAGTGTCCGGTGCACCAGGGGACTTCACGCTGAACTCTTCACCTTCGGGAAAATCCAGAGGCGCTCCGCTATAATTCACCGGACTGTCCGGTGTACACCGGACAGTGTCCGATGCCCCTGAGGAGATCGACTCTGGAACTTGCCAGCTTCGGGAATCCGCTCCGCTATAATTCACCGGACATGTCCGGTGTGCACCGGACTGTCCGGTGAGCCAGCGGAGCAACGGCTACTTCGCGCCAACGGTCACCTGCAGAAGCATTAAATGCACGCCAGAGCGCGCAGAAGTCAGGCACGCGCGAAGTGGCGCACCGGACACTCTACAGTACATGTCCGGTGTGCCACCGGACATCCAGGCGGGCCCAGCAGTCAGAGCTCCAACGGTCGGAACCCAACGGCCTCGTGACGTGGCTGGCGCACCGGACTGTCCGGTGCACCATGCGACAGACAGCCTCCACCAAACAGCTAGTTTGGTGGTTGGGGCTATAAATACCCCCAACCACCCCACATTCAAGACATCCAAGTTTTCCAACTTCCAACCGCTTACAAGAGCTAGACATTCAATACAAGACACACCCAAGTGATCAAATCCTCTCCCAATTCCACAAAAGCGTTAGTGTTAAGTGAGAGTGATTTGTTGTGTTCTTTTGAGCTCTTGCGCTTGGATTGCTTTCTTCTTTCTCATTCTTCCTTGAGATCAATACTCACTTGTAATCAAGGCAAGAGACACCAATTGTGTGGTGGTCCTTGCGGAGAAGTTTTTGTTCCCGGTTGATTTGAGAAGAGAAAGCTCACTCGGTCCGAGGGACCGTTTGAGAGAGGGAAGGGGTTGAAAAAGACCCGGCCTTTGCGGCCTCCTCAACGGGGAGTAGGTTTGCGAGAACCGAACCTCGGTAAAACAAATCTGTGTGTCTCACTGTTTATTCACTTGTGATTTGTTTTGCATCCTCTCTCGCGGACTCGATTATATTTCTAACGCTAACCCGGCTTGTAGTTGTGATTAACTTTGTAAATTTCAGTTTCGCCCTATTCACCCCCCTCTAGGCGACTTTCAGCGGCGACGGCGACGCCCCCGACCATACGCGTCGTGCGCCGTGGTCGCCAACAGCGGCATCCTGCTGGCGCGGCAGCACGACGCGCTCATCGACGCCCACGACCTGGTGATCCGGCTCAACAACGCGCCCGCGGGCGACGGTGTACGCGCGACACGTGGTTTGCATCGTTCGCGGCGTTGTTTGCGGAGGCGGGCGGATTGCGGCGGCGTTGGCTGCGTGGTTTGCGGAGGTGTTTGGAAGCGCGGTGGGGTTCGCGGGCGGAGGCGGGGGCGGTCTATAGTATTAACTTAATAGTTAGTAGAGATTAGGGGAAGCATTGAAAAGAAGTCAGTTCATTTTATGTTTGAGCGACAAATTGACTAACATATCGCAGGCTACTAAAGAACAGTTGCAGCAACAAATTCGCTTGAAAGCTTATCTTGGCCTGAGAAGCTGCGGTAGCCGTCGTTGCGTTGCAGCGAACCCCCGACGGTGTCCTGCCATCCGGTACGGGTCAACCAAGCGACTCTCCCTTCCTTCTTCCGCACCCGCTCGCTAGCCGAAACAACAGGCTACTAAAGAATGAACAGTTCCTTTTGTAGCTCCTCGTTTGTCATACTAAAAAGGTGTGATATACAATGTAACAATTTATATTTCTCCAATATATAAGAAAGCATTCTACTCTTTGAAATAATACCTCTGAGATTGTGACAATAAAAAAACATGTGTTTAGGAAAAGATTTTGTATGATAAGAGTACTGAAAGTGAACCTGCTGTTCGGTCTTTCCAGAGTCCTTGGCCACTCGTTTCCTTCTCTCGCATGATTCAGCAAGAAGCTCTGGTCGTTCCCTTTCCTCTGCATAAGCACCAATAAACAACTGACCATACAGATAGGGGAGACGGGTTTCGCCATCAAGGAACTTAGGATTAGTTATTGACTGAGACACTGTTTAGTTAGTGGCCTTAGCCTCGAAGCTAAATATGATGATATGATAGGAATGCATCCCTGTGGTCAGAGTTCAAGCTCATAAAATAAACGTTCTACTAAACATATATTGATAATACCTCTGAGATTGTGATAATATATTGGTTCGAGTGTGAACATACTAATACATGTGTAGTATGAACATGCCACCAGACTGGATAATGCAGCACAAATATATTGAATAGGACCTGGCTTGATAGGAGTCGGTAGCAGCAGTAAAACATTCTCAAACCAAAAACAATAAAAAAAACCATGGTGAAAATGCAGATTCTATTCAGAAGACAAAAGTAGTGTTTCCTTTTGGCAGAAATCATGCTGGAATAATAAATAACCTACTTGATACTGAAAGTTTTAATTGTGTGATGAAAAGAATACTTAAAAAATGAGAATCCTTGTCATATTTGGTCATAGATATTATCTGTTTTCTGCTTTTAATTTCATCAAAGTGAACGCATTCAAAGATAACTCGAAAGCCAGAGTTAATAAAGTAAAAGTTGAAAATGGAAATATAGAGTGAAACAAAGCACATGATCCATTACTGAATATTCATTGCATGCAGGATCCATTTACTAAATAAACAGTGATAAAGATGTTTCTTTCAGTAGTTTGTTGGCAGCACAGAACCCTCAAACAGCATTGCTCTGACCATCCAGATTTCATCTATCAGATTATCTTACTAACAAACAAATGGCATAAAAAACTGGATAGTTCAGATAGTACTATCTGAACTCTGAACTATGAACTCAGAACTAACATGTAGTTCAGCTTATAATAGGAATATCTGAACTCAGAACCAATATTAGAATTAAAGCATGTATCATACTATTCGCAACTCAGAACTAACATGTAGTTTTAAATGATGCACTCATGAGCTATTTTCGACAATATAAGTATGCTTGCTAGCTGGAATCAAACAGTGACCATGTTGTCAGTAACAATATTTTTTTGGGAAATTTGGATCCATACCATTAAAAGATCACCACTTTGGATCCATACCATTACTATCTCACTTACACGTGGGTCCACATGAGTCAATGACATGTGGGGTCCATGGTATATATCTAAAGTTTGGATCTTTTAATGGTATAGATCCAATTGTTCCTATTTTTTAGGTGCATAGCTTGTTCTTCTCTTCTTCAGACAGTGGATTTAAAATGGGATATATACATGATACATACATCTAATCTAAGCTATGCTTGCTAGTTGGAATCAAACAGTGATCATGTTGTCAGTAAAAGTATTTTTTTAGGTGCATAGCTTGTTCTTCTCTTCTTCAGACAGTGGATTTAAAATGGGATACATACATGTCTAAGCTAAGAGATGAAATCTGATAAAAATGTTTCTTTCAGTAGTTTAATTGGCACCACAGAATCCTCAAACAACATTTCTCTGACCAACCAGATTTCATCAATCATATTATCCTACTAACAAACAAATGGCATAAAAAACTTGAAGGAGGCAGAGATGCAATAACCCATCTGAAAGAAGCAAGGGAAGGAAGAAAGGAAGGAATAAGTCCTGGACGCTTTGTCCCCTGCCTTCTTCCTCTCCACTTGACCAGGGAGAAAGCCAATGAACCATTCAGTTAGTAGCCTGGGCCTGGGGTTAAATCCATCCGCCCAACCCCACTGATCATGAAGCAACTACTTACTGAATGGCAGATCCTCATGCTTGCCTCTTCAGACACTTCTTGCGCTGTTTTGTTTGTTCTGCTGCCGACCAACTTTTGTGCTGCAGTTGACACACGAACCAAGGCCATGATAGAAGCAACACACAACTACACACGTACAGAGCAACAACTCATCTGAACCCATGATCCTTTTTTTGTGTTCTTCAGGTGAAAGCTCATCATTTTTTCTTGAACTGTCATCAAGTATAGTTTAACAAATACAACGAACAAATCTGTAGGAATTCTCTTTACAAGCTTTCAATTCCCCATTCATCCTCCCTCATAAACAACAGCCTCTTTCCCAATTCTACACCCCCCAAAAAACAAAACTTATTTGTACGAGAACTCTGTACCATGCCATGACCGTGCACTTACTGACTGACGGCGTCGCCACGACCAATGGTGGACCGGACACCAGATCCACGCTGTCTCGTCCTGCGCGCCAGGGTCACCCCGTGCGGATCCGCTTCTTGGGCGGCAGGGCGCGGAACACGGTGGTGAGGTCGCGCGACGGGGAAGAAGGCCCGGCGAGCCGGCGCCGCGGAGGAGGGCGGGGATGGCCTGCTGCGCTTGTTCTGCTGCGCGTTGCGGGAGGGGATTCGTGGCGGGAGGTTCGCAGCGGGCGGGTTTCGCCGGCCTGCTGCGCTTGTTGGCGGGGACGGCCTGCTGCGCTTGTTCTGCTGCGCGTTGTGGGTTGCGGGAGGGGATTCGCGTCCGGCGGGTTTCGCGGAGGGTCTCGGCGTATCGCGGCATACGTGCGGGCGGTTCGCGGCAGGCGGGGCAGTTCGCGGCGTAAGGTTCGCGGCGGGCGGATTGATCGGGCGGTCGGTTGTTTGGCGGGGGCAGTCTACACTAACATCTTAATAGTTAGTATATAATCATTTTCAACTATTCTTTCTAAGTTATTCAATCAAAGTCAACATCCACTACTTGACGATCTATCATTTTTACCGTAAATTATAAGAATCCTCTTCAACGGTCATATCTATATTTCCCCTATATTCTACTATTCAGCCGCGTCACCGATCTCTCTTCTTTATATATCCATCCTCTACAACGGGTTTCCCTAATTTTTCTCTTATACCAACAATAAAATAATATGTTCTATACATATTCATCATACATTAACAATTTTTCTTCTAATAACAACCACTTGTGTGCACGAAAACTGAAACAAAGAGGAGAGAGCTGCACCCTTAATCTAGTGTATCATTGTACTGTCTGCTACCACTGTACTCTCTATGGTGTCCTATTAATTGTCGTTTAGGACAGCGACATGGTCTCCAAAATATAATTTTGATCAATATTTTTTATTAAAACACAAATAAACTCTTATAATATTTATACTTTTATAAAAGTACTTTTAAGACATATCATTATATATAAACATTAGGTTTTAATACTAAATAATAAAACAATTATTTATAGTAAAAAATTTATAAGTTTGACTTAAATCTTGTCTAAAACAATAACTAATAGTACACCGAATGGAGTGCACCATTTATCAACCACATTGAATCTAATGATTCGTTTTTGCTATGTCCCCTCCGCGGCCGACGGTACTGACCTGATCCTGCTTGGAATGGTGCTAGACTAGAGATGGCAATAGGGACCTGACCCTGATTCCCTGCGGGAAATTCCTCCATTAGGGCATGTGGATGTGGAAGAAACTTTCCCTGCGGGATATAAATGGGGAAATTTTATCCCCCGACGGGTAAACGGGGATGGGGACGAGGAAGCATTCCCCATCCCTGTTCCCCGCGGGGACCCGTTAAACTTACATGTGACTATGTTTGTGTACCAGTTAACAGTAAAAATAAATAATTACCTTGTCAATAGACCACTAATTGTACAAATGTGTTCATTTTGATGTATGCATAATGATTTATTAATCTGACAATATGTATAAGTGACAATGTTTATCATTAATAACAAAGAATGTATGTCTTAATTATAATTTAAACGGGGATGAGAATCCCCGGTAGAGATTTATCCCTGCGGGGAACGGAGATGTGGAAAAAATGTTTCCCACAAGTGTTCATGAAGATCCCTGCGGAGAAATTTTTTCGTCATAAGGACAGAAATGGGGAGCTATTCCCAGACGGTTGCCATCCCTATGCTAGACTGCTAGTGATGGTCGCATGTCACGGTCGCGACCTTTCGGCCATCTCAACGATCCAACCATTCTTCTCACGTTTCTTTCTTTATCTACATTTTTCTATTATATTTTATTATATCATCAATCGTTCATCATATTCAACGTCCCTATATATTATAATTCAGTTATTTAATATTTTTTCATTAGCTTTTAAGTTAAAAAATCCATAGACTATTTGTACTACCATAATATATATTGCTTTCGGATTATGATACTTCAAAGAGATTAATATCATGGCAACTACTGCTATGCAAGCAGTTCTTCTGTGCAAGCGTGCAAGTAAGCTATCTGATCCATTAGATCGTGATCCAACCATAGGTTACATTTAACACTTAAACCCTTCCACCTCTAGCTCAATAATCTTTATAAAAAACCCTAACAAATCATGGTTGTATCTGTGGTTGGATCGTAATCTAATGGATCAGATGATTTGCTTGCACACTTGCACAGAAGTACTGCTTGCATAACAGTCGTTGCCTAATATCATAAAGAAATAAAGTAATTAAAGTGTGGGAGAGAGATTATAAGACTGTCTCTAGTGTAAAATAGGGAATACTAAACTATCGATAATATTGTCTGACACTATTGACAGAGTAAAGTTTGAAATAGAGGATGAAATAGAAGATTTGCTGGAGATGGTCTAGCCCGTCTCATATATGAGGAAGTTTCTTCTCTCCCCTATATGTGATGTGGGGAGGTGTTGGAGCTCTTTCTCCCCATATGTGATGCAGGGTGAGATTAGAGCATCTCCAACCATGAGACTTATAAAATATTCTATAATTTAAAAACAAGTATATTTTGTAGGATTTAAAATACTAATAAAATATTTTTTCTATAACAGTAAAATTTTAAATATAGATTATAAGGTAGCCTATTATGTTGTAGTATATTTGAGATATTTGAGAGGGTGCAATATAATTTTTTAACTAAATTTTATAAAATAAAACATTGTTGAGTAGTTTTTTCATATTTTAATTTGAGCGCCAGTTTAAGCCATTAGAGCTGGCATGGGCCTGGTCTCCGTTGCGGGGCCCTCGACTCCCTCCTTTCCTCGAGACCGTCGCATCGTACGCGCTCCGGTCCACCACCCGCCGCAGCAGGCAACAAAAAGCTAGCCACTGCTGGAGGCTGGAACTGGACGGATCACACGGAGGTGAATCCGACGCCGACCGGTGGGGCTCGCACGGCTTGTTTGGCAACGACAGCTGTTCGTTGCGCTCCATGTCGCGGCGACACGGCCCAAGCCCACGTCGGATCCATCCGCCCACTGCCAAACGGCCCCACAAGCTCAGCGCGGCGGCCTCGTCGCTGCATAAAGCCCCTACCTAACTCCAAATCTCGCCAGCGCCAGGCCTCGCCGAGCCGGTGGAAACCTCGTGATCTCCGCCGCCTCGAGCCCTCCGCGCGCCTCTTCCAGAGCACCATCCACTCTTCGGTGGCGAGGCCGCGGCTCCCCGAGACGGGCAATGCAGAGCGCGGCTGCCATCGGGCTCCTACGGCCATGTGCCGCGCGGCCGCTCGCCGCCTACACTAGCCCACGCCGCGGCGCCGGCGCGTGCAGCGGCGGCACCCAGCCGCTCATCACGCCCCGCGGCATCCGCCTCTCCGCCCGCCCCGGTCTCGTGCCGGCCTCGCCGCTGGAGGAGAAGGAGAACCGGAGATGCAGGGCCAGTATGCACGCGGCGGCGTCGGCCGGAGAGGAAGCTGGGGGAGGGCTCGCCAAGACGCTGCAGCTGGGGGCGCTTTTCGGGCTCTGGTACCTCTTCAACATCTACTTCAACATCTACAACAAGCAGGTGAGCTGACTGACGGGAAAAAAACACTGATGTCTCTCCCTGTCCCTCTGTTGTGTGTGTGTGTGATGCGCGGGCACTAGTGATTCGGTTCTGATCCACTAGAGCCAAGTGTGCAAATTGGTGAATCAAGTGCTCCTAATGATTATTTCGGTGTTGTGCATGCGTGCAAAGGACAGATCCTTCTATTAGTATGCAATTTCCTTACTCAAATCCGAGTCAAAGACAAACTTTTCACCTTTCATGCATGTCCTTGTTAGAAGCTGTCCTTCAATTGTTCATGTATTTTTTTTTTCAAAAATTTCTTTCTATGAGGCGGAGTGATTGTGTCAACACATACCTTTTTTTTTGTCCTTCTATGTTGAAACTGTCTTGCTGGAGCATCTTCCATCTGGAGTCTGGACACTTCCGTTAGGTTAAGTGAAGAGCCAGTTGGCCGTGGCCTTTTCTCTTGAGAAATTTATGAATCAGTTATAACAGATATTTGTTTTTATCCTCGTAATCTATTAAAACTAAATAAAGGCCATCTCACTTTCTGCGTGACTGCAAAAATATTCGCTCGAACCCATCATGATCTATATATATAACTGATACAAGCTCCGCATGCTACACAGAAAAAAACTTTTGCCTTTGTTTCTTTTTCTCCATTTTAGATCTGCCTCATACCACACATTTCTAGACAATTTTTTGCTTAACTTTGTAAGATACAACCAAGTCTAGGTAGTATCTACATTGTAGTTTTAATATTTACTAAATAACTACTAAATAACGATTATGATAAAGCTGATGCTTGTTTCGTATATCTGTAGATACCAAGTATATGCTACTTTTTTAAAGCTTTACAGGGCATCCATCTTTTTAAGGATCTGTATATGCACTGCAGACATCACCCATGTTGATGTGTTTTCAACTTTAAGTCATGATACATACTTTCATAGGTGTTCCATATCTGAGGCTAATTTTTTAGACAACCATATCTCCATAGTTTTAAGGGTTTTAAGTGTTTAACAGGCTGTATGCACAAGACAATCTTGCTTCTATATTTGCATTGTTTTGACATCCCACCTAGATAGCCCTTATGTTTTCTGGTGGCTATGTCAAGGCAATATATTACTGACAAATGCCCTTTTGCAACTAGCCTTAGAGAAATTTAAGTGTTGTATTGGTGATTGTAGTCTTTCTTTATTCATTAATGTAGATCATGTCACCTTTTAGTTAGTTTTCTGAGGAATACTTGATGATCAACAACAATTACCAGTAAATCATACAACTTTCTAAGCTGTACTTATGCTCTACAGGTTCTGAAGGTTTTGCCATACCCTATAAACATCACAACGGTGCAGTTTGCTGTTGGAAGTGCCATTGCTTTGTTCATGTGGATCACTGGTATCCATAAAAGGCCAAAGATTTCGGGTGCCCAGGTGAATATTTAGTTTTGCTGGGCAAACTTTCAGTATAAACACAGTGCATCAAAATTAATGTTGGTGCTGTTCTTGTTTCCCAGCTTTTCGCTATCCTTCCTCTAGCTATTGTCCATACCATGGGCAATCTTTTCACAAACATGAGCCTTGGAAAGGTTGCAGTGTCATTTACACATACTATAAAGGCCATGGAACCTTTCTTCTCAGTTCTCCTTTCAGCAATTTTCCTTGGGGAGGTAAGTTTCTGTTCAACTCTGAAGCCTAATAGTAACTACACAACTCTCTGCGATATGATAAAATCTTTCTTGCTTTCCTATGACAAATGAGTGATTTTGCAGTTGCCTACGCCATGGGTTGTGTTGTCTCTTCTTCCGATTGTTGGTGGTGTAGCTTTGGCATCCCTTACTGAGGCCTCCTTTAACTGGTATACAATACAGGCACCTTAGATTGAATACAAGCAAGGATGCTTGTTGTGCAAATTACATTTGTCTTTTTCTATTACTTTTTTTTTGTCTTTTGTTCCATTGCTTCATTCATCTCCATACGTCAAAATTTAGTTATACAATTGTTCCAGTGCTATTGTTTCTATGTGTGTGTGCGCGCTTACACCAATATGAAGTTAAAAGCAATGGCTTGTTACCCATTTTACACTCATGTGTAGCTTCGAAATTTTCAACACAGGGCTGGATTTTGGAGTGCAATGGCTTCAAATGTAACCTTCCAGTCAAGGAATGTGCTAAGCAAGAAACTTATGGTGAAGAAAGAGGTAACTGAATTACTATTAAATTTTCTTGGGTAATGAAAGCAATCAGCTAATTGATCTGTTTAGTCCCAGTTTTTAATAGGTATGTTCGTATATGCCTTCTATGTTGATTGTATGCCTAACCCTCTTTCTTTCCATCCCTTGTGACCAGGAATCTCTCGACAACATTAACCTATTCTCGATCATTACAGTCATGTCATTCTTCCTGTTGGCCCCAGTAACCTTACTTACAGAAGGTGTTAAAGTTAGTCCAGCAGTGTTGCAGTCTGCTGTGAGTATCCTGCTGCTTATTTATTCATGATAACTTACAGACTAGCTTGAGCATAATTCTATATCTATGAATATTATTATTTCTTGTGCAGGGTTTGAACTTGAAACAGGTATACACAAGGTCATTGATTGCTGCATTCTGCTTCCATGCATACCAACAGGTGGTGATCCATCTTGCTAATATTGGTGTATTTATCTATTCATTGATTACATCATTAATGTTGGTTCAGATTACTATGTATGCCTGTACAAGTTCCATTTCAAACAATTCATAGTTCGCCTACTGATCTTATTGTTTTAAATTTGTTGAAGGTATCATACATGATCCTCGCCAGGGTATCCCCAGTCACACATTCAGTGGGCAATTGCGTCAAGCGTGTGGTGGTCATTGTGACCTCTGTTCTGTTCTTCAGGACCCCTGTTTCTCCCATCAACTCTCTTGGTCTGCATCTTTTCCTTTGACTACCCTCAACTAAATCAATCATTTTATCATGTTCACTCTCACGAAATTGAAACATTAAATTCGTGCAGGTACCGGGATCGCTCTTGCTGGAGTTTTCCTATACTCGCAATTGAAGAGACTTAAGCCCAAGCCCAAGACTGCTTGATCATATACATTTGTAGGTCCATTCAATAGAACTTTGGAAGTTATGCTATGTCATTGGAGTGATCAGTGAGTGCCGTAGTTAGAATGATAAGCCTCTCCGTTTTGTTACCAGTTGGGTGGATAATTTATGATTTACTTGCTAGCATTTTTGGACGGATTTGTTCGTGTATTAATAATTTTGCAGGGATGGTTGTCGTTGTGATGTTTGCTGTTTATAGACCTGAAACTGAACTGCGATGTTTCATTGGACTATCTTCAATCGTGACACTAAATTAAGATAGTAGATACAATAGTTTGGAGAGATATTTGGAAATATGTTTTCATGTGATGGCTAAACCTCTCTGAATGGACAAAATAATAATCCCTTATAGTTGTGATTCTTTTTGTAAGCGTATCAGGATTGAGCGGCCAAACATCTTAAATCGTGACTAACAATTAGTCAATTATATGTATACTAATTGTATGAATGTTTTATATATAGATTCATACATTTAAAACCTACAAACATGACATTGATGTGAAATAGTTGATGTGCATTGGTTTTGAGCAACAATTGCTATATCAAACATGACAATGATTTTAAGCAATTGATGATACTAGGCATTGGATTTGAGCCATAGTTGATATATCAAATGTGCCAATGATTTTACGCATTTGATGATATAATTAATCAGATTCGCACGGAACATAAATTGCGAGGTTCCAATGGACTTAGAGCTCTGGCGATGTGCGACGTGAATACAAAGGTGAGTGTGAGGTTCCAATGGACTTAGAGCTCTGGCGATGTGCGACGTGAATACAAAGGTGAGTGTCCGTGCGTTGCGACGTGAGTAAAAATTTTTGTATGAAATATATAAACGGAACAAAAATATCACTATGATATGTAAAATCCGTGTGGTAAACATTATTAATATCACACAAATTATTTCTAAAGAGTCAATTTAGAATTTTGTAATAATAGACAAATATGTCGACAACCATACACTAATCTAGTCCTTTTTAGCGATATCAATAAGTCGTTGTTGTATGTTTGCAGGGATGACATATCAACACGAATTGTCCTCATAACTTAACAGATCAATCACAAAGTTCATTCGAAGAATCTTTACATCCTACACACAAAGACAGCAGAGAACAAAACGTCAAATTTGTATTATGTAACCAAAATGTATGTTCGAACATTAAACGAACGTACTACACTCACCCTAATAAATTTCATTCGTGTGTCATCCCCCCACCACATGATCATAGCTTGTAGAACAAGGTAGCTGGTATTAAGCCTGTAGAACAATGTTTGGCCAACTATGTTATATATAATGATTATCATAGAAAAAATTGAAGGTGGTACGAAGAAAATACCCTCTTAAGTCAATTGGAACACCAGTTCGAATTGTATGTTCACACTTAAAAATATCCTCTGCCTCTCCAGAACGTTTCTTGTTGTAGGCAATCTTATATTTCTTTGAGGCCATGATAATCGCTTCCGCGAACCTCTTGTATGGCATGTGCCCGTGCGTTGCGACGGGAGTAAAAAATGATATTGAGCAACAAACATCACTATGATATGTAAAATCTGTGTGGCAACCATTATCAATATCGTAAAACAACTCCATGTACTGCTACCATTGGCCTCGGGCGAGTCGTGACTGTGTCACCCGCCCAGGGTCGGGCTCGGGCGAGTTGTGACTGCGTTTCCCGCCCGGGGTCGGCCTCGGGCGAGTCGTGACTGGATCTCCCGTCCAAGATTGGCCTCGGACGAGTTGTGACTGCGTCTCCCGCCCAAGGTTGGCCTCGGGCAAGTTGTTACTGTATCTCCCACTCGGGGTTGGCTTAGGCGAGTCGTGGTTGCGTCTCCCGTCCAGGGTTGGCCTCGGGCGAGTTGTGGCTCATCTCCCACCCGAGGTTGGCCTCGGACAAGTCGTGACTATGTCTCCTACCCGGGGTGGCCGTAGTACATCTATATGTTCAATGGAGTAGCAGCACATGCAACATAGATATACAACAAGCACAATGACCTGGTAAATAAATAAACAAACAAAAATCAAAATGGAATATCAATACAAGCCCACATAGTAGAGGAGTATCCAATAACTTATCCCATTTTTTAGTAAAAGCAAGGCACTGGTACTAAAGTGCTACTCCAGTTTATACTGAAAATGAGTGGGTGAGAGGAGGAAGAGCTGGTGGATCGAAGCAACAAATCAGGACAAGAACCGGAAGCCACAACCCTAGGTGCTTCGGGATAGATCCTGCTCTTGATGCTGTGGAGAGGAGGCGTTGGCGGACCCTCCTCCTCCGAGCTTGTGGTTGATGAAGGCCTCGAGCACGTGTCGCCTATCGGTGGCCTTGGCACACTGGGGTTCAATGTTGGTGTAGGAGAGCCTGGCGAAGGCGATGATGAGGGTGGCACTGGTGAGGAAGAAGAAGGCAGTGGTGGCATTTGTCGAGGAGGACGGGGGATGCGGCGGTCGCGGACCTACGCTAGGGAGGGGGTGTGGGGCGTGGGGTTCACAGTGACGTGCGATCGTAGAGGGTGGGTGCGCGAGCACGGGGTAGGGTGTTGACGTTGATGCTAGACTCTTAATAGAGTAGTATAGGTATGTGCCTATGCGATGTCACGAGAATAAAAATTTAGTATCAAACATAGATACAAAACGATAAACATCATTATAATATACAAAATATGTGTGACAAAATATCACTGTAAAACTAATATTATATTGGAGATATAAATACGTCGATCCAAATATATTGAACTGATGCCTAAAGAATCAATATAGAATGTTTAATGATAGACAAATATATCAACAACTGCTAATCTTTTTTAGTGATATTCACTGCTATTTATAGAGCAGAGAGAATGTTTAAGGATAGACAAATATATCGACAACTACTAATCTTTTTAGTGATATTCACTTCAATTTATAGAGCAAGAGAGAGGTGAGGGTGTCGGTCATCGGGGAAAGAGATCACTATGAAATGCTATGAAATTTACATTAAAATGGCATGTTACGAAATTTACAGCTGCTTTCACCAGCACATGCATCAGCAATACCATCTTCAGCCAATCCATGGCAAACCTAAGGACACTCTATTCTTTTCGCAACCCACAGAATGGTGGTTCCTAAAAAGAAGGCAACTGGAGTATTTACATCATGCAAGATATCAGGTTTTGAGTGAATCTATCACGATTCTTAGGTTCCAAGTTCCTGTGGACATCCGTTATCAGCTTATCGAAGCATTGTGAAAGGCGTTGTTGCTGGTCCATAATTTAAATAAAAAGATGCATTAGATCTCTTTAAAATAATCATCCATTTTGTAAAGTTAGTTGGAGCATACAAAAGAAATACATCCAACAAATCTCAGCCTTCATTATAATTATATTAGCATTCTTAAGGTAACATGATTCAAAACCGCGAATGTTCTTGAACAGCTCATACATAGTGTTGATTTCATTCACATTAACTGCAAAAGACATGAAATTCACTGGTGAATAAACGTCAACATATATGAAACAACATCTAAACATATACTCCCTCCAGTTTCGAATTAGAAGTCGTTTTGGACAAGGTTTAAGTCAAACTTATAAAACTTTGACTGCAAATCACTATTTTGTCATTTAGTTTTAAAATCCAATAGTCATATTTATAGATTTATCTTTAAAAGTACTTTTACAAAAGTATAAATGTATTAAGAGTTCATGTGTATTTTAATGAAAATACATTGGCCAAAGCTATATTTTGGAGACTGTGTCGCTGTCCTAAACGACTTGTAATTTGCAACGGGGGAGTAGTCCACTGCTACTTCACACTGAAAGAAATTAGTAGAGCGTACAAACCTTGTTAATCAAGCCGTCATCAACTACGGCACTGTGAATGTTCTTGAACAACTCATACAGAGCCTCAATTTCATTCACATTAACAGCAAAATACATGAAATTCACTATTGAATAAATGTCAACATATATGAAACAAGCATCTAAACATATAGTCTGATTCTGTAGAAGCAAGCGTGAGCAAAAAGAGCATTCAGATAGTCTATCATCACTAAGATGATTTTAGTTGTCACCCTTCACCATAATATCACATCAGAAAACAGAAACCAAGAGCCTAGAGAACAGAAAGTTTTCATATTTAAAACTGTGTAAAGGATTTAAGTCATATACCACCAATTACTTACCACGTAGAACTTATCATTTTGGATCTACATCTGGCAGGGGGTCTTCCCTCATGGAGCGGTGTCGGGGACCATAATTAGGGGTACCCTCAAGACGCCTAATTCTCAGCTGGTAACCCCCATCAGCATAAAGCTGCAGAGGCCTGATGGGTGCGATTAAGTCAGGGATCAGTCTATACGAGCGACTCGATCACGCCTCGCCCGAGCCTAGCCTCGGACAAGGGCAGCCGACCCCGAGGGATTTCCGTCTCGCCCGAGGCCCCCCTCCAACGGCGGACACGTCTCCGGCTCGCCCGAGGCCTTGCCTTCGCTAAGAAGCAACCCTGACTAAATCGCCGCGCCGACCGACCGAGTCGCAGGAGCATTTAACGCAAAGGTGGCCTGACACCTTTATCCTGACGCGCGCCCCCCGGCAGAGCCGAAGTGACCGCCGTCACTTCGCCGCTCCACTGACCGGTCTGACAGAAGGACAGCGCCGCCTGCGCCACTCCGACTGCAGTGCCACTTGACAGAGTGAGACTGACAGGCAGTCAGGCCCTGCCAAAGGCACCATAGGAAACTCCGCTCCGCCCGACCCAGGGCTCGGACTCGGGCTAAGCCCCGGAAGATGGCGAACTCCGCTCCGCCCGACCCAGGGCTCGGACTCGGGCTAAGCCCCGAAAGACGGCGAACTCCGCTCCGCCCGACCCAGGGCTCGGACTCGGGCTAAGCCCCGGAAGACGGCGAACTCCGCTCCGCCCGACCCAGGGCTCGGACTCGGGCTAAGCCCCGGAAGACGGCGAACTCCGCTCCGCCCGACCCAGGGCTCAGACTCGGGCTAAGCCCCGGAAGACGGCAAACTCCGCTCCGCCCGACCCAGGGCTCAGACTCGGGCTAGGCCCCGGAAGACGGCGAACTCCGCTCCGCCCGACCCAGGGCTCGGACTCGGGCTAGGCCCCGGAAGACGGCGAACTCCGCTTCGCCCGACCCAGGGCTCGGACTCGGGCTCAACCCCAGAAGACGACGAACTCCGCTTCGCCCGACCCCAGGGCTCGGACTCCGCCCTGGCTTCTGCCGAACGACCTCCGCCTCGCCCGACCCAGGGGCTCGGGCTCGGCCTCGGCCATGGAAGACAGACTCGACCTCGGCTTTGGAGGAGCCTCCACGTCGCCCGACCTAGGGCGCAGGTCAGCCACGTCAACAGGAAGCGCCATCATCACCCTACCCCGAGCCGACTCGGGCCGCAGAGAACAAGACCGGTGTCCCATCTGGCTAGCTCCACCAGATAGGCAATGATGGCGCCCCGCAAGCCCTGTGACGACGGTGACTCTCAGCTCTCTTATGGAAGTAGGAGGACGTCAGCAAGGACTCAACCGCTCCGACAGCTGTCCCTCCGCCAGGCTCCGTTGCTCCTCCGACAGCCACGACATCACACCAGCTGGGTGTCAAGATCTCTCCGGCTGCCACATTGGCATGTACTTAGGGCGTTAGCTCTCCCCCGCTAGACACGTAGCACTCTGCTACACCCCCATTGTACACCTGGATCCTCTCCTTACGCCTATAAAAGGAAGGACCAGGGCCCTCTTAGAGAGGGTTGGCCGCGCGGGGACGAGGACGAGACAGGCGCTCTCTTGGGGCCGCTCGCTTCCCTCACCCGCGTGGACGCTTGTAACCCCCTACTGCAAGCGCACCCGACCTGGGCGCGGGACGAACACGAAGGCCGCGGGATTTCCACCTCTCTCACGCCCGTCTCCGGCCACCTCGCTTCCCCCCTTCGCGCTCGCCCACGCGCTCGACCCATCTGGGCTGGGGCACGCGGCACATTCACTCGTCGGCTTAGGGACCCCCCGGTCTCGAAACGCCGACAGTTGGCGCGCCAGGTAGGGGCCTGCTGCGTGTTGACGAACAGCTTCCCGTCAAGCTCCAGATGGGCAGTCTCCAGCAACCTCTCCGGCCCGGGACGATGCTCCGTTTCGGGAGTCTTGAGTTCATGTCCTTCGACGGCAGCTACGACATGATACTCCTTCCACCGCCGCGCGACAACGACAATGGCGGCCGACAACCCGCCCGCCGACGGCGGAATCGACGACATCTTCCCCGTGTGGTGGAAGAACAACATTCGAGCTCGCCCCGTCCTCTCCCCCGCCAACGGAGGAGGAGGCGGGGCAACCAAGGCCAAGCGGGAGGCCGCGCTTCGTCGGCCGTCGAGCGAATCGACGTCCCCAGCGCCCCAGCGGGGGGCGCGTCGGGCGTCGACCCCGCGTTTGAGACGAAGGCGAGCGTCGTCCCCCCGCGACGCGCCAATCCCGAGCAAGTGGACGACGCCAGCGCGCTCGCGGAGAGCTTGCAGGACGTCGCCCTCGTACCTGAGACGACAGTGCGATCAGTCCCCGACGTGACTATGTCGCTCCTCGTCGACCAAAAGGTATCGACTGATTCCCATCCTATGTCATTTCGACTCAGCCTCAACCCGCCTAGCGACCTTGCTTTGGCGGGCGCTCTCGTTGAGGCGAGTGCAACCCCTCTGGGGTTTCGCACGCGGTCGCCTTGGGACCGGCTGACAGATGTCTCGACCTACGGGCCCTCTGGGTCCGAGGAAGATGACGATCCCAGCATCTGTTGGGATTTCTCTGGATTTGGCAACCCCAATGCCATGCGGGACTTTATGACCGCATGTGACTACTGCCTCTCCGACTGTTCCGACGGTAGCCGCAGCCTCGACGACAAGGACTGCGGCCCAAGCCGCGAATGTTTCCACGTCGAGCTAGGGGATCCCTCCGAAGGCAACCATCTCGGCATGCCGAAGGACGGTGATCTCCCTAGGCCGGTGCCTCACGCAGACATCCCGCGGGAGATAGCTGTGGTCCCCGTTCCGGCGGGGGGTCATGACCCACAGCTCGAGCAAGTCCGCGGGGCGCAGGCCAGGCTCGATGAGGGAGCAGGAGCGCTTGAGCCGATCCACCGGGACGTCGGGCAGGTATGGGCGGGCCAACCCCCGACCGGAGAAGTACGTCACCTGCCCCAGGGTTTCCAGCACCGCGTCGCCAACGACGTCAGGGTCAGGCCGCCACCCGCATCTAGTGGGGTCGGTCAGAACCTGGCAGCCGCAGCGATGCTCCTCCGCGCGATGCCGGAGCCATCAACCACCGAGGGTCGGTGAATCCAGGGAGAGCTCAAGAATCTCCTGGAAGGCGCTGCGGTCCGACGGGCCGAGAGCTCTGCCTCCCGAAGGCAGGGATACCCCTTGGAACCTCATGCCGCGACTTCCCGATTCATGCGGGAAGCCTCGGTCTACACCGGGCGCACGCGCAACACCACGCCTGCGGCCCCGGGCCACCTCGGCAACGAGCACCATCGTCGCGACCGTCGGGCCCACCTCGACGAAAGGGTGCGCCGAGGCTACCACCCCAGGCGTGGGTGACGCTACGACAGCGGGGAGGATCGGAGTCCCTCGCCCGAACCACCCGGTCCGCAGGCCTTCAGTCGGGCCATCCGACGGGCGCCGTTCCCGACCCGGTTCCGACCCCCGACTACTATCACAAAGTACTCGGGGGAAACGAGACCGGAACTGTGGCTCGCGGACTACCGCCTGGCCTGCCAACTGGGTGGAACGGACGACGACAACCTCATCATCCGCAACCTCCCTCTGTTCCTCTCCGACAACGCTCGCGCCTGGTTGGAGCACCTGCCTCCGGGGCAGATCTCCAGCTGGGATGACTTGGTCCAAGCCTTCGCCGGCAATTTCTAGGGCACGTACGTGCGCCCCGGGAATTCCTGGGACCTCCGAAGCTGCCGGCAACAGCCGGGAGAGACTCTCCAGGACTACATCCGGCGATTCTCGAAGCAGCGCACCGAGCTGCCCAACATCACCGACTCGGATGTCATCGGCGCGTTCCTTGCCGGCACCACCTACCGCGACCTGGTGAGTAAGTTGGGTCGCAAGACCCCCACCAGGGCGAGCGAGCTGATGGACATCGCCACCAAGTTCGCCTCTGGCCAGGAGGCGGTCGAGGCTATCTTCCGAAAGGATAAGCAGCCCCAGGGCCGCCCATCGGAAGATGCTCCCGAGGCGTCAACTCCGCGCGGTGCCAAGAAGAAAGGCAGGAAGAAGTCGCAAGCGAAACGCGACGCCGCCGACGCGGACCTTGTCGCCGCCGCCGAGTACAAGAACCCTCGGAAGCCCCCCGGAGGTGCTAACCTCTTCGACAAGATGCTCAAGGAGCCGTGCCCCTATCATCAGGGGCCCGTCAAGCACACCCTCGAGGAGTGCGTCATACTTCGGCGCCACTTCCACAGGGCCGGGCCACCCGCAGAGGGTGGCAGGGCCCGCGACGACGACAAGAAGGAAGATCACCAAGTAGGAGAGTTCCCCGAGGTCCGCGACTGCTTCATGATCTACGGTGGGCATGTGGCAAATGCCTCGGCTCGGCATCGCAAGCAAGAGCGCCGGGAGGTCTGCTCGGTGAAGGTGGCGGCGCCAGTCTACCTAGACTGGTCCGACAAGCCCATCACCTTCGACCAAGCTGACCACCCCGACCACGTGCCGAGCCCGGGGAAATACCCGCTCGTCATCGACCCCATCGTCAGCGACGTCAGGCTCACCAAGGTCCTGATGGACGGGGGCAGCTGCCTCAACATCATCTACGCCGAGACCCTCAGGCTCCTGCGCGTCGATCTGTCCTCCGTCCGAGCAGGCGCTGCGCCCTTCCACGGGATCATTCCCGGGAAGCGCGTCCAGCCCCTCGGACGACTCGGCCTTCCCGTCTGCTTCGGAACGCCCTCCAACTTCCGAAGGGAGACTTTGACGTTTGAGGTGGTCGGGTTCCGAGGAACCTACCACGCGATACTGGGGAGGCCATGCTACGCGAAGTTCATGGCCGTCCCCAACTACACCTACCTGAAGCTCAAGATGCCGGGCCCCAACGGGGTCATCACCGTCGGCCCCACGTACAAACACGCGTTCGAATGCGACGTGGAGTGCGTGGAGTACGCCGAGGCCCTCGCCGAGTCCGAGGCCCTCATCGCCGACCTGGAGAGCCTCTCCAAAGAGGTGCCAGACGTGAAACGTCATGCCGGCAACTTCGAGCCAGCGGAGACGGTTAAGGCCGTCCCTCTCGACCCTAGTGGCGACGCCTCTAAGCAGATCCGGATCGGTTCCGGGCTCGACCCCAAATAGGAAGCAGTGCTCGCCTACTTTCTCCGCGCAAACGCCGACGTCTTTGCGTGGAGTCCCTCGGACATGCCTGGCATACCGAGGGATGTCGCCGAGCACTCGCTGGATATTCGGGCCGGAGCCCGACCCGTCAGGCAGCCTCTGCGTCGATTCGACAAGGGGAAGCGCAGAGTGATAGGCGAGGAGATCCACAAGCTAAAAGAAGCGAAAAGCGTCAAACTCAGCCCTGAAAGGTGGGCCCTCGGGGCGTCCCAGGGCATGGTCTTGGAGTTCATTATCTCCAAACGGGGCATCAAAGCCAACCAGGAAAAAACCCCGACCATCGCTCAGCACCCCGAGCCCTTGCTGGGGGTACTCGGGGGCTGCACACACCCCCGGAAAGGCCGCTTGTCATCGCCGACGTTCTGGAGCCCAGAACGTACAAGCTGGCCAGCGGTCAAGGCGAGGTCTACGGCAACGCTTGGAACGTCCGACAGCTACGTCGCTTCTACCCTTAAGATGTTTTCAAGCTGTTCGTATACCTCGCTCATACACAAGTCTCAGTCGTCAAGGAAGGGTCGGCCTCGCCTCGGCAGAGCCCGACCCTCCCTCGGGGGCTAAAAAAGGGGGAACCCCTCTGCGTCAAGATCGGGTGTACTTCTCCGCATCCAAAATTTTCAATCAAAAAGGGCTTTTGCGTTCTCCCGGCTATGTCAGAAGCAGGGTCCCGAGGAGCGAACGTGGGTACATGTAAGTGGCGAGGCCGACTGAGCCGAGGAACTCCTATGCCTCCGGGTTAGGGACACCTCACTCATCACCTGCCACGAAAAATGACCCAACTCGGGAAGCCGCCCTTATTATTGACAAGCTAGGCCGGACACGCAAATTGAAAGAAAGGAGAGTACGACTTCATGCAAGAAAAACAAAGTGTTCAGGCCTCAGCGGCCGCGGTAAGACACACATCCTACAGAAACTGTTCCAACAAGAGTTAGGCGCCGCCTTGGGAAGGAGCCGCGCCTTCAGTTCCGTCCTCACCGTCGGTAAGATCCATCTCGGCTTCCGGCGATGGCGCAGGGGGAAGGATCTCCGCCTCAAAGGTGGTCGCCAGCGCCGCGCTCGGACCCGCGGTGACCGCGTCGAGCCGCTGAACTTCTGCCAGGGCAGCTTCGTCTTCGTCAGGAAGACAATACCCCTCACTAACCCGCTCCAGGTCCACAACGTAGTGGGAAGCGAGCACGGCGAAGGCCCGCCTGACGCCGTGGTGTAGCGCCTCGCGGACTCTGCCGCGCGTGTGATCACCCAAGGCTTGAAGGCGGCTTTGAGGGGAGCTTCCTGAGGGGACGTCGCCGGAGCCAAGGATCCGATAAACGTCCGAGACGGCCTCAGACATGGCCGCGAGGTCAGCCACCCTCTACTCGGTAGCTCCGGCAAGCGCCTCGGCGAGCGCCTTGGCGGACTCGTCAAGGGCGGACTCGAGCTCTACGAACAACCAGAAGAAAGACCTCAAGCACAAGCAGAGGAAACAGACAAGAACAAGAACCAGGGACGACCAAGGCGTACCTCCGGCTCGGGCACGCTGCTCTGAGGCCGCGACCTGGGCTGCGGCTAGGTCGGCCGCGAGGGTCTCAGCCCGGCTTTCGGCCTCGGCAGCCCGGCCCCGAGATTGGTCCCGCTCCTCGACGACCTGGACGAACTCCAACCGCTGCCGTTGCGCCTCCGCACGCGCTGCTGCCGCCTCCACGCGCGCTGCTGCCGCCTCGGCTCTCAGGTCAGCGCAGAGCAACTGGAGGTCCGCTACCTTGGCATCCTGCTGAGAAAGGCGCGCAGTAGCCCCGGCGAGCGAGGTCCTCAGGGATCGCAGCGAGCCCCAGACATCGACCTCGCGGCGGATGAACGACGACTTGGCGGCGCTCCGATCCGTCAGATCCTGGGGGAAGGAAACAGGGCGTCACGAAGAACGCCTCGCTCGCAGAAAGGAAAATGTATGCCTGAAACCGTTACCTGGAGGATTTTGGGGACGTCCTTGCAGAAAACCTCCATCGACGACCGGAGCGACCCCACCGTTGCTTCAGCACACTCGCGGAGCTCATCCCAGGACTGGTCCTCCTGTTCATCGTCGAGAACGAAGACAGGGTCCAAGGCCTCGAGGGTCCGAAACCGGAGCAACTGGCGCCGGGCCCCGGGGCTCCGCCGCACAGCGATGAGGCTGCCGCCCGGCTGGACGGATCGCGCCTCCACGCCCACCTCTTCCGAGGCACTGGGCGCCGACGCATCAGCCATCTCGACGCCGGCAGCAACCGGTCGCTCTCCGACTGGGTCGGCGGCAACTTCGGTAGCGGCAGGCGCCAGCATGGCCGACACGACAGGCGGGCTCGGGACCACGTCGGCGTCAACCGCCTCCCCTATCACGATGGCCGCCTCGGCAGAAGAGCCAGCCTCGGGAACCTGCTCCCCAGCGACAGGTGACGCCCGAGCCCCCTACGGTGAAACGCCCTGCGAAAGGGTCGGCTGAACGACAAGGCCCGGGGCGGCGCTGGCCGCACAGACCGGCACCGTCTTAAGGGCCTTCCGGGGTGCCAGGTCGGTCTGGCCATGGCTTCGCTTGCTGAGGAAAAAAGGAAAATCACGGCCGAGACATATGAATGGAAAGCCAAGACGAAGACATTCCGAGATACTTACCCACTCCGGGCCATGATCCACCGCGCCTGGGGGGAGGTTTCTTGGATCCCGGCTTCCGGAACAGCCGCCGAGGTCCGCTTCGCCGGCAACTTCGGCGCCACCCTTGCTTTGGACACCCGGGGAGCAGATCGCCCGGGCACTGTCACGATGACTTGAGGGTCACCCCCATGCGCTGCCGGTACGAGCGGCGGCCCCTGGGGAGCAGACGCCCTGACCTGGCCCTCCGGAGCCACCTCAGCTCCTCCGGTCGAGGGGTCAGGTGACCTCTCGGGTTGCCCCCGTGCCTCGGGCCGGGACCCCGATGCCCCAACTCCGGGGACGGACGGTGTCGGCCCGCTCGGGGGCTGGCTCGACGGCTCCTGGCCACACCCCAAGCCGGGGCTGAGGCCGAGACGGGCGGCCATGTCGTCCTCCTCCTCATCATCATCGTCGTCGTCGTCGGGCGTCTCCAGCGACGGCTCCCTCGGGAGTCCCTCCCTCTCCTGCTGGCGACGGCGCTTCTCCAAGGCGTCCCGAGCCCGCCTCCGCTCGCGGGCCCGGGCCTTCTCCGCGTCGTTCTTCTTCTTCTCCTCCGCGGCAACCCGCCGCGCTGCTCGGTCCACCGCGTCCTCCGGGACCCGTGGCCGGGAGGGCTTGTGCCACCCCACCTCCTGAAGAAAGGGGGGAAAGAAGCCATCGTAAGAACCAGGAGCAACCCGATGTATGAAGAAGGAAGGAGCGAACACTCACCAGAGTTACGCACCCCTGGTCGGGGCGCATCCGAAGCTAGGAGAAGGCGTGGGAGTCCGGCTTCCCCATCGCAGCCGACACCCGCCATTGGAGGGCGTCGAAGGGAAGAGGATCAGGGGACATCCGTGAGCCCTCCCAGTCAGCCTCCGGGGTTGTTGGGGGCCTTCGGCTTCCGAAGGTCCTCAAAAACAGGATTTAACAGTATTTCTGGAGTATAATGTGTGAACAGGTATCTTCGAACTCAAGTCGGCATCACAGCAGATCAGAATAATACGAAGGTTGATACAGCGCCGAAGGTGTGAGCAGGAAAGCTTCGGCGTGGCAGCAAAAAGTGAAACCGACTTAAAGATGAAAAGGCTATTCAGACCTCGATAGATTACTATAGAATTATTATCAAATGTAAAGGGCATGAATGTAATTTTGTATGGGTTGTGTCCCGTGCCTATAAATAGGTGAACAGTACCCCCGTACTGTTCACGCTGATTTGGCATTCGCTTTTTGCGTCACGCTTGTACTTTCATCTCCTTCAAGTTGAAGGTACATTTGTAATTCAATGTTATTTCTATTTATACATGATAGTAATATATAATTGTTTATGTTGTCCTTTATATTCCTTACAATTCATCCTTCGTCACTGTATAGTGAATTTATGAAGGTGCGCCCTTCATAACCTTCATCCGAAAACCATTATATCCTAAGGGGAATAATGCTTCGAAGGACGAAGGACTTTACCGATTAACATTTTTTATGTTGCCTTGTTCTTGACTCATAGCATTTGAGAACAAGTCCCCAACATTGGCGCCCACCGCCGGTGAACTCACTTCCACACTCTGAGTTTTCTGAACACCTTCGGCGATCATAAACCTTCGTTATGGCGCCGAAGAAAGCTTTAGCAACTGGCACTGCAGCTCTTCAACCGCTGGACCACAATCAGGAGACTGTCTCTCTTCGGGAGGCCCGAAGCCAGAAAAGGAAGGCTGTCAGCCCGACACCACCAGAGGACCAGATAGATCAAGAAATCAGAGACATGGAAATGCTTCATCAACAGGTGCAGAGGAAGAAAGAAAAGATGGCCAGGCTAGCTGAACTGCAAAGGCAAATAGACGAAGCCTCTGAAGAAGTTCGTCATCTTGCTCAGGATGAGCAGCACCGAAGGCCTCAGCACCAAGACCTTCATCAGGAGGGTTTCCTCAATGAAGATGACTGGTACGATAATTTCCATCATGGGAATTTTGTTTTCGATGATGCTTCTCCTTTGTCCGCTGAGCTGCAGGCTACACCTTGGCCTCCGTCTTACAAGCCGCCTCAGCTTCCCGTATTTGATGGCCACTCAGACCCGAAGCAGTTTTTGATGAGCTACGAAGCAACAGTATCTTCCTATGGTGGCAATGCTGCAGTCATGGCCAAATCTTTTGTTATGGCTGTCAGAAGTGTTGCTCAAACCTGGTATTCCTCCCTTCGACCAGGAACGATCACTTCATGGCAGAAGCTGAAGGACTTGTTGTTAACTAGCTTCCAAGGGTTTCAGACGAAGCCGGTCACTGCTCAAGCTCTATTCCAGTGCACCCAGGATCACGAAGAATACCTTCAGGCGTATGTCCGGAGGTTCTTGCGTTTGAGGGCACAGGCACCAACGGTGCCCAATGAAATTGTCATTGAGGCCATGATCAAGGGGCTTCGGCCAGGACCGTCAGCTCAGTACTTCGCTAGGAAGCCTCCTCAAACTTTGGAGAAGCTGCTCCAGAAGATGGACGAGTACATTCGGGCCGATAATGATTTTCGCCAAAGAAGGGAGGAGGCTTTCAGGTTTTCTGAAATGACCAGGGGCTTTGGAGGAAGGTTCTATCCGAGGCACGTTAGATCAATTCATAACTCTACCCAAAGTGATGATCGAGGGAGCCAACAGCAAAGGCCACATTGTTCCTCACAGGCTTCGGGGCAACAGCAAGGCTCCTTCCGACCACCAGCTCCAAGAGGCAGAGGCGCCAGGGGCTTCGGCGGAAGATTTGGAGATCAACCAAGAAGAATCTTTTGCTTGTTTTGCGGTGAGAACAAAGGCCATACCACCAGAATGTGCCATGTTACCATCCAGAAGCAAAAGGAAATAGCCAAAGCCGCAGCACAACAAGCTCAGCCGAAGCAGGTCATGCATACTGCTTCGTTTCATTCGCCCTACATCCCAGAATATGTGGGCAATCACCCTGCAGTTTCTGTTGCTTTGGCGAGTCAACCTCAAGCTTCCTGGCAACAGCCTCCGCCTCCACCTCCGCTGTAACAAGGCCAGCAGCCAGAAGGGAGCCAGTATGCTCCACACCAAAGGGACTTCAGAGAGCAGTCCGAAGCTCGTACAGTCAACAGCACTGTGCCAGAGTCAAAGCACATCTATTGACAAATATCCTACCTTAATAGCAGTCTTTCTTATTCAGTCTTATTTTCTGTGTAATAAAGGACATTGTTTAGATTTCACGTAAACAGTTTCGTTGTTTGCCACAAGGAAAATATATTTTCTTCACAGGCTTAAGTTGTTGAAGTTTAAAGATTTGTGATAACAAAGAGGACCTTCGAATTATCGAAAATTCTTCGAAGCAACAAAAAGTCGTTCTAAGGAACGCAGAGTAAGTTTGCCGAAGTCACAAAAAGCCGTTCCAAAGGGAGCGCAGTGTAAGTTTTCTGCTCCAAAGTCGTTCCAAAGGGAATGCAGAGCATACAGCGAAAAGCCAACGCTGATACCGCCTAAGTAAAAGGCGAAGCGCGAAAAGTCAACGCGAATACCGCTGAAAGTAAAAGGCGAAGAAGCTCCTAAGGGAGGCTTACAGCGAAAAATAAATGTTGATTCCGCTGAAGTAAAAGGCGAAGAAGCTCCTAAGGGAGGCTTATAAAAGATTGTGTTTTATTGCAGGGATGCGTGTGTATCTTCGGAATAAACATCACCTCACATAACATAACATCATCGCATCATTTCGCATAGCATAAGCATCATACATCATGTTGCATTTGGCACAAGAGGTGGACACAATATCGATCTACAGAAGAATGTTTTGAAAAAGGGAAAAATCATAATGTCACAAGGAGATACATTATTGATCTTCAGAAGTATAGCTTCGGAAAATATCTTCACGAAGCCTGGATATTATTCAGCAGAACACTGGATATTGTTGGGATAAAGAAAAATTCTTCTTCACGAAGCATGAAAAGAAGGGAAGATGTTTTTTCGTCAAAGACTCAAAAGCGGTACGTGTAAAATTTCATGCATCGTAAAGAATTGAACAATAAAAACAGGTATATTACATTCAGGATTACAAAATGTTACAATATATTACATTTCAGAAGTTTTTACAATAATACTTAATCTTCTCTCAAGACGACTTCTGCAGCCTCATTCAGGAGCCGATTGATAACTTCATCCATGATAGCTTCAGCCATCTTTTTAATTTCGTCGTCTCCTTTCGGGGGAGGTCCCGAAGACGCTTTAGTAGGATCTGAAGGAGGACAGGATACGGCTACATTGCTATTACAAATGGCGAATGAAGTTTAAAATCGAAAATTACAACACAATAAAACCATCAGTTGATACCTATTTGCCCTTCGGGCTCTGCGCTTTTTTCAGCAGCTTCAGCCACTTCTCTAGCATCGTGAATGCCCTTTTCACTTTTTCGAATAATTTCTCCGGCCATTTCTCGGCCACCATTATCCCAGATATCGGTGAAAAATTTTCCACCAACCATGCTAGCTTCGGCCGAAGGATCTCTTGCATCTTCGAAGGACAAAGCAGCTTCGGATTGCGCTAAAATTTTTACATGTTCGCAGCCTTTTTTCTCTAAAATGGTGGCAATTCCTCTGGCACCTGAGAAAGCACATATATCTCCACGGCTATTTAAAATTTCCTCGAAGGCCTCAGCTTCGTGGTCGATCCATTCGATGGGACCTTCGGGATTGCCTCTTGTGAAGTTTTCTTCGCTTGAGAATGCGCCGACCCTGGCGAAGCTAGCTTTTAACTTCTTAACACACTCTATAGATTTGTTATAGCATCTCTTCTTGGACGAACGAAGCTCTTCAACAGTTCCTTCTAAGTGATCTGCCCATTGGTCGCTGAGTTCTCGCTTTGTTTCTTCAAGTATGCGTTCTTCCTTGGCTCTGGCCAGTTGTTTCCGAAGATCTTCAATTTCGCGCTTCTGAGCTTCAGCTTGACCTTTAAAAGCAGCTTCGTCTTCCTTTATTTTATTTATCAATGAGTGTAATATTTTATCTTTTTCGAGACCTTCGTTCCTCAGTTCAATTACTTCAGAACGAAGGTTGCTCAGGGCTATAGCACACCCTTCGTCTTCAGCATCTTTCTGTGCCCTGAGGGCATTGCTAAGTATCAGGCCCTGCAAAGAGAAATATGTGTGCGTCAATAGATTTAAGTAAATGAAAAATTTTGGTCTCGACAAAGAATACAAAGATCCCATTTGTTGCACCTTTAAGCTATTATATGCCAGGCTGTCGGCTAGATCGTTCTTCGACAGCACTGAGAGTCTGTCCTCTAATGTTGGGAATCCGAAGCTCTTGCTCATCTCCCGACAGACAGAAATCTCCTTGCTGTCAGGGAGACAATACAAAAAGTCTTCTTCTCCACTGCCATTGAATATTAACGCCCCCTTTGGATACTTCAGTTTTTGGGCGTAGCGCTGGGCCTCTTGCTCTTCTTTTTCTGATAGTTTTTTCCCCGAAGCATGACGAACAATATAATCACGGACTTTGGAGGATGCTTCGGGGGCAATGACACCGATTTCTTCAACAAAAGTTGGCTTTGTTATTTTTTCTTCCTCAGTTTCCAAGGATTTTATCTTCGCGGGCTCTAAGGACCCAGCTTCAGCTTCAGTTTCTTGCTCTGGAGCTTTAGTATCAGAAATTTCAGTTTTCGCTTCGGGAATGGCAGTAGTCTTCTTCGGAGGTGTGCTTGAAGATTTAATTGTTTCCAGTACATCTAGCACATTTGCCATTCTCTTTCTTTTCGGAGTCACTGCTGGCACTTTTTGATTTTTTACTGTCTCAACATTTGCTGCAGGACTCAAAACTTCTGATGTTTTTTCTTCAGTTGGTTTTTTCACTTCTTCCATTTTTTCTGTGGATGGCGCTTCGGCCATCTCTTTGGTTTCTGGTAGCAAAATCTTCGGTTCTTTCAATTCTATCCTTGTTGGCGCTTCGGCCATTTCTGCAACTTCCGGCAGCAAGGTTGGTTTGGTTGGGTTCTCAGCCTCGGTGGCCGAAGAAGTTTCTCCGGTGAACTCGGGCACCGAAGCTGGTTCAATATAGCGCGGCCGATGTGTGAGGACCTTTATCCTTTTTCTTTTCGGTTCTGGCTCGCTAGGGGTAGTTGCAGCTTCTTCTTTTGCAGAGATTGTGTTTTTTCTCTTCTGACCTCGAATGGGATTACGATAGTCAGGGTAGACGAACCCGATTGCATCAAACACCCGATTCAGTCTCTTCTTTTTTCGGCCTCCGAAGGCTGCTGACAGTGCAGTATCTTCGGTCTTCGAATAAGCCCCAAGCAGTTCATCACTTAAATTTTCAATGCTTTTTAACCAGTCATCATCTGGCTCAACGAATTTATCTCCGAACTTAAAAGTGTACTTCAGCCTGATAAGTCCACCTTCCTCGGCCTCTTTTATGGTTTCTTGCGGCATTTCCCATTTCTCCGCGAGCGGCCATACCCTGAAGGCAATATGCTCTTGTACTAAATCTCTCGTTCCAATAAAAGAGCAGACAGCGTCGAAGGCTCTCTGGCATTCTTCGGCAGCTTCATTCATTTCAACCTTCGGCCTCCGAAGGCCGAAGCTTTGCCAAATAGGGCGCATAATTATACCTTTGATATCTTCTCGTGCTTTCAGATCATTTTTCACATAAAACCATTCTGTCATCCAGTCGCCGGGCCATCTCTTCCGAAAGGTTGGCACGGGACAGCTTGACCCAGACCGAGAAACAAAATTGTAGCAGCCAAAGTTATTGTGATACTGTTCCTTACCCCAAGGTTTTGTTTCGTACGATAGTTCGTGTATATTGCAGAAACTTTTTGCATCAGGCTTCAGACCTTGGCTTCTCACGGCCCACACGAAGATATTCAGCCTTATGATTGCCTCGGGGGTAAGTTGGTGAAGATACACTTCGAATATTTTCAGCACCTCTACAACGAAGCTGCTCAAGGGAAATCGCAGTCCAGCTTTCAAAAAGCTTCGGTACACTACGACTTCATTCTCTTCAGGGTGTGGACAAGTCTTCTCCCCTTCGTCGGCCCTCACAACGGACAAATCCCGGAAATACCTTCCTCTCATGTTGACAAGATGATTCTCTTTGATAGTTGATTTACCATAAACTGAATGGCTTGGTCGCCAAGGGCGATCTTCGGAGTCTTCACCACCACTGTCCACATCATAACTGTCACTGTCACCGGTATCTTCAGACAAACCTTCCAGAATCTCCTTGGTAATTTTTTCTGTGTTGGTCTTCGACATCGCTATAAGAAACCCCAAGTTCTTCTCTTCGTCAAGACTCAGCTTCATCTCAGCAGCAGCCTTCTTATCTTCAGACATCTTCGGAAGCACTAAAAAAACTGTTTTCAAAGCCGAAGCTTCAAAACTAAAAACTCAGCAAATCTTAGTGCGCAAGAGCTAAGAATTGAGTGAGCGGGAGCAGATGGCAAGAGAGCGTGCCAAATGAGTTTGCGGTATGACCGTATTTATACGCCCGGTGCGTTGAAAATTGAAAGACCCCGCTTGTCAGTGAATATTGCTATTCTAGCAAAGGGAAGGTGTTTTTTCGGACCTTCGGCGTAAAGCCTTCGTCCATGTCGCAATCTAAATTTATTATTTTAAACAAATTAACATTGCGAGGGGCTACTGTTGGGGGCCTTCGGCTTCCGAAGGTCCTCAAAAACAGGATTTAACAGTATTTCTGGAGTATAATGTGTGAACAGGTATCTTCGAACTCAAGTCGGCATCACAGCAGATCAGAATAATACGAAGGTTGATACAGCGCCGAAGGTGTGAGCAGGAAAGCTTCGGCGTGGTAGCAAAAAGTGAAACCGACTTAAAGATGAAAAGGCTATTCAGACCTCGATAGATTACTATAGAATTATTATCAAATGTAAAGGGCATGAATGTAATTTTGTATGGGTTGTGTCCCGTGCCTATAAATAGGTGAACAGTACCCCCGTACTGTTCACGCTGATTTGGCATTCGCTTTTTGCGTCACGCTTGTACTTTCATCTCCTTCAAGTTGAAGGTACATTTGTAATTCAATGTTATTTCTATTTATACATGATAGTAATATATAATTGTTTATGTTGTCCTTTATATTCCTTACAATTCATCCTTCATCACTGTATAGTGAATTTATGAAGGTGCGCCCTTCATAACCTTCATCCGAAAACCATTATATCCTAAGGGGAATAATGCTTCGAAGGACGAAGGACTTTACCGATTAACATTTTTTATGTTGCCTTGTTCTTGACTCATAGCATTTGAGAACAAGTCCCCAACAGGGGTCATCTCCCAAAGCGGCAGCCGTCGCTCCGCCAAGGGAAGCACCCTCCGACGGTGGATGGCGGCAACCACTCCCGCAGCGGTGAGTCCCCCCTCCCGCAACGCCTCCAGGGCCTGGAGAAGGGGTCCGAGGTTCTTCTGTCTCTCGTGCGGGGTCCCATGACGCCAGGCGTCGGTGGCGGCGGTGACTACTCGCTGGGAGAACGGCGGGAGCAACTCACCGTCATTCCGGAGGTAGAACCACCGGCGCTGCCACCCCTTGTTCGAGGACGCGAGGATGGCAGGAATGTACTGCGACGCCTGCGACTGCCTCAGCAAGAGGGTGCAGCCGCCGGCCCGCACCGCTGCGCGGACCTTCCTCTCCCCCGTCGGCGAGGCAAAAAGCTCGGCGAAAAAGAGATGAGTCCACAAATCCCAATGGGGGGCAATCCCCAAATACCCTTCGCACACCGCTACGAAGATAGCGGCCTGCGAGATGGAGTTGGGGGTGAGGTTGTGCAACTCCACCCCATAGTGGAACAGGATTGCCCGCATAAAGCGGCCCGTCGGCACACCGAATCCCCGCTCGTGGAAGGATACGAAGCTCACGACGTACCCCGGTGGTGGGGACAGAGCGACTCCGCCCACGGGAGGAATCCATTCTGGTCGCTGCTCATCGGTGAGAGGGCGAAGCAAACCCTCACCGACCAGCTCCTCCAGATCGCTCGCCGTCACCGTGGAAAAGGGCCACGGATCGCGCGGTGAGATGATGGTTACCCGGTCAGCCATCACCAAAACGGAAGGGATGGCGGCGCAAGAGGCAGGAAGGGCGGTTTCCTCTTCTCTGGCTAAAGTCTCTCGGGTTGCGAAAACCTAAAGGAAGAGGCAGGAAGCGGAGCGAAGAACCGTCACCAAACCCTCTCTCGGGTATATAAAGACCAGGGCGAGACCGTTTCCAGCGTTCCGCCCGGACCGGACGCGGGATTCAAAAAACGCGAAGCGAAACAGCCGTTCCTCGAACGGCTCGCGCACGCGCAACGGCAGCCCTGCCAACCACTCGCCCCATCGCATTAACTCCGCTGCGGGACAGACGACGCTTCTGGCAGGAGAAGCGGGCGACGCTTCGCCTTCGCCGTAATAACCGCGCCAAAAAAGGTACGCCACGTCGTTCGATTTCGTATCCTTTTCCTTTTTCCTCTTTCTCTATCTCTTGCAACAGGGACCGGGAAAGGGGGATACCCCGAAAAGGATCCTTCCCTGTGAAGGAACCGGGCTCCGAGCCCCCCTACTGATCAGAGGTTCGAAGGCCGGCCCCCCGAGGGGTTCAACAGCCGCCTCAGATCGCGTGGGCCCTACACCCACTACTGGTCAGAGGTTCGAAGGTCGGCCCCCCGAAGGGCTCCACGGCCGCCTCAGGCTACTCGGGCTCCGCGCCCATTACTGATCAGGGGTTCGAAGGCTGGCCCCCGAAGGGTTCACAGTCGCCTCAGACGCCGAGCGAGGGATGACCAGGGGTACGTTCGATACATAACCAAGGCTCGGGCTGCGCTCCCGAGGTACCCTAGGACATTTTCGAGACCAGCGGGAGCGATCTTGTAACGGAATCCCATCGGAGGGAGGCATCGAGCCCTCGGACCCCGTCGCCAGGGGACCGGGTCCGGCAGATCACCTGCAGGTACTTTTGGGCGTGCCTCTGGGCCCCTAGCCGACCCCCAACGAACGGGGCACGGACGTCCACTCGGATTACCCGCTTGCAGCTCACCGGAGACACCATGTTCGGTGCCCATCGAGGGTAACATGGTGCTCTCCCCCCTCCTCCTTGCGGAAAGGCGACGTAGGGGCGTATGTAAAAAAGCCGAGTCTGTCCCTGATCGCCCTCTCGCCCTGTGCGGAGGCTCGGGGGCTGCTCTCGCAAAACCGGCTCCGGCCGAACCGTTGACAGCGTCAACATACCAGCCCGAGAACTTGGGCCCCGACCGTGCATCCGGGCTACGGCCAGTTCGCATGAGGGAACAACCAGACCAGCCGAAGCATTACGCAAGGCATTAAGACCTCGGAGGAGTGAAACCACTCCTCCGAGGCCTCGGGGGCTACACCCGACGGGTGCGCTCGCGCGCACCCACCGGAACAAAATGCAACCGAGAAAGGCTGGTCCCCTTGCAAAAAAGTGCGACGAAAGCCTCCAAGCGAGTGCTAACACTCCCTTCGAGGCTCGGGGGCTACTGTCGGGGACCATAATTAGGGGTACCCTCAAGACGCCTAATTCTCAGCTGGTAACCCCCATCAGCATAAAGCTGCAGAGGCCTGATGGGTGCGATTAAGTCAGGGATCAGTCCATACGAGCGACTCGATCACGCCTCGCCCGAGCCTAGCCTCGGACAAGGGCAGCCGACCCCGAGGGATTTCCGTCTCGCCCGAGGCCCCCCTCCAACGGCGGACACGTCTCCGGCTCGCCCGAGGCCTTGCCTTCGCTAAGAAGCAACCCTGACTAAATCGCCGCGCCGACCGACCGAGTCGCAGGAGCAATTAACGCAAAGGTGGTCTGACACCTTTATCCTGACGCGCGCCCCCGGCAGAGCCGAAGTGACCGCCGTCACTTCGCCGCTCCACTGACCGGTCTGACAGAAGGACAGCGCCGCCTGCGCCACTCCGACTGCAGTGCCACTTGACAGAGTGAGACTGACAGGCAGTCAGGCCCTGCCAAAGGCACCATAGGAAACTCCGCTCCGCCCGACCCAGGGCTCGGACTCGGGCTAAGCCCCAGAAGACGGCGAACTCCGCTCCGCCCGACCCAGGGCTCGGACTCGGGCTAAGCCCCGGAAGACGGCCCCGGAAGACGGCGAACTCCGCTCCGCCCGACCCAGGGCTCGGACTCGAGCTAAGCCCCGGAAGACGGCGAACTCCGCTCCGCCCGACCCAGGGCTCGGACTCGGGCTAAGCCCCGGAAGACGGCGAACTCCGCTCCGCCCGACCCAGGGCTCGGACTCGGGCTAGGCCCCGGAAGACGGCGAACTCCGCTCCGCCCGACCCAGGGCTCGGACTCGGGCTAAGCCCCGGAAGACGGCGAACTCCGCTCCGCCCGACCCAGGGCTCGGACTCGGGCTAAGCCCCGGAAGACGACGAACTCCGCTCCGCCCGACCCAGGGCTCGGACTCGGGCTAGGCCCCGGAAGACGGCGAACTCCGCTCCGCCCGACCCAGGGCTCGGACTCGGGCTCAACCCCAGAAGACGACGAACTCCGCTTCGCCCGACCCCAGGGCTCGGACTCCGCCCTGGCCTCTGCCGAACGACCTCCGCCTCGCCCGACCCAGGGGCTCGGGCTCGGCCTCGGCCATGGAAGACAGACTCGACCTCGGCTTTGGAGGAGCCTCCACGTCGCCCGACCTAGGGCGCAGGCCAGCCACGTCAACAGGAAGCGCCATCATCACCCTACCCCGAGCCGACTCGGGCCGCAGAGAACAAGACCGGTGTCCCATCTGGCTAGCTCCGCCAGATAGGCAATGATGGCGCCCCGCAAGCCCTGTGACGACGGCGACTCTCAGCTCTCTTACGGAAGCAGGAGGACGTCAGCAAGGACTCAACCGCTCCGACAGCTGTCCCTCCGCCAGGCTCCGTTGCTCCTCCGACAGCCACGACATCACACCAGCTGGGTGCCAAGATCTCTCCGGCTGCCACATTGGCATGTACTTAGGGCGTTAGCTCTCCCCCGCTAGACACGTAGCACTCTGCTACACCCCCATTGTACACCTGGATCCTCTCCTTACGCCTATAAAAGGAAGGACCAGGGCCCTCTTAGAGAGGGTTGGCCGCGCGGGGACGAGGACGAGACAGGCGCTCTCTTGGGGCCGCTCGCTTCCCTCACCCGCGTGGACGCTTGTAACCCCCTACTGCAAGCGCACCCGACCTGGGCGCGGGACGAACACGAAGGCCGCGGGATTTCCACCTCTCTCACGCCCGTCTCCGGCCACCTCGCTTCCCCCCTTCGCGCTCGCCCACGCGCTCGACCCATCTGGGCTGGGGCACGCGGCACATTCACTCGTCGGCTTAGGGACCCCCCGGTCTCGAAACGCCGACAAGCGGGTTTTTGGATCATAGTATGTAGAGTTGACATCAGGATTCAAAAGATATTTTGTCGTGTCTTCTCTGAAACACAAATTCCTGTGGAAACATAAAAATTTACCATCAGAGTTTAAATTGGTCACTGATACATTCTTGACATTCTAGAAGGAATGCAATCTATTTTCTGAGCAGTAGTACTTACCTAACAGTACCAGGCTTCCACCACCGGTAGTGCGCACATGCTTCTCTACCTTAGCAGAGTCCATATGGGCATTGTGGTCTTTATTTAATTCAGTAGGAACTAATAGAATGATGTAGGATATTATTAAATCCATGTGTAACCGATGACACACCTTATGAGGAGGAACCCACCTGGCTGTCTCAGATCAGCAACAAAAGCTCACCGGAGAGATCAGTTCAGCAGGATACATGGGGACTGAATAGTATATAATTCATGAATAACTTGTGTGGATTTTTCCCATTGTAGTTACAGCTGCAAGTTAGTCGGCTTGTTGAAGGGTTTTACGAATGAAGTTTTTAAGGAATGGTTACCAAAAAATATTTTCTTTTGAAACAACTTTACATTCCACAAACCGCTTATTGATGGAAGACACGTGACATCATTTACAACTATTTTAAAATATGGCAGAAGAGGAAATACCTCACTTGCAGGCTACGCCATAACATAAGGGCTAATGATGTAGGCATTTGACAGTCGGACACTATCCAGGCTCAGACCCGTCGGCTACAAATTGCTGCGAGGGATCAAGCACACCTTGAACCAAGTGGAGCAACGTATCATCTGTGTCACAGAAAAAAGCAACACCAAATCAGTAATGCCCAACTCATTGACGATGCTTCTATGCTCTTGTAAAAATAAACATAAAAAAATAAAAAAGCGACATTAGGAGTAGAGTGGTAAGAGTAGCTCCGTTTGCTGGTTATTAATCTTGAATACCTGGTGCGGCAGCATGTTCAATGAACACGTAGAGACCATTGGACTTCACGACTCGCTTTATTTCTATATAGAAACATGGCTCTTAGTTGTTAAAATGAGAAAATGTTGAGCACGTGCAATGCAGATAGAAATACAAGAACCGATTACATTTACTACTACTATAAAGAATCATGTATTGAGTGTATGTTTATTTTGTAGAAAATAGCCACAACGAGATATAATGTATTGTTGTTTATCTGTATTTATGTATTACCGAAATCAAAATGAGACCCATACATGTTGGTGTGATTCGAACGATCTTTCATTATAAAAAAAGAAAATAGTCATTATTTTCCCAGCTAATAAAGTTTAACCATTACCTCTCAGTGCCATGTCGATGTTATTTACAGAACACAATACCATTGTGCCGATCACCACATCTATGGAATTGTCTTCTACTGGCAAGGCTTCAACAACCTAATAACATTGTGCATCAAATGCAGTTGTTATATTTAAAAGGGAAACAAAGTTAACAATGTGAAAATGGACAACACCAATACCAAAGGTTGGACAACGACAATACACCTCTTCTGAATGTGAAGCTTGATGATGGGAGTCTAGCAGACACAATAGCTATCCTTGCCTAATTTTCCATGTGCTTGTTAGAGTCCACTCCAATTACGTTAGCCCATATCCACTCCAACACCATGCTCTAGTATGTTCTTTCTAGCAGGCGACAATTGAGAAAAGGACTGACACATGGGAGCTGAATAGTATAGAATTCATGACTAATCTGTGTGGATTTTCCCCCAGTGCAGTTACAGGTTGCAAGTCAGTTAGATCAGGGAAATCTATAGCATCCAATGAATCCACTAAAAACCATCCACATTAGACTCTCCAAAGCAAACAAGGAAACAACCGAAAAGAATTTCCCTATCTCGAATCTTGTTCCCGGTCTACCAAGGTGAGGTCACCGTACCTCTAGAAATGAAGTGTGGCACTTTGCCAAACCAGTCGTGACTGGTGAGACACCACGTGTAGGCTGCAGAATGTTGAGAGGGAGCGAGACGGACCATTTGGGCTTGTTGCCGAGGTTGACGAGCTTCACCTCGTAGGGGTTCTTCTCCTCCACCATGAGCAACACCCTCTGCGAGAATGGGCCTGCCGGCAGCAGGTTCCAGTTCCAGTTCGGTAGCAGGTTCCAGTTCCATCCAGACCATACCAAAGCAAAGCAAAGCAAAGCAAGGTCAGTGAAATGGCTAGGGATCCGAGCGGAATTGTCCGACGGAGGTGTGGGTGGGAAGCACTCACAGTCGCCGAGCGTGTCGGGCTTCCCCGAGGCGACCTTCACACACACCTCCACGATGGCATGATGATGGGCAACAGAGCGTGTGAGGTCATCGGCATCGTCGTCTGCGAAGAAGGCCACTGGTGATTGGATGCCGCGACATGTGGAGCGCGGGCTATTGTGGTGGCGTTTGTTTGCGCGTGGGATGCGTGGGGCACAACAGATTTGTGATGCGCATAGTTCGGTTGTGGGCAGTCGCCATGCGAGGCATTTGTGGCCCGCGCTGGGTCTGTAGGCGAGGGAGGTGGCGTCGGGAGTCGATGGGGAGGTCGGCGGGTCGACGTCGGGGCGGCGCTGAGGCCACATGCGACGAGGCGATGGAGGGGCCCGTGCTTGTCGTCGTTGTTGTCGCGGCCGAGGGGCGTCGGGGCGAGGCACTGAGGACATGGACGTCGCGCGGTTGTCGTTCTCTCGCATCATGTCGGGTGGATCTGGGAGCTGGGGTGGGGTTTCGGCGCCGACGGCGGGCGAGAGGGAGGCGCTGAGGACGCGAATCGAACGGGGCCACAGGGGCGGAGCCACGGGTGTTGCGGGGGCGGAGCCGCGGGGCTTGGTGGACACCCACATTAGGTCCTTATAGTGTAGTAGAGATAACCCGACGTTGATCAGCTTTGTATCAAAGAGCAATGCCATTTGATGATATAAAATTAATCAAATTCTATATAATAGTCACCCTAAGACTTCGATCAGCTTTGTGTTAAAGAGTCATGGCATAACATCCAACAAGTATGTCCCTATTTTGTTTCGACTTTTGTTCGTTTTCTGGTAGCCAAACACAACTTCTTAAACCATTTAAACCGTGTAGATCCTTTCATCTTTTTCCACATGCAAGTCTCGCGATATCTAGATTATCTTGGAATTCATGTTCTCAAATAAGCCTTTAGAAAAAAGTTGTCCTAAACAGGCCCTGCATCATAAAAAATGAATGGAATCTATAACATCAAACCAATATATCCTAAAAATATTCCATATAACATCAAACCAATATATCCTAAAAATATTTTACATATTTTGCGGAACGAGCCTGATTCGGGCTCTTGAGACAGGCTTTTGATGTTTTGAGAGTTTTCAAGAGTTTTGGTGATTAATGATAATATAAAATTATTGTAGTTAACAAGTATTTTGTAGAGATAAATTTGAGTTAGGCTATAATGATAGAGAATGGTTTGGGAAATGATGTTCCTATGGCTCTGCTTATGGATTGACAAATTTAAGTTAGGTCATAATGATGAAGAATGATTTGGGTATGTATGGTTCCTATATCCTTGCTTACGGAGTTCGTTTTTGTTATGGAGTTCGGTTCCTATGCCCTTGCTTATGGAGTCCGTTCTGGTTTTTAAAAGAATGTAAAACATAGTTAAATGGATTTTAAAAGGGTAAAACAAATTTAAGAATGAACTTTCATTATGGTTTTTGAAAGGATGAAAGACAGATAAGGATGGACTAGTTTTAGTTTTGATAGGAATATGGACGCTTAAGATAAGGTAAATTAGGATTTCTATTTTTCGCACTAATCTAGACCTTTAATTTTACTTCTTAAATAAAACTTGTGCAGATAACTAATCAAGCTAGTGCAACTAAGGTTTTGTATAAGTGTTGCTATCTCTATCACAAAACTGAGTTATGTGACCTAGATTCTAGTCGTACAAACTAGCCTATAATTTAGCTAGGAAAGGTAAAGCATATAACCAAAAGGAGCAATATAAATGCAAAAGTTTAAATGAGATAGAGATGCAAATTTTTGTTGACACGTCGATATTTTTACTGAGGTATCAAGAACTGTACAAGGTTCTTACTAATCGTTGGTGATGTCTCTACGCAAAGGGAAGCACACGCGAGAGCCAAGCAACTAGTCAATTAACTCCCTACATAGTCACGAGCCTTCTCCATAAGCAAGTGATGCTCTATTTTTAGCCTCTCGTATGCTTCTCGTCATCGTCACTATCGAGCTTCCGGCTGAAATGTTGTGGACCTCGTTCCATCTAGTACACAGTGGTGGCCACATCATAAATGTGATTGGTGTGGTCTTGCAACACTTTTGCCTCACTCGGTACAATTACAACAACACACGAGAGTCAAGGAGTTTGAGGGTGTCTAACCTCACTCTAACCACCTAGGCATAACCTAGAGCAAGCGCAATGAAGTGGTCTAACTATCCTAAGCACGCAAAGCACCTACACTAATCATCGAGTGATTTTATTAGCACTTAGGTGTATTGAGCTATTAGATTGGTGTCTCAACTCACACTATGTTTCATAGCTCTCTACACTTGCAAATGGCTGGTGGGTACATATAGCCTCCCAGGCCCAAAAGAGCCACTAGAAGGAAGCAACCTTTTCTGCATTGCACCCGACATATCCGGTATGCCACTTGTGTATGCGGGACATGTCTAGTGCCTTCCACGACAGCACCACGTCGTCGGACTGGCCGTTTGAGTCTAGCAGGTTTTCTGAAACGCGCCCGACACATTCAGTGCAGTCCATGTTAGCTAGTCGTTGGAGTAGCCTTTGCCGACCATCGGAGCACTATGCATCTGGTGTCCCTCTAGACAGATCTGGTATGCCACATGCCCCCAGGCGCATTCTGCACTCTCTCTGCATGTTGTGTTCATCACCACATCGTGTGCATCACTAAATCTCCAAGTCATGTTTTCTGTTCAGCAGCACACATGTCCGGTGTGCCACCAGTGTGTCACCGGGCACGTCCAATGCACTCTGTGCAGCCTAAATTTCCTCGTTTCTTTATGTTTCGTTTCTTGGGCTTTTATTGTCTTGTGTCTTAGAGTCTTGAATGATGTTGATAAGTCTATAATGAGTCTTCTAATGTCTTCTTTGAGGTGTTGCTCTCCTTATTGTTTCAGTCCAAGTCCATGTTGCATCCTTTAAACTATAAACAAAAACACAAAACATATTAGTACAAATGGTTATGTTGATCATCAAACACTAAAATCACTAATCAAATAGGCCAAGCTCTATTTTCCTTACAATCTCCCCTCCTTTTGTTGATTGATGACAATATAACCAAAGCAATCAAATATGCATGTGCAATATACTTTTAGGATGGTGCACTAGATTCTAATTGCTCAATTTTAGTTGTTACCATCATATTGAAATTTGCAAAGGTTTTTAATTTTCTAGCAAATCTTGATAATATTTTTTTGTGAACTAACATATTTAGATTTAAGAAACTTTATTTGAGCCTTTTGTGCAATCCTCCTAAAAAATAACGACATACGCAAGTTCATCTAAAGAGAGTTTTTCATCACTACTACTATTATCACTATTATACTCACTAGAGGATGAATCATTTGTGTTACCTCGAGCCATAAGACAGTTATGAGATGAGCGTGATGAAGAACAAGATGAAGAGCGATGATGGCCGACTCTTAGGTGGGACGTCATCTTCACTTGATAAATCATCTCATGTTTTGATAGATGTGAGCGTCTTGCGTTTGCTCTTACTCTTTTTGGGTGTGGTCTTGTTTGGACAATTATTTTAGAAATGATCCTTCTCCCCACTAGTGAAGCATTACCTTCTTCTTTGTTCTTTCCTGTCAATGTTAAAAAGGATGTCTTCCACCTGCAGGGGCACATCCATAAGATTAATCTTGTGAATATCATCACCACCTTTTCGACATGTCAGATTGTATCTTCGTCCTTAGAGGATGATCATCATCATCACCTTCTTCGTTTTCTTCTTTAGATTCCTCTATTTCAATTGAGAAACTTGAGCTTTCCACTTTTTTCTTATCCTTCATCTTTTTACGCTCTTCACATGTGAAAGAATATGTCCTTGATGAAGTGGCTTCTTCTTGACCCATTTTTTATGACATCTCAAATGCCACAATCTTGCCGATCAATAGCGTCGAGGTCATTTGTTACATGTTATTTTTGGATTTTACCCTTTCGTTTGTTTCTTCACTAACGCTGTCAACTGGGATTATCGCAAGCCAAGAACTATCACATAAATGGCATGACAAGGATTATCGCAAGGCAAAACCATTGAGGGGAAAGAAGGGAAGGATCTGTAAAATGTGGAAGCTGGTCAACAAAGACATCATCAATACTAATGGTAGAGTTTGACTTATGGAAGGATAGATGGATGCTTGGTTTGAAGAATCAATTCATTCTAGATGAGGTGGTTGAATGAAATCATTCCTCATATTATTAGTAATTGTTAACCTATGAAGAATGAAATGATGATGAATTAACTTATTCACAAACCAAATAAGAAAGTGAGGAGTGAGAAGATGAATTATCTCATTCCTCAAACCAAACAAGTATCTCCCGACAATCGATACTATAGGTTGAGATCTTGATTTCCTATGTCTGCTATGATCAAGAATGAGGCCTTGGTAGCCTTGTCATGAACTGAATTTGATGATTTGTCATCTCCTCTTGGAGGTTTGCTTTGCGTTTCTTTAGCGTAGAAACAAACGGGAGAGTAAAAACAGTGGCAATAGAGAAATATCAGTTTAAAAAAATAATGGTTGAACCACACGTCGCCTAAACAAACGTGTCTAGATTTAGACGACTGTTCAATAGGAAAATTACGGGAATAAATAGGGCCGCCCAGCGCGCCGATTACGCTCACGCTACCGTCCGCGTGGAAAACAAAGCTGTCTTTCGATTGCCAGGCGTGGATCAAACAGAATAAATTAGAAGGCGTGGTAATGATTCCGTTCCCGTTGCTCGCTGCCGCCGTAGATTGTAGAACCAAACACCACCTCAGTCATGTCCGGTTATTCCTATGCCTTATAGATTAGAAGGAATTATAAAAAAAATTGTGAAGAATTTTAACTTGCAATAGATTGAAACTCACCTAATTTCCTCCGATCTATATAGATTTGATGAAACCGAAAAAGCCCTCAAGGGTCAACATTACATCACCTATGTATAGGAATAACAGTCACCTTGACAGTCATAAAACAGTTGTAGCAATAGCAATGCAGCATAGCACACGCATGCCAAAGCATGGAGAAACGGTCATGGGAGACAGCTGCTGCCTCCAACACCGCCTTCAGTATTACCGATAACCGATGGGCTAAATAAGATTATCCAAAAACAAAGAGAGAAGGGCCCACAGAGACCTTTGATTTGTAACGTTATGTGCTTTCACAGATTCATTTATGAGACCAATGTTTCCTGTGAACAATATCAAAAACAGCAAATTACAAGCTGCTACCTCGTGCACTAAGGCCTAGTTTGAGTATTCTAGTATTGAGCTCAATCTATATGTACTGAGCTGAATTGAGGTATAACTTAAACTAATTTACACCTCAATCTATCTCAACACACGGATTAGGGTCAATACTAGAGTACCCAAACAAAGCCTAAAGGATCTCTAGTTACTATCACCAAGCTCTCTCCAGTTTTTCCATTATTAATCTCAAATTTTTAAGAATTACCTATCACACCATTCCCTTTTTGCTTACCTACCTAACCACCTAAAGCATGGTGTTCCGGAAAGCAGAAACCAGTCTTGGTGACAACAGCAGGATAAATGCCAAGATTGAGCCGAAGAACATCTTGGTCAGGTAATGCATCAGATCCATGCTGGAATCGGTGTCTTCAGGCTTTCTGGTTCCCAGCGCCGAGGCAGATGGGAGGGCTTCGACAACCGCATCTGCAAGGTCGGAGATGAAAGTCGAAGTGCATCCAAGAGCAGGGACCCGGCCCCAGTTCTCAATGCCTGATTCCAGAGCCAACTCCTTGTACTCCATGTCTATTTCTTCCAGTGTCTCAATGTGCTCGCTCACGAAGCTGTATTCGTCATAAATGGCTCACATTACATCATTAACAACAGCAACATAATCTTGACAGGTAAACAGAGTAAACCAGATACTAGCATATCGCAATTTGCCAACAGATAGGATGAGCATGCATGTCATAACAGTTAAATTCATGCGTAAGGCTCTCCTGCGGTCAAGATTGTGCCGGAGATACTAATGTCCTAAATACAAACAGAAATGAGGTACTAACATGTATCATGAAAAGTGCATGTAGTAAACTAGATCCAAGGAAATTAAGATCATATAGAGCTAAATGTTGGTTATCTTGTTTGTTTGTTTTTTTTTAAAAAAAGGAAATTACCAGATGAACAGAAATGCTTAAAAGATAAGCCTGTGTTCAGATCTTTTGGAGCTCCAACTTAGGGTAAGCACTGGTGGTTAGGATAAGCATCTTATCTAGTTTACTTTAGTACTTCAGTTGTTAAGTTTGTTTTGCTTTCTAGCTGTAAAGCAGAGCTTATGCTCCTTAAATTGAACCCAAGAGCAGATGCATTAGCACTGCCAGTAATATAGAAAAATTCCTAATTCCTGCGACCATGCCAACAATTCATTACCTTACTGGAACAGCCAGGAGGCTCTTCACACCGTTCTGACCAAGTTCTACTAAAACTTCATCAGTATATGGCTTCAGCCATTGAACTGGTCCCACCCGACTCTGCATGTAAAAGAAATGTTAACACTAGTAAACTGACCAGAAAACTGGTAACTCAGAACTCTATAAACTTGGCATTTTCGGTTTCTAGTTTTCTTACAAGGTAATCATATCTGATCACTTAAACATAAGTGCACAGCTTCGAAGTTGTTAGTGACACAAGTACATATCAAATTTTAATAGCCTATACCTGATACGCCAAAGTGTGACCATTTAAGATTCCTCTGGATCTCAGCTCCCCCATGATCAAAGAAATACAATCCTCCATCTGATCTCTGTAAGGATCTCCAGCATCCTGAACATAGGTAAGTGGCACACCATGTGCACTGAAGAATATCATTACCTGTCATTTATTTTCACAACAATAAAAAGTATTGTCAGAATAAAATTACAGCACATTTTTTCATGATTATCTATAAACTAACTGCAATGCTTCTTTCAGAAAAAACAATATCTCATGCTACTCAGAAATTAACGTGGATGTCAGATAACATCTTAAACTATTAATTTCGTGCTAATATGTTAGTAACAGTAAGAAACAGTGTCACAAAAGTATTTTTTTATACATCTGATAATAACATTTGCATTTTAGCTACTCTTAACAAATTTGTGTATATTACTGGTCAAGTTTGTCCAGAGGAAGGTACCTATAACAATGTCAAATCACAGTTCCAATAACTTCTATTAGAAAGAAATTGTATAGCTAGTGGATAGCTCTGGTGAAATCTGGAATGTGTAGATGAAACAAGTAATCCTCTGCCTATCACATTCTAACTGTAGAATAAAGGTGGAGGTAGAATTAGGAATACAGAACCTCTTCAGGATTGGAAAAGGCAGATAGCTCTTTTTCAATTAGGTCAGCCATTGATTTCACATAGCCATCACGTTGGTACCATGATTCGATAATGGAGATTGGCAAGCCAGAAAAATATGAATCTTCCCTGCATGGAAACTTACGCATTAATATTTCAAGTTCTTGTAGCATCGAAGATGATAAGATCTCATATGCTATCAATCGCTTCTTTGCCCACTTTGTGACCAACATGATGACTCAATCAATCACTTGTTGGTGGGCTGCTCCTTTGCACGTCTTTTCTGGTTCGAATTGTTCAGGCCTTTTGGACTGCAGGGCTTCATTCCAGGACAGGATATTGACGATTTTGATCTCTGGTGGTGTTCCAATAGTGCTCGGCTAGATGGGCTGAGTCAGAAGGGCTTTGACTCTTTGGTCGCTCTGGGTGCTTGGATGTTGTGGAAGCATAGAAATGGTGTGGTCTTTAATGGTTCCTCCCCAAGCCTGGTGGTGGCCGTTCGACTGGCCAGGGAGGAAGCTCTTCTGTGGTCCTTGGCTGGAGCTAAGGGGGTTTCCTTCCTCCAAGCTCAATGTCGCGTGGGATAGTTTCTCTGTTGTTATTGTTGGGGTGTCTGCCAGCTGACAGGCACTCTGGCCCTGCTCTGGCTGGGTGGGGTTTTCTTGTGTGCGCGTGTGTGGGTGTTTTCTCTTTGTAATGTTAGTTCTGGGGTCTTTCCCCTTTTCTTCTTAATACAATGATACACAGTTCTCCTGCGTGTTCGACAAAAAAAAGATCGCATATGCTAGAAGTGGTATCTTTGATGGTGCCACACCCAACCTAGCAATCCTGCTGCTGCTGGCAGTTAAGGAGATGAACTTATGGGGTCTAGCAGGTACCGAAGGGAATTCTTTCCTTGCGGCTGTGCAGCCAGGGAACGATCAGCCATAGTGTTTTTGTTGTTTGTGGTAGTTTCTTGAGTTAAAAAGTGGGTAAGTAATGTTCAGTACCTAGGGGTGTGGTTGTGTGTGTGTTGTTTCGGTACTTTACCTTCTTTTCTTCTTAGTAAAAAATATGCTACTTGTTGATATGGAGTCTCATATGGAAGAAGGGGTCCTACTTGACAACATTTTGGAGAACACGAATGCTTGACCCACTTGTTGATATGGAGTACTGAGGGTAGAGTGGAAGAACAACGAGCTTGGAAATATTATCCTTCTTAATCTATCATTAACCAAAAACAAGAAATAGTTAATTATCAGATAAAAATTGGATGGACAACAAGGAACAACTTTGAAATCTGTTTGGTGGAATAGTATACTTGAACATATGAAACTTAAATAAGATAGGGTAAAAAATGTCAACTAGAATAATGCAAACATTGAATCCACAGAAGAAATATACATTCAAAATAACTATATTCCATGTATACATGTTATTCTAGCTTTTAAATCTCAATAATAGAAATATTACAGTCTAAAGTTCCAAGATTATTTAAAATTACTTTTCCGATACACCCTCAATCATGTTCTTATTGTTAGCTCATACATGGACAGGCAAGTGCATATACAGACGGAAGTTGTTAGGGTTAGGGACAACTCTACATAGGCCACTCAATGACCGTACTAGTGTATTTTGAATGGGTGACAATATTTTTTGACTAGACACTAGAAAGATATGCATTCAGAAACTGATTGAATACAGGTGAGACACAAAAGAAAGAAACCACAGAAAAAAAAGGATTTAACATGAGGAAAAATTAAGAGAGGCAAGGCACGGGAATTTACCTGATCAATGGCTTCTTCTGTGAAAGGATACCAATACCGCATCCCAACATATATATTTGCGTTCAATTTTTTCTTTTCCAGAGCAATCTTCAAAGCATTTGCCTGAAATATCAGTTATTTTACTAAGAATGCAATTTACAAAGAATTGCTATCTACATGTCTTGAAATATCTAGAGATTAACAAGTTTTGAACAAACTGGCAAACCACAATCAACAAAACAGATCAAAAGTAGAAAAAAATCAACAATAATTTCACAAATGGTCAGCCTTGTGAACTTCTACCTGCTCATCAGTAATTTTCCTCAATGGTGACCCACCACCGATTGAAGCATACCCTTCTTTACTCTTAGGAGCTCTAAAAGTAGAAATAAGTTTGGCCAGTGGTCTTTGAAGGAACCTGAAGAGCCTAGGCAGTCGAATGATATCCTGAAAACAGAAAAGAATTATGGTAAATTCTAATGCTGAACTGTAAAGATGGAGAAAATAAATTCAGCACACATATGAGAAAGATGGATTCTGAATTTAGAAACACATATAATTAATGAGATCTTGGTAAATTAGTAATTGCTATGTTCAGTAGCATAGACCCGCAAAACGTTTTGTTTTAGCTGGCACTCATTCAAGATTCAACTACCAGGGAAAACAGTTAAAATGGAAACTTCAATTGGTAAACCACACAAATAAGGTTTTTTTTTTTCTTTAAGCTCCACATTTTTTTCAACGGCGCAGGAGAGTTGTGTGTCAATTCACTAAGAAAAAAAAGTGGGCTACAAGGGAAGGTCAGGAGACCATACCAAAAATCCCAACAACAGCTAATGGTGGTCAGGGCTAGGCACTTGGCTACTCTCTTATCTTCATCAACCTAGCTGGGTTGCTAGTTGTGGGTTGTTGTTTTAGTTGCGGTGTGATGCTGATTCAGCCCCTGACGCACTTGTCATCGCCATTGTATTGTCTCTCTTGCCTTAGGGCAATTCTCTCCTTATAATATATAAGGCAGATCTCCTGCCTGATTGTTTCAAAAAAAAGTTCCTATGCCACCAGAATTATCAGGCTATGTAGACCCTTCTTAGGATCTTTAGACAAGCCCTTTATGGACTTACACCACCAGCTAGAGAAATGAGTATCAGACGATTGAGGAGACAAGGAAGCCAGCCCCAGCTTCTGAAGGATGGCTGTCCAAACTTGCCTATAGAAGGCACAGGACATCATAATATATTGGACAGCCTCCATGATTAGGCTCCACAATTGGTATTTGGTATACTGATTAGTTCAGAAGCCGATATTGAGGAGTTGCATACAATGATTCGAAGTTATCAGATAGCATTCAATAAATTGGCTACATACGGTGAACAGGTCCACTGGCAAAGGAATAATAGCTGTGGGGTACTGGGGTATGACCACTTACTGGATCAGCAAATAGGTTGAACAAGAATGGTTGAACATCGTCTAGGGTTTCTGGACCACCAAGATTTAATAACAGTACTCCGATCTTTTCTTCAGCAAAACTGGAAGGTACACCTTTGTCATCATCAAAAGTGGTAACCACATTTGCAGAGGAAGAACTAGCAGAAAGATTCCACTGATTTTTAAGCACTGGAGTTTTGTATGCCAAACGAGAGGATCCATCTGTTGCCAATTGCAACGGCTTAACATTCACATGCAAGTTCAGCTCGTGTTTGGTAGAACAAGTAAAACTTGTAGAGGTTGTTTTGCCACATGACCTGCCAACAGTAGACCAACAATCAAATATCAAATCCATGATGTATGCTTGGATGCCAACAGAAGACATCAGCCAATCTGAAGACAACGGCCATTCCGTATGTCCACCCCCAGTAGCGATATCATCTAACCTCAGCTTGAGCACATCTCTAAAAGATTGTAAAATTAGTGATGTGAAGGTCTGAAGGATGAAGTGTCACATAGCATTATGCCCTGATTTACTACAGGTTCAAATCAAAATGTCTACCACCAGCTAGCCATAACCTTGATTTAGCTATATAACTTAAATACTTACATATACTCCGACGAGTAGGTCCTTTTAAATTCGTATAAATTCAGTTTTCAGAGTATTACAAAAACAATCAACTAAACAGATACTGTGGGTTTATAAACTGCCTCGTAGCATTAACCCTTCTTCCAGAAAGTACAAACCCAAGGTTTGTAAACCCACGGTATTGTATTATGCCAGCAGATTAGATACACTCAATTCTTCTCGTAACATATCTTCTATTGAGATCAAATAGAAATTGATCTTACTCAGGTACTAATTTCCCAAATGAGGGTTGCTCGGGTGGGGAAACAATGGATCACTAGTGAAAAAAATGTTAGAACGGAAAAACTAAATAATGGTAGAATACCACGGCTTCACAGCCCCAAGGTCAGGAGCAGTGGTAAAATGATCAATTCTAGGATCATATACAACATTTTTCACTCCAACCATCATAAAAACTGAATTAGTTAGTTCCACGATACGATCCCGGACCTGACTAGACCGGATCACAAAGCAAAAAAATGATAAGAGAAAAAGGGACCGAGGGGCACTCACATCGCGGCCCCGGTCTTCGACCCCAAGATTTGGACGGCGCCCCTGGAGCCAAGAATCCCGCGCTCCATGATCCTTCCTGCAGGAATTTTCTTTTTAGGAATATAAAAGATAAGTAAAAGCAACCCTTGATCGGTGGAGAACGTGGGGTCCTGCAGCCATGAGGAGGAGACCAACCGGGGAGCGGCGGAGAGGAAGGGCGGAAGGAGCAACGTGGAGTGAGATCTGCTTGTGCCTGCTCGCTGTCCTGACACCTGAGTATTGGGGGAGTGGCGTGATGGCGTTGGGCGAGGATCTCGGTCTTCTTCGCGCCTTCCTGTGTCCCCTCGACTGTTGTCTGCCGTCTGCTATTTGCTTTCCGCTTTCGGTCGGTTTGGGTTTGGCGGGGGCGTGATTGCGTGAACGAGAAGACGAAGAAATGCTGGCCTGCTGGGTCAGTCGACAGCCCCCGAAATGACGAAGGCCGGGAGGCGTGGAAAGTGGACACGTACGTGCTGACCGGGGATTTGAAGAGGTTGAATATCAATGGATTTTCTAATTTATGGCTAGTTTGGAACACCTTCTATTTTCTCAAGTAATTTCTATTTTTCTATGGGAAAAATAAACTTAGAAAAATAAAAATCCCTTGATAAAATGGTGTTACTAAACTAGCCTTTGGGATTGGTTTAGTGATAAGAAAATTATAGAAGATTTATGGAGGAGAAAATACATTGCTATTTAAATTGAATAGGAAGAGATTTTTCCTCTCTCATATATCCTCTCTAAATCTCTTGTCACCAAATCAGCACTAAGAATTTATTTGGAAGCACTATAGGATTTGGGTTTCTAAACTCGCCCTAAGGGCTAGTTTAGGAGCAAGCTGAATGAAGGGATTGGAAGGGCTAAATTCCTCTCGCTATTCAATTTTAAATAGCGAGCGGAATTTAGCCCCTACAATCCCCTTCTCTCAAACATGCTCTAAGGTTAGGTCAACACCACGTTGACTTTTTGATCACGTATTTCTAAGATCTTGTATATATTTGTTAAGGTGTGCACCATGGTAAAACTGGAGTTGTCTTCATGCAATCACTACGTCACTGCTCCGTTGGTTATCATCTGTGACACACGAGTGACCTCGTCACGAAGGCTTATCCCTGCAATCGCAATATAACACAAGCAAGAACATGAAGAACACAATCAAAATTGCATTGATCACGAGGTGGGGTGTCACATCGATGAACGACGATACTGTTCGATTACAGATATGATATAAGCAAAACCCAAACCCTAATGTGGCGACGACTACTGTTAAAATAGAGGTTAGGGGCATGCACAACCCCTAGAGGTACCCCTAATGGGTTCCAACACGATACACGACCCAACAGCCCAACAGACGGTGTTGCACCACTAAAATAGAATCTGAACGCTGACTTGTTTCAACGATTCCCATCGACTCCAGATGAATTTTAAGGTTGTTCCAGTTGGGTTGGAAATCTTACCTTCTTATCTTTAAATTCATATAAAGTCCAAACTGATCGGAGTTCAGATGCATCTTGGGCGTCCGTTTTAGTGCAGACTAGTCCTGAACTCCGAGGTGGAGAAGAAGTTGAGTCAAACTTGGCTTTCTCTTGTTGTGAACGTCATAGCTTCTCCTCCTTGACATCTTGGCATTTTCCAAGTCCTTGATGGTTCTCTCCAAGATTTCTAATCATCAAAACATCCATGGCACAAAGCGTAAGCTCTAAAATACAATTGACTAGGTAAGAATGAACCTAGACATTTATTTGTCATGCGCGTGCTCGTGTTATCGGCCCATGCATTATTTGTATGGGAGTGATGTCCTCGTCATCCTCCTCCACTTGAATTGGAGTCGTCATCGACTCAAGCGGTGGCCGAGCAACCCTAAGATGTACAAGGCTTTTAGCATTTTAGCCCCAAAATAGGTGTCACTGATTTCTGACAAATTCTGGAGGTAATCTTATTATGATGATTCCAATCAACTCCAAGCATATTTTGACCTGGGACCAGTTGGGTTGGAACACCTATCTCTTTAACTTTCTAACGGTATCTAGAACATCGAGAACGGAGTCCGTATGTGGCCTAAGCGTCCGTTTTCATAAGACCCACTCCTGCAATCCAAACCAGATCCGAGGATAAACTTGACTTCGACTCCCCTTGAGGTTGGGACTCCATGATTGTTTGGGCCTTAACCATATAGTTGACGTCCATGTACTCATCATTCTCCCCTTCTTGGTTTTGAGTCGTACTCGACTCAAAGTCGTTGGTGCCTGCAAAAGGTGTTGATTTAGTGCTTGATGTCGTCCAACCTTGCTCCCCTTCTTGAAGTTGACACTGTTATTGTAAAACATACAAAGAAGGACAAGTGGAATTGTAAGTAATATGTGTTGGGGCGAAGGCAAAGACGCCACCCTTCGCTCGAGGCCTTCGCTGCAGTCGCTGGTCTGACAGAGACAAAACGGGCAGGGACACCCTTCACTCTATTCGGCACCAGACGAAGGCCTCCGACGGTGTCATCCCACAGTGCGGCCTCGTCCAGCTCAGAGGCCCACGTGTGATCCGGCCCATTGTAACGGGCCCTGCGTGGCCGCCGCGTGTTACAGGCCTAATTTGTAAAGGCATCCCTGTAATTACAGTCGGTAACCCTGCTTTATGGGAATATTCTGGGGATAACCTAGGTAGCTGAGGGCACATGCGTCCTTAGCACAAGGCGCTGGGCGCTCAGGTACCTATAAATACCCCCGCACAGTGCCCGTGAGAGGCCAGATTAACAGAGCTATTGCCATCTAGCGCGTAACCCTGTTAACGTCACTGTTCACCCTTGTTGGCCCCCCTTGCGACCGAGAGCAAGTTCCAACATTTGGCGCCCACCGTTTGTGCTACGAGAAAACCACCCGCGATGGCACCCAAGAGAGCTAACCCGAAGGCTGACGAGGCTGCGAAGGCAGCACTGCTTGCCGCAAGAAAGGGCAAGGCCCTCGCCCTCACCCAATCCACCCACCAAGAGGCCACTGAAGACAACGTTCCCCGCACCTGCGAAGACGACACTCTCCGCACCTGCGGCCCTGAAGGACAATCGCAGCCACCCCCAGGCTTCACCCCACTGGAGGGCGCGGACCTCACCGAGGATGGTGAAGTCCTCGGCGTCTCAGTGGAAGAACAGCTACAGCTGCGCGCCCTGTGCCTCAAGAACCGCAATCTCCAGAGGCAGAAAGAGATACTGGAGGCCAAGCGCCAGCGCGTGTCCGCACTAGCCAAAGTGCGGCAAATGATACGCGACGAAGAGCAGAAGGCCCAAGACCTCGAGCGGGAGATCACGCTGATGCAGCGCGAAGGCCATCTTGACCTGCAGCACGGGCCACCCCTCCAGCAGCGCGCACAACTGGAAGACACGCGCGAAGGCCACCTCGGCCTGCAGCATGAGCCACCCCTGCAACACCGCGCACAACCGGAAGACCCGCGTTTCCCCCAGCGCGACCACACCTTCCCGCACGCCGCGCCATTCCAAGGGGTCAACTATCTCGACGAGCGAAGTCCCCTGGCGCCACACCTGCAAGTGACGCCTTGGCCAGCTAACTTCCGGGCAGGGACCTATCCCAAGTACAACAACAGCACCGACCCGGCACAGTACATAATGAGCTATCAGGTCGCCGTTGCATCTTCCGGAGGGAACGACGCCACAATGGCGAAGTCTTTCATCATCGCCCTAGAAGGCCCAGCTCTCACCTGGTTCACCAGGTTGCCTCCGCTGTCCATTGATTCCTGGAGAAGCCTCCGGGACAAGTTCCTGCTCAACTTCGAAGGGTACCGCCCAGACACCGACGCCTTGGCCGAACTCTTGCTCTGCAAGCAGCTGGAAAAGGAGACTCTGCGGGAGTATTACCGCAAATTTTTAACACTCAAGTCACAACTGCCCTCAGTCGATGACCAGATCGCTATCCACTACGCTATCAGTGGCCTTCGCGCCGGCGTCCTTTACAGCCACTACATCAGAGATCCCAGGAATCTCCAGGAATTATATCAGCTGTTTGAAAAATACGCCAAATCCGAAGAGCTCCACCAGCGCAAGGTTGAGTCTCAAAGGAAGTCAAAAGATGCCCCACAGTCCAGCCGCACGTGGACAAGGACTCCGCAGCCGGACTCCGGTCGAGACGGCCGCAACCAACAGCAAGTGCATAACATCGCCAACCAGCACCCCGCCGCTGACGCCCCTCGTCGCCAGGAGTATCCCCCCCAGGGCCGCGGAAATGGAACTCGCGGTAGGGGTCGGGGGCGTGCGCAACCGCCGCGCCGATTCTACTGCCTCTTCCACGGCGAAGACTGCGCCCACCAAACCAAAGACTGCCCAGAAACGAAGGCCACCAGAGATAGGATGGCACGGGCGCAACCAGCCGACAACCCCAGAGTTGTCGCACACACTTACCAGCAACCCCCTCCACCATATATCCACGCCCCCGCCCCGCATCCACCGCACCACGCTTACCAACACCATCAGGAGGTACAAATCGTACCCCCCCACCCCACCACCACACCAGCAACATCAAAACATCCCCCATGCTCCAAAGTAGGAAGACTTCGCCGATCAGCCATATCGCGGAGTCATTCACATGATAACTGGGGGGGTCCAGCACAGACTTCGACACAAAGCGGCAGAAGCGGGACCACTACCGCAGCATCAACCACATCGTCGTCACCGGCCCAGTCGTGCAGACAAAGTGGTCCCACATACCGTTAACCTTCGACGCACGAGACGTCGACCTACGCAGCGCCCCCACTGCGACGCCATGGTTATCAATTGCAGCGTGGCAGGCTGGGACCTGCATAAAGTCCTAGTCGACAATGGCAGTCAGGCGGACATCATCTTCCTCCACGCCTTCGATCGCATGGGCATAAGCCACAGCCTGCTCAAGCCTTCGGACAACCCGTTGTATGGCTTCGGCGGCAAGGGCACCTTTCCTGTCGGTAAAATAGAGCTGCCTCTCTCCTTCGGTGTAGCACCCAATGCCCGAAGTGAGCAAGTAACCTTTGATATCGTGGATATGGTATATCCATACAATGCCATCATGGGTCGGGGCTCCATCAATAAGTTCGAAGCAGCCATTCACGGACTGTACCTATGTATGAAGATACCAGGTCCGTTAGGCGTCATTACGGTCTATGGCAATCAACAGACTGCGCGCAACATAGAGCGGGACTTCGTGCCCGGTCAGAGAAACGTGCACTGCCTCACGGCCCAACGAGAGGTCCCCACGCCCGCCAGCCCAACCAATAAGCAGCACGACAAGGCACAGCTGCGGAGCAACGATGGGACCAAGATTGTCCCCCTCGATCAGGCCACGCCCAAGCAGACAGTCACTATCAGCGAAGACCTCACTTCGCATGAAGAGGAGAAACTCCTCTGCTGCCTAACCAAGAATAAGGATGTCTTCGCCTGGTCTGCCCTCGATCTGGTCGGAGTCAGCCGATCCATAATTGAGCACAGCTTGGGAATTGACCCTTCGGTGCGACCAAAAAAGCAGAGGCTTCGCAAAATGTCCGACGAGAAGATAGAGGCCGCCAAGGCGGAGGTGCACCGCCTCCTGGAAGCCAAATTCATCGAGCCCGTGGCTTATCCCACGTGGCTCTCCAATGTTGTAATGGTACAGAAAAAAAGCGGGAAGTGGCGAATGTGCATCGACTTCACCAGTCTCAACAAGGCCTGCCCAAAGGACAATTTCCCGTTGCCGCGGATCGACAAAATAGTCGATAGCGCGGCCGGATGCGAGGTCATGTCTCTCCTCGACTGCTTCTCCGGTTACCACCAGATATACATGAAAGAGGAAGACAAGGCTAGCACCAGCTTTATAACACCCTTCGGCACATATTGCTTCATCAGAATGCTGGAGGGACTCAAGAACGTCGGGTCCACCTTCTCCAGGCTTACCAAAACAGTGCTCGAAGGGCAAGTTGGCAAAAATATATTCACATATGTGGACGGCATTGTCGTCGCCAGCAAGAGCAGGGAGGACCATCTCGCTGACCTCGCCGAGACATTCGCGAACATGCGAGACGCACGACTCCGCCTTAACCCGGAAAAGTGCGTCTTCGGCGTTCGCCAAGGAAAAATATTGGGCTACCTGGTATCACACCGCGGCATCGAGGCCAACCCAACCAAGATTTAGGCCATCATAAACATGACGCCTCCGTAGTCCGCCAGAGACGTCCAGCGCCTGACAGGCAGATTGGCCGCTCTCAACAGATTTATCTCCAGGTCCGCCGAGTGAAGTCTCCCCTTCCTCAAAACACTCCGTGGTGCAAAAGACTTCGCTTGGGGACCAGAGCAGGCGGCGGCCTTCGCCTCATTAAAACAGTACCTGACAGAGTTGGCCGTCCTCACAAGCCCCGACTCCTCGCTCCCCCTGTTGCTCTACGTCGCGGCTTCGCCGCATGCGGTCAGCGCGGCACTAGTGCAGGAGCAGACAGTTGAGGGCGTGGTCAGGCAGTGCCCTGTTTACTATGTCTCCGAAGTGCTGACACCGTCCAAGTGCAACATGACAGAGCTGGAGAAGATTGCCTACGCAGTCGTTATGTCTTCGCGCAAATTGCGCCATTACTTCGAAGCATTCAAGGTCCGAGTCACCTCAGACAGGGGACTCGGCGAACTGTTCAGAAACCCGGAGGCATCGGTGAGGATTGCCAAGTGGGCAGCCGAACTCTCCGGCTACCACATCAGCTTCGAGCCTAGGACAGCCATCAAGTCACAAGTCCTGGCAGACTTCGTCGTCGACTGGACTGGGCCAACAACACAGCCAGACCAGTCCGCAGAGAAGGTTTGGACGATCCATTGCGACGGCGCATGGTGCCATGCGGGGGCGGGCGCCGCTGCAGTCATCACCTCTCCAGTCGGGGTCAAGCACAGATATGCAGCATGCCTCAGCTTCGCTCTAGAATCCGACAGATACACAAATAATATAGCAGAATACGAAGCAGTCATCCTCGGCCTCCGCAAGCTAAGGGCCCTCGGAGTCACCACCTGCATCATCAAAATAGACTCTAAGGTAGTTGCCGGCCAAGTCGAGAAAGACTATGCAGCAAAGGACCCCGCGCTTATGCAATACCTCGCAGCCATCCGAAGCCTCGAGAGACAATTCAAGGGATTCACCTTGCAGCATGTGGATCGGGCCAAGAATGAAGAGGCCGACGCATTGGCCAAGGCCGCCGCCAGGGGCGAGTCCTTGCCCTCCGACGTGTTCTTTCATGTCATCGGCACGCCAGCCGTCCGGAGCCCCGAAGGGCTCCAAATAACTAATGACAGCGAGGGCCACCGCATAGTCAACCTTATCATGACCGAAGACTGGCGGGCACCAATAACCCTGTTCCTACAGGGGTACTATCATCCAACCGACATCAGTGAGGCCAAGCGCCTCAGACATCGAAGCCGAGACTTCGCACTGATTGAAGGCCAACTCTACAAGAAAGGGGTCAGTCAGCCAATGCTTAAGTGCGTCACCGAAACCGAAGGCATCCAGATCCTACGCGAAGTCCACAGTGGCACGTGCGGCTCGCACGCAGGGCCAAGGGCCCTAGCTGCTAAGGTGATCCGCCAAGGCTTTTACTGGCCCGCAATGATCTGCGCCGCAAATCGGGTCACAAGGTCCTGCGAAGCCTGCCAGAAGTTTTCTCCTCGGTCAAGCAGCCCCTCGCAGTATACAAAGCTGATCGCCCACACATGGCCTCTCCAGCGCTGGGGCCTGGACATTGTCGGGCCCCTGCCCACCGCTCAGGGGAATCTTAAGTTCGCCTTCGTCGCTGTCGAGTACTTCACCAAATGGATCGAGGCAAGGGCTGTTTCCACAATAACATCAAAAACTGCCCAGAAATTCTTTTGGCAAAACATCGTTTGCCGCTTCGGAGTACCGTCCGAACTAACAGTTGACAACGGCAAGCAGTTTGACAGCCAAGACTTCAAGGATTTTTGCTTCTCCATTGGCACCAAGCTTGCCTTCGCCTCAGTCTATCATCCGCAGTCCAACGGAGTTGTGGAACGCGCCAATGGGAAAATCTTCACAGCTGTCAAAAAGATGCTCCTCGATGAAAAAAGGGCAGATGGACCGATTTGTTACCCAAGGCAGTCTGGGCACTAAACACGACTGAGTGCAGGGCGACCGGGTTTACTCCTTTCCGCCTTCTATACGGATCGGAGGCCATGACCCCACAAGAAATAAAACATGGGTCCCCGCGAACAGTTCCGTTAGCCGTCCCCGACGTGGATGAGCCAACTTCAAAGGATCTCATTGATGGAGACCGAGTCTTCGCCCTACAAACCCTAAACAAATACCAAGCCCAGACAAAAGCATGGCGCGACCACGCAGTCATCCCGAGGGAATTCAGCGAAGGGACCTCGTACTCGTCCGAACAGCTCGGACAGAGTCCAGGGGCAAGCTGGAGCCCAAGTGGGAGGGCCCCTTTATAGTCAAGACAAAAGCATCCCCCAGCGCTTACAGGCTCACAACGCCAAACGGCGAAGACCTGGAGCACTCCTGGAACATCGACAACCTCCGCAAATTTTTTGTTTGACTCATCAGGGCTAATTTCGCCCTTGTAATTCGCAAAAACAATCTTATACTGGCCCGCACTCTTTTCCTCCCGGGGGGTGAGGTTTTTAACGAGGCGGAGCCATGTAATATATGTGTGAAAAATCCCCCGCAAAAACATGCGTCGAAAAAAGACCGCGACGACGGTCTTCGACATTCGACCAATACGAGGTCACCGCGAGGCTCAGCGCTAGCCACCCTCGCGTGCGACAAATCCGCGTAGAAGTCGCCTAAGGGTGCAGCCGGACTAGCACAACAAGTGCGAAAAAACCGAAGTCTACCACGAAGACTATCCATGCAGAAGTCGCCTAAGGGTGCAGTTGGACTAGCACAACAAGTGCGAAAAAAACGAAGTCTACCGCGAAGACTATCCGCGCAGAAGTCGCCTAAGGGTGCAGCCGGACTAGCACAACAAGTGCGAAGAAACCGATGTCTACCGCGAAGACTATCCGCGCAGAAGTCGCCTAAGGGTGCAGCCGGACTAGCACAACAAGTGCAAAGAAACCGAAGTCTACCGCGTAGACTATCCGTGCAGAAGCCGCCTAAGGGTGTAGCCGGACTAGCACAACAAAAGCAAAAACGACAACACCAAACTGTCCGCGCCAAGACCGACTATATGCGCACCAGCACAGCATAACAAAACACACCAGACCAAGTACACAACGCCGTCGCAGGCATAGCCAAGTGCGCGGGGGCACACAACCTCATCATACAAGCCTTTACACATATACAAGCGAGGGCACCACACTCTACATTGGCTCAACCTTAGGAATAATTCCCATCTCCCTATAATTAAATAACATTATCCTAATCTCCTCACCCACAAAAAGACTTCGCAGTTCCCCTTCACCTGTACTCACGGCGGCCGGCAAAGACAACAGTTCCTGCCGACCAGCCCTACTCACACGAAGCCGACCTCCCTCCGCCCCACTAACTCTACGCTTCGCAACTGCCCTTCGCCGCCGGCGCCCGGTGCTAGGACCAGGCACATCTTCTGTGTCCGCGGCGTGCGGTGAAGCCTCCGCCGCAGCCACATCCAAGGCCGCAAAGTAGTCCAAGTCCTCCTCCGATGACTCCTCAGTCCACTCGATCGAGCTCCCAGAGTCAGCAAAATCAGAAAACTCAGATGCAGACCCATCACATTCATTAAACCTGCGCAGCAACCAAAATTCAGTAGTGGCGGTTGCGTGCGCAGGCCCAAAATCTTGAACCTGCGCAGCAACCAAAATTCAGCAACATATCCAAAATTTCCTAACTATCTACACCCACTACGCCACCTGCGAAGACCCTGCCGTTGCAGGAGCCTCCGCCGTTGCCTCCGCTGTCGCCTCCGCCTCCACCGTCGCAGGATCTTCAGCACTCGGCGCAGCGGCTGCGGGGGCATCAGGCGCGCCTTCGGCGGTCTCTGGGGGCTGGTCTCCGCCAGCCGCAGCGGATGCGGGGGCATCCGGTGCGCCTTCCGCAGTCTCCAGGGGCGGCTCTAGGGCGGCCCCGGACACGGCCTCCGCCGGGGTCGGCTCCGGGTCAGGCAGCGCGCTGTTCAACGCCCCGAAGTCATCCACCCTCTCGCCACGCGCCGCCTAAGACACAACACACAAAATTCAGCAAACCCACACATAGCCCACATCCAGCAAACGCCAAACAAACGCCAAACAAACGCCAAACGTTACCTGAGCCCTCGCCGTCTCGGCCCGCTCCCTGACCACCTCGCGACCGTGCGGACCCCACATCCGGTCGTAGATGGCTCCGGCGGATTCCTTCACTATGGGGTCCTCAACCTTGTAGATATCTCGCTCAAAATCTTCATCGGCTTGGTCGAAGACCTCGAAGTGCCGGCACCCTTCGCGGGAGAGCGCGTTCATCGCCCCCTCGCAGGTGACCAGGGAGGCATACGACATAAACCCCTCCACGATAGTGGGGAGTGCCTGCAACTCCTCCTGCACCCACTCCAGGCAGCGAAGTCCGGGCTCTCGGTCCGGCACTTCGAAGTCACCAGTCCGCGCGCCCAGCTCATGGTATGAATCCATGAGCTGTTTGCGCGTCCGCTCTGCCTCCGCGCGCGTCGCGGCCTCGGCCCTCTCCACACGGCTCTCCAGGGCGATGAGCCGCTCCTGCAGCTGCTCGGCGCGCTCCCTGGCAAGATTTCCCTCCGCCCTCGCCAGATTGGCCTCCGCCTGCGCCTTGGCAAGGGCCTCGTTGGTCCCCCGCCAGTTGACGCCGGAGGTCAGTTTTCTCCCCCTCCAGTGCGGCTACCTTGTTCGCCAGCTTGCGGCACTTACTGTCGGCGACCGATTTCTCACGGACGGCGTCAGCATGTTGCGTCCGAAGTTTCTCGACTTCGGCAGTCACAACCGCCGTGAGGGCCCCCGACGCTGTGCGGTTGGCGAAGTCAGCCACCTGCAGGACACACGTAAGACCACGGCCCCAGCAAAGCCGCAAAAAAAAACCCACCGAAGTCTAGCTCAACGGACCTGACTTAGTGCCTCCGTCACCTCCTTCAGCCGGCAGGACACAGCGCCCGCCTCATCCCTGACCGCCGCGAGTGCCGACATCTCGCCTCCGGCGCTAAGAGCCCCGCCCTTCGCCTTCGGCACTACGGCAGCCGCCGTGGTCGCCGCGGCAGGCGCAACTATAGCAAGTTGGCCTTCGTCCGACCCTGCGACGTATCAACGAATCAAAAAAAACGAGCCAACGGCTTACCACCAAGATAGTCGTCCACACTAATATCGGTGGCGAAGTCGGCGACGCGCTTGCCTGCCGACGGCAACACTCGGGCCGCCTTCGCGACCTCCGGCACTCTGCTGAACGGCGGCACAGCCTTCGTCGATTTGGAGCCCCCGGCGCCTGCCGCTGCCTCCGGCGCCTTGCTAGATGCAGGGACGCCCGACTTCGCCGCCAGCGGCGGCTTGCCTCCGCCGGGGGCCGCAGCCTTCGTAGCCCCCTGCTGCCTCTTCGACCTGGCTTCATGAAGCCTGACAACCGCCTGGCGCTTTTGTGCAGCTCCCTGGCGATCCTTGTCCATCACTGCCGACACAACAGCAACAATATTCCGCCCGTAAGGAAAAACTCTCCATTCACGAACCATGCGAGATGTAAAAAAGTCTTCGCCGGCCGCACGGGGGATAGGAACATTCCTAGGTCAACAACCCCTGGTAACCCTCAGCATCCGAGCCGAAGACTCCCGGAGCTCGGGCGAAGACATCCTTCCCCCCAGGGCCGCGCATGTCCTCATCAACTCTCTAGCAAAACCATCGGAAACCCCAAGTCCTCCCATAGCAGTACCTAATTTCCTCTTTTTAGAGGATGTGGTGGCCGCCGGCGCAGGGTCGTCTCTAGTCTCCACCACCGGCTTCTTCCCACGGCGGTCCACATCGTCTTGACCAGGATAGCCGTCATACGGCAATTGATTAAATTCAAAACCCTGTTCAGACGATCATTCGACCCGTGGATATCCCAGCTGCGCTGGCCCTCTGTCCTCGGCACGTAACGACCAACGAGCCGCACCGCCCCATCCTCCGCCTCACGCACAAAGGCGACCGGATCGCGGCTTTGCAGATTCAGCGTGAAGGCGGGACTTCGCACCACCCTCCCACCATGGAAAGGCATCTGGCGAGGGCACACTTCGCCCAACGCCCAGCCATGCGCCAAGGGCCATACCCCGTACGCCACAAATTCTTCAACCAAATCGCGCCCACTGCTCAGGCCGGCGACGCACCGAAGGGCCCCTTCGTCCACATCCTCCTTCGCCACCTCAAAGGGCGGGTACGCTGAGTAAAAATGAGAACACATCTCGGACACGGGGAGTCCCTCATGGTCTTCGACGGTACCCTCAGCAACGTAAAACCAAAACTCATTCCAGTTGCCCCACTTGTTGCGGGCGCAAGGAACCAACTCGACTACCTGCATCGTGGTCTTGCCGGTCTTCGGCGTAAACGTGCAAGACCCAAACTGAGCAACTTCATCTCCAATCATCCTCTTCTGCCAGTGCAAGCAATAATACTTCGCAAAGACTTCGACCGATGGCTGTCCGTCGTACGAAGTCGTCGCCCAGACATACTTCGACAGAGCCACCACGGCGTTCGGTGTCAGCTGATGTATCTGAACGTTAAACCTGCGCAGGACTTCGCCAACAAATCGGTGCGCAGGCAGGCGGAGACCGGCGGCGAAGAACGCCTCGAACACAACCAACTCGCCCTCCGGCTTGGGGACTTCCTCCGTCCCCGGGACACGAGCAACTCCGCCGCCGAAGTAACCCAACCGCTGCATATCTTGCACGCGGACCGACGACATCCGCGACACGCCAAAATCCACAGAATCGCCGGCGCGCAACTCCTCCGCCATCAAACTACTCAGCGTCTCCTCAGACGAGGCGTCGGCCGGCGGCGAGGCGTCGGCCGGCGGCAGCGAAAGAAGAGGAGGTCGGCATCGCTACGTACCGTCGGCGGCGGCGGGCGGTCTGCTTCACTCGAGCCAGATCTCCGGCGAACAAGAGCACGGCGGGCAGACGAGCAACAAGACGGTGAAAAAGGCGGCTAGGGTTTTCACGGAGCGCGGAAAGTGAAGTTCAAAAAGCGCCGACCCCCGCCCCCTTTTATAGACAGGGCGCGGCTCATCGGGAAACCCGCAATCCAACAGGGCGCGGCGCTTCGGGAAACCCGTAATCCAACAGTACGCTGTCAATCAACGGTCATGTCAAAAACCCCCGCGGAACCACTTTGAGCGAGGGCAGCGTCTCCGCCATCTAGCGACGTCTTCGGCACCAGGTTACTTTGTCAAATTGGTCCCTCGGAGGGCAAATGTTGGGGCAAAGGCAAAGACGCCACCCTTCGCTCGAGGCCTTCGCTGCAGTCGCTGGTCTGACAGAGATAAAACGGGCAGGGACACCCTTCGCTCTATTCGGCACCATACGAAGGCCTGTGACGGCGTCATCCCACAGTGCGGCCTCGTCCAGCTCAGAGGCCCACGTGTGATCCGGCCCATTGTAACGGGCCCTGCGTGGCCGCCGCGTGTTACGGGCCTAATTTGTAAAGGCATCCCTGTAATTACAGTCTGTAACCCTGCTTTATGGGAATATTCTGGGGATAACCTAGGTAGCTGAGGGCACATGCGTCCTTAGCACAAGGCGCTGGGCGCTCAGGTACCTATAAATACCCTCGCACAGTGCCCGTTAGAGGCCAGATTAACAGAGCTATTGCCATCTAGCGCGTAACCCTGTTAACGTCACTGTTCACCCTTGTTGGCCCCCCTTGCGACCGAGAGCAAGTTCCAACAATATGATTAGCTTTAACACAACCCTGTTATTGTAAAGCTCACTAGATAATTTTTCACATTTTTCTACTTCCTGAGCATAAGCATTTTTAACCTTAACATGCTTCTTATTTTCCTTAATAAGAAAGTCCTCTTGGCTATCCAAGAGTTCATCCTTCTCATGAATAGCACCTATCAATTCATTTAACTTTTCTTTTTGTTGCATGTTTAGGTTGGCAAAAAGAGCAAGCAAACTATCTTCATCATTACTAGAGTTGTCCTCATCACTAGATGTTGCATATTTAGTGGAGGCTCTAGATTTTACCTTCTTTTTGTTGTCCTTTGCCATGAGGCACTTGTAGCCGACGTTGGGGAAGAGGAGGCCTTTGGTGACGGCGATGTTGGCGGTGTCCTTGTCAGAGGAGGAGTCGGTGGAGCTCTCGTCGGAGTCCCACTCCCGACAAACATGGGCATCGCCGCCCTTCTTCTTGTAGTATCTCTTTTTATCCTTCTTCTTCCCTCTCTTGTCGTCCCTGTCACTGTCACTAGAAATAGGACATTTTGCTATAAAGTGATCGGGCTTACCACACTTCTAGCAAACTTTCTTGGAGCGGGGCTTGTAATCCTTCCCCCTCCTTTGCTTGAGGATTTGACAGAAGCTCTTGATGATGAGCGTCATTTCCTCGTTGTCGAGCTTGGAGGCGTCGATGGGGAGCCTACTTGATGTAGACTCTTCTTTCTTCTCCTCCGTCGCTTTGAAGGCGACGGGTTGCACTTCGGGTGTGGAGGTAGCGCCTCACTCGATGATTTGTTTGGAGCCTTTGATCATCAATTCAAAGCTCACAAATTTTCCTATAACCTCCTCGGAAGACATTAGCTTATATCTAGAATCACCACGAATTAATTGAACTTTAGTAGGAGTAAGAAAAACGAGTGATCTAAGAATAACCTTGACCATTTCATGGTCATCCCATTTTATGCTCCCAAGGTTGCACACTTGGTTGACCAAGATCTTGAGCCGGTTGTACATAGCTTGTGGCTCCTCTCCTTGGTTGAGCATGAACCGACCGAGCTCCCCCTCGATCGTTTCCCTCTTGGCGATCTTGGTCACCTCGTCTCCTTCGTGCGCGGTCTTTAGTACGTCCCAAATCTCTTTGGCACTTTTCAACCCTTGTACCTTATTATACTCCTCTCGACTTAGAGAGGTGAGGAGTATAGTAGTTGCTTGGGAATTGAAGTGTCGGATTTGGGCGACTTCGTCCTCATCATAATCTTCATCCCCTACGGATGGTACCTGTGCTCCAAATTCAACAATGTCCCATATACTTGTGTGGAGTGAGGTTAGGTGATACCTCATCATATCACTCCACCTACTATAATCTTCACCATAAAAAACCGGTGGTTTGCCTAATGGGACAGAAAGTAAAGGAGTATTTTTAGAAATGCGAGGGTAGCGTAGGGGAATCTTACTAAACTTCTTGAGCTCATGGCGCTTAGAAGTGATGGACGGCGCGTCGGAGCCGGAGGTGGATGGCGACGAAGAGTCGGTCTCGTAGTAGACCACTTTCTTCATCTTCTTTTTCTTCTCGCCGCTCCGATGCGACTTGTTGTGTGAAGGGGATCCCTTCACCTTGTTACCGGACTCCCCCGATGGAGCTTTCCTGTGGCTTGTGGCAGGCTTCACGCCGGTCACCATCTCCTTCTTAGCGTGATCTCCCGACATCACTTCGAGCGGTTAGGCTCTAATGAAGCACCAGGCTCTAATACCAATTGAAAGTCGCCTAGAGGGAGGGTGAATAGGCAAATCTGAAATTTATAAAGTTTAAGCACAACTACAAGCCAGGGTTAGCGTTAGAAATAAAGTCGAGTCCGAAAGAGAGGGCGAAAACAAATCACAAGCAAATGAAAGAGGATGACACAGTGATTTGTTTTACCGAGGTTCGGTCCTTGCAAACCTACTTCCCGTTGAGGTGGTCACAAAGACCGGGTCTCTTTCAACCCTTTCCCTCTCTCAAACGGTCACCTAGACCGAGTGAGCTTTTCTCCTCAATCAATTGGGTCACTTAGACCCCACAAGGACCACCACACAATTGGTGTCTCTTGCTTTGATTACAATGGTGTTGAGAACAAGAAATGGGGAAGAAGAAAAGCGATCCAAGCGACAAGAACTCAAATGAACACAAATATCTCTCTCTCACAAGCCACTAAATCTTTGGAATGTGTTTGGACTTGGAGAGGATTTTATCTTTGCTTTTTGTGTCTTGGAGTGAAGTCTAGAGCTCTTGTATTGAATGTGTTGGCTGAAAACTTGGATGCCTTGAAGTGTGGTGGTTGGGGGGTATTTATAGCCCCAACCACCAAAGTGGCCGTTGGGAGGGGCTGCTGTTGATGGGCGCACCGGACAGTCCGATGCGCCACCGGACACTGTCCGGTGCGCCAGCCACGTCACCCAACCATTAGGGTTCGACCGTTGGAGCTCTGACAGGTGGGGCCACCGGACAGTCTGGTGGTGCACCGGACAGTCACTGTTCACTGTCCGGTGCGCCTTCTGGCGCTGCTCTGACTCTGCGCGCTCTGTCCGCGCACTGTAGCGGTGTCAGCCGACCGTTGAACTCGACCGTTGCGCTAGCGACCGTTGCTCCGCTTGGCACACCGAACAGTCCAGTGAATTATAGCGGAGTGGCTCCCCAAAAACCCGAAGCTGAGCAGTTCAGAGTTGATCTCCCTGGCACACCGGACACTGTCCGGTGCGCCAGACCAGGGCAACCTTCGGTTGTTTTTGCTCCTTTCTATTTGAACCCTTTCTTGGACTTTTTATTGGTTTGTGTTGAACCTTTGGCACCTGTAGAACTTATAATCTAGAGCAAACTAGTTAGTCCAATAATTTGTGTTGGGCAATTCAACCACCAAAATCATTTGGGAAAAGGTTTGACCCTATTTCCCTTTCAATCTCCCCCTTTTTGGTGATTGATGCCAACACAAACCAAAACAAATATATAAGTGCAGAATTGAACTAGTTTGCATAAGGTAAGATCAAAAGTTACTTGGAATTAAACCAATTTACATTTTCATAAGATATGCATGGATTGCTTTCTTTCTTTTAACATTTTGGACCACACTTGCACCACTTGTTTTGTTTTTGCAAATGTTTTTGGAAATTTATTTCAAAGTCTTTTGCAAATAGTCAAAGGTATATGAATAAGATTTCGAGAAGCATTTTTAAGATTTGAAATTTTCCCCCCTATTTCAAATGATTTTCCTTTGACTAAACAAAACTCCCCCTTAATGAAATTCTCCTCTTAGTGTTCAAGAGGGTTTTACAAATTGAAAGAAGATCAAATATTTTGGATACCAATTTTTGAAAACCTCTTCTTTAAAATATACCAATTGAGATAGGATTTCTTTGAGGAAGAAAAATACCAATTGAAAACAACTTTCCGAAAAATTTTGAAATTGGGGTGGTGGTGCGGTCCTTTTGCTTTGGGCTAATACTCTCTCCCCCTTTGGCATTAATCACCAAAAACGGAGTCTTTAGAGCCCTTTTACTTTCTCCCCAATGGTATGAGTAATGAATATGAGTGAAGATTATACCAAAGTGGAGAGCGATGCGGAGTGACGGTGAAGGGTAAATAATACGGGTAGAGTGGAGTGGAAGCCTTGTCTTCGTCGAAGACTCCATTTCCCTTTCAATCTATGACTTAGCATGAAATACACTTGAAAACACATTAGTCATAGCACATGAAAGAGACATGATCAAAGGTATATAAATGAGCTATGTGTGCAAAATATCAATCAAAATTCTGAGAATCAAGAATGTTTAGCTCATGCCTAAGTTTGGTAAAGGTTTTCTCATCTAGTGGTTTGGTAAAGATATCAGCTAACTGTTCTTTGGTGCTAACATAAGCAATCTCGATATCCCCCCTTTGTTGGTGATCCCTCAAAAAGTGATACCAAATGGCTATGTGCTTAGTGCGGCTGTGCTCAACGGGATTATCCGCCATGCGGATTGCACTCTCATTATCACATAGGAGAGGGACTTTGGTTAATTTGTAGCCATAGTCCCTAAGGGTTTGCCTCATCCAAAGCAATTGCGCGCAACAATGGCCTGCGGCAATGTACTCGGCTTCGGCGGTAGAAAGAGCCACTGAATTTTGTTTCTTCGAAGCCCAAGACAACAGGGATCTTCCCAAGAACTAACAAGTCCCTGATGTGCTCTTTCTATCAATTTTACACCCTGTCCAATCAGCATCTGAATATCCTATTAAATCAAATGTGGATCCTTTGGGGTACCAAAGACCAAACTTGGGTGTATGAACTAAATATCTCAAGATTCTTATCACGGCCCTAAGGTGAACTTCCTTAGGATCGGCTTGGAATCTTGCACACATGCATACGGAAAGCATAATATCCGGTCGAGATGCACATAAATAGAGTAAAGATCCTATCATCGACCGGTATACCTTTTGATCTACGGATTTACCTCCTGTGTCGAGGTCGAGATGCCCATTAGTTCCCATGGGTGTCTTGATGGGCTTGGCATCCTTCATCCCAAACTTGGTGAGTATGTCTTGAATGTACTTCGTTTGGCTGATGAAGGTGCCCTCTTGGAGTTGCTTGACTTGAAATCCTAGAAAATACTTCAACTCCCCCATCATAGACATCTCGAATTTTTGAATCATTATCCTACTAAACTCAATGGTTTTAGTAAAGAGTATAGGATCGACTTTGCCGACTTTGAAGCCATTAGCGATAAGAAAATCTCTTAGGCATTCATACCATGCTCTTGGGGCTTGCTTGAGCCCATAAAGCGCCTTAGAGAGTTTATACACATGGTTAGGGTACTCACTATCTTCAAAGCCGGGAGGTTGCTCAACATAGACCTCTTCTTTGATAGGTCCATTGAGGAAGGCACTCTTCACGTCCATTTGATAGAGCTTGAAGCCATGGTAAGTAGCATAGGCAAGTAATATACGAATTGACTCAAGCCTAGCTATGGGTGCATAGGTTTCACCGAAATCCAAACCTTCGACTTGTGAATATCCCTTGGCTACAAGTCGGGCTTTGTTCCTTGTCACCACACCATGTTCATCTTGCTTGTTGCGGAAGACCCATTTGGTTCCTACAACATTTTGGTTAGGACGTGGAACAAGATGCCATACCTCATTCCTCGTGAAGTTGTTGAGCTCCTCTTGCATTGCCAACACCCAATCTGAATCCCTTAATGCATCTTCCACCCTGTATGGCTCAATAGAAGACAGAAAGGAGTAATGTTCACAAAAATGAGCGACACGAGATCGAGTGGTTACCCCCTTATGAATATCGCCGAGGATGGAGTTCACGGGGTGATCTCGTTGAATCACTTGGTGGACTCTTGGGTGTGGCGGTCTTGGGCCCTCATCATCTTCCTTGTCTTGATCATTGGCATCTCCCCCTTGATCATTGTCCTCCTCTTGAGGTGGCTCTTCTTGATCTTCATTTTCATCATCTTGAGCTTGATCCTCATCTTGGGTTGGTGGAGATGCTTGATTTGAAGATGATGGTTGATCTTGTGCTTGTGGAAGCTCTTCGGATTCCTTAGGACACACATCCTCAATGGACATGTTCCTTAGCATGACGCATGGAGCCTCTTCATCATCTAGCTCATCAAGATCAACTTGCTCTACTTGAGAGCCGTTAGTCTCATCAAACACAATGTCACAAGAAACTTCAACTAGTCCAGTGGACTTGTTAAAGACTCTATATGCCCTTGTGTTTGAGTCATAACCAAGTAAAAAACCTTCTACAGCCTTAGGAGCAAATTTAGATTTTCTACCTCTTTTAACAAGAATAAAGCATTTGCTACCAAAGACTCTAAAATATGAAACATTGGGCTTTTTACCGGTGAGGAGTTCATACGATATCTTCTTGAGGATTCGGTGAAGGTAGAGACGATTGATGGCGTAGCAAGCGGTGTTGATTGCTTCCGCCCAAAACTGGTCCGAAGTCTTGTACTCATCAAGCATGGTCCTCGCCATGTCAAGTAGAGTTCTATTCTTCCTCTCCACTACACCATTTTGTTGTGGCGTGTAGGGAGAAGAGAACTCATGCTTGATGCCCTCATCCTCAAGAAAGCCTTCTATTTGTGAGTTCTTGAACTCCGTCCCGTTGTCGCTTCTAATCTTTTTGATCCTTAAGCCGAACTCATTTTGAGCCCGTCTCAAGAATCCCTTTAAGGTCTCTTGGGTTCGAGATTTATCCTGCAAAAAGAACACCCAAGTGAAGCGAGAATAATCATCCACAATAACTAGACAGTACTTACTCCCGCCGATGCTTATGTAAGCTATCGGGCCGAATAGATCCATGTGGAGTAGCTCAAGCGGCCTGTCAGTCGTCATGATGTTCTTGTGTGGATAATGAACACCAACTTGCTTCCCTGCTTGACATGCGCTACAAATCCTGTCTTTCTCAAAATGGACATTTGTTAGTCCCAAAATGTGCTCTTCCTTTATAAGCTTGTGAAGATTCTTCATCCCAACGTGGGATAGTCGGCGATGCCAGAGCCAACCCATATTAGTCTTAGCAATTAAGCAAGTGTCGAGTTCAGCTCTATTAAAATCAACTAAGTATAGCTAACCCTCTAACACTCCCTTAAATGCTACTGAATCATCACTTCTTCTAAAGACAGTAACACCTATATCCGTAAAAAGACAATTGTAGCCCATTTTGCATAATTGAGAAACTGAAAGCAAGTTGTAATCTAAAGAATCTACAAGAAAAACATTGAAAATAGAGTGGTCAGGAGATATAGCAATTTTACCAAGTCCTTTAACCAAACTTTGATTTCCATCCCCGAATGTGATAGCTCTTTAGGGATCATGGTTTTTCTCATAGGAGAAGAACATCATTTTCTCCTCAGTCATGTGGTTTGTGCTCCCGCTATCAATTATCCAACTTGAGCCCCCAAATGCATAAACCTACAAAACAAATTTAGGCCTTGTTCTTAGGTACCCAAACGGTCTTAGGTCCTTTGACATTAGAAACAAGCACCTTGGGTACCCAAACACAAGTCTTTGAACCCTTGTGTTTGCCCTCAACATATTTGGCAACTACTTTGCCTGATTTGTTAGTGAGCACATATGAAGCATCAAAAGTTTTAAATGAAACATTGGGTTCATTTGATGCAATAGAAGATTTCTTTTTATGCAATTTAACATGAGTGGATTGCCTAGAACTAGATGTCTCACTCTTATACATAAAAGCATGATGAGAGCCAGAGTGAGACTTCCTAGAATGAATTCTCCTAATCTTATGTTCGGGATAACCAGCAGGATACAAAATATAGCCCTCGTTATCCTGAACCATGGGAGCTTTGCCCTTAACAAAGTTAGACAATTTCTTAGGGGCATTAAGCTTGACATTGTCCCCATGTTGGAAGCCAATGCCATCCTTAATCCCAGGGCGTCTCCCATTATAGAGCATGCTTCTAGCAAATTTAAATTTTTCATTTTCTATCTCATGCTCATTAATCTTAGCACTAAGTTGAGCTATGTGATCATTTTGTTGTTTAATTAAAGCTAGGTGATCATGGATAGCATCAACATTAATGTATCTATATCTAGTACAAATAGTGACATGATCAACAGTAGATGTAGAGGGTTTACAAACATTTAATTCATCAATCTTAGCATGTAACATGGCATTTTCATTTCTAAGATTGGAAATAGAAACATTGCAAACATTTAAATCTTTAGCCTTAGTAATTAAATTATCATTTTCAATCTTAAGGCTAGAAAGTGATTCATTCAACTTGTCAATTTTAGAAATCAAACTAGCATTATCATTTTTGAGGATGACAAGAGAATCATCACAAACATTTAACTTCTCAACCTTAGCAATTAATTTAGCATTCTCATTTCTAAGGTTGGAAATAGTGTCATGACAAATGCTAAGCTCACTAGATAATTTTTCACATTTTTCTACTTCCTGAGCATAAGTATTTTTAACCTTAACATGCTTCTTATTTTCCTTAATAAGAAAGTCCTCTTGGCTATCCAAGAGTTCATCCTTCTCATGAATAGCACCTATCAATTCATTTAACTTTTCTTTTTGTTGCATGTTTAGGTTGGCAAAAAGGGCAAGCAAACTATCTTCATCATCACTAGAGTTGTCCTCATCACTAGATGTTGCATATTTAGTGGAGGCTCTAGATTTTACCTTCTTTTTGCCGTCCTTTGCCATGAGACACTTGTGGCCAACGTTGGGGAAGAGGAGGCCTTTGGTGACGCGATGTTGGCGGCGTCCTCGTCGGAGGAGGAGTCGGTGGAGCTCTCGTTGGAGTCCCACTCCCGACAAACATGGGCATCACCGCCCTTCTTCTTGTAGTATCTCTTTTTCTCCTTCTTCTTCCCTCTCTTGTCGTCCCTGTCACTGTCACTAGAAATATGACATTTTGCTATAAAGTGACTAGGCTTACCACACTTGTAGCAAACTTTCTTGGAGCGGGGCTTGTAATCCTTCCCCCTCCTTTGCTTTAGGATTTGGCGAAAGCTCTTGATGATGAGCGCCATTTCCTCGTTGTCGAGCTTGGAGGCGTCGATGGGGAGCCTACTTGATGTAGACTCTTCTTTCTTCTCCTCCGTCGCTTTGAAGGCGACGGGTTGCACTTCGGGTGTGGAGGTAGCGCCTCGCTCGATGATTTGTTTGGAGCCTTTGATCATCAATTCAAAGCTTTGTGTTGAACCCTTTATTTCTATTTGAACCCTTTCTTGGACTTTTTATTGGTTTGTGTTGAACCTTTGGCACCTGTAGAACTTATAATCTAGAGCAAACTAGTTAGTCCAATAATTTGTGTTGGGCAATTCAACCACCAAAATCATTTGGGAAAAGGTTTGACCCTATTTCCCTTTGAATCATCCATAGAAACAAATTGTTGTCTCATTAATGCTTTTACATCAGTCCAAGTTATGGTTTTTCATAGTCACGCAAATTATTCCACCAAACTAACGCACCATTCGTTAAAGTATTGGCTACAATTTTAATTTTTTGCCTATCACATATATGACTTCGTGTGAAAATCTTATCCATTGATACTTCCCATTCATTATACTCATTTGCAATATTTTCATCAAAACAAGAGAAGGATGGATATATCGAACTTGAGGGAGACGAATCAACATCAATGGTGTGGCTCTCAAAGGCTTTAGTCAATGCGCACATCTTCTTCTTCAATTCCAGATAGGAGACACACTCACCATCAGTAGTCTTAGGGCCCTTATCCTTGTTCATTTGGGTCTTTTGTCCTGTCATTGTTAGTGCAAAACAGAGACAGATGGCAACAAACAAAGAGTGTGAACCCTACAACTACTCTCTGTGTGGTGGTGAAAGGGAAATGTGCCCTTGGGTCATTTCTATAAAAGTTTTGGTGATTAGATGCCCAACACATAGTGTTTTAGTTGATATATGCTAAAGTGTTAAAGAGATGCAAATCAAGAATCAAGGTATGTCTCTAGCTTTAGTGAATTGTTTTTGGTTCTAACATATTCCTCTAAGTGCTAGGAACCTTGCCAAATGAAATGAGATTGGATTGGAGAAGGTTGGTAGTGCCTAGCCAGACTTGCACCAGCATGCGGGTGCACCGGAATGTCCGGTGCCTAGGCTGGCACGCTCGACGAACTCGCTGCCCTCGGGAAAAGTTGGAGACGCTGCAGCTAAAATTCACCGGACTGTCCGGTAAGCCAGCAGCGCCCGTGCCAACGGTCGGCAGCGCAATCAGCGGGCGACACGTGGCTCGAGACAACGGTCACCAGGCCGCACCGGACTGTCCGGTGTGCCAAGGGGACCATGGCTGCAACGGTCGGCTTCACCAGAAAAGGAAAGGAGATCGCACATGTTCACTGTCCGGTGTGCCCACGGACAAAAGGCAACTATTGCCTACCAAATGGAGCTCTAACGGCTCCTAGCTGCCTTGGGGCTATAAAAGGACACCTAGACGCATGGAGCAGTACATCAAGCACCTCTTGAACATCCTAAGACGCCGAGACCTCGCATTCGCGCATTTGATTCACTGTGTTAGAGATCTGAGCACTTTTCTGAGTTGTAACTCTGTTGTGATGCTTTCTTGTGCTCGCTCTCATCTTGTATGCGTATTAGTGTTGCGACTCTCGCTTTTGTGTGTGTTGCTATTCCCTCCTTACTCCCGTGCTAATTCGAGATCTTTTGTGTAAGGTGTGAGAGACTCTAAAGTGTGGAGATTCCTCACAAGGGGATAAACTTGAGACAAAGAGAACCATGGTATTTGAAAGTCGCCTAGAGGGGGGTGAATAGGGCGAATCTGAAATTTACAAACTTAATCACAACTACAAGCTGGGTTAGCGTTAGTAATATAATCGAGTCCGAGAGAGAGAGTGCAAAACAAATCGCAAGCGAATAAAGAGTGTGACACGCGGATTTGTTTTACCGAGGTTCGGTTCTCGCAAACCTACTCCCCGTTGAGGTGGTCACAAAGACCAGGTCTCTTTCAACCCTTTCCCACTCTCAAACGGTCCCTCGGACCGAGTGAGCTTCTTATTCTCAATCAAACGGGAACAAACTTCCCCGCAAGGACCACCACACAATTGGTGTCTCTTGCCTTGGTTACAATTGAGTTGTTCGCAAGAAAGAGTGAAAGAAAGAAGCAATCCAAGCACAAGGAACACAACAAATCTCTCTCACTAATCACTAATGCTTTGTGTGGAATTGGGAGAGGATTTGATCACTTGGGTGTGTTTAGAATTGAATGCTAGAGCTCTTGTAAGTAGTTGGAAGGTGGAAAACTTGGATGACTTGAATGTGGAGGTGGTTGGGGTATTTATAGCCCCAACCACCAAACTAGTCGTTTGGTGGAGGCTGCTGTCGCATGGCGCACCGGACAATCCGGTGCGCCAGCCACATCACCAGGCCATTGGGTTCCTACCGTTGGAGCTCTGACTTGTGGGCACGTCTGGCTGTCCGGTGGCGCATCGGACAGGCCCTGTAGGCTGTCTCTGGTGTGCCACCCGCGCGTGCTCTGTCCTCTGCGCGCGCAGGCATGCATTTAATGCGTTGCAGTCGACCGTTGCGCGCGAAGTAGTCGTTGCTCCGCTGGCTCACCGGACAGTCCGGTGTGCACCGGACATGTCCGGTGAATTATAGCGGAGCGGATTCCCGAAGCTGGCGAGTTCAGAGCCGCTCTCCCCTGGGGCACCGGACACTGTCCGGTGGTACACCGGACAGTCCGGTGAATTATAGCGGAGCGCCTCTGAGAATTCCCGAAGGTGTTGAATTCAGCTTGGAGTTCCCTGGTGCACCGGGCACTGTCCGGTGGCACACCGGACAGTCCGGTGCGCCAGACCAGGGAGCACTTCGGTTGTCCCTTGCTCTCTTTGTTTGAACCCTTTTCTTGGTCTTTTTATTGGCTTAGTGTGGACCTTTGGCACCTGTATAACTTATAGACTAGAGCAAACTAGTTAGTCCAATTATTTGTGTTGGGCAATTCAACCACCAAAATCAATTAGGAAATAGGTGTAAGCCTAATTCCCTTTCAATCTCCCCCTTTTTGGTGATTGATGCCAACACAAACCAAAGCAAGCATAGAAGTGCATAATTGAACTAGTTTGCATAATTGTAAGTGCAAAGGTTACTTGGAATTGAGCCAATATAAATACTTATAAGATACGCATGGATTGTTTCTTTTTAACATTTTGGACCACGCTTGCACCACATGTTTTGTTTTTGCAAATTCTTTTGTAAATTCTTTTCAAAGTCTTTTTGCAAATAGTCAAAGGTAAATGAATAAGATTTTGCGAAGCATTTTCAAGATTTGAAATTTTCTCCCCCTGTTTCAAATGCTTTTCCTTTGACTAAACAAAACTCCCCCTTAAATGAAATCCTCCTCTTAGTGTTCAAGAGGGTTTTGATGTTAATTTTGAAGAGGGTATACCAATTTGAAATTATATTACACATAAGATACTAATTTGAAAATACTTCTTTAAAACCAAATTGAAAGACTAAATTTTTTGAAATAGGTGGTGGTGCGGTCCTTTTGCTTTGGGCTCATGCTCTCTCCCCCTTTGGCATAAATCGCCAAAAACGGAATCATTAGAGCCCTTTTAAACTACTTTTGCACCCTTTGGTAAATAACATGTGAGTGAAGATTATACCAAAGATGAAGAGTTGCTCGGAGCGACGACGAAGGATGAGTTACGGAGTGGAAGCCTTTGTCTTCGCCGAAGACTCCAATTCCCTTTCAATACACCTATGACTTGGTTTGAAATGCACTTGAAAACACATTAGTCATAGTATATGAAAGAGACATGATCAAAGGTATATTAATTGAGCTATGTATGCAAGACATCAAAAGAAATTCCTAGAATCAAGGATATTTAGCTCATGCCTAAGTTTGTTAAAAGTTTGTTCATCTAGTGGCTTGGTAAAGATATCGGCTAATTGGTCTTTAGTGTTAATATATGCAATCTCGATATCTCCCTTTTGTTGGTGATCCCTTAGAAAATGATACCGAATGTCTATGTGTTTAGTGCGGCTATGCTCAACGGGATTATCCGCCATGCGGATTGCACTCTCATTATCACATAGAAGAGGAACTTTGGTTAATTTGTAACCGTAGTCCCTAAGGGTTTGCCTCATCCAAAGTAGTTGCGCGCAACAATGACCTGCGACAATGTAGTCGACTTCGGCGGTAGAAAGAGCTACAGAATTTTGCTTCTTTGAAGCCCAAGACACCAAGGATCTTCCCAAGAACTGGCAAGTCCCCGATGTGCTTTTTCTATTAATTTTACACCCCGCCCAATCGGCATCCGAATAACCAATTAAATCAAAAGTTGATCCCCTAGGATACTAAAGCCCAAACTTAGGAGTATGAACCAAATATCTCAAGATTCGTTTTACGGCCGTAAGGTGAGCTTCCTTAGGGTCGGCTTGGAATCTTACACACATGCATACGGAAAGCATAATGTCCGGTCGAGATGCACATAAATAGAGTAAAGAGCCTATCATCGACCGGTATACCTTTTGATCGACGGATTTACCTTCCGTGTCGAGGTCGAGATGCCCATTTGTTCCCATGGGTGTCCTGATGGGCTTGGCATCCTTCATCCCAAACTTGTTTAGAATGTCTTGAGTATACTTCGTTTGGCTAATGAAGGTGCCCTCTTGGAGTTGCTTCACTTGAAATCCTAAGAAATACTTCAACTCCCCCATCATAGACATCTCGAATTTTTGTGTCATGATCCTACTAAATTCTTCACAAGTAGATTCGTTAGTAGACCCAAATATAATATCATCAACATAAATTTGGCATACGAACAAATCATTGTCGAGAGTTTTAGTAAATAAAGTAGGATCGGCTTTTCCGACTTTGAATCCATTAGTGATAAGGAAATCTCTAAGGCATTCATACCATGCTCTTGGGGCTTGCTTGAGCCCATAAAGCGCCTTAGAGAGTTTATACACATGGTTAGGGTACTCACTATCTTCAAAGCCGGGAGGTTGCTCAACATAGACCTCTTCCTTGATCGGTCCATTGAGGAAGGCATTCTTCATGTCCATTTGCTAAAGCTTGAAGCCATGGTAAGTAGCATAGGCTAATAATATACGAATTGACTCAAGCCTAGCTACGGGTGCATAGGTTTCACCGAAATCCAAACCTTCGACTTGGGAGTATCCCTTGGCCACAAGTCGGGCTTTGTTCCTTGTCACCACACCATGCTCGTCTTGCTTGTTGCAGAAAACCCACTTGGTTCCTACAACATTTTGATTAGGACGTGGAACCAAATGTCATACCTCATTCCTAGTGAAGTTGTTGAGCTCCTCTTGCATCGCCACCACCCAATCCGAAACTTGAAGTGCTTCCTCTACTCTGTGTGGCTCAATAGAGGAAACAAAAGAGTAATGCTCACAAAAATGTGCAACACGAGATCTAGTGGTTACCCCCTTATGAATATCGCCGAGGATGGTGTCGACGGGGTGATCTCGTTGGATTGCTTGGTGGACTCTTGGGTGCGGCGGCCTTGGTTCTTCATCCTCCTTGTCTTGATCATTTGCATCTCCCCCTTGATCATTGTCGTCATCTTGAGGTGGCTCATCTTGTTGATTTTCTCCTTCATCAACTTGAGCCTCATCCTCATTTTGAGTTGGTGGAGATGCTTGCGTGGAGGAGGATGGTTGATCTTGTGCATTAGGAGGCTCTTCGGATTCCTTAGGACACACATCCCCAATGTACATGTTCCTTAGAGCGATGCACAGAGCCTCTTCATCACCTATCTCATCAAGATCAACTTGCTCTACTTGAGAGCCGTTAGTCTCATCAAACACAACGTCACAAGAAACTTCAACTTGTCCAGAGGACTTGTTAAAGACTCTATATGCCCTTGTGTTTGAATCATATCCTAGTAAAAAGCCTTCTACAGTCTTAGGAGCAAATTTAGATTTTCTACCTCTTTTAACAAGAATAAAGCATTTGCTACTAAAGACTCTAAAATATGAAATATTGGGCTTTTTACCGGTTAGGAGTTCGTATGATGTCTTCTTGAGGATTCGGTGTAGATACAACCGGTTGATGGCGTAGCAGGCGGTGTTGACCGCCTCGGCCCAAAACCGATCCGAAGTCTTGTACTCATCAAGCATGGTTCTTGCCATGTCCAATAGATTTCTATTCTTCCTCTCCACTACACCATTTTGTTGTGGGGTGTAGGGAGAAGAGAACTCATGCTTGATGCCCTCTTCCTCAAGGAAGCCTTCAATTTGAGAGTTCTTGAACTCCGTCCCGTTGTCGCTTCTAATTTTCTTGATCCTTAAGCCGAACTCGTTTTGAGCCCGTCTCAAGAATCCCTTTAAGGTCTCTTGGGTATGAGATTTTCCCTGCAAAAAGAACACCCAAGTGAAGTGAGAATAATCATCCACAATGACTAGACAGTACTTACTCCCGCCGATGCTTATGTAAGCAATCGGGCCGAAAAGATCCATGTGTAGGAGCTCGAGCGGCCTGTCAGTCGTCATGATGTTCTTGTGCGGATGATGAGCACCAACTTGCTTCCCTGCTTGGCATGCGCTACAAATCCTGTCTTTCTCAAAATGAACATATGTTAATCCTAAAATGTGCTCTCCCTTTAGAAGCTTATGAAGATTCTTCATCCCAACATGGGCTAGTCGGCGGTGCCAGAGCCAACCCATGTTAGTCTTAGCAATTAAGCAAGTGTCGAGTTCAGCTCTATCAAAATCTACCAAGTATAGCTGACCCTCTAACACTCCCTTAAATGCAACTGAATCATCACTTCTTCTAAAGACAGTGACACCTATATCAGTAAATAGACAGTTGTAGCCCATTTGACATAATTGGGAAACGGAAAGCAAATTGTAATCTAAAGAATCTACAAGAAAAACATTGGAAATAGAGTGGTGAGGAGATATAGCAATTTTACCCAATCCTTTGACCAAACCTTGATTTCCATCCCCGAATGTGATAGCTCGTTGGGGATCTTGGTTTTTCTCGTAGGAGGAGAACATCTTCTTCTCCCCTGTCATGTGGTTTGTGCACCCGCTATCGATAATCCAACTTGAGCCCCCGGATGCATAAACCTACAAAACAAGTTTAGTTCTTGACTTTAGGTACCCAAATGGTTTTGGGTCCTTTGGCATTAGACACAAGAACTTTGGGTACCCAAACACAAGTCTTTGATCCCTTGTGTTTGCCCCCAACATACTTGGCAACTACCTTGCCTGATTTGTTGGTTAGCACATATGAAGCATCAAAAGTTTTAAATTAAATGCTATGGTCATTTGATGCACTAGGAGTTTTCTTCTTAGGCAACTTAGCACGGGTTGGTTGCCTAGAACTAGATGTCTCACCCTTATACATAAAAGCATGGTTAGGGCCAGAGTGAGACTTCCTAGAATGAATTCTCCTAATTTTGCTCTTGGGATAACCGGCAGGGTACAAAATGTAACCCTCGTTATCCTGAGGCATGGGAGCCTTGCCCTTAACAAAGTTGGACAATTTCTTAGGAGGGGCATTAAGTTTGACATTGCCTCCCTGTTGGAAGCCAATGCCATCCTTAATGCCAGGGCGTCTCCCATTATAAAGCATGCTTCTAGCAAATTTAAACTTTTCAATTTCTAAGTCATGCTTGGCAATTTTAGCATCTAATTTTGCTATATGATCATTTTGTTGTTTAAATAAAGCCATGTGATCATGAATAGCATCAATGTTAATATCTCGACATCTAGTACAAATGGAAATATGTTCAATGGTAGATGTAGAGGGTTTGCAAGATTTTAATTCTACAACCTTAGCATGCAATATATCATTTTTTACTTCTAAGGTCGGAAATGGAAGCATTGCAAACATCTAATTCTTTAGCCTTAGCAAGCAATTTTTCATTTTCATTTCTAAGGCTAGAAAGAGAAATGTTCAATTCTTCAATCTTAGCAAGCAAATCAACATTATCATTTCTAAGATTTGGAATTGAAACATCACAAACATTTGAATCAACCTTAGCTAATAAATTAGCATTCTCATTTCTAAGGTTGTCAATAGTCTCATGGCAAGTGCTTAGCTCACTAGATAGTTTTTCACATTTTTCTACTTCTAGAGCGTAAGCATTTTTAACCTTAACATGCTTTTTGTTCTCTTTAATAAGGAAGTCCTCTTGGGTGTCCAAGAGATCATCCTTCTCATGAATAGCACTAATTAATTCATTTAGTTTTTCTTTTGTTGCATGTTTAGGTTAGCAAAAAGAATGCGTAAGTTATCCTCCTCATTGCTAGCATTATCCTCATCACTAGAGGTTTCATATTTAGTGGAGGATCTTGATTTTACCTTCTTCCTCTTGCCGTCCTTTGCCATGAGGCACTTGTGGCCGACGTTGGGGAAGAGAAGACCCTTGGTGACGGTGATGTTTGCGGCGTCCTCGTCGGAGGAGGAGTCGATGGAGCTCTCGTCGGAGTCCCACTCCCGGCAAACATGGGCATCGCCTCCCTTCTTCTTGTAGTATCTCTTCTTCTCCTTTCTTCTCCCCTTCTTGTCGTCGCCCCTGTCACTGTCACTAGATAGTGGACATTTTGCAATAAAATGACCGGGCTTACCACATTTGTAGCAAACTTTCTTGGAGCGGGGTTTGTAATCTTTCCCTCTCCTTTGCTTGAGGATTTGGCGGAAGCTCTTGATGACGAGCGTCATTTCCTCGTTGTCGAGCTTGGAGGCGTCGATGGGTGTTCTATTCGATGTAGATTCCTCCTTCTTCTCCTCCGTCGCCTTAAATGCGACCGGTTGTGCTTCGGATGTGGAGGGGCCATCAAGCTCGTTGATCTTCTTTGAGCCTTTGATCATCAATTCAAAGCTCACAAAATTCCCTATTACCTCCTCGGGAGTCATTAGTGTATATCTAGGATTTCCTCGAATTAATTGAACTTGCGTAGGGTTAAGAAAAACGAGGGATCTTAGAATAACCTTGACCATTTCATGGTCATCCCATTTCTTGCTCCCGAGGTTGCGCACTTGGTTCACCAAGGTTTTGAGCCGATTGTACATGTCTTGTGGCTCCTCCCCTTGGCGAAGTCGGAAGCGACCGAGCTCCCCCTCGATCGTTTCCCGCTTGGTGATTTTGGTCACCTCGTCTCCTTCGTGCGCGGTCTTTAGCGTGTCCCAAATTTCCTTAGCATTTTTCAACCCTTGCACCTTATTATACTCCTCTCGACTTAGAGAGGCGAGGAGTATAGTTGAGGCTTGGGAGTTGAAGTGTTGGATTTGAGCCACTTCGTCCTCATCATAATCTTTATCCCCTACGGATGGTACCTGTACACCAAACTCAACAACATCCCATATACTTTTGTGGAGTGAGGTTAGATGAAATCGCATCAAATCACTCCACCTAGCATAATCTTCACCATCAAAAGTTGGTGGTTTGCCTAATGGGACGGAAAGTAAAGGTGTATGTTTAGGAATGCAAGGATAGCGTAAGGGGATCTTACTAAACTTCTTGCACTCATGGCGCTTAGAAGTGACGGACGGCGTGTCGGAGCCGGAGGTGGATGGCGATGAGGTGTCGGTCTCGTAGTAGACCACCTTCCTCATCTTCTTCTTCTTATCACCGCTTCGACGCGACTTGTGTGAAGGGGATTCCTTTTCCTTCCCCTTCCCTTTGTTGTAGGACTCTCCCGATGGAGCCTTCCCGTGGCTTGTAGCGAGCTTCTCGCCGGTCACCATCTCCTTCTTGGCGTGATCTCCCGACATCACTTCGAGCGGTTAGGCTCTAATGAAGCACCGAGCTTTGATACCAATTGAAAGTCGCCTAGAGGGGGGTGAATAGGGCGAATCTGAAATTTACAAACTTAATCACAACTACAAGCTGGGTTAGCGTTAGTAATATAATCGAGTCCGAGAGAGAGAGTGCAAAACAAATCGCAAGCGAATAAAGAGTGTGACACGCGGATTTGTTTTACCGAGGTTCGGTTCTCACAAACCTACTCCCCGTTGAGGTGGTCACAAAGACCGGGTCTCTTTCAACCCTTTCCCTCTCTCAAACGGTCCCTCGGACCGAGTGAGCTTCTTCTTCTCAATCAAACGGGAACAAACTTCCCCGCAAGGACCACCACACAATTGGTGTCTCTTGCCTTGGTTACAATTGAGTTGTTCGCAAGAAAGAGTGAAAGAAAGAAGCAATCCAAGCGCAAGAGCTCAAAAGAACACAACAAATCTCTCTCACTAATCACTAATGCTTTGTGTGGAGTTGGGAGAGGATTTGATCACTTGGGTGTGTTTAGAATTGAATGCTAGAGCTCTTGTAAGTAGTTGGAAGGTGGAAAACTTGGATGACTTGAATGTGGAGGTGGTTGGGGTATTTATAGCCCCAACCACCAAACTAGCCGTTTGGTGGAGGCTGCTGTCGCATGGCGCACCAGACAGTCCGATGCGCCAGCCACGTCACCAGGTCGTTGGGTTCCGACCGTTGGAGCTCTGACTTGTGGGCCTGTCTGGCTGTCCGGTGGCGCACCGGACAGGCCCTGTAGGCTGTCCGGTGTGCCACCCGCGCGTGCTCTGTCCTCTGCGCGCGCAGGCGTGCATTTAATGCGTTGCAGTCGACCGTTGCGCGCGAAGTAGTCGTTGCTCCGCTGGCTCACCAGACAGTCCGGTGTGCACCGGACATGTCCGGTGAATTATAGCGGAGCGGATTCCCGAAGCTGGCGAGTTCAGAGCCGCTCTCCCCTGGGGCACCGGACACTGTCCGGTGGTACACCGGACAGTCCGGTGAATTATAGCGGAGCGCCTCTGAGAATTCCCGAAGGTGTTGAATTCGGCTTGGAGTTCCCTGGTGCACCGGACACTGTCCGGTGGCACACCGGACAGTCCGGTGCGCCAGACCAGGGAGCACTTCGGTTGTCCCTTGCTCTCTTTGTTTGAACCCTTTTCTTGGTCTTTTTATTGGCTTAGTGTGGACCTTTGGCACCTGTATAACTTATAGACTAGAGCAAACTAGTTAGGCCAATTATTTGTGTTGGGCAATTCAACCACCAAAATCAATTAGGAAATAGGTGTAAGCCTAATTCTCTTTCAGTATTCAAGTGGATCATTGGATCACTTGAAAGGGGTTGAGTGCAACCCTCGACCGTTGGGACGCCACAACGTGGACTAGGCAAGTGTTCCACTTAGCCGAACCAAGGGATAAAAATCGTTGTGTCACATGTCTTTATTCTTGTGCGGTTCTCTCTACTTCTAATTACTTTATAATTGCTCTAAGTTTAATACTCATCTTGTGAAAAGCAATTAAGTGAAGAAGATGTCTCTTCTCGTTCTCTCCCTCTCTAGTCATAGCACCTTGGTTTTGACTTCACTAACATTTCATAAACCAAGTTTGTGTTGTGTAGTCTTGATTTTTACAGGATCACCTATTCACACCCCCCTCTAGATGCTCTCAATTGGTATCAGAGGCATACTCTTCATTCAGGGACTAACCGCCCGAAGAGATGGATCATAATGGTAAGGGGATGGTGACCAACGATCAAGAGAAGGAGACCCTCTACGTTGACGAGCCAAAAGGCGACAAGCCCACTAACTCAGGCTCAAGTCACAAGAAAAGGGATGTAAATAAGAAGAGGCACATAAAGAAGATCATCTACTACGACATCGATGCCTCCTCCTCTTCACCAAGGGATGACGACGACGAAGACTCTTCATAGAAAAAGAAAACGGTTAATCAGAATTACTCTTTTGATTATTCCGCATCCCTTATAATCCAAATGCTCATTTATTGTCTATTCCACTCAGTAAACCCCCACACTTTGATGGAGAAGACTATTCTTTTTGGAGTCATAAAATGCTAGTCACTTATTTTCTCTCCATCCTAGTATTTGGAAAACTGTTGAAAATGGAATGCATTTCGATAGTAGTGATAATCTTGTTTTGATTAATGAGCAAATACATAAAAATGCCCAAGCTACTACTGTTTTGCTAGCATCTCTATGCGGGAATGAATATAACAAAGTCAGCGGCTTGGACAACGCAAAACAAATTTGGGACACCCTCAAGATTTCTCATGAGGGAAACGATGATCATCAAAATAGAATTGGTGGAAGGTGAACTTGGGAGATTCGCCATGAAAAGGGGAGAGGAGCGAACCGAGACATACAACAGGCTCAAAACCCCGGTGAACAAGATCCGGAGTTACGGGACCACAAGATGGACAGATCATAATGTCGTTCAACTCATGCTCAAGTCATTTACTGTTATTGATCCTCATCTTGTAAACCTTATCCGTGAAAACCCCAGGTACACCAAGATGACGCCCGAGGAAATTCTCGAAAATTTGTAAGCGGGCACATGATGATGAAGGAAGCAAGGTATGTGGACGACATTGCAAATGGTCTGCTTTTAGTCTACGAACCGCATCCCGTTGCCCTCAAGAAACAAGAAGCAAGGAGGCGCTACCTAGCAAGGTAGCACAAGTGGAAGTTGCCAGGCTCAACGAGGATGAAATGGCGCTTGTAATCAAGCGCTTCAAGACCGCTTTGAAGGGACACAAGGAGGATCCCAACAAGAACAAGTCAAAGGAAAAACGTTTCTGCTTCAAGTACGATAAGTCTGGTCATTTTATAGCACAATGTCCTGATAATGATAATGATTAGGCACAAGAAAAGAAATGGAAGAAGGAAAGAAAGAAAAACTACAGGAAGGCGAAGAGTGAGGCGCATATTGGCAAAGAATGAGACTCCGACTGTTCTTCATCCGACTCCGACGATGAATGACTAGCTGCCTCCGCCTTCGACAAGTCCTCCCTCTTCCCCAACGAACTCCACACGTGCCTCATGGCTAAGGAGAAGAAGGTGATACACTTCTTCTAGTGATGAGAAATCTTCTGATGATGAGGTAGATTATAGTGATCTATTTAAGGGATTAGATAGATCTAAAGTAGATAAAATAAATGAATTAATTGATGCCCTTAATGAGAAAGATAGATTGTTAGAAAAGCAAGAAGATATTCTTTATGAGGAACATGATAAATTTATCAATGTTCAAAAATCTCTTGCTCTAGAAACTAAGAAAAATGAACTACGTACTGTCTTCTGAGCTATCTGCTTGCAATAATTGTATTCTAATATTAAGAATTTAAATGCTAAGTTAGAAAAAGTGAACATTGCTAGTTTATTTGTAGAGCATGTTGTTATTTGCAACAAGTGTAAGAATTTTGATATTGATGCTTGCAATAAACATGCTTCCACTATTCTTAAGTTGAATAATGATGTTGCAAGTCGACAGGTATTACCAAAATTCAATTTGGTAAGGTTCAGAGGAGGGGATCCGTGGTCTGGTTGGATTAGTGTAGGGATTATTTCACAGTCTATAGGACCCATGAGTCCGTGTGGGTTTCAGTGGCTTCTATGCATTTGGAATTGAATGTTGCTCAATGGTGGAAATTCCACAAGCTACGTTATGGAATGTGTGGATGGCAAGAATTTTCAGTTTCCTTGGTAATGGTTAGCAAGTATGGAATAGATGCTTATCCAAAGGCTTTGATAAGATTGATGGCTCTGAGGCAGACTTATAGTTTGGATGCATATATAGCTGAGTTTGAACAGTCCAGATACTGTACAGCAGTCCATAACTCATAATTTAATGAGATCTTTGTTACACACTTTATTAGGGGACTCAAATTTGATATACAAGGGGTTGTACAGTTGCAGACACCCAACTCTGTGGATAGGGCTATTCATTTGGCAGAACTGCAACAGTGAGTTTTGGAGAAGAGCAGAAATCATAATATGAGGGCTGCTTGACTGCCAGGTCATCAGAATAGGATGGATGTCAAGGAGAACATACCTGCTGATGATCTAGCCAGGAGAGAAGAGTTAGAGATTTTCGAAGGTTCAATGGGTTGTGGTATGAATGTGGAGAGAAGTTTGAACCATGACATTTTCTCAAATTCTATAAAAGGGTGCATGCCCATTATAATGTGGTTTCTACCAGAGGCGGATCTACAGTGTGGGCAATGTGGGCCATGGCCCCACATCAAATTTTGTAATATTCATAATATCATATAGGATTAGATTAGAGGGAGCAGGAGTCTCAGGTCCATTTCGTTCCAGTGTCCATCCGGTCACGGCCCATGCCCCATTGGCCCATTCGTTGTTCACCCAGGAGGCCAGAATCTCAGCTCTCAGGTCAGCCGCCTGCCGCCGCCGGCATCCCACCGCGGCATCGCCGATCGCGACATCGCCCCACATCACAGGACACAGCCACACAGGTAAACCCCTCCCCTGCCCCTTCTTCTTTCTCTCGCTCTCCCACTCGGCCACTCCGCCAGAGCAGCTGCACCGCTGCGCGCTGCAGGCTGCTACTAGTCTATTACTACTACTCTGGTGCGCGCAAGATGTTCGACGAAATGCACCAGCGCATAGAATTTCAGTTAACAACTGGTCAATTGTTGTGTGTTATCAAATATTGTTTCTATAATTTTTCAGAACAAATGAGAAGGTTTTTCCAGCCACTTTCAAGAGGCTCTAACACTGGTGCTAATAATAATGTGAATAACACAGCAACTGTTGGAGGGACGTTCAATCCGGATAACATAGTTGCAGATCCCGCTTTAAGGAGGCAAATTTATGAATATGATAAAGATGTCCAAGACCAAGTGAGAAGGGCATATGTTCTGAATGGTCCATGCCAACCAAAGGGTTTAGATTTCCCTCGTAGACAGTATGGACAAAGTTCAAGGCCTTTTAAAGAGGAATGGTATGACAAGTATGATTGGTTGGAGTATAGTGAATCAAAAGATGCAGTGTATTGCTTTTATTGCTTTCTTTTTAAGCAAGCAGTGAATATGTGAGGTGAATTTAATGGCTTTCTTGATCACCATGGATCAAAGGAAGCTATTTTTGGCCTTATTGATCACCATGGATTATCTATATCCAAGATAAGGGGGCAAGGATATGATGGAGCATCGAATATGCGAGGTGAATTTAATGGCTTACAAAGAAAGATACTTGATATTAATCCACATGCCTATTATGTTCATTGTTTTGCACATCAACTCCAACTTGTGGTGGTTTCTATTGCTAGTAGTGCATGTTGCCAATCGGTTCATGACTTCTTTGAGTACATTCACTTAATTGTCACCACCACAAGCTCATCTTGCAAGAGAAGGGATGATCTAAAAGAAAAACACCACCAGAATATTTTAGAAAAACTAGAAAGGGGTGAAATTTTATCTGGTAGAGGTGTGAATCAAGAAACTAACCTTGCTAGACCTGGTGACACAAGATGGGGTTCACATTATTTAACATTGCTTCGATTAGAGACAATGTGGGACTCAGTATTGCATGTTATTATAAAACATTTCTAATATTATTACTTAGCCTCTATATTGTCATCATAAAATTAGTTTTATCTTGTGAGTTGTGATCTAGTCTAGTGATTTAGCTTTTATAATATCGCCCCACCTATAATTTTATCCTGCGTCCGCCACTGGTTTCTACTGAAGAAATGAATATGGAACTAACTGATGAAGTTTTTATTGAACTCGAGAGGGAGAACAATAAAGAAGTTTTGTGCTGCAAGTTGTCTATGCAGCCATTAACTGGGGTTGCTAGTGATAACAATATGCATATCAGGGCTACTGTGAATAAAAAGTTTTGGTGATGCTCGTTGCTTCAGGAAGTTCCACCGGTTTCATCAGTGAGAATGTGGTGAAGCAGTTGGGGTTGTCTGTGCATGCATGCTCACCTATGCAGATCAAGGTAGCTAATGGAGAGTTGATGTTGAGTGACATCTTGGTTAAAAACTTCGAGTGGTGAGCTTGTGGTCATTTTTTTAGTCCAGTATGAGGGTGCTTCCCTTGAGTGCATTTGATGCAATTTTAGACTATGACTGGTTGATGCAGTATATCCCTATAAAGTGTGACTGGAAACAAAAGATACTGCAGTTTAAAGATGGAGTGTAGGTCAAGCTGGTAGGAGATAAGAATATGGAAGTAACTCAGGTAGCTGATGTTTCAGTGATGCAAATACAGAAGTGGATAAAGGAGAATGACATCTGGACTCTAGTTCTGTTGGAGACCAAGCAGAATCAAACAGTGGGTACTCATGAAGAGGAGATTCAGTCATTGTTGAAGGAGTTTGATGACACATGCAAACGGGTGAAGCCAGTCTTACGTATCCCAAGGCACCGAAGTTTAATACTATGCTCCAATTCCTTTGCTTCAATTATGTTTTTTTACGCAAAAGGAGAGGACTCCATTTAGGACCATGCTTTTTTTCTTGGTTTTTGGCGATTTAATGCCAAATGGAAAGAATTATTCGGCCAAAACAAATAGACCGTAAACCACTTCGATTTCGATTTTTTTATTACGAAAATCAGATTCTCGCGGCTAGAATCTGATCCAAACAGGGTCAATGTCACCCAAGGGAAATAATGCCTATCCCTTCCCTCACTTCACTCAGCCAACCACTACATTTCTTCGCAGGCTTCTATACAGTTTCAAAAAAAAAATCATCGAACTAAGGAACACATCGCATCTTTGGGAGGCCGGCCGTCAGTATATGGCTCGCATCCATATTCGTACAGGCGACCGTATCCCTTGAGGTCTCCTTGTACTAGTAGTAGTCAACCATCGTTGGTAATTCATGCTGAATGAGGCTGCGATTCCTTGTCCATTTTCTCATAGACGGGGCTACTTACACACGTTAACCGGACCTAAAATAGTAGCCCTCCTTGCCGGCACAATGGTTTTGCAAAGAGTGGAACGTTAGTCAAGAGTAATTGGATGCTGAAATCTGATGTTTTCTGTTAGCCCTCTCGGTCTTGGAGATGATCTCAGTTGACCATAAATTCCTGTAATAACAATAAACCATCACCTTCAGCAAAAAAGCAAAACCATTTCCATTTTAAGGAACATCAATTGAAATTAGTTTATGTCTACGATTGACAGTTGACAATTCAAACCCCTCTAACAGTACTAAAATGCTTTGGACATCCAAACACAGTCGAAAGAAATTTTCTAATACTTCATCGGCCCGTCACAAAGTGGCTTTTTGGAGGGTTAAGCCAACAATTCTAATATTTGATCGCATATTACCATGTGTTGAGTTCGGATACTTGCAAATCATACCACCAGATTTTTCTAGAAACGGGATTTCAAATATATATACTTTTCCCATATTTTATAAACATCTGGTAACAAAAAGTAGTCAAAGTTGTGCATTGTTGTGAGTAAAACCTAGCTAAGGCCCCGTTTGGTTAGGGGTGACTAAAGTTTAGTGACTAAATTTTAGTCACTTTTAGTCTCTAAAGAAGTAAACATAGTGACTAAAATGAGGTGACTAAACTTTAGTTCTTTAGTCACCAAGGGGTGACTAAAAAGGACTAAAGTAGTATTTTTACCTTATTTGTCCTCTCAACTTTCTTCTTATAGCAAACATCCATTAATTAATAAGGGTAAAATAGTCATTATTCACAGCAATTAATGCTCTTAGTTCGGTTTAGTCACTGGAACCAAACAGGGTACTTTAGCAACTAAACTTTAGTCACTAAAATTTAGTCTAGTGACTAAAGGAACCAAACAGGGCCTAAGTCCTTTATCTGCTATACTGTAGTATGTACATATAGATATTGATTTTTGCATATATTTGACTTTTGTTTTCTCAGTCATAATATTATTCTGGATATTTTGATGCAAAGATTGAAACAATTCGCACTGCAAATCTCCCTTCATGATGCCTAAGACCTAAGCATTAAACATATGCACTATATAAGATATTAATTGTACACAACTACATACATTGATCTTTCTGATTTAAAGCTCTATAACAATTTACAGTAAGTCCCTAGAACATAATCTAAAGTCACTGGACTAACAGTTCAACTCATGATGGCATTTTCCAGCCAATACCATGATTATATGAAAGGTTGTGGGCCAGCAAACCGTGCATTTGACCATACAAATACTATTTTGCACCGTGGACTATATTGTTTACATAGTAGAGTTTCGAATAAGAGATGAGATAGGTAAGACTGCTAGAGGTAGCCTAGGCATGCCATTGTAAGGGATAAAAAATTAAAGCATCTAATAGCAACCGATCATTTAAGGTGTGTTTGGTTTGTGAAATCACCCATTCTTCATGAGGTGATGCATCTAATGATTTCAAGTCGTCCGACTAATCGTGATTAGTCGGGCTGGTTGCCTGTTTGTGCTCGATTAGCCGGACAACTCGATTAGCCAGGCTAGTCGTCCTACTAGTCACCGATTAGGGCGATTAATTGTTCACTTATTGCCTGATTGGTTTTCATGCCCCACGCGTGCAGGCTCGCGCCATGCGTTGACCGCGCTCAAGCGTGTGTTCGGTTTCCTGTTCCTTCGCCCACCTCCCTGCATGCGCGTATGCAGTTTAGCAGCTTTTTCAGTGTCTGACCTGCACGCATTGAGATGTGGCGAGTTAGCTTCTCTCGCGATGCAGGCTCGCTCGAGGCAGGCACGCGCCAGCAGGGGAACCAATCAGCCGGTTAGTGTTTCCTGGTCGCCACAGCTAGGGTCTTGGTATTGAGCCATTTTCAGCCCATCTACAGTTTTCTTTAGACTTGCCTCTCCTCTCCTCTGCCAATACCTAGCCGCCAAAACCAGTGTACGCCTCCCCTCTTGCCCAGCTGCTCCAGCCTTCAGACCTAGTCACTGGCGGCTGCCCCTGCGCCCTAGACCTCCAGCACTAGCGGCTGCGCCACAGAACACCAATGGTTGCACCAGCGGTTGCTTGCCTGCGCCCCCTGCTGGCCTGCTCCATTCATCGGCGTCTGCGCCCTCTGCCTGCTCACCACCTGCAGTCTAGAAACCAGCGGCTGGGTCAGAGCACCGTCGGCGACTGTGACAGACTACCGGCGTCTCCACTCTCCAACACCATTGATGAGATGAGCTCATCATCTCAAGGCTCCTCTTGCTCCCCCCTTCTATGTAGTTCTGCTAGTGGATGGTTGCTGGCTTGCTACCCTAATCCTAAGCCAGTACTAGGTAGTGATTTGCTCTTATGTCTGTTATTTTGTTTATCCGAACTGTTTGTTCTAATTTATATAATGTATATAGGTATATGTATATATATACCTATATAAATATAACTACTAGTCTAAAAGGTCTAGGACAACCAGGGACCAACTAGGATTGACTAGGGGTCGACTAATCGCCCTAGTCGTCGCCTAATCGCGACTAGTCGTCTGGTCGGTCCTAGGGTTCAACCAGGCGACTTGAAATCATTGGATGCATAATAAGTTCATCCCACAATTTTTGGTGGAATCAACCCATTCCTCATGCATATACTAATTATTACCTTGTGAGGAATAATGTGGTGATGGATCAACCAATTCCATTCCACAAACCAAGTAAAATAAGTGAGAAGTGACAACAAGATGAACCACATCATTCCACAAACCAAACATACCATTAGGCCTTGTTTGGTTGCAAGGGGATCGGAGGGAGATTTAATCCCTTGCTAGTCAAGGGATTTAATCCCCTCTAATCCCAGCAACCAAAGGAGTCCTTAGGCCCTGTTCGTTTTCTATAAAACCATATGTATTGAGGGGAATCAAATCCCCTACAAGTCAAAATCATCTCCAATCTCTTTCAATCCCCCTCAATCCATATGATTTAGGGATGAAACGAACATGGCCTTAGTGGGTGACAAAGAAAACCTGGACATCCTGTTTCCACATATAACCAGAGTGGTGTTTCACTTGTAGTAATGAAATTAGACGTATATGCACCATCAGAACATGAACATATAAAAAAAGAACAGAGGGAACCTCTTCCAGGATGTTGCCGAAGCCATAATCAAGATAAGATTCAGCAGCACAAGAATGCGATGCTCAAATTCAGTTATTATGTCCAGAACTGCATTTGTAGCACATGCCTCTAAATCTACAATGACAAACAAAGAAACAGAAAGTTATCTCGCGTGGATCAATGCTAGCAATTAAAATCCAAAAAACATACTGCAATAGTAGCAAAGCATGTTGTGATAATGAGCTATCAGTGTATGGGAAAAGATGTAAAGATCAAGGCTACTACAAAAATGAGCATGGGCAAACAGAATCAAAGAACAAAGCCTTTAGCCTTAACCTTAACTATCATAAGATCAACTTAGTATGCTTGTGCTTGTGTACTTGAAATAAGTGTTATTGCTATCCAAGAAAACAGACCTAGTGGAACCCCCTCCTGACGAGCTTTGATGCATACCTTAGAACCCCTGTTTTTAGTTTCTAGTTATTGAACATTACAAATAGAGAAAATGTTGTGTTCAATCTTGCAAAATGTACTACAAAGTACAAAGTCAAACTACTGTAGCAGCCAGTAGCAAGCTGCAATCCTTGCAAACAGTAAATTAGCAACAGTGAAACAACTAAAATAAAAGGTCATCTATAGACATATGAATGTCATTTTCTATTTATAATCACAATGCCATGCTACATACAGGGAATAAAAGGAACCTGGCTAATCAAGATCCAATGCAAAGTGCTCTCTGTCTAATTATGACAAGATTCAAACTAAGTACATACCATACCTCTCTAGGCTCGTTTGGATAAATCCAACTCCAATGGCCATTGGACTCCAACTAATTATCCCCTCAATCCGTCCACACCCCCCCCCCAAAAAAAACATGTGGAATAGTTAATCCATACAAGCCTTCAATGGTAGGAAAGTAATACCTCATGAACGTTCTCCCCAGCAAGTGAATGATGCACCATGGTGCCGAAGAAACCTAACCTTCCCTTGCTGTTGTACACCAGAAGCATCAGCAGAGCATATATTTATTCCATTTTTGTCGCTGATCTTAACTTGCTACTCACCTTAGTCCCATAAACAAGACCTGATCCAGGGGAAGGATGAAAACATGCAACATTGACTTCCTCTCCTACACTAGGAAGAACTCTTACAAGCTCCATGTCTGAAACTCGATACACCTATGGCAGTGGAAAACAACAATGATACTTGTTAGACTATGTGTGTGAGTGTGTGTAGGCCGGCACCACTGTTGGGCTGCCGGCCCATTAGGGTTAGCCGGTTAGGGTTGAGTCTATATATTGTACCCATTCTCTATGCAATACAACAATTCATACTTCTACATGGTATCAGAGGATTAGGTTTAGGGTTTCCTCCCATCTCCCACAGCAGCCGCCACAGGCTTCCCTGCCGCCGTCCCCGGGAGGCTCCTTCATCTCTCTCGGGGGCGGCCCCCAACCCCATCCCGGTGCCCCCCACCTTTCCTCCCCTCCCGTTCTCCAAGGCGCAAGGGAGCACCAGGCGCGCGGGTGCGACGGCCATGGCCCCAGCGCGGGCGCGACAGTTCCGGCCCAGGCGCGACGGCCAGGCCCCCGACGCAGCCCTCGGAGGCGCAGCCGCCGGCGCGGACTCGGCCAGCCAGGCGCAACCACGGCTCCAGCACGGGCGCATGGATCCGGCCAGGTACGACCCGGCGCGTGGCACAGCAGCCTGGCCACGGCGGCGCGCAACCCCGAGGAGGGCGCGGCCCCAGCATGCGCGGGCATGGCCACGGCGCAGGCGCGGCGTGCATCTCCGGCCAGGCGCGACCGCCTCCTTCGAGCACGAACCGGCCCCGGCGTGCGCGCACATCCCCGCCAGCGGCGGTGGCAGTCAGGCTCGACTGCATCCTCCACCGAGCCGGCCTCCTCGCCGACCTCCACCGAGCTCCTCTCCTCGCCGGCCATGGAGGCCGTCGTCCCAACTCCTCCCTCACCTCCCCTTGGTGCTCGGCCTCCACCAGGTCATGGCCTTCACCACCTCCCCATCCTGGCCCCTCTCGCCCACGCCATCTTCTCCATGTTTCCTCTACAACAGCCGATGCTCTTCCTCTCTCTGCTTCCTCTCCGGCCGTCTGGCTCCCTGCTCGGCGGGCACAAGCCCTCGGACGCCCCGCGATCTGCCTCCAACCCCCATGACGGTCGCGGTCTCCAGCCAGCTTTCCCACTGTTGCTACCTCTCCCAGGTCACCAGCCAAGCTTCGGATCCATGGTGCTCGGCGCCTGAGCCCCATTTCCCGCGCGTCAAGATGGGGCAGGGCACGAGCAACCCCTCTGCTCGGTTCCCTGTTCCCCATGGCTGCCTCCCTTGGTCGGCGTCCTCCTCTTCGCTGCGTCCCTCGCACGTGCACCCTCCCCTTCGTTGTGTCCTCCGTCGGCACCCTCGCACGTGCCGCCCCTCCTCATCGCGTTGGCCACCTCCTAACTGCTCGCGCTGATGCCCAGCAGCGCCTCACCCTTCAAGCTTCTCCCGGCGCCTGCGTCGTCATCATCCCTTGCCAGGTCCGGCGCAGGCCCCTGCCCGGCTAGACGCGCCTCGCCGCCCACCCCCTTCATCGCCTTCGTTGGATCCGTCGCTGCCGCGGCTTTCCCGGCCGGATCCACGTTGCTGCGACCTTTTCGGCTCGATCTGCCGTCCCTTTGGCTGGATCTCGTCTTCCCGTCCGGATCTGTCGCTGTCGTGGCCTTCCCGGCCGAATCCGACATTCTCCTTTTCTGTCGCGGGCGCGGACACCATGACCGGCGCAAACGCGTGCGCTGCCGTCGGCCTCCCTGGTGGGGCTCCTTGACGCCCGGACGATCGAAGAAGCAGGAAGGTCAGCCTGCCGGTGTTCTTTTGTTATGTCGCCATGCCGACCGTTGACGCTCGAACGTCGACCCCTCCCGAAGAACAGGCTTCTGTTGCGTGTCTCCCGACCGCGACCACCTCGACTTCGGCTACCTCGGCATCTAGGGGCTATCGTCTTCTTGGAGCACACACCGATCTCTACTCCAGCTGCTACATTCGCACCATCACGACGCTGCGACTGCGGGAGGATTTCAACCCGTCAGCTCCTACCTTCGGCCTCTACTCCAGTCTCATCGTGTGTGGTGCCCCCGTTGCGACTGCGGGGGAATGTTAGACTACATGTGTATATATATTGTACCCATTCTCTATGCAATACAACAGTTCATACTTCTACAATACTAATACCTTAGATTCTAAGACCATTAGGTTGTACTGCAATGTAAATTACAGTGAATAAAGTGCATCTATTTACAACAGTCACAAATAAGTATTGTGAGAGTAGTTTGGTCAGATATTCGATAATAGATTATTGATTCATATACTTGTTAGTTAGTACTCGGCCGCCATGAGCTGGTTGACCACTGTTTTTTGTATTGGTCTATTTTAGACCTTTTTCTTCTTAATATATATGATGTGTAGCTCTCCTATGCTTTAGAGAGAGAAAAAGTAATCAACAGACTCAACAGAATTTGCTACAAACAAAAAGGCTTTGTTGTTATTGTTAGTTACTCCCTTTGTTGTTTCAAATTAGGCCTTGTTCCGTTATTCCCAATCCATGTGGATTGGAGGGGATTGGGTGGGATTGATATGTATTTTGACTTGCTATAGATTTAAACCGACTCAATCGCATTTAATCCACATGGATTAGCATCAAAACGAACAAGCCCTTATAGTTCACTTTAGCTTTGTCTTAAGTCAAACTTCTTTAACTTTGACCAAGTTTTTAGAAAAATTTATTTACATTTACATGCTCAAATAAATGCAAAACTAATATGATGTTGCAGATGGTGTCATTTTCTAAAGAAAATGTGTTCAAATTTAGAGGTGGGCAATCCATTTATATTATATTCTAACAAGGACAAAGCTAAAATGACATAATTTGGAATAGTAGTTAGTAGACAACATATGGTTTAGAGCAAGTTAACCATATATACCTCCAAGACTGTGTACACAGGAACTCTGGTCTCCCCATTGATCAAAATGGTCCTCAACAGTGAACTATGTTGCCGACCATATGCCAATAGTATGTGTTCTGATGTGGGTGAAAACTGCAGTGTACGAAAATTACAACACAGAAAAAATTATATTCACTCACGTACATCCAAATTAGAAAATCAGAACTGCAGATTTGTATAACATATTACATATACATCTATTATGCATTGCTCCAAAGCTAAAGGTATCAGTTACAGATTGATTCCTGAGTGAGTCCACACGATTGATATATAATCACCCAACATGATGTTAATTGCTCTAAGAGAAGGAATAGGTGATACCTCATATTTGTTGCTAAAAAAATACTTGGGAAACTGGTCACAATGTGCAGTTTGCTTCTTATAAAACTAAATGATAGGAAACCACTACCTAGGTAAGTAAAATAAACAACCTAGCAAATGACAGCAAATTAGTGCATAGCTTTGCTAAGCTTATCAGTAAATTGTTGGCCTCTCGTTTGGCTAAGAAGCTCAATATTATGATACCTCGGAATCAAAGTGCTTTCATCAAAGGTCGTTTCATCCAAGATAATTTCATGTTGGTGCAACAAACAACTAGAGTTTTCCATCTGCGGAGGAGGGCTAGCTTGCTCCTTAAGCTTGATATTACCAAAGCTTTCGATTCGGTGGCCTGGCCCTTTCTTATTAAAGTGATGCAGAAGTTAGGCTTTGGTCAAGTTTGGAGGGATATTATTTATGGGCTGCTGGCTTCATCTTCAACTCAAGTCATGTTGAATGGTTTTCCTGGAGATACCATTACTCATAAAAGAGGGTTGCGACATGGGGACCCTCTTTCTCCTATGCTTTTTTATCTTAGTCATGGATATTTTGGGTTATCTTTTCTCGAAAGCTGAAGAAGAGGGGCTGCTGCAGGAGTTATCCCAAAATAACCGGTTTGGTCGCATTTCCATGTACGCTGATGATGTAGCCCTGTTCCTACACCCATCGAGAGATGATATCTATTCTACTATGGAGATCTTGCAGCTCTTTGGTGATGCTTCGGGGCTACATAATAATGTTCAGAAATCCAATGTGTATCCTATCCAATGTCCTGAGGACGGCTTAACTGTGGTTCATGAGTTGCTGCCTTGCGAGGTTTCTTCCTTTCCCTACCGATATCTTGGTCTCCCTCTATCCCTTTGGAAACTAACCAAGGAGCAAGTACAGCCATTTGTGGACAGGATTGCGGATCAGCTCCCTAGTTGGAAGGTTGATTTGATGACAAGAGCCGGCAAGATAGTGCAGGTGCAACATGTGCTAGCTAGCATGCTTGTATACTTGGCTATGGCTGTTGATATTCCACAATGGGCTCTAAATGCTATTGACAAATTCAGAAGAGGCTTCTTATGGCGAGGGCATAATGATGCTAGAGGAGGGCACTGTCTTGTTTGCCACCCCCTTCACCTAGGCGGGCTGGGTATTTCTAGCCTAAGTGAGCTTTGTTGGACGTTGCGTATGCGCTGGCTGTGGCTTCAAAAAACTGATCAGCATCGTCCTTGGTCTTCTTTGCTCATCCAAGTTCCTAAAAAGGCCCGAGACTTCTTCGCGCTATGGTGTGACATCGGAGGTGGGAAGTGGATCTAACAACTTGTTTTGGTCTGATAAATGGTTGAATGGTCAGAGGTTAGTTGACATAGCTCCATGACTGTTTGAAATTGTTCCCAAGAAAATTGCCAAAAAGAGAACAATCCAGGAGGCTCTGTCGAATAGGAAATGGATCTCGGATATCAGGGGTGCCTTGTCTGTAGGTGCTCTGGTTGACTACCTGCAGCTGTGGAAGCTTTTGGAAGACCTTCAGTTGCAATCAGATGTGGAGAACAGACACGTGTTTAGCATTGCTGCCAATGGTGTTTACTGTGCTAAGGCTGCATATGAGGGTTTTTTGTCAGTTCAGTTGACTTTGCTGATCATGAAAGAATATGCAAGATTTGGGCATCCCCCAAGTGTCGGTTCTTCCTTTGATTAGCAGCCCTAAGAAAATGTTGGACAACTGCCAGACTTGCTAAAAAAATCTAGATCACCCCGAAAGATGCTCCCTTTGTGACCAAGAGGAGGAAACCATAGATCACAAGGGAGTTTTGGTTCTTTTGGTTAAGAAGGTTTGGTTTGCAAACTTTTGCTCCTCAACCGGATATGACCTCCTTTATGGCATGGTGGGAGCAAGTTAGTGATGCTGCACGTGGTTTAATGCAGCAAGGTCTTAATTCTCTAGTCACCTTGGGAGTCTAGATGATTTGGAATCACGGGAACAGATGCGTCTTCGACAATTTGGCCCCCAACTTGGCTGTTGTTCTTAGACTAACAGGGGATGAGTGCAGGATGTGGGAGATGGCTGGGGCTAAAGGTCTTGTCTTACTTTCAGCCATCTCCCAAATTCTTAGTGCTCCTAGTTAGTTAGTGGTGGTAGATTCTTAATTTTGATCATGGATCCTTTCCTTTTTCTGTGTTTCGGCCTCCTTAATGGGGCCTTGTAACTCTTGCTGTTTTGGTCTTTAGGACCTTCTTACTTCTTAATTTAATGATGCGCAGTTCTCCTGCGTGTTCAAGAAAAAAATGACAGCAAATTTAAACTGGACAAAAGTGCAGTTTGGCAGTGAGCTGCCTACATTGCTCTAGAAAGGAATACATGGGTACACATATTTGCCTCTTCAAATAAACACACCTCATAAATAAAAATAAATAAAACAATAAAACAACCCAAGAAACAAAAGTTCAAGGAAAATAACCTGGATGGAAGTTAAACAGTGAGCAGCCTTTATTGCTCTAGTTGCAAGAACTGTTCCAAATCTATATGGGTGTAATAGAATAATTATTATTGGTCCATTTGCAAACAATAGCTAGACAAAGGTTATCTGATGAGAAAAAACAGCAGAGAGCAAACTAACGTTGCGTCCTCAAGAGAATAAACCCGAAGCTCATATATAATTTGGCGAGACGGAAATGCTTGGCGAGTTGGTGATGTTCCAGCCCCAGTAGAGTCATAATGTTCATGCAACTGACTTCCATGGCCACCATAACTGTGTGGCAGCACACATGCAACACAAGCAACCAAAAATCGCCCACAGGGTGAAACATGGGTACCCATTTCGCTGCAGAAAATTTAACAGAAACTTCAAGTAAATGAGTCTCAAACTTCAGGTGCGATAGAAATCTAGCAAAGATGATATAAGTGCTACTCAATATTACCAATACATCCAGATGGTACAAATTGTAGATGTTACTGTTTTTCTGCTGTAACCAAACATATAGAAGTTGATTGCCAACAGTTTTGTAGCAGTTCAGAATTAGCATGAAAAAGAGTAAAGAACAAGACTTTTGCATGTCGTGCATTAAATACATTAAGAAGCGGCAGCACAAGATCTAGTTAGTGGTGGTGACACACAGGAACACTTAGGGGAAAGAAGGAACATTGGGCACCTGCAAAGTACAGCATGAGGAATTGTCAAGAGGCATGCCTCAGGCCCTAATGTGATAAATGGATTCTTCATTTCGTGGCGCCATATTCTTAGCTTCACCGTACAAGGTAATTCGGTGCCACCACCAAGCAGAGACGTAGTTTGTTCTGACCCGACACTTAATGAGATGGCAGGAGCTTCAGCAGCATGAGTACCCAGAAGGGGCCTCCCAACACTAGGTAAAGAGGTCATCAGATGATGGCCAGAGGTATCATGTAGCCTTGACCCATCAAAACTGCCAGTAGTGACTGGAACTGATGATGAGGCACCAACCTGCTCAAAATTCTGCATGTATTGTAGTTCACTAATCAAGTTATCTACCCCAGAACCACCAAGGAGAGGTGTGTCTCTGAAGGAATAATTGCTCAGAAGTGCAGGGGTCATCGTTGAATCTTCAGAATCAAGGTTGTGAACCTGTAAATGGACCTACTCATGAGTTTCATCGGCACAACCATTTATACTAGGAAAGGTGTGGATGAAGTGGACACAAAAAATTGACCTCTCCTGTAAGTAGATATGGGGCACCATGGGGGTGAAACTGCACAGCTCTCAGTGAACGGCGGGTTTCTAGTATGATTGGAAGTTCCAAAGTTTCCCATCGTTTATTGCAGTCCCATAAAAACAACTGAAAAATGTGTTTATAGTTTGTACATTAGTTATGTCATTTTAACAATTTAATGATGAAACAAGTAAATATAAATTCTATAGTAAATTCAACACACAGTTCTCACTTTGTGACCTGATGCAACTGCCAGAAGCTCCCCAGTTGCATGAAATGCAATTGATGCAACTGGCCTATCTGTGGAAGAAATGTTAATAAAAAATTAAAGTGTGTTGCTTTAGAAATAGAGAAAAAGTGATCATGACAATTGGCTTGTCAAGGATAATTACAGAAGACCAGTTCTGCTGTGCAGCGAGATGTTTTAGCATCCCAGAGACGAACTTCACAATCCAAACTTCCACTAGCAAGAATATCAGAACGCTGAGGATGGAATCTAACCTGCAACAGAAAACCACCTTAATACATAGATACTCAGAAATCAGAATGATATTGGTCTGTGACAAAAAAAAAATCTCGAAAGCGCAGGAGAACTGCGCCCCATAATATATTAAGAAGAAGAAAAGGGAGTGGCCAAAGAAGGCCAGTAAGAAGCATACATAAATGAATCCATTAGACCCTCCTTAATTCTCAGCTAAAGGTACAGCTAAATGGCAGGGCCCCTTGGCACCAGCAATCTCCCATTGCGTCCTTTCCTCATCAACAACTCTAAGACTCATGGTAACACTAGGGTTGCAGTCATCAAAAACGCATTTGTTTCTATGTTTCCATAAGAAAAAGAATTTCATTGCAGCAATACACTCAGAGGATGGGCAAATCTGGACTGCCCATGAAGGAAAGGCAGCAGCCTTCTTTAATTTTTATCAAGGGTTACTTGGAACTGCAGAAGTAAGAGATGTTACAGTTGATCTGGATGCTCTAGGGATGCCATCTTTTGACCTCGTTGCCCTGGATGCGCCTGTCTCGGAGGAGGAAGTCTGGGATACAATTAAGGCCCTCCCTTCGGACAAATCCCCGTGTCCTGACGGGTTCACTGGTAGATTTTACAAGAGTTGTTGGTCGGTAATCATGGCTGATTTTATGGCGGCCATTCACTGCATTTGGGCCAGAAATTTCAGAAACTTGGGTTCGCTGAATTCAGCATTCATCACTCTTCTGCCCAAGGTGGAGGGGGCCACTAGTGTGAGAGACTTCCGCCCAATAAGTCTGGTTCATAGTTTCGCGAAAGTGGTAACTAAATTGTTGGCTAACAGATTAGCAGACCGGCTGCAACATATGGTTTCCCCCAATCAAACCGATTTTATAAAAAAACGGTTTATTCTTGACAACTTCATGCTAGTCCAGCAGACGACCAGATTCTTACATTGTCAGAAGCAGGCTCGTATCCTTCTCAAACTTGACATTTCAAAGGCTTTTGACTCGGTATCGTGGGCCTTTCTTCTCGAGGTCTTGAAAAAACTGGGTTTTGGACAGATCTGGTGTGATATAATATGCGGGCTGTTAGCTTCATCTTCTACCAAAATTTTACTAAATGGTCTGCCAGGGGAATGTATTGGGCATCAACGCGGACTGAGGCAGGGTGATCCTCTATCGCCTATGTTGTTTATTCTTGTAATGGATGTCTTGAATCTGCTTGTGCAGCGAGCCTCTGAGGAAGGGTTTCTTCAGCCTCTTTCTTCTAGGAATATGCAGCATCGTATCTCGTTGTATGCGGATGATGCAGTGTTATTTCTATGTCCTACTGCCCCGGATATCAGTATGGTTATGGATATTCTTCATTTATTTGGTTCAGTTTCAGGTCTAAGGACTAATGTCCAGAAGAGCAGTGTGTTTCCAATCTGCTGTGGGGAAGAAGAGGTGAATTGTTTACAGGACTTGCTGCCATGCAATATTTCAGTTTTTCCCTGTAAGTACCTCGGTTTGCCTTTGTCTCCCAAGAAACTCACAAGGGACCAGGTTCAGGCCATTGTTGATAGAGTGGCCAGCCTTTTGCCAGGATGGAAAGCTGAACTTATGACCAGGGCTGGTAGAGCTATTCATGTGCAGTTTGTCATGACGGCTAAGATGATTTATGCAGCTCTGGCACTTGACCTTCCTGTTTGGGCCATCAAAGCAATCGATAAGCTGAGGAAGGGCTTCCTCTGGAGGGGTAGGAAAGAGTTCCGTGGTGGTCACTGCCTCTTGGCTTGGCCTAAGGTTACCCGTCCCAAGGAGTTGGGTGGTCTGGGGATTAGTGAGTTAAAGAACCTCTGTTGGGCTTTGAGAGCTCGCTGGTCGTGGCTGCAGAAAACAGACCCCAGTAGGCCTTGGGCAGACTTCCTCATTCATGTTTGTAAGGTGGTTAAAAATCTGATTGCTGCAACCATTATTACTAAGCTCGGTGATGGAGCTAATACCCTTTTCTGGAAGGACAGATGGTTGGAGGGGAGATGTATTAAGGACATAGCTCCTGCTTTGTTTGAGTTGGTGCCTTTGCGTCTTGCCAACATTCGGTTGGTCAAAGATGCTCTCCCTAATTTCCATTGGCTCTCCAATGTGCAAAGGGCAATCTTAGTCAGAGTCATCGCTGAATTCCTGGAACTTTGTGAAGTACTTGATGTTGTTGTGCTCCAGCTGGAATAAGGTATCGTCATTTATGGAAATTCAGCGCTTCAGGTGATTATTCATCTAGTTCTGCTTATAATGCTCTATTCCTTGGTTCAGTTCAGTTCGAACCAGCAGAGCGGGTGTGGAAATCTTGGGCTCCTGGGAAGTGCAAGATCTTTATTTGGCTTGTGGAACATAATAGGTGCTGGACTGCTGACAGGCTCAGAAAAAGAGGGCTAGACCGACCAGAGCAGTGCCCCTTGTGCGACCAAGAGGCTGAAACCATAAATCATTTGCTGGTCAAGTGTGTTTTTGCTAAGCAGTTCTGGTTTGATTTTCTTAATTCAGTGGGGCTGCGGGATCTGTATCCAGCTCATGAGGAATCCTTTGAGTCGTGGTGGAAGTCTAGCAGCTCCCGGGCATCGGATCTTGTGAGAAAAGGTTTCAATTCTTTAGTGATTCTAGGTGCTTGGACCATTTGGAAGCATAGGAATAGGTGTGTTTTTGATGGTTGTAATCCCAGCTTGGTCATGGCCCTTAGGATGGCTAGGGAAGAGGCGGTGCTCTGGTCCATGACTGGTGCCAAGGCCTTGTCCTTCCTCCAAGTCGATGAGTTGTTGGCTTAAAACAGCGGTGTGGGTCGTGTTTCTTCCATGTTTTAGTCGGTGATCCGTAGTTAGTCTCTAGTGGTGTGTGTGTTGTATTGGGGTTCTCTCCCCCCTTTCTTTTCTTCTATTAATACAAAGATGCGCAGCTCTCCTGCGTATTCCAGAAAAGGAAAAAAAAGGTCCAGGCTCCCAGAATGATAAGGGAATCAAGGCCTTTTTTGTGAGCCCAGTAGCAATATTCCCCACCGATTCCCACCAGCCTAGATATGAGCCAACATCAAGTTGAGGAGCCAAAGAATGCTGACCGAATTTCCTTAACAACAGATACCAGAATTCCCTGGAGAAAGAACAGGTAACGAGGAGATAATCAATAGTCTCATCCTCTTGATCACAAAAGGGGCACTTCTCAGGATGACTCAGCCCTCTTTTAGCAAATCTATCCGCTGTCCAGACTCGATTTTGTGCAACCAGCCAGATGAAGAAACGACATTTTGGCAAGGCCCAAGTTTTCCAAATTTTCTTGTGATGAGGGAAAAATACAGACCCCAAAAAGAAACCTTCGTAAGCAGTCTTTGCTGAATAGATGCCATTAGGAGTAATACTGAAAACATGTTTATCCTCAACCTGGAGATAATCTGTTAAGACTCCCGCTGTCAGTGGACCTTTAATATCAGAGATCCATTTTCTATCTGTAATTGCCTCATAAACAGTCCTGATATTTGAAAGGGAAATGGACTTAATCATTTCTTATAATCGGTTTTGGTGGTTGACGCCCAACATAAACCACGTGGACTAACTAGTTGTCCAGATATCATTTATCACAGGTGTATTAGGTTCAACACAAACCAAGAAAGAAATTCAGTTAGGCACTCAATCAAAGATTGGAGCAAGACATGTAGTGTGCTGAAATTTGGCGCACCGGACAGTGTCCGGTGCGCCAGCCCAGGCAGCCAGCAACAGCCACTCTCGGGTTTCATCCAGGCGCGCTCCACTATAATTCACCGGACTGTCCGGTGTGCCACCGTACTGTCCGGTGAGCCAGCGGAGCAACAGCTCCATGCGCGCCAACTGTCGACTGCGCAGAGTCTACAGTAGTGAACAGTGCCGGGCAGAACTCAGAGGTCACCGGACTGTCCGGTACAGCAAAAAGACAAACGTCTCCAACGGTCAACTGCTCCAAACCCTAACGGACGCGCTGACGTGGCGCGCATCGGACAGTGAACAGTGACTGTCTGGTGCGCCCATCGCTAGAAACGGCTAGAAAGTGGTTGGGGGCTATAAATACCCTCCAACCACCTCATTCAAAGCCATCCAAGCATTCTGAGTTTCTCATTCATTGCAAGAGCAAAGTGCAACACTTCAAGACACAATCAAAGCAATCAATCCACTCAAAGTTCCCAAAATCAACGCTAGTGCCTAAGGGCTTGTGAGAGGATCATTTGTGTTCTTTTGTTGCTCTTGTCGCTTGGATTGCGTTTCTTCCTTTCTCATTCCTTTTCTAAGTGCTTGTAAAGCTAAGCAATAGACACCAAGAGTGTGGTGGTCCTTGCGGAGTCTTAGTGACCCGTTTGATTAAGGAGAAGGCTCACTCGGTCTTAGTGACCGTTTCAGAGAGAGGGAAAGGGTTGAAATAGACCCGACCTTTGTGGCCTCCTCAACGGGGGACTAGGTTCTTTGGTACCGAACCTCGGTAAAACAAATCATCGTGTCCACTTGTGTGATTTCCATTTGATTTGTTTGCCCTCTTTCCTGTCTCTAATGTTTCCTTGCCAATATTGATTTGAGTTTGCTTCCAAACGTCATTCGCATCATTTGAGCAACTCGTGGCAAAAGAAACATTCTTTCGCACTCGGATTTAATTCTAACGCTAAGCCCGGCCCTAGTGTGTGTTTAAGTTTATAAATTTCAGGTTTCGCCTATTCACCCCCCCCCATAGGTGACTTTCAATTGGTATCAGAGTCAGTGCTTCATTAAGAGTCTAACCAACTCGAAGTGATATCTGGAGATCATGACCGGCGAGAAGCCCGCGGGCTCGGGAAAGACTCTCAAGGGAGTCCGGCAACAAGTAAAAGCAGGAATCATCTTCCTCTATCAAGTCACATAGGAGGGGTGACAAGAAGAAAAGGAAGATGAAGAAGGTGGTCTACTACGAGACCGACTCTTCAACACCCTCCACATCCGACACCGAGTCGTCCACTACTTCTAAGCGCCATGAGCGCAAGAAGTATAGTAAGATGCCCCTACGCTATCCCCGTATTTCCAAGCGCGCTCCTCTACTTTCCGTTCCCTTAGGCAAACTACCCTATTTTGATGGTGAAGATTATTGTATGTGGAGTGATAAGGCATCATCTAACCTCACTGTAAAGCCCAAAATTTGTATAAGGAAAAAAATAGTGGAAATGACTTTCAAATAAACTTCAAATTCAAAATAATGTTTTCTTTAAAGAGAACAATATGTGTGTGGCATGATTAAAAGTGTTTGCTTAAAAAAATCAGTAATATATATATATATAATAATATTGCATCTCATATTAGTATTTCTTTTTCTTGTGCATCTATTTTTGGAAACCTGAATTCAAAACTTAAAAGTTAAAACTGAAACAGAAAAAAAAGAGAAAAAAAAGACTCCAACTCGCGCTTTGGGCCTAATCCTCCAGCGACAGCCCATTCCTTTTCTCCCTGTCGGCCCATTCCCTCACCCGTGTCCACGCCCATCGCGTTATGTCCCTGACTCGTGGGACCGACCGGTCAGCTCTATCCTCTCCGCCTGCGTCCACGCAATATTGTTGCATGTGCAACAAACTTCCCCGTGATGACCGGAGTTCGAATCGCCAGCGGTACTCTTCGCCCGTGGCCATATAAACCGGAGTTTTCCCCTCATCCAATCGGGCATCGTGCGCCGTGTTACCCGGGTTCGCCCTAGATCTTCGGTTCGTGCGGGGCTCCGCCTTGTGAGTCGCCGGGATCTCGGGTGGACTCCACCTTCCATATCGATGCTACGGATAAATACCCAGGGTCGTGGACCCTCCTTGACCGAAAGAGCATGTAGACCCGTAGATCCTGAGGGAAGTGGCGCCACCATGGCCTTGTGTTCACCAGTGTCGCTCGCTTGTGAGAACTCATGGCGGCGTACCCACATGGCTCCGTGGGCAGCGCACTCCACTGCCGTGCGCAGGTTGGATGCATGCCCAGGACGTTCGCTCAAGCACTGAGAACACGCGAATGTGGCGGCCATGCGCGGAAGTCGACTGGTGTGGGTGAAATTGCTCCCTGGACTCCTACAGAGTCGTTGTTCCGCCATCCGCCGTGGGCAAGGCCCACTCTGCTCTGATCGATGGTATGCTACCAACCCTTGTGTTTGTACTCATCGTCTCTGCGTGTAGCGTCGCTCGAATGGTTGTTTGGGGCCCTCAGAGTGGTTTGGGCACTCGCCGGCGATGTCCGCCGCCGCGGCATACGCTCTGGCACCGCCGGCGTAGGCTTAGGTAGAAGGCCTCCTGGCCGTTGGATCGGTTGGGGGCGTCTAGGATTAGATCGGGATGGCGGTAGGATATTGATCGCAGATCCGCGAAGCAACGGTTTAGATTAGATCACGTATACCCCTTCGTCCACATAGAATCTCGTGCACCGTTTCATTGAATCGAAGAAGTTAATCGGGGTCGTTGGGATCTGATCCTACGGCGGTAGCGCGCCCGTACCCCTTCATCCGCTCATTTTGCGAATGAGACCCTATTCTTTTACCAAATAAACCCGCAGTCCGTCCTAATGGTAACCTGTGTCTTAGTTATTTTTGCGCATGGGCCCCTACACTTCTTGAGAATTGACGCGCAATCCAGGAAATAGAGAAAACAGAGAAATAATTATAGAAATTGGTTTTTAATATAAAAATAATTCCAGAAACTTATTTAATTGTTGTGACTAGCTGTGAGGTCACGTGTCACCTGAAGATCATCCTGGTACCTGGAATCTCAAGTCCTAGGCAAGTTGTGCCCTTGACCACTTTTATTACCCAATAATGTTCTTGAATATCACTTATCCATACACAGGTTTAATTTTGATGGGACCCAATAGGTCACCCTAGAGTAGTTATCATTTTTAACTTGTTCACCCCTGAATCATTTGAGTAGTTTTGCTATTGCTTTATATGGTTTTGGGTTAATATTTCATTATATCCATGTTCCAATTATTCTGTTATTTTATTTATGTTCATGTCAAGATCATTATCTTTAATTAGAACATGGAGCTTAACTTGAGAAACATGTGCCACCACAAGGGTAGAATGGGACGCCCTTGGCTGACTAATTAGGAAAGCTAGTGGAAGACTACCTTACCCGAAAGGGGCAAGGGCAGTAGGGGAGTAGGCATGCAAGGAGGTTCTCGGGTTGATTTTGCTGAGATGGCGGTCAGACAAGGGATTTTTGCAATTGCTCTTCCCAGAAACTGTAGCGGGTTTTCGGAAGCTAGTGGAACTTTGTAAGGGCCTCGTTGTGTTACCCTGTCTCGCTTCCTTGGTAGAGCTGTATGGGACTCATGGCCCCTTGGCAGATGGGTAACATGACTTGTGGGTACAGGGTACAACCTCTGAAGAGTGTAAAACTGGTATACGCTAGCTCACGGTCAAGAGCAGCTCCGGACTCTCGCATGATTAAATTAACTTGACCGGGGAGGGAAAGACCGCCCTCCTGGTATTATATTAAGAAGAGACCGAAACATGGTCCCGGCCGAGAAAATCCCCGAACCCTGGCCCCTCATCACTAGCGGGCCGTCACCGCCCACTCTGCAACAGCCCAGCTGGAGGGTGACGCGCAGTACGTAACCCAAGAGCGGGCGGGGCACAACGAGGGGATTTTTTTAACCAAGCCAGAAATTCGCCCCCGAGGGGATCGAACCCAGGACCTGGAGGTGCTACTCGGAAGTCTTAACCATTATGCTACAGGCCCTTTCGCCTCGCATGATTAAATTATGGAACTAAATTCAATTTGTCATTTGCATTGCATGGTATTATTTATTAATTTTGTTCTATTCTTATTATGGATTGGTATTTACTTACATTTAGTAACTGCTAATAAAATTTGACCAACTTATTAAAAGCAATGCTCATCTTTAACCCCTATTGTTGATCAGCCTTGCACATCACATGAACTCTCACCTTTGATGAGTTCATGCACATTATTCCCCACAACTTGTTGAGCGATGAACATGTGTGAGCTCACCCTTGCTGTCTCACACCCCCCCACAGGATGAGGCGCATGGAGGTTGCTGCGATGTGTTCGTGAGAGGTCTAGGTCGTCGTCTCCCACTCAACTTTGGGTTGTTGGATCTTTGTCTCCTTACGATGTAATTATTTATTTATTTTGTACAGAACTCCAATTGTATAATAAAGTTGTGACATTCGTTTCTGTACCATGATTCATCATATGTGTGAGAATTGGTTTCAGCACACCTGGTGATTATGTTCGCGCCCAGGTCCCTAAAACACGGGTGTGACACTCACTCCACGAAAGCATATGGGACTGTCATGGGCATCATAGGGAGCGAGAGGCAACAACCAGGCTGGGATAAGGCTAGAGAATAAGATTGAGATGAGAGAATTGTGGAGAGTTGGTTAGCAGCAGATAAGTCCAAGAAAGTAGGAGTTAGTTGAGAGTTTGTAGGAGAAGTTGGTTAGCCATAGGGCTATTTATAAGCCGCATGGCAGCAGGGAATAAATCAAGCAAGATCATTATCAAACCAATCTCTCTCCCTTGCAATGGCCCTCTCAAGCGCCTAGGGCTGCTACCCTAGAACCAAGCCTGCGGCAGAGGAGTATAACCTCGCCGGAGAAGACAGCTATCCCCATGGTATCAGCTCCAGGTTATCCTCACCACCACCAGCCGCCGCAACGCCCTCCCACCCGCCCTCTCCAACTCCAGATGCATTCACTCGGCTCGAAGAGAGTTTTGGCCGTCTCGCAGAGAAGTGGGATCAGTTCGTTGTGATGTTCCACCGCTACAAGGAAAAGACAGAGAAGGAACTCCAAGCAGCGGTGCGGCTTCAGGCGGCAGCGCGAGGGTTCCTGGCACGCCGCCAGGTACAGTCCCTTCGTGGGGAGAAGCACCTTGCTGTGGCCTCCAGGGCCACCCCATGGTCGTCATCACATGAGCAGGCCGTGGTGCGCCTGCAAGCCACAGTGCGCGGCTTCCTTGTTAGGCGGGCGGTGCGGAAGCTGCACTTGCTGATCAGCTCATCGCTGCACCAACTCGCAGCCTGCGCGCCCAACCACCAGGTCTCGTCTATACTTTTTGAACCCCCTGCAGAAGTTGAGATCTGGGTATGCAGCCCCCCCTACACGGCCCAAGAGGGTCGTCTCCTTCATTCGGGCAACTACCTTGGTGCTGGACAGACCCAACATAAGAACGGGTCGGTTCCTCCTTCACCTTTCATCCAACGTGAAGTCCGCAGTTCAGCTCTTCCCTTGGGATCCAGGAGGACAGGAGGACATAGCTGCAGTTAAAATTTATATTTTAGTTCCACAATTATTTTGTATTTTCGTCTTAAATAATAAAGGTAAGCCGAGATGTAAAAGGCTTAACCTTAAGTCGTGTCAGGTAAGTCTATGGCAGCTCGAGGACGAGCTGGTCCTCAAGGGAGGGGGAGATGTCATGGGCATCATAGGGAGCGAGAGGCAACAGCCAGGCTGGGATAAGGCTAGAGAATAAGATTGAGATGAGAGAATTGTGGAGAGTTGGTTAGCAGCAGATAAGTCCAAGAAAGTAGGAGTTAGTTGAGAGTTTGTAGGAGAAGTTGGTTAGCCATAGGGCTATTTATAAGCCGCATGGCAGCAGGGAATAAATCAAGCAAGATCATTATCAAACCAATCTCTCTCCCTTGCAATGACCCTCTCAAGCGCCTAGGGCTGCTACCCTAGAACCAAGCCTGCGGCAGAGGGGTATAACCTCGCCGGAGAAGACAGCTATCCCCATGGACCGAAGGTCCATGACAGGGACATTATTGAATTTGGAGCGCAGGTACCACAGGTGGGAGATGAGGACTATGACTCGGACGAGGCCGCCCAAATTAGGTACCTCAACTCACAAACAACTTCTATACTCCTCGCCTCCTTGTGTCGAGAGGAGTATAACAAAGTGCAAGGGTTGAAGAACGCCAAAGAAATTTGGGATGTCCTCAAAACGGCGCACGAAGGGGACGAGGTGACCAAGATCACCAAGCGGGAGACGATCGAGGGAGAGCTCGGTCGATTCGTCCTCAACAAAGGAGAAGAGCCGCAAGCTATGTACAACCGGCTCAAAACAATGGTGAATCAAGTGCGCAACTTCGGGAGCACAAAATGGGATGACCATGAAATGGTCAAGGTTATTCTTAGATACCTCGTATTTCGTAATCCTACTCAAGTTCAATTAATACGTGGTGATCCTAGATATAAGTAGATGTCTCCCGAGGAAGTGATTAGCAAGTTTGTGAACTTTGAACTTATGATCAAATACTCCAAACATATTATCAACTTGGAGCAAGGTGCCACCTCTACATCCGAGGTGCAACCCGTTGCATTCAAAGCAACGGAAGAAAAGGAGTCTACACCAAGTAGGCTTCCAATCGACGCCTCCAAGCTCGACAACGAGGAGGTGGCGCTCATCATCAAGAGATTTCGCCAAATACTCAAGCAAAGGAGGGGGAAGGACTACAAGCCCCGCTCCAAAAGGGTGTGCTACCGGTGTGGTAAGTCCGGTCACTTTATAGCTAAATGTCCATATTCTAGTGAAAGAGACAGGGACGAAGACAAGAAGGGGAATAAGAAGATGGAGAAGAAGTACTACAAGAAGAAAGGCGGCGAGGCGCACATGGGGCGAGAGTGGGACTCCGACGAGAGCTCCACCGACTCCTCCGATGAGAACGTCGTCAACAAGGGACTTCTCTTCCCCAACGTCAGCCACAAGTGTCTCATGGCTAAGGACGGCAAGAAGAAGGTATACTCTAGAGCCACCCCTAAATATACTACATCCGATGATGAGGGTAGCTCTAGTGTTAATGAAGATGATTTAATTTCTCTCTTTGCCAATCTTAATATGGGCCAAAAGAAAAATATAAATGAATTAATAGAGATCATTAACGAGAAGGATGATCTCTTGGAATGCCAATAGGACTTGCTCGTTAAGGAGAACAAAAAATTTGTTAAGTTAAAAAATGCTTATGCTCTAGAAGTAGAAAAATGTGAAAACTTATCTAAGGAGCTTAGCATGTGCAATGATTCAATTTCTAGTCTTAGAATTGAGAATGATAATTTAATTGCTAAGATTGATAAATTGAATGATTGCAAAGCATCTACATCTACTGTTGAACATGTTGCTATTTGCACTAGATGTATAAATGTTAATATTGAAGCTATTGATGATCACTTTGCCATGATTAAACAACAAAATGATCACATAGCTACATTGAACGCTAAAATTGCCGAGCATGAGCTAGAAAATGAAAAATTTAAATTTGCTAAAAGCATGCTCTATAATGGGAGACGCCCTGGCATTAAGGATGGGATTGGTTTCCAACAAGGGACCAAAACAACACCAAACTTAATACCTCTAAGAAATTGTCTAATTTTGTAAACGGCAAGGCTCCCATGGTTCAGGATAGAGAGGGTTACATTTTATATCCTGCAAACTATCCTGAGCATAAAATTATGAAAGTTCGTGCTAGGAAACCTCATACTATGTTTCATCATGCTTTTATGTATAAAAATGAGGCTTCTAGTTCTAGTCATACCACTCATATCAAAATGCATAAAAAGAAAATTCCTAATGCATCAAATGAGAATAACATTTCATTTAAAACTTTTGATGCTTCTTATATGCTTACTAACAAATCAGGCAAAGTAGTTGCCAAATATGTTGGGGGCAAACACAAGAGTCCCAAGACTTGTGTTTGGGTACCCAAGGTGCTTGTTTCTAATGTCAAAGGACCCAAGACCGTTTTAGTACCTAAGAACAAGGCACAAACTTGTTTTGTAGGTTTATGCATCCGGTGGATCAAGTTGGATAATCGATAGCGGGTGCACAAACCACATGACAGGGGAGAAAAGGATGTTCTACTCATATGAGAAAAATAAAGATCCCCAACGAGCTATCACATTCGGAGATGGAAAACAAGGTTTGGTTAAAGGTTTGGGTAAAATTGCTATATCCCCTGACCATTCCATTTCCAATGTTTTTCTTGTAGATTTTTTAGATTACAATTTGCTTTCTGTTTCTCAATTATGCAAAATGGGCTACAACTGTCTCTTTACTGATATAGGTGTTATTGTATTTAGAAGAAGTGATGATTCAATAGAATTTAAGTGAGTGTTAGATGGTCAGCTATATTTAGTTTATTTTAATGATAACCAAGCTGAACTAGACACTTGTTTAATTGCTAAGACTAACATGGGTTGGCTCTGGCATCGCCGACTTGCTCATGTTGGAATTAAGAATCTTCACAAGCTTCTAAATGGAGAGCACATTTTAGGACTAACCAATGTTCATTTTGAGAAAGACAGAATTTGTAGCACATGCCAAGCAGGAAAGCAAGTTGGAGTCCATCATCCACACAAGAACATCATGACGACTGACAGGCCGCTTGAGCTACTCCACATGGACCTATTCGGCCCGATCGCTTATATAAGCATCGGCGGGAGTAAGTATTGTCTAATAATTGTGGATGATTATTCTCGCTTCACTTGGGTATTCTTTTTGCAGGAAAAATCTCAAACCCAAGAGACTTTAAAGAGATTCTTGAGACGGGCTTAAAATGAGTTCGAATTGAGGATCAAAAAGATTAGAAGCGATAATGGGACGGAGTTAAAGAATTCACAAATCGAAGGCTTTTTATTAGGTTATGACTTAAACACAAGGGGGCATATAGAGTCTTCAACAAGTCCACTGGATTAGTTGAAGTTTCTTGTGACATTGGATCCTCTTTTCCTTCTACTTAATATAATGATGCGCAGTTCTCCTGCGCTTTCGAGAAAAAAAAAGACATTGTGTTTGATGAGACTAATGGCTCCCAAGTGGAGCAAGTTGATCTTGATGAACTAGATGATGAAGAGGCTCCATGCATCGCACTAAGGAACATGTCCATTGGGGATGTGTGTCCTAAGGAATCCGAAGAGCCCACGCAAGCACAAGATCAACCGTCATCTTCCATACAAGCATCTCCAACTACCCAAGATGAGTATCAGGCTCAATAAGATGAAAATAAATATCAAGACGATGAGCCACCTCAAGAGGAGGACATTGATCGAGGGGGAGATGAAGATAACCAAGATAAGGAAGATGATCAAGAAATTTAGGATCAAAAACCGCCACACCCAAGAGTCCACCAAGCAATTCAAAGAGATCACCCCGTCAACTCCATACTCGGTGACATTCACAAGGGGGTAACCACTAGATCTCGAGTTGCACATTTTTGTGAGCATTACTCTTTTGTGTCCTCTATTGAGCCATACAGGGTGGAGGATGCACTAAGAGATCCGGATTGGCTGATGGCAATGCAAGAGGAGCTCAACAACTTCACGAGGAATGAGGTATGTCATTTAGTTCCACGTCCTGACCAAAATGTTGTAGGTACCAAGTGGATATTCTGCAACAAGTAAGATGAGCATGGTATGGTGACAAGGAACAAAGCCCGACTTGTTGCAAAAGGTTATTCACAAGTCGAAGGTTTAGATTTCGATGAAACCTATGCACCCGTAGCTAGGCTTGAATCAATTCGTATATTACTTGCCTATGCTACTTACCATGGCTTCAAGCTTTATCAAATGGACGTGAAGAGTGTCTTCCTCAATGGCCCTATCAAGTAAGAGGTCTATGTTGAGCAACCTCCCGACTTTGAAGATAGTGAGTACCCTAACTATGTGTACAAGCTCTCAAAGAGGCTTTATGGGCTCAAGCAAGCCCCAAGAGCATGGTATGAATGCCTGCGAGATTTTCTTATCACTAATGGCTTCAAAGTCGGAAAGGCCGATCCTACTCTCTTCACTAAAACTATTGCAAAAGACTTGTTTATATGCCAAATCTATGTTGATGATATTATATTTGGGTCTACTAACAAGTCATCTTGTGAAGAGTTTAGTAGGACCATGATACAAAAATTCGAGATGTCTATGATGGGGGAGTTAAAGTATTTCCTTGGATTTCAAATCAAGCAACTCCAAGAGGGCACCTTCATCAGCCAAACTAAGTACATTCAAGACATACTTAAAAAGTTTGGAATGAAGAATGGCAAACTCATCAAGACACCCATGGGAACAAATGGGCATCTCGACCTCGACACGGGAGGTAAATCCGTAGATTAAAAGGTATAACGGTCGATGATAGGTTCGTTACTCTACTTATGTGCATCTCGACCGGATATTATGCTTTTTGTATGCATGTGTGCAAGGTTTCAGGCAAATCCTAAGGAAGTTCACCTTAGGACCGTAAAAAGAATCATGAGATATCTAGTTTACACTCCTAAGTTTGGGCTTTGGTACCCAAGTGATCCACATTTGATTTAATTGGATATTCCGATGCTGATTATACAGGGTGTAAAATTGGTAGAAAAAACACATCTGAGACTTGTCAGTTTCTAGGAAGATCGCTAGTGTCATGGGCTTCAAAGAAACAAAACTCCGTAACTCTTTCAACCGCCGAAGTCGAGTACATTGTCGCAGGTCATTGTTGTGCGCAATTACTTTGGATGAGTCAAACCCTTAGAGACTATGGCTACAAATTGAGCAAAGTCTCTCTCCTATGTGATAATGAGAGTGCAATCCGCATGGCGGATAATCCCGTTAAACACAGCCGCACTAAGCACATAGACATCCGGTATCACTTTTTAATAGATCACCAACAAAAGGGGATATCGAAATAGCTTATGTGAGCACACACAACCAATTAGCCGATATCTTTACAAAGCCATTAGATGAGAAGACCTTTAGCAAACTTAAAATGAGCTAAATATACTTAATTCTCGGAACTTTGATTGAAACATTGCACACATTGTTAATTTATATACCTTTGATCATGTCTCTTTCATTTGGTACAAATGCATATTTTTTATTCTTCTTGTGCCAATGCTAAGACTATTTTGCTTTCAAGTGTATTTCTATCTTTCGGCAAAGAAAAGACTTCCACTCCAACTCGGACGATAGCACTTATCCTTTGCCGCTACTCAAAAACTCTCAATTGGTATAACCCTTCACTCATATTTCTTTTATCAATGCGGAGAAAGTATTAGGAGAAAGTGTCGAGGGCTCTCAAGTTCTCCGTTTTTGGCGATTAATTACAAAGGGAAAAAGTATTAAGCCCAAAGCAAAAGGACTGCGCCACCATTTCAAAAAAATTCACAAATGCTTATTTCAATTAGTATTTGAGTTTATTTCAATTGGTATCTTATTAGTATGAAAATTTTCAATTAGTATCCATTTCAAAAAAAAAAGGGAAATTCATTTCAAAAACCCTCTTTAAAGCTAAGGGGAGAATTCATTCAGGGGGAGCTTTTATTTAGTCAAAGGAAAAGCATTTAAAAAGGGGGAGGAATTTCAAATCTCAAAAATGCTTCTTGCAATCATATTTCTATACCTTTGACTATTTGCAAAAGACTTTGAAAAGATTTTTCCAAAAGAATTGCAAAAATAAACAAGTGGTGCAAATGTGGTTCAAAATGTTAAATAAGAGAAAAGCAATCCATTCATATGCATAAAGCCTTTCATTGGTTTAATTCCAAGTAACCTATGCACAACTATTTCAATTGCAAACTAGCTACATTTCTATACTTCATATTTGCTTTGGTTAGTGTTGGCATCAATCACCAAAAAGGGGGAGATTGAAAGGAAATAGACTTAATCATTTCCTATAATCGATTTTGGTGGTTGACGCCCAACACAAACCACGTGAACTAACTAGTTTGTCTAAATATCATTTATCACAGGTGCATTAGGTTCAGCACAAACCAAGAAAGAAATTCAGTTAGGAACTCAATCAAAGATTGGAGCAAGACTTGGAGTGTGCTAAAATTTGGCGCACCGGACAGTGTCCGGTGCGCCAGCCCAGGCAGCCAGCAAACCAGCCACTCTCGGGTTTCATCCAGGCGTGCTCCACTATAATTCACCGGACTGTCAGGTGTGCCACCGGACTGTCCGGTGAGCCAGCGGAGCAACGGCTCCCTGCGCGCCAACGGTCGACTGCGCAGAGTCTACAGTAGTGAACAGTGACGCACAGAAGTCAGAGGTCACCGGATTGTCCGATGTAGCACCGGACTGTCCGGTGCAGCAAAAAGACAAACGTCTCCAACGGTCAACTGCTCCAAACCCTAACGGACGTGCTGACGTGGCGCGCACCGGACAGTGAACAGTGACTGTCCGGTGCGTCCATCGCCAGCAACGGCTAGGAAGTGGTTGGGGGCTATAAATACCCCCCAACCACCTCAAGCCATCCAAGCTTCTGAGTTTCTCATTCATTGCAAGAGCAAAGTGCAACACTCCAAGACACAATCAAAGCAATCAATCCACTCAAAGTTCCCAAAATCAACGCTAGTGCCTAAGGGCTTGTGAGAGGATCATTTGTGTTCTTTTGTTGCTCTTGTCGATTGGATTGTCTTTCTTCATTTCTCATTCCTTTTCTAAGTGCTTGTGAAGCTAAGCAAGAGACACCAAGAGTGTGGTGGTTCTTGCGGGGTCTTAGTGACCCGTTTGATTAAGGAGAAGGCTCACTCGGTCTTAGTGACCGTTTCAGAAAGAGGGAAAGGGTTGAAATAGACCCAACCTTTGTGGCCTCCTCAACGGAGACTAGGTTCTTTGGAACCGAACCTCGGTAAAACAAATCATCGTGTCCACTTGTGTGATTTCCATTTGATTTGTTTGCCCTCTTTCCTCTCTCTAATGTTTCCTTGCCAATATTGATTTGAGTTTGCTCCCAAACGTCATCCGCATCATTTGAGCAACTCGTGGCAAGAGAAACGTTCTTTCGCACTCGGATTTAATTCTAACGCTAACCCCGGCCCTAGTGTGTGTTCAAGTTTATAAATTTCAGGTTTCGCCTATTCAACCCCCCCCCCCTCTAGGTGACTTTCACTATTGACAATCCTCTTGGGTATAATATTATACAAAGTTGGAGTTGGAGCAAGGTATTTAATTCGCTTACCATTTAACCATTTATCCTTCCAAAACTTTGTATTGGTGCCATCTCCCACCTCAGTAATGACCACCTCCATGAAGAAAGCTCTAGCTTTTCCAGGAACTTTTATGTGGAGATCGGACCAAGGGCGTGTGGGATCAGTCTTTTGCAGCCAGAGCCATCACATTCGAAGGGCCCAACATAATTCTGGAAAACTAGATATGCCAAGTCCACCAAGCTGCAGTGGTCGGCAAACTCGACCCCAGGCTACAAGACAATGACCTCCTCTTGCCTCCTTTCGGCCCCTCCAAAGAAAACCCCTGCGTATTTTATCAATAGCATCCAGACCCCATTTTGGAATGTCAACTGCCATGGCAAGGTACACCATCATACTTGTGAGAACATGCTGAACCTGCACTCTCCTCCCAGCTCTAGTCATGAGATCTGCCTTCCAATTGGGGAGCTGATCAGCAATCTTCTCAACAATTGGTTAGAACTGATGACAAATTGAAAGGAAATATGGTTTGGGGAATAGTAGATTGATTATAGAGGTACAAGAGTGTACAATATATAGACAAGGATCGTTTAAAGTTTAAAAAAAGCACCCAATCAATGAAGATTCTTGTCTAATGTATGATCAACTACCATAAACGCCAAGGTAGATATGGCAGGCCTGATAAGCACATACGACAGCCTGCCATGTTTGTTGGTCGAGTGACCAGCTCGACCTAGGGGTTCGACCAGGCGACTATTGATGATTAGTCGACGACGACTAGGTCGACTAATCGACCTCTAGTCGACCCTGATCATCCACTAGTCTTCCTGTCCATCCAGGACATATATATAGTATATAAAGAGTAAACATGACATGAATTCTGTAATACTGATTTAAGAGAAGATATTTGTTCATCCAACTGAAAACAGTAGCTCCACAATGACCCTAAAGTAATGCAGGTGTTCAAAACAGCAAAGAAACACTTACTACCACTCTACCAATGACCTAAAGAAGATCTTCGTCGAACTGAAATTCATCAACAAGTAATGAACAGAGATTGAGAATTTCAGACCATGGACAGGTAATCAACAGAGGTTTTGAAGAACAAGATGGACAGATAATATCAGGGTTCAGACTTCAGAGAATTTCAGACCATGGACAGGTAATGAACAGAGGTTTTGAAAAACAAGATGGACAGATAATATCAGGGTTCAGACTTCAGACCAACCTCCAGACGATGAACTCATGCACGCGCATGTGAACTAGACCCGCTGTGCACCGGTGAACTGGAGCCGCCAACGATCAGGATGAAGCCACGCGCCGGTGAACTGGAGACGCCGGCGATCAAGTGGCAGCCGCGCGCCGGTTTGCCGTGGAGAGGTGGAATGAGAACAACGAGAAGCAAAAGGGAAGAGATTGAGACGACGGGAATCGAGATGTTTTGGAAACATTCTGTCAGGCGTCAGGGAAGGTTCTATGGGGCGTTTCACCTCCTTGCAGCTGGGCCGCCCGCCAGAAAAAAGCCCATGAAAATTTGAGGCGCGCCGGACCCTGGTCAGTCATGATCTCTTGATCGAGCGACTAATCATAGCTAGTCGGCGACTCGAACGACCAGGGCGATCAGGTGTCCTAATCGGGTCACCTGCCCAGATCGGCCACCCAAAACCGATCAGCCAACTAATCGCGATTAATCGGATGACTTGAAAACACAGGCAGCCTGAACCCAATCTAACACGCCATTGTCATCCGTCTTATTGTGTTGCCCTTCGACGACTGTGGTGGCGTGGGGAACATGGTGCCAAGGGGTGGGGAGGAGAGTAGCCATGGCACGACAGAGGAGGCCGCCGCGTAAACGCAGCATGGTGGAGGGCCAGTGTGCTAGGGCAGCGGAAGAGGGGGAAGCCAAGGTGAAACATGGACTCGTGATACCATGAAAGGAGATATGGCTTGGGGTATAGTAGCTTGATTATATAGGTACAAGTGGTGTACAATATATAGACAAGGATCATCTAAGGTTTATAGAAAACACCCAATCAATAGAGATCCTTGCCTAATCTATGATCGACTACCATAAACGCCAAGACACATATGGCAGGCCTGATCAACCCAATCTAACACATATGGCAGGCCTAATCACCACACATGGCAGGCCTGATCAGCCCAATCTAACACATATGGCAGGCCTAATCACCACACATGGCAGGCCTGATCAGCCCAATCTAACACAAATGTACTTTCCAATGGAGAAACAAATCTCTAGCTTCTCTTTATAATGCTTTCCTTAACTAATAAATTTGTTGTGAAATGGAAAATATGCGGTGCGTTTTTCAATCTCCAGCAAACAGTGTGTGTTTCAATTTCCAACAAGCAGTGTAATTTTGGAGGATGATGATGACATCAAAGGGCCTCTTTGCACACTTTTTATATATATTGGTCACTCTTTGTCAAAATGTATTGTTTTCCTTAGTATACATCAGATCTGAGACACTTGTGTCTCCTTTTAAAATATAAATTTAGAAAAATATTCAGCATAAAAAACATGTATGACAAACTAGTATTGTTTAAACTGTTGATCACTAAAAAACCATGATGAACAAATTATATTTGTGTATTTAATTGTAAGTGGTTTAAGCACATAAGGAAACAAAATACAATAAGGATTACGTAATGTACCACCCATGGAGTGCGGTGATGTCCAAGCAGTACATTCAAGCATTTCCCAGTTTGCCAATCAATTATTTTGACAGTATGGTCACCACTGGGGATAAAGCCAAGTTAGTCTATAAGTCCTTTGGTATTTATAGACCATACATTCAGCAAGTTAATTAACCTACTGTGTAGATGCAAGTACTCTCCCATCTGTACTAAATGCAGCTGCAATAGTTGCCTTCGAAGAAGGCGTGAGAGGGCAATATTTGGGAATCCACCAATGCAAGAACTCTGCTTCAGCCCTGTAAAAGAAGGGTAAAAAAAGATGACAAAATTGAAGTAAAGCAAACAGTTTAAGCCTTTATAAAAACAACTCGTAAATATGCATCTTGTTTTGGTAAGAAAAAAGACCACTTACCAAGAAAGGAGATCATGCTGAGCATAGGTGCCCCAAAATTTCGATTCAATAGGACAAGCATCAAGTCTTGGAGGTTTGGTCCAAAGATTTTTTGCTTGGTTTTTTGTTCGAGGTGAGAGCTCCCGCTGAGCTAATAGACTAAAAATGTTTCTGGTAATAAGATAGGGAAAATGAGGCACACTCAGCAGATGATTGTTGGCATTAACAGTTAAAAAGAAATTGTTTGGTAACAGATATAGTTCATTGGTGCTTTTACAACAAGAACCTCACACAACTTATCTCCACGGGATAAATCATAGGGCTCAAATCACAATTCAGGATTCTAATGTCCTTGAGGTAATGCAACAGAAGTTTCTATGACTCAAAATGCTAGGGATAAAATGATATGTTATCATCAGTTTAACCTTTGCTTTGTTCTTGGTATTGATGTTTCATGTCTAGAAACTGACTCTGGAGTTGAAGCGCGCTTCCAGTCTTGTATCCGACATTCTGCCATCTCAGAAATTTAATAAATCCCACCTAACATGATTTAACAGACCAAACAATATATGGCCGTAAATGTAGTGTTCATTACACTTACCTTAATACAAATTGTAAAAACTGAGAAATTTGCAAAATGATGGGTTTGCCCAAAAAACAACATAGAGGATACTAGCGCAGTTGTCCAAAGCCATGGTTCCTCAGGGCATCATATGGTAAGATATTCTTAGCACATCCAATGGTGACAAAATACCGATTCCTGATTTGGAACAATTATCTCATACGCTAAATGAGTATAACAAAGACTGAGTTAGCACAACAGATTACAGCATACTGCAACAAAAAAAGTGTACGCTGATTATGTAATTTTGTAGTTTTCATCGATGTCATGTGAATGATTTGTATCCATGGCCATGTTACCATGTGCATATGCTCTTCCACATAGACGATAAAATTCAAGGTTCCTTTGTGATCGTTAGGTAGCCAATATGCCATACAGCATATTTCAAACATAATGTCCAGCATGCAATTGATCTGTTCTATCAGAACACATGCTAAGAGAGAGAGATATCTAAATACAGGAAGTATTATTCTCCATCATCCTTGCAAGCCGAAACCAGCAAGCACGACTCCACGATGAACTTACAGATGGGAAAGAAAGCTTTCCGCAACACAAAGGAATGCAAAATACTGGCACCACACGGGACGCGCAGCAAATTGAACAGAACAAATATGCAAGCATCAGCTAATCCTGATTTGGGGAATTCGGAGTGCAGAAGACTCCAATGACGGATCCGGTCGAAGCAGCAAAGCCCACCTACGAGAAAACTAGTCCCCAACGGCCAACGCAATCGGCCACCACCCATACTACTAACCTGCCCCAGGCCAGCCGCCCGACCCCCACCCTTTCTCCCGAAACGAAACCCAAATTGCCTCCGCAGGAGTTCGTCGAGGAAGAGAACGCGAATCGCCACGGTCGGTCACGAACCGCTGCGTAAGATTACCTCCGGTTGCGACTTCCGAGGACGGCAGGTGCCCAGCGACGGTGGCCAGGGACTCGGGCGCAGCAGCCTGGATGAATGAACTGGCGACCTTCGACTAGGGGTGGATGGAGGAGGTGCAACGGCCGCCGCCGGCTGGCCAAGGAAAAACCCTGACGCGCTCGTAACGGCAGGAGGCTGGAGGCAGACAGCAACGGAACAGCGTGGAAAATAGAAGAAAGAGACGAGGAAACTGCGTGCTGACCCGTTTCATGAAATAATGTGTCTGCACGGCACGCACATTTTCCATGGAAAATAGTCATGCCTTTCAGCTTCAAATTTTTTTTTGGCCTATCCAAGGTCCATTTGGAACGTGGAATTTTTTTTCTATTTTCTGTATTTTTTCGAAAATAAATCGATTCCTATAAAATTACTGCATTCTAAATGGGATCTTATTTTTTTAATATATATTGTTATTTTTTCTAAAAAATTGATTTAACTTGACCCGTAAAACTACTTAGGTTTATTTATTCAGGATTATAATATATTCAGATAAATAAGTTAGATTATATACTTTTGGCAAATTATAATCTCAAACAAATAAATCATTAGGATAAGGGCCTGTTTGTTTACCCCAATAGATTATATAATCTGAATTATTTTCGGAGGATTATATAATCTGGATTATATAATTTGGATTATATAATCTGAGTAGTCATGTTTGTTTACCCAGATTATCTGTCGTGTTTCTGTTGGACGGTGGGCTTCTCCGATCCGATAGGCGCAAAAACGATTCGGTAGATTATAATGGCAATGGTGGGTAATTTCTAGGAAACTTGAAAGGGTAGTGGGGAAGTGGGAAAAAATAATCTGAAATAAGCACCTCCTCACTTGCTTATGGATTATCATAATCCAAGGGGTTAGATTATATAATCTGGGCAAATAAGCTAGACTGTTTGTTTGCCTCTTAGGATTATTTAATCCAGATTATATAATCTGGGGGGTAAACAAACAGGCCCTAAAGCTAAAGCTAAAAAAACATTCTACTAACAATACTTGAGCTATGCTAAATAAAACATTAAGACAGAGAAAATAAGTGTTTTAAACCCTGGATGATCCTCTTTATTTGTTTGAGCCTGTACTGGACGTAGGCTCAGTTTACTCACCTAAACTTTTCAATTATTCCACTCTATCTTAGTGTGCATTTTCATTTTTTTTTGTTACGCCATATATAAATTGAGTTCTAGCTAAGTTCATAGTTAATATAAAATGTCATACGTTGAAAACAGATTTTTCAGTTATTTATCAAGGATAGAGAATCTAATGCTAAATTTATCTTACAAATTACATGACAAGTAACCATGAAAGTTTTTATAGATAGCGCATCGTGTCCTCTACCACCACATCAACATTGAACTTGTGTGTATATAAGGAGATTAAAAAAAGACAAAACTCGTTAAGGGTAGATTAGAGTCCTATTTGACATAGTTTATTTCACAGATTTAAGTAAACAGAAGTTGTACCAAACAGAACGTTTTAGCAAATTATTAGTTTAGTTGTTTCTCAGAACGAACTAAAAGCGGGAAAATAAGAAGCTGTTGTTTTTCATCAACTTCTAATATAAATTGCTTTTTCAATAAGTATCAGTTGTGCCAAACACGACAAAGACCAATTGGAACACTTTTGGAGAGTGAAGTGTGATGTTTTTTTATTTATTTCAAAGGACGGACAAAGTGTTGGCTAGAGTAGACAAATCTGACTTTTCTCGCTAAAAATAAGCGTTGATGTACTCTTTAGGTAGTAAATTCGAACCGAAATAGGAGTACTAATTGTGGTCCAACAAATTAATCTTGAACATGACCTTTCACGGTTCAATTGCCGACGTGGCCTCGTTTATGACGACACTCCACATCCACGATTACACTTCGTTCTTTTTTATTTATCGTATTTTAGTGTAAAAATAAATTAGCGGGTGACAAATATTCAAGAATGAAGATAATATTTACTAGTAAATAAGAGTCATTACATCATAGGTGATGTTCAAATACTATAAATGAATAATGTCATTTGGCAAATTTCCTTTTATAATGCTCCGCTTGCATGTCGGTATTGGAGAGCATGGAATCGAATTAGTTTCAATATCAAATCAGCTATGATATTGAAATGAGATGCAATTTCAATTCTATTGTTTAGATGTTATTGTATTGAAGTTTGTAATTAGGTGTCTAATTATACGTAATATAGAGGGATGATACTCTGAATTGGAAGAGATAGTATCTAATTATAGCCCAACACCACGGAATTGGCTCTCTGATTCCAAAACTCAATTCCATGTATAATTAAACAATAGAATTCAGAAAAGTTGATTCCAATTCCTAAATTTGTACACCAATATCTGGTTATTAGTGGAAGGAGGACAAGATGTTATTAACTTATTATGGAGTGGGTCGGACAAGTGTTCAACCAGGTTTTGTACCCCTTGCCGACTGAGTGTAAAACCTAACCATGCTACCATCGTCAGGCCCAAGGGATCCTTCGACAGGCCCAAGGGATCAAAAAGTGTTCCTCCTATGTAGTTTATATCACCAGGAAGATATATTCCAATGGTCTAGGCCTACTAATGGCAAAAAATCCAATCCACGCCCACCTATACCCAAATCTAGTAACTTTGATATTCATCACACACCCACCCAAATATATAAGAAGGATCTATTTTTCGTATATCGCTCCACCACACCGAGAAGAGGTATGTGTACCTCTAGCAATAACAAGAATGGAACCATAGGCTCCTATGCTGGGAGCATTTCGGGGTATAGGTCTAACCACCTCAACTCCCCGTTTCTGGCATGCTATAGTTCTTTTAGTCTCTCGACGACGGGAATGGGAGATGACTGGTAAGCCAGATGCTTCGCGAACCACCGGTACATTTCGTTGCACTTAAATCACCCTCGTTAAGAGGCTCACTCCGATACCATTGATGTCCACTAGCTTTGATAGTAATGGCTGGATCTACTAATACCCCGTCCATTGAGTATAACAAAGCAAACGATGGTATAGCAATGAACAATGGAAAACCCGACCCATCCAATAATATAATTGATCCCAAACCAACCTGTAATTGGGTGGAAACCCATGGAAACTCCGTGGGTTCAGCTTATTGTCTCACAGTGACAACTTTATAGGTAGTTTCAATGACATACAAAAACATAGTCCACAACATACAAAAATAGTGACAATAATATTATACACTGATACAAAAACAAGTTTGGTCGATGAACATTTAGGTCTCGAGAGAATAACAAAAAAACATCTGTTAAAGATCCTTAATAAACAATAATCTTTTTAGCAAGAAACATAAACTAGCAGCAGTGGAAAGAGTCTCTGATCAAGCTCGAAGCTAGCAACAGTGGAAGGCACATCTAGGTAGCATCAGAAGCACACCGAACGACGCATAAATCTCTCTGAAAGTGAAAAGAAAAGAACCATGTGTGAACGATCCCTGGGGTGGTAATGTGTTCACTTCGTACGCAAGAGCGCGCACCAGGGGACAGGGGGCGTCGGCGTCTAAGTGTGAAACTGTCTAATTAGCGTCAGTCGTCAGAAGGGGCCAGGGGAACTCTGTCCGCCGAGGCGAAGACTTAGGGAGAGGGGAGACTCCGGCCGTCGGGGCAGGAAGCAGGATGCGGCCGCCGGTGCACGAGTGAAAACTTGGGGAGTTAAGGTTGGGTTGTGTATGTTAGGACTTGGGACTAAGTTGGGAGTCGACTCGAATACAGTCATACGGTCTACGGATGTGTGAAGATCCATGGAAGCCCATGTCTATGCAAACCCATCTACACCCATATCAACCATTTTGACCCACAATACAAAATAAACCCACCCAACCCAACCCGTTCACAATCAAAACCCATCACAACCAACCAAAACAAACCCATTTCTTAAACCCACCTAAAATACCCGCTTACACCCACCCCGTTTGCAGGCCTACAATGGTCCTACAACCCCTCGAATGTCCGTGTCCGACCTGACAAATAGTGTTGTAAGGAAAATAGACCCTGGGCCATTTGGCTAATTGAGTTTTGGTGTTTGATGATCAACACAATCCGTGAACTAATAAGTTTTCTAGTGTTTGTGTTTGTAGTTCACAAGATGCAAGATTAACTTGGACTAAGGAATTGAGGAAAGCAACACCTCAAAAGAAGTCATTAAAAAGATCCAAGAAAAGTCCAAGTGTTCTGCCTGCGGACTGTTTGTGCATGGAGCACCGGACTGTCCGGTGGCACATCGGACTGTACGGTGCCCACACGCCGGACTGTCCGGTGCACCAGGGAACAGCAGCCCAATGGCTAGTTCCAGGTGGCACCCGGAGAGAAGACCACCAGACTGTCCGGTGTGAGGACCGGACTGTCCAGTGTGGAAAACCTGCGCCGCCAACGATCACCTGCTCTGACAGGACAACGGCTAGGTGCACCGGACAGGCTATAGTGCGCTGTCCGATGCACCACCGGACTGTCCGGTGTGCCACAGAGAAGCAGCAGCTTTTCTCCAACGGCTCTATTTGTGTTGGGGGCTATAAATACACCCCCAACCGGCCATTTCCTAGTGTGGGAGCCCAAGAGACATACCAAGGCATATAGTAGACATTACCAAGTGCTCTTACACCCAAGTGCTTAATAGAATCACTCGGTGATTAGCGTAGGTGATTTGCAAAGTGCTTAGGTTAGTTAGACCGCTTTAGCGCTTGCTCTAGGTGAACCCTAGATTGTTGAGTGAGTTTAGATAAACCTCACAACCCTTCGGCTCTTGCGCGAGCCGTTGTAATTGTACCGAGTGGGGCGAGTGTCTTGCGAGACCGTGACAACTGCGTTTGTGTCACGGCCGCCACCGTGTATCGGAGGGAACGAGGCCCGCGACGCTTCGGTCGGAAGCTCGATAGTGGAGACGACGGGGAGCGTCTGAGAGGAGCCGGAAGCGGAGCACCACTTGCGCGTGGAGAAGGCCCGCGGCTCTCTACGGAGTTACTTGACCGAAGTGCTTGACCCTCGCGTGGGCTTCCCTTTGCGTAGGGACACCAACGAGGATTAGTCGGGACCTTGCGCGGTTCCGGATACCTTGGTAAAAATACCAGCGTCATCCACGAGAGTTTGCTTCTCTACTTTGCTCTTTAAGTTTCCGCATTTATATTAAGCATTTAAGTTTCAATCTTGTAGTCATACTTATTTAGTGTAGATTGAAACTTAGCCATTGTGGTAGAGATAGCAACACTTAGACAAAACCTAGTTTGCACATTCTAGTTTGTCTATTTGCATAGGTTTTGTTCTAGGGATTTAATTGTGGCCTAGTTTAGTAAAAGTTTTAGAAGTCCTAATTCACCCCCCCCTCTTAGGCGTCACCCGTTTCCTACAAGTGTCAAGATAATCTTCTTAGTGCTATACTTAATCATTTGAAACAAGAGATAACAAGGAAATCATGCGGCAATAGGATATTCTTAGAAGGTGAAGGTATCATTGATAAGCCAACGCTACGTTTTGAGATTGTTTACAAGCATTTAAAAAAATGCATGGTACTTGTTAGACTGACATAATAACAATGTCCATGCGCTGCAAACAACACACAATCATATTTAATACTCATAAAAATAAATTTAATATCAAAGTAAACATATAGTTCACATATCATATATTAACTGATAAGAATAAATATTACACTCTATCTTAACCAAAAGTTCAAAAAATGTATGAGTGGTAAAGGAGTGTGACCCCCCCTCTCCTTCAATTAGCGAGGTTAGGTAAGAAGCGGGGCACAATCACATTTGATACCCATAAAAATAAATTTAATATCAAAGGACCATATAGTCCATATATCAGAGATTAAACGAATAATAGCAAATATTACACTTTATCTTAGTTAAAAGACCGAGAAAGGTATGAATTTAAAAGAGACTTGACCCCTTTTTTATAGCTCGCTCGGTCGTTCGTCCTCCTCCATTTAGCGAGGTGGTACTATGTGGAAGCGATGTATTGTGTGTGGCTTTATGTCGTATTGAGCTTGGATGGTTTCACATGACCCATCTGTGCCTATTAGGCCCATTTGTTAGGCGAGAAGCAAGGGAGAGGGGCAAACCTACATACTTTGCACGTGACGTATGACACACGCTGCACGAAACTGGAGCTTTAAAGTAGTAGAGATTAGTGATGTGATATATATTGTATCCTAAACCTAATTAATGACTATTTTAGTTTTTCTCCACCAATATGGTATCATGAGCCTATCGTCTGTCTCTAGTCGCAACTTGAAAGGGAAATGTACCCTTGGGACATTTCTATAAGATTTTGGTGATTAAGTGCTCCACACAAATGCTTTGAGTAATATTTGTGCCGAAGACTTAAGAAGTGCAAATCAAGAGTAAAGGTATGTTTCTAAGACTTAGTACATTGTTTTGGAGACTAATGTATTGTGTCTAAGTGCTAGAAACAGGAAAAGACCAATTTGGAAAAGACTTGGCTGAGCAGCCAAGACTCTGCGCAGTCTGGATGCACCGGATTGTCCGGTGGTGCACCGGACAGTGTCCGGTGCGCCAGGCTGGCGTCTGTCAACTGGCTGCTCTCGGGACTGCGACGACGGTGTACGACTATAAATCACCGGACTGTCCGGTGGTGCACCGGACTGTCCGGTGAGCCAATAGTCGGTCGGGCCAACGGTCGGCCGCGTAATCCGCGCGCGACGCGTGGCAGAGCCAACAGTCAGAAGGGAGCACCGGACTGTCCGATGTGCACCGGACAGTGTCCGATGCGCCAACGGCTCTGAATCTCCAATGGTCGGCTTCGACAAAGAAGGAAAGAAATCCGCACCGGACAGTGTCCGGTGCGCCAGGCGACAGAAGGCAAGAATTGCCTTCCTAGAATGCTCTCAATGGCTCCTAGCTGCCTTGGGGCTATAAAATGGATCCCTAGGCGCATGGAGGAGAACACCAAGTATTCTCTAAGCATTCCTAAGCACCAAGACTCAAATTCCGCGCATTCGATTCTTTGTGATAGCAACTAGAGCTCCATTTGAGTAGAGAACTCTTTGGGTGGTGTTGTGAGCTCGAGTTGTGACTTGTGTGCGTGTTCGTGTTCTGATTTTGTGTCTTGTGTGCGTTGCTCATCCCAGCCTTACTTCCATGCTTCTTTGTGAACTTCAAATTGTAAGAGCGAGAGGCTCCAAGTTGTGGAGATTCCTCGCAAGCGGGATATAGTAAAGTAAAGCAAAACATCGTGGTATTCAAGTGGGTCTTTGGACCGCTTGAGAGGGGTTGATTGCAACCCTCGTCCGTTGGGACGCCACAACGTGGAGTAGGCAAGTGTTGAACTTGGCCGAACCACGGGATAAACCACTGTGTCTATCTTTGTTAATTTTCGCGTGGTTATCGTGTCTTACAAGAACTCCTCTCTAGCCACTTGGCTTTACTGTGCTAACTCCTAATCAAGTTTTGTGACATTAAGTTTCAAGTTTTTACAGGATCACCTATTCACCCCCCCTCTAGGTGCTCTCAATTGGTATCAGAGTCGTTCTCTTCACGTGAGTGACTAATCGCCCGAAGAGATGGATCCTAAGGGCAAGGGGATGGTGGTCAATGATAAGGAGAAGGAGTCCTTCGTCAATGATCCTAAGGATGACAAGCCTACTGACTCGGGCACGAGTCACAAAAGAAAAGACGGGAAGAAGAAGAAAATGAGGCGCATCAAGGAGATCGTCTACTACGACGACAACGACGAGTCCTCTTCTTCCCAAAAGGACGACGACAACGACTACGAGAAAAAGAAGACGGTTAATTCAAATTTTTCCTTTGATTATTCTCGTATTCCGCAAAGTTCCAATACTCATTTGCTTTCCATTCCCCTCGGTAAACCCCCTCACTTTGATGGAGAGGACTACGGATTTTGGAGTCACAAAATGCGTAGCCACTTGTTCTCTCTCCATCCAAGTATATATGAGATAGTAGAAAATGGAATGCATTTTGATAGTACAGATAATCCCATGTTCATCAATGAACAAATCCATAAAATGCACAAGCTACTACTGTCCTTTTAGCATCTTTGTGCAGGGAAGAATACAATAAGGTGAGCGGCTTGGACAATGCCAAGCAGATCTGGGACACCCTCAAGATATCGCATGAGGGAAATGACGTCACCATGCTCACTAAGATGGAGTTGGTGGAGGGCGAACTTGGGAGATTTGCAATGATCAGGGGAGAGGAGCCAACCCAAACGTACAATCGACTCAAGACCCTCATCAACAAAATAAGGAGCTATGGAAGCACACGATGGACGGACCACGACGTCGTCCGCCTACTGCTAAGGTCTTTTACTGTCCTTGATCCACATCTTGTAAACAATATTCGTGAGAATCCCAGGTACACCAAGATGTCGCCCGAAGAAGTACTTGGGAAGTTTGTAAGCGGGCGGATGATGATCAAGGAGGCAAGATACGTCGATGATGCATTGAATGGCCCAACCCACGAGCCTCAAACTGTGGCTCTCAAAGCAACAAGGAGCAAGGAGGCGCTACCTAGCAAGGTGGCGCAAGTTGAGGCGACCGGGCTTAATGAGGAAGAAATGGCCCTCATCATCAAGCGGTTCAAAACGGTGCTAAAGGGTCGCAAGGAGCACCCCAACAAGAACAAGACAAAGGGGAAGTGCTCCTGCTTCAAATGTGGTAAGATTGGTCATTTTATCGCTAATTGTCCCGATAATAATAGTGACCAGGAACAACGAAGGACTCGCTGCATCGGCCTTCAACAAATCATCCCTCTTCCCCAACGAGCGTCACACATGCCTTATGGCGAAGGAGAAGAAGGTATGTACTCGAAACAATACTACTTATGCTTCGTCAAGTGATGATGAGTCTAGTGATGATGATGAAATAGACTATTCTAGTTTATTCAAAGGTTTACATAGAAATAAAATTGATAAGATCAATGAATTGATTGATGCTTTGAATGATAAGAATAGATTGTTAGAAAAGCAAGAGGATCTTTTGTATGAAGAACATGATAAATTTGTAGAGGCTCAAAAATCTCTTGCTTTAGAAGTTAAAAGGAATGAAATGCTTTCTTGTGAACTATCTACATGCCATAAGTCTATTTCAAACTTAAAGAGTATTAATGATGACTTGAATGCTAAGCTAGAAGTAGCAAATAGATCTAACTCTTGTGTAGAACATGTTGTGATTTGCAATAGGTGTAAAGATTTTAATGTTGATGCGTGTAGTGAACATCTAGTTTCCATTGCAAAACTAAATGGTGAAGTGGCTAGTCTTAATGCCCAACTTAAGACTAGCAAGGATGAATTTGACAAACTAAAATTTGCAAGGGATGCCTACACAATTGGTAGACACCCCTCAATTAAGGATGGGCTTGGCTTCAAGAGGGAAGCCAAGAACTTAACTAGTCATAAGGCTCCCATTCCCGCCAAGGAGAAAGGGAAGGCCCCTATGACTAATAGTTGTCAAAAGAACCATGCTTTCATGTACCATGATAGGAAATTTTCCAGAAATATTCATTATGATAGGAGTTGTAATGCTTACAATTCAAATGCAATGATTGCCTCAAGTTCTTCTATTATGCATAATAGAAATTTGACTAGAAAAAATATTATGCCTAGAAGAAATGTTGTTCATGTTCCTAGGAAAGTAAACAATGAACCTTTTACAATTTATCATGCTTGCAATTCTTCCTTTGCAATTTGTAGAAAGGATAGAAAGGTGATTGCTAGGAAATTAGGGGCAAAATGCAAGGGAGATAAAACTTGCATTTGGGTCCCTAAGGATATTGTCACTAACCTTGTAGGACCCAACAAGAGTTGGGTACCTAAGACCCAAGCCTAAATTTGCCTTGCAGGTTTATGCATCCGGGGGATCAAGCTGGATTATCGACAGCGGATGCACAAACCACATGACGGGGGAGAAGAAGATGTTCACCTCCTACATCAAAAACAAAGATTCTCAAGACTCAATCATATTCGGTGACGGGAATCAAGGCAATGTCAAAGGACTAGGGAAGATTGCTATTTCATCCGAGCACTCTATTTCCAATGTTTTCTTAGTTGAGTCGCTTGGATATAACTTGTTGTCTGTAAGTCAACTTTGTAATATGGGATATAATTGCTTATTCACAAATGTAGATGTGTCTGTCTTTAGAAGGAGTGATGGTTCATTAGCTTTTAATGGTGTATTAGACGACAAACTCTACTTAGTTGATTTTGCAAAAGAGGAGGCCGGTCTAGATGCATGCTTAATTGCTAAGACTAGCATGGGCTAACTGTGGCATCGCCGCTTAGCACATGTGGGGATGAAGAACCTTCACAAACTTCTAAAGGGAGAACACATAATAGGTCTAACAAACGTAACCTTCGAAAAAGATAGACCTTGTGCAGCTTGTCAAGCAGGTAAACAGGTGGGAAGCTCACATCATACCAAAAATGTGATGACCACATCAAGACCTTTGGAGCTGCTTCATATGGATCTCTTCGGATCCGTCGCCTATCTAAGTGAAAGTCGCCTAGAGGGGGGGTGAATAGGGCGAATCTGAAATTTACAAAATTACTCACAACTACAAGCCGGGTTAGCGTTAGAAATAGAAACGAGTCCGAGAGAGAGGGCGTAAAACAAATCGCAAGCGAATGAAGAGTGTGACACGTGGATTTGTTTTACCGAGGTTCGGTTCTTGCAAACCTACTCCCCGTTGAGGTGGTCACAAAGACCGAGTCTCTTTCAACCCTTTCCCTCTCTCAAATGGTCCCTCGGACCGAGTGAGCTTTTCTTCTCAATCACTTGGAACACAAAGTTCCTACAAGGATCACCACACGATTGGTGTCTCTTGCCTCAATTACAAGTGAGTTTGATCTCAAGAAAGAATGAGAAAGAAAGCAATCCAAGCGCAAGAGCTCAAAAGAACACAACAAATCTCTCTCACTTAACACTAAAGCTTTTGTGGAATTGAGAGAGGATTTGGTCACTTGGGTGTGTCTAGAATTGAATGCTAGAGCTCTTGTAAGTGGTTGGAAGTTGGAAAACTTGGATGACTTGAATGTAGGGTGGTTGGGGGTATTTATAACCCCAACCACCAAACTAGCCGTTTGGTGGAGGCTGCTGTCGCATGGCGCACCGGACAGTCCGTGCGCCACCGGACACTGTCCGGTGCGCTAGCCACGTCACCAGGCCGTTGGGTTCCGACCGTTGGAGCGCTGACGTGTGGGCCCGCCTGGCTGTCCGGTGGTGCACCGGACAAGTCCTGTAGACTGTCCGGTGTGCCACCCGCGCGTGCTCTGCTCCTCTGCGCGCGCTGGCGCGCATTTAATGCGTTGCAGTCGACCGTTGGCGCGAAGTAGCCGTTGCTCCGCTGGCTCACCGGACATGTCCGGTGAATTATAGCGGAGCTGAAATACGAAGCTGGCGAGTTCAGAGTCGCTCTTCTCTGGAGCACCGGACACTGTCTGGTGTGCACCGGACATGTCCGGTGAATTATAGCGAAGCGCCCCTGAAAATTCCCGAAGGTGGGAGGTTTGGCTTGGAGTCCTCTGGTGCACCGGACACTGTCCAGTGGCACACCGGACAGTCCGGTGTGCCAGACCAGGGCTGCCTTCGGTAATCCCTTGCCCTTTTTGTTGAACCCATTTCTTGGTCTTTTTATTGGCTAAGTGTGAACCTTTGGCACCTGTATAACTTATACACTAGAGCAAACTAGTTAGTCCAATTATTTGTGTTGGGCAATTCAACCACCAAAATCAATTAGGAAAATAGGTGTAAGCCTAATTCCCTTTCAATCTCCCCTTTTTGGTGATTGATGCCAACACAAACCAAAGCAAATGTGGAAGTGCATAATTGAACTAGTTTGCATATGTAAGTGTAAAGATTACTTGGAATTGAGCCAATATAAATACTTATAGAATACACATGGATTGTTTCTTTTATTTTTAACATTTTGGACCACGCTTGCACCACATGTTTTGTTTTTGCAAATTCTTTTGAAAGTCCTTTTGCAAATAGTCAAGGGTAAATGAATAAGATTTTGAGAAGCATTTTCAAGATTTGAAATTTTTCTCCCCCTGTTTCAAATGCTTTTCCTTTGACTTAAACAAAACTCCCCCTTAATAAATTCCTCCTCTTAGTGTTCAAGAGAGTTTTAAGATATCAGTTTTGAAAGTACTACTACCTCCCCTTTTGAACACAATAAGGTACCAATTTGAAATTTACCAATTGAAAATCCTTAGTTTTTAAAATTAGGTGGTGGTGCGGTCCTTTTGCTTTGGGCTAATACTCTCTCCCCCTTTGGCAGGAATCGCTAAAAACGGAGTCATTAGAGCCCTTTCCTAACTACTTTCTCCCATTTGGCAAATAGAATATATGAGTGAAGATTATACCAAATGACGGAGAGTTGCTTGGAGCGACGGTGAAGGGTGAGTTACGGAGTGGAAGCCTTTGTTTTCGCCGAAGACTCCAATTCCCTTTCAATGCACCTATGACTTGGTTTGAAATTCACTTGAAAACACATTAGTCATAGCACATGAAAGAGATATGATCGAAAGGTATATGAATGAGCTATGTGTGCAAGTCAACAAAAGAAGTTCCTAGAATCAAGAATATTTAGCTCATGCCTAAGTTTGTTAAAGGTTTGTTCATCTAGTGGCTTGGTAAAGATATCGGCTAATTGATCTTTAGTGTTAATATATGCAATCTCGATATCTCCCTTTTGTTGGTGATCCATTAGAAAATGATACCGAATGGCTATGTGTTTAGTGCGGCTATGCTCAACGGGATTATCAGCCATGCGGATTGCACTCTCATTATCACATAGAAGAGGAACTTTGGTTAATTTGTAACCGTAGTCCCTAAGGGTTTGCCTCATCCAAAGTAGTTGCGCGCAACAATGGCCTGCGGCAATGTACTCGGCTTTGGCGGTAGAAAGAGCTACGGAATTTTGCTTCTTTGAAGCCCAAGACACCAAGGATCTTCCCAAGAACTGGCAAGTCCCCGATGTGCTCTTTCTATTAATCTTACACCCCGCCCAATCGGCATCCGAATAACCAATAAATCAAAAGTGGATCCCCTAGGATACCAAAGCCCAAACTTAGGAGTATAAACTAAATATCTCAAGATTCGTTTTACGACCGTAAGGTGAGCTTCCTTAGGGTCGGCTTGGAATCTTGCACACATGCATGCGGAAAGCATAATGTCCGGTCGAGATGCACATAAATAAAGAGCCTATCATCGACCGGTATACCTTTTGATCGACGGATTTACCTTCTGTGACGAGGTCGAGATGCCCATTGGTTCCCATGGGTGTCTTGATGGGTTTGGCATCCTTCATCCCAAACTTGCTTAGAATATCTTGAGTATACTTCGTTTGGCTTAGGAAGGTGCCCTCTTGGAGTTGCTTTACTTGAAATCCCAAGAAATATTTTAACTCCCCCATCATTGACATCTCGAATTTTTGTGTCATGATCCTACTAAACTCTTCACATGTAGATTCGTTAGTAGACCCAAATATAATATCATCAACATAAATTTGGCATACAAACAAATCATTTTCAAGTGTTTTGGTAAAGAGCGTAGGATCGACCTTTCCAACTTTGAAGCCATTAGTGATAAGAAAATCTCTAAGGCATTCATACCATGCTCTTGGGGCTTGCTTGAGCCCATAAAGCGCCTTAGAGAGTTTATAAACATGGTTAGGGTACTCACTATCTTCAAAGCCGGAAGGTTGCTCAACATAGACCTCTTCCTTGATTGGTCCATTGAGGAAGGCACTCTTCACGTCCATTTGGTAAAGCTTGAAGCCATGGTAAGTAGCATAGGCTAATAATATACGAATTGATTCAAGCCTAGCTACGAGTGCATAGGTTTCACCGAAATCCAAACCTTCGACTTGGGAGTAGCCCTTGGCCACAAGTCGAGCTTTGTTCCTTGTCACCACACCATGCTCGTCTTGCTTGTTGCGGAACACCCATTTGGTTCCTACAACATTTTGATTAGGACGTGGAACTAAATGCCATACCTCGTTCCTGGTGAAGTTGTTGAGCTCCTCTTGCATCGCCACCACCCAATCCGGATCTTGAAGTGCTTCCTCTATCCTATGTGGCTCAAAAATGAGCAACACGAGATCTAGTGGTTACCCCCTTATGAATGTCGCCGAGGATGGTGTCGACGGGGTGATCTCGTTGGATTGCTTGATGGACTCTTGGGTGTGGCGCCCTTTGTTCTTCATCCTCCTTGTCTTGATCATTTGCATCTCCCCCTTGATCATTGCCGTCATCTTGAGGTGGCTCATTTGCTTGATCTTCTCCTTCATCAACTTGAGCCTCATCCTCATTTTGAGTTGGTGGAGATGCTTGTGTGGAGGAGGATGGTTGATCTTGTACATTTGGAGGCTCTTCGGATTTCTTAGGACACACATCCCCAATGGACATGTTCCTTAGCGCGATGCACGGAGCCTCTTCATCACCTATTGTGGGGGACAGATATCCCCCGGGTCCACTGGAAGGATAAAAGACCTCACGAAAGGCCCAAGGGCCTAATAAATCGTAAGGTCATTCCTTCATGGGCCTGGGGAAGAACGACCAGCGAAGCAGATCGACATAAGGCCGGATCGGTGCGAGCCCGGATGGCCCAACAACGTTGGGCAAGCAACCACAACAGAGACCCGACTTTCCCGCGCTGGAGCCCCGTACAACGGAACCAGGCAAGGTTAAGTCGGCAGAACTATAGGAAGATAGACTCAATCAGTTCACTATCTCTTAGGTGCGCATTGTTATCATATCCACATGTATTGCCCCACGGTCGAATATATAAGGCCTAGGGGGCAACCCTTCAGAACGATCGATCCCACTACTCACCCATCCACCCCAACTCTCTATTCTCTAGTGTTAGAGAGTTCCCTTGTAATCCACCACGTAAAACATTCTCACCAGGACGTAGGGTGTTACGCATCTCCAAGCGGCCTGAACCTGTAAACACTATCCATTGTTCCTCGTGCATCCGACACGAACCATTTAGCTACAGTCGGTGACACCGTCCTACTCCTAAAAACACCTTGAGGGGCAACCCTGGGTGTGCGGTCGGACCCAAAACACCGACAGCTGGCGCGCTAGGTAGGGGGTGTGTCACCGATCTAAGCTAGCTCAATGGCTGTCACCTTCCACCGCAAGATCACCCTCCGCCCCGGATCTGTGTTCTGCTTTGGAACTATCTCATCCGTAGCAGATGAAGAAGGAACTCTACATTGCATCACAGATCCGCCAAGGAAGAAGTCTCCTCCAACAAACTCCGAGAATATCGGAGTAAGAAAGGAAAAAGCGCAACCTCCAGCGCTCCGAAAAAAGATCGCCTTCAACAAGCCAGGGGCCGAGGGCCCGCTGACCCGGAGAACTCCACTGTCTACTTCCCCGACGAAAGAATGGACACAAATCGCAAGGAGGAAAGAAACAAACAAAACCGGAAGAAAGCAAGCTGTTCTTTCCGTACCTCCGTCCTCAAAGGAGAGCGGAAAGAAGATCGCCACGACAGCCGCACCATTCTACCCCGATGTTCTTTTCATCGGGAGAGTGGAGTCGCCCCCCGTCTCCGACGACGAGCCGACCGCGCCCGGAGAAGAACCACCTCAGCGGGAATCCCGTCGATGAAGGAACCGACGCCGAAATATCCGGCGACATCACGAGGTCGGAGAGCGGGATCCAGACCAGCCTGTCTCGTGAGACGAGGTCTCAGAGATAGGAGAAACTCCGGAGGAACGCGTCTTCAGAGAACGAAGGAACTCCCGACGGCGTGATCGCCGGCGAGCTCAGGAACAAGCCGAGCAGGAGGCAAGGCAACGTCGGGAAAATCCACTCTTCGAGCGCAACCTGAATCCCGACTTCGCCCAAGCCATGAACACACCGAGTGAAGTTGGAGGGGTACTAGCTCGGATAGCTGATGGACTCCCTCGGACTCCCGATGCCGAGGGCTATCGACGACTGTTCACCCAGGCAGCCAACCATCTTCTACTTCTCGCTCACCCGCCAAACGATCTACGACACGCCATCAACAGTCGCCGGGATGCGCGAAGCTCCATCAATGCTTCACGTGAACGATGACATGAGAACGAGATCCGTCGCCGGGAGGAGTACGACAGGGATCATGGCATCCTAGCTCGGAGTCAGGCCACCAGAACTGAGTCGGCAACGGCCTCGACTGGAGGTACTGTCCAGGGACGATCGAGGAACCACAACAACTACTCCCCTCCCCGGAACAGACATCATCCCCGACAACAAGAAGACACGTGTGGAGTGTCTGCCCTTACTCCACGCCTTAGGGCCATTCAATGGCCCCCTAACTTCAAGGTATCCAATGTCGACAAATATGAACCTAAGCAGGATCCAGGAGGCTGGCTGGCCGTCTACACCATCGCTGCTCGAGCTGCCGGGGCGTCCGAGGACGTGATGACCGCATACTTACCCATTGTCCTCGGGCAAGACGCGCTACAATGGCTGCGACATCTACCCCGACACTGCATCGACGACTGGAGCGACTTCATTCGACGCTTCACCGCCAACTTTCAGTCCCTCTCCGACAAACCAGCGCAACCATGGGACCTCAAATCCATCAAGCGCCGGGGGGACGAAACTCTCCGATCGTACCTCAAAAGGTTCCAGACTATGAGAAATCGTATCCCCGAGGTCACGGAGGCGGCCGTGATCGAGGACTTCTACAGAGGATCCAATGACTCGGCCTTCGTCCGAGCCATATTGCAGAAGGCGCCAACTACCTCCGAGCAGCTGTTCCGGGAAGCCGACCTCTACATCACCGCCGACGAGCGAGCTCAGGACCTTATCGGGGGAGCGAAGCCCGCACCGGCAGCACCACGACGCGACGCGAACCAGCAACCCGACAAACGCTGGGAGAAAAGGCCTCGCGAAGAAGTGCGCGACGCTGGAGCACCTGCCTCTCGCGCCCGGGGAGGACCTCGCGGAGGCGAACGCACGCTGGACGACATCCTCGACGCCCAGTGCTCGTACCACAAGGACATGCGCCACACCCTTCGGAACTGCAGGGACTTCAAGCACTCCGTCGGACACGGCCGGCCCTTCCAACCTCTACCTCCTCCTCCGCCGCGGGGAGAACCGGGAGAACCGCGACAACCCCAGCAGCAGGAGGAGGGAGGAGGCGGAGCCTTCCCACGCGTTGACGGGGAGGTCAACGTCATCTTCGGTGGACACAGATCGCAGGAGAACAGAAGACAACAAAAGCTCAACGATCGCCAGATATTGGTGGCGACCACCGGTCCTCCCGCTCCGTACCGATGGTCGGAGCACCCGATCACCTTCACACGGGCAGATCAATGGCTCAACTTCGACCACCCAGGCAAATATCCGCTCCTCGTCGATCCGGTGATCCGAGAGAGCAGGGTGAAGAAAGTGTTAGTGGACGGGGGGAGCAGCATCAACGTCACCTTCCCCCGGACACTCCAAGGCTTGGGAGTTCACCTCAAAGAGCTCCACGAGTCAGACACTCCTTTCTTCGGCATCGTGCCGACCGAAGGGGAATACCCGCTGGGCCACATCTACATGCCCGTCACCTTCGGAACTCCGGAAAACTACAAAACCGAGTTCCTGAGGTTCGAAGTGGCGAACTTCGACTACGGATACAACGCCATCATCGGGAGGCCGGGATTGGCAAAATTCATGGCCATTCCACATTACACGTACATGATATTGAAGATGCCAGGACCGCAAGGAATCATAACTATGCGCGCTGACTTCCAAGGCGCCACAGAGTGTTTCCGAGTGGCCATCCAGACGGCCCTCACCACCAAACCGTCGACGACTTCTTCAACGTAGGCAAACTCTAAGCCTGAGGAAGACCTTGCAGCACCGGCAAATGAAGCCCAAGCTGCGACCTCTATGCGGTCGACTGAAGAAACTAAAAGGATCAACCTTGGGTTCGCTGATGAGCGCAAGACTACCATCATCAGCTCCAGCCTGGATGATAAATAGGAAGGCGCGCTCGTCCAGTTTCTGCAAGATAACCGAGACGTATTCGCATGGCAACCTGCGGATATGCCGGGAGTCCCGAGAGAACTGGCCGAGCACAAACTGAAGGTCTATCCCCAGGCGAGGCCGATCCGGCAAAAACTACGTCGCTTCACGCCCGACAAGAGAGAGGCCATTCGCGCTGAGCTGGCTCGCTTGGTCGCGGCTGGGTTTATTAGAGAGGTGTTACATCCTGAGTGGTTAGCCAACCCTGTTCTTGTACTCAAAAAGAATAAAGTGGATTGGCGCATGTGCGTCGACTATACGGATCTCAACAAACACTGTCCAAAGGATCCTTCGGGCTTCCTAGGATAGATCAGGTGGTAGACTCCACCGCTGGATGTTCTGTGCTGTTTTTCCTGGATTGCTACTCCGGATATCATCAGATTAGCTTGGCAAAGGAAGACGAGGAAAAAACAGCGTTCATCACTCCGTTCGGTGCTTTCTGCTATACCTCCATGCCGTTTGGCCTCAAAAACGCTGGAGCAACTTATCAGAGAGCCATTCAAACATGCTTAGCCGATCACTGGGGCAAGTGTGTGGAAGCTTATGTAGATGATGTGGTAATCAAAACGGAGAACTCAGAAAACTTCATCGAAGACTTACAGCTGGTTTTCAACAGTCTACGGCGATATCGATGGAAGCTTAATCCCGAAAAATGTGTCTTTGGGGTACCAGCAGGAAAGCTACTCGGATTTATTGTCAGCCACCGGGGAATTGAAGCTAATCCGGATAAGATTGAAGCTATCATGAAAATGGAGGCACCACGATCACAAAAGAAAGTTCAGAGACTTACCGGATGTATGGCAGCCCTCAGCAGATTCATATCCAGGCTGGGAGAAAAAGGTTTACCATTTTACAAGCTACTAAAAAAAGTGGATAAGTTTCAGTGGACTTCAGAAGCACAGGAAGCCCTAGATGCACTGAAAAAATTCTTGACGACACCACCAGTGCTGAAGCCGCCACGGCGAGCCACGTCAACTCGACCAGCTGAAGATTTGCTGCTGTATATCTCTTGCACGACTCACGTGGTAAGCACCGCGTTGGTAGTCGAGCGAGCAGAAGAAGGACATGCCTACCCAGTGCAACATCCTGTTTATTTCATCAGTGAAGTTCTGGGTCCCTCAAAGAAAAAATATCCTCAAGTTCAGAAGCTATTATATGCAGTACTTCTAACTGCCCGCAAGCTACGTCACTACTTTGACGACCACAAAGTCATAGTAGTCACTGGTTTTCCGATAGGGGATATTCTTCACAACAAAGAAGCCATTGGCCGAATATCCAAGTGGGCCTGTGAACTAGGCTCTCATGACATCGAATTTCGACCTCGCACTGCCATCAAAACTCAAGTGTTGGTTGACTACGTATCAGAATGGACTGAACAACAAGTACCAGATAACCCAGAAACCGCAGAAGTATGGCGAATGTATTTTGATGGCTCGTTAAAGCTGCAGGGAGCAGGCGCAGGAATTCTCTTTACCGCACCTGGAGGCGAACACCTCAAATATGCCCTCCAGTTGCTATTCCCAGCCTCCAACAACGCAGCCGAATATGAAGCTCTGATTCATGGACTAAACATTGCTATATCACTAGGCATCAAGAGACTGATGGTATACGGAGATTCTTTGGTAGTCATAAGCCAGATAAACAAAGAATGGGACTGTTCGAGCGATTCAATGGGAAAGTATTGTACCGCCGTCTGGAAACTAGAAGATAAATTTGAAGGTCTGGAATTTCATCATGTAGAAAGAGATCGAAACACGGAAGCCGATGTATTGTCCAAGCTAGGATCCAGTCGAACTCAGGTCCCACCTGGAATCTTCGTACAAGAAATATCACATCCAAGCATCTCAATGGATCAGGCAGAAGAATGTAATATCGTGAATCAACCAGAGTCAGATTCTGATGACTGGAGAAGGCCAATCATCAGATATATAAAGAATGAAGAGGAACCAGATGACAAAAATGCAGCCGAGCGCATCGCTAGACAGTCAGCTCACTACACACTCATTGGGGAGACACTATACAGAAGGGGCGCATCAGGCGTCCTCATGAAATGCATTCTCTCATCTACTGGGAAGCGACTTCTAGATGAGGTCCATGCTGGGCAATGTGGAATACACGCAACATCCAAGACACTAGTCGGGAAGGTCTTCAGGTCGGGATTCTATTGGTCGACGGCGAAAAGTGATGTAGCCGAGTTAGTTCAGAGGTGCGAAGCTTGCCAGTACTTGTCAAAGCAACAACATCTACCAGCACAGCAACTGCAGACCATACCAGTAACTTGGTCATTCACATGCTGGGGACTGGATATGATTGGACCTTTCAAGAAAGCTCAAGGAGGATACACTCATGTACTGGTAGCAATCGACAAATTCACTAAATGGATAGAGTTCAAACCCATTGCTTCTTTAACCTTAGCTAAGGCCGTGGAATTCATACAAGACATAATATTCAGATTCGGAATACCGAACAGTATCATAACTGACCTGGGATCCAACTTCACAAGTTCAGAGTTCTTCGATTTCTGCGAGCAAAAGAACATTCAGATCAAGTACGCTTCGGTGGCACACCCAAGAGCCAACGGACAGGTTGAACGAGCTAACGGGATGATATTAGAGGCACTCAGGAAAAAGGTCTTCGATAAAAATGAAAAGTTCACAGGAAAATGGATAAGGGAGTTGCCCTACGTCGTTTGGAGCCTAAGAACTCAACCTAGTCGAGCTCTGCACAGAAACACTCCTTTCTTCATGGTCTATGGGTCAGAGGCAGTATTACCCGCTGATCTCAAGTTTGGGGCGCCAAGGTTGGTTTTTGAAAGCATAGCAGAAGCCGAAGCTACTAGGCTGGAGGATATTGATGTACTCGAAGAAGAACGGCTGAACGCAGTAATTCAATCAGCGCGATACCAGCAAACTCTGAGACGCTATCACGACAAGGCCGTGCGACGACGATCCTTTGCAGTGGGAGATCTCGTCCTCCGCCGAATTCTAGCGGGGGAGGGACGACACAAGTTGTCACCCCTATGGGAAGGACCATTCATAGTAGCAGAAGTCACTCGACCGGGATCATATCGTCTCACTCAAATGGACAGCACAGAAATTGGGAACTCCTGGAATATAGAACACCTCAGGAAGTTTTATCCCTAGCTGTATTTCAAAAGCTATCGGTACGACAATGTACTCTGTAAAATGGGAGATATGTCATCAATAAAAAAGGCTTCAAGAATACTCAGATTGTTCATGATTGACCTGCATTCTTACTTAACTTGGGGTGACCACTATGCCCTACTAACGAAGCAATCGGCTTAACTCGGCAACGACTTAAGACGGTGCAACATGCTCGCGCTTACTTAACTCGGGGTGACCACTATGCCCTGCTAACGGAGCAATCGGCTTAAGTCGGCAACGACTTAAGACGGTGCAACCTGCTCGCGCTTACTTAACTCGGGGTGACCATTATGCCCTGCTAACGGAGCAATCGGCTTAAGTCGGCAACGACTTAAGACGGTGCAACATGCTCGCGCTTACTTAACTCGGGGTGACCACTATACCCTACTAACGGAGCAATCGGCTTAAGTCGGCAACGACTTAAGACGGTGCAACATGCTCGCGCTTACTTAACTCGGGGTGACCACTATGCCCTGCTAACGGAGCAATCGGCTTAAGTCGGCAACGACTTAAGACGGTGCAACATGCTCGCGCTTACTTAACTCGGGGTGACCACTATGCCCTGCTAACGGAGCAATTGGCTTAAGTCGGCAACGACTTAAGACGGTGCAACATGCTCGCGCTTACTTAACTCAGGGTGACCACTATGCCCTGCTAATGGAGCAATTGGCTTAAGTCAGCAACGACTTAAGACGGTGCAACATGCTCGCGCTTACTTAACTTGGGATTACTACTATGCCCTACTAACAAAAGCAATCGATTTAAGTCAGCAACGAATTAAGGCGATTTCACATGCTTACGATTACTCATATAGGGGTGACCTCTATATCCCGTAAATAAGTTTCAAAATCATCACACAACATTTTACTCCTGCAAATTTACGTACTGCTGAATTCTAAAAAAATAGGAAAGTAAAAGTAGCATTCAAACGCCGAACTGGTGTCCTCTAACAAATATCTGATCATGATAACCGCGCGCTCAAAGCACGCAATATTTCTCTATTTTGCAACATCTTTCTCAAGAGCAACCGACGAAGAAGGGCGACTTGAGGAATCAGGAGCAGCGTTCACATCAGCCCTTATATCATCGGGAACAACCACGCCGGGTCTCCTCATCAAGATCCGCCCCGCGCGAATGGCTTTATCCATGGCTCTGTCGCGCTGGGCCCTCAGAGTAATGGAAGTTTCTTCAGCAACTTTGACAGCCAACTGAGCGGTCTCTAGCTCCTGGGCGATGGACTTCTTGGAAGCACGCAGTTCTTTGATAGCAGCATCCTTAGCCGATATCAACTGCCTGAGACAGATCACGTCATCCGTGGATTCCTGCAGCTTACAGCGATGATTGTCTAACTCCTCCATGGTGAAGCGATGACTTCTCTCCAGGATGGTCAACGAGTTGCTAGAATCACGATATAGTCTGTCAAGATTGTCACGAGAAACAACAAGGGCACGTTTTTCTTCCTGCAAACAAGAATCAGCTCCTTCAAACATCTAGCAAGCAATAAGAACACGACAATACAAGGCACAGTTTCATAAGTCACCTTTTCAGAATCAAGCTGAGCGCGAAGAGTAGAGTTCAGCGTGTTGGCGTCATTCAGAGCAGCAGAGACCTAGACCAGCTCAGTCTGGCTTTGAGAATACTTTTCCTCAAAATCAGAACACCGCCGGACCAGTTCAGCCTGACCTTGAGAATGTTTTTCTTCAAGAACAGAAATCTGCCGAGCCATATCTAGCGAGAAACAATCAAGCAAAAAGGGTCAAAATGTGAAGCAGTTCAATAAGGTAGACGAAGGGCGGCAAAAGAGCACTAACCAGCATTAGTCGCCTCTAAGTCAGAGACACGCTGTTGAAGCAACACCGGATTCCAACGTGCCAGAGACGAAGCTCCTTCTGGAACAGAAGCACCTTGCAACCTCAGCTGACTAGCCATCCCGTCCACCAATGCCTGATATTGAGAACAGATGTGTGTAATGACAGCAGTTCATACGGTGTAAAAGTCAGGTTTGAATATATCACAGTACCTGGAGGTTGGAGAAGAATGAAGGGACTCCCAAATCGTGAGAGATCAATTGATGGCTTGGCATAGGGTCACCACCTGAAGCAGCTCGCAATGAACCAGCAGGAACCAATTCAATGTCATTAGTAGAGCCCAAAACTTGGTCGACAGGAACGCTAGCCTCTAAAGTGACTCCCTGACCCAAAGCTTGGGCTACCACCATGCAACCAAAGTGTGGAGGAGATCCTGCGTGAACATCCATGGAAGTACAAGAGGGAGACCCCGCTCGGACACCCTCGGGGGCTGGGTCATAGTTTGCGCTACCCACTCGAGCCGGATCATCTCCGGCAATACCCTCGGGGGCTGGGCCACGACTTGCGCTTCCCACCCGAGCCGAATCATCCCCGGCAACACCCTCGGGGGCTGGGTAAGCGTCAACACCATCCTTGAGGACCAAGTTATCTGCAGTAGCCGCCTCTAAGGCTGAAGGTCCCTCAGCTACTTCCATGGGAACAAGACGATCCAAGTCAGTTTCCTGACCCTCAAGACCGCGCTCCAAGATCGATGAGGCGCGGGACGCTGCCCGGGATGACCCCAACCCGGCGTCGAGCACATCAGCACAAACATCCGTCGCATCACCATCCGTTGGCTCTGATAACAGATCCTCTGGAACCATATCTTCAAGAGTCTGATCAAAGTTCGCCAGGGATAATTCTTGTAGACCAATGAGGGCAGACAGAGCAGGAGAAGGAACTCCACTACTTCCCCACTGGCAACATATTGTCGACTGTTCTTCCGAGTCAAAGGGACCTCATCTTCTTCCTCCCCCTCGTTTTCATCAGCAACAGATGGAGCACCCCCATTGGGGTCAGCGACAGATGGATCACACCCATTGGGGTCAGCGTCGGTAAATTCAGGCACAGGCACTTCCTCAGCAGCAGGAACCGAAGGACCAACATCCCGATCCAAACTAGATACTCGCCGAAGATGTCTCTTTTTCTTTTTCTGCTCATCAACAGGAGAATCAAGTTGATTGGCTCGGCAAGGGCGTTTCGGGCGAACACTGACAGGCCTCTGAATATCCAAGGTTGTACCAGCTTCCGGGAGAGGCGCCACCACCAATGTTCCAACAGGAGCAGCATCAGAAGAGTCCTCAGCCAGCATATCAAGCATAGCACTTATCTCTGCATCACTAGGATCCAAAGGCACCTCAAAGTGGACCTGCCGTTCATCATCAGGAATTTCTTCGAGCGAAGCAACCAAAGCGCTAACTTCTTCGACAGAGGGTCGCACTCTAAGACCCAAACCGCCATCAGCGACAGGTGGATTCGACACAAAATGAGTGAAGGTCTTGGAAGAAGGCAGGTTCCAGGCCGAGTATGCCACAGGGGCGCCAACATTTGATACCTTGCCTCTAAGAATCATTTCAAGCTGGTTCACTAAGTCTACAGTAGGAATTCTTCTGTTGGTGACCCGGGTTGAGTCAGCTAGACCTCGGTACAGATAGGCCGGGCATGCCTGTCCTTCAACGGCTGAATGTTCTTGAAGACAAAATCAGCAACCACAACCTCTACAGTCAGACCCCTCTCCTTCAGCAGTCCAACTTCAGCCAGCAAAGCCCCTGCCTTAGCAACCTCCTGGTCCGTGGGGGACTCGGTCCAACTCGGAGTACGAACATCCGGCTGTCTCCCTGACCGTGGGTGTTGGGGGCCTTCGTCCTCCGAAGGTCCTCAAAAACATGATTTGACAATGTTTTCCAAGTGAATTATATGAACAGGTATTCTCGGATTCAGAATTATGGATATGGAGCACGACCAGGACGAAGGCTGAGCCAGACGAAGGTCGGGGGCAGCCGAAGCTGTACGCAGGGAAGCTTCGGCGCGATGGCACAAGGGGGAACCGACCTTAAGATGAAAAGACTTCGGGGTCCTCAATAGATTTCCATAAACCGTTAACAAATGTAATGGACATGGATGTAATTTTACGTGGGCTGCGTCCCGCGTCTATAAATAGATGAACAGTACTCCCGTACTGTTCACGCTGACTTGTCATTTTGCTTTTGGCGTCACGCTCGTACTTTCCACCTTCTCTCAGGATCGAAGGTACATTTGTAATTTGGGATCATTTCTGTTTTTCCATGTTAATAAAATAGAAATGATTCTTTGGTGAGGCTTATATCATATTTCATGCTTTATGTGAGTCCTTCGTCATTATTTGTTATGTTTACGAAGGTACGTTTCTCATGACCTTCGTCCGAGACTCATTATTTCCCAAAGGGATATAATGCTTCGAAGGACGAAGGACCCTAACACTTAACACTTTTTATGTTGCCTTGTTCTTAACTCTTAGAATTTGAGAACAAGTCCCCAACAGTGGGGGGAGAGAATTTCCGTGGTTCTCAACAATAAACTACTCCAAGCGCCATCCCTTGATACTATCCTTGAGCGGGATTTCAAGATAGTCAGTCTTCCTCCCACGGCGCATCTCCAAACTCGCACCCCCACCAGCTGATGCTGCCCCCCGGCCATCCCAGGGCGACAGTGATACAAGTACTTCCACAGTCCAAAATGTGGCAGGACGCCAAGAAAAGCTTCGCACAAATGAACGTAAATGGAAATTTGCAGAATGGAATTGGGATTCAGATGGGTCAAATTAAGGCGATAGAAATCAATGAGACCGCGGAAAAAAGGAGAAATAGGAAGAGCGAGACCGCGGAGAAGAAAAGGAACATAAATCACGGATTCGTGGGTATCCTCTGTTGGAACAGTGACCCCGTGGCAAATCCGCCAAGAACAGAGCTCCTTCGGAGGAAGGACCCCGATGGACACGAGATGGAGAATGTCAGGCTCAGAAACAACAAACATATGGTTACCTGCGAAAGGCAACTGGCTGTTGGGGTCGATAGGAGGAATCACCGCAGCGGATGAACTCGAGGCCTTTCGCTTGGGCGCCATCTCAACTCCACCGGCGAACAGAGCGGGAGCCGAATTGCAAAAGGACAGAGAGGATCTGGAGGCAGGAAAGCAAGAACTAGGGCACGGAAAGCAGAGGCGACTGAAAGCACAGTACATATGGGATCTTCCCGGGTCGGATACCGTCTCCAAAAAGCGCACAGTCATCACCCGGCGGTTACTTCTAAAACACCGACGTGCCATGTCATCACCCCGACGGTTACTTCTAAAGCACCGGTGTGCTACATCATCACTCGGCTATTATCTACAAAGTGGCCGATGTAACCCGTTCTAACTCGGCTGTTATTTCTAAAACGCCGACGTTACCATCATTCACTCGACAGTTATCTCTAAAACGCCGACGTCGTCTTCAGTCACTCGGCAGTTATCTCTAAAACGCCGACGTCGTCCTCAGTCACTCGGCAGTTATCTCTAAAATGCCGACGTCGTCATAAGTCACTCGGCTGTTACCTCTAAAAGCGCCGACGTGGTCATCAGTCATTCCAACACTGATGTGGCTTCGTTATCATTTGGACACTACTTCAGAAGCGTAAATGTTGACAATAATAACTCGGCCATTACCCCTAAAAGCGACGATATGATGCCCGAGTTACTCAGCTAGAGGAATTGACTTCACAGATAAGGCAAACGGAGGAATGATTCGAGAACTCCAAATTACAACACAAGCATAACGGATAGAGAGCATCACGGACAATAAATATCGTGACAGAAATCAACTGACTATGAAGCAAAATAATCAAGACAGGAGGAGACAAAATCATTCTTCATTAAGGGAAGTTACAGAACTTACAAATCAACTCGTTATGAGTTGATACTTCCCTACTACAACGCTACACTCTACTACTCTACACTACTAAACTACTGCTACATTATTTCATTATACTACTTCTAACCTATACTAACATCTAAAGACCAGTGGCATCTAGCCACTGGCCTTGTTGCTGCCCCTGCTGCTGCCGCCGTTGCTGCCCTTGCTGCCGCCGTTGCCGCCCCTGCTGCCGCCATCACTGCCGTCGTCGCCTCGTCACCGTCGCCTCCGTCGTCGTCGTCGTCTCCGCCATCGCCGCCACCGCCCTCCTCGGACGAGTCCGAAGAGTCCTCCTCATCCGAGGAGTACTCCGACTCATCCGAGCCCTTGAGCCCGGAGCGCTCGACGGCCCGGATATAAGTCCAGACCTCCGCGACAATCCCCTGGGAGTTGTCTGAATCGTCAGACGAGGCCGGGGGAGAGACGGGAGCCGGAGACCCCTCGGACTCGGAGGAGAACTCCTCCTCCGAGTATTCCGAGTCGCCGAAGTCCTCCGATGGAGGAGTCGGCTCGCGCTTGCGTTTGTTACTCTTGCCCATGGTGGAAATGAAGGGAGGAGAAGAAAACAAGCAGCAGAGAACAGCAAGAGATGTGAAAAAACTGGAGAGGCAAAGGCACTATTTATAGAAGAAGAAGGCAACCGCTCACCTCCTACCACGGTCACCGAACAGTCGCAAAATATTCAATATACGCTTCAACCCGTCTGAAGATACGTCAGGCGGCTGACGCCGTTTCACGCAACGCAACACCCATTGGGACTCCAGTCAATTGCGCGGGCGATATGATTACACCCGCCGTCACATCACATTACTACTCAGAAGCAGCCGGCTAAAACACTCAGCGTACCAAGCCGTCCCTTGCCCACACCCATTGGGGGGGACGCCCAGGAATTATCAGTATATTTTTCAAAACTGTCACATCCGTGCAGGGCATGCAATGAATACCTCAAGACAAAAATGAGATATCAGTAAGGATCAAAGGAAAGCCAAATATAGCCGGTGAAGTACAAAGTCTGACCGACAGAAGCGACGTGAAGACTAGCCAGGGGACGTCCATCGAACGTCCAATCAGTCGCAGATCAAATAAATTGCAACACCTAGCAAGATATGGACAGATCACGAACTCGGCCTCAAAGACAAAATACATGCTGACCTCTAAAGCATAATATCGATGACATAATGCTGACCTCTAAGGCATTCAGAAAAAGAAAGGATGACTCTCAGCAAAAAGACACAAAATGAAGACCTTCGAGTGTATTATTTTCAGAAATCCACTCAAAGCTCGGGGGCTACACCCATTGGGTGGACCTCCGGTGCACCCCATGAATCGCCATTTCAAGTCAAGATAACGCTAACCTCTAAAGCATATAGCAAGATCAAAGGCAAGGCTGACCTCCGACAAAGTGCAAGCGGAAAATAAAAATGATTTCTGATGAAGACCTTCGAGTGGCTTATTTTCAAAAATCCACTCGAAGCTCGGGGGATACACCCATTAGGTGCACCTCAGGTGCACCCAATGAAGTTCAGGATCCTACAATACGAAATGCTGATCTCCAAGGCACGAGTGTGAGACAAAGCACTAGTTTTCGAGTGATCAAAGCAGAAGGAGACAGTAAGAAATCGTTTTTACCAAACTGCCCGGAAAGCATTTCTTGTCATAAACGAAGATCGCGAGCTGGACCTAGGATCTTTGGGCCGATTATCTCAAAATCAACCCAAAGATCGGGGGCTTGTGGGGGACAGATATCCCCCGGGTCCACTGGAAGGATAAAAGACCTCACGAAAGGCCCAAGGGCCCAATAAATCGTAAGGTCATTTGTGACAGAACCTCCCAAGTAATTAGGCCCACCTACAGTTGTCCTTGTCCAACGGACTTCAGACAACCCTGTAGGTGCCCCTGAACTACTTGACAAGTTCGGTATCTTTCCTTACCTTACCAGGAACGTTTCACCCGTCTTGCAGACATTATAGAACATCGGAGATAAAGAAATGCGGAAGCAGTTACATAACCTTACATTTATTTCAAAAGCAAGCTTGAGTTATTTTATTACAGACCAGACTAAAAGTGAGTGCAGAGTAGTAATATTATACAAACCAAGGGAGGCACAAACTCCTCCCGATAAGCTAAAAGCAAAAGATCCTAAGTGGAGGACCGAGTCCTCCCGCACTTCAGTCTTGTTTTTCCTCACTTGGTACCACCTTGGAGCAAAAGCAACAAAAATTTGTCGCTTCCTCACCTAAAAACAACAAAGGGATAAACCCTGAGTATGGAATTACTCAGCAAGTCTTACCCAACTAAGGAAAAGACTCTCAAGGGTATGCTGGATAAATAGGAGTCAAGGAGAGGCTTTAGCAAGAATCAACTTATACTTTTGCAGAAGTAGCTTACTAAAGTGAGTCCTTACTTTCAATCTTTTAACGCCATATTAAGTATTAATAGACTCTATTTGCAGCTAGTCTAATTTTATCATCTCATCAATACAACATCATGTTTATCCGTAGTGTTCACATCCTGACTTTAGGTTGTAGAAAAGTGACCAAGTCTTCATAACCGCGAAGGTACGGCGATCCGAATCGATTATACTCAGCTGAGGATCTCCAATCACACGACATATGTAGCACTTAACCCTTGCATATGTCAACCCGCCACCGGGGTTCTTAAGACCGGATCAGGTTCACGCAAACCGAGAGCACAGATACACCACCGTCCAGCCTCTTGCCACGGAGGGTACATGCTACTCTCGCCACCGCTCCACGCCCATTTCGTGTTATCTTATTCCGGCCTTAGTCTGCCCGAGGCAAGGCTTACCCATGACGAGGCATGTGACCAGTTAAAGGGTCCTCGGTCAGCACGCTTACATACGCGTTAATCCTTAACCAACTTGGGTAGAACATCACCTGTTCCTAACCCAAGTCTCAATTTAAGTATTTCCATCCTTAGGATTGTGTCTGTTCCTTAGGATGAAAGAGCATCACGGGGAACTTTGCAGTAAGATCCCACTATTGCTCCAAATGAAAATATTCTTGCAGGTAGAAGCCATCCTCTCCATGGTTAAATTGAGGACAACCTCTATCCACAAGATCTAAGCAAGGCTAAGCATTTTTGTAAATCATATTTTGATACTTCACAGAAGTATCTATAAAGGTATGGATATCAAGGAAAGCAATGCATCAAAGGGTTTCAAGTAAATCCTATGAACCTAATGCACATTTCACTAGACTTAAGTGTGCAAAAAGTATTTAAAAACACAAGGAAAGGGGTTGCATGCACCGGGGCTTGCCTTCATTCACGGGTGAGTCAGGCTCAGATCCACAGATATCAAAGTAGAAACTATACCTGGCCTGAGACTCCGAAGGTGGTGGTGTCTCCTCTTCAGTTACTTCGATTTCTTCTTCACGTTCTAACCATAACCATACATAGGTATAAGAATGGATGCCATGGGATGCTCATGAGGATGCAAAGATAATATAAACTTATTATCTATATCTTGAATACAACTTTCCTTCATGGAATTCCGGGAACTTAGGGTTTCCGGAGTCGGTAAAGGAGTTCATAGGGCAGGGGGGTGTTTTGGGGTTTGGTGACCAAACAAGGTCCAAAACAATTCAAACTCTACCCAAGGCTCCTAAATATTGTTTTAAATTCCCACAAAAAGTTTGGGAATTATTGGACTTTCCAACTATTTTCTAAAAATCCATAACTAATACTTTTAACTACTTTAAATACCCTAAAATTTCTTATTTCCACTAAAAATCACAAAACTATTTTTATTAAATTCTAGGGAAAATAACAAGCCTAGGAAAATTAGTTTCACAATTTTAGCATTTTTCTACATTTTTCTATAATTGTTTTGGCTCTGGAGATAAAAGAAAAAGAAAAAACAATTGAACAGCACTGGGCCGAATCCAGCCCAGGCGGCCCAGCAAGGGCAGAAAGGCGCCCGCGCGCGCCCGCGCCCTGGCGGTTTTGCAGAACGTCCCCGCGTTTTGGTCAAACTGCGAATGGGTTCAGACACTATTTGAATCAGTCACTGACAACTTGCAGATAAGCCCTCGACTTTCTATTTCTTCACAGGGAGAAGTCCACGACGGCGGTGGGCGCAGGGATGCTCCGACGAGGTTCTGGACCGGCCGATTGGGGCAACGGCTGGGTTCTCCAAGCGGCAGACATGAAATCGGGGCTAGCCTGACCATTTCCCCTAACTTAATTGCGCTATTGATCAACTATGGAGCTCTGGCCACGGTGGCCGTGAGCATCGCGGCAAGACAACCGTGTTCCCGGCGACCAGAAGGCTCTTAGTTCAATTCAATGGCTCGGCAAGCATCGTAGACGCACGAGAATGCTTAAACAAAGGAGCAGAGGGGAGGAGCTAACCGGAGTTGGGCTGACCACGGCGGGGTTGAGCTCACGGTGTTTTAGAACTGATTTGGGGAGAATGCGCAATTCGGGCGTGCTGGTGGACGATCGAGGGTGGGAGCGGGTGCTACAGCTTCACAACTACATGGCGCAGCTACGTGCGAGGTCAATTTATAGAGCTAGCGGGCGGTGGCCGCGAATTTCGAGCAAGACGCGCGGCGACCGGAGATGGAGAAGAGCACTGGCGCAAGTAAATTCGTGGCAAACGGCGTGGCAATCTCCCCGACGACGATGGGACAGCCTTAAGGTGTCACGGTGGTGCGGTGGAAAGGCTAAGCTACGTGGCACATGGCCGGGAGGCGGCGGTCACCGGCGAGGTAATCCGCCAGCCGCAAAGAGGGAGAGAGGGCCACGGGGGTCACCGGGGTGATCGCCAGCTCACCGTCGGCGAAGATCTTTTACCGTGTGCCCTTATCTGCCCATCCCGTGCACAAGTCGGGCCGGCAATGGCACGAATCACGGCGGAGGTGTCGTCGGCGGTGGGAGTTCCGCGCTGGCAGCCTGATCCAATCCAGGCTACTGTACCATGGTGAACACCCCATTCAGAGCGACTGACAGAGCGATTTGCAAGGGAGCTTTCTTCCAATTTCATGTGACAACAGGTCCAAGTCTCTGCATCAAAGTTGTAGTGCTACATACCAGCTACAACTCGACTATAGGGTTTAAACTTATTTGAGCACTGGATCAAGGTTGAATTCATACTCAAAGTTGGCCCTGTTACACTGAAAAGCTAAATTTCAGAATGAATACAGCCTGACAGCCAAAGTTTGAGCATGATTATCTCCAAATTTCTCATAAGACCATGGCTTGAATCCTTAAACAAAGTTGTTCTCCTATAATTGGGCTACAATTTTGATGTGGTGACCTAGGGCAAAAACCCTATAATTTGAAAGATGCAAAGCTCCAAAGTTGAGCCAATTCTCTGATTTTCAGACTTAGAATAGAACTCAAATGAGGTCCATTTTGCATTTAAGTCCAAAACTTAGGGTTTGGCTTTCAAGTCCACATATTTGTGAACCAATTGACTTTATATGTTTAAACATAGTAGTTTTTGCACTTTAGTCCAAAGGTTCATCACTTTTGCACATAAGCCCCTAGGGTTTGGTTTTAGGGTTTTCCAGGGTTCCAATTAGGGTTTCTGGTATCCCAGGGGTATAAATGTGATTCAAGTTTATTCTTGGGGTCATTTTATGACTTTTACCCTAAAGCTTTTAGGTTTCCTTAACTTGGGTTAAGTTTTACCCCTTTAATCCCTGTTTAGGGTTAAAGCTTCCTACCCAGGGTCCTATTTGCAAAACACTTAAAACAATACAACTTGTTTGAAATTTTTGCCTAGTGAATGCACTCTAGGTGTATCAAACATATGCAATGCCAATGCTTATGATGCCATGCTCAAGTTTTAGTTATAGTAACACCAGGGGTGTTACATCCTTCCCCCCATAAAAGAATCTCGTCCCGAGATTAAAAAATCCTAGGGTAGGTAATGGTAAAGGAAACACATCACATTTTTATTTCCCAAATTCTGGTACAAGGAAGGGGTGATGTGGGGGTCACTTCTCTATTACACAGTTATACAGGCTTTACAATTTACAAGAGGCTAAAAAGCCTGGGAAATTCTTATTCAAAAAGTCTTGAGTTTCCCAAGTAGCCTCATCTTCAGAATGCTGGTTCCACTGTATCTTGTAGAACTTGAGAGTCTTTCTCCGGGTAACCCTGTCCTTTTGATCCAGAAACTCGAATAGGATGTTCCGAGTATGTTAAATCTGGTTCCAGGACAACATCAGTTATTTCAACGGTTCGATCGGGAACCCGAAGACACTTCTTCAATTGGGACACGTGGAACACATTATGCACAGCAGACAATGTTTCGGGGAGCTGAAGTCGGTATGCCACTGGTCCACATTGCTCAAGCACCAGGAATGGACCAATGTACCTGGGTGCAAGTTTCCCTTTAACCCCGAAACGCGATACACCCTTCATTGGTGAAACTTTTAAGTAGACATAATCGCCTACCAGAAAGCATAAGGGTTGTCGTCGTCGGTCTGCATAACTCTTTTGCCGAGTCTGAGCTTTCTTCATATTATGAGCAATTTTCTGAACCTTTTCTTCGACCTCTTTTACCATATCAGGCCTAAAGAAGTATCTTTCTCCAGGTTCAGACCAATTTAGCGGAGTTCGACACCGTCGCCCATATAAAGCTTCAAAAGGTGCCATCTTGATACTTTCTTGATAACTGTTATTGTATGAAATTTCCGCTAAGGGCAAACATTCATCCCATCTTTGTGAGAAGTCCAGAACACATGCCCGTAGCATATCTTCCAGTATTTGATTGACCCTCTCAGTCTGCCCACTGGTTTGAGGATGATAAGCCGAACTGTGGAGTAATTTAGTACCCAAGGAGTTGTGAAGTGCTTCCCAGAACTTGGCTACAAATTGAGGTCCACGATCCGACACAATAGTCTTCGGAACACCATGCAGACTGAGAATACGGGCAATGTATAATGCTGCATAAGTGGCGACTGTATATGTGACCCTGACAGGTAAGAAGTGGGCAATCTTTGTGAGTCGATCAACGATAACCCAAATAGAATCATACCCTTTGGCTGTCCTGGGCAGTCCCACAATAAAGTCCATACTGATGTCTTCCCATTTCCATGTTGGGATTGGCAAAGATTATAATGGACCAGCAGTTTTCATGTGTATGGCCTTGACACGTCTGCAAGTGTCACACTTAGCCACATAGCGTGCAATTTCAATCTTCATCTTTGTCCACCAGTAATGTTGCTTTAAATCTTGGTACATCTTAGTGCTTCCGGGATGAATAGAATAACGGCTAAGATGTGCTTCATCAAGAATTTGCTGGCGGAGCTCTTCGTTCTTTGGCACTACTATGCGGGTTTTAAACCATATCACACCTTGATCGTCTTCCTTGAAACACTTGGCTACTCCAGCCCTTATCTTCTCTCGAATGTGCTTCATACCCAGATTATCCTTTTGAGCATCAATTATCCTTTGCAAAATGATTGACTCAAGCTTTATCTGATTTAGAGTCCCTTGTTGGATTATTCCCAGATTTAGCTTCTCCATTTCCTGACACAAAGTGTTCTCGGAGATCTTCGCCATAAGACAGTGGCAGGAAGTCTTACGACTCAGTGCATCTGCCACCACATTGGCCTTGCCTGGGTGATAATGGATCTCCAGTTCATAGTCTTTAATAAGCTCAAGCCATCGTCTTTGCCTCATATTTAACTCTGACTGGGTGAAGATGTACTTCAAACTTTTATGATCTGTATATATGTGACAGATATTTCCCAGCAGATAGTGATGCCAAATCTTTAGGGCATGAACCACAGCAGCTAGCTCCAGATCATGAGTTGGATAATGCTCCTCATGTCGGCGCAACTGCCTTGAAGCATACGCAATTACTCGGCCCTCTTGCATCAGTACACAGCCGAGCCCACTGCCAGATGCATCACAATATACGTCAAAAGGTTTAGTGATGTCCGGTTGAGCCAATACCGGAGCAGTGGTCAATAGTGTCTTCAATTGCTCAAAGGCTTCATTACACTTAGAAGACCAATTGAATTTAATGTCACTCTTCAATAAACTTGTGATTGGCTTCACAAGCTTAGAAAAATCTGGTATGAATCTGCGATAATACCCAGCTAGTCCAAGAAAACTCCGGACTTGGTGAACAGTTGTTGGGGGTTTCCATTCCAGAATATCTTTGACCTTGCTAGGATCTACCTCAATTCCTTTAGCCGATAACACGTGCCCCAAAAATTGAATTTCTTCCAGCCAGAACGCGCACTTGCTGAACTTGGCATATAGCTGATGTTCCCTGAGGCGCGTCAATACAATTCGTAGATGCTGAGCATGGTCCTCTTCATTCTTAGAATATATCAAGATATCGTCGATGAAGACTACCACGAATTTGTCCAACTCGGGCATGAACACCGAGTTCATCAAATAGGTGAAGTGGGCAGGAGCATTTGTGAGCCCGAAAGACATTACCAAGTATTCAAACAATCCATACCGCGTAGTAAACGCGGTCTTCGGTATATCCTCGGGCCAAATACGGATTTGATGATAGCCTGACCTGAGATCAATTTTGGAAAATACCCTCGCCCCAGTCAGTTGATCAAATAAGATGTCGATCCTTGGAAGAGGGTACTTATTCTTGATGGTGACCTCATTCAGGGGTCGATAATCCACGCACATTCGCAAGGTTTGATCCTTCTTCTTAACAAAAATGGCGGGACAACCCCAAGGGGACGAGCTTGGCCGGATGAATCCCTTATTTAGTAGATCTTGTAATTGAATCTTCAATTCCGCCAACTCATTAGGGGGCATACGGTACGACCTTCGGGAGATGGGAACCGTACCGGGCTTTAGCTCAATTACGAATTCTACATCTCTTTCAGGGGGCAGTCCAGGCAAATCTTCCGGAAATACATCTGGAAACTCACATACTACCAGAATGTTCTTGATCTCCGGTACAATGGCTTCATATACTCTACCAGAAGTTTTGGCTGGATTGGTTGCGGGGAGAGTCAAAAGAATCTCTTCTTGATTATAGCTCAACCTGACGGTTCTGAGTTCAGTGTTGAGAATTGCCTTGTGTTGGGTTAACCAATTCATACCCAAGATTACATCTATATCCTGGCCTTTTAGAACAATCATGTTAGCAGGAAAGTTCCGCCCGACCATTGTTACTGGCACTCCATAGGCCACTTCTCTAGTAAAAATGTGTCCCCCAGGTGAATGAATTTTAAATCCCTCTTTCGATTCATGGTATGCAATATGATGTTGCTCCACAAATTTCTTGCTAATGAATGTATGTGAAGCACCAGAATCAAAAAGAAGAATTGCAGGGTGACTGGCCACGGGAAACGTACCCATCATCACCGGCTCTCCTTCCGGTGTAGTAGCCACTTGAGTGTAATATACACGCCCCGTCTTCTTTGTATTTTTCCCCACGACATTTCCTTTGGGCTGAGCTGATTTCCCAGATCCTTGCGAAGCATTTGATTGATTTTGCCTAGGATATGGGCAGTCTTTGATGAAGTGTCCCGACCTGCCGCAATTAAAACACCCCGTTGAAGAACTAGGCAAGGCAGGGAATCGAGTGCCTGGGGCACCCGGCTGATTTGGGGTAGTGGGGGTATTGTTGGGGCGAATAATGATAGGCTGTTTGAAAGGGAATAAGGGTGGACGAGAAAAAGTGCGATTTTGGTTTGAAGGTCGGATCACCAACCGTTGCTTCTTCGCCTGGCCCTGATTAGGCCTCTCACCACCGAATCCCTTATTCTTCCCAGAATTTGCGTACTTAGCTTCAACAGATAAGGCTGTGCTGACAGCCTTTCCATACGTGAGATCTATGCATGTGGCCATTTTCCTTTGTAGCCGATCATTTAGTCCCCGCATAAAATAGTTCTTCTTCTTTAAATCAGTATTCACCTGGTCGATGGCATACTGCGACAGGTGATTAAATTTGTTGAGATATTGGTTGACGGTATCTCCACCTTGTTTTAACTTCATAAATTCCTCTTGTTTCATATGCAGCACTCCTTCGGGTATGTAGTGCTCACGGAAGGCTGCATTAAACTCTTCCCAGGTGACTTGATGGTTGATAGGTTGAATAGCCACAAAATTTCCCCACCAGGTACTGGCAGGACCACGTAGTTGTTGTGCTGCAAACAACGGCTTCTGCGTTTCTGAGCAACGGAGAAGACCAAACTTTTGTTCAATAACCCGAATCCACTCATCAGCTTCTAGGGGATCTTCAGCTTTGACGAATAGGGGTGGACGGGTTTCAGAGAAGTCCAGATAGGTGGTCTCACGGGGGCCTTGCGGATAACCTCTTCCTGCCTGCTGCTGGAATTGCTGCTGACCCGCCATTTCCCTAAGGAAGCGGGTATTGTCTGCGGTGGCATTCACCAAGGCGGCAATCGCCTCGGCTAACGTGGGAGGAACCGGAGGTGGGTTTGGGGTAACATCCCTTCCCCCAGAAGTTCCGGCTGCGTCCTGTCCTCGAGTCCTGGTCGGCATCTGTGGCAAAGAACATTTGAAGTTAACATAATGTGCCAGAGAACCTTCCATTTTACATTACTATAAAAGTAATGATACAGACTCGATATTACATAACAGGATACATTACCCATATACAAAAGTTCAACCTATTATACAACAGTACACCCTACAATACACTACTCTACTTCTATTACACCATTATTCCTGCTTTCCATTACTCTTGGCGGCCTCATCGTCAGGTGTGGGAGTCCAGACGTCAACCAACCTCAAAGAAGGAGGGGGCTCAAAAAGGTCTAACTCCCCACCCAACGCGCATCCCGCAACGTGAGATGGTTTGGCTTCCGCCTCAGCAGGGTGTGCAGGCTCACTAGGGTGTAATTGTGAGTATAGTATATGGACTTCCTCATGCAACGTATTGCAGTAAACCTGCAGGTTGTCGACAGTTGTGTTAAGTTCTTTAATTCGGGCCTGAGCCCTTGCTTCCTTAGCACATGCTAGCAAACGAGACTGTACGGCCCAGTCAAGTGCTAGGTCTCGATTAGCGAGCTGATCCTGCAGATGTCGGATGTCCCTTCTCAGTTCATTGATTCTATCTCCGTCGGCGACCCAAGCATCGGTCCTGTGTTGAAGTGCCGCTTGAAGTCGACTCACTCGGGCTTCAAGGTCTCCGATGGGGTCATTACTTCCACTGCTGCTGCTTTCATGCCGGGGAGCCAATTGATGCCGAGGCACCCCAATTGGTCCCATAGACTTGCGTACCGTTAGCCTTGTGCGTGGCGGCATCTTTCTAAGGGGGAAAATGTTATTAGTATAGTGCTTAGCATGATGCATGTATAATTACAGAATCAACCTTAGTCGATTCAACCTTCTATACATTGCACTCTTCCTATCTGGTCTTTAAGATAGACTCTTCAGAATACTTAGGTAAGAAGAGAAAAGAGTTTTTAGGTAAGACTTTTGAAAATCCTTTTGAAGATGCCTCATAATATCTGCAAAGAAGGGCTACGCTCCGATACCAGCTGTGACAGAACCTCCCAAGTAATTAGGCCCACCTACAGTTGTCCTTGTCCAACGGACTTCAGACAACCCTGTAGGTGCCCCTGAACTACTTGACAAGTTCGGTATCTTTCCTTACCTTACCAGGAACGTTTCACCCGTCTTGCAGACATTACAGAACATCGGAGATAAAGAAATGCGGAAGCAGTTACATAAACTTACATTTATTTCAAAAGCAAGCTTGAGTTATTTTATTACAGACCAGACTAAAAGTGAGTGCAGAGTAGTAATATTATACAAACCAAGGGAGGCACAAACTCCTCCCGATAAGCTAAAAGCAAAAGATCCTAAGTGGTGGACCGAGTCCTCCCGCACTTCAGTCTTGTTTTTCCTCACTTGGTACCACCTTGGAGCAAAAGCAACAAAAATTTGTCGCTTCCTCACCTAAAAACAACAAAGGGATAAACCCTGAGTATGGAATTACTCAGCAAGTCTTACCCGACTAAGGAAAAGACTCTCAAGGGTATGCTGGATAAATAGGAGTCAAGGAGAGGCTTTAGCAAGAATCAACTTATACTTTTGCAGAAGTAGCTTACTAAAGTGAGTCCTTACTTTCAATCTTTTAACGCCATATTAAGTATTAATAGACTCTATTTGCAGCTAGTCTAATTTTATCATCTCATCAATACAACATCATGTTTATCCATAGTGTTCACATCCTGACTTTAGGTTGTAGAAAAGTGACCAAGTCTTCATAACCGCGAAGGTACGGCGATCCGAATCGATTATACTCAGCTGAGGATCTCCAATCACACGACATATGTAGCACTTAACCCTTGCATATGTCAACCCGCCACCGGGGTTCTTAAGACCGGATCAGGTTCACGCAAACCGAGAGCACAGATACACCACCGTCCAGCCTCTTGCCACGGAGGGTACACGCTACTCTCGCCACCGCTCCACGCCCATTTCGTGTTATCTTATTCCGGCCTTAGTCTGCCCGAGGCAAGGCTTACCCATGACGAGGCATGTGACCAGTTAAAGGGTCCTCGGTCAGCACGCCTAAATACGCGTTAATCCTTAACCAACTTGGGTAGAACATCACCTGTTCCTAACCCAAGTCTCAATTTAAGTATTTCCATCCTTAGGATTGTGTCTGTTCCTTAGGATGAAAGAGCATCACGGGGAACTTTGCAGTAAGATCCCACTATTGCTCCAAATGAAAATATTCTTGCAGGTAGAAGCCATCCTCTCCATGGTTAAATTGAGGACAACCTCTATCCACAAGATCTAAGCAAGGCTAAGCATTTTTGTAAATCATATTTTGATACTTCACAGAAGTATCTATAAAGGTATGGATATCAAGGAAAGCAATGCATCAAAGGGTTTCAAGTAAATCCTATGAACCTAATGCACATTTCACTAGACTTAAGTGTGCAAAAAGTATTTAAAAAGACAAGGAAAGGTGTTGCATGCACCGGGGCTTGCCTTCATTCACGGGTGAGTCAGGCTCAGATCCACAGATATCAAAGTAGAAACTATTCCCGGCCTGAGACTCCGAAGGTGGTGGTGTCTCCTCTTCAGTTACTTCGATTTCTTCTTCACGTTCTAACCATAACCATACATAGGTATAAGAATGGATGCCATGGGATGCTCATGAGGATGCAAAGTTAATATAAACTTATTATCTATATCTTGAATACAACTTTCCTTCACGGAATTCCGGGAACTTAGGGTTTCCGGAGTCGGTAAAGGAGTTCATAGGGCAGGGGGGTGTTTTGGGGTTTGGTGACCAAACAAGGTCCAAAACAATTCAAACTCTACCCAAGGCTCCTAAATATTGTTTTAAATTCCCACAAAAAGTTTTGGAATTATTGGACTTTCCAACTATTTTCTAAAAATCCATAACTAATACTTTTAACTACTTTAAATACCCTAAAATTTCTTATTTCCACTAAAAATCACAAAACTATTTTTATTAAATTCTAGGGAAAATAACAAGCCTAGGAAAATTAGTTTCACAATTTTAGCATTTTTCTACATTTTTCTATAATTGTTTTGGCTCTAGAGATAAAAGAAAAAGAAAAACAATTGAACAGCACTGGGCCGAATCCAGCCCAGGCGGCCCAGCAAGGGCAGAAAGGCGCCCGCGCGCGCCCGCGCCCTGGCGGTTTTGCAGAACGGTCCCCGCGTTTCGGTCAAACTGCGAATGGGTTCAAACACTATTTGAATCAGTCACTGACAACTTGCAGATAAGCCCTCGACTTTCTATTTCTTCACAGGGAGAAGTCCACGACGGCGGTGGGCGCAGGGATGCTCCGACGAGGTTCTGGACCGGCCGATTGGGGCAACGGCTGGGTTCTCCAAGCGGCAGACATGAAATCGGGGCTAGCCTGACCATTTCCCCTAACTTAATTGCGCTATTGATCAACTATGGAGCTCTGGCCACGGTGGCCGTGAGCATCGCGGCAAGACAACCGTGTTCCCGGCGACCAGAAGGCTCTTAGTTCAATTCAATGGCTCGGCAAGCATCGTAGACGCACGAGAATGCTTAAACAAAGGAGCAGAGGGGAGGAGCTAACCGGAGTTGGGCTGACCACGGCGGGGTTGAGCTCACGGTGTTTTAGAACTGATTTGGGGAGAATGCGCAATTCGGGCGTGCTGGTGGATGATCGAGGGTGGGAGCGGGTGCTACAGCTTCACAACTACATGGCGCAGCTACGTGCGAGGTCAATTTATAGAGCTAGCGGGCGGTGGCCGTGAATTTCGAGCAAGACGCGCGGCGGCCGGAGATGGAGAAGAGCATTGGCGCAAGTAAATTCGTGGCAAACGGCGTGGCAATCTCCCCGACGACGATGGGACAGCCTTAAGGTGTCACGGTGGTGCGGTGGAAAGGCTAAGCTACGTGGCACATGGCCGGGAGGCGGCGGTCACCGGCGAGGTAATCCGCCAGCCGCAAAGAGGGAGAGAGGGCCACGGGGGTCACCGGGGTGATCGCCAGCTCACCGTCGGCGAAGATCTTTTACCGTGTGCCCTTATCTGCCCATCCCGTGCACAAGTCGGGCCGGCAATGGCACGAATCACGGCGGAGGTGTCGTCGGCGGTGGGAGTTCCGCGCTGGCAGCCTGATCCAATCCAGGCTACTGTACCATGGTGAACACCCCATTCAGAGCGACTGACAGAGCGATTTGCAAGGGAGCTTTCTTCCAATTTCATGTGACAACAGGTCCAAGTCTCTGCATCAAAGTTGTAGTGCTACATACCAGCTACAACTCGACTATAGGGTTTAAACTTATTTGAGCACTGGATCAAGGTTGAATTCATACTCAAAGTTGGCCCTGTTACACTGAAAAGCTGAATTTCAGAATGAATGCAGCCTGACAACCAAAGTTTGAGCATGATTATCTCCAAATTTCTCATAAGACCATGGCTTGAATCCTTAAACAAAGTTGTTCTCCTATAATTGGGCTACAATTTTGATGTGGTGACCTAGGGCAAAAACCCTATAATTTGAAAGATGCAAAGCTCCAAAGTTGAGCCAATTCTCTGATTTTCAGACTTAGAATAGAACTCAAATGAGGTCCATTTTGCATTTAAGTCCAAAACTTAGGGTTTGGCTTTCAAGTCCACATATTTGTGAACCAATTGACTTTATATGTTTAAACATAGTAGTTTTTGCACTTTAGTCCAAAGGTTCATCACTTTTGCACATAAGCCCCTAGGGTTTGGTTTTAGGGTTTTCCAGGGTTCCAATTAGGGTTTCTGGTATCCCAGGGGTATAAATGTGATTCAAGTTTATTCTTGGGGTCATTTTATGACTTTTACCCTAAAGCTTTTAGGTTTCCTTAACTTGGGTTAAGTTTTACCCCTTTAATCCCTGTTTAGGGTTAAAGCTTCCTACCCAGGGTCCTATTTGCAAAACACTTAAAACAATACAACTTGTTTGAAATTTTTGCCTAGTGAATGCACTCTAGGTGTATCAAACATATGCAATGCCAATGCTTATGATGCCATGCTCAAGTTTTAGTTATAGTAACACCAGGGGTGTTACATCATTCCTTCATGGGCCTGGGGAAGAACGACCAGCGAAGCAGATCGACATAAGGCCGGATCGGTGCGAGCCCGGATGGCCCAACAATGTTGGGCAAGCAACCACAACAGAGACCCGACTTTCCCGCGCTGGAGCCCCGTACAACGGAACCAGGCGAGGTTAAGTCGGCAGAACTATAGGAAGATAGACTCAATTAGTTCACTATCTCTTAGGTGCGCATTGTTATCATATCCACATGTATTGCCCCACGGTCGAATATATAAGGCCTAGGGGGCAACCCTTCAGAACGATCGATCCCACTACTCACCCATCCACCCCAACTCTCTATTCTCTAGTGTTAGAGAGTTCCCTTGTAATCCACCACGTAAAACATTCTCACCAGGACGTAGGGTGTTACGCATCTCCAAGCGGCCTGAACCTGTAAACACTGTCCATTGTTCCTCGTGCATCCAACACGAACCATTTAGCTACAGTCGGCGACACCGTCCTACTCCTAAAAACACCTTGAGGGGCAACCCCGGGTGTGCGGTCGAACCCAAAACACCGACAATCACCCTGCTAAACTCTTCACAAGACTTTTCGTTAGTAGAACCAAATATTATGTCATCGACATAAATTTGACACACAAATAAGTCACCATCACAAGTCTTAGTGAATAAAGTTCGATCGGCTTTCCCAACCTTGAAAGCATTAGCAATTAAAAAGTCTCTAAGGCATTCATACCATGCTCTTGGGGCTTGCTTAAGTCCATAGAGCGCCTTAGAGAGCTTACACACGTGGTCGGGGTACCGTTCATCCTCAAAGCCAGGGGGTTGCTCCACGTATACCTCCTCCTTGATTGGTCCATTGAGGAAAGCGCTCTTCACATCCATTTGGAACAACCTGAAGGAATGGTGAGCAGCATAGGCTAACAATATGCGAATTGACTCTAGCCTAGCCACAGGAGCAAAGGTCTCCTCAAAGTCCAAACCTGTGACTTGGGCATAACCTTTTGCCACAAGTCGTGCCTTGTTCCTTGTCACCACCCCGTGCTCGTCTTGTTTGTTGCGGAACACCCACTTGGTTCCCACAACGTTTTGCTTGGGACGAGGCACCAGTGTCCAAACTTCATTTCTCTTGAAGTTGTTGAGCTCTTCCTGCATGGCCAACACCCAGTCCAGATCTAGCAAGGCCTCTTCTACCCTGAAAGGCTCAATAGAAGAGACAAAAGAGTAATGCTCACAAAAATTAACTAATCTGGAGTGAGTAGTTACTCCCTTGCTAATATCACCCAAAATTTGGTCGACGGGATGATTCCTTTGAATCGTCGCTCGAACTTGAGTTGGAGGTGCCGGTTGTGCTTCTTCCTCCATTACATGATCATCTTGTGCTCCCCCTTGATCACACGTCTCCTCTTGATGAACCTGTTCATCGTCTTGAGTTGGGGAATGCACCATTGTTGAGGAAGAAGGTTGATCTTGCTCCTTTTGTTCCTGTGGCCGCACATCTCCAATCGCCATGGTGCGTATTGCGGCCGTTGGAACGTCTTCTTCATCTACATCATCAAGATCAACAACTTGCTCTCTTGGAGAGCCATTAGTCTCATCAAATACAACGTCGCTAGAGACTTCAACCAAACCCAATGAGTTGTTGAAGACCCTATACGCCTTTGTATTTGAGTCATAACCTAACAAAAACCCTTCTACAGCTTTGGGAGCAAACTTAGAATTTCTACCTTTCTTCACTAGAATATAACATTTGCTCCCAAATACACGAAAGTAAGACACATTGGGTTTGTTACCGGTTAGAAGCTCATACGAAGTCTTCTTGAGGAGGCGATGAAGATACACCCGGTTTATGGCGTGGCAAGCCATGTTCACGGCTTCCGACCAGAACCGCTCAGGTGTCTTGAATTCTCCAAGCATTGTCCTTGCCATGTCTATGAGCGTCCTGTTCTTCCTCTCTACCACACCGTTTTGCTGTGGTGTGTAGGGAGCGGAGAACTCGTGCTTGATTCCTTCCTCCTCAAGGTACTCCTCCACTTGAAGGTTCTTGAACTCGGACCTGTTGTCGCTCCTTATCTTCTTTACCTTGAGCTCAAACTCATTTTGAGCTCTCCTTAGGAAGCGCTTGAGGGTCCCTTGGGTTTCAGACTTATCCTGCAAAAAGAATACCCAAGTGAAGCGAGAAAAATCATCAACTATAACAAGACCATACTTACTTCCTCCTATGCTTAGTGAAAGGGAATTAGGCTTACACCTATTTTCCTAATTGATTTTGGTGGTTGAATTGCCAAACACAAATAATTGGACTAACTAGTTTGCTCTAGTGTATAAGTTATACAGGTGCCAAAGGTTCAACTTAGCCAATAAAAAGACCAAGAAATGGGTTCAACAAAAAGGGCAAGGGATTACCGAAGGCAGCCCTGGTCTGGCGCACCGGACTGTCCGGTGTGCCACCGTACAGTGTCCGGTGCACCACCGGACAGTGTCCGGTGCACCAGGGGACTCCAAGCCAAACCTCGCACCTTCGGGAATTTTCAGAGGCGCTTCGCTATAATTCACCGGACATGTCCGGTGCACACCGGACAGTGTCCGGTGCTCCAGAGAAGAGCGACTCTGAACTCGCCAACTTCGGATTTCAGCTCCGCTATAATTCACCGGACATGTCCGGTGCACACCGGACTGTCCGGTGAGCCAGCGGAGCAACGGCTACTTCGCGCCAACGGTCGACTGCAACGCATTAAATGCGCGCCAGCGCGCGCAGAGGAGCAGAGCACGCGCGGGTGGCACACCGGATAGTCTACAGGACTTGTCCGGTGCACCACCGGACAGCCAGGCGGGCCCACACGTCAGCGCTCCAACGGTCGGAACCCAACGGCCTGGTGACGTGGCTGGCGCACCGGACAGTGTCCGGTGGCGCACCGGACTGTCCGGTGCGCCATGCGACAACAGCCTCCACCAAACGGCTAGTTTGGTGGTTGGGGTTATAAATACCCCTAACCACCCCACATTCAAGTCATCCAAGTTTTCCAACTTCCAACCACTTACAAGAGCTCTAGCATTCAATACTAGACACACCCAAGTGATCAAATCCTCTCTCAATTCCACAAAAGCTTTAGTGTTAAGTGAGAGAGATTTGTTGTGTTCTTTTGAGCTCTTGCGCTTGGATTGCTTTCTTTCTCATTCTTTTCTTGAGATCAAACTCACTTGTAACTGAGGCAAGAGACACCAATCGTGTGGTGATCCTTGTAGGAACTTTGTGTTCCAAGTGATTGAGAAGAAAAGCTCACTCGGTCTGAGGGGCCGTTTGAGAGAGGGAAAGGGTTGAAAGAGACCCGGTCTTTGTGACCACCTCAACGGGGAGTAGGTTTGCAAGAACCGGACCTCGGTAAAACAAATCCACGTGTCACACTCTTCATTCGCTTGCAATTTGTTTTACGCCCTCTCTCTCGGACTCGTTTCTATTTCTAACGCTAACCCGGCTTGTAGTTGTGAGTAATTTTGTAAATTTCAGATTTGCCCTATTCACCCCCCCTCTAGGTGACTTTCAATTGGTATCAAAGCCTGGTGCTTCATTTGAGCCTAACCGCTCGAAGTGATGTCGGGAGAACACGCCAAGAAGGAGATGGAGACCAACGACAAGCCCACTACAAGCCACGGGAAGGCTTCATCGGAAGAGTCCCGCAAAAAGGGAAAGGGGAAGGAGAAGAAAGCCTCTTCCCACAAGTCGCATCGGAGTGGCGACAAGATAAAGAAGATGAGGAAGGTGGTCTACTACGAGACCGACACTTCATCACCTTCCACCTCCGGCTCCAACGCGCCCTCCGTAACTTCTAAGCGCCATGAGCGCAAGAAGTTTAGTAAGGTCCCCCTACGCTACCCTTGCATTCCTAAACATACACCTTTACTTTCTGTCCCATTAGGCAAACCACCAACTCTTGATGGTGAAGATTATGCTAGGTGGAGTGATTTAATGCGATTTCATCTAACCTCACTCCACAAAAGTATATGGGATGTTGTTGAGTTTGGTGTACAGGTACCATCCGTAGGGGATGAGGATTTTGATGAGGATGAAGTGGCCCAAATCGAGCACTTCAACTCCCATTCCACAACTATACTCCTCGCCTCTCTAAGTCGAGAGGAGTATAACAAGGTGCAAGGATTAAAGAGCGCCAAGGAAGTTTGGGACGTGCTCAAGACCGCGCACGAGGGAGATGAGCTAACCAAGATCACCAAGCGGGAAATGATCAAGGGGGAGCTCGGTCGCTTCTGGCTTCGCAAGGGGGAAGAGCCACAAGACATGTACAACCGGCTCAAAACCTTGGTGAACCAAGTGCGCAACATCGGGAGCAAAAAGTGGGATGACCACGAGATGGTTAAGGTTATTCTTAGATCTCTTATTTTCCTTAACCCTACTCAAGTTCAATTAATTCATGGTAATCCTAGATATACACTAATGACTCCCGAGGAAGTAATCGGGAATTTTGTGAGCTTTAAGTACATGATCAAGGGCTCAAAGAAAATCAACGAGCTAGATGATCCCTCCACGTCCGAAGCACAACCGGTCGCATTCAAAGCGACGGAGGAGAAGAAGGAGGAGTCTACACCGAGTAGACAACCAATCGACGCCTCAAAGCTCGACGACGAGGAAATGGCGCTCGTCATCAAGAGCTTCCGCCAAATCCTCAAGCAAAGGAGAGGGAAAGATTACAAGCCCCGCTCCAAGAAGGTTTGCTACAAGTGTGGTAAGCCCGGTCACTTTATAGCAAAATGTCCTATTTCTAGTGACAGTGACAGGGGCGACGACAAGAAGGGGAGAAGAAAGGAGAAGAAGAAATACTACAAGAAGAAGGGTGGTGACGCCCATGTATGCCGCGAATGGGACTCGGACGAGAGCTCCTCCGACTCCTCCTCCGACGAGGACACTGCCAACATCGCCATCAACAAGGGCCTCCTCTTCCCCAACGTCGGCCACAAGTGCCTTATGGCAAAGGACGGCAAAAGGAAGAAGGTTAAATCCAAATCCTACACTAGATATGAGTCCTCTAGCGATGATAATGCTAGTGATGAGGAAGATAATTTGCATACTCTTTTTGCCAACTTAAACATGCTACAAAAAGAAAAATTAAATGAATTAATTAGTGCTATCCATGAGAAGGATGATCTCTTGGACTCCCAAGAGGACTTCCTTATTAAAGAAAACAAGAAGCATGTTAAAGTTAAAAATGCTTACGCTCTAGAAGTAGAAAAATGTGAAAAACTATCTAGTGAGCTAAGCACTTACCATGAGACTATAGACAACCTTAGAAATGAAAATGTTAATTTGTTAGCTAAGGTTGATTTAAATGTTTGTGATGTTTCAATTCCCAATCTTAGAAATGATAATGATAATTTGCTTGCTAAGATTGAAGAATTAAACATTACTCTTGCTAGTCTTAGGAATGAAAATAAAAAATTGCTTGCTAAGGCTAAAGAATTAGATGTTTGCAATGCTTCCATTTCCGACCTTAGAAGTAAAAATGATATATTACATGCTAAGGTTGTAGAATTAAAATCTTGCAAACCCTCTACATCTACCGTTGAACATACTTCTATTTGCACTAGATGTAGAGATGTTGATATTGATGCTATTCATGATCATATGGTATTAATTAAGCAACAAAATGATCATATAGCAAAATTAGATGCTAAAATTGCCGAGCATGAACTTGAAAATGAAAAATTTAAATTTTCTCGTAGTATGCTTTATATTGGGAGACGCCCTGACATTAAGGATGGCATTGGCTTCCAACAGGGAGGCAATGTCAAACTTAATGCCCCTCCTAAGAAATTGTCCAACTTTGTTAAGGGCAAGGCTCCCATGCCTCAGGATAACGAGGGTTACATTTTGTACCCTGTCGGTTATCCTGAGAGTAAAATTAGGAGAATTCATTCTAGGAAGTCTCACTCTGGCCCTAACCATGCATTTATGTATAAGGGTGAGACATCTAGTTCTAGGCAACCAACCCATGCTAAGTTGCCTAAGAAGAAAACTCCTAGTGCATCAAATGATCATGACATTTCATTTAAAACTTTTGATGCATCATATGTCTTAACTAACAAATCCGGCAAGGTAGTTGCCAAATATGTTGGGGGCAAGCACAAGGGATCAAAGACTTGTGTTTGGGTACCCAAAGTTCTTGTGTCTAATGCCAAAGGACCCAAAACCATTTGGGTACCTAAAGTCAAGAACTAAACTTGTTTTGTAGGTTTATGCATCCGGGGGCTCAAGTTGGATCATCGATAGCGGGTGCACAAACCACATGACAGGGGAGAAGAAGATGTTCTACTCCTACGAGAAAAACCAAGATCCCCAAAGAGCGATCACATTCGGGGATGGAAACCAAGGTTTGGTCAAATGATTGGGTAAAATTGCCATATCACCTGACCATTCCATTTCCAATGTTTTTCTTGTAGACTCTTTAGATTACAATTTGCTTTCCGTTTCTCAATTATGTCAAATGGGCTACAAACTGTCTATTTACTGATGTAGGTGTCACTGTCTTTAGAAGAAGTGATGATTCAATAGCATTTAAGGGAGTGTTAGAGGGTCAGCTATACTTAGTAGATTTTGATAGAGCTGAACTCGACACTTGATTAATTGCTAAGACTAACATGGGTTGGCTCTTGCACCGCCGACTAGCCCATGTTGGGATGAAGAATCTTCACAAGCTTCTAAAGGGAGAGCACATTTTAGGATTAACAAATGTTCATTTTGAGAAAGACATGATTTGTAGCGCTTGCCAAGCAGGGAAGCAAGTTGGTGCTCATCATCCACACAAGAACATCATGACGACCGACAGGCCACTAGAACTCCTACACATGGATCTATTCGGCCCGATTGCTTACATAAGCATCGGCGGGAGTAAGTACTGTCTAGTTATTGTGGATGATTATTCTCGCTTCACTTGGGTATTCTTTTTGCAGGAAAAATCCCATACCCAAGAGACATTAAAGGGATTCTTGAGAAGGGCTCAAAATGAGTTCGGCTTAAGGATCAAGAAAATTAGAAGCGACAACGGGACGGAGTTCAAGAACTCACAAATCGAAGGCTTCCTTGAGGAAGAGGGCATCAAGCATGAGTTCTCTTCTCCCTATACACCACAACAAAATGGTGTATTGGAGAGGAAGAATAGAACTTTATTGGACATGGTAAGAACCATGCTTGATGAGTACAATACTTCGGATCGGTTTTGGGCCGAGGCGGTCAACACCGCCTGCTACGCCATCAACCGGTTGTATCTACACCGAATCCTCAAGAAGACATCATACGAACTCCTAACCGGTAAAAGCCCAATATTTCATATTTTAGAGTCTTTGGTAGCAAATGCTTTATACTTGTTAAAAGAGGTAGAAAATCTAAATTTGCTCCTAAGACTGTAGAAGACTTTTTACTAGGATATGATTCAAACACAAGGGCATATAGAGTCTTTAACAAGTCCTCTGGACAAGTTGAAGTTTCTTGTGACGTTGTGTTTGATGAGACTAACGGCTCTCAAGTAGAGCAAGTTGATCTTGATGAGATAGGTGTCGGTGTTTTGGGTCCGACCGCACACCCGGGGTTGCCCCTCAAGGTGTTTTTAGGAGTAGGACGGTGTCGCCGACTGTAGCTAAATGGTTCGTGTCGGATGCACGAGGAACAATGGACAGTGTTTACAGGTTCGGGCCGCTTGGAGATGCGTAACACCCTACGTCCTGGTGAGAATGTTTTACATGGTGGATTACAAGGGAACTCTCTAACACTAGAGAATAGAGAGTTGGGGTGGATGGGTGAGTAGTGGGATCGATCGTTCTGAAGGGTTGCCCCCTAGGCCTTATATATTCGACCGTGGGGCAATACATGTGGATATGATAACAATGCGCACCTAAGAGATAGTGAACTGATTGAGTCTATCTTTCTATAGTTCTGCCGACTTAACCTCGCCTGGTTCCGTTGTACGGGGCTCCAGCGCGGGAAAGTCGGGTCTCTGTTGTGGTTGCTTGCCCAACGTTGTTGGGCCATCCAGGCTCGCACCGATCCGGCCTTATGTCGATCTGCTTCGCTGGTCGTTCTTCCCCAGGCCCATGAAGGAATGACCTTACGATTTATTGGGCCCTTGGGCCTTTCGTGAGGTCTTTTATCCTTCCAGTGGACCCGGGGGATATCTGTCCCCCACAAGCCCCCGATCTATGGGTTGATTTTGAGATAATCGGCCCAAAGATCCTAGGTCCAGCTCGCGGTCTTCGTTTATGACAAGAAATGCTTTCCTGGCAGTTTGGTAAAAACAATTTCTTACTGTCTCCTTCTGCTTTGATCACTCGAAAACTAGTGCTTTGTCTCACACTCGTGCCTTGGAGATCAGCATTTCGTATTGTAGGATCCTGAACTTCATTGGGTGCACCGGAGGTGCACCTAATGGGTGTAGCCCCCGAGCTTCGAGTGAATTTTTGAAAATAATCCACTCGAAGGTCTTCATCAGAAATCATTTTTATTTTCTGCTTGCACTTTGTCGGAGGTCAGCCTTGCCTTTCATCTTGCTATATGCTTTAGAGGTTAGCGTTATCTTGACTTGAAATGGCGATTCATGGGGTGCACCGGAGGTGCACCCAATGGGTGTAGCCCCCGAGCTTCGAGTGGATTTTTTAAAATAATCCACTCGAAGGTCTTCATTTCGTGTCCTTTTGCTGAGAGTCATCCTTTCTTTTTCCGAATGCCTTAGAGGTCAGCATTATGTCATCGATATTATGCTTTAGAGGTCAGCATGTATTTTGTCTTTGAGGCCGAGTTCATGATCTGCCCATATCTTGCTAGGTGGTGCAATTTATTTGATCTGCGACTGATTGGACGTTCGATGAACGTCCCCTGGCTAGTCTTCACGTCACTTCTGTCGGTCAGACTTTGTACTTCACCGGCTATATTTGGCTTTCCTTTGATCCTTACTGATATCTCATTTTTGTCTTGAGGTATTCATTGCATGCCCTGCACGGATGTGATAGTTTTGAAAAATATACTGATAATTCCTGGGCGTCCCCCCCAATGGGTGTGGGCAAGGGACGGCTTGGTACGCTGAGTGTTTTAGCCGGCTGCTTCTGAGTAGTAATGTGATGTGACGGCGGGTGTAATCATATCGCCCGCTCAGTTGACTGGAGTCCCAATGGGTGTTGCGTTGCGTGAAACAGCGTCAGCCGCCTGACATATCTTCAGACGGGTTGAAGCGTATATTGAATATTTTGCGACTGTTCGGTGACCGTGGTAGGAGGTGAGCGGTTGCCTTCTTCTTCTATAAATAGTGCCTTTGCCTCTCCGGTTTTTTCCCATCTCTTGCTGTTCTCTGCTGCTTGTTTTTTTCTCCTCCCTTCATTTCCACCATGGGCAAGAGTAACAAACGCAAGCGCGAGCCGACTCCTCCATCGGAGGACTTCGGCGACTCGGAATACTCGGAGGAGGAGTTCTCCTCCGAGTCCGAGTGGTCTCCGGCTCCCGTCTCTCCCCCGGCGTCGTCTGATGATTCAGACGACTCCCAGGGGATTGCCGCGGAGGTCTGGACTTATATCCGGGCCGTCGAGCGCTCCGGGCTCGAGGGCTCGGATGAGTCGGAGTACTCCTCGGACGAGGAGGACTCTTCGGACTCGTCCGAGGAGGGCGGTGGCAGCGATGGCAGAGACGACGATGACGACGGAGGCGACGGTGACGACGGCGACGACGGCGGTGATGGCGGCAGCAGGGGCGGCAACGGCGGCAACAAGGGCGGCAACGACGGCAGCAGTAGGGGCAGCAACAAGGCCAGTGGCTAGATGCCACTGGTCTTTAGATGTTAGTATAGGTTAGAAGTAGTATAATGAAATAATGTAGCAGTAGTTTAGTAGTGTAGAGTATTAGAGTGTAGCGTAGTAGTAGTAGTAGTAGGGAAGTATCAACTCATAACGAGTTGATTTGTAAGTTCTGTAACTTCCCTTAATGAAGAATGATTTCGTCTCCTCCTGTCTTGATTATTTTGCTTCATAGTCAGTTGATTTCTGTCGCGATATTTATTGTCCGTGATGCTCTCTATCCGTTATGCTTGTGTTGTAATTTGGAGTTCTCGAATCATTCCTCCGTTTGCCTTATCTGTGAAGTCAATTCCTCTGGCTGAGTAACTCGGGCATCATATCGTCACTTTTAGGGGTAATGGCCGAGTTATTATTGTCAACATTTACGCTTCTGAAGTAGCGTCCAAATGATAACGAAGCCACATCAGCGTTGGAATGACTGATTACCACGTCAGCGCTTTTAGAGGTAACAGCCGAGTGACTTATGACGACGTCGGCATTTTAGAGATAACTGCCGAGTGACTGAGGACGACGTTGGCGTTTTAGAGATAACTGCCGAGTGACTGAAGACGACGTCGGCGTTTTAGAGATAACTGTCGAGTGAACGATGGTAACATCAGCGTTTTAGAAATAACAGTTGTTGGGGACTTGTTCTCAAATGCTAAGAGTTAAGAATAAGGCAACATAAAAAGTGTTAAATGTTAAAGTCCTTCGTCCTTCAAGACATTATGTCCTTTCGGATATAATGAATTCTGGACGAAGGTTATGAAGAAAAAGACCTTCGTGACCTCAATGGATAATAAAGAAGAATATATGTATGAAATACAAATAATAATACAGATATTATCATCAACTTATTTTTATTTCCATTATCAAATTCGTAATGACAAATCATAAATGTACCTTCGGATTGATGAAAAGTAAAGGTACAGGCGTGATGCGAAAAGCGAATGCCAAGTCAGCGTGAACAGTACGGGGGTACTGTTCATCTATTTATAGGCACGGGACACAGCCCGTGTAAAATTACATTAATGCCCTTTACATCTATCAATAATTCTATAGTAATTCTTCAGGGTCTAATTTGGCTTTTCATCTTTAAGTCGGTTCCCCTTTTCTGCTGTCATGCCGAAGCTTATCTGCGCATAGCTTCGTGATGATCTTATCCTTCGTTACAATCGCCTTCCGTCCCACTCAAGCTTCGTCTTGACCATACTCTTGTATACTCGTGACCCGATTTCGAAGATACCTGTTCACACATTTCACTTGGAAAACATTGTCAAATCATGTTTTTGAGGACCTTCGGAAGCCGAAGGCCCCCAACAGTAGCCCCTCGCAATATTAATTTGCTGGAATCGATAAATTCATATTGCGACATGGACGAAGGCTTTAAGCCGAAGGTCCGAAAAAACACCTTCCCTTTGCTAGAATAGCAACAGTCTTTGACAAGCGGGACCCTCCAGTTTTCAACGCACTAGGTGTATAAATAAGAGCTCATCACGAGTTTATCTGGCACGCTCTCTTGCCATCTGCTTTTACTCGCCCAACTTTTAGCCTGCGCGCAACAACACTTGCTTGGCTTTTTAAATTTTTAAGCTTCGGTTTGGAGAGCACTTTCTCAGCGTTTGCAAAGATGTCTGAAGATAAGAAAGTTGTTGGTGATTCGAAGCTAAGCCTTTCTAAGGAGATGCATCTGGGCTTTCTTCAATCAATATCAAAGACTAATACAGAGAAGATTACTAGGGAGATTTTGGAGGGCTTATCTGAAGATACTGGTGACAGTGACAGTTATGATGTGGATAGTGGTGGTGAAGACTCCGAAGATCAACCTTGGCGACCAAGCCATGCGGTTTTTGGTAAATCCAGTATTAAAGAAAATCATCTTGTCAATATGAGGGGCAGGTATTTTCGGGACTTGTCCGTTGTGAGGGCTGACGAAGGAGAGAAGACTTGTCCGACTCCTGAGGAAAATGAAGTCATGGTATTCCGAAGCTTCTTGAAGGCTGGACTACGATTTCCCTTGAGCAATTTTGTCGTGGAAATACTGAAGATATTTGAAATCTACCTTCACCAACTTACCCCCGAAGCAATCATAAGGATGAGCATCTTTATGTGGGCCGTGAGGAGCCAAGGTTTGGAACCTAATGCAAAAAGTTTCTGCAACATACATGAGTTATTGTATGAGACAAAACCCTGGGGTAAAGAGCAGTATCACAACAATTTTGGCTGTTACAGCTTCGGCGCCCGGTCTGGGTCAAGCTGCCCCGTGCCAACCTTTCGAAAGAGGTGGCCCGGCGACTGGATGACGGAATGGTTTTACGTGAAGAATGACCTGAAATCACGGGAAGATATTAAAAGTATCATTATGCGCCCTATATGGCAACGCTTCGGCCTCCGGAGACCGAAGGTGGAAATGAATGAAGCGGCCGAAGAATGCCAGAGAGCTTTCGGTGTTGTTTGCTCTTTTATTGGGACAAGGGATTTGGTCCAAGAACATATTGCCTTCAGAGTATGGCCACTTGTGGAAAAATGGGAAATGCCGAAAGAGACCATTAAAGAAACTGACGAAGGTGGACTAGTCAGGCTGAAATACACATTCAAATACGGAGATAAATTCGTTGAGCCAGATGATGACTAGTTGAAAAGTATTGAGGCCATCAGTGATGAATTGCTTGGAGTATACTCAGAGGCCGAAGATACTGCATTATCAGCGACCTTTGGAGGCCGAAAGAAGAAGAGACTCAATCGAGTATTTGATGCAATTGGGTTTGTCTACCCCGACTACCGTTATCCAACGCGGGGTCAAAAAAGAAAGAATACATCTTCTGCGAAGGAAACTGCTTCAGCCGCTCCTAGTGAGCTGGTGCCGAAGAGGAAAAGGGTAAAGGTTCTCACACACCGGCCGCGTTATATTGAACCGGCCACAGTGCCTGAATTTGTTGGTGAGACCTCTTCGGCTACCGAAGCTAAAGAACCAACTCCGCTGCCAAAAATCGAAGATTTGGCCGAAGTGCCAGCAACAGAAAAAACAGAAGAACCGAGGACTGAAGAAACAAAAACATCAGAAGTTTTAAGTCCTTCAGCAAAATTTGAGGCAGCAAAAAGCCAAAAGGGTCCAGCAGTGACCCCGAAAAGAAAAAGGATGGTTAATGTGCTGGATGTTTTGGAGACAATTAAGTCTTCAAGCACAACTCCGAAGAAAATTGTTGAAACTTCCGAAGTGCATACTGAAGCCTTTGTTGCTGAAGCTTCAAAGCAACAATCTGAAACTGAAGCTGGGCCTTCAGAGCCCGCCAAGGTGAAATCCTTGGAAACCGAAAAAACAGAAATAGCAGAACAAATTTTGGCTGAAGAAACTGGCACTGCTGCCCCCGAAGCATCTTCCGAAGTGCTTGATTATATTGTGCGACATGCTTTGGGAAAAAGATTATCTGAAGAAGAGATTTTTGAAGCTAATCACTATGCCCGAGAACTGAAGTATCCAAAGGGGGCCTTAGTATTCAATGGCACAGACGAAGATGACTTCTTATACTGCCTCCCAGACAACAAAGAATTATCTGTCTGCCGGGAGATGGCTAGAAGTATGGGGTTCCCGAAGCTTGAAGCTGGTCTCTGCGCCATGACAAAGGACGATCTTGCAGATAGCCTCGCATATAATAGCCTGAAGGTATGAAAATTGTATATTTGGAAATTTAAATTTTTTTGAATTATTCTTTTATTCTTATACTAATTCTTTTCATATAGGGTTTAATACTTAGCAACGTTTTGAGAGCACAAAAGAATGCTGAAGACGAGAGCTATAATATTGCTTTCAACAACCTACGAACATGGGTTATTAAGCTAAGGAACGAAGCTTTGGAAAAAGATAAAATTCTACTTACATTGGTGGATAAGATAAAGGAAGATGAAGCTACTTCTAAAGCTCAAGCTAAGGCTCAGAAGCGTGAAATTGAAGATCTTCGGAAACAGTTGGCCAGAGCTAAAGAAGAGCGCATACTTGAAGAGACGAAACGAGAACTTAGCGATCAGTGGGCAAATCATTTAGAAGGAAACGTTGAAGAGCTTCGAGCATCCAAGAAAAGATGCTACGACAAATCTATAGAATGCGTTAAGAAAATAAAAACTAGCTTCGCCAGCGTTGGCTCATTCTCGAGCGAGGAAAACTTCACAAGGGGTAACCCCGAAGGCCCGATTGAATGGATCAGTCACGAAGCTGAGGCCTTTGAGGAAATTTTGAATAGCCGCGGAGATATATGTGCCTTTTCAGGTGCCAGGGGGATTGCTACTATTTTGGAGAGAAAAGGCTGTGAGCATATGAAATCTTTAGCACAATCCGAAACTGCCTTATCCTCCGAAGATATAAAAGACCCCTAGGCCGAAGCAAGCCTGGTCGGTGGAAAATTTTTCACCGACATCTGGGACAATGGCGGCCGGGAAATGGCCCAAGAAATTATTCAAAAAAGCGAAAAAGGCATCCATGATGCTAGAAAAGTAGCAGAGGCCGCTGAGAAGAGCGCAGAGCCCGAAGGGCAAATAGGTATTAACTAGTGGTTTTTGACTCTTTGTTGTAATTTTTGATTTCGAACTCGTTCACGGTTTGTAATAGTAATAAATCTGTATCTACTCTTCCCTCAGAACCTACTGAGCCAACTCCGGGCCCCCACCCGAAGGGGGATGACGAAATTAGACAAATGGCTGAAGCTATCCTGGATAAAGTTGTTGATCAGCTTTTAAACGAAGCTGCAGAAGTAGTCTTAAGAGAAGATTAAATGCTGTTGTAAAAACATTTAGAATGTAATGTTTGTTGAGAGTCATGTGTAATATTGTGTAACTTTAGATGTAATATATTAGCTGTTTATAGTTCCATTCTTTACGATGCATGAAACATCATATACATACCGTTTTTGAGCCTTCGGCGAAAAAAACACCTTCCCTTCTTTTCATGCTTCGTAAATAATATCCGTGTTCTCGTAAAATTAGTAACCAATCCTCGTGAAATCAATAATCAATAGATCTTTCCATTTCAGAGTTTGGCGAAGATATAACTCTTCAATGGCTATTGTTTGTGCCGTGTCACTATTTCTTCAAAACGATCTTCGAATATCAATATTGAAACCCCCCTTCCTGCGTTGTTGATGCATTATGATTATGATGTTATGCTATGCAAATGATGTAATGATGTGATGTTATGCAAAATGATATTTGCCGAAGGTCGACATTTATTTTTCACTGTAAGCCTCCCTTAGGAGCTTCTTCGCCTTTTACTTCAGCGGAATCAGCGTTTATTTTTCGCTGTAAGCCTCCCTTAGGAGCTTCTTCGCCTTTTACTTCAGCGGAATCAGCGTTTATTTTTCGCTGTAAGCCTCCCTTAGGAGCTTCTTCGCCTTTTACTTTCAGCGGAATCAGCGTTTATTTTTCGCTGTAAGCTCTGCATTCCCTTCGGAACGACTTTTGAGCAGAAAACTTACACTGCGCTCCCTTAGGAACGACTTTTTGCTACTTCGAAGAAATTGTACTGCGTTCCTTAGAACAAATTTTTGATAAATCGAAGGTCCTTTTTGCCACCGTAAATTCTTATGCTTCGGCAACTTAAGCCTATGAAGAAGATATATTTTCATTATGGTGAAAAGCGAAACTATTACAAGAGATTGAAAAACGATAAAAAACACTTAAACTTCCCATAATTGTTCCTTATTAAAAAGAAAGTAAGACTGAAATGCGAAAATGCGAAAAGCTGCTGTCAAGGTAGGATATTTGTCAGTAAATGTGCTTCGACTCTGGCATAGTGCTATTGACTGTGCGAGCTTCGGACTCCTCTCTGAAGTCCCGCTGAAGGTGAGTGTGCTGACTTCCCTTCTGGCTGCTGACCTCGTTGCGTCGGTGGTGGCGGTGGAGGCTGTTGCCAAGATGCTTGGGGTTGACTTGCCGAAGCAACAGAAGCTGCAGGGTGATTGCCTACATATTCTGGAATATAAGGCGAATGGTACGAAGCAGTATGCATGACTTGCTTCGGCTGACTCTGTTGCGCTGCAGCTTCTGCTATCTCCTTTTGCTTCTGGATGGTAACATGGCACATCAGTTATGGCCCTTGTCCTCACCACAGAATAGGCAATAAATTTTTCTTGGCTGATCTCCAAATCTTCCCCCGAAGCCCCTGGCGCCTCTGCCCCTTGGCGCTGGCGGCTGGAAAGAGCTTTGCTGCTGCCCCGAAGCTTGCGAGGAGTACTGCGGCCTTTGCTGTTGACTCCCTCTATCATCACTTTGAGTAGAATTGTGGATTGACCTGACGTGCCTCAGATGGAATCTTCCTCCAAAGCCCCTGGTCATTTCAGAGAACCTGAATGCTTCCTCCCTTCTTTGGCGAAAATCATTGTTAGCTCGAATATACTCGTCCATCTTTTGGAGCAGCTTCTCCAAAGTTTGAGGAGGCTTTCTAGCAAAGTACTGAGCTGAAGGTCCCGGTCGAAGCCCCTTGATCATGGCCTCAATGACAATTTCATTGGGCACTGTTGGTGTCTATGCCCTCAGACGCAGGATCCTTCGGACATACGCCTGAAGGTATTCTTCGTGGTCCTGGGTGCACTGGAATAAAGCTTGAGCAGTGACTGGCTTCGTTTGAAATCCTTGGAAGCTGGTTATCAACATGTCCTTCAGCTTTTGCCATGAAGCGATTGTCCCTGGCCGAAGAGAGGAGTACCAGGTTTGTGCAACACTCTTGACAGCCATGACGAAAGATTTTGCCATGACCGCCGTGTTGCCACCATACGAAGATATGGTTGCTTCATAGCTCATCAAGAATTGCTTCGGGTCTGAATGACCGTCGTACATGGGGAGCTGGGGTGGCTTGTAAGACTGGGGCCAAGGTGTAGCCTGCAGTTCTATTGACTGAGGAGAAGCGTCATCAAAAGCAAAATTTCCATGATGGAAATCTTCATACCAGTCATCCTCATTGTAGAAGCCCTCCTGATGAAGCTCTCTGCGCGGAGGCCTTCGGTTCTGGTCATCTTGAGCAAGATGACAAACTTCTTAATGAAGCTTCATCTATCTGCCTCTGTAAGTCAGCTAGACGGGCCATCTTTTCCTTCTTTCGTTGAACCTGTTGACGGAGCATCTCCAAGTTTTGGATTTCCTGATCCAAGTCGTCCTCCGGAGGCGTTGGGCTGGTGGCCTTCCTCTTCTGGCTTCGGGCCTCCCTAAGAGAAAGGACATCCTGATTGGGATCCAGCGGCTGCAGAGTGGCAGCCCGTGTGGCTGAAGCTTTCTTCGGCGGCATGACGAAGGTGATGCTTGCCGAAGGTGTTCAAAACTCAAAAAATGGTCGTGAGTTCACCGGAGGTGGGCGCCAATGTTGGGGACTTGTTCTCAAATGCTAAGAGTTAAGAACAAGGCAACATAAAAAGTGTTAAATGTTAAAGTCCTTCGTCCTTCAAGACATTATGTCCTTTCGGATATAATGAATTCTGGACGAAGGTTATGAAGAAAAAGACCTTCGTGACCTCAATGGATAATAAAGAAGAATATGTGTATGAAATACAAATAATAATACAGATATTATCATCAACTTTTTTTTATTTCCATTATCAAATTCGTAATGACAAATCATAAATGTACCTTCGGATTGATGAAAAGTAAAGGTACAGGCGTGATGCGAAAAGCGAATGCCAAGTCAGCGTGAACAGTACGGGGGTACTGTTCATCTATTTATAGGCACGGGACGCAGCCCGTGTAAAATTACATTAATGCCCTTTACATTTATCAATAATTCTATAGTAATTCTTCAGGGTCTAATTTGGCTTTTCATCTTTAAGTCGGTTCCCCTTTTCTGCTGTCATGCCGAAGCTTATCTGCGCATAGCTTCGTGATGATCTTATCCTTCGTTACAATCGCCTTCCGTCCCACTCAAGCTTCGTCTTGACCATACTCTTGTATACTCGTGACCCAATTCCGAAGATACCTGTTCACACATTTCACTTGGAAAACATTGTCAAATCATGTTTTTGAGGACCTTTGGAAGCCGAAGGCCCCCAACAACAGCCGAGTTAGAACGGGTTACGTCGGCCACTTTGTAGATAATAGCCGAGTGATGATGTGGCACACCGGTGCTTTAGAAGTAACCGCCGGGTGATGACATGGCACGCCGGTGTTTTAGAAGTAACCACAGGGTGATGACTGGGCGCTTTTTGGAGACGGTATCCGACCCGGGAAGATCCCATATGTACTGCGCTTTCAGCCGCCTCTGCTTTACGTGCCCTAGTTCTTGCTTTCCTGCCTCCAGATCCTCTCTGTCCTTTTGCAATTCGGCTCCCGCTCTGTTCGCCGGTGGAGTTGAGATGGTGCCCAAGCGAAAGGCCTCGAGTTCATCCGCTGCGGTGATTCCCCCTATCGACCCCAACAGCCAGTTGCCTTTCGCAGGTAACCATATGTCTGTTGTTTCTGAGCCTGACCTTCTCCATCTCGTGTCCATCGGGGTCCTTCCTCGGAAGGAGCTCTACTCTTGGCGGATTTGCCACGGGGTCACTGTTCCAACAGAGGATACCCACGAATCCGTGATTTATGTTCCTTTTCTTCTCCGAGGTCTCGCTCTTCCTATTTCTCCCTTTTTCCGCGGTCTCCTTGATTTCTATCGCCTTAATTTGACCCATCTGAATCCCAATTCCATTCTGCAAATTTCCATTTACGTTCATTTGTGCGAAGCTTTTCTTGGCGTCCTGCCACATTTTGGACTGTGGAAGTACTTGTATCACTGTCACCCTGGGATGGCCGGGGGGCAGCATCAGCTGGTGGGGGGTGCGAGTTTGGAGATGCGCCGTGGGAGGAAGACTGACTATCTTGAAATCCCACTCAAGGATAGTATCAAGGGATGGCGCTTGGAGTGGTTTATTGTTGAGAACCACGGAAATTCTCTCCCCCACGGTCAGGGAGACAGCCGGATGTTCGTACTCCGAGTTGGACCGAATCCCCCACGGACCAGGAGGTTGCTGAGGCAGGGGCTTTGCTGGCTGAAGTTGGACTGCTGAAGGAGAGGGGTCTGACTGCAGAGGCTGTGGTTGCTGATTTTGTCTTCAAGAACATTCAGTCGTTGAAGGACAGGGCATGCTCGGCCTATCTGTACCGAGGTCTAGCTGACTCAACCCGGGTCACCAACAGAAGAATTCCTGCTGTAGACTTAGTGAACCGGCTTGAAATGATTCTTAGAGGCAAGGTATCAAATGTTGGCGCCCCTGTGGCATACTCGGCCTGGAACCTGCCTCCTTCCAAGGCCTTCACTCATTTTGTGTCGAATCCACCTGTCGCTGATGGCGGTTTTGGCCTTAGAGTGCGACCCTCTGCCAAAGAAGTTAGCGCTTTGGTTGCTTCGCTCGAAGAAATTCCTGATGATGAACGGCAGGTCCACTTTGAGGTGCCTTTGGATCCTAGTAATGCAGAGATAAGTGCTATGCTTGATATGCTGGCTGAGGACTCTTCTGATGCTGCTCCTGCTGGAACATTGGTGGTGGTGCCTCTCCCGGAAGCTGGTACAACCTTGGATATTCAGAGGCCTGTCAGTGTTCGCCCGAAACGCCCTTGCCGAGCCAATCAACTTGATTCTCCTGTTGATGAGCAGAAAAAGAAAAAGAGACGTCTTCGGCGAGTATCTAGTTTGGATCGGGATGTTGGTCTTTCGGTTCCTGCTGCTGAGGAAGTGCCTGTGCCTGAATTTACCGACGCTGACCCCAATGGGTGTGATCCATCTATCGCTGACCCTAATGGGGGTGCTCCATCTGTTGCTGATGAAAACGAGGGGGAGGAAGAAGATGAGGTCCCTTTGACTCGGAAGAACAGTCGGCAATATGTTGCCAGTGGGGAAAGTAGTGGAGTTCCTTCTCCTGCTCTGTCTGCCCTCATTGGTCTATAAGAATTATCCCTAGCGAACTTTGATCAGACTCTTGAAGATATGGTTCCAGAGGATCTGTTATTAGAGCCAGCGGATGGTGATGTGACGGATGTTTGTGCTGATGTGCTCGACGCCGGGTTGGGGTCATCCCGGGCAGCGTCCCGCGCTTCATCGACCTTGGAGCACGGTCTTGAGGGTCAGGAAACTGACTTGGATCGTCTTGTTCCCATGGAAGTAACTGAGGGACCTTCAGCCTTTAGAGGCGGCTACTGTAGAGAACTTGGTCCTCAAGGATGGTGTTGACGCTTACCTAGCCCCCGAGGGTGTTGCCGGGGATGATTCGGCTCGGGTGGGAAGCGCAAGCCGCGGCCCAGCCCCTGAGGGTATTGCCGGAGATGATCCGGCTCGAGTGGGTAGCGCAAACTATGACCAAGCCCCCGAGGGTGTCCGAGCGGGGTCTCCCTCTTGTACTTCCATGGATGTTCACGCAGGATCTCCTCCACACTCTGGTTGCATGGTGGTAGCCCAAGCTTTGGGTCAGGGAGTCACTTTAGAGGCTAGCGTTCCTGTCGACCATGTTTTGGGCTCTGCTAATGAAACTGAATTGGTTCCTGCTGGTTCATTGCGAGCTGCTTCGGGTGGTGACCCTATGCCAAGCCATCAATTGATCTCTCATGATTTGGGAGTCCCTTCATTCTTCTCCAACCTCCAGGTACTGTGATATATTCAAACCTGACTTTTACACCGTATGAACTGTTGTCATTACACTCATCTGTTCTCAATATCAGGCATTGGTGGACGGGATGGCTAGTCAGCTGAGGTTGCAAGGTGCTTCTGTTCCAGAAGGAGTTTCGTCTCTGGCACGTTGGAATCCGGTGTTGCTTCAACAGCGTGTCTCTGACTTAGAGGCGACGAATGCTGGTTAGTGCTCTTTTGCCTCCCTTCGTCTACCTTATTGAACTGCTTCACATTTTGACCCTTTTTGCTTGATTGTTTCTCGCTAGATATGGCTCGACAGATTTCTGTTCTTGAAGAAAAACATTCTCAAGGTCAGGCTGAACTAGTCCGGTGGTGTTCTGATTTTGAGGAAAAGTATTCTCAAAGCCAGACTGAGCTGGCCCAGGTCTCTGCTGCTCTGAATGACGCCAACACGCTGAACTCTACTCTTCACGCTCAGCTTGATTCTGAAAAGGTGACTTATGAAACTGTGCCTTGTATTGCCGTGTTCTTATTGCTTGCTTGATGTTTGAAGGAGCTGATTCTTGTTTGCAGGAAGAAAAACGTGCCCTTGTTGTTTCTCGTGACAATCTTGACAGACTATATCGTGATTCTAGCAACTCGTTGATCATCCTGGAGAGAAGTCATCGCTTCAACATGGAGGAGTTAGACAATCATCGCTGTAAGCTGCAGGAATCCACGGATGACGTGATCCATCTCAGGCAGTTGATATCGGCTAAGGATGCTGCTATCAAAGAACTGCGTGCTTCCAAGAAGTCCATCGCCTAGGAGCTAGAGACCGTTCAGTTGGCTGTCAAAGTTGCTGAAGAAACTTCCATTACTCTGAGGGCCCAGCGCGACAGAGCCATGGATAAAGCCATTCGCGCGGGGCGGATCTTGATGAGGAGACCCGGCGTGGTTGTTCCCGACGATATAAGGGCTGATGTGAACGCTGCTCCTGATTCCTCAAGTCGCCCTTCTTCGTCGGTTGCTCCTGAGAAAGATGTTGCAAAATAGAGAAATATTGCGTGCTTTGAGCGCGCGGTTATCATGATCAGATATTTGTTAGAGGACACTAGTTCGGCGTTTGAATGCTACTGTTACTTTCCTATTGTTTTAGAATTCAGCAGTACGTAAATTTGCAGGAGTAAAATGATGTGTGATGATTTTGAAACTTATTTACGGGATATAGAGGTCACCCCTATATGAGTAATCGTAAGCATGTGAAATCGCCTTAATTCGTTGCTGACTTAAATCGATTGCTTTTGTTAGTAGGGCATAGTAGTAGTCCCAAGTTAAGTAAGCGCGAGCATGTTGCACCGTCTTAAGTCGTTGCTGACTTAAGCCAATTGCTTCGTTAGCAGGGCATAGTGGTCACCCGGAGTTAAGTAAGCGCGAGCATGTTGCACCGTCTTAAGTCATTGCCGACTTAAGCCAATTGCTCCGTTAGTAGGGCATAGTGGTCACCCCGAGTTAAGTAAGCGCGAGCATGTTGCACCGTCTTAAGTCGTTGCCGACTTAAGCCGATTGCTCCGTTAGCAGGGCATAGTGGTCACCCCGAGTTAAGTAAGCGCGAGCATGTTGCACCGTCTTAAGTCGTTGCCGACTTAAGCCGATTGCTCCGTTAGTAGGGCATAGTGGTCACCCAGAGTTAAGTAAACGCGAGCATGTTGCACCGTCTTAAGTCGTTGCCGACTTAAGCCGATTGCTCCGTTAGCAGGGCATAGTGGTCACCCCGAGTTAAGTAAGCACGAGCATGTTGCACCGTCTTAAGTCGTTGCTGACTTAAGCCGATTGCTCCGTTAGCAGGGCATAGTGGTCACCCCGAGTTAAGTAAGCGCGAGCATGTTGCACCGTCTTAAGTCGTTGCCGACTTAAGCCGATTGCTCCGTTAGTAGGGCATAGTGGTCACCCCAAGTTAAGTAAGAATGCAGGTCAATCATGAACAATCTGAGTATTCTTTGATAGTCGCCTAGAGGGGGGGTGAATAGGGCGAAACTGAAATTTACAAATATAAACACAACTACAAGCCGGGTTAGCGTTAGTAATATAATTGAGTCCGGGAGAGAGGGTGCAAAACAAATCGCAAGCAAATAAGAGGTGTGACACGTGGATTTGTTTTACCGAGGTTCGGTTCTTGCAAACCTACTCCCCGTTGAGGTGGTCACAAAGACCGGGTCTCTTTCAACCCTTTCCCTCTCTCAAACGGTCCCTCGGACCGAGTGAGCTTCTCTTCTCAAATCAAAACCGGGAACAAAACTTCCCCGCAAGGGCCACCACACAATTGGTGCCTCTTGCCTTGATTACAATGGAGTTTTGATCACAAGAACAAGTGAGAAAGAAAAGAAGCAATCCAAGTGCAAGAGCTCAAAAGAACACGACAAATCTCTCTCGCTAATCACTAAAGCCTTGTGTGGAATTGGAGAGGATTTGATCTCTTTGGTGTGTCTAGAATTGAATGCCTAGCTCTTGTAAGTGGTTGAGAAGTGGAAAACTTGGATGCAATGAATGGTGGGTGGTTGGGGGTATTTATAGCCCCAACCACCAAACTAGCAGTTTGGTGGGGCTGTCTGTCGTATGGTGCACCGGACAGTCCGGTGTACACCAGACATGTCCGGTGCGCCAGCCACGACACCAAAGCCGTTGGGATTCGACCGTTGGAGTTCTGTCTTCTGGGCCCGCCTCGATGTCCGGTGGCGCACCGGACATGTACTGTAGAGTGTCCGGTGCGCCAGCATGGGCGTGCCTGACGCCTGCGCGCTCTGGCGCGCATTAATTGCAGTTGCAGGCGACCGTTGGCGCGAAGTAGCCGTTGCCCCGCAGTTGCACCGGACAGTCCGGTGTACACCGGACATGTCCGGTGAATTATAGCGGAGCAGCCTTCGCGAATTTCCGAGGCTGCGAAGTTCCAGAGCCGCGTCCTCTAGGAGCACCGGACACTGTCCGGTGTACACCGGACAGTCCGGTGAATTATAGCGCGCCGGCTTCTGAAAATTCCCGAGGCTGAGGAATTCTGCGCGAGGTCCCCTGGTGCACCGGACACTGTCCGGTGCGCCACCGGACAGTCCGGTGAGCCAGACCAGGGAGCCTTTCGGGATGCCTTTAGCTCTCTATTTTGAACCCAACTTTGGTCTCTTTAATTGGCTTGTTGTGAACCTTGGCACCTGTATAACTTGTACACTAGAGCAAACTAGTTAGTCCAATTATTTGTGTTGGGCAATTCAACCACCAAAATCATTTAGGAACTAGGTGAAAGCCTAATTCCCTTACAATCTCCCCCTTTTTGGTGATTGATGCCAACACAAACCAAAGCAAATATAGAAGTGCATATTTAAACCAGTTTGCATAATGTAAGTGCAAAGGTTGCTTGGAATTGAGCCAATAAAAATACTTACAAGATATGCATGGATTGTTTCTTTAGTTTAACATTTTGGACCATGCTTGCACCACATGTTTTGTTTTTGCAAACTATTTTGTAAATCCTTTTCAAAGTTCTTTTGCAAAAAGGTCAAAGGTAAATGAATAAGATTTTGCAAAGCATTTTCAAGATTTGAAATTTTCTCCCCCTGTTTCAAATGCTTTCCCTTTGACTAAACAAAACTCCCCCTAAATGAGATCTTCCTCTTAGTATTCAAGAGGGTTTTGATATATCATTTTTGAAATACTACTTTCTCCCCCTTTTGAACACAATAGGATACCAACTGAAAATACTCTTTGAAAAACTAAGTTTTTTGTAACACCCCTGGTGTTACTGTAACTAAAACTTGAGCATGGCATCATAAGCATTGGCATTGCATATGTTTGACACACCTAGAGTGCATTCACTAGGCAAAAATTTCAAACAAGTTGTATTGTTTTAATGTTTTATAAATAGAACCCTGGTTAAAGGACTTAACCCTAAATAGTGGTTAAAGGGGTAAAACTTAACCTAAGATGAGAAAACCTAAAGACCTTATGGAAAGAGTCATAAAATGACCCCAAGAATAAAGTTGAATCACCTTTATACCCCTAAGATACCAGAAACCCTAAATGAAGCCCTAGGAAAACCCTAAGTCCAAACCCTAGGGACTTATGTGCAAAGTTGATGCACCTTTGGACTAAAGTGCAAAAACCAAGTTAATAAAGTATTTTAAGTCACTTGATTCACTAAGGTGTGAATTTGGAAGCCAAACCCTGAGATTTGAATTCATTTGCAAAAAGGCCCCTAGTGGTGATTTCATGCTAAGTCTGAATTTCAGATTGGTGAGCTCAACTTTGGAGCCTTGCAACTTTTAAAATACAGGGTTTTTGCCCTAGGTAAGCACATCAATATTGTAGATCTATGGAAGGAGCACAACTTTAATATAGAACTCATGCCTTGGTACCATAAAGGATTCTGAAATAAATGAGCCCGAAGTTGCTCTGTCAGACTGGTATAAAGAAACTGAAAACTGAACTTGAAGACAGAAGTGGTCACAGTGAGATGGGGCCAATTTAAGCACGCCATAACTTTAAATACGTTCGAATTTGATCCAAGAATCCTATAGTAAGGTTGGAGACTGATGATTAGTGAACAAATTTTATTAAGAAGGATCGCTCTGTTCCTAACAAGAATCTAGAGATAATTGGGTTGGAACATGGCCGGTTCAGGCGACTGAAGCAGATGCGTCATGGTACAGTAGACCATTGGTGATCAGACCGCCAGCGCAAAGTGCTCACCGCCGACGACCTTTCCGCGCCGCGATTTGCGCCGGGGTCGAGATGATCGGGCGGCGAGCATCTCCCCGCGAAGACCTCTTTGCTCCGGATAAGACCGCCGCGGTGAAGGGCACTAACTCCGGCTGCCACGCGGCCATCTCTCCTTCTGGCCATGTCCAGTCACCGGCGCCGCCCTCCTCTGTTCGGCCACGCCATCACGGATTTGACTGCCTTATGGCCGTGGTTGAACGTGGCAAGCTCTCGGGGAGCGACGTGCTCGGTGCCATCGCTGATCGCCAGCTTGGGCCAGCACTGGTTATCATCGTAACCGCGGCAGTGGCTCACACGCGGCTATAAATTCACCCCGCCCTCGCCCCCTTTTCTCAAATCAACCGAGCTCCGGCCTTCGTCTCCAAATTGCGAAGCTGTAGCAACCATTCCTGTCCTCGATTAGTTACCCTGGCCGGAGTATTGCCATTTTCCCCTAAATCGGTCCGCCGCCCCGTGAAGAACAGCTCGTCCGTGACCAACCCTCTCTGGTAAGTCCCTGTCCAATTCAAGCCTTGTTTTAGCAGCTCTGTGTGTTCATGAAGCTCCTCGTAGTGGCCGTTCAATCAATCCGAGCGTGGATAATTGAGAACACGGGATCGACACCGCGGTTCTCGCCGTGAACGTGGACAGGCCGTTCGCAGGGCGCTCTTGTCAAATTAATGCGTGTTCCGAGGTCATCCTAGGTCAGTGAAGCCTCCCCGATGGTTAGTCCGGGCAGTCGTCGCCAGCCATGGCCGGTACAGACCCCGTCCAGGATGAACGGCGAGCGCGCCGTGGACAGGGGTGTAGTTGGAGAAGAATTAGAAATATGGGGGTATTTCTGCAATGTGTCAGCGACTTAGTACAATAGTAAACGAACCTGCTTCGGTTTAGCTGAAAAGACCAGGGCTTCTATGCAAATTAGCTAGAGCACGCGGGCGCGCGACCCTTTTCCTGTGTCGTTGGGCCGACCGGGGTCAGAATCGGCCCAAGACTGTTACAAGTTTCTCTTTTTCTTTTTATTCCAGAACTAAAACAATTATAGAAAATGTAGAAAAATGCTAAAATTGTGAAACTAATTTTCCTAGGCTTGTTATTTTCCCTAGAATTTAGTAAAAATAGTTTTATGATTTTTAGTGGAAATAAGAAATTTTAGGGTATTTAAAGTAGTTAAAAGTATTGGTTATGGATTTTTAGAAAATATTTGGTAAGTCCAAAAATGCCCAAACTTTTTATGTGAGCTTTTCACATTATTTAGAAGCCTTGGGTAGAGTTTGAGTTGATTTGGATCATGTTTGATAACTAGAACCCAAAACCACCCCCCTGCCCTTTGAACTCCTTTCCCGACTCCGGAAACCCTAGGTTCTCGGAGTTCCGTGAAGGAAAGTTGTACTCAAGACTTAGTTAATAAATTTTTATTATCTTTGCACTCTCATAAGCATTACATGGCATTCATTCTTATATATATACCTATATGGTTATATTTAGAAAACGGAGAAGAGAGTGAAGTGATTGAAGAAGACACCACCACCTTTGGAATCTCAGGCAAGGACTTGGCTCTACTTCGACATCTGCGAGTCCAAGCCTGACTCACCTGTGAACAAAGGCAAGCCCCGGTGCATGCAACCCCTTTCCTTGTGTTTTAAATACTTTTCGCACACTTAAGTCTAGTGAAATGTGCATTAGGTTCATAGGAATTGCTTGAAACCCTTTGATGCATTGCTTTCCTTGATATCCATACCTTTATAGATACTTCTGTGAAGTATCAAAATATGATTTACAAAAATGCTTAGCCTTGCTTAGATCTTGTGGATAGAGGTTGTCCTTAATTTAACTCGAGAAAGGATGGCTTCTACCTGCAAGAATATTTTCATTTGGAGCAATGGTGGGATCTTACTGCAAAGCTCCCTATGATGCTCTTTTCATCCTTGGGAACAGAAACAATCCTAAGGATGGAAGTATGTAAATCGAGACTTGGGTTAGGAACAGGTGATGTTCTACCCAGGTTGATTAAGGATTAACGCGTATGTAGGCTTGATGATCGAGGACCCTTTAACTGGTCACATGCCTCGTCATGGGTAAGCCTTGCCTCGGGCAGACTAAGGCCGGAATAAGATAACACGAAATGGGCGTGGAGCGGTGGCGAGAGTAGCGTGTACCCTCCGTGGCAAGAGGCTGGACGGTGGTGTATCTGTGCTCTCGGTTTGCGTGAACCTGATCCGGTCTTAAGAACCCCGGTGGCGGGTTGACATATGCAAGGGTTAAGTGCTACATATGTCGTGTGATTGGAGATCCTCAGCTGAGTATAATCGATTCGGATCGCCGTACCTTCGCGGTTATGAAGACTTGGTCACTGCCCTGCAACCTAAAGTCAGGATGTGAACACTATGGATAAAAATGATGTTGTATGGATGAGATGTTGAAATTAGACTAGATGCAAATAGAGTCTATTAATACTTAATATGGCGTTAAAAGATTGAAAGTAAGGACTCACTTTAGTAAGCTGCTTCTGCAAAAGTATAAGTTGATTTTTGCTAAAGCCTCTCCTTGACTCCTATTTATCCAGCATACCCTTGAGAGTCTTTTCCTTAGTCGGGTAAGACTTGCTGAGTAATTCCATACTCAGGGTTTATCCCTTTGTTGTTTTTAGGTGAGGAAGCGACAAAGTTTTGTTGCTTTTGCTCCAAGGTGGTATCTAATGAAGAAAAACAAGAATGAAGATACGGGAGGACTTGGTCCTCCACATAGGATCTTTTTGTTTGATAGTTATTGGGAGGAGTTTTTGCCTCCCTTGATATGTGTACTCAGCACTCGTTTATAGCTCTGGTCTGTAATAAGTAACTTGATCTTACTTTCTAAATAAATGTAAGTTTATGTAGTTGCTTCCGCACTTCTATATCTCCGATGTTCTGTAATGTCTGCAAGACGGGTGAAACGTTCCTGGTAAGGTAAGGAAAGATACCGAACTTGTCAAGTAACTTAGGAATATCTACAGGGTGTCTGATGTCTGTTGGACAAGGACAACTGTAGGTGGGCCTAATTACTTGGGAGGTTCCGTCACAGCTGGTATCGGAGCGTAGCCCTTCTCTGCAGATATTATGAGGCATCTTCAAAAGGATTTTCTAAAATTCTTACCTAGAAACTTTCTTCCTTTCTTACCTAAGTATTCTGAAGAGTCTATCCTAAAGACCAGATAGGAAGAGTGCAATGTATAGAAGGTATGAATCAACTAAGGTTGATTCTGTAATTACACATGCATCATGTCATACAAACTTTAAGTTAAACCCCCTGCGTAGCTAGTTTAGTACATGATTCATCTACTTTGTTCATACATCCTTAGTGAATAGAGTGTATCCGTTGCTCTTCTCTATAGATGAATCAACAAGAAGCTCCTACAGGAGTTGGAGAGTTTCTACGAGATTTTGGTGTTCCAGTGGTCTTGTGGCGACTACTTCAAGAGGTCGGATATACCGAAGCACCCAAGTACCAGTGGTCACGCACTGTTCTTAGAGGACAACCATGGTATGAGGTAGTAGTGCGTATTCCAGAACGTGCTAGAAAACCATCTTGGCCGTATTGGATGTTCCATGCCGAAGGAATGACTCCTTGGGAGGGTGCTCAGGTAGCTGCCTTAGAGGTGCTAACAACCATTTGTTACCAGAAAAGGGAAGAAATACAAGCCACATCTATGAGGTTGTTCCCTGCAGTTGCCTTAAGTGACCCATTGGTGTATCATCACCAGGCCCGATTAATGGAAAGTATTCCTATTGGGCAGGATTCCGTTGAATCGACATCTGCTCGAGTTTTGATGGCCGTGCTAGAGTTGCAACTTACTTGGGGGCACAGTCGTCAAAAGTGGCAGCAGTTGTACACTGGGAGTTATGCAACATTTAAGATGATGGAAATGGCCAAGAATAGTGCTTGTACTCAAGCACAAGAACGACTTGAGGAAACGAAGGTTCAAGCGGAACAGGTTATTGGACTAGAGCATCAGGTGACAGAACTTCAGATGCAACACCAAGCTGATCAGAATCACATTAAGGAGCTTGAGCATCAGCTAACTAATGCTCATTCTAAATTAAAAATTTTGAGTAAGCAACAAGAAGAAATTTGTCTGTATGCTGTTGCTGTTAGAGAAGACCTTAAGGAAACCATGAGCTTCATAAGCCATCAGGATCAGGCGATCAAAGAATTGAATCGTGCTCATCCTATGGAGTTTCAAGTAGCACAACGGCTTGTCAACCATCTGCAGCAAGCAATGCATAGGCTCAATGTTGCCTTTTATCCTACTCCTGCACCGGCGGACTAAGGGTTCCTTGGAAGAATGGCAACAAACATCTAGCAGATGGTGTAGCTAGAGAAGATGTAGTAGATCAATGTAATAAGGTAGGTGTAGATAGACCAGCTTGGTAATAAAAACAGGTTAAACTTTGTTGGAAAGAGTTTTCCTGTTTTACCTGGATCATGTAACGTGTGAGCTTTTATATGACTATGGTGTAAGAAACGACTGCCGGTTTATGAAGCAACTTTTAATATCTATAGTAGTTTCTCAAAATTCAAGAGTTAAGATGGCTATTCCTTTGGATATTCCATGTGGATCACCATGTTGCCTTATTAACCTAACCTAGGAAAGACATGTTATCTATTGAAGGCCTACCAACTTAATCCTTGACCTGGTGATCCCTATGAGGGGCATAGAAATATGCTTGGGCTGAATTAACAGTCTCCCATCATACTTCTTTCATCAAGTTTAGGTTATGGCCATGCCTTGTTCACTTCCTTGGGCCATGATCTATTTGGATCTCTACTTGTGATCGTACTTACAGGTGGAGTCTCTTTTGTACCTTGTCATCCTTGATCAGTCTATTTGTGTTGTGTGAGATTCTTTATTGGTTATGTCTGGTATTGGCGTTATGACTAAAATTGATGATGCTGCGCCAAAACCGAGGGCCTCTTGTGGGTATACACACAAGGTTGTGCTGCTCGATGCACGCTTGTATCACAGTTAGTAGTCATAATCCATTATGAGATTATATCAATATGTTATCTCTACGCAAATCGTTCTTATCACGTGAGATCCATTATTGGTGCCAGTTTTGTAATGGTGTCATGGTTAAGAACTTATGGTACCGCGGCGAAACTGAGAGCCTCCTGTGAATGTACACACAGGATTCTGCTGCTTGGCGCATGTTGGTATCGAAGTCTCTGGTCATGATCCATTGTGAAACTACACTGATGTGTGATCTTCTGTGGACTCCTTCCTTAAAACAGTTTCTTGTTGTTTGTAAAGAGATCAAGCAACATCTGTCATTTCCATTGAATCAAAAGGCCATACCACTTTCATGTGTGGTCTTATTTCTTTTGATCTTGGTAGTGACTACTTACACAAGTTCCCTTTGCATTCTTTGTGTAAAGGTGAAGCCTTGGATCTTTTTAGTGTTGAATAACAACTGATTAGCTCCCAAAATGAAGACTGGTTTTCCCTGCTGCTGAAATGCAGGAGTTTGTTCATTCGCTTTCCTAATTAATCTATGTATTCCCTAACCAAGTGGATAATTCATCTCGCTTGAAGAAACGGATGAACAACCTGACCAAATGGATTTCTATCCAAATGCATGACCTTTGGCTTGCAAATGTGAACTCTCAACCCTTGGCTTACCGATGGTACTGAGAGGACTTGCTCAATGTCAAAAGTAGTTCAACAAGTTGGTTTCACTAACGTGCAACTGCCTGGTGAACGAAGGTTGAGTTTAGAGATTGTTTTATCGAGTTGTCTAAGCTCACTTTTGTACAACCCCTCTTAAGGAAGAATTTTCAAGAATCAAGATTAAGTCGGTCAATAACCACCTAACCCTTGCTCTAGTCGTGCCTCGATTGCCTCATGTATGCTTTTCCAGCATAAGTGATTGGGTCGAGCCATGTCTAGTGCCCGATAAAATGGACTAGTTGCAAAGTCCGCATTTTTAGATCCCTCCACTGGTGATTTTTCTTGAATCAATATCACCTTTCGTGAATTTGGATTCCCTGGCTAACACGAGTTGACCGTGATATTATTCGACATTCACACTCGTCTCGTGTGCTATGAACTTACTGTAACCACTTGTTGGTAAACCTCTTCTTGTGTGTTTTACCCAAGATGGTGCATCTGATTCTATTTGGGTAAAGTTGCATAATTGCCACCCAACAGACTCAGATAGTACAGTGTCATCAGAAAAAGCAAGTTGCACACGTGGAAATGGGAAGATATTGTATGAACTTTATCATGGGATTACCCAGGACTACAAAAGGGTATGACTCTATCTGGGTTATTGTTGATCGGCTTACGGAAATTTCTCATTTTCTGCCAGTCAAGACCGATTACCCAGTTACTGTCTATGCCCAATTGTACATTGCTCGTATTCTTAGTCTGCACGGTGTTCCGAAAACCATAGCACCGAATCGTGGATCGCAATTCGTATCCAAATTCTGGGAAGAACTTCATAAATCCCTGGGTACTAAACTGCTCCACAGTTCGGCCTATCATCCTCAAACCAGTGGACAGACTGAAAGAGTCAATCAAATACTGGAAGATATGCTGCGGGCATGTGTTCTGGACTTCTCACAGAAATGGGATAAATGTTTGCCCTTAGCGGAATTTTCATACAATAATAGCTGTCAAGAAAGTATCAAGATGGCACCCTTTGAAGCTCTGTATGGGCGACGATGTCGAACTCCGCTAAATTGGTCTGAACCTGGAGAAAGATACTTCTTTAGGCCTGATATGGTGAAAGAGGTCGAAGAAAAAGGTTCAGAGAATTACTCATAATATGAAGAAAGCTCAGACTCGACAAAAGAGTTATGCAGACCGACGACGACAACCCTTATGCTTTCTGGTGGGCGATTATGTCTACTTGAAAGTTTCACTAATGAAGGGTGTATCGCGTTTCGGGGTTAAAGGGAAGCTTGCACCCAGGTACATTGGTCCATTCCTGGTGATTGAGCAATGTGGACCAGTGGCGTACCGACTTCAACTACCCGAAACATTGTCTGCTATGCATAATGTGTTCCACGTGTCACAATTGAAGAAATGTCTTCGGGTTCCTGATCGAACCATTGAAGTAACAGATGTTGTCCTTGAGCCGGACTTGACATATTTTGAGCATCCTATTCGAGTCTTGGATCAAAAGGACAGGATTACCCGGAGAAAAACTCTCAAGTTTTATAAGATACAGTGGAACCAGCATTCTGAAGATGAAGCTACTTGGGAAACTCAAGACTTCTTGAATAAGAATTTCCCAGGCTTTTTAGCCTCTTGTAAATTGTAAAGCCTGTATAACTGTGTAATAGAGAAGTGACCCCCACATCACCCCTGCCTTGTACCAGAATTTGGGAAATAAAAATATGATGTGTTTCCTTTACCATTACCTACCCTAGGATTTTTAATCTCGGGACGAGATTCTTTTATGGGGGGAAGGATGTAACACCCCTGGTGTTACTGTAACTAAAACTTGAGCATGGCATCATAAGCATTGGCATTGCATATGTTTGACACACCTAGAGTGCATTCACTAGGCAAAAATTTCAAACAAGTTGTATTGTTTTAATGTTTTATAAATAGAACCCTGGTTAAAGGACTTAACCCTAAATAGTGGTTAAAGGGGTAAAACTTAACCTAAGATGAGAAAACCTAAAGACCTTATGGAAAGAGTCATAAAATGACCCCAAGAATAAAGTTGAATCACCTTTATACCCCTAAGATACCAGAAACCCTAAATGAAGCCCTAGGAAAACCCTAAGTCCAAACCCTAGGGACTTATGTGCAAAGTTGATGCACCTTTGGACTAAAGTGCAAAAACCAAGTTAATGAAGTATTTTAAGTCACTTGATTCACTAAGGTGTGAATTTGGAAGCCAAACCCTGAGATTTGAATTCATTTGCAAAAAGGCCCCTAGTGGTGATTTCATGCTAAGTCTGAATTTCAGATTGGTGAGCTCAACTTTGGAGCCTTGCAACTTTTAAAATACAGGGTTTTTGCCCTAGGTAAGCACATCAATATTGTAGATCTATGGAAGGAGCACAACTTTAATATAGAACTCATGCCTTGGTACCATAAAGGATTCTGAAATAAATGAGCCCGAAGTTGCTCTGTCAGACTGGTATAAAGAAACTGAAAACTGAACTTGAAGACAGAAGTGGTCACAGTGAGATGGGGCCGATTTAAGCACGCCATAACTTTAAATATGTTCGAATTTGATCCAAGAATCCTATAGTAAGGTTGGAGACTGATGATTAGTGAACAAATTTTATTAAGAAGGATCGCTCTGTTCCTAACAAGAATCTAGAGATAATTGGGTTGGAACATGGCCGGTTTAGGCGACTGAAGCAGATGCGTCATGGTACAGTAGACCATTGGTGATCAGACCGCCAGCGCAAAGTGCTCACCGCCGACGACCTTTCCGCGCCGCGATTTGCGCCGGGGTTGAGATGATCGGGCGGCGAGCATCTCCCCGCGAAGACCTCTTTGCTCCGGATAAGACCGCCGCGGTGAAGGGCACTAACTCCGGCTGCCACGCGACCATCTCTCCTTCCGGCCATGTCCAGTCACCGGCGCCGCCCTCCTCTGTTCGGCCACGCCATCACGGATTTGACTGCCTTATGGCCGTGGTTGAACGTGGCAAGCTCTCGGGGAGCGACGTGCTCGGTGCCATCGCTGATCGCCAGCTTGGGCCAGCACTGGTTATCATCGTAACCACGGCAGTGGCTCACACGCGGCTATAAATTCACCCCGCCCTCGCCCCCTTTTCTCAAATCAACCGAGCTCCGGCCTTCGTCTCCAAATTGCGAAGCTGTAGCAACCATTCCTGTCCTCGATTAGTTACCCTGGCCGGAGTATTGCCATTTTCCCCTAAATCGGTCCGCCGCCCCGTGAAGAACAGCTCGTCCGTGACCAACCCTCTCTGGTAAGTCCCTGTCCAATTCAAGCCTTGTTTTAGCAGCTCTGTGTGTTCACGAAGCTCCTCGTAGTGGCCATTCAATCAATCCGAGCGTGGATAATTGAGAACACGGGATCGACACCGCGGTTCTCGCCGTGAACGTGGACAGGCCGTTCGCAGGGCGCTCTTGTCAAATTAATGCGTGTTCCGAGGTCATCCTAGGTCAGTGAAGCCTCCCCGATGGTTAGTCCGGGCAGTCGTCGCCGGCCATGGCCGGTACAGACCCCGTCCAGGATGAACGGCGAGCGCGCCGTGGACAGGGGTGTAGTTGGAGAAGAATTAGAAATATGGGGGTATTTCTGCAATGTGTCAGCGACTTAGTACAATAGTAAACGAACCTGCTTCGGTTTAGCTGAAAAGACCAGGGCTTCTATGCAATTTAGCTAGAGCACGCGGGGGCGCGCGGGCGCGCGACCCTTTTCCTGTGTCGTTGGGCCGACCGGGGTCAGAATCGGCCCAAGACTGTTACAAGTTTCTCTTTTTCTTTTTATTCCAGAACTAAAACAATTATAGAAAAATGTAGAAAAATGCTAAAATTGTGAAACTAATTTTCCTAGGCTTGTTATTTTCCCTAGAATTTAGTAAAAATAGTTTTATGATTTTTAGTGGAAATAAGAAATTTTAGGGTATTTAAAGTAGTTAAAAGTATTGGTTATGGATTTTTAGAAAATATTTGGTAAGTCCAAAAATGCCCAAACTTTTTATGTGAGCTTTTCACATTATTTAGAAGCCTTGGGTACAGTTTGAGTTGATTTGGACCATGTTTGATAACTAGAACCCAAAACCACCCCCCTGCCCTTTGAACTCCTTTCCCGACTCCGGAAACCCTAGGTTCTCGGAGTTCCGTGAAGGAAAGTTGTACTCAAGACTTAGTTAATAAATTTTTATTATCTTTGCACTCTCATAAGCATTACATGGCATTCATTCTTATATATATACCTATATGGTTATATTTAGAAAACGGAGAAGAGAGTGAAGTGATTGAAGAAGACACCACCACCTTTGGAATCTCAGGCAAGGACTTGGCTCTACTTCGACATCTGCGAGTCCAAGCCTGACTCACCTGTGAACAAAGGCAAGCCCCGGTGCATGCAACCCCTTTCCTTGTGTTTTAAATACTTTTCGCACACTTAAGTCTAGTGAAATGTGCATTAGGTTCATAGGAATTGCTTGAAACCCTTTGATGCATTGCTTTCCTTGATATCCATACCTTTATAGATACTTCTGTGAAGTATCAAAATATGATTTACAAAAATGCTTAGCCTTGCTTAGATCTTGTGGATAGAGGTTGTCCTTAATTTAACTCGAGAAAGGATGGCTTCTACCTGCAAGAATATTTTCATTTGGAGCAATGGTGGGATCTTACTGCAAAGCTCCCTGTGATGCTCTTTTCATCCTTGGGAACAGAAACAATCCTAAGGATGGAAGTATGTAAATCGAGACTTGGGTTCGGAACAGGTGATGTTCTACCCATGTTGATTAAGGATTAACGCGTATGTAGGCTTGATGATCGAGGACCCTTTAACTGGTCACATGCCTCGTCATGGGTAAGCCTTGCCTCGGGCAGACTAAGGCCGGAATAAGATAACACGAAATGGGCGTGGAGCGGTGGCGAGAGTAGCGTGTACCCTCCGTGGCAAGAGGCTGGACGGTGGTGTATCTGTGCTCTCGGTTTGCGTGAACCTGATCCGGTCTTAAGAACCCCGGTGGCGGGTTGACATATGCAAGGGTTAAGTGCTACATATGTCGTGTGATTGGAGATCCTCAGCTGAGTATAATCGATTCGGATCGCCGTACCTTCGCGGTTATGAAGACTTGGTCACTGCCCTACAACCTAAAGTCAGGATGTGAACACTATGGATAAAAATGATGTTGTATGGATGAGATGTTGAAATTAGACTAGATGCAAATAGAGTCTATTAATACTTAATATGGCGTTAAAAGATTGAAAGTAAGGACTCACTTTAGTAAGCTGCTTCTGCAAAAGTATAAGTTGATTTTTGCTAAAGCCTCTCCTTGACTCCTATTTATCCAGCATACCCTTGAGAGTCTTTTCCTTAGTCGGGTAAGACTTGCTGAGTAATTCCATACTCAGGGTTTATCCCTTTGTTGTTTTTAGGTGAGGAAGCGACAAAGTTTTGTTGCTTTTGCTCCAAGGTGGTATCTAATGAAGAAAAACAAGAATGAAGATACGGGAGGACTTGGTCCTCCACATAGGATCTTTTTGTTTGATAGTTATTGGGAGGAGTTTTTGCCTCCCTTGATATGTGTACTCAGCACTCGTTTATAGCTCTGGTCTGTAATAAGTAACTTGATCTTACTTTCTAAATAAATGTAAGTTTATGTAATTGCTTCCGCACTTCTATATCTCCGATGTTCTATAATGTCTGCAAGACGGGTGAAACGTTCCTGGTAAGGTAAGGAAAGATACCGAACTTGTCAAGTAACTTAGGAATATCTACAGGGTGTCTGATGTCTGTTGGACAAGGACAACTGTAGGTGGGCCTAATTACTTGGGAGGTTCCGTCACATTTTTGAAATTGGTGGTGGTGCGGTCCTTTTGCTTTGGGCTCTCATACTCTCTCCCCCTTTGGCATGAATCGCCAAAAACAGAATCATTAGAGCCCTTGAAGTACTTTCTTCCCCTTTGGTCATAAATAAATGAGTTAAGATTATACCAAAGACGAAGTCCTTTTGCTTTCTCCCCCAAAGATGGAGAGTGACTCGGAGCGACGACGAAGGATGAGTTACGGAGTGGAAGCCTTTGTCTTCGCCGAAGACTCCAATTCCCTTTCAATACACCTATGACTTGGTTTGAAATAGACTTGAAAAGCACATTAGTCATAGCATATGAAAGAGACATGATCAAAGGTATATAAAAGATCTATGTGTGCAAGTTAGCAAAAGAAATTGCGCGAATCAAGAATATTAAGCTCATGCCTAAGTTTGTTAAAAGTTTGTTCATCAAGAGGCTTGGTAAAGATATCGGCTAATTGATCTTTAGTATTAATGTAAGAAATCTCGATATCTCCCTTTTGTTGGTGATCCCTAAGAAAATGATACTGAATGGCTATGTGTTTAGTGCGGCTATGCTCGACGGGATTATCCGCCATCTTGATTGCACTCTCATTATCACATAGCAAAGGGACTTTGGTTAATTTGTAACCGTAGTCCCGTAGGGTTTGCCTCATCCAAAGCAATTGCGTGCAACAATGGCCTGCGACAATGTACTCGGCTTCGGCGGTGGAAAGAGCGACCGAATTTTGCTTCTTTGAAGCCCAAGACACCAAGGATCTTCCCAAGAACAGGCAAGTCCCCGATGTGCTCTTCCTATTGATTTTGCACCCCGCCCAATCGGCATCCGAATAACCAATCAAATCAAAAGTGGATCCCCTAGGATACCAAAGCCCAAACTTAGGAGTGTAAGCCAAATATCTCAAGATTCGTTTTACGGCCGTAAGGTGAGCTTCCTTAGGGTCGGCTTGGAATCTTGCACACATGCATACAGAAAGCATAATATCCGGTCGAGATGCACATAAATATAGCAAAGAACCTATCATCGACCGATATACCTTTTGATCCACGGACTTACCTCCCGTGTCGAGGTCGAGATGCCCATTAGTTCCCATGGGTGTCTTGATGGGCTTGGCATCCTTCATCCCAAACTTGTTGAGAATGTCTTGAGTATACTTCGTTTGGCTAATGAAGGGGCCCTCTTGGAGTTGCTTCACTTGAAATCCCAAGAAGTACTTCAACTCCCCCATCATAGACATCTCGAACTTTTGTGTCATGATCCTACTAAACTCTTCACATGTAGATTTGTTAGTAGACCCAAATATAATATCATCAACATAAATTTGGCATACAAACAAATCATTCTCAAGTGTTTTGGTAAAGGGCGTAGGATCGGCCTTTCCGACTTTGAAGCCATTAGCAATAAGGAAATCTCTAAGGCATTCATACCATGCTCTTGGGGCTTGCTTGAGCCCATAAAGCGCCTTAGAGAGCTTATAGACATGGTTAGGGTACTCACTGTCTTCAAAGCCGGGAGGTTGCTCAACATAGACCTCTTCCTTGATCGGTCCATTGAGGAAGGCACTTTTCACGTCCATTTGATAAAGCTTAAAGCCATGGTAAGTAGCATAGGCCAATAAAATGCGAATTGACTCAAGCCTAGCTACGGGTGCATAGGTTTCACCGAAATCCAAACCTTCAACTTGGGAGTATCCCTTGGCCACAAGTCGAGCTTTGTTCCTTGTCACCACACCATGCTCGTCTTGCTTGTTGCGGAAGACCCATTTGGTTCCTACAACATTTTGGTTAGGACGTGGAACTAAATGCCATACCTCATTCCTAGTGAAGTTGTTGAGCTCCTCTTGCATCGCCACCACCCAATCCGAATCTTGAAGTGCTTCCTCTACCCTGTGCGGCTCAATAGAGGAAACAAAAGAGTAATGTTCACAAAAATGTGCAACACGAGATCTAGTAGTTACCCCCTTATGAATGTCGCGGAGGATGGTGTCGACGGGGTGATCTCGTTGGATTGCTTGGTGGACTCTTGGGTGTGTCGGCATTTGCTCTTCATCCTCCTTGTCTTCCTCATTTGCATCTCCCCCTTGATCATTGTTGTCATCTTGAGGTGGCTTATTTGCTTGATCTTCTACTTCATCAACTTGAGCTTCATCCTCATTTTGAGTTGGTGGAGATGCTTGCGTGGAGGAGGATGGTTGATCTTGTGCATTTGGAGGCTCTTCGGATTCCTTAGGACACACATCCCCAATGGACATGTTCCTTAGCGCGATGCACGGAGCCTCTTCAATACCTATCTCATCAAGATCAACTTGCTCTACTTGAGAGCCATTAGTCTCATCAAACACAACGTCACAAGAAACTTCAACTTGTCCAGAGGACTTGTTAAAGACTCTATATGCCCTTGTGTTTGAATCATATCCTAGTAAAAAGCCTTCTACAGTCTTAGGAGCAAATTTAGATTTTCTACCTCTTTTAACAAGAATAAAGCATTTGCTACCAAAGACTCTAAAATATGAAATATTGGGCTTTTTACCGGTTAGGAGTTCATAAGATGTCTTCTTGAGGATTCTATGTAGATATAGCCGGTTGATGGCGTAGCAGGCGGTGTTGACCGCCTCGGCCCAAAACCGATCCGAAGTCTTGTATTCATCAAGCATGGTTCTTGCCATGTCCAATAGAGTTCTATTCTTCCTCTCCACTACACCATTTTGTTGTGGGGTGTAGGGAGAAGAGAACTCATGCTTGATGCCCTCCTCCTCAAGGAAGCCTTCAACTTGTGAGTTCTTGAACTCCGTCCCGTTGTCGCTTCTAATTTTCTTGGTCCTTAAGCCGAACTCATTTTGAGCCCGTCTCAAGAATCCTTTTAAGGTCTCTTGGGTTTGAGATTTTTCCTGCAAAAAGAATACCCAAGTGAAGCGAGAATAATCATCCACTATTACAAGACAATACTTACTCCCGCCGATGCTTATGTAAGCAATCGGGCCGAATAGATCCATGTGGAGTAGCTCAAGCGGCCTGTCGGTCGTCATGATGTTCTTGTGTGGATGATGGGCTCCAACTTGCTTTCCTGCTTGGCATGCACTACAAACCCTGTCTTTCTCAAAATGAACATTTGTTAGTCCCAAAATGTGTTCTCCCTTTAGAAGCTTGTGAAGATTCTTCATCCCAACATGTGCTAGTCGGCGATGCCAGAGCCAGCCCATGTTAGTCTTAGCAATTAAGCAAGTGTCGAGTTCAGCTCTATCAAAATCTACCAAGTATAGCTGACCCTCTAACACTCGCTTAAATGCTATTAAATCATCACTTCTTCTAAAGACAGTGACACCTACATCAGTGAAAAGACAGTTGTAGCCCATTTTGCATAATTGAGATACAGAAAGCAAATTGTAATCTAATGAATCTATAAGAAAAACATTGGAAATAGAATGGTCAGGAGATATAGCTATTTTACCAAGACCTTTGACCAAACCTTGATTTCCATCCCCGAATGTGATAGCTCGTTGGGGATCTTGGTTTTTCTCGTAGGAGGAGAACATCTTCTTCTCCCCTGTCATATGGTTTGTGCACCCGCTGTCGAGTATCCAACTTGAGCCCCCGGATGCATAAACCTACAAAACAATTTTAGTTCTTGACTTTAGGTACCCAAACAGTTTTGGGTCCTTTGGCATTAGAAACAAGAACTTTGGGTACCCAAACACAAGTCTTGGAGCCCTTGTGTTTGCCCCCAACAAACTTGGCAACTACCTTGCCGGATTTGTTAGTTAAAACATATGATGCATCAAAAGTTTTGAATGAAATGTGATGATCATTTGATGCATTAGGAGTCTTTTTCTTAGGCAACTTAGCACGGGTTGGTTGCCTAGAGCTAGATGTCTCACCCTTATACATAAAAGCATGGTTAGGGCCAGAGTGAGACTTCCTAGAATGAATTCTCCTAATTTTGTTCTCGGGATAACCGGCATGGTATAAAATGTAACCCTCGTTATCCTGAGGCATGGGAGCCTTGCCCTTTACAAAATTAGACAATCTTTTAGGAGGGGCATTAAGTTTGACATTGTCTCCCCTTTGGAAGCCAATGCCATCCTTGATGCCAGGGCGTCTCCCACTATAGAGCATACTTCTAGCAAATTTCAATTTTTCATTTTCTAAGTTATGCTCGGCAATTTTAGCATCTAGTTTTGCTATATGATCATTTTGTTGTTTAATTAAAGTCATGTGATCATGAATAGCATTAACATCAATATCTCTACATCTAGTGCAAATAGAAGTGTGCTCAACGGTAGATGTAGAGGATTTGCAAGATTTTAATTCTACAACCTTAGCATGCAATATATCATTCTTAGTTCTAAGGTCGGAAATAGTAGCATTGCAAATATCAAAGTCTCTAGCCTTAGCAAGCAATTTCTCATTTTCAACTTTAAGGCTAGCAAGAGAAATGTTTAATTCATCAATCCTAGCAAGCAAATCAACATTATCATTTCTAGGATTGGAAGTTGAAACAATACAAACATGAGAATCAACCTTAGCACTTAATTTAGCATTTTCATTTCTAAGGTTGTCTATTGTCTCATGGCAAGTGCTTAGCTCACTAGATAGTTTTTCACATTTCTCAATTTCTAGAGCATAAGCATTTTTAACCTTAACATGTTTCTTATTTTCCTTAATTAGGAAGTCCTCTTGAGAATCCAAAAGGTCATCCTTTTCATGAATAACACTAATTAATTCATTTAATTTTTCCTTTTGTTCCATGTTAAGGTTGGCAAAAAGGGTACGCAAATTATCTTCCTCATCACTAGCATTATCATCACTAGAGGACTCATATCTAGTGGAGGATTTAGATTTAACCTTCTTCTTTTTTTGCCGTCCTTTGCCATGAGGCACTTGTAGCCGACGTTGGGGAAGAGGAGTCCCTTGGTGACGGCGATGTTGGCGGCGTCCTCGTCGGAGGAGGAGTCGGTGGAGCTCTCGTCGGAGTCCCACTCGCGACACACGTGGGCATCGCCGCCCCTCTTCTTGTGGTACCTCTTCTTTTCTCTCCTCTTGCCCTTCTTGTCGTTATCCCTGTCACTGTCACTTGATAATGGACATTTAGCAATAAAGTGACCGGGCTTACCACACTTGTAGCAAACCTTCTTGGAACGGGATTTGTAATCCTTCCCCTTCCGTTGCTTGAGGATTTGGCGAAAGCTTTTGATGATTAAAGCCATCTCCTCGTTGTCGAGCTTTGAAGCGTCGATTGGTTGTCTACTTGGTGTAGACTCCTCCTTCTCCTCCGTCGCCTTGAAAGCCACCGGTTGTGCTTCGGACATGGAAGGATCATCAAGCTCGTTGATCTTCTTTGAGCCCTTGATCATACATTCAAAGCTCACAAAATTCCCGATAACTTCCTCGGGAGTCATTAGTGTGTATCTAGGATTTCCATGAATTAATTGAACTTGAGTGGGGTTAAGGAAGATGAGTGATCTAAGAATAACCTTAACCACCTCGTGGTCATCCCATTTCTTGCTCCCGAGGTTGCGCACTTGGTTCACCAAGGTTTTGAGCCGGTTGTACATATCTTGTGGCTCCTCCCCTTGGCGAAGACGAAAGCGACCGAGCTCCCCCTCGATCGTTTCCCGTTTGGTGATCTTGGTGAGTTCATCACCCTCATGCGCGGTCTTGAGTAGATCCCAAATCTCCTTCGCATTCTTCAACCCTTGCACCTTGTTATATTCCTCTCTACTTAGAGAGGCGAGGAGTATGGTTGTGGCTTGGGAGTTGAAGTGCTCGATTTGGGCTACTTCATCCTCATCATAGTCTTCATCCCCTACGGATGGTACCTGTGCACCAAACTCAACAACATCCCATATACTTTTGTGGAGTGAGGTTAGATGAAATCGCATTAAATCACTCCACCTAGCATAATCTTCACCATCAAAAGTTGGTGGTTTGCCTAATGGGACGGAAAGTAAAGGTGTATGTTTAGAAATGCGAGGGTAGCGTAGGGGGATCTTACTATACTTCTTACGCTCTTGGCGTTTAGAAGTGACGGACGCCGCGTCGGAGCCGGAGGTGGATGTCGATGAAGAATCGGTCTCGTAGTAGACCACTTTCCTCATCCTCTTTTTCTTGTCCCCACTCAGTTGCGGCTTGTGGGAGGAAGACTTCTCCTTCTTCTCTTTGTGTGAAGAAGATTTCTTCTCCTTCCCTTTGGAGGAGTCCTTCTTCTTCTCCTTCCCTTTGGAGGAGTCTTTCTTCTCCTTCCTCTTGGTGCGGGACTCTTCCGATGAAGTGCTCCCGTGGCTTGTAGTGGGCTTTTCGCCGGTCTCCATCTCCTTCTTGGCGTGGTCTCCCGACATCACTTCGAGCGGTTAGGCTCTAATGAAGCACCGAGCTTTGATACCAATTGATAGTCGCCTAGAGGGGGGGGGGTGAATAGGGCGAAACTGAAATTTACAAATATAAACACAACTACAAGCCGGGTTAGCGTTAGTAATATAATTGAGTCCGGGAGAGAGGGTGCAAAACAAATCGCAAGCAAATAAGAGGTGTGATACGCGGATTTGTTTTACCAAGGTTCGGTTCTTGCAAACCTACTCCCCGTTGAGGTGGTCACAAAGACCGGGTCTCTTTCAACCCTTTCCCTCTCTCAAACGGTCCCTCGGACCGAGTGAGCTTCTCTTCTCAAATCAAAACCGGGAACAAAACTTCCCCGCAAGGGCCACCACACAATTGGTGCCTCTTTCCTTGATTACAATGGAGTTTTGATCACAAGAACAAGTGAGAAAGAAAAGAAGCAATCCAAGTGCAAGAGCTCAAAAGAACACGACAAATCTCTCTCGCTAATCACTAAAGCCTTGTGTGGAATTGGAGAGGATTTGATCTCTTTGGTGTGTCTAGAATTGAATGCCTAGCTCTTGTAAGTGGTTGAGAAGTGGAAAACTTGGATGCAATGAATGGTGGGTGGTTGGGGGTATTTATAGCCCCAACCACCAAACTAGCAGTTTGGTGGGGCTGTCTGTCGTATGGTGCACCGGACAGTCCGGTGTACACCGGACATGTCCGGTGCGCCAGCCACGTCACCAAAGCCGTTGGGATTCGACCATTGGAGTTCTGTCTTCTGGGCCCGCCTCGATGTCCGGTGGCGCACCGGACATGTACTGTAGAGTGTCCGGTGCGCCAGCATGGGCGTGCCTGACGGCTGCGCGCTCTGGCGCGCATTAATTGCAGTTGCAGGCGACCGTTGGCGCGAAGTAGTCATTGCCCCGCAGTTGCACCGGACAGTCCGGTGTACACCGAACATGTCCGGTGAATTATAGCGGAGCAGCCTTCACGAATTTTCGAGGCTGCGAAGTTCCAGAGCCGCGTCCTCTAGGAGCACCGGACACTGTCCGGTGTACACCGGACAGTCCGGTGAATTATAGCGCGCTGGCTTCTGAAAATTCCCGAGGCTGAGGAGTTCTGCGTGAGGTCCCCTGGTGCACCGGACACTGTCCGGTGCGCCACCGGACAGTCCGGTGAGCCAGACCAGGGAGCCTTTCGGGATGCCTTTAGCTCTCTATTTTGAACCCAACTTTGGTCTCTTTAATTGGCTTGTTGTGAACCTTGGCACCTGTATAACTTGTACACTAGAGCAAACTAGTTAGTCCAATTATTTGTGTTGGGCAATTCAACCACCAAAATCATTTAGAAACTAGGTGAAAGCCTAATTCCCTTACATTCTTGAAGCCTTTTTTATTGATGACATATCTCCCATTTTACAGAGTACATTGTCGTCCCGATAGCTTTTGAAATACAGCTAGGGATAAAACTTCTTGAGGTGTTCTATATTCTAGGAGTTCCCAATTTCTGTGTTGTCCTTTTGAGTGAGACGATATGATCTCGGCCGAGTGACTTCTGCTAGTATGAATGGTCCTTCCCATAGGGGTGACAACTTGTGTCGTCCCTCTCCCGCTAGAATTCGGCGGAGGACGAGATCTCCCACTACAAAGGATCGTCGTCGCACGACCTTGTCGTGATAGCGTCTCAGAGTTTGCTGGTATCGCGCTGATTGAATTACTGCGTTCAGCCGTTCTTCTTCGAGTACATCAATATCCTCCAGCCTAGTAGCTTCGGCTTCTACTATGCTTTCAAAAACCAACCTTGGCGCCCCAAACTTGAGATCAGCGGGTAATACTGCCTCTGACCCATAGACCATGAAGAAAGGAGTGTTTCCGTGCAGAGCTCGACTAGGTTGAGTTCTTAGGCTCCAAACGACGTACGGCAACTCCCTTATCCATTTTCCTGCGAACTTTACATTTTTATCGAAGACCTTTTTCCTGAGTGCCTCTAATATCATCCCGTTAGCTCGTTCAACCTGCCCGTTGGCTCTTGGGTGTGCCACTGAAGCGTACTTGATCTGAATGTTCTTTTGCTCGCAGAAATCGAAGAACTCTGAACTTGTGAAGTTGGATCCCAGGTCAGTTATGATACTGTTCGGTATTCCAAATCTGAATATTATGTCTTGTATGAATTCCACGGCCTTAGCTGAGGTTAAAGAAGCAATGGGTTTGAACTCTATCCATTTAGTGAATTTGTCGATTGCTACCAGTACATGAGTGTATCCTCCTTGAGCTTTCTTGAAAGGTCCAATCATATCCAGTCCCCAGCATGCGAATGGCCAAGTTACTGGTATGGTCTGCAGTTGCTGTGCTGGTAGATGTTGTTGCTTTGACAAGTATTGGTAAGCTTCGCACCTCTGAACTAACTCGGCTGCATCACTTTTCGCCGTCGGCCAATAGAATCCCGACCTGAAGACCTTCCCGACTAGTGTCTTGGATGTTGCGTGTATTCCACATTGCCCAGCATGGACCTCATCTAGAAGTCGCTTCCCAGTAGATGAGAGAATGCATTTCATGAGGACGCCTGATGCACCCCTTCTGTATAGTGTCTCCCCAATGAGTGTGTAGTGAGCTGACTGTCTAGCGATGCGCTCAGCTGCATTTTTGTCATCTAGTTCCTCTTCATTCTTTATATATCTGATGATTGGCCTTCTCCAGTCATCAGAATCTGACTCTGGTTGATTCACGATATTACATTCTTCTGCCTGATCCATTGAGATGCTTGGATGTGATATTTCTTGTACGAAGATTCCAGGTGGGACCTGAGTTCGACTGGATCCTAGCTTGAACAATACATCGGTTGTCGTGTTTCGATCTCTTTCTACATGATGAAATTCCAGACCTTCAAATTTATCTTCTAGTTTCCGGACGGCGGTGCAGTACTTTCCCATTGAATCACTCGAACAGTCCCATTCTTTGTTTATCTGGCTTATGACTACCAAAGAATCTCCGTATACCATCAGTCTCTTGATGCCTAGTGATATAGCAATGTTTAGTCCATGAATCAGAGCTTCATATTCGACCGTGTTGTTGGAGGCTGGGAATAGCAACTGGAGGGCATATTTGAGGTGTTCGCCTCCAGGTGCGGTAAAGAGAATTCCTGCGCCTGCTCCCTGCAGCTTTAACGAGCCATCAAAATACATTCGCCATACTTCTGCAGTTTCTGGGTTATCTGGTACTTGTTGTTCAGTCCATTCTGATACGAAGTCAACCAACGCTTGAGTTTTGATGGCAGTGCGAGGTCAAAATTCGGTGTCATGAGAGCCCAGTTCATAGGCCCACTTGGCTATTCGGCCAATGGCTTCTTTGTTGTGAAGAATATCCCCTATCGGAAAACCAGTGACTACTATGACTTTGTGGTCGTCAAAGTAGCGACGTAGCTTGTGGGCAGTTAGAAGTACTGCATATAATAGCTTCTGAACTTGAGGATACTTTTTCTTTGAGGGACCCAGAACTTCACTGATGAAATAAACAGGATGTTGCACTGGGTAGGCATGTCCTTCTGCTCGCTCGACTACCAACGCGGTGCTTACCATGTGAGTCGTGCAAGAGATATACAACAGCAAATCTTCAGCTGATCGAGTTGACGTGGCTCGCCGTGGCGGCTTCAGCACTGGTGGTGTCGTCAAGAATTTTTTCAGTGCATCTAGGGCTTCCTGTGCTTCTGAAGTCCACTGAAACTTATCCACTTTTTTGAGTAGCTTGTAAAATGGTAAACCTTTTTCTCCCAGCCTGGATATGAATCTGCTCAGGGCTGCCATACATCCGGTAAGTCTCTGAACTTTCTTTTGTGATCGTGGTGCCTCCATTTTCATGATAGCTTCAATCTTATCCAAATTAGCTTCAATTCCCCGGTGGCTGACAATAAATCCGAGTAGCTTTCCTCCTGGTACCCCAAAGACACATTTTTCGGGATTAAGCTTCCATCGATATCGCCGTAGACTGTTGAAAACCAGCTGTAAGTCTTCGATGAAGTTTTCCGAGTTCTCCGTTTTGATTACCACATCATCTACATAAGCTTCCACACGCTTGCCCCAGTGATCGGCTAAGCATGTTTGAATGGCTCTCTGATAAGTTGCTCCAGCGTTTTTGAGGCCAAACGGCATGGAGGTATAGCAGAAAGCACCGAACGGAGTGATGAACGCTGTTTTTTCCTCGTCTTCCTTTGCCAAGCTAATCTGATGATATCCGGAGTAGCAATCCAGGAAAGACAGCACAGAACATCCAGCGGTGGAGTCTACCACCTGATCTATCCTAGGAAGCCCGAAGGGATCCTTTGGACAGTGTTTGTTGAGATCCATATAGTCGACGCACATGCGTCAATCCACTTTATTCTTTTTGAGTACAAGAACAGGGTTGGCTAACCACTCGGGATGTAACACCTCTCTAATAAACCCAGCCGCAACCAAGCGAGCCAGCTCAGCGCGAATGGCCTCTCTCTTGTCGGGCGTGAAGCGACGTAGTTTTTTCCAGATCGGCCTCGCCTGGGGATAGACCTTCAGTTTGTGCTCGGCCAGTTCTCTCGGGACTCCCGACATATCCGCAGGTTGCCATGCGAATACGTCTCGGTTATCTTGCAGAAACTGGACGAGCACGCCTTCCTATTTATTGTCCAGGCTGGAGCTGATGATGGCAGTCTTGCGCTCATCAGCGAACCCAAGGTTGATCCTTTTAGTTTCTTCAGTCGGCCGCATAGAGGTCGCGGCCTGGGCTTCATTTGCCGGTGCTGCAAGGTCTTCCTCAGGCTTAGAGTTTGCCTGCGTTGAAGAAGTCGCCGACAGTTTGGTGGTGAGGGCCGCCTGGATGGCCACTCGGAAACACTCTGCGGCGCCTTGGAAGTCAGCGCGCACAGTTATGATTCCTTGCGGTCCTGGCATCTTCAATATCATGTACGTGTAATGCGGAATGGCCATGAATTTTGCCAATCCCGGCCTCCCGATGATGGCGTTGTATCCGCAGTCGAAGTTCGCCACTTCGAACCTCAGGAACTCGGTTCTGTAGTTCTCCGGAGTTCCAAAGATGACGGGCATGTAGATGTGGCCCAGCGGGTATTCCCCTTCGGTCGGCATGATGTCGAAGAAAGGAGTGTCTGACTTGTGGAGCTCTTTGAGGTGAATTCCCAAGCCTTGGAGTGTCCGGGGGAAGGTGACGTTGATGCTGCTCCCCCCGTCCACTAACACTTTCTTCACCCTGCTCTCTCGGATCACTGGATCGACGAGGAGCGGATATTTGCCTGGGTGGTCGAAGTTGAGCCATTGATCTGCCCGAGTGAAGATGATCGGGTGCTCCGACCATCGGTACGGAGCGGGAGGACCGGTGGTCGCCACCAATATCTAGCGATCGTTGAGCTTTTGTTGTCTTCTGTTCTCCTGCGATCCGTGTCCGCCGAAGATGACGTTGACCTCCCCGTCAACGCACGGGAAGGCTCCGCCTCCTCCTTCCTCCTGCTTCTGGGGTTGTCGCGGTTCTCCCGGTTCTCCCCGTGGCGGAGGAGGAGGTAGAGGTTGGAAGGGCCGGCCGTGTCCGACGGAGTGCTTGAAGTCCCTGCAGTTCCGAAGGGTGTGGCGCATGTCCTTGTGGTACGGGCACTGGGCGTCGAGGATGTCATCCAGCGTGCGTTTGCCTCCACGAGGTCCTCCTCGGGCGCGAGAGGCAGGTGGTCTAGCGGTGTGCACTTCTTCGCGAGGCCTTTTCTCCCAGCGTTTGCCGGGTTGCTAGTTCGCGTCGCGTCGTGGTGCTGCCAGTGCTGGCTTCGCTCCCCCGATGAGGTCCTGAGCTCGCTCGTCGGTGGTGATGTAGAGGTCGGCTTCCCGGAACAGCTGCTCGGAGGTAGTTGGCGCCTTCTGCAATATGGCTCGGACGAAGGCCGAGTCATTGGATCCTCTGTAGAAGTCCTCGATCACGGCCGCCTCCGTGACCTCGGGGATACAATTTCTCATAGTCTGGAACCTTTTGAGGTACGAACGGAGAGTTTCGTCCCCCCGACGCTTGATGGATTTGAGGTCCCATGGTTGCGCTGGTTTGTCGAAGAGGGACTAAAAGTTGGCGGTGAAGCGTCGACTGAAGTCGCTCCAGTCGTCGATGCAGTGTCGGGGTAGATGTCGCAGCCATTGTAGCGCGTCTTGCCCGAGGACAATGGGTAAGTATGCGGTCATCACGTCCTCGGACGCCCCGGCAGCTCGAGCAATTTGAGATGTCAATGATGGGCGAGTTGAACTACTTCCTTGGGTTCCAAGTGAAGCAACTCAAGGATGGAACCTTCATCTCACAAACGAAGTATACACAAGACTTGCTCAAGAGGTTTGGGATGAAGGACGCCAAGCCCGCAAAGACTCCAATGGGAACCGACGGACACGTCGACCTCAACAAAGGAGGTAAGTCCGTTGATCAAAAGGCATACCGGTCTATAGGGTCTTTACTTTATTTATGTGCTAGTAGACCGGATATTATGCTTAGTGTATGCATGTGTGCTAGATTTCAATCCGATCCAAGGTAGTGTCACTTAGTGGCCGTGAAGCGAACTCTTAGATATTTAGTCGCTACGCCTTGCTTCGGGATCTGGTATCCAAAGGGGTCTACCTTTGACTTAATTGGATATTCAGACTCCGATTATGCTGGATGTAAGGTCGATAGAAGAGTACATCGGGGACGTGCCAATTCTTAGGAAGGTCCCTGGTGTCATGGAGCTCTAAGAAACAAACTTCTGTTGCCCTATCCACCGCTGAGGCCGAGTATGTTGCCGCAGGACAGTGTTGCGCACAACTACTTTGGATGAGGCAAACCCTCAGGGACTTTGGCTACAATCTGAGCAAAGTCCCACTCCTATGTGATAATGAGAGTGCTATCCGCATGGCGGATAATTCTGTTGAACATAGCCACACAAAGCACATAGACATCCGACATCACTTTTTGAGAGACCACCAGCAAAAGGGAGATATCGAAGTGTATTAAGTTAGCACCGAGAACCAGCTAGCCGATATCTTTACCAAGCCTCTAGATGAGAAGACCTTTTGCAAGCTGCGTAGTGAGCTAAATGTCTTAGATTCGTGGAACTTGGATTGATTTATAGCATACATGTGTTTCATGCCTTTGATCATGTTCCTTATGCATTTTGTTGTTTATGTATGGTGATCACGTTGTACAAGCACTCCCCGGACCTCATAAGTCCATTTGCAAGTGATGCACATATTTAGGGGGGGTTGTGCTACAACTTGATCCTTTGAGACTAACCATGTGCTTGAGTGTTCTTAATTTAGTCTCAAAGGTGGATTGAAAGGGAATGTTGGACTTGGACCATGAAAGACTTCCACTGCACTCCGATGAAAGAGTAACTAACTCCAAGTTCATCTTCATGCTCTTATTGCCTTTTCACTGTTAATTGAAGATTTTGGTGAGGCAATGGGGTTTAAGGGCCAAGATTGATCCCGTTTTGGTGCTTGATGCCAAAGGGGGAGAAAATAAGGCCAAAGCAACAAATGGATCAGCTACCACTTGAGAGAATTTTGAAAATAGTAGAATAGAGCTTTTGGTCTGTCAAAAATCTCTTATTGTCTCTTTTGTCAAAAGTTGGCATCTTGTGGGGAGAATGGTTGATTATGGGAAAAGGGGGAGTTTTTGAAATCTTTGATCAATTTCTCTTGGAATATCTTTCTCTATGCATCAACAAGTGTATTTGACTTAGAGATAGGAAATTGAGTTTAATTTGCAAAAACAAACCAAGTGGTGGCAAAGAATGATCCAAATATGCCAAATTTGAATCAAAACAAATTTGTGCTCTCATTTGTATTGATGTTGCACTTCTTTTAGTTGCTTTTTGTTGTGTTGGCATTAATCACCAAAAAGGGGGAGATTGAAAGGGAAATGTACCCTTGGGACATTTCTATAAGATTTTGGTGATTAAATGCTCCACACAAATGCTTTAGAAGTGCAAATCAAGAGTAAACCCTAAACCCTAAACCATTTGTATAAGATTTTGGTGATTAAATGCTCCACACAAATGTGCCAAAGACTTAAGAAGTGCAAATCAAGAGTAAAGGTATGTTTCTAAGACTTAGTACATTGTTTTGGAGACTAATGTATTGTGTCTAAGTGCTAGAAACAGGAAAAGACCAATTTGGAAAAGACTTGGCTGAGCAGCCAAGACTTTGCGCAGTCTGGATGCACCGGACAGTGTCTGGTGCACCAGGCTGGCGTCTGTCAACTGGCTGCTCTTGGGACTACGACGGCGGTGTACGACTATAAATCACCGGACTGTCCGGTGGTGCACCGGACTGTCCGGTGAGCCAACAGTCAGCCGGGCCAACGGTCGGCCGCGTAATCCGCGCGCGACGCGTGGCAGAGCCAACGGTCAGAAGGGCACACCGGACTGTCCGGTGTGCACCGGACAGTGTCCGGTGCGCCAACGGCTTTGAATCTCCAACGGTCGGCTTTGACAAAGAAGGAAAGAAATCCGCATCGGACAGTGTCCGGTGGTGCACCGGACTGTCCGGTGCGCCAGGCGACAGAAGGCAAGAATTGTGTTCCTGGAATGCTCTCAACGGCTCCTAGCTGCCTTGGGGCTATAAAAGGGACCCCTAGGCACATGGAGGAGAACACCAAGTATTCTCTAAGCATTCCTAAGCACCAAGACTCAAATTCCGCGCATTCGATTCTTTGTGATAGCAACTAGAGCTCCATTTGAGTAGAGAACTCTTTGGGTGGTGTTGTGAGCTCGAGTTGTGACTTGTGTGCGTGTTCGTGCTCTGATTTTGTGTCTTGTGTGCGTTGCTCATCCCAGCCTTACTTCCGTGCTTCTTTGTGAACTTCAAATTGTAAGGGCGAGAGGCTCCAAGTTGTGGAGATTCCTCGCAAGCGGGATATAGTAAAGTAAAGCAAAACACCGTGGTATTCAAGTGGGTCTTTGGATCGCTTGAGAGGGGTTGATTGCAACCCTCGTCCGTTGGGACGCCACAACATGGAGTAGGCAAGTGTTGAACTTGGCCGAACCATGGGATAAACCACTGTGTCTATCTTTGTTGATTTTCGTGTGGTTATCGTGTCTTACAAGAACTCCTCTCTAGCCACTTGGCTTTACTGTGCTAACTCCTAATCATGTTTTGTGGCATTAAGTTTCAAGTTTTTACAAGATCACCTATTCACCCCCCCTCTAGGTGCTCTCACAACTTTCACCTCCATGGCTGATGTGTTGCTCTCTCTCTCTCTCGTCTCTCTCTCTCTCAACATCTCCCTAATCGTCGGTTGCCACCATCCTCACTCCTCCCTAGCCGTCGCTCGAGGGTGCCCTTACCGCTACCGCCGGACGTGCCACCGCTCTTATGGTCGACATGCCACCCAGCCTGGAAGCAGAATCCCCTATTCCCCCACCTCACTAGTATGACTCATATGGCAACCGCTGTTGGCGTGCCCATCGGGGGCCTATTGGTCCTAGCCACCAAACCCCTATTCCCCACCCCATCGACTGTGTCCTAGTCGACAAGCTCTGCCAATGGGTGTTATCGCTGGCCATCTCCCTCATGGCTAGGTGGCCCACAACAAGGTGTCCAAAGCGCACTCCATCCCTCATCGTTGCGCTCGCAAGTCGTAGCAACCCGAGAGCGTGAGCATGCTACAACCTTCACCTAAGAACAAGAGAGCAACACCACTGATGCCCTTGCTCTCTAATGTGTAGAGGCTAAGTGCAACTCGGTATTGCCATCGTCACTGACCCCCTAGAGTACCACGAGGTCGAGATCCCTCAAGCGTATAAAGTCATGGTCATCACCAACCACCATGCTCTAGTGACTGGTATTCAGAAGATCCGGTCACTTATTCTCGTCCTCCTAGACCTGAGCTCCTCCTCTTGTGCCCGCTAGTGTGACCTCGTCCTCCTAACCCTTCAGTGATACGTCCTCTATGATCATGTATTCATCAACACTATATGCCCCACATTCCCATCCTAGTGCTAGCCAGACAGTGTGGTCCTCTCTTGGATCATCGAGATTATCGCCATCGAGCTACAAGACATCATCTACAAGCATGGTGGTATTATTCGCTAGGTTTGGGTTGCTATTATGAAGTAGTTCCTCGGGAACCACAGGGCTCATGCCCTCCACCTATATGTCGCTTTCCGCGGCTTCACCAGGGTGACCTCTCTACCATTGAGTACTACTATTACGCATGGCAAACTCCCTCCATGATTGTAAACCCTAAAATACGATTTAGGAGATTAGGAAGTTCCTTTGTTCTTTTTGTGGTATAATAATGGAATTGATCCTAGTACATGAATTATTAAGAAGCATATCTTTTCAAATGAATACATAAATAACAAAGTAATAATGGGAGTTAATAATTAAGATTTAAATTGGACTTATAAAAGTTTGAATTATAATAGTAGGGAGTTCTTCTATTTAATTACTATGAACACTAATATTACATCTAGAAGCATTTATATAAATAAATATTAAAAATAAGATAATAAATAAATATTCTACCTTTGCATAACATGCGAGAGATTCTTGTTTGTGCATATTTGAATTTAAAACCTAGACTCAAAAACAAAATTGAAAATTGAAACCCAAAATAGAAAAGAAAAGGAAAATAGAAAATAACGAGAAAATAAAAAGGGAAGGGGATTTGTCTACGTTGGACCGAAAGCTCCCTGGCCGGTCCAATTGCCTTCTCCACGCCAGCCCAGTTGAAACCTCCACGTTGACAGGTGGGGTCGAGAGATCAATCTCATCCCGCGTGCACGCGCCTACCTCTCCAGCGCTCACTGAGTCGTGGGCCCCGGTCCGCTGTGCTCCGCTTCGCGATGGACGCCGACTGGCGTACCACAATTGCCGCAAAACGCGCTAGACCTAGCTGGCCTTGCAACCACCTCCTCGCGGCTATAAGTATGAGATCACCTCGGCCACGCCCGTGTCACACCGCTTCCATCGGAGTGCTTGGTCGTGCAAAAAACCGAACTACCGAGAGAAGAGAGAGGAAGCCACCACACAATCCTAGGATTATGCGGTACTTTGGCGCCTTTATTGGTGACGGGATCATCATCGAAGAATTGTGGGTGCTGTGGTGGCAGCCAGGAGAGCTGGGAGCCATCGTGGTGCTCATAATTTCTCATAGTCGCTCAGACTCGGTCGCGGATCCACGTGGTGCGAGGGCAGCTACCCTTGTTGCCTAATCTCCGGTAAGTTTTCCCCCACTTGGTTCACCATGATCTTGGGATCGTACAGGGTTGTCCGAGGTGGGTGTCGGTGCAGCGTTGCGCTTGGGCAAGTCTCCAGCGAGTGTCTGCTACGCAGGCTCTGTGCCCCACCGCGGGTCGTGGCCGGAGGAAGAAGATGCTTGCACCACCATCGATGCTTTGAGGGACGGCCTAGATTAGAATCTCGGTACCGGTTGGACCGAATCAACCTGTGTCGTAGATCTATAATAGATGGCTAAGATTAGAAGCACCATAACCCTTCGTCGTATAGAATCACGACCATTGCTAGATAGATGAACGACACAGATTAGGACCCCGATGTCAATTCGGCATGTTTGATCTGAGCCAGTGATCGTAGATCGGAGGGATATGAGTGGTTCGGATTTCGTAAAACCAAGTTCATTTGATTGCTCTCTTGAGATGTGTATTAAACTGGGAGCAATATGAAAGTGAAGTTTAAGCACTAAGGAAGACATAAATCATAGTAAAGTAAAGTGGACAAGAGACAATGATTTTCCCGTGGTTCAGCTAAAGCCTACTCCACGTTGTGGTGACCTCCTTTGGTCAAAGGTTGCACTCAACCCCTCTCAAGTGATCCAAAGATCAAACTTGAGTGCCACAGTATTCTTCCTTATATCTCAACCCGTCTATGAGGAATCTCCATAAGTTGGAGTCTCTCACGCCTTACACAAGATGATCACAATCCAAAATCACATTAAGGGAGGGAGTAAGAACACACACAAGTACACGACGCAGAAACAACACGCATGGAAGCAAAGACAAGAGCGCAACAACAAAACGATAGAGTAACAACTCCAAAATACGCTCAAATCTCTCTCAAATCACTGAACAGCGTGGCCGTGGAGTCTCGGAGTTGTAGTGTGCACTTATGATGCTTGGGTACGAGGAGAGGGCGCATAGGGGCTCCTTTTATAGCCCCAAGAGGCCTCTGAGTCGTTGCCTTCTTCACAAGGAAGCTGGAAAACTTCCCTATTTGCGGGCTCACCGGACAGTCCGGTGCGCCACAAGATTTTTGGCCATCAACGGTTGCCCGACAATCTGATTGGCCGATTTCCTTTTCTGGCGTGGCGTCGGATAGTCTAGTGCGCTACCGAACAGCTGCCACGTCAGTTAGCGTTGGCGGCTGGTGCCCACCCGCATAGTGAACCATTGGAGACTTTGTCCGATGAACCAAACAGTGCATTGTTCACTGACCGATAAATAAAATTCCTGAGAGCGGTATCTTTGGCGTATGCATCACCGGACAGTCCGGTGGGTCTTAGAGTGGCCCAAGTTTGGCTCTTTTGAGCCAAACTTCTCCAGCTTCTTTTGACTCTTCTTGAGAGGTTCCCTAGCACTTAGACAAACATAGTTAGTCTAGAAAACAAATGACTAAGTGTAGGAACCATACCTTTTTCACTTCATTTTAAAAGGATCTGCAATATGTGTAAACTCAAGTTCGAAAAGTGCTTTTCTCTACAAAATAAATTAGAGCCCAAACACAAGTAATAGAAACGTTGTAATGGACCTATGTAACATATTTAAAGTGCAAACCTCATACTTGTACCATTTTACATCAAGTTGCTCACTAGGGTTCATGTTTGTGCTCTTTCGAACCTAATATCTTCAATTTGCTTTCTTTACACCCGTGTTCATTCACTTAGCAATATAGTTAGTTCAAAGTGGTGTGTTGGGCACTTTAATCACCAAAACAACTAGAAATGGCACAAGGGCACATTTACCTTTTAGGTACTATGTTTATCAAACCCGAAGAAACCTAACAGGCGACTATACCTTTGAGGGAACCTTTGTAAAGGCTACATAGTGAGCCCCTAGCCATTCACCTCGGAAGTGAATACCATGTCTTGCAAGACCAGGCTAGAAAAGGAAATCATGGCTCATGGGTAAAGTGTGCGACCTCTACAAAGGGTTAGAAACTGGTATATCAGCCATGCTCACGATTAAGAGCGGTCTTAGAAGCTCCTTTGATTAGAGATACAACAGTTATAATTTACGATGATGGCTTTAGTTATGATGATCCTGATTACATATTCTGGTATTTCCTCTATGAGGAGGTACCCTTTGGGTTAATAACTTGGGATTTATAATAAAATTCGGCTTATATTAATGTCTGAAACTGAATGAAATAAAAGCAATATGCTCTCAGCATAACTCCATATACAACTAGTTCACTTCAGCGAAATGAGGCATTTGTTGAGTACGTTGATGTGTATTCACCCTTGCTTTCACACAAAACATCATGTTGTCCCCATTGCAACCATTGTTTATGAGAAGACGAAGGTCTTGAGGTGGATTTCCAAGAGTTTGAGGATTTCGAGGAGTTCTAGACTTAGATTAGCGTAATCTCTCAGTCAGTTGCCTGTGTGAAAGTGTCACACCCGATTCTAAGGGCAAAACCGAATGCATAGCATATGTGTGCCAGGATCTATTTCCACACATATGTTGACGTCACAAGTGTAATATATCAAAAGAACAATGCATAAAAGCGTAAATAACGATTATATTAACATATTACACTTCGAACAGACATAATGTCTTAACCTTTATTCATCAAAGTACAACGAAACATGGACATCCATCCACAGGAAGATGACCGGGGGTATCACTAGACTAGCATCCATGGAGCTCAGCATCATAACTTCATCTGCAACTTCTGATCAAAATTTAAGCAAGGGTGAGCTCACTTATGGTCGGGGCTCAACAAGTGGGGGAAAATTAATGCAAGTTTAACAAGGTGAGGCTAAGGTTGAGCAGTAAGCATTTTAGTTGGTCAACATTTTATTATCAACACCAGATTACTAAGTATAGGTATATACCAAACCCATATTAAGCATATGAAATATTCATCAGCATATATATCATCAACATAAATAATCACTAGCATAAGCTCAAAACCACTTGAACCAAAAAGGACCACGATTTATTTTCATCTTCAAGTTCAATTATCATGTGAGGAGTCCAGGCTGCTCATAACCGTGAGCACAACTGATATATCAGTTTTACACTCTGCAGAGGTGGTACAACTTTACCCACAAGCCGTGTATCCCCTCTAGCCTGGATCGGCCAAAACCCGTAAACACTTCCGAGGTGAGTGGCTAGGGATCCACTATGAGGCTTCACATAATACTCTTAATACTAAGCAACCCGCTAAGGTTTCTAAGTCGGTGTGGAGGCCCTCTGGGTGAGGTACCTTAGCCAAGAATATGTCCCCATGTTAACGTGAGCTGCCATCACTGCCGCTCCCCCTCTTGCCCATATTTTAGGTAAGGTTGCTAGGTACTAAGCATATAAAGCTAATTACCAAAGCCAGAGCCATGATAGCACTTGTGGTTGCATTGTTTTCCCGGGTGGTCACTCCATGTTCCAATTATCACAATATGATCTGGCTTAGTCATCGGATTAACAACAATAATGTAACTTACCATTTGGAACATTGATATCATCAGTAGGAGTAACATCATAGAGTTAAAGTTGTAGCAATAGCATAGCTACCTGATTACTCATAACCCAGGTTAACAAGGAATAAGGTTGGAAAGGTTAGGTGTGTCTGAATAGGTAACCCATCAAATTATGCATATATATCAAAGAATAAACTTTATTAAATGAATTGTTTGGGATCAAATAGAGTATGCAGAGGGAGAATCCACTTGCCTTGCTTATTGAAAATTTGAGGTTCTTCGACGGAATAGCGCTTGATTCTCAACTATTAAATCAATCACTGAATATCACACAAACAAACAAGAAGAAACAAACACCACTCAATAACATACAACATTCACCATACGTAAAGCTAAAAGAAAGCCTGACGAAAAAAGCGCTCGCTTTTCAAAAACATTACACGCAAGGGTTATAATAAAAAGGTATTCTTTTCAAAAATGTGTCTATACTTTATAAAACAAAACATGAGCTTATAAATATCTTAATTAAAATATACAAATATTAGGTTCACTAATTTAATCTTTTATAAAACGTCGTATGTGATATGTCTAAGATTAATGGTTTATAGGATGATAAAACACGTTATAACAATATTAAAACTATTTAACCTTTTAGAAAAGATATACGTTATATCTAAGGTTAATGAGTTACAAAACACTTTATTAAACATTAATTTATGAAGCATTATGAAACATATTATAAAATATTGTTAACCAATCAATTATGACAAATTAAGATATAAGTCTAAATAGGTTTTATCTGAAAAGATCATTACTATTAAACAACTATTTATGGAAAGCTATGATATATGCCTTAAATGAACTTTTATGCAAAAGGATAATGAACAAACAACTATATTTTATTTTTATTAGAAAGTATATGTCTTATATTCTTTATTAAGAAAGCTATATACAAAACAATATATAAACTAACATTTTAATTATTATTAAAGAACATGAACACTAATTTCATTAGTTTATTCTTTAGGAAAAACTAAGTGATATATATATATATATATATATAATATGGACTAATTTGATGGATAATGTTAATCATGTCTAGAAAACTAGTTGATATATATATATATATATATATATATATATATATATATATATATATATATATATATATATATATATATATATATATATATATGACATGGACTAAGTTTGATTAAATGATTAATTAAGCCAATATAACTAGTTGTGAACAATCTGAAATATAAATCTAATTAACTAGACTATGTGAGAACATAATTACTCTATTACTTATCTTTACCTTTAGTTTAGGAACATGTGACCTAGATATTTAAAATGAATACTATAATCATTGGTATATTATTAACTATCGTTTTAGTTATGATGGTGTGAGTACTTAATTAAGCCATTATATCATTATTAGAAAAGTTATATGACATGTTACTATTGTAAAGCATATAATTATGGATACTTAAATATGAGACTAAATGAGTTTTATGTGAAGGGATAATAAATTATTATCATTCTATTAGAAAAAAACTAAATCTATATTTGTTGAGAAAACTACATTTAAACCGATAGGTCATTATTTTAAAGATATGAACACCAATTTTAGTATCTTTAGAAAACTCTATTCTTTCTGTTTTCTCCTTTCTTTTCTAAATAGAAATTATATGTATAACTAAAAATTGTTTATAATTCTTCTAACAATAATATTCTAAGAAGTAATTGTAAATTACTAAATGGGACTTTTAATAATCTATTCATGGTTATTATGACATAAATAAGTATCTTACTAATTCTAATTAATTAAGTGCTATGCTTATGAATACATTTATCATGAATAGTAATATATATATATATATATATATATATATATATATATATATATATATATATATATATATATATATATATATATATATATATTTTCATTTGACCGGAAATACGTGGCGCAGTAGTCCTTCTATTTTTCTTATATAAAATTATACAATACCAGTACTAACCAATATCGTTCTACACACTAAAGCGAATTTAAATCTGTGAACATTTTCTAGTATGAAAATCATGGCGGTAGTGAATAGTGATCGTACTCATTTTTAAAATTATAAAATCATACACATATTTAAAGTATTGTCGCAGGGTTCGATTTTGGTTACCCGTATACATCGCAATCTCTAAAATCATACACATATTTAAATATGAAATACTTAAATATAATCATAAAAAGGTAATTTTATAGTTGTTTATTTAGTACCTTTGATTAGGAAAAGGTGATCTACATTACTTTTAAACTTCATAATTAGAAAACTACGCATAAAATAATTATAACAGTCACAAATCAGATTTAAATTATGAAAACATGTGAACAATCGTAAATACTAACTTTGAAGGCCATTGATGGTGTGTATCAATGGGGAAGAAACGATCGAGTTAACGCAAGGAAGAACGGACGGGGGCTCGGCGCTTCGGGTCGTGGCTTGAGGCGCAGTCGGCATCGGCTTCATGGCAACGCTGGGTGTCGTGCTCGTGTCGCGGTCGGGCAGGGCGGATCCTGGTGTCGCGTCGGGTGCAGGGGCGCGGGATGGCGCGACTGGTCCTTGCGCGGGGCACGGGTCGAGGCACGACAGCTCGGGGCGGGGTGCCGGGGCCAGGTGGCCAGGGTGCGCGGCACGGCGGCTACAGGCGCGTCGGGCAGAGAGGCAGGGAGGAGGAGAGAGAAGCGGGAGAGGGAAGGAAGGGTGGCGGCTGAGCAGGGAGAGGAAGGGGGGCTGCCAACAGGGAAGGGAGGGGGCGCGGCTAGGGTTAGGGATGGGAGTGCGGCTGGGATGATGGGCCTAATGGGTCGGATGCGGTTAGGTTAGGTTTTCTTTTCTTTTTCTTTTTTTATATTCAGAATATATATATATATACACTACAGAAAAAAAACTCCCAAAATAATATTAACACAAATAAATATTTATTTTGTAGAAGAATATTGTTTTTAGAAAGAATTCTCTTTTAAATAAAAGATCATCACCAAAAGAAATTAAAGTTTAATAAAATGGAGGTTTTGCAAGCACTATTATTTAAATGTTATTAACAAAATAAAATACATATTACAATGGTAATATACTAATAATTCTTTATTATTTTATAAAACGAGATTTCCTTCATATGATTAAATCAAAAATTGTATTTGCAAATCAAGTCAACCAAAATTAATGCTCCAGCATGAATGCTTCAAATACTTGATTAAATTTTATATATTCAAGAAATTCTTCAAATTATATATATCAAGGTTTTCCTTATTTGAAAACATAAATATTTTCTCTTTCTACTAAAATTTAATAATTCAAATATGTTTGTTTGTATTTGCTAGATTTAGGGTGTTACAGAAAGCCTTTATCTTAGCTAGGTTCTACTCCAGCACTTTGATACTTGTTAAGCCAATGACTATGTGGATGTCTTTGACATCTGTTTGTAATAAGTTTAATACTCTTTATGTTATTATTCGAGCATTGTGCAATGATGTTTCATTCTTGTAATCGCTGTGTATATGAGTTCTGATCCTGACACGTATATAGTTAGTATTCGGTTTGCCTTCTAAAATCGGGTGTGACATAAATACTAAAAGACTAAATTCGTAGGTTGTTGATAAGTTTCACCCACATTCTTCAAGTCAAAAATGACAACAATCCACTTAAAGAGACTACCAACAAAACTAGGACATATAAAGTTTGTTTTGGATATTGTCCTCTTCGTCCATAAAAAATGACTGTAAAAAAATTGCTAATACGATGTCCGAAAACACTATTAATGAGTGGAGGACACTATTTTTCGAAGTGGCTCTATCCAATCTTTAAAATCAATATATACTCACAACTTTCCAAAGTCTTTCTTCTTAATAGGCATGCAAAAGGGAATCTAGCCGAGTCGGTTAGATGGTTTGAGTAGCACTCCTCATATCCTGGATTGAACTTCTTGTGGGAGCGAATTTCAGGTTATGGTTAAAAAATCCCCTCGTCTGTCACATTGCCAAAGCACAGGTCTAAGGTCTGGTTCTGGTCGCGATCGTTCTCACATGGGCTACAGTGACGTTGTGTATAGGTGGGCAGGGACAGGGGTTTGGAGGTTTTGTCGACCTGTGTGAGAAGATCTCCTTAATACAATAGCATCGTAGCCCATGTTGAGTTTTTTAATAGACACACACAATATTAGAGACTAACTCCACGCACATATATAGTTTAATGAACCCTGCTTCTAACAACTGATTAATCTTCTCTTTAATATGGTCATATATTGTAAAGTTGAAACGATGTGGGTGTTGTTTGTTAGGCTTGAATCTTAGTTTAATAATGTGTTGTTGAAGATTCCTTTTCCATTCAACTAAAATTCAGGACTATAAGTGGGTTTACTAAAATATTAGAGATACTCTAAGGGCACGTACAATGCCAGTAAATGTGCCGTCGGCAGGGCCGGTCCTGAGGTTTTATGGACCCAGGGCGAAACAAAAAATTGAGGCCCTTTAAAACTCTCTCTATATATTTCTACTTTCTTCTAAGTACATAAGCAAATTTTTGAACGATAAAAGTATATAATGTATCGAAACAACTTCAAATCTTTGTACATATTATCTCAAAAATTTCTAACAATTCTTGATGCGAAGTCATTGATAATAGTGTTATTATCAACCTCGTCTAATAATTTTTCTTAATACATAAAGTAGCCAATCCGTTGAGACGATCTTGAGACGTTGTTGACCTTAAATAGTTCTTCAACAATTTTAACTTTGAAAAGCTTATCTCAGCCGATGCCACAGTCACGTCATGGGCATAGTAAGTAGTATCTGATAAATGATTGAAATATTTGGATACGAATCTATTTGCCGAACATATTAAAAATTCTCCATAGAAGACATTAGTCTTTCAGGGCACGAGGCCGGTGGCCAGCAGCAGGTCGTCAGGCCGATGTCGATCGCCGGCCAACCAGACGGACGAAACTAAGGCGATGGCAGCACAACGATTAAAATTCTAGACACAGTTTTGGTAAGTTAAACAATTGAAAAACAGACCCGTTATAACTTTAGCAGACCATACCTAATACCTAAGACTATATACATGTACACTACTTGAAGGGCCTTTCCAAAATCGGGGGCCACTGGGGCCGCTCTAGTTGCCCCCTCTAGGCCTGGCCCTGGCCGTCGGTAAAACACCACGTAAACAATGATTAAATCAGAGTTATTAAAACCCCACCCAGATTGGGCGCCTCCCCGCACTTCCCGGACTCTCAGCCACACGCGTGCCGACGCGTGCGCAGGGCATCGGACGCAAAAACGTTTCCTCCAATCCAACTCTGAGTCTGAGCGTGTCGCGTTCCATTCCCATCCCGCCGCTACTGCCTTAGTCCCGGCCTCGCCCCCTCTCCGCGGAGCGCAGCCATCTCCCTACCCCGATCCCAAATCGATGCCCAGACACCAACCCGTCCCACCGACGCTGCGAAGCTGGAGGAAGGGGAGCATGAGCTAAGCATCGTCGACATGCTCCTCGAGGTGTTGTCGGGCCGCTGCGAGCTGCGACGAACCTCCTTCGGCTCTTGGCGCCTGTACCGGCGCTTTAGCTTCACCTCCATGGGGGCGCCGCCACGGGGAAGACGCGTGCGCTCCTCCTCGCTCTCCACCAAGTGATAAATTTTCTCAAATTTGTGAGGTTTTGAATGCCTTGTCCATTTGTGCCTTTTGATATTGTCACTCATGTCTTTCTAATGACGGGCGTTGTTCACTGATTGCTAGCTACTTCTCCAGGTTTTCAAATGTATCTATAGATTTGTTTTTTCCCTGAGGGTTAGAGTATTCTAGGTAACAACTTTGCTCGAATTTATGAGGTTTTGAATGCTGTGTTTATTTTGCCTTTTGATATTGTCGCTTCTGTATTTCTGATGACAGGACTAATGTAGGTTGTGAATATGGTGGAATTTCTTGATTAATGTCTTGGCATGGGGATTCAGTTGCCTGGGTACCAGATATAGCGATGAGCGAAATTTAAGGCGTGAATCCCAGGTAGCAGATTCACAGGAAACTTTTGGGGCCTTGATATCGATTCCCTAATGTTTGTTGGGATTGCTTTCATTGGATTTTTCTTTGTTGGATCAGTCACTACCTTGGCGTATCTAGGCCCTAGAGAATCGATTTTGCAGGTTACATCTGATTTGACTCAAGGTAGGGTATGTGTCCACTTCTTTTTCCCCGAACTAAAATTCATGTTTACATTTAAGTTTTAGTTACAAATAATGACAAATATTTGTTGCTCGGAATTTCTATAAAAGAATTAGAAACAGTGCATGTTTTTTATCTAGATCACATACATGCTTACAACTTGTATACCTATTGTTTGCATTGTAAAACAAGAATATGTAAGCCATATAGACTGGTGAAGAGATTCACTCGCTATTGTTTGTTCTTCAGATTTCTTCATGGCTTTTCAGTCCTAGACACAGCAACCCCTGTACTTTTCTTGAACTAAGTTTGGAAGGTATTCTACAAAAGTAGTAAGAGGATTAGGTTCCTTAATACCTTCAGATTCATGCACCGCACTCATATTTCATGTTCGAGAGTGGAAACTGCTCCTTTGGCTGGTCTTGGAACATATTCTAACAAAAATGTTCCTACATTGTATGAGGTTATATATGCTGGGCTGCTGGCAACCTTTCAGGTTATGTTATTCCTTTCATACTTCTGTTATAGTATTCATTAGAACAACAGTCACTCAAAATCATTACTTCATTTTCATTTATCATTTGTTACTCTGATCTCATATGGGCTGCCTTCTTGGAAATAATGCGGGTGAGTTTCAGGCCTCATTGGAATCTATTCAGAATTAACTAGCAGATGAGTTGTCAAAACTGACAGAACAAGTAACTTCTGACAATCGGAGTATTGCATCTTTATCTATATGTATGCACATTGGGTTGAAATTCTATGCAGTGTCAAAAGGTACAGACTTTTTTATACACTTCTCGTTATACATATAAGATCGACAATTTTTTTACAGGAAAAACTGTCGGGGAAGATCCCTACAACGACACATTTTATAAATATAGAAAGACTAAACAACTTTAAGATAGGAAAGCAAATGAAACGAGAAAAAGAAGAAAGAAAAGACTTACCCCACTTACCTAACTAAGCACTATCGTCAATTTTATTCACTCAAGAGGTTGCTATTTGTAGCCACACACCCTCTTTTCTTCTCCACGTGAAACCTAAACTCGACACACTGTTTCCTTTTAGGTGTTGCTAACACAGCTGAGAGACGATTCAGGCATGTGAAGCTCCATAGCAACCCTAAAAACCCATATAGCGGAAGCATCACAATGTTGTTGGCAGGTTTCATCCATCAAAACTGTAAGTAAATAGACTCTGTCATACCTTTTTCTACCCATGCAGTGAATTTTCTAGACTTACTACCCGACCTCTCAGAAGTGATAGCTCTTCACATAGTTCTAACTTAGTGCCTATCAAACAAGGACCATTTTGATTCGGCACTCTCAACCATGGTTTCAGCTTTCAAGTAATTTGTCTGCAATCACCTGAACCATGTCAGACATGGAGCATCTCAACATACCCTGCTCTTCAACAATAGCATCAACCGATGCTCTTGCATAATGCTCTAAATGAGTGTCTGATTCCTTATGTTTCGTCTCCAATAAGCCAGCCCTATCTGATCCACAACTGACTGTGAAACACATAGCTTATTTTCAAGATATAGCTTACTTGCTATCGACTGTCATAACATCTGTAGTGCATTTATCTGATCCCCGGTCTGCATGGTAGTGTGACCTGGCATATGACCATTTTCGTATCCCTTACCCTCACCCGTTTTCGTATCCCTTACCCTCACTATATCATGTAACTTTTCTTCCCATTATGTGCCTGGCCCTGGCATGCCCATATTTCTGCTGCCTTTCTTGAAAGATGTCCATATTTCTACTTTTTCTGAAAGATATTCTTATATGTGATACTTTCATGTTAGCCATGTCTTTCCAGCCTTTTGTATTGTATTGTATCTATTCTTTGATACTTGATATTGATTAGTTCAATTGTTGGCATTTTCTAGAAAAAATAGCCATTACATGCTCCAAAATATTTAACATTTTCATATGCTTGAGTTTCAGCTTGCTTTGGTGTTCATGTCGGAGGTTCAGAGTACATTTCGTCATTCCGCTGCTAGAATCATCAGCAGACCCAAACTATTCTTTTTTGGGTGCCCCCAACTTTAACCAATGAATGTTATGAAGCAAGAACTAATCGAATTTTAAAGGAACTTAGATCAGTGTAAGGGCACTGATTGTGTTAAGGCTACTTTTAGATTCACAAGTTAGGTGTTTGATTTTATCGTTGGTTTATGTTGCACATCTTGAAGTCCGTAAATCCGGCTCCAACATTTGTTTTTCGTCTATTAGTATTGTACTCCATCTATTCTTTAATACTTTATATTGATTCATTCGGTTGCTGGTAGTCATTTTAGAAAAAAAGGTCATTACATGCTCTAAAACATATACCTTGTGCATATGCTTGCGTTTCGGCTTGCTTCAGTGTTCATTTAAGAGGTTCAGAATACATTGCTCTGCTAGAATCATCAGTAGACCTAGACTATTATTTTTTGATGCCCTGGACTTTGACCAATGAATGTTTTCAAGCATAGACTAATTGAGTGTTAGAGGAGGTTAAGTTAGTTTAAGGACACTGGTTGTGTTAGGGCTACTTTTTTGTTCGATGTTAGTTGTTTGATTTTATCATCGATTTATGTTGCATGTCTTCGAGTTTGTAAATCTAGCCCCAACATGGTAACCCAGGCGGATCATGTTCCAAGACAACCTTTTGATACCGCCGACTATTTGAACTGTTCTAATAACATTGTCCGTATCAGCTCAAAGATTTTTCTATGCGTTGGTAGCTCCATTGAAGTTATCCATAAACAAATGTGTACCCCCTCCGGTCAAGATATGGTCATTACTGTCGTGTTCATTCATTATTTTGGGTTACAATGTTTTTCTAACGAATTTGATACTAAAGAAATATTTCCTCTCTTTCAAAATGTCTTCAATTGTTGATTCTTTTGATTTTTCTAGGTACACAGTTTACAAGATTACATTTTCATTACAAGATGCTTGATTACAACCAATATTTTCATTTCTTTGGTGCTTGTGTAGAAGTATCGCCTTGCAAAGTATATACCAAACTCTCATGCTGAAGGTGAATATTGTTGTGGCCTTCAAGTTTTTTTTCCTCCTGTTCATTTTCCTTATGTGAAACACAGGATCTGAATAGCTATTTTCTTCCCTTTTGGTTCGATGGCATCTCATGTAGGTTTCAAGGACGACAAGAAAGTTCGAGTGATTCCCTCTCGAACATGGATTATGTACCGTAAGTGATTTTTTCTCACTTGTATCATGTACCAAATGTTAACTAGCGCCTGGTTCTCATGAATTACATGGTTGACAAATATTCTAAAATGTGTTTAGAGGATTGCAAATCAATGAGGCACTAAAGATGCAAATGGAAGTTCAGAAGCGGCTACACGAGCAACTGGAGGTCTATTATCAAAGGATAATAACTAATTTATTTGTGTTTATTTTTTACATCATTTAGCAAAACATCTTCTATAATTTGATTTTATCTTATTTTGCTTGTGTGTCCTTACCTAATGGAAACCTATAATGACTACATAGGGTTGTTGATTGCTACCCTTAATGGTCTCCATCGACCCTCTTCAGTTTAGGGCTTGTTTGGAGTAAACATGCACTGCAAACATCAGTCCAGAACCATGAATGTTTTGTTGTCTTCATCAAAACATGATTACTTCTAATTCAATCGTTGGACCTGTTGGTTAGTGCCTTTGGTGGTTCACATGTTGTTTGTAATTAGGTTTTGATGTTGTTGATGCTTGTACGCAAATGTTGTTTTTGTCTTTATCTTGTTTGGCACTCCATAGATTCATATTCAGTCTATTTTAAATGTCAGACTATTTTAATCATATTATAACCATCTTGACGCACTAGGATATTCTGTTATATTCATTTTTGGTTAGCTACTCATACTCAGATACAAACTAAACCTACCATCAATGATGTGGCTCAGGCAATCTAACCCGTATGTTGTGCCACTATGAACATTTCCAACTTACAGGATCTAGATCACCTATGCCAGTTATTGTACCCATGTACCTGAGAACATCAAATGATTTTATTAGTAGTATAGAATAGGCAAGATAATAACAACTATAATTTAGAATGCCCTATCCTACTACAAGCGCAAGAGCCCCTGTTTGTGATTTTAACTGCATGCCAATTTGGCTCTGTTGTTTTTCTTTTCATGTAGGAATGCAGACATACATATTTATATAAATATTTAAGTGATTCAACAACGTAAAAAGGCATTCCTAGTTTGAAAATCTCTTTTTCACGTTTAGGTTGTTTCTCATGTTTATCTTTAAAAGACTTGTTTGCCATCCGACATCTTATTTGTAAATTGTGTGCTTCGTGATGATAAATACTTTTCAGCCCTATGTTTGACGAACCTTTTATGCTGCTTGCAGAAATTCTTTATTTATGCTAATGATGAAGATGCTGTAGAAGATGGAGATCAGGATGCTGAATTGCTGATACTTCGGTTTGAAAAAGGTTAGATCTGAACATCTATGGTAGTACATTGTTATGTGACATTGGTAATTATTTTTGGCAATATAGATAATACTTCACACACACAATGCACCTCATATACTGGTTGTGTTGTGATTTGTTTACTAGAGGCCTGTTGTCGGCGTTTCGACCCCGGGGGGTCCCTGGACCGACGAGTAAATTGTCGCTACGTGTCCCAGCCCAGATGGGTCGACGCGAGACGGGACACAAAGGGGGGAGAACAGTAAGGGGAAACCGCAGCCTTCGTGTTGTCCTGCGCCCAGGGCGGATGGATGCGCTTGCAGTAGGGGGTTACAAGCGTTCACGTGGGAGAGAGCGAGAGCGAGAGCCTTATGCATCAGCCCGTTCTCCCGCGCGGCCAACCTTCCGTACGAGAGCCCTGGACCTTCCTTTTATAGACGTAAGGAGAGGGCCCAGGTTTACAATGGGGGTGTAGCAATGTGCTAACGTGTCTAGCAGAGAGGAGCTAGTGCCCTATGTACATGCCGTCGTGGCTATCGGAGAGGTGTTGCTGCCCTGTTCATGTGATGTCGTGGCCGTCGGAGGAGAGCTGGAGCCCTACGAAAGTACAGTTGTCGGGGCTGTCGGATCCTTGCTGACGTCTCCTTGCTGACGTAAGGGGCTGGGAGCTGCCGTCGTCATGGAGCGTGCAGGGTGTCATCATTACTTGTTTACTGGGGCGAGCCAGATGGGACGCCGGTCTTGTTCCCCGTAGCCTGAGCTAGCTAGGGGCAGGGTAATGATGGCCCCCCTGGAGACGTGGCCGGTCCGGACCCGAGTTTGGGCGAGGTGGCGATTCCTCCGAGGTTGAGGTTGAGTCCGAACCCTGGGGTCGGGCGAGGTGGAGTCCATCGTCTTCCGGAGCCGAGGCTGAGTCCGAGCTCTGTGGTCGGGCGAGGCGGAGTTCGTCGTCATCTAAGTCGTGGTTGAGTCCGAGCCCTGGGGTCGGGCGAGGCGAAGTCCATCTTCCGAGGCCGAGACGGGGGCCGAACCCTGGGGTCGGGCGAGGCGGAGCTTCCTATGTCGCCCGAGGCTGGACTTAGCCGCTGTCGACCTCACTCTGGCGAGTGGCACGGCAGTCGGAGCAGGGCAGACGACGCTGTATTCCTGTCAGGTCGGTCAGTGGAGCGGCGAAGTGACTGCGGTCACTTCGGCCCTGTCGACTGAAGAGCGCGCGTCAGGATAAGATGTCAGGCGATCCTTGCATTAAGTGCTCCTACGATATGGTCGGTTGGTGTGGCGATTTGGCCAAGGTTGCTTCTCCGCGAAGCCTACCCGAGCTGTGCCTCGGGCGAGTCGACGGTGCGTCCGTTGCTTGAGGGGATCCTCGGGCGAGGCGTGAATCTTCCGGGGTCGGCTGTCTTTGCCCGAGGTCGGGCTCGGGCGAGGCGGGATCGTGTCCCTTGAGCGGAGCCTTGGCCTGAATCGCGCCCATCAGGCCTTCGCAGCTTTGTGTTGATGGGGTTTACCAGCTGAGATTAGGAGTCTTGGGGGTACCCCTAATTATGGTCCCCAATAGTAGCCCCCGAGCCTCAAAGGGAGTGTTGGCACTCGCTTGGAGGCTTTTGTCGCACTTTTTTGCAAGGGGACCAACCTTTCTCGGTTGCATTTCGTTCCGGTGGGTGCGCGCGAGCGCACCCGCTGGGTGTAGCCCCCGAGGCCTCCGAGGAGTGTTTTGACTCCTTCGACGTCTTAGTGCCTTTTCATGGTGGCTCGGCCGGTTTGGTTGTTCCCTCATGCGAACTGGTCGTTGCCCGGGTGCTTAGTCAGGTCCCAAGTTCTCGGGCTGGTATGTTGACCCTGTCAACGGTTTGGCCAGAGCCGGGTTTGTGAGAGCAGCCCCCGAGCCCCCGCACAGAGCGAGAGGACGGTCAAGGACAGACTCGGCTTTTTTCATACGCCCCTGCGTCGCCTTTCCGCAAGGAGGAGGGGGGGAAAGTTCCATGTTGCCCTCGGAGGGCGCCGAACATGGTGTCTCCAGTGAGTTGCTAATGGGTAATCCGAGTGGACGCCCATGCCCCATTCGTTAGGGGTCGGCTAGTGGCCCAGAGGCGCGCTCCAAAAGTACCTGCGAGTGATTCGCCGGACCCGGTCCCCTTTTGACGGGGTCCGAGGGCTCGATGCCTCCCTCTGGTGGGATTCCGTTACAAAATCGTTCCCGTCGGTCTCAGAAATGTCCTAGGGTACCTCGGGAGCGTAGCCCGAGCCTTGGTTATGTATCGAACGTACCCAGGGTCATCCCTCGCTCTGCGTGCTCTGAGGCGGCTGTCGAACCCTTCGGGGGCCAGCCTACGAACCCCTGATCAGTAGTGGGCGCGAAGCCCGAGTGGCCTGAGGCAGCCGTTGAACCCTTCTGAGGGGCCATCCTTCGAACCTCTGACCAGTAGTGGGCGCGGAGCCCGAGTGCTCTGAGGCAGCTGTTGAACCCTTTCGAGGGGCCAGCCTTCGAACCTCTGATCAGTAGGGGGGCTCGGGGCCCGCTTCCTTCACGGAGAAGGATCCCTTTCGGAGTATCCCCTTTCCCGGTCCCTGTAGCAAGAGAGAGAAAGAGGAAGTATAAAAGGATACGAAATCGAATGACGTGGCGCACCTTTTTTGACGCGGTCATCATGGTGGAGGTGAAGCGTCGCCTGCTTTGCCTGCCAAAAATGCCGCCTGTCCCGCCACAGAGTTAATGCGATGGGACGAGTGGTTCGCAGGGCAGCCGTTGTGCGTGCGCGAGCCGTTCGAGGAATGGAATACGGGCGCATCGTCTTCACGCCGTGGGAGAGGGTTCTCCTGCTGTCCTAGGAGGGGGCGTGAGCTTGCTGACGACTTGACTGCTGCTTCCGCCCGCCTACCACCGCCATTATTGTCGGCCCATTTCTGGCCGTATCGACCGTCGCGCCTTCTCCCGCGGCTGACTGACCCGTGACCGATGTGCTCGGTTGGCACTGTCGGGTCATGCGCAGGGTCACCTCGAGTCGCGGCACCGGTTCCGCAGTCGAGGAGGCACGGTACGGGCGCGAGTGGCGGTGCAGTTTCCCACACGTAGTAACCGACGCGCCGGTTACATGACGTGTGGGCCTGGGCCTCCATGCTGGACGCGTCGAAGTCGAAAGGGTGCGCCCCCTTGGTGCGCTTGCATGCCGCCTGCATGGCGGTCCGCCCTTTCACCCGCTGGTCCGGGCGATAGTGGAGGAATGCTTGTAACCGCTGGGCTGTTGTGCGCTCCGCGCACGGCGGTTTGGCTTCTTCTGTCCTAGACCATCTTGCATGAAGCGTGGGACCCAGCCCCCGTGTCGTAGGGGGAGGATCTTGGAGCGTGTTGGAGAAGACTCAGTCCGCGCCAGCTGAGGACGCAAGTGGGGAGAGTCGCCTTTAAAAAGGGGGTGACTCCCTTAGATGGCAACTGTCGGCGTTCTGAGACCGGGGGGTCCCTTGGGCCGACGAGTGAGTGTCGCCGCGTGCCCCAGCCCAGATGGGTCGAGCACGAGGGCGAGCGCGAAGGGGGGAGAAGCGAGGCGGTCAAAGACCGGCATGAGAGAGGTGGGAATCCCGCGGCCTTCGTGTTCGTCCCACGCCCAGGTCGGGTGCGCTTGCAGTAGGGGGTTACAAGCGTCCACGCGGGAGAGGGAAGCGAGCGGCCCCAAGAGAGCGCCTGTCTCGTCCTCGTCCCCGCGCGGCCAACCCTCTATAAGAGGGCCCTGGTCCTTCCTTTTATAGGCATAAGGAGAGGATCCAGGTGTACAATGGGGGGTGTAGCAGAGTGATACGTGTCTAGCGGGGGAGAGCTAGCGCCCTGAGTACATGCCGATGTGGCAGCCGGAGAGATTTTGGCACCCAGCTGGTGTGATGTCGTGGCCGTCGGAGGAGCGATGGAGCCTGGCGGAGGGACAGCTGTCGGAGCGGTTGGGTCCTTGCTGACGTCCTCTTGCTTCCGTAAGGGGGCTGAAAGCCGCCGTCGTCACAGAGCATGCGGGGCGCCATCATTGCGTATCTGGCGGAGCTAGCCAGATGGGACACCGGTCTTGTTCCCTGCGGCCCGAGTCAGCTCGGGGTAGGGTGATGATGGCGCCTCCTGTTGACGTGGCGAGCCTATGCCCTAGGTTGGGCGATGTGGAGGCTCCTCCGAAGCCGAGGTCGAGTCTGTCTTCCATGGCCGAGGCCGAGTCCGAGCCCCTGGGTCGGGCGAGGCGGAGGTCGTCGGCAGAGGCCAGGGCGGAGTCCGAGCCCTGGGATCGGGCGAAGCGGAGTTCGTCGTCTTCTGGGGCTGAGCCCGAGTCCGAGCCCTGGGGTCGGGCGGAGCGGAGTTCGTCGTCTTCCGGGGCTTAGCCCGAGTCCGAGCCCTGGGTCGGGCGGAGCGGAGTTCGCCGTCTTCCGGGGCTTAGCCCGAGTCCGAGCCCTGGGTCGGGCGGAGCGGAGTTTCCTATGGTGCCTTTGGCAGGGCCTGACTGCCTGTCAGTCTCACTCTGTCAGGTGACACTACAATCGGAGTGGCGCAGGTGGCGCTGTCCTTCTGTCAGGCCGGTCAGTGGAGCGGCGAAGTGACGACGGTCACTTCGGCTCTGCCGGAGGGCGCGCGTCAGGATAAAGGTGTCAGGCTACCTTTGCATTAAATGCTCCTGTGACTTGGTCGGTCAGTGCGACGATTTAGTCAGGGTTGCTTCTTAGCGAAGGCAGGGCCTCGGGCGAGCCGGAGATATGTTCGCCATCGGAGGGGGTGCCTCGGGCGAGACGGAAATCCTCCGGGGTCGGCTGCCCTTGTCCGAGGCTAGGCTCGGGCGAGGCGTGATCGAGTCACTCGAATGGACTGATCCCTGACTTAATCGCACCCATCAGGCCTTAGCAGCTTTATGCTGATGGGGGTTACCAGCTGAGAATTAGGAGTCTTGAGGGTACCCCTAATTATGGTCCCCGACAGTAGCCCCCGAGCCTCGAAGGGAGTGTTAGCACTCACTTGGAGGCTTTCGTCGCACTTTTTTGCAAGGGGACCAGCCTTTCTCGGTTGCATTTTGTTCGGTGGGTGCGCGCGAGCGCACCCGCCGGGTGTAGCCCCCGAGGCCTCGGAGGAGTGGTTTCACTCCTTCGAGGTCTTAATGCCTTGCGTAATGCTTCGGCTGGTCTGGTTGTTCCCTCATGCGAGCTGGCCGTAGCCCGGGTGTACGGTCGGGTCCCAAGTTCTCGGGCTGGTATGTTGACGCTGTCAACGGTTCGGCCGGAGCCGGGTTTGCGAGAGCAGCCCCCGAGCCTCTGCACAGGGCGAGAGGGCGATCAGGGACAGACTCGGCTTTTTTACATACGCCCCTGCGTCGCCTTTCCGCAAGGAGGAGGGGGGGAAAGCGCCATGTTGCCCTCGATGGGCGCCGAACATGGTGTCTCCGGTGAGCTGCAAGCGGGTAATCCGAGTGGACGTCCGTGCCCCGTTCGTTAGGGGTCGGCTAGGGGCCCAGAGGCACGCCCAAAAGTACATGCGGGTGATCTGCCGGACCCGGTCCCCTGGCGACGGGGTCCGAGGGCTCGATGCCTCCCTCTGATGGGATTCCGTTACAAGATCGCTCCCGCTGGTCTCGGAAATGTCCTAGGGTACCTCGAGAGCGCAGCCCGAGCCTTGGTTATGTATCGAACGTACCCATGGTCATCCCTCGCTCGGCGTCTGAGGCGGCTGTGAACCCTTCGGGGGCCAGCCTTCGAACCCCTGATCAGTAATGGGCGCGGAGCCCGAGTAGCCTGAGGCGGCCGTGGAACCCTTCGGGGGGCCGGCCTTCGAACCTCTGACCAGTAGTGGGTGTAGGGCCCACGCGATCTGAGGCGGCTGTCGAACCCTTCGGGGGGCCAGCCTTCGAACCTCTGATCAGTAGGGAGGCTCGGAGCCTGGTTCCTTCACGGGGAAGGATCCTTTTCGGGGTATCCCCCTTTCCCGGTCCCTGTTGCAAGAGAGAGAGAAAGAGGAAAAAAGGAAAAGGATACGAAATCGAATGACGCGGCGTACCTTTTTTGGCGCGGTTATTTCGGCGAAGGCGAAGCGTCGCCCGCTTTTCCTGCCAGAAGCGCCGCCTGTCCCGCCGCGGAGTTAATGCGACGGGGCGAGTGGTTGGCGGGGCGGCCGTTGCGCGTGCGCGAGCCGTTCGAGGAACGGATCACGAGCGCGTTGTCTTCACGCCGTGAGAGGGGGTTCTCTTGCTGCCCCCGGATGGGACGTGAGCTTGGCTGACGACGTGACCGCTGCTCCCGCCCGCCTGCCACCGTCATTACTGCCGGCCCTTTTTTGGCCGCATTGACCGCCGCGCCAGGCTAGCGCTGCTGGGTCGTGCGCTGGGTCGCCTCGAGTTGCAGTATTGGTTCCGCAATCGAGGAGGCGCGGTGGTGGCGCAAGTGGCGGTGCAGTTGCTTGCATGAAGCATCCGGCGCGCCGATTGCGTGACGCGTGGGCCTGGGCCTCCATGCTGGGCGTGTCGGGAGTCGAAGAAGCGCGCCCACTTGGCGCGGTTGCATGCCGCCTGCATGGCTGCCCGCCCCTTCCGCCCGCTGGTCTGGGCAAAAGTGGAGGGTCGCTTGTAACCGCTGGGCGGTCGTGCGCACCGCGTGCAGCGGTTTGGCTTCTTCTGCTCTGAGCCGGTTTGCATGACGTGTGGGACCCAGCCCCCGCGCAGCATGGGAGGGCCTTGGAGCATGTTGGAGAAGACTCAGCCCGTGACGGCTGGGGGCGCAAGTAGGGAGAGTTGCCTTTAAAAGGAGGGTGACCCCCTTCGGAAGGCGACCATGTCTTCGCGCTCCCTTATGCATCGTGTCTTTCCACCTTCCAAGCTCCCGGATGGGGGATACCCGCCGTCTTTCCACCTCATTGTTGGAGGAACGCAACTCCGTGGGAGTTGGTACCTTTCAGCCATTGTTCGGCTTCAAGGATTTTCATCATGCAGCCCGGCTGCACCCCCCCGCCGGCGGTCACTCAAGATGGTGACCTCCAGCTTGATGGTGGGGGAAAGCGAGCCGGGCTGCGGCCTCTGCCCCTCCCTCAGCCTCAAGGATTTTCATCACCAGGGCTAGGGAGGGGAGTGTGCCGAGTTGGGGTCGGCCCCTGCATGGGCGGTGGCCCGCTCCTTCACTCAGTGATCAGAGGGAAGGGCGGTCGTCGTCCGTGGCGCTGGCAGCTGCAGTGTGCCTGGCTTTCGGACGCGAGTGGCTTCGGAGCCGCTTGTGGCGCCGGTGTCTGCCACGGCAGCTGGAAGAGGTTCTTCCGCCGACGAGATAGCCAGGGCCGCCCACGGACCGACCTCCAAGTCTACGGCCTTCTGCCCGTCCTTGCCTCACAAGTTTGGGCATGGGCGGGGGCCTCCTGGCAGTAGCACCCGCCCTGAGGTCAGTGCTGCCGCTGTTCGGCCCCCCGGAGCAGAAGTCGTCGTCGTCGCTGCTGCTGGAGCAGGTGACGGCGCGCCGTTCGTCGGTCTTCTGTTGCTCCGCAGGCCCTCCCCCATGGAGTGGGGTTGTCCGTACCTGCGGAGGGGGAACCAGAGTTCCGTTTGTAATGGCACTTTGAATGCCAGTGTTTTTGTTCATTATGGCTATCGAGGCCTGAACATGTATGTAATTTTGGCACGGAGCCGTGTTTTTTCCTCATTTTCGAGCACTAAGACTCGCCTGTTAGTTGTCTGAACCGCTTCACCAAGCATGAGTCGCCCCGTGTCAAGGTGACGAGTGAGGTATCAGTATCCCGGAGGCGTAGGAGTCCCTCGGCTCGGTCGACCTTGTTGTCCGGGGCTCCTCTAGCTTAGTTAAAGGGACCCCTTGGCCGCTCTTCGATGAGCCGAGGCCAGGGGTAGCGATATCAGCACGAACAGAGGCAGAGTTGGCTCAAAAATGAAACCTGGTTGGCCGGAGCCTAGCCGGGTCGTCCGTTAGCGGGACCGACGCCGAAGTTGACCAGCCGAGGCCTCGGGTCGGGCTGGCGCCCTTGGAAGATGGTTGGCCGAGGCCCCAGGGGTGACCGGCCGAGCCGCCTACTCGGGCTGGATTCCCGGAGAAGACCCTGGCGGCGATGGCCCAGGCGTGGTGATGACGTCGTCCTTCGGAGTGGAGATCTTCAGACCGCGTCACCGTCCGAGGCTAGGTCGAACCTCGCCGAAGGTGTCGTCGATGCCGAGGGTGCTGCTGCCCCCTTCCAGCGTCAAGACCCGAGCCTGCAGGATCAGATTGTCTTGTAGCGTGTGCCTTCTGCGGCCGCCGAGGCCAGAACACACACCCTCGCTGTGTTGTAAAGCTGCGTCTCTTTTCCTCTTGTTTCGAGTATCTGGACTTTTTTGTCGGTAACAGGGTTGTTTGTGCGAGCGAGAGTTGCTTCTCGCGGAAGGTGATGAGTGAGGTATCCGTATCCCGGAGGCGTGGGAGTCCCTCGGCTCGGTCGGCCTTGCCGCTTACGCGCACTTTCACCCGTCCATGAGGCTCTGTCACCGACTCAGTCGAGAAGGCTCGAAAGATCGCTTCGGCAGAAGAGCTTCCGAATCGTGAAGACTTGTTCGGTCCGCGGAATCACTTTATCCGAACGCGAGTTACTTATCGCAGAAGGTGATGAGTGAGGTATCCGTATCCCGGAGGCGTAGGAGTCCCTCGGCTCGGTCAGCCTTGGCTGCTTACGTGTACTCCGTCGTTTTCAGCATCCACTTTTCGAAGCAGTCAAAAAGCACGAAAGATACTCTGGCAGAAGAGATCTTTTTTCGAGGAAAATTTCAACGCAGAGGGGGTCCCCCCCCTTTTAGCCCCCGAGGGAGGGTCGGGCTTTGCCGAGGCGAGGCCGACCCTTCCTTGATGACTAAACTTTGCGTGGGTGCGAGGTATATGAACAACTCGAAAACATCTTAAGGGTAGAAGCGACGTAGCTGTTGGATGTTCCAAGCGTTGCCGTAGACCTCGCCTTGACTGTTGGCCAGCTTGTACGTTCCGGGCTTCAGAACTTTGGCGATGACGAATGGCCCCTCCCAGGGAGGAGTGAGCTTGTGCCTCCCTCGGGCGTCTTGTCGTAGCCGAAGCACCAGGTCGCCCACCTGGAGGTCTCGGGGCCGGACCCCTCGGGCGTGGTATCATCGCAGGGACTGCTGGTACCGCGCCGAGTGTAGTAAGGCCTTGTCCCGAGCCTCTTCCAGCTGGTCCAGCGAGTCTTCTCGGCTAGCTTGGTTGCTTTGATCGCTGTAGGCCCTCGTCCTCGGGGAGCCGTATTCCAGGTCTGTGGGCAAGACGGCCTCGGCCCCGTAGACTAGGAAGAACGTCGTGAAACCCGTGGCTCGGCTCGGCGTCGTCCTTAGGCTCCAAACCACCGAGGGGAGTTCCTTCATCCATCGCTTGCCGAACTTGTTGAGGTCGTTGTAAATCCGAGGCTTGAGCCCTTGTAGAATCGTGCCGTTGGCACGCTCTACTTGCCCATTCGACATGGGATGAGCCACGGCGGCCCAGTCCACCTGGATGTGGTGATCCTCGCAGAAGTCCAAGAACTTTCTGCTGGTGAACTGGGTGCCGTTGTCGGTGATCATGGAGTTCGGGACCCCAAAGCGATGGATGATGTTGGTGAAGAACGCCACCGCCTGCTCGGACCTGATGCTGTTCAGAGGTCGGACCTCGATCCACTTGGAGAATTTGTCGATGGCGACCAGCAGGTGCGTGTAGCCCCTGGGTGCCTTCTGCAAAGGGCCGACGAGGTCCAGACCCCACACGGCAAAAGGCCAGGTGATGGGTATCGTCTGCAGAGCCTGAGCGGGCAGGTGGGTCTGCTTCGCATAGAATTGGCACCCTTCGCAGGTGCGGACAATTCTAGTGGCGTCAGCCACCGCCGTTGGCCAGTAGAAGCCTTGTCGGAAAGCATTCCCGACAAGGGCTCGAGGCGCTGCGTGATGGCCGCAAGCCCCCGAGTCTATTTCTCGCAGGAGTTCCTGACCTTCGGTGATGGAGATGCATCGTTGGAGGATGCCTGAGGGGCTGCGGTGGTAGAGCTCCTTCTCATCGCCCAGCAAGACGAACGACTTGGCGCGCCGCGCCACCCGCCGAGCCTCGGCTTGGTCGAGGGGTAGCTCTCCTTGGCGGAGATATTGCAGGTACGGGGTCTGCCAGTTTCGATCAGGCGTGGCCCCGCTTCGCTCCTCCTCGATGCGCAGTGCCTCACCCTCGGAGGCCGAGGGTACCTCGGGCTGAACCGAGGGTGCCTCGGGCCGAGCTGAGGGTGCCTCGGGCTGTGCCGAGGGTACCTCGGGCTGGACCGAGGGTACCCCGGACTGGGCCGAGGGCGCCTCAGGCTCGGGCGTGTCGTCGATCTTGACGGAGGGTTGATGCAGGTCCCGGGAGAAGACGTCCGGGGGAACCGTTGTTCGCCCCGAGGCTATTTTAGCCAGCTCGTCCGAAGTCTCGTTGTAGCGCCGAGCGATGTGGTTAAGCTCGAGCCTGTAGAACTTGTCTTCCAGGCGCCGAACCTCATCGCAGTAGGCCTCCATCTTCGGGTCGCGGCAGTGGGAGTTCTTCATGACTTGGTCGATGACGAGCTGCGAGTCACCGCGGGCGTCAAGGCGCCGGACCCCTAGCTCGATGGCAATCCGCAACCCGTTGACCAGAGCCTCATACTCGGCCACATTGTTGGACGCCGGGAAATGGAGGCGTAGCACATAGCGTAGGTGCTTCCCGAGGGACGAGATGAAGAATAGGCCCGCGCCGGCTCCCGTCTTCATCAGCGACCCGTCGAAAAACATGGTCCAGAGCTCCGGTTGGATCGGAGCCATCGGTAGCTGGGTGTCGACCCATTCGGCTACGAAGTCCGCCAAGACCTGGGACTTGATGGCCTTCCGAGGGGCGAACGAGATTGTCTCGCCCATGATTTCCACCGTCCACTTTGCGATTCTGCCCGAGGCCTCTCGGCACTGGATGATCTCCCCCAGGGGGAAGGATGACACCACAGTGACCGGATGAGACTCGAAGTAGTGTCGCAACTTTCGCCGTGTCAGAATCACCGCATACAGCAGCTTCTGAACTTGTGGGTAGCGGATCTTGGTTTCGGACAGTACTTCGCTGACGAAGTAAACTGCCCTCTGAACGGGCAATGCATGCCCCTCTTCTTGCCTCTCGACCACAATCGCGGCGCTAACCACCTGAGTGGTCGCGGCGACGTAGACCAAGAGGGCTTCTCCGGCAGCTGGAGGCACCAAGATAGGCGCCTTTGTGAGGAGCGCCTTCAGGTTCCCGAGAGCTTCCTCGGCCTCAGGGGTCCAAGTGAAGCACTCGGCCTTCCTTAAGAGGCGGTACAGAGGCAGACCTCTTTCGCCGAGGCGTGAGATGAAGCGGCTCAGGGCCGCGAGACATCCCATGACCCTTTGTACGCCTTTTAAGTCCTTGATGGGCCCCATGCTGGTGATGGCTGCGATCTTCTCCGGGTTGGCTTCGATGCCCCGCTCGGAGACGATGAACCCCAAGAGCATGCCTCGGGGCACCCCGAAGACACACTTCTCGGGATTGAGCTTGACGCCTTTCGCCTTGAGGCATCAGATTGTCACTTCAAGGTCGGAAAGGAGGTCGGAAGCTTTCCTCGTCTTGACTACGATGTCATCGACGTAGGCCTCGACCGTGCAGCCAATGTGTTCGCCGAACACCTGGTTCATGCACCGCTGGTACGTGTCACACCCGGTTTTTGGAAGGCAAACCGAATGCGAACTATGTACGTGCTAGGATCAGAACTCACGTACACAGCGATTACATAAATGAACATCATCACACAATGCTCGAATAATAACATAAAAGAGTATTAACTTATTACATCACAGTCATAGACATCCACATAGTCATTGTCTTAACAGGTGAATCAAAGTACTAGCGAAACGCAGTAAAGACAAGGCCTTCACAGGCAGCTGACTAGGGGTTGCCGCCAACCCACACCTAGAACTCGTCGTAGTCTTTGAACTCCTGGAAGTCTCCTTCCACTGCTTCGCCTTCTCCTGAGCAGTGGTTACAATGCGGGCAACCTGGTGTTTTGTGGTAAAGCAAGGATGAGTACACATCAACGTACTCAGCAAATGTCCCGTTTGGCTGAAGTGGACTAGCTTTATGTGGGGTTAGGCTCCAGCAGTTGCTTTTAGTTGGTCCAGTATTTATCATTAGTAGAAGCCAGATTTTAGCATTTAACAACCCGTAAACCATTTCCTCATCGAGGAACAACATCATCATAGTCGAACCAAAACCATAACATAATCCTTGTATCTCGAACCATCTGTATCTCTAATCAAAGAGGATCCCAAGGCTGCTCTTAACCGTGAGCACGGCTGATATACCAGTTTCACTACCCTCTGCAGAGGTTGCACACTTTACCCATGAGTCATGATTCCCTTTCCACCCGGGGAGAGCTAATCCCCATTGACCACTACCAAGGTGGTCCGGCAGGGCATCACTACGTAGCTTTTACAAAGATTTCCCTAGAGATCATAGCTGCCCGTTAGGTTTCTCCAGTTTGATAAACACAGTACCCCTCCCCGCAGGAGAGTGACTAACAAAAGCAAAACGAAAGAACCTCGGCACTCAGCCTCGGCAGAGCAAGCACTGTGCCTGGACCCCAATGACGGCACGACGGTGAAGCAACTACACCTCTAGTTCCTCTAATTAATCAGCTAAGGGCACCCCATTCCACCCTCATGGTTGCACTGTTATCCTGGGTGGTCTCTCAACGAACAGGTCCTTACGGAGAGGTACTCAGGAAACAGCCTGAGCCCCCTAGAGTATCACAAGATCATCAACATCATCGGGATAACAGTATCATAAATAGTCACATCATGTTCATTGATTAAGTTAAGGCAATAGCAGAGTGCTAACCATAACAGCCCATAAGGTCATCAAGGATAAAGTAAAGTGTAAAGCTAGTCAATCCTTAGGTTTCAAGTAAGTAATGCGGGGTAGTAAGTTATAAATGAATAGGACATAATGGGACAGAGGACACTTGCCTTCACCAAACTGCTGATCAGGGACTTCCTCTGCAACCTCTTCGGGAAACACAGACTGCTCGTTGTCTACGTAAAGTAATCATTCACACTATGCACTTGGGAAGATAACAAACAAAAAGCAACATACCAAACATATGCAGCAGAGAGATCACAAGTTCATAGTAGAAAAGGGATAGGCACTCTGGTGTTCCCTAGGTCTGGGGTAGAAGACCATACAAAGTGATTCATTATCCACAAATCAGGTTTAAGTCAGTGGTGGGGTTAAATCATTACATGGTTTTAAGTTCCTAAACTCAGGTGTTTAAGTCCATAAACTTAAGTGCTCCAACTTTTATTAAAGTCTACCAACTTCTAATTATCTCAAATAGGGTTCCAAAAACCTTAATCCTATCCTAATGATTAACCATTAATTGGTACATGGAAACAGCAGGGAAACATTGTTTAAATAGATAGACAAAAACACCATGAGCATTTTGCAATTTGAAGCACCTAATTTGGAGTTCATATGACAAAGTTATGAATTTTACAAGTTTAGGGGTTAAAAATATACCCTAAATACCTATTTTGAATTAAATAAAAGGTCCGAGGACCTAACTGTGAGAAACCAGGGACGACGGGTTTAAATTCCAGAAAACCGGGGGTCTATTTAAGAAAACGCGCGGGCGAAGGGGTATCGGGCTCCTACGGCCGTCGGATCTCAGGCGGACGGCCAGGATTCGATCCGTGGGCGGGCGCGCGAGCGCGCGGCGGCCTGCTCGGCCCAGCGCCCCTCCCCAGCCCATCGCGCGCGCGCAGCCCACCCCTGCCCAGGCCGCCAGCCGAGGCCCAGCTCCTCACCGGCCCACCCTGCAGCGCGCAGCCCACCTTCCAAACCCTAGCGCGCCAGCCGCGGCCCAGCAGCGCGCGGGCGCGTTCTTCCCCAGCCGCTGCCTGCGCGCGCGCCAGCACGCGCTCGTCCCTGCCCCGCCGCTCGCCCAGCCGCGTTGCGCGCCTCGCGCGCTTGCCTAGCCGCCTGCACAACCGCTCTCCCAGCCGCCACCACCTAGGGCCCACACGCAAGGGCATCGGCTTCAACTTCCCCGCGCATTCCTCGGTCGAATGGAGCTGAACAACATCGTGGGTGCGCCTGGATCGGTAACCGACCCCACGATCTCGTGCGCCGATTGCTGGGAGCTTTATTCTACTGAAAAACCTGCTCCACGCCTCAGAAAAGAGTTATAGCCAAGCCTCAGTTCGAACGGTTCGTGACTTCTTGCGTTCAAGCTCGCCACGGTGAGAAGACCCCTCCGGTGAGTCGTCTTCTATCTTCCTTTCGTACCCCATCGTGCTATCGTTGCCATCCATGAAATCTCGCACCGCAGTTCGCAACCTTATCTCGCTGTGCGCCACCCGCAGCCACGGAATCATCCTTCGGCGAGCAGCCTCAGCCGTGGTGGTCGGACCCCCCTTGGTGTGCCCTTATAGCCCCTGTAGCACCCCTTCTTCTCCCTTGTCAGACTTCAGCCGTCCCTGTGTCACCAGTGCGCAGCGGCGACCCATGCTCGGGTGTTGGGCTCGTCGCGTCGTCACAAGTCCGTCTTCTAAACGACGTGCGCAGGAGCCACGTCTGCGTGCCCTCTCCCTCGAGGCTCGCCATCGCGGTTGTTTGGCTCGGCTCGGTCGAATGCGTCGCATGCCCCAGCGTGCCTTGCTTCCGTGTGTGAGGGGTAGGCAGAGAGGAAGGGGGCACATTTTGTGAAAAAGACCCCAAAGAATCACGAAAATAACTTAGTTTTTCAGAGTCTTGGCAATCTCGTCTGCTAGCCCCCGGAGTCTACGATTAATTGTGGATAGGCCCTAGTCTGCTAAATTGAACATGTATTTCATGTTATTAATTTGTTTCGGTTTGTTCTAGGCACGATAGTTCCATAATAATATCAGTTGTATGTTAATAATATAGCTTGTCACAATGTATGTTTTCGCTAATTATTTAATTACTGGTTGATCCAATAATTATTAAAATAGCAATCTAGCGAAGACTAGTTTATAATTTGGAGTTACTCTTTGTAAACATAAGCGAGTGTAACTAGGCCACCTCGATTGTTTTATATTCATTAGATATAAATGTTTCGTCAAGCTAGTAGTTCTTGTGAGGCGCACGTGCGGTTTCGTGTGTCGTCATGTGCCATTTCGCTGACACTAGTTATTCAATATATATGTTGCGTTGCGAGTTCGTCTTGACTCGTTTCAGTCGTAGCGATTCCGTAATAACCTCGACTACATGTTAGTACTATTATTTGGTCACAACACATGTTTTCTTAAATTAGGTAGTTAATCCAAGGTTTATTTGAACGATGTTCTATATATAATTAAGATATAGTTTTAAATGGTGATTTTATAGATACAAATTAATGTGGTTAGCGCCGACTCAGATGTTTTCAACTAATATTTGTTTAACGTAAACGTGACGTCTGTTTAGCTTTTCTCGCGTGTCGCGCACGTCGTTTGCGCGCTATCGCGCTGCTAGCACGTTGTCGCGTACGTGTTCGCTTGTCATTCACGTTGGGGTTGGTCTGCTGCTGCGCCATCTTCTTCGGGCACTGCATCGCCCAGTGGCCTTGTTCTCCACAGTGGAAACATCCTCTGCCTCCTCCTTGTGCTGGGACTGCTTGATTGTTCTGATTTGCTGTTGGGGCAGGAAGGCGAGGTGCCTGGTTGTTCTGCTTCTGATACTGATTACCTCCCTGCTGGCTGTGCTGACGATACTGCTGAAGTACATATTCACCCAGTCAGAGTTAAACATGAGGCAGCGAAGATGGTTGGAATTGATCAAGGACTACGAGTTGGAGATACATTACCATCCAGGCAAAGCCAATGTTGTTGCAGATGCTCTGAGCAGGAAGAGTCAAGTCAATATGTTGGCCTCGTACCCGATGCCGTATGAGTTAGCCAAGGAGTTCGACAGACTGAGCCTCGGTTTCCTGAACAGTACGCAAGGAGTAACAGTGGAATTAGAGCCCACCCTAGAGCGGGAGATCAAAGAAGGGCAGAAGGATGATGAAAACATCAACAAGATCCGGCAGCTGATCTTGGAAGGAAGAGGCAAAGACTTTCGAGAGGACGAAGAGGGAGTAATATGGTTCAAGGACCGATTGTGTGTCCCCGACCTCAAACCTATTCGGGAACTAATCCTCAAGGAAGCTCATGAGACAGCCTACTCCATACACCCGGGAAGTGAAAAGATGTATCAGGATTTAAAAAGAAGGTTTTGGTGGTATGGCATGAAAAGAGAGATCGCAGAATATGTCGCCATCTGTGATAGCTATCAAAGAACCAAAGCGGAACATCAGAGGCCTGCCGGATTGTTGCAGCCATTGCGGATTCCTCAGTGGAAGTGGGATGAGATCGGGATGGATTTCATAGTTGGCCTACCTCGTACCCGGGCCGGCTATGATTCCATCTGGGTGGTTGTGGACCGCTTAACAAAGGTGGCCCATTTCATACCCGTGAAGACAACATACACCGGAGCAACGTTAGCTGAGTTATACATGTCACGGATAGTCTGCCTTCATGGCGTGCCGAAGAAGATAGTGTCAGATCGAGGAACGCAGTTCACCTCTCATTTTTGGCAGCAGCTGCAACAAGCTTTGGGCACACATTTGAACTTCAGCTTAGCTTATCACCCACAGACAGACGGTCAGACTGAAAGAACTAATCAGATCCTAGAGGATATGTTGAGAGCCTGTGCGTTGCAAGACAAGTCAGGATGGGACAAAAGGTTACCTTATGCAGAATTCTCCTACAACAATAGTTACCAGGCCAGCTTGAAGATGTCACCGTTTCAGGCACTCTATGGACGGAGTTGTAGGACTCCGCTGCATTGGGACCAGCCTGGAGAGAGACAGGTGTTTGGCCCCGACATCTTGCTTGAAGCCGAAGAGAATATCAAAATGGTTCGGGAGAATCTGAAGATAGCACAATCAAGACAGCAGAGCTATGCAGACAGAAGGAGAAGAGAACTGAGTTTTGAAGTGGGAGACTACGTCTATCTGAAGGTGTCACCTATCAGGGGAGTCAGAAGGTTCGGAGTCAAAGGCAAGCTAGCACCCCGGTACGTCGGACCTTATTAGATTCAAGCAAAACGTGGAGAAGTGGCTTACCAGCTCAACCTACCAGAGAGCTTGTCAGCAGTGCACAATGTGTTCCACGTGTCGCAATTGAAGAAGTGTCTGCGAGTACTAGAAGAACAGTTGCCAGTGGAGGGTTTGGAAGTCCAGGAGGATCTGACATACATAGAGAAGCCAACGCAGATTCTGGAGTTTGCAGACAGAGTCACCCGGAGGAATACCATCAGAATGTGCAAAGTCAGATGGGGTCACCACTCTGAGGAAGAAGCAACCTGGGAACGAGAAGATGATCTGAGGGCCAAATACCCTGAACTCTTTGCTGACCAACCTTGAATCTCAGGGCGAGATTCTTTTAAGGGGGATAGGTTTGTAACACCCTGAATTTAGGGGTATAAAATTTCTTTGCTCATATTCACAAATTCAGGTGTTACTTCCCTTTTCTCATCCTTCCCCAATCTTCTCTTTCTCATTTCTATAGGAGAAAAGTGGTTATTTTATTTGTAATTATAATTTAGTAGGTTAAACTACAAGGGAGTATGAATTGTTGCATCATGTTGAACCCTAGATTTCACTTTTGTTTGGTGCATAATTCTTAGAAAGTCTAATTTGAATTTGTGGCTTATTTGGATTTGAATCAAATAGAGAAAATAAAAAGAAAAGGGAAAACAAATTTCAGAATAAAAAGAAAAGGAAAAAAAGCCCAACCCTGCCGCCCCCTCAGCCTTTCGGCCCAGCTAGGCCCATCCCGCGCGCGCGCTCTTTCCCCCCCGCTCTCTCTGCCCTGGCGGGCCCGCCCGTCAGCGGCCGCCTTCCGCGCGCCCGCCCCCGCTTTCCCCTCTCTCTCTCTGCTCGCGGGCCCGGCTTGTCAGCCCCGTCGTCCTCGCGTAACTACCGCCCGAGCTGCGCGCTGCCGCGGACTCCGCGCCCACGTCGCGCGTGGAGCTCGCAACCGCCCCGCCCCCCGGCCACTTGAGCCAGGACCCCACTCGCCCTCTCCCCCTCCCTCATTTGCGCACCAGCAGACCCCTCTTCCACCTCCCCCTCGCTGCGCGCACGCCAGAGCGCCGCCGCCATAAACCCCCGCCGTCCCGAGCTCGTTTCCCCGTCGCCGTTGGAGCTCCGCCGTGCCCTTTGCCCCGGTGAGCTCCGCCCCGACGTCCGCAACCCGGGACGCGCCCCAATTCCCTCTCCCCCTCCCTATTTCTCTCTGCCCGCGCTCACCCGCCGTCCTCCGTGCAGCCGCTGAGGTCCGCCACCGTCGCCCCGGGCCACCGTCGCGCCATTGCCGCCACCGAGGAGTCCCCGGAGCCCGCCTTGAGGTAAGGGACCTCTCCCGCCCCCTCCCAACCCGTGTATTGCCTCCTGTCGCGTTTGATTCCTCGCCGGAGTTGTTCAACGCCGCCGCCGAGCCGCTTCGCCGTGAACCGCCCCCCTCCGGTGCCCCTGCCTCGACCCAGCCCCCACCGGGCGATTCCCCGTGCCCTCCCCAACCTTCCCGGCCGCTCAGGTCGCCCCAGAGACCCACCGAGCGCCCGCGCCCCTCGTCTCCGGCGAGTCCTCCGCCGCGGGGACGAGCGCCGCCGCCCTAGCTAGCCGTAGGAGAAGCCAAGGCCGGCCACCCGATCCCCGCCGTCCGTCCCTGATCGGGCGGCCCCGTTTTATTTAGGCCGAGCCCAATCCTGGCCGTCCGCCGGAGATCCAGTGGCCCAGGCCCGCTTCCCCCGCGCCCCGCGCTGCCCGCTGGCCCCGCCTGTCAGCCCGCCCGCGCCCGCGCTGCCCGCTGGCCCCGCCTGTCAGTCGCCGCGCTCGCGCTGCCCACCCGGCCCCGCCTGTCAGCCCGCTGGCCCCGCCTGTCAGCCGCCGCGCTCGTGCTGCCCACCCGGCCCCGCCTGTCAGCCGCCCAGGCCGCCGCGCGCTCGCGTGCCCGCCCGCGGATCTAATCCTGGCCGTCCGCCTGAGATCCGACGGCCGTAGGAGCCCGATACCCCTTCGCCCGCGCGTTTTCTTAAAGAGACCCCCAATTTTCTGGAATTTAAACCCGCCGTCCCTGGTTTCTCACAGTTAGGTCCTCGGACCTTTTATTTAATTCAAAATAGGTATTTAGGGTATATTTTTAACCCCTAAACTTGTAAAATTCATAACTTTGTCATATGAACTCCAAATTAGGTGCTTCAAATTGCAAAATGCTCATGGTGTTTTTGTCTATCTATTTAAACAATGTTTCCCTGCTGTTTCCATGTACCAATTAATGGTTAATCATTAGGATAGGATTAAGGTTTTTGGAACCCTATTTGAGATAATTAGAAGTTGGTAGACTTTAATAAAAGTTGGAGCACTTAAGTTTATGGACTTAAACACCTGAGTTTAGGAACTTAAAACCATGTAATGATTTAACCCCACCACTGACTTAAACCTGATTTGTGGATAATGAATCACTTTGTATGGTCTTCTACCCCAGACCTAGGGAACACCAGAGTGCCTATCCCTTTTCTACTATGAACTTGTGATCTCTCTGCTGCATATGTTTGGTATGTTGCTTTTTGTTTGTTATCTTCCCAAGTGCATAGTGTGAATGATTACTTTATGTAGACAACGAGCAGTCTGTGTTTCCCGAAGAGGTTGCAGAGGAAGTCCCTGATCAGCAGTTTGGTGAAGGCAAGTGTCCTTTGTCCCATTATGTCCTATTCATTTATAACTTACTACCCCGCATTACTTACTTGAAACCTAAGGATTGACTAGCTTTACACTTTACTTTATCCTTGATGACCTTATGGGCTGTTATGGTTAGCACTCTGCTATTGCCTTAACTTAATCAATGAACATGATGTGACTATTTATGATACTGTTATCCCGATGATGTTGATGATCTTGTGATACTCTAGGGGGCTCAGGCTGTTTCCTGAGTACCTCTCCGTAAGGACTTGTTCGTTGAGAGACCACCCAGGATAACAGTGCAACCATGAGGGTGAAATGGGATGCCCTTAGCTGATTAATTAGATGAACTAGAGGTGTAGTTGCTTAGCCGTCGTGCCGTCAATGGGGTCCAGGCACAGTGCTTGCTCTGCCGAGGCTGAGTGCCGAGGTTCTTTCGTTTTGCTTTTGTTAGTCACTCTCCTGCGGGGAGGGGTACTGTGTTTATCAAACTGGAGAAACCTAACGGGCAGCTATGATCTCTAGGGAAATCTTTGTAAAAGCTACGTAGTGATGCCCTGCCGGACCACCTTGGTAGTGGTCAATGGGGATTAGCTCTCCCCGGGTGGAAAGGGAATCATGACTCATGGGTAAAGTGTGCAACCTCTGCAGAGGGTAGTGAAACTGGTATATCAGCCGTGCTCACGGTTAAGAGCAGCCTTGGGATCCTCTTTGATTAGAGATACAGATGGTTCGAGATACAAGGATTATGTTATGGTTTTGGTTCGACTATGATGATGTTGTTCCTCGATGAGGAAATGGTTTACGGGTTGTTAAATGCTAAAATCTGGCTTCTACTAATGATAAATACTTGACCAACTAAAAGCAACTGCTGGAGCCTAACCCCACATAAAGCTAGTCCACTTCAGCCAAACGGGACATTTGCTGAGTACGTTGATGTGTACTCATCCTTGCTTTACCACAAAACACCAGGTTGCCCGCATTGTAACCACTGCTCAGGAGAAGGCGAAGCCGTGGAAGGAGACTTCCAGGAGTTCCAAGACTACGACGAGTTCTAGGTGTGGGTTGGCGGCAACCCCCAGTCAGCTGCCTGTGAAGGCCTTGTCTTTACTGCGTTTCGCTAGTACTTTGATTCACCTGTTAAGACAATGACTATGTGGATGTCTATGACTCTGTGATGTAATAAGTTAATACTCTTTTATGTTATTATTCGAGCATTGTGTGATGATGTTCATTTACGTAATCGCTGTGTACGTGAGTTCTGATCCTGGCACGTAGATAGTTCGCATTCGGTTTGCCTTCCAAAAACCGGGTGTGACAGTACGTCGCGCCCGCATTCCTCAAGCCGAACGGCATGGTGACATAGCAGTACATGCCGAAGGGCGTGATGAAAGAAGTCGCGAGCTGGTCGGACTCTTTCATCCTGATTTGATGATACCCTGAGTAGGCATCGAGGAAAGACAAGGTTTTGCACCCAGCAGTGGAATCCACGATTTGATCGATGCAAGGCAGAGGGTAGGGAACCTTCGGACATGCTTTGTTGAGACCAGTGTAGTCTACACACATCCGCCATTTCCCCCCTTTCTTTCTCACAAGCACAGGGTTGGCAAGCCATTCGGGATGGAATACCTCTTTGATGAACCCTGCTGCCATTAGCTTGTGGATCTCCTCGCCTATCACTCTGCGCTTCTCCTCGTCGAATCGGCGCAGAGGCTGCTTGACGGGTCGGGCTCCGGCCCAAATATCCAGCGAGTGCTCGGCGACATCCCTCGGTATGCCGGGCATGTCCGAGGGACTCCACGCGAAGACGTCGGCGTTTGCACGGAGAAAGTCGACGAGCACTGCTTCCTATTTGGGGTCGAGCCCGGAGCCGATCCGGATCTGCTTGGAGGCGTCGCCGCTGGGGTCGAGGGGGACGGCCTTGACCGTCTCCACTGGCTCGAAGTTGCCGGCATGACGCTTCACGTCTGGCACCTCTTTGGAGAGGCTTTCCAGGTCGGCGATGAGGGCCTCGGACTCGGCGAGGGCCTCGGCGTACTCCACGCACTCCACGTCGCATTCGAACGCGTGCTTGTACGTGGGGCCGACGGTGATGACCCCGTTGGGGCCCGACATCTTGAGCTTCAGGTAGGTGTAGTTGGGGACGGCCATGAACTTCATGTAGCATGGCCTTCCCAGTACTGCGGGGTAGGTTCCTCGGAACCCGACCACCTCGAACGTCAGAGTCTCCCTTCGGAAGTTGGAGGGCGTTCCGAAGCAGACAGGAAGGTCGAGTCGTCCGAGGGGCTGGACGCGCTTCCCGGGAATGATCCCGTGGAAGGGCGCAGCGCCTGCTCGGACGGAGGACAGATCGACGCGCAGGAGCCTGAGGGTCTCGGCGTAGATGATGTTGAGGCTGCTGCCTCTGTCCATAAGGACCTTGGTGAGCCTGACGTCGCCGATGACGGGGTCGACGACGAGCGGGTATTTCCCTGGGCTCGGCACGTGGTCGGGGTGGTCAGCTTGGTCGAAGGTGATGGGCTTGTCGGACCAGTCTAGGTAGACTGGCGCCGCCACCTTCACCGAGCAGACCTCCCGGCGCTCTTGTTTGCGGTGCCGAGCCGAGGCATTCGCCGCTTGCCCGCCGTAGATCATGAAGCAGTCGCGGACCTCGGGGAACTCTCCTGCTTGGTGATCTTCCTTCTTGTCATCGTCGCGGGCCCTGCCACCCTCCGCGGGTGGCCCGGCCCTGTGGAAGTGGCGCCGAAGCATGACGCACTCCTCAAGGGTGTGCTTGACGGGCCCCTGATGATAGGGGCACGGCTCCTTGAGCATCTTGTCGAAGAGGTTGGCACCTCCGGGGGGCTTCCGAGGGTTCTTGTACTCGGCGGCAGCGACAAGGTCCGCGTCGGCGGCGTCGCGTTTCGCTTGCGACTTCTTCTTGCCTTTCTTCTTGGCGCCACGCTGAGTAGACGCCTCGGGAGCATCTTCCGATGGGCGGCCCTGGGGCTGCTTGTCCTTTCGGAAGATGGCCTCGACCGCCTCCTGGCCAGAGGCGAACTTGGTGGCGATGTCCATCAGCTCGCTCGCCCTGGTGGGGGTCTTGCGACCCAACTTGCTCACCAGGTCGCGGCAGGTGGTGCCGGCAAGGAACGCGCCGGTGACATCCGAGTCGGTGATGTTGGGCAGCTCGGTGCGCTGCTTCGAGAACCGCCGGATGTAGTCCCGGAGGTCCCAGGAGTTCCCGGTGCACTCGTACGTGCCCTGGAAATTGCCGGCAAAGGCTTGGACCAGGTCGTCCCAGCTGGAGATCTGCCCCGGAGGCAGGTGCTCCAACCAGGCGCGAGCGGTGTCGGAGAGGAACAGGGGGAGGTTGCGGATGATGAGGTTGTTGTCGTCTGTTCCACCCAGTTGGCAGGCCAGACGGTAGTCCGCGAGCCACAGTTCCGGTCTCGTCTCCCCCGAGTACTTGTGATAGTAGTCGGGGGTCGGAACCGGGTCAGGAATGGTGCCCGTCGGATGGCCCGGCTGAAGGCCTGCGGACCGGGCGGTTCGGGCAAGGGACTCCGATCCTCCCCGCTGTCGTAGCGTCCCCCACTCCTGGGGTGATAGCCTCGGCGCACCCTCTCGTCGAGGTGGGCCCGACGGTCGCGATGATGGTGCTCGTTGCCGAGGCGGCCCGGGGCCGCAGGCGCGGTGTTGCGCGTGCGCCCGGTGTAGACTGAGCTTCCCGCATGAATCGGGAAGTCGCGGCATGAGGTTCCGAGGGGTATCCTTGCCTTCGGGAGGCAGAGCTCTCGGCCCGTCGGACCGCGGCGCCTTCCAGGAGATTCTTGAGCTCCCCTGGATTCGCCGACCCTCGGTGGTGGATGGCTCCGGCATCGCGCGGAGGAGCATCGCTGCTGCAGCCAGGTTCTGGCCGACACCACTAGATGTGGGTGGCGGCCTGACCCTGGCGTCGTCGCCGACGCGGTGCTAGAAGCCCTGGGGTAGGTGACGTATTTCTCCGGCCGGGGGTTGGCCCGCCCATGCCTGCCGGACGTCCCGACGGATTGGCTCAAGCGCTCCCGCTCCCTCGTCGAACCTGGCCTGCGCCCCTCGGACTTGCTCAAGCCGTGGGTCGTGACCCCCCGCCAGAACGGGGACCACAGCTAGCTCCCGTGGGATGTCAGCGCGAGGCACCGGCCTAGGGAGATCACCGTCCTCCGGCATGCCGAGATGATTGCCTTTGGAGGGACCCCCTAGATCGACGTGGAAACATTCGCGGCTTGGGCCACAGTCCTCGTCGTCGAGGCTGCGGCTACCGTCGGAACAGTCGGAGAGGCAAAAGTCACATGCGGTCATGAAGTCCCGCATGACACTAGGGTTGCCAAGTCCAGAGAAATCCCAATAGATGCTGGGGTCGTCGTCTTCCTCGGACCCAGAGGGCCCGTAGGTCGAGACGTCCGTCAACCGGTCCCAAGGCGACCGCATGCGAAACCCCAGAGGGTTTGGACTCGCCTCTACGAGAGCGTCCGCCAAAGCGAGGTCGCTAGGCGGGTTGAGGCTGAATCCAAATGACGTAGGATGGGAATCAGTCGGTACCTTTTGGTCGACGAGCGGTGATGAAGTCACGTCGAGGACTGACTGCACCGTCGTCTCAGGTACGAGGGCGACGTCCTGCAAGCTTTTCGCAAGCGCGCTGGCGTCGTCCACTTGCTCGGGTTTGGCGTGTCGCGGGGAGACGGCGCTCGCCTTCGTCTCAGGCGCGAAGTCGATACCCGGTGCGCCCCTTGTTGGGGTGCCGGCGCTGTCGACTCGCTCGACAGCCGACGAGGCGCTGCCTCCTGCTTGGCCTTGGTTGCCCTGCCTTCCCTTCCACCGACGGGGAAGAAGGCGGGACGAGCTCGAAGATTGCTCTTCTGCCACGCGGGGAAGGCGTCGTCGATTCCACCGCCGGCGGGCGGGCTGTCGGCCGCCATTGTCGTTGCCGCACGGCGGTGGAAGGAGTATCATGTCGTAGCTGCCGTCGAAGGACATGAACTCAAGACTCCCGAAATGGAGCACCGTCCCAGGTTGGAGAGGTAGCTGGAGACTGCCCATCTGGAGCTTGACGGGAAGCTGTTCGTCAACACGCAGCAGGCCCCTACCTGGCGCGCCAACTGTCGGCGTTCCGAGACCGGGGGGTCCCTTGGGCCGACGAGTGAGTGTCGCCGCGTGCCCCAGCCCAGATGGGTCGAGCGCGAGGGCGAGCGCGAAGGGGGGAGAAGCGAGGTGACCGGAGACCGGCGTGAGAGAGGTGGGAATCCCGCGGCCTTCGTGTTCGTCCCGCGCCCAGGTCGGGTGCGCTTGCAGTAGGGGGTTACAAGCGTCCACGCGGGAGAGGGAAGCGAGCGGCCCCAAGAGAGCGCCTGTCTCGTCCTCGTCCCCGCGCGGCCAACCTTCTCTAAGAGGGCCCTGGTCCTTCCTTTTATAGGCGTAAGGAGAGGATCCAGGTGTACAATGGGTGGTGTAGCAGAGTGCTACGTGTCTAGCGGGGGAGAGCTAGCGCCCTGAGTACATGCCGATGTGGCAGCCGGAGAGATTTTGGCACCCAGCTGGTGTGATGTTGTGGCCGTCGGAGGAGCGATGGAGCCTGGCGGAGGGACAGCTGTCGGAGCGGTTGGGTCCTTGCTGACGTCCTCTTGCTTCCGTAAGGGGGCTGAGAGCCGCCGTTGTCATAGAGCATGCGGGGCGCCATCATTGCCTATCTAGCAGAGCTAGCCAGATGGGACACCGGTCTTGTTCCCTGCGGCCCGAGTCAGCTCGGGGTAGGGTGATGATGGCGCCTCCTGTTGACGTGGCGAGCCTGTGCCCTAGGTTGGGCGATGTGGAGGCTCCTCCGAAGCCGAGGTCGAGTCTGTCTTCCATGGCCGAGGCCGAGTCCGAGCCCCTGGGTCGGGCGAGGCGGAGGTCGTCGGTAGAGGCCAGGGCGGAGTCCGAGCCCTAGGGTCGGGCGAAGCGGAGTTCGTCGTCTTCTGGGGCTGAGCCCGAGTCCGAGCCCTGGGGTCGGTGTAACACCCCAGGTGTTACCTTGGCTAGAGCCACCTTGGCACTAGAGGCTGTGATCACAAGGAGTAAAGGCTTAGGGCAACACTTGAGAACTTGGAGACCAAGTGCTAATACAGTTGCCAATGACATAAGAAGCATTACTCTAATCCTTGCACACTTACTACCTTGGATCAGGGGGGGAGAAGAACCCTAGACCTCTCCTAAACCCTATCTTCCAAAACCCTAGGTAAGGGGGGAAAGAGAGTGAACAATTGGGCAAAGCATGTGTAACTTTTACCCAAACCCTAACTAACTTTGTAACCATCAATTAGGGGAGGGAAATATTGAAAAAAGACCCCTGGAGAAACCCCAATTCAAATCTCCAAGTGGAGAGAGAGCTAGAGCTCTCTATTTCCCTCTAAGTCAATTTTTAACCCTAACCCAAAGATCAACCGTGTTCACTTTGAAGGTGGCGCCAAAACCACTTGGGTTCTATACCAAAAATGTGGTATACCACTTGAGGCACCCCCTGGAAAAAGTGGAGACCGAGACTCGGACGTTTGACAGCTCTTGACATCAGTTTTGTCGCAATGTGGGCAGTGAGACAAGCCAGATTTGGCGCCCGTCTATCTCCTGATCTAGGGCGTATCCTCCATTGGAACTCACACATGTGAGATAGCCCTAGGTGCCAGGAAGAGGCCTGCGCCGAATTCATGGCAAGATTCACACGTTTGCGATCTCTGGAGACGTTTGAACAATGGAAGAAACACACCTCCACGTGTTCGACGCCTTCTGCCCGTGCCAGAGCACGCTCGCGCGCGCCCCCGCACGCCCAGCGCCGCGCCCGAGCCAAGCCAGCGCCATGGCCCACGCCCGCGCTTATAAAACCCTCCCAGACTTAGATGGTACCCTTCCGCGCACCCTCAAACCTCACCGGAGTCGAGCTCGTCGCCGTTTGCCCGTGCGCAGCGAGTCCGCGGCCGCCCAATCCCTCTGCCACCGTAGACCGGCCGGTGGAGCCATTCTCAACCCCATCCAGCCCCCGGAGAAGACCGTGCACACCTCCGTGAAGCTCCCCGAGCAAGGAATCAGAGTTTGCTTCGCCGGAGAGGCCAGTCCACGCTCGCCGGAGCTCTCAACCCCGCCGGAGTACGTGGACCGGGTAAACCACTCCACCATCCTTCGATTCCTTGTGCACACAGTCGCTACGTTACCCCGTGAAGCTCACCGTGCCCTCGGATTGAACCAGCTCGCCGTGGTTTGGCCGGTATACTCGCCGCCGACGAGGACACCCGCCTGCACGCGTGGACCGGGCGATTCCGGCCATCCCCGACGTCAAGCCGTACCTCGACGTGACCGCCAGAGTCTCCCCGAGCCAACCCCACCCTTCGCCGGACCTCCCTCGCCGCCGGTAAGCCGCTCCACCCTTTTCTTTCCCGCGGTTACTGTTTGCATAAGGGGAAGGACTGCGGGTGAGAGGGAGAGAAGGTCAGGGGGTTTTGTGAAATGTCAGAGACACAGGGGAATAGTGGCGCAAGGGTAGATTTGCGAAGGTGGATTTAGTTTAAACCTAGGGACCTCGGTGTAAACTGTTTTTCCAGAAAACCTTTATTAAATCTGTTTTTAAATTGGACAGAAACTTTGAAAATGCATAACTTCTGTTTAAATCATCCAAATTTGGTCAAACCAATTTTGTCAGACTCTAAATAATGTAACCTACTTAAGAAAAATATAAAACCCCCTATGTACTATAGAAAACTTTGAAGCTCTGATTTAATTATAGTTTTGACCAAAAGCTAAATAATAGGGCCAAAATTAGTTGCACTAATTGACTGGGTTAGAAAAATTTTGAGAAGTTTGTATCTACCTACTAAACCAAATAAAAATGCTAAACCTCTCTGTCCACTCCATTAAGTTAGTTTTTACCCCTTATTTCCTAATATGCTTAAGGGTAAGAAAAATAGAAAATGTACTTTAAACAAAGAACCAGAGAGTACCTCTATTTTTGTTAGGATACTTATTCAATATAGTTCACTGGAAAAATATATCATACCCTGTTTTAGTATAAAATAAGTAGGATCCCTTTTGTTTTAATAAAACAAGTGAAACTTAGAAAAACTCTACAAAAATAACCCCAAGGTAAAAACACCCCCACCCTTGGGATAACTAATGTTTTATTGAGGAGAATTTAGGAAAAATATGAAATTTGCTGTTTGACATTTTTCAAATAATAATGTAGTAGAAAGTGCCTTTTTGACCTTAAACTTAAGAAAATCATAACTAAATAACCACCCCTTAGTTTTCTGTGATTTTTAGCACAGAGACCTATTATTACTATGGGATGCCAGCAAAAATAACCTTTAAGACAGAACCTACCCCTAACTAAGAGATGTAGTGTAAAGTGGCCCATTTTGCATAACTCTTGTCATTTTTGTTTAAAGCCTAGCTCTTGTACTTTAAGCCTCAAATTCTTAAAACAGGCTAGGATAGCAAATGACAACCCACTGTAATTTTTACAGAATTTTTGGGAATTATTAAAACACTGTCGTAGTTCAAACCTACATTAGAAACCCTAAATGAAAATTAAGAAAGGGAAATGAATAATGTAAGTTAATGTCATCCTAAAACCTTTGTAATCTGTCCACTAAAATGTATCCAGGCAATACAAATCCACTATGTTATCCTCCATGAAAACCTAAGCCTAAAGGGTAGTAAGCATAAACCACTTGGAGCCTCGCAGGACTAAGAAAACCCTAAGTTACTTCTTGACTTAGTCTCTTTTCACATAATGTTATTAAATCATGCATAATCATGACATACATGTTCATTGCATTCGATAGACTGTAACCTTGCTGACGGAGAGTACATCCTCGTGCCGGAGCAAGGAGTTGCTCAGGAGGTAGTCCCGGATCCAGCACCAGAGTCTGCACCAGAGGACCTGCCAGCCACTGCTTTGGAAGGCAAGCCCCGGTTTTATGCATAACCAGTTATTTATGCTATTTTACTTCACTTAATGATTGTAGGATTGATTGTGCACTTAAGTGTAGGAGTTGATTGAAAACCCTAGTTGCATGATCTCAGGAATCCTTTTGAGATGAATACTAGTATGACAGGTCGAGTAGTTGCTTTATTTAATTAGGATCTCGGTAGAAGACGAGTGATTTTTCTAGCACTCGCGCGAGATCAGGAAATTGATTGTACCCACTTTCACACTGTCATGATACTAGTTGGTGGACAACAATCCATGGGGATTGGTTGTTCACGAGATGGAAAATGGAATAAGGATTAACGTGCGGATACCTGTGTCAAGCATTTGAACGTACTAAACACATACCGAGAAATATGGTAAATCGGTAAGCCTAGTACCTGAGTGAACCTGCCCGCAGACATATCCCCTCACGCGACCTGAGACGAGGTCTCCCATTCCGGTTATGGTGGGTACAAGTGTGGTCACTGCACGACGGCCAGTCGGGGTCAGTGGGGCATTGTACGCCAAGGCGGTGAGCCCTGATCTATTGCCAGGGAATCGATGGGGACGGTTGATGTGTGTGGGGACGGAGTGCCCCTACATGTCGTGTGTTTAGGTTTACCTTGCAAGGATAAAAACTCGATTCGAATCGTCTGCTTCTCGCAGCTAATGAGACTGCTTGATCCATTGTACTGCATTGAGTAATAAGTGGAAGTATGAGGAGTTGAAATAAGATGTTGATTGCTAATAATGCTTGCTACCATGTATGAGTAGATAGTCCACTTTTAGCCTTAAGAGAGTCACACTTAATTTTGACTAAGTTAAAATCTTGATTTAGAAACTCAGCTAGTGCTTTTGGCAACCAAACCCCACAGCCAAACAGCTGCATGTCTAGAGGTAGAGGAGTAGACTCCTCACACCGGGTAAGTCTAGCTGAGTATTAGTATACTCAGCCTTGCTTGTGGCATAATTTTTATAGGTTCTCTGGAGGAAATGGTTGCTGGAATAACTTGGCCGTCCACCTTGCCACCGGGTTGGACTGTCGAATGGGTCCCTGCCTCGGCTGAGGAGGAGCATGAGGAGTGATGGGACAGGCTTCCCCATCCCTCTATTTATTTACCGTTTGTTTATTTCCGCTGCACTTCGAACAATGATGGTTACTTTTGCAAAAACTCCGATGATGATGATGATGATGATGATGTAATAATTTAACACTCTGACATGTATGGTTTTATGCTTTATTGTATTTGCTCTATGACTCACCTTCGAGTGAGATTGTGGTACTTGATCCTGTCAGTGGCCGTGTCGGACTAGATCCGAGGGATTGACGGGTTATTCCCATTTAAGTGTGGTCTAGCCTCTAAGGCGGGGCTTAGGCACTTAAGTTGGAATAATTCGGGCAGTTCCGCCACAGCTGGTATCGGAGCTTGTACCACCCCAGAGGAATCAATAAAATGTAAATACCATCAATTTTCCCAAATAAAACTTGATAGAAACAATATTGGATAGATAGCAGGACGAGCAGGATAGACCTAGGACGTGAAGCCTTAGGGTAATAAAAGGGTAGCTAGGTGGCTAAGTAACTAGGCCCTACAGGCCACTTTTACAGGATGGGAGTTCCTCCCTATTCCTTTTATCTTGTTGTGAGGTCGTTCAGGACGAGCATGCATGCATTCATAATTAAGCAAATGGATAACTGAGTAAAGGACTTAAAAACAAGATAACAACCAACTAGGTCTCCAGTGCCTTTTCATTTAATTAGAGAAGGGCTGAGTTTTATTTTTCCTTGTTCTTTTTATAATTCTTTTTCTTTTACTTACGCTTAACCGTACACAGATGACTTCCCACGGATCCTCCGATGACGGAAATGCACTGACCCACACTGACGGACTTGCACGAGAGGGCTTTCCCGGCATTTTGTGGGAGGTACTTCAGGGGGCCGGGTACACGACACCCCCTCAGTACGCGGTGCAGCAGTTCGAGAAGCACCGAGTGCCTCGCTGTAGGGTGAGGATGACTTTGGAGCCTCATCCCCTGCAACCAGGCTGGTGCTCTTTGGACTCCGAGTCTTTCGGATACCGAGCAGAGGACACGATCGAGGCAATCGCTCTGCATGGATTAACTACCTTCTGCGGATTCCATCCTTTGGAGCTGGCCACCCACCCTATTGGCTTGTTCCCCGCTGAGAGGGAGGACGACCCAATGTGGAAGGATCGGGTGGAGCATGCCAAGGATATCTGGGCCATCTACCCAGGACAGACCGCACACTTGACCGTACGGTGCATGAATGCTCTGTACCGTCTGCAGGTGATGCGCGGTGAGGCGATGTCCCACCTGATGGCACTACTGGAGGCAACAAAGATTACATTAGACAACAGAGAGGAACTTGTGGTTGGCTTGTCCCAAGAAATGGTGGAGAAGGACTTGCAGGTGGAGCAGCTATCCACTGATATTCAGGAGTTGTAGGAGCTGGTAGGCACCAGGGAGAACACCATCAAGGTTCTGGAGGATCAGCTCCTTAACACTCAGCAGCAGCTCGCTGAGGCTAACGAGCACCTGGACATGCACCACCAGGAGATCCAGGACCAGGAGGCCAACGAGGACGTCGACATCGAGGGAGGAGATGAGCCTGCCTCCAGTGTGGACACTGCCGGCTCGGGAAGACCACCTTCCCCCGAGTCGAGTGTTGCTTCATTCGCTCACTAGGTGTTCAGGATAGGCTTAGAAGTTGGATAGTCGGACTCCTCGCAGCTAGCTTACCTTTTGCACCCTTGGGGCACTAGGCTAGATAGAGTTGAGTCATTTTGGAACAATTTGATGTAATCGTGCTAAACTCTCTTGGGAGCTTGTTTGATGGACGCTGTTATCAGTTTAAATTTGGAAGGAAGAAATTATGCCTCTTTAACATCCTTTTGTTGAAATCGGAGTCTATCATGTTGTTTTAACTTTTTCTCCGTGATAAAATCTTGAACTTGGAACTGTGGTGTTAAGTATGTATGTGGTTTTTCAGATGGCCGGGAGGCAGCGTCGTGGCCAGAACGAGTGCGTTCCTCCACCGCCGCCACCACCTCCCACTCTGCAGGAGCTCATGGCTCAGCAGAATGAGATCCTGAGGCAGCTGGCTCAACGTCAGCCACCACCTCAGCATTATGGTGGTGGAGACCATCAGCGTCACCCCGCGGCGGCTACATACCAGGAATTCCTTAGCACCCAGCCTCCATTGTTCACAAGGGCGGAGGACCCACTTGATGCAGATGTATGGTTGCGAGTGGTGGAATCCAAGTTCCCACTGCTCCATGGAGCCTGCTCAGAGGTCACCAAAGTCAGGTTCGCCACCCAGCAGCTTCGCGGACCCGCCAGGACTTGGTGGGATCATTTTCTTGCTATGCAGCCAGAGGACCGAGAGGTGGAGTGGAGGGAGTTCAAGGCAGCTTTTAGAGGACACCATATACCAGCCTGGATCATGGACAGGAAGCTCAATGAGTTTTTGGCACTCACTCAGGGCAACAGGACAGTGTTGCAGTATGCCCAGGCTTTTAATGATTTGTGCCAGTATGCGGGATATCATGCAGATACAGATGAGAAGAAGAGGGATAGGTTCAGGAGGGGGCTCAGCACTAAGCTCCGTGATCGTCTCAACACCGTCAGGGCCAACAGCTACAATGAGTTGGTCAACATGGCTATCTCCCAAGAGGACTGCATTACAGCTAGACAGGCAGAGAAGAAGAGGAAGACCCCTGTGGCAGGGCCCTCAGCTCAGCCACAACGCTTCAGGATTGTGTCCGACACCCAGGGCAGGGGACCCCAGCAGCAGCAAGGGCGATGGGTGATCCGACCGCAGCAGCAGGCACCCAATCGCACCCAATTTCTAGCTCAGAGGAGCAATCAGCAGCAGCAGCAGTACCGCCAGGCAAATGACAACAGGTGCTTCACATGTGGCAACACTGGGCATTATGCCAAGAATTGCCCCAGGAACCAGCAAAGGCAGGGGCAGAATGTCAATCAGAACCAAGGCAAGAGACAGAAGGTGCAAGTGAGGCAGGGCAGGCTGAACTTCACCACCATGACTGATATTCCAGAGGGAGCACCCGTCATGACTGGTATCTTTACAGTTTTAAATTTTCCCGCTATTATTCTTTTTGATTCTGGTGCATCGCATAGTTTTATCAGTGCAAAATTTAGTGCCAAGTGCCAATTGCCTTTTCACCACACCAATGGAGGTATCACAATTTCAACCCCAGGAGGCAGGGTTGCCACTTACCAAATTAACAAGAATGTGCCTATAAAGTTTGGTAGTCTGATAATTAAAGCCAACCTCCTCATTTTGGGTTTGGAGAGTGTGGATATTATATTGGGAACTGACTGGTTGACCAGAAATCAGGCTGTGATGGATATTGCGGCTAGAGCCATTGAGGTGCACTCACCAACTTGTGGTGAGACCACACTGTATTTGCCTAACCAGGGCTGTACCCGATCTTGTGCCTTTGTTGTGATAGAATCCCCGGTGGAAAAGATCCCAGTGGTCTGCGACTACCCAGATGTTTTCCCAGAAGAATTGCCAGGGATGCCACCTGACCGAGATATTGAGTTCGCCATCGAATTGCAACCTGGGACTGCTCCTATCTCCAAGAGACCCTATAGGATGCCTCCCGCGGAATTGGCAGAATTGAAGAAACAATTGCAAGAATTGTTGGACAAGGGGTTTATTCGCCCAAGCACTTCACCATGGGGATGTCCAGCTTTATTTGTGAAGAAAAAGGATGAGAGTTTGAGGATGTGTGTTGACTACCGCCCTCTCAATGCGGTGACTATCAAGAACAAATACCCACTGCCCCGCATTGATGTTCTGTTTGATCAGTTGGTAGGAGCCAAGGTATTCTCCAAGATAGACCTTCGCTCAGGATACCATCAAATAAAGATCCGTGCCAGCGATATTCCCAAGACGGCTTTCTCTACCAGATATGGACTGTATGAGTTTCTGGTGATGTCTTTTGGGCTGACCAATGCCCCGGCTTATTTCATGTACTTGATGAACTCAGTATTTATGCCAGAGTTAGACAAGTTCGTGGTCGTTTTCATTGATGATATTCTGGTTTATTCCAAGAGTGAAGCCGAGCACACCAAACACTTGCATACTGTACTTCAGAGACTGCGTAATCATCAGTTGTATGCTAAGTTGAGTAAGTGTGAGTTCTGGCTAAAGGAGATTAAATTCTTGGGTCACACAATTTCTCAGGATGGGATATCAGTGGATCCTGAGAAGGTACAAGAGGTAATGGACTGGAAACCCCCGGCTACGGTGAAGCAAATTCGGAGTTTTCTGGGATTGGCAGGGTATTATCGACGATTTATTCCGGATTTCTCCAGAATTGCCAAGCCAATGACTGAACTGTTAAAGAAGAGAGTCAAATTTGAGTGGAGCCAGAAGTGTGAAGATGCCTTTCATACCTTGAGGCAGCATTTGACAACAGCCCCAGTGCTGGCCCAACCTGACAACACCAAGCCATTTGAAGTTTATTGTGATGCTTCTGGTACTGGATTGGGATGTGTCTTGATGCAAGAGAACAGAGTGATTGCTTATGCTTCCCGAGCACTCAGGCCCCATGAGCAGAACTACCCCACTCATGATCTGGAATTGGCAGCTGTGGTGCATGCTCTTAAGATATGGAGACACTACTTGATGGGAGCTCACTGTAACGTCTATACTGATCACAAGAGTCTCAAATACATCTTCACTCAGGCAGATCTGAACATGAGGCAAAGGAGATGGTTAGAGTTGATCAAGGACTATGATTTGGAGGTGCATTACCACCCAGGGAAGGCCAATGTTGTGGCAGATGCCTTAAGCAGAAAGGCCCAGTGCAATTGCATGAGCATGGATGTGGGAGTTACCACCCTGTGTGATGAGTTGAGCAGATTGAACCTGGAAGTTGTTTCTTCGGGTGACCTAAGCTATATCTCGGTGGAGCCCACGTTGCAAGAGCAGATCATCAGGGCACAGGTTGAGGATAAGGGTGTTCAGGTTATCAAGGATATGATCAAGCAAAAGGCAGAAAAATACAAGTGTTTCCGACAGGACAGCAAGGGAATTCTATGGTTTGGAGATCGATTGGTTGTTCCCAAGGACCCTGAGCTCAGAAAGCAAATACTGGATGAAGCTCACCTTTCAAAATTCTCCATGCACCCTGGTAGCAACAAGATGTATCATGATCTCAGATCTCTATATTGGTGGACTAGAATGAAAAGGGAAATTGCCAAGTACATATCCGAATGTGACACCTGCCGGAGAATTAAAGCCAGTCACTTGAAGGCAGCAGGCCCGTTGCAACCCCTTCCCATACCATCTTGGAAATGGGAGGACATTTGCATGGACTTCATAGTGGGATTACCCAATACCTCCAGACACCATGATTCTATTTGGGTTATCATGGACAGATTGACCAAGACTGCTCATTTCTTGCCAGTGCACACCACCCACAAGACAGAGAAGTACGCTGAAATTTATGTTGATCAGATAGTAAGATTGCATGGTATTCCAAAGACCATTATATCTGACAGAGGAGCACTGTTTGTGGCACGCTTTTGGGAGAAACTACAAGAATCACTTGGGACCCAAATAATCCGAAGCTCAGCATATCACCCTCAAACGGATGGCCAGACAGAAAGGGTGAATCAGATTTTGGAAGACATGTTGCGAGCATGTGCACTACAATATGGAAAGGATTGGGACAAGTGTCTGTCTTTGGCGGAGTTTTCTTACAATAACAGCTATCAGTCCAGTCTGAAGATGGCACCTTTTGAGGCATTGTATGGGAGAAGGTGTAGGACCCCACTAAATTGGTCTCAAGCAGGAGAAAGGGAAATTTTTGGGCCAGATTTGGTACTCGAGGCAGAGGCAAAGGTCAGGGTTATTACCAAGAACTTGGAAGCTGCTCAGGCCAGACAAAGGAGCTATCATGACAAGAGGCGGAAGCCTCTACAGTTTGAGGTGGGAGATCATGTCTATCTTAAGGTATCGCCCACCAAGGGTGTGCAGAGATTCGGGATCAAGGGCAAGTTAGCTCCTCGCTACATTGGACCCTATAAGATCAAGACAAGCTGTGGACCCGTAGCCTACCAATTGGAATTACCTCCTCACATGTCAGCAGTTCATAATGTGTTTCATGTATCTCAGCTGCGGAAATGTGTTCGCCTACCCACTGAAGTACTACCGGAACCAGACATTGAGATAGAACCAGACTTATCCTACCAAGAGTACCCCGTCAAGGTATTAGATCAGAAGGAAAGATCAACTCGGGCAAGGTCAGTCCGAATGTACAAGGTTCAGTGGAGTCACCATTCAGCAGAAGAAGCTACATGGGAGACTGAGGATTTTCTACGCTCTCGCTTCCCCGACTTTCTACCCAAAGGAGTCGGTATGTAACCCCGAAACCCCACCCCCACCTGCCCTTTGAATTCAATTATAAGAAAAACTTAGATAACAAGGATAGTCTAAGTTGTGGAATTAACTTAAAAAGGGCTTCCTTCTGAAGTTGCAAAGAGGATGACATTCGAAGAGCAGTTAATAAGAGAAACTTAAGTGTAAAGGAAAAACAGCGCCAGCACACCTTCAAGCACCCTCCAAGGGACTCTCCCTAAAATCTCGGGACGAGATTCCTTTAAGGGGGGAGGGCTGTAACACCCCAGGTGTTACCTTGGCTAGAGCCACCTTGGCACTAGAGGCTGTGATCACAAGGAGTAAAGGCTTAGGGCAACACTTGAGAACTTGGAGACCAGGTGCTAATACAGTTGCCAATGACATAAGAAGCATTACTCTAATCCTTGCACACTTACTACCTTGGATCAGGGGGGGAGAAGAACCCTAGACCTCTCCTAAACCCTATCTTCCAAAACCCTAGGTAAGGGGGGAAAGAGAGTGAACAAGTGGGCAAAGCATGTGTAACTTTTACCCAAACCCTAACTAACTTTGTAACCATCAATTAGGGGAGGGAAATATTGCAAAAAGACCCCTGGAGAAACCCCAATTCAAATCTCCAAGTGGAGAGAGAGCTAGAGCTCTCTATTTCCCTCTAAGTCAATTTTTAACCCTAACCCAAAGATCAACCGTGTTCACTTTGAAGGTGGCGCCAAAACCACTTGGGTTCTATACCAAAAATGTGGTATACCACTTGAGGCACCCCCTGGAAAAAGTGGAGACCGAGACTCGGACGTTTGACAGCTCTTGACATCAGTTTTGTCGCAATGTGGGCAGTGAGACAAGCCAGATTTGGCGCCCGTCTATCTCCTGATCTAGGGCGTATCCTCCATTGGAACTCACACATGTGAGATAGCCCTAGGTGCCAGGAAGAGGCCTGCGCCGGATTCATGGCAAGATTCGCACGTTTGCGATCTCTGGAGACGTTTGAACAATGGAAGAAACACACCTCCACGTGTTCGACGCCTTCTGCCCGCGCCAGAGCACGCTCGCGCGTGACCCCGCACGCCCAGCGCCGCGCCCGAGCCAAGCAAGCGCCATGGCCCGCGCCCGCGCTTATAAAACCTTCCCAGACTTAGATGGTACCCTTCCGCGCACCCTCAAACCTCACCGGAGTCTAGCTCGTCGCCGTTTGCCCGTGCGCAGCGAGTCCGCGGCCGCCCAATCCCTCTGCCACCGTAGACCGGCCGGTGGAGCCATTCTCAACCCCGTCCAGCCCCCGGAGAAGACCGTGCACACCTCCGTGAAGCTCCCCGAGCAAGGAATCGGAGTTTGCTTCGCCGGAGAGGCCAGTCCACGCTCGCCGGAGCTCTCAACCCCGCCGGAGTACGTGGACCGGGTAAACCACTCCACCATCCTTCGATTCCTTGTGCACACAGTCGCTACGTTACCCCGTGAAGCTCACCGTGCCCTCGGATTGAACCAGCTCGCCGTGGTTTGGCCGGTATACTCGCCGCCGACGAGGACACCCGCCTGCACGCGTGGACCGGGCGATTCCGGCCATCCCCGACGTCAAGCCATACCTCGACGTGACCGCCAGAGTCTCCCCGAGCCAACCCCACCCTTCGCCGGACCTCCCTCGCCGCCGGTAAGCCGCTCCACCCTTTTCTTTCCCGCGGTTACTGTTTGCATAAGGGGAAGGACTGCGGGTGAGAGGGAGAGAAGGTCAGGGGGTTTTGTGAAATGTCAGAGACACAGGGGAATAGTGGCGCGAGGGTAGATTTGCGAAGGTGGATTTAGTTTAAACCTAGGGACCTCGGTGTAAACTGTTTTTCCAGAAAACCTTTATTAAATCTGTTTTTAAATTGGACAGAAACTTTGAAAATGCATAACTTCTGTTTAAATCATCCAAATTTGGTCAAACCAATTTTATCAGACTCTAAATAATGTAACCTACTTAAGAAAAATATAAAACCCCCTATGTACTATAGAAAACTTTGAAGCTCTGATTTAATTATAGTTTTGACCAAAAGCTAAATAATAGGGCCAAAATTAGTTGCACTAATTGACTCGGGTTAGAAAAATTTTGAGAAGTTTGTATCTACCTACTAAACCAAATAAAAATGCTAAACCTCTCTGTCCACTCCATTAAGTTAGTTTTTACCCCTTATTTCCTAATATGCTTAAGGGTAAGAAAAATAGAAAATGTACTTTAAACAAAGAACCAGAGAGTACCTCTATTTTTGTTAGGATACTTATTCAATATAGTTCACTAGAAAAATATATCATACCCTGTTTTAGTATAAAATAAGTAGGATCCCTTTTGTTTTAATAAAACAAGTGAAACTTAGAAAAACTCTACAAAAATAACCCCAAGGTAAAAACACCCCCACCCTTGGGATAACTAATGTTTTATTGAGGAGAATTTAGGAAAAATATGAAATCTTCTGTTTGACATTTTTCAAATAATAATGTAGTAGAAAGTGTCTTTTTGGCCTTAAACTTAAGAAAATCATAACTAAATAACCACCCCTTAGTTTTCTGTGAATTTTAGCATAGAGACCTATTATTACTATGGGATGCCAGCAAAAATAACCTTTAAGACAGAACCTACCCCTAACTAAGAGATGTAGTGTAAAGTGGCCCATTTTGCATAACTCTTGTCATTTTTGTTTAAAGCCTAGCTCTTGTACTTTAAGCCTCAAATTCTTAAAACAGGCTAGGATAGCAAATGGCAACCCACTGTAATTTTTACAGAATTTGTGGGAATTATTAAAACACTGTCGTAGTTCAAACCTACACTAGAAACCCTAAATGAAAATTAAGAAAGGGAAATGAATAATGTAAGTTAATGTCATCCTAAAACCTTTGTAATCTGTCCACTAAAATGTATCCAGGCAATACAAATCCACTATGTTATCCTCCATGAAAACCTAAGCCTAAAGGGTAGTAAGCATAAACCACTTGGAGCCTCGCAGGACTAAGAAAACCCTAAGTTACTTCTTGACTTAGTCTCTTTTCACATAATGTTATTAAATCATGCATAATCATGACATACATGTTCATTGCATTCGATAGACTGTAACCTTGCTGACGGAGAGTACATCCTCGTGCCGGAGCAAGGAGTTGCTCAGGAGGTAGTCCCGGATCCAGCACCAGAGTCTGCACCAGAGGACCTGCCAGCCACTGCTTTGGAAGGCAAGCCCCGGTTTTATGCATAACCAGTTATTTATGCTATTTTACTTCACTTAATGATTGTAGGATTGATTGTGCACTTAAGTGTAGGAGTTGATTGAAAACCCTAGTTGCATGATCTCAGGAATCCTTTTGAGATGAATACTAGTATGACAGGTCGAGTAGTTGCTTTATTTAATTAGGATCTCGGTAGAAGACGAGTGATTTTTGTAGCACTCGCGCGAGATCAGGAAATTGATTGTACCCACTTTCACACTGTCATGATACTAGTTGGTGGACAACAATCCATGGGGATTGGTTGTTCACGAGATGGAAAATGGAATAAGGATTAACGTGCGGATACCTGTGTCAAGCGTTTGAACGTACTAAACACATACCGAGAAATATGGTAAATCGGTAAGCCTAGTACCTGAGTGAACCTGCCCGCAGACATATCCCCTCACGCGACCTGAGACGAGGTCTCCCATTCCGGTTATGGTGGGTACAAGTGCGGTCACTGCACGACGGCCAGTCGGGGTCAGTGGGGCATTGTACGCCAAGGCGGTGAGCCCTGATCTGTTGCCAGGGAATCGATGGGGACGGTTGATGTGTGTGGGGACGGAGTGCCCCTACATGTCGTGTGTTTAGGTTTACCTTGCAAGGATAAAAACTCGATTCGAATCGTCTGCTTCTCGCAGCTAATGAGACTGCTTGATCCATTGTACTGCATTGAGTAATAAGTGGAAGTATGAGGAGTTGAAATAAGATGTTGATTGCTAATAATGCTTGCTACCATGTATGAGTAGATAGTCCACTTTTAGCCTTAAGAGAGTCACACTTAATTTTGACTAAGTTAAAATCTTGATTTAGAAACTCAGCTAGTGCTTTTGGCAACCAAACCCCATAGCCAAACAGCTGCATGTCTAGAGGTAGAGGAGTAGACTCCTCACACCGGGTAAGTCTAGCTGAGTATTAGTATACTCAGCCTTGCTTGTGGCATAATTTTTACAGGTTCTCTGGAGGAAATGGTTGCTGGAATAACTTGGCCGTCCACCTTGCCACCGGGTTGGACTGTCGAATGGGACCCTGCCTCGGCTGAGGAGGAGCATGAGGAGTGATGGGACAGGCTTCCCCATCCCTCTATTTATTTACCATTAGTTTATTTCCGCTGCACTTCGAACAATGATGGTTACTTTTGCAAAAACTCCGATGATGATGATGATGATGATGTAATAATTTAACACTCTGACATGTATGGTTTTATACTTTATTGTATTTGCTCTGTGACTCACCTTCGAGTGAGATTGTGGTACTTGATCCTGTCAGTGGCCGTGTCGGACTAGATCCGAGGGATTGACGGGTTATTCCCATTTAAGTGTGGTCTAGCCTCTAAGGCGGAGCTTAGGCACTTAAGTTGGAATAATTCGGGCAGTTCCGCCACAGTCGGGCGGAGCGGAGTTCGTCGTCTTCTGGGGCTGAGCCCGAGTCCGAGCCCTGGGTCGGGCGGAGCGGAGTTCGCCGTCTTCCGGGGCTTAGCCCGAGTCCGAGCCCTGGGTCGGGTGGAGCGGAGTTCGCCGTCTTCCGGGGCTTAGCCCGAGTCCGAGCCCTGGGCCGGGCGGAGCGGAGTTCGTCATCTTCCGGGGCTTAGCCCGAGTCCGAGCCCTGGGTCGGGCGGAGCGGAGTTCGCCGTCTTCCGGGGCTTAGCCCGAGTCCGAGCCCTGGGTCGGGCGGAGCCGAGTTTCCTATGGTGCCTTTGGCAGGGCCTGACTGCCTGTCAGTCTCACTCTGTCAGGTGACACTGCAGTCGGACTGGCGCAGGCGGCGCTGTCCTTCTGTCAGGCCGGTCAGTGGAGCGGCAAAGTGACGGCTGTCACTTCGGCTCTGCCGGAGGGCGCGCGTCAGGATAAAGGTGTCAGGCTACCTTTGCATTAAATGCTCCTGCGACTTGGTCGGTCGGTGCGGCGATTTAGTCAGGGTTGCTTCTTAGCGAAGGCAGGGCCTCGGGCGAGCCGGAGATATGTTCGCCGTCGGACGGGGGGCCTCGGGCGAGACGGAAATCCTCCGGGGTCGGCTGCCCTTGTCCGAGGCTAGGCTCGGGCGAGGCATGATCGAGTCACTCGAATGGACTGATCCCTGACTTAATCGCACCCATCAGGCCTTAGCAGCTTTATGCTGATGGGGGTTACCAGCTGAGAATTAGGAGTCTTGAGGGTACCCCTAATTATGGTCCCCGACAGCAACCATGTCTTCGTACTCCCTTCATGCGTCGCGTCCTTCCACCTTTCGAGCCCCTGGATGGAGAGCGCCCGCGGTTCTTCCGTCTTGTCGTCGTTGGAGGAACGCAACTTCGCGGAAGTTGGTACCTTTCAGCCATCGCTCGGCTTCAAGGATTTTCATCAGGCAGCCCGGCTGCATCCCCTCGCCGGTGGTCACCCAAGACGGTGACCACCAGTTCGATGGTGGGGAGAAGCGAGCCGGGCTGCGGCCTCTGCCCCTCCCTCAGCTTCAAGGATGTTCATCATCAGTGCTGGGGAGGGGAGTGCGCCGAGTTGGGGCCCGTCTCCGCGCGGGCAGCGGCCCGCTCCTTCCCTCAGTGATCGGGGGGAAGGGCGTTCACCGTCCGTGGCGCTGGCAGCTGCCGCGTGTCTGGCTCTCCGGCCTGAGCGGCTTCGGCGCTGTTTCCGGTGCCACCTCCCACCGAGGCAGCCGGAAGAGGTTTCTCCGCCGACGAGATAGTCGGAGCCACCCGCGGACTGACCTCCAACTCTACGGCCTTCTGCTTGTCCTCGCCCCTCGGGTGGGGACACGGGCGAGGGCCTTGTCACAGCAGTGTCTGCCCTAAGGTCATCGCTGCTGCTGTTCAGCCACCCAGAGCGGAGGTCGTTGTCGCTGCTGCCGGAGCGGGCATCGGCAAACCGTCTGGGGTTTCGTCGCCCCACAGGCCCTCCAATGTGGGGGGTTGTTCGTACCTGCGGGAGCGGAACCGGAGTTCCGTTTGTAATGGCACCTTGAGTGCCGGTGTTTGTTCATTGTGGTTGTCGGGGCCTGAACAATATTTTTGGGTGTAATACCGTGTTTTTTCCTCATTTTCGAGCACTGGAACTCGCCTGTCGGCTAGCCGAACCGCTTGACCAAATGTGAGTTGCTCTGTGCGGAAGGTGACGAGTGTGGTATCCGTATCCCGGAGGGTTAAGGAATCCCTCGGCTCAGTCGGCCTTGCCGCCTGAGGCTTCACTTGCTTAGTCTAAGAAACCCTCGGCCGCTCTGCGGTGAGCCGGGGCCGAGGGCAGCGGTGTCAGCGTGGACAGAGGCGGAGTTGGCTCGAAAAAGGAAGCTTCGTCGGCCGGGGCTTGGCCGGGTCATCCACTGGCGAGACCAACGCCGGAGTCGAGTTGTCGAGGCCACGAGCCGGGCTGGTGTCCTCGGGGGACAGCTGGCTGAGGCTTCGGGGCGGCCGGCCGAGCCATCTGCTCGGGCCGGGTTCCTGGAGGAGACCCTGGCAGCGATGGCCCGGGCGTGGTGCTGACGTCGTCCTTCGGAGCGGAGATCCTTCGCCCGTGTTGCCGTCCGAGGCTCGGTCGGACTTCGCCGAAGGTGGAGTTGACGCCGAGGGTGCTGCTGCTCCCCCTCCATCGACGTCTGAGCCTGCAGGATCGGTTCGCCTGTAGTATGCATATGTTTTTTGCGGCCGCCGAGGCCCAAACATACTGTCGTCGCGTTGTAAAGCTGTGTTTCTTTTCCTCTTGTTTCGAGTATCAGGGCTTGCTCGTCGGTAGCAGAATCGTTTATCCGAGCTAGAGTTACTTCTCACGGAAGGTGATGAGTGAGGTATCTGTATCCCGGAGGCGTAGGAATCCCTCGGCTCGGTCGGCCTTGCCGCTTACGTGTACTCTTGCTCGTCCGCGGGATTCTATTATCGACGTAGCCGAGAAAACCCGAAAAACCATTTTGGCAGAAAGTCTTTTGAGCGTTAAGGCTTGTTCGGTCAGCAGGATCGCTCATCTGAACGCGAGTTACTTCTTGCAAAAGGTGATGAGTGAGGTATCCGTATCCCGGAGGCGTAGGAGTCCCTCGGCTCGGTCGGCCTTGCCTGCTTACGTGTACTCCGTCGTTTTCATGATCCCACTACCGAAGTAGTCGAAAAGCACGAAAGATATTCTGGCAGAAAGACCTTTTCCGAGGAAAATTTTCACGCGGAGGGGGTTCCCCCCTTCTAGCCCCCGAGGGAGGGTCAGGCTTTGCCGAGGCAAGGCTGACCCTTCCTTGATGGTTAGACTTCACATGTAAACGAGGTATATGAATGGCTTGAAAACATCTTAAGGGTAGAAGCGACGTAGCTGTCGGATGTTCCAAGCGTTGCTGTAGACCTCGCCTTGACTGTTGGCCAGCTTGTACGTCCCGAGCTTCAAAACCTTGGCGATGATGAACGGCCCTGTCGGCGTTCCGAGACCGGGGGGTCCCTTGGGCCGACGAGTGAGTGTCGTCGCGTGCCCCAGCCCAGATGGGTCGAGCGCGAGGGCGAGCGCGAAGGGGGAGAAGCGAGGCGGCCGGAGACCGGCGTGAGAGAGGTGGGAATCCCGCTGCCTTCATGTTCGTCCCGCGCCCAGGTCGGGTGCGCTTGCAGTAGGGGGTTACAAGCGTCCACGCGGGAGAGGAAAGCGAGCGGCCCCAAGAGAGCGCCTGTCTCGTCCTCGTCCCCGCGCGGCCAACCCTCTCTAAGAGGGCCCTAGTCCTTCCTTTTATAGGCGTAAGGAGAGGATCCAGGTGTACAATGGGGGGTGTAGCAGAGTGCTACGTGTCTAGCGGGGGAGAGCTAGCGCCCTAAGTACATGCCGATGTGGCAGCTGGAGAGATTTTGGCACCCAGCTGGTGTGATGTCGTGGCCGTCGGAGGAGCGATGGAGCCAGGCGGAGGGACAGCTGTCGGAGCGGTTGGGTCCTTGCTGACGTCCTCTTGCTTCCGTAAGGGGGCTGAGAGCCGCCGTCGTCACAGAGCATGCGGGGCGCCATCATTGCCTATCTGGCGGAGCTAGCCAGATGGGACACCGGTCTTGTTCCCTACGGCCCGAGTCAGCTCGGGGTAGGGTGATGATGGCGCCTCCTGTTGACGTGGCGAGCCTGTGCCCTAGGTTGGGCGATGTGGAGGCTCCTCCGAAGCCTAGGTCGAGTCTGTCTTCAATGGCCGAGGCCGAGTCCGAGCCCCTGGGTCGGGCGAGGCGGAGGTCGTCGGCAGAGGCCAGGGCGGAGTCCGAGCCCTGGGGTCGGGCGAAGCGGAGTTCGTCGTCTTCTTGGGCTGAGCCCGAGTCCGAGCCCTGGGGTCGGGCGGAGCGGAGTTCATCGTCTTCTGGGGCTGAGCCCGAGTCCGAGCCCTGGGTCGGGCGGAGCGGAGTTCGCCGTCTTCCGGGGCTTAGCCCGAGTCCGAGCCCTGGGTCGGGCGGAGCGGAGTTCGTCGTCTTCCGGGGCTTAGCCCGAGTCCGAGCCCTGGGTCGGGCGGAGCGGAGTTCGCCGTCTTCCGGGGCTTAACCCGAGTCCGAGCCCTGGGTCGGGCAGAGCGGAGTTTCCTATGGTGCCTTTGGCAGGGCCTGACTGCCTGTCAGTCTCACTCTGTCAGGTGACACTGCAATCGGAGTGGCGCAGGCGGCGCTGTCCTTCTGTCAGGCCGGTCAGTGGAGCGGCGAAGTGACGGCGGTCACTTCGGCTCTGCCGGAGGGCGCGCGTCAGGATAAAGGTGTCAGGCTACCTTTGCATTAAATGCTCCTGCGACTTGGTCGGTCGTTGCGGCGATTTAGTGCGTTGCTTCTTAGCGAAGGCAGGGCCTCGGGCGAGCCGGAGATATGTTCGCCGTCGGAGGCGGGGCCTCGGGTGAGACGGAAATCCTCCGGGGTCGGCTGCCCTTGTCCGAGGCTAGGCTCGGGCGAGGCGTGATCGAGTCACTCAAATGGACTGATCCCTGACTTAATCGCACCCATCAGGCCTTAGCAGCTTTATGCTGATGGGGGTTACCAGCTGAGAATTAGGAGTCTTGAGGGTACCCCTAATTATGGTCCCCGACAGTAGCCCCCGAGCCTCGAAGGGAGTGTTAGCACTCGCTTGGAGGCTTTCGTCGCACTTTTTTGCAAGGGGACCAGCCTTTCTCGGTTGCATTTTGTTCCGGTGGGTGCGCGCGAGCGCACCCGCCGGGTGTAGCCCCTGAGGCCTCGGAGGAGTGGTTTCACTCCTTCGAGGTCTTAATGCCTTGCGTAATGCTTCGGCTGGTCTGGTTGTTCCCTCATGCGAGCTGGCCGTAGCCCGGGTGTACGGTCGGGTCCCATGTTCTCGGGCTGGTATGTTGACGCTGTCAACGGTTCGGCCGGAGCTGGGTTTGCGAGAGCAGCCCCCGAGCCTCTGCACAGGGCGAGAGGGCGATCTGGGACAGACTCGGCTTTTTTACATACGCCCCTGCGTCGCCTTTCCGCAAGGAGGAGGGGGGGGGGAAGCGCCATGTTGCCCTCGATGGGCGCCGAACATGGTGTCTCCGGTGAGCTGCAAGCGGGTAATCCGAGTGGACGTCCGTGCCCCGTTCGTTAGGGGTCGGCTAGGGGCCCAGAGGCACGCCCAAAAGTACCTGCGGGTGATCTGCCGGACCCGGTCCCCTGGCGACGGGGTCCGAGGGCTCGATGCCTCCCTCTGATGGGATTCCGTTACAAGATCGCTCCCGCTAGTCTCGGAAATGTCCTAGGGTACCTCGGGAGCGCAGCCCGAGCCTTGGTTATGTATCGAACGTACCCATGGTCATCCCTCGCTCGGCGTCTGAGGCGGCTGTGAACCCTTCGAGGGCCAGTCTTCGAACCCCTGATCAGTAATGGGCGCGGAGCCCGAGTAGCCTGAGGCGGCCGTGGAACCCTTCGGGGGGCCGGCCTTCGAACCTCTGACCAGTAGTGGGTGTAGGGCCCACGCGATCTGAGGCGGCTGTCGAACCCTTCGGGGGGCCAGCCTTCGAACCTCTGATCAGTAGGGAGGCTCGGAGCCTGGTTCCTTCACGGGGAAGGATCCTTTTCAGGGTATCCCCCTTTCCCGGTCCCTGTTGCAAGAGAGAGAGAGAAAGAGGAAAAAAGGAAAAGGATACGAAATTGAATGACGCGTCGTACCTTTTTTGGCGCGGTTATTTCGGCGAAGGCGAAGCGTCGCCCGCTTTTCCTGCCAGAAGCGCCGCCTGTCCCGCCGCGGAGTTAATGCGACGGGGCGAGTGGTTGGCGGGGCGGCCGTTGCGCGTGCGCGAGCCGTTCGAGGAACGGATCACGGGCGCGTTGTCTTCACGCCGTGAGAGGGGGTTCTCTTGCTGCCCCCGGATGGGACGTGAGCTTGGCTGACGACGTGACCGCTGCTCTCGCCCGCCTGCCACCGTCATTACTGCCGGCCCTTTTTTGGCCGCATTGACCGCCGCGCCAGGCTGGCGCTGCTGGGTCGTGCGCTGGGTCGCCTCGAGTCGCGGTATTGGTTCCGCAATCGAGGAGGCGCGGTGGTGGCGCAAGTGGCGGTGCAGTTGCTTGCATGAAGCATCCGGCGCGCTGGTTGCGTGACGCGTGGGCCTAGGCCTCCATGCTGGGCGTGTCGGGAGTCGAAGAAGCGCACCCACTTGGCGCGGTTGCATGCCGCCTGCATGGCTGCCCGCCCCTTCCGCCCGCTAGTCTGGGCAAAAGTGGAGGGTCGCTTGTAACCGCTGGGCGGTCGTGCGCACCGCGCGCGGCGGTTTGGCTTCTTCTGCTCTGAGCCGGTTTGCATGACGTGTGGGACCCAGCCCCCGCGCCGCAGAGGAGGGCCTTGGAGCGTGTTGGAGAAGACTCAGCCCGTGACGGCTGGGGCGCAAGTAGGGAGAGTTGCCTTTAAAAGGAGGGTGACCCCCTTCGGAAGGCGACCATGTCTTCGCGCTCCCTTATACATCGTGTCTTTCCACCTTCCAAGCCCCCGGATGGGGGATACCCGCCGTCTTTCCGCCTCATCGTTGGAGAAACGCAACTCTGTGGGAGTTGGTACCTTTCAGCCATCGTTCGGCTTCAAGGATTTTCATCTCACAGCGCGGTTGCACCCCTCCGCTGGTGGTCACCCAAGACGGTGACCTCCAGCTCCTGGATGGGGAGAGGCAAGCCAGGCTGTGATCTCGATCCCGCCCTCAGCGTCGAGGGTGTTCGTCATCCTCACTGGGGCGAGGAACGAGGCAAGCCGGGGCTCTACCTCCTGCACGGGTCAGCGGGACACCTCTTCTTCCAGCTTCTGGTGGTGGCAATCGCCCTCCAGCCCTGTGGTGGAGACGTCCTCTAGCCATGCCGGGGAAGGCGAATTGTTGCTGCCTAGCTAGGATGCAACATTCCGCCCTCTCCCTCGCATTCGCGGCGAGGACGGCAGCGAGGACCTGCCGGTGTGCTTGGGAGCGGCCCGCTCTTTGGCTTTAATAGCTGGTTCGCGTCCCTTGAGTGGGAACGCGAACGAAAGCCCTCCGGCGGCCGCGTCCACCCGGGATCATGGCCGCTGCCGCAGAGGTCGCTGGCGGGTCTCCCAACGTCCGTCGCCCCGCAGGCTCGAGGTTGCTCATACCCGCGGGGACGGAACCAGAGTTCCGTTTGTAATGGCACTTTGAATGCCAGTGTTTTTGTTCATTATGGTTGTCGAGGCCTGAACATGTATGTAATTTTGGCACGGAGCCGTGTTTTTTCCTCATTTTCGAGCACTAAGACTCGCCTGTTGGTTGTCTGAACCGCTTCACCAAGCATGAGTCGCCCCGTGCCAAGGTGACGAGTGAGGTATCCGTATCCCGGAGGCATAGGAGTCCCTCGGCTCGGTCGGCCTTGTTGTCCGGGGCTCCTCTAGCTTAGTTAAAGGGACCCCTTGGCCGCTCTTCAATGAGCCGAGGCCAGGGGTAGAAATATCAGCACGAACAGAGGCAGAGTTGGCTCAAAAATGAAACCTGGTTGGCCGGAGCCTAGCCGGGTCGTCCGTTAGCGGGACCGACGCCGGAGTTGACCAGCCGAGGCCTCGGGTCGGGCTGGCGCCCTTGGAAGATGGTTGGCCGAGGCCCCAGGGGTGACCGGCCGAGCCGCCTGCTCGGGCCGGATTCCCGGAGAAGACCCTGGCGGCGATGGCCCGGGCGTGGTGATGACGTCGTCCTTCGGAGTGGAGATCTTCAGACCGCGTCGCCGTCCGAGGCTAGGTCGAACCTCGCCGAAGGTGTCGTCGATGCCGAGGGTGCTGCTGCCCCCTTCCAGCGTCAAGACCCGAGCCTGCAGGATCAGATTGTCTTGTAGTGTGTGCCTTCTGCGGCCGCCGAGGCCAGAACACACACCCTCGCTGTGTTGTAAAGCTGCGTCTCTTTTCCTCTTGTTTCGAGTATCTGGACTTTTTTGTCGCTAACAGGGTTGTTTGTGCGAGCGAGAGTTGCTTCTTGCGGAAGGTGATGAGTGAGGTATCCGTATCCCGGAGGCGTGGGAGTCCCTCGGCTCGGTCGGCCTTGCCGCTTACGCGCACTTTCACCCGTCCATGAGGCTCTGTAACCGACTCAGTCGAGAAGGCTCGAAAGATCGCTTCGGTAGAAGAGCTTCCGAATCGTGAAGACTTGTTCAGTCCGCGGAATCACTTTATCCGAACGCGAGTTACTTATCGCAGAAGGTGATGAGTGAGGTATCCGTATCCCGGAGGCATAGGAGTCCCTCGGCTCGGTTAGCCTTGGCTGCTTACGTATACTCCGTCGTTTTCAGCATCCACTTTTTGAAGCAGTCAAAAAGCACGAAAGATACTCTGGCAGAAGAGATCTTTTTTCGAGAAAAATTTCGACGCAGAGGGGGTTCCCCCCCTTTTAGCCCCCGAGGGAGGGTCGGGCTTTGCCGAGGCGAGGCCGACCCTTCCTTGATGACTAAACTTTGCGTGGGTGCGAGGTATATGAACAACTCGAAAACATCTTAAGGGTAGAAGTGACGTAGCTATTGGATGTTCCAAGCGTTGTCGTAGACCTTGCCTTGACTGTTGCCCAGCTTGTACGTTCCGGTCTTTAGAACTTTGGCGATGACGAATGGCCCTTCCCAGGGAGGCGTGAGCTTGTGCCTCCCTCGGGCGTCTTGTCGCAGCCGAAGCACTAGGTCGCCCACCTGGAGGTCTCGGGGCCGGACCCCTCAGGCGTGGTAGCATCGCAGGGACTGCTGGTACCGCGCCGAGTGTAGTAAGGCCTTGTCCCGAGCCTCTTCCAGCTGGTCCAGCGAGTCTTCTCGGCTAGCTTGGTTGCTTTGATCGCTGTAGGACCTCGTCCTCGGGGAGCCGTATTCCAGGTCTGTGGGCAAGACAGCCTCGGCCCCGTAGACTAGGAAGAACGGCGTGAAACCCGTGGCTCGGCTCGGCGTCGTCCTCAGGCTCCAGACCACCGAGGGGAGTTCCTTCATCCATCGCTTGTCGAACTTGTTGAGGTCGTTGTAAATTCGAGGCTTGAGCCCTTGTAGAATCATGCCGTTGGCACGCTCTACTTGCCCATTCGACATGGGATGAGCCACGGCGGCCCAGTCCACCTGGATGTGGTGATCCTCGCAGAAGTCCAAGAACTTTCTGCCGGTGAACTGGGTGCCGTTGTCGGTGATGATGGAGTTCAGGACCCCGAAGCGATGGATGATGTTGGTGAAGAACGCCACCGCCTGCTCGGACCTGATGCTGTTCAGAGGTCGGACCTCGATCCACTTGGAGAATTTGTCGATGGCGACCAGCAGGTGCGTGTAGCCCCCGGGTGCCTTCTGCAAAGGGCCGACGAGGTCCAGACCCCACACGGCAAAAGGCCAGGTGATGGGTATCGTCTGCAGAGCCTGAGCGGGCAGGTGGGTCTGCTTCGCATAGAATTGGCACCCTTCGCAGGTGCGGACAATTCTAGTGGCGTCAGCCACCACCGTTGGCCAGTAGAAGCCTTGTCGGAAAGCATTCCCGACAAGGGCTCGAGGCGCTGCGTGATGGCCGCAAGCCCCCGAGTGTATTTCTCGCAGGAGTTCCTGACCTTCGGTGACAGAGATGCATCGCTGGAGGATGCCTGAGGGGCTGCGGTGGTAGAGCTCCTTCTCATCGCTCAGCAAGACGAACGACTTGGCGCGCCGCGCCACCCGCCGAGCCTTGGCTTGGTCGAGGGGTAGCTCTCCTTGGCGGAGATATTGCAGGTACGGGGTCTGCCAGTTTCGATCAGGCGTGGCCCCGCTTCGCTCCACCTCGATGCGCAGTGCCTCACCCTCGGAGGCGAGGGTACCTCGGGCTGAACCGAGGGTGCCTCGGGTCGAGCTGAGGGTGCCTCAGGCTCGGGCGTGTCGTCGACCTTGACGGAGGGTTGATGCAGGTCCCGGGAGAAGACGTCCGGGGGAACCGTTGTTCGCCCCGAGGCTATTTTAGCCAGCTCGTCCGCAGTCTCGTTGTAGCGCCGAGCGATGTGGTTAAGCTCGAGCCCGTAGAACTTGTCTTCCAGGCGCCGAACCTCATCGCAGTAGGCCTCCATCTTCGGGTCGTGGCAGTGGGAGTTCTTCATGACTTGGTCGATGACGAGCTGCGAGTCACCGCGGGCGTCAAGGCGCCGGACCCCTAGCTCGATGGCAATCCGCAACCCGTTGACCAGAGCCTCATACTCGGCCACATTGTTGGACGCCGGGAAATGGAGGCGTAGCACATAGCGTAGGTGCTTCCTGAGGGTCGAGATGAAGAGTAGGCCCGCGCCGGCTCCCGTCTTCATCAGCGACCCGTCGAAAAACATGGTCCAGAGCTCCGGTTGGATCGGAGCCGTCTGTAGCTGGGTGTCGACCCATTCGGCTACGAAGTCCGCCAAGACCTGGGACTTGATGGCCTTCCGAGGGGCGAACGAGATTGTCTCGCCCATGATTTCCACCGCCCACTTTGCGATTCTGCCCGAGGCCTCTCGGCACTGGATGATCTCCCCCAGGGGGAAGGATGACACCACAGTGACCGGATGAGACTCGAAGTAGTGTCGCAACTTTTGCCGTGTCAGAATCATCGCATACAACAACTTCTGAACTTGTGGGTAGCGGATCTTGGTTTCGGACAGTACTTCACTGACGAAGTAAACTGCCCTCTGAACGGGCAATGCATGCCCCTCTTCTTGCCTCTCGACCACAATCGCGGCGCTAACCACCTGAGTGGTCGCGGCGACGTAGACCAAGAGGGCTTCTCCGGCAGCTGGAGGCACCAAGATAGGCGCCTTTGTGAGGAGCCCCTTCAGGTTCCCGAGAGCTTCCTCGGCCTCAGGGGTCCAAGTGAAGCACTCGGCCTTCCTTAAGAGGCGGTACAGAGGCAGACCTCTTTCGCCGAGGCGTGAGATGAAGCGGCTCAGGGCCGCGAGACATCCCATGACCCTTTGTACGCCTTTTAAGTCCTTGATGGGCCCCATGCTGGTGATGGCTGCAATCTTCTCCGGGTTGGCTTCGATGCCCCGCTCGGAGACGATGAACCCCAAGAGCATGCCTTGGGGCACCCCGAAGACACACTTCTCGGGATTGAGCTTGACGCCTTTTGCCTTGAGGCATCGGAATGTCACTTCAAGGTCGGAAAGGAGGTCGGAAGCTTTCCTCGTCTTGACTACGATGTCATCGACGTAGGCCTCGACCGTGCGGCCAATGTGTTCGCCGAACACATGGTTCATGCACCGCTGGTACGTCGCGCCCGCATTCCTCAAGCCGAACGGCATGGTGACATAGCAGTACATGCCGAAGGGCGTGATGAAAGAAGTCGCGAGCTGGTCGGACTCTTTCATCCTGATTTGATGATACCCTGAGTAGGCATCGAGGAAAGACAGGGTTTCGCACCCAGCAGTGGAATCCACGATTTGATCGATGCGAGGCAGAGGGTAGGGAACCTTCAGACATGCTTTGTTGAGACCAGTGTAGTCTACACACATCCGCCATTTCCCCCCTTTCTTTCTCACAAGCACAGGGTTGGCAAGCCATTAGGGATGGAATACCTCTTTGATGAACCCTGCTGCCATTAGCTTGTGGATCTCCTCGCCTATCACTCTGCGCTTCTCCTCGTCGAATCGGCGCAGAGGCTGCTTGACGGGTCGGGCTTCGGCCCGAATATCCAGCGAGTGCTCGGCGACATCCCTCGGTATGCCGGGCATGTCCGAGGGACTCCACGCGAAGACATTGGCGTTTGCGCGGAGAAAGTCGACGAGCACTGCTTCCTATTTGGGGTCGAGCCTGGAGCCGATCCGGATCTGCTTGGAGGCGTCGCCGCTGGGGTCGAGGGGGACGGCCTTGACCGTCTCCACTGGCTCGAAGTTGCAGGCATGACGCTTCACGTCTGGCACCTCTTTGGAGAGGCTTTCCAGGTCGGCGATGAGGGCCTCGGACTCGGCAAGGGCCTCGGCGTACTCCACGCACTCCACGTCGCATTCGAACGCGTGCTTGTACGTGGGGCCGACGGTGATGACCCCGTTGGGGCCCGACATCTTGAGCTTCAGGTAGGTGTAGTTGGGGACGGCCATGAACTTCGCGTAGCATGGCCTTCCCAGTACTGCGTGGTAGGTTCCTCGGAACCCGACCACCTCGAACGTCAGAGTCTCCCTTCGGAAGTTGGAGGGCGTTCCGAAGCAGACGGGAAGGTCGAGTCGTCCGAGGGGCTGGACGCGCTTCCCGGGAATGATCCCGTGGAAGGGCGCAGCGCCTGCTCGGACGGAGGACAGATCGACGCGCAGGAGCCTAAGGGTCTCGGCGTAGATGATGTTGAGGCTGCTGCCTCCGTCCATAAGGACCTTGGTGAGCCTGACGTCCCCGATGACGGGGTCGACGACGAGCGGGTATTTCCTCGGGCTCGGCACGTGGTCGGGGTGGTCAGCTTGGTCGAAGGTGATGGGCTTGTCGGACCAGTCTAGGTAGACTGGCGCTGCCACCTTCACTGAGCAGACCTCCCGGCGCTCTTGTTTGCGGTGCCGAGCCGAGGCATTCGCCGCTTGCCTGTCGTAGATCATGAAGCAGTCGCGGACCTCGGGGAACTCTCCTGCTTGGTGATCTTCCTTCTTGTCATCGTCGCGGGCCCTGCCACCCTCCGCGGGTGGCCCGGCCCTGTGGAAGTGGCGCCGAAGCATGACGCACTCCTCAAGGGTGTGCTTGACGGGCCCCTGATGATAGGGGCACGGCTCCTTGAGCATCTTGTCGAAGAGGTTGGCACCTCCGGGGGGCTTCCGAGGGTTCTTGTACTCGGCGGCGGCGACAAGGTCCGCGTCGGCGGCGTCGCGTTTCGCTTGCGACTTCTTCTTGCCTTTCTTCTTGGCGCCGCGCTGAGTAGACGCCTCGGGAGCATCTTCCGATGGGCGGCCCTGGGGCTACTTGTCCTTTCGGAAGATGGCCTCGACCGCCTCCTGGCCAGAGGCGAACTTGGTGGCGATGTCCATCAGCTCGCTCGCCCTGGTGGGGGTCTTGCGACCCAACTTGCTCACCAGGTCGCGGCAGGTGGTGCCGGCAAGGAACGCGCCGATGACATCCGAGTCGGTGATGTTGGGCAGCTCGGTGCGCTGCTTCGAGAACCGCCGGATGTAGTCCCGGAGAGACTCTCCCGGCTGCTGCCGGCAGCTTCGGAGGTCCCAGGAGTTCCCGGGGCGCACATACGTGCCCTGGAAATTGCCGGCAAAGGCTTGGACCAGGTCGTCCCAGCTGGAGATCTGCCCCGGAGGCAGGTGCTCCAACCAGGCGCGAGCGGTGTCGGAGAGGAACAGGGGGAGGTTGCGGATGATGAGGTTGTCGTCGTCCGTTCCACCCAGTTGGCAGGCCAGATGGTAGTCCGCGAGCCACAGTTCCGGTCTCGTCTCCCCCGAGTACTTTGTGATAGTAGTCGGGGGTTGGAACCGGGTCGGGAATGGTGCCCGTCGGATGGCCCGGCTGAAGGCCTGCGGACCGAGCGGTTCGGGCGAGTTACTCCGATCCTCCCCGCTGTCGTAGCGTCCCCCACACCTGGGGTGATAGCCTCGGCGCACCCTCTCGTCAAGGTGGGCCCGACGGTCGTGATGATGGTGCTCGTTGCCGAGGCGGCCCGGGGCCGCAGGCGCGGTGTTGCGCGTGCGCCCGCTGTAGACCGAGGCTTCCCGCATGAATCGGGAAGTCACGGCATGAGGTTCCGAGGGGTATCCTTGCCTTCGGGAGGCAGAGCTCTCGGCCTGTCGAACCGCGGCGCCTTCCAGGAGATTCTTGAGCTCCCCCTGGATTCGCCGACCCTCGGTGGTGGATGGCTCCGGCATCGCGCGGAGGAGCATCGCTGCTGCAGCCAGGTTCTGGCCGACGCCACTAGATGTGGGTGGCGGCCTGACCCTGGCGTCGTCGGCGACGCGGTGCTGGAAGCCCTGGGGCAGGTGACGTATTTCTCCGGCCAAGGGTTGGCCTGCCCATGCCTGCCCGACATCCCGGCGGATTGGCTCAAGCGCTCCTGCTCCCTCGTCGAACCTGGCCTGCGCCCCGCGGACTTGCTCGAGCCGTGGGTCGTGACCCCCCGCCAGAACAGGGACCACAGCTAGCTCCCGTGGGATGTCAGCGCGAGGCACCGGCCTAGGGAGATCACCGTCCTCCGGCATGCCGAGATGATTGCCTTCAGAGGGACCCCCTAGATCGACGTGGAAACATTCGCGGCTTGGGCCGCAGTCCTCGTCGTCGAGGCTACGGCTACCGTCGGAACAGTCGGAGAGGCAGAAGTCACATGCGGTCATGAAGTCCCGCATGGCACTGGGGTTGCCAAGTCCAGAGAAATCCCAACAGATGCTGGGGTCGTCGTCTTCCTCAGACCCAGAGGGCCCGTAGGTCGAGACGTCCGTCAACCGGTCCCAAGGCGACCGCATGCGAAACCCCAGAGGGTTTGGACTCGCCTCTACGAGAGCGTCCGCCAAAGCGAGGTCGCTAGGCGGGTTGAGGCTGAATCCAAATGACGTAGGATGGGAATCGATCGGTACCTTTTGGTCGACGAGCGGCGATGAAGTCACGTCGAGGACTGACTGCACCGTCGTCTCAGGTACGAGGGCGACGTCCTGCAAGCTTTTCGCAAGCGCGCTGGCGTCGTCCACTTGCTCGGGTTTGGCGTGTCACGGGGAGACGGCGCTCGTCTTTGTCTCAGGCGCGAAGTCGATACCCGGTGCGCCCCTCGTTGGGGTGCCGGCGCTGTCGACTCGCTCGACAGCCGACGAGGCGCTGCCTCCTGCTTGGCCTTGGTTGCCCTGCCTTCCCCTCCACCGACGGGGAAGAAGGCGGGACGAGCTCGAAGATTGCTCTTCCGCCACGCGGGGAAGGCGTCGTCGATTCCGCCGCCAGCGGGCGGGCTGTCGGCCGCCATTGTCGTTGCCGCACGGCGGTGGAAGGAGTATCATGTCGTAGCTGCCGTCGAAGGACATGAACTCAAGACTCCCGAAACGGAGCACCGTCCCGGGTTGGAGAGGTAGCTGGAGACTGCCCATCTGGAGCTTGACGGGAAGCTGTTCGTCAACACGCAGCAGGCCCCTACCTGGCGCGCCAACTGTCGGCGTTCCGAGACCGGGGGGGTCCCTTGGGCCGACGAGTGAGTGTCGCCGCGTGCCCCAGCCCAGATGGGTCGAGCGCGAGGGCGAGCGCGAAGGGGGAGAAGCGAGGCGGCCGGAGACCGGCGTGAGAGAGGTGGGAATCCCGCGGCCTTCGTGTTCGTCCCGCGCCCAGGTCGGGTGCGCTTGCAGTAGGGGGTTACAAGCGTCCACGCGGGAGAGGGAAGCGAGCGGCCCCAAGAGAGCGCCTGTCTCGTCCTCGTCCCCGCGCGGCCAACCCTCTCTAAGAGGGCCCTGGTCCTTCCTTTTATAGGCGTAAGGAGAGGATCCAGGTGTACAATGGGGGGTGTAGCAGAGTGCTACGTGTCTAGCGGGGGAGAGCTAGCGCCCTAAGTACATGCCGATGTGGCAGCCGGAGAGATTTTGGCACCCAGCTGGTGTGATGTCGTGGCCGTCGGAGGAGCGATGGAGCCTGGCGGAGGGACAGCTGTCGGAGCGGTTGGGTCCTTGCTGACGTCCTCTTGCTTCCGTAAGGGGGCTGAGAGCCGCTGTCGTCACAGAGCATGCGGGGCGCCATCATTGCCTATCTGGCGGAGCTAGCCAGATGGGACACCGGTCTTGTTCCCTGCGGCCCGAGTCAGCTCAGGGTAGGGTGATGATGGCGCCTCCTGTTGACGTGGCGAGCCTGTGCCCTAGGTTGGGCGATGTGGAGGCTCCTCCGAAGTCGAGGTCGAGTCTGTCTTCCATGGCCGAGGCCCAGTCTGAGCCCCTGGGTCAGGCGAGGCGGAGGTCGTCGGCAGAGGCCAGGGCGGAGTCCGAGCCCTGGGGTCGGGCGAAGCGGAGTTCATCGTCTTCTGGGGCTGAGCCCGAGTCCGAGCCCTGGGGTCGGGCGGAGCGGAGTTCGTCGTCTTCTGGGGCTGAGCCCGAGTCCGAGCCCTGGGTCGGGCGGAGCGAAGTTCGCCGTCTTCCGGGGCTTAGCCCGAGTCCGAGCCCTGGGTCGGGCGGAGCGGAGTTCGTCGTCTTCCGGGGCTTAGCCCGAGTCCGAGCCCTGGGTCAGGCGGAGCGGAGTTCGCCGTCTTCCGGGGCTTAGCCCAAGTCCGAGCCCTGGGTCGGGCGGAGCGGAGTTTCCTATGGTGCCTTTGGCAGGTCCTGACTGCCTGTCAGTCTCACTCTGTCAGGTGACACTGCAGTCGGAGTGGCGCAAGCGGCGCTGTCCTTCTGTCAGGCCGGTCAGTGGAGCGGCGAAGTGACGGCGGTCACTTCGGCTCTGCTGGAGGGCGCGCGTCAGGATAAAGGTGTTAGGCTACCTTTGCATTAAATGCTCCTGCGACTTGGTCGGTCGGTGCGGCGATTTAGTCAGGGTTGCTTCTTAGCGAAGGCAGGGCCTCGGGCGAGCCGGAGATATGTTCGCCGTCGGAGGGGGGGCCTCGGGCGAGACGGAAATCCTCCGAGGTCGGCTGCCCTTGTCCGAGGCTAGGCTCGGGCGAGGCGTGATCGAGTCACTCGAATGGACTGATCCCTGACTTAATCGCACCCATCAGGCCTTAGCAGCTTTATGCTGATGGGGGTTACCAGCTGAGAATTAGGAGTCTTGAGGGTACCCCTAATTATGGTCCCCGACAGGCCCTTACCAGGGAGGCGTGAGCTTGTGCTGCCCTCGGGCGTCTTGTCGTAGTTGAAGCACCAAGTCGCCCACCTGGAGGTCTCGGGACCGAACCCCTCGGGCGTGGTAGCATCACAGGGACTGCTGACACCGCCGAGTGTAGTAAGGCCATGTCCCGAGCCTCTTCCAGCTGGTCCAGTGAGTCTTCTCGGTTGGTCTGGTTGCGTCGGTCGTCATAGGCCCTCGTCCTTGGGGAACCGTATTCTAAGTCTGTGGGCAAGATGGCCTCGGCTCCATAGACTAGAAAGAACGGTGTGAAACCCGTGGTTCGACTTGGCGTCGTCCTCAGGCTCCAGACCACCAAGGGGAGTTCCTTCATCCATCGCCTGTCGAACTTGTGGAGGTCATTGTAGATCCTCGGCTTGAGTCCTTGCAGAATCATGCCGTTGGCACGTTCTACCTGCCCATTCGTCATGGGGTGTACACGCACCTACTGGTCTTCGCAGAAGTCCAGGAACTTTCTGCCAGTTAACTGGGTGCTGTTGTCGGTGATGATGGAGTTCGGGACCCCGAAGCGATGGATGATGTTGGTGAAGAATGCCATCGCCTGTCCGGACCTGATGCTGTTTAGGGGTCGGACTTCGATCCACTTGGAGAATTTGTCGATGGCGACCAGTAGGTGCGTGTAGCCCCCGGGTGCCTTCTGCAAGGGACCGACGAGGTCCAGACCCCACACAGCAAACGACTAGGTGATGGGTATTGTTTGCAGAGCCTGAGCGGGTAGGTGCGTCTGCCTTGCGTAGAATTGACACCCTTGGCAGGTGCGGACAATTCTAGTGGCGTCGGCCACCACGGTCGGCCAGTAGAAACCTTGTCGGAAAGCATTTCCAACAAGGGCTCGAGGCGCTGCGTGATGACCGCAAGCCCCCGAGTGTATTTCTTGTAAGAGCTCCTGGCCTTCGGCGATGGATATGCATCGGTGGAGGATGCCGGAGGGGCTGCGGTGGTAGAGCTCCTTCCCGTCACCCAGCAAGACGAATGATTTGGCGCGCCGCGCCAGTCGCCGAGCTTCGGCTCTGTTGAGGGGTAGCTCTCCTCGATGGAGATATTGCAGGTACGGGGTCTGCCAGTTTCGATTAGGCGTGACCCCATTCCGCTCTTCCTCGATGCGCAGAGCCTCACCCTCGGTAGCCGAGGGTGCCTCGGGCCGGGCCGAGGCCTTCTCGGGCTCGGGCGTGTCGTTTGTCTTGACTGAGGGTTGATGTAGGTCCCAGGAGAAGACGTTCGGGGGAACCGTTGTTCATGCCGAAGCTATCTTCGCCAGCTCGTCCACAGTCTCGTTGTACCGCCGGGCGACGTGGTTGACCTCGAGCCCGTAGAACTTGTCCTCCAGGCGTCGAACCTCGTCGCAGTAGGCTTCCATCTTCGGGTCACGGCAGTGGGAGTTCTTCATGACTTGGTCGATGACAAGCTGCGAGTCACCGCGAGCGTCGAGGCATTGGACCCCTAGCTTGATGGCGATGCGCAACCCGTTGACCAGAGCCTCGTACTAAGCCACGTTGTTGGACGCCGGGAAATGGAGGCGCAGCACGTAGCGGAGGTGCTTCCCGAGGGGCGAGATGAAGAGCAGGCCCGCGCCTGCCCCTGTTTTCATCAGCGACCCGTCGAAAAACATGGTCCAGAGTTTCGGTTGGATCGGAGCTGCCGGAAGCTGGGTGTCGACCCATTCAGCCACAAAGTCCGCCAAGACTTGGGACTTGATGGCCTTCCGAGGGGCGAACGAGATTGTCTCGCCCATGATTTCCACTGCCCACTTTGCAATCCAACCCGAGGCCTCTCGGCACTGGATGATCTCCCCCAGGGGGAAGGATGACACCACAGTCACCGGGTGAGACTTGAAGTAGTGTCGCAACTTCCGCCGCGTCAGAATCACCGCGTACAGCAGCTTCTGAATTTATGGGTAGCGGATCTTGGTCTCAGACAGTACCTCACTGATGAAGTAGCCCGGCCTCTGGACGGGCAATGCATGCCCTTCTTCTCATCTTTCGACCACGATCGCGGCGCTGACCACCTGAGTGGTAGCGGCGACGTAGATCAAGAGGGCTTCTCCGGCAGCGGGAGGCACCAGGATGGGTGCGTTCGTAAGGAGCGCCTTCAGGTTCCCGAGGGCTTCCTCGGCCTCGAGGGTCCAAGCGAAGCACTCGGTCTTTCTTAAGAGGCGGTACAGAGGTAGGCCTCTTTCGCCGAGGCGCGAGATGAAGCGGCTCAGAGCCGCAAGGCATCCCATGACTCTCTGCACGCCTTTCAAGTCCTTGATGGGCCCCATGTTGGTTATGGCCGTGATTTTCTCCGGGTTGGCCTCTATGCCCCGCTCGGAGATGATGAACCCCAAGAGCATGCCTCGGGGGACTCCAAAGACGCACTTCTCGAGATTGAGTTTTACGCCTTTCGCCTTGAGACACTTGAATGTCGTTTCAAGGTCGGAGAGGTGGTCGGAGGCTTTCCTCGTCTTGACTACGATGTCATCGATGTAAGCCTCGACGGTCCGACCAATGTGTTCACCAAACACGTGGTTCATGCACCTTTGGTATGTCGCACCCGCATTCCTCAAACCAAATGGCATAGTAACGTAGCAGTACATGCCAAAAGGTGTGATGAAAGAAGTCACGAGCTGGTCGGACTCTTTCATCTTGATTTGGTGATACCCTGAGTAGGCATCGAGGAATGACAAGGTTTCACACCCAGCAGTGGAATCCACGATTTGATCGATGCGAGGCAGAGGGTAGGGAACCTTCGGACATGCTTTGTTTAGACCAGTGTAGTCTACACACATCCGCCATTTCCCTCCTTTCTCTCTTACAAGCATAGGGTTGGCAAGCCATTCAGGATGGAATACCTCTTTGATGAACCCTGCAGCCATCAGTTTGTGGATCTCCTCGCCTATGGCTCTGCACTTTTCTTCGTCGAATCGGCGCAGAGGCTGCTTCATGGGTCGGGATCCAGCTCGGATATCCAGCGAGTGCTCGGCAACATCCCTCGGTATGCCAGGCATGTCCGAGGGACTCCACGCGAAAACTTCGGCGTTCGCATGGAGAAAGTCGACGAGCACTGCTTCCTATTTGGGGTCGAGCTCGGAGCCGATCCGGATCTGCTTGGAGGCGTCGTTGCTGGGGTCGAGAGGGACGGACTTAACCGTCTCTGCTGGCTCGAAGTTGCCGGCGTGGCGCTTCGCATCTGGCGCCTCCTTGGAGAGGCTCTCCAGGTCGGCGATGAGGGCCTCAGATTCGGCGAGGGCCTCGGCGTACTCCACGCACTCCACGTCGCATTCGTACGCGTGTCGGTACATGGGGCCGACGGTGATGACCCCGTTGGGGCCCGACATTTTGAGCTTGAGGTAGGTGTAGTTGGGGACGACCATGAACTTGGCGTAGCATGGCCTCCCCAGTACTGCGTGGTAGGTTCCTCGGAACCCGACCACCTCGAACGTGAGGGTTTCCCTTCGGAAGTTGGAGGGAGTCCCGAAGCAGACTGGTAGATCGAGTTGTTCGAGGGGTTGGACGCGTTTCTCGGGGATGATCCCGTGAAAAGGCGTCGTGCCTATCCGGATCGAGGACAGATCGATCCGCAGGAGCCCAAGGGTCTCGGCGTAGATGATGTTGAGGCTGCTGCCTTCGTCCATGAGGACCTTGGTGAGCCTGACGTTGCCGACGACGGGGTCGACAACGAGCGGATATTTCCCTGGGCTCGGCACGCGGTCGGGGTGGTCGCCCTGGTCGAAGGTGATGGGCTTGTCGGACCAGTCTAGGTAGACTGGCGCCGCCACCTTTACCGTGCAGACCTCCCGACGCTCTTGCTCGCGGTGCCGAGCCGAGGCGTTCGCCACTTGCCCACCGTAGATCATGAAGCAGTCGTGGACCTCGGGGAACTCCTCTGCCTTGTGATCCTCCTTCTTGTCATTGTTGTGGGCCCTTCCACCTTCCGCCGGTGGCCCGGCCTTGTGAAAGTGGCGCCGAAGCATGACACACTCCTCAAGGGTGTGCTTGACGGGCCCCTGATGATAGGGGCACGGCTCCTTGAGCATCTTATCAAAGAGATTGGCACCTCCAGGAGGTTTCCGAGGGTTGTTGTACTCAGCGGCGGCGACAAGGTCCGCGTCGGTGGCGTTGCGTTTCGCTTGCGACTTCTTCTTATTCTTCTTCTTGGTGCCGCGCTGAGCGGACGCCTCGGGGACGTCTTCCGGCTGGCGGCCCTGGGGCTGCTTGTCCTTTCGAAAGATGGCCTCAACCGCCTCCTGGCCAGAGGCGAACTTGGTGGCGATGTCCATCAGCTCGCTCGCCCTGGCAGGGGTCTTGCGACCCAGCTTGCTCACCAGGTCGCGACAGGTGGTGCCGGCGAGGAACGCACCGATGACGTCCGAGTCGGTGACGTTGGGCAGCTCGGTGCGCTGCTTCGAGAATCGCCGGATGTAGTCCCGGAGAGACTCTCCCGGCTGCTGGCGGCAGCTTCGGAGATCCCAGGAGTTCCCAGGGCGCACGTACGTGCCCTGGAAGTTGCCGGCAAAGGCTTGGACCAGGTCGTCCCAGTTGGAGATTTGCCCCGGAGGCAGATGCTCCAGCCAGGCTCTAGCGGTGTCGGAGAGGAACAGGGGGAGGTTGCGGATGATGAGGTTGTCATCGTCCGTTCCACCTAGCTGGCAGGCCAGTCGGTAGTCCACGAGCCACAGTTCTAGCCTCGTCTCCCCCGAGTACTTTGTGATGGTAGTCGGGGTTCGGAACCGGGTCCGGAACGGCGCCCGTCGAATGGCCCGGCTGAAAGCCTGCGGACCGGGTGGTTCGGGCAAGGGGCTCCGATCCTCCCCGTTGTCGTAGCGTCCCCCACACCTGGGGTGGTAGCCTCGGCGCACCCTCTCGTCGAGGTGGGCTCGACGGTTGCGGTGGTGGTGCTCGTTGCCGAGGCAACCCAGGGCCACAGGCGCCGTGTTGCGCGTGCGCCCGGTGTGGACCGAGGCTTCCCGCATGAATCGGGAAGTCGCGGCGCGATGCTCCGAGGGGTACCCCTGCCTTCGGGAGGCAGAGCTTTTGGCCCGTCGGACCGCGGCATCCTCCAGGAGATTCTTGAGCTCTCCCTGGATACGCCGCCCTTCGGTGGTCGATGGTTCCGGCATCGCGCGGAGTAGTATTGCTGCTGCAGCCAGGTTCTGGCCGACCCCACTGGAAGCCAGTGGCGGCCTTGCCCTGACGTCGTCGGTAATGCGGTGCTGGATGCCCTGGGGTAGATGACGCGCTTCTCCGGCCAGAGCTTGGTCTGCCCATTCCTGCCCGATGTTCCGCTGGAACTGCTCAAGTGTTCCTGCTCCCTCGTTGAGCCTGGCCTGCATCTCGCGGATTTGCTCGAGCTGTGCGTCCTGGCCCCCCGCAGGGACTGGGACCACAGCTAGCTCCCGAAGGATGTCAACGCGAGGCGCAAGCCTAGGGGGATCGCCGTTTTCCGGCATACCAAGATGGTTGCCTTCGCCGGAACCCCCTAGATCGACGTGGAAACATTCACGACTTGGGCCACAGTCCTCGTCGCCGAAGCTGCGGCTACCATCGGAACAATCGGAGAGGCAGTAGTCGCATGCGGTCATGAAGTCCCGCATGGCACTGGGGTTACCGATCCCGGAGAAATCCTAACAAAAGTCGGGCTCGTCGTCTTCCTCGGAACCCGAGGGTCCGTAGGTCGAGACGGCCGTCAGTCTGTCCTAGGGCAACCGCATATGGTACCCCGGAGGGTTGGTACATGCCTCTATGAGGGCTTCCACCGAAGCGAGGTCGCTTGGTGGGTCGAAGCTGAATCCAAAAGGCACGAGATGGGAATCGGTCAGTACCTCTTGGTCGACGGGCGGTGACGAAGGCGCGTCAGGGGCGGACTGCACCGTTGTCTCAGGTACGAGGGCGACGCCCAGCAAGTCCTTCGCGAGCGTGCTGGCATCGTTCGTCTGCTTGGGGTTGGCGTGTTGCGGGGAAACGGCGCTCGTCTTCGTCTCAGACGCAAGGTCGAAGCCCGACGTGTCCCCCGCTGGGGCGTCGACGTCGTCGACTTGCTCGACAGCCGACGAGGTGTCGCCTCCTGCTTGGCCATGGTTGCCCCGCCTCCTCCTCCGTCAGTGGGGGAGGTGACAGGACAAACCCGGATGTTATTCTTCCGCCATGTGGGGAAGACGTCGTTGATTCCGCCACCGGCGGGCGGGCTGATAGTCGCCATTGTCGCTGTCGCGCGACGGAGGAAGGAGTATCATGTCGTAGATGCCATCGAGGGACATGAACTCAAAACTCCCGAAACGGAGCATCGTCCCGGGTTGGAAAGGTTGCTGGAGACTACCCATCTGGAGCTTGACGGGAAGCTGTTCGTCAACACGCAGCAGTCCCCTACCTGGCGCGCCAACTGTCGGCATTTCGACCCCGGGGGTCCCTGGACCGACAAGTAAATTGTCGCTGTGTGTCCTAGCCCAGATGGGTCGGCGCGAGACGGGACACAAAGGGGGAGAGCCTTATGCATCGGCCCGTTCTCCCGCGTGGCCAACCTTCCGTACGAGAGCCCTGGACCTTCCTTTTATGGACGTAAGGAGAGGGCCCAGGTGTACAATGGGGGGTGTAGCAATGTGCTAACGTGTCTAGCAGAGAGGAGCTAGTGCCCTATGTACATGTCGTCATGGCTGTCGGAGAGGTGTTGCTGCCCTGTTCATGTGATGTCGTGGCCGTCAGAGGAGAGCTGGAGCCCTGCGGAAGTACAGCTGTCGGGGCTGACGTCTCCTTGATGACGTAAGGGGCTGGGAGCTGCCCTCGTCATGGAGCGTGCGGGGTGTCATCATTACTTGTTTACTGGGGTGAGCCAGATGGGACGCCGGTCTTGTTCCCCGTAGCCTAAGCTAGCTAGGGGCTGGGTAATGATGCCCCCCCGGCGACGTGGCCGGTCTGGACCCGAGTTTGGGCGAGGTGGCGATTCCTCCGAGGTCGAGGTTGAGTCCGAGCCCTGGGGTCGGGCGAGGCGGAGTCCATCGTCTTCCGGAGCCGAGGCTGAGTCCGAGCCCTGGGGTCGGGCGAGGCGAAGTTCGTCGTCTTCTAAGTCGTGGTTGAGTCCGAGCCCTAGGGTCGGGCGAGGCGAAGTCCATCTTCCGAGGCCGAGTCGGGGGCCGAACCCTGGGGTCGGGCGAGGCGGAGCTTCCTATGTCGCCCGAGGCTAGACTTAGCCGCTGTCGACCTCACTCTGGCGAGTGGCACGACAGTCGGAGCAGGGCGCTGTATTCCTGTCAGGTCGGTCAGTGGAGCGGCGAAGTGAATGCGGTCACTTCGGCCCTGTCGACTGAAGAGCGCGCGTCAGGATAAGATGTCAGGCGATCCTTGCATTAAATGCTCCTGCGATATGGTCGGTTGGTGTGGCGATTTGGCCAAGGTTGCTTCTCCGTGAAGCCTACCCGAGCTGTGCCTCGGACGAGTCGACGGTGCGTTCGTTGCTTGAGGGGATCCTCGGGCGAGGCATGAATCTTCCGGGGTCGGCTGTCTTTGCCCGAGGTCGGGCTCGGGCGAGGCAGGTGTAACACCCTGAATTTGGGGGTATAAAATTTCTTTGCTCATATTCACAAATTCAGGTGTTACTTCCCTTTTCTCATCCTTCCTCATTCTTTTCTTTCTCATTTCTATAGGAGAAAAGTGCTTATTTTATCTGTAATTATAGTTTAATAGGTTAAACCCTAAGGGAGTATGAATTGTTGCATCATGTTGAACCCTAGATTTCACTTTTGCTTGGTGCATAATTCTTGGAAAGTCTAATTTGAATTTGTGGCTTATTTGGATTTGAATCAAATAGAGAAAATAAAAAGAAAAGAGAAAACAATTCCAGAATAAAAGAAAAGAGGAAAGAAGCCCAACCCCGCCGCCCCCTCAGCCTTTCGGCCCAGCCAGGCCCATCCCGCGCGCTCGCGCTCTCCCCCCCCCCCCCCCCCCCCCCGCTCTCTCTGCCCTGGCGGGCCCGCCCGTCAGCGCGGCCGCTTTCCGCGCGCCCGCCCCCGCTCTCCCCTCTCTCTCTCTGCTCGCGGGCCCGGCTTGTCAGCCCCGTCGTCCTCGCGTAACCGCCGCCCGAGCTGCGCGCGGCCGCCTTCTCCGCGCCCACGTCGCGCGTGGAGCTCGCAACCGCCCGCCCCTGGCCACTTGAGCCCCGAGCCCCACTCGCCCTCTCCCCCTCCCCCATTTGCGCTCCAGCAGACCCCTCTTCCACCTCTCCCTCGCTGCGCGCACGCCAGAGCACCGCCGCCACAAATCCTCGCCGTCCCGAGCTCGTTTCTCGGCCGCCGTTGGAGCTCCGCCGTGTCCGTTGCCACGGTGAGCTTCGCCCCGGCGTCCGCAACCCGGGACGCGCCCCAATTCCCTCTCCCCCTCCCTATTTCTCTCTGCCCGCGCTCACCCGTCGTTCCCCGTGCAGCCGCGAAGGTCCGCCACCGCCGCCCCGGGCCACCGTCGCGCCATTGCCGCCGCCGAGGAATCCCCGGAGCCCGCCTTGAGGTAAAGAACCTCTCCCGCCCCTATCGACCCGTGTATTGCCTTCTGCCATGTGTAATTCCTCGCCGGAGTAGATTTATGCCGCCGCCGAGCCGCTCCGCCGTGGGCCGCCCCCCTCCGGTGCCCCTGCCCCAACCCAGACCCCACCAGAGGACTCCCCGTGCCCTCCCCAACCTTCCCGGCCGCTCAGGTCGCCTCGGAGGCCCGCCAAACGCCCGCGCCCCTCGTCTCCGGCGAGTCCTCCGCCGCGGGGACGAGCGCCGCCGCCCTAGCTAGCCGTAGGAGATGCCCAGGCCGACCACCCGATCCCCACCGTCCGTCCCAGATCGGGCGGTCCCGTTTTAATTAGGTCAAGCCTAATCCTGGCCGTCCGCCGGAGATCTAGCGGCCCAGGCCCGCTTCCCCCACACCCCATCCCCCTGCCGTTTGGGCCCCGCCTGTCAGCCCGCCCGCGCGCTCGCGCTGCCCGCCGGCCCCGCCTGTCAGCCTGCCCGCGCCCCGCGCTGCCCGCCCGGTCCCGCCTGTCAGCCGCCCGGGCCGCCGCGCGCTCGCGCGCCCGCCCGCAGGATCTAATCCTGGCCGTTCGCTTTAGATCTGACGGCCGTAGTAGCCCGATACCCCTTCGCCCGCGCGTTTTCTTAAAGAGACCCCCGGTTTTATGGAATTTGAACCCGCCATCCCTGGTTTCTCTCGGTTAGGTCCCTGGGCCATTTATTTAATTCAAAATAGGTATTTAGGGTATATTTTTAACCCCTAAACTTGTAAAATCCATAACTTTGTCATATGAACTCCAAATGAGGTGCTTCAAATTGCAAAATGCTCATGATGTTTTTGTCTATCTATTTAAACAATGTTTCCCTGCTGTTTCCATGTACCAATTAATAGTTAATCACTAGGATAGGATTAAGGCTATTGGAACCCTATTTGAGATAATTAGAAGTTGGTAGACTTTAATAAAAGTTAGAATACTTAAGTTTATGGACTTAAACACCTAAGTTTAGGAACTTAAAACCATGTAATGATTTAATCCCTCCACTGACTTAAACCTAATTAGTGGATAATGAATCACTTTGTATAGTCCTCTACCCCAGACCTGGGGAACACCAGAGTGTCTATCCCTTTTCAACTATGAACTTGTGATCTCTCTGCTGCATATGTTTGGTATGTTGCTTTTTGTTTGTTATCTTCCCAAGTGCATAGTGTGAATGATTACTTTACGTAGACAACGAGCAGTCTGTGTTTCCCGAGGAGGTTGCAGAGGAAGTCCCTGATCAGCAGTTTGGTGAAGGCAAGTGTCCTCTGTCCCATTATGTCCTATTCATTTATAACTTACTACCCCGCACTACTTACTTGAAACCTAAGGATTGACTAGCTTTACACTTTACTTTGTCCTTGATGACCTATTGGGTTGTTATGGTTAGCACTCTGCTATTGCCTTAACTTAATCAATGAACATGATGTGACTATTTATGATACTGTTATCCTGATGATGTTGATGATCTTGTGATACTCTAGGGGGCTCAGGCTGTTTCCTGAGTACCTCTCCGTAAGGACTTGTTCGTTGAGAGACCACCCGGGATAACAGTGCAACCATGAGGGTGAAATGGGATGCCCTTAGCTGATTAATTAGATGAACTAGAGGTGTAGTTGCTTAGCCGTCGTGCCGTCAATGGGGTCCAGGCACAGTGCTTGCTCTGCCGAGGCTGAGTGCCGAGGTTCTTTCGTTTTGCTTTTGTTAGTCACTCTCCTGCGGGGAGGGGTACTGTGTTTATCAAACTGGAGAAACCTAATGGGCAGCTATGATCTCTAGGGAATCTTTGTAAAAGCTACGTAGTGATGCCCTGCCGGACCACCTAGGTAGTGGTCAATGGGGATTAGCTCTCCCCGGGTAGAAAGGGGATCATGACTCATGGGTAAAGTGTGCAACCTCTGCAGAGGGTAGTGAAACTGATATATCAGTCGTGCTCACGGTTAAGAGCAGCCTTGGGATCCTCTTTGATTAGAGATACAGATGGTTCGAGATACAAGGATTACGTTATGGTTTTGGTTCGACTATGATGATGTTGTTCCTCGATGAGGAAATGGTTTACGGGTTGGTTAATGCTAAAATCTGGCTTCTACTAATGATAAATACCTGACCAACTAAAAGCAACTGCTTGAGCCTAACCCCACATAAAGCTAGTCCACTTCAGCCAAACGGGACATTTGCTGAGTACGTTGATGTGTACTCATCCTTGCTTTACCACAAAACACCAGGTTTTCCGCATTGTAATCACTGCTCAGGAGAAGGCGAAGCCGTGGAAGGAGACTTCCAGGAGTTCCAAGACTACGACGAATTCTAGGTGTGGGTTGGCGGCAACCCCCAGTCAGCTGCCTGTGAAGGCCTTATCTTTGCTGCGTTTCGCTAGTACTTTGATTTACTTGTTAAGACAATGACTATGTGGATGTCTATGACTCTATGATGTAATAAGTACTCTTTTATGTTATTATTCGAGCATTGTGTGATGATGTTCATTTATGTAATCGCTGTGTACGTGAGTTTTGATCCTGGCACGTACATAGTTCGCATTCGGTTTGCCTTCCAAAACTGGGTGTGACATAAGTGGTATCAAAGCCGTGCAGACTGTAGGACCGCTAACCTAGAGTAGCACTAGTCGTACTAAGGACTATTGACCTTCCCTCCCACCTTGACCTCTGATGTTACTTCAAAAGTCGGTCACCTCGACCAACCCTATGTTTTACTACATATATATACTATATTATACCTTGTTAAAAAAATTTTATCTTGTTCTGTCTATGGTTTATTCACTTGTCATATTAGTTCTGTTCTTACTCTTGTACTTACGGTGTCTTTTGTAGATGGCTCGTCTTAGACACACTGCACGTAAGTCGGTGATTCCTTTTCTGCCGTCTCGACTTGCGGAGCGTCCTCTGCACCGCACCGTGTCCGGTCAGTCGAGTCACCTGGAGAGGCTGCACCACCGCCTGCGTGAGGAGCAGGAATGCCGGCGCCAGCACAGAGAGCAGCAGGGCTCTTCCTCCCCACCCCAGCAAGAGGTGGAGTCCGTGAGGCCCCGTTCCTCTGTTGCCCAGCTGGAGGCGCCCCCTGCACCACCGCGGGACGTTTCGGCTGTTGGAGGAGCTACTGGAGGAGGTCCTGGAGGAGACCCCAACGATGATGACTCAGACCACAGCACGGAGTCCTCTGAGCCGCAGGAGGCGGAAGGATGGGTTGCCCGACCCATCACCCGTGACGCCGCTCGCGGTTGTCACTTCCACGACGCACTCGACACCTTGCTGCGCCAAGCTTTCGACCGGCACACCTGGTCGATCGAGTATCGTTGTGTAGTCTACCAGCACAGTCGCGGGAGGTACCCGGACCGCTGGGAGGCTACCTGCCTAGTTCGCCGTCCGGAGGATGACCTCCGGGGTGCGGAGGCCATTTCGGAGCACTATTCCATCTCCGAGAGGGACACTGCAGAGGCAGCTATGCAGGATGCAGCACGGCGTGCACTCTCCCAGTACTGTTCTTTGTTCGGTGGCATGGCCGACGGTCTTAACCTTCGGTACTACCCCCGCCGACCTACTGGCAGCACGGAGAGTGTGGTTGTCTCGCCTGTTGGTGAGGCTAACCCTAGGTTGAGCAGCACAGTCAACCTAGTCGCAGTGCTTAACACTGAGCTGGATCACTCTCTGGACGAGCTAAGCAGGGCTCGAATGGAGATTGCGGAGTTGCGTGCTGAGTTGGCAGAGCGCCATCACCAGGAGGGTGGTTCTCCCGCACCTGTTGGGACTCAGCACCCTTACCGCTCACCGCCACGTGGTCACCACACTTATGGTTCCCCTGTCTGTAAGACCAGGATAGATCTGGATCCTTAGATCGTTAGTGTCGGAGTTTGTAATAATTCTTAAGTCAGATGTCTCAGTCTTAGGTAGTCGGTTTAGTTTGCTTATCAGTTGCTCCCATTTAGTTTAGTTTGCTTATCAATTGCTTTCATGCTTGTTATGATGAACTTGTGCTGGATTTGAATCTTTGTAATGACTGTGGCCAACATGTGGGTTTCCCCTGCATTTTGGCTTAGCTAGTAATGTTAATGAAGTCAGTTGTTTAGTTGGGAAACCCTTTACTCTTACTTTCCTTCTTATCTGAGAAGCTGTGTTGAATCATGAATGAGGATCAGTGAAGCTCTTTGTTCACTCAGTGTCATGAAGAATTCTGTATTCTCTTTTCTTATGCTGAAGGATTGTAAGATCAATGCTGATGTATGAATGTCTTCCACAGATGTCTGACAACAGGCGCCGATGCAACAGGCGTGCTCAGCAAGAGCAGCATGACCAGCAGGAGGAACAACAGAGGCAGCCTCCCCCACCACCCCCGATGTCAGTGGAGCAGATGTTCTTGATGCAGACCCAGGCAGTGCAGGCCATTGGGCAGACTCTGGCAGCCATGCAGCAGGCTCAACAGCAACCCCAACCCCAATTGCAAGTGCAGATGCCCCAGATGCCACGAGATAAGCGTGGTGAGTTCATGAGAGGGCACCCTCCCACCTTCACCCATTCTGCTGACCCCATGGATGCAGAAGACTGGCTGCGCGCAGTGGAAAGGGAGCTGCGCACCGCCCAATGTGACGACAGGGAGAAGGTTCTGTATGGCCCCCGTCAGCTGAGGGGAGCAGCCCAGTCCTGGTGGGAGTCCTACCTCGCCACCCATGCTGACCCCGAAGCCATCACCTGGGAAGAATTCAGCGAGAGTTTCCGTCGGTACCATGTGCCAGAGGGACTGATGATCGTGAAGAAGGAGGAGTTTCTGGCTCTGAAGCAGGGACCCCTGTCTGTTAGTGAGTACAGAGACAAGTTTCTGCAGCTGTCCCGCTATGCACCCGAGGATGTCAACACTGATGCTAAGAGGCAGTACATGTTCATGAGAGGTTTGGTGGATCCCCTGCATTACGAGCTGATGAATCATACCTTCCCAACCTTCCAGCACCTGATCGATAGGGCAGTTATGACTGAGAAGAAGCGTAAGGATATGGAAGATCGGAAGCGCAAGATGAGTGGACCCCAGTCCGGAGGCATCAGCCGTCCACGTTTCTCAGGCAGTTCATCTCAGCAAGGCAGACCTGGTCACCCACAGGGATATCAGAATCAGAATCAGCGTCCGCATCAGCAGCAGTTTCAGAGGCAGTACCCACAGCAGCAGCAGCAGTATCGTCAGCACAGCCAGCAGGGAGGTAATCAGTATCAGAAGCAGAACAACCAGGCACCTCGCCTTCCTGCCCCAGCAGCAAATCAGAGCAACCAAGCAGCCCCAGCACAAGGAGGAGGCAGAGGATGTTTCCACTGTGGAGATCAAGGCCACTGGGCGATGCAGTGCCCAAAGAAGATGGCTCAGCAGCAGACCAACCCCAATGCTCCAACAAGGCAAGGTGTACTGCAGCCGGCAGCAGGCAATCGTAACCAAGCGTACAACCGTGGAAAGGTGAACCACTTGGAGGCCGAAGCAATCCAGGATGCACCAGATGTGGCAGTAGGTATGTTCTCAGTCGAATCTCATCCCGCGAAAGTGCTATTTGATACTGGTGCAACTCATTCATTTGTCACTGCAACATGGGTAGAATTGCATAACATCTCAGTAGAGGCAATGATGCCGCCCATGAGGATTAATTCGGTTGGTGGCAAGGTGCAAACAGATAAAATATGTTCAAATATAATGGTGGAAATAAGGGGGATAGGATTCCCCAGTGACTTAATAGTAATAGACACCCCTGGGATAGATGTTATTCTAGGGATGAACTGGTTAATGAAGTATGAAGCAAATGTTAGTTGTGACAAGAGGACCGTAACATTGAAGTCCCCGTCAGGAGAAGAGGTTGTGGCCGAGCTAAGGATGCCTAAGTCAGAAGAGGGAGTCTGTCACCAGATTTCAATTGATAGTAAGGAGCCCAACCCGCTCGAGGCTATCAAGGTTGTGTCGGGCTTTCCGGATGTATTTCCCGAGGAGCTAACGGGCATGCCACCCGAGAGAAAGGTTGAATTTGCCATAGAGCTTATCCCTGGTACCGCCCCCATCTCCAAAAGAGCCTATCGAGTGTCTGGACCAGAATTGGTGGAACTCAAGAAGCAAATAGATGAGATGTTAGAGAAGGGTTACATCAGGCCAAGCACCTCGCCTTGGGCCGCTCCAGTGTTGTTTGTAGAGAAGAAAGATGGTACCAAAAGGATGTGCATAGACTACAGGGCCTTGAATGAAGTCACTGTCAAGAACAAGTACCCCCTGCCAAGGATAGAAGATTTGTTCGACCAGCTCAGAGGTGCCAGCGTATTCTCGAAGATAGATCTGAGATCTGGTTACCATCAACTCAGAATCCGACCCTCAGATATACCGAAGACGGCATTCATCACCAAGTATGGGTTATATGAGTTCACAGTTATGTCCTTTGGATTGACAAATGCGCCAGCCTTCTTTATGTATCTGATGAACAGCGTGTTCATGGACTATCTAGACAAGTTTGTGGTAGTGTTCATCGATGACATTCTCATATACTCTCAAAGTGAGGAAGATCATGTAGAGCATTTGAAGATGGTATTGCAAAGGCTTCGAGAGCATCAGTTGTATGCCAAGCTGGGCAAATGCGAGTTCTGGATTCATGAAGTTTTATTTCTGGGTCACATCATAAATCAAGATGGGTTAGCAGTGGATCCAAAGAAAGTAGCAGATATCCTGAACTGGAAAGCACCGAAGGATGTTCGTGGGATCAAGAGCTTCATTGGAATGGCCGGATACTATCGGCGTTTCATTGAAGGCTTCTCAAAGATTGCTAGACCAATGACAGCGTTACTAGCAAAGAAGGTTGAGTTTAAATGGACTCAAAAGTGTCAGGAAGCATTTGAAGAACTGAAGAATAGATTGACTACAGCTCCTGTGTTAGTTCTGCCTGATGTTCACAAGTCATTCTCAGTGTATTGCGACGCTTCTTACACCGGATTGGGATGTGTGCTAATGCAAGAAGGAAGGGTTGTAGCGTACTCGTCCCGACAGCTGAAGATCCATGAGAAAAATTATCCCACACATGACCTGGAGTTGGCAGCAGTGGTTCATGCTTTAAAGACCTGGAGACATTACCTGTATGGGCAGAAGTGCAACATCTACACAGATCATAAAAGTCTGAAGTACATATTCACCCAGTCAGAGTTAAACATGAGGCAGCGAAGATGGTTGGAATTGATCAAAGACTATGAGTTGGAGATACATTACCATCCAGGCAAAGCCAATGTTGTTGCAGATGCTCTGAGCAGGAAGAGTCAAGTCCATATGTTGGCCTCGTACCCGATGCCGTATGAGTTAGCCAAAGAGTTCGACAGACTGAGCCTCGGTTTCCTGAACAGTACGCAAGGAGTTACAGTGGAGTTAGAGCCCACCCTAGAGCGGGAGATCAAAGAAGGGCAGAAGGATGATGAAAACATCAACAAGATCCGGCAGCTGATCTTAGAAGGAAGAGGCAAAGACTTTCGAGAGGATGAAGAGGGAGTAATATGGTTCAAGGACCGATTATGTGTTCACGACCTCAAACCTATTCGGGAACTGATCCTCAAGGAAGCTCATGAGACAGCTTACTCCATACACCCTGGAAGTGAGAAGATGTACCAGGATTTAAAACGAAGGTTTTGGTGGTATGGCATGAAAAGAGAGATCGCAGAATATGTCGCCATCTGTGATAGCTGTCAGAGAACCAAAGCAGAGCATCAGAGGCCCGCCGGATTGTTGCAGCCATTACGGATTCCTCAGTGGAAGTGGGATGAGATCGGGATGGATTTTATAGTTGGCCTACCTCGTACCCGGGCCGGCTATGATTCCATCTGGGTGGTTGTGGACCGCTTAACAAAGGTGGCCCATTTCATACCTGTGAAGACAACATACACCGGAGCAACGTTAGCTGAGTTATACATGTCACGGATAGTCTGCCTTCATGGTGTGCCGAAGAAAATAGTGTCAGATCGAGGGACGCAGTTCACCTCTCATTTTTGGCAGCAGCTACAAGAAGCTTTGGGCACACATTTGAACTTCAGCTCAGCTTATCACCCGCAGACAGACGGTCAGACTGAAAGAACTAATCAGATCCTAGAGGATATGTTGAGAGCCTGTGCGTTGCAAGACAAGTCAGGATGGGACAAAAGATTACCTTATGCAGAATTCTCCTACAACAATAGTTACCAGGCCAGCTTGAAGATGTCGCCGTTTCAGGCACTCTATGGACGGAGTTGTAGGACTCCGCTGCACTGGGACCAGCCTGGAGAGAGACAGGTGTTTGGCCCCGACATTTTGCTTGAAGCCGAAGAAAATATCAAGATGGTTCGGGAGAATCTGAAGATAGCACAATCAAGGCAGCGAAGCTACGCGGACCGAAGGAGAAGAGAACTGAGTTTGGAAGTGGGAGATTACGTCTATCTGAAGGTGTCACCTATCAGGGGAGTCAGAAGGTTCGGAGTTAAAGGCAAGTTAGCACCCCGGTACGTTGGACCATATCAGATCCAAGCCAAGCGTGGAGAAGTGGCCTACCAGCTCAACCTACCAGAAAGTTTGTCAGCAGTGAACAATGTGTTCCACGTGTCGCAATTGAAGAAGTGTCTGCGAGTACCAGAAGAGCAGTTGCCAGTGGAGGGTTTGGAAGTCCAGGAGGATCTGACATACATAGAGAAGCCGGCGCAGATTCTGGAGTTTGCAGACAGAGTCACCCGGAGGAACACCATCAGAATGTGCAAAGTCAGATGGGGTCACCACTCGGAGGAAGAAGCAACCTGGGAACGAGAAGATGATCTGAAGGCCAAATACCCCGAACTCTTTGCTGACCAACCTTGAATCTCGGGGCGAGATTCTTTTAAGGGGGATAGGTTTGTAACACCCTGAATTTGGGGGTATAAAATTTCTTTGCTCATATTCACAAATTCAGGTGTTACTTCCCTTTTCTCATCCTTCCTCATTCTTTTCTTTCTCATTTCTATAGGAGAAAAGTGCTTATTTTATCTGTAATTATAGTTTAATAGGTTAAACCCTAAGGGAGTATGAATTGTTGCATCATGTTGAACCCTAGATTTCACTTTTGCTTGGTGCATAATTCTTGGAAAGTCTAATTTGAATTTGTGGCTTATTTGGATTTGAATCAAATAGAGAAAATAAAAAGAAAAGAGAAAACAATTCCAGAATAAAAGAAAAGAGGAAAGAAGCCCAACCCCGCCGCCCCCTCAGCCTTTCGGCCCAGCCAGGCCCATCCCCCGCGCGCGCTCTCCCCCCCCCCCCCCCCCCCCCCCGCTCTCTCTGCCCTGGCGGGCCCGCCCGTCAGCGCGGCCGCTTTCCGCGCGCCCGCCCCCGCTCTCCCCTCTCTCTCTCTGCTCGCGGGCCCGGCTGGTCAGCCCCGTCGTCCTCGCGTAACCGCCGCCCGAGCTGCGCGTGGCCGCCTTCTCCGCGCCCACGTCGCGCGTGGAGCTCGCAACCGCCCCGCCCCTGGCCACTTGAGCCCCGAGCCCCACTCGCCCTTTGCCCCTCCCCCATTTGCGCTCCAGCAGACCCCTCTTCCACCTCTCCCTCGCTGCGCGCACGCCAGAGCACCGCCGCCACAAATCCTCGCCGTCCCGAGCTCGTTTCCCGGCCGCCGTTGGAGCTCCGCCGTGTCCGTTGCCACGGTGAGCTTCGCCCCAGCGTCCGCAACCCGGGACGCGCCCCAATTCCCTCTCCCCCTCCCTATTTCTCTCTGCCCGCGCTCACCCGCCGTTCCCCGTGCAGCCGCGGAGGTCCGCCACCGCCGCCCCGGGCCACCGTCGCGCCATTGCCGCCGCCGAGGAATCCCCGGAGCCCGCCTTGAGGTAAAGAACCTCTCCCGCCCATATCGACCCGTGTATTGCCTTCTGCCATGTGTAATTCCTCGCCGGAGTAGATTTATGCCGCCGCCGAGCCGCTCCGCCGTGGGCCACCCCCCTCCGGTGCCCCTGCCCCGACCCAGACCCCACCAGAGGACTCCCCGTGCCCTCCCCAACCTTCCCGGCCGCTCAGGTCGCCTCGGAGGCCCGCCAAACGCCCGCGCCCCTCGTCTCCGACGAGTCCTCCGCCGCGGGGACGAGCGCCGCGGCCCCAGCTAGCCGTAGGAGAAGCCCAGGCCGACCACCCGATCCCCACCGTCCGTCCCAGATCGGGCGGTCCCGTTTTAATTAGGTCAAGCCTAATCCTGGTCGTCCGTCGGAGATCCAGCGGCCCAGGCCCGCTTCCCCACACCCCGTCCCCCTGCCGTTTGGGCCCCGCCTGTCAGCCCGCCCGCGCGCTCGCGCTGCCCGCCGGCCCCGCCTGTCAGCCTGCCCGCGCCCCGCGCTGCCCGCCCGGTCCCGCCTGTCAGCCGCCCGGGCCGCCGCGCGCTCGCGCGCCCGCCCGCAGGATCTAATCCTGGCCGTTCGCTTTAGATCTGACGGCCGTAGTAGCCCGATACCCCTTCGCCCGCGCGTTTTCTTAAAGAGACCCCCGGTTTTATGGAATTTGAACCCGCCGTCCCTGGTTTCTCTCGGTTAGGTCCCTGGGCCATTTATTTAATTCAAAATAGGTATTTAGGGTATATTTTAACCCCTAAACTTGTAAAATCCATAACTTTGTCATATGAACTCCAAATGAGGTGCTTCAAATTGCAAAATGCTCATGATGTTTTTGTCTATCTATTTAAACAATGTTTCCCTGCTGTTTCCATGTACCAATTAATAGTTAATCACTAGGATAGGATTAAGGCTATTGGAACCCTATTTGAGATAATTAGAAGTTGGTAGACTTTAATAAAAGTTAGAATACTTAAGTTTATGGACTTAAACACCTAAGTTTAGGAACTTAAAACCATGTAATGATTTAATCCCTCCACTGACTTAAACCTGATTAGTGGATAATGAATCACTTTGTATAGTCCTCTACCCCAGACCTGGGGAACACCAGAGTGTTTATCCCTTTTCAACTATGAACTTGTGATCTCTCTACTGCATATGTTTGGTATGTTGCTTTTTGTTTGTTATCTTCCCAAGTGCATAGTGTGAATGATTACTTTACGTAGACAACGAGCAGTCTGTGTTTCCCGAGGAGGTTGCAGAGGAAGTCCCTGATCAGCAGTTTGGTGAAGGCAAGTGTCCTCTGTCCCATTATGTCCTATTCATTTATAACTTACTACCCCGCACTACTTACTTGAAACCTAAGGATTGACTAGCTTTACACTTTACTTTGTCCTTGATGACCTATTGGGTTGTTATGGTTAGCACTCTGCTATTGCCTTAACTTAATCAATGAACATGATGTGACTATTTATGATACTGTTATCCTGATGATGTTGATGATCTTGTGATACTCTAGGGGGCTTAGGCTGTTTCCTGAGTACCTCTCCGTAAGGACTTGTTCGTTGAGAGACCACCCGGGATAACAGTGCAACCATGAGGGTGAAATGGGATGCCCTTAGCTGATTAATTAGATGAACTAGAGGTGTAGTTGCTTAGCCGTCGTGCCGTCAATGGGGTCCAGGCACAGTGCTTGCTCTGCCGAGGCTGAGTGCCGAGGTTCTTTCGTTTTGCTTTTGTTAGTCACTCTCCTGCGGGGAGGGGTACTGTGTTTATCAAACTGGAGAAACCTAACGGACAGCTATGATCTCTAGGGAATCTTTGTAAAAGCTACGTAGTGATGCCCTACCGGACCACCTAAGTAGTGGTCAATGGGGATTAGCTCTCCCCGGGTAGAAAGGGGATCATGACTCATGGGTAAAGTGTGCAACCTCTGCAGAGGGTAGTGAAACTGATATATCAGTCGTGCTCACGGTTAAGAGCAGCCTTGGGATCCTCTTTGATTAGAGATACAGATGGTTCGAGATACAAGGATTACGTTATGGTTTTGGTTCGACTATGATGATGTTGTTCCTCGATGAGGAAATGGTTTACGGGTTGGTTAATGCTAAAATCTGGCTTCTACTAATGATAAATACCTGACCAACTAAAAGCAACTGCTTGAGCCTAACCCCACATAAAGCTAGTCCACTTCAGCCAAACGGGACATTTGCTGAGTACGTTGATGTGTACTCATCCTTGCTTTACCACAAAACACCAGGTTGTCCGCATTGTAATCACTACTCAGGAGAAGGCGAAGCCATGGAAGGAGACTTCCAGGAGTTCCAAGACTACGACGAATTCTAGGTGTGGGTTGGCGGCAACCCCCAGTCAGCTGCCTGTGAAGGCCTTATCTTTGCTGCGTTTCGCTAGTACTTTGATTTACTTGTTAAGACAATGACTATGTGGATGTCTATGACTCTATGATGTAATAAGTACTCTTTTATGTTATTATTCGAGCATTGTGTGATGATGTTCATTTATGTAATCGCTGTGTATGTGAGTTCTGATCCTGGCACGTACATAGTTCGCATTCGGTTTGCCTTCCAAAACCGGGTGTGACAGCAGGATCGTGTCCCTTGAGCGGAGCCTTGGCCTGAATCGCGCCCATCAGGCCTTCACAGCTTTGTGCTGATGGGGTTTACCAGCTGAGATTAGGAGTCTTGGGGGTACCCCTAATTATGGTCCCCGACACCTGTAAATTAGTAATATAAAAAATTGACAAAGTTGTGAATGTGAGCACGTGTCCGAACTTAATTTTGAAAATACTGGTTCCCTTGGTTCAATAGTTTGACTTTTTACATAGCCCAAATTATGTCATGGTCTTGTCCAGTGCCAGCGAACTACGATAGCTGTGCTGCCAAATTTTGGTTTCGTTATATGGCATGGTAGTAAAAAAATATAGTTTTCCTTTAGCAAATCGCCCAAATATGCTGAAATCAGATCAACGGTTTAGGAGGACTTTTAGGAGACCTGATTAGTCTGGTTTCTATAAATTGTCTGAAATCATATCAACAGTCCAACATGATTTTTAGGAGAACTGATTAGTAAGATAGATTGATCTATTTTCATCAATTAGATGGTTTCTATTTCTTGCTAAGTCTTTCCATTTAGATGTTAAAGTCTTTCCATTTGTAGTTGGCCTCCTGTTCTTCTCCTCTACTCCCCTCTCAAGACGCCAAGGAGGCAATCCTGTATCATGATGATAAGTATTTCCTATGTCTTATTTTCTCATGCGCATGGACCTATTGGTCGTAAGTGTTTCGTAGACCAGAATACAATTCCTAGGAGAAACCATGAATGCGTCATGTATGCAGCCATGTGCGCTCCTGCATAAACAACCTTGAACGTCTATAACTATTGGACTGAAATTGTATGTGTCGGCGTTTCAGACCCGCGAGGACCGTCAATCGACCAGTAAATTTGTTGCTGCGTGTCCCTGCCCAGATGGGTTGATGCAAGATGGAACACAAGAGGGAAATGAGACTTATGTTATCTCGCACTGGGGTGCTCGTAGTAGGGGTTACAAGCGTCGCGCGAGGGAGCGAGGGCGAGAGCGAGAGAGAGAGAGAGAGAGAGTCTCTACATGCTGCCTGTCTCGTCTGCCCCGCCTGTCCTCGATGTCCAACGTCGACATCCTCCACCTCGTCCCCCTCTGCCTTAGGAAGGCCCTGGACATCCCCTTTTATAGACACAAGGAGATGCCCAGCTGTACAATGGGGTGTAGCTATGTGCTAACGTGGCTGGCGGAGAAGCGCCTTGAGCCCTGTACACGAGCTATCGTGGCCGTTGGAGAAGTGCCTTGAGCCCTGTAGAAGCACAGCCGTCGGTGCGGCATGGATCCTGCTGACGTTGTCTTGCTTCCATAGAAGATTGAGAGCAATCCGACGTCATGGGCGCACGCGGGGAACCATCATTGCCTGTTACCGGAGTAACCTTAGATGGGACACCGGTTTTGTTCCTCCATAGCCTGAGGCAGCTAGCTAGGAGTAGGGTAATGATGCATCCCCTGTAGCGTAGTCGGTCCGAGGCCTAGGTCGGGCGAGGTGGAGACTTCTCCTGAGGCCGAGGCTGAGGTCGGACGAGGCTGTGACTCTTCTCGAGGCCGAGGCTGAGGCCGAGGCCTGGGGTCGGGCGAGGCGGAGACTTCCTCCCGAGGCCGCGGCTGAGGCCAAGGCCTGAGGTCGGACGAGGCGGAGCTCCCTGCTGCGCCCGAGGCTGAACTCAGGAGAGGCCACGACTTATTGTTGCTAGTCTTGCCCTGGTGGTTGGCACAGTAGCCGGAGCGAGGTGAATAGCGCTGTTTTCCTGTCAGATTGGTTAGTGAAGGGGCAAAGTGAAAGGGAAATAGACTTACACCTTTTCCTAGATTGATTTTGGTGGTTGAATTGCCCAACACAAATAATTGGACTAACTAGTTTCCTCTAGTCTATAAGTTTTACAGGTGCCAAAGGTTCACAACAAGCCAATAAAAAGACCAAAGATGGGTTCAAATAAAGAGAGCTAAAGATATCCCAAAGGCACCCTGGTCTGGCGCACCGGACTGTCCGGTGTGCCATTGGACAGTGTCTGTTGCACCACCGGACAGTGTCCGGTGCACCAGGGAACTCGAAGCTGAACTTGCCACCTTCGGGAAAATGGGAGGCCGCTCCGCTATAATTCACCGGACTGTCCGATGAAGCACCGGACAATGTCCGGTGTCACACTGGACTGTCCGGTGTGTCAGCGGAGCAACGACTACTTCGTGCCAACGGTCGACTGCAACCGCATTCAATACGCTACAGTGCGCGCCAGAGTCAGAGCACGCGCAGTTGGCGCACCGGACAGTCTACAGGACCTATCCGGTGCACCACCGGACAGCCCAGAGGCCCCACCAGTCAGAGCTCCAACGGTTGAACCCTAACGGCCGGGTGACGTGGCTGGCGCACCGGACAGTGTCCAGTGCGCCATGCGACAGCAGCCTCCACCAAACAGCTAGTTTGGTGGTTGGGGCTATAAATACCCCAACCACCCCACATTCAATGGCATCCAAGTTTTCCACCTTCCAACACATTACAAGAGCTATAGCATTCAATTCTAGACACAACCAAAGAGATCAAATCCTCTCCCAAGTCCGGAATCACTCCAAATCAAATAGTGACTAGAGAGAGCGACACTTGTGTTCATTTGAGCTCTTGCGCTTGGATTGCTTCTTCTTTCTCATTCTTTCTTGTGATTAAACTCAATTGTAACCGAGGCAAGAGACACCAATTGTGTGGTGGTCCTTGCGGGAACTTTGTGTTCCATTTGATTGAGAAGAGAAGCTCACTCGGTCTAAGTGACCGTTTGAGACAGGGAAAGGGTTGAAAGAGACCCGGTCTTTGTGACCACCTCAACTGGGAGTAGGTTTGCAAGAACCGAACCTCGGTAAAACAAATCATCGTGTCTCACTCTTTATTTACCCGCGATTTGTTTTTCACCCTCTCTCTCGGACTCGTTCATATTTCTAACGCTAACCCGACTTGTAGTTGTGCTTAAGTTTATAAATTTCAGATTCGCCCTATTCACCCCCCCTCTAGGCGACTTTCAATTGGTATCAGAGCCGGTGCTTCATTAGAGCCTAACCGCTCGAAGTGATGTCGGGAGCATCCGCCAAGAGGGAGATCGGGACCAACGAGAAGCCCGCCACAAGCCATGGGAAGGCTCCATCTGGGAGTCCGCCAACAAGGTGAAGGGATCCCCTTCACACGACAAGTCGCGTCAGAGTGGTGACAAGAAGAAAAAGATGAGGAAGGTGGTCTACTACGAGACCAACTCTTCGTCGCCATCCACCTCCGGCTCCAACACGCCGTCCGTAACTTCTAAGCGCCATGAGCGCAAGAAGTTTAGTAAGATTCCCCTACGCTACCCTCGCATTTCCAAACGTACTCCATTACTTTCTGTCCCATTAGGCAAACCACCTATGTTTGATGGTGAAGATTATAATATGTGGAGTGATAAAATGAGGCATCATCTAACCTCACTCCACACTAGCATTTGGGATGTTGTTGAGATTGGAGTACAGGTACCATCACCGGGAGATGAAGACTATGATTCGGACGAGGTCGCCCAAATCCGTCACTTCAACTCCCAAGCCACCACTATACTCCTCGCCTCTCTAAGTCGAGAGGAGTATAACAAGGTGCAAGGGTCAAAGAGCGCCAAAGAGGTTTGGGACGTGCTCAAGACCGCGCACGAAGGAGACGAGGTGACCAAGATCACCAAGCGGGAGACGATCGAGGGGGAGCTCGGTCGCTTCCGACTTCGCCAAGGGGAGGAGCCACAAGAGATGTACAACCGGCTCAAGACCTTGGTGAACCAAGTGTGCAACCTCGGGAGCAAAAAATGGGATGACCATGAAATGGTCAAGGTTATTCTAAGATCCCTCGTTTTCCTTAACCCTACGCAAGTTCAATTAATTCAAGGTGATCCTAGATACACGCTAATGTCTCCCGAGGAAGTAATAGGCAAATTTGTGAGCTTTGAGTTGATGATCAAAGGCTCAAAGAAAATCATCGAGCAAGATGGCCCCTCCACGCCCGAAGCACAATCGGTCGCATTCAAGGCGACGGAAGAGAAGGAGGAGTCTACATCAAGTAGACAACCCATCGACGCCTCTAAGCTCGACAATGAGGAGATGGCGCTCATCATCAAGAGCTTCCGCCAAATCCTCAAGCAAAGGAGGGGGAAGGATTACAAGCCCCGCTCCAAGAAAGTTTTCTACAAGTGTGGTAAGCCCGGTCACTTCATTGCAAAATGTCCACTATCTAGTGACAGTGACAGGGATAACGACAAGAAGGGCAAGAGGAGAGAAAAGAAGAGGTACCACAAGAAGAGGGGCGGCGATGCCCATGTGTGCCGCGAGTGGGACTCCGACGAGAGCTCCACCGACTCCTCCTCCGACGAGGACGCCGCCAACATCGCTGTCACCAAGGGCCTCCTCTTCCCCAACGTCGGCCACAAGTGCCTCATGGCAAAGGACGTCAAAAGGAAGAAGGTAAAATCAAAATCCTCCACTAAATATGAAACCTCTAGTGATGAGGATAATTGTAGTGATGAGGAGGATAATTTGTGTACCCTTTTTGCCAACCTAAACATGCAACAAAAGGAAAAATTAAATGAATTAATTAGTGCTATTCATGAGAAGGATGAACTCTTAGATTCTCAAGAGGACTTCCTAATTAAAGAAATGAAAGAAGCATGTTAAGGTTAAGAATGCTTATGCTCTAGAAGTAGAAAAAGTGAAAAACTATCTAGTGAGCTAAGCACTTGCCATGATGTTATTACCAACCTTAGAAATGAGAATGCTAGTTTAATTACTAAGGTTGATTCAAATGTTTGTGATGTTTCAATTCCCAATCTTAGAGATGATAATGTTAATTTACTTGCTAAGATTGAAGAATTGAATGTCTCTCTTGCTAGCCTTAGAAATGACAATGAAAAATTAATTGCTAAGGCTAAAGAATTAGATGTTTGCAATGCTTCCATATCCGATCTTAGAGATAAGAATGACATTTTACGTGCTAAGATTGTTGAACTTAATTCTTGCAAACATTCTACATCTACTGTTGAGCATGTTTCCATTTGCACTAGATATAGAGACATTAATGTTGATGCTATTCATGATCACCTAGCTTTAATTAAGAAACAAAATGATCACATAGCTCAGCTTAATGCCAAAATCAATGAGCATGACTTAGAAAATGGAAAATTTAAATTTGCTAGAAGCATGCTCTATAGTGGGAGACGCCCTGGCATCAAGGATGGCATTGGCTTCCAAAAGGGAGACAATGTCAAACTTAATGCCCCTCCTAAAAGATTGTCTAACTTTGTTAAGGGCAAGGCTCCCATGCCTCAGGATAACGAGGGTTACATTTTGTACCCTACCGGTTATCCCGAGCACAAAATTAGGAGAATTCATTCTAGGAAGTCTCACCCTGGCCCTAATCATGCATTTATGTATAAGGGTGAGACATCTAGCTCTAGGCAATCAACCCGTGCTAAATTGCCTAGAAAGAAAACTCCTATTGCATCAAATGATTCTAACATTTCATTTAAAACTTTTGATGCATCTTATGTCTTAACTAACAAATCCGACAAAGTAGTTGCCAAGTATGTTGGGGGCAAACACAAGGGATCAAAGACTTGTGTTTGGGTACCCAAAGTTCTTGTATCTAATGTCAAAGGACCCAAAATCGTTTGGGTACCTAAAATCAAGAACTAAATTTGTTTTGTAGGTTTATGCATCCGGGGGCTCAAGTAGGATCATCGACAGCGGGTGCACAAACCACATGACAGGGGAGAAGAAGATGTTCTCCTCTTATGAGAAAAACCAAGATCCCCAACGAGCTATCACATTCGGGGATGGGAATCAAGGTTTGGTCAAAGGATTGGGTAAAATTGCTATATCACCTGACCATTCCATTTCCAATGTTTTTCTTGTAGATTCTTTAGATTATAACTTGCTTTCAGTTTCACAATTATGTAAAATGGGTTACAACTGTCTTTTTACGGATGTAGGTGTCACTGTCTTTAGAAGAAGTGATGATTCAATAGCATTTAAGGGAGTATTAGAGGGTCAGCTATACTTAGTAGATTTTGATAGAGCTGAACTCGACACTCGCTTAATTGCTAAGACTAACATGGGCTGGCTCTGGCATCGCCGACTAGCACATGTTGGGATGAAGAATCTTCACAAGCTTCTAAAGGGAGAACACATTTTGGGACTAACAAATGTTCATTTTAAGAAAGACAGGATTTGTAGCGCATGTCAGGCAGGGAAGCAAGTTGGTGTTCATCATTCACATAAGAACATCATGACGACTGACAGGCCACTCGAGCTCCTACACATGGACCTATTCGGCCCGATAGCTTACATAAGCATCGGCGGGAGTAAGTACTGTCTAGTTATTGTCGATGACTATTCTCGCTTCACTTGGGTGTTCTTTTTGCAGGAAAAATCTCATACCCAAGAAACCTTAAAGGGATTCTTGAGACGGGATCAAAACGAGTTCGACTTAAGGATCAAAAAGATTAGAAGCGATAACGGGACAGAGTTCAAGAACTCTCAAATTGAAGGCTTCCTTGAGGAGGAGGGCATCAAGCATGAATTCTCTTCTCCCTACACGCCACAACAAAATGGTGTAGTGGTGAGGAAGAATCGAACTCTACTGGACATGGCAAGAACCATGCTTGATGAGTACAAGACTTCGGATCGGTTTTGGGCCGAGGCGGTCAACACCGCCTGCTACGCCATCAACCGGTTATATCTACATCGAATCCTCAAGAAGACATCTTACGAACTCCTCACCGGTAAAAAGCCAAGTGTTTCATATTTTAGAGTCTTTGGTAGCAAATGCTTTATTCTTGTTAAAAGAGGTAGAAAATCTAAATTTGCTCCTAAGGCTGTAGAAGACTTTTTACTAGGATATGATTCAAACACAAGGGCATATAGAGTCTTTAACAAGTCCTCAGGACTAGTTGAAGTTTCTTGTGACATTGTGTTTGATGAGACTAACGGCTCTCAAGTAGAGCAAGTTGATCTTGATGAGATAGGTGACGAAGAGGCTCCGTGCGTCGCACTAAGGAACATGTCCATTGGGGATGTGTGTCCTAAGGAATCCGAAGAGCCACCACATGCACAAGATCAACCATCCTCCTCCACACAAGCATCTCCACCAACTCAAGATGAGGATAAGGCTCAAAATGATGAAGGAGAAGATCAAGAAGTTGAGCCACCTCAAGAGGAGAGCAATTGTGACGGAACCTCCCAAGTAATTAGGCCCACCTACAGTTGTCCTTGTCTCACAGACATCAGACAACCCTGTAGGTGCCCCTGAACTACTTGACAAGTTCGGTATCTTTCCTTACCTTACCAGGAACGTTTCACCCGTCTTGTAGACATTACAAAACATCGGAGATATAGAAGTGCGGAAGCAATTACATAAACTTACATTTATTTAGAAAGTAAGATCAAGTTACTTATTACAGACCAGAGCTATAAACGAGTGCTGAGTACACATATCAAGGGAGGCAAAAACTCCTCCCAAGTAATTATCAAACAAAAAGATCCTATGTGGAGGACCAAGTCCTCCCGTATCTTCATTCTTGTTTTTCTTCATTAGATACCACCTTGGAGCAAAAGCAATAAAACTTTGTCGCTTCCTCACCTAAAAACAACAAAGGGATAAACCCTGAGTATGGAATACTCAGCAAGTCTTACCCGACTAAGGAAAAGACTCTCAAGGGTATGCTGGATAAATAGGAGTCAAGGAGAGGCTTTAGCAAAAATCAACTTATACTTTTGCAGAAGCAGCTTACTAAAGTGAGTCCTTACTTTCAATCTTTTAACGCCATATTAGGTACTAATAGACTCTATTTGCATCTAGTCTAATTTCAACATCTCATCCATACAACATCATTTTTATCCATAGTGTTCACATCCTGACTTTAGGTTGCAGGGCAGTGACCAAGTCTTCATAACCGCGAAGGTACGGCGATCCGAATCGATTATACTCAGCTGAGGATCTCCAATCACACGACATATGTAGCACTTAACCCTTGCATATGTCAACCCGCCACCGGGGTTCTTAAGACCGGATCAGGTTCACGCAAACCGAGAGCACAGATACACCACCGTCCAGCCTCTTGCCACGGAGGGTACACGCTACTCTCGCCACCGCTCCACGCCCATTTCGTGTTATCTTATTCCGGCCTTAGTCTGCCCGAGGCAAGGCTTACCCATGACGAGGCATGTGACCAGTTAAAGGGTCCTCGATCATCAAGCCTACATACGCGTTAATCCTTAATCAACCTGGGTAGAACATCACCTGTTCCTACCCCAAGTCACAATTTAAGTATTTCCATCCTTAGGATTGTGTCTGTTCCTTAGGATGAAAGAGCATCACAGGGAACTTTGCAGTAAGATCCCACCATTGCTCTAAATGAAAATATTCTTGCAGGTAGAAGCCATCCTTTCTCGAGTTAAATTAAGGACAACCTCTATCCACAAGATCTAAGCAAGGCTAAGCATTTTTGTAAATCATATTTTGATACTTCACAGAAGTATCTATAAAGGTATGGATATCAAGGAAAGCAATGCATCAAAGGGTTTCAAGCAATTCCTATGAACCTAATGCACATTTCACTAGACTTAAAGTGTGCGAAAAGTATTTAAAAACACAAGGAAAGGGGTTGCATGCACCGGGGCTTGCCTTTGTTAGTAGGTGAGTCAGGCTCGGACTCGCAAATGTCGAAGTAGAGCCAAGTCCTTGCCCGAGAGTCCAAAGGTGGTTGTGCCTTCTCTTCAATCACTTCACTCTCTTCTCCGTTTTCTAAATATAACCATATAGGTATATATAAGAATGAATGCCATGTAATGCTCATGAGAATGCAAAGATATCATAAATTTATTATTTATGTCTTGAATACAACTTGCCTTCACGGAGTTCCGGGAATTTAGGGTTTCCGGAGTCGGTAAAGGAGTTCATAGGGCAGGGGGGTGTTTTGGGGTTTGGTGATCAAACAAGGTCCAAATCAATTCAAACTCTACCCAAGGCTTCTAAATAATGTGAAAAGCTCACAAAAAAAAGTTTGGGAAATTTTGGGATTATTATCTATTTTCTAAAAATCCAGAACTAGTAGTTTAGGCTATTTTAAATACTCTAGAATTCCCTATTTGATCTAAAAATCATGAATTTATTTTTATTAAATACTACAGGAAATTAGGGTTCTAAGAAAATTAGTCTCATATTTTTAGGATTTTTCTGTAATTTTCTACATCTTTTCAAAGTTCTGCTGAAAAAGAAAAAAGGAAAAGCTTTAATAGTGCTGGGCCAAATCTAGCCCAAGCGGCCCAACACCAGAGAGAAAACACGCCCACGCCCGCGCGCACTGGCATTTTTGCAGAAGGGTCCTCTGGTTTTTAGCTAACTGGGAACAAGTTCTTTCACTGTTTCATGTGTCGCTGACGGTTTGCAGTATGGTCCGAGGATATCTATTTCTTTACCCGACACAACCTCGACGGCGTCCGCGCTTGGAGCCGAGCTCCGGCGAGCAAGACCGGCCGGAGGGGGCCAAGAACGGCGCTCCCGAGCAGCGGACACAAACTTGGATCTACTCCGACCGTTTCCCCTAAGTTAATTGCACGGATGGCGACCTACACCGCCCTGCCCACGGGAACAGCGGAGGCGTCGGATAGAATCGCATGTTCCCCGTGATCTACGGCGGTTTAGTTCAATCTACAAGGTCGGGGAGTTTGAGAAGAGCTTAGGGATGCTAGAACGAGCAACAGCGCAACATGAGTTGACCTGAATCGGGCCGGCCGCGGTGAGCTCGATCCCGCGGTGCTTCAGAACATAGTTGGGGAAAAATTTGAAATTGGAGCACCCAGTTGCAGGATTGGGGGTGATACTGGACGGTGGGGTACGTGATGAGGTTGCGGAGCTAACGGCGGGCTCGATTTATAGTTCCCAGGAATGGTGGCGCTCGAAATGAGGATGGCGCGGTGGCGGCCGGAGAAAGGAGGCGAGCTCAATCCGGGGAAAAGCGGCTTTCACCGTGGCAGTGACTCCGGTGATCGCCGGGCATGCAACCGGTGAGTCACCACGAGGAAGTTCCGCGCTGAGACACGTGGTGCGCGACGGCGGTAGCTTATCGGTGACGAGGTCATTCAACCGACGGTGAGCTGGGGCGGTGAAGTGCGGCGGTCTTAGCCGTAGCTCAATCCTGCCTCGGATTTTTACCCGGTCAAGTTTATCCGTTGCACCCAATGCACGAATCGTAGCACGAGATCGACCACCGGCGGCGACACGAATCGCGGCGGCGAGTCACCGACGGTGAAATACACGGCACCGCAGATCTTTTGTCACTGTACCATGGCAAAGATCATCAGCCGACCTGACAGCGTGATTTGCAGGGTTATTTACTCCCAATTTTGTGTAGTAACCGAGCAAGCTTTCTGTACCAAAGTTATAGGGCTACATACCAGCTACAAATCGACTATAGTGACTGAGCTCATTTGATAACTAGATCATGGTTGAATTCAACCCCAAAGATGGCTTTATTACACTGTAAGTCTGAATTTCAAAATAAACTAGCCTGACAGAGCAACTTCGGGCTCATTTATTTTAGAATCCTTTATGGTACCAAGGCATGAGTTCTATAACAAAGTTACTCTCCTTCCATAGATCTACAATATTGATGTGGTGACCTAGGGTAAATTCTCAATACTTTGGAAGATCCAATGCTCCAAAGTTGAGCCCTCAACACTTAATTTCAGACTTAGCCTCTATAGTGCTTTAAGAAGTGATTTTTTGCATTTTGGTCCAAAACTTAGGGTTTGGCTTTCAAGTCCACATATTTGTGAACCAAATGACTTTAAATACTTATTTAGCTTGGTTTTTGCACTTTAACCCAAAAGTGGGCTAAATTTGCACATAAGCCCCTAGGGTTTGGTTTTAGGGTTTTCCAGGGTTCCAATTAGGGTTTCTGGTATCCCAGGGGTATAAATGTGATTCAAGTTTATTCTTAGGGTCATTTTATGACTTTTACCCTAAAGCTTTAGGTTTTCTTAACTTGGGTTAAGTTTTACCCCTTTAACCACTATTTAGGGTTAAGTCCTTTAACCAGGGTTCTATTTGCAAAACACTTTAAACAACACAACTTGTTTGAAATTTTTGCCTAATGAATGCACTCTAGGTGTGTCAAACATATGCAATGCCAATGCTATGATGCCATGCTCAAGTTTTAGTTATAGTAACACCAGGGGTGTTACATCCTTCCCCCCATAAAAGAATCTCGTCCCGAGATTAAAATCCTAGGGTAGGTAATGGTAAAGGAAACACATCACATTTTTATTTCCTAAGTTTTGGTGCAAGGCAGGGGTGATGTGGGGGTTACTTCTTTATTACAACAGCTATACAGGCTTTACAATTTACAAGAGGCTAAAAAGCCTGGGAAATTCTTATTCAAGAAGTCTTGAGTTTCCCAAGTAGTCTCATCTTCAGAATGCTGGTTCCACTGTATCTTGTAGAACTTGAGAGTCTTTCTTCGGGTGATCCTGTCCCTTTGATCCAGAACTCGAATAGGATATTCTGAGTATGTTAAATCTGGTTCCAGGGCAACATCAGTTACTTTAACGGTTCGATCGGGAATCCGAAGACACTTCTTCAATTGTGACACGTGGAACACATTATGCACAGCAGACAATGTTTCGGGTAGTTGAAGTCGGTACGCCATTGGTCCACATTGCTCAATCACCAGGAATGGACCAATGTACCTGGGTGCAAGTTTCCCTTTAACCCCGAAACGCGATACACCCTTTATTGGTGAAACTTTTAAGTAGACATAATCGTCTACCAAAAAGCATAAGGGTTGTCGTCGTCAGTCTGCATAACTCTTTTGTCGAGTCTGAGCTTTCTTCATATTATGAATAATTTTCTGAACCTTTTCTTCGACCTCTTTCACCATATCAGGCCTAAAGAAGTACCTTTCTCCAGGTTCAGACCAATTTAGCGGAGTACGACATCGTCGTTCATATAAAACTTCGAAGGGTGCCATCTTGATACTTTCTTGATAGCTATTATTATATGAGAATTCCGCTAAGGGCAAACTTTCACCCCATTTCTGTGGGAATTCCAGAACACATGCCTGTAGCATATCTTTCAGTATTTGATTGACTCTTTCAGTCTGTCCACTGGTTTGAGGATGATAGGCCGAACTGTGGAGTAACTTAGTACCCAGGGATTTATGAAGTTCTTCCCAGAATTTGGATACAAATTGTGGTCCACGATCCGACACTATGGTCTTCGGAACACCGTACAGACTAAGAATACGAGCAATGTACAATTGGGCATAGACAGTAACTGGGTAATCGGTCTTGACTGGCAGAAAATGAGAAATTTTCGTAAGTCGATCAATAATAACCCAGATAGAGTCATACCCTTTTGTAGTCCTGGGTAATCCCACAATAAAGTCCATACAATATCTTCCTATTTCCACGTGTGCAACTTGCTTTTTCTGATGACACTGTACTATCTGAGTCTGTTGGGTGGCAATTATGCAACTTTACCCAAAAAGAATCAGATGCACCATCTTGGGTAAAACACACAAGAAGAGGTTTACCAACAAGGGGTTACAGTAAGTTCATAGCACACGAGACGAGTGTGAATGTCGAGTAACATCACGGTCAACTCGTGTTAGCCAGGGAATCCAAATTCACGAAAGGTGATATTGATTCAAGAAAAATCACCAGTGGAGGGATCTAAAAATGCGGACTTTGCAACTAGTCCATTTTATCGGGCACTAGACATGGCTCGACCCAATCACTTATGCTGGAAAAGCATACATGAGGCAATCGAGGCACGACTAGAGCGATGGTTAGGTGGTTATTGACTAACTTAATCTCGATTCTTGAAAATTCTTCCTTAAGAGGGGCTGTACAAAAGTGAGCTTAGACAACTCGATAAAACGATCTCTAAACTCAACCTTCGTTCACCAGGCAGTTGCACGTTAGTGAAACCAATTTGTTGAACTACTTTTGACATTGAGTAAGTCCTCTCAGTACCATCGGTAAGCCAAGGGTTGAGAGTTCACATTTGCAAGTCAAAGGTCATGCATTTGGATAGAAATCCATTTGGTCAGGTTGTTCATCCGTTTCTTCAAGCGAAATGAATTATCCACTTGGTTAGGGAATACATAGATTAATTAGGAAAGCGAATGAACAAACTCCTGCATTTCAGCAGCAGGGAAAACCAGCCTTCATTTTGGGAGCTAATCAGTTGTTATTCAACACTAAAAAGATCCAAGGCTTCACCTTTACACAAAGAATGCAAAAGGAACTTGTGTAAGTAGTCACTACCAAGATCAGAAGAAATAAGACCACACATAAAAGTGGTATGGCCTTTTGATCCAATGGAAATGTCAGATGTTGCTTGATCTCTTTACAAACAACAAGAAACTGTTTTAAGGAAGAAGTCCACAGAAGATCACACATCAGTGTAGTTTCACAATGGATCATGACCAGAGACTTCGATACCAACATGCGCCAAGCAGCAGAATCCTGTGTGTACATTCACAGGAGGCTCTCAGTTTCGCCGCGGTACCATAAGTTCTTAACCATGACACCATTACAAAACTGGCACCAATAATGGATCCACGTGATAAGAACGATTTGCGTAGAGATAACATATTGATATAATCTCATAATGGATTATGACTACTAACTGTGATACAAGCGTGCATCGAGCAGCACAACCTTGTGTGTATACCCACAAGAGGCCCTCGGTTTTGGCGCAGCATCATCAATTTTAGTCATAACGCCAATACCAGACATAACCAATAAGGAATCTCACACAACACAAATAGACTGATCAAGGATGACAAGGTACAAAAGAGACTCTACCTGTAAGTACGATCACAAGTAGAGATCCAAATAGATCATGGCCCAAGGAAGTGAACAAGGCATGGCCATAACCTAAACTTGATGAAAGAAGTATGATGGGAGACTGTTAATTCAGCCCAAGCATATTTCTATGCCCATCATAGGGATCACCAGGTCAAAGATTAAGTTGGTAGGCCTTCGATAGATAACATGTCTTTCCTAGGTTAGGTTAATAAGGCAACATGGTGATTCACATGGAATATCCAAAGGAATAGCCATCTTAACTCTTGAATTTTGAGAAACTACTATAGATATTAAAAGTTGCTTCATAAACCGGCAGTCGTTTCTTACACCATAGTCATATAAAAGCTCACATGTTACATGATCCAGGTAAAACAGGAAAACTCTTTCCAACAAAGTTTAACCTGTTTTTATTACCAAGCTGGTCTATCTACACCTACCTTATTACATTGATCTACTACATCTTCTCTAGCTACACCATCTGCTAGATGTTTGTTGCCATTCTTCCAAGGAACCCTTAGTCCGCCGGTGCAGGAGTAGGATAAAAGGCAACATTGAGCCTATGCACTGCTTGCTGCAGATGGTTGACAAGCCGTTGTGCTACTTGAAACTCCATGGGATGAGCACGATTCAATTCTTTGATCGCCTGATCCTGATGGCTTATGAAGCTCATGGTTTCCTTAAGGTCTTCTCTAACAGCAACAGCATACAGACAAATTTCTTCTTGTTGCTTACTCAAAATTTTTAATTTAGAATGAGCATTAGTTAGCTGATGCTCAAGCTCCTTAATGCGATTCTGATCAGCTTGGTGTTGCATCTGGAGTTCTGTCACCTGATGCTCTAGTCCAATAACCTGTTCCGCTTGAACCTTTGTTTCCTCAAGTCGTTCTTGCGCTTGAGTACAAGCACGGTTCTTGGCCATTTCCATCATCTTAAATGCTGCATAGCTCCCAGTGTACAACTGCTGCCACTTTTGACGACTGTGCCCCCGAGTAAGTTGCAACTCTAGCACGGCCATCAAAACTCGAGCAGATGCCGATTCAACAGAGTCCTGCCCAATAGGAATGCTTTCCATTAATCGGGCCTAGTGATGATACACCATCGGGTCACTTAAGGCAACTGCAGGGAACAACCTCATAGATGTGGCTTGTATTTCTTCCCTTTTCTGGTAACAAATGGTTGTTAGCACCTCTAAGGCAGCTACCTGAGCACCCTCCCAAGGAGTCATTCCTTCGGCATGGAACATCCAATACGGCCAAGATGGTTTTCTAGCACGTTCTGGAATACGCACTACTACCTCATACCATGGTTGTCCTCTAAGAACAGTGCGTGACCACTGGTACTTGGGTGCTTCGGTATATCCGACCTCTTGAAGTAGTCGCCACAGGACCACTGGAACACCAAAATCTCGTAGAAACTCTCCAACTCCTGTAGGAGCTTCTTGTTGATTCATCTATAGAGAAGGGCAACGGATACACTCTATTCACTAAGGATGTATGAACAAGGTAGATGAATCATGTACTAAACTAGCTACGCAGGGGGTTTAACTTAAAGTTTGTATGACATGATGCATGTGTAATTACAGAATCAACCTTAGTTGATTCATACCTTCTATACATTGCACTCTTCCTATCTGGTCTTTAAGATAGACTCTTCAGAATACTCAGGTAAGAAGAGAAAAGAGTTTTTAGGTAAGACTTTTAAAAACCCTTTTGAAGATGCCTCATAATATCTGCAAAGAAGGGCTACGCTCCGATACCAGCTGTGACGGAACCTCCCAAGTAATTAGGCCCACCTACAGTTGTCCTTGTCTCACAGACATCAGACAACCCTGTAGGTGCCCCTGAACTACTTGACAAGTTCGGTATCTTTCCTTACCTTACCAGGAACGTTTCACCCGTCTTGTAGACATTACAGAACATCGGAGATATAGAAGTGCGGAAGCAATTACATAAACTTACATTTATTTAGAAAGTAAGATCAAGTTACTTATTACAGACCAGAGCTATAAACGAGTGCTGAGTACACATATCAAGGGAGGCAAAAACTCCTCCCAAGTAATTATCAAACAAAAAGATCCTATGTGGAGGACCAAGTCCTCCCGTATCTTCATTCTTGTTTTTCTTCATTAGATACCACCTTGGAGCAAAAGCAATAAAACTTTGTCGCTTCCTCACCTAAAAACAACAAAGGGATAAACCCTGAGTATGGAATACTCAGCAAGTCTTACCCGACTAAGGAAAAGACTCTCAAGGGTATGCTGGATAAATAGGAGTCAAGGTGAGGCTTTAGCAAAAATCAACTTATACTTTTGCAGAAGCAGCTTACTAAAGTGAGTCCTTACTTTCAATCTTTTAACGCCATATTAGGTACTAATAGACTCTATTTGCATCTAGTCTAATTTCAACATCTCATCCATACAACATCATTTTTATCCATAGTGTTCACATCCTGACTTTAGGTTGCAGGGCAGTGACCAAGTCTTCATAACCGCGAAGGTACGGCGATCCGAATCGATTATACTCAGCTGAGGATCTCCAATCACACGACATATGTAGCACTTAACCCTTGCATATGTCAACCCGCCACCGGGGTTCTTAAGACCGGATCAGGTTCACGCAAACCGAGAGCACAGATACACCACCGTCCAGCCTCTTGCCACGGAGGGTACACGCTACTCTCGCCACCACTCCACGCCCATTTCGTGTTATCTTATTCCGGCCTTAGTCTGCCCGAGGCAAGGCTTACCCATGACGAGGCATGTGACCAGTTAAAGGGTCCTCGATCATCAAGCCTACATACGCGTTAATCCTTAATCAACCTGGGTAGAACATCACCTGTTCCTATCCCAAGTCACAATTTAAGTATTTCCATCCTTAGGATTGTGTCTGTTCCTTAGGATGAAAGAGCATCACAGGGAACTTTGCAGTAAGATCCCACCATTGCTCTAAATGAAAATATTCTTGCAGGTAGAAGCCATCCTTTCTCGAGTTAAATTAAGGACAACCTCTATCCACAAGATCTAAGCAAGGCTAAGCATTTTTGTAAATCATATTTTGATACTTCACAGAAGTATCTATAAAGGTATGGATATCAAGGAAAGCAATGCATCAAAGGGTTTCAAGCAATTCCTATGAACCTAATGCACATTTCACTAGACTTAAAGTGTGCGAAAAGTATTTAAAAACACAAGGAAAGGGGTTGCATGCACCGGGGCTTGCCTTTGTTAGTAGGTGAGTCAGGCTCAGACTCGCAAATGTCGAAGTAGAGCCAAGTCCTTGCCCGAGAGTCCAAAGGTGGTTGTGCCTTCTCTTCAATCACTTCACTCTCTTCTCCGTTTTCTAAATATAACCATATAGGTATATATAAGAATGAATGCCATGTAATGCTCATGAGAATGCAAAGATATCATAAATTTATTATTTATGTCTTGAATACAACTTGCCTTCACGGAGTTCCGGGAACTTAGGGTTTCCGGAGTCGGTAAAGGAGTTCATAGGGCAGGGGGGTGTTTTGGGGTTTGGTGATCAAACAAGGTCCAAATCAATTCAAACTCTACCCAAGGCTTCTAAATAATGTGAAAAGCTCACAAAAAAAAGTTTGGGAAATTTTGGGATTATTATGTATTTTCTAAAAATCCAGAACTAGTAGTTTAGGCTATTTTAAATACTCTAGAATTCCCTATTTGATCTAAAAATCATGAATTTATTTTTATTAAATACTACAGGAAATTAGGGTTCTAAGAAAATTGGTCTCATATTTTTAGGATTTTTCTGTAATTTTCTACATCTTTTCAAAGTTCTGCTGAAAAAGAAAAAAGGAAAAGCTTTAATAGTGCTGGGCCAAATCTAGCCCAAGCGGCCCAACACCAGAGAGAAAACACGCCCACGCCCGCGCGCACTGGCATTTTTGCAGAAGGGTCCTCTGGTTTTTAGCTAACTGGGAACAAGTTCTTTCACTGTTTCATGTGTCGCTGACGGTTTGCAGTATGGTCCGAGGATTTCTATTTCTTTACCCGACACAACCTCGACGGCGTCCGCGCTTGGAGCCGAGCTCCGGCGAGCAAGACCGGCCGGAGGGGGCCAAGAACGGCGCTCCCGAGCAGCGGACACAAACTTGGATCTACTCCGACCGTTTCCCCTAAGTTAATTGCACGGATGGCGACCTACACCGCCCTGCCCACGGGAACAGCGGATGCGTCGGATAGAATCGCATGTTCCCCGTGATCTACGGCGGTTTAGTTCAATCTACAAGGTCGGGGAGTTTGAGAAGAGCTTAGGGATGCTAGAACGAGCAACAGCGCAACATGAGTTGACCTGAATCGGGCCGGCCGCGGTGAGCTCGATCCCGCGGTGCTTCAGAACATAGTTGGGGAAAAATTTGAAATTGGAGCACCCGGTTGCAGGATTGGGGGTGATACTGGACGGTGGGGTACGTGATGAGGTTGCGGAGCTAACGGCGGGCTCGATTTATAGTTCCCAGGAATGGTGGCGCTCGAAATGAGGATGGCGCGGTGGCGGCCGGAGAAAGGAGGCGAGCTCAATCCGGGGAAAAGCGGCTTTCACCGTGGCAGTGACTCCGGTGATCGCCGGGCATGCAACCGGTGAGTCACCGCGAGGAAGTTCCGCGCTGAGACACGTGGTGCGTGACGGCGGTAGCTTATCGGTGACGAGGTCATTCAACCGACGGTGAGCTGGGGCGGTGAAGTGCGGCGGTCTTAGCCGTAGCTCAATCCTGCCTCGGATTTTTACCCGGTCAAGTTTATCCGTTGCACCCAATGCACGAATCGTAGCACGAGATCGACCACCGGCGGCGACACGAATCGCGGCGGCGAGTCACCGACGGTGAAATACACGGCACCGCAGATCTTTTGTCACTGTACCATGGCAAAGATCATCAGCCGACCTGACAGCGTGATTTGCAGGGTTATTTACTCCCAATTTTGTGTAGTAACCGAGCAAGCTTTCTATACCAAAGTTATAGGGCTACATACCAGCTACAAATCGACTATAGTGACTGAGCTCATTTGATAACTAGATCATGGTTGAATTCAACCCCAAAGATGGCTTTATTACACTGTAAGTCTGAATTTCAAAATAAACTAGCCTGACAGAGCAACTTCGGGCTCATTTATTTTAGAATCCTTTATGGTACCAAGGCATGAGTTCTATAACAAAGTTACTCTCCTTCCATAGATCTACAATATTGATGTGGTGACCTAGGGCAAATTCTCAATACTTTGGAAGATCCAATGCTCCAAAGTTGAGCCCTCAACACTTAATTTCAGACTTAGCCTCTATAGTGCTTTAAGAAGTGATTTTTTGCATTTTGGTCCAAAACTTAGGGTTTGGCTTTCAAGTCCACATATTTGTGAACCAAATGACTTTAAATACTTATTTAGCTTGGTTTTTGCACTTTAACCCAAAAGTGGGCTAAATTTGCACATAAGCCCCTAGGGTTTGGTTTTAGGGTTTTCCAGGGTTCCAATTAGGGTTTCTGGTATCCCAGGGGTATAAATGTGATTCAAGTTTATTCTTAGGGTCATTTTATGACTTTTCCCTAAAGCTTTAGGTTTTCTTAACTTGGGTTAAGTTTTACCCCTTTAACCACTATTTAGGGTTAAGTCCTTTAACCAGGGTTCTATTTGCAAAACACTTTAAACAACACAACTTGTTTGAAATTTTTGCCTAATGAATGCACTCTAGGTGTGTCAAACATATGCAATGCCAATGCTATGATGCCATGCTCAAGTTTTAGTTATAGTAACACCAGGGGTGTTACAGCAATGATCAAGGGGGAGATGCCCATGATCAAGATGAGGAAGATGAACAAGTTTCAAGACCGCCACACCCAAGAGTCCACCAAACAATCTAATGAGATCACCCCGTGAACACCATCCTCGGCGATATTCAAAAGGGGGTAACTACTCGATCTCGTGTTGCTCATTTTTATGAACATTACTCGTTTGTTTCCTCTATTGAGCCACACAGGGTAGAGGAAGCACTTCAAGATTCGGATTGGGTGATGGCAATGCAAGAGGAGCTCAACAACTTCACTAGGAATAAGGTATGTCATTTAGTTCCATGTCCTAACCAAAATGTTGTAGGAACCAAGTGGGTTTTCTACAACAAACAAGATGAGCATGGTGTGGTGACAAGGAACAAAGCCCGACTTGTGGCCAAGGGATATTCACAAGTTGAAGGTTTGGATTTCGGTGAAACCTATGCACCCATAGCTAGGCTAGAATCAATTCGCATTTTACTTGCCTATGCTACTTACCATGGCTTCAAGCTTTATCAAATAGACGTCCAAAGTGCCTTCCTCAACGGACCAATCAAGGAAGAGGTCTATGTTGAGCAACCTCCTGGCTTTGAAGATAGTGAGTATCCTAATCACTTGTATAAACTCTCTAAGGCACTTTATGGGCTCAAGCAAGCCCTAAGATCATGGTATGAATGCCTAAGAGACTTTCTTATCACTAATGGCTTCAAAGTCGGAAATGTCGATCCTACTTTATTTACTAAAACTCTTGACAATGATTTGTTTGTATGCCAAATTTATGTTGATGATATTATATTTGGGTCTACTAACGAATCTACATGTGAGGAATTTAGTAGGATTATGACAAAGAAATTCGAGATGTCTATGATGGGAGAGTTGAAGTACTTCTTGGGATTTCAAGTGAAGCAACTCCAAGAGGGCACCTTCATTAGCCAAAAGAAGTATATTCAAGACATTCTAAACAAGTTTGGGATGAAGGATGCCAAGCCCATCAAGACACCCATGGGAACCAATGGGCATCTCGACCTCGACACGGGAGGTAAATCCGTAGATCAAAAGGTATACCGGTCAATGATAGGTTCTTTACTCTATTTATGTGCTTCATGACCGGACATTATACTTTCCGTATGCATGTGTGCAAGATTCCAAGCTGACCCTAAGGAAGCTCACCTTACGGCCGTAAAACGAATCTTGAGATATTTAGTTTATACTCCTAAGTTTGGGCTTTGGTACCCTCGGGGATCCACATTTGATTTAATTGGTTATTCGGATGCCGATTGGGCGGGGTGTAAAATTAATAGAAAGAGCACATCGGGGACTTGCCAGTTCTTGGGAAGGTCTCTGGTGTCTTGGGCTTCAAAGAAACAAAATTCCGTCGCTCTTTCTACCGCCGAAGCCGAGTATATTGCCGCAGGCCATTATTGCGCGCAATTGCTTTGGATGAGGCAAACCCTTAGGGACTATGGTTACAAATTAACCAAAGTTCCTCTTCTATGTGATAATGAGAGTGCAATCCGCATGGCGGATAATCCCGTTGAGCATAGCCGCACTAAACACATAGACATTCGGTATCATTTTCTAAGGGATCACCAACAAAAGGGAGATATCGAAATTGAATATATTAACACCAAAGAACAATTAGCCGATATCTTTACCAAGCCATTATATGAACAAACTTTTAACAAACTTAGGCATGAGCTAAATATTCTTGATTCTCGGAATTTCTTTTGATGTTTTGCACACATAGCTCATAATTATACCTTTGATCATGTCTCTTTTATATGCTATGACTAATGTGTTTTCAAGTGTATTTCAAACCTAGTTATAGATTGAAAGGGAATTCGAGTCTTCGGCGAAGACAAAGGCTTCCACTCCACTCCATCAAGTTACTCATCCTTCGCCGTCACTCCGTGCCGCTCTCCAACTTTGGTATAATCTTCACTCATACTTTTGCTTGCCAAAGGGAGAGAAAGTAGTTATAAAATAAGGGCTTATATTTCACTCAAAGTATCCGTTTTTGGTGATTCATGCCAAAGGGGGAGAAAGTATTAGCCCAAAGCAAAAGGACCGCACCACCATCTAATTTTAAAATTGATATCTTATTGTGTTCAAAAGGGGGAGAAAGTAGCATTCGAAAATTGCAAAACCCTCTTGAACACTAAGAGGAGGATTTCACTAAGGGGGAGTTTTGTTTAGTCAAAGGAAAAGCATTTAACACAGGGGGAGAAAATTTCAAAATCTTGAAAATGCTTCGCAAAATCTTATTCATTTACCTTTGACTATTTGCAAAAGGACTTTGAAATGAATTTACAAAAAGAATTTGCAAAAACAAAACATGTGGTGCAAGCGTGGTCCAAAATGTTAAAAATATAAAGAAACAATCCATGCATATCTTATGAGAATTTATGTTGGTTCAATTCTAAGTAACCTTTGCACTTACAATTATGCAAACTAGTTCAAATATGCATTTCTATATTTGCTTTGGTTTGTGTTGGCATCAATCACCAAAAAGGGGGAGATTGAAAGGGAAATAGGCTTACACCTTTTCCTAGATTCATTTTGGTGGTTGAATTGCCCAACACAAATAATTGGACTAACTAGTTTGCTCTAGTCTATAAGTTTTACAGGTGCCAACGGTTCACAACAAGCCAATAAAAAGACCAAAGATGGGTTCAAATAAAGAGAGCTAAAGATATCCCAAAGGCACCCTGGTCTGGCGCACCGGACTGTCCGGTGTGCCACCGGACTGTGTCCGGTGCACCAGGGAACTCGAAGCTGAACTTGCCACCTTCGGGAAAATGGGAGGCCGCTCCGCTATAATTCACCGGACTGTCCGTTGTGTCAGCGGAGCAACGGCTACTTCGCGCCAACGGTCGACTGCAACCGCATTCAATACGCTACAGTGCGCGCCAGAGTCAGAGCACGCGCAGTTGGCGCACCGGACAGTCTACAGGACCTGTCCGGTGCACCACCGGACAGCCCAAAGGCCCCACCAGTCAGAGCTCCAACGGTCGAACCCTAAGGGCCGGGTGACGTGGCTGCCGCACCGGACAGTGTCTGGTGCGCCATGCGACAGCAGCCTCCACCAAACGGCTAGTTTGGTGGTTGGGGCTATAAATACCCCAACCACCCCACATTCAATGGCATCCAAGTTTTCCACCTTCCAACACATTACAAGAGCTATAACATTCAATTCTAGACACAACCAAAGAGATCAAATCCTCTCCCAAGTCTGGAATCACTCCAAATCAAATAGTGACTAGAGAGAGCGACACTTGTGTTCATTTGAGCTCTTGCGCTTGGATTGCTTCTTCTTTCTCATTATTTCTTGTGATTAAACTCAATTGTAATCGAGGCAAGAGACACCAATTGTGTGGTGGTCCTTGCGGGAACTTTGTGTTCCATTTGATTGAGAAGAGAAGCTCACTCGGTCTAAGTGACCGTTTGAGACAGGGAAAGGGTTGAAAGAGACCCGGTCTTTGTGACCACCTCAACTGGGAGTAGGTTTGCAAGAACCGAACCTTGGTAAAACAAATCATCGTGTCTCACTCTTTATTTACCCGCGATTTGTTTTTCACCCTCTCTCTCGGACTCGTTCATATTTCTAACGCTAACCCGGCTTGTAGTTGTGCTTAAGTTTATAAATTTCAGATTCGCCCTATTCACCCCCCTCTAGGCGACTTTCACGAAGTGACTGCAGTCACTTCGACCTTGCCGACTGAGGCGCGTGTGTCAGGATAAGGTGTCAGGCGATCCCCGCATTAAATGCGCATGTGATACGGTCGGTTGGTAAGGCGATTTGGCCAAGGTCGCTGCACGACAAAGTCTGCCCAAGCTGGGCTTCAGGTGAGCCGAGGGTGCGCTCACTGCCTGAGGAGGCCCTTCGGCGAGGCGTGAATCCGCCCGGGACTACTGTTCCCGCCCGAGGCCGAGGCTGGGCTCGGATGAGGTTGCGTCCCTTGGTAGACGAGGCCTTGACTTGAACCACGCTTTATCAGCTGTGTATGGTTTGTTCTAAAGATGTTTCCCAGCCGAATTAAGGAGCATTGGGGGTACCCCTAATTACGGTACCCGACAGTAGCCCCCGAGCCTCAAAGGGAGTGCGGGCACTCGCTTGGAGGTTCTGCTGGATTTCTGCGAGGGGACCAGCCCTTCTCGGTCATGTTTTGTTTCGGTGGGTGCGCGCGAACGCACCCGCAGGGTGTAGCCCCCGAGGCTCGGAGGAGTGGTTTGACTCCTCTGAGGTCTTAATTTTTTGCGATGCCTCGGTCGGCCTTGTTGTTCCCTCATGCGGCCTGGCCACAGCCCGGGTGCGCGGTCAGGCGCCGAGTTTTCACGCTAGTTTGTTGACGTGGTCAACGGTTCGGCCGTAGCCTGGTGCGAGAGCAGCCCCCGAGCCTCTGCACAGAGCGAGAGGACGATCAAGGATCGTCTCGACTTTTATTGTACGCCCCTTCATCGCCTTTCCACAAGGAGGAAGGGGGGAAAGCGCCATGTTGCCCTCGGAGGGCGCCGAACATGGTGTTTCCAGTGAGTTGCTAGCGGGTGATCCGAGTGGACGCCCGAGCCCCGTTCGATAAGGGTCGGCTAGTGGCCCAGAGGCGCGCTCCAAAAGTACCTGCAGGTGATTTGCCGGACCCGGTCCCATTCGATAGGGTCCGAGGGCTCGATGCCTCCCTCCGGTGGGATTCCGTTACAAAATCGTTCCCGCTGGTCTCGAAAATGTCCTAGGGTACCTCGGGAGCGTAGCCCGAGCCTCAGCCATGTAACAGACGTACCCAGGGTCATCCTTGACTCTGCGTGCTCTGGGCGGCTGTCGAACCCTTCTGAGGGGCCAGCCTTCGAACCCCTGATCAGTAAAGGGCTCGGAGCCCGGGTACTCTGGGGCGGTTGCCGAACCCCGAAGGGCGCAACCTTCGAACCCCTGATTAGTAGGAGGGCTTGGGGCCCTTTTCCTTCGCTGGGAAGGATCCTTTTCGGAATATCCCCTTTCTCGGTCCCTGTGGCAAGAGAGAGAGGGGAAAAGGAAAAGAATATGAATTTAAACAAGGTGGCGCACCTTTTTTGACGCGGTCATCATGACGGAGGCGAAACGGCACCCGCTTCTCCTGCCGGAGGTGTCGCTTGCCCTGCCAAGGAGTCAATGCGACGGGATGGGCGATTCGTGGGGCGTCTGTTGCACGTGTGCGAGCCGTTCGAGGAACGGAACACGGGCGCGTCGTCTTTACTCCGTGGGAGAGGGCTCCCCTGCCGTTTCAGGAGAGGGTGCGAGCCTGTAGGTGATTGGACCGCTGCTTCCACCCGTCTGTTGCTGCAATTACTGTCGGCCCGTCTCTGGTCATATCAACTGTCGTGCCTATCCCCGCGGCTGACTGACCCATGATCGTTGCACTCAATTGGCACTGTTGGGTCATGTGCAGGGCTGCCTGTAGTCGTGGCACTGGTTCTGCAGTCGAGAAGACGCGGCATTGGCGCGAGTGGCGGTGCGGTTTCCTTGTACGTAGTAACCGTTGCGTCGGTTACATGACATGTGGGCCCGGGCCTCCATGCTGGACAGCTGGATGCGACGAAGCTTGAAAGGGTGCACAACCATATTGCGGTTGCATGCTTCCTGCGTGGCGGTCCGCCCTTTCGACTGCTGGTTTTGGCGAGGATGGGGGAACGCTTATAACCGCGGGGCGGTTACATGATTCATGTGCGGCGATTTGGCTTCTTTCGTTTCGGGTCAACTCCCCTGACGCGTGGGACCCAGCCCCCGCGTCGGAGGGTGAGAACCCTGGAGCGCGTCGGTGGAGACTTTGCCCGTGACGCTTGGGGGTGCGAGTGAGGAGGTCTGCCTTTGAAAAGGGGCCGATCCCCTGGGCAGTAGCCATGCCTTCACACTTCTCGCATTCATCGTGCCCTTCCACCTTCCAAGCCCCCAGATGGGGTGCACCTGCGTTGCCTTCTTCTTGCTGCTGTTTGAGGAGTGCGACCCCGTGGGGGTTGGCGCTCTTCAGTCACCACTCGGCTTCAAGGATTTTCATCACACAGTCGGCTGCAGTCCCCCGCCGGCGGTCACCCAGGATGATGATCGCAGGCCTTGTGGTGGGGAAGAGCGAGCCGAGCCGTGGCCTCCCCCCTGTCCTCGGCTTCAAGGACGTTCATCGTCCGTGCTAGGGAGGAGGGTGCGCCGAGTCGGGGCCTGCCTCCGCGTGGGCAGCGACCCGCTCCTTCCCTCAGTGATCGGGGGAGAAGAGCGTCCGCCGTCCGTGGCGCTGGCAGCTGCCGCGTGTCTGGCTCCCCGGCCTGAGCGGCTCTGGCGCTGCTTCTGGTGCCACCTCCTACCGCTAGGGCGTAGCGCGGCTGCCCGTCCGCCGCTCGGATGTCGGTCGCGCCGTGCGCGGGCCAGCCACGTCCAGGTCCTCCTTGCGCTGTCGGCTGCACCGGGGGGTCGCACAACACATCGTACACCGCGAGGGCGGTACTCGTGTTCTGGGACGGTCCCGTTCTCGTTCTTGTGGCGAGGACGGGGGTGAGGACCTGCTGGTGCGCTTTGGGGCGGCCGCCGTTCGCCGGTGCGGTGTTGGTGGGCAGGTGGCCGTTGTCGTCGGTGCTGAGGTGGTGGTCGCCATGGGTGAGGCTTCCTCTGCCGAAGCGGTTGCCTCCGCCGACGAGACCGTTAGTGCCACCTACGCTCGGGGCCTCCAGCTCTTTGGCTTTAATCGCTGGTTCTCATCCCCCGTGAGGGGACGTGAACGAGGGCCTTTCAGCAATAGCGTTTGCCCTGAGGCCATCGCTGCTGCTGTCTAGCCGTCCGAGGCGGAGGTCGTTGTCGCGCTGCTGGCGTAGTGGTTGCCGGCGAGCCACCTGGAGTTTGTTATCCCGCAGGCCTCCTGGTGTGGAGGTTGTTCATTCCTGCGGGAATGGACCCGGAGCCCGATTTGTAATGGTACCCTCTTGAGGGCAAGATGAAATAGCTTTAAGTACTAAGACATCTGCCGTAGGTCGGGACAGCCGCCGAGGGTGCTGCCGACGTCCGAGTCTAGGTACCATCGTTACCCCAAGTACGTGTGTTTGTTCTTTGTGGTCGCTGAGGCCTGAACATTTGGGTATAAAGTCGTGCTTCTTTCCTCTTGTTTCGAGCATTAGGACTTGTTCGGTAGCAGAATCCCTTGTCCGAGCGTGAGTCACTTTTCGCGGAAGGTCATGAGTGAGGTATCTGTATCCCGGAGGCGTAGGAGTCCCTCGGCTCGGTCGGCCTTGCCGCTTACGTGTTCTCTCGTCGTTTTTGGGATTCTGTTACCGATATAGTCAAAAAGCACGAAAGTCGTTTTGGCGGAAAACTTTTCCGAGGAAAGTTTGACGCAGAGGGGGCTTCCCCCTTTCTAGACCCGAGGCGACCGCTCGGGCTGGGACCCTTGCGGAGGGTCTGGTTGTTGTCGTCGGGTCTGCCCGGTCTGCCCGAGCCATGGCCTCACAGCAGTGTGCCCGGGCCGAGGGTATGTTTTGCCCGCTCTATGACTTTGTTTTTGTCTCCATTCTTCTTCTTGCGTCTGAAGAATGTTGTCCTGCTGTCTGCAGGGTTCGAGACGGCTCTTAACGAGGCCATCAAGAACTGCAAGGCGCTTGCCGAGGCGGCTGAGCAGAAGGAGGCCGAGCGTGTGGCCATGTCTGAGGCCATCTCGGCTTTCTGCCAAGCCTTTGGCCTCGACGGTGTCCCCTCGGGTAGCTCCCCCCAGAGTCATCTGCGGGCCTTGGGCGGCCATGTGCGCGACAGACTCCGTGGGGCGTTGCACCATGGCGTTAGGCTGGCCTTCGCCGTGCTCGCCTCCCACTATGACGTGGATCTGGAGCGGGTTAGCGAGGTGTACTGCTTACCCGACGAAGAAGAGGTTGCCTTAGCCGAGGTCTAGAGGCTTGACGCGACTGTCGAGGGCGCGAGTGCGGTGTAACATCCCAGGTGTTTATATTCCGCTCGACAACGAGTATGGATTTAAGCACGTAATATCAGTGGATAAAACAGATTTTTAAATTTCAATCATCTTCGCTAATCGTGATTTTAGAATCGCATCTGTTCCGTCTGTCGTGAATGCGACATCATTTTTATTTTTATTTATCCGGGCTCATCCTAAATTTCCGTGACGTTCGGAACCTCATTGTTCCGAAAATCGGTGCGTCCGGTGGGTATTTAAAATACATCGCTCGCACGGATACAAAATCGGAAGCTCGACTAACTCGGATGATTTTTATCCCGAGCAAATTAGTTTGAATTTGACACTAAAATATTCGAGGTAAAATAATTCGAATCGCGTGAAATCTTGCGCGAGGTTATGATTTTATTCATTCTTCAGCACGCTGTTTTAGCGACGAAATCATGTGTGCATTAGCCGATATGGTTTCAGCTAATTTCGGTCGAATCACGCAGAACAAATTATCAATCCGAAATTAGTTTATTTCGGTCTGTTGTTCTCGCCGGATTCAAAACTTCGGAGATAAATTGTCATTTGACTCCAAATTAATTGGAATTTGCAAATATAGTTTTCAGTCCGAAACAACCCAGACCAATGTAATTATAACTGAAAGCGAGTAATTAGCGATCAATTTGATTCGCTAATTCATGGAACGAAATGTGTATTCGTATAGCGTGTCGGCCGGTGTACACTGCTAAAAATCTGGAGTTAGAAATATCTACGAATTTCTAAAATAAAAAAAAGAGAGAAAATATCTCACGTCCTAATCTCTTGTCGCTTAGAGTTCTTCGATCCTATCTCCGGCCGCCGTCTTCATCCAGACGCCGCCCTACCTGCTGATTTTTCAGCGCCGCCCTGGGATTCTTCAAATATCCCACCGTGCTCTGCTCCTCTCGCTCCCTACGAGCTCCCGCGGCGCCCTGCGTCTTCCTCCTCTGCCGGCCGGTCGAGTTCCTCCCCCAGCTTTTTCTTCCAGCTCGCCCAGCCGAAGTCCCATGGCGTGTTAGAATTATAGGCATTTTCCGTATTATTTTAATTCCATAAATTAACATTATGATGATGACATATAATAAATAATTAACCATAGAAATCGTGATCTTAAATTGATCCATACCAATATGAATCAAGAGAACATAGAGCATGTGAGTTATATAAATCATATAAATACGATAAACATGTATACTGACTGAACAAATGAAAATAAATAGATAGAAACATAAATAGCATGACTGTAAAATTAAAACAGACAGATCTATCATATTATAATAAGACAGAACAGATAAGATAAAATCATTCGTAAATATGAAACAACATAGATGAATATATGAAACATATATAATCTCCAGAACACAAAACATTAGGTAAATAAACTGATCGTACCCTCCTATGCGCTCTGATGATCCAGATCCTTGGCCAGCTTCCTTTGTCATGTTGAAGATGTTTTGGGCAGTCGCGTAGACGCTCCCCAAAAACCTAATTGCTGATCCCCCGTGCAAGGTCTCGAACGGCACCGGCTTCGGAGGCACCTGCCCTCTCGCTTCTCTATGCGCGCAGAGTCACGAGATGGAAATACCCTCACTCGGCGGTTGGCCTGTGAGACTGCAAGTGTTTCTCGCGTGTACTGAGTGACAGGGGTGCTCCTCTATTTAACCTCTCGCAGAGAGAAGTTGAAGGAGAAAGGTCGCCGAGTCACGCCAAGAGTCGGCCAGCTCTCGCCGAGTCATGCCATGAGTCGGCCAGCACTCGCCGAGTCATGCCATGAGTCGGCCAGCTGAAGGAGAAAGGTCACCCGGCTGGCTGAAGAAGAGACAGGGTCACTTGGCAGACGAAGAGACAGGGTCACTCGGCTGACGTACGTGGTTAGTGAGTGCTAAAAATTAACACAACCACACCACGCCCGCTCGCCTGCCTGCCTGCCTGCCTCGCCTCGCCTTGCCACGCCCGGCCCGGCCCGGCCGGCGGCGGCGGCGCACGTGCGCGCGTGTGGCACGCCCTTGTCCATTTCTTGACTTCTCAAGTTAAGTGGAATAAATCCCACCATATAAGTCAAGGCAAAAGACCCTTGGACTTCCAATGTGGTACTATTGGTATTCTCCACCATTACACGCCATAGAGTTTATTCAATAAATGGGCCAAGCCCATAAAAGATCCAACAATCCCCACCAAACTCTAGGGTTTGTAATGATGAAGTATCAGAATCACAATCCTTTGATATACCAGTGTTTCGATGGAGACTGTTAAGTTGAATATCCATCTAGAATAAGAGTTTCACTTATTCACAACTGAACAATGGACTATGCCTTGAATTGACAGTTTTGTGCGAAATAAGATTCACTCAAATCCTTTGCTGATACTAGGCTACAAAAGGGTATTCCCGCTGTTTAGAAGCATATAAGTCACACTTCAGTGCCTTTCATGAGTATTTAGGGATTACCCAAGTCCCATAGACTATGACCAGCAGTCTGACTCATATAGGTGTATTCCTCGAAAGATGTTCTGTAGGACAACATCTCACCTTTATAAGACTCTTGGAATACATTAAGGTAAAAACCATCCTGCCTTACAGATAGGAAAGATGTGCATCAGAAATGAGTTAAGGAAGGGATCTTTCCTCACAATCTACTCCTAGCTTGTTTCTCCACTCTACTTCACGGGATCTCCGATCACATATAGCAGGTTACCACTAAAGTAGATCTCACATGGGTCTCATACCCATTTCCCTCGATGCACTTTCTATCACATTGCGTGACAGACCTTTAGTGAATTGATCTGCCAGATTATTCGATGTGTGGACATAATCCACAGTTATAACTCCGGAGTTTTTCAACTTTCTGACAGATTTCAATCTCCTCTTAACATGCCTTGTAGACTTCATGTTATTCCTAGAACTGTTAACCTTTGTAATCACCGTTTGGTTGTCACAGTTCATGGAAATAGCCAGTATCGGTTTCTCAACTACCGGTAAGTCCAATAGGAAATCACGAAGCCACTCGGCCTCATTCCCAGCAGTGTCTAATGCTGCGAGTTCTGCTTCCATTGTAGACTTCGTTAAGATAGTCTGCTTGCAAGACTTCCAGGAAACAGCGCCACCTCCAAACAGAAACACATATCCGCTTGTGGCATAAAGCTCATCAGCATCAGAAATCCAGTTGGCATCACAATAGCCTTCCAGCACTTTTGGGTGTCCGGTAAAATGAATACCGTATGTCATAGTACCTTTCAAATACCGCAACACTCTCTCAAGAGCACGCCGGTGATCATCTCCTGGTTTCGACACAAACCGACTTAGCTTACTCACAGCATAAGAGATGTCTGGCCTTGTTGCACTTGCAAGGTACATGAGCGAGCCAATGATCTGGGAGTATGTCAATTGATCCCTTGCTATTCTCCGATTCTTTCTTAATAGCACACTGGGGTCATAAGGGGTTGGAGCAGGATCACAGTCACTAAAACCAAAGCGACTCAATACCTTTTCCACATAATGGGATTGTAACAAAGTTACCCCACCATCAGCTTCTCTAACAAGCTTGATGTTTAGAATGACATCAGCCTCTCCCAAATCTTTCATCTCGAAATTGCTCGATAGAAGATTTTTAACTTCCTCAATCACATTGAGATTTGATCCAAAGATCAAGATGTCATCAACATAAAGACACAGCATAACAGACTCACCCCCACCATATCGATAGTATACACACGTGTCAGATTCATTTACAACAAAGCCAGCTGTTGTAAGAGTATTATCAAACTTTTCATGCCATTGCTTAGGTGCTTGTTTTAGGCCATACAATGATTTTATCAACCTGCACACCTTGTTCTCTTGACCATCTGCAATGAACCCTTCTGGCTGATCCATATAGATCTCCTCATCCAACTCTCCATTTAGGAAAGTTGTCTTAACATCCATCTGATGAATGATAAGACCATAAGAGGCTGCCACGGCTATTAATGTGCGAATTGTAGTCAATCGAGCCACTGGTGAGTAGGTATCAAAGAAATCTTCACCCTCTTTTTGGGTATATCCTTTGGCCACAAGCCTTGCCTTGTACCTCTCAATTGTACCATCAGGCCTAAGCTTTTTCTTGAAGATCCATTTGCAACCTATAGGTTGACAACCATAAGGACGGTCAACGACCTCCCAAGTTCCATTAGACATAATAGATTCCATCTCACTCCTGACTGCTTCCTTCCATAAGTCAGCATCAGGAGAGGAATATGCCTCACTAATGGTAGTTGGTGTGTCTTCCACAAGGTACACTATAAAGTCATTACCAAAGGATTTTGCAACCCTCTGTCTCTTGCTCTTTCGAGTGACTATAGTGTCATCCTCCTCAGGGATGTGCACGTGAGAATCCTCAGCATGATCTATAGGAATCGACAGTTCGTGCTCATGGGGAATTATAGTCTCATGACTTGTATCACTAGATGTATTCTTCATGGGAAACTCATTCTCAAAAAATGTTGCGTCTCTTGATTCCATGATAGTATCAACATACATATCAGGCACATCAGATTTTATAATTAAGAACCTATACCCAGTGCTGTGAAAAGAGTACCCAAGGAATACACAATCAACATTTTTTGGCCCAAGTTTACGCTTTTTGTTGATTGGCACATTCACCTTAGCCAAGCAACCCCAAGTGCGCAAATATGAGAGATTTAATCTTCTCTTTTCCCATTCCTCGAATGGTGTGATCTCTTTGTTCTTTGTTGGAACTCTATTCAGGACATGACATGCTGTCAAAATCGCCTCACCCCACCATGCCTTGGATAATCCCGCTGTACTCAACATGGCATTCACCAAATCTGTTAGAGTGCGGTTTTTCCTTTCAGCAATCCCATTGGATTGTGGTGAGAATGGCAGTGTCCTCTCATGAATAATACCATGTTCCACGCAGAACTCATCGAACACATTAGAGAAATATTCTCCACCTCGATCAGACCTTAACCATTTTATTTTCCTCTCAAGTTGGTTCTCAACTTCAGCTTTATAGGCCTTAAAATAATTGAACGCTTCATCTTTTGTTTTTAAAAGATACACATAGCAAAATCTAGTGGAGTCATCTATAAAAGTGAGAAAGTATCTTTTACCACCTTTGGTCAAAACTTCATTCATCTCGCACAGATCAGAATGAACAAGTTCTAGAGGTGCCAAACTCCTCGCCTCAGCAGCCTTGTGAGGCTTGCAGGGTTGTTTTGATTCAACACACACATGACACTTAGACTTTTTGACCAAGTTAAATTTAGGAATTAAATTTATATTTGCTAACCGCATAAGACAGCCAAAGCTTGCATGACAAAAACGTGAATGTCATAAATCTGACTCATCAGAAAAATGAACAGAATTCACTAGTTTATTACACACATCATGCAGTGATAAGCGGAACAAGCCTCCGCAGTCATATCCTTTACCAACAAAATTACCATGTTTCGACACAACACATTTATTAGACTCAAGAACAACTTTGTATCCATCTCGACACAGCATAGAAACGCTAACGAGATTCTTTTTGATAGAGGGCACATGCTGCACGCTCTTCAATGGCACCGTCTTTCCCGAAGTAAACTTCAGAATGACCGTACCAACACCAAGAACATGAGCACACGACCCATTTCCCATCAACAAGGCGCCAGACCTCCCGACCTGGTAGGAATTGAACATAGAGGCATCAGCACACACATGAATGTTTGCACCACTGTCCATCCACCACTCAGGTGAATTACAGACTGAAAGAACAAATGGTAAAGAATTACCATACCCAGATGTTCCACCTTCAGTTTCAGTGGTTACAACATTAGCTGATTTCTTGTCTTGAGTGAACTTGCGATCAGGGCACTCTCTTGCCCAATGTTGATCACTGCCACAGACAAAGCATCCTCCCTTTCCCTTGTTATTGTTGTTCTTCTTTTTAAACTGTGCTGGTTGAACAGGTTTATTCGTGTTCTCTGGTTTGTTCTGGTTTTTCTTCTTGTTAAACTTGCGGAAGTTTCTCTTCTGCACCACATTAGCAGTAGAGGTTTCCACACCTTTTCCATTGTCCTTTGTTCTAGCTCTTTCCTCAACATCAAGAGTACCAATGAGCTCTTCCACATTGAACTCTTGTCTCTTATGTTTGAGAGAGGTAGCAAAGTCCTTCCAAGAAGGTGGCAACTTGGCGATTATACCGCCAGCCACAAACTTGTCAGGCAAAGGACAAGGAAAGAGTTCGAGTTCCTTAGCTAGTGCCTGAAACTCATGAGCCTGTTCCACTACAGATCGGTTCTCAACCATCTTGTAGTCATACAGCTGCTCCATGAGGTACAACTCTCTACCAGCGTCAGTTACTCCAAACTTTCCGACAAGTGCATCCCACAGCTCTTTCCCTGTGGGAAGGATGATATAGCTTTTCTGGAATTTAGTATCCAGTGCACTAATTACTGCTCCTCGAAAGAGGTTGTCTTCAGCCTTAAACTTAGCCTCATCCTCAGGAGGTAAGTTGGCAGGCTTGCCCTCAGCGGCATGAAAACAAGACATTGCAGTTAGCCACAATTCCATCTTAGCTTTCCATATCAAGAAGTTTTTACCATCAAAAGGATCAGGCTTTAGCACAGCAGCAAAACCTCTGACAGAAAAATGTCTAACATTAGGTTTTTGGATTGTTAGAATTATAGGCATTTTCCGTATTATTTTAATTCCATCAATTAACATTATGATGATGACATATAATAAATAATTAACCATAGAAATCGTGATCTTAAATTGATCCATACCAATATGAATCAAGAGAACATAGAGCATGTGAGTTATATAAATCATATAAATACGATAAACATGTATACTGACTGAACAAATGAAAATAAACAGATAGAAACATAAATAGCATGATTGTAAAATTAAAACAGATAGATCTATCATATTATAATAAGACAGAACAGATAAGATAAAATCATTCGTAAATATGAAACATCATAGATGAATATATGAAACATATATAATCTCCAGAACACAAAACAGTAAGTAAATAAACTGATCGTACCCTCCTATGCGCTCTGATGATCCAGATCCTTGGCCAGCTTCCTTTGTCATGTTGAAGATGTTTTGGGCAGTCGCGTAGACGCTCCCCAAAAACCTAATTGTCGATCCCCCGTGCAAGGTCTCGAACGGCACCGGCTTCGGACGCACCTGCCCTCTCGCTTCTCTGTGCACGCAGAGTCACGAGATGGAAATACCCTCACTCGGCGGCTGGACTGTGAGACTGAAAGTGTTTCTCGCGTGCACCGAGTGACAGGGGTGCTCCTCTATTTAACCTCTCGCAGAGGGAAGTTGAAGGAGAAAGGTCGCCGAGTCACGCCAAGAGTCGGCCAGCTGAAGGAGAAAGGTCACCCGGCTAGCTGAAGAAGAGACAGGGTCACTCGGCAGACGAAGAGACAGGGTCACTCGGCTGACGTACGCGGTTAGTGAGTGCTAAAAATTAACACAACCACCCCACGCCTGCCTGCCTGCCTGCCTCGCCACGCCCGGCCCGGCCCGGTCGGCAGCGGCGGCGCGCGTGCGCGCGTGTGGCACGCCCTTGTCCATTTCTTGACTTTTCAAGTTAAGTGGAATAAATCCCACCATATAAGTCAAGGCAAAAGACCATTGGACTTCCAATGTGGTACTATTGGTATTCTCCACCATTACACACCATAAAGTTTATTTAATAAATGGGCTAAGCCCATAAAAGATCCAACATGGCGCTCCTCTCTGCCGGCGCTCTGCTCTGTTCTCCCTACTCGGCGCCCAGCCCCTCTGCTCGCTCATCGCCGTTGTAGCCGAGCTCCACCTTCCCTGGCTGCTGCCCGGCCGAGCTTCTCCCCGAGCTCCCTGCCTTGGCCGCGTCCTCCTCAGTCCACCTCTCTGCTCGGCCATGGAAGACACGCCGCAGCCCTGGTTCCAGCTCGCGATGCTCCCTGCACGCCGGAGTCGCCCAGCTCGGCCACCTACCTCCCTGTGCGCGACCTCCTCCAGCTCCCTGTTTCTCCATGGTGTCTTCCTCTGTTGGCTCGCCGGCTTCCTGCTCCCTGCTCGCCCAGCGCACGCTTCTCCTTGTGTGTCATGCCTGCGTGCTGCTCGCCCCAGCTCCCAGCCATGGCGTCGGCCAAAGCTCCTGCGCGTTTTGTGCCCAGCTCCCTTTTCCGCGTGTGCGCGCTTGGCTCGCTTTTCTGCGCGCCCAACGTTCTACTCCCGCTCGTCCCTGCGCGTCGAGCTCCTTGCACAGTCCTTCCTCGAGCTCGCCCTGTGCGCGCTACAAGTTTCCTTCTCCAATCGTTGCGCGCTCCTTGCTCGTCATGGCCGCGTGCTCCTCGTTCGGCTCGGTCATGACATCGCCGTCATTCCTCAGCTCGCTGCGCGCTGAGCTCACTTGTTGTGGTTTTCTGCTTCCTCGCGCGCGCAGCGTTTCGTTGTCCCTCGTCGTAAGTTCTCCTCTGCACGCAGTCGCGTCCTGTTTCCTGCTCACCAGTGCGCCTTCTCAGCTCGTTCGGCTTTAATTTCCAATCGCGTCGTCGATCTCGTCGTTTGCCCGTCGAGTCGTCGAACCCGTCATTCTCTGCTCAAACCCCACCTCACCAGCTCGCTTCAAACACGATCTCATCGTCGAGCTTCGCCTTAGCCTTAGCTCGTCGGTCGCGCTCGCCAGATGTTCGATCAAGGACTTCAACTGAAGGCCGTCGTCGTTTAGGCAACTACCAAATCGAGTTGTGATGTGGTGAGCTGATTCGCTATTTTTACTATCGGTTTTATGATCGTAAAATAAGACGCTACGTATGCGTATACGATGAAGTTAGAAATACCAGTAAGGCGAGGTGTGCTTCGAGGAGTTTAGTTGCCGAATATATTTGAACTAGTTCTATTTTGTAGAATATAGTATTTCGGTGACACGTAGGTTAAATTTAGTATTTTAAAATGTCTAGACAATAATATTGTTAGTATTACTATTGACGAATTATAATTATTTGATAAAATTAAATTGGTTCTTGGGAAGCAAGGTGGTATAATTTATAAAGCGGGATGAATTTAGCATTTAACCAATTAGCTAATGAGTTGTGTTTAGGCTGATTATGTTTAATGTGTTGTTCGTGATGTTTGCGTTAGGTTCGTTTAATCTAGAAAACCGTGATTATTGCGCTTAGTCGTACGCTGATAACTAGTGTTTTCCGTAGAAAATAGTACAACGCCTCGCCGCTAGGTGTTTAATTCACCATCGTGTAGCCTTATTTAGGTTTGTGATATTCTTGTTTATATGCATTCATGTGCATTATGCAAATCATTTAGGTACGTTGATTAACCACGAGATGCGGAGAACTTGAGTCAAGTCGACCCCAAGCGTGGACTACTCCGCATTGTGAAGCTGATGGACCAACCTGAAGATGGTTAAATCAAGCGAATGTTCGGTTGAGGGATACTCGTCAAGCGGACGTCATCTAACAAACACTAACGTAGTGTTTATTCCAGGCAAGCCCCGGTGCATGCAACCCCTTCCTTGTGTTTTTAAATAATTTTTGCACACTTTAAGTCTTGTGAAATGTGCATTAGGTTTATAGGAGTTGCTTGAAACCCTTTGATGCATTGCCTTCCTTGATATCCATACCTATATAGATACTTCTGGTGAAGTATCAAAATATGATTTACAAAAATGCTTAGCCCTGTGTCGGGGACCATAATTAGGGGTACCCTTAAGGCTCCTAATTCTCAGCTGGTAACCCCCATCATCATAAAGCTGCAAAGGCCTGATGGGCGCGATTAAGTCAGGGATCAGTCCATTCGAGGGACTCGATCACGCCTCGCCCGAGCCTAGCCTCGGACAAGGGCAGCCGACCCCGGAGGATTTCCGTCTCGCCCGAGGCCCCCCCTCAGCGGCGAACATATTTCCAGCTCGCCCGAGGCCCTGCCTTCGCCAAGAAGCAACCCTGACTAAATCACCGCACCGACCGACCAAATCGCAGGAGCATTTAATGCAAAGGTGGCCTGACACCTTTATCCTGACGCGCGCCCCCCAGCCGGCAGAGCCGAAGTGACCGCTGTCACTTCGCCACTCCACTGACCGGCCTGACAGAAGGACAGCGCCGCCTGCGCCACTCCGACTGCGGTGCCACTTGACTGCAGTCAGGCCCTGCCGAAGGCACCATAGGAAGCTCCGCTTCGCCCGACCCAGGGCTCGGACACGGGCTAAGCCCCGGAAGACGGCGAACTCTGCTCCGCCCGACCCAGGGCTCGGACACGGGCTAAGCCCCGGAAGACGACGAACTCCGCTCCGCCCGACCCAGGGCTCGGACTTGGGCTCAGCCCCAGAAGACGACGAACTCCGCTCCACCCGACCCAGGGCTCGGACTTGGGCTAAGCCCCGAAAGACGGCGAACTCCGCTCCGCCCGACCCAGGGCTCGGACTTGGGCTCAGCCCCAGAAGACGATGAACTCCGCTCCGCCCGACCCAGGGCTCGGACTTGGGCTCAGCCCCAGAAGACGACGAACTCCGCTCCGCCCGACCTAGGGCTCAGACTTGGGCTCAGCCCTAGAAGACGACGAACTCCGCCTCGCCCGACCTAGGGGCTCGGACTTGACCTCGGCCACGGAAGACAGACTCGACCTCGGCTTCGGAGGAGTTTCCACATCGCCCAGCCTAGGGCGCAGACTAGCCACATCAACAGGAGGCGCCATCATCACCCTACCCTGAGCTGACTCGGGCCGCAGGGAACAAGACCGGCATCCCATCTGGCTCGCTCCGCCAGATGGGCAATGATGGCGCCTCGCATACTCTGTGACGACGGCAGCTCTCAGCCCCCTTACGGAAGCAAGAGGACGTCAGCAAGGACTCGACCGCTCCGACAGCTGTCCCTCCGCCAGGCTCCATCGCTCCTCCGACGGCCACGACATCACACCAGCTGGGTGCCAAAATCTCTCCGGCTGCCACAACGGCATGTACTTAGGGCGCTAGCTCTCCCCCGCTAGACACGTAGCACTCTGCTACACCCCCCATTGTACACCTGGATCCTCTCCTTACGCCTATAAAAGGAAGGACCAAGGCCCTCTTAGAGAAGGTTGGCCGCGCGGGGACGAGGACGAGACAGGCTCTCGCTTGAAGCCGCTCGCTCCCTCTCCCGTGTGGACGCTTGTAACCCCCTACTGCAAGCACACCCGACCTGGGCGCGGGACGAACACGAAGGCCGCGGGATTCCCACCTCTCTCACGCCGGTCTCCGGCCGCCTCGCTCTCCCCCCTTCGCGCTCGCCCTCGCGCTCGACCCATCTGGGCTGGGGCACGTGGCGACATTCACTCGTCGGTCCAGGGACCCCCCGGTCTCAAAACGCCGACAGTTGGCGCGCCAGGTAGGGGCCTGCTGCGTGTTGACGAACAGCTCCCCGTCAAGCTCCAGATGGGCAGTCTCCAGCAACCTCTCCAACCCGGGACGGTGCTCCGTTTCGGGAGTTTTGAGTTCATGTCCCTCGACGGCGGCTACGACATGATACTCCTTCCACCGCCTCACGACGATGATAATGGCGGCCGACAGCCCGCCCGCCGGCGGCGGAATCGACGACGTCTTCCCCGCGTGGTGGAAGAACAACCTCCGAGCTCATCCCGCCCTCTTCCCCACCGACGGAGGGGAAGGCAGGGCAACCAAGGCCAAGCAGGAGGCAGCGCCTCGTCGGCTGTCGAGCGAGTCGACAGCGCCGGCACCCCAACGGGGGGCGCACCGGGTATCGACTTCGCGCTTGAGACGAAGACGAGCGCCGTCTCCCCACGACACACCAATCCCGAGCAAGCGGACGACGCCGGCGCGCTCGCGAAAAGCTTACTGGACGTCACCCTCATACCTGAGACGACGGTGCAGTCAGTCCTCGATGTGACTTTATCGCCGCTCGTCAACCAAAAGGTACCGACCGATTCCCATCCCACGTCATTTGGATTCAGCCTCAACCCGCCTAGCGGCCCCGCTTTGGCGGGCGCTCTCATAGAGGCGAGTCCAAATCCTCTGGGGTTTCGCATGCGGTCACCTTGGGACCGGCTGATGGACGTCTCGACCTACGGGCCCTCTGGGTCCGAGGAAGATGACGAGCCCAGCATCTGCTGGGATTTCTCTGGACTTGGCAACCCCAGTGCCATGCGGGACTTCATGACCGCATGTGACTACTGCCTCTCCGACTGTTCCGACGGTAGCCGCAGCCTCGGCGACGAGGACTGCTGCCCAAGCCGCGAATGTTTCCACATCGATCTAGGGGGTCCCTCCGAAGGCAATCATTGATAGTCGCCTAGAGGGGGGTGAATAGGGCGAAACTGAAATTTTCAAATATAAACACAACTACATGCCGGGTTAGCGTTAGAAATAAAAATGAGTCCGCGAGAGAGGGTGCAAAACAAATCCCAAGCAAATAAGAAGTGAGACACACGGATTTGTTTTACCGAGGTTCGGTTCTCGCAAACCTACTCCCCGTTGAGGAGGCCACAAAGGCCGGGTCGTTTTCAACCCTTTCCCTCTCTCAAACGCTCCCTCGGACCGAGTGAGCTTCTCTTCTCAAATCACTTGGGAATCAAACTTCCCGCAAGGACCACCACACAATTGGTGTCTCTTGCCTCAATTACAAGTGAGTGTTTGATCACAAGAAAGAATGCGAAAGAAAAAGAAGCGATCCAAGCGCAAGAGCTCAAATGAACACTACAAATCACTCTCTCTAGTCACTAAGGCTTTGTGTGGAGTTGGGAGAGGATTTGATTTCTTTTGGTGTGCTTTGCAATGAATGCTAGCTCTTGTATAGTGGTAGGAAGCTGAAAAACTTGGATGCAATGAATGGTGGGGTGGTAGGGGTATTTATAGCCCCAACCACCAAACATGACCGTTGGTGGAGGCTGTCTGTCGTATGGTGCACCGGACAGTCCGGTGCACACCGGACATGTCCGGTGCGTCAGCCACGTCACCAATGCCATTGGATTCCGACCGTTGAAGCTTCTGTCTTCTGGGCCCGCCTGGATGTCTGGTGCACACCGGACATGTACTGTTCAATGTCCGGTGCGCCAGTATGGGCGTGCCTGTCTTCTGCGCGCTTCTGGCGCGCATTGAATGCGCCTGCAGGTGACCGTTGGCGCGAAGTAGCCGTTGCTCCGGAGTTGCACCGGACAGTCCGGTGTACACCGGACAGTCCGGTGAATTATAGCGGAGCAGCCGCTGCGTTTTCCCGAGGCTGGCGAGTTCCGGAGGCCGCTCTTCCTTGGAGCACCGGACACTGTCCGATGTACACCGGACAGTCCAGTGAATTATAGCGGAGTGCCTCTGGAAATTCCCGAAGGTGGCAAGTTTGAGTTGGAGTCCTCTGGTGCACCGGACACTGTCCGGTGGTGCACCGGACACTGTCCGGTGTACACCGGACAGTCCGGTGCCCCAGACCAGAGGAGCCTTCGGTTGTCCCTTTGCTTCTTTGTTGAATCCAATATTTGATCTTTTTATTGGCTAAGTGTGAACCTTTTACACCTGTATAACTTATACACTAGAGCAAACTAGTTAGTCCAATTATTTGTGTTGGGCAATTCAACCACCAAAATTATTTAGGAACTAGGTGTAAGCCTAATTCTCTTTCAATCTCCCCCTTTTTGGTGATTGATGCCAACACAAACCAAAGCAAATATAGAAGTGCATAATTGAACTAGTTTGCATAATGTAAGTGCAAAGGTTGCTTGGAATTGAGCCAATATAAACACTTACAAGATATGCATGGATCGTTTCTTCGTTTTTAACATTTTGGACCACGCTTGCACCACATGTTTTGTTTTTGCAAACTATTTTATAAATTCTTTTCAAAGATCTTTTGCAAATAGTCAAAGGTGAATAATTAAGATTTTGCGAAGCATTTTTCAAGATTTGAAATTTTCTCCCCCTGTTTCAAAATGCTTTTCCTTTGACTTAACAAAACTCCCCCTAAATGAGATCCTCCTCTTAGTGTTCAAGAGGGTTTTGATATACCATTTTTGAAATACTACTTTCTCTCCCTTTTGAACACAATAGGATTCCAATTGAAAATACTCTTTGAAAAACTAAGTTTTTGAAATTGGTGGTGGTGCGGTCCTTTTGCTTTGGGCTCATACTCTCTCCCCCTTTGGCATGAATCGCCAAAAACGGAATCATTAGAGCCCTTGAATTACTCCCTCTCTCTTTCGTCATAAATAAATGAGTGAGGATTATACCAAAGATGGAGTCCTTTTGCTTGATGCTCATGATTTCTCCCCTAAAAATGGAAAGTTGCTTGGAGTGATGGCGAAGAATGAGTTACGGAGTGGAAGCCTTTGTCTTTGCCGAAGACTCCAATTTCCTTTCAATACACCTATGACTTGGTTTGAAATGGACTTGAAAACACATTAGTCATAGTATATGAAAGAGACATGATCAAAGGTATATAAATGAGCTATGTGTGCAATTTAGCAAAAGAAATTTCGCGAATCAAGAATATTGAGCTCATGCCTAAGTTTGTTAAAAGTTTGTTCATCAAGAGGCTTGGTAAAGATATCGGCTAATTGATCTTTAGTGTTAATATATGAAATCTCGATATCTCCCTTTTGTTGGTGATCCCTCAAAAAGTGATACCGAATGGCTATGTGTTTAGTGCGGCTATGCTCAACGGGATTATCCGCCATCTTGATTGCACTCTCATTATCACATAGCAAAGGGACTTTGGTTAATTTGTAACCGTAGTCTCGCAGGGTTTGCCTCATCCAAAGCAATTGCGCGCAACAATGGCCTGCGGCAATGTACTCGGCTTCGGCGGTGGAAAGAGCGACCGAATTTTGCTTCTTTGAAGCCCAAGACACCAAGGATCTTCCCAAGAACTGGCAAGTCCCCGATGTGCTCTTCCTATTGATTTTACACCCCGCCGAATCGGCATCCGAATAACCAATCAAATCAAAAGTGGATCCCCTAGGATACCAAAGCCCAAACTTAGGAGTATAAGCCAAATATCTCAAGATTCGTTTTACGACCGTAAGGTGAGCTTCCTTAGGGTCGGCTTGGAATCTTGCACACATGCATACGGAAAGCATAATATCCGGTCGAGATGCACATAAATAGAGTAGAGAGCCTATCATCGACCGGTATACCTTTTGATCCACGGACTTACCTCCCGTGTCGAGGTCGAGATGCCCATTAGTTCCCATGGGTGTCTTGATGGGTTTGGCATCCTTCATTCCAAACTTGCTTAGAATATCCTGAGTGTACTTCGTTTGGCTTAGGAAGGTGCCTTCTTGGAGTTGCTTCACTTGAAATCCTAAGAAATACTTCAACTCCCCCATCATAGACATCTCGAACTTTTGTGTCATGATCCTACTAAACTCTTCACATGTAGATTCGTTAGTAGACCCAAATATAATATCGTCAACATAAATTTGGCATACAAACAAATCATTCTCAAGTGTTTTGGTAAAGAGCGTAGGATCGGCTTTTCCGACTTTGAAGCCATTAGCGATAAGAAAATCTCTAAGGCATCCATACCATGCTCTTGGGGCTTGCTTGAGCCCATAAAGCGCCTTAGAGAGCTTATAGACATGGTTAGGATACTCACTGTCTTCAAAGCCGGGAGGTTGCTCAACATAGACCTCTTCCTTGATTGGTCCATTGAGGAAGGCACTTTTCACGTCCATTTGATAGAGCTTAAAGCCATGGTAAGTAGCATAGGCCAATAATATGCGAATTGACTCAAGCCTAGCTACGGGTGCATAGGTTTCACCAAATCCAAACCTTCGACTTGGGAGTATCCCTTGGCCACAAGTCTAGCTTTGTTCCTTGTCACCACACCATGCTCATCTTGCTTGTTGCGGAAGACCCATTTGGTTCCTACAACATTTTGATTAGGACGTGGAACTAAATGCCATACCTCATTCCTAGTGAAGTTGTTGAGCTCCTCTTGCATCGCCACCACCCAATCCGAATCTTGGAGTGCTTCCTCTACCCGGTTAGGAGTTCATAGGATGTCTTCTTGAGGATTCGGTGTAGATACAACCGATTGATGGCGTAGCAAGCGGTGTTGACCGCCTCCGCCCAAAACCGATCCGAAGTCTTGTACTCATCAAGCATGGTTCTAGCCATGTCCAATAGAGTTCGATTCTTCCTCTCCACTACACCATTTTGTTGAGGGGTGTAGGGAGAAGAGAACTCATGCTTGATGCCCTCCTCCTCAAGGAAGCCTTCGATTTGAGAGTTCTTGAACTCCGTCCCGTTGTCGCTTCTTATCTTCTTGATCCTTAAGTCGAACTCATTTTGAGCCCGTCTCAAGAATCCCTTTAAGGTTTCTTGGGTTTGAGATTTTTCCTGCAAAAAGAATACCCAAGTGAAGCGAGAATAATCATCCACTATTACAAGACAATACTTACTCCTGCTGATGCTTATGTAAGCAATTGGGCCGAATAGATCCATGTGGAGTAGCTCAAGCGGCCTGTCGGTTGTCATGATGTTCTTGTGTGGATGATGGGCTCCAACTTGCTTTCCTGCCTGGCATGCGCTACAAATCCTGTCTTTCTCAAAGTGAACATTGGTTAGTCCTAAAATGTGCTCTCCCTTTAGAAGCTTATGAAGATTCTTCATCCCAACATGGGCTAGTCGGCGGTGCCAGAGCCAACCCATGTTAGTCTTAGCAATTAAGCATGTGTCGAGTTCAGCTCTATCAAAATCTACTAAGTATAGCTGACCCTCTAACACACCCTTAAATGCTATTGAATCATCACTTCTTCTAAAGACAGTGACACCTACATCAGTAAAGAGACAGTTGTAGCCTATTTTGCATAATTGAGATACAGAAAGCAAATTGTAATCCAAAGAGTCAACAAGAAAAACATTTGAAATGGAATGGTCAGGAGATATAACTATTTTACCAAGACCTTTGACCAAACTTTGATTTCCATCCCCGAATGTGATAGCTCGTTGGGGATCTTGGTTTTTCTCGTAGGAGGAGAACATTTTCTTCTCCCCCGTCATGTGGTTTGTGCACCCGCTGTCGATGATCCAACTTGAGCCCCCGGATGCATAAACCTACAAAACAAGTTTAGTTCTTGACTTTAGGTACCCAAATGGTTTTGGGTCCTTTGGCATTAGATACAAGAACTTTGGGTACCCAAACACAAGTCTTTGACCCCTTGTGCTTGCCCCCAACATATTTGGCAACTACCTTGCCGGATTCGTTAGTCAAAACATAAGAAGCATCAAAAGTTTTAAATGAAATGTCATGATCATTTGATGCATTAGGAGTTCTCTTCTTAGGCAACTTAGCACGGGTTGGTTGCCTAGAACTAGATGTCTCACCCTTATACATAAAAGCATGATTTGGGCCAGAGTGAGACTTCCTAGAGTGAATTCTCCTAATCTTGCTCTCGGGATAACCGGCAGGGTATAAAATGTAACCCTCGTTATCCTGAGGCATGGGAGCCTTGCCCTTTACAAAATTAGACAATCTTTTAGGAGGGGCATTAAGTTTGACATTGTCTCCCCTTTGGAAGCCAATGCCATCCTTGATGCCAGGGCGTCTCCCACTATAGAGCATACTTCTAGCAAATTTAAATTTTTCATTTTCTAAGTTATGCTCGGCAATTTTAGCATCTAATTTAGCTATATGATCATTTTGTTGTTTAATTAAAGCCATATGATCATGTATAGCATTAATATCAACATCTCTACATCTAGTACAAATAGATACATGCTCAACGATAGATGTAGAGGGTTTGCAAGATGTTAATTCTACAACCTTAGCATGTAATATATCGTTCTCACTTCTAAGGTTAGAAATAGTAACTTTGCAAACATCAAAATCTTTAGCCTTGGCAAGTAATTTTTCATTTTCAATTCTAAGGCTAGCAAGAGAAATGTTCAATTCTTCAATCCTAGCAAGCAAATCATTATTAACATCTCTAGGATTGGTAATTGAAACATTACAAACATGAGAATCAACCTTAGCTAACAAATTAGCATTTTCATTTCTAAGGTTGTCTATTGTCTCATTGCAAGTGCTTAGCTCACTAGATAATTTTTCACATTTCTCAATTTCTAGAGCATAAGCATTTTTAACCTTAACATGCTTCTTATTTTCTTTAATAAGTAAGTCCTCTTGGGTGTCCAAGAGATCATCCTTTTCATGAATGGCATTAATCAATTCATTAAGTTTCTCTTTTTGTTGCATGTTGAGGTTGGCAAAAAGGGAGCGCAAGTTATCTTCCTCATCACTATCATTTTCATCACTAGAGGGTTCATATCTAGTGGAGGATTTAGATTTAACCTTCTTCTTTTTGCCGTCCTTAGTCATGAGGCACTTGTGGCCGACGTTGGGGAAGAGAAGTCCCTTGGTGACGGCGATGTTGGCGGCGTCCTCGTCGTCGGAGGAGTCGCTTGAGTTTTCATCGGAGTCCCACTCGCGACAAACATGAGCATCGCCGCCCTTCTTCTTGTAGTACCTCTTTTTCTCCTTTCTTCTCCCCTTCTTGTCGTCACCCCTGTGGCAGAACCTCCCAAGTTATTGGGCCCACATGCACTTGTCCTTGTCTCAAAGACCTCAGACAGCTATGCATGTGCACTAAATAACTTAACAGGATCCGTCTGATTGCCTCAAGGACATCGGATAAACCACTTACAACCAGAACCGCGGGATTAAGTAAACACAAATCACACACATCAACATCTTTGCAGCGGAAATCTTATTACCAAATTTTACAAGTTACAAAAAATTTACTTTGTATGATCGGAGTGATTACAAAGGTGATTCAAAGAAATAACTTTAAACTGTTATAAATTATTTGTAAGTTTGAAATATATGCTAGCTTAAGTGACCATCCTCAATAAGAAGTATAGAAGAATTACTTAGACTTATAAGAAGGCCGAGCCCACCGGCACTTAACACCATCAACAACAGCACAAAGTTAGAACCTGAAAAACAACAGGGAATAAAACCCTGAGTATGGAATTACTCAGCAAGACTTACCCGACTAAAGAAAAGACTCTCAAGGATATGCTGGATTTGGGAATCAAGGAGAGGCTTTAGCAAGAATCAACTTAGATACTTTTGCAGAAATAGCTTACTAAAGTGAGTCCTTACTTTCAACATTTTAATGTTAGATTAAGTATTAATAGACCTTGTTTGCATCTAGTCTAATTTCACCATCACATTAATACAACATCATTTTTATTCATAATGTTCACATCCTGACTTAGGTTGTAGGTCGGAGATCAAGTCTCCACTCTCCGGGGATATAACGGCGATCCGAATCGATTTACTCAGCTGAGGATCTCTAACCACACGACATATGTTTCTCGTAAACCTTGCATGTCTACCATTCCCACGGATCCTCCACTTCATGAACAGGTCTGCGCCACCCGAGAGCACACCACCCTTTTTAGGCGGTCCTTTGCCAGGAGGGTACGTGCCACTCTCGCCATCTCTCCACTCCCAGTGCGCGATTGTCTTTTCATGTATGGAATAGCCGGGTTCAAGCTTACCCTGTCCCATTTCCAGGGGCATGTGGCTAGTTAAGATAGTCCTTGATCAACAGGCCTACATACGCATCCAATCCTTAACTAACCTGGGTAGAACATCACCTGTTCCTAGCCCAAGTCCCGATTTAAGTACTTCCATCCTTAGGATTGTTTATGTTCCTAGGATGAAAAGAGCATCAAAGGGAACTTTGCAGTAAGATCCCACCACGCTCTCAATGAAAATATTCTTGCAGGTAGAAGCCATCTTTCCTCAGGATAACCCCTGAGCTAGGCCTTAATGCAAAAAGACAACCTCTATCCACAAGATCTGAGCAGAGCTAAGCATTTTTGTAAATCATATTTTGATACTTCACCAGAAGTATCTATAAAGGTATGGATATCAAGGAAGGCAATGCATCAAAGGGTTCCAAGCAACTCCTATAAACCTAATGCACATTTCACTAGACTTAAATTGTGTAAAAATTATTTAAAAACACAAGGAAGGGGTTGCATGCACCGGGGCTTGCCTGGGTAACACTAGGTTAGTGTTGTTAGGTGACGTCCACTTGACGACCATCCTTTGTCCTGGCACGCACTCGTTCAGATTATCCATCTTCAGATTCGTCCATCAGTATCACCATGCGGAATAACCAGCGCTTGGGGTCGACTTGGGGTCGTCTTCCGCATCACGTGATTAATTATCACACCTGAATGAAATGCATTATGCACATGAATGCATATAGACAGGAATAACACAAATCTAAATAGTGCTATACGATAGCGCATTAAACACTTAGTGGCGAGGCGTTGTATAATTTTATACGGAAACACTAGTTATCGATGTACGACTAAGCGCAATAATTACGCTTCTCGAACCTAACGCAAACATCACGAACAACAAACTATACACATTAAACACAATTAGCCTAAACACAACTTATCAGCTAATTAATTAAATTCTGAACTAATCCCTTGCTTTATAAACTATACTATATCGTTATAACTGATTAAAATATTTCATCATCACACATGCCTGCCAAAATTCTACTCGGTCCACTAATTCAGCTAATTAATCGGAATAGCGAAATAACTCGTTATAACTGAACCTGGCTCGATAATCGCAAGAACTGCGAAGTCGACGAGAGTTTCATGACTTACGCAATTTATCGAGCACCTTAATGAGCATCGCACTAGCACATTAATTTATTCATCGATCGAACTATTCTGAATAATTTATCAGCTTACCGTTTCCACAGATGACACGAATCCGCGAGATCGGTAGCGATTTTCCGATCCAACCAATTTGTCTAGCGCTTGGGGAATATCGCGCTGCTAGCTTCGTCTTCACCCGATTCTTGGGTCTTCTTGCTGACGCGTGGAACGACGACGACACAGGAGGGTGACGTATATAGAGCTGCACCCGCGACGCGACGACGAACGACGCTAACCGGCGGAATCGACGACGCGATTGGGAATTAAAGCCGAGCGAGCCGAGAGGGCGCACCGGCGAGCAGAAAACCACGCGAGTACAAGACAGGGAAAACGACGGGCTCGACAACACGCGAAACGACGACCGTCGAATCGGCAACAAAGCGTTGGCGAATTCGATGAACACGACCACAGTCGTGAGCTGACACGGTCAAGATAAATGTGGCCAACGAGCTTGTGATAGAAGCGATGATGGTGCGGGAACTCGACACGCTGTGGCGAGCAGATGAAATTCGTGCGCGCGGCAAACAAGGAAAGAGCGAGCTATGCGTGAGGAGAGAGGTCGACGAGCGGCGCGCGCACGGACAACAGCGAAGAGCTCGGCGCGCAGCGAGTTGGAACTGGAGCGCCGCGATGGGCGAAGTGGAGCACGGCCAGCGCGCGTCTACCAAAGAACTCGCGCGGTACACAGGGAGAACAGGCGGCCACCAGGGAGAGCGTCCAGGCGCGCGCGATGAGCAGAGAGCTGGCCATGGAAACAGAGGAAGCAGGGCACGGCGAGCTGGAGTACCACGGCCATGGAACCGAGCAGACAGAGCGCCGTGAGATGGAGCTAGGTAGTGGAGAGCTCGGCTGGGCGAGCAGGGACGCCGCGAGCAGAGGCAAACAGCCATGGACGGAGCAGGAGAGAAAGAGCCGCGAGCGCTGAGAGAGAGAAGCACAAAGTGAGCGCCGCCAAGAGAAGGGCACGCGCACCATGAGAGATCCGGCCGGGTGCTGGACGCCGGCAGGGGAGGAGCTTGGGGACGCCGGTCATGGAAACAGGGGGCAGGGCGAGCTCCATGGCAGGCGGCCGAGCAGAGGAACTCCGACGCGCGCAGGGAGGAGCCATGGCGAGTGGCTGGGCTGGGCGCGCAGAGCTCCGGGCTGGAGGGCGCGCGGCCACCAGAGGAACGCGGCAAGGGAGAAGGCGGGCGCAGGAGCTCGCGCGCAGTGAAATCAGGGGGCGCGCAGAGCAACAGAGCGAGCAGGGGCAGAGAAGAAAGAGAGCACGACAGGGAGAAGGTAAAGCCAACCGCCCGGAGGAGAACGTCGGCGAGATCTTTCTGAAGCTGAGCGGCGGCAAACGGCAAGCTGTGCTCACAGCAAGCGTCCACGCGCCACCAAGGAGAGGATTGAGATGCACGGTGAAGAAAAATCTTGCGGCTGGAAGAAATCAAGAACAAAGGCGGCTGGATTTTTCCAAGAACAGCGGCGGAAAAAAAATATCCCAGGCGGGCGGATGAGGGAGAAGAGCAGCGTGAGAGATAGAGATGAAGAGAAGATCTCTTTTTTTTTCTTTTAGATTTTCTCACTTTCATTTTTTTATACAGAAAATTACAGATATTTTTGAACCGGGATTTCTAGCGATAGCAGAAGAGTCGACGGTAATTGCGACAGTTGATTCGATTCAAAAATCTGATAAATTTACCAGAGAATCGAAGCCTCATTATAATTCTCGGACGCACTGTCACGGTTTTGATTTAGCGAATACTTTGTAATCAAATGAATTTGTACCCGTTATTTATCCAAAGTTTTGGATCGGGGCGAGATGCAATCGGAACGAATTAAATGGATTTCGGCTTCGTTATTTCAATCAACATCTGATTCAGTTGATTTTAGACGAAGTCCGTCCGTCATCCGAACACTTGGTTAGAAAACAATTTAATTAAAAAACCGTAGTCACGATGTCACGGATGACAAAAAGGAGATTAAATTATTTTACATTGAAAGCTTAGTCGCCGAGTTCTATTTAATTGGCTCGGGATAAAATCATCCGAGTGAGTCGGGCTTCCAAATTCGTATTCGCGCGAGCGATGAATTTTAAATAATCACCGGACGCACCGATTTTTGGAGCAACGATGTTCCGAACATCACGGAATTTTAGGAAGAGCTCGGACAAATAAAAACAAAAACGACGTCGCACTCGCGACAGATGAAACAGATGCGATATTAAAATCGCGATAGGTGAAGATGATTAAAATTTAAAATCCGTTTTATCCACTGATATTGTGTGCTTAAATCTGAACTCGTTGCCGAGCGGAACATAAACACCTGGGATGTTACAGCCCTCCCCCTTAAAAGAATCTTGTCCAGAGATTCAGAACGAAAGACTTCTAAGAGTAGAGCAGCATGTAACCCATGTTCATATCAGCGTAATCATACGTCAGTCTTGAGTGAAGACGAGTGTCTCAGAATGTGGTTTCTCTAGCGGACATAACATGTATTGACTTAAGCCAATTTAGAGATGTCCACCAATAGAGATAATGTCTGCCAGAAGAACATATAAGGTTCTATGTGTGCAGTTCGCTTTTTCTGATGACACTTGTCGACGTTTCGAGACCGGGGGGTCCCTAAGCCGACGAGTGAATGTCGCTGCGTGCCCCAGCCCAGATGGGTCGAGCGCGTGGGCGAGCGCGAAGGGGGGAAGCGAGGTGGCCGGAGACGGGCGTGAGAGAGGTGGAAATCCCGCGGCTTTCGTGTTCGTCCCGCGCCCAGGTCGGGTGCGCTTGCAGTAGGGGGTTACAAGCGTCCACGCGGGTGAGGGAAGCGAGCGGCCCCAAGAGAGCGCATGTCCCGTCCTCGTCCCCGCGCGGCCAACCCTCTCTAAGAGGGCCCTGGTCCTTCCTTTTATAGGCGTAAGGAGAGGATCCAGGTGTACAATGGGGGTGTAGCGGAGTGCTACATGTCTAGCGGGGGAGAGCTAGCGCCCTAAGTACATGCCGATGTGGCAGCCGGAGAGATCTTGGCACCTAGCTGGTGTGATGTCGTGGCCGTCGGAGGAGCAACGGAGCCTGGCGGAGGGACAGCTGTCGGAGCGGTTGAGTCCTTGCTGACGTCCTCCTGCTTCCGTAGGAGAGCTGAGAGCCACCGTCGTCACAGGGCTTGCGGGGCGCCATCATTGCCTATCTGGCGGAGCTAGCCAGATGGGACACCGGTCTTGTTCTCTGCGGCCTGAGTCGGCTCGGGGTAGGGTGATGATGGCGCTCCCTGTTGACGCGGCTGGCCTACGCCTTAGGTCGGGCGACGTGGAGGCTCCTCCGAAGCCGAGGTCGAGTCTGTCTTCCATGGCCGAGGCCGAGTCCGAGCCCCTGGGTCGGGCGAGGCGGAGGTCGTTCGGCAGAGGCCAGGGCGGAGTCCGAGCCCTGGGGTCGGGCGAAGCGGAGTTCGTCGTCTTCTGGGGCTGAGCCCGAGTCCAAGCCCTGGGTCGGGCGAAGCGGAGTTCGTCGTCTTCTGGGGCTGAGCCCGAGTCCGAGCCCTGGGTCGGGCGGAGCGGAGTTCGCCGTCTTCCGGGACTTAGCCCGAGTCTGAGCCCTAGGTCGGGCGGAGCGGAGTTCGCCGTCTTCCGGGACTTAGCCCGAGTCCGAGCCCTGGGTCGGGCGAAGCGGAGTTCGTCGTCTTCTGGGGCTGAGCCCGAGTCCGAGCCCTGGGTCGGGCGGAGCGGAGTTCGCCGTCTTCCGGGGCTTAGCCCGAGTCCGAGCCCTGGGTCGGGCGGAGCGGAGTTCGCCGTCTTCCGGGGCTTAGCCCGAGTCCGAGCCCTGGGTCGGGCGGAGCGGAGTTCGCCGTCTTCCGGGACCTAGCCCGAGTCCGAGCCCTGGGTCGGGCGGAGCGGAGCTTCCTGTGGTGCCTTTGACAGGGCCTGACTGACTGTCAGTCTCACTCTGTCAAGGGGCACTGCAGTCGGAGTGGCGCAGGCGGCGCTGTCCTTCTGTCAGGCCGGTCAGTGGAGCGGCGAAGTGACGGCGGTCACTTCGGCTCTGCCGGGGGGGCGCGCGTCAGGATAAAGGTGTCAGGCCACCTTTGCGTTAAATGCTCCTGCAATTCGGTCGGTCGGTGCGGCGATTTAGTCAGGGTTGCTTCTTAGCGAAGGCAGGGCCTCGGGCGAGCCGGAGATGTGTCCGCCGTTGGAGGGGGGCCTCGGGCGAGACGGAAATCCTCCGGGGTCGGCTGCCCTTGTCTGAGGCTAGGCTCGGGCGAGGCACGATCGAGTCGCTCGTACGGACTGATCCCTGACTTAATCGTACCCATCAGGCCTTTGCAGCTTTATGCTGATGGGGGTTACCAGCTGAGAATTAGGCGTCTTGAGGGTACCCCTAATTATGGTCCCCGACAGTAGCCCCCGAGCCTCGAAGGGAGTGTTAGCACTCGCTTGGAGGCTTTCGTCGCACTTTTTTGCAAGGGGACCAGCCTTTCTCGGTTGCATTTTGTTCCGGTGGGTGCGCGCGAGCGCACCCGCCGGGTGTAGCCCCCGAGGCCTCGGAGGAGTGGTTTCACTCCTCCGAGGTCTTAATGCCTTGCGTAATGCTTCGGCTGGTCTGGTTGTTCCCTCATGCGAACTGGTCGTAGCCCGGGTGCACGGTCGGGGCCCAAGTTCTCGGGCTGGTATGTTGACGCTGTCAACGGTTCGGCCAGAGCCGGGTTTGCGAGAGCAGCCCCCGAGCCTCCGCACAGGGCGAGAGGACGATCAGGGACAGACTCGGCTTTTTTACATACGCCCCTGCGTCGCCTTTCCGCAAGGAGGAGGGGGGGAAAGCGCCATGTTACCCTCGATGGGCGCCGAACATGGTGTCTCCGATGAGCTGCAAGCGGGTAATCCGAGTGGACGTCTGTGCCCCGTTCGTTAGGGGTCGGCTAGGGGCCCAGAGGCACGCCCAAAAGTACCTGCAGGTGATCTGCCGGACCCGGTCCCCTGGCGACGGGGTCCGAGGGCTCGATGCCTCCCTCTGATGGGATTCCGTTACAAGATCGCTCCCGCTGGTCTCGGAAATGTCCTAGGGTACCTCGGGAGCGCAGCCCAAGCCTTGGTTATGTATCGAACGTACCCCTGGTCATCCCTCGCTCGGCGTCTGAGGCGACTGTGAACCCTTCGGGGGCCAGCCTTCGAACCCCTGATCAGTAATGGGTGTGGAGCCCGAGTAGCCTGAGGTGGCCGTGGAGCCCTTTGGGGGGCCGGCCTTCGAACCTCTGACCAGTAGTGGGTGTAGGGCCCACGCGATCTGAGGCGGCTGTTGAACCCTTCGGGGGGCCAGCCTTCGAACCTCTGATAAGTAGGGGGGCTTGGAGCCCGGTTCCTTCACGGGGAAGGATCCTTTTCGGGGTATCCCCCTTTCCCGGTCCCTGTTGCAAGAGATAGAGAAAGAGGAAAAAAGGAAAAGGATACGAAATCGAACGACGTGGCGTACCTTTTTTGGCGCGGTTATTACGGTGAAGGTGAAGCGTCGCCCGCTTCTCCTGCCAGAAGCGCCGCCTGTCCTGCCGCGGAGTTAATGCGACGGGGCGAGTGGTTGGCGGGGCGGTCGTCGCGCGTGCGCGAGCCATTCGAGGAACGGATCACGGGCGCGTCGTCTTCACGCCGTGAGAGGGGGTTCTCTTGCTGCCCCTGGATGGGACGTGAGCTTGGCTGACGACGTGACCGCTGCTCCCGCCTGCCTGCCACCGTCATTACTGCCGGCCCACTTTCGGCCGCATTGACCGTCGCGCCAGGCTGGCGCCGCTGGGTCGTGCGCTGGGTTGCCTCGAGTCGCGGTATTGGTTCCGCAACCGAAGAGGCGCGGTGATGGCGCAAGTGGCAGTGTAGTTGCTTGCATGCAGCATCCGGCGCGCCGGTTGCGTGACGCGTGGGCCTGGGCCTCCAGGCTGGGCGCGTTGGGAGTCGGAGAAGCGCGTCCACCTGGCGCGGTTGCATGCCGCCTGCATGGCTGCCCGCCTCTCTCGCCCGTTGGTCTGGGCAAAAGTGGAGGGTCACTCGTAACCGCTGGGCGGTTGAGCGCACCACGCGCGGCGGTTTGGCTTCTTCTGCTCCGAGTCGGTTTGCATGACATGCGGGACCCAGCCCCCGCGCCGCAGGGGAGGGCCTTGGAACGTGTTGGAGAAGACTCGGCCCGTGACGGTTGGGGGCGCAAGCAGGGAGAGTTGCCTTTAAAAGGAGGGCGACCCCTTTCGGAAGGCGACTATGTCTTTTCGCTCCCTTATGCATCGCGTCTCTCCACCTTCCAAGCCCCCGGATGGGGATACCCGCCGTCTTTTCGCCTCATCGTTGGAGGAACGCAACTCCGTGGGAGTTGGTACCTTTCAGCCATCGCTCGGCTTCAAGGATTTTCATCACACAGCCCGGTTGCTCCCCTCCGCTGGTGGTCACCCAAGACGGTGACCTCCAGCTCCTGGATGGGGAGAGGCAATCCGGGCTGTGATCCCGATTCCGCCCTCAGCATCGAGGGTGTTCGTCATCCTCGCTGGGGCGGGGGGCGAGGCGAGCCGGGGCTCTACCTCCCGCGCGTGCCGGCGGGCCACCTCTTCTTCCAGCTTCTGGTGGTGGCAATCGCCCTCCAGCCCTGCGGCGGAGACGTCCTCCAGCCATGCCGGGGAAGGCGAACTGTTGCTGCCCAGCTAGGATGCAACATTCCGCCCTCTTCCTCGCGTTCGCGGCGAGGACGGCAGCGAGGATCTGCTGGTGCGCTTGGGAGCGGCCCGCTCTTTGGCTTTAATATCTGGTTCGCGTCCCTTGAGCGGGAACGCGAACGAGGGCCCTCCAGCGGCCGCGTCCACCCGGGACCATGGCTGCTGCTGCAGAGGTCGCTGGAGAGTCTCCTGATGTTCGTCGCCCCGCAGGCTCGAGGTTGCTCATACCCGCGGGGACGGAACCGGAGTTCCGTTTGTAACGGCACTTTGAATGCCAGTGTTTTTGTTCATTATGGCTGTCGAGGCCTGAACATGTATGTAATTTTGGCACGGAGTCGTGTTTTTCCTCATTTTCGAGCACTAAGACTTGCCTGTTGATTGTCTGAACCGCTTCACCAAGCATGAGTCGCCCCGTGTCAAGGTGACGAGTGAGGTATCCGTATCCCGGAGGCGTAGGAGTCCCTCGGCTCGGTCGGCCTTGTTGTCTGAGGCTCCTCTAGCTTAGTTAAAGGGACCCCTTGGCCGCTCTTCGACGAGCCGAGGCCAGGGGTAGCGATATCAGCACGAACAGAGGCGGAGTTGGCTCGAAAATGAAAACCTGGTTGTCCGGAGCCTAGCCGGGTTGTCCGTTAGCGGGACCGACGCCGGAGTTGACCAGCCGAGGCCTCGGGTCCGGCTGGCGCCCTTGGAAGATGGTCGGCCGAGGCCCCAGAGGTGACCGGCTGAGCCGCCTGCTCGGGCCGGATTCCTGGAGGAGATCCTGGCGGCGATGGCCCGGGCGTGGTGATGACGTCGTCCTTCGGAGTGGAGGTCTTCGGACCGCGTCGCCGTCCGAGGCTAGGTCGAACCTCGCCGAAGTTGTCGTCGATGCCGAGGGTGCTGCTGCCCCCTTCCAGCGTCAAGACCCGAGCCTGCAGGATCAGATTGTCTTGTAGCGTGTGCCTTCTGCGGCCGCCGAGGCCAGAACACACACCTTCACTGCGTTGTAAAGCTGCGTCTCTTTTCCTCTTGTTTCGAGTATCTGGACTTTTTTGTCGGTAACAGGGATGTTTGTGCGAGCGAGAGTTGCTTCTCGCAGAAGGTGATGAGTGAGGTATCCGTATCCCGGAGGCGTAGGAGTCCCTCGGCTCGGTCGGCCTTGCCGCTTACGCGTACTTTCACCCATCCATGAGGCCCTGTCACCGACTCAGTCGAGAAGGCTCGAAGGATCGCTTCGGCAGAAGAGCTTCCGAACGTAAAGACTTGTTCGGTCCGCGGAATCACTTTATCCGAACGCGAGTTACTTATCGCAGAAGGTGATGAGTGAGGTATCCGTATCCTGGAGGCGTAGGAGTCCCTTGGCTCGGTCAGCCTTGGCTGCTTACGTGTACTCCATCGTTTTCAGGATCCACTTTTCGAAGTAGTCAGAAAGCACGAAAGACATTCTGGCAGAAGAGATCTTTTTTTTCGAGGAAAATTCCAACGCAGAGGGGGTCCCCCCCCCTTTTAGCCCCCGAGGGAGGGTCGGGCTTTGCCGAGGCGAGGCCGACCCTTCCTTGATGACTAAACTTTGCGTGGGTGCGAGGTATATGAACAACTTGAAAACATCTTAAGGGTAGAAGCGACGTAGCTGTTGGATGTTCCAAGCGTTGTCGTAGACCTCGCCTTGACTGTTGGCCAGCTTGTACGTTCCGGGCTTCAGAACTTTGGCGATGACGAAAGGCCCCTCCCAGGGGGGCGTGAGCTTGTGCCTCCCTCGGGCGTCTTGCCGCAGCCGAAGCACCAGGTCGCCCACCTGGAGGTCTCGGGGCCGGACCCCTCGGGCGTGGTAGCGTCGCAGGGACTGCTGGTACCGCGCCGAGTGTAGTAAGGCCTTGTCCCGAGCTTCTTCCAGCTGGTCTAGCGAGTCTTCTCGGCTAACTTGGTTACTTTGATCGCTGTAGGCCCTCGTCCTCGGGGAACCGTATTCCAGGTCAGTCGGCAAGACGGCCTCGGCCCCGTAGACCAGGAAGAACGGCGTGAAACCCGTGGCTCGGCTCGGCGTTGTTCTCAGGCTCCAGACCACCGAGGGGAGTTCCTTCATCCATCGCTTGCCGAACTTGTTGAGGTCGTTGTAAATCCGAGGCTTGAGCCCTTGTAGAATCATGCCGTTGGCACGCTCTACTTGCCCATTCGACATGGGATGAGCCACGGCGGCCCAGTCCACCCGGATGTGGTGATCCTCGCAGAAGTCCAAGAATTTTCTGCCGGTGAACTGGGTGCCATTGTCGGTGATGATGGAGTTCGGGACCCCGAAGCGATGGATGATGTTGGTGAAGAACGCCACCGCCTGCTCGGACCTGATGCTGTTCAGAGGCCGGACCTCGATCCACTTGGAGAATTTGTCGATGGCGACCAGCAGGTGCGTGTAGCCCCCGGGCGCCTTCTGCAAGGGGCCGACGAGGTCCAGACCCCACACAGCAAAGGGCCAGGTGATGGGTATCATCTGCAGAGCCTGAGCGGGCAGGCGGGTCTGCTTCGCATAGAATTGGCACCCTTCGCAGGTGCGGACAATTCTAGTGGCGTCTGCCACCGCCGTTGGCCAGTAGAAGCCTTGTCGGAAGGCATTCCCGACGAGAGCTCGAGGCGCTGCGTGATGGCCGCAAGCCCCCGAGTGTATCTCTTGCAGGAGTTCCTGACCTTCAGCGATGGAGATGCACCGCTGGAGGATGCCCGAGGGGCTGCGGTGGTAGAGCTCCTTCTCATCGCCCAGCAAGACGAACGACTTGGCGCGTCGCGCTACCCGCCGAGCCTCGGCTCGGTCGAGGGGTAGCTCCCCTTGGCGGAGATATTGCAGGTACGGGGTCTGCCAATTTCGATCAGGCGTGGCCCCGCTCTGCTCCCCCTCGACGTGCAGTGCCTTGCCCTCGGAGGCCGAGGGTACCTCGGGCTGAACCGAGGGCGCCTCGGGCCGAGCTGAGGGTGCCTCGGGCTGTGCCGAGGGTACCTCGGGCTGGACCGAGGGCGCCTCAGGCTCGGGCAAGTCGTCGATCTTGATGGAGGGTTGATGCAGATCCCGGGAGAAGACGTCCGGGGGAACCATTGTTCGCCCCGAGGCTATTTTTGCCAGCTCGTCCGCCGTCTCGTTGTGACGCCGAGCGATGTGGTTAAGCTCGAGCCCGTAGAACTTGTCTTCCAGGCACCGAACCTCATCGCAGTAGGCCTCAATCTTCGGGTCGCGGCAGTGGGAGTTCTTCATGACTTGGTCGATGACGAGCTGCGAGTCGCCGCGGGCGTCGAGGCGCCTGACCCCTAGCTCGATGGCGATCCGCAACCCGTTGACCAGAGCCTCGTACTCAGCCACATTGTTGGACGCCGGGAAATGGAGGTGTAGCACATAGCGTAGGTGTTTCCCGAGGGGCGAGATGAAGAGCAGGCCCGCGCCGGCTCCCGTCTTCATCAGCGACCCGTCGAAAAACATGGTCCAGAGCTCCGGTTGGATCGGAGCCGTCGGTAGCTGGGTGTCGACCCATTCGGCTACGAAGTCCGCCAGTACCTAGGACTTGATGGCCTTCCGAGGGGCGAACGAGATTGTCTCGCCCATGATTTCCACCGCCCACTTTGCAATCCTGCCCGAGGCCTCTCGGCACTGGATGATCTCCCCCAGGGGGAAGGATGACACCATAGTTACGGGATGAGACTCGAAGTAGTGTCGCAACTTCCGCCTCGTCAGGATCACTGCATACAGCAGCTTCTGAACTTGTGGGTAGCAGATCTTGGTCTCGGACAGTACCTCGCTGACGAAGTAAACTGGCCTCTGAACGGGCAATGCATGCCCCTCTTCTTGCCTCTCGGCCACAATCACGGCGCTAACCACCTGAGTGGTCGCGGCGACGTAGACCAAGAGGGCTTCTCCATCAGCTGGAGGCACCAAGATAGGCGCCTTTGTGAGGAGCGCCTTCAGGTTCCCGAGAGCTTCCTCGGCCTCAGGGGTCCAAGCGAAACACTCGGCCTTCCTTAAGAGGCAGTACAGAGGCAGACCTCTTTCGCCGAGGCATGAGATGAAGCGGCTCAGGGCCGCGAGACATCCCATGACCCTCTGTACGCCTTTTAAGTCCTTGATGGGCCCCATGCTGGTGATGGCTGCGATCTTCTCCGGGTTGGCTTCGATGCCCCGCTCGGAGACGATGAACCCCAAGAGCATGCCCCGGGGCACCCCGAAGACACACTTCTCGGGATTGAGCTTGACGCCTTTCGCTTTGAGACATCGGAATGTCACTTCAAGGTCGGAGAGGAGGTCGGAAGCCTTCCTTGTCTTGACTACGATGTCATCGACGTAGGCCTCGACCGTGCGACCGATGTGTTCGCCGAACACATGGTTCATGCACCGCTGATACGTCGCGCCCGCATTCCTCAAACCGAACGACATGGTGACATAGCAGTACATGCCGAAGGGCGTGATGAAAGAAGTCGCGAGCTGGTCGGACTCTTTCATCCTGATTTGGTGATACCCTGAGTAGGCATCGAGGAAGGACAGGGTTTCGCACCCAGCAGTGGAATCCACGATTTGATCGATGCGAGGCAGAGGGTAGGGAACCTTCGGACATGCTTTGTTGATACCAGTGTAGTCTACACACATCCGCCATTTCCCCCCTTTATTTCTCACAAGCACAGGGTTGGCAAGCCATTCGGGATGGAATACCTCTTTGATGAACCCTGCTGCCATTAGCTTGTGGATCTCCTCGCCTATCACTCTGCGCTTCTCCTCGTCGAATCGGCGCAGAGGCTGCCTGACGGGTCGGGCTCCGGCCCGAATATCCAGCGAGTGCTCGGCGACATCCCTCGGTATGCCGGGCATGTCCGAGGGACTCCACGCAAAAACGTCGGCGTTTGCGCGGAGAGAGTCGACGAGCACTGCTTCCTATTTGGGGTCGAGCCCAGAACCGATCCGGATCTGCTTGGAGGTGTCGCCACTGGGGTCGAGAGGGACGGCCTTGACCGTCTCCACTGGCTCGAAGTTGCCGGCATGGCGCTTCACGTCTGGCACCTCTTTGGAGAGGCTTTCTAGGTCGGCGATGAGGGCCTCGGACTCGGCGAGGGCCTCGGCGTACTCCACGTCGCATTCGAACGCGTGTTTGTACGTGGGGCCGACGGTGATGACCCTATTGGGGCCCGGCATCTTGAGCTTCAGGTAGGTGTAGTTGGGGACGGCCATGAACTTCGCGTAGCATGGCCTCCCCAGTACCGCGTGGTAGGTTCCTCGGAACCCGACCACCTCGAACGTCAGAGTCTCCCTTCGGAAGTTGGAGGGCGTTCCGAAGCAGACGGGAAGGTCGAGTCGTCCGAGGGGCTGGACGCGCTTCCCGGGAATGATCCCGTGGAAGGGCGCAGCGCCTGCTCGGATGGAGGATAGATTGACGCGCAGGAGCCCGAGGGTCTCGGCGTAGATGATGTTGAGGCAGCTGCCCCCGTCCATAAGGACCTTGGTGAGCCTGACGTCGCCGACGATGGGGTCGACGACGAGAGGGTATTTCCCCGGGCTCGGCACGTGGTCGGGGTGATCAGCTTGGTCGAAGGTGATGGGCTTGTTGGACCAGTCTAGGTAGACTGGCGCCGCCACCTTCACCGAGCAGACCTCCCGGTGCTCTTGCTTGCGATGCCGAGCCGAGGCATTTGCCACATGCCCACCGTAGATCATGAAGCAGTCGCGGACCTCGGAGAACTCTCCTGCTTGGTGATCTTCCTTCTTGTCGTCGTCGCGGGCCCTGCCACCCTCCGCGGGTGGCCCGGCCCTGTGGAAGTGGCGCCGAAGCATGACGCACTCCTCGAGGGTGTGCTTGACGGGCCCCTGATTATAGGGGCACGGCTCCTTGAGCATCTTGTCGAAGAGGTTGGCACCTCCGGGGGGCTTCCGAGGGTTCTTGTACTCGGCGGCGGCGACAAGGTCCGCGTCGGCGGCGTCGCGTTTCGCTTGCGACTTCTTCTTGCCTTTCATCTTGGCGCCGCGCGGAGTAGACGCCTCGGGAGCATCTTCCGATGGGCGGCCCTGGGGCTGCTTGTCCTTTCGGAAGATAGCCTCGACCGCCTCCTGGCCAGAGGCGAACTTGGTGGCGATGTCCATCAACTCGCTCGCCCTGGTGGGGGTCTTGCGACCCAACTTACTCACCAGGTCGCGGCTTGTGGTGCCGGCAAGGAACGCGCCGGTGACATCCGAGTCGGTGATGTTGGGCAGCTCGGTGCGCTGCTTCGAGAATCGCCGGATGTAGTTCCGGAGAGACTCTCCCGGCTGCTGCCGGCAACTTTGGAGGTCCCAGGAATTCCCGGGGCGCACGTACGTGCCCTGGAAATTGCCGGCGAAAGCTTGGACCAGGTCACCCCAGTTGGAGATCTGCCCCGGAGGCAGATGCTCCAACCAGGCGCGAGCGGTGTCGGAGAGGAACAGGGGGAGGTTGCGGATGATGAGGTTGTCATCGTCCGTTCCACCCAGTTGGCAGGCCAGGCGGTAGTCCGCGAGCCATAGTTCCGGTCTCGTTTCCCCCGAGTACTTTGTGATAGTAGCCGGGGGTCGGAACCGGGTCGGGAACGGCGCCCGTCGGATGGCCCGGCTGAAGGCCTGCGGACCGGGTGGTTCGGGCGAGGGACTCCGATCCTCCCCGCTGTCGTAGCGTCCCCCACGCCTGGGGTGGTAGCCTCGGCGCACCCTCTCGTCGAGGTGGGCCCAACGGTCGCGATGATGGCGCTCGTTGCCGAGGTGGCCCGGGGCCGCAGGCGCGGTGTTGCGCGTGCGCCCGGTGTAGACCGAGGCTTCCCGCATGAATCAAAAAGTCGCGGCATGAGGTCCCGAGGGGTGTCCCTGCCTTCGGGAGGCAGAGCTCTCGGCCCGTCGGACCGCAGCGCCTTCCAGGAGATTCTTGAGCTCTCCCTGGATTCGCCGACCCTCGGTGGTTGATGGCTCCGGCATCGCGCGGAGAAGCATTGCTGCCGCAGCCAGGTTCTGATCGACCCCACTGGATGCGGGTGGTGGCCTGACCCTGACGTCGTTGGCGACACGGTGCTGGAGACCTTGGGGCAGGTGACGTATTTCTCCGGCCGGGGGTTGGCCCGCCCATACCTGCCCGACGTCCCGACGGATCGGCTCAAGCGCTCCTGCTCCCTCGTCGAGCCTGGCCTGCGCCCCACGGACTTGCTCGAGCTGTGGGTCGTGACCCCCCACCGGAACGGGGACCACAGCTAGCTCCCGCGGGATGTCAGCGCGAGGCACCGGCCTAGGGAGATCACCATCCTCCGGCATGCCGAGATGGTTGCCTTCGGAGGGATCCCCTAGCTCGACGTGGAAACATTCGCGGCTTGGGCCGCAGTCCTCGTCGTCGAGGCTGCGGCTACCGTCGGAACAGTCGGAGAGGCAGTAGTCACATGCGGTCATGAAGTCCCGCATGGCACTGGGGTTGCCAAATCCAGAGAAATCCCAACAGATGTTGGGGTCGTCATCTTCCTCGGACCCAGAGGGCCCGCAGGTCGAGACGTCCGTCAACCGGTCCCAAGGCGACCGCATGCGAAACCCCAGAGGGTTTGATCTCGCCTCTACGAGAGCGCCCGCCAAAGCAAGGTCGCTAGGCGGGTTGAGGCTGAGCCGAAATGACGTAGGATGGGAGTCGGTTGGTACCTTTCGGTCGGCGAGCAGCGACATAGTCACGTCGGGGACTGATCGCATCGCTGTCCCAGGTACGAGGGCGACGTCCTGCAAGCTCTCCGCGAGCGCACTGGCGTCGTCCACTTGCTCGGGATTGGCGTGTCGCGGGGAGACGGCACTCGCCTTCGTCTCAAACACGAGGTCGACGCCTAGCGCGCCCCCTGTTGGAGCGCTGGGGACGTCGACTCGCTCGACAGCCAACGAGGCGCAGCCTCCCGCTTGGCCTTGGTTGCCCCGCCTCCTCCTCCGTTGGCCGGGGAGAGGACGGGGCGAGCTCAAATGTTGTTCTTCCACTGCGCGGGGAAGACGTCGTCGATTCTGCCGCCGGCGGGCGGGCTGTCGGACGCCATTGTCGTTGTCGTGCGGCGGCGGAAGGAGTATCATGTCGTAGCTGCCGTCGAAGGACATGAACTTAAGACTCCCGAAACGGAGCACCGTCCCGGGTCGGAGAGGTTGCTGGAGACTGCCCATCTGGAGCTTGACGGGAAGCCGTTCGTCAACACGCAGCAGGCCCCTACCTGGCGTGCCAACTGTCGGCGTTTCAAGGCCGGGGGGTCCCTAAGCCGACGAGTGAATGTCGCTGCGTGCCCCAGCCCAGATGGGTCGAGCGCGTGGGCGAGCGCGAAGGGGGGAAGCGAGGTGGCCGGAGACAGGCGTGAGAGAGGTGGAAATCCCACGGCCTTCGTGTTCGTCCCGCGCCCAGGTCGGGTGCGCTTGCAGTAGGGGGTTACAAGCGTCCACACGGGTGAGGGAAGCGAGCGGCCCCAAGAGAGCGCCTGTCCCGTCCTCGTCCCCGCGCGGCTAACCCTCTCTAAGAGGGCCCTGGTCCTTCCTTTTATAGGCGTAAGGAGAGGATCCAGGTGTACAATGGGGGTGTAGCGGAGTGCTACGTGTCTAGCGGGGGAGAGCTAGCACCCTAAGTACATGCCGATGTGGCAGCCGGAGAGATCTTGGCACCCAGCTGGTGTGATGTCGTGGCCGTCGGAGGAGCAACGGAGCCTGGCGGAGGGACAGCTGTCGGAGCGGTTGAGTCCTTGCTGACGTCCTCCTGCTTCCGTAAGAGAGCTGAGAGCCGCCGTCGTCACAGGGCTTGCGGGGCGCCATCATTGCCTATCTGGCGGAGCTAGCCAGATGGGACACCGGTCTTGTTCTCTGCGGCCCGAGTCGGCTCGGGGTAGGGTGATGATGGCGCTCCCTGTTGACGCGGCTGGCCTACGCCTTAGGTCGGGCGACGTGGAGGCTCCTCCGAAGCCGAGGTCGAATCTGTCTTCCATGGCCGAGGCCGAGTCCGAGCCCCTAGGTCGGGCGAGGCGGAGGTCGTTCGGCAGAGGCCAGGGCGGAGTCCGAGCCCTGGGGTCGGGCGAAGCGGAGTTCGTCGTCTTCTGGGGCTGAGCCCGAGTCCAAGCCCTGGGTCGGGCGAAGCGGAGTTCGTCGTCTTCTGGGGCTGAGCCCGAGTCCGAGCCCTGGGTCGGGCGGAGCGGAGTTCGCCGTCTTCCGGGACTTAGCCCGAGTCCAGGCCCTGGGTCGGGCGGAGCGGAGTTCGCCGTCTTCCGGGACTTAGCCCGAGTCCGAGCCCTGGGTCGGGCGAAGCGGAGTTCATCGTCTTCTGGGGCTGAGCCCGAGTCCGAGCCCTGGGTCGGGCGGAGCGGAGTTCGCCGTCTTCCGGGGCTTAGCCCGAGTCCGAGCCCTGGGTCGGGCGGAGCAGAGTTCGCCGTCTTCCGGGGCTTAGCCCGAGTCCGAGCCCTGGGTCGGGCGGAGCGGAGTTCGCCGTCTTCCGGGACCTAGCCCGAGTCCGAGCCCTGGGTCGGGCGGAGCGGAGCTTCCTGTGGTGCCTTTGACAGGGCCTGACTGCCTGTCAGTCTCACTCTGTCAAGGGGCACTGCAGTCGGAGTGGCGCAGGCGGCGCTGTCCTTTTGTCAGGCCGGTCAGTGGAGCGGCGAAGTGACGGCGGTCACTTCGGCTCTGCCGGGGGGCGCGCGTCAGGATAAAGGTGTCAGGCCACCTTTGCGTTAAATGCTCATGCGATTCGGTCGGTCGGTGCGGGGATTTAGTCAGGGTTGCTTCTTATCGAAGGCAGGGCCTCGGGCGAGCCGGAGATGTGTCCGCCGTTGGAGGGGGGCCTCGGGCGAGACGGAAATCCTCCGGGGTCGGCTGCCCTTGTCCGAGGCTAGGCTCGGGCGAGGCACGATCAAGTCGCTCGTACGGACTGATCCCTGACTTAATCGTACCCATCAGGCCTTTGCAGCTTTATGCTGATGGGGGTTACCAGCTGAGAATTAGGCGTCTTGAGGGTACCCCTAATTATGGTCCCCGACAACACTGTACTATCTGAGTTTGTTGAGCGAGCGGCAAATACACGATCTTACCCAAGCAGAATCAGATGAACCATCTTGGGTAAAACACACAAAAGGTGGTTTACCAACAAGTGGTCGCGGTAAGTTTACAGCACACGAGATGGGTGTGAACGTCGAATACATCATAGTTGACTCGTGTTAGCCAGATAATCCATGTCCATAAAAGGTGATATAGATTCGAGAAAATCACCAGTGGAGGGGTGTGTAGATGCTGCCTTCGCAACCAATCCATTTTATCAAGCACTAACTATGGCTCAACTTGATCACACATGCTGGAAAAGCACACGTGATGCGATCGAGGCAGGACTAGAGCGATAATTAGGTGACTATCAGTCGATTTTAACTTGATCTTTATAAGAACTTTCTTAGGATGGGTTGAACCAAAGTGAGTTTAGCCAACTCGACAAAACGATCTCTAAACTCAACCTTTGTTCATAGGGCAGTTACAAGTTAGTAAAACCAACTTGTTGAACTACCCATGACATGGAGCAAGTCCTCCTATTATCCATTGACAATCCGATGGTTGAGAGTTCACTTTTGTTAACAAGAGATCATGTATTTGAGTAGAAATCCATTTGGTCAGGTTGTTCATCTGTTTCTTCATGCGAGATGGACTGACTTGGTTAGGGAATACATGGATTAATAAGAGAGCGAATGAACAAACTCCTGCATTTCAACAGCAGGGAAAACCAATCTCCATTTTGAGAGCTAATCAGTTGTCTCTCAACACTAAAAAGCTTCAAGGCTTCACCTTTACACAAAGGATGTAAAGGGAACTTGTATGAGTAGTCACTACCAAGATCAAAAGAAATAAGGCCACACATGAAAGTGGTATGCCCTTTTGATCCAACAGAGATGATAGATGTTGCTCGATCATTTGACAAACAACATAGAAATTGTTTCAAGGAAAAGATCTACAGGAGTTAACACATCAGTGTAGTTCCATAATGGATCATGACCAGAGACCTTGATACCAGCATCCGACGAGTAGCACGGTCCTGCGTGCGCATTCACAGGAGGCTCTCAGTTTCGCTGTGGCACCATAAGTCATTAATCGTGACACCATTACCAAACAGAATCAATAATGAATCTCACATGGAGGAACAATTTGTGCAGAGATAACATATTGATATAATCTCATAATGGATTATGACTGCTAACGATGATACCAACGCGTGCCAAGTGGCGCAACCATGTGTTGATCACCCACCGGAGGCCCTTGGTTTCGTCGCGGCACCATCGGCTTTAGTCATAACACCATTACCAGATGTAACCAATAAGAAATCTTATGCCCCACCACTAGATTAAGCAAGGGTGACAATATGCAAAGAGACTCTACCTGTCAAAATGGTTACAAGTAGAGAGCCAAATAGATCATGGCCCGATGAAAGGAACAAGGTATGCCATAACCTAAAATACATTGAGGAGGGAGTACGATGGGAGACTGTTAATTCAGTCCCAAGCATATTTCTATGCCCATCATAGAGATTACAAGGTCAAGGATTAAGTTGGTATGCCTTCGATAGGTATGGGGAAACCAAAGGCATCAAATTCAAGGAAATGATCGAACAGGTCTTTCCTGAGTTAGGTTGAAAAAGCAACATGGCGATCCTTAAGAACAAGCAAACTGGAATAGAGACATCAGCTTGCATAAATCGAATAAGGTCATGGTCTAGGATGGAGACATGACTCGAAATTCTTGTTTTAAGCTTGGGTACACTTTATGCCCAACAAAGAAATTATCTAAGCATTTATTTTTAGGTGTTTGGTCATGGAGTGATAATGGAAAATTCAAATTTGGGTCATGGTGCACTAAATAAGAACATGGCCTAATTTTGGGTTCAGGCAAACAAGTCACTAACCTTCTATCGACACATCAAGCACAAGAACAACAACATATAAGACCTTAACAGATTACCTAAGAACGGAGGACAGCTATTTTCTCGAAGTTCGTAATAAAATATTACACCATATTATTTACAATCAATGGTTACTGGAATAAGGCGAGAGAAGCATTTTGGGTGTATAGGTGACAAACATAATGCAACAATCAGGATGTATGCTCGTCCTATTCGTCCTCACTGATTTTGCCAACATAATATGTGTCGGGGACCATAATTAGGGGTACCCTCAAGACGCCTAATTCTCAGCTGGTAACCCCCATCAGCATAAAGCTGCAAAGGCCTGATGGGTGCGATTAAGTCAGGGATCAGTCCGTACGAGCGACTCGATCGTGCCTAGCCCGAGCCTAGCCTCGGACAAGGGCAGCCGACCCCGGAGGATTTCCGTCTCGCCCGAGGCCCCCTCCAACGGCGGACACATCTCCGGCTCGCCCGAGGCCCTGCCTTCGCTAAGAAGCAACCCTGACTAAATCGCCGCACCGACCGACCGAATCGCATGAGCATTTAACGCAAAGGTGGCCTGACACCTTTATCCTGACGCGCGCCCCCCGGCAGAGCCGAAGTGACCGCCGTCACTTCGCCGCTCCACTGACCGGCCTGACAGAAGGACAGCGCCGCCTGCGCCGCTCCGACTGCAGTGCCCCTTGACAGAGTGAGACTGACAGGCAGTCAGGCCCTGCCAAAGGCACCACAGGAAGCTCTGCTCCGCCCGACCCAGGGCTCGGACTCGGGCTAGGTCCCGGAAGACGGCGAACTCCGCTCCGCCCGACCCAGGGCTCGGACTCGGGCTAAGTCCCGGAAGACGGCGAACTCCGCTCCGCCCGACCCAGGGCTCGGACTCGGGCTAAGCCCCGGAAGACGGCGAACTCCGCTCCGCCCGACCCAGGGCTCGGACTCGGGCTAAGCCCCGGAAGACGGCGAACTCCGCTCCGCCCGACCCAGGGCTCGGACTCGGGCTAGGTCCCGGAAGACGGCGAATTCCGCTCCGCCCGACCCAGGGCTCGGACTCGGGCTAAGTCCCGGAAGACGGCGAACTCCGCTCCGCCCGACCCAGGACTCGGGCTAAGTCCCGGAAGACGGCGAACTCCGCTCCGCCCGACCCAGGGCTTGGACTCGGGCTCAGCCCCAGAAGACGATGAACTCCGCTTCGCCCGACCCCAGGGCTCGGACTCCGCCCTGGCCTCTGCCGAACGACCTCCGCCTCGCCCGACCCAGGGGCTCGGACTCGGCCTCGGCCATGGAAGACAGACTCGACCTCGGCTTCGGAGGAGCCTCCATGTTACCCGACCTAAGGCGTAGGCCAGCCGCGTCAACAGGAAGCGCCATCATCACCCTACCCCGAGCCGACTCGGGCCGCAGAGAACAAGACCGGTGTCCCATCTGGCTAGCTCCGCCAGATAGGCAATGATGGCGCCCCGCAAGCCCTGTGACGACGGCGGCTCTCAGCTCTCTTACGGAAGCAGGAGGACGTCAGCAAGGACTCAACCGCTCCGACAGCTGTCCCTCCGCCAGGCTCCGTTGCTCCTCCGACGGCCATGACATCACACCAGCTAGGTGCTAAGATCTCTCCGGCTGCCACATCGACATGTACTTAGGGCGCTAGCTCTCCCCCGCTAGACACGTAGCACTCCGCTACACCCCCATTGTACACCTGGATCCTCTCCTTACGCCTATAAAAGGAAGGACCAGGGCCCTCTTAGAGAAGGTTGGCCGCGCGGGGACGAGGACGGGACAGGCGCTCTCTTGGGGCCGCTCGCTTCCCTCACCCGCGTGGACGCTTGTAACCCCCTACTGCAAGCGCACCCGACCTGGGCGCGGGACGAACACGAAGGCCGCGGGATTTCCACCTCTCTCACGCCCGTCTCCGGCCACCTCGCTTCCCCCCTTCGCGCTCGCCCACGCGCTCAACCCATCTGGGCTAGGGCACGCAGCGACATTCACTCGTCGGCTTAGGGACCCCCCGGTCTCGAAACGCCGATAGTTGGCGCGCCAGGTAGGGGCCTGCTGCGTGTTGACGAACAGCATCCCATCAAGCTCCAGATGGGCAGTCTCCAGCAACCTCTCCGACCCGGGACGGTGCTCCGTTTTCGGAGTCTTGAGTTCATGTCCTTCGACGGCAGCTACGACATGATACTCCTTCCGTCGCCGCACGACAACGCCAATGGCGGCCGACAACCCGCCCGCCGGCGGCGGGATCGACAACGTCTTCCCCGCGCAGTGGAAGAACAACATTCGAGCTCGCCCCGTCCTCTCCCCGACCAACGGAGGAGGAGGCAGGGCAACCAAGGCCAAGCGGGAGGCTGCGCCTCGTTGGCTGTCGAGCGAGTCGACGTCCCCAGCGCCCCAACAGGGGGCGTGTCGGGCGTCGACCTCGCGTTTGAGATGAAGGCGAGCGCCGTCTCCCCGTGACACCCCAATCCCAAGCAAGTGGACGACGCCAGTGCGCTCGCGGAGAGCTTGCAGGACGTCGCCCTCGTACCTGGGACGGCGGTGCGATCAGTCCCCGACGTGACTATGTCGCTGCTCGCCGACCGAAAGTTCATGCCGTGACTTCCCGATTCATGCGGGAAGCCTCGGTCTACACCGGGCGCACGCGCAACACCACGCCTGCGGCCCCGGGCCACCTCGGCAACGAGCGCCATCATCGCGACCGTCGGGCCCACCTCGACGAGAGGGTGCGCCGAGGCTACCACCCCAGGCGTGGGGGACGCTACGACAGTGGGGAGGATCGGAGTCCCTCGCCCGAACCACCCGGTCCGCAGGCCTTCAGCCGGGCCATCCGACGGGCGCCATTCCTGACCCGGTTCCGATCCCCGGCTACTATCACAAAGTACTCGGGGGAAACGAGACCGGAACTGTGGCTCGCGGACTACCGCCTGGCCTGCCAACTGGGTGGAACGGACGATGACAACCTCATCATCCGCAACCTCCCCCTGTTTCTCTCCGACACCGCTCGCGCCTGGTTGGAGCATCTGCCTCCGGGGCAGATCTCCAACTGGGGTGACCTGGTCCAAGCTTTCGCCGGCAATTTCCAGGGCACGTACGTGCGCCCCGGGAATTCCTGGGACCTCCGAAGCTGCCGGTAGCAGCCGGGAGAGTCTCTCCAGGACTACATCCGGCGATTCTCGAAGCAGCGCACCGAGCTGCCCAACATCACCGACTCGGATGTCATCGGCGCGTTCCTTGCCGGCACCACCTGCCGCGACCTGGTGAGTAAGTTGGGTCGCAAGACCCCCACCAGGGCGAGCGAGCTGATGGACATCGCCACCAAGTTCGCCTCTGGCCAGGAGGCGGTCGAGGCTATCTTCCGAAAGGACAAGCAGCCCCAGGGCCGCCCATCGGAAGATGCTCCCGAGGCGTCTACTCCGCGCGGCGCCAAGAAGAAAGGCAAGAAGAAGTCGCAAGCGAAACGCGACGCCGCCGACGCTGACCTTGTCGCCGCCGCCGAGTACAAGAACCCTCGGAAGCCCCCCGGAGGTGCCAACCTCTTCGACAAGATGCTCAAGGAGTCGTGCCCCTATCATCAGGGGCCCGTCAAGCACACCCTCGAGGAGTGCGTCATGCTTCGGTGCCACTTCCACAGGGTCGGGCCACCAGCGGAGGGTGGCAGGGCCCGCGACGACGACAAGAAGGAAGATCACCAAGCAGGAGAGTTCCCCGAGGTCCGCGACTGCTTCATGATCTACGGTGGGCATGTGGCGAATGCCTCGGCTCGGCATCGCAAGCAAGAGCGCCGGGAGGTCTGCTCGGTGAAGGTGGCGGCGCCAGTCTACCTAGACTGGTCCGACAAGCCCATCACCTTCGACCAAGCTGATCACCCCGACCACGTGCCAAGCCCGGGGAAATACCCTCTCGTCGTCGACCCCATCATCGGCGACGTCAGGCTCACCAAGGTCCTTATGGACGGGGGCAGCTGCCTCAACATCATCTACGCCGAGACCCTCGGGCTCCTGCGCGTCAATCTGTCCTCCATCCGAGCAGGCGCTGCGCCCTTCCACGGGATCATTCTCGGGAAGCGCGTCCAGCCCCTCGGACAACTCGACCTTCCCGTCTGCTTCGGAACGCCCTCCAACTTCCGAAGGGAGACTCTGACGTTCGAGGTGGTCGGGTTCCGAGGAACCTACCACGCGGTACTGGGGAGGCCATGCTACGCGAAGTTCATGGCCGTCCCCAACTACACCTACCTAAAGCTCAAGATGTCGAGCCCCAACGGGGTCATCACCGTCGGCCCCACGTACAAACACGCATTCGAATGCGACGTGGAGTGCGTGGAGTACGCCGAGGCCCTCGCCGAGTCCGAGGCCCTCATCGCCGACCTGGAAAGCCACTCCAAAGAGGTGCCAGACGTGAAGCGCCATGCCGGCAACTTCAAGCCGGTGGAGACGGTCAAGGCCGTCCCTCTTGACCCCAGTGGCGACACCTCCAAGCAGATCCGGATCGGTTCCGGGCTCGACCCCAAATAGGAAGCAGTGCTCGTCGACTTTCTCCGCGCAAACGCCGACGTTTTTGCGTGGAGTCCCTCGGACATGCCCGGCATACCGAGGGATGTCGCCGAGCACTCGCTAGATATTCGGGCCGGAGCCCGACCCGTCAGGCAGCCTCTGCGCCGATTCGACGAGGAGAAGCGCAGAGTGATAGGCGAGGAGATCCACAAGCTAATGGCAGCAGGGTTCATCAAAGAGGTATTCCATCCCGAATGGCTTGCCAACCCTGTGCTTGTGAGAAAGAAAGGGGGGAAATGGCGGATGTGTGTAGACTACACTGGTCTCAACAAAGCATGTCCGAAGGTTCCCTACCCTCTGCCTCGCATCGATCAAATCGTGGATTCCACTGCTGGGTGCGAAACCCTGTACTTCCTCGATGCCTACTCAGGGTATCACCAAATCAGGATGAAAGAGTCCGACCAGCTCACGACTTCTTTCATCACGCCCTTCGGCATGTACTGCTATGTCACCATGCCGTTCGGTTTGAGGAATGCGGGCGCGACGTATCAGCGGTGCATGAACCATGTGTTCGGCGAACACATCGGTCGCACGGTCGAGGCCTACGTCGATGACATCGTAGTCAAGACAAGGAAGGCTTCCGACCTCCTCTCCGACCTTGAAGTGACATTCCGATGTCTCAAAGCGAAAGGCGTCAAGCTCAATCCCGAGAAGTGTGTCTTCGGGGTGCCCCGGGGCATGCTCTTGGGGTTCATCGTCTCCGAGCGGGGCATCGAAGCCAACCCGAAGAAGATCACAGCCATCACCAGCATGGGGCCCATCAAGGACTTAAAAGGCGTACAGAGGGTCATGGGATGTCTCGCGGCCCTGAGCCGCTTCATCTCACGCCTCGGCGAAAGAGGTCTGCCTCTGTATCGCCTCTTAAGGAAGGCCGAGTGTTTCGCTTGGACCCCTGAGGCCGAGGAAGCTCTCGGGAACCTGAAGGCGCTCCTCACAAAGGCGCCTATCTTGGTGCCTCCAGCTGATGGAGAAGCCCTCTTGGTCTACGTCGCCGCGACCACTCAGGTGGTTAGCGCCGCGATTGTGGTCGAGAGGCAAGAAGAGGGGCATGCATTGCCCGTTCAGAGGCCAGTTTACTTCGTCAGCGAGGTACTGTCCGAGACCAAGATCTGCTACCCACAAGTTCAGAAGCTGCTGTATGCAGTGATCCTGACGAGGCGGAAGTTGCGACGCTACTTCGAGTCTCATCCGGTAACTGTGGTGTCATCCTTCCCCCTGGGGGAGATCATCCAGTGCCGAGAGGCCTCGGGCAGGATTGCAAAGTGGGCGGTGGAAATCATGGGTGAGACAATCTCGTTCACCCCTCGGAAGGCCATCAAGTCCCAGGTACTAGCGGACTTCGTAGCCGAATGGGTCGACACCCAGCTACCGACGGCTCCGATCCAACCGGAGCTCTGGACCATGTTTTTCGACAGGTCGCTGATGAAGACGGGAGCCGGCGCGGGCCTGCTCTTCATCTCGCCCCTCGGGAAACACCTACGCTATGTGCTACGCCTCCATTTCCCGGCGTCCAACAATGTGGCTGAGTACGAGGCTTTGGTCAACGGGTTGCGGATCGCCATCGAGCTAGGGGTCAGGCGCCTCGACGCCCGCGGCGACCCGCAGCTCGTCATCGACCAAGTCATGAAGAACTCCCACTGCCGCGACCCGAAGATGGAGGCCTACTGCGATGAGGTTCGGCGCCTGGAAGACAAGTTCTACGGGCTCGAGCTTAACCACATCGCTCGGCGTCACAACGAGACGGCGGACGAGCTGGCAAAAATAGCCTCGGGGCGAACAACGGTTCCCCCGGACGTCTTCTCCTGGGATCTGCATCAACCCTCCGTCAAGATCGACGACTCGCCCGAGCCTGAGGCGCCCTCGGTCTAGCCCGAGGTACCCTCGGCACAGTCCGAGGCACCCTCAGCTCGGCCCGAGGCGCCCTCGGTTCAGCCCGAGGTACTCTCGGCCTCCGAGGGCAAGGCACTGCACGTCGAGGGGGAGCAGAGCGGGGCCACGCCTGATCGAAATTGGCAGACCCCGTACCTGCAATATCTCCGCTAAGGGGAGCTACCCCTCGACCGAGCCGAGGCTCGGCGGGTAGCGCGATGCGCCAAGTCGTTCGTCTTGCTGGGCGATGAGAAGGAGCTCTACCACCGCAGCCCCTCGGGCATCCTCCAGCGGTGCATCTCCATCGCCGAAGGTCAGGAACTCCTGCAAGAGATACACTCGGGGGCTTGCGGCCATCACGCAGCGCCTCGAGCTCTCGTCGGGAATGCCTTCCGACAAGGTTTCTACTGGCCAACGGCGGTGGCAGACGCCACTAGAATTGTCCGCACCTGCGAAGGGTGCCAATTCTATGCGAAGCAGACCCGCCTGCCCGCGCAGGCTCTGCAGACGATACCCATCACCTGGCCCTTTGCTGTGTGGGGTCTGGACCTCGTCGGCCCCTTGCAGAAGGCGCCCAGGGGCTACACGCACCTGCTGGTCGCCATCGACAAATTCTCCAAGTGGATCAAGGTCCGGCCTCTGAACAGCATCAGGTCCGAGCAGGCGGTGGCATTCTTCACCAACATCATCCATCGCTTCGGGGTCCCGAACTCCATCATCACCGACAACGGCACCCAGTTCACCGGCAGAAAATTCTTGGACTTCTGCGAGGATCACCACATCCGGGTGGACTGGGCCGCCGTGGCTCATCCCATGTCGAATGGGCAAGTAGAGCGTGCCAACGGCATGATTCTACAAGGGCTCAAGCCTCGGATTTACAACGACCTCAACAAGTTCGGCAAGCGATGGATGAAGGAACTCCCCTCGGTGGTCTGGAGCCTGAGAACAACGCCGAGCCGAGCCACGGGTTTCACGCCGTTCTTCTTGGTCTACGGGGCCGAGGCCGTCTTGCCCACTGACCTGGAATACGATTCCCCGAGGACGAGGGCCTACAGCGATCAAAGCAACCAAGTTAGCCGAGAAGACTCGCTAGACCAGCTGGAAGAAGCTCGGGACAAGGCCTTACTACACTCGGCGTGGTACCAGCAGTCCCTGCGACGCTACCACGCCCGAGGGGTCCGGCCCCGAGACCTCCAGGTGGGCGACCTGGTGCTTCGGCTGCGGCAAGACGCCCGAGGGAGGCACAAGCTCACGCCCCACCTGGGAGGGGCCTTTCGTCATCGCCAAAGTTCTGAAGCCCGGAACGTACAAGCTGGCCAACTGTCAAGGCGAGGTCTACGGCAACGCTTGGAACATCCAACAGCTACGTCGCTTCTACCCTTAAGATGTTTTCAAGTTGTTCATATACCTCGCACCCACGCAAAGTTTAGTCATCAAGGAAGGGTCGGCCTCACCTCGGCAAAGCCTGACCCTCCCTCGGGGGCTAAAAGGGAGGGGACCCGCTCTGCGTTGGAATTTTCCTCGAAAAAAAGATCTCTTCTGCCAGAATGTCTTTCGTGCTTTCTGACTACTTCGAAAAGTGGATCCTAAAAACGACGGAGTACACGTAAGAAGCCAAGGCTGACCGAGCCGAGGGACTCCTACGCCTCCGGGATACGGATACCTCACTCATCACCTTCTGCGATAAGTAACTCACGTTCGGATAAAGTGATTCCGCGGACCGAACAAGTCTTTACGTTCGGAAGCTCTTCTGCCGAAGCGATCCTTCGAGCCTTCTCGACTGAGTCGATGACAGGGCCTCATGGACGGGTGAAAGTACGCGTAAGCGGCAAGGCCGACCGAGCCGAGGGACTCCTACGCCTCCGGGATACGGATACCTCACTCATCACCTTCCGTGAGAAGCAACTCTCGCTCGCACAAACATCCCTGTTACCGATAAAAAAGTCCAGATACTCGAAACAAGAGGAAAAGAGACGCAGCTTTACAACGCAGTGAAGGTGTGTGTTCTGGCCTCGGCGGCCGCAGAAGGCACACGCTACAAGACAATCTGATCCTGCAGGCTCGGGTCTTGACGCTGGAAGGGGGCAGCAGCACCCTCGGCATCGACGACAACTTCGGCGAGGTTCGACCTAGCCTCGGACGGCGACGCAGTCCGAAGACCTCCACTCCGAAGGACGACGTCATCACCACGCCCGGGCCATCGCCGCCAGGATCTCCTCCGGGAATCCGGCCCGAGCAGGCGGCTCGGCCGGTCACCTCTGGGGCCTCGGCCGACCATCTTCCAAGGGCGCCAGCCGGACCCGAGGCCTCGGCTGGTCAACTCCGGCGTCGGTCCCACTAACGGACAACCCGGCTAGGCTCCGGCCAACCAGGTTTTCATTTTCGAGCCAACTCCGCCTCTGTTCGTGCTGATATCGCTACCCCTGGCCTCGGCTCGTCGAAGAGCGGCCAAGGGGTCCCTTTAACTAAGCTAGAGGAGCCTCAGACAACAAGGCCGACCGAGCCGAGGGACTCCTACGCCTCCGGGATACGGATACCTCACTCGTCACCTTGACACGGGGCGACTCATGCTTGGTGAAGCGGTTCAGATAATCAACAGGCAAGCCTTAGTGCTCGAAAATGAGGAAAAAACACGGCTCCGTGCCAAAATTACATACATGTTCAGGCCTCGACAGCCATAATGAACAAAAACACTGGCATTCAAAGTGCCATTACAAACGGAACTCCGGTTCCCCCTCCGCAGGTACGAACAACCCCACTCCATGGGGGAAGGCCTGCGGAGCAACAGAAGACTTACGAGCGGCTCGCTGCCGCCCGCTCCGACTACGACGACAACAACCCCCGCTCCGGGTGGCCGAACTGCCGCAGCGCAGGCCTCAGGGTGGGCGCTGCTGCAATCTTGCCCTCGCCCACGCCGATGCTCGAGGGGCGAGGACAAGTACAAAGAGCCGGAGGCCCGAAGCGCGGATGGTGGCGGTGATCCCGTCGGCGACGGGGACTTCTCGAACCGCCGCCGCCTCGGCACCGACGGCAGGGGCCATCAGCCCTCCGGCAGATCCCCACTCAAATCCTCCCGGACGAGTGGGGCACCGGCCTCCGCGTGTAGATGCCACGCCGGTGCAAAGGCAGGACCACCCCAGAACACGAATGCCGCCCTAGCAGCGCGCGGCGTCTGGGGTGGCCCTCCCGTGCACACGGTGCGTCAGCCGCCCTCCGGCAGGAGGAGCCGCCGGGAGCCCAGCCGACGAGCCCGACACGCTGGAGGTGACGACGCCCGCCGTCGACCAGCCCCGCGTTGTCGAAGTCCGGGCCGCCAGCAGGGCCAGTGAGCGCCCTCTCCCTCGAACGCCGCGGGAGAGGGTGACCCACGAACCCGCGCAGGAGGTAGAGTGCCGGCTCAGCCCGGCCCCCACCCCAGCGAGGATGATGAACATCCTTGAAGCTGAGGGTGGGACCAAGATCGCAGCCCGGCTTGCTTCTCCCCACCCAGGAACTAGTGGTCACCGTCTTGGGTGACCACCGGCGGGGGGGTACAGCCGGGCTGGCTGATGAAAATCCTTGAAGCCGAAAGATGGCTGAAAGGTACCAACTCCCACGGAGTCGCGTTCCTCCAACAATGAGGCGAAAAGACGGCGGGTATCCCCCATCCGGGGGCTTGGAAGGTGGAGAGACACGATGCATAAGGGAGCGAAAAGACATGGTCGCCTTCCGAAAGGGGTCGCCCTCCTTTTAAAGGCAACTCTCCCTGCTTGCGCCCCCAACCGTCACGGGCCGAGTCTTCTCCAACACGTTCCAAGGCCCTCCCCTGCGGCGCGGGGGCTGGGTCCCGCATGTCATGCAAACCGACTCGGAGCAGAAGAAGCCAAACCGCCGCGCGTGGTGCGCTCAACCGCCCAGCGGTTACAAGTGACCCTCCACTTTTGCCCAGACCAACGGGCGAGAGAGGCAGGCAGCCATGCAGGCGGCATGCAACCGCGCCAAGTGGACGCGCTTCCCCGACTCCCAACGCGCCCAGCCTGGAGGCCCAGGCCCACGCGTCACGCAACCGGCGCGCAGGATGCTGCATGCAAGCAACTGCACCGCCACTTGCGCCATCACCGCGCCTCTTCGGTTGCGGAACCAATACCGCGACTCGAGGCGACCCAGCGCACGACCCAGCGGCGCCAGCCTGGCGCGACGATCAATGCGGCCGAAAGTGGGCCAGCAGTAATGACGGTGGCAGGCGGGCGGGAGCAGCGGTCACGTCGTCAGCCAAGCTCACGTCCCATCCAGGGGCAGCAAGAGAACCCCCTCTCACGGCATGAAGACGACGCGCCCGTGATCCGTTCCTCGAATGGCTCGCACACGCGCGACGACCGCCCCGCCAACCACTCGCCCCGTCGCATTAACTCCGCGGCAGGACAGGCGGCGCTTCTGGCAGGAGAAGCGGGCGACGCTTCACCTTCGCCGTAATAACCGCGCCAAAAAAGGTACGCCACGTCATTCGATTTCGTATCCTTTTCCTTTTTTCCTCTTTCTCTATCTCTTGCAACAGGGACCGGGAAAGGGGGATACCCCGAAAAGGATCCTTCCCCGTGAAGGAACCGGGCTCCGAGCCCCCCTACTGATCAGAGGTTCGAAGGCTGGCCCCCCGAAGGGTTCAACAGCCGCCTCAGATCGCGTGGGCCCTACACCCACTACTGGTCAGAGGTTCGAAGGCCGGCCCCCCGAAGGGCTCCACGGCCGCCTCAGGCTACTCGGGCTCCGCGCCCATTACTGATCAGGGGTTCGAAGGCTGGCCCCCGAAGGGTTCACAGTCGCCTCAGACGCCGAGCGAGGGATGACCAGGGGTACGTTCGATACATAACCAAGGCTCGGGCTGCGCTCCCGAGGTACCCTAGGACATTTTCGAGACCAGCGGGAGCGATCTTGTAACGGAATCCCATCAGAGGGAGGCATCGAGCCCTCGAACCCCGTCGCCAGGGGACCGGGTCCGGCAGATCACCCGCAGGTACTTTTGGGCGTGCCTCTGGGCCCCTAGCCGACCCCTAACGAACGGGGCACGGATGTCCACTCGGATTACCCGCTTGCAGCTCACCGGAGACACCATGTTCGGCGCCCATCGAGGGTAACATGGCGCTTTCCCCCCTCCTCCTTGCGAAAAGGCGACGCAGGGGCGTATGTAAAAAAGCCGAGTCTGTCCCTGATCGTCCTCTCGCCCTGTGCGGAGGCTCGGGGGCTGCTCTCGCAAACCCGGCTCCGCCCGAACCGTTGGCAGCGTCAACATACCAGCCCGAGAACTTGGGCCCCGACCGTGCACCCGGGCTACGGCCAGTTCGCATGAGGGAACAACCAGACCAGCCGAAGCATTACGCAAGGCATTAAGACCTCGGAGGAGTGAAACCACTCCTCCGAGGCCTCGGGGGCTACACCCGGCGTGTGCGCTCGCGCGCACCCACCAGAACAAAATGCAACCGAGAAAGGCTGGTCCCCTTGCAAAAAAGTGCGACGAAAGCCTCCAAGCGAGTGCTAACACTCCCTTCGAGGCTCGGGGGCTACTGTCGGGGACCATAATTAGGGGTACCCTCAAGACGCCTAATTCTCAGCTGGTAACCCCCATCAGCATAAAGCTGCAAAGGCCTGATGGGTGCGATTAAGTCAGGGATCAGTCCGTACGAGCGACTCGATCGTGCCTCGCCCGAGCCTAGCCTCGGACAAGGGCAGCCGACCCCGGAGGATTTCCGTCTCGCCCGAGGCCCCCCTCCAACGGCGGACACATCTCCGGCTCGCCCGAGGCCCTGCCTTCGCTAAGAAGCAACCCTGACTAAATCGCGGCACCGACCGACCGAATCGCAGGAGCATTTAACGCAAAGGTGGCCTGACACCTTTATCCTGACGCGCGCCCCCCGGCAGAGCCGAAGTGACCGCCGTCACTTCGCCGCTCCACTGACCGGCCTGACAGAAGGACAGCGCCGCCTGCGCCGCTCCGACAGCAGTGCCCCTTGACAGAGTGAGACTGACAGGCAGTCAGGCCCTGCCAAAGGCACCACAGGAAGCTCCGCTCCGCCCGACCTAGGGCTCGGACTCGGGCTAGGTCCCGGAAGACGGCGAACTCCGCTCCGCCCGACCCAGGGCTCGGACTCGGGCTAAGTCCCGGAAGACGGCGAACTCCGCTCCGCCCGACCCAGGGCTCGGACTCGGGCTAAGCCCCGGAAGACGGCGAACTCCGCTCCGCCCGACCCAGGGCTCGGACTCGGGCTAAGCCCCGGAAGACGGCGAACTCCGCTCCGCCCGACCCAGGGCTCGGACTCGGGCTAGGTCCCGGAAGACGGCGAACTCCGCTCCGCCCGACCCAGGGCTCGGACTCGGGCTAAGTCCCGGAAGACGGCGAACTCCGCTCCGCCCGACCCAGGGCTTGGACTCGGGCTAAGTCCCGGAAGACGGCGAACTCCGCTCCGCCCGACCCAGGGCTTGGACTCGGGCTCAGCCCCAGAAGACGACGAACTCCGCTTCGCCCGACCCCAGGGCTCGGACTCCGCCCTGGCCTCTGCCGAACGACCTCCGCCTCGGCCGACCCAGGGGCTCGGACTCGGCCTCGGCCATGGAAGACAGACTCGACCTCGGCTTCGGAGGAGCCTCCATGTCGCCCGACCTAAGGCGTAGGCCAGCCGCGTCAACAGGAAGCGCCATCATCACCCTACCCCGAGCCGACTCGGGCTGCAGAGAACAAGACCGGTGTCCCATCTGGCTAGCTCCGCCAGATAGGCAATGATGGCGCCCCGCAAGCCCTGTGACGACGGCGGCTCTCAGCTCTCTTACGGAAGCAGGAGGACGTCAGCAAGGACTCAACCGCTCCGACAGCTGTCCCTCCGCCAGGCTCCGTTGCTCCTCCGACGGCTACGACATCACACCAGCTGGGTGCCAAGATCTCTCCGGCTGCCACATCGACATGTACTTAGGGCGCTAGCTCTCCCCCGCTAGACACGTAGCACTCCGCTACACCCCCATTGTACACCTGGATCCTCTCCTTACGCCTATAAAAGGAAGGACCAGGGCCCTCTTAGAGAAGGTTGGCCGCGCGGGGACGGGACAGGCGCTCTCTTGGGGCCGCTCGCTTCCCTCACCCGCGTGGACGCTTGTAACCCCCTACTGCAAACGCACCCGACCTAGGCGCGGGACGAACACGAAGGCCGCGGGATTTCCACCTCTCTCACGCCCGTCTCCGGCCACCTTGCTTCCCCCCTTCGCGCTCGCCCACGCGCTCGACCCATCTGGGCTGGGGCACGCAGCGACATTCACTCGTCGGCTTAGGGACCCCCCGGTCTCGAAACGCCGACAATATGGCAATAGCGTTCTATCTCGGTGGCATACTTACGACTCTCACGGTATTTTGCTAGTCGTCAGCTACACATACGTTTTCGAGGTTAGTGTACCTGCAGAAAATTTCATCACAGCCCAATTTCTCAATGATGCAATTCACACATGACAGTTTATCACAGTTTATACTCCATATATTGCTATATGGAGGCCAGCTCATCATTAAGCGTCGAGCCACGCATAAGCGTCGTTGCCACACTTTAACCATAGGGCAACTCATTATGGTAACTCACCTTCTTACCTGAGCGTAGGTGCGTCATTAAGAGTACATTACACTTCTCAGTATTCCCATGTCTGTATACCCATACACATCCATGGGGTACCGAATTCCCGGAAAAGTAAATACTCCACATCACACCTTCATATATACATATGTAGAACATGTATATAATCAAGCGCTTCAATTAAGCACTCCCCTAGACCGACGTTTGTTCGGTCATGCTCTCACATCCCACCTTACCTTGGGCGTCGATCCATTCAAAACCGAATGGCCTTAAAAATAACAATACACATGTATGCAATACCCACCCGATTGTAGGTTATGGTTTTCAACTAAGCCACCTGATAGTCCTTAACTTAGGGCTTAATAGAGGATGTTGCTAGCATTATAGTTTTTCAAAACTGTTTTTCAAAGCCAAACATTGTGTTTAGTTGAAAATAGGTTTTCTAAAACCAAAACTTTTGTTTTGAAAATACGTATGTGACCGTATATACTTAATCCTGCTCCGATACCAACTGTGGCAGAACCTCCCAAGTTATTGGGCCCACATGCACCTGTCCTTGTCTCAAAGACCTCAGACAGCTATGCATGTGCACTAAATAACTTAACAGGATCCGTCCGATTGCCTCAAGGACATCGGATAAACCACTTACAACCAGAACCGCGGGATTAAGTAAACACAAATCACACACATCAACATCTTTGCAGCGGAAATCTTATTACCAAATTCTACAAGTTACAAAAAATTTACTTTGTATGATCGGAGTGATTACAAAGGTGATTCAAAGAAATAACTTTAAACTGTTATAAATTATTTGTAAGTTTGAAATATATGCTAGCTTAAGTGACCATCCTCAATAAGAAGTATAGAAGAATTACTTAGACTTATAAGAAGGCCGAGCCCACCGGCACTTAACACCATCAACAACAGCACAAAGTTAGAACCTGAAAAACAACAGGGAATAAAACCTTGAGTATGGAATTACTCAGCAAGACTTACCCGACTAAAGAAAAGACTCTCAAGGATATGCTGGATTTGGGAATCAAGGAGAGGCTTTAGCAAGAATCAACTTAGATACTTTTGCAGAAATAGCTTACTAAAGTGAGTCCTTACTTTCAACATTTTAATGCTAGATTAAGTATTAATAGACCTTGTTTGCATCTAGTCTAATTTCACCATCACATTAATACAACATCATTTTTATTCATAATGTTCACATCCTGACTTAGGTTGTAGGTCGGAGATCAAGTCTCCACTCTCCGGGGATATAACGGCGATCCGAATCGATTTACTCAGCTGAGGATCTCTAACCACACGACATATGTTTCTCGTAAACCTTGCATGTCTACCATTCCCACGGATCCTCCACTTCATGAACAGGTCCGCGCCACCCGAGAGCACACCACCCTTTTTAGGCGGTCCTTTGCCAGGAGGGTACGTGCCACTCTCGCCATCTCTCCACTCCCAGTGCGCGATTGTCTTTTCATGTATGGAATAGCCGGGTTCAAGCTTACCCTGTCCCATTTCCAGGGCATGTGGCTAGTTAAGATAGTCCTTGATCAACAGGCCTACATACGCATCCAATCCTTAACTAACCTGGGTAGAACATCACCTGTTCCTAGCCCAAGTCCCGATTTAAGTACTTCCATCCTTAGGATTGTTTATGTTTCTAGGATGAAAAGAGCATCAAAGGGAACTTTGCAGTAAGATCCCACCACGCTCTCAATGAAAATATTCTTGCAGGTAGAAGCCATCTTTCCTCAGGATAACCCCTGAGCTAGGCCTTAATGCAAAAGACAACCTCTATCCACAAGATCTGAGCAGAGCTAAGCATTTTTGTAAATCATATTTTGATACTTCACCAGAAGTATCTATAAAGGTATGGATATCAAGGAAGGCAATGCATCAAAGGGTTCCAAGCAATTCCTATAAACCTAATGCACATTTCACTAGACTTAAATTGTGTAAAAATTATTTAAAAACACAAGGAAGGGGTTGCATGCACCGGGGCTTGCCTGGGTAACACTAGGTTAGTGTTGTTAGGTGACGTCCACTTGACGACCATCCTTTGTCCTGGCATGCACTCGTTCAGATTATCCATCTTCAGATTCGTCCATCAGTATCACCATGCGGAATAACCAGCGCTTGGGGTCGACTTGGGGTCGTCTTCCGCATCACGTGATTAATTATCACACCTGAATGAAATGCATTATGCACATGAATGCTTATAGACAGGAATAGCACAAATCTAAATAGTGCTATACGATAGCGCATTAAACACTTAGTGGCGAGGCGTTGTATAATTTTATACGGAAACACTAGTTATCGATGTACGACTAAGCGCAATAATTACGCTTCTCGAACCTAACGCAAACATCACGAACAACAAACTATACACATTAAACACAATTAGCCTAAACACAACTTATCAGCTAATTAATTAAATTCTGAACTAATCCCTTGCTTTATAAATTATACTATATCGTTATAACTGATTAAAATATTTCACCATCACACATGCCTGCCAAAATTCTACTCGGTCCACTAATTCAGCTAATTAATCGAAATAGCGAAATAACTCGTTATAACTGAACCTGGCTCGATAATCGCAAGAACTGCGAAGTCGACGAGAGTTTCATGACTTACGCAATTTATCGAGCACCTTAATGAGCATCGCACTAGCACATTAATTTATTCATCGATCGAACTATTCTAAATAATTTATCAGCTTACCGTTTCCACAGCTGACACGAATCCGCGAGATCGGTAGCGATTTTCCGATCCAGGCAATTTGTCGAGCGCTTGGGGAATATCGCGCTGCTAGCTTCGTCTTCACCCGATTCTTGGGTCTTCTTGCTGACGCGCGGAACGACGACGACACAGGAGGGTGACGTATATAGAGCTGCACCCGCGACGCGACGACGAACGACGCTAACCGGCGGAATCGACGACGCGATTGGGAATTAAAGCCGAGCGAGCCGAGAGGGCGCACCGGCGAGCAGAAAACCACGCGAGTACAAGACAGGGAAAACGACGGGCTCGACAACACGCGAAACGACGACAGTCGAATCGGCAACAAAGCGTTGGCGAATTCGATGAACACGACCACAGTCGTGAGCTGACACGGTCAAGATAAATGTGGCCAACGAGCTTGTGATAGAAGCGATGATGGTGCGGGAACTCGACACGCTGTGGCGAGCAGATGAAATTCGTGCGCGCGGCAAACAAGGAAAGAGCGAGCTATGCGTGAGGAGAGAGGTCGACGAGCGGCGCGCGCACGGACAACAGCGAAGAGCTCGGCGCGCAGCGAGTTGGAACTGGAGCGCCGCGATGGGCGAAGTGGAGCACGGCCAGCGCGCGTCTACCAAAGAACTCGCGCGGTACACAGGGAGAACAGGCGGCCACCAGGGAGAGCGTCCAGGCGCGCGCGATGAGCAGAGAGCTGGCCATGGAAACAGAGGAAGCAGGGCACGGCGAGCTGGAGTACCACGGCCATGGAACCGAGCAGACAGAGCGCCGTGAGATGGAGCTAGGCAGTGGAGAGCTCGGCTGGGCGAGCAGGGACGCCGCGAGCAGAGGCAAACAACCATGGACGGAGCAGGAGAGAAAGAGCCGTGAGCGCTGAGAGAGAGAAGCACAAAGTGAGCGCCGCCAAGAGAAGGGCACGCGCGCCATGAGAGATCCGGCCGGGTGCTGGACGCCGGCAGGGGAGGAGCTTGGGGACGCCGGTCATGGAAACAGGGGGCAGGGCGAGCTCCATGGCAGGCGGCCGAGCAGAGGAACTCCGACGCGCGCAGGGAGGAGCCATGGCGAGTGGCTGGGCTGGGCGCGCAGAGCTCCGGGCTGGAGGGCGCGCGGCCACCAAAGGAACGCGGCAAGGGAGAAGGCGGGCGCAGGAGCTCGCGCGCAGTGAAATCAGGGGGCGCGCAGAGCAGCAGAGCGAGCAGGGGCAGAGAAGAAAGAGAGCACGGCAGGGAGAAGGTAAAGCCAACCGCTCGGAGGAGAACGTCGGCGAGATCTTTCTGAAGCTGAGCGGCGGCAAACGGCGAGCTGTGCTCACAGCAAGCGTCCACGCGCCACCAAGGAGAGGATTGAGATGCACGGTGAAGAAAAATCTTGCGGCTGGAAGAAATCAAGAACAAAGGCGGCTGGATTTTTCCAAGAACAGCGGCGGAAAAAAATATCCCAGGCGGGCGGATGAGGGAGAAGAGCAGCGTGAGAGATAGAGATGAAGAGAAGATCTCTTTTTTTTTCTTTTAGATTTTCTCACGTTCATTTTTTTATACAGAAAATTACAGATATTTTTGAACCGGGATTTCTAGCGATAGCAGAAGAGTCGACGGTAATTGCGACAGTTGATTCGATTCAAAAATCTGATAAATTTACCAGAGAATCGAAGCCTCATTATAATTCTCGGACGCACTGTCATGGTTTTGATTTAGCGAATACTTTGTAATCAAATGAATTTGTACTCGTTATTTATCCAAAGTTTTGGATCGGGGCGAGATGCAATCGGAACGAATTAAATGGATTTCGGCTTCGTTATTTCAATCAACATCTGATTCAGTTGATTTTAGACGAAGTCCGTCCGTCATCCGAACACTTTGTTAGAAAACAATTTAATTAAAAAACCGTAGTCGCGATGTCACGGATGACAAAAAGGAGATTAAATTATTTTACATTGAAAGCTTAGTCGCCGAGTTCTATTTAATTGGCTCGGGATAAAATCATCCGAGTGAGTCGGGCTTCCAAATTCGTATTCGCGCGAGCGATGAATTTTAAATAATCACCGGACGCACCGATTTTTGGAGCAACGATGTTCCGAACATCACGGAATTTTAGGAAGAGCTCGGACAAATAAAAACAAAAACGACGTCGCACTCGCGACAGATGAAACAGATGCGATATTAAAATCGCGATAGGCGAAGATGATTAAAATTTAAAATCCGTTTTATCCACTGATATTGTGTGCTTAAATCTGAACTCGTTGCCGAGCGGAACATAAACACCTGGGATGTTACAGCCCTCCCCCTTAAAAGAATCTCGTCCCGAGATTCAGAACGAAAGACTTCTAAGAGTAGAGCAGCATGTAACCCATGTTCATATCAGCGTAATCATACGGCAGTCTTGAGTGAAGACGAGTGTCTCAGAATGTGGTTTCTCTAGCGGACATAACATGTATTGACTTAAGCCAATTTAGAGATGTCCACCAATAGAGATAATGTCTGCCAGAAGAACATATAAGGTTCCATGTGTGCAGTTCGCTTTTTCTGATGACACTTGTCGGCGTTTCGAGACCGGGGGGTCCCTAAGCCGACGAGTGAATGTCGTTGCGTGCCCCAGCCCAGATGGGTCGAGCGCGTGGGCGAGCGCGAAGGGGGGAAGCGAGGTGGCCGGAGACGGGCGTGAGAGAGGTGGAAATCCCGCGGCCTTCGTGTTCGTCCCGCGCCCAGGTCGGGTGCGCTTGCAGTAGGGGGTTACAAGCGTCCACGCGGGTGAGGGAAGCGAGCGGCCCCAAGAGAGCGCCTGTCCCGTCCTCGTCCCCGCGCGGCCAACCCTCTCTAAGAGGGCCCTGGTCCTTCCTTTTATAGGCGTAAGGAGAGGATCCAGGTGTACAATGGGGGTGTAGCGGAGTGCTACGTGTCTAGCGGGGGAGAGCTAGCGCCCTAAGTACATGCCGATGTGGCAGCCGGAGAGATCTTGGCACCCAACTGGTGTGATGTCGTGGCCGTCGGAGGAGCAACGGAGCCTGGCGGAGGGACAGCTGTCGGAGCGGTTGAGTCCTTGCTGACGTCCTCCTGCTTCCGTAAGAGAGCTGAGAGCCGCCGTCGTCACAGGGCTTGCGGGGCGCCATCATTGCCTATCTGGCGGAGCTAGCCAGATGAGACACCGGTCTTGTTCTCTGCGGCCCAAGTCGGCTCGGGGTAGGGTGATGATGGCACTCCCTGTTGACGCGGCTGGCCTACGCCTTAGGTCGGGCGACGTGGAGGCTCCTCCGAAGCCGAGGTCGAGTCTGTCTTCCATGGCCGAGGCCGAGTCTGAGCCCCTGGGTCGGGCGAGGCGGAGGTCATTCGGCAGAGGCCAGGGCGGAGTCCGAGCCCTGGGGTCGGGCGAAGCGTAGTTCGTCGTCTTCTGGGGCTGAGCTCGAGTCCAAGCCCTGGGTCGGGCGAAGCGAAGTTCGTCGTCTTCTGGGGCTGAGCCCGAGTCCGAGCCCTGGGTCGGGCGGAGCGGAGTTCACCGTCTTCCGGGACTTAGCCCGAGTCCGAGCCCTGGGTCGGGCGGAGCGGAGTTCGCCGTCTTCCGGGACTTAGCCCGAGTCCGAGCCCTGGGTCGGGCGAAGCGGAGGGGTCATTAGTGTATATCTTGGGTTGCCACGGATTAATTGAACTTGAGTAGGGTTAAGGAAAATAAGAGATCTTAGAATAACCTTAACCACCTCGTGGTCATCCCACTTTTTGCTCCCGAGGTTGCGCACTTGATTCACCAAGGTCTTGAGCCGGTTGTACATGTTTTGTGGCTCCTCCCCTTTGCGAAGCCGGAACCGACCGAGCTCCCCCTTGATCGTCTCCCGCTTGGTGATCTTTGTGAGCTCATCTCCTTCGTGTGCGGTTTTGAGCACATCCCAAACCTCCTTGGCGCTCTTCAACCCTTGCACTTTGTTATACTCCTCTCTACTTAGAGAGGCGAGGAGTATTGTTGTTGCTTGAGAGTTGAAGTGCTCGATTTGGGCTACCTCATCCTCATCATAGTCTTCATCCCCTACGGATGGTACCTGTGCACCAAACTCAACAACATCCCATATACTTTTGTGGAGTGAGGTTAGATGAAATCGCATTAAATCACTCCACCTAGCATAATCCTCACCATCAAATGTTGGTGGTTTGCCTAATGGGACGGAAAGTAAAGGTGTATGTTTAGAAATGTGAGGATAGCGTAGGGGAATCTTACTATACTTCTTGCGCTCTTGGCGCTTAGAAGTGACGGATGCCGCGTCGGAGCCGGAGGTGGATGTCGATGAAGAATCGGTCTCGTAGTAGACCACTTTCCTCATCCTCTTTTTCTTGTCCCCACTCCGTTGCGGCTTGTGGGAGGAAGACTTATCCTTCTTCTCTTTGTGTGAAAAAAATTTCTTCTCCTTTCCTTTGGAGGAGTCCTTCCTCTTCTCCTTCCCTTTTAGGGAGTCTTTCTTCTCCTTTCTCTTGGTGCGGGACTCTTCCGATGAAGCGCTCCCGTGGCTTGTAGTGGGCTTTTCGCCGGTCTCCATCTAATTCTTGGCGTGATCTCCCGACATCACTTCGAGCGGTTAGGCTCTAATGAAGCACCGGGCTCCGATACCAATTGATAGTCACCTAGAGGGGGGTGAATAGGGCGAAACTGAAATTTTCAAATATAAACACAACTACAAGCCGGGTTAGCGTTAGAAATAAAAATGAGTCCGCGAGAGAGGGTGCAAAACAAATCCCAAGCAAATAAGAAGTGAGACACACGGATTTGTTTTACCGAGGTTCGGTTCTCGCAAACCTACTCCCCGTTGAGGAGGCCACAAAGGCCGGGTCTTTTTCAACCCTTTCCCTCTCTCAAACGGTCCCTCGGACCGAGTGAGCTTCTCTTCTCAAATCACTTGGGAATCAAACTTCCCGCAAGGACCACCACACAATTGGTGTCTCTTGCCTCAATTACAAGTGAGTGTTTGATCACAAGAAAGAATGCGAAAGAAAAAGAAGCGATCCAAGCGCAAGAGCTCAAATGAACACTACAAATCACTCTCTCTAGTCACTAAGGCTTTGTGTGGAGTTGGGAGAGGATTTGATTTCTTTTGGTGTGCTTTGCAATGAATGCTAGCTCTTGTATAGTGGTAGGAAGCTGAAAAACTTGGATGCAATGAATGGTGGGGTGGTTGGGGTATTTATAGCCCCAACCACCAAACATGACCGTTGGTGGAGGCTGTCTGTCGTATGGTGCACCGGACAGTCCGGTGCACACCGGACATGTCCGGTGCGTCAGCCACGTCACCAATGCCGTTGGATTCCGAACGTTGAAGCTTCTGTCTTCTGGGCCTGCCTGGATGTCCGGTGCACACCGGACATGTACTATTCAATGTCTGGTGCGCCAGTATGGGCGTGCCTGTCTTCTGCGCGCTTCTGGCGCGCATTGAATGCGCCTGCAGGTGACTGTTGGCGCGAAGTAGCCGTTGCTCCGGAGTTGCACCGGACAGTTCGGTGTACACCGGACAGTCCGGTGAATTATAGCGGAGCAGCCGCTGCGTTTTCCTGAGGCTGGCGAGTTCCGGAGGCCGCTCTTCCTTGGAGCACCGGACACTGTCCGGTGTACACCGGACAGTCCGGTGAATTATAGCGGAGTGCCTCTGGAAATTCCCGAAGGTGGCAAGTTTGAGTTGGAGTCCTCTGGTGCACCGGACACTGTCTGGTGTACACCGGACAGTCCGGTGCCCCAGAACAGAGGAGCCTTCGGTTGTCCCTTTGCTTCTTTGTTGAATCCAATATTTGATCTTTTTATTGGCTAAGTGTGAACCTTTTACACCTGTATAACTTATACACTAGAGCAAACTAGTTAGTCCAATTATTTGTGTTGGGCAATTCAACCACCAAAATTATTTAGGAACTAGGTGTAAGCCTAATTCCCTTTCAATCATCTCGGCATGCTGGAGGACGGTGATCTCCCTAGGCCGGTGCCCCGCATTGACATCCCACGGGAGCTAGCTGTGGTCCCCGTTCAGGCGGGGGGCCATGACCCACAGCTCGAGCAAATCCGCGGGGTGCAGGCCAGGCTCGACGAGGGAGCAGGAGCGCTTGAGCCGATCCGCCGGGACGTCGGGCAGGCATGGGCGGGCCAACCCCCGGCCGGAGAACCACGTCATCTGCCCCAGGGCTTCCAGCACCGCGTCGCCGACGACGTCAGGGTCAGGCCACCACCTGCATCTAGTGGGGTCGGCCAGAACCTGGCTGCAGCAGCGATGCTTCTCCGCGCGATGTCGGAGCCATCAACCACCGAGGGCCGACGAATCCAGGGGGAGCTCAAGAATCTCCTGGAAGGCGCCATGGTCCGACGGGCCGAGAGCTCTGCCTCCCGAAGGCATGGGTACCCCTCGGAACCTCATGCCGCGACTTCCCGATTCATGCGGGAAGCCTCGGTCTACACCGGGCGCACGCGCAACACCGCGCCTGTGGCCCCGGGCCGCCTCGGCAACGAGCACCATCACCACGACCGTCGGGCCCACCTCGACGAGAGGGTGCACCGAGGCTACCACCCCAGGCGTGGGGGACGCTACGACAGCGGGGAGGATCGGAGTCCCTCGCCCGAACCACCCGGTCCGCAGGCCTTCAGCCGGGCCATCCGACGGGCACTGTTCCCGACCCGGTTCCGACCCCGACCACTATCACAAAGTACTCGGGGGAGACGAGACCGGAACTGTGGCTCGCGGACTACCGTCTGGCCTGCCAACTGGGTGGAACGGACGATGACAGCCTCATCATCCGCAACCTCCCCCTGTTCCTCGCCGACACCGCTCGCACCTAGTTGGAGCACCTGCCTCCAGGGCAGATCTCCAGCTGGGACGACCTAGTCCAAGCTTTCGCCGGCAATTTCCAGGGCACGTACGTGCGCCCCGGGAATTCCTGGGACCTCCGAAGCTGCCGGCAGCAGCCGGGAGAGTCTCTCCGGGACTACATCCGGCGGTTCTCGAAGCAGCGCACCGAGCTGCCCAACATCACCGACTCGGATGTCATCGGCGCGTTCCTCGCCGGCACCACCTGCCGTGACCTGGTGAGCAAGCTGGGTCGCAAGACCCCCACCAGGGCGAGCGAGCTGATGGACATCGCCACCAAGTTCGCCTCCGGCCAGGAGGCGGTCGAGGCTATCTTCCGAAAGGACAAGCAGCCCCAGGGCCGCCCATCGGAAGATGCTCCCGAGGCGTCGACTCAGTGCGGCGCCAAGAAGAAAGGCAAGAAGAAGTCGCAAGCGAAACGCGACGCCGCCGAAGCGGACCTTGTCGCCGCCGCCGAGTACAAGAACCCTCAGAAACCCCCCAGAGGTGCCAACCTCTTCGACAAGATGCTTAAGGAGTCGTGCCCCTATCACCAGGGGCCCGTCAAGCACACCCTTGAGGAGTGCGTCATGCTTCGGCGCCACTTCCACAGGGCCGGGCCACCCGCGGAGGGTGGCAGGGCCTGCGACGGCGACAAGAAGGAAGATCACTAAGCAGGAGAGTTCCCCGAGGTCCGCGACTGCTTCATGATCTACGGTGGGCAAGCGGCGAATGCCTCGGCTCGGCACCGCAAGAAAGAGCGCCGGGAGGTCTGCTCGGTGAAGGTGGCGGCGCCAGTCTACCTAGACTGGTCCGACAAGCCCATCACCTTCGACCAAGCCGACCACCCCGACCATGTGCCGAGCCCGGGGAAGTACCCGCTCGTCGTCGACCCCGTCATCGGCGACGTCAGGCTCACCAAGGTCCTCATGGACGGAGGCAGCGGCCTCAACATCATCTACGCCGAGACCCTCGGGCTCCTGCGTGTCGATCTGTCCTCCATCCGAGCAGGCGTTGCGCCCTTCCATGGGATCATTCCCGGGAAGCGCGTCCAGCCCCTCGGACAACTCGACCTTCCCGTCTGCTTCGGAATACCCTCCAACTTCCGAAGGGAGACCCTGACGTTCGAGGTGGTCGGGTTCCGAGGAACCTACCACGCGGTACTGGGAAGACCATGCTACGCGAAGTTCATGGCCGTCCCCAACTACACCTACCTGAAGCTCAAGATGTCGGGCCCAAACGGGGTCATCACCGTCGGCCCCACGTACAAACATGCGTTCGAATGCGACGTGGAGTGTGTGGAGTACGCCAAGGCCCTCGCCGAGTCCGAGGCCCTCATCGCCGACCTGGAAAGCCTCTCTAAGGAGGTGCCAGACGTGAAACGTCATGCCGGCAACTTCGAGCCAGTGGAGACGGTTAAGGTCGTCCCCCTCGACCCCAGCGGCGACGCCTCCAAGCAGATCTGGATCGGCTCCGGGCTTGATCCCAAATTGGAAGCAGTGCTCATCGACTTTCTCCGCGCGAACGCCGACGTCTTCGCGTGGAGTCCCTCGGACATGCCCGGCATACCGAGGGATGTCGCCGAGCACTCGCTGGACATTCGAGCCGGAGCCCGACCCGTCAAGCAGCCTCTGCGCCGATTCGACGAGGAGAAGCGCAGAGCCATAGGCGAGGAGATCCACAAGCTAATGGCGGCAGGGTTCATCAAAGAGGTATTCCATCCCGAATGTCTTGCCAACCCTGTGCTTGTGAGAAAGAAAGGGGGAAATGGCGGATGTGTGTAGACTACACTGGTCTCAACAAAGCATGTCTGAAGGTTCCCTACCCTCTGCCTCGCATCGATCAGATCGTGGATTCCACTGCTGGGTGCGAAACCCTGTCTTTCCTCGATGCCTATTCAAGGTATCATCAAATCAGGATGAAAGAGTCCGACCAGCTCGCGACTTCTTTCATCACACCCTTCGGCATGTACTGCTATGTCACCATGTCGTTCAGCTTGAGGAATGCGGGCGCGACGTACCAGCGGTGCATGAACCATGTGTTCGGCGAACACATTGGCCGCACGGTCGAGGCCTACGTCGATGACATCATAGTCAAGACGAGGAAAGCTTCTGACCTCCTTTCCGACCTTGAAGCGACATTCCGATGTCTCAAGGCGAAAGGTGTCAAGCTCAATCCCGAGAAGTGTGTCTTCGGGGTGCCCCGAGGCATGCTCTTGGGGTTCATCGTCTCCGAGCGGGGCATTGAAGCCAACCCGGAGAAGATCGCATCCATCACCAGCATGGGGCCCATCAAGGACTTGAAAGGCGTACAAAGGGTCATGGGATGTCTCGCGGCTCTGAGCCGCTTCATCTCACGCCTCGGCGAAAGAGGCCTACCTCTGTACCGCCTCTTAAGGAAGGCCGAGTGCTTCACTTGGACCCCTGAGGTCGAGGAAGCTCTCGGGAACCTGAAGGCGCTCCTCACAAAGGCGCCTATCTTGGTGCCTCCAGCTGCCGGAGAAGCCCTCTTAGTCTACGTCGCCGCGACCACTTAGGTGGTTAGCGCCGTGATTGTGGTCGAGAGGCAAGAAGAGGGACATGCATTGCCCGTTCAGAGGCCAGTTTACTTTGTCAGCGAGGTACTGTCCGAAACCAAGATCCGCTACCCACAAGTTCAGAAGCTGTTGTATGCAGTGATCCTGACACGGCGGAAGTTGCGACACTACTTCGAGTCTCATCCGGTAACTGTGGTGTCATCCTTCCCCCTGGGGGAGATCATCCAGTGCTGAGAGGCCTCGGGTAGGATTGCAAAGTGGGCGGTGGAAATCATGGGCGAGACAATCTCGTTCGCCCCTCGGAAGGCCATCAAGTCCCAGATCTTGGCGGACTTTGTGGCCGAATGGGTCGACACCCAGCTACCGACGGCTCCGATCCAACCGGAACTCTGGACCATGTTTTTCGACGGGTCGTTGATGAAGACGGGAGCCGGCGCAAGCCTACTCTTCATCTCACCCCTCGGGGAACACATACACTATGTGCTACGCCTCCATTTCCCGGCGTCCAACAATGTGGCTGAGTATGAGGCTCTGGTCAACGGGTTGCGGATCACCATCGAGCTAGGGGTCCGGCGCCTCGACGCCCGCGGTGACTCGCAGCTCGTCATCGACCAAGTCATGAAGAACTCCCACTGCCGCGACCCGAAGATGGAGGCCTACTGCGATGAGGTTCGGCGCTCGGAAGACAAGTTCTACAGGCTCGAGCTCAACCACATCGCTCGGCGCTACAATGAGACTGCGAACGAGCTGGCTAAAATAGCCTCGGGGCGAACAACGGTTCCCCCGGACGTCTTCTCCCGGGATCTGCATCAACCCTCCGTCAAGATCGACGACACACCCGAACCTGAGGCGCCCGCGGCCCGGTTCGAGGTATCCTCGGCACAGCCCGGGGCACCCTCAACTCGGCCCGAGGCGCCCTCGGTTCAGCCCGAGGTACCCTCGGCCCCCGAGGGTGAGGCACTGCGCGTCGAGGAGGAGCGAAGCGGGGTCACGCCTGATCGAAACTGGCAGACCCCATACCTGCAATATCTCCACTGAGGAGAGCTACCCCTCGACCGAGCCGAGGCTCGGCGGGTGGCACGGCGCGCCAAGTCGTTCGTCTTGCTGGGCGATGAGAAGGAGCTCTACCACCGCAGCCCCTCCGGCATCCTCCAGCGATGCATCTCCGTCGCCGAAGGTCAGGAACTCCTGCGAGAGATACACTCGGGGGCTTGCGGCCATCACGCAGCGCCTCGAGCCCTTGTCGGGAATGCTTTCCGACAAGGTTTCTACTGGCCGACGGCGGTGGCCGACGCCACCAGAATTGTCTGCACCTACGAAGGGTGTCAATTCTACGTGAGGCAGACCCACCTGCCCGCTCAGGCTCTGCAGACGATACCCATCACCTGGCCTTTCGCTGTGTGGGGTCTGGATCTCGTTGGCCCCTTGCAGAAGGCACCCGGGGGCTACACGCACCTGCTGGTCGCCATCGACAAATTCTCCAAGTGGATCGAGGTCCGACCTCTGAACAGCATCAGGTCCGAGCAGGCGGTGACGTTCTTCACCAACATCATCCATCGCTTTGGGGTCCCGAACTCCATCATCACCGACAACGGCACCCAGTTCATCGGCAGAAAGTTCTTGGACTTCTGCGAGGATCACCACATCCGGGTGGACTGGGCCGCCGTGGCTCATCCCATGTCAAATGGGCAAGTAGAGCGTGCCAACGGCATGATTCTACAAGGGCTCAAGCCTCGGATCTACAATGACCTCAACAAGTTCGGCAAGCGATGGATGAAGGAACTCCCCTCGGTGGTCTGGAGCCTGAGGACAATGCCGAGCCGAGCCACGGGCTTCACGCCGTTCTTCCTAGTCTACGGGGCCGAGGCCGTCTTGCCCACAGACCTGGAATACGGCTCCCCGAGGACGAGGGCCTACAGCGATCAAAGCAACCAAGCTAGCCGAGAAAACTCGCTGGACCAGCTGGAGGAGGCTCGGGACAAGGCCTTACTACACTCGGCGCGGTACCAGCAGTCCTTGCGACGCTACCACGCCCGAGGGGTCCGGTCCCGAGACCTCCAGGTGGGCGACCTGGTGCTTCGGCTGCGATAAGACGCCCGAGGGAGGCACAAGCTCACGCCCCCCTGGGAGGGACCGTTCGTCATCGCCAAGGTTCTGAAGCACGGAACGTACAAACTGGCCAACAGTCAAGGCGAGGTCTACGGCAACGCTTGGAACATCCAACAGCTACGTCGCTTCTACCCTTAAGATGTTTTCAAGTTGTTCATATACCTCGCACCCACGCAAAGTTTAGTCATCAAGGAAGGGTCGGCCTCGCCTCGGCAAAGCCCGACCCTCCCTCGGGGGCTAAAAGGGGGGAACCCCCTCTGTGTCAAAATTTTCCTCGAAGAAAGATCTTTTCTGCCAGAATGTCTTTCGTGCTTTTTGACTACTTCAAAAAGTGGATCCTGAAAACGACGGAGTACACGTAAGCAGCCAAGGCTGACCGAGCCGAGGGACTCCTACGCCTCCGGGATACGGATACCTCACTCATCACCTTCTGCGATAAGTAACTCACGTTCGGATAAGTGATTCCGCGGACCGAACAAGTCTTCACGTTCGGAAGCTCTTCTGCCGAAGCGATCCTTCGAGCCTTCTCGACTGCGTCGGTGACAGAGCCCCATGGACGGGTGAGAGTGCATGTAAGCGGCAAGGTCGACCGAGCCGAGGAACTCCTACGCCTCCGGGATACGGATACCTCACTCATCACCTTCCGCGAGAAGCAACTTTTGCTCGCACAAACATCCCTGTTACCGACAAAAACGTCCAGATACTCGAAACAAGAGGAAAAGAGACGCAACTTTACAACACAGCGAGGGTGTGTTTTGGCCTCGGCGGTCGCAGGAAACACACGCTACAAGACAATCCGATCCTGCAGGCTCGAGTCTTGACGCTGGAAGGGGGCAGCAGCACCCTCGGCATCGACGACACCTTCAGCGAGGTCCGACCTAGCCTCGAACGGCGACGCGGTCCGAGGATCTCCACTCTGAAGGACGACGTCATCGCCACGCCCGGGCAATCGCTGCCAGGGTCTTCTCCGGGAATCCGGCCCGAGCAGACGGCTCGACCGGTCACCCCGGGGCCTCGGCCAGCCGTCCTCCAAGGACGTCAGCCCGACCCGAGGCCTCGGCCGGTCAACTCCGGCGTCGGTCCCGCTAACGGACGACCCGGCTAGGCTCCGGCCAACCAGGTTTCCTTTTCGAGCCAACTCTGCCCCTGTTCATGCTGATACCGCTACCCCTGGCCTCGGCTCATCGAAGAGCGGCCAAGGTGTCCCTTTAACTAAGCTAGAGAAGCCTCGGACAATAAGGCCGACCGAGCCGAGGGACTCCTACGCCCCCGGGATACAGATACCTCACTCGTCACCTTTACACGGGGCGACTCACTCTTGGTGAAGCGGTTCAGACAACCAACAGGCGAGTCTTAGTGCTCGAAAATGAGGAAAAAACACGGCTCCGTGCCAAAATTACATATATGTTCAGGCCTCGACAGCCACAATGAACAAAAACACTAGCATTCAAAGTGCCATTACAAACGGAACTCCGGTTCCACCTCCGCAGGTACGAACAACCCCACTCGATGGGGGGGCCTGCGGAGCAACAGAAGACCAACGAACGGCGCGCCGTCTCCCGCTCCAGCAGCGACGACGACGACGACTTCTGCTCCGGGAGGCCGAACAGCGGCAGCACTGACCTCATGGCGGATGCTGCTGCCAAGAGGCCCCCGCCCATGCCCAAACTCGTGAGGCAAGGGCGGGCAGAAGGCCATAGAGTTGGAGGTCGGTCCGTGGGCGGCCCTGGCTATCTCGTCGGCGGAAGAACCTCTTCCAGCTGCTGTGGCAGACGCCGGCGCCGGGAGCGGCTCCGAAGCCACTCGCGTCCGAGAGCCAGGCACGCTGCAGCTGCCGGCGCCACGGACGACGACCGCCCTTTCCCTCCGATCACTGAGGGAAGGAGCGGGCCACCGCCCACGCAGGGGCCGACCCCAACTCGGCGCACTCCCCTCCCTAGCCCTGGTGATGAAAATCCTTGAGGCTGAGGGAGGGGCAGAGGCCGCAGCCCAGCTCGCTTTCCCCCACCATCAAACTGGAGGTCACCATCTTGGGTGACCGCCGACGGAGGGGTGCAGCCGGGCTGCGTGATGAAAATCCTTGAAGCCGAACGATGGCTGAAAGGTACCAACTCCCACGGAGTTGCGTTCCTCTAACGATGAGGCGGAAAGACGGCGGGTATCCCCCATCCGGGGGCTTGGAAGGTGGAAAGACACGATGCATAAGGGAGCGCGAAGACATGGTCGCCTTCCAAAGGGGGTCACCCTCCTTTTAAAGGCGACTCTCCCTACTTGCGCCCCCAACCGTCGCGGGCTGAGTCTTCTCCAACACACTCCAAGGTCCTCCCCTGCGGCGCGGGGGCCGGGTCCCACACGTCATGCAAACCGGCTCAGAGCAGAAGAAGCCAAACCGCCGTGCGCGGTGCGCGCAACCGCCCAGCGGTTACAAGTGACCCTCCACTTTTGCCCAGACCAACGGGCGAAAGGGGCGGGTAGCCATGCAGGCGGCATGCAACCGCGCCAGGTGGGCGCGCTTCTCCGACTCCCAACACGCCCAGCATGGAGGCCCAGGCCCACGCGTCATGCAACCGGCGCGCCGAATGCTTCGTGCATGCAACTGCACCGCCACTTGCGCCACCACCGCGACTCCTCGACTGCAGAACCAATACCACGACTCGAGGCGACCCAGCGCACGACCCAGCAGCGCCAGCCTGGCGCGGCGGTCAGTGCGGCCAAAAATGGGCCGGCAGTAATGACGGTGGCAGGCGGGCAGGAGCAGCAGTCACGTCGTCAGCCAAGCTCACGTCCCATCCGGGGGCAGCGAGAGAACCCTCTCTCACGGCGTGAAGACAAGGCTCCCGTGTTCCGTTCCTCGAACGACTCGCGCATGCGCAACGGCCGCCCCGCCAACCACTCGCCCCGTCGCATTAACTCCACGGCGGGACAGGCGGCGCCTCTGGCAGGAGAAGCAAGCGACGCTTCGCCTTCGCCATAATAACCGCGTCAAAAAAGGTACGCCGCGTCGTTCGATTTTGTATACTTTTCCTTTTTTTCCTCTTTCTCTCTCTTGCAACAGGGACCAGGAAAGGGGGATACCCCGAAAAGGATCCTTCCCCGTGAAGGAACCAGGCTCCGAGCCTCCCTACTGATCAGAGGTTCGAAGGCTGGCCCCCCGGAAGGGTTCGACAGCCGCCTCAGATCGCGTGGGCCCTACACCCACTACTGGTCAAAGGTTCGAAGGCCGGCCCCTCGGAAGGGTTCCACGGCCGCCTCAGGCTACTCGGGCTCCGCGCCCATTACTGATCAGGGGTTCGAAGGCTGGCCCCCGAAGGGTTCACAGCCGCCTCAGACGCCGAGCGAGGGATGACCATGGGTACGTTCGATACATAACCAAGGCTCGGGCTGCGCTCCCGAGGTACCCTAGGACATTTCCGAGACCAGCGGGAATGATCTTGTAACGGAATCCCATCAGAGGGAGGCATCGAGCCCTCGGACCCCGTCGCTAGGGGACCGGGTCCGGCAGATCACCCGCAGGTACTTTTGGGCGTGCCTCTGGGCCCCTAGCCGACCCCTAACGAACGGGGCACGGACGTCCACTCGGATTACCCGCTTGCAGCTCACCGGAGACACCATGTTCGGCGCCCATCGAGGGCAACATGGCGCTTTCCCCCCTCCTCCTTGCGGAAAGGCGACGCAGGGGCGTATGTAAAAAAGTTGAGTCTGTCCCTGACCGCCCTCTCGCCCTGTGCAGAGGCTCGGGGGCTGCTCTCGCAAACCCGGCTACGGCCGAACCGTTGACAGCGTCAACATACCAGCCCGAGAACTTGGGACCCGATCGTACACCCGGGCTACGGCCAGCTCGCATGACGGAACAACCAGACCAGCCGAAGCATTACGGGAGGCATTAAGACCTCGAAGGAGTGAAACCACTCCTCCGAGGCCTCGGAGGCTACACCCGCGGGTGCGCTCGCGCGCACCCACCGGAACAAAACGCAACCGAGAAAGGCTGGTCCCCTTGCAAAAAAGTGCGACTAAAGCCTCCAAGCGAGTGCTAACACTCCCTTCGAGGCTCAGGGGCTACTGTCGGGGACCATAATTAGGGGTACCCTCAAGGCTCCTAATTCTCAGCTGGTAACCCCCATCAGCATAAAGCTGCAAAGGCCTGATGGGCGCGATTAAGTCAGGGATCAGTCCATTCGAGGGACTCGATCACGCCTCGCCCGAGCCTAGCCTCGGACAAGGGCAGCCGACCCCGGAGGATTTCCGTCTCGCCCGAGGCCCCCCTCAGCGGCGAACATATTTCCGGCTCGCCCGAGGCCCTGCCTTCGCCAAGAAGCAACCCTGACTAAATCGCCGCACCGACCGACCAAATCACAGGAGCATTTAATGCAAAGGTGGCCTGACACCTTTATCCTGACGCGCGCCCCCCAGCCGGCAGAGCCGAAGTGACCGCCATCACTTCGCCGCTCCACTGACCGGCCTGACAGAAGGACAGCGCCGCCTGCGCCACTCTGACTGCGGTGCCACTTGACAGAGTGAGACTGACAGGCAGTCAGGCCCTGCCGAAGGCACCATAGGAAGCTCCGCTTCGCCCGACCCAGGGCTCGGACACGGGCTAAGCCCCGGAAGACGGCGAACTCCGCTCCGCCCGACCCAGGGCTCGGACACGGGCTAAGCCCCGGAAGACGGCGAACTCCGCTCCGCCCGACCCAGGGCTCGGACTTGGGCTCAGGCCTAGAAGACGACGAACTCCGCTCCGCCCGACCCAGGGCTCGGACTTGGGCTCAGCCCAGAAGATGACGAACTCCGCTCCGCCCGACCCAGGGCTCGGACTTGGGCTCAGCCCTAGAAGACGACGAACTCCGCCTCGCCCGACCCAGGGGCTCGGACTCGACCTCGGCCATGGAAGACAGACTCGACCTCGGCTTCGGAGGAGTTTCCACATCGCCCAGCCTAGGGCGCAGACCAGCCACGTCAACAGGAGGCGCCATCATCACCCTACCCCGAGCTGACTCGGGCCGCAGGGAACAAGACCGGCATCCCATCTGGCTCGCTCCGCCAGATGGGCAATGATGGCGCCCCGCATACTCTGTGACGACGGCGGCTCTCAGCCCCCTTACGGAAGCAAGAGGACGTCAGCAAGGACTCGACCGCTCCGACAGCTGACCCTCCGCCAGGCTCCATCGCTCCTCCGACGGCCACGACATCACACCAGCTGGGTGCCAAAATCTCTCCGGCTGCCACAACGGCATGTACTTAGGGCGCTAGCTCTCCCCTGCTAGACACGTAGCACTCTGCTACACCCCCCATTGTACACCTGGATCCTCTCCTTACGCCTATAAAAGGAAGGACCAGTGCCCTCTTAGAGAAGGTTGGCCGCGCGGGGACGAGGACGAGACAGGCGCTCGCTTGAAGCCGCTCGCTCCCTCTCCCGCGTGGACGCTTGTAACCCCCTACTGCAAGCGCACCCGACCTGGGCGCGGGACGAACACGAAGGCCGCGGGATTCCCACCTCTCTCACGCCGGTCTCCGGCCGCCTCGCTCTCCCCCCTTCGCGCTCGCCCTCGCGCTCGACCCATCTGGGCTGGGGCACGCGGCGACATTCACTCGTCGGCCCAGGGACCCCCCCGGTCTCGAAACGCCGACACCCTGCTTAGATCTTGTGGTTAGAGGTTGTCTTTCGCAATAAGGCCTAGCTCAGGGGTTATCCTGAGGAAAGATGGCTTCTACATGCAAGAATATTTTTATTGGGAGCATGGTGGGATCTTACTGCAAAGTTCCCTATAATGCTCTTTTCGTCCTAAGGAAAACAAACAATCCTAAGGATGGAAGTACTTAAATCGGGACTTGGGCTAGGAACAGGTGATGTTCTACCCAGGTTGATTAAGGATTGGATGTGTATGTAGGCTTAATGATCGAGGACCCTTTAACTGGTCACATGCCTCGTCATGGGTAAGCCTTGCCTCGGGCAGACTAAGGCAAGAATAAAATAACACGAAATGGGCGTGGAGCGGTGGCGGGAGTAGCGTGTACCCTCCATAGCAAGAGGCTGGACGGTGGTGTATCTGTGCTCTCGGTTTGCGTGAACCTGATCTGGTCTTAAGAACCCCGGTGGCGGGTTGACATATGCAAGGGTTAAGTGCTACATATGTCGTGTGATTGGAGATCCTCAGCTGAGTATAATCGATTCGGATCGTCGTACCTTCGCGGTTATGAAGACTTGGTCACTGACCTACAACCTAAGTCAGGATATGAACATTATGAATAAAAATGATGTTGAATTGATGAGATGGTGAAATTAGACCAGATGCAAACAGAGTCTATTAATACTTAATTTGGCCTTAAAATATTGAAAGTAAGGACTCACTTTAGTAAGCTATTTCTGCAAAAGTATCTAAGTTGATTCTTGCTAAAGCCTCTCCTTGATTCCCAAATCCAGCATATCCTTGAGAGTCTTTTCTTTAGTCGGGTAAGTCTTGCTGAGTAATTCCATACTCAGGGTTTTATTCCCTGTTGTTTTTCAGGTTCTAACTTTGTGCTGTTGTTGATGGTGTTAAGTGCCGGTGGGCTCGGCCTTCTTATAAGTCTAAGTAACCCTTCTATACTTCTTACTAAGGATGATCACTTGCGCTAGCATATATTTCAAACTTATACTTTTGTAATCACTCCGATAAAATAATGTAAAATTTTTGTAACCTGTAAAATTTGGTAATAAGATTTCCGCTGCAAAAATGTTGTGTGTGTGATTTGTGTTACTTAATCCCGCGGTTCTGGTTGTAAGTGGTTTATCCTATGTCCTTGGGCAATCGGACGGATCCTGTTAAGTTATCTGGTGCACATGCATAGCTATCTGAGGTCTTTGGGACAAGGACAGGTGCATGTGGGCCCAATAACTTGAGAGGTTCTGCCACAGCTGGTATCGGAGCAGGATTAAGTATATATGGTCACATACGTATTTTCAAAACAAATGTTTTGGTTTTAGAAAACCTATTTTCAACTAAACACATTGTTTGGTTTTGAAAAACTATAGATTTGAAAACTACAATGCTAGCGACATCCTCTGTTAAGCCCTAAACTAAGGACTATCAGGTGGCTTAGTTCAAAACCACTAACCCACAACCGGGGGTATTGCATACATGTGTATTGTTATTTTTGAGGCCATTCAGTTTTGAATGGATCGACGCTCAAGGTAAGGTGAGATGTGAGAGCATGACCGAACAACCGTCGGTCTAGGGAAGTGCTTAATTGTAGCGCTTGATTATATACATGTTCCACATATGTATATATGAAGGCTGCAATGTGGAGTACTTACTTTTTCGGGAATTCAGTACCCCATGGATGTGTATGGGTATACAAACATGGGAATACTGAGAAGTGTATTGTACTTGTAACGACGCACCTACGCTCAGGTAAGAAGGTGAGTTACCATAATGAGTTGCCCTATGGTTAAAGTGTGGCAACGGCGCCTATGCGTGGCTCGGCGCTTAATGATGAGCTCGCCTCCATATAGCAATATATGGAGTATAAACTGTGATAAATTGTCATGCGTGACTTGCATCATTGGGAATTGGGTTGTGATGGATTTTTCTGCAGGTACACTAACCTCGAAAACGTATGTGTAGCTGACGACTAGCAAAATACCGTGAGAGTCGTAAGTATGCCACCGATATAGGACATTATTGCCACATTATGTTGGCAAAAACTTGTGAGGACGTATAGGACGAGCATGCATCCTGATTGTTGCATCATGTTTGTCACCTATACACCCAAAATGCTTCTCTCATCCTTATTCCAGAAACCAGTGATTGTAAATAATGTGGTGTAATATTGTATTACGAACTTCGAGAAAATAGCTATCCTCCGTTCTTAGGTAACCTGTTAAGTTCTTATATGGTGTTGTTCTTGTGCTTGATGTGTCGATAGAAGGTTAGTGACTTGTTTGCCTGAACCCAAAATTAGGCCATGTTCTTATTTAGTGCACCATGACCCAAATTTGAATTTTTCATTATCACTCCATGACCAAACACCTAAAAATAAATGCCTAGATAATTTCTTTGTTGGACCTAAAGTGTACCCGGACTTGAAACAAGAATCACGAGTCATATTTCCTTCTAAAAATCATTCTCTTGTTCGATTTGTGCAAGATGATGTCTCTATTCCAGTTTGCCTGTTCTTAAGGGTCGTCATGTTGCTTTATCAACCTAACCTAGGAAAGGCATGTCCGACCATTTTTCTTTAGTTTGATGCCTTTGGTTTCTTCATATCTATCGAAGGCATACCAACTTAATCTTGTGATTTTTTTCCCTTAGTATCTAGTCAGATACTAATCCTTGACCTTTGTAATCCCTATGATGGGCATATAAATATGTTTGGGGCTGAATTAACAGTCTCCCATCATACTCCCTTCATCAACCAGTTTAGGTTATGGCCATGCCTTGTTCATTTCATCGGCCCATGATCTATTTGGATCTCTACTTGTAACCATTCTTACTGGTGGAGTATCTCTTTGTATATTGTCACCCTCGTTCAATTCATTTGTGTCGCGTGAGATTTCTTATTGGTTATGTCTGGTAATGGCATTATGACTAAAACTGACGATGCCGCGACGAAACCGAGGGCCTCCTGTGAATGTACACACATGGTTGTGCTGCTCGGCACGCGCTAGTATCATGGTTAGTAGTTGTAATCCCTTATGAGACTATATCAATGCGTTATCTTGACCCAATCTATTTTTGCTACGTGAGATTCATTATTGGTGCCAGCTCGGTGATGGTGTCATGATTAAGGACTTATGGTGCCGCAGCGAAACTGAGAGCCCCTTGTGAATGTACACGCAAGGTTCTGCTGCTTGGCGCATGCTGGTATCGAGGTCTCTAGTCATGATCCATTATGGAACTACACTGATGTGTTATCTTCCGTGGACCTCCCCTTGCAATAAATTCGATGTTGTTTGTCGAAGTGATCAAGCAACATCTATCATCTCCGTTGGATAAAAAGGGCATACCACTTTCATGTATGGTCTCTTTTCTTTTGATCTTGGTAGTGACTACTTATACAAGTTCCCTTTACGTCCTTTGTGTAAAGGAGTTTGATCATTCGCTCCCTTAATTAATCCATGTATTTCCTAACCAAGTGGATAATTCATCTCGCATGAAGAAACGGATGAACAACCTGACCGAATGGATTTCTACCTAAATGCATGACCTTTTGCTCGCAAATGTGAACTCTCAACCCTTGGCTTACCGATGGTACTGAGAGGACCTGCTCGATGTTATAAGTAGTTCAACAAGTTGGTTTTACTAACTTGTAACTGCCTTATGAACAACGGTTGAGTTTAGAGATCATTTTATCGAGTTATCTAAACTCACTTTGGTTCAAACCATTCTAAGAAAGTACTTACACAAATTAAGTTAAATCGACTAATAACCACCTAATTATCGCTCTAGTCGTGCCTTGATCGCCTCACGTGTGCTTTTCCAGCATGTGTGATCAAGTCGAGCCATGCCTAGTGATGGATAAAATGGATTGGTTATGAAGGCAGCATCTACAGATCCCTTCGCTGGTGATTTTTTTGAGTCTATCATTTTCTTGGACTTGGATTTTCTAGCCAACACGAGTTAACTGTGATGTATTCGACATTCACACCCATCTCGTGTGCTATGAACTTACCGTGACCGCTTGTTGGTAAACCTCTTTCTATGTGTTTTACCCAAGAGGTTGCATCTGGTTCTGTTTGGGTATAATCGCGTATTTGTCGCCTGCTCAACAGACTCAGATAGTACAGTGTCATCAGAAAAAGCAAACTGCACACATGGAACCTTATGTGTTCCTCTGGCAACATCGCCTCTATTGTTGGACATCTCTAATTAGCCTAAGGCAATACATGTTATGTCCACTAGAGAAACGACATTCTGAGACACCCGCCTTTGCTTGGTACTGTCTTATGATTTTCGCTGATATGGACGTGGGTTATATGCTTCTCTACTCTTGAAAGTCTTTCGCTCCGAATCTCGGGACGAGATTCTTTTAAGGGGGGAGAGCTGTAACATCCCAGGTGTTTATATTCCGCTCGACAACGAGTATGGATTTAAGCACGTAATATCAGTGGATAAAACAGATTTTTAAATTTCAATCATCTTCGCTAATCGCGATTTTAGAATCGCATCTGTTCCGTCTGTCGTGAATGCGACATCATTTTTATTTTTATTTATCCGGGCTCATCCTAAATTTTCGTGACGTTCGGAACCTCGTTGTTCCGAAAATCGGTGCGTCCGGTGGGTATTTAAAATACATCGCTCGCACGGATACAAAATCGGAAGCTCGACTAACTCGGATGATTTTTATCCCGAGCAAATTAGTTTGAATTTGACACTAAAATATTCGAGGTAAAATAATTCGAATCGCGCGAAATCTTGCGCGAGGTTATGATTTTATTCATTCTTCAGCACGCTGTTTTAGCGACGAAATCATGTGTGCATTAGCCGATATGGTTTCGGCTAATTTCGGTCGAATCACGCAGAACAAATTATCAATCCGAAATTAGTTTATTTCGGTCTGTTGTTCTCGCCGGATTCAAAACTTCAGAGATAAATTGTCATTTGACTCCAAATTAATTGGAATTTGCAAATATAGTTTTCAGTCCGAAACAACCCAGACCAATGTAATTATAACTGAAAGCGAGTAATTAGCGATCAATTTGATTCGCTAATTCATGGAACGAAATGTGTATTCGTATAGCGTGTCGGCCGGTGTACACTGCTAAAAATCTGGAGTTAGAAATAGCTGCGAATTTCTAAAATAAAAAAAAGAGAGAAAATATCTCACGTCCTAATCTCTTGTCGCTTAGAGTTCTTCGATCCTATCTTCGGCCGCCGTCTTCATCCAGACGCCGCCCTACCTGCTGATTTTTCAGCGCCGCCCTGGGATTCTTCAAATATCCCACCGTGCTCTGCTCCTCTCGCTCCCTACGAGCTCCCACGGCGCCCTGCGTCTTCCTCCTCTGCCGGCCGGTCGAGTTCCTCCCCCAGCTTTTTCTTCCAGCTCGCCCAGCCGAAGTCCCATGGCGCTCCTCTCTGCCGGCGCTCTGCTCTGTTCTCCCTACTCGGCGCCCAGCCCCTCTGCTCGCTCGTCGCCGTTGCAGTCGAGCTCCACCTTCCCTGGCTGCTGCCCGGCCGAGCTTCTCCCCGAGCTCCCTGCCTTGGCCGCGTCCCCCTCAGTCCACCTCTCTGCTCGGCCATGGAAGACACGCCGCAGCCCTGGTTCCAGCTCGCGATGCTCCCTGCACGCCGGAGTCGCCCAGCTCGGCCACCTACCTCCCTGTGCGCGACCTCCTCCAGCTCCCTGTTTCTCCATGGTGTCTTCCTCTGTTGGCTCGCCGGCTTCCTGCTCCCTGCTCGCCCAGCGCACGCTTCTCCTTGTGTGTCATGCCTGCGTGCTGCTCGCCCCAGCTCCCAGCCATGGCGTCGGCCAAAGCTCCTGCGCGTTGTGTGCCCAGCTCCCTTTTCCGCGTGTGCGCGCTTGGCTCGCTTTTCTGCGCGCCCAGCGTTCTGCTCCCGCTCGTCCCTGCGCGCCGAGCTCCTTGCGCGGTCCTTCCTCGAGCTCGCCCTGTGCGCGCTACAAGTTTCCTTCTCCAATCGTCGCGCGCTCCTTGCTCCTCATGGTCGCGTGCTCCTCGTTCAGCTCGGTCATGACATCGTCGTCATTCCTCAGCTCGCTGCGCGCTGAGCTCCCTTGTTGTGGTTTTCTGCTTCCTCGCGCGCGCAGCGTTTCGTTGTCCCTCGTCGTAAGTTCTCCTCTACACGCAATCGCGTCCTGTTTCCTGCTCACCAGTGCGCCTTCTTGGCTCGCTCGGCTTTAATTCCCAATCGCGTCGTCGATCTCGTCGTTTGTCGTCGAGTCGTCGAACCCGTCATTCTCTGCTCAAACCCCACCTCACCAGCTCGCTTCAAACACGATCTCGTCGTCGAGCTTCGCCTTAGCCTTAGTTCGTCGGTCACGCTCGCCAGATGTTCGATCAAGGACTTCAGCTGAAGGCCGTCGTCGTTTAGGCAACTACCAAATCGAGTTGTGATGTGGTGAGCTGATTCGCTATTTTTACTATCGGTTTTATGATCGTAAAATAAGACGCTATGTATGCGTATACGATTAAGTTAGAAATACCAGTAAGGCGAGGTGTGCTTCGAGGAGTTTAGTTGCCGAATATATTCGAACTAGTTCTATTTTGTAGAATATAGTATTTCGGTGACACGTAGGTTAAATTTAGTATTTTAAAATGTCTAGACAATAATATTGTTAGTATTACTATTGACGAATTATAATTATTTGATAAAATTAAATTGGTTCTTGGGAAGCAAGGTGGAATAATTTATAAAGCGGGATGAATTTAGCATTTAACCAATTAGCTAATGAGTTGTGTTTATGCTGATTATGTTTAATGTGTTGTTCGTGATGTTTGTGTTAGGTTCGTTTAATCTAGAAAACCGTGATTATTGCGCTTAGTCGTACGCTGATAACTAGTGTTTTCCGTAGAAAATAGTACAACACCTCGTCGCTAGGTGTTTAATTCACCATCGTGTAGCCTTATTTAGGTTTGTGATATTCTTGTTTATATGCATTCATGTGCATTATGCAAATCATTTAGGTACGTTGATTAACCACGAGATGCGGAGAACTTGAGTCAAGTCGACCCCAAGCGTGGACTACTCCGCATTGTGAAGCTGATGGACCAACCTGAAGATGGTTAAATCAAGCGAATGTTCGGTTGAGGGATACTCGTCAAGCGGACGTTATCTAACAAACACTAACGTAGTGTTTATTCCAGGCAAGCCCCGGTGCATGCAACCCCTTCCTTATGTTTTTAAATAATTTTTGCACACTTTAAGTCTAGTGAAATGTGCATTAGGTTTATAGGAGTTGCTTGAAACCCTTTGATGCATTGCCTTCCTTGATATCCATACCTATATAGATACTTCTGGTGAAGTATCAAAATATGATTTACAAAAATGCTTAGCCCTGCTTAGATCTTGTGGTTAGAGGTTATCTTTCGCAATAAGGCCTAGCTCAGGGGTTATCCTGAGGAAAGATGGCTTCTACATGCAAGAATATTTTTATTGGGAGCGTGGTGGGATCTTACTGCAAAGTTCCCTATAATGCTCTTTTCGTCCTAAGGAAAACAAACAATCCTAAGGATGGAAGTACTTAAATCGGGACTTGGGCTAGGAACAGGTGATGTTCTACCCAGGTTGATTAAGGATTGGATGCGTATGTAGGCTTGATGATCGAGGACCCTTTAACTGGTCACATGCCTCGTCATGGGTAAGCCTTGCCTCGGGCAGACTAAGGCCAGAATAAAATAACACGAAATGGGCGTGGAGCGGTGGCGGGAGTAGCGTGTACCATCCGTAGCAAGAGGCTGGACGGTGGTGTATCTGTGCTCTCGGTTTGCGTGAACCTGATCTGGTCTTAAGAACCCCGGTGGCGGGTTGACATATGCAAGGGTTAAGTGCTACATATGTCGTGTGATTGGAGATCCTCAGCTGAGTATAATCGATTCGGATCACCGTACCTTCGCGGTTATGAAGACTTGGTCACTGACCTACAACCTAAGTCAGGATATGAACATTATGAATAAAAATGATGTTGAATTGATGAGATGGTGAAATTAGACCAGATGCAAACAGAGTCTATTAATACTTAATTTGGCGTTAAAATATTGAAAGTAAGGACTCACTTTAGTAAGCTATTTCTACAAAAGTATCTAAGTTGATTCTTGCTAAAGCCTCTCCTTGATTCCCAAATCCAGCATATCCTTGAGAGTCTTTTCTTTAGTCGGGTAAGTCTTGCTGAGTAATTCCATACTCAGGGTTTTATTCCCTGTTGTTTTTCAGGTTCTAACTTTGTGCTGTTGTTGATGGTGTTAAGTGCCGGTGGGCTCGGCCTTCTTATAAGTCTAAGTAACCCTTCTATACTTCTTACTGAGGATGATCACTTGCGCTAGCATATATTTCAAACTTATACTTTTGTAATCACTCCGATAAAATAATGTAAAATTTTTGTAACCTGTAAAATTTGGTAATAAGATTTCCGCTGCAAAAATGTTGTGTGTGTGATTTGTGTTACTTAATCTCGCGGTTCTGGTTGTAAGTGGTTTATCCTATGTCCTTGGGCAATCGGACGGATCCTGTTAAGTTATCTGGTGCACATGCATAGCTATCTGAGGTCTTTGGGACAAGGACAGGTGCATGTGGGCCCAATAACTTGGGAGGTTCTGCCACATGCAGCGCTGGCTTCCTCCTTTGAGGTGGAGATCCTTTCGCCCGTGTCGCCGTCTAAGGCCGTGTCAGATTCTGCCGAGGGTGGAAATGACACCGAGGGTGCCGCTCCTCCCCCTGCCACTGTCTGAGCCTGCAGGAACAGTTTGCTTGAAGTATGCGTATATTTTTCGCGGGCGCTGAGGCCTAAACATTTTAATTGTCGGGTTATAAAGCTGTGATTTGTTTCCTCTTGTTTCGTGTGTTAAGACTTGTTCGGTAGCAGAATCCCTTGTCCGAGCGTGAGTCACTTTTCGCGGAAGGTGACGAGTGAGGTATACGTATCCCGGAGGCGTAGGAGTCCCTCGGCTCGGTCGGCCTTGCCGCTTACGTGGTCCCTCATTGTTTTTAGGATTCTGTTATCGACGCAGTCGAAACGGCACGAAAGTCGTTCTGGCAGAAAAGTTTTCGAGCGTTAGGACTTGTTCGGTAGCAGAATCGCTTATCCGAGCGTGAGTTACTTTTCGCGGAAGGTGATGAGTGAGGTATTCGTATCCCGGAGGTGTAGGAGTCCCTCGGCTCGGTCGGCCTTGCCATTCAAGGTTTCTCTCGCCCGTCTTTAGGATTCTGTTATCGACGCAGTCGGAAAGCGCGAAAGACGTTCTGGCAAAAGACTTTTCCGAGGAAAATTTTGACGCAGAGGGGGTTCCCCCCTTCTAGCCCCCAAGGGAGGGTCGGGCTTTGCCGAGGCAAGGCTGATCCTTCCTTGACGGTTAGACTTTATGTATGTAAAGAAAGCGAGGTACATAAACGACTTGAAACATTTTAAGGGAAAAAGCGACATAGTTGTTGGATGTTCCAAGCGTTGTTGTAGACCTCGCCTTGATCGTTGGCCAGCTTGTATGTCCCGGGCTTCAAAATCTTGGCGATGATGAAGGGCCCTTCCCAGGGAGGAGTAAGCTTGTGGCGCCCTCGGGCGTCTTGTCGCAGCCGAAGTACCAAGTCTCCCACTTGGAAGCCTCGGGGCCGAACCCTTCGGGCGTGGTAGCGTCGCAGAGACTGCTGATATCGCGCCGAGTGTAGTAAGGCCACGTCCCGAGCTTCTTCCATCTGGTCCAACGAATCTTCTCGGTTGGTCTAGTTGCTTTGGTCGTCGTAAGCCTTTGTCCTCGGGGAACCGTATTCTAAGTCCGTGGGTAGGATCGCCTTGGCCCCATAGACTAGAAAGAACCGCGAGAAACCCGTGGCTCGGCTCGGCGTCGTCCTCAGACTCCAAACCACCGAGGGTAGTTCCTTTATCCACCGCTTGCCGAACTTGTTGAGGTCATTGTAGATCCTCGGCTTCAGTCCCTGCAAAATCATACTGTTGGCGTGCTCCACCTGCCCATTTGTCATTGGGTGAGCTACGGTGGCCCAGTCCACACGGATGTGGTGGTCTTCGCAGAAGTCCAGGAACTTCTTCCCAGTGAACTGCGTGCCATTGTCGGTGATGATGGAGTTCGGGACCCCAAAGTGATGGATGATATTTGTGAAGAACGCCACCGCCTGCTCGGACCTGATGCTGGTTAAGGGTTGGACCTCGATCCACTTGGACATTTTGTCGATGGCGACCAGCAGGTGCCTAAAGCCCCCGGGTGCCTTCTGCAAGGGACCGACGAGGTCCAGACCCCATACGGCAAACGACCAAGTGATGGGTATTGTTTGCAGAGTCAGAGCGGGCAGGTGCGTCTGTCTCGCGTAGAATTGACACCCTCGGCAGGAGCGTACAATCCTAGTGGCGTCGGCCACCGCGATCGGCTAGTAGAAACCTTGTTGAAAAGCGTTTCCGACGAGGGTCCGAGGTGCTGCATGGTGACCGGAAGCCCCCGAGTGTATTTCTTGTAACAGCTCTTGTCCTTGGGCAATGGATATGTATCGTTGGAGAATACCCGAGGGACTGCGGTGGTACAACTCTTTTTCATCACCCATTAAAACGAACGACTTAGCGCGCCGAGCCAGTCGACGAGCTTCAGCCTTGTCGAGGGGCAGCTCTCCTCGGAGGAGATATTGCAGGTACGGGGTCTGCCAGTTTTGGTTTGGCGCAACCCCATTCCGCTCTCCCTCTATGCGCAAGGCCTCACCCTCGGCGGGCGAGGGTACCTCAGGCTGGGTCGAGGTCTCGTCGGGTTCGGGTGCGTCGTCGAGTTTCACGGATGGCTGATATATGTCCCTGGAGAAGACGTCCGGGGGAACCGTCGTTCGCCCCGAGGCTATTTTAGCCAGCTCATCCGCAGTCTCGTTGTACCGCCGAGCAACATGGTTGAGTTCCAACCCGTGGAACTTATCTTCCAAGCGTCGAACTTCGTCGCAGTAGGCCTCCATTTTTTGATCGCGGCAGTGGGAGTTCTTCATGACTTGGTCAATGACAAGCTGTGAGTCGCCCCGAGCGTCGAGGCACCGAACCCCTAGCTCGACGGTGATGCGCAACCCGTTAACCAAAGCTTCGTACTCGGCCACGTTGTTTGACGCTGGAAAATGGAGGCACAACACGTAGCGCACATGTTTCCCGAGGGGTGAGATGAAGAGCAAGCCAGCACCTGCTCCTGTTTTCATCAGCGACCCATCGAAGTACATGGTCCAAAGTTCGGCCTGGATTGGAGCCGTCGGCAATTGGGTGTCGACCCATTCAGCTAGGAAGTCCGCCAAGACTTGGGATTTTATGGCCTTCCGAGGGGCAAATGAAATTATTTCACCCATGAGTTCCACTGCCCATTTTGCTATCCTACCCGAGGCCTCTCGGCACTGGATGATCTCTCCCAAGGGGAAGGATGGCACCATAGTCACCGGATGAGACTCGAAGTAGTGTCGCAACTTTCGTCGTGTCAGAATTACTGCGTACAGTAGCTTCTGGATTTGTGGGTAGCGGATCTTGGTCTCGGATAGCACTTCACTGATGAAGTAGACCGGCCTCTGGACGAGTAGTGCATGCCCCTCTTCTCGTCTCTCGACTACGATCGCGACGCTGACCACCTGAGTGGTTGCAGCTACATAGATCAAGAGGGCTTCTCCCGCAGCGGGGGGCACCAAGATGGGCGCGTTAGTAAGGAGTGCCTTTAAGTTCCCGAGGGCTTCCTCGGCCTCGGGGGTCCAAGTGAAGCGCTCGACCTTCCTTAAGAGGCGATACAAGGGCAATCCTTTGTCGCCGAGGTGCGAGATGAAGCGGCTCAGAGCCGCAAGGCATCCCATGACCCTTTGTACTCCTTTTAGATCCTTGATGGGTCCCATGTTGGTGATGGCTGTGATTTTCTCCGGGTTGGCCTCGATGCCTCTTTCGGAGACGATGAACCCCAGGAGCATGCCTCGGGGGACTCCGAAGACACACTTCTCGGGATTGAGTTTTACGCCCTTTGCGCGCAGGCATCCGAAAGTCACTTCGAGGTCGGAGAGGAGGTCGGAGGCTTTTCTTGTCTTGACAACGATGTCATCGACGTAAGCCTCGACCGTTCTGCCGATGTGCTCCGCGAACACATGGTTCATGCACCTTTGGTAGGTTGCACCTGCATTCCTCAAGCCAAATGGCATAGTAATATAACAATACATGCCAAAGGGTGTGATGAAAGAAGTCGCGAGCTGGTCGGATTCTTTCATCTTGATTTGGTGATAACCTGAATAGGCGTCGAGGAATGACAGGGTTTCGCACCCAGCAGTGGAGTCCACAATTGGATCGATGCGAGGCAGAGGGTAGGGAACCTTCGGACATGCTTTGTTTAAACCAGTGTAGTCTACGCACATCCTCCATTTCCCACCTTTTTTCTTCACAAGCACAGGGTTAGCTAACCATTCGGGATGGAATACCTCTTTGATGAACCCTGCAGCCATCAGCTTGTGGACCTCCTCGCCTATGGCCCTGCGCTTCTCTTCATCAAAACGGCGCAGGTGCTGCTTCATGGGTCGGGCACTAGCTCGGATATCCAGCGAGTGCTCGGCGACATCCCTCGGTATGCCTGGCATGTCCGAGGGACTCCACGCAAAAAATTCGGCATTTGCGCGGAGAAAGTCGACGAGCACTGCTTCCTATTTGGGGTCGAGCTCGGAGCCGATCCTGACTTGCTTGCAGGCGTCGTTGCTGGGGTCGAGGGCGACGGTCTTAACCGCCTCGGCTGGCTCGAAGTTGCCGGTATGGTGCTTCGCATCAGGCGCCTCCTTGGAGAGGAAATCCAGGTCGGCGATGAGGGCCTCGGACTCGGCGATGGCCTCAGCGTACTCCACGCATTCCACATCGCACTCGTAAGCGTGGCGGTACGTGGATCCGACGGTGATGATTCCCTTGGGGCCCGTCATCTTGATCTTGAGGTACGTGTAGTTGGGGACGACCATGAACTTGGCGTAGCACGGTCTTCCCAACACCGCGTGGTAGGTTCCTCGGAACCCGACCACCTCGAACGTGAGGGTTTCCCTGCGGAAGTTGGAGGGAGTTCCAAAGCAGACGGGCAAATCAAGTTGCCCAAGGGGCAAGACGCGCTTACCGGGGACGATCGCGTGAAAGGGTGCTGCACCGGCCCAGATCGTGGACAGATCTATCCCCAAGAGCCCTAGGGTCTCGGCGTAGATGATGTTGAGGCTGCTGCCTCCGTCCATGAGGACCTTGGTGAGCCTAGCGTTGCCGATGATGGGGTCGAAGACGAGCAGGTACCTTCCTGGGCTCGGTACATAGTCGGGGTGGTCGCCTTGGTCGAAGGTGATGGGCTTGTCGGACCAGTCTAGGTAGACCGGCGCCGCTACCTTCACCGAGCAAACCTCCCGGTGCTCCTGCTTGCGGTGCCGAGCCGAGGCGTCCGCCACCTGTCCGCCGTAGATCATGAAGCAGTCGCGGACCTCCGGGAACTCCTCTTCCTTGTCGCCCCCCTTCTTGTTGTTTCCTTGGTCCTTGCCGCCTTCTGCCTAGGGTCCCGCCTTGATGAAGTAACGTCGGAGCATGTTGCACTCCTCAAGGGTGTGCTTGACGGGACCCTTGTGATAGGGGCACGACTCCTTGAGAATCTTGTCAAACGTGTTGACTCCTCCAGGAGGCTTCCGAGGATTCCTGTGCTCAACAGCAGCGACGAGATTCGCGTCAACGACGTCGCGCTTTGCTTGCGCCTTCTTCTTGGCCTTCTTTTTCGAGCCACGCTGGACGGATGCCTCGAGGGCGTCTTCCTTCTGTCTTCCTTGAGGTTGCTTGTCCTTCCGGAAGATGGCTTCGACCGCCTCCTGACCAGAGGCGAACTTGGTGGCGATGTCCATCAATTCGCTCGCCTTGGTGGGAGTCTTGCGCCCCAGTTTGCTCACCAGGTCCCGGCACGTAGTGCCGGCGAGGAATGCCCCGATGACGTCCGAGTCGGTGATGTTGGGCAGCTCGGTGCGCTGTTTCAAAAACCATCCGATGTACTCTCACAGGGATTCCCCGGGCTGCTGGCGGCAGCTTCGGAGGTCCCATGAGTTCCCAGGGCGCACATACGTACCTTGGAAGTTTCCCGCGAAGGCCTTGACCAGGTCGTCCCAGTCGGAGATCTGCGTAGGAGGCAGATGCTCCAGCCATGCCCGGGCAGCGTCAGAGAGGAAAAGGGGGAGGTTGCGGATGATGAGGTTGTCGCCATTCGTCCCTCCCAACTGGCATGCCAGTCGGTAATCCGCAAGCCACAACTCTGGCCTTGTCTCCCCTAAGTACTTGGTGATGGTAGTCGGGGCTTGGAACCGGGCCGGGAACGGCGCCCATCGTATGGCCCGGCTGAAGACCCTCGGCCCTGGCGGTTCGGGCGAGGGGCTCCGGTCCTCCTCATTGCCGTAGCGTCCTCCGCGCCTGGGGTGGTAGCCTCGGCGCACCTTCTCTTCGAGGCGAGCTCGACGGTCGCGGCGGTGGTGCTCGTCGCCGAGGCGATCCGGGGTTGCAGGCGTCCTGTCCCACGTGCGCCCGGTGCAGACCGAGGCCTCCCGCATGAGTCGGGAGGACGTTGCGCGATGCTCCGAGGGGCACCCTTGCCTCCGGGAGGCAGAGCTCTCGGCTCGTCGGACCGCTGCGTTTTCTAGGAGACCCTTGAGTTCACCTTGGATACGTCGCCCCTCGGTGGTGGATGGCTCCGGCATCGCTCGGAGTAGTATCTCCGCTGCAGCTAGATTCTGGCCGACCCCGCTGAAGGCCGGGGGCAGCCCTGCCCTGGCATCGTCAACGATACGGCGCTGGACGTCTCAGGCCCGATGAGGAGCTCCTCCGGCAAGTGCTCGGCCTGCCCACTCCTGCTCGATGTTTTGTCGGAGCTGCACAAGCCGCCCCGCTTCTTCGTCGAGATTGGCCTGCATCTCGCGGAATTGCTCGAGCTGTGTGTCCTGACCCCCGCAGGGACTGGGACCACAACTAGCTCTCGTGGGATGTCAACGTGAGAAGCAGTCACAGGGGCGTTGTCTTCTTGCGGCATGCCGAGGTGGTTGTATTCGCCGTGATCCCCCTGATCGATGTGGAAACACTCGCGACTTGGGTCGCAACCCTCGTCGCCGAGGCTATGGCCATCGTCAGCGCAGCCGGAGAGGCAGTAGTCACATGCGGACATGAAGTCTCGCATGGCACTGGGATCACTGAGTCCGGAGAAATCCCAACCGAAGTCGGAGTCGTCGTCTTCCTCGGAACCCGCGGGTCCGGAGGTTGAGACGGCCGCCAGTCGGTCCCAAGATGACCACATATGATACCCTGGAAGGTCAGGGTATGCCCTTGCGAAAGCGCTCACCGAAGCGGGGTCACTTGGTGGATCGAAGCTGAATCTAAAAGGGATAGGGTGGAAAACGGACGGTACCTCTTGGTCGATGAACGGTGGTGAAGTCGCGTCGGGGACGGAATGCACCGTTATCGCAGGTACGAGGCTAACGCTCAGCAAGTCCTTCGCGAGGGTGCTGGCGCCATCAGTCCGCTTGGGGTTGGCACGTTGCGGGGAAGCGACACGCGTCGTTGTCTCAGGTGCGAGGCCAACACCCGACATGGCCCCCGCAGGGGTGCCGGCGTTGTCGACTCGCTCTGGCCCGACAGCCATCGAGGTGCCGCCTCCTGCATGGCCACGGTTGCCCCGTCTCCTCCTCCTCCGGCGAGGAGGGTGGCGGAGTAAACCTGGGTGTTCCTCTCTGCCACGGTGGGAAGTCGTCGTCGAGTTCGCCGCCGTCGGGCGAGCCGACGACCGTTGTTGCTGTCGCGCTGCGGGGGGAGGAGTACCATGTCGCAGTTGTCGTCAAGGGACATGAACTCCAGACTCCCAAAGCGGAGCACTGTCCCCGGCTGAAGAGGCTGCTGGAGGCTACCCATCTGGAACTCAACGGGAAAGTGTTCGTTAACACGCAACGAGCCCCTACCTGGCGCGCCAACTGTCGGTGTTTCGGACCCACGAGGACCGTCAACCGACCAGTAAATTTGTTGCTGCGTGTCCCTGCCCAGATGGGTTGATGCAAGATGGAACACAAGAGGGAAATGAGGCTTATGTTATCTCGCACCGGGGTGCTCGTAGTAGGGGTTACAAGCGTCGCGCGAGGGAGCGAGGGCGAGAGCGAGAGAGAGAGAGAGTCTCTGCGTGCTGCCTGTCTCGTCTGCCCCGCCTGTCCTCGATGTCCAACGTCGACCTCCTCCACCTTGTCCCCCTCTGCCTTAGGAAGTCCCTGGACATCCCCTTTTATAGACACAAGGAGATGCCCAGTTGTACAATGGGGTGTAGCTATATGCTAACGTGGCTGGCGGAGAAGCGCCTTGAGCCCTGTACACGAGCTATCATGGCCGTCGGAGAAGTGCCTTGAGCCCTGTAGAAGCACAGCTGTCGGTGCAACATGGATCCTGCTGACGTTGTCTTGCTTCCGTAGGAGATTGAGAGCAATCCGACGTCATGGGCGCACGCGGGGAACCATCATTGTCTGTTACCGGAGTAACCTTAGATGGGACACCGGTCTTGTTCCTCCATAGCCTGAGGTAGCTAGCTAGGAGTAGGGTAATGATGCATCCCCTGTAGCGTAGTCGGTCCGAGGCCCAGGTCGGGCGAGGCAGAGACTTCTCCTGAGGCCGAGGCTGAGGTCGGGCGAGGCTGTGACTCTTCCCGAGGCCGAGGCTGAGGCCGAGGCCTGGGGTCGGGCGAGGCGGAGACTTCCTCCCGAGGCCGCGGCTGAGGCCGAGGCCTGAGGTCGGGCGAGGCGGAGCTCCTTGCTGCGCCCGAGGCTGAACTCGGGAGAGGCCACAACTTATTGTTGCTAGTCTTGCCCTGGTGGTTAGCACAGTAGCCAGAGCGGGGTGAATAGCGCTGTTTTCCTGTCAGATTGGTCAGTGAAGGGGCGAAGTGACTGCGGTCACTTCGACCTTGCCGTCTGAGGCGCGTGTGTCAGGATAAGGTGTCAGGCGATCCCCGCATTAAATGCGCATGTGATACGGTCGGCTAGTAAGGCGATTTGGCCAAGGTCGCTGCACGACAAAGTCTGCCCAAGCTGGGCTTCAGGCGAGCCGAGGGTGCGCTCACTGCCTGAGGAGGCCCTCGGGCGAGGCGTGAATCCGCCCGGGGCTACTGTTCCCGCCTGAGGCCGAGGCTGGGCTCGGATGAGGTTGCGTCCCTTGGTAGACGAGGCCTTGAATTGAACCACGATTTATCAGCTGTGTATGGTTTGTTCTGAAGATGTTTCCCAGCCGGATTAAGGAGCATTGGGGGTACCCCTAATTACAGTACCCGACAGTATGACTTTTCTATGGCATAGAAATACCATGATCACATTGTTCTTCAGAGGCTGTTAGTGAAGATGCAGGCTGAGGACGAATCGCCAAACACACAGGATGATAAGAGTGCGTCGCTCAATGCCATTGTTTCATATCATAAAGCTATTATGAGATATCAATTGTTATAGCGCCCTTGTATGACTTAGCAACCTGTATATTAGCAGATTCGTATATTAATGAGACAGTTTGAGTGGCTATATTTTTATTGGGAAATTGACAACTCACCAATGATCAGTATGTTATTGGAATAGTATATGTTCAAATGCATCAAGCTGTTGTGGGCAACGAAGTTAACCGAAGAAAATTCAAGTTGTTATTGGAATAGTATATGTTCATATCCTGCTCGATTGTTGGCCTAGGAGGCTAGGACAATCTTCAGTTCCAGCAAGGCTTCTTAGTTCGTCTCACAGCTGAACACTACTGTTGGTACCTGATTTAAGGAAGTTGATGTTGGTAGGATCCCATAAAGCACCAGAAGCAACAGAAGTTTCACGGGAATGACATGGATGCAGTTCCTTTCTTTGCTGCCACCAACAAAGATTCGAACCACTTGTTTCTATAAGTATATCAACAAGTTAGTTGCTACTACTTTGTATACTGATCTAATTTTCATCGGCTGAATGTTGAGATCTATTCTTCTATGAGGTTTCACGTATCATCATGCCGATAGAGCGCCCGACAGGGCGCTTAAAAAAACCCCCCGACGTGGAGGCTAATTAAAGAAGGGAAATGATGTGGTCGTCGTCTCGTGAGACGCCAGCTCTGGCCCGTGCTAGCTACGGCAAGCTAGTTGACCGTTGTACCGTAGAGTAGATGGATGTGTCAGTTAAAAATGTTATATGAATTTAAAACCACACACATAGCATATATAGATAATCCAATTTATATGACTTATCAGTCTATGTTGTCCGTGTCTATTTTTCAATACATGTATTGACAGTAGTTGTCTTTAGATGGTACATGTCCTAATACTACAAATCAATCAACAGTAAAAAACAACTCCTTTCAACGTGAGCTATCCACTAATTAACAATTCCATCAACGATTTTTAAAAGAGACCATCACGCACACCACTCACGAGAGAGCATCCTAACTATATCCACTAAGAGCTTGTTCGGTTCTATCCCAATCCATATGGATTGAGGGGATTTAGGAGGTTTTAATCTCTAGTAAGTCAAAATCTCTCTCAGTCCGTATGAATCTTCTTCAATCCATATGAATTGAAAATAACCGAACAAGCCCTAAATAAGCAAATTAACAACTCCACCCACAATTTTTAAAAGAGGTCATCACGCACACCATTTACGATAAAGCATGCTAACTATATAAACTAATACTACAAATCAATCATGGCTAAAAACAACTAGAACACTTCATAAACATGGGAACTAAAAAGTACTAACGCGGATCATCTACACAAATATAATATAACTACGTTGTTTTTCAAGGATACAAACATGAATACTCGTAATAATTGCCGAGTATAAAAAAGGATAGGTTTACATGATCTGCAAGATTTTTCAAAACCTATTTTCAATCTAGATGGTAAGATTAAAAAAACTCTTCAATAGTTCCCTAATTTAACTCTCAATCTTCCCGCATATGAGAAAACTAACCTCACACATATCGTCATGCCAATCTGAAGGTGGAAGAATGTGGAGAATAATAAAAAAATAGAATAGTGTTTCTGATGCTAATATATAAGACAATAAAAATATCTAAAAGTGGTTGGTGGGATTTAGAAATAGTTCAAAATTCGTATTGTAAAATTACATTCTCTTCTAGTACCGAGATTTTTAAAACCATTGAAGAAAACCAATAAATATATTCTCAACTTTTATAGTCACTTGAAAACTCATTAATAAGTGTTTTTTGAAACTATTGGAGGTGCTCTTAGATTAGCTAGAACTAGTTGCTCAAAATTAAATCAAATTACTTTGAAGAGTTGGTAAACTAGTTGGCTAACAACTAATTGTAAACTTACCTAATAAAATAGTATATTTATTAGCTGTGTTTGAACGCGTTAGAACTAACATTTAGATGAAGAGGATGCTTGGTTCGTGGCCATGGGAGCCATGGGTCGTCACATCGTAACAAATGGTGCCACCAAATTTGGGCGCCACATGTATGGCATCATTTATTTTGTACTTAGTAGTGGTGACAACTCTAATTTTGATGGGAGCCAAGAAGCCGCCGCAACATATGTCATGGTTTACATCAGTGGAGAACTAAACACCCTCTAAAAGTTAGATGGCTAATAATTATTTTTGTGTATTTAAGGAGTACTTGGTGGATTTTAAAAAAGTATCTAATGTACATAATATTTTGATGCACATATTAAATTATGACTATCTATCTTACATCTAACGTCCTTTACTGTTATATACATTGCAAACAACAATTATCCATCTCATAATTTAATATCATGAAAGAAGGTAACGCCATGTACTATAACATTTACTTTCCCATAAGTAGCATATAATCCGTGCTAATGCTATGATCCTAGTGAGGGGAGAAGAGGGGTCGACGGTAGTGGTGGCAGCGCGAGGAGAGTTGACGGCGGCGACAGGAGAGCGGTTGACGACGACAGGGACGTGGGGAGAGGGGGCTTGGGTGGCGGGATCACGGAATAGTGATGATCCAAATAATATTGTCTATTGATTTAAGTAAGAGAGATGAAATTATCCAGTGATCTGAACCGTTGATTTTAATGTTGTGTTAAGTCTGAGTATAATTTGTTTAGTAAATTTAGTGGAAATTATGAGTGTCGGACTGATTTGGCTAGATAAGTTTTGCAAAGTTTGAACTTATATATATTTTTGGACAAACTTTAGTTACATCTTCCAGTACCTTTTACAAGATGCACAAGAATCATAAATTTCATAATCATAAGTCATAATCGATTATGAGCCAACGCAAACATTTGTTTACTTGCACATGTGGGAGACAGCTAATGAGTTTTTAATGACTGTCACCTTGACGTCCAGATTTTCGAGACTAAAAAAGCCAAACTTGCCAATCGACAGCGTCAAAGGCCGCAGAGGGCAGCAGCCCGTCTGGCCTGTGTGGGGTTAAGACGGTCTTCAGCGGTTACCCCTAAATTTCTCTTCCTATATCTCACTCACGTGCCACGTCAGCGTTCTCTTTCCCCCTATATCTCCACCCTGTACAGCGGTTCCCCTTAGGCTGTGCGCAGCGGTACACCCTAGCGATCCCCCTCCCCTTGCATGCGGCGCGTAGGGGGCACCCTATGGCCGCAGCGGTGCCCCCTACAGCGCCCCCTACGTGTCGGTCCCCTTCTTTCTCCCCCCAGATATAGCGTGTCACTGTTCATCACCCTAAACACTGTGTTGTGGATCCACGAGTAATTGTTAGTAGATAAAAAATTTATAGTTGGTATAGAAAATGATATTTTATAGTGGTAGTGGGGTATAGGGGGAGTATTTAGGGGGAACCGCTGCGGGATATGAAAAAATAGGGGGGAAAATAGGGGGAAAAAGTGATATAGGGGGAAAAATTTAGGGGTAACGGTTGCGGATAGCCTTAAATCCTTTCCCTATACCCCACTACAACCATAAAACATTATTTTCTATACCTACTTTTCACCTTCTATCAGTTTTTCATCTACTAATATTTGGAAGTGGACCCACATGAACAGTGTTAGGGGGTGAGAGACGCACCACAGAACAAGAGGAAGAGAGAAGATGGCTAGGGGGATCATTTGCGTAGGGCGCCTGGTAGCGTGCACCGTTGAACGCATGGCGTGTGTACTGTAGCAGCTACATTTGGCGTGTGGGAGCGGTGGCGGGATCCGTTGAAGACGGTCTCAAGAAGGGTTTTTGGCGTCTAGCAGTCCGCCAGTCCCTTTCTGCTGCGAACTTGCGCGACCTGCACTGCGTCCCTCTCTCCACTCTCCCGTCTCTCGGGTCTCGGCTCTCGCCGTCGCCACTCGCCGCGAGCGAGATGCAGGGCCTAGCCGTATCATGCCAGCTTCCTCCTGCTGCGGCCGCAGCTCGGTGGCGGCCGCGCGCTTCTTCCTCTAATAGGTAGGACCCGCCATCTCGCCCACATTTGCCGCCTCCTCTGAGGTTGTTTCGGTGAGTATGGCCGTGCGTGGTACGAGTGGCTCCCGCTAGAGAGCTCGCGATCGCATTGCAGGTTGGCGTAGTGGGTTCCGGCCAGCGGGCTTGCTTCTGATCGCGCGGGGGCCTTCGAGCGCCGGAGGAGGCGAAGGCATCTGGGCATCTGGCGTCAATACTAGCGGAGTCGTGGGCTCGTGGCTGCTGTTGATTTCGGCTTCCTTAGGGGTGGGGTGGGGATGGGTTTTTGATGCCTAATTTGGGTCTTCCAATGTTGGGATTCAGATGGATATTGCCCCCTTTCGTTGGCGCTGCTTGACTCGATCACGAGATTACTGACTGCTCTTTCTGGTTTGTTGAGATTGCTAAAGGAGCGGCGTTGAGTTGCAATTTTACGTGTACCTTCTCCTCGGCTCCGAGAACAACCACCTGTGCTATGTGCTATACTGGTTCCCTTTTGCACTTCATAAATGTATCAGAAATTTGATGGTATTCAGTGCTACACTCGTGCTACACGAGTTGGCTTTGGCTGTCCCCCCCTCCGCCCTTGAAATTTGTATGGAGCTACTAACGGAAAATCTATCGATGGATTTGATCTGTGCGACGTATAAATGGGAAGTTATGAACCATGAGCGATGTTAGAATTATCTGCTTCTATTGTTTGGGTCTTCGTGGAGCACCGAGCATGGATGCACAAGCTTGCATCATATACTGGTTTCAGATCATACGTTGTTGGATTGGATTTGACAGTCTACGCTGTTTTGTTACTCCTTTTTCCTTGCAAGTTTTACAAGAGTTTGCCTCATCTAATACCGCATTCCTTAAAAACGAGATGCATCATATCCTAGACATAGTCACAGTGTTTCCGGGTCGACAAGATCAACGGGGTATGGAACGTGGCACACTACTTGGAAGAGGTTTTTACACTTTGGGTCGAAAATGAACCCACAAATCTGGGTCGGGGCCAATGAATCCGAATCGAGGGTCGAAGGCATTGGACCTGTTTTATGTGACTATATTCCGAGTATCATTTGCCATACTTTCAATCATTTTATGCATTATTTCAATGTTAAGCTGATTTACAGGGAAGCAGTTTTACAATGTTGGAAGTATGAATTAAGTCAAGACCACTATTTGGGAGGCCCCCTAAGGTAGTATTTTGTGCTCAGGGTTCTGGTATGCTTGTCCACTAATAAAATATTCATTGTGTTCTACTGGATCATGTCCTCCTTTACCACTTCTGCTCTGCATTGCCTTGCAAAAAAAAAAAAATCCTTAATATTCCTCTTTGTTCTCTTGCTCTATGTTTCAGGATAGGTCAGTCTCAAGGAAGTTTGCACAGACATCGCTCTACAAATTTTCTCAGACCAGCTGCTGGTAGTTCTACCTTCCATCGTCCAATGTTTGAATATATTATTCTTAGCAGAACCCCATGCTAACCATAACTCTCCCTGAAAATGCTATTCTTTCCTCACCCTGAACTTATCTCTATCGTCGCTTTCATTTACATATTCACCTTTTGCTTGCAGCAGCTATTTCAGTTGAACAAGATGAAGTCAATACTTATCTTCCAAAAGGTGATATGTGGTCTGTGCACAAGTTCGGTGGAACCTGTATGGGAACTCCCAAAAGAATCCAGTGTGTTGCAAATATAGTTCTTGGTGATTCTTCTGAGAGGAAGCTGATCATTGTTTCCGCAATGTCCAAAGTAACTGACATGATGTACAACCTTGTACAAAAGGCTCAGTCACGGGATGATTCATATGCAATAGCACTGGCAGAAGTTTTTGAGAAGCATATGACTGCAGCAAAGGATCTTCTTGACGGAGAAGATCTTGCAAGATTCTTGTCTCAGTTGCATTCAGACGTCAGCAACTTGCGAGCCATGCTCCGTGCTATTTATATAGGTTCGAGCTGCTAATTCTCCACATTTCATGTTCTTCTTTCTTCAGTAACAAGTCTGGTTTCTCAGGCCTGGAAGTATATTCTCAGCTTGTTTAATTCTTGTTTGTTGTTTTTAGTATCATGTTTTTTTTGGAAACTTTGACTTCATGATTTCTGCAGTCTGCTAGATGCTGAGTTGACTTGTACGCCAAAACTTAGCACCATCTTCTTGTTAGAATTTCTCTTATGGAGGGTTTACATGTGTTTTGGGGTTCTGTATGTGCTTGAGCAGTCACATGTATACATCCAGCTGTGCTGTTTGTCTTGACTATTAGCTACCCTTGCTACGTAAGGTTAGGCAGGGGCGCCAAATATGCTCAAAATTGGTGGTAACTTGAAATATGTGATGTCTGTGATTTATGTTAGTATAATCTGGTCAGCTCTTGCTTCCTACCTGTTCACATCTTCTGTACTACACTGTCCGTTGATAAGAAAAGCTGATATGTATGGACACTATGGCTGATCTAATATTACTACTACTACTGTATATATACAAATACAAATGCATGGATCAGCTACAGGTTTTGTTCAGCGGCAGCAGCAGCAGCAGCAGCACTCCAGCGAGAAAAACAGTGATTTAGACACCTATATTTCATATTTATTTGTATATGTTTGCAGCTGGGCATGCGACAGAATCTTTCTCTGACTTTGTTGTTGGGCATGGAGAGTTGTGGTCTGCGCAGATGCTGTCGTATGCAATAAAGAAGGTACACATGAGAAAATCTAGACAACTTTATAGTTCTCTACAATTTAAACACCTTAGTAACTTACTAAGGCTGCAGCGAACTTATCAACTCCAATATCGTAAAATCAGCATGTTAGCAAACGATAGCAAGGGTAGCCAATAACTTAGAATTTTAAATATAGTTGGTTAGGAATTTAATCCAAGTTCCATATAATTGTGGATGTTGATGCATTTTGTTATAAACTTCGTCAAAGTACGAGAAGTTTGACTTAGGACAAAAAAAATAAAATAAAACACCTTACACTTTGAATGAGGAATTGGAGTATTTATAGCAAATGCTGCTCATTAAGGAACGGTATATCTTTTAGAAACATACACAGCTAGGAGCTTACTTCCATTCCTTTGTTACAATTACAGTATACTAGTAATTCAATCCAGTGTTTACCTTTCTTTACAAACTGACCTACACTTCAGTATTTAAATTGTGCAGTCTGGGGCACCCTGCAGTTGGATGGATACAAGAGAAGTTCTAGTTGTAACACCCAGTGGTTGTAATCAAGTAGACCCTGATTACTTGGAATGTGAGAAGCGACTTCAGAAATGGTTTTCTCGACAACCAGCTGAGATAATAGTTGCTACAGGATTTATTGCAAGTACAGCTGGAAACATTCCAACAACTCTAAAAAGGGATGGAAGTGATTTCTCAGCAGCCATAGTTGGTTCTCTTGTCAGGGCACGCCAGGTCACTATTTGGACTGATGTTGACGGGGTATTTAGCGCAGATCCTAGAAAAGGTTTGTCCTAAGAGAGTCATAATTTGATTTTTGACTGTTTCTATTTGTTTGATCCATTTAAATTCTGATGTTAGCAGTAGTATACACATAATTGATTTAGGGGATGCATGTAGTGCAAGTTCGTGTTTGGGTGCTAACCATTGCATCACCTGTTGGATGAGATTTTGTAGATCAGATTCAGATCAAAGAGTTGCACGAGACCAATGGATTAGGAGGGTGCCTACTTACATCCCTTCGATTCTTGTCTGTCCATATATCAAACAGTTCATGTGACGGATTAGAAGCACAATAACATGGGTTTTTTACAAGGTGCCACAATATGGTTGACATTGCTTAATTAAAAGCCAGTGGTAATGCGATTTATGTAACTAGAAACTTGCAAGAGTAATCATTTGTTGACACTGCCACACATGGTATTGGGTGTATTCTTCTAAGTACTTATCAAAGAACTGGATGTGCTGATAAAAACTTCCAAGTACTTTGATATCTCCATTTTGGTCTAGGTGCAAATCTCTCTGCCAATGAAACATTTAAACTTCAATTATTCAGAAAACTGTTATGTCCACATTATGGATATTGAAAAGCAAACATGTTGGCCTTTTCTAGCTGTTAATTAAAACAGGGCAATGTCCTTCTCTTGTATCAATGAGTTAATTTAATTATATATCTGATTAAAAATTGTCTGATTAATGCAGTTAGTGAGGCTGTGATCTTAAGCACTCTGTCTTACCAGGAGGCCTGGGAAATGGTAATTTCTCTATTCTTGGGACTGTTGTTTATGTGCAAGCCGTTCATCATTTAACTACATTTGAGCAACGGGGCACATCAATTTTTACGCAGTTATGTCTATGATCATTCTTTCTTTGCATTCCAAGCTATTAGATCCCTACCACATTAAGCCTCATTGATTTACTTATTTTATGCAGTCATATTTTGGGGCAAATGTTTTGCATCCGCGCACCATTATACCTGTGATGAAAGACAACATTCCCATTGTTATTAGGAACATGTTCAACCTCTCTGCCCCTGGAACCATGATTTGCAAGCAGCCTGCCAATGAAAATGGTGATTTAGACGCATGTGTCAAATCATTTGCTACTGTCGATAATTTAGCACTTGTTAATGTTGAAGGGTAAGCTACCATAATTTCTTATTTAAACCTCCAAGTTCTATACAACTACTCTCTCCGTTTCAAAATAGTAGTCGTTTTAGCTCTAGATTTTTATGTCTATATTCATATGGATGATAATGAATCTAGACACATATATAGAATACATACATTAACTATTGTATAATGTAGGATTGTAGAGTGGATGATATTGCATAGAGAATGGGTACAATATATAGACTCAACCCTAACCCTAATGGTGCATAGAGAAAGGGTACAATATATAGACTCAACCCTAACCCTAATGGGACGGTAGCCCAACAGTGGTGCCGGCCCACACACACTCACACACACATAGTCTAACATCCCCCCGCAGACGCAACGGGGGCACCACACACGATGAGACTGAAGTAGAGTCCGAAGGTACGAGCCGACGGGTTGAAATCCCCCCGCAGTCGCAGCGTCGTGATGGTGCGAATGTTGCGGCTGGAGTAGAGACCGGTGTGTGCTCCAAGAAGACGATAGCCCGTGGATGCCGAGGTAGCCGAAGTCGAGGTGGTCGCGGTCGGGAGACGCGCAGCAGAAGTCTGATCTTCGGGAGGGGTCGACGTTCGAGTGTCAACGATCGGCAGGGCGACACAATAAAAGGGCACCGGCAGGACGACCTTCCTGCTTCTTCGATCATCCGGGCGTCAATGAGCCCCGCCAGGGAGGCCGACAGCAGCGCACGCGTCTGCGCCGGTCTTGGTGTCCGCGCCCGCGGCAGAATAGAAGGGGGAAACGGCTGATCCGGCCGGGAAGGCCACGACAGCGACGGATCCAGCCGGGAAGATGCGATTCAGCCAAAGGGACGGCGGATCGCGCCGGAAAGGTCGCAGCAACGTGAATCCAGCCGGGAAGGCCGCAACAGCGACGGATCCAACGAAGGCGATGAAGGGGGTGGGCGGCGGGGCGGGTCCAGCCAGACAGGGGCCTGTGCTGGACCTGGCAAGGGATGATGACAGCATCGGCGACGGGAGAAGCTCTAAAAGGTTGACGCTACTTGGTGACGGCGCGGGCAGATAGGTGGCCAGCGCGATGAGGAGGGCCGGGGGGCGCTGCGCGTGGGAGCGGCGACGCGCAGGGCGCACAGGAAGGCCGCGGGACGCTGCGCGTGGGGGTGGCCGGGAGAGAGAGAGGGAGGGGAGGAGGCTCGACGGCCGTGGCAGAGGGCCGGCAGAGCGCAAGCTCTGGGGGAGCTGGGAACCGCCGTGAACGTCGCCGACGAGCTGGCCCGGGGCCTAGATAGGGCGCGGACCGAGCAGACCCAGGCGCGGCAGCAGGCAGATCTCGCCGAGCTGCAACACGAGGAGTTGCGGCGCGGCGGCGCGGCGCAGGCGAAGGCGGGGCTCGGCGCCACCATGGACCGCAGCTCGCTGGAGAAGGACACGCGCGCACCGCGGCCGAGGCGGTGGAGCGGGCACGGGAGGCCGCCGCGGCGTCGCGGAAGGCTGGAAAGGCCACCGAGGGGGATGGCGGCGGGCTGACGACGGCGCGGCAGGTGCACCGGGCTGCGCCTGCGCAAGGGGCCACCCGCACCCGCGCTGCCATGGGCGGACCGCCGCGTCCGCGCTGCCAGGGGGCCGCGCCGAGGCCGGGCAGCCACGCCCGCACCAAGCCGCGCCAGGAGCAGGTGCTGCCCCGGGAGGGAAGGGTGAGGGAGGTGGCGGCGAGCTCGCCGGCTGGGGGAAGGAGGAAGATGCCGGACGGAGAAGGGGATGGAGGCGGCCGGAGGGAGCCCGAGCTCGCTGGCTAGAGGGTGGCGGCGGGGGAAGGAGTGGGGAAGGAGTGGCAGCCGGCTGGGAGGAGAGAGGCCGCCCCCGGGGGGGAAGGATGAGCCTCCCGGGGGGCGACAGCTGAGGCGTGGGTGGCAGCTGTAGGTGTGGGAGGTGGCGGCTGGGATCTAGAGAAAACCCTAACCTAGCCCTTTGATACCATGTAGGATTGTAGAGTGGATGATATTGCATAGAGAATGGGTACAATATATAGACTCAACCCTAACCCTAATGGGCCGACAGCCCAACAGTGGTGCCGACCCACACACACTCACACACACATAGTCTAACATATAAATCTACTAAAAAGGTAAAACGAATTTTTATTTGGAACGAGGGAGTTTTTTTTTTGCTTTTAGCAATTAACCTTTGTGTTACTAAACTTCCTTGATATTCTCGGTAACTTTCAATAGAAATCGGTTGCCACCTGTTAGAAACATTGCTAGGTGCTGCTTTTGGCTGATGTGGCAATGTTAACTAACTTCACACAAGATGGCTTGACTATTGACTATGTAACTGTTATGGGCCTTAAGCCCATTAGCTAGGGCATTATGGTTAGGTTAGACGCGACCACTGTTCACGCGCGGTTACTGTAGTGCGTGAACAGTGCCGGCCAGATAGGGTTTGTTATGTTGCTTAGCTTTTAAGTTAGGGTTAACTCTCTATATAAGGAGGGCGCAAGGTGTTAGTTGGGATAAGCAAGAAGAATAGATCTGGTTCACTCCTAGGGCCTCCTACGGGAGGGCTGAGTACCGGGACTATCTTGCGAGTGCATCATAGTTCACAACAAATTGGTACCGGAGCCACTACGCGCGCATCGCCACCATGGCCAGCGCGCACGACGATCTTGTGACCTACTCCGCCAAGATGGACCTCATCCTCGCGCAACTCACCACCATCAATGCCCGTTTGGATTTCCACGACGCTCGTCTAGCGAAGCTCGAGCAGGCGTGGGTCAGCCCCTCTGCTTCTACCGCGGGCTGCTTGGGCGCGAGCGAGGGCGTCCTGGGCGGGGGCGGAGGCGGCCGGGTCGAGGACGATGGGCTGCAACCCGACACACCCAGGGAGGAGGTGGAGGCGGCGTTCTACGTTGTGGTGGCCATGCCACTGCTGCAGCCCGCCTTTGTGCTCGTGGAGATCCAGGCGTGGCCCGACTGTGCGCGGATCTGCTCGCCCAATCTGCAACAATCGGCCACCATGGTGGCCCAACCTGTAGAGGTGCTGCTGCGGGATAACCCTCCACGCCACAACTACCAATCCTCCGCGTCGTGGACATCAATCTTCTGCACCACAGACAACCATCTGCTGCGTCGTCGCAGCTGTGGTCGACGTCGGCCACCTTGGCCACCGCCGCTGCGTGGTCACCTGAGCTACAACATCGGAGGGTGCCACCGACCTTCGCCATGCGCAGGGAGCCCTCTGTGCCACCGCAGCCGCGTCCGTCATCGGTCGATCTGGCCGCCGACGCGTCCTCCTTCGGTAGATCCGACCAATTTTTTTTTCTAGGAGAATAAAAGACTAAGTCGAGATGTAAAAGACTTAGTATTGAGTCATTAAGTGCTAGTTTAGTATGGGTCAATTCTTCTTGACTACAGCTCGCGGACGAGCTGTTTTTAAGGAGGGATGGAATGTTATGGGCCTTAAGCCCATTAGCTAGGGCATTATGGTTAGGTTAGACGCGACCATTGTTCACGTGCGGTTACTGTAGCGCGTGAATAGTGCCGGCCAGATAGGGTTTGTTATGTTGCTTAGCTTTTAAGTTAGGGTTAACTCTCTATATAAGGAGGGCGCAGGGTGTTAGTTGAGATAAGCAAGAAGAATAGATCTGGTTTACTCCTAGGGCCTCCTACGGGAGGGCTGAGTACCGGGACTATCTTGCGAGTGCATCACAGTTCACAACAGTAACTCTTAAAAGGTATTTTTTGTATTACCTAATATTCTACAATTCTTCACTGCAGAACTGGAATGGCTGGCGTTCCAGGTACAGCAAGTGCTATATTTAGTGCTGTTAAGGATGTTGGAGCTAATGTTATCATGATATCTCAGGTAGATAATGCCCTTTTATCATTACTATGTACATATGTTTCAAATATTGGTTCTTCCTCACTGCAAATATCATGCAGGCTAGCAGCGAACATTCAGTATGCTTTGCTGTTCCAGAAAAGGAAGTTGCTGTAGTTTCTGCTGAGTTACATGATAGGTTTCGTGAGGCATTAGCTGCAGGGAGGCTGTCTAAGGTAATTATCATCTTCTACAGCAATTGTTTTAAATACTCACATCAGCAAACATGACTTAAATGGCCCTGACAGTTATTGTGCATAATCTGCAACTGGGAAAGATGGTGAAACACAGTTTCTGTTTATCAGTAAGCTGCTGCAGAATCCTGGTGTCCAATACAGCTTCTGCTTAATTTGTGGAAACTGAGGAATAAGCTGTGCCAAATAGGGCCTTTGACATTATTCGAGTTAATCATGCTAGTTTTCAGAGCATAATAATGTTATTTCCAGTCATCTGGGGAAACATGACTAGGATCGACACAACTTTCCAAGCAGTAGCACCATTCAAAAAGATGCTAACTCGATATCATGGTTACAAGAAAGAATAAATTGAAGATAAATTTCATTGCATTCTTTGTTGGTACCATGACTTTGGATTGAAGACCACCTCCAAAAACTCATCAGCAAAAAGAACGATCATAGAAACGCCTCTCAGATGTAGTCCTTGTCCTGTTGCAGTTTACAGATTTGTGATATTATTCATCAACATCAACATAGCCTTTTAGTCTCAAGCAAATTGGGGAGGCTAGAGTTGAAACCCAACAAGATGTCACCAAAAAGAGAAAGAGAGAGAAAGGGGAGGGGAAAAGCTTTTGAGAGCACTAAAAGGAAAAATGCATCATCACGGTTCGGGCACGTGGATAGCTTCTTTCCAAGCACTTCTATCCAAACACAACTCCATTGGGATATTCCATTCCTTCAAGTCCCTTTTGATTGCCTCCTCCCATGTGATATTATTAGCAAGGAAAATATCTTACTGAGTTGCAATGTGAATGTATAGCGAAGTCTTTGTAGTATGCATTGGGTCACTTCTATTTTTTATGCAAACAATTCATTTCAGGTTGAAGTTATTAATGGTTGCAGCATTCTTGCTGCTGTTGGTCTGAGGATGGCCAGCACTCCAGGAGTCAGTGCAATACTTTTTGATGCATTAGCAAAGGTATTTTGCATTTCTTGGTTTGGTGTACTGGGAGTTCCATTGATGCTGGGACATATTAACCTATTATAACTGAATTCAGGCAAACATTAATGTTCGAGCAATAGCTCAAGGTTGCAGTGAATACAATATTACTGTTGTATTGAAGCAACAAGATTGTGTAAGGGCTCTGAGAGCTGCTCACTCAAGGTTCTTCCTCTCCAAAACCACACTTGCTGTTGGGATCATTGGACCTGGTTTAATTGGTGGAGCACTCCTTAACCAGTTGAAGAATCAGGTATCTTCAACCTTCTAATTTCAGAAACTGCATCCAGTCATTTCTTTGAAGGACTATCAGAGATGATTCTTTTTCTTGAACTACACAGGAGAGCTGCGTCATTTTATTAAGGTAGATAAAAAAGTAGTACACAAACACTGACAAGAGAAAGGTAGACCTTGTGCAGTGGTGAGAGCTGTCTTACTAGTCACCAGGTCGCGGTTAGAAGCACTCTCCCCATTTGCAGGGGAAGGTTTGTCTCGGTCTATCACTTTCCCATGCCTCACTCATGTGGAAGCCTCCAGTACATTTGGAGCTTAAACTCCAAAAGTCAGCGACCTGGTTACTAGATCATGGAGTTTAGAGGCATCCGCCATGCACCACAAATCACATTCCGTTTTAACAGCCCTAATTACCTCCTGCACTTTGGCCTCACCTTCTCAAATACACATGCACTAGAAAAAGACAGCGCCCTATCGGGCACTGTATGAGGCATATATACATAAGTATCGGGCAAGGAGAAAATACGAACAATGGGACCCAAAAAAACAGCAGGAGAAAATACGAACAATGGAACCCAAAAAAAAACAGCAGTGCAGCTAGGCGGCTAGCGCACAATACACATGAACTGGCGATTTGGCAGGAGTTATTCGAGATGTTGTGGCCCTTACAGGTACTTGAACAACAGGCCGCCGTGGGTGGCGAAGAAGGGGGCAAACACAACAGGCCGCCGAGATGGATAAAGTCCCGTGAAGTGCGGACAGACCTCTATTTCCTATCGTCTTTTAATAAGAAGTAATAACATAAAGATCCATTTGCCTGAAACAGTGAAGGCTGGATGGCACAAAACACCGAGCTTTATCGGCTTTCTCGTTCTGAGGTATGTACAGACACTATACTACAGGTACAAGCAAGCCCTATGTTGTTGGCACTCTAATTCACATATCCTACAATTTTACGCACACTCCAGCTGAGCTTTATAGCTCAGTTTCCTGGAGCTGGAGTCATGGTCTGGTCCATTTTGCCAGTAGTGGTGCTTGCGCTGCTTCCTCATCAGCGCTGTCTGAAACGGCAGCTTTTGTGCCCTTGTCCTTCATTCCTGGGTTAAGCATCCAAGCGAGGCAGGACGAGATTGCCTGTAAAAAATATTTAGAATTTGAGAAAAAAACATTAAGTACTGATTCTAGTCGCAATTAATTGTATCATGACCGTGAGAGGAAGAGGACTGACCAAGAAGAAACTCGCCACAATAAAGCTGAAACCTTTGCAGTCGAAGGGCGCTTCCTCTGAAATGAAGTAAGCTGAAACAGAGGATGAAATGACGAGAGATAACAAACTTCCGATAGAAAACATTGTGCATGTTGCACAGAAATATATGATAAGTTTTGAATTCGATACCAGAAAGTCAAGTGCTTACAGGTCAGTGGACTCATAAATAGTGGTGCCAACAATATAGCTACAGACTGCACGGTTGCAATAAAACCTTGCGCTTTTCCCTGTAAATGACACAAACAGTGCATATGGTTAGTAACTTAGGATAAAAGTTTTGAAGTTTGAATCACTAAATAAACGCAGGGGAGGTCAGGTTTGTATATGTACCTGGTCAGTTGACAGTAAGGTGTATTTGGTACACAACTTATATTAATGAAACAATAACTAAAAATAAAATGGTACGGCAAAATGGAAATGGACCAAACAGGAAACAAGTTAGCTCCATCCAATGAGTTTCCTTCAAAGTTAGGCATTAGATATCAAAGTCATAGCTTCTCTGTAAATCTAATAAACGAAGACAAATCGATAATAGACATGGTTTCTCATTTTGTTTGAAATTACTGAAGCCAAATTAGTAGCAGGCATGGTTTCTCGGTTCTCATATTGTTTGAAATTAAATCCCACATTTTTCTTAGCATACAATGTTGCTGCATGCATGCCCTTACCTTCAAACAGAGGACACGCTTCTCAAGCTTTTCATTAGTCCTCTGGTACTTTACTGCTTCTCCTGACAAACAAATTGATAAGCTTTCATCAGTGCATAAAAAATGGGCATGCCAAATAGTTCTATCAGCTAGTATAGTCAGTGTGATAAGTAAAACAGAGAAGCTGTAGTTCATGCTACCCAGATCATGCACATCGATACATCCTGGATTCAGAATTTCAGATACTGGACAAGGAGTTAGTTGTAGTCGTACAGATAGCAAGCAATATGAAACATCAGACAAACTGAACCGGAAGTCCAGGACTGGCATTATATTGTATCACTTCAAAAAAAAACTTCCGTCAATATACGAAATGATGTACATGACTTGGACAACCCAGCATACAGAAACATGGAAATGCTCTAATGCCTATGATTTTGCAAAAAAAAAGAGGTGCAAATACATATCCAAGAATATAGAAATATTCACATCATCATTCAAAAGTTAAGGGAACAACGAATTATAAGAGGGTAAAGAAGCTGATCTTTTGCATACTTTCAATGGATTGTAGTCTCTTTCTGCACCGAAGCCCCCATCATCCCTGCACAATAACTGCTCCATTTTCCTTCACACACGACCACAAGAACAATTTCACATGGAACTCATAAGAAACCCCCTGTATATGTAAGAACTTAGCAGGGTTGTACCACCGGTGGCCTGAATTGCAAAAAAGCTACATACTACAGAATACAGACACACAACAAGAGTAGAAAAAGATATACCTTTTTAGGCCATTGACCTCATCGGTGAGCTCCTCAGCCTAACGTACGCCGCTCTCTGTTACAGATTCGCCACCACCGCAGACTTCGCCGCAACGGGCAACACCAAGTCTATTGCCGCGTACACCTCCTCGGGGCCGGGAACACGAACAACGCCAGCGACGACGGAAGGGCGAGGATGGTGGGCGACCGTGACAACATTGACGAGCGCCGAGCTGTCCATGACCATGAGCGCGACAACCTTGGTGCGCGTGAGGCAGCGGGGAGCACGGAGTAAATCTGCACCACGTGTAGCTCCTTCCCAGACAATTGGACGATTACTTTGTAGTGAGGCATAAGAGGCACAAGAGATACAATGTCAAACATAATAAGAAAACAGAAGTAGCAAGATTGAGGTGGGCAGCCTACCATTCTTCGGTCTATCATGGATCATCCATCAGCAGTTCAGCACAAAGCAAGACTGGAGAAGTATCACACTCCTCCGAGAGACACAACTTGAGGCTGTAAATAAGGTGCATGGCTCTTTGGCAGCTAGGACTTTCCCCCAGAGATTTTCCCCTGCACATTTGATGTAAGCCCGAAGGAGAATAATCCAGCAGGGCTGATCATCTGAACTATGCACTTGTTACTTGTACTCATCACCCGACCTTAGGAGAAGCCATAGACCACCTACATATCACAAAATGAACATGAAACATACAAAGTAACAAGATCCAAATGAAGAGGGGCCTCAGAAGGAAAGAATAAATGTTTTGTAATCAAAGATATCATACAAAATTAGCATCCATATATTTCATCGTTGGCCCCAAATATCACTTAAAAATGTTGTCATGTTCAATATAATACAACAATCAGAACCTTGAATTAGTAAAGCTGGTGTTCCATTCCATTTGTCAATGACTTTGTCCCCATTTGTCTTATACTTTGTCCAACAATATTGTTGTAGCACCACCAGTTTCTATCTGTTTGACAAAAAACAAATCTAGTCACACATTTGATTACGAATGATGAAACTATATGGCTCAACAATGGATCTGTTTAATCACCTCACCCACCACATTGTCCAACAACTCTGCCAAGAAAGTAAGACACAATGCAACAATAGTGAAGATTATACTCTGAAAAAATAAGTCTGAAACCACACAGAAGTGTACCTACGAATGACCATTTATGTGAGGTCGCATTAGAGTGGAGAAATGGTGAGATGGAGGCGGCGAGGAGGGTGAGAGAAAGACGCACTCTTGAGTGCCTTGGCGGGTGAGGCGCAGACGGGGCAGAACCGGGTAGATCCGCGGATGGGGACCTTGGCGGCGATGGGAGGAGGCAGAAGATGTGAAGCTCGCGGTCGCAAAGGAGCAGGTTACGGTCGCCGGAGCAGCAGGTCTCGCAGAGGAGCAGGTCATCCTCGTGGTCGTCGGTGCCGGCGACCTAGGCGCAGCTGAGCGCGTGGTCGACGGTGAAGGAGGGCCGGTGGTCGAAGGTCATGCCCGACTGTGAGGTGGGTCGAGCACGCGCGACGGCAGGGATGCGAGTGATGACGGCGAGGTCGAGAGGATGCAGGGACGGCGTGGGAGAGAGTGTTCTGTGGGAGACGGAGACGCCAGCTGCTCAGAACTGAGATCTAGGAAATTTCAGGTCCGCCGCCACGCGTCACGAGACGGATGGTGCCGAGGCCGTGGAATGCGGACGGGCGCCCAAAAGGGGTGGAGTTTTAATAACTTAGATTACGCCAGATCTCCCAAACCACCAGGATTATCAAGGAATTGAAACCCTTCCACAAGTCTTTTGGTACAGCTGAGCTTGCTTTCTTCCACCAGAGAAACGGGACTCTGCTTCCTGGTGCCAAGTTAAATAGGCCTAGGTGCTGAAGAATCATGACCCAGACTTGGCGAGTGAAAACACATCCAACCAGCAAATGGTGATTCAACTCCTCGACATGATCACAGAAAGGACAAACCTCTGGATGGGGCAGGTGTGCTTTGCTACGCGATCAGTCGTCCAACACCGGTTGTGAAACACCAGAATACGAAAAACTTGCAGCGTGGTGGTGCCCAGCTTTTCCAAATCCTTCGCCAAGAACTAAACTTAATGGTTCCAGAAAAGAATGCAGCATAGGCTGATTTACTGCTATATAAGCCAGACAGTAAATTTCCATCTAGAATGATCTGGCACATCCTGCTGCAACGTCAAACCATCCACTAATTCCCAGATCTGCAGATATTCAACAAGAACATGCACAGTAGAGCCTCTTTGATATCCTCCACCCATTTTTGATTCAAGAGTGCTTGAGCCACCGTCCTCCTCTTAGCACTTTGCTTATGGACTGATTTCAGTAAAATAGGGGCTACCTCAGCTATGGTGTGACTATCCCAACAACGATCTTTCCAAAACAAAATTTTCTTGCCATTTCTCACAATGGCATCTACTGCAACATTAAACAGAGCTTGGGCATTTTGAGGGACTTGAATTGGGAGTCCTGCCCAAGGCATAGAGGGGTCTGTTTATTGGCCCACAGCCATCTGATCCTTAAAGTCCAGCCAAGAAGTTCGAGGTTATGGATCCCAAGGCCCCCATATTCTAAGCGACGTTGCACCTTTTCCCAAACTACCAGGCAGTTGCCCCCATTTGCCTGTTCGTGTCCTGTCCAAAGGAATCCCCACCTGTCAGAGTTGATTTAAACCAGAAATTTGCACTGTATACTGATTTAAATCTTTCTGCAGACTGCTGTTCTCAAGGAAAATATGAACATTGATCTGCGTGTCATTGGAATAACTGGCTCAAGTACAATGCTTCTGAGCGACACGTATGTAATTGAATCCTTGTTTCCACTTTTGCGCATTATGCCGACTCGCTGCAAATAATTCTGTATCATCAGGCGCATTACAGGAAGGAATGATCCAGCTTATAATTTTGTTAAAGTTAAAACATTATGCATGTCATTCAAACAACCATGGACATTTAGTTATTTGTTTTACCTAAATTTTTTCCCTGACTTGAAGCTGTACGTTGGTCTTTTGGGGTTTTGCTACTATAACTATGTTTTCCTTAATATTTCACAAAGTTTCCTTCTTTTTTTCTGTAGGGGAATAGACTTAACCCAGTGGAAACAGCTTCTACAAAAGGAAGCAGAACCAGCTGATATTGGTAGTTTTGTTCATCATTTATCTGATAATCATGTATTTCCGAACAAAGTTTTGGTGGACTGCACAGCGGATACAAGTGTGGCATCCCACTATTACGATTGGTTAAAGAAGGGTATTCATGTCATCACGCCAAATAAGAAAGCAAATTCTGGGCCACTTGATCAGGTAATTATTTGTGTGGTGAAACTTATTTTTTGTCTGAAATACTTGTTTATAATGATCACTGGCTGTATTTAATTGACTGTCAGTTACTTTGTGCACATTAACTGTATCAGTGACTGTTATCAACTGGTCATGGCTAATCCAAAATCTTAAAGGCATAAACCTCGAATCTTGGAAGACATAATCACTTTAACTGAGATCTATTTGCTTGTACCATAAAGATGCCATTTTTAAGCTCGTTCCATACATAATGCACATCTGGTGCTGCAGTGTTTATCTATTAAGAAATGTTTCTTTTTCTTTGGATACAGTACCTGAAATTACGGACTATGCAGCGTGCCTCATACACTCATTACTTTTATGAAGCAACTGTTGGTGCTGGCCTCCCAATCATCAGCACCTTGCGAGGTCTTCTGGAGACGGGTGACAAGATACTGCGTATTGAGGGCATTTTCAGGTTTGTGTGTATGCTTCCGACCAGGCTACAAGATTTTTTTTCTCGAACGCGCAGGAGAGTTGCGTATTTTTATATTAGAGAATGAGAAAACAAAGTCTTCACCAGGGTTTAAACCCCCAACAACAAAAAAAGGGAAAGGGTTACAATAAAGCAAAAGGACCCGACCCGACCCTTCTCATGAAGTTTGCTAGCCCTAGCTGCAGGTCCCTCTTCTCTAGATTATCAACAGTCCAGCACTTGTTTCTCATAGCTAACCAAAGGAAAAATTTGCATTTCTGGGGACGCTCTTCAGATTTTATCAATGGTTTTGACCACCCATCTGGGAACGTTCAAGGCAATTAATAGGTACACCGGAATGGCTGATAAAACAGATTTGACCAGGGTCGTTCTTCCAGCAAGATTAAGAAGAGAAGCCTTCCAGCTGGGGAGTCTATCAGCAATTTTCTCCACCCATTCCAAGATGTCCGATTTCCTTAGCTTCAGGTTTGAGATGGGGAGCCCAAGATACTTACAGAGGAACATTGGAGGGAATTAAAGATGGCTTGAAGCGCGACTACATTACATCTTATAGGAATCACATAATTCTTTTGCATATTGGCTAACAGCCCCGAAGCTTCACCAAAACCATCAAGAATGACCTTGGTACAACTCAAATCTTCTTCCGCAAGTTTAATAAACATCACCACATCATCGACATAAATAGAAACTCTATTCTTCACATTGCTATTATCCAAAGCATGTAAGAGACCCATTCTTCCAGCCTTATCAAAGAGACTGCTTAGAACGTCAATAACCAAGATGAAAAGCATTGACGAGAGGGGGTCCCCTTGACGGAGCCCCCTACGATGCTTAATGAAATCGCCCAAGGAACCATTAAGGAGCACGTGAGTGGAGGAGGTAGCTATAAGATTTGAGATCAGATTGCACCACCCATGGACGAATCCCAAATGAAGAAGAACCTCGAACAAAAAGGCCCAACAAACGGAATCAAAAGTGTCGGGTACCTAGGAACAGGGTACCCAAAGTAGGCCCATGACCTCCTTTCAGCCCATTTACCGAGCAAGCTTGCGAGGCGGAGCGACCGACCTGGCCCATTTGCCGAGCAAACCATGCAAGGTGGAGCGGCCAACCAAGTCCCCGAGCAACCATTTACCGACCAAGCCCTCCGCCGAGCAACCATGCGAGGTGGAGCGGCCAACCAAGTCCCCGTCGAGCAAGCCTGCGAGGCGGAGAGGCCGACCAAGTCCCCGCCGAGCAACCCTGCGAGGCAGAGTTGCCGACCGAGTCCCGACCGAGCAACGCTGCAAGGCGGAGCTGCCGATCAATTCCGGACCGAGCAACCCTGCAAGGCGAAGCTGCCGATCAACTCCCTACCGAGCAACCCTGCGAGGTGGAAGTCCCCATCTAGCGCTATTAGCCCACGACGGCAACGACAAGACTCATCATCACCAAGCCACGTCCGGACATACGTGCAACATACCAAATAGGCGCCTGAAGGTCACCATCAACACGATTGTACGCCCTCGCGAAAGGTCTCAGACGTATCCCCATTGCCATGTAGGGCCAGTCAACCTCAGTTGCGGGAGGACCTCAGTCCCGGAGTCTCAATAGTGACCCGTATACCGGGAAAGACATGACAGTACGCTATACCGAGTGTATGCCTACACATGCTGCCATCTGACGCTCATGACGATGGGCGAAGCCGCGCCACGCACGACCGCGCCATAAGCCTGACCCTCGGGACCCGCCACACACTACTACAAAGACATCAACAATGAAGTCGCTACAGGGACCTGCATGACGGACTGGCAAGGCGGTACGTCATACCGGGAGTACGGCTATGCACACGACCCTACGAACGACTTCAGGGATACCACGTCAACCCGGGGCCGCAGATCTCTCCCTCTCTGAATGCAGGTCACCTCTGTAAGGTTATTCCCTTGAGCTATAAAAGGGAAAGCCCTCCTCTTTCGGGACACACACAAGCTGTAACACAATTCTGAGGCAATCTTACGATCATTCTTTATTCAATAAATTCAGTATCATTTATTGATGGCTGACACGGAATTTTGCAGTGGAACTTTGAGTTATATATTTAACAATTTCGAAGGAACAAGGGCGTTTAGTGATGTTGTTGCCGAAGCAAGAGAGGCGGGATACACTGAACCTGACCCAAGGGATGATCTATCTGGAACTGACGTTGCCCGAAAGGTGGACCCTGTTTTCTGTCATACTTATTCTTTCTTATACCCGGCACTATATTTCAATTTATCAGCACAGCAGACAGTTTCTGGTTTATTTTCGTTTTTTCCATTGAACGGGACAATTTCTGATTTCTGTATATGTATCAGCAAGAGTCCTTACACATAATCTAAAATGCTGAGGATATGACCAAAGGTAATGGGGGAAACGTGTTTCGGACACCAAAGAGTATGGGTTTGCCCGTAGGACAGTATTATGTTTGGTTTGGCCATAAATAAACCACCACGAATTTGTAGTTTTTGTATCCTGGACACTGGAATGCTAGACGAGGAAGAAAAGATTGTTACGCCCTCAGCTTCACACCTTTTGATTGATCATGTAACAGAATTCCTAGCCTTGCCTATGTGTGTAAAGGATTTCAAAAGCAGAGAATCAAAATTACATCTATTGTAGTGTTTTTTCTTCTTGTTTCTTCATTATTAGTTACTCATACTCGTTTTCCATACCGGAGTAGGTCGTTGTCCTCGCGAGGGAATCTGGTCTGAGGCTTGAACTTTCTGACATTCCTGTGAAGAGCCTTGTGCCAGAAACACTTGCAGTAAGATTATCCTCCTCTTAGCATCTAACGCCTTGTACTTCACTCTCCCTAAATTTTGTTTTCTTTCTTTCTTTCTATCAAGCAGTCATGCTCGTCAGCAGATGAATTCATGCAGAAGCTACCGTCCTTCGACGAGGACTGGGCCAGGCAACGCAGTGATGCTGAGGCTGCAGGCGAAGTGAGTAGACCTCTCTTTCCCATAATCCCATGCCGTGACTCTTGATCAGATAGGCTTCCAACGTCATTGAGCAGAGGTGATTCGGCTTGGCTTTCCCCTTCCCGTTTTCCGTCTGAAGGTCCTGCGTTACGTTGGAGCGTTGGATGCGGTGAACAGGAGCGGACAGGTGGAGCTACGCAGGTACAGGAGGGACCACCCGTTCGCGCAGCTCTCCGGCTCCGACAACATCATCGCCTTCACCACGTCGAGGTACAAGGAGCAGCCGCTGATCGTGCGGGGTCCGGGTGCCGGCGCGGAGGTGACAGCCGGTGGCGTCTTCTGCGACATTCTGCGGCTGGCGTCTTACCTCGGTGCTCCTTCTTGAGCTTCTACTAGCTACAGGTGCCAGTTTCAGGAAGCAGACGGAGACACACTGCCATGCATGATGCCTCCCCTCCGTGTTTGGGCTATTGCCGCAAAGGGGGGGGGGGGGGGGGGGGGGGGGGGGGGGGGGGGGGGTATGGACTTGCTCACATGTTGTAATGTTGTTCTGAATAAGTGCCAGGAAATAAGGCCTCTAGCGTATGTCGAGAGAGAGAGGTCGTTCGGCTTTGGAATAGCCGATTAGGTGTTGTTTTTGCTGCATGATGCAAATGAATTATCGTACCAATGAAGGGATGTTTGCTTGTGCCTACTGCCATGTATGCTCATAAAAAACAAGGTCTACTGGTTACGCTTACGCAGGTACAAGGTCACCCGACAGACTAGCTTAGAAGGTGAAGCAACTACAGAAAAAAAAAAGTTACCCAAAGCAGCGCACAATAGTGCTTCACCCATCAAATGCTAGACAGTGCAAAAACCAAGTATCAAAATTTGCTAGACTGACAAAATTTTCTGCTTAAGGCATGCATAGAAATGTGTCCTACGGTGCGGCAAGAGTGGCGCATAGAAATTCTTCCGGAAGGTAGCAAAATATGAGCACGAGTCATCCGCGTATCAACAAAATTCCTGCAACTGTTGCAGCTGTTGGCATCCTCACGCAAAAGCAGACATTTTTTTTTCTCTATTTCACCTTCACTAACTCGATTTCATATATGACTGAAGAATTTGCAGGTACTTCTCCCACTGATTTCCCGCCAGAGCTGCAGAATGCAAACCATTAATAAGCAAATACAAATGATGTGTTCATACAGAAATTCTCTGGAGGGATGTGTATATACAACAAAAAAAGAACTATATCTCAGAATGCGTACAGCATTGAAGGTGGCACTGTAAGCTTTCTTTTCTCCCCAACACGCATACCTACGGCAAATTATGAAATTATAATCTATAACCCTAACTCAAATGACCTTGGGGAAAAAAACAAGCAATGAGGTGGTTACCACGAATACCAACATCCCATCCACGAATAACTTTTCCAGCACCTTAATCAGCACAAGATACAGCATTAATATTTAGTGAGCGTGCTTGCAAACATATTACCAAGCTTGAACTTGTAAGGCTTTTCACTGACATTAGACTCAATAATTTTCCCATCCTTCAACATGCCAACATATTTGATGTAGACCTGCACAAAAAAAAAGCATAATAGCTGGCATCAGTTCTTTTTCTCACAAGTCCTGTGGATTTGGAAGCTTATTGTATTAACCATAAAGCCATACATGATCAAGTAACTGCTAGTGATACATTGTCAGTAGAAATCTGTGTGAAACTGACGATAGAAAGGTCATCATAGAGGCAACTTTATCAAGCCCATTCATATGAAATTTGCAACTAAATGCATAACCAACAGAACTCTCTGTAAAAATAAAAAATAAAAAATAAAAGCGCCTACCTTGCAGCTATCAGAAGCCACTTTTGCATCAATGTTTCCTATTGACAGATCTTCTACCATCAACCCATCTTGCAATGTTCTTACATTGGACTGCTTCTCATCCTTTTCCCCCGATTGTTTTTTCATATTTTTCTTTGATTTCTTTTTTATTTCAGCACCTTGTTTTGGAACAGATGGCACATTAGCATCTGCTATATCCCTGATCATGATATGTTATTAGTTATAGATCAGTGGGCTGTAGATATGACAAATAAATAAAATCCTAAGTAGGAACCAAAAGATATACATTGATAATGCAGGATCCTCACTGATGACAGAATGTTTTCTTTTCTTGACATCAATAATCTTTTTTTCGGTGACGTCATTTGCCTGATTTGGAGGGTCAGTTTCCTCAGCAACCTTAGCATCGTCTTTCTTACCCAATGTAACAGATATAGGTACATTATCATTTTCATCACTGCCGCTATCAACTATTAAAGGAGCACTGCACGTGACAACAGGCTTCTTGACTGGAGGGTCATCATCAACGCTATCAAATCTTTTAGGAGCATTGCGCTTGACAACAGGTTTCATGACTGGCGTATCATCATCATTGTCATCGGTGCTATCTACTTGGTGCTTCTTCAAGCGCCGCCTTCTTTCAGCCTTTCGGGTCGGTTTTTCAACGGGCTAATTGCACAAAATTGGAAATTTGTTAGAAAACATGAAGATGGGACTGCGAGCAGCTATCTGTACATTAAATTTATGGAAATGTACAATGGTTTTATGTGAATAAACATGCAAGCAGGGACAAAACTAGGCATAAGCTATCCTTGTGCACAGTGTTAGAATTGTACCCCTGTATTTGTAATGGGCCAGGCCCAACTCAGTCTATTAATATACAAGCCCACCCTAGTGTAGGGTTAGGGTTTCAGTTATTCCAATATGGTATAGAGCCAGTTTTTTTTTCTCCCTTCTTCCAGCCGCCGGCACAGGCGCCGCCTCCCCTGCACCAGCGCCGGCCGTCCCCCTGCTCCCTCTCCTCCCCTGCTCCTTCTCCTCCCCTGGTCGCGCCACCCTCTGCTCCTGCTGGTCGCGCCGCCGCCAGGGCCCCAACGCCGCCACTGCTCCTGCTGGTCGTGCCGCCGCCAGGGCCCCAGCGCCGCCACCAGAGCTCCTGCGCGCGCCGCCGCTCCACCGCCGCCGGCCCCTGCGCCGCCGTCCGTGCTCCACTGAGCCGCGCCGCCTGCACTCCTCTGCGCGCGCCGCCGGCACTCCTCTGCCCGCGCGCCGCCGCTCCTCCTCCTCCGTCCCATCTCCCGCCAGCGCGGACGCGACGGTCCCCAACAGCGGCCACATCCGGTGCTGCTTCTGCTACAAGGGCCGCGGCTTCGACTGCTCCACCGCTCGCGCCCTCGACGGCCATGGACCACCTCCACATCGTCGCCCTGCAGACCGTCGGCGCCGGCACGCCCGACGCGGCCGCCCACGCCAGAGCAGCCGTCAGTCTGGCTCCTGCTGGCGCTGCCGCGGGTCTAGTCCCTGCTGGCGCTGCCGCAGGTCTACCCACTGCTGGCGCAGCAACCACCGGCGTCGACGCGCGCCTGGCTGCCAGCCCCTACATGCCTAGCGCCACTGCTGCGGCCAGCGCACGCGCTGCTGACCTTGCCCCCTTCGGGCTCGGCCTACCGGGCTACCCGGCGTCTACTGGCGCCCTTACCGGTCTTCTATCGCCGACCCGCCTCCCCAGGCAGCCACCCCCTGGGTTCTCCACCACTCGTCCGCTCGTCGCCGATGCCACCTGGGCTTCCCCGACGCTCTCCACCGACTCCACCATGTCATCGCCCATCGCGGCTCTCCAGGCTGCCCTGGCCGCTTCTCAGGAGCGCGAGCGCGCCCTGGCCGCCACCCTAACCGCCCAGATGGCCACTGCGCAGCGTCTCGTCATCGGACCTCCTCCGGTCGCCCAGGAGACACCCCCGCCCACCCTAGAGGCTCCCCACGCCTCTGGCCTCGATGCTAACCACATCGCCGCTCTCCACGCCCAGGCGGCCGGACTTCAGAACATCCGGTCCCTCGTGTCCGTCGTTCTGGACCCGGCGTCCTCCCACTACCCTCGCTGGAGGGGGCAAGTCCTCCTCACCTTGCGGCGCTACGCCCTCGACGACCACGTCCTCGACGACATCGCCACCCCGCCGTCCCCAGCCTGGTCCCTGATGGACTCCGTGGTCCTCTCCTGGCTCCACGGAACCATCACCGTCGAGCTCCAGGACATCATCCGCGACCAGGCGGACACGGGCCGTCAGGCGTGGCTCGCCCTCGAAGAACAGTTCCTCGGGAACCGGGACGCTCGCGCTCTGCACCTCGACGCCCAGTTCCACCTGTTCTCTCAGGGGGACCTCTCCGTGGACGAGTACTGCCGCCAGATGAAGGGCATGGCGGACTCTCTCCGCGATCTCGGCGAGCCTGTCGCCGACCGGACCTTGGTGTTGAACCTTTTGCGTGGCCTCAGCCCCCGCTATGGTCACCTGAAGGCTCTCATCAAGAGGACCGTTCCCTTTCCCACATTCCATGCCGTCAGGAACGAGCTTCTCCTCGAGGAGCTCACCATGGCGTCTGAGGCCGCTGCTCCGGCTCCGGCGCTCTACAGCGCTCCTCCCGGTGGTCAGGCTCCTTCAGGGGGCCCGGCCCCTCGTCCTCCGTCGACCGGGGCCCCTACCCGCCCCACACCCGCCGTCCCTGTGGCCCCTCGTCAGACGTCCGCCGCCGATGGTGGTCGTCGTTCCCGCAAGGGCGGCCGTGGGGGTGGCGGCTCCTCTCGTGGTGGTCCCCTCGGTCGGGGTGCCGGCCAGGCGTGGCCGTCACTCTATAACCCCTGGACCGGGACCATCGCCATGTGGCCGGGCCAGGCCCCACGTGCCTCCCGTCCCCCGGCGCCGGCTCTCCTGACTGCGCCACCCTACGGCGTGCCTCCCACGCCTCCCTACGGCGTGCCTGCATTGCCCCCGGGGACCCCCATGACGACTTGGTCCCCGCTGTCTGGAGGCTGGGACAACGCCTCCCTCGCCGCCGCTTTCAGCACCATGGCGATGACCCCTCCCTCCTCCGACTGGGTGATCGACTCTGGTGCCTCCTACCACACCACTCCCACTACAGGCACGCTCTCCCGCTCCCATCCCCCATCCCTCTCATCCTTCATCGATCGTCGTTGGGAACGGTTCCACTCTGCCCGTCACCTCAGTAGGTGCCTCGGTTCTCCCTGGACCATTCTATCTCAACGACGTTCTCGTAGCCCCCCACATCACTCATAATCTCCTCTCTGTTTGTCGTTTCACCACTGACAACTCCTGTTCCATCGAGTTTGACCCCTCTGGTTTTTCTGTGAAGGATCTGGCCACCAGGACTCCCCTCGCCCGTTGTGACAGCTCGGGTCCCCTCTACACGCTCCGGCCCTCCACCTCCGGCGCGTCTCCGCCTCCTGCCCTGGTCTCCACCAACTCCTCCACCACTTGGCATCGTCGTCTCGGACATCCAGGACCTGACGTCATGACCAAGATTACCAGTAGCCTAGATCCTTCATGTAGTAGGGGACATTTTGAGGGTTTATGTCATGCTTGTCAGTTAGGCCGGCATACTCGTCTCCCATTCACCACTTCCTCTTCTCGGGCTGAGCAGGCTTTTGACCTGGTTCATTGTGATCTCTGGACCTCTCCTGTACTCAGTCTTTCTAGTTATAAATACTATTTGGTGATTTTGGATGACTTTTCCCATTTTCTTTGGACTTTTCCTCTTAGATTGAAGTCCGACACGTTCACCACCCTCACACACTTCTTCGCCTGGGTCTCCACCCAGTTTCACCGCCCGGTCCGTGCCCTGCAGTGTGACAACGGCCGCGAGTTCGACAATCACGCCTCCCGCTCTTTCTTTCTCACTCATGGCGTCCAGTTGCGTCTCTCGTGCCCTTACACATCTGCCCAAAACGGTCGGGCCGAACGCATGATTCGCACCGCCACCAATATGATCCGTTGTCTTCTCTTCCAGGCGTCTCTCCCTGCCAGCTACTGGGCAGAGGCCCTGCACACCGCCACCCACCTTCTCAACCGTCTTCCCTCCAAGGCGGTGAGCCACCCTACTCCCTACTTCGCACTGTACGGCACAACCCCCACCTACGACCATCTTCGCGTGTTCGGCTGTGCCTGCTACCCTAACACTTCTGCTACTGCCCCTCATAAGCTCTCTCCTCGCTCCACCCGCTGCCTCTTCCTTGGCTATTCATCTGACCACAAGGGGTATCGGTGTCTGGACCTCGCCTCCCACCGCATCATCATCTCTCGTCACGTCGTCTTCGACGAGGATGTGTTTCCCCTTGCTGGCCCCTCCCCACCCACTGATCTCGACACTCTCCTCGAGTCCGATCCGGTCTCCCCCTCCTCCCAGGCGCCCCGTCTTGCGCCGTTACCCGCACCCCATGCGGCCTCGGCGCCGCGGCTCGCGCCTATTTCCGCGCCACGCGCGGCCCCGTCGGTCACGCTTGCGCCACGTGCGGCCCGCCGACCACGCCCGCGCCACGCGCGGCCCCGTCGACCACGCCTGCGCCACGCGCGGCCCCGTCGACCACGCCTGCGCCACGTGCGGCCCCGTCGACCACGCCTGCGCCACGCGCGGCCCCGTCGACCACGACTGCGCCACGCGCGGCCCCGCCGACCCCTCCCGCACCATGCGCGGCCCCGTCGACGCCCACGGCTCGCTTCGCCGACCCCGCACTCGTCTACCGCCGCCGCCACGTCACTACCTCGGCACCTGCCGACCCGGGCCTGTCGACGAGCCCGGTGCGCTTCGCCGACCCCGCCGTCGTCTATCACCGCCGCGAGTCGGCCACGCCCGCGGCCCCCGACGTCCAGGCTGACCGCCCCGAGCCATCGGTGTACCACCCGGTCGCCATCCACCGTGACCCCAGGCACGTCCACCCGATGGTGACCCGGCGCGCCGCCGGCATTCTTCGACCTGTCGACCGGCTGATCTTGGCAGCTGATACGACTACCACTCCACCGGACGCCTCCCCGGTCCCCTCCTCCGTTCGTACCGCTCTCGCCGACCCACACTGGCGACGCGCTATGGAGGAGGAGTACGCGGCCCTCCTGGCCAACCACACCTGGGACCTGGTGCCGTGTCCACCAGGCACCAACGTGGTCACCGGCAAGTGGCTATTTCGCCACAAGCTTACCTCGGACGGCTCCCTCGACCGCTACAAGGCCCGTTGGGTCCTTCGGGGCTTCACCCAACGCCCCGGAGTGGACTACGACGAGACCTTCAGCCCCGTCGTCAAGTTCGCCACTGTTCGCACCGTTCTCTCCCTCGCCCTCTCCCGGGACTGGGCGATCCATCAGCTCGACGTCAAGAATGCCTTCCTCCACGGCACTCTGACGGAGACTGTCTACTGCAGCCAGCCTACCGGCTTCGTCGACGAAGCTCGTCCGGACCTGGTCTGCCGGCTGAACCGCTCCCTCTACGGCCTCAAGCAAGCGCCGCGGGCCTGGTACAGTCGCTTCGCTTCCTACTTGGCCTCCATCGGCTTCGTCGAGGCCAAGTCGGACACGTCCCTCTTCATCTACCGTCGCGGCGACGACACCGTCTTCCTTCTGCTCTACGTCGACGACATTGTGCTCACGGCATCCACCGCCGACCTTCTACAGCGCACGATCGTTGCCCTGCAGCGGGAGTTCGCGATGAAGGACCTGGGGCCCCTCCACCACTTCCTCGGCATCACCGCCGAGCGCCGGCCCCAGGGTCTCTTCCTCCATCAGCGCCAGTACGCCATCGACATACTGGAGCGGGCTGGCATGTCCGACTGCAAGCCCTGCTCCACGCCTGTCGACACTCAGGCGAAGCTCTCAGAGGACGACGGGCCCCTGGTCGCCGATGCGACGTCCTACCGGAGCCTGACCGGCGCGCTCCAGTACCTCACCTTCTCCAGACCTGACATCGCCTACGCCGTTCAGCAGGTGTGCCTGCATATGCACACCCCGCGGGAGCCTCATCTCACCGCTCTCAAGCGGATCCTGCGCTACCTCCGCGGCTCCCTCGACTATGGCCTCCTACTCCGACCATCCCCGACGTCGGAACTCGTGGTCTACACCGACGCCGACTGGGCTGGCTGTCCAGACACGCGTCGATCCACCTCCGGTTACGCCGTGTTCCTGGCGCCAACCTCGTCTCCTGGGCCGCCAAGCGGCAGCCCGTCGTCTCTCGCTCCAGTGCTGAGGCCGAATACCGCGCTGTGGCCAACGGCGTGGCAGAGGCCTCCTGGATGCGACAGCTCCTCCATGAGCTCCACAGTCCCCTCCAGCGCGCCACCCTCGTCTACTGCGACAACGTCAGCGCGGTCTACCTCTCCACCAATCCCGTGCAGCATCAACGCACGAAGCACGTGGAGATCGACCTGCACTTCGTCCGGGAGCGTGTCGCCGCCGGTGACGTTCGGGTTCTCAGCGTCCCCACCACGCTGCAGTTCGCCGACATCTTCACCAAGGGGTTACCGTCGAGTGTATTTTTAGACTTTCGCTCCAGTCTCAACATCTGTACAGGATAGAGTTGCGACTGCGGGGGGTGTTAGAATTGTACCCCTGTATTTGTAATGGGCCAGGCCCAACTCAGTCTATTAATATACAAGCCCACCCTAGTGTAGGGTTAGGGTTTCAGTTATTCCAATACACAGACTTAGTAAACATCTAAAAACATTGCACAGACTTGGTTGAAATGAGCTAGTCGATATTGATTTTTTTCTCACTGGTGCATGACCACCATAGGACACTAGTATCACCCCTTTAAGAAAGCTGTCTAAACAGATAATAACACATAAAGGAAGAAACTAAGGCCATGTTTGTTTGAGCTTCTCGCCAGCTTCTGAGTGTGAAAAGCCAGAAGCTAAAACAAACAGCTAGCTTTTTGTTTAGCTTTTGGAAAGCCAGAAGCTCAGAAAAGCTGGGTTTATATGGAAAGCTGAGAGCTTGATTTTATGGGCTTTCTGTAGCTTCCTGAGTTTAGGAAGCTCATAGAAAAGCTATCATTGGCTTCTCCTGATCAAAAGCCTAGCAGCAGCTTTGTAGAAAAGCTCCAAAAGTTGCAGCAGGGCCTAAGTATAATGGCAATATTAAGAACCTAACAACGAAAGCAATGTTAAATTCACATAAAGGACAGAAACTATCTAAGTGATGGTCTACCAACAATACAATATTCTGGATCAATGTGTAAGTGTGGCTTGAAGATATGCAGGAACAGATCCAGACAAAAATCAAATAGTAAAACCTGCTACATGGGTCAATCTTTAACCTTTTTGTTTGTGGCAGCTTCCAAGGGTAAACTCATCATCACTATCATCTAAAGAGTCAGACCCATACTTCTCAGGTAGTGGAACTTCACGATCATCAATAAAGTCAGATTCATAGCTGTCCTCACTAGCATCATGCTCCTCATCAGTGTTAGAGTGCCCAATATCTTCCCCATAAGATTCTCTGATTACATGTTAGGAATAACTTCATAGTCTGAGAGTTTCATAATTGAAACAAAGACATGACACTGTCGAGAAGGATACGATTCATCATCACCCACATTAGACCTGCTGCTTGCACGAACATAGTATCCAGATAGATGAATCGAACTTTGACCAATTACTGAGAAGACAACATCATCGACCTCCTCAAACTCAATTTCTAGATGGCATGTCTCAGCCAATTTTGGATTTAGACTACAAAGTTTGATGGGAATCTTGTTGCCAACATTGCATTGCAGCACCGTCCTTGCAGCAGCATCACAATTGCCCAGTGTAGCCTGTAAAAATTAAAAGATTTAGTTACAGAACACATTCAATACTGTTAAAAAAGGGGATGGTGCTTAGAATCAAACTTTTGACCACTCCTAAGTACATTCAATTCCAGCAGCAAGATAAAAATAGCTAATTACAATATCATGTACCAACCAAATGAAAAGCAACTAACAAGGCATTCAGCTTCATTTAGTGCAGTGTAAACCAAAATTTCCTATTTATCTTAATGGTTAGTTCGAACAAAACTTCATCTGATGCAGTTTAACTAAAAAAATCTATTGATCATAATATAATGAGGTGAAGTCATCAATGTCACATCACGTGACCAGATAGGTTCACTGGAAAACATTTGTGTCAGAAGACAATCGAAAGCACCAACGTTCACTGAATATACCATCCAGATTTCAAGACCTCCTCTATTATGATTTATGAACATGATAGGTACAAACCAAAGAGAACATATACCCATGTCAACAAAACCAAAGTATCTCAGGTGAAAAATTAACAGATGGGGCACAGGAGTACGAAATCACAAAGGTTCAAAAGGCATAGTTTAATTAGGCATATGGGTAGTGCTTCAGTGAGGTCAACATGTCCCCCACTACACCCTCCCCCCCAGTCCTTGTAAACTCCACTAGATGTACACATTATCAATTATCAATCTATCTATTTTACCTGCTGGATTTATATGCAAGCTCCGCCATTGATTGGAAAAATGGGGCAAGTTTGAAGGGGGGGGGGATGTTAGAGCTAAACTTGACATAGTGCAGGTTAGTGCATGCGTGTGTGAGTTGTGTGTGTCTGTGCATGCTCAGTGTGCGCCATGGGCGTCGCATGTCGCGACCGGTGAGCTCAGGGCGGACCAAAGCCAGCTCGGATCGATTTGGGCGACGCAATAGGATGACATGCACGTGAAAGGGGGTGCGTTCGGAGTTAAGTTGGAGTGGTGGTGGGAAAATCGCCAGTCGTTGGGCGCATGCGGATCGTGCATGCGAGCACATCGCTTGGGCACGACGCAACGCGCAGACGCGGACATGGTGAGAAGGCCGGGAGGTGGAAGGAGCTCCGCCAGGGCTATAAGTAGCACGACTCGCTGCTTTATGTTGGAACTGTATTAGGGTTTGGGTACATTTACTCTCCTGCCCCTCTGTAATGGGCCAGACCCAACTCATGGCTATTAATATTCAGCCCCACCCTATCCTAGGGTTAGGGTTTCCTCACTTCTACATGGTACCAGAGCCTTCCAGCCGGCTGTTTTTTTTTCTCCTCCCAGCCGCCGGCTGCCTCTCCCCCACCCTCGCCAGCCGGCCAGCCGCCGCCCTCTGCCACGCCCGCCCACCATCGCCAGCAACGCCGTGCCACCGGACGGCCTTCCGCCGCCCTCTGCCACGCCCGCCCGCCCCAGGGCGCGCGCCCAGACGCGCCGCCAGGGCCCCGGCGCCCCTGCTCCGATAGGTCCCGCGCCGCCCCACTGCAGGCTGCGCCCTCTCCCTGGCGGTCGCGCCCTGCGCCGCCCCCTACAGGCCGCCTCCTTCCCTCCGACCCGACGTCGAGCGGATCCGGCCCGGCGTGCCGCTCTCCTCTCCCGCGCGCGGCTCCAAGGCGTCGCCAGGAGCACCCGCCAGGAGGCCCGCGCCCCTGCCTCGTCCTGTGCCGAGCAGCGCCCGACGCCGCGCACCTGGCCGCGCCCTTCCTGCCGCAGTGCCGCAGTGCGTGCTTCGGCGACTGTCCAACCCGCACCTCCCCGCGCCGGCTGACCGTGCCCCGACCCTAGTAGCGTCGCGGCCCTCCTGCACCGGTCCCTGCTCGCCGGATCTTCGTCGTCCACCGCCGGCCACCGTCTGGCCCTATCCCGCTGCGCTGGTGCCCACTCTTCCCAAGCCGTGCCGCAAGTGGGTCGGCCTCGCCGGAGCAGCCTGCTCCCCCAGCGCCCTCCTGCCCTGCCGCAGTGGGTCGGCCTGGCCAGAGCAACAATCGTGGCCGTGCAGCCCGCTCACCCCCTTGTGCGCCCTGCTTTTGTGACACAGTGGCCATCCTCGCTCTCGGCTTCGCTGCGCCGGTTGTGCTCCGTCCCGGTTCCATGGCGTCACCCTCGCCACACATGAACTTTGCCTCGCCCGCTGCTTCCGTGGCTCCTGACTACTACGGCCGTGCTTTTGCCCTGGCCGTCGGCGCCACTTCCTCCCTGTCTCCGCCCGTTTCCGTCGGAATGGCTGTGCGCGTCCTTCTCAACGATGGCCAGCTTGTCCGGGGCACCTTCGTGCACTTCGATCCCACCATGAGCCCTGTCCTTTGTGATTGCATCGAACTCCACCCCCAGGTCAGTCGTCACGTGTCCGGACCCCTTGTCTTCCCCCGTGCAGTGATCGCCTCCCTGGCCATTGAGCCCTCGTTCCCTCCCTCCCCTCCTAGTAACCACGTCAGAGCTCCTCCTCTGGCTCTCTCTGCGCACCCTACGGCCTCCCCACTGTCTCCCTCTCCCACCGATTGGGTGGTTGACTCCGAGGCCTCCTTCCACACCACTCCCACAACTAGTTCGTTATTCCACTCCCATCCACCACACCCCTTACATCCTTCCTCCATCGTCGTAGGCAATGGTTCCACTCTCCCGGTCACCTCAGTAGGTGCCTCAGTTCTTCCTGGACCATTCTGCCTTAACGACGTCCTTGTTGCTCCCGGTCTGACTCATCCCCTCCTCTCGGTTCGTCGCTTCACTAGTGACAACCACTGCTCTATGGAGTTCGACCCCTGGGGTCTCACCATACGCCACCTTCCCACACATGCTGTGCTCGCTCGCTGTAACAGCTCCGGCCCCCTCTATTCTCTTCACTTGCCCTCCACTCCCCCCACCCGAGTAGCCTCATCTCCTGCACTTACTACTACCACCACATCACATGCTCTTGCTACTACCACCACCTCCTCCGCCATTTGGCACCGTCACCTCGGGCACCCTGGACCTGACGTCATGTCCCAACTTTCTAGTCACTCAGACATATCCTATACTCGGGCCTCTTCTGAGCGCCTCTGTCATGCTTGTCAGCTCAGCCGCCACTCTCGTCTTCCTTTTTCCACTTCCACGTCCAGGGCTGTTCAGGCCTTTGATCTTGTCCACTGCGATCTCTGGACGTCTCCTGTCCTTAGCCTCTCCGGCTACAAATACTACCTGGTCATTCTGGACGACTACTCACATTTTCTTTGGACTTTCCCCCTTCGGCTGAAGTCCGCCACGTTTACCACCCTCACTCACTTCTTCGCCTGGGTATCCACCCAGTTCCAGCGTCCGGTTCGTGCTTTGCAGTGCGACAACGGTCGCGAGTTCGACAACCACACCTCTCGGTCATTCTTCCTCACCAGTGGCGTTCAGCTGCGTCTCTCGTGCCCCTACACCTCCGCCCAGAACGGCCGGGCAGAGCGCATGATTCGCACCACCACCAACATGATCCGCTGCCTGCTCTTCCAGGCGTCTCTCCCTGCCAGCTACTGGGCAGAGGCCCTACACACCGCCACCCACCTCCTCAACCGTCTTCCCTCCAAGGCGGTGAGCCACTCTACTCCCTACTTCGCCCTGTATGGCACAACCCCCACCTTCGCGTGTTCGGCTGTACCTACTACCCTAACACTTCCGCTACTGCCCCTCATAAGCTTTCTCCTCGCTCCACCCGCTGCCTCTTCCTTGGCTACTCCTCTGACCACAAGGGGTATCGGTGTCTGGACCTCGCCTCCCACCGCATCATCATCTCTCGTCACGTCGTCTTCGACGAGGATGTGTTTCCCCTTGCTGGCCCCTCACCACCCACCGACCTCGTCTCCCTCCTCGAGTCCGATCCGGTCTCCTCCTCCCAGGCGCCCCGCCTTGTGCCATTACCAGCACCCTGTGCGGCCTCGACGCCGTGGCTCGCTCCTATTCCCGCGCCACGCGCGGCCCCGTCGACGCCCACGGCTCGCTTCGCGGACCCCGCGCTCCTCTACCACCGCTGCCGCCACGTCACTACCTCGGCTCCTGCTGACCCAGGCCCATCGACGAGCCTAGTGCGGTTCATCAACCCCGCCGTCGTCTATCACCGCCGTGAGTCGGCCGCGCCCACGGCCCCCGACATCCCGGCAGACCGCCTCGAGCCCTCGGTGTACCACCCGGTCGCCATCCACCGCGACCCTGGGCACGTCCGCCCGATGGTGATCCGGCGCGCCGCCGGTGTTCTTCGACCCGTTGACCGGCTGATCTTGGCAGCTGATACGACTACCACTCCACCGGACGCCTCCCCGGTCCCCTCCTCCGTTCGCACCGCCCTCGCCGACCCACACTGGCAACACGCTATGGAGGAGGAGTATGCGGCCCTCCTGGCCAACCACACATGGGACCTGGTGCCGTGCCCACCAGGCACCAACGTGGTCACTGGCAAGTGGCTATTCCGCCACAAGCTTACCTCGGACGGCTCCCTCGACCGCTACAAGGCTCGTTGGGTCCTTCGGGGCTTCACCCAACGCCCCGGAGTGGATTACGACGAGACCTTCAACCCCGTCGTCAAGTTCGCCACTGTTCGCACCGTCCTCTCCCTCGCCCTCTCCCGGGACTGGGCGATCCATCAGCTCGACGTCAAGAATGCCTTCCTCCATGACACTTTGACGGAGACTGTCTACTGCAGCCAGCCCACCGGTTTTGTCGACGAAGCTCATCCGAATCTGGTCTGTCGGCTGAACCGCTCCCTCTACGGCCTCAAGCAGGCGCCGCGAGCCTGGTACAGTCGCTTCGCTTCCTACTTAGCCTCCATCGGCTTCGTCGAGGCCAAGTCGGACACGTCCCTCTTCATCTACCGCCGCGGCGATGACACCGTCTTCCTTCTGCTCTACGTCGACGACATTGTGCTCACGGCATCCACCGCCGACCTCCTACAGCGCACGATCATTGCCCTGCAGCGAGAGTTCGCGATGAAGGACTTGAGGCCCCTCCACCACTTCCTCGGCATCACCGCCGAGCGTCGGCGCCATGGTCTCTTCCTCCATCATCGCCAGTACGCCATCGACATACTGGAGCGGGCTGGCATGTCCGACTGCAAGCCCTGCTCCATGCCTGTCGACACTCAGGCGAAGCTCTCAGAGGACGACGGGCCCCCGGTCGCCGATGCGACGTCCTATCGGAGCCTGACCGGCGCGCTCCAGTACCTCACCTTCTCCAGGCCTGACATCGCCTATGCCGTCTAGCAGGTGTGCCTACATATGCACACCCCGCGGGAACCTCATCTCACCACTCTCAAGCGGATCCTGCGCTACCTCCGTGGCACCCTCGACTACGGCCTTCTTCTCCGACCATCCCCAACGTCGGAACTCGTGGTCTACACCGACACCGACTGGGCTGGCTGTCCAGACACGCGTCGATCCACCTCCGGTTACACCGTGTTCCTGGGCACCAACCTTGTCTCCTGGGCCGCCAAGCGGCAGCCCGTCGTCTCTCGCTCCAGTGCTGAGGCCGAGTACCGCGCCGTGGCCAACGGCGTGGCAAAGGCCTCCTGGCTGCGCCAGCTCCTCCACGAGCTCCACAGTCCCCTCCAGCGCGCCACCCTCGTCTACTGCGATAACGTCAGCGCAGTCTACCTCTCCACCAATCCCGTGCAGCATCAGCGCACGAAGCACGTGGAGATCAACCTGCACTTTGTCCACGAGCGTGTCGCCGCCGGTGACGTTCGGGTTCTCAGCGTCCCCACTACGCTGCAGTTCGCCGACATCTTCACCAAGGGGTTACCGTCGAGTGTATTTTTAGACTTTCGCTCCAGTCTCAATATCTGTACAGGATAGAGTTGTGACTGCGGGGGGGGGGGGGGGGGTGTTGGAACTGTATTAGGGTTTGGGTACATTTACTCTCTTGCCCCTCTGTAATGGGCCAGGCCCAACTCATGGCTATTAATATTCAGCCCCACCCTATCCTAGGGTTAGGGTTTCCTCACTTCTACACTTTAGTCACTCCCTAAGGTGTTCTAGTTAGTAAAGAGTGCCAAGATACATGCGCGCCGTGACGTTCATCGCTACACACCGTTCATCTTCTTCTTCTCGCCGACGGCGTGCACAACTGTGTGAGCCATGGGTCAGGTTCGCCAGTGATTCAAGGACTTAGGGTGAGCTAGGGGCCTAACAATTGGCATCGAAGCCTGATGAAGATTGGAGACAGCTCTGCCAATTCAGGTGTTCGGGTGCTGCCGTCGAGCGCGTCATGGCCAACCTTGGCGCAGTGGAGCTCCCGCAGCTGACAGGGACCAACTACCACGAGTGGTCTTTGGTGATGCAGGTGAGCTTGAAGGCGCTAAAGCAGTGGAACGCGATGGAGGTTGTAAGCAAGGACCGCGGCAAGGATCAGCGCACGTTGGCCATGATCTTTCGCATAGTGCCACCGAAGTTGAAGGCCATGCTCGCCGTGAAGCAGTAGACGATGAAAGAGGCGTGGGAGGCAGTGAAGATGATGCGCGTCGGGGAGGACCGCGTCAAGGAAGCCAACCGACAGCGTCTGCTCAAGGAGTTCGAGAACCTCCAGTTCAAGGACGACGAGTTAATCGACGACTTCGCCGTGCGTGTCAACACCCTCGTCGATGGACTGCGGGAGCTAGGCGAGGAGGTGAAGACAGGCGCATGGTGTGGAAGGTTCTGCGTGTGGTGCCGAAGAAATGGAAGCAAGTGGCGGTGTCGATCGAGATGCTCCTGGACCTCGACGCCATGTCCATGGAGAAGCTCATCGGCCAACTGTGCGTCGCGGAGGACGCCGATGCAGACGATGCCAAGGCGAAGGAGGTCGCCACGGAGGGCGCCGACCAACTGTTTCTCACTGAGGCATAGTGGGAGGCGCGGCGTCAGGAACGGAACAAGCAGCGCAAGCGACGTGGCGTACTGACGGTCACAAGGGGCGAGGCAATGGCGATCGTGGCAACAACTGCGACGATGAGCGCAACAACGACAACGATGACACAAGCAGCATGGCCTCGCGTTCAAGCCGACGGGGCTTAAGCCGAAACAAGGGCCAATGCTTCGAGTGAGGCGGCTACGGTCACATCGCTCGGTTCTGTCGTGAGAAGAAAAGGAAGGGCAAGGCGCTTCTTGCCTACATCGAGGAGCCAACGCTGTTGTAGGTCTAGAGTTCACCGTGTCAAGCTTAGAGGGGTGATTGTTGTTGAATAATTAGACAAATTCCAGATTAAATTCCGAATATAAATCACGACCAAATCAGAAGAACCGAAGTAAAAAGTCAAATCAGATGATGCGTACTGATTAGACATACTGATAGATGGCGCGCGCCGGAATCAGCAGGGTTGACGACGTCGAAGCAGCGAAATCAGCAGGGTCGACGAGGTCAGAAGATCACGAGCAGTCGCGTGAAGACGCTTCCCAAAAACCTTATTCACCCTCTCCCGATGCAGGATCTAGAAGACGAAGGGTTCCGGAGACCTGCTCTCCTGATCGCAGATGCACGTCTGCGTTCGGGATGAAGGGAACTGGAAGGCGGCTCAGCTATGAAGAGAGGCGAAAAGCGAAACTGGGATGAGTTGGATGCTGGCTGCCAGGCGCCTTTTATAGGGCCGAGTCCGCGACCAGATAGCTACCTTCGATCTTATCCGCCCGCGAAAATCTCGCGTTCAGTTTAGATTTTATAGCGATCGGTTAGGATTCTAAACTTAATAGCCAAGTAACCAAAAATTCAAACGGCAAAAGGAAGTCGCGCCCCCGCAAGGCGAGGGGCCAAATTTCGGCAGACCATTCACGAGCATGTCGTGCGCCCGCGCCCTTCGCCCCGGCCCGGCCCGGCCCGGCGAGGCGAGGCGAGCGCGCGCGCGTGTGGCTCTCCACACTCTCTCCTCTCATCCATGACTTGGTGAGTGAGTGTGGCTTCCATATTTAAGCTAGCTCTACTCCACTAGAACTAGCAATATGGTGCTATTGGTTCCACCTATTCCTTAGCCATACACTTATATGGGCTTTTGAGATTTTTCTAGGATTTATTTGATTTTCTCAATTTGGGCCTAGCCTATAAATCCTAACAATCCCCCACCAGATCTCAAATGCCCATCTGCAGTTTTCGCCACTGTTCACTACTGTTTAATATACTAGTTTTTCAGCAGAGACTGTTAAGTTGAACTTCCGCCTAGAACTCCAAGCTACACCAAACCACAACTTGGACAATGGACTATGCCTTGAATTGCAAGTTTTGAGTGAATGGGTTTCACTTGAAGTCATGACCAGTACTTGGCTACCAGTAGTCCCCTTCTCGGGTGGAGCATATACGTCGTACTCCAAGGTCTCTTCATGAGTTTACTAGAGATCACCCAAATCTCAGACTGCGACGATAGACAGTCTAACTCATATAGGTGTGTTCTTTCATGAATGTTCTGCAGGACAACATCTTTGCTAATATAAGCCAACAGAACACATTAAGGCACAAAGCCAACCTGCCTTACATCATTTGAGAGTATTGCATCTTTACTTAGAGAGGGTCAAAGGTTACTCTCCTCAGTTCACCAATGGCTTGTTCTTCCCAGGACCTAATTCACGGGATCTCCGATCACATAGACTGGGTTTCCACCATGGCAACTTTATTCGGGTCTCATACCCATCTCTCTCGATGCGATTTCTATCACATTACGTGGTAGTCCCTTGGTAAAAGGATGTGCCAGATTTTTATCTATTGAAATATAAGTCACACTTATAACTCCGGAGTTTCTCAACTTTCTGATAGACTTCAATCGTCTTTTGACATGTCTTGATGACTTCCCATTATCCTTAGAACTCGTCACTTTAGCAATCACTGTCTGATTGTCACAATTCATAAGGATAGCTGGTATTGGTTTCTCAACCACCGGCAAGTCCATCAAGAGTTCACGCAACCATTCTGCCTCAACGGTTGCTGTGTCAAGTGCAGCTAGCTCAGCTTCCATGGTTGACCTCGTCAAGATTGTCTGCTTGCATGACCTCCATGATACCGCACCTCCACCAATAGTAAAGACATAACCACTGGTGGCATAAAGCTCGTCTACATCAGATATCCAGTTCGAATCACTTTATCCTTCAAGTACTGCATGCTGACCAGAATAGTGAATTCCATAACTCATTGTACCTTGCAGATAGCGCATAACCCGCTCAAGTGCATGCCAATGATCAGTCCCGGGGTTTGACATGAACCTACTTAATTTGCTCACAGCAAAAGAAATATCGGGCCTTGTTGCACCAGCAAGATACATGAGTGAACCAACGATCTGAGAGTATCTCAATTGGTCTAAACCAATTCTCTTGTTCTTTCGCAGTGTCACACTGGGACCATAAGGTGTTGGAGAAGGTTTGCACTCAGAGAAGCCAAATCGCTTCAAAACATTTTCAACATAGTGAGATTGCGAGAGAGTAATCCCACCATCTGCCTTAATCAGCTTGATGTTTAGAATCACATCAGCTTCCCCCAGATCTTTCATATCAAAACTCTTTGATAGAAAAGACTTGACTTCATTGATCACATCAATGTTTGTGCCAAATATCAATATATCATCAACATATAAGCACAATATAACTCCTTCGCCCCCACCACAGCGATAATATACACATCTGTCTGCCTCATTAATGGCAAAGCCTACAGACGTTAGAGTCGTGTCAAACTTCTCATGCCACTGCTTTGGTGCTTGCTTTAGACCATACAAAGATTTCAATAACTTGCACACCTTGCTTTCTTGACCCTTTACTACAAATCCATCAGGCTGTTCCATATAGATTTCCTCGTCCAGCTCTCCATTAAGAAAAGTTGTCTTTACATCCATCTGATGAACAAGGAGACCATACGAGGCAGCCAAGGAAAGTAGTACTCGAATAGTAGTCATTCTAGCAACAGGTGAGTAAGTATTAAAGAAGTCTTCTCCTTCTTTCTGAGTATAGCCTTTAGCCACAAGCCTAGCCTTGTACTTCTCAATTGTACCATCAGGCTTAAGCTTCTTCTTAAACACCCACTTACAACCCACAAGTTTGCATCCATAGGGTCAATCAGTGACTTCCCACGTACCATTTGAAAGAATAGAGTCCATCTCATTATGAACTGCTTCTTTCCAATCATCTGCATCTGGAGATGCAAATGCTTCTGCAATGGTAGTAGGAGTATCGTCCACAAGGTACACAATGAAATCATCACCAAAGGATTTTTCAACCCTTTGTCTCTTGCTCCTTTTAGGAGCATCATTGTCATCCTCCTCTAGGACAATTTCATGTGGCTGTTCAAAACACTCAATAGGTGTACTATGTTCAGGAGTTATCTCAGAAGAGTATCTAGAATTGCTATGAATGTCTTTCATTAGAAATATATGTTCAAAGAAAGTAGCATCACGTGATTCCATAATAGAATCAACATACACATCAGGAACTTCAGATTTAACTACTAAAAATCTATATGCTATGCTACACGAAGCATATCCAAGAAAGACACAATCCACTGTCCTTGGACCAAGCTTGCGCTTTTTATTAATTGGTACATTGACTTTCGCCATGCACCCCCAAGTGCGCAAGTATGAAAGTGATGGTTTTCTCCCAACCCACTTCTCATAAGGGGTTTTCTCTTCTTTGCCCATTGGAATTCTATTCAGAACATGACATGAAGTCAGGACTGCCTCCCCCACCATGCCTTAGATAAACCACAAGTGTCTAACATGGCATTCACTAGATCAGTCAACGTACGGTTTTTCCTTTCAGCAATCCCGTTTGATTCGGGTGAATAGGGAGGTGTCCTCTCATGAATAATGCCATGTTCTGCACAGAAATCATCAAAGATTTTGGGAAAGAATTCACCACCACGATCTGATCTAAGACGTTTGATCTTTCTCTCTAGTTGGTTTTCAACTTCAGCCTTATAGATTTTAAAGTAGTCTAAAGCCTCATCTTTAGTTTTTAGCAAGTATACATAGCAAAATCTAGACGCATCATCAATCAATGTCATGAAGTATCTCTTACCACCCTTTGTCAACACACCATTCATCTCACAAAGATCAAAATGTATGAGTTCTAGAGGTGTCAGGTGTCTCTCCTCAGCAGCCTTATGAGGCTTTCGAGGTTGCTTCGACTGCACACAACTATGGCACTTAGAATCTTTGACTATGGTGATATTTGGAATTAAACTCATGGTTGCAAGCTGAGACATAGAGCCAAAACTAATATGACACAAACGAGAATGCCAAATACTCGCAAGATCATCAACATTAGCGCAAATATGCTTCACAGACTTATTATTGAAATCTAACAGAGAGAAGCGGAACAAGCCTCCGCAATCATAGACTTTACCAATAAATTGTCCAGACTTAGACACAACTAATTTATTGGACTCCAAAACTACCTTGAACCCATCTCTACATAGAAGGGTTCCGCTAACGAGATTCTTGTGTATAGAAGGGACATGATGCACGTTCTTCAGCTGCACGATCTTTCCCGAAGTAAACTTCAGATCCACCGTGCCAGTGCCATGAACAGAAGCATGTGACCCATTCCCCATTAGGACGGAAGAATCCCGGGCACCCTGATAAGAAGAGAACAAGTTAATTTCAGAACACACATGAACATTAGCACCAGTATCAAGCCACCAACTAGGTGATTGAAATACTGAGAAGATGAAAGGTAAATTACCATACCCTTTGTGAAAGGGAATTAGGCTTACACCTAGTTTCCTAATTGATTTTGGTGGTTGAATTGCCCAACACAAATAATTGGACTAAGTAGTTTGCCCTAGTGTATAAGATTATACAGGTGTAAAAGGTTCACACATAGCCAATAAAAAGATCAAGTATTGGATTCAACAAAGGAGCAAAGGGGCAACCGAAGGCACCTCTGGTCTGGGGGCACCGGACTGTCCGGTGTACACCGGACAGTGTTCGGTGCACCACCGGACAGTGTCCGGTGCACCAGAGGACTCCAACTCAAACTTGCCACCTTCGGGAATTTCCAGAGGCACTCCGCTATAATTCACCGGACTGTCCGGTGTACACCGGACAGTGTCCGGTGCTCCAAGGAAGAGCGGCCTCCGGAACTCGCCAGCCTCGGGAAAACGCAGCAGCTGCTCCGCTATAATTCACCGGACATGTCCGGTGTACACCGGACTGTCTGGTGAACCAGCAGAGCAACGGCTACTTCGCGCCAACGGTCACCTGCAGGCGCATTCAATGCGCGCCAGAAGCGCGCAGAAGCCAGGCACGCCCATTCTGGCGCACCGGACATTGAACAGTACATGTTCGGTGTGCACCGGACATCCAGGCGGGCCCAGAAGACAGAAGCTCCAACGGTCAGAATCCAACGGCATTGGTGACGTGGCTGGCGCACCGGACTGTCCGGTGCACCATACGACAGAAAGCCTCCAGCAACGGTCATGTTTGGTGGTTGGGGCTATAAATACCCCAACCACCCCACCATTCATTGCATCCAAGTTTTCCAGCTTCCAACCACTATACAAGAGCTAGTATTCATTGCAAAGCACACCAAAAGAGATCAAATCCTCTCCCAACTCCATACAAAGGCTTAGTGACTAGAGAGAGTGATTTGTAGTGTTCATTTGAGCTCTTGCGCTTGGATCGCTTCTTTTCTTTCGCATTCTTTCTTGTGATCAAACACTCACTTGTAATTGAGGCAAGAGACACCAATTGTGTGGTGGTCCTTGCAGGAAGTTTGATTCCCAAGTGATTTGAGAAGAGAAGCTCACTCGGTCCGAGGGACCGTTTGAGAGAGGGAAGGGTTGAAAGAGACCCGGCCTTTGTGGCCTCCTCAACGGGGAGTAGGTTTGCGAAAACCGAACCTCGGTAAAACAAATCCGCGTGTCACACTCTTCATTTGCTTGCGATTTGTTTTGCACCCTCTCTCACGGACTCGTTTCTTTATTTCTAACGCTAACCTGGCTTGTAGTTGTGTTTATATTTGTAAATTTCAGTTTTGCCCTATTCACCCCCCCTCTAGGCGACTATCAATTGGTATCAGAGGAGGTTGCTTCATTAGAGCCTAACCGCTCGAAGTGATGTCGGGAGATCACGCCAAGAAGGAGATGGAGACCGGCGAAAAGCCCACTACAAGCCACGGGAGCACTTCATCGGAAGAGTCCCGCACCAAGAGGAAGGAGAAGAAAGACTCCTCCAAAGGGAAGGAGAAGAAGAAGGACTCCTCCAAGGGGAAGGAGAAGAAATCTTCTTCACACAAAGAAAAGAAGGAGAAGTCTTCCTCCCACAAGCCGCAACGGAGTGGGGACAAGAAAAAGAGGATGAGGAAAGTGGTCTACTACGAGACCGATTCTTCATCGACATCCACCTCCGGCTCCGACATGGCGTCCGTCACTTCTAAACGCCAAGAGCGTAAGAAGTATAGTAAGATTCCCCTACGCTACCCTTGCATTTCTAAACATACACCTTTACTTTCCGTCCCATTAGGCAAACCACCAACTTTTTATGGTGAAGATTATGCTAGGTGGAGTGATTTAATGCGATTTCATCTAACCTCACTCCACAAAAGTATATGGGATGTTGTTGAGTTTGGTGCACAGGTACCATCCGTAGGGGATGAAGACTATGATGAGGATGAGGTTGCCCAAATCGAGCACTTCAACTCTCAAGCAACAACAATACTCCTCGCTTCTCTAAGTAGAGAGGAGTATAACAAAGTACAAGGGTTGAAAAGCACCAAGGAGGTTTGGGATGTGCTCAAAACCGCACACGAAGGAGATGAGCTTACAAAGATCACCAAGCGGGAGACGATCGAGGGGGAGCTCGGTCGGTTCCGGCTTCGCAAAGGGGAGGAGCCACAAAATATGTACAACCGGCTCAAGACCTTGGTAAATCAAGTGCGCAACCTCGGGAGCAAGAAATGGGATGACCACGAAATGGTTAAGGTTATTTTAAGATATCTTATTTTCCTTAACCCTACTCAAGTTCAACTAATCCATGGCAACCCAAGATATACACTAATGACCCCCAAGGAAGTAATCGGGAATTTTGTAAGTTTTGAGTGCATGATCGAAGGCTCAAGGAAGATCAACGAGCTTGATGATCCCTCCACATCCGAAGCTCAACCCGTCGCATTCAAGGCGACAGAGGAAAAGAAGGAGGAGTCTACACCAAGTAGACAACCGATCGACGCCTCCAAGCTCGACAATGAGGAAATGGCACTCGTCATCAAGAGCTTCCGCCAAAACCTCAAGCAAAGGAGGGGGAAAGACTACAAGTCCCGCTCCAAGAAGGTTTGCTACAAGTGTGGTAAGCCCGGTCACTTTATAGCTAAATGTCCATTATCAAGTGATAGTGACAGGGGCGACGACAAGAAGGGGAGAAGAAAGGAGAAGAAGAGGTACTACAAGAAGAAGGGCGGCGATGCCCATGTTTGTCGGGAGTGGGACTCCGACGAAAGCTCTAGCGATCCTCCGACGACGAGGACGCCGCCAACATCGCCATCACCAAAGGACTTCTCTTCCCCAACGTCGGCCACAAGTGCCTCATGGCAAAGGACGACAAAAAGAAGGTTAAATCTAAATCCTCCACTAGATATGAATCCTCTAGTGATGATAATGCTAGTGATGAGGAAGATAATTTGCGTACCCTTTTTGCCAACCTTAACATGGAACAAAAAGAAAAATTAAATGAATTGATTAGTGCTATTCATGAAAAGGATGACCTTTTGGATTCTCAAGAGGACTTCCTTATTAAAGAAAATAAGAAGCATGTTAAGGTTAAAAATGCTTATGCTTTAGAAGTAGAAAAATGTGAAAAATTGTCTAGTGAGCTAAGCACTTGCCATGAGACTATAGACAACCTTAAAAATGAGAATTCTAATTTATTAGCTAAGGTTGATTCTATTGCTTGTAATGTTTCAATTCCCAATCTTAGAAATGATAATGATGATTTACTTGCTAAGATTGAAGAATTGAACTTATCTCTTGTTAGCCTTAAGAATGAAAATGAAAAATTAATTGCTAAGGCTAGAGATTTTGATGTTTGCAACACTACCATTTCCGACCTTTGAACTAAGAATGATATGTTACATGCTAAGGTTATAGAATTAAAATCTTGCAAACCCTCTACATCTATTGTTGAGCATGTATCTATTTGTACTAGATGTAGAGATGTTAACATTGATGCTATACATGATCACATGGCTTTAATTAAACAACAAAATGATCATATAGCTAAATTAGATGCTAAAATTGCCGAGCATAACTTAGAGAATGAAAAATTTAAATTTGCTAGAAGTATGCTCTATAGTGGGAGACGCCCTGACATAAAGGATGGCATTGGCTTCCAAAGGGGAGACAATGTCAAACTTAATGCCCCTCCTAAAAGATTGTCTAATTTTGTAAAGGGCAAGGCTCCCATGCCTCAGGATAACGAGGGTTACATTTTATACCCTGCCGGTTATCCTGAGAACAAAATTAGGAGAATTCATTCTAGGAAGTCTCACTCTGGTTCTAACCATGCTTTTATGTATAAGAGTGAGACATCTAGTTCTAGGCAACCAACCCGTGCTAAGTTGCCTAAGAAAAGAACTCCTAATGCATCAAATGATCATGACATTTCATTTAAAACGTTTGATGCATCTTATGTTTTGACTAACAAATCCGGCAAAGTAGTTGCCAAGTTTGTTGGGGGCAAACACAAGGGCTCCAAGACTTGTGTTTGGGTACCCAAAGTTCTTGTTTCTAATGCCAAAGGACCCAAAACCGTTTGGGTACCTAAAGTCAAGAACTAAAATTGTTTTGTAGGTTTATGCATCCGGGGGCTCAAGTTGGATACTCGACAGCGGGTGCACAAACCATATGACAGGGGAGAAAAGGATGTTCTCCTCCTACGAGAAAAACCAAGATCCCCAACGAGCAATCACATTCGGGGATGGAAATCAAGGTTTGGTCAAAGGTTTGGGTAAAATTGCTATATCCTCTGACCATTCCATTTCCAATGTTTTTCTTGTAGATTCTCTAGATTACAATTTGCTTTCCGTTTCGCAATTATGTCAAATGGGCTACAACTGTCTATTTACTGATGTAGGTGTCACTGTCTTTAGAAGAAGTGATGATTCAATAGCATTTAAGGGAGTGTTAGAGGGTCAGCTATACTTGGTAGATTTTGATAGAGTTGAACTCGACACTTGCTTAATTGCTAAGACTAACATGGGCTGGCTCTGGCATCGCCGACTAGCACATGTTGGGATGAAGAATCTTCACAAGCTTCTAAAGGGAGAACACATTTTAGGACTAACAAATGTTCATTTTGAGAAAGACAGGGTTTGTAGTGCATGCCAAGCAGGAAAGCAAGTTGGTGCCCATCATCCACACAAGAACATCATGACGACCGACAGGCCGCTTGAGCTACTCCACATGGATCTATTCGACCCGATTGCTTACATAAGCATCGTCGGGAGTAAGTATTGTCTTGTAATAGTGGATGATTATTCTCGCTTCACTTGGGTATTCTCTTTGCAGGAGAAATCTCAAACCCAAGAGACCTTAAAGGGATTCTTGAGACGGGCTCAAAATGAGTTCGACTTAAGGATCAAGAAAATTAGAAGCGACAACGGAACGGAGTTCAAGAACTCTCAAATTGAAGGCTTCCTTGAGGAGGAGGGCATCAAGCATGAGTTCTCTTCTCCCTACACCCCTCAACAAAATGGTGTAGTGGAGAGAAAGAATCGAACTCTATTGGACATGGCTAGAACCATGCTTGATGAATACAAGACTTCGGATCGGTTTTGGGCGGAGGCGGTCAACACCGCTTGCTACGCCATCAACCGGGTGTATCTACACCGAATCCTTAAGAAGACATCCTATGAACTCCTAACCGGTAAAAAGCCCAACATTTCATATTTTAGAGTCTTTGGTAGCAAATGTTTTATTCTTGTTAAAAGAGGTAGAAAATCTAAATTTGCTCCTAAGACTGTAGAAGGCTTTTTACTAGGATATGATTCAAACACAAGGGCATATAGAGTCTTTAACAAGTCCACTGGACAAGTTGAAGTTTCTTGTGACGTTGTGTTTGATGAGACTAACGGCTCTCAAGTAGAGCAAGTTGATCTTGATGAGATAGGTAATGAAGAGGCTCCGTGCATCGCGCTAAGGAACATGTCCATTGGGGATGTGTGTCCTAAGGAATCAAAAGAGCCTACAAATGCACAAGATCAACCGTCCTCCTCCTCGCAAGCATCTCCACCGACTCAAAATGAGGATGAAGCTCAAGTTGATGAAATAGAAGATCAAGCAAATGAGCCTCCTCAAGATGACGACAATGATCAAGGGGGAGATGCAAATGATCAAGACAAAGAGGATGACGAACCAAGGCCGCCACACCCAAGAGTCCACCAAGCAATCCAACGAGATCACCCCGTCGACACCATCCTCGGCGACATTCATAAGGGGGTAACCACTAGATCTCGAGTTGCACATTTTTGTGAGCATTACTCTTTTGTTTCCTCTATTAAGCCACACAGGGTAGAGGAAGCACTACAAGATTCGGATTGGGTGGTAGCTATGCAAGAGGAGCTCAACAACTTCACTAGGAATGAGGTATGGCATTTAGTTCCACGTCCTAACCAAAATGTTGTAGGAACCAAATGGGTCTTCCGCAACAAGCAAGATGAGCATGGTGTGGTGACAAGGAACAAAGCTCGACTTGTGGCCAAGGGATACTCCCAAGTCGAAGGTTTGGATTTCGGTGAAACCTATGCACCAGTAGCTAGGCTTGAGTCAATTCGTATACTATTAGCCTATGCTACTTACCATGGCTTTAAGCTCTATCAAATGGACGTGAAAAGTGCCTTCCTCAATGGACCAATCAAGGAAGAGGTCTATGTTGAGCAACCTCCCGGCTTTGAAGATAGTGAGTACCCTAACCATGTCTACAAACTCTCTAAGGCGCTTTATGGGCTCAAGCAAGCCCCAAGAGCATGGTATGAATGCCTTAGGGATTTTCTCATCACTAATGAATTCAAAGTCGGAAAGGCCGATCCTACTCTATTCACTAAAACTCTTGATAATGACTTGTTTGTATGCCAAATTTATGTTGATGATATTATATTTGGGTCTACTAACAAGTCTACGTGTGAAGAATTTAGTAGGATCATGACACAAAAGTTCGAGATGTCTATGATGGGGGAGTTGAAGTACTTCTTGGGATTTCAAGTGAAGCAACTCCAAGAGGGCACCTTCATTAGCCAAACGAAGTATACTCAAGACATTCTAAACAAGTTTGGGATGAAGGATGCCAAGCCCATTAAGACACCCATGGGAACTAATGGGCATCTCGACCTCGACACGGGAGGTAAGTCCGTGGATCAAAAGGTATATCGGTCGATGATAGGTTCTTTGCTATATTTATGTGCATCTTGACCGGATATTATGCTTTCCGTATGCATGTGTGCAAGATTCCAAGCCGACCCTAAGGAAGCTCACCTTACGGCCGTAAAACGAATCTTGAGATATTTGGCTTATACTCCTAAGTTTGGGCTTTGGTATCCTAGGGGATCCACATTTGATTTGATTGGTTATTCGGATGCCGATTGGGCGGGGTGTAAAATCAATAGGAAGAGCACATCAGGGACTTGCCAGTTCTTGGGAAGATCCTTGGTGTCTTGGGCTTCAAAGAAGCAAAATTCGGTCGCTCTTTCCACCGCCGAAGCCGAGTACATTGCCGCAGGCCATTGTTGCGCGCAATTGCTTTGGATGAGGCAAACCCTGCGGGACTACGGTTACAAATTAACCAAAGTCCCTTTGCTATGTGATAATGAGAGTGCAATCAAGATGGCGGATAATCCCGTCAAGCATAGCCGCACTAAACACATAGCCATTCAGTATCACTTTTTAAGGGATCACCAACAAAAGGGAGATATCGAGATTTCTTACATTAATACTAAAGATCAATTAGCCGATATCTTTACCAAGCCACTTGATGAACAAACTTTTAACAAACTTAGGCATGAGCTCAATATTCTTGATTCGCGGAATTTCTTTTGCTAAATTGCACACATAGCTCATTTATATACCTTTGATCATATCTCTTTCATATGCTATGACTAATATGTTTCCAAGTCTATTTCAAACCAAGTCATAGGTGTATTGAAAGGGAATTGGAGTCTTCGGCGAAGACAAAGGCTTCCACTCCGTAACTCACTCTTCGCCATCACTTCAAGCAACTCTCCATTTTTGGGGGAGAAACCATCAGCACCAAGCAAAAGGACTCCACCTTTGGTATAATCTTCATTTCTTTATGTATGTCCAAAGGGGAAGAAAGTTCCTTTGAGGGCTCTAATGATTCCGTTTTTGGCGATTCATGCCAAAGGGGGAGAGAGTATGAGCCCAAAGCAAAAGGACCGCACCACCACCAATTTCAAAAACTTAGTCTTTCAAAGAGTATTATTTTCAATTGGTATCCTATTGTGTTCAAAAGGGGGAGAAAATAGTATTTCAAAAATGATATATCAAAACCCTCTTGAACACTAAGAGGAGAATCTCATTTAGGGGGAGTTTTGTTCAGTCAAAGGAAAAGCATTTTGAAACAGGGGGAGAAAATTTCAAACCTTGAAAATGCTTTGCAAAATCTTATTCATTTACCTTTGACTATTTGCAAAAGAACTTTGAAAAGGATTTACAAAAGAATTTGCAAAAACAAAACATGTGGTGCAAGCGTGGTCCAAAATGTTAAAAAAAAGAACGATCCATGCATATCTTGTAAGTATTTATATTGGCTCAATTCCAAGCAACCTTTGCACTTACATTATGCAAACTAGTTCAATTATGCACTTCTATATTTGCTTTGGTTTGTGTTGGCATCAATCACCAAAAAGGGGGAGATTGAAAGGGAATTAGGCTTACACCTAGTTTCCTAATTGATTTTGGTGGTTGAATTGCCCAACACAAATAATTGGACTAACTAGTTTGCCCTAGTGTATAAGATTATACAGGTGTAAAAGGTTCACACTTAGCCAATAAAAAGATCAAGTATTGGATTCAACAAAGGAGCAAAGGGGCAACCGAAGGCACCTCTGGTCTGGGGGCACCGGACTGTCCGGTGTACACCGGACAGTGTTCGATGCACCACCGGACAGTGTCCGGTGCACCAGAGGACTCCAACTCAAACTTGCCACCTTCGGGAATTTCCAGAGGCACTCCGCTATAATTCACCGGACTGTCCGGTGTACACCGGACAGTGTCCGGTGCTCCAAGGAAGAGCGGCCTCCAGAACTTGCCAGCCTCGGGAAAACGCAGCAGCTGCTCCGCTATAATTCACCGGACTGTCCGGTGAACCAGCAGAGCAACGACTACTTCGCACCAACGGTCACCTGCAGGCGCATTCAATGCGCGCCAGAAGCGCGCAGAAGCCAGGCACGCCCATTCTGGCGCACCGGACATTGAACAGTACATGTCCGGTGTGCACCGGACATCCAGGCGGGCCTAGAAGACAGAAGCTCCAACGGTCAGAATCCAACGGCATTGGTGACGTGGCTGGCGCACCGGACATGTCCGGTGTGCACCGGACTGTCCGGTGCACCATATGACAGAAAGCCTCCAGCAACGGTCATGTTTGGTGGTTGGGGCTATAAATACCCCAACCACCCCACCATTCATTGCATCCAAGTTTTCCAGCTTCCAACCACTATACAAGAGCTAGCATTCATTGCAAAGCACACCAAAAGAGATCAAATCCTCTCCCAACTCCATACAAAGACTTAGTGACTAGAGAGAGTGATTTGTAGTGTTCATTTGAGCTCTTGCGCTTGGATCGCTTCTTTTCTTTCGCATTCTTTCTTGTGATCAAACACTCACTTGTAATTGAGGCAAGAGACACCAATTGTGTGGTGGTCCTTGCGGGAAGTTTGATTCCCAAGTGATTTGAGAAGAGAAGCTCACTCGGTCCGAGAGACCGTTTGAGAGAGGGAAGGGTTGAAAGAGACCCGGCCTTTGTGGCCTCCTCAACGGGGAGTAGGTTTGCGAAAACCGAACCTCGGTAAAACAAATCCGCGTGTCACACTCTTCATTTGCTTGCGATTTGTTTTGCACCCTCTCTCACGGACTCGTTTCTTTATTTCTAACGCTAACCCGGCTTGTAGTTGTGTTTATATTTGTAAATTTCAGTTTCGCCCTATTCACCCCCCTCTAGGCGACTATCACTTTGTCTTCCTCATTGCTAGAGACCACTGTGTTGACATTGCCCTTTTTGCCACGGCGATCCGCTCGATCAGGACAATCCTTGGCAAAATGACCCGCCTCGCCACATGCGAAACATGTCAATTCAGCCTTGTTCTTCTTCTTCTTGAAGTTGGTAGTTTTGTTGGGCTTGTTAGATTTTGGCTTTCCTTTGCCCTTGTTGTGGTTCCTTTGAACCATGTTGGCACTAGAGTGGCCCTCGCCTCCTTTAGATCTCGTGTCCTTAGCCCGAGCTTTCTCCTCAACATCTAGAGACGCTATCCGATTTTCAACTGATATCTCCTGTCTCTTATGTTTCAGAGATGTGGCGAAGTTCCTCCATGTAGAAGGCAACTTTGCAATAATGCATCCAACCACAAATCGGTCAGGAAGGACTATCTTAAGGTGGTCGAGCTCCTTGGCTATACACTGTATTTCATGAGCTTGCTCTACAATAGAGCGATTATCAGCCATCTTATAATCATGAAAGCTCTCCATGATATACAGGTCACTGCCAGCATCTGATGCACCATACTTAGTAGTAAGTGCATCCCACAACACTTTTCCGTCTGTGTGCTGAATATTCGCATCAATCAGACGGTCAACAAGGGCGCTAAGAACGGCTCCCGTAAAGATAGTATTGGCATGGTCGTACTCTTTCTCCTGTCAGTGGACCCTCAGGTTTGCCTTTACTAGCATGGAAGACATTCATAGCAGTAAGCCAGAGTGTGGCCTTGACTTGCAACTCTTAAAGTGCATACCATTGAACTTTTCTGCCTTCAGCGCGTCGGCAAAAGCAGCCATAGAAAAACTAGGAAATTGTCTACAATAAGGTTTTTGGATTGTTGAATAATTAGACAAATTCCAGATTAAATTCCGAATATAAATCATGACCAAATCAGAAGAACTGAAGTAAAAAGTCAAATCAGATGATGCGTACTGATTAGACATACTGATAGATGGCGCGCGCCGGAATTAGCAGGGTTGACGACGTCGAACCAGCAAAATCAGTAGGGTCGACGAGGTCAGAAGATCACGAGCAGTCGCGTGAAGACGCTTTCCAAAAAACTTATTCGCCCTCTCCCGATGCAGGATCTAGAAGACGAAGGGTTCCGGAGACCTGCTCTCCTGATCGCAGATGCACGTCTGTGGTCGGGATGAAGGGAACTGGAAGGCAACTCAGCTATGAAGAGAGGCGAAAAGCAAAACTGGGATGAGTTGGATGCTGGCTGCCAGGCGCCTTTTATAGGGCCGAGTCCGCGACCAGATAGCTACCTTTGATCTTATCCGCCCGCGAAAATCTCGCGTTTAGTTTAGATTTTATAGCGATCGGTTAGGATTCTAAACTTAACAGCCAAGTAACCAAAAAATTCAAACGGCAAAAGGAAGCTGCGCCCCTGCAAGGCAAGAGGCCGGATTTCGGCGGACCATTCACACGCATGTCGTGCGCCCGCGCCCTTCGCCCCGGCCAGGCGAGTGAGCGCGCGCGTGTGGCTCTCCACACTCTCTCCTCTCATCTATGACTTGGTGAGTGAGTGTGGCTTCCATATTTAAGCTAGCTCTACTCCACTAGAACTATAAATATGGTGCTATTGGTTCCACCTATTCCTTAGCCATACACTTATATGGGCTTTTGAGATTTTCCTGGGATTTATTTGATTTTCTCAATTTGGGCCTAGCCCATAAATCCTAACCATTGTTAGAGCTAAGCTTGACATAGCGCAGGTTAGTGCGTGCTTGTGTGAGTTGTGTGTGCCTGTGCATGCTCAGTGCACGCCATGGGTGTGGCATGTCGTGCCGGTGAGCTCGGGGCGGACCAAAGCCAGCTCGGATCGGTTTGGGTGACACGATAGGATGAGCTGCACGTGAAAAGGGGGTGCGTTTGGAGTTAAGTTGGAGTGATGGCGGGAAAATCGCCGGTCGTTGGGTGCATGCGGGTTGTGCGAGCGAGCGCGTCGCTCGGGCACAACGCAACGCGCAGGCATGGACACGGCGAGAAGGCCGGGAGGTGCAAGGAGAGCACCACTCACTCTGAAAGGTGTTCTAGTTAATAAAGAGTGCCAAGATACAGGCGAGGTAGCTAACCGTGGCGTTCATCACTACACGCACTGTTCATCTTCTTCTCGTCGACGGCGTGCGTGAGTTTGTGAGCCACGGCACGGGCCGGGTTCGCATCGCGAGTGATTCAGGGAGTTAGATGGTGAGCTGGGGGCCTAACAGAAAAATAAAACCCAACCTGGCAAATGCGGAGGCGGCCATGGTCAGCCTGGTGGGTGTGGGTGTAGGGCTTCCTGGGCTTCACTTCCACCCCTGCATCCATCAATCGGACAATTCATCATGTGCCAAGCAGATAACAGATGAAACAAAGTAAACATGACAAACAAGGCAGCACACTCACCTCAGAACGCCATAGTGGGGATGGATCTTTGAATTCGACGGGAGCCACAACGCCAACGGATTGTCACGCACCTTCGTCGTGAATGTCACCGGATATGAGGAAGAGAGCAGGAGAGGTCCAAGGAAGAAGAACGGAAGAAATGGACGAATATTGTTCTATTATTCGACAACTCTATTAGCAGCATCCCATCGAGTATTTGTACAACAATATATTTGACACGGCCCACGACTCATTAGTCAAGTCATCCATTCGGCTCCCGTCACCTGCATATTAGGCCTGCGCACGCGGCGGCCCATCCTTCCAACAGCAGCTTCATTCGTTCCTGCGCTTGCCGATTGGTGTTCAAAGTGTACTGAAGCCAATGATATGCTGACATTCTCCTCCCCTTAAGAAGCCGCTTGACCCCAAGCTGGCGCTGATGGAAATTGGATACGTAAAGCCTCCTCATCTTCCCAAGTCGGAAGTGTTGCATCGGAGTCTGACCACCCAATCAGCACCTGCCGAACAGATTTGCCTCCGCGAAGCACCACCCTACGGTCGAAAATGTGCAGAGGAACCTGAAGATGAGTGGTAGCATCGGGAAGGGTTGCACTCACTGCCTGAGGACCCACCGAACGCTTGAGCTGAGACACATGGACCACCGGATGAATGGTAGCTGAAGGGGGCAGTTGAAGTTTGTAAGCAACAGCTCCAATGCGTTGGATAATGGGATACGGATCGAAGTATTTAAAACTGAGTTTATGGTTTGCTTGAGTGGCCACCGATGTTTGCACATAAGGCTGGAGCTTGAGATACACCATATCGCCTACTTTGAACTCCTGTTCAGTCCGATTCTTATCAGCTTGAAACTTCATCCTTTTTTGGGCTCTGTGAAGGTGTTGTCGTACCAACTTCACCATAAGCTCACGCTGATCTAACCAAGTCTGCAGATCGAGCTGTGTCGTCGTATCAGCCGTAGAGAGCCCAAAGTGTCGTGGAGACCTGCCATATAGTACCTCAAAGGGAGACCTGCCCAGTGAAGAATGAAAATTAGTATTATACCAGTACTCGGCCAAAGATAGCCAATGAACCCACTTCTTTGGACAAGCGTGTGCAAAGCTGCGAAGAATAGTTTCCAAACACTGATTAACACGCTCGGTCTGCCCGTCCGTTTGAGGATGATAGGAAGAACTCAACTTCAATGTGGTGCCTGATAATCTGAAGAGTTCCTGCCACAGCCGACTTGTAAAAATCTTATCACGATCTGAGACAATGGATTGCGGCAAACCATGCAACTTGTAAACTGAATCCAAAAATAATTGAGCTACTTTCAATGCTGAAAATGGATGAAGAAGTGGCACAAAATGAGCATATTTAGAGAACATGTCGACTACCACCAAAATAGTATCAGCATTGATGGATTTGGGAAGACCCTCGATGAAGTCCAAACTGATTATCTGCCATGCAGTTTCAGGAACAGGTAATGGTTGAAGCAATCCTGGATATTTGCTTCTATCAGGTTTAGACTGCTGGCATACCGAGCAAGCAGCCACAAACTCTTTTATGTGGGATTTCATACCCTTCCATGCAAACAATTGTTTAATTCTTCTATAAGTCACAGGAAACCCTGAATGACCTCCAATGGGGCTGTCATGTAAAGCAGTAACTATTTGAAGTTGAAGATTCCCAGTAGCTCCAATCCACCCCCTGCCTTTGTATTTGATAATGCCTGAATGTAAGGTAAAAGGGGCTGAACCCGAAACATCCACAGTCAAGGCAGCAAGAAGTTTTTGTGAATAGGCATCATCAACATAACTGTCAATGACCTGATGCATCCACTGAGGTACCACTGAAGTAATGCTGAAGCATGTTGGTTGAGGATGTGGACGTCGAGAAAGGGCATCAACTGCTCCATTGTCAGCTCCTTTCTTATAGACAATACGATATTGGAGCCCCAAAAGTTTAGAAAATACTCGTTGCTGCCACGGTGTAGTCAATTTTTGCTCAGTCAGATGAGAAAGGCTTCTATGGTCAGAATAGATCACAAACTCAGAGTGTTGGAGATACTGACGCCATTTGTCTACTGCCAACAATATTGCGAGATACTCTTTTTCATATGTGGACAGTCCCTGATTTTTAACACCCAAGGCCTTACTAACAAATGCTAGTGGATGACTACCCTGCAATAAAACTGCACCTATACCTTTACCAGAAGCATCAGTTTCAATCGTAAAGGTTTTGGAAAAATCTGGTAGTACCAATACTGGAGCAGAAACGAGGGACTGTTTGAGAACCTGAAAGGCTTCTTCTTGTACTTGCGTCCACACAAACAACGCTCCTTTTTTCAGCAAATCATTAAGGGGTCGGGCAATGACGCCAAAATTCCTGACAAACTTTCTATAATACCCTGCAAGACCCAGAAATCCTCGAAGGTCTTTGCAATTAGTCGAGGTGGGCCAAGAAGATACCGCTTCCACTTTAGTTGGGTCAGTAGCCACCCCTTGTTGGCTAATAACATGTCCCAGATAAGAGATGTGTTGTTGTCCAAAAGCACACTTAGAAAGTTTGATGTACCACTGATCTTCATGAAGAATAGAAAGTACTTGTTGAAGGTGATGTATATGATCTGGCCATGTTTTGCTATAGATCAAAATATCATCAAAAAACACAAGTACACATTTCCTTAGTAAAGGAGCAAGTGTAGTGTTCATAGCACTTTGGAATGTTGCTGGTGCACCCGAAAGCCCAAAAGGCATAACTCTGAACTCGAAATGGCCGTGATGAGTTTGGAATGCCGTCTTGTGTTGATCTTTAGGACTCATATGAATCTGATGAAATCCAGCACACAAATCAAGGGTAGAGAACCAAGCAGCTCCATGTAATTCATCCAAAAATTCATCTATCACAGGAACTGGATACTTGGTCTTAATTGTTAGCGCATTCAAATGTCTGTAATCAACACAAAAATGGTATGTGTTATCCTTCTTTTTCACCAGTATGACTAAAGAAGCAAAGTCACTATGGCTGGGTTGGATAATGCCAGTTTGCAGCATATCCTCTACTTGGTGCTCTATCTCGTTTTCAATGCAGGAGCGTATCGATATGGTCTCATTTGTACTGGTCTTGCGCCCTGGATCAAAGGAATTTTATGGTCACAATCTCTGATCGGAGGCATCGCTTTGGGTACTTCGAAGACTGAAGAGAACTGAGAAATAAGCTGCTAAATATCAGGTAGATTAGCGACAGCAGACTGTTCCTTGTCAGTCAACTCTTGTAGACTGCATACTTGGATCATTGCTGACTGCATGACTGAAGATTTAACTCCTTGTAGCGTAACGAATGTACCCTTGACTGGAAGGCTGGGCCACTTCTGGGACCAATGGAGCAGCATAGGACTATGACGTTCTAGCCAATCCATGCCAATAATGAGGTCATAAGTGGTCAGTGGTAATATCCTGAGCGTAGAAGAAAATGAGACTCCACCAATAGCCCAAGTTGCATCGACAATCTGATGAGCACAAGTCATATATGTACCATTAGCTACTTGAACTTGCAACGGTTGACACATAGAAGTTACTGTAGGAATAGATGAAGCCACTGCAGCACTAAGAAATGAATGGGTGCTCCCAGAATCTAGCAATGCGAGAATGTCAACACCAGCAATATGACCCACAAACTTAATGGTACGAGGAGCATCAGTACCATCCACAGCTGCCTGAGACAAATGGAGGGCATTGATTTCAGGTTCCTCCTCCCCAGACTCCACTTGACATTCTTCAGAATCTGAGCATTGGATCATCTGCCACAATTCTTCCACTACATGTAGCTGAACAGTTTCAGAACAGCGATGACCTCATTTATATTGCTGCCCACATTTATAACAAAGTCCTTTAGCTTTGCGATATGCATACAGAGAGGCAATCCGATCATCTATAGAAGAAGCAGAAGGAACCCTAGCATGCTTTTCATCAGGCTTCACAACAATGGGTGACTTAAGCTCTCGAGAAGTGTGTGCTGGACCAAACGCCTGGTGTGATTTGAAGGCCACGTTAGAATCAGGCCATTTGGAGCCTCCTTTCCTCATTAGAGTGCCAGCTTCCTCCTGCAATTGAGCAAGAACCGTAGCAGTATCGAGATCATGGGGACGTTGAAACATAACCACTGCTTTAATATCATCTCTAAGTCCATCCAAAAATTTCATTCTATAATACAAAGGATCAGACTGAACTTGGTAGGCATTCAGTTTATCAACTAACTGAAAAAACTCATCGACATAGGCAGTCACTGAACTCGTTTGTCTAATGTGGAAGAGTTGTCTAAGCAGCCATTGATGCTGATCCTTGCCAAACCTCTCAAGAATCATAGACCCAAACTCTCCCCACGACATGGTAGGTGCTCTATACTCTACTGATTGCCACCAACGAGCAGCTGGTCCGGTAAATTGCATTGTAGCCACACGTATCCAAACACTAGGATCAACAACATACATATGGAAATAGTCTCCGTACCTCTTTTGCCACAGCTTAGGATTCTACCTGTCAAATGACGGAAAATTAAGCTTAGGCAAATTTCCCAGGCTGTTATATCTCGGTCCCTCACCCCCAAACAAATCAGATGTATGGCCAAAATGATTCCAGCAACCAGGATAGTGGAATCTAGAGTGAGTATGAGGTGGGCGAGGGGGATGTATATCATTGGCCGGGAGATGGTTTGGGACTGGATGATACCCAAATCCATACTCCCGTGGTTGTGGAGCAGTGTTGTGCCCGTAGTTCATGGCAGGAGGAGGACCCAAAACGCTCTCCTGGCCCTTTTGCTCTTCGCCTCCAGTGCGCTCCAGAAGATGCGTCAATCGAGCGAGTTCTGAACGCAGCGTGTCGATGGAGACTGTGACTTCGCCCACCGAGTGTTCGATACGTGGCCTCCAAGACTCGAGGTCTGAAGTAACGCTCTCCAACACGACGACCCATGCAGTTGTCTCCGCAACCATATCGTCCACTCGGTCCAATGTCGTCTTCTTGAATTCTGCAGCATGTGCGTCGACCAGCGCTCCCACGGAGTGTGTGAGCTCCTGTCGGAAGACTTCAATCTCACCATCGCCTAGCTTCTCTTGTAACTTGGCGATGTTATCTTCATTCGTTGCCACTGTCCTCTCCAGATGGGTCCATTTGTGGTCTTGCGACTCGAGATGGTCGCATAGCTGTTGAAGAAGCTTGGACTGAGCCGTGAGCGTCCGTGACTACACCTTGATGGACTTGGACTGCGCCTCCAGCGCGGCAGTGATGCTTGGATCCGACGCACCCGCCATCTTCGCTCGTCGAGTGTAGTAGCACAGCGCCGCCAGATCAGGAACTGAACTGACCTCTGATACCACTTGTCACGCACCTTCGTCGTGAATGTCACCGGATATGAGGAAGAGAGCAGGAGAAGTCCGAGGAAGAAGAACGAAAGAAATGGACGAATATTGTTCTGTTATTCGACAACTCTATTAGCAGCATCCCATCGAGTATTTGTACAACAATATATTTGACACGACCCACGGCCCATTAGTCAAGTCATCCATTCGGCTCCCGTCACCCGCGTATTAGGCCTGCGCACGCGGCGGCCCATCCTTCCAACAACAGCTTCATTCGTTCCTGCGCTTGCCGATTGGTGTTCAAAGTGTACTGAAGCCGATGGTATGCTGACACGGATGCAACTCGCAACACCTGCAGCCAATCCACGGAAAGGATATGTGAGGCTGGATAAGGACAATCGTATCAAGCGCAAACATCCGGGAGACGGCGCACAGGGTGAGTTCGAGCTTTGGGAGTCGGCGGCGACGGACTAGGGTTGGGTAGGCGATGGAGGCCGGCGAGAATAGATACCTTGACATGGGTCGTAGCCCGGATGAGTCACAGCGCCGCCACCACCTGCTTCGACGCGGGGCCGCGGGCAGCAGGGGAGGTGACGAGAGGAGGAGGGTTCGGCGGGACGTGGAAATGAGGGGAGAAGAGGGGTTTATTGATGATGACATCTGTGGGTAAATAACTCTCAACTCCAAGGGGCTTTTTGTTTCTTGGGTTTTCGAGGGCAATAGTCATTTTGAGGTTCACTAAAGGGTGCACATTTTTTACCATACATATCGTACCGAATTTAAATTTCAGGTTTTTATAGTTTAGTTTGGTTTCGATTTTTTGCATCTAAAAAGTTCACTGTTTGATATCGTAATCGGTTTTTACTGTATATCGAAACCGAAAAATTCGAATACCAAATTTTATCGATTCTGAAATTTGACTCTTTGATTATGTAAACTAAATGTGTGGTGTAATTAAATTGTTATTTAATTATTTATATGTGATGTGTGATGTATCTATAAATCCTTATACCTATATAGTTTTTACTTTTAAAAATTGTATGTAAGCTATCATGTAAACTTGTCGTATGTTTTTTTATACCTTCATGAGTATAAGTTTGTGTCACACCAGGTTTAAAGACAAATCCAGATGCATCTCACATGTATGTCAGGATCAAGTTTCACACATATGGCGACTCGGTGTATAGAAAACAATATCACATCTTTATTACTTAATACAATTTCTATATAAAATAACTAAATAAAAATATACCATACGACGACAATAATCCTCCACAATCATAGTTGACTGGGAGACGACGATCTAGACCTCTTCAAACTCATCTTCATGGCAACTTCCTCCGACGGTACCTGTTCTTAAACTAGTGTTATTATAGTAAGAGTGATCTCACATACGGTCATTGTTTAGCAAGTGTGGAGAAAAAGTATATAGTATAAGGCTTACTGAAAGGGAAATAGACCTAATCATTTTCTATAATCGATTTTGGTGGTTGACGTCCAACACAAACCATGTGGACTAACTAGTTTGTCTAGATATCATTTATCTCAGGTGCATAAGGTTCAACACAAACCAAAAAAGAAATTCAGTGGGGGCACACTCAAATTTAGAGCAAATGACTTAGAGTGTGCTGAAAAATGGCGCACCGGAAAGTGTCCGGTGCACCAGGCCCGTACACAATCTAACCAGCCACTCTCGGGAATTCTAGGGGCACCCTCCTCTATAATTCACTGGACTGTCCGGTGAGCTAGCGGAACAACGACTCCCTGCGCGCCAACGGTCGACTGTAAAAGTCTACAGTGGCAAACAATGTCACGCAGAAGTCAGAGTGCAGAAGTCAGAGGCCACCAGACTATCCGATGCAACAAAAAGACAAAGAGCTCCAATGGTCAACAACTCCAAACCCTAACGGGCGCGCTGACGTGCGCGCGCACCGGACAATGAACAGTGCAGTGTCCGATGCGCCACCGAACTGTCCGGTGCGCCCTTCGCCAGCAGAAACAGCCAACGGCTAGAAAGTGGTTGGGGGCTATAAATACCCCCAACCACCTCATTCAAAGCCATCCAAGTTTTCTGAGATCCTCATTCAATACTTTCACACCCGGGCTTTAAGGAACAAAGTCGGGTACATATCATACATGCGCCAAAGAAGACAACATATGTAATACAAAAGTGTATGGAGATAAATATCACAATAACATCAGAGTACTTATTACATAGCGGAAGTCTTACAAAAATAAATATAAAATGAACTAAGGATCATTCTTGGCGCCAATAAGTCAACTGGGAGACGTCACCTAGATCAGATCGAACTCCTCATTGTGGGTGTGAGACAACAAGGGTGAGCTCACACATGATCATAGCTCAACAAGTTGTGGGGAAACCAATGGGCATGAACTCACCAAAAGTGGGAGTTCATGTGATTTGTAAGGCTGATCAACAATCGGGGTTAAAGCTAAGCATTGCTTTTAATCAGTTGGTCAAATTTTATTAGCAATTACTAAGTGTAAGTAAATACCAAACCATAATAAAAATAATAGAACAAAATTAATAAATAATCCCATGCAATGCAAATGACAAATTGAATTTAAGTTCCATAAATTAATCATGCGAGAGTCCTGAGCTGCTCATGACCGTGAGCTCGACTAGTATACCAGTTTTACACTCTACAGAGGTTGTACCCTGTACCCACAAGTCATGTTACCCATCTGCCAAGGGATCGCGACTCCCATACACCTCTACCAAGGAAGTGAGGCGGGGCAACACTACAAAGCCTTTACAAAGTTCCACCAGCTTCCGAAAACCCGCTATAGTTTATGGGAAGAGCACTTGCAAGAATCCCCCATCTGACTGCCATCGCAGCAAAATCAACCCGAGAACCCCCTTACTGCCCTTGCCCCTTTCGGGTAAGGTAGTCTTCCACTAGCTTTCCTAATTAGTCAGCCAAGGCGTCCCATTCCACCCTTGTGGTGGCACGTGTTTCTCAAGTTAAGCTCCATGTTCCAATTAACATTAATGATCTTGACATGAACATGAATAAAATAACAGAATAATTGGAACATGGTGAAAGGGAAATGTGCCCTTGGGCCATTTCTAAGTATTTTGGTGATTAAGTGTCCAACACAAATGTTTATGTGTTAAACTATGCCAAATGGTGGACAAAGTGCAAATCAATACAAAGGTATGATTCTAGACTTAGTACATTGGTTTTTGTGTACTAACATATTTGTCTAAGTGCTAGAATCAGAGAAAAGACGAATGGAAAAGGCTTGGCTCGACCAGCCAAGACTCTGCTCAGTCTAGGTGCACCGGACTGTCTGGTGGTGCACCGGACAGTGTCCGGTGCGCCAGGCTGGCTCTGGTGAAAAGGCCACTCTCGGGAATTGAACGCGGCGTACGACTATAAATCACCAGACTGTCCGGTGGTGCACCGGACTGTCCGGTGAGCCAACGGTCGACCGAGCCAACGGTCGGTCGCGCAATCCGCGCGTGACGCGTGGCCGGGCCAACGGTCTGATGGGGGCACCGGACTGTCCGGTGTGCACCGGACAGTGTCCGGTGCGCCAACGGCTCCAAATCGTCAACGGTCCGGTGCACCAGTCGACAGAAGGCAAGATTTGCCTTCCTTGATTGCTCTCAACGACTCCTAGCTGCCTTGGGGCTATAAAAGGGACCCCTAGGTGCATGAAGGAGTACACCAAGTACACTCTAAGCATTCTTGATCATTCACACTCCGTCTTTGCGCACTCGATTGACATTCTTAGTGATTTGAGCTCCGTGTTAGTGGTGAACCTTGTGTTATTCATTTGAGCTCAAGTCTTGGCTGTGTGTGTGCGTATTGCTGTGGACTTGTGTGTGTTGCTTTTCCCGCTCTTACATCTGTGCTTCTTTGTGATCATCTCATTGTAAGGGCGAGAGGCTCCAAGTTGTGGAGATTCCTCGCAAACGGGAAAGAGTAAAGGAAAAAGAACACCGTGGTATTCAAGTTGATCATTGGATCACTTGAAAGGAGTTGAGTGCAACTCTCGTCCATTGGGACGCCACAACGTGGACTAGGCAAGTGTTGTACTTGGCCGAACCACGGGATAAATCTCTGTGTCTCTTGTGCTTGTTCTCACTGTGTTAATTGTGGTTCACAACAGCTCTCATTAGCCACTTGATTTAATTGTGCTAACACTTAATCAAGTTTGTGGCTTTAAGTTTGAAGTTTTTACAGGATCACCTATTCACCCCCCTCTAGGTGCTCTCAATTGGTATCAGAGCCGTTCTCTTCAAGAAAGGGACTAATCACCCGAAGGGATGGATCCTTGTGATACCCAATTTTCAAAAGGAAGAGAAATTGAAGATTATTTTTTCCTTGTTTTCTCTTCCAGGTCCTGTGCTACAGGGGTTTTGAACTTTTAGGAAGCATTCACCAGTAAAACAGTAGAATTCTTGTTGGACTGGTGCCCTGGGATCGGGAACGGACGTGAGAGCGAGTTTGGACCGTGGATCTCGATCCGGCGGTGGGGAGCCCATTAGTTCTCCCCCTTAACCCTAGCCGCCCCCTCCCCTATTCCCCTTTGTGGCCGCCATCCCCCTCTCTCTCCCTCTCCTTCCTCCCCAAGTGATTGCAGCACCACCCCTCAACCCTAGCCCCCCTCCTCCTCTCCATGGTGCAGCCTCCCCGCTTGGTACCCCGTCGTGTGAGTGCGAGTCTTCCATTGGAGTTTGGAGGGAGGAAGAAGGAAGAAAGGAAGGAGGAAAGGAGGAACCCAAGGTGATTTTAAGATCATTCTTTTTAGTATTTGTGCTGCAATCCAATTGATTACATGTTTACCTATGCGAATCGGTATAGGTGCTGTCCAGATTTTTGTGGGAGGACGAACAGCATTAGTATTAGCAGATTCTGGGGATTTTTCGTGGGAAATTAGTGATAATCAATATGATAATCATGTAGAGCTTTGTCATACCTTTCCAACGAGTACTTATACGCTTGATTCGGAGTTATAATTTAGGAGCTATCACTGTTTGAATCCGGGTATGTTGCTGTCCAAAAAACAGATTTTTTAGGTGGGTGAACAGCAGTAGTATTAGCAGTTTCTGGGGATTTTTCGTGGGAAATTAGTGATAATCAATATGATAATCATGTAGAGCTTTGTCATATCTTTCCAACGAGTACTTATGCGCTTGATTCGGAGTTATAATTTAGGAGCTATCACTGTTTGAATCCGGGTATGTTGCTGTCCAAAAAACAGATTTTTCAGGTGGGTGAACAGCAGTAGTATTAGCAGTTTCTGGGAATTTTTCGTGGGTAATTAGTGTTAACCAATATGATAATCATGTAGGGCTTTGTCTTATCTTTCCAATGAGTACTTATGCGCTTGATTTGGATTTATATTTTAAAAGATATCGCTGTTTGAATCCGGATATGTCGCTGTCCAAAGGACAAAAAAATAGATTACAGGGTTCATCTTGTGGACTGTTTTGGGCTAATTAGATGTTGGAATTTAATTATAAATTGTATACAAAACTTGTGGGGAATTTTATGTAGATGCCTCTAGAGTTTTTGTTTGTTACCACTGCTGTCATAATTTAAAAGTTATGAAATTATTAAGCAGCACTGCTGCAGTTTGGTGGGTGTGGGGAGAGATGTAACCCGCGGCGGGGTTTGAGTTTGTGCGTAGGTGCGGCGTCGTTTATGAGCCTGATTATGTGAAATTGGTGCACTAAGTTGTGTGTCAAAAACAGGTGGTGGACTTCCAGATCGTACTTAGGGATTTGCCCGAACTTCCGGTAAAGGCAAGTAAATACAGTGGTGGTTGCTACCGTTTGGTTTGCATCCTATTCCCTGTCATTGAGTATGCATAAGTTTTAATTATGTTAATCATTGAATTCTATGATGAAGTTTATTTGTTTGGAAGTATTAATTCTCAAATGTCTAATATTGTGGATGATCATAATTTGGTAATGATATATGTGGTTGATTCCCATCTTGGATGAAGTTGAAGTATCTTTTTTTAGGAATCACGTTATATGAAGTGTTGTAGGCATGACATGCACATCACATCATCCATCTTGCATTTTGAAGTTATGTCGTGATCTTATGGTCCGACCGTACCGGTACATTTTTAGCATCGTACGTTGCCCGAGGAGGGGTACGATGCGGCTTCATATCCTTAGAGGTATGAAGGCAGAAGTCATCCTTGCATTTGCAGACATTTGCACTCATGAGGTATATATGAAGTGTGACATTACTATGTTACTATTGTGGTTTCTACCTGCGAGGTGTGGTGACTAGGTGTGTTGTACGTTGTATACGTGCTGCACCTTCGTAATAAGAAAGTTGTGGAATCAAGTGGTGGTAAAACAATGTTCTTATGTGGTTAAACAGTTTGATATTATTTTACTTGCTGAGATGTGTCATCTCACTCTTGCATTACTCAATGCAGGTACTTGATACATGTTGGGAATGAGGGGAGTAGCAGCACGTCCACTTTCACTCTCACAATAACGCTGCCCAGGCGCAGCCATGATTTAATTAGAAACTTATTGTCAAAGGAAGTTTGTTTTTTTACTAGCCGTGCGCACTAGTTAATTCAGTTCATGTCGTATGTTTAATTTCTCTTTGCAAGCCGCTTAATAATACTTAGTATGTTTTTGTCATGATATATGTTTATACACTGTTGCCCCCTCATTTATGCAATTTTGCAAAGGGGATGCTGCTGAAATTTTATATATAGATGTCAGAAGTGTTGTTTAGTACCATTCCGGGGTGTTTGTGGACCCCAGGGTGTTACAGTTGGTATCAGAGGATAGGCTTTAGATTCTACGCAATTTGAAGATAAATTTGACACACTCGCACATATAGGAAGGGTATGGGTTCGTATATCTTTCATATTAGTATTTTATTGTATAGATGACTAGAATTCCCTTACTCCAAATCCCTTTAAGGTTTGATGGGGCATGTCGTTAACGACTTAATGTTTGATATGATATGATATGTTACTTCTATTTAATATTGGTTTCTTGATGTGGTTGTTATTGAAGTTATTATGCAAGTGAAGCTACTAATGTACTTGTTTTATATACATATCGTCATGATGTTTTTTTGGATGCAATGTTTACTAATCTCTGAGCTATTACTATCATACATTTATGTATGCTTGACTGTGGATGTTTTTTTTCCAAAAGGATTCTTGGGTTCTAGTACTTGTAGGACCGATTGTTTATTGAGCTTGTGTATAGAGGATCTAATCCGACTTGGTGTAGTGTGAAAACACTATACAATGTAGTTTTATGGTGTTGTTGAGTTTGATTGACTGTTGGGTTACAACCCAACTTATCAATGTAATATTTCCATGGGTGCAGTGCTTTACACCTCACCTTTTTTTTGGGCTAGTGTGGCTACTTTCCAACTTGATCTTAGAGTACAATAGGTTTGTCTCCATAGAGCAAAGGCAATGTTGTATTGTCTATGAAATCTTGAGACTGGTAGAACTCAAGTGAATTTGTAAGATGACGTGGATAGATAAGTTCAACCATGTTTACATGATAGGTTTTCTTATTGTGTGCAACCTTATCTTTAATAATAAATAGGGTGATTTCAAGTGGATTTTATGTCTATATTATAGTTGAAGAGGCATGCATGTTTTCCTTCTATGGTTTGTTTCTATAGCCAAAAAGGTTATGCATAATTTTTGTTTGTTGGAGGCTAGTCATGTGAACGATATGGACAACCCGTTTTATTTTTTTTATTTGCCAACATTGTATGGCAGTTTGATTTTTTATGAGCAGTTTCTCTATGCATGCTTGTTGAATCATTATTTGGACCGCTTTATCTTAAACGAAGTCAATGCTTAATTGGGAGTTGCTTATGTTTGTTAGTCATCTATCTCTTTAATGATGGGGTTGTTGCATCGGATTGAGATTTTTCTTATATGAATGATGGTTGATAGATCATGTATGTCTACTACTTTGAATGCATCCTGTGATATCACGAGGTACAAATTGTTCAAGTGCAGTAATAGTAGGTTTTGTTGTATGTGAGGTTAATCAAGGTAGTTTGGTTATGTGGATTGTCTTATTGACGTCCAATTACTCCTGTTGAGCATAGTATCGTGTTATTATTTTAGTATTGAAAGTAATATTTATGAAGCTTTTGCATGAGTCTGTGTCAAGAAGTACGTTAGTTTTTCTTGTTGTTATCCCTCCATTTCTTTATGAGTATTGCAAATTTTATCTCTTTTGAGAGGAGGAAAAGACGTTACATGACATGAGCACCATTTGCTTCACGTCAACCAAATAGTTGTGGAGAGCTCTAATAGTTGGATTCTAGTGTAATAACAACCATGTTTTATAGTGCTAGAGGCGGGTATGTCAGGTGTTTCATACATTGTCGATACATGGATGTTTGACCTTAGTGGCATTAGCAAACGAGGTTGTTGAATTCGTTGATTGTTGTGCTTAGTGTTCTAACCTATTAGGTAAAGTGTTGCTTAAAGGCTTTGGGGAGTTGCATCCCCATTTGGTAGTGGAAAATCCTAGTGTTGATCGCACCTGCCAATGCCTTGGGTTTTATTTTATATTGTTTTTTTTATTATGGGTAAGGTGTTGTTTTGTTTTGGGAGTCATTTTAAATTAGTTGGAGGCTGAATCAGGCTTCACTTATCTAGAATGTTTTGTAGTAGGTTTCTTCATCTTTGCGTAGGATGCTCAATCACCCAGTTTGGTCTAAACATTTGAGAGTTATGGGTTTCCTATAGCAGCCTTAATTTTGTACGGAAGTATAGACATTGAATACGGTAAATTTTGGGTTTTGTTGGATTATGAAAGTTTTAGTAATTTCACGATCTTCCCAAAGAGTATTGGTTTGTAATTTTCATTGCATATAATTGGAGTTAGGCTGCTTTGAAGTTGTTGCAACGTTGTGTCTGAACTTTAGGTGTCGTAATAACCACCAATACATCGACCGTGTTTTGATAGTTTCAGAGCTCAAATTTGGGAATTCCCTTTAAGCAAAACTTTTAGTTCTTCTCAATACCTTTTAAATGGGTATATACTTGTAATCGTCTGTTAAATAGATTGAGAGAGGTGGTTGTCCGGATATAAGCCAAATGCCTAATGTGCAGTATCTCAGGCTGAGTTTAGCTGTAGGTCATGCAGAGTTGAGGGCTATAAAGATAAATTTGGGTGCAACTTTATTACAAAAGTCGTGGACAATTTTCAAACTTTTCCAATGCGTGTTCATTGAAGTTTAAGTTTATTATAGCAGGGGTTATAGGTTTTTGAATTTTCGTTGTCCATTGTTTCTATCCTATCAGTTTTGCAACAAAAGAGTTGCATTGTTTTTTTTTATTTGGAAACCATTTCCGAGACACTCATTATAATAAAAGTTCTAGGGAATGTTATAATCTTTTCAATGAGTTTATATTTGCAAAATTTTGTTAGCTGCAGGGAGTTATGATATAATGTATAGAATGTGCTTGGATGAATATGTGGGCACACATAACATGCTTAAATTGATTCTTGTTTGCATGATGTCAGATTAGGCTTAAATGATTTAAAAAGTTATCATATTGCTTTTATACTTATATTTGTTCTAGGTGTCTCGTAATAAAGAACCTAAAGTTATTAGTTTTTCAATGAACGCTTAATCTTAGAAGAGTAATGAACCTGATAAAATCTATTACTTGCTGTTGGGACTGCATGACCAGTTTTAGTTATGCAGCTAGTTCAATGAAGTAAACCATCTTTTCTGTAGAGATGTTATATATAAAAGTTGTAGCCAACTTCTTTATCTTACTTGTGTAAATATTTCATGACCATAGGTCTAGTAGTTTGGGAGTTATGATTTTCTCAAGTCCAGTCTTGAAATCTGTGCAGATTCTGTACAGATTTCGAAGCTGACCTTGTTTACCCAATTTAAACTTCGAATAACTTATTGTAAATTATAAAGAAGTTGTAGTACTTTTCTTAATCCTTTCAACAAATTTTGGATTACTCTTTTTTGGAGATCTATAAGTTAAGTTACAGTTGTTTTAAGTGTGATCTCTGAATCTGTCCAAATTTGGACAGCAGAGCCTTTCTCGTGTCTTTTGACCTTGATATGCATTGAATTAACTTGATATGTTTATAAATGAATTATAGACAATTCTACTAGCTTTCTAAAAAGTCTGGGAGCACCTGAATTGGATGATTGAGACTCCAATTATGGATTTTTAAATTGAGTAGTTGAATTATGTCCAAGTCTGGACAGAATTTGCGTTTAGCATTGTTTGACCTTTCTAAGTGTCAAATCTTGTTGTGATGATAATACCAAGGGTATAGTGGACTTTATAAGCTTTCCATAAAGTCCTAGTTTACTAATTTTCGATGCATATTTTGTGAGTTAGGAGCAAAACAATTAACCGCTGTGCTGCTATCTAGAAATATGCAAGCATTAAGTTGCTCTCTTGAAGTTGCTCTTGTTTGGCTAAGTTTGGTTTAGGCTATAGGAACACTATATGCCTTGCATTCATATATACATTCCTTGAAGTACTTGCATATATCAATGATTGATTTGGTGTCAGGAAAGCTTGGTCCGAGGTATTTAGGACCGTCTACTATCTTAGCCGAGGTGACAGCTGGGCTTAGCACATGCAATTGTCGGAATCTATGATCAGAGTACACCATGTATTCCATGTATTTATGTTGAGGAAGTATTTGTGGAATCCAGACCATCTAATCGAGCTAGAGCCGATTCCCGTATAGCAAGACCAGACTCTTGAGTGTCGTCTGCTGCGTATCTTAGAATCCTAGGAGCTTGAGGAGCTGATGCGGCAGAAGTACCCGAACTTTTCGTTATGTGTGAGTTTTGTTGATTCATTAATCTTTCTTTTGTCGTTTCGATAGAAGCGTCGGAATTCGAGGTCGAATTCTTTTTAAGGGAGGTAGAGTGTGATACCCAATTTTCAAAAGGAAGAGAAATTGAAGATTATTTTTTTCCTTGTTTTCTCTTCCGGGTCCTGTGCTACAGGGGTTTTGAACTTTTAGGAAGCATTCACCAGTAAAACAGTAGAATTCTTGTTGGACTGGTGCCCTGGGATCGAGAACGGACGTGAGAGCGAGTTTGGGCCGTGGATCTCGATCCGGCGGTGGGGAGCCCATTAGTTCTCCCCCCTTAACCCTAGCCGCCCCCTCCCCTATTCCCCTTTGGTTGCAGCCGCCACCCACTCCCCTATTCCCCTTTGTGGCCGCCACCCCCCCTCTCTCTCCCTCTCCTTCCTCCCCAAGTGATTGCAGCACCACCCCTCAACCCTAGCCCCCCTCCTCCTCTCCATGGTGCAGCCTCCCCGCTTGGTACCCCGTCGTGTGAGTGCGAGTCTTCCATTGGAGTTTGGAGGGAGGAAGAAGGAAGAAAGGAAGGAGGAAAGGAGGAACCCAAGGTGATTTTAAGATCATTCTTTTTAGTATTTGTGCTGCAATCCAATTGATTACATGTTTACCTATGCGAATCGGTATAGGTGCTGTCCAGATTTTTGTGGGAGGACGAACAGCATTAGTATTAGCAAATTCTGGGGATTTTTCGTGGGAAATTAGTGATAATCAATATGATAATCATGTAGAGCTTTGTCATACCTTTCCAACGAGTACTTATGCGCTTGATTCGGAGTTATAATTTAAGAGCTATCACTGTTTGAATCCGGGTATGTTGCTGTCCAAAAAACAGATTTTTCAGGTGGGTGAACAGCAGTAGTATTAGCAGTTTCTGGGGATTTTTCGTGGGAAATTAGTGATAATCAATATGATAATCATGTAGAGCTTTGTCATACCTTTCCAACGAGTATTTATGCGCTTGATTCGGAGTTATAATTTAGGAGCTATCACTGTTTGAATCCGGGTATGTTGCTGTCCAAAAAACAGATTTTTCAGGTGGGTGAACAGCAGTAGTATTAGCAGTTTCTGGGAATTTTTCGTGGGTAATTAGTATTAACCAATATGATAATCATGTAGGGCTTTGTCTTATCTTTCCAATGAGTACTTATGTGCTTGATTTGGATTTATATTTTAAAAGATATCGCTGTTTGAATCCGGATATGTCGCTGTCCAAAGGACAAAAAAACAGATTACAGGGTTCATCTTGTGGACTGTTTTGGGCTAATTAGATGTTGGAATTTAATTATAAATTGTATACAAAACTTGTGGGGAATTTTATGTAGATGCCTCTAGAGTTTTTGTTTGTTACCACTGCTGTCATAATTTTAAAGTTATGAAATTATTAAGCAGCGCCGCTGCAGTTTGGTGGGTGTGGGGAGAGATGTAACCCGCGGCGGGGTTTGAGTTTGTGCGTAGGTGCGGCGTCGTTTATGAGCCTGATTATGTGAAATTGGTGCACTAAGTTGTGTGTCAAAAACAGGTGGTGGACTTCCGGATCGTACTTAGGGATTTGTCCGAACTTCCGGTAAAGGCAAGTAAATACAGTGGTGGTTGCTACCGTTTGGTTTGCATCATATTCCCTGTCATTGAGTATGCATAAGTTTTAATTATGTTAATCATTGAATTCTATGATGAAGTTTATTTGTTTGGAAGTATTAATTCTCAATTGTCTAATATTGTGGATGATCATAATTTGGTAATGATATATGTGGTTGATTCCCATCTTGGATGAAGTTGAAGTATCTTTTTTGGGAATCACGTTATATGAAGTGTTGTAGGCATGACATGCACATCGCATCATCCATCTTGCATTTTGAAGTTATGTCGTGATCTTATGGTCCGACCGTACCGGTACATTTTTAGCATCGTACGTTGCTCGAGGAGGGGTACGATGCGGCTTCATATCCTTAGAGGTATGAAGGCAGAAGTCATCCTTGCATTTGCAGACATTTGCACTCATGAGGTATATATGAAGTGTGACATTACTATGTTACTATTGTGGTTTCTACCTGCGAGGTGTGGTGACTAGGTGTGTTGTACGTTGTATACGTGCTGCACCTTCGTAATAAGAAAGTTGTGGAATCAAGTGGTGGTAAAACAATGTTCTTATGTGGTTAAACAGTTTGATATTATTTTACTTGCTGAGATGTGTCATCTCACTCTTGCATTACTCAATGCAGGTACTTGATACATGTTGGGAATGAGGGGAGTAGCAGCACGTCCACTTTCACTCTCACAATAACGCTGCCCAGGCGCAGCCATGATTTAATTAGAAACTTATTGTCAAAGGAAGTTTGTTTTTTACTAGTCGTGCGCACTAGTTAATTCAGTTCATGTCGTATGTTTAATTTCTCTTTGCAAGCCGCTTAATAATACTTAGTATGTTTTTGTCATGATATATGTTTATACACTGTTGCCCCCTCATTTATGCAATTTTGCAAAGGGGATGCTGCTGAAATTTTATATATAGATGTCAGAAGTGTTGTTTAGTACCATTCCGAGGTGTTTGTGGACCCCAGGGTGTTACAATCCTAAGGGAAAGGGGATGGTGGTCAACGACAATGAGAAGGAGTCCATCTTCAACGAGCCAAGGGACGACAAAGTCAATGACTCCGGCTCAAGTCAAAAGAAGAAAGACGAAAAGAAGAAGAGGCGCATCAAGAAGGTTGTCTACTATGACAGCGACGAATCTTCCTCTTCTCAAAAGGACGACGAATACGAGGAGAAAAAGAAAATGGTTAACTCAAACTTTTCTTTTGATTATTCTCGTATTCCACATAATTCAAATGCTCATTTGCTTTCCATTCCACTTGGTAAACCCCCACACTTTGATGGAGAGGACTACGGATTTTGGAGTCACAAAATGCGTAGCCACTTGTTTTCTCTTCATCCAAGTATATGGGAGATAGTAGAAAATGGGATGCAATTTGATAGTTCCGATAACTCCATGTTTATCAATGAACAAATCCATAAAAATGCACAAGCTACTACTGTTCTTTTAGCATCCTTGTGCAGGGAAGAGTACAATAAGGTGAGCGGCTTGGACAACGCCAAGCAGATCTGGGACACCCTCAAGATCTCGCATGAGGGGAACGACGTCACCATGCTCACCAAGATGGAGTTGGTGGAAGGCGAACTAGGAAGGTTCGCAATGATTAGGGGAGAGGAGCCAACTCAAACGTACAATAGGCTCAAGACCCTGGTCAACAAGATAAGAAGCTATGGAAGCACGAGATGGACGGACCACGACGTCGTCCGACTCATGCTAAGGTCCTTCACTATCCTTGATCCTCATCTTGTAAAATCTATTCGTGAGAATCCTAGGTACATCAAGATGACACCCGAGAAAATACTTGGAAAATTTGTAAGCGGGCGAATGATGATCAAGGAGGCGACGTACGTTGATGAGGCGTTGAATGGCCTAATCTACGAGCCCCAAACCGTTGCTCTCAAAGCAACAAGTAGCAGGGAGACGCTACCTAGCAAGGTGGCGCAAGTTGAGGCGGCCAGGCTAAATGAAGATGAAATGGCCCTCATCATCAAGCGCTTCAAGATGGCGCTCAAAGGTCGCAAGGAGCATCCCAAGAAGAGCAAGACGAAGGGGAAGCGCTCCTGCTTCAAGTGTGGTAAGATTGGTCACTTTATTGTTAACTGTCCCGATAATGATAGTGACCAGGAACAAGGGAAGAGCGGAAAGTGGGAAAAGAAGAAGACCTACAAAAAGGCGAAGGGCGAGGCACACCTTGGAAAGGAGTGGGATTCGGATTGCTCCTCGTCCGACTCCGACAATGAAGGACTCGCCGCCTCAGCCTTCAACAAGTCGGCTCTCTTCCCCAACGAGCATCACACATGCCTCATGGCAAAGGAGAAGAAGGTAAATACTAGAAGTACTATTACATATGCTTCTTCAAGTGATGATGAGTCTAGTGATGATGAAGTAGACTATGCTAGTTTATTCAAAGGTTTAGATAGAACTAAAATTGATAAGATCAATGAATTAATTGATGCCTTGAATGAGAAAAATAGATTGTTAGAAAAACAAGAGGATCTTTTATATGAAGAGCATGATAAATTTGTTAGTGCACAAAATTCTCTTGTTCTAGAAGTTAAAAGAAATGAAATGCTTTCATGTGAACTATCTACATGCCATGAATCTATTTCTAACTTAAAGAGTATTAATGATGACTTGAATGCTAAGTTAGAAGTAGCTAATAAATCTAGCTCATGCATTGATCATGTAGTAATTTGTAATAGGTGTAAGGATTTTAATGTTGTTGCTTGTAGTGAACACTTAAATTCCATTTCCAAATTAAATGATGATGTGGCTAGTCTTAATGCCCAACTTAAGACTAGCAAAAATGAATTTGATAAACTAAAATTTGCAAGGGATGCCTACACTATTGGTAGACACCTCTCAATTAAGGATGGGTTTGGCTTTAAGAGGGAAGCCAAGAACTCAACAAGTCATAAGGCTCCCATCTCCGCAAAGGAGAAAGGGAAGGCCCATATGGCTAATAGTGTTCAAAAGAATCATGCTTTCATTTATAGTGATAGAAAATTCTCCAGAAATGCTTATAGGAATTGTTCTTATGATTCAAATGCCATGTTTGCTTCAAGTTCTTCCTTTGTGCATGGTAAAGATATGCCTAGGAGAAATGTTGTTCATGTACCTAGAAAACCAAGTAATAAACCTTCTACAATTTATCATGCTTGCAATGCTTCTTTTGCAATTTGTAGGAATAATAAGAAAGTGATTGCTAGGAAATTAGGGGCAAAATGCAAGGGAGATAAAACTTCCATTTGTGTCCCTAAGACCATTGTTACTAACCTTGTAGGACCCAACACAAGTTGGGCACCTAAGACCCAAGCCTAAATTTGCCTTGCAGGTTTATGCATCCGGGGGCTCAAGCTGGATTATCAACAGCGGATGCACAAACCACATGACGGGGGAGAAGAAGATGTTCACCTCCTACGTCAAGAACAAGGATTCCCATGATTCAATCATATTCGGTGATGGGAACCAAGGCAAGGTTAAAGGACTAGAAAAGATTGCTATTTCATCCCAGCACTCTATTTCTAATGTGTTTTTAGTTGAGTCGCTCGGGTATAACCTATTGTCCGTTAGTAAACTTTGTAATATGGGTTATAATTGCTTATTCACAAATGTAGATGTGTCTGTCTTTATAAGAAGTGATGGTTCACTAGCTTTTAAGGGTGTACTAGACGGCAAACTTTATTTAGTTGATTTTGCAAAAGAGGAGGCCGATCTAGATGCATGCTTAATTGCTAAGACTAGCATGGGCTGGCTGTGGCATCGCCGTTTAGCACATGTGGGGATGAAGAACCTTCACAAACTTCTAAAAGGAGAACATGTGTTAGGTCTAACAAATGTGACTTTCGAAAAAGATAGACCTTGTGCAGCTTGTCAAGCAGGTAAACAAGTGGGAAATGCTCATCACAGCAAGAACGTGATGACTACATCAAGACCCCTGGAGCTGCTGCATATGGACCTCTTCGGACCCGTCGCCTACCTTAGCATCGGGGGAAGTAAGTATGGTTTAGTAATTGTTGATGATTTTTCCCTCTTCACTTGGGTATTCTTTTTGCAGGATAAAACAGAAACCCAAGGGACCCTCAAGCGCTTCCTAAGGAGAGCTCAAAATGAGTTTGAGCTCAAAGTGAAGAAGATAAGGAGCGACAACGGGTCCGAGTTCAAGAACCTTCAAGTGGAGAAGTACCTTGAGGAGGAAGGAATCAAGCACGAGTTCTCCGCTCCCTACACACCACAGCAAAATGGTGTGGTAGAGAGGAAGAACAGGACGCTCATTGACATGGCAAGGACGATGCTTGGAGAGTTCAAGACCCCCGAGCGATTTTGCTCGGAAGCCGTGAACACGGCTTGCCACACCATAAACCGGGTCTACCTTCATCGCCTCCTCAAGAAGACGTCATATGAGCTTCTAACCGGTAACAAACCCAATGTGTCATATGTTCGTGTTTTTGGGAGTAAATGTTATATTCTAGTGAAGAAAGGTAGAAATTCTAAGTTTGCTCCCAAAGCTGTAGAAGGGTTTTTGTTAGGTTATGACTCAAATACAAAGGCGTATAGGGTCTTCAACAAATCATCGGGTTTAGTTGAAGTCTCTAGCGACGTTGTATTTGATGAGACTAATGGCTCTCCAAGAGAGCAAGTTGTTGATCTTAATGATGTAGATGAAGAAGACGTTCCAACGACCGCAATACACACCATGGCAACTGGAGATGTGCGGCCACAGGAACAAAAGGAGCAAGATCAACCTTCTTCCTCAACAATGGTGCAACCCCCAACTCAAGATGATGAACAGGTTCATCAAGAAGAGGCATGTGATCAAGGGGGAGCACAAGATGATCATGTTATGGAGGAAGAAGCACCTCAAGCACCTCCAACCCAAGTCCGAGCGACGATTCAACGGAATCATCCCGTCGACCAAATTCTGGGTGATATTAGCAAGGGAGTAACCACTCGCTCTAGATTAGTTAATTTTTGTGAGCATTACTCCTTTGTCTCTTCTATTGAGCTTTTCAGGGTAGAAGAGGCCTTGCTAGATCCGGACTGGGTGTTGGCCATGCAGGAGGAGCTCAATAATTTCAAGAGAAATGAAGTTTGGACACTGGTGCCACGTCCCAAGCAAAACGTTGTGGGAACCAAGTGGGTGTTCTGCAACAAACAGGACGAGCACGGGGTGGTGACAAGGAACAAGGCACGACTTGTGGCAAAAGGTTATGCCCAAGTCGTAGGTTTGGACTTTGAGGAGACTTTTGCTCCTGTGGCTAGGCTAGAGTCAATTCGCATATTGTTAGCCTATGCCACTCACCATTCTTTCAGGTTGTTCCAAATGGATGTGAAGAGCGCTTTCCTCAACGGGCCAATCAAGGAGGAGGTGTACGTAGAGCAACCCCCCGGCTTTGAGGATGAACGGTACCCCAACCACGTGTGTAAGCTCTCTAAGGCGCTCTATGGACTTAAGCAAGCCCCAAGAGCATGGTATGAATGCCTTAGAGACTTTTTAATTGCTAATGCTTTCAAGGTTGGGAAAGCCGATCCAACTTTATTCACTAAGACTTGTGATGGTGACTTATTTGTGTGCCAAATTTATGTCGATGACATAATATTTGGTTCTACTAACCAAAAGTCTTGTGAAGAGTTTAGCAGGGTGATGACTCAAAAGTTTGAAATGTCGATGATGGGCGAGCTAAACTACTTCCTTGGGTTCCAAGTGAAGCAACTCAAGGATGGCACTTTCATCTCCCAAACGAAGTACACGCAAGACTTGATCAAGCGGTTTGGGATGAAGGATGCCAAGCCCGCAAAGACTCCAATGGGAACTGACGGACACGTCGACCTCAACAAAGGAGGTAAGTCCGTTGATCAAAAAGCATACTGGTCTATGATAGGTTCCTTGCTTTACTTATGTGCTAGTAGACCGGATATTATGCTTAGTGTATGCATGTGTGCTAGATTTCAATCCGATCCAAGGGAGTGTCACTTAGTGGTCGTGAAGCGAATTCTTAGATATTTAGTCGCTACGCCTTGCTTCGGGATCTGGTATCCAAAGGGGTCTACCTTTGACTTAATTAGATATTCAGACTCCGATTATGCTGGATGTAAGGTTGATAGGAAGAGTACATCAGGGACGTGCCAATTCTTAGGAAGGTCCCTGGTGTCTTGGAGTTCTAAGAAACAAACTTCCGTTGCCCTATCCACCGCCGAGGCCGAGTATGTTGCCGCAGGACAGTGTTGCACACAACTACTTTGGATGAGGCAAACCCTCCGGGACTTTGGCTACAATCTGAGCAAAGTCCCACTCCTATGTGATAATGAGAGTGCTATCCGCATGGCGGATAATCCTGTTGAACATAGCCGCACAAAGCACATAGACATCCGGCATCACTTCTTGAGAGACCATCAACAAAAGGGAGATATCGAAGTGTTTTATGTTAGCACCGAGAACCAGCTAGCCGATATCTTTACCAAGCCTCTAGATGAGAAGACCTTTTGCAAGTTGCGTAGTGAGCTAAATGTCTTAGATTCGCGGAACTTGGATTGATTTATAGCCTACATGTGTTTTCTGCCTTGATCATGTTCCTTATGCATTTTGTTGTTTACTTATGGTGCTCAAGTTGAACAAGCACTCCCTGGACCTCAAAAGTCCATGTGTAAGTGATGCACATATTTAGGGGGAGATGTGCTACAACTTGATCCTTTGAGACTAACCATGTGCTTGAGTATTCTTAAATTAGTCTCAAAGGTGCATTGAAAGGGAAAGGTGGACTTGGACCATGAAAGACTTCCACTGCACTTCGATGAGAGGGTAACTTACTTCAAGTTCATCTCTATACTCTTATTGCCTTTTATTCTTATTTGAAGATATTGGTGAGGCAATGGGGTTTAAGGGCAAAAAATGATCCCGTTTTGGTGCTTGATGCCAAAGGGGGAGAAATTAAGGGCTAAAGCAAATGGATCAGCTACCACTTGAGAATTTTGAAAATAGTAGAGTTAGAACTTTTGTTTTGTCAAATTACTCTAAAAATAGTAGAGTTAGAACTTTTGTTTTGTCAAAATACTCTAAGTGTCTCTTTTTGTCAAAAGTTGGTCTCTTGTGGGGAGAATGTTTGATTATGGGAAAAAGGGGGAGTGTTTGAATCTTTGATCAAATTCTCTTGGAATACCTCTCTCTATACCTCAACAAGTGAATTTGACTTAGAGATAGGAAATTGCATTTGATTTGCAAAAACAAACCAAGTGGTGGCAAAGAATGATCCAAATATGCCAAATTTGAATCAAAACAAATTCTTGTTCTCATTTGCATTGATGTTGCACTTCTATATGTTGCTTTTTGTTGTGTTGGCATTAATCACCAAAAAGGGGGAGATTGAAAGGGAAATGTGCCCTTGGGCCATTTCTAAGTATTTTGGTGATTAAGTGTTCAACACAAATGTTTATGTGTTAAACTATGCCAAATGGTGGACAAAGTGCAAATCAATACAAATGTATGATTCTAGACTTAGTACATTGGTTTTTGTGTACTAACATATTTGTCTAAGTGCTAGAATCAGAGAAATGACAAATGGAAAAGGCTTGGCTCGAGCAGCCAAGACTCTGCTCAGTCTGGGTGCACCGGACTGTCCGGTGGTGCACCGGACAGTGTCCGGTGCGCCAGGCTGGCTCTGGTGAAAAGGCCGTTCTCGGGAATTGAACGGCGGCGTACGACTATAAATCACCGGACTGTCCGATGGTGCACCGGACTATTCGGTGAGCCAACGGTCGGCCGCGCAATCCGCGCGTGACGCGTGGCCGGGCCAACGGTCTGATGGGGGCACCGGACTGTCCGGTGTGCACCGGACTGTCCGGTGCGCCAACGGCTCTAAATCGTCAACGGTCGGCTGCGCCAGAACAGGAAAGAAATCTACACCGGACTGTCCAGTGCACCAGACCGGAAGCGCCGCGGCTAAAAATCACTGGACAGTCCGGTGAGTCAGAGCCGCTCGAGCCAACGGTCGCCAGCGCAATCAGTGGGCGACACATGGCCAACTCCACCGGTCGGTTGGGCACACCGGACTGTCTGGTGTGCACCGGACAGTGTCTGGTGTGCACCGGACAGTGTCCGGTGCGCCAACCGATCCTGAGGCCCAACGGTCGGCCACGCCCGATATGGAAGGAGATCGCGCAAACTGTCCGGTGCACCACTCGACAGAAGGCAAGAATAGCCTTCCAAGTTGATCTCCAACTGCTCCTAGCTGCCTTGGGGCTATAAAAGGGACCCTAGGCGCATGAAGCAGGACACCAAGCATTCATGAAACATCCTAAGACTCACAGACTCCGCCTCCACGCATTTGATTCGTTGTGTTAGCGATTTGAGCTCAATTCGAGTTGAGAACTCCATGTGCTGTGTTTTGAGCTCTAGTCTTGGCTAAGTGTGCGTGTGTGCGCTACAGATTCGAGTCTTGTGTGCGTTGCTTTCCCTCCCTTACTCTTGTACTTCTTGTGATCAAAGCTTTGTAACGGCGAGAGGCTCCAACTTGTGGAGATTCCTCGCAAACGGGAAAAGATCTCAAAAGGAAAAGACTGTGGTATTCAAGTTGATCATCGGATCACTTGAAAGGGGTTGAGTGCAACCCTCGTCCATTGGGACGCCACAACGTGGAAGTAGGCAAGTGTTACTTGGCCGAACGACGGGATAAAAATCGCGTGTCTCTTGTGTTGCTCTTCTCTGCGATTGTTTGTGTTCGCAAGAGCTCGCTTCATAAACTTGATTAACTCGCACTAACATCTCAGTGGGTCATGTGGGTGGCTTCTTCTGGTGGGCCGAAATGAGTTCCGAAGCCCAGGTAAGTTCTCTTTTCCTTTTTCTTTTATGTTTTATTTTCTGTTTTCTTTTCTCCTTAACTCTTTTGAATCTAAATTTGAATTTGAATATGAGTTTCACCTTTGAGTCAATTATACAAATTCAAACCCTAGTATAGGAATCACATATCTTTATTTACTTATTTTTCTCCACATTATATTTATTTTGTTCTCTTTTTCTAATTTCTAGAATTTCTTTTAGATGTCAAATTCCACTTTGGACTTTAATATATTTCTTTTCACATTATTCTATGTTGTCACAAAATGCACACAAAATAAAACCCCACCATGATGCATGTATCATTTTTGGGTGTCTTTTGTCATTTATTTATTTGTTTAAATGTGATGTTCACATGAAATGATAAATATAGATAACACACACATATATAAAGGAATAACAGTTCTCCTTTTAGTTTTTTTCTTACAAAGTGGTATTACAAATACAAGAGCAATAGCATTCACTCTAAGACACAATTCCAAAGATCAAATCCTCTCCAAGTCCCAAAATCAACTCAACCACTTAGTGACTTGAGAGAGAGAGAGAGAGAGAGTTGTGTTCATTTGCGCTCTTGTTGCTTGGATTGCCTTCTTCCTTCCCATTCTATTTCCTAAGTGATTTGTAAAGCTAGCAAGAGACACCTAAGTGTGTGGTGGTCCTTGCGGGGTCTAGTGACCCATGTGATTAAGGAAAAGGCTCACTCGGTCTAAGTGACCGTTTGAGAGAGGGAAAGGGTTGGAATAGATCCGGCCTTTGTGGCCTCCTCAACGGGGACTAGGTTCTTTGGAACCGAACCTCGGTAAAACAAATCACCGTGTTCACTTGTGTTGATTTCCATTTGATTTGTTTTCCCTATTTCCTCTCTCTAAAGTTTCCTTGCCAATATTGATTTGAGTTTGCTTCCAAACGTCATCCTCATCATTTGAGCAATTCGTGGCAAGAGAATCAATTCCCCTTGGAAAACGTCCACACTTTGATGGAGAAGTCTATTCATTTTGGAGCCATAAAATGCGTAGTCATCTATTTTCTCTCCATCCTAGTATTTGGGAAATTGTAGAGAATGGGATGCATTTTGATAGTACTGATAACCCTGTGATTATAAATGAACAAATTTATAAAAATGCCAAAGCCACTACTGTTTTGCTAGCATCTCTTTGCAGGGATGAATACAATAAGGTGAGAGGCTTGGACAACGCCAAACAAATATGGGACACCCTCAAGATATCTCATGAGGGAAATGATACCACCATGATTACCAAAATGGAGCTGGTGGAAGGCGAGCTGGGGAGGTTCGCGATGATCACGGGAGAGGATCCAACACAGACCTACAACAGGCTCAAGACTCTGGTCAACAAAATCCGAAGCTATGGAAGCACAAGATGGACGGATCATGACGTTGTCCGACTCATGCTCAAGTCATTTACAGTTATTGTCCCCCATCTTGTGAATCTTATTCGTGAAATCCCTAGGTACACCAAGATGATGCCCAAGGAGATACTCGGAAAATTCGTAAGCAGGCGTATGATGGTGAAAGAAGCTCGATACGTGGACGATGCACTAAACGGTCCACTACCCGTCTACGAGCCACAGCCCGTTGCTCTCAAAGCAACCAGCAGTAGGGAGGCACTACCAAGCAAGGTGGCACAAATGGAGGCTGCTGGGCTCAATGAAGATGAGATGTCACTCATCATCAAGCGCTTCAAGACCGCGCTAAAAGGACACAAGGAGTACCCCAACAAAAACAAGTCAAGGGGAAAACGCTCCCGCTTCAAATGCGGTAAGACTAGTCATTTTATAGCATAATGCCCCGATAACAATAATGACCAGGCACAAGAAAAGCATGGGAAAAGAGAGAAGAAGAAGAACTATAGGATGGCTAAGGGCGAGGCGCACATCGGGAAGGAATGGGATTCCGACTGCTCCTCCTCTGACTCTGAGGATGAAGGACTAGCTGCCTCGGCCTTCAACAAATCCTCGCTCTTCCCCAACGAACGCCATACATGCCTTATGGCTAAGGAGAAGAAGGTACGTATTCGAGACACTCCTAAGTACTCTTCTTCTAGCGATGAGGAACCTTCCGATGATGAGGTAGATTACACTAATTTGTTTAAGGGATTAGATAGAGCTAAAGTAGAAAAAATTAATGAACTAATCGATGCTCTTAATGGAAAGGATAGACTGCTAGAAAAGCAAGAGGATATTCTATATGAGGAACATGACAAGTTTGTTAGTGTTCAAGAATCTCTTGCTTTAGATTTTAAGAAAAATGAAATACTATCATCTGAGCTGTCTTCATGTCATGAATCCATTTCTAGCTTAAAGAATTTAAATGTTGAATTAAATGCTAAGCTAGAGAAAGTTAATGAAACTAGTTCATGCGTAGAACATGTCATTATTTGCAATAGATGTAAAGACTTTGATGTTAATGCGTGTGATGAACAAGTTACTTCTATTGCTAAATTAAACAATGAGGTTGCAAGTCTTAATGCTCAACTTAAGACTTGCAAAGATGATTATGAGAAATTAAAATTTGCTAGGGATGCCTACACTGTTGGTAGACACCCCTCAATTAAGGATGTACTTGGTTTTTGAAAGGAAACCAAGAACTTAACAAGCCAAAGGACTTCCGATCACAAAGGGAAAGGGAAGGCTCCTATGGCCAGTAGCTCACATGATCAAAAGAAGCATGCCTATCTTTATGCTCATGTTAAGAAAGTTTCTCATTATAATAGGAGTTATAATTATGTTGCTTCACATGCTATGTTTGCATCTAGTTCTGCTTTTGTTCATGGTAGAAGTAGGCCTAGGAGAAATTATGCTACTTCTCATGCTTCTTGAAAAGTTTGCAATGGACCTACTACTGTTTATCATGCTTGCGATACTTCCTTTGTACTTTCATGTAAAAATGCAAAAGTAGTAGCTAGAAAATTGGGATCCAAATAAAAGGGAGACAAGACTTGTATTTGGGTTCCAAAAGTTATTGTGACTAACCTTGTAGGATCCAACAAGAGTTGGGTACCTAAAACCCAAGCTTAAATTGCCTTGCAGGTTTATGCATCTGGGGGCTCAAGCTGGATTATTGACAGCAGATGCACGAACCACATGATGGGGGAGAAGAAAATGTTCACCTCCTACGTCAAAAACAAGGATTCCTAGGATTCGGTCATGTTTGGAGATGGGAACCAAGGCAAGGTCAAAGGATTAGGAAAGATAGCCATCACATCCGAGCATTCTATATCTAATGTGTTTTTAGTTGAATTGCTCGGGTATAATTTGTTATCTGTGAGCCAATTATGTAACATGGGTTATAATTGTTTATTCACAAATGTAGATGTATCAATTTTTAGAAGAAGTGATGGTTCACTAGATTTTAAGGGTGTACTAGATGGCAAGCTCTATTTAGTTGATTTTTCGAAAGAGAATGCCGATATAGATGCATGCTTAATAGCTAAGACTAATATGGGCTGGCTTTGGCATCACCGTCTAGCACATGTTGGGATGAAGAACCTTCATAAGCTTCTAAAGGGAGATCATGTGTTAGGACTAACCGATGTCTGTTTTGAGAAAGACAGACCTTGTGTAGCATGTCAGGCAGGGAAACAAGTGGGAAGCACTCATCATAGCAAAAATGTGATGACAACGTCAAGACCACTGGAACTTCTTCATATGGATCTCTTCGGTCCCATTGCCTATCTCAGCATAGGAGGAAATAAGTATGGTCTTGTAATAGTTGATGATTTTTCCCGCTTTGCTTGGGTATTCTTTTTGCAGGACAAATCAGAAACCCAAGGGAACCTAAAGCGCTTCTTAAGGAGAGCTCAAAATGAGTTTGAGCTAAAGGTGAAGAAGATAAGAAGCGACAATGGGTCCGAGTTGAAGAATCTACAAGTTGAAGAGTTTCTTGAAGAGGAAGGCATCAAGCATGAGTTCTCCGCTCTCTACACACCACAACAAAATGGTGTAGTAGAGAGGAAGAATAGGATGCTAATCGACATGGCGAGAATGATGCTTGGAGAGTTCAAGACGCCTGTGCGGTTTTGGTCGGAAGCTGTGAACACAGCATGCCATGCCATAAATCGGCTCTACCTGCACCGTCTCCTCAAGAAGACCTCCTACGAACTCCTTACTGGTAACAAACCCAATGTCTCTTATTTTCGTGTATTTGGGAGCAAATGCTACATTCTGGTGAAGAAAGGTGGACATTCAAAATTTGCTCCCAAGGCAGTAGAAGGGTTTTTACTAGGATATGACTCAAATACAAAGGCGTATACGGTCTTCAACAAATCATCGAGATTAGTTGAAGTCTCTAGCGACGTTGTATTTGATGAGACTAATGGCTCTCCAAGAGAACAAGTTGATCTTGATGATATAGATGAAGAAGAAATTTCGACGGCCGCAATGCATACGATGGCGATAGGTGATGTGCGACCACAGGAACTACAGGAACAAGATCAACCATCTTCCTCGACAAGGGTGCATCCCCCAACTCAAGACGATGAACAGGTACCTCAAGAAGAAGGGCAGGATCAAGGGGGAGCACAAAAAGAACAGGTTATGGAGGAAGAAGCACCATGGGTCCCTCCAACTCAAGTCCGAGCGACGATCCAAAGACATCACCCCGTTGATCAGATTCTGGGTGACATCAACAAGGGAGTAACCACTCGCTCATGATTAGCTAATTTTTGTGAGCATTACTCATTTGTTTCTTCTATTGAGCCTTTCAGGGTAGAAGAGGCCTAGCAGGATCCGGACTGGGTGTTGGCCATGCACAAAGAGCTCAACAACTTCAAAAGGAATGAAGTCTGGAGCCTGGTGCCGCGTCCAAAGCAAAACGTTGTGGCAACCAAGTGGGTGTTCTGCAACAAGCAAGACGAGCACGGAGTGGTGACAAGAAACAAGGCTCGACTTGTGGCAAAAGGTTATGCCCAAGTTGCAGGTTTGGATTTTGAGGAGACTTTTGCTCCTGTAGCTAGGCTAGAGTCAATTCGGATATTATTAGCCTATGCTGCTCACCATTCCTTTAGGCTGTTCCAAATGGACGTAAAGAGCGCTTTCCTCAATGGGCCAATCAAGGAGGAGGTATACGTGGAACAACCCCCTCGCTTTGAGGATGACAGGTATCCCGACCATGTATATAAGCTCTCTAAGGCGCTTTATGGACTTAAGCAAGTCCCAAGAGCATGGTATGAATGCCTTAGAGATTTCTTAGTTGCTAATGCTTTCAAGGTGGGAAAGCTGATCCCACTCTTTTTACAAAGACTTGTGATGGTGACCTTTTTGTTTGCCAAATTTATGTCGATGACATAATATTTGGTTCTACTAACCAAAAGTCTTGTGAGCAGTTTAGCAGGGTGATGATGCAAAAGTTTGAGATGTTAATGATGGGCGAGTTGACCTACTTCCTTGGATTCCAAGTGAAGCAACTCAAGGACGGCACCTTCATCTCCCAAACGAAGTACACTCAAGATCTTCTCAAGAGGTTTGGGATGAAGGACGCTAAGCCCATGAAGACACCAATGGGAACTGACGGACATCTCGACCTCAACAAAGGAGGTAAGCCCGTTGATCAAAAGGTATACCGGTCAATGATAGGTTCATTACTTTATCTTTGTGCTAGTAGACCGGACATTATGCTTAGTGTATGCATGTGTGCTAGATTTCAATCCGACCCCAAGGAATGTCACCTTGTGGCCGTTAAGCGAATTCTTAGGTATTTAGTTTCTACGCCTTGCTTCGGGATCTGGTATCCAAATGGGTCTACCTTTGACTTGATTGGATACTCAGACTCTGACTATGCCGGGTGCAAGGTTGATAGGAAGAGTACATCAGGGACATGCCAGTTTCTAGGAAGGTCCCTCGTGTCCTGGAGTTCCAAGAAACAAACATCTGTTGCCCTATCCATCGTTGAGGCCGAGTACGTTGCCGCAGGACAGTGTTGCACGCAACTACTTTGGATGAGGCAAACCCTCAGGGACTTTGGCTACAATCTGAGCAAAGTCCCTGTTGGGGACTTGTTCTCAAATGCTATGAGTTAAGAACAAGGCAACATAAAAATGTTAAATGTTAATGCCCTTCATCCTTCGAGACATTATTTCCCTTAGGATATAATGATCTTCAGACGAAGGTCATGAAGGACATACCTTCATCATTGCAGCATATGATAATAAAAGGAGAATCATATGGAATGTAAGAGATAACATGAACAATTATGTAGCATTATCAACTCATTTCTATTTTATTATCATGGAAAAATAGAAATGATATCAAATTACAAATGTACCTTCGGTTTGAAAGAAGGTAAAGGTACGAGCGTGACGCAAAAGCAAATGCCAAGTCAGCGTGAACAGTACGAGAGCACTGTTCATCTATTTATAAGCACGGGACGCAGCCCATGTAAAATTACACCCATGCCCTTTACATTTGCTAATGACTCTATAGTGATCCATCGAGGTCTAAATGGCCTTTTCCTCTTTAAGTCGGTTCCTTTTTCTGCTGTCATGCCGAAGCTCCCTTGCGCGTAGCTTCGGTGCTACGTCAACCTTCGTATTCTTTGTGCTTCTCACACTGTGGTTCTGATCCGAGTCCGAAGGTACCTGTTCATGTATTATACTCCAGAAACATTGTTAAATCATGTTTTTGAGGACCTTCGGAAGACGAAGGCCGCCAACAGTAACCCCTCAAAATATTAATTTGTTAGAATAACAAATTCAAATTGCGATATGGACGAAGGCCTTAAGCCGAAGGTCTAAAAAACACCTTCCCTTTGCTAGAATAGCAACAGTCGATGACAGACGAGGCCCTCCAATTTGAAACGCCGTGGGCGTATAAATAGGAACTCACCCCGAGCACATTTGGTACGCTATCTGCCGCCTGCTTTGCTTGCTTCAATTTTTTAGCTCTTGCCTATCAACGCTTGCTTGGTTTTTTAGACTTTTCTAAGCTTCGGCTTTAAGGACATATTTCTGCCGTTTCCGAAGAGAAGATGTCTCAAGACAAAAAAGTTGTTGCTGAGACGAAGCTGAGCGAAGAGGAGAAGCTCCTTGAGGAGAAGAATGCTGGATTTGTTGAATCGATAGCAAAGACAAATACAAAAAAGATTACTAAGGAAATTCTAGAAGGCTTATCTGAAGATACTGATGATAGCGACAGTTATGATGCGGAAAGTGGAGGCGAAGACTCTAAAGATCAGCCCTGGCGACCAAGTCATGCAGTCTTCGGGAAATCGACTATCAAACAGAGTCATCCTGATAATATGAGATGAAGGTATTTTCAAGATATGTCTATTGTGAGGGCTGACGCAGACAGGGCTGTTCCTGCCCCCAAAGAAAATGAAGTTGTGATCTACCGAAGCTTCTTCAAAGCTGGGCTTCGGTTCCTGTTGAGTAGATTTGTTGTTGAAGTTTTGAAGACATATCAGATTTTTCTCCACCAGATCACTCTTGAAGCAATTATTAGAATGGGGATCTTCGTCTGGGCTGTGAGAAGTCAAGGTCTGGAGCCAAGTGCAAAATGTTTTTACAACATGCATGAACTTTCGTATGAGATGAAGCCCTAGGGTAAATAACAGTATCATAACATTTTTTTGCTATGGCTTCGTTGCTCGTTCTGGCTCAAGCTGCTCAGTGCCAACTTTTCAGAAGAGGTGGCCTGGGGCCTGGATGGAAGAGTGGTTTTATGTAAAAAATGATTTGAAGGCGAGAGAAGATATTAAAGAGATCATCATGCGCCCCATCTGGTCCCACTTCGGCCTCCGCAAACCGAAGGTAGAGATTGATGAGGCAGCCGAAGCATGCCAAAGGGCGTTCAGCATAGTTTGCGCTTTTATCGGGACAAGGGATTTAGTTCAAGAACATGTAGCCTATAGGATATGGCCACTGATAGATAGCTGGGAAATGCCAAAGGAAACCATCACTAACCCTAGCGAAGGTGGTTTGGTTCGATTGAAATATACCTTCAGGTTTGGAGACCAATTTATTGAACCAGACGATGACTGGCTGCAATGTGTTGAAAAATACTAGTGATGAACTACTTGGAGCATACTCCAAGTCTGAAGATAATGCATTATCTGCGGCCTTCGGGAGCCGAAAAAAGAAAAGACTAAATAGGGTTTTTGACGCTATTGGATTTGTGTACCCTGACTATCGGTACCTGCCGCGGGGGCAAAAAAGAAAGGGTGCAACTTCTGGGAAGGATGCTGCTTCAACTGCTTCAAGCGAGCCCGCTCCGAAGAGGAAAAAGTTGAAGGTCCTTACTCACCAACCGCGCTACATTGAACCGACCATAGTTCCTGAATTTGGCGGTGAGACCTCTTCGGCTATTGAAGCCAAAGGACCTGCTATTACGCAGAGGATTGAAGAGCCGGCTGCAATGCCGAAGACTGACAAAATTGAAGAACCAAGAATCGAAGGGACGTAAACATCAGAAGTTCTAAGCCCTTCGGCAGGAGTGGAGGTGCCGAAGACACAAAAAGGTCTAGCAGCGACCCCTAAGAGAAAAAGGATGGCTAGTGTACTAGATGTGCTGCAGACAATAAAAGCTTCAAGCTCTACTCCAGGGAAAGTTGCCAAGGCTTCGAAAGCGCAGATTGAAACCAAGAAAAAGCTGACCGAGGCAGATTTTGCTTCCCTACGCATGTCGCGTATGCGATCGTTAATGTACGAATCGACGAGCCGAGATCCACAACGCATCTTCTGTCCCATTATTCTCTTGGACTCTATTGTGCGCATCACCTCTCCTTTGTCGTCGTAACTCTCCCAACTGCATTTCCTCGTCTCCTACAAAAAAATAGTAAGTACCGCTATAACATTACAGATGGTGCAAAAACAAAAATACCAACCTCATCGTAATCGACCATATGTCCACAAAAATATCCAACACCAAGCTCGGAAGGAACTAATCCATACTTAGCTTCAATACCACATTTGCAGAGTACTGGATCAAATTTGACCTCTTCTTCGGGCCACTGATTGTATCTCTTTTCCTTTACCTCTGGCTCTGGCCAATGGGACAAAGGACCATACAACCACTCTCTGAAACGACACTTACGCCACCCGTATGGCTGCAGGAGACAAAATTAGTAATTTATTGTAAATAAAAAATAGTTCATAAATTTAGCGTATCGATGGGCTCACATAATCAATGTTCGGACAACAGAACTGCTTCTCATAGTCTTCGTCGATGACAGCATGGTCTCCACAATCACATCGAGGCGGTGAGTCCATCCGTCTTTCTGTTGCTACCTCCTTCTCCGCATCCGTCATTGGTGGAGGATTCGGGGGAGGAGGTACCCAACGCTTAAAACGCTCATGACTGGTCCTTCCACTCAACCAATTTACGAAAAGAAGATATCGAGGGTCAAATTTATCAGGACCGTCGATCCACTGGAAAAAGAAACACCTCTGATGCCCCTAAAATAATGGAAAAGAAGCACTATTACACATCTACAAAATAATGAATGCGAACAAAATTAAGTGACAAGTCATAAGCTACGTACGTCCAAACCGCCACAAAGGTAGTAGCAACGAGCAGCCGTGTCTGGATGTTGTGATTGATGTACCCAAGCCAGTCTGCCACAGTCACAGTTAGGCACGGGGAATTCAGGAGGAACAGGAGCATCCTTACTAGATACGTCCGGATATAACTCCCAAGGATGACCTCTCTTCTGCCACAACTCCTCTCGGTACATGTCTTTCATCTAATAAACGATTATAATTATCACTTGTACCTAATATGCTTTATAATAAATTTACACAAACTAATAATCGAAATGATAATATAATAGGTTTATACAAACTATTAAACTATGAGCAACTATGAAACTAACAACCCAATATACAAAACGAATCAGTTGGGCACCATACCTTGGTCTACGAAGTGAAGCAACACAAATCTTTGAATCCAGCAAATTTTTACGAAGTTTGGAAATGAGTGGAAATGTGCTGCTCTCGGCCAGCCGCGCGGCCGTTTTATAGGCATTCGTAGCTCGGCGCCAAGATCTGTGGCGCCGAGCTACGAGGCCGCGTCGCCACCACGTCGGCGCCATGTCAGCCCTAGGCATAGGTAGCCGTTGCTGCCACATCATAGCTCGGCGCCATAGGCTATGGCGCCGAGCTGTGTTACCTCGGCGCCACAGCCTATGGCGCCGAGCATCGGGTCCAAACGTGCAAATAAAATTTCTGGGGGTCCAAACGTAAATTTGTGTCACAAAGGGGGCTAAAAAACAAAAAATTCGGCCTCAGAGCCCGCCAAGGAAAAATCCTTGGAAATTGGAGAAAAGGCAGCAGAGGAAGAAGCTATAGAACAGATTTTGCCTAAAAAAGCTGCTGCTCCTACTCTCGAAGCGCCTTCCGAAGTCCTTCATTATATTATTCGACATGCTTCGGGAAAAAGATTATCTGAAGAAGAAGTTTTTGAAGCTAAACACTACGCCCGAGAACTGAAGTACCCGAAAGGGGCCTTAGTGTTTAATGGCACAGACGAAGATGACTTCTTATATTGCCTCCCAGACAACAAAGAATTATATGTCTGCTGGGAGATGGCCAGAAGTATGGGGTTTCAAAAGCTTGAAGCTGGCCTCTGCGCCATGACGAAGGACGATCTTGTGGATAGCCTTGCATATAACAGTCTGAAGGTAAAAAATTGTATATTTGGAAGTTTATGAATTTTGAATTATTCTTTTGTTCTTATATTAACCCATTCATTCTTTTCATATAGGGTTTAATACTTAGCAACACCTTGAGGGCGCAAAAGAATACCGAAGACGAGAGTTGCACTATTGCCCTCAACAACCTTCGGACAGAGGTTATCAAGCTGAGGAACGATGCTTTGGAAAAAGATAAAATTTTACTTACATTGGTGGACAAAGTAAAAGGGGATGAAGCTAACTTCAAGGCTCAATCTGAAATCCAAAGGAATGAGATTGAAAACCTTCAAAAACAACTGGCTGAAGCTAAATTGACATGCGATATTGCCGAAGCTGACCGAGATGCCAGTGAGTACTGGAAAAATTATTTTGAAAAAACAGTTGTAGAGCTTCGCTCATCAAAAGAAAGATGCTTTGAAAAATTTGTGGAATGCGTGAAAAAGATAAAAACTAGCTTTGCCAACGTTGGCGCATATTCAAGCGAAGATAACTTCATACGGGGCGACCCCGAAGGCGTAATCGAGTGGATCAGCGGTGAGGCCAAAGCCTTTGAAGAGATTTTGAGTGACCGTGGGGACGTCTGTGCCTTCTCTGGTGCAAGAGGAGTTCTAGCTATTTTGGAGAAAGCAGGATGCGAACATGTTAAAACTTTGGCCCAGGCCGAAGCTGCCTTCTCCATCGATGATATAAAGGACCCCTCGGCCGAAGCAGACTCAATAGGTGCAAAAATTTTCACTGATATCTGGGAAAATGGTGGCCAAGGCATGGCCCATGAAATAATAAAGAAAAACGAAAAAGATATTCATGACACTCGAGAGTCAATAAAAGCAGCTGAAAAGGCTGCGGAGCTTAAGAGACAAATAGGTATTACTTAGTGGTTTTTTACTTTGTTGTTTATTTTTATGACTTCGAACTGATTTACGTTTTCTACCGCAGCTAAACTATCTCCTCCCTCAGAGCCCTTCGAGTCATTGGCCGACCCAGAGGCAAAGGAATCAACCGAAATTATTAACATGGCCGAAACTATTGTAGACGAAGTCGTTATCCAACTGCTGACCGAAGCTGCAGATAAAGTTTTGAAAGAAGAGGAGTAGCTATTGTAAAAACATTGCTAGAATATTAATGTAACATTTGCTGGACTATGCTTGTAATATTTGGTGCTTCTAGGTTTTGAATGTAATATATGAATGGTTTTATAATTCATTTCTTTGCGATGCATGAAACTTTTATGTACATACCGTTTTTGAGCCTTCGGCGAAAAAACACCTTCCCTTCTTTTCATGCTTCGTAAAGAAGAGCTTTTATGCTTCGTAAAAAAACCTCCAATCGTCGCAAAAACATTAATGCTTCGTCAACAATAGATTTTTTCCTCCACATCAGAGCTTATGAAGCTGCATTTCTTCAAAACTTATGTTGTGCTTTAGCACAATTTCACTTTTTCGAAGCATTCTCCGAAGATCAACATTGTATCCCCTTCTTGTGCCATTGATGCAATATGATGTATGATGTTATGTTATGAAAAATGATGTGATGATGTTATGTTATGCAAAAATGATATTTATGTCGAAGATACACACCTCCATAGTGGAATACACAATCTCTTTGCCGCTTATTTTTCGGTGTATCAGCGCTGACTTTTCGCTGTAAGTTCTGCATTCCCTTAGGAACGTCTTTTGAACTTCTTTGCCTTCTATTTCGGCGGTATTCGCGTTGACTTTTCGCGCTTCGCCTTATATTTCGGTGGTATTTGGTTCTGCATTCCCTTTGGAACGACTTTTGAGCAGAAAACTTACACAGCGCTCCCTTAGGAACAACTTTTTGTATCTTCGGCAAACTTACGCTGTGTTCCGTAGAACGACTTTTTGTAGCTTCGGAGATACTTGTAATGTGATTTTTAGCCGCGTGTTCCCTTAGGAACGACTTTTGTGCTTCAGCGACTTTTTTGGACTTTGTGAGTCTGTGGAGAAGATATATTTCACTTATGGCAAAAACGAAGCTATTACAAGAAATTGAAAATGACAAGAAAACTAGGTTTTCAATAATTGTTCCTTAGTAAAAAAGAAAATGACAATGAATGTAAAAACTATTTCAGGGGTAGGATATCTCTCAATAGATATGCTTCGATTCTGGCACAGTACTGTTGACTGTGCGAGCTTCGGACTCCTCCCTGAAATCTCGCTACTGATGGGTCTGTTGGCTCCCTTCTGGCTGCTGGCCTCGTGAATATACAGGTTGTAGTGGTGGCGGAGGTGGGGGCTGTGGCCAGGATGCCTGTGGCTGACTAGCCGAAGCAACAGACGCTGTAGGATGGTTACCCACATACTCTGGTATGTAGGGTGAGTGATACGAAGCAGTATGCATGACCTGATCCGGCTGGTTCTGCTGAGCTGTGGCTTCTACTATTTCCTTTTGTTTCTGAATGGTGACATGGCACATCCTTGTAGTATGGCCCTTGTCTTCACCACAGAATAAGCAATAAATTTTTCTAGGTTGATCCCCAAACCTTCCTCCGAAGCCCCTGGCGCCTTTGCCTCTTGGAGCTGGCGGTCGGAAAGAGCTTTGTTGCTGCCCCAAAGCTTGCGAGGAATATTGTGGCCTCTGTTGTTGACTTCCTCTGTCGTCACTCTGAGTGGAATGGATTGACATGACATGCCTTGGGTGGATTCTTCCTCCAAAGCCCCTGGTCATCTCAGAGAACCTGTAGGCTTCCTCCCTTTTTTGGCGAAAGTCATTGTCAGCCCGGATGTATTCATCCATCTTTTGAAGCAACTTCTCCAAAGTATGTGGAGGCTTTCTCGCAAAATACTGGGCAGTAGGTCCTGGACGAAGCCCCTTAATCATGCCCTCAATGACAATTTCATTGGGCAGTGTAGGCGCTTGTGCTCTTAGGCGCAAGAACCTTCGGACGTATGCTTGGAGATACTCCTCGTGATCTTGCGTGCATTGAAAGAGAGCCTGAGCTGTGACTGGCTTCGTCTGAAAGCCATAGAAACTTGTTACCAGCATATCCTTGAGCTTCTGCCATGAAGTAATAGTTCCTGGCCGAAGAGAAGAATACCACGTTTGGGCCACATTCTTAACTGCCATGACGAAGGACTTGGCCATGACAGTTGCATTGCATCCGTATGAAGATATAGTTGCTTTAGGATCTAAATGTCCATCATACATGGGGAGCTGAGGTGACTTGTATGATGGAGGCCATGGGATATCCTGCAGTTTTGCTGCCAAGGGAGAAGCATCGTCAAAGGTAAAGGTATCATGATTAAAATCATCATACCATCCATCCTCGTTGAAGAAGCCTTCTTGGTGAAGCTCCCTATGTTGGGGCCTTCGCTCTTGTTTGTCTTGGGCGGCAAAGCGGCAGCCCCTGTCGCTGAAGCTTTCTTAAGTGGCTTGACGAAGATCAGTGCTTGCCGAAGGTGGTCGAAAAGGATTCACCGGAGGTGGGCGCCAATGTTGGGGACTTGTTCTCAAATGCTATGAGTTAAGAACAAGGCAAGACAAAAAATGTTAAATGTTAATGCCCTTCGTCCTTCGAGACACTATTTCCCTTAGGATATAATGATCTTCAGACGAAGGTCATGAAGGACATACCTTCATCATTGCAGCATACGATAATAAAAGGAGAATCATATGGAATGTAAGAGATAACATGAACAATTATGTAGCATTATCAGCTCATTTCTGTTTTATTATCATGGAAAAATAGAAATGATATCAAATTACAAATGTACCTTCGGCTTGAAAGAAGGTAAAGATACAAGCGTGACGCAAAAGCAAATGCCAAGTCAGCGTGAACAGTACGAGAGCACTGTTCATCTATTTATAGGCACGGGACGCAGCCCATGTAAAATTACACCCATGCCCTTTACATTTGCTAATGACTCTATAGTGATCCATCAAGGTCTAAATGACCTTTTCCTCTTTAAGTCGGTTCCTTTTTCTGCTGTCATGCCGAAGCTCCCTTGCGTGTAGCTTCGGCGCTACGTCAACCTTCGTATTCTTTGTGCTTCTCACACTGTGGTTCTGATCCGAGTCTGAAGGTACCTGTTCATGTATTATACTCCAGAAACATTGTTAAATCATGTTTTTGAGGACCTTCGGAAGACAAAGGCCCCCAACAGTCCCACTCCTATGTGACAATGAGAGTGCAATCCGCTTGGCAGATAATCCAGTTGAACACAGCCGCAATAAACACATAGACATCCGGCATCACTTCATGAGAGACCACCAGCAAAAGGGTGATATCGATGTGTACCACATTAGCACCGAGAACCAGCTAGCCGATATCTTCACTAAGCCTTTAGATGAGAAAAGGTTTTGCAGGTTGCGTAGTGAGCTAAATGTCTTAGATTCGCGTAACTTGAATTGATCTATAGCATACATGTGTTCTATGCCTTTGATCACGTTACTTTGAGTATTTAAATCAATTGTTGTTTGTTTGTGGTGCTCAAGTTGTACAAGTCATCTGTAACACCCGAAATCCTATCTTAGGAATTATAGGGGGTTTTCTAGGAAGTTTGAGTTAAAACGTTTTTTATAAAGATTCCTTTCTTTATAAATTATATCTCTCTAAAGTAAATGAATACTAATATTAAGGGTTGATATTCAAAACCTAGAAAAAAAGAGAAACTAAGAGTTGGTACAATAATTAAAAGAAAGGCTTTCAACCTAATTACTTATTATTCCCTTTATAAACTATATAATTAAAGCATTTTTTATATTTGAATTGAAGTAATTCATGATATAAATTTCACATTGCTTATTGCTTGCTCCTAAAGTAAATGGGTAAGGAACATTCATTTTTATTAACTTTTAATCACCCATTCAAAAAAATAATATTGTTTCAAATAAATAAGATGTGAATTAGCCTCTACTAGATGTTTCGTAACATTGACTTAGATGAATAATAAGTAGATGAATAAACAAATATGTGATTTGCATGAACATTCTGTAGTTTTGAGTTGTGCATTTGACTTTGTGTTAAACTTTGAAAACAAATGAGAATTTGAAATAAATTTGGAAAACCGGAAATAGAAAATAGGAAAAGAAAAAAACTTACCTCAATTCCTCTCGGCCTAGTGCGTGACGATCGGCCAATTCTGATCTACCTTCGGCTAGCTCTGGAATACAGTTGAGCCACGTCTTTTTTTTTTACTTTTTTCTATTTTATGATTTCTAGCCACATTAATGCATGATGCTGATGTGCCGGCTTGGCTTTAGGCTTGTACACGCACAGAACGAAATACGCGCTCTTGGAATAGTCGCTGCCATGTGGGACCTCCTCATCGGGCCTCTCCGGGTTGTTACGAACGAACATATCGCTAGCAGTTCGTTAGGATTTCACCGAGTTTTTCGATAACGGCGGTAACAAACTCACAGCCAGGCGTAATCCGGCCTTCTCTGATCCCGGGGTATAAATAATGAGGTGTTGCGCTCCTTGCCTAGCGCACAACTGTGGGATACACCATGCCATGGGATCGAGAGCACAGATCAGCGCCATCAGAGCCTCGCCCAGACCATCGTGTGTCGTCGTCGGGAAGCTCTCGTCAAAACCGGCTTCCAGTACTCCAGCCTTCTCCTACCTTCCCTCATCCGACCTCGGCTAGTGCATGGGATGTCCTCTAGACCGTGGTATAGCTCATCATGGTTGAGTCACCTCCATACAGTTTGCATAATTTTGCGTGTGGCGCTGGTTGGTTGTGTGGTCGGATGTTAGGGTGTTGTTGTCATGCCAACGGCAATGGCGCCACCGCTGTGGTTGAGAGTCAGGAGGTGGGAGGAAGATAGAAGATGATCAAACCTAGATCCCATATAATACGTCTATTTATCCTGTATTTTTTTATGTGATCTACATCTAACCAGTCAAATCACGTTATGCCACCTATTTCTGTGTAGCCCTACTAATTTATTAAAATGTGATATCTTCTAGGTCAAACAATTTTTTTTAATCTGTTCAAATTTTGTTAGGTTTATATTTTTTTTGCGTATGTAGTAATAAAATTGTTTTAATTATGCCGCATGTATTAATTAATTAATTACTTATTTAATTAATGTTAATTAGCTAGATAATCTAGTTAATCTAATTTATAGTTCTAACCTGTGCATTTTATAAATAATGGTTAATGATTAATACCAACTCAAATATTTTAGTTTAATACATGCTTAGTTTAAATGCAATATCTGTTAAGAACTCATCTATTAGATTTATTGCGCCTAAAATATCGTTTTATCCATAAATTCTTTGTTTTAGCTTCAATTTTAATGGTTCTTAAACCCACGATCTCGTAGCAACGCGTAGAACATTATTATGCAATTTATTGTTATGTCTGGTGTGTTGTTAATTTTGTCTATGCCATGTTTGTTTGTATTGCTACGACTAGCAGTAAGGTCACGAGAATATGAAGATCATCCTGGTACCTGGAATCTCAAGTGCCAGGCAAGTTGTGCCCTTGATCACTTCTTTTTACCTACTCATGTTCTGATTAATCATAATGATCTGTATAGGTTAATTTTGATGGGACCCAATAGGTTACCCTAGTTTGATTATCTTTATACCTTGTTTACCACTGAACTTTTTGGGTAGTACTTGCTAGTGCTTTATGTGGTTTTGGGTATGAAGATACATTATTCATGATCACATGTTTATTATCTGTTTATTATCACTATTCATGATAAGATCATTATGTTAATTGGAACATGGAGCGACCACCCGGGAAAACAGTGCTACCACAAGGGTTTATGAACGCCCTTGGCTGATTAATTAGGAAAGCTAGTGGAGGACTACCTTACCCGAAAGGGGCAAGGGCAGTAGGGGAGTGGTCAGTGTAGGGAGGTCCTTGGTTGATTTTGCTGCGATGGCGGTCAGGCAAGAACCCTGCATTGGAGCTTCCTATAAACTGTAGCGGGTTTTCTGAAGCTAGTGGAACTTTGTAAAGGCCTCGTAGTGTTACCCTGCCTCGCCTCCTCGGTAGAGGTGTATGGGAAGTCGCGATCCCTTGGCAGATGGGTAACATGACTTGTGGGTAAAGATGCGCAACCTCTGCAGAGTGTAAAACTGGTATACTAGCCGTGCTCACGGTCATGAGCGGCTCGGACAACCTCTGCAAAGTGTAAAACTAGTATACTAGCCGTGCTCACGGTCATGAGCAGCTCGGACCCTCACATGATTAATCTATGGAACTAAATTCAATTTGTCATATGCATTGCATCGCAGGTGATGTTATTACTTTTCTTAATTGGGTTGGTATTTACTTATACTTAGTAACTGCTAATAAAATTTTGACCAACTTTAAAAGCAATGCTCAGCTCTAACCATCCTCTTTGGTAAGCCTTACACTTCATGTGAGCTCCCACCTTTGGCGAGTTCATGCACATTATTCCCCACAACTTGTTGAGCGATGAACGTATGTGAGCTCACTCTTGTTGTCTCACACCCCCCCACAGGTCAAAGAACAGGTACCGCAGGATGAGGCACATGGAGGATGTTGTTGCGAGTTCGTGAGAGGTCTAGGCCGTCGTCTCCCAGTCAACTTTGGGTTGCTGGACCGTTATCTCCTTATAATGTAATTATTTATTTATTTTGTATAGAACTCCTATTATATAGTAAAGTTGTGACATTTGATCCTGTGCCATGATTCATCATATGTGTGAGACTTGGTCCCAGCACAACTGGTGATTATGTTCGCGCCCGGGTCTTGGTGCCCCGAAACCCGGGTGTGACATCATCCCCGGACCTCACAAGTCCGTATGCAAATGATGCACATGTTTAGGGGGAGATGTGCTACAACTTGACTTCTTTGAGACTAACTTGTTGTTTGAGTACACTTGAAGTAGTCTCAAAGGACCATTGAAAGGGAAATGAACTTGGGCGACACAAAGACTTCCACTGCACTCCTGTATAAGTGTATTTAAACTCCAAGTTCATACTAATGCTCTCATTGCCTTTCTGCTCTTACTTGACATTTTGGTGAGGCAATGGGGTTAAAGGGCCAACAATTTTCCCGTTTCGGTGCTTAATGCCAAAGGGGGAGAAATTAAGACCAAAGCAACTGGATCAGCCAACCACTTCTGAATTTCAAAAATAGTATTGTTAGAATTTGTATTTTGCACAAATGACTCTTATTGCAAAATTTGGTCTCTTATGTGGGAGAATTTTGATTATGGGAAAAGGGGGAGTTTTTGACACTTGATCAATTTTACTCTCGCAATATCTCTCTATTTGCCCAAACAAGTGTGTTTGACTTAGAGATAGGAAAAATAATTTGATTTGCAAAAACAAACCAAGTGGTGGCAAGAGTGACCCATATATACCAAATCCTATATGAGTAAACTTGGTCTCAAATTTGCACTTCTTAGTTGCTTTTTAAATGTGTTGGCATAAATCACAAAAAAGGGGGAGATTAAAAGGGAAATGTGCCCTTGGGCCATTTCTAGAATTGTTTTGGTGATTAGATGCCCAACACATGGTTCTATATTTATATGTGTCAAGGTGCAAATCAAGGAATAAGGTATGTCTCCGGACTTAGTAAATTGTTTTTTTGGGTACTAACATGTTAATCTAAGTGCTAGAGACATAGCCAAGAAAAGAAGAAAATAATTGAAGAAGGAATGGCTAAGTAATCCAAAAACCAGCACCAGCCTGGCACACCGGACTGTCCGATGGTGCACCAGACAGTGTCCGGTGCCCCAGGCTGGCTCGGCGGGGCGACATGGCTAAAATTCACCGGACTGTTCGGTGAGACATCAGCGCCAGCGCCCAAGTACATCGGCGACGAACTCGTCGCTCTCGGGAAACGAAGGAAGCGTCGCGGCTAAAAATCACCGGACTGTCCGGTGAGTCAAAGCCGCCCGAGCCAACGGTCGCCAACGCAATCAGCGGGCGACGCGTGGCCCGCTCCAACGGTCGATTGGGCACACCGGACTGTCCGGTGCGCCAACCGATCCCGAGACCCAACGGTCGGCTGCGCCCGATATGGAAGGAGATCGCGCACCGGACTGCTACAGTTGTTGTCCTGTGGTGCACCGGACTGTCCGGTGCACCAATCGACAGAAGGCAAGAATAGCCTTCCAAGTTGATCTCCAACGGCTCCTAGCTGTCTTGGGGCTATAAAAGGGACCCCTAGGCGCATGAAGTAGGACACCAATTATTCACAAAACGTCCTAAGACTCCCAGACTCCGCCTCCACGCATTTGATTCGTTGTGTTAGCGATTTGAGCTCCGTTCGAGTTGAGAACTCCTTGTGATGTGTTTTGAGCTCAAATCTTAACTAAGTGTGCGTGTGTGTGCTGCGGATTCGAGTCTTGTGTGTGTTGCTTTCCCTCCCTTACTCTTGTGCTTCTTGTGATCAAAGCTTTGTAAGGGCGAGAGGCTCCAACTTGTGGAGATTCCTCGCAAACGGGAAAAGATCTCAAAAGGAAAAGACTGTGGTATTCAAGTTGATCATCAGATCACTTGAAAGGGGTTGAGTGCAACCCTCATCCATTGGGATGCCACAACGTGGAAGTAGGCAAGTGTTACTTGGCCGAACCACGGGATAAAAATCGCGTGTCTCTTGTGTTGCTCTTCTCTGTGATTGTTTGTGCTCGCAAGAGCTCGCTTCATAAACTTGATTAACTCGCACTAACATCTTTATAATCAAGTTTGTGGCTATTTAGTGTTTGATTTTACAGGATCACCTATTCACCCCCCTCTAGGTGCTCTCAGTGGGCCGTGTGGGTGGCTTCTTTAGGTGGGCCGAAATGAGTTCCGAAGCCCAGGTAAGTTCTCTTTTTCTTTTTCTTTTATGTTTTATTTTCTATTTTCTTTTATCCTTAATTCTTTTGAATCTAAATTTGAATTTGAATATGAGTTTCACCTTTGAGTCAATTATACAAATTCAAACCCTAATATAGGAATCACATATCTTTATTTACTTATTTTTCTCCACATTATATTTATTTTCTTCTCTTTTTCTAATTTCTAGAATTTCTTTTAGATGTCAAATTCCACTTTGGACTTTAATATATTTCTTTTCACATTATTCTATGTTGTCACAAAATGCACACAAAATAAAAACCCAGCATGATGCATGTATCATTTTTGGGTGTCTTTTGTCATTTATTTATTTGTTTAAATGTGATGTTCACATGAAATGATAAATATAGATAACACACATATATATAAAGGAATAACATTTCTCCTTTTAGATTTTTTCTTACAAAGTGGGTATTACAAATACAAGAGCAATAGCATTTACTCTAAGACACAATTCCAAAGATCAAATCCTCTCCATGTCCCAAAATCAACTCAACCACTTAGTGACTTGAGAGAGAGAGAGTTGTTGTGTTCATTTGCGCTCTTGTTGCTTGGATTGCCTTCTTCCTTCCCATTCTATTTCCTAAGTGATTTGTAAAGCTAGCAAGAGACACCTAAGTGTGTGGTGGTCCTTGCGGGGTCTTAGTGACCCGTGTGATTAAGGAAAAGGCTCACTCGATCTAAGTGACCGTTTGAGAGAGGGAAAGGGTTGGAATAGACCCGGCCTTTGTGGCCTCCTTAACGGGGACTAGGTTCTTTGGAATCGAACCTCGGTAAAACAAATCACCGTGTTCACTTGTGTTGATTTCCATTTGATTTGTTTTCCCTATTTCGTCTCTCTAAAGTTTCCTTGCCAATATTGATTTGAGTTTGCTTCCAAACGTCATTCGCATCATTTGAGCAATTCGTGGCAAGAGAAACAATCTTCCGCACTCAGATATAATTCTAACGCTAACTCCCAACCTTAGTGTGTGCTTAAGTTTATAAATTTCAGGTTTCGCCTATCCACCCCCTCTAGGCGGCTTTCACTTACCAAGGAAAATGGTTAAGGCTGAGAATAACTTTTCAAATTTATTAGTCAAAATTTTATTAGCAATTATCAAGTATAAGTAAATATTGTCTCAATTAATTAAGATATCATAGATGAACAAAATCTTATAATGTAATGAAATGCATGTCAACTTTAAGTTTAGTTTCATCATTTAATCATGTGAGTGTTCAAGCTGCTCATGGTCATGAGCACGACTGATATACCAGTTTTACACTCTGCAGAGGTTGTGCATCTTTACCCACAAGACGTGTTTCGCGTCTAGCCAGGTTTTGCAAGGCCTTAGACACTTATAAGATGAATGGCTAGGGATCCACTATGAGGCCTTTTTATAGTTCCACTAGAATGAGAGAACCCGTTATGGTTCCAGGCAGTTTGAGGCGACATAGGAATCCCTCATCTAAAAAGTCATCGCATCAAGATCATTCGAGAACCATCCTATACCAGTAGCTCCTCACACCTCGCCTGCCCCTTTCAGAAAAGGATTAAGTCACCCTAGCTTTCCTAATTAATTGGCCAAGGATGTCTCGTTCCACCCTTGTGGTAGCACTATTGTCTCGATTGGTTCTCCATGTTCCAATTAAACAAAATGTTCTTATCATGCATAATAGTAAATCCAGCAATAGTAATAAGGCATCATCATAATTCAGACATAGTATTAATCCCAAAACCAGGTATAGCAATAGTAAGACTATCCAATAGTTCATTTGTATGCAAGGTGTAGGGTGAACAAACTAGGTACCCTGTTAGGTCCCATCAATTAAGCCTAACTATGCAATGTTGATTAACAGAATCATAAATATTATTAGGTCAAAGAATATGATTAAGAACACAACTTGCCTTTTTGGTGCAACTCCAGGTACTTTCCCAAGTTTGGGCTTCAGGTTCCTCGTAACATCGCTTCTATTCGTAGCAAAACATACATATGGCAACCAATGAATAAAAATAGCATCACACCAAAGATGGAAACAAACCACACAATAATATTCTATACGTCGCTACAGGATAGTAGGTTCAAGAATCACTATAAACAGGGTTAAAAAGAATAAGATATGGGTTTTCTAAGATTATTGGATCTATTTCTATATAAAAATCATATTCTGGAATTTATTTTAATTAAATATGGGTCTCTAGACGACGATTCACCCCAAGGTGGACAGCATCGCGGAGTTCGCCCCGTACGTAACCACTCAGGGCTCAGATACGACTTCGTGGGGCCCGCCCTAGGGATGTCCACCACATTGAGGTCCCAAAGGAACTCTATCACCGTGACGGACAACTCCCTCAGCTCGGTCACCTTTCGCTCCACGGTCTGGGGCAACCTCTGAGAGGTCTGTGCTACAGTCTCTAGATCCTTCTCGAGGCCTAGAAAGAGGACAGAAGCATTAACCCGTAGCCAGAAAAAGAGATCGAACCTAAAAAATGAGACATGACTTCGGCAAAATACCTCCTATCCAGGCCTTTAATTCTCGGCCCTAGGTGCTTGGAGAGGGAGTCAATGCGGAGGGAAGCTTCGGCAACCTGACACCGAGACTCGTCCCACTCCACCGCCACCGCCACCGTCCGAAGGTTTCCCTTCATCTTCCGCATCTCCTCCTCGCGCAGGTCCGCCTCTGCCTTCAGGCGGCAGACTTCGTATGCCAGTGGACACACCTTCGCGCGATCAGTCGCGCCCTCTTCTTTCAGTCCCTCGCACCGGGACGTCAAGTCTGCCACCTCAGCGCTCCTCAGCGCTAGCTGCTCGTTGAGCGTGACCCGATGGCACTGCAGCGTGGCCCAAACACCCCATTCGCGGCAAACGAAGATGGACTTGGCCATCGATCTCGTCATGACCTCCTGTAGAAGGAGAAAATCTCATCATCACACCACAAAAAGCAAAGAATTCCTAACATAGGAAAGCAACACCCTTACCCGTGTCATCGCCCTCAGCTCCTCCCATATCTCCCGCTCTTCGGTGTTGACGAGGATAAAGTACGGGTCGCCCCCAGTAGACATCCACGTCAGGGTCGGCCCTCCCCATATCGAGGGGTCCGGCGCGACGCGAATGAGGTCACAACTACCCCTGAGAGAGGAGGCTGGATGATGATCTCCTCGAACGACCCCCTGGGTGGCTCTGAGGGACTGGCCTCCTCGGTGACCCTCGCCCCTGAGCTCGGCGTAGCTTCAGGGGTATCGAGGATGGTGCGCAGGAGGTCGGAGACCGTGGGCTGAAAGGATCACGATGCCCAAGAGGGGGGTGAATTGGGCTTTTCTAAAAATCAACACTAAATAAAACCTAAGCAAGAGCCCAACTTCACCCCAACAACTAGCACTAAGATAATAATACTAGAAATACAATAATGCTAAGACAATACTTCAAATACTTTCTAAACAAATACACAATGTAAAATGCTTGAATTAAGTGCGGAATGTAAAGCAAGGTTTAGAAGACTCCTCCAATTTTTCCCGAGGTATCGAAGAGTCGGCACTCTCCACTAGTCCTCGTTGGAGCACCCGCACAAGGGTATCGCTCCCCCTTGGTCCTCGCAAGAACCAAGTGCTCACTACAAGATGATCCTTTGCCACTCCGGCGCGGTGGATCCCTCACGACCACTTACAACCTTGAGTCGGGTCACCAACAAGATCTCCACGGTGATCACCGAGCTCCCAACGCCACCAAGCCGTCTAGGTGATGCCGATCAGCAAGAGTTACAAGCTGTAGACTTTCACTTGACCAAGAGAAGTCTAATGCAAGTGGTGTGTGCTCTAGGTGGCTCTCGCTAGCGCTAATGAGGAACAAATGCGGGATTAAGATTCTCTAATCTCCTCACTAGGCTTTTGGTTCTTGCAATGCTCTACCAAGGTGCTGGAATAAATGTGGGCAGCAAAACATTGAATATGGTGGGTGGAGGGGGTATAAATAGCCCTCACCCACCAACTAGCCATTATTGGCAGTGTTTTGCGCATGGGCGTACCGGATAGTCTGGTGCGCCACCGGTGCACCAACGGAGCGCCACCGGTGCGCCAACGGAGCGCCACCGGTGCGCCAACGGTCGACTCCAACGGCTAGTTCTGATAGCTAGTCGTTGGGCAGATGGCACACCGGACAGTGAACAGTCACTGTCCGGTGCACAGTCCGGTGCACTGTCCGGTGCGCCACTAAAATTCCACTCGGGAACTTGGCACTCTCGGGTTTGTTTGTCGGAAAACTCTTCCCCAGGGCCAGCTTGGCCCCACCTGGCAGAGGGTGTACCGGACAGTCCGGTGCCCCAAGGCCAGAAACCCTATTTTCTGGTATATGTTGTTTTTCAAATCGGTTTTCATTCTAACTTGAGTGTATGTTCTAGAGTGTCACCTAGCACTATATGTGAGTGTGAATGTGCACCAACACTACACTAGAACTCTCTTGGTCAAACTACTCATCGACAACCCCTCTTTATAGTACGACTAAAAGAGAATAAAAGACCTAACTAAATCACGAGTGTCCACATCTCCTTGACACTCGGACTCCGTAGTCCTTCACCTTTTGTTTCGTCGTTTTAGCCGTCGCTTCGAGTTCTTATCTCCGGGATTGTTTTCACCATTGTAGTACTTCTACCTGTAATGCGACCTAACTTACCATTTGTCTCTGCAAAACACACGTTAGTCACATATAACATTACATTGTCATTAATCACTAAAACCAACCAGGGGCCTAGATGCTTTCAATCTCCCCCTTTTTGGTGATTGATGACAACCCTACAAGATTTGTGAGAGTAGTTTGTTTTGAAATTTCTGTCAATAGAGAAGATGGTTAGTTATACTCAGTAATTTTTGACAGAAAGAGTGTGTACCAAAATAATAAGAATGAGCGCATACACATCGTAAGTTTCTTGTTCATATAAAATTGAAATCAAATCGATGAACAAGAACTAAAAGACTGGTGATAACATATAAGGTGAAAACATAATACACACACAGTCAACATAAGCATCGAGAGTATATATAGAGTTTGTGAGCCAAAAGCATCATACAAAAGTGAAGCTAGTACAGAGAGTAACAAGCACATATATTACATCAAAATGACTCTCTACTAACTCCCTAACTCCCCCTAGCTCTCACAACTCATATCTCTCCCCCTTTGGCGTCAAACACCAAAAGGGAACCCGAACGTACACATCAGAAGAGAGAGGAGGCGACGGGGGCGCATCCGGTCGCGGTCGAGGCAGTAGAGCGAACGATAGCTGTGGGTCAGAGTTAGTCTCGGATCCAGGATCTGTTGTAGAAGCTAGAGCTGGTACTGACTCAGACGGAAGCTGCGCTGCAGGAGCTGCCGGAGCTGAAGAAGTCACAGACACCGCCACAGCAGCAGTGGTAACAGCAGAAGCTGGTGGCACTGGCGGCTGAAGGAGCTGATGACCGGTGACGTGAAAACCGGGGTGACCGATCGGAGCGGAGAGGAAGAAGGACCAACTGAAGGAAGAGAGGGTCCTGCCTGAATAGCTGGCACAACAGGAGCCTGAAGAGGTGGAGGCGGTGCTGACTGAACTGGGGGAATCGATACACCAGAATGCTGAAGCATGAGAGTCATGAATGCCCTGTTCTTAGCCCGGTCCTGGAGAAGCTGCTGCTGAAGAGAATCCTGCCTGTCCTGAATCGTCTGAAACATCGAGAGCATTCTCTCGGACAACTGCTGGTGGGCCGCTGCCTGACGGGCCTGCTCGGCTGCCAAGTGAGCCTGCTGCTGAGTAAGAGTCTGGAGGATCAAAGCAAGAGCAGGGTCAATGGCAGGAGGAGCAACATGGGTAGCACTAGAACTCCCAGCCTCATGATCATGTGAGCGTGGAGGCATAGGAGGCGAGGCAGAGGTGGAACCCCAAAGACATCATCATCATCATCATCATCATCATCATCATCATCATCATCATCATCATCATGGGCTGCTGCGCCCGAAGTCTCAAACTGATGGAAGGTGGTGTCCTCGGCCTAAGTATCAATCACTCGAGCAGATGATGGCACAGGATCCTCTGGAGCTGGACGGTACGACCCAAAGATGAGGCGAGAGGCCTCAAGAGTACCCTAGAATTGTGGGGGCTGAATCAGCTGAGCAAAGATGTGACACAGATAGTGAGCATAAGGCAGCTGTCGACGAGCATGTAGACCATCCAGTACTGTGTCCTTGATCTCACAAATGAGAAAATCCACAACATCAAACTCTGAATGAGAAACTAGGGCACCAAGGAGCCAAAGCTGAATATGAGTGGCAGCCTCTCGGTAACCCATCCGTGGCAGAAGCGTGGGGTGAAATCTGCTAGAGAACGTCACGACCCATCTGAGAAGGGCGGTCGGAACAAAGCCACGAAGTGAGCTGTACCAGGAGCAACTCCGCCGTGAGGGCGACGAGGAGGGTCAGAGGTGCCATAGCACAAGCTGTGAAGACGAGTCGATGACTCGTTGAATCCAAACAACTGACGAATCTGACTGGCATGAATGGTAACATCCTCGTGCTCAAATCGGAATCTCATCCAATGGTGATCAGGGTCGATCCATACAGTAGCATAGAAAACTCGGACCCATTCCTCAACATATCTGCCGCTGGTAGTCAAAAGAGTGAGAAGTCCAGGCAGATAGGAGTGGTGTACCTTAGAATCAGCACCAGCGGCAAGCAGAAATGTAGGAAGGTCCAGAAGCCGGTGCACTCGCAGAGCAATCTGTGCAGACATCTGAGCTCTGAAGAAGGACTCCTAAATACGGGTGCTGAAGAGGTCAACTGCAGCAGGGTCCCTCTGAGCCGGTAACCAAGACTCCACGGGTACGTGTAAAGCCCAAAATTTGTACAGAAAAAAATTAATGATAACAAAATAAATAAATAGAAATATAAGTATGTAGTGACTTGGGATTATGGAACCTTTGAAGATCATTTTGATTTTCTTTTAAGTTGTGCATATTCATTTAATGGAATTATATTAGTCAAATAACAAATAAATAAAAATAGAAATATGCATGTCATGCTGGAGTTTGTGTTGTGCATATCAATATGAATAGAGAACTCCAAACTAAGATTTGAGAATTTGAAACAAGAATTGGAAACAAGAAACTAAAATAGAAAAGGGAAGGAAATTGTACTAAATCCATTTACTATTGCTAGAATTAAATAGTGGGAAGGAAAATAAATAATAAATAAATAAAATTACAAGATGTAAAAGTATTATTCAGATGAGAATTGTGAATTCAAAGTTCAAACATAAAAAATAAATTTAGTTTGGAATTTGAAAATAGGAGAAAGAAAATAAAAAAAAAGAGAAAAGAACTCCTAAGCGGCGCCTGGGCCAAATCTGTCCCCTGGTCGGCCCAACACGGCTTCTCCCACTCGCGCCTAGACCTAGTCACGGTCACCACCATGTGGGCCCACTCTTCATGCTGTGAAGCGGCGCCACGCCAACCCCTTTCTGTCTCTGACATATTGGGCCAACCCGTCAGCGTTGTCTTCCCTGTGTAGGACTTCAACAGACCGCGATTTCTTCTCCGCGATGCTCGCCGGGCGGCTCCCGCGGACTTGCTGTCGCGTATATCGTCAACCGTTGGGCGACTGTGACCAAACACCGCACCCTGACCTCGGGTATAAGTACGTGAACGTAGCCGGTCATCGCCATAAACAAATCGAGCTACAGATCTCGAGGAAGTCGGGGGTGCTGCTCTGCGTCTCCAAAATCCATCGCGGACTGCCCGAGAACTACCCCCCGACTGCTCCATGGTCTTCCGCTACTTCCTCTGCTCCTTCACCGTTGTCATGGCGGATCCATCACCGGAGCCATGCCTGGAATCGCCTCGGGCCGCTGGACCGCGCCGACGAACTCACCTGTAGGTCTGGCCATGGCCTCTGCAATGCCTTGACCGCGGACTCCTTCTTCCCTGCCCCACACCGACTCGTTTCTACATCAACTGCGTGGTCATCAAATCCATCCAGTCGCAGATCCGTCGTACGCTGGGGCTGGGGTTTATTGGTGCACAATCCACGATAAGAAGCCCTTGACTCTCTTCGCCATGGTACCCGCTCCGTGCATCCACATCCCGGTCTCGATTTCCTGGACGAGGTCATCCTGTATTCGCTCGTCGGCGTTACTCCGTCGCGGGTGCGCAGTTCGCTGCCGCGCCGCCAGTGTTGGTAGAGAAGATAGGGATGCTGCCGTTGGTTCTTTGATGGACGGCTTGGATTAACCCGGGAATACCGCTTGGTGGGATTGGATCTGACCGTTGATTCACGATCGTGCGCACCAGAACAGATCGCAGCGTTTTAAAACCAGGGCCATCGGATCATGATCCAATGGCTCATGATGGACAATACCCCCTTCGGCTGACAACTTTGCTAAAAAGTCCCCGTACTTTTACGAAATAGAACATGCCGTCCTCGGTAGTAGGAAAAACTTGCAATAGGGTCCCTGGACTTTTTAAATATACCCTTGGAAACCTTTACAAAGTTAAATTAATAATTATGAAACCTGGAAACTTGTTTATGGCATAACTTACTCGTTTTAAATCCGTTTTACTCCGTTCCAGTTGCGTTAGCTTCATAAAAATATTATCTACGTACTAAAAACATTAATCATACCATATCTCATACTTTTATAGCTAGATATTCATTTAACCTATGTTTAGTAGATTAACCTCTCTAAATCAAAGTTAATCTATTTATAATTATAGTTTGGCTAAAATATGATCTCTAATTATATTATGATTTAACTTAAAGTTGAATTAATTATTCATTTAGGTTATTTTCTCACATGATCTATTAAATCAACATAAGGTCTAGTTTTAAGTGCTTAAATTGCGTGGATCTTCGGAAAATCATAACTCGGTAAACGTAGCTCTGAATTTAGTAATTCTTGTTTCCACGATCTCGTAGCGACGCGTAGAATATTATTACACAATTTATTCTTATGTTTGGTGTGGTGTTAATTTTCCCTATACCATGTTTGTCTGTATTGCTACGTTTAACAGTGAGGTCACGTGTCACATGAAGAGCAAGTTGGTACCTGAAATCTCAAGTCCCAAGCAAGTTGTGCCCTTGATCACTTCTTTTACCTACTCATGTTCTAATTAATCATAATGATCTGCATAGGTTAATTTTGATGGGACCTAATAGGTTACCTTAGTTTGTCTATCTTTATGCCTTGTTTACCACTGAACTTTTTGGGTAGTACTTGCTAGTGCTATATGCGGTTTTGGGCATTGAGATACACATTATTCATGATTATACTTATGTTATCAGTTGTTATTTATTGTTCATGATAAGATCATTATGTTAATTGGAACATGGAGCGACCACCCGGGAAAACAGTGCTACCACAAGGGTTTAATGGGACGCCCTTGGCTGATTAATTAGGAAAGCTAGTGGAAGACTACCTTACCTGAAAGGGGCAAGGGTAGTAGGGGAGTGGTCAGTGTGGGGAGGTCCTTGGTTGATTTTGCTGCGATGGCGGTCAGGCGAGGGATCCCTACATTGGAGCTTCCTATAAACTATAGCGGGTTTTCTGAAGCTAGTGGAATTTTGTAAAGGCCTCGTAGTGTTACCCTGCCTCGCTTCCTTGGTAGAGGTGTATGGGGCCCGTACAACCCCGTGGCAAATGGGTAACATGACTTGTGGGTAAAGATGCACAACCTCTGCAGAGTGTAAAACTTGTATACTAGCCGTGCTCACGGTCATGAGCAGCTCGGACCCTCACATGATTAACTTATGGAACTAAATTCCATTTGTCATATGCATTGCATCGCAGGTGATGTTATTACTTTTGTTCTACTACTTAATTGGGTTGGTATTTACTTATACTTAGTAATTGCTAATAAAATTTTGACCAACTTTAAAAGCAATGCTCAGCTCTAACCATCCTCTTTGGTAAGCCTTACACTTCACGTGAGCTCCCACCTTTGGCGAGTTCATGCACATTATTTCCCACAACTTGTTGAGCGATGAACGTATGTGAGCTCACTCTTGCTGTCTCACCCCCCACAGGTCAAGAACAGGTACCACAGGATGAGGCGCATGGAGGATGCTGTGATGAGTTCGTGAGAGGTCTAGGTCGTCGTCTCCCAGTCAACTTTGGGTTGCTGGACCATTGTCTCCTTATAATGTAATTATTTATTTATTTTGTATAGAACTCCGATTATATAGTAAAGATGTGACATTCGATCATGTGCCATGATTCATCATATGTGTGAGACTTGGTCCCAGCACACCTGGTGATTATTTCGCGCCCGTGTTTTGGACCCCTGAAATCCGGGTGTGACAGTACGTATCTAAACCGATGTACCCGTGCCGCTGTAGCACGCTGAAGGTCAAAAACCTGGGATCCGCAGCAAGTTGTCGCACCTCAGTCTCATCACGCTCCCGAAAGCGAGCAGGTGGGATAGGTGGAGCGGAAAGGGGAGCAGAAGGAGCAGTGGAAGCTGGAGTAGTGGAGGAGGTGGGTATAGCTGAGGTGGTGGATGGCGCAGGAGTGACGGGGGCAGGCGAAGTGGGTGGTGGAGTGGTAGCAGTGGAGGGAGTGGAGGAGCAAGGACGAGAGGCGTGACGACGAACTCGGTAAGCAATCTGATCTGAAGAAATCCGCAGTTGATCTCCTTGCTCTGCCTGCTCAGTGGCTGCTACTGCCGCTGCTCGGGCTGCTCTGTCCAGACGCTGCTTCTTGCGGCCTTCCTGTTGCTCCAAATACACGGTCTTTCCCTTGACCTGCCTAAAGGGGCGAGGAGGATCCTCGTCATCTCCTCCCCCTGGCGCTGACACATTCTTCGTGTGTGGCATCCTGACCTAACGACTGCAAATGAGAGACAGAAACTAAGCACAAGTCGATAACTGCCGATAGAATATCAAAAGAGAGGATGTATACCTAGAAAGCTCACACGGGAGGTGAAAATCCAGGCAGAACATGAGACGACTCACAGGCAGGCAAGGTCACTGAAATGACAGAAGAGGTGAGCACATATTAGTCACATAGTCATAAGTATATGAAATGTGAATAAATACATACACAGAGAATTATGGCACAAAAAACGAAAGATATGGCGATCGAGATGTCAAACGACGCGAAAACGGCGTTTGAACGAGAAATAGTGCCATAGGAGATTTGGAATTCGAATTGAGGTATGAAATGATGTGGAATTGAGCCGATACTTCATGAATGGGTTTATATGGGTAAATATGAGTGAAGTGTGTGCTTGGTTTGAATTTAGGTGAAGAAAATGAAATTTAGGCACTCGGCTCGGAATTGATCGCTTGAAACAGGGAATTGAGTGAAATTGAAGCCTAGATTATCGGATTGGCGTGAAATTTGGCGAATATGTTACTGGCGGTGTTGTGAAGGTGCCTGAAAAAATTGGGTTCAATCGGAGCATTTTTGGCTAGTTTGGACATTTCACCGAACACGTGGTATGCGGTGAGATAGGTTTTTGGAGATTTGGTCAATTTAGGCTGTGAAACCTGCAGGAGTACTTCAAGGAGCATACAGGGACTCAATCATGCACATGGATTCACAGGATTTGATAGAAATTGGAATTTGAATCAAAGGGTGGTTGAGGAGTGCTCACTGGGCAGAGAAATGGTGAGAGAGAGAGGGAAGGCACTGGAGGAAGGTGCTCACCAGAGGGGAATCAAGGCAGGAGAGGAGCACTTGGTCGCCGGAGGGTCGCCGCCGGCGAGGAGATCGCCGGAGAGGGGGCCAAACTGCCAGAGAGCAAAGAGGAGCCAGAGAGTGAGGAGGAAACAGAGAGCCTCTGGCTCAACTCGAACTGGAGGCGTTTTTTTAAAACGCGATATGGGTGCACCAGACAGTCTATAGTGCCTGTCCGGTGCACACCGGACAACGCACAGTAGTTGTTCGGTGAACCACCAGACAATGCATAGGAAAGGGAGTTCTTGCGCGCGCGCGGCCGGTGCACCGGACAATGCACAGTGCAGTGTCCGGTGAGCCCAGACAGAGGGAAAATTTGAAATTTTTGAATTTTTCTATCTAGTTCTCAACCAAACCAAATCCCAACTGGCACTAGGTGAAATTTGCATTTTGGCCTTGCACTAGGGGTTTTCATGAGTGATTTGAGTTTTGAATACTCCCCCTAAGTGCAGTACCTCATGCATATTTCAAGAACCAACAATTGCATAAAAAGTAAGAATTTAAGTGCTAAAAGCTTAAAACTAAAACTTGTCAAGTTTGATCCGAGTTAAGCTTTTTCACTCGCTTTGTTGGCGGTTATCTCAACTAGGTTAGACAAGCCCTAGATGCAATACAAGAAATTTAAATATGCAATGCATGCTTGACAACACCATTTGACATCTTAAATAAAATTTCTGAGATCAAGTATATTTAATTCATTCCTCAACATGCAAAAGCGGGTCTTATCAAGTGGCTTAGTGAAAATATCTGCTAATTGATCTTCCGACCTCACTCCTTCTAAAAGGATGTCTCATTTAGCAACATGATCTCTAAGGAAGTGATGACGGATATCAATGTGCTTGGTGCGAGAGTGTTGTACAGGATTATTAGCAATTTTAACAGCACTCTCATTGTCACATAACAAAGTTACCTTTTCTAGAACTACGCCATAGTCTAGAAGAGTTTGTTTCATATATAAAATTTGTGTGCAACAAGCACCAGCGGCAATGTATTCCGCTTCGGTGGTTGACAAGGCAACACTATTTTGCTTTTTGGATGTCCATGATACTAGTGATCTCCCAAGCAAATGGCACCCCCCAGAAGTACATTTTCTATCAATTTTGTAACCAACATAATCCGAATCGGAATAGCCAATTAAGTCAAAAGTAGCTCCTTTGGGATACCACAGACCAACGCTTGGGGTGTGCCTGAGATACCTAAGAATTCTTTTAATAGCGCGAAGATGAGCTTTCTTAGGATTAGATTGAAATCTAGCACACATACAGACACTAAACATGATATCGGGCCTAGATGCGGTAAGGTACAATAAACTACCAATCATAGAACGGTAGAGAGTTTGATTAACCGGGTTACCTCCCTCATCTAGGTCGAGATGTCCATTAGTTGGCATATGTGTCTTGATTGGTTTGCACTTCTCCATGTTGAACCTTTTCAACAAGTCTTTGGTATACTTCTCTTGTGAGAGAAAGTTACCATCTTTCATTTGCTTGACTTGAAAGCCGAGGAAGTACGTCAGCTCCCCAATCATTGACATCTCGAACTCCTTCGACATCAACTCACCAAATTCCTTGCAATGATAGTCATTTGTCGAGCCGAAGATTATGTCATCAACATATACTTGACAAATGAAAATATCACCGTTATGTTTCTTTGTGAATAGAGTTGTGTCGACGGTCCCGATCTTGAATCCCTTTTCGATGAGGAAGTCGCGAAGACGCTCATACCAAGCCCTTGGAGCTTGCTTTAGCCCATATGGTTAGGATATCTAGGGTCTTCAAATCCATGTGGTTGCTCAACATATACAAGTTTATTTATGAAGCCATTTAAAAATTCACTTTTTACATCCATTTGATAAAGCTTTATATCAAAGCATGATGCATATGCGAGTAGGATACGGATGGCTTCCAGTCGAGCAACCGGTGCAAAGGTCTCTCCAAAATCTAAGCCTTCAACTTGAGAGAATCCCTTTGCAACAAGTCTTGCCTTGTTCCTTACAATCACGCCTTGATCATCTTGTTTGTTTCTGAACACCCACTTTGTTCCAATGAATCTTGCATCTTGTGGGGGCTTCTCCAGGGTCCAAACTTGGTTATGGGTGAAGTTGTTAAGTTCTTCATGCATTGCGTTCACCTAGTCCGGATCCTGTAGTGCCTCATCTATACATGTAGGCTCAACACAAGAAACAAAGGAGTGATGTTCAATAAAAGAAGCATGACTATGTGATCGAGTAATAACCCCTTGTGAAGGACTCCCAATGATTTGGTTTTGAGGATGAGCTTGAAGTAGTGATGAATTTCTCCTATCAACCACTTGGGAAGAAGATCCTAGAGCATCAACATCTTCGGCTTGTACCCTTGCTTGTTCATGAGAGACAGATGTATCTTCATTTGCATGCCTCTCATCTTTTTCATCATCTTGTGGTACATTTGATGAAGAAGGCATGTCAATGTTTTGCACCTCTTCTTCATCTTCTTTTGGTTTGATAGCTCCAATTGGCATGTTCTTCATTGCTTCCCTAAGTGGCTCATCACCTACATCATCAAGATTTTCAAGTGCTCCTTGGGAGCCATTAGTCTCATCAAATTCCACATCATATGTTTCTTCTACCACGCCAGTGGCATGATTGAATACTCGATATGCTTTGGACTTTCATAAATAACCCAATAGAAAACCAATATCACAACGTCTTTGAAACTTCCCTAGGTGATGGCGTTTCTTGTAGATGTAGCATTTGCATCCAAACACCCGGAAGAAGGAGACGTCTGGCTTTTTCCCATTTAGCAGTTCATAGGGAGTCTTCGTAAGCAGCCGGTGAGGAAATAGCATGTTTGATGCATAACATGCAGTGTTGACAGCTTCGGCCCAAAACCTCTTCGGTGTGTTATACTCATCAATCATTGTTCTTGCGAGAGTGATCAAGGTCTTGTTTTTCCTTTCAACAACTCCATTTTGTTGAGGTGTATATGTTGCAGATACTTCATGCTTGATCCCAATTTCATCACAGTACTCATGAATGTTGGTGTTGTCAAATTCTTTGCCATTATCACTTCTAATCTTCTTGATCTTGCAATCAAATTCATTTTGTGCTTTCTTGGCAAACTTCTTGAATATAGATGCAACTTCAGATTTGTCATGGTGGAGAAAGAACACCCAAATGTATCTTGAGAAATCATCAACAATCACAAGACAGTAGAGGTTGCTACCAGCACTTACATAATTTGTAGGTCCAAATAAATCCATATGAAGTAGTTCCAGTGGCCTTGATGTTGACATGAAAGCTTTAGTAGGATGTGTATTAGCAACTTGCTTCCCAGCTTGACATGCACTACAAGGCTTGTCCTTTTCAAACACCACATCCTTTAATCCTCTAACCATGTCCTTCTTTAATACCTTCTTGAGTGTGCTCATCCCAACATGTGCAAGCCTCCTATGCCAAAGCCATCCAAGTGATGCTTTGGTGAAGAGGCAAGTTCTTAAGTCTGCATCTTCTGAGGTAAAATCCACTAAGTAGAGATTGTTGTATCTAAATCCTTTGAACACCATTGATTCATCATCCATTTTTGATACAATAACCTCTGTTGGAGTGAATAAGCATTGAAGTCCAAGATCACAGAGTTGACCCACTGATAAAAGATTGAAGCTCAAAGGTGCAACCAAGAGAACATTTGAAATTGATTAATCATTTGAAATTGCCACCTTGCCAAGTCCTTGAACTTTCCCTTTTGAATTGTCCCCAAATGTGATTTTGCTTTGTCCATCAACATTCTCATCAAGTGAGGTGAACATCTGTGGGTTGCCTGTCATATGTTGTGTGCATCCACTGTCAATAACCCAATGGCTGCCACCGGTCTTGTAGTTCACCTACATCCACAGACAATTCAAGCTTGAGTTTTGAGGGCCCTATATTGCATAGGACCAATGACTCTCTCAATCAAGGACTTTGTAACCCAAATTTGTCTAGGTCTACTCTTGCTTGGTGGACCTAGGAATGTAACTTTGACCTTTCCATTTGCTACTTTTCTTAGAACATAATGAGCATTGAAAGAAAATGGTCTTGAGTGCTTAGGCAAGGGAGTTGGTGGTTTGGCTTTGCAGTTGTGGGCAAAGTGACCTTCATTTCCACACTCAAAGCATTTGATAGGCTTGTGAGTCTGCTTTGGCTTGTATTGAGTAGTAGCTTTCTTTTGCACAAAAGCATTGTATCCAATACCACTCTTGTTGTTTTTCATGACAGTGTTCATAAGCAACTCATTTTGGAAGTATTGGCCCTTGTTGAACTTTTGCACACTTGTTGCAAGATGTTCATTTTCACTCTTAAGTTTCTTGACCTCATTTTTAAGCCTTTCATTATCCACTGCCAACTCATTGTTGAAATCATTGTTCTCAATGGCAACCTTTCCTCTAGTAGTTGCATCAGTCAAGTATCTCTTCAATTTTTGGTTGTCTAAAGTCAAGACTTCAACTTTTCGGTCAATTCATCATGTAGACTAGTTTGCTCTCCTTGACTCAAATCATCACATGAGGTTGCTACATCAATATTAACAACAGGGTTAATAGCCTCATGTGTATTGCAAGATAAAAGTTCATTTTCAACAAGAAGATTATCATGATCAAATTTAATCTTAGTATAGTCTTCCTTGATTTTCACTAGTCTATCTTTCAACTCCCTATTAGCTTCATTAACTTGTCACATTTATCCTTAGCATCTTTTAGGGAGGATGTGAGCTCATTTACAGTGGATGACATAGTTTTGTTCTCTTCTTTCATTTCATCACTAGCTTTCATAACTATGTCATATTTGGCATTTAAAGATTCATTTTCAATTTTCAACTTATCACATTTAGCTTTTGACTTCCTAATGATTTGAGTGTATTCTTTAAGCAAGTCAGCTAGTTCATCATAGGAAGGTGAAGCAAATTCCTCATTACTATCACTATCACTATCATCAGTAATATCAATATCATCTTGTACCTTCCGTTCACCTCTAGCCATGAGTCATAGGTGAGAAGTCGATGATGGCGATGGTGGTGGTGAAGAGAAGTCCCCGGCGATGGCGGCAACTTTTTCATCATTCTCTTCTTCACTTGAAGAAGATCCACTTGATGACTCAATGTCAGTGAGCCAGTCACCAACAATATATGCCTTTCCATTTTTCTTTTTGTGGAACCTCTTTTGCTTCCCATCCTTCCTCTTGAAGAATCTCTTTTCCTTTTTCTCATCATCGCTGTCATCTTCTTTCTTGCCCTTGAACTTGTTCTTCTTGGGCTTGTTACATTGATGAGCAAGATGACCAAGCTCTCCACAGTTGTAGCAGTCCATCTCAGAAATGGGCTTTTTTTTGCTGGAAAAGAATTTCTTGTTTCTTGAATCAAATTTGATGCTTTCTCTGTTGAGCTTCTTTAACATCTTGGTGGTCTTCCTCACCATCAAAGCAATGTTAGCATCAAGGTCATCATCACTTGAGGATTCTTCCTCAATTTGTACTTTAGCTTTTCCTTTTCTTTCTTGATTTGCTTTGAGAGCCAAATCCTTTATTTTGGAAGATGACTCGTCCTTGTCATTGATGTGCATGTACATCTCATGAGCATTGATCTTTCCCAATATCTGTGTAGGTGTGGTAACTGAAAGATCCATTTGATGCAGCACAGTGACAATGTGTCTATATTTGACAATTGGGAGGACACTGAGAATCTTCCTCACAACATCCGGTTGTGAGATTTGAGTAAGCCCCAATCCGTTAACTTCCTCTACAAGAATATTGAGACGTGAGTACATAGCATTGGCATTTTCATTAGCAAGCATTTCAAAAGAATTTAACTTTCTCATAGCAATGTGATATCTCTTCTCACGCTCACTTCTAGTTCCTTTATGTAGAGCACAAATGTCCATCCACAAATCATGAGCATTTTTATGATTTCTAACTCTATTGAACACATCTTTGCAAAGGCCTCTAAAAAGGGTGTTTTTGGCCTTAGCATTCCATTTCTCATAATTAAACTCATCACCTACAAGATTTGTGGGATCTCTAGGTGCGGGGAATCCTTATGTGGCGGCTTTGTAGACACCAATGTCTATAGCCTCTAAATATGCTTCCATACGAATTTTCCAATATGGAAAATCGTCACCATCAAAAACGGGAGGAGGACCATCCCCACCGGACATCGTTACTCTAGCGATTAAGCTATTCTAAGAGCTACAAGGCTTTGATACCAATTGAAAAGATCACGATGCCCAAGAGGGGGGTGAATTGGGCTTTTCTAAAAATCAACACTAAATAAAACCTAAGCAAGAGCCCAACTTCACCCCAACAACTAGCACTAAGATGATAATACTAGAAATACAATAATGCTAAGACAATACTTCAAATACTTGCTAAACAAATACACAAAGTAAAATGCTTGAATTAAGTGCAGAATGTAAAGCAAGGTTTAGAAGACTCCTCCAATTTTTCCCGAGGTATCGAAGTCGGCACTCTCCACTAGTCCTCGTTGGAGCACCCGCGCAAGGGTATCGCTCCCCCTTGGTCCTCGCAAGAACCAAGTGCTCACTACGAGATGATCCTTTGCCACTCCGGCGCGGTGGATCCCTCACGACAGCTTACAACCTTGAGTCGGGTCACCAACAAGATCTCCACAGTGATCACCGAGCTTCCAACGCCACCAAGCCGTCTAGGTGATGTCGATCACCAAGAGTCACAAGTCGTAGACTTTCACTTGACCAAGAGAAGCCTAATGCAAGTGGTGTGTGCTCTAGGTGGCTCTCGCTAGCGCTAATGAGGAACAAATGCGGGATTAAGATTCTCTAATCTCCTCACTAGGCTTTTGGTGCTTGCAATGCTCTACCAAGGTGCTGGAATTAATGTGGGCAGCAAGACATTGAATATGGTGGGTGGAGGGGGTATAAATAGCCCTCACGCTCCAACTAGCCGTTATTGGCAGTGTTCTACGCATGGGCGCACCGGACAGTCCGGTGCGCTAACGGTCGACTCCAACGGCTAGTTCTAATAGCTAGCCGTTGGGCAGATGGCACACCGAACAGTGAACAGTCACTGTCCGGTGCACAGTCCGGTGCACTGTCCGGTGCGCCACTAAAATTCCACTTGGGAACTTGGCGTTCTCAGGTTTGTTTGTCGGAAAACTCTTCCCCAGGGCCAGCTTGGCCCCACCTGGCAGAGGGTGCATCGGACAGTCCGGTGCCCCAAGGCCAGAAACCCTATTTTCTGTTATATGTTGTTTTTCAAATCGATTTTTGTTCTAACTTGAGTGTATGTTCTAGAGTGTCACCTAGCACTATATGTGAGTGTGAATGTGCACCAACACTACACTAGAACTCTCTTGGTCAAACTACTCATCGACAACCCCTCTTTATAGTACAGCTAAAAGAGAATAAAAGACCTAACTAAATCACGAGTGTCCACATCTCCTTGACACTCGGACTCCGTAGTCCTTCACCTTTTGTTTCATTGTTTTAGCCGTCGCTTCGAGTTCTTATCTCCGGGATTGTTTTCACCGTTGTAGTACTTCTACCTATAATGCGACATAACTTACCATTTGTCTCTGCAAAACACACGTTAGTCACATATAACATTACGTTGTCATTAATCACTAAAACCAACCAGGGGCCTAGATGCTTTCATGGGCGATGCCGCGCTCAGTGCAGTATCGCCCGCCTCCTCCCTAGAGGAGACGGTGATGGCCTCCGTCGGTGACGTGGGGGCGTGGGAACCACCTCGGCCGCGATGGTGCCGGGCTCAACCAGCGCCCCAGGAGCGGGCTGGACCACCTCAGTGCCCTTCTGGGTGGTCTCCTGGGTAGAGTGGGGGCGATATGAAGCCCCCGCAGACGCCCTGGCACCGCGCTTCACCGCCTTGGTAGCTGTGAAGGACGGCTCGCAGGCTCCGCGCTTGTTGCTGAGAACAAGACGATAAGTCAGAAAAAGATACCTCGCGCATAGGGAAAATGTTTTCATGTCTCAGCAACTTACCTTGAGAGGGCATGGTGGTAGGGCTCAGCCTCCGGCTCCTCGGTCCCTGATGCCCCGCCACGGACGTCGATGATGAGGCGGTAGCCCTCTCTTCTATGGGCCTCGGGGCAGGGGCCTAGGGCGGAATGATGGTCAGGGTCACTACAGGCCCCGGAACGACTGCGTGGGGAGGGGTGATGGGCCCCTCCTTCGTATTCCCCGCATCGGGTGAGCGCTGAGGGGTCCTGGCCTACGCACCTGCAGGCGCCCCGACCGCTTCCTAGGGGAGGGGGATGACTTCCTCCTCCACGGTCCCCGCCTCTTCCACCGAAGCAGGGATAGGGGGAGGTTCGACTGACGGCCGCGCCCCGGATAGGGACGCTGCTGGCCCCCGCGCGGGTTGGGCCATGCCGCCAGAGGGGCCCGTTGAGGCCGGTGCGGACCAGAGCCCGAGCTCGGGGCTGAAGCCCATACAGACTTCCATCCCCTCCCCATCATCGTCGTCGTCTTCCTCCGTGTTGGGAGAGGCATCGAGCGGTAGCGCCTCCCTCACCTGCGCCCTGCGGCGCTTTTCCAGTGCATTGCGGGCTAGCATCTTCGTGCGGGCCCGCTTCTTATCCTCGTCCTTCTTCTTCTTCTTCTCCACGACTGCCAGCCGACGTGCCTCCCTAGCAGCTGCATCTTACGGAACCGGGGGTCAGGCGGTCCGAAAGTCTCGCAACCCCTACAGAGAGAGGGATAGGAAGAATAAGAAGAGAAGAGGACAAATCAGAAACATAGGTAAGAACAGAGGACTCACCAGGGACACATAGCCCTGCTTGGGACACATCGGCACGACAACGGAGTAATCCCCCTTCTCCACCGTTCCCTTCACCCACCAGAGGAGTTCGTCAGTGGGGAGGGCAGCCGAAGCCATCCGAAAACTTTCCATGGAGGCCTCGAGCGTCATCTCGTCGAGGCGGACCTAACGGTCGATCAGCAGTAGAACCCTCCACCGGTGGAACGCGGAGACAACCCCGACCGCAGTGAGGCCGCGATCCCATAGCCTCCGCGCAAGGCGTCCAACAACGGCTTCAGGTGGGTCTGAGCTCTTGAGGTAGGCCCCACCTCCATCGCTCCCCTGCTCCGAGGACGACACATTGCATAATCGCCAGAGGTAAAACCACCGGCTCTACCACCCCTTGTTCGACAAGGTGAGGGTGGTAGGGATATACAATTGCACACGGTTCGAGCGCAGCTGCTGCGTGCAGCCACCGGCTCAGACGGCGTGGTGCACCCTCTTCACCTCGATAGGGAGGGAAAACGCCTCCGCCCGGAAGAGATGGAGCCACAAGTCCTAGGGGGCTTGATCCCCAGGTACCCTTCGCAGACGGCGGTGAAGATGGCCGCCTAGGCGATGGAGTTCGGGTTCAAGTTGTGCAACTCCATCCTGTAGTAGTGCAGCAGCGTTGCATGAAAGGGCTCACCGTGACCCTGAAGCCCCGCTCATGGAACAAGGTGAAGCTCACCACAAAGCCTGCAGGAGGAGCTGGCTCTTGTTCATCGCCCGACGCATACCACTCTGGCTGCGGGGCGTGGGAGCGGGGGCGGAGCAGACCGGCGTCCACCAACGCCTCCAAATCATCGTCGGTGACGGAGGAGATGGGCCATGGGTCGTGGGGAGGAAGTACATTGATCTTCTCAGCCATCGGAACAGAAGAAGGAGACGAAAAGGAGGTGTAGAGCTCTTTTGCGCAGAAGAAGAGGATGGCGTGTAAAGCAGGAAGGCTGAAGCGGGCAAGGTAATGGTCCGAAGCGTCCATCTCGGGCAAATTTATAGGGATGGGCGGAGTCACCGAGGTGCGAGTCGCAACGGCAAGTCAGCAATCGTTTTGAATCTCGCGCGCATGCGCATCGCAAACGATCGGCTGACCGGTGAGGACGTCCCATCGCATTAAATGACCATGCCCCCTCCAAGAAAAAAGGCATCGAGCGCCGTTTCGCATTATACCTCAAAAGGTCGCCGTCTTCTCTCTCTGCCTCTCTTTCCTTTTTTCTTTTTCCCCTCAACAGTTAACCGGAAGAAAGCGTCTTCTACCTCGAGCAACTCACCACGAGAAGGAAAAAGGCAAGGTGAAATACTATTAAGAGGTTCGAAGGTTAGGCCCTCGGCAGGGTTCGCCAAAACCGCCTCAGGACGCTAGGGCTCCGAGCCCATTACTGATCAGGGGTTCGAAGGTTCGCCCCTCGAAAGGGCTCCATAACCGCCCAAGAACACAGAGTTAGGGATGACTGTGGGTGCGCCCATACATGGCCATAGCTCGGGTTGCGACCTGAGGTACCCTAAGACATATCCAAGACTTCCGAGAGCGATTCATGATGGTATCCCATCGTAGGGAGGCATCGAGCCTTCAAACCCTATCAAACGGGTTCGGGACCAGGCGAATCACCCGCAGGTACTTTTTGGGGCATGTCTCCGAACCGCTAGCCGACCCCTATCAAAAGGAGCTCGGACCCCCGCTCGGATTACCCGATAACAGCTCAACGGAAATGTCATGCTCGTTGCCCATCGAGGGTAGCATGATGCGTTCCACCCTTCCTCCTCGTGCAGAGGTGACGAACGGGTGTACAAACCAAAAGTCGAGGAACCACTCGACCATCCTTTTGCTCCGTGCAAAGGCTCGGGGGCTGCCCTCACAAACCACGCTAAAGGTTCCAACAGATCGGTCGAAGACCAAATTGAACCTATCACACTAACAACGGTAGAGAATAAAAGCCCCCGAAGGAGTCAACTACTCCTTCATGGCCTCGGGGGCTACACCCGACAGGTGTGCTCACGCGCACCCATCGTAAACCAAAACCTCCCACTCCTAAAAAATACAACACACCCACACAAGAAAGCACCAGAGCCTCCAAACAAGTACCAAAGTACTTCCTTGGAATGCTCAGGGGCTACTGTGGGGTGTGATAATTAGGGGTACCCAGATTATCCCTCTAAAATGCACTCAGGAAAGATTAAGACATAACACCCGAAGGAAATGTTGTCGATGCCCTATCGCGACACCCGACAGTAGCAGCTTCTTGTTTCGCCTTGTCATCTGGTACCCCATAGTGGATTACGTGTGGCGGAACTGCCCGATTTATTCCGACTTAAGTGCCTAAGTCCTGCCTTAGCGGCCAGACTACACTTAAATGGGAATAACCCGTCAATCCCTCAGATCTAGTCCGACTAGGCCACTAACAGGATCAAGTACCACAATCTCACTCAAAGGTGAGTCACAGAGCAAATACAATAAAGCATAAAACCATATATGAAGGAGTATTAAATTATTACATCACCATCGGAGTTTTGCAAAAGTAGTCATCATTGTTCGAAGTGCAGCGGAATAAAACTAACGGTAAATAAACAGAGAAATGGGGAAGCCTATCCCATCACTCCTCATGCTCCTCCTCAGCCGAGGTAGGGTCCCACTCGACAGTCCAACCCGGTGGCAAGATGGACGGCCAAGTCACTCCAGCAACCATATCCTCTAGAGAACCTGTAAAAATTATGCCACAAGCAAGGCTGAGTATACTAATACTCAGCTAGACTTACCCGGTGTGAGGAGTCTACTCATCTACCTCTAGACATGCAGGTTTGGCTGAGGGGTTTGGTTGCCAAAAGCACTAGCTGAGTTTCTAGATCAAGTTTTTAACTTTGTCAAATTAAGTGTGACTCTCTTAAGGCTAAAGATGTACTATCTATTCATACATAGTAGCAAACATTTTTAGCAATCAACAGCTTGTATCATCTCAGCTCAATTCCACTTATTACTCAATGTAGCAGCATGGATCAAGCAGTCTCATTAGCTGCGAGAAGCAGACGATTGGAAACAAGTTTTTAAACCTTGCAAGGTAAACCTAAACACACGACGTGGCGAGGCACTCCGTCCCCACACACATCAACCGTCCCCATCGATTCCCTGGCAACAGAAAGGGACTCACCGCCTTGGCGTATGTTGGGGCGAAGGCAAAGACGCCACCCTTCGCTCGAGGCCTTCGCCGCAGCCGCTGGTCCGACGGAGACAAAGCGGGCAGGGACACCCTTCGCAGGACTCGGCACTTTGACGAAGGCCTGCGGCGACGTCCTACCACGGCGCGTCCCCGTTCAGTCCCAAGGCCCACGTGTGATCTGGCCCATTGTAACGGGCCCCGCGTGGCCGCCTCTGTATTACGGGCCTAACTTGTAAAGGAATACTTGTAATTACGGTCTGTAACCCTGCTTTATGGGAATATTCTGGGGATAAAATAGGTGTCTGAGGGCACATGCGTCCTTAACACAAGACGCTGGGCACTCAGATACCTATAAATACCCCTGCACAGTGCCCGTGAGAGGCTAGATCAACAGAGCTATTGCCCCCGTGCACGTAACCCTGTTGTCACCACCGCTCACCCTTGTTGGCCTCTTTGCTGCTGAGAGCAAGTTCCAACATTTGGCGCCCACCGTTCGTGCTACGATAAAACCACCCGCGATGGCACCCAAGAGAGCTAACCCCAAGGCTGACGAGGCTGCGAAGGCAGCACTGCTGGCCGCAAGAAAGGACAGTCAGAGCCCAGCACCCAATCCACCCACCAAGAGCCCACTGAAGACAATGTTCCCCACACCGGCGAAGACGACACCCTCCGCACCTGCGGAACCGAAGGACAGTCAGAGCCGCCCCCAGGCTTCGCCCCACTGGAGGGCGCGGACCTCACCGAGGACGGTGAGGTCCTCGGCGTCTCAACAGAAGAACAGCTGCAGCTGCGCGCCCTGCGCCTCAGGAACCGCAATCTCCAGAGGCAGAAAGAGATACTGGAGGCCAAGCGCCAGCGTGTGTCCGCATTAGCCAAAGTGCGGCAAATGATACGCGACGAGGAGCAGAAAGCTCAAGACCTCGAGCGCGAGATCGCGCTGATGCAGCGCGAAGGCCACCTCGGTCTACAGCAAGAGCCACCCCTCCAACAGCGCACACAACCGGAGGACACGCGCGAAGGCCACCTCGGCCGGCAGCATGGCCCACCCCTGCAGCACCGGGCGCAGTCGGAGAACCCGCGTTTCCCCCAGCATGACTACGTCTCCCAGCACGGCGCGCCATTCCAAGGGGTCAACTACATCGACGAGCGAAGTCCCCTGGCGCCACACCTACAAGTGACGCCTTGGCCAGCTAACTTTCGAGCGGGGGCATACCCCAAGTACAACGGCAGCACCGACCCGGCGCAGTACATCATGAGTTATCAAGTCGCCGTTGCATCAGCCGGAGGGGACGACGCCACAATGGCGAAGTCTTTCATCATCGCACTAGAGGGCCCAGCACTCACCTGGTTCACCAGATTGCCTCCGCTGTCCATTGATTCATGGAGAAGTCTCAGGGACAAGTTCCTCCTCAACTTCCAAGGGTACCGTCCAGACATCGACGCTTTGGCCGAGCTCTCGCTTTGCAAACAGCTGGAAAAGGAGACTCTGCGGGAGTATTACCGCAAGTTCTTAACACTCAAGTCACAGCTGCCCTCTGTCGACGATCAGATCGCTATCCACTACGCCATCAATGGCCTTCGGGCTGGCGTCCTCTACAGCCATTGTATCAGAGATCCACCCAAGAGCTTGCAGGAGCTATATCAGCTCTTCGAAAAATATGCCAAATCCGAAGAGCTCCACCAGCGCAAGGTTGAGTCACAGCGGAAGCCCAAAGATGCCCCGCAGTCCAGCCGCACGTGGACGAGGACTCCGCAACCAGACTCCGGTCGAGATGGCCGCAGTCAACAGCAAGTGCACAACATCGTCAACCAACTGCCTGCTGCTGATCCCCCTCGCCGCCAGGAATATCCCCCCCAGGGCCGCGGAAATGGAACTCGCGGCAGGGGTCGAGGGCGGGCGCAGCAGCCGCCGCGTCGATTCTATTGCCTTTTCCACGGCGAAGACTGCGCCCACCAGACCAAAGACTGCCCCGAGACGAAGGCCACCAGAGAAAGAATGGCGCGGGCGCAGCCAGCCGACAATCCTAGAATCGTCGCGCATAATTACCAACCACCCCCTCCACCATACATCCACGCTCCCGCTCCGCATCCACCGCACCACGCTTACCAACACCATCAGGAAGTACAAATCGTACCTCCTCCACCCCCACCGCCACACCAGCAACACCAAAACATCCCCCACGCCCCAAAACAGGAAGACTTCGCCGATCAACCATATCGCGGAGTCATTCACATGATAACGGGGGGGGGGGTCCAGCACTGACTTCGACACCAAGCGGCAGAAGCGGGACCACTACCGCAGCATCAACCACGTCGCCGTCACTGGCCCAGTCGTGCAGACGAAGTGGTCCCACATACCGCTAACCTTCGACGCACGAGACGTCGACCTACGCAGCGCCCCCCACATCGACGCTATGGTCATCAATTGCAGCGTGGCAGGCTGGGACTTACACAAAGTCCTAGTCGACAACGGCAGTCAGGCGGACATCATCTTCCTCCACGCCTTCGACCGCATGGGTATAAGCCACAGCTTGCTGAAGCCTTCGGACAACCCGTTGTATGGTTTCGGCGGCAAGGGCACCTTTCCAGTTGGCAAGATAGAGTTGCCCCTCTCCTTCGGTGTAGCGCCCAATGCCCGAAGTGAACAAGTAACCTTCGACATTGTCGACATGGTATATCCATACAACGCCATCATGGGCCGGGGATCCATCAACAAGTTCGAAGCCGCCATCCACGGGTTGTACCTATGTATGAAGATACCAGGCCCGCTAGGCGCCATCACAGTCTACGGCAACCAGCAGACGGCGCGCAACATTGAGCGGGACTTCGTGCCCGGTCAGAGAAACGTACACTGTCTCACGACCCAGCGCGAGGTCCCTGCGCCGGCCAGCCCAACCGACAAGCAGCACGACAAGGCACAGTTGCAGTGCCAAGATGGGACCAAGACTGTCCCCCTCGATCAGGCCACGCCCAAGCAGACAGTAACTATCAGCGAAGACCTCACCTCACTTGAAGAAGAGAGACTTCTCTGCTGCCTGGCCAAGAATAAGGATGTCTTCGCCTGGTCTGCCCTCGATCTGGTCGGAGTCAGCCGAGCCATAATTGAGCACAGCTTGGGGATTAACCCTTCGGTGCGACCCAAAAAGCAGAAGCTTCGCAAAATGTCAGACGAAAAGACAGAGGCCGCCAAGGCGGAGGTGCATCGCCTCCTGGAGGCTAAATTCATCGAGCCAGTGGCTTACCCCACGTGGCTCTCCAATGTTGTGATGGTGCAGAAAAAAAGCGGAAAATGGCGCATGTGCATAGACTTCACCAGTCTCAATAAGGCCTGCCCAAAGGACAATTTCCCGTTGCCGCGGATCGACAAAATAGTCGATAGCGCAGCCGGATGCGAGGTCATGTCCCTCCTCGACTGCTTCTCCGGCTATCACCAGATATACATGAAGGAGGAAGACAAGGCTAGCACCAGCTTTATAACACCCTTCGGCACTTATTGCTTTGTCAGAATGCCGGAGGGTCTCAAGAATGCCGGATCCACTTTCTCCAGACTCACCAAAACGGTGCTCGAGGGGCAGGTCGGCAGAAATATATTCACATATGTGGACGACATCGTCGTCGCCAGCAAGAATAAGGAGGACCATCTCGCCGACCTGGCAGAGACATTCGCGAACATGCGAGATGCACGACTCCGCCTAAACCCGGAAAAGTGCGTTTTCGGTGTTCGCCAGGGCAAGATATTGGGCTACCTGGTGTCCCGCCGCGGCATCGAGGCCAACCCAACCAAGATCCAGGCCATCGTCGATATGTCGCCTCCGCAGTCCGCCAGGGACGTCCAGCGCCTGACAGGCAGGATGGCAGCTCTCAACAGATTCATCTCCAGGTCCGCCGAGCGAAGTCTCCCCTTCCTCAAAACACTCCACGGAGCGAAGGACTTCGCTTGGGGATCGGAGCAAGCAGCGGCCTTCGCCTCACTAAAACAGTACCTGTCGGAGCTGGCCATCCTCACGAGCCCCGACTCCTCGCTCCCCTTATTGCTCTATGTCGCGGCTTCGCCGCACGCGGTCAGCGCGGCACTGGTACTGGAGCAAACAGTCGAGGGCGCAGTCAGACAGTGCCCTGTCTACTATGTCTCCGAAGTCCTGACACCGTCCAAATGCAACATGACAGAGCTGGAGAAGATTGCCTACGCGGTTGTTATGTCCTCGCGCAAGCTGCGCCATTATTTTGAAGCATTCAAGGTCCGAGTCACCTCAGACAGGGGGCTCGGCGAACTATTCAGGAACCCGGAGGCATCAGTGAGGATTGCCAAGTGGGCAGCCGAACTCTCCGGCTACCACATCAGCTTCGAGCCCAGGACAGCTATCAAGTCGCAAGTCCTGGCAGACTTCGTCGTCGACTGGACTGGGCCAGTAACACAGCCGGACCCATCCACAGAAAAGGTCTGGACTATCCATTGCGACGGTGCATGGTGTCATGCGGGGGCAGGCGTCGCTGCAGTCGTCACCTCGCCAGCCGGAGTCAAACACAGATACGCAGCACGCCTCAGCTTCGCTCTGGAATCCGACAAATGTACAAACAACATAGCAGAGTATGAAGCAGTCATCCTCGGCCTCCGCAAGCTAAGGGCCCTCGGAGTCACCACATGTATCATCAAGACAGACTCCAAGATAGTTGCCGGACAGGTCGAGAAAGACTATGCAGCAAAAGACCCCGCCCTCATGCAATACCTCGCGGCTATCCGGAGTCTCGAGAGACAATTCAAGGGATTCACCCTGCAGCATGTGGATAGGGCCAAGAACGAGGAGGCCGATGCCTTAGCCAAGGCCGCCGCCAGGGGCGAGCCCCTGCCCTCCGACGTGTTTTTTCACACCATCGGCACCCCAGCCGTCCGGAGCCCCGAAGGGCTCCAGATAACTAATGATAGCGAGGGCCACCGTATAGTCAACTTAATCATGACCGAAGACTGGAGGGCACCAATAACCCTGTTCCTACAGGGGTACTATCACCCAGCCGACGTCAGTGAAGCGAAGTGCCTCAGACATCGAAGCCGGGACTTCACTCTGATCGAGGGCCAACTTTACAAGAAAGGGGTCAGTCAGCCAATGCTCAAATGCATCACCGAAACCGAAGGCATGCAGATCTTACGCGAAGTCCACAGTGGCACGTGCGGCTCGCACGCAGGGCCGAGGGCCCTGGCAGCCAAGGTAATCCGACAAGGGTTTTACTGGCCTGCAATGATCTGCGCCGCAAATCGGGTCACGAGGTCCTGCGAAGCCTGCCAGAAGTTCTCTCCTCGGTCAGGCAACCCCTCGCAATATACAAAGCTGATCGCCCATACATGGCCTCTCCAGCGCTGGGGCCTGGACATCGTCGGGCCCCTGCCCACCGCTCAGGGGAACCTTAAGTTCGCCTTCGTAGCCGTCGAATACTTCACCAAATGGATTGAAGCGAGGGCTGTTTCCACAATCACATCAAAGACTGCCCAAAAATTCTTCTGGCAGAACATCGTTTGCCGCTTCGGAGTACCGTCCGAGCTAACAGTTGACAACGGCAAGCAGTTCGACAGCCAAGATTTCAAGGATTTTTGTTTCTCCATCGGCACCAAGCTTGCCTTCGCTTCAGTCTATCATCCGCAGTCCAACGGGGTCGTGGAGCGCGCCAATGGGAAAATATTCACAGCTGTCAAAAAGATGCTCCTCGATGAAAGAAAAGGCAGATGGACCGATTTATTACCGGAGGCAGTCTGGGCGCTAAACACAACCGAGTGCAGGGCAACCAGGTTCACTCCTTTCCGCCTTCTATACGGATCGGAGGCAATGACCCCGCAAGAAATAAAGCATGGGTCCCCGCGTACAGTTCCGTCCGCCGTCCCCGACGTGGATGAGCCAACTTCAAAAGATCTCATCGACGGAGACCGGGTCTTCGCCCTACAGGCCATAAACAAATATCAAGCCCAGACCAAAAAATGGCGCGACCGCGCAGTCGTCCCGAGGGAGTTCAGCGAGGGGGACCTCGTACTCATCCGAACAGCTCGGACGGAGTCCAAGGGCAAGTTGGAGCCCAGGTGGGAGGGCCCCTTCATAGTCAAGACAAAAGCTTCCCCCAGCTCCTACAGGCTCACAACGCCAAATGGCGAGGACCTGGAGCACTCCTGGAACATCGACAACCTTCGCAAATTTTTTGTTTGATCCACTTAGGGCTGATTTCGCCCTTGTAATTTACCACAAACAATATTGTCCCGGCCCGCACTCTTTTCCTCCCGAGGGGTGAGGTTTTTAACGAGGCGGAGCCATGTAATATATGTGAGAAAAATCCCCCGCAAAAACAAGTGTCGAAAAAAGACCGCGACAACGGTCTTCGGCATTCGACCAATTCGAGGTCACCGCGAGGCTAAGCGCTAGCCACCCTCGCGTGCGACAAATCCGCGCAGAAGTCGCCTAAGGGTGCAGCCGGACCTAGCACAACAAGTGCGAAAAAATTCCGACGTCTATCGCGAAGACTATCCGCGCAGAAGTCGCCTAAGGGTGCAGCCGGACCTAGCACAACAAGTGCGAAAAAATTCCGACGTCTATCGCGAAGACTATCCGCGCAGAAGTCGCCTAAGGGTGCAGCCAGACTTAGCACAACAAGTGCGAAAAAATTCCGACGTCTATCGCGAAGACTATCCGCGCAGAAGTCGCCTAAGGGTGCAGCCGGACTTAGCACAACAAGTGCGAAAAAATTCCGACGTCCATCGCGAAGACTATCCGCGCAGAAGTCGCCTAAGGGTGCAGCCGGACCTAGCACAACAAGTGCGAAAAAGTTCCGACGTCTATCGCGAAGACTATCCGCGCAGAAGTCGCCTAAGGGTGCAGCCGGACCTAGCACAACAAGTGCGCAAAAATCCAAAGTCCATCGCGAAGACTATCCACGCAGAAGTCGCCTAAAGGTGCAGCCGGACCAAGCACAAGCGCGCAAAAATCCGAAGCCCATCGCAAAGACTTCGCGCAAGAGCCGCCCAAGGGCGCAGCCGACCCAGTACAACAAAAGCAGAAACGACACCAAGACCAATTATAATCACACTGGCACAGCATAATCAATCACACCAGACAAAGCACACGGCGCCCTCGCAGGCACAGGCACGCGAGGGCACAAAACTCCATTTTACAAGCCCTTACACATACACAAGCGAGGGCACCACGCCCTACATCGGCTCAACCTTAGGAATAATCCCCATCTCTCTATAATTAAACAACATTATCCTAAGCTCCTCACCCGCAAAAAGGCTTCGCAGCTCCCCCTCCCCTGCACCCGTGGCGGCCGGCAAAGACAGCAGCTCCTGCCGACCAGCCCTACTAACGCGAAGCCGGGCCCCTTCCTCCGCACTAATCCTACGTTTTGTTACCGCCCTTCGTCGTCGGTGCCTGGTGCTAGGACCGGGCACGTCTGGCGCGTCCGCAGCATGTGGCGCCGCCTCCGCCGCAGCCACGTCCAAGGCCGCAAAATAATCCAAGTCCTCCTCCGAAGACTCCTCAGTCCACTCAACCGAGCTCCCAGAGTCAGTAAAATCAAAAAACTCAGAAACAGACCCACCATATTCATTTCCATCTTCCGCGGTCGGAGCCGCCAAAAACTCAGTAGTAGCGGTTGCGTGCGCAGGCCCAAAATCTTGAACCTGTGCAGCAACCAAAATTCAGTACAACACCCAAAAATTCCTCAACCCTAAACACCAACTATGCCACCTGCGAAGGCCCTGCCGCTGCGGGAGCCTCCGCCGAGGCCTCCGCCGCTGCCTCCGCCCCCACCTCCGCTGGATCTTCAGCGCTCGGCACAGCGGCTGCGGGGGCATCGGGCGCGCCTTCGGCCACCTTTGGGGGAAGGTCTTCGCCGGCCGCAGCAGGTGCACGGGCGCCTGGTGCATCTTCCGCGGTCTCCGGGGTCGGTCCCGGGGCGACTCCAGTCGCGGCCTCCGCAGGGGTCGTCTCCGGGTCAGGCAGCGCGCTGTTCAGCGCCCCGAAGTCGTCCACCCGCTCGCCGCGCTCCGCCTAAGACAAAACGCACAAAAATTCAGCAAACACACGCACAGACCGCATCCAGCAAACGCCGAGCAAACGACAACGTTACCTGAGCCCTCGCAGCCTCGGCCCGCGCCCGGACCACCTCACAACCGTATGAACTCCACATCCGGTCATAGAGGGCCCCGGCGGACTCCTTCACCACGGGGTCTTCGACCTCAAAGATATCTCGCCCAAAATCCTCATCTGCCTGGTCGAGGGCCTCAAAGTGCCGGCAGCCTTCGCGAGAGAGCGCGTTCATTGCTGCCTCGCAGGTGACCAGGGAGGTGAACGCCATCAACCCCGCTAAGACAGTGGGGAGCTCCTGCAGCTCCTCCTGCACCCATTCCAGACAGCGAAGTCCGGCCTCTCGCTCCGGCACCTCGAAGTCACCCGTCCGCACACCTAGCTCGCGGTATGCAGTCATGAGCTGCGTGCGCGTCCGTTCGGCCTCCGCTCGCATCGCGGCCTCGGCCCCCTCCGCGCGGCTCTCCAGGGCAGTAAGCCGCCGCTGCAGCTCTCCGGCGAGCTCCTTGGCGATATTGCCTTCCGCCCGCGCCAGCCTGGCCTCCGCCTGAGCAGCCTGCTCTTTGGCGATGGTTTCGTTGGCCTCCCTCCTCTCCCCCGCCAGCTGGCGCCGGAGATCAGCCTTCTCCTTCTCCAGGGCGGCCACCTTCTCCGCCAGTTTGCGGCACTTGCTGTCGGAGGCCGACTTCTCACGGACAGCGTCAGCATGTTGCGTCCGAAGTCCCTCGACCTCGGCAGTCAAAGCTGCCGTAAGGGCCCCCGACGCGGTGCGGCTGGTGAAGTCAGCCACCTGCAGAACGCGCACAAGGCCGTTGCGTAAAAAAAAGGGAGGGGGGCGGAGAGGGCATAGCTCAGCGGACCTGACTCAGCGCCTCAGTCGCTCGACTCAACGCCTCCGTCGCTCCCCTCAGCCGGCGGGTCGCCACGCCCGCCTCATCCCTGACCAGCGCGAGGGCAGACACCTCGCCTCCGGCGCCAAGGGTCTCTCCCCCCGCCTTCGGCGCTGGCGCAGCCGTCGCGATCGCCGCGCCAGGCACAACTAGAGCAAGCGGGCCCTCGTCCGACCCTGCAACGCGTCAACAAATTAAAAAAAAACGTGTGTATATATTTACATAGACTTACCCCCAAGATAATCCTCCACATTAATCTCGGTGCCGAAGTCGGCAACGCGTTTGCCGGGCGGCGGTAACGTTTGGGCCGCCTTCGCAGCCTCCGCCACTCCGCTGGCAGACGGCACCACCTTCGTCAGCTTGGGGCCTCCGGCGCCCACCGTCACCTCCGGCGCCTTGCAAGGCGCAGAGGCGCCCACCTTCGCCGGCAGCGGCGGCTTGCCTCCGCCGGAGGCCTCCGCCTTCGCCGTTCCCCGCTGCCTCTTCGGTCGAGCTTCGTGAACCCTCACAGTCGCCTGGCGTTTACGCGCCGCCCCTTGGCGATCCTTGTCCATCACTGCCCACACAACATGACCGATATTTCGCCCATAAGGAAAAACTCTCCACCGATGAACCATACGAGATGTAAAACAGTCCTCCTCAGCCGCGCAGGGGATAGGAATGTCTTTAGGCCAACAACCCCCGGTAACCCTCAGCATCCGAGCCGAAGACTCCCGGAGCTCGGGCGAAGACATCCTCTCCCCCGAGGCCGCACACGTCCTCATTAACTCTCTAGCGAAACTATCAGACACCCCAAGTCTTCCCATCGCAGTACCTAATTTTCTCTTTTTCGAGGAGGCGGCGGCCACCAGCGCAGGGTCGCCTCCAGTCTCCACCGCCGGTTTTTTCCCACGGCGGTCCGCTTCGTCTTGACCAAGGTAGCCGTCGTACGGCAGTTGATTTAATTCGAAGACCCTGTTCAAACGTTCATTTGACCCGCGGATGTCAAAGCTGCGCTGGCCTTCCGTCCTCGGCACATAACGCCCCACGAGCCGCACCGCCAAGTCCTCCGCATCACGCACAAAGGCGGCCGGGTCACGGTTTCGCAAATTCAGTGCGAAGGCAGGACTTCGCACCACCCTTCCTCCGTGAAAGGGCATCTGGCGAGGGCATACTTCGCCCAGCGCCCAGCCGTGCGCCAAGGGCCAGACCCCGTACGCCACGAACTCTTCAACTAAATCTCGACCGCTGCTCTGACCGGCGGCGCACCGAAGGGCCCCTTCGTCTGCATCATTTTCTGCTACTTCATAAGGCGGATACGCAGAGTAATAGTGAGAGCACATTTCGGACACGGGGAGCCCTTTATGGCCTTCGACAGTAGCCTCAGCAACATAAAACCAAAATTCATTCCAATTGCCCCACTTGTTGCGGGCGCACGGGACCAACTCCACTACTGGCATTGTGGTCTTGCCGGTCTTCGGCGTGAATGTGCATGACCCGAACTGGGCAACTCCGTCCTCAACCATCCTTTTCTGTCAATGCAAACAATAATTCTTCGCAAAAACTTCAACTGACGGCTGTCCGCCGTACGAAGTCGTCGCCCAGACATACTTCGCCAGCGCCACTATGGCGTTCGGTGTCAGCTGATGTATCTGAACGCTGAATCTACGCAGGACTTCGCTGACAAAATGGTGCGCAGGCAAGCGGAGTCCGGCGACGAAGAACGCCTCGAAAACAACCAACTCGCCCTCCGGCTCGGGGACCTCCTCCGTCCCCGGAGCACGAGCGACTCCGCCGCCAAAGTAGCCCAACCGCTGCATATCTTCAATACGGGCCGACGTCATCCGCGACACACCAAATTCAACAGAGTCGCCGGCGCGCAACTCCTCCACCACCACGTTACTCAACGTCTCCTCAGACGAGGCGGCGGCCGGCGGCGCAGCGTCGGCGGAAGAAGAAGAGGATGGCATTGCTACGTACCGTCGTCGGCGGCGGGCGGTCTGCTTCACTCGAGCCAGAATGCCGGCGAGCAAAGGGAGCAGCGGAGGAAAAGGAGCAACAAGACGGCGGGCGGCTAGGGTTTTATGGAGCGCGGAAGGCAGAGTTCAAACAGCGCCGCCCACGCCCCCTTTTATAGGCAGGGCGCGGCTCTTCGGGAAACCCGCAACCCGACAGGCCGCGACGCTTCGGGAAACCCGCAATCCAACAGTACGCCGTCCATCAACGGTCACATCAAAAACCCCCGCGGAACCACTTCGAGCGAGGGCAGCGTCTCCGCCATCTAGCGACGTCTTCGGCACCAGGTGACTTTGTCGAACTGGTCCCTCGGAGGGCAAATGTTGGGGCGAAGGCAAAGACGCCACCCTTCGCTCGAGGCCTTCGCCGCAGCCGCTGGTCCGACGGAGACAAAGCGGGCAGGGACACCCTTCGCAGGACTCGGCACTTTGACGAAGGCCTGCGGCGACGTCCTACCACGGCGCGTCCCCGTTCAGTCCCAAGGCCCACGTGTGATCTGGCCCATTGTAACGGGCCCCGCGTGGCCGCCTCTGTATTACGGGCCTAACTTGTAAAGGAATACTTGTAATTACGGTCTGTAACCCTGCTTTATGGGAATATTCTGGGGATAAAATAGGTGTCTGAGGGCACATGCGTCCTTAACACAAGACGCTGGGCACTCAGATACCTATAAATACCCCCGCACAGTGCCCGTGAGAGGCTAGATCAACAGAGCTATTGCCCCCGTGCACGTAACCCTGTTGTCACCACCGCTCACCCTTGTTGGCCTCTTTGTTGCTGAGAGCAAGTTCCAACAGCGTACAATGCCTCACTGACCCCGACTGCCATCGTGCAGTGACCGCACTTGTACCCACCATAACCGGAATGGGAGACCTTGTCTCAGGTCGCGTGAGGAGGGCAATCTGCGGGTAGGTTCACTCAGGTACTAGGCTTACCGATTTACCATATTTCTCGGCATATGTTTAGTACGTTCAAACGCTTGACACACGGTACCACACCTTAATCCTTATTCCAATTTTTATCCCGTGAACAACCAATCCCCATGGATTGTTGTCCACCAACCAACATCATTTTGATAAGAAGTGGATACAACAAATTTCCTGACCTCGCGCGAGTGCTAGAAAAATCACTCGTCTTCTACCGAGATCCTAATTAATAAAGCAGCTACTCGACCTAGCATACTAGTATTCATCTCAACAGGATTCCTGAGATCATGCAGCTAGGGTTTCGAACAATTCCTACACCTAAGTGCACAATCAATCCTACAATCATTAAGTGAAGTAAAATAGCATAAATAACAGGTTATGCATAAACCGGGGCTTGCCTTCCAAAGCAGTGGCAGGCAGGTCCTCTAGTGCAGGCTCTGGTGCTGGATCTGGGGCTACCTCCTGAGCAGCTCCTTGCTCCGGCACGAGGACGTACTCTCCGTCAGCAAGGTTACAGTCTATCGAATGCAATGAACATGTATGTCATGATTATGTAGGATTAATAACATTATGCTAAAAAGAAAACTAAGTCAAATAGTAACTTAGGGTTTATTGGTCATGCGGGGCTTCAAGTGGGTTATGCTTATTACTTTTTAGGCTTAGGTTTTTATTGTTGAGGATAATCATAGGGAATTAGTATTGCCTTTTTATATACTTCAGTGGGCAAGTTATAAAGAGTTTTTAGGATGGCACTAAATTCCTGGCATTCACTTTTCCCTTTTCTTTATCTTCTACTTATGGTTTCTAGGGTAGGTTTGAACTACGACAGTGGTTTAATATTTTCCAAAAATTCTGTAAAAATTATAGTGGGTTGCCACTTGCTATTCTAGCCTGTTTTAAGAATTTGAGGCTTAAAATATAAAGGCTATGCTTTAGACAAAAATAACAAGAGTTGTGTAAGATGGGCCACTTACACTACATCTCCTAATTAGGGGTGGGTTCTGTCCTAAAGGTTATTTTTGCTGGCATCTAATAGCAATAATAAGCTTCTGTGCTAAAAATCACAGAAAGCTAAGGGATGGTTATTTAGTTATGGTTTTCTAAAGTTAAATGCCAAAAAGGCACCTTCTACTACATTATTATTTGAAAAATGTCAAACAGCAGATTTCATATTTTTCCTAAGTTCTTGTTAACAAAACATTAGTTATCCCAAGGGTTGGGGTGTTTTCACCTTGGGTTATTTTTGTAGGGTTTTTCTAAGTTTTCCTTGTTTTATTAGAATAAAAGGTATCTTACTTATTTTATACTAAACCAGGGTATGATAGATTTTTGCAGTGAACTACATTGAATAAGTATCCTAACAAAAATAGGGGTGCTCTCTGGTTCATTATTTAAATCACATTTTCTATTTTTCTTAACCTTAAGCATATTGTAAAATAAGGGGTAAAAACTAACTTAATGGGGTGGACAGAAAGGTTTAGCATTTTTAATTAGGTCAGTAGGTAGGCATAAACTTCTCCAAATTTTTCTAACCCCAGCCAAATAGCACAACTATTTTTCTTTCTATTATTGAGTATTTGGCCAAAGCTATAATTAAATCAGAACCTTAAAGTTTTCTATAGTACATAGGGGGTTTTATATTTTTCTTAAGTAGGTTACATTATTTAGAGTCTGACAAAATTTGTTTGACCAAATTTGGATGAACTAAACAGAAGTTATGGATTTTCAAAGTTTCTGTTCAAGTTTAAAATCAGGTTTAATAAGGTTTTCTGAAAAGACAGTTTACACCGGGGTCCCTGGGTTAAAACTAAATCAACCCGCTCAAATCTACCCCTACGCCACTATTCCCCTGAGTCGCTGACAGTTCAAAAAGCCCCCTGACTTCCTCTCCTTCTTCCCCGAGGTCCTTCCCCCAATGTAAACAGTACCCGCGGGAAAGAAAAGGGCGGCGCGGCTTACCGGCGGCGAGAGAGGTCTGGCGAGGGGTAGGGTTAGCTCGTGGAGGTTCTGACGGTCACAACGACGTACGGCTCGCTGGCGGGGATGGCCGGAATCGCTCGGTCCACGCGCGCAGGCGAGTGTTCTCGTCGGCGGCGGGTGTGCCGGCCAAATCACGGCGATCTGGTTCAATCCAAGGGCACGGTGAGCTTCACGAGGTGACGTAGAGACCGTGTGCACAAGGAATCGGAAAATGGTTCAGTGGATTACCCGGTCCACGTACTCCGGTGGGGTTGTGCACTCCGGCGACCGTGGACTGGCTTCTCCGGCGAAGCAGGCTTCGATTCCTTGCTCTAAGAGCTTCACTGGGGCGTGCACACTCGTCTCAGATGGTTGGACAGGGTTGGGAAGGGCTGGGCTGGCCGGTCTACGGCGACAGTGGCTCGGGTGGCCGCGGACAAGGCGCGCACGGGCAAACGACGGCGAGTTTAGCTCCGGTGAGGTTTGAGCGTGCACGGAAGAGTGTGGTCGACGCCTGGGGAGGCTTTATAAGCGCGGGCGCGGGCCATGGCGTCGGCTGGCAGTTTGGCGCGACGCGGGGCACGCGGGGGCGCGCGCGAGCGTGCTCTGGCGAGCTCAGAGCGCGTCGAACACGTGGCTCGTTGCTTCTGCCCGTGTTCTTCCCTCTGCTGAGCGGCCAAAACGTACGAATCTTGCCCTATCGCCTGTGGGAGATCTCTTCCCTGCACCTAGAGCTACCTAGTTCATGTGAGTTCCAAGAGTAGATGTGGTCGGGTTAGAGAGATATGGGGGTGGGAAGTCGGCTGTGTCAGACATGTCCAAACCGAGACAAAAATGGTGCCAAGTCGTGTCAAACGCCCTAGGGTAGGTGTCACCTCTTTCCAGGGCATTCTAGGGTTAATTTGGCGCCACTTTGTCAATTGGGTCGAAGTGTTTTGAATTTTGGATTAAGGTGAACATGTGGGATCTTTGTTCAAGGGTTAGTTTTTAGACTTAGGCAAATTCTGAATTTGCTCTTGTGCTCAACCTTGGGTGAACTTTTTGGGGCTTTTCTGAATTCTTTTTGGGGTTACTTTCTTACTACCATTTGTAGCTCATGAAGTATACTACAACTTTTATATTTGGCCCAAGCCATGATCATAAGGTTTACATGACCTTTTGATCCTAGCTTCAAATAGGGTTCCTATTGCCCAAGGGGGGTTTGCTTTAGGGTTTTGGGAAATTCCCCCCTTAGATGTGCATGACAAGCTAGGGCATGATATCCAAGATGGTTGGCACTTGTTTAGGACCTTGAATTCCAAGTTTGATGTACTTTGCCCAAACCAATTCACATGTGATAATAGGTTAAATGGGGTAGCCCTGGGTGGACACCCTGAGTAACACCTGGGGTGTTACAGCCCTCCCCCCTTAAAGGAATCTCGTCCTGAGATTTTAGGTAGAGTCCCTTGGAGGGGTGCTTGAAGGTGTGTTGGTGCTACTCTTTCTTTATACTCAAGTTTCTCTTGTTAACTGCTCTTCGAATGTCATTCTCTTTGCAACTTCAGAAGGAAGCCCTTTTTAAGTTAAATCCACAACTTAGACTATCCTTGTTATCCAAGTTTTTCTTATAATTGAATTCAAAGGGCAGGTGGGGTTTTTGGGGTTACGTACCGACTCCTTTGGGCAGAAAGTTGGGGAAACGAGAGCGTAGAAAATCCTCAGTCTCCCATGTAGCTTCTTCTGCTGAATGGTGACTCCACTGAACCTTATACATTCTGACTGATCTTGCCCGAGTTGATCTCTCCTTCTGATCTAATACCTTGACGGGGTACTCTTGGTAGGACAAGTCTGGTTCTATCTCAATGTCTGGTTCTGGCAGCACTTCAGTGGGTAGGCGAACACATTTCCGCAGCTGAGATACATGGAATACATCATGAACAGCTGACATGTTGGGTGGCAACTTCAGTTGATAGGCAACGGGTCCACAAGCTTCCTTGATCTCGTAGGGTCCAATATAACGAGGAGCTAACTTGCCCTTGATCCCGAATCTCTGGACACCCTTGGTGGGTGATACCTTAAGATAAACGTGATCTCCCACCTCAAACTGTAGAGGCTTCTGCCTCTTGTCATGATAGCTCTTTTGCCTGGCCTGGGCAGCTTCTAGGTTCTTCTTGATAATTCTGACCTTTGCTTCTCCTTCAAGTACCAAATCTGGCCCAAAAATTTCCCTCTCTCCTGCTTGAGACCAATTCAATGGGGTCCTACACCTTCTCCCATATAAGGCTTCAAAAGGTGCCATCTTTAGACTGGACTGATAGCTGTTATTGTAGGAAAATTATGCCAAGGAAAGACACTTGTCCCAATCCTTTCCGTAGTGTAGTGCACATGCTCGCAGCATGTCTTCCAAAATCTGATTCACCCTTTCTGTCTGGCCATCTGTTTGGGGATGGTAGGCTGAGCTTCGTATGACCTGGGTCCCAAGTGATTCCTGCAATTGTTCCCAAAATCGTGCCACAAATGGTGCTCCTCTGTCTGAGACTATAGTCCTTGGTATCCCGTGCAGACGAACTATCTGGTCAATGTAGATCTCTGCATACTTCTCTGTCATGTGGATGGTGTGCACTGGCAAGAAGTGAGCGGTCTTGGTCAACCTGTCCACAATAACCCAAATGGAATCATGGTGCCTGGAGGTATTGGGCAATCCTACGATAAAATCCATGCAAATGTCCTCCCATTTCCAAGATGGTATGGGAAGGGGTTGCAAAGGACCTGCTGCCTTCAAATGACTGGCTTTGATTCTCTGGCAGGTGTCACACTCAGATATGTACTTGGCAATTTCCCTCTTCATTCTGGTCCACCAATATAAAGATCTGAGATCATGGTACATCTTGTTGCTACCAGGGTGCATGGAGAATTTTGAAAGGTGAGCTTCATCTAATATCTTCTTTCTGAGCTCAGGGTCCTTGGGAACAACCAATCGATCTCCAAACCATAAAATTCCCTTGCTGTCCTGACGGAAACACTTGTATTTCTCTGCCTTTTGCTTGATCATTTCCTTGATCATTTGAACACCCTTATCTTCAATCTGTGCCCTCACTATTTGCTCTTGCAATGTGGGTTCCACCGAGATATAACTTAAGGCACCTGAAGAAACAATTTCCAGGTTCAATCTGCACAATTCATCACACAGGGTGGTAACTCTCGCATCCATGCTCATACAATTGCACTGGGCCTTTCTGCTCAAGACATCTGCCACAACATTGGCTTTGCCAGGATGGTAATGCACCTCTAAGTCATAATCCTTGATTAACTCCAACCATCTCCTCTGCCTCATGTTCAGATCTGCCTGAGTGAAAATGTATTTGAGACTCTTATGATCAGTGTAGATGTTACAGTGGGCTCCCATCAAGTAGTGTCTCCATATTTTAAGAGCATGAACCACAGCTGCCAATTCCAGATCATGTGTAGGGTAGTTCTGCTCATGGGGTCTGAGTGCTCGGGAAGCATAAGCAATCACTCTGTTATCTTGCATCAAGACACATCCCAATCCAGTACCAGAAGCATCACAATAAACTTCAAATGGCTTGGTGTTGTCAGGTTGAGCCAGCACTGGGGCTGTTGTCAAATGCTGCCTCAAAGTATGAAAGGCATCTTCGCACTTTTGGCTCCAATCATACTTGACTCCCTTTTTCAACAGTTCAGTCATTGGTTTGGCAATTCTGGAAAAATCTGGAATAAATCGTCGATAATACCCTGCCAATCCCAGAAAACTTCTAATTTGCTTCACTGTAGTCGGGGGTTTCCAATCCATCACCTCTTGTACCTTCTCAGGATCAACTGATATCCCATCCTGGGAAATTGTGTGACCCAAGAATTTAATCTCCTTCAGCCAGAATTCACATTTAGACAACTTGGCATACAACTGATGGTCACGCAGTCTCTGAAGTACAGTATGCAAATGTTTGGTGTGCTCGACTTCATTCTTAGAATAAACCAGAATATCATCAATGAAAACGACCACGAATTTATCCAACTCTGGCATAAATACTGAGTTCATCAGGTACATGAAATAAGCCGGGGCATTGGTCAGCCCAAAAGACATCACTAAAAACTCATACAACCCATATCTGGTTGAGAAGGCCGTCTTGGGAATATCGCTGGCACGGATCTTGATCTGATGGTAGCCTGAGCGAAGATCTATCTTGGAGAACACTTTGGCTCCCACTAACTGATCGAACAGAACATCAATGCGGGGCAATGGGTATTTGTTCTTGATAGTCACCGCATTGAGAGGGCGGTAGTCAACACACATTCTCAAACTCTCATCCTTTTTCTTCACAAATAATGCTGGACATCCCCATGGTGAAGTACTTGGGCGAATAAACCCCTTATCCAACAACTCTTGCAATTGCTTTTTCAGTTCTGCCAATTCCGCGGGAGGCATCCTATAGGGTCTCTTGAAGATAGGAGCAGTCCCGGGTTGTAACTCGATTGCGAACTCAATGTCTCGGTCGGGTGGCATCCCTGGCAATTCATCCAGAAACACATCCAGGTAGTCACAAACCACTGGGATCTTTTCCACTGGGGATTCTATCATAACAAAGGCACAAGAACGGGTGCATCCCTGGTCGGGCAAATATAAAACAGTCTCGCCATAGGCAGGGGAATGAATTTCAATGGCCCTGGCTGCAATATCTAATACTGCCTGATGCCTGGTCAACCAGTCAGCTCCCAATATAATATCCACGCTATCCAATCCTAAGATGAGAAGGGTGGTTCTAATTACAAGACTACCAAATTTTATGGGCACTTGCCTGTTGATTTGATAAGTGGCAACTCTGCCTCCTGGTGTTGAAATGGTAATGCCCCCATTGGTGTGGTGAAAAGGCAACTGGCACTTGGCACTAAATTTGGCACTGATAAAACTATGCGATGCACCAGAATCAAAAAGAACAATAGCAGGATAATTTAAAACTGTAAAGATACCAGTCATGACGGGTGCTCCCTCTAGAATATCAGTCATGGTAGTGAAGTTCAGCCTGCCCTGCCTCACTTGCACCTTCTGTCTCTTGCCTTGATTCTGATTAACATTCTGCCCCTGCCTCTGCTGGTTCCTGGGGCAATTTTTGGCATAGTGCCCGGTGTTGCTACACGTGAAACATCTGTTGTCATTTGCCTGGCGGTACTGCTGCTGCTGCTGCAGGTTGTTCCTTTAAGGTGGAAACTGGGTACGGTTGGGTGCCTGCTGCTGCTGCTGCTGTGGTCGGATCACCCATCTCCCTTGCTGCTGCTGGGGTCCCCTGTTCTGTGTGTCGGACACAATCCTGAAGCGTTGTGGCTGAGCTGAAGGTCCTACCACAGGGGTCTTCCTCTTCTTTTCTGCCTGTCGAGCTGTAATGCAGTCCTCCTGGGAGATAGCCATGTTGACCAACTCATTGTAACTATTGGCCCTGACGGTGTTGAGACGGTCACAGAGCTTAGTGCTGAGCCCCCTCCTGAACCTGTCTCTCTTCTTCTCATCCGTATCTACGTGATATCCAGCATACTGGCACAAGTCATTAAAAGCTTGGGCATACTGCAACACTGTCCTGTTGCCCTGAGTGAGTGCCAGAAACTCGTTGAGCTTTCGGTCCATAATCCCGGCTGGTATGTGGTGTCCCCTGAAAGCTGCCTTGAACTCTCTCCATTCCACCTCTCGATCCTCTGGCTGCATGGCAAGAAAATGGTCCCACCAAGTCCTTGCGGGTCCGCGAAGCTGCTGGGTGGCGAACCTGACTTTAGTGACCTCTGAACAAGCTCCATGGAGTAGCGGGAATTTGGATTCCACTACTCTTAACCACACATCTGCATCAAGTGGGTCCTCTGCCCTGGTGAACAATGGTGGCTGGGTGCTGAGGAACTCCTGGTAGGTAGCTGCCGCGGGGTGACGCTGATGGTCTCCACCACCATAGTGCTAAGGTGGTGGCTGACGCTGAGCTAGCTGCCTCAAGATCTCATTCTGCTGAGCCATTAGCTCCTGCAGAGTGGGAGGCGGTGGCGGCGGTGGAGGAACGTGCTCGTTCTGGCCACGACGCTGCCTCCCGGCCATCTGAAAAACCACATATATACTTAACACCATATCTCCAAGTTCAAGGTTTAATCGCGGCAAAAAGAGCCAAAAGTAAAATGACAGATTCCAACTTAAACAAAAAGGATTTAAAAAGGCATAAATTTTTCCTTCCAAATTTAAAACTGATAACAGCATCCATCAAACATGCTTCCAAGAGAGTTTATCACGGTTACATCATTTGTCCCAAAAAGGCTCAACTCTATCTAGCCTAGTACCCCAAGGGTGCAAAAGCTAAGCTAGCTGCGAGGAGTCCTACCATCACCGGCTTCTAAATCTATCCCTGACACCTAGTGAGCGAACGAGGCAACACTCGACTCGGGGGAAGGTGGTCTCCCTGAGCCAGCAGTGTCCACACTAGAGGCAGGCTCATCTCCTCCCTCGATGTCGACGTCCTCGTTGGCCTCCATATCCTGGATCTCCTGGTGATGCATATCCAAGTGCTCATTAGCCTCGGCAAGCTGCTGCTGGGTGTTAATGAACTGATCCTCGAGAACCTCGATGGTGTTCTCTCTGGTCCCTACCAATTCCTCCAACTCTTGGATATCAGTGGATAGCTGCTCCACCTGCAAGTCCATTTCCACCATTTCAGTGGACAAATCAACCACAAGCTCCTCCCTGTTGTCCAAAGTAATCTTTGTCGCCTCCAATAGTGCCATCAGATGGGACATCGCCTCACCGCGCATCACTTGCAGACGGTACAGAGCATTCATGCACCGTACGGTCAAGTGCGCAGTCTGCCCTGGGTAGATGGCCCAGATATCCTTGGCATGCTCCACCCGATCCTTCCACATTGGGTCGTCCTCCCTTTCGGCGGGGAACAAGCCAATGGGGTGGGTAGCCAGCTCCAAAGGATGGAATCCGCAGAAAGTGGTCAACCCGTGCAGAGCGATCGCCTCGATCGTGTCCTCAGCTCGGTATCCAAAAGACTCGGAGTCTAATGAGCGCCAGCCTGGCTGCAGGGGATGAGGCTCCAAGGTCATCCTCACCCTACAGCGGGGCACTCGGTGCTTCTCGAACTGCTGCACCGCGTACTGAGGGGGTGTCGTATATCCGGCCCCCTGAAGTACCTCCCACAAAATGCGGGGAAAGCCCTCTCGTGCAAGCCCGTCAGTGTGGGACAATGTGTTTCCATCGTCTAAGGATCCGTGGGAAGTCATATGTGTACGGTTAAGCGTAAGTAAAGGAAAAAGAATTATAAAAAGAACAAGAAAAATAAGACTCGGCCTTTCTTTAGTTGAATGAAATGGTACTGGGGAACTTAGTTGGTCATAATTTAAGTCCTTACTAATTTTCCATTTGTTTAATTAAAGAATGCATGCATGCTCGTCCTGAACGACCTCACAACAAGATAAAGGGAATAGGGAAAAACTCCCATCCTGTAAAAGTGGCCTGTAGGGCCTACTCACTTAGCCACCTAGCTACCCTTCTATCATCCTAAGGCTTCGCGTCCTAGGTCTATCCTGCTCGTCCTACTATCTATCCAACATTGTTTCTATCAAGTTTTACTTTGGAAAAAGATGGTATTTACATTTTATTGATTCCTCTGTGGTGGTACAAGCTCCGATACCAGCTGTGGCGGAACTGCCCGATTTATTCCGACTTAAGTGCCTAAGTCCCGCCTTAGCGGCCAGACTACACTTAAATGGGAATAACCCGTCAATCCCTCGGATCTAGTCCGACTAGGCCACTAACAGGATCAAGTACCACAATCTCACTCGAAGGTGAGTCACAGAGCAAATACAATAAAGCATAAAACCATATATGAAGGAGTATTAAATTATTACATCACCATCGGAGTTTTGCAAAAGTAGTCATCATTGTTCGAAGTGCAGCGGAATAAAACTAACGGTAAATAAACAGAGAGATGGGGAAGCCTGTCCCATCACTCCTCATGCTCCTCCTCACCCGAGGTAGGGTCCCACTCGACAGTCCAACCCGGTGGCAAGATGGACGGTCAAGTCACTCCAGCAACCATGTCCTCCAGAGAACCTGTAAAAATTATGCCACAAGCAAGGCTGAGTATACTAATACTCAGCTAGACTTACCCGGTGTGAGGAGTCTACTCATCTACCTCTAGACATGCAGCTGTTTGGCTGAGGGGTTTGGTTGCCAAAAGCACTAGCTGAGTTTCTAGATCAAGTTTTTAACTTTGTCAAATTAAGTGTGACTCTCTTAAGGCTAAAGATGTACTATCTATTCATACATAGTAGCAAACATTTTTAGCAATCAACATCTTGTATCATCTCAGCTCAATTCCACTTATTACTCAATGTAGCAGCATGGATCAAGCAGTCTCATTAGCTGCGAGAAGCAGACGATTCGAATCGAGTTCTTAAACCTTGCAAGGTAAACCTAAACACACGACATGGCGAGGCACTCCGTCCCCACACACATCAACCGTCCCCATCGATTCCCTGGCAACAGAAAGGGGCTCACCGCCTTGGCGTACAATGCCTCACTGACCCCGACTGCCGTCGTGCAGTGACCGCACTTGTACCCACCATAACCGGAATGGGAGACCTCGTCTCAGGTCGCGTGAGGAGGGCAATCTGCGGGCAGGTTCACTCAGGTACTAGGCTTACTGATTTACCATATTTCTCGGCATATGTTTAGTACGTTCAAACGCTTGACACACGGTACCACACCTTAATCCTTATTCCAATTTTTATCCCGTGAACAACCAATCCCCATGGATTGTTGTCCACCAACCAACATCATTTTGATAAGAAGTGGATACAACCAATTTCCTGACCTCGCGCGAGTGCTAGAAAAATCACTCGTCTTCTACCGAGATCCTAATTAATAAAGCAGCTACTCGACCTAGCATACTAGTATTCATCTCAACAGGATTCCTGAGATCATGCAGCTAGGGTTTCGAACAATTCCTACACCTAAGTGCACAATCAATCCTACAATCATTAAGTGAAGTAAAATAGCATAAATAACAGGTTATGCATAAACCAGGGCTTGCCTTCCAAAGCAGTGGCAGGCAGGTCCTCTGGTGCAGGCTCTGGTGCTGGATCTGGGGCTACCTCCTGAGCAGCTCCTTGCTCCGGCACGAGGACGTACTCTCCGTCAGCAAGGTTACAGTCTATCGAATGCAATGAACATGTATGTCATGATTATGCAGGATTAATAACATTATGCTAAAAAGAAAACTAAGTCAAATAGTAACTTAGGGTTTCTTGGTCATGCGGGGCTTCCAGTGGGTTATGCTTATTACTTTTTAGGCTTAGGTTTTTATTGTTGAGGATAATCATAGGGAATTAGTATTGCCTTTTTATATACTTCAGTGGGCAAGTTATAAAGAGTTTTTAGGATGGCACTAAATTCCTGGCATTCACTTTTCCCTTTTCTTTATCTTCTACTTATGGTTTCTAGGGTAGGTTTGAACTACGACAGTAGTTTAATATTTTCCAAAAACTCTGTAAAAATTATAGTGGGTTGCCATCTGCTATTCTAGCCTGTTTTAAGAATTTGAGGCTTAAAATATAAAGGCTATGCTTTAGACAAAAATAACAAGAGTTGTGTAAGATGGGCCACTTACACTACATCTCCTAATTAGGGGTGGGTTCTGTCCTAAAGGTTATTTTTGTTGGCATCTAATAGCAATAATAAGCTTCTGTGCTAAAAATCACAGAAAGCTAAGGGATGGTTATTTAGTTATGATTTTCTAAAGTTAAATGCCAAAAAGGCACCTTCTACTACATTATTATTTGAAAAATGTCAAACAGCAGATTTCATATTTTTCCTAAGTTCTTGTTAACAAAACATTAGTTATCCCAAGGGTTGGGGTGTTTTCACCTTGGGGTTATTTTTGTAGGGTTTTTCTAAGTTTTCCTTGTTTTATTAGAATAAAAGGTATCTTACTTATTTTATACTAAACCAGGGTTTGATAGATTTTTCCAGTGAACTACATTAAATAAGTATCCTAAAAAAATAGGGGTGCTCTCTGGTTCATTATTTAAATCACATTTTCTATTTTTCTTAACCTTAAGCATATTGTAAAATAAGGGGTAAAAACTAACTTAATGGGGTGGACAGAGAGGTTTAGCATTTTTAATTAGGTCAGTAAGTGGGCATAAACTTCTCCAAATTTTTCTAACCCCAGCCAAATAGCACAACTATTTTTCTTTCTATTATTGAGTATTTGGCCAAAGCTATAATTAAATCAGAACCTTAAAGTTTTCTATAGTACATAGGGGGTTTTATATTTTTTTTAAGTAGGTTACATTATTTAGAGTCTGACAAAATTTGTTTGACCAAATTTGGATGAACTAAACAGAAGTTATGGATTTTCAAAGTTTCTGTTCAAGTTTAAAATCAGGTTTAATAAGGTTTTCTGAAAAGATAGTTTACACCAGGGTCCCTGGGTTAAAACTAAATCAACCCGCTCAAATCTACCCCTACGCCACTATTCCCCTGAGTCGCTGACAGTTCAAAAAGCCCCCTGACTTCCTCTCCTTCTTCCCCGAGGTCCTTCCCCCAATGTAAACAGTACCCGCGGGAAAGAAAAGGGCGGCGCGGCTTACCGGCGGCGAGAGAGGTCCGGCGAGGGGTAGGGTTAGCTCGGGGAGGTTCTGACGGTCACAACGACGTACGGCTCGCTGGCGGGGATGGCCGGAATCGCTCGGTCCACGCGCGCAGGCGGGTGTTCTCGTCGGCGGCGGGAGTGCCGGCCAAATCACGGCGATCTGGTTCAATCCAAGGGCACAGTGAGCTTCACGAGGTGACGTAGAGACCGTGTGCACAAGGAATCGGAAAATGGTTCAGTGGATTACCCGGTCCACGTACTCCGGCGGGGTTTTGCACTCCGGCGACCGTGGACTGGTTTCTCCGGCGAAGCAGGCTTCGATTCCTTGCTCTGGGAGCTTCACTGGGGCGTGCACACTCGTCTCAGATGGTTGGACATGGTTGGGAAGGGCTGGGCTGGCCGGTCTACGGCGGCAGTGGCTCGGGTGGCCACGGACACGGCGTGCACGGGCAAACGACGGCGAGTTTAGCTCCGGTGAGGTTTGAGCGTGCGCGGAAGAGTGTGGTCGACGCCTGGGGAGGCTTTATAGGCGCTGGCGCGGGCCATGGCGTCGGCTGGCCGTTTGGCGTGACGCGGGGCACGCGGGGGCGCGCGCGAGCGTGCTCTGGCGAGCTCAGAGCGCGTCGAACACGTGGCTCGTTGCTTCTGCCCGTGTTCTTCCCTCTACTGAGCGGCCAAAACGTACGAATCTTGCCCTATCGCCTGTGGGAGATCTCTTCCCTGCACCTAGAGCTACCTAGTTCATGTGAGTTCCAAGAGTAGATGTGGTCGGGTTAGAGAGATATGGGGGTGGGAAGTCGGCTGTGTCAGACATGTCCAAACCGAGACAAAAATGGTGCCAAGTCGTGTCAAACGCCCTAGGGTAGGTGTCACCTCTTTCCAGGGCATTCTAGGGTTAATTTGGCGCCACTTTGTCAATTGGGTCGAAGTGTTTTGAATTTTTGATTAAGGTGAACATGTGGGATCTTTGTTCAAGGGTTAGTTTTTAGACTTAGGCAAATTCTGAATTTGCTCTTGTGCTCAACCTTGGGTGAACTTTTTGGGGCTTTTCTGAATTCTTTTTGGGGTTACTTTCTTACTACCATTTGTAGCTCATGAAGTATACTACAACTTTTATATTTGGCCCAAGCCATGATCATAAGGTTTACATGACCTTTTGATCCTAGCTTCAAATAGGGTTCCTATTGCCCAAGGGGGGGGGGGTTTGCTTTAGGGTTTTGGGAAATTCCCCCCCTTAGATGTGCATGACAAGCTAGGGCATGATATCTAAGATGGTTGGCACTTGTTTAGGACCTTGAATTCCAAGTTTGATGTACTTTGCCCAAACCAATTCACATGTGATAATAGGTTAAATGGGGTAGCCCTAGGTGGACACCCTGAGTAACACCTGGGGTGTTACATTACGGAAGTGGCTTCATCTTATATGCAGGACAATAGTGCTCATGAGATGATCACCAAGTTGGTTGTGGACCCTGTAGCGGTTCCGAGCATGATGGATTACTTTGATACAAGAACCAAATTTGGGTGGGGTGCAAACTCTGAATTGCAGCAAAAGCTGATGTCAGCCTTTCATTGCTCAGCTGTTGGGGGACATTCTGGTGTGCCAGTAACATATGCTAGGCTGAAGCAACTCTTTGCTTGGAGGGGTATGAAACATGCAGTGCATCAGTTCGTCAGTCATTGTACCGTGTGTCAACAAGCCAAGGCTGATCAAGCGAAGTTACTAGGGTTGTTACAGCCATTACCGGTGCCTACTGTGTTATGGCAAATTATCTCGATGGATTTTATTGAAGCTCTCCCTGGATCCTAGAATTATACATGCATATTGGTTGTAGTGGATACCTTCACTAAGTATACCAACTTCTTACCCCTGCGAGGCTGCGACATCCATTCACCGCTCTGTATGTGGCTCGGTTGTTTCATGATCAAATATACAAACATCATGGGTTGCCCCAGTAGATTGTCTCTGATCATGACAAGATCTTCCTTAGTCATTTGTGGCAGGTCGTGGATGTGCGTCTTTGGATGGGCTCAACATACCATCCGCAATCCGATGGGCAGACAGAGCGCGTCAACCAGTGCCTAGAGATGTTCTTACGCTGCTCTGTTCATGCGTGTCCATCTCAGTGGAGCCAATGGCTGTCAGTAGCACAATTCTAGTACAATTCTTCTCCCCATTTATCCACAGGGTTTTCACCTTTCGAAGCCCTCTACAGTTGTTGACCCCAACACTTTGGAATTACTGGCACCACGGTTGTTAGTTCCTCCTACTTGGCGTCTTGGCTGAACAGCAGATAATTGATGTCTGAGCTGGTCAGGCAGCATTTGGAACACGCCAAGTTACGCATGAAGAGGCAAGCTGACAAGGTCCGCTCTGAACGCATGTTTGCAGTAGGAGATTGGGTGTATTTGAAGCTCCAGCCGTATGTCCAAGCTTCGGCCGCTTTGCGTTCTCATCAGAATTGTCATTCAAATTCTTTGGCCCCTTCCAAGTTATCCAGCGTGTGGGCTCGGTAGCATACAAGTTGGAGTTACCAGACTCCTTGCTTGCAGGTCTTGGTGCAATGGTCCCATATGCCATTGGCTCTAACCACTTGGGAGGATGATGCAACAGCAATTTCCGCAAGCAGCTGTTTGGGGTCAACCAGCTTTTCTAGCAAGGGGGATGTTAGCACGGCAGAACAGCCAGCGTTGTCCCAGCGTTGTTGTCGGACACAGGACAGGGGTAAGCAGGCCAAGGCGCTCCAGCAGGCCCACGACAAGGAATACCAGTGTTCACGGCCCAACTTGGATCAACGAGCTGCAAAGGTCGGGCCTGTTTGGTTCGTGGCTAACTGCGCCACACTTTATCTAAGGTTAGTCGTTCGAATTGAAGAACCCTTAGTGCTGATTTGGTGACCAGGTATCACGGGGAGATTGGAGGGGATTGAGGGGGAAATTAGTTCATTTCCCCCTCAATCCCCTCCAATCACCCCGTGATCCCATTGTCACCAAACCAGTCCTTAGGCAGAAAAGTTAGACAAAGTGTGACAAGTTAGGTAGCGAACCAAACAGACCTGTCGTGTGATGGCTGTAGGCATGCATGTATCAGACGAGTATCTTCTTCCTGCTCAAGTCTTCCCCTCCTCTCCTACCTTCCTCTCTGTTTCCTATCTCAGAGGTCTGCAATAATCATACTGGAGTGTTCGAAGTGGTTAACACAGTGGTCGCAACAATATGTAATAGCTGAAGAAAGAAAATGAATCATTTGGGTGTGCCAGATCATTCGGCAGGCAACAAGGAACGCTCCATCTGAACCATGCGGTGCAGACGACATGTTTTGAACGCAAGACCACTGGACTGTTTCATCTGCACGGTTCCACCCATCTGAACTATATCATCTCGACATCATACAAGCAGCTACTGTTTTCTTGGCTGGCAAGGTTACGCATGCAGATTCTATGGTCACAAACGCTCTTCAGGGAACAAAGCGAAGACCTTTGGTTCTGGCACAGGATTCAGACTATCCAGCTTCAAAAGTACTGTACACGCACAAGAACTTTGGTCTTAATACCATCACACGACGGGGAAACCGGTTCAACTTAATTCTTACAACATCGTGATGATGATCTTCTTGCCAGTGACAGTATTGTTCGGCGAGACAGAATCAGCTAGCCCATCGCGTACTTCTGGGTCCAGGCCCGTGCGGTTTCCTCGTAGCGCGGCCTCTGGTTCTTGTACATGTGGGCGATCTCGGGGACGAGGGGGTCGTCTGGGTTGGGGTCAGTCAGAAGCGAGCTGATGGAGAGGAGGACCTTTGATATGGTCAGTGCAGGGCTCCACTGCTCCTTGAGGATATCAAGGCAGATGCTCCCGTTAGAGTTGATGTTCGGGTGATAAACCTGTACGTTTTCAGTGAGACGGTCAGCTGAATTAGTTGCAAGAAGGATAAATGGTTTGACAGAACCAGACTTTGAGCAATTGCTAACAGACTGACTGACTGACACTTTCATGTCTGAACTTCAGGATGCTAGCAAGTACTCATGTTTGAGCTCTGCCCCATGACAACTTATCCATTGCCTTTCAAGCATCACTAGAACCAAATTTCAGGAAGAAAAATAACTCTATGAAACTGCTGAAGCAAGTGAAATGGGTTTATTACGAGGAACAAGTACTTAGGGATTCAGCATGATCTTAACTATTTACTTCACATCAGGAAGAAAAACAAAAGTTTTGAAAATAAAATGGTGATTGATGTAGAGAAGAACCTGAGCATGTTTTATTTTGCATAACAGAGAACAAGTTTTAACAATTTTGGTATGATTTTGGAATGGGGGCCTTTTCATTACGAACTTCAGATCACTCCTATTGCCTAGTATGCCAAAAAAAAGGTCATCCGTAACCATGGCTATTGGCAACATAATAGAGGTTCAAATACTTTTGCAGAATAAAGGAATATCAAAAGCGAAGGAAATCAAATTAATAAGACCAGCTCACTTTTGTTTGGAAGTTCACTTTTGGAGGCTTAAACGGGTAGTCAGGAGGAAAATGGATATTAACAAAGAAAACCCCTCCTGCATAGGGGCTGTCGCTAGGACCCATGATTGTGGCCTGCCAGTGGAATAGATCCTCTCCAGCTGGCCCTGCACTGCATGATGTCGGTGGGTCCTTTTGCAGATCCATGAGTTCCTTCTGAATCCTTTTGTTTGCCATATCTGAGAAAAAGGAATATCGTAAACAATGATGAACATGGTGAGAAATGACTTTGTAGCACAACCACTGTTGTCTTGAAGGTTTAAATGAGTTTGTTGGTATCATTATCACAAAGTCCGAAAAATATTAATATGAACGACTTCCACAAACTCCATCAAAGTATAAGGAATGCTGAACTAAAGTTCAACATCTAGAGATCAATCAGTGGCGGACCGAGTGCCCAGGCAGTACAGGCCGTCGCCTGGGCTGCCAGCCTGCCACGCCACGAGAGTGCATGTAAGAAGTCCAAAAAATTACAGTCCATTTCTCTGTCAGCTCAGGCTTTTGCACTGCTGCTGCATGCTGCTTAATAATTTCGCCTAGGCTGTCAGTAATTCCTGGGTCCGCCACTGAGATCAATGACCATCTCTTCCTTTCAAACTTCTTATCTTTTGCAAAGAAGTAAGGACAGTCAACATTTATGGCTGTTCAAAGTGTCACATGGATCACATGAGTTATGGGAGAAATATGTTACAAATTTTCAGCCATTGGAAGTGATCACTGTTAGCAAAAAGCATAAACCAGCTCAATACCACCCCCTTCCAAAAGTATAGGTCACTTTAGCTTTGTCCTAAGTCAAACTTCTTTTATCCTTGTTCAAGTTTAAAAACACACCAACACCACATCAAATTAATTTCATTAACTTCTCCATGAAATAAATCTAGATAGTTGTATTTATTTGAATTGTAGATGTTAATATCTTTTTTCAAAAACTTGGTCAAAGTTAGAGAAGTTTAACTAACGACAAGATGTATGTTCCAGACCCTTATTCTTCTTCTTAATATAATGAAACACAGCTCTCCTGCGTTTTCCACAAGGTGACCAATAATTTGGAAGGGAGGAAGTACTAATTTTAGATTGCAGATAGACTGAAACATATTCTTGTGAGTAGCTGTTATCACTTTGACATCTAGCTAAATTTACACATGCCCAATATGATACCATTGCATTCAATACAGACATTACCAAAACAAGTTCAAAGAAAGATTGTTTTAGCACAAATAGCATGAATACAAATGATTAGCAATACTGTTAATGTCAAACCGCAACTTTCAACTTTGCATATTATGATTGTCGATGTATATCCAACTCTAGCTATTCCAATCTAAGCAGGAACAACTCAATCATTGTGGTAAATAAAAAAAAGACAGATATGCTTTTCTATTATTTCCCCCAAAAGTCAAGCTGTTTGCATTCCCCCGTAAGATGTTAGTGTTAGATAACTCTGGACACGGCTAGTCAATCCCTGTCGTTTGAGTTTCAGTCTGAGTCAAGTTAGTCAGTTAGCTAGTGTTCAGTTAGGCGTCATTCAGTCAGTTAGCGTTCAGCCGGAGGTTGTTCGAGCTGAGCGAGTCACACGGAGAAGAGTGGGCATCGTGTGGGTCGTGGGGATGGACACGGCTGTGATCGTGGCGTTGATGTATCTCTGTGTTTTGTTTTCCTGGTATTAATAGAGTTCAGAAAACGCTGTTACGAATTAGCAGCACCAAAACTAGTCTCTCTCAGTGCTCTCTTCGTTCTCTGTTTGAGTGAGTTCGAGAGCCATGAGATCCCGTCGATCTCTGTTTCATCAGTTAGCATAAAAGATTTGAGTTCTTTCAGCAAAATGTCACTATGTCAAAGCTCAATGTAGAGTGAGATGGACACCTGTTACATAAAATTCAGGTAGGAGTTATGGAAACTACTAATTCGAAGTTTTGAAGGTAGATTTTACAGAATAGGACTTATGTCCTGTGCATTCAGAAACTAAGAGATCAGTCAATTAATCCCCCATCCTAATTAGTTAGTGCAGTGCTACATTTCCTAATCTTTTATCTGAAATTTTCCTCTAAAAAATCTTGAGGTATCTTTCTGGATACTCAAAAGCGGGCCCCTCTCAGAAATTTCAAGATTCTATAAAGGTAGAAAAGAAACAGTTAAGTTTCAGCAAAAAGATTTTAGTCAGTTCCTTCCCCATTTTCCTAAAAGTCAACCCCAATACTAGACTAACCAAACTATTGACTAACGTTCTCAGGCACGAACCCGATGAATTCTTGCAGCCCCTGAACCCAAGTGAACCTCACAATTAAGCAGCTAGCCAAACTTAAGCATGTCAGATCGCACTGCATCATGAACCCGACAAGCAAGAAGTAGATACCAATGAATCAAGAGAGATGTGAAACAAATCACAGATTACCAGGAGAACTCTTGTCTGTGCTGCTCCGATGGGTATACCTGGAGACGGAGGGGGAAGAATCTCGATCGCCAGAGGGCTTTGAAGGAGGGGAATGAGATTATAGGCGTGGGAGTCTGGGAGACCAGAGATGGAGTTGTCACTTCTATTGATATTGATCGAGTGCAATTGGCTGCTCCGTATTATTTTAATCGATTTCTGCTAGGCTCACTGGTCTACAAAACATAGCAGGACAAGAGCTAAGTAACAGAGTTGAAGGCTTAAGTAACAAAGTTGAAGGCTTGGTCATAGCATCTACTCACTCCGCCATCTGCAAAATATAACTCGGACTAATGATTTTTTAAATATAAATAAACTTTTAATATAATTATAATTTTATAAAAGTACTTTTATGACAAATCAGTGTATATAAATATTAAATTTCAAAACTAAATAATAAAATAGTTATTTGTAGTCAAATTTTATAAGTTTAAAACGATAACTAATAGGACATCATAGGGAGTACTCTTCTAGGAGGTCTGCATTCTATATTTCATCTTAAATATATGAACGAACTCTAAACTTAACTTGTTAAGGGATATCATTTATATTTACGAACTTTAAAATATATTTCTAGGTCCTTAAACTTGTTAAGTAGTATACCGCAATGGACACGACTAATATGCAAGCAGGTACTAGGTGCAAGCACGCAAACATACATTTTGATCCGTTAGATCTAGATCCGACGGTATGTCATATTTAGTACTTAAACCCTTCCACCACCACCTGGTATAGCTTTATAAAAAACCCTAACAAACCACAATTGTATTTACCGTTGGATATAGATCTAACAGACTAAAAAGTCTGCTTACACGCTTGCACCTAGTATCTGCTTGCATATTAACCGTTGCCTAGAAATAGTACTTCGCTGAGTTCATACCAACAAAGACCGGCACAAACTGTCACCGCCATGAGAGGGGTCGTTCGTGGTAGGAGAGGTACTTCGGCCGACACCTACAAGCTGAAGGACAGAAAGGGAAGGACGCTCACCAATGCATGGAACATCGAGCAGCTACGATGATTCTACTCGTAGCAAGGTCTCAATGCTCCCAAACCAACCTACTCCCGACCATGAACCGTATGCCTAAGGGCTCCATGGCAGGAGGGAAGATAAGGGGAAAGTGCATCAGAGAGTTAACCTGTCCCGCTAACAATTCTTGTGTCCTTCCAGTAGGCGTGACATTTATACCCTTCCAAGTAAACATGGCCACGTTAATACCTCCCTTTTCTTTGTTGTCTACCCGACCACGCAGGGTCTCGATAAAACCGAAGGGAGCAAGAACCAACCAGGCCACCCTTCGAGAGCGCCCTGACCCATGGAACTAGACGAACGACAATGGATCACTTTCGGGTAAGGACCCAAACCCGTTCAAATTCCTTTGGTAGATAAACTCATGGCAAGGCAGCCGTGAATTCTGGAGTTCGAAGGTCGGTCCGCAAAGGGCTCGCGGCCGCTCTAGCAAAAGTAGAGCGAGGGACAGCTGGAGATGGACACACTAGCGGCCAGAACCCTGACGTACGAAACGTTGAGGGCATCACCAGGTCGTTTTCGAGTCCTAGGAGAGTCTGACTCATGGTTTATCACGGAGAGAGGCAGTAAGCCGTCGGTTCCATTCGAACAAAATCAACAACTATATGTGTTGGCGCCTGAGAGTATGAGTACGGTTCCCAACGGACCCCACTCTTAGATCCTACGAAAAGGAACTAGGGCCTCACTCGAATTACTCACTTGCAGCTCACTGAGTGTCATTGCTAGCCCATCGAGGAAAGCATGGTACTACTTACCTCCCTTCATTCATACGAAGGGGATGTGCGAGGTAGAGTAAAACCAAAAAGACAGGACATGTAACACCCCTGGTATTATCCAAAGCCCTGACCAAAGAAGCACATTGGGTCCTACTCAAACTTTATGCTAAAATGGAAAGTGATGGGACTCAAAGTTTAGAGGAATGGTTAAGATAAGCATTTACCATGACAAGAAAGAAAGTCTACCCTTCATACAATGATCACCCACAAATAAGATTCTAAAACCCTAAATCCTTTAAGCCCTTAAACCTTAACCATGGGATTAAAAAAATGTGGGCAAATGATCAAAACATACAAAGGAACCTTGACTAAAGATGAAGCGTATTAGTAAAGCTACAAAATCTAGTAAGAAAAATATTGCAAAAGGGCCCAACAATAACCCCAAATTAGTACATCAAGTGGGAAGCATACTAGAGCCATCAAAATTTTCTTAGTCCCAAAAACCACCCTAGACCCAAGATCAAAGGTGTCCACCTTTGTGCTGGCGCCAAAACCACTTGGACCAAATAGCAAAAAGTACCCAAATCACCCAAGGCACCTCTCTGAAAAATTTGAATTCAAACCGAGGTCGTTTGACACAGTTTGACATCAGTTTTGTCCCTGGTGAACAGTGGCGACAGACTTGACTTGGCGCCCGCATATCTCACAAGCTAGGGCATATCTCCCATTGGAACTTACATAAACTAGCTAGCCCTAGGTGCCAGGAAGAGATTTGCACAAGACCCTTGGCGAGATTCGCACGTTTGTGATCCCTACAAGTGCTTGAACAGAGGCAGAAACAAACGCCCACGTGTTCGACACGTTCTGGCGCGCCAGAGCACGCCCTCGGCGCTCCGCCCACGCGCGCAGCCCCGCGCCGCGCCAACCTCGCGTCCACGCCCGCGCCCGCACCTATAAAAGCCATCCCAGCCTCGACCGTACACCCCCACGCGCCACTGACCCAACCCGAGCTCGAGTTTGCCCCGTGAGTGAGGTGCCAGCGGCCGCGCAAGCCACCATAGACCGGCCAACCTAGCCATTCCCCGCCCCGTCCGACCCTTGGGATAGCCTCTACGGACCTCGGTGAAGCTTTCAGAGCCGGGGATTGAACTCCACCTCACCGGAGGCACCAGATCGACGTCGCCGGACTTCACCCAACCGCCGGCGCACGTAGACTGAGCTCCACGGTGAGCCTTCCTTCAATTCTTGCAATGGTAGCGTCCTTAGCACCCCGTGAAGCTTCCTATGCCATTGGATTGAACAATACCGCCGTGAGCAGGCCCGACCGCCTGCGCACGTGGCCCGGCCGATTCCGGCCATCACCGTCGACGAGTCGCACCTCGACGTGACCGCCAGGACCTCCCGGAGCTAACCCCGCCCTTCGCCGGACCTTCCTCACCGCCGGTAAGCCGCGCCACCCTGTTTATTCTCCGCGGTTACTGTTTCAAAGGGGGAGGGAGCTCGGTTGAAAAGAAGAAGAAGCTGGGGGGTTTTGAATAGTCAGTGACTCATGTGAATAGTCCTGCAGGGGTATGGTTTCAAGACTTAGTTGAGGGAAAGCCCAGGGGTCTCGGTGTAAACTGGTTTTTCCTTAAACCTTTGAAACATTATTCATTTAAATGTAGACAAAGCTTGCAAAATTCATAACTTCAGTTTTGTCCAATCAAATTTAGTCAAACTAATTTTGCTAGGTTCTGAATAATATGAACTACTGGAAAAATACCAAACACCCTAAGTACTGCAGGAAATTTTAAAGTTTTGATTTAAATAGTAAACTGACCAAAAGCTAAATAAAGAAAGGGAAAAATAGCTACACTCTTAGACCGGGGTTAAGAAAAATTAGAGAGGTACTTAACCACTACCTAGTCTGTTTAAAAATAATAAACCCCTCAGTACACCAGATTAGGGAAGGGTTTATCATTTAAACTTACTTTGATTCAAAATTAAAGAAAATGAAAAAGGGAGTTTAAAATACGAATCAGGGGCAACCACATTTTTGCTTGCTTACTTTATTACCATAGTTCACTAGAAAATTTTGTTAAGCCCTCTGTTAGTACAAAAGAAATGTACCACATTTTATTTCATGAAAACAATGAAAACTTAGGAAAATCCTAGAAAAATAATCCTAAGAAGAACCCACCCCAATCCTTGGGATAACTAATAATATGCTGATATAAATCTAGGAAAAATATAAGTTCTGTTGTTTGACATTTTTCAAATAACAAGTTAGTTATAAGTACCTTTTTGGCATTAAACTTTAGAAAATCACAACTAAATACCTAGTGGGTCTTTTTCTGTGATTTTTAGCACAGAGGCCTATTATCACCTATGGATCATAGCAAAAATAAATTTTAGTCCAGAAACCTTACCAAAATTAGAGCTATAGTGTAAATTGCCCTTGTACCCTTACTTTTGTTATTTTTGCACAAGGAGTATCTGAATTAATTTCGACCTCAAATTTTTAGGATAAACCACAGAGGTCAATGTTTACCCACTGTAATTGTTGTAACATTTTTGGAAAATTCTAAATTGCCATGATAGTTCAAGGTGCTTAATTATGAGCATAATAAAAGGGTAAGAAGGAAATTATGGGAGAAATTAGTGGTGTGCATTTAAATCCCCCAAGAGCCCCAAACAAACATATAAGAGATGAATAAAATTCTTAAGTTCACTCAATACCCTTGGATGAGTGTCTAAAACCCTTAGCACACCCTCCGGCAAAGAAAACACTAGTTACTCACTGTTTTAATATTGTTCACCTTACGTAGCATTTACAAATTGCCATATCATTAATATGCATATATCTCACTCATTGCATTCGATAGATTGTAATCTCGCTGATGGAGAGTACATCCTCGTTTCGGAGCAAGGAGCTGCTCAGAAGGTAGTCTAGGAGCCAGCACCAGAGCCTGCCATCGAGGATCTGCCTGCCCCAGCTTTGGAAGGCAAACCCCGGTTTTATGCATAACCAATTCTATATGCTATTTTACTGCACTTAATGTTTGTAGTCTTGTACTGTGCACTTAAGTGTAGGAGTTGACTGAAACCTTAGTTGCATGAACTCAGGATTTCCTTTGTGATGGATACTAGTATGCTAGGTCGAGTAGCTCCTTTACTAATTAGGGATCTCGATAGAAGTCGAGTGATTTTTCTAGCACTCACGCGAGGTCAGGAATTGGTTGTATCCATTTTTATATCAGAATGATGATGGTCTGTGGACAACAATCCATGGGGATGTGTTATCTACGAGGCGAGAAATTGGAATAAGGATTAACGTGAGGATACCTGTGTCAAGCGTTTGAACGTACTAAGCACATGCCGAGAAATATGGTAAATCGGTAAGCCTAGTACCTGAGTGAACCTGCCCGCAGACTTTGCCCCTCACGCGACCTGAGACGTGGTCTCCCATTCCGGTTATGGTGGGTACAAGTGCGGTCACTGCACGACGGCAGTCGGGGTCAGTGAGGCATTGTACGCCAAGGCGGTGAGCCCTGTTCTGTTGCCAGGGAATCGATGGGGACGATTGATGTGTGTGGGGACGGAGTGCCTCGCCACGTCGTGTGTTTAGGTTTACCTTGCAAGGATAAAAACCCGATTCGAATCGTCTGCTTCTTACAGCTAATGAGACTGCTTGATCCATTGTACTGCATTGAGTAATAAGTGGAAATGAGTTGATTTGGAAAAAGATGTTGATTGCTAAATGCTTGATACCATGAATGATTAGATAGGTACACATTTAGTCTTAAGAGAGTCACACTAAAACTTGAAAGGCTAAAAACTTGATTTTAGACTCAGCTAGTGCTTTTGGCAAACCAAACCCCTCAGCCAAACAGCTGCATGGTTTGAGGTAGAGGAGTAGACTCCTCACAACGGGTAAGTCTAGCTGAGTATTAGTATACTCAGCCTTGCTTGTGGCATAATTTTACAGGTTCTCTGAAGGATATGGTTGCTGGAGTGACTTGGCCGTCCATCTTGCCACCGGGTTGGACAGTCCAGTAGGATCCTGCCTCAACAGAGGGGGAGCATGAGGAGTGATGGGCTAGGCTTCCCCATCCCTCCGTTTATTTACCATTAGTTATATTCCGCTGCATTTCGAACAATGATCACTACTTTTGATAAACTCTGATGATGTTGTAATAAATTTATGTACTCCTTAATGTATGATTTTATGCTTTATTATATTTGCTCTGTGCCTGACCTTCGAGTGAGTACGTGGTACTTGATCCTGTTAGTGGCCTTGTCGGACTAGATCCGAGGGACTGACGTGTTATTCCTATTTAAGTGTGGTCTAGCCTCTAAGGCAGGACTTAGGCACTTAGGTTGGAATAATTCGAGCGGTTCCGCCACAGCTGGTATCGGAGCTTGTACCACCATAGAGGAATCGATAAATCATAATTACCAAACTTTTCAAAGAGTAAAACTTGATAGAAACAAATGTTGGATAGATCAGTGTTGGGGACTTATTCTCAAATGCTATGAATTAAGAACAAGGCAACACAAAATGTTAAATGTTAATGCCCTTCGTCTTTCGAAGCATTATTTCCCTTAGGATATAACGATCTTCGGACGAAGGTTATTGTCGGGGACCATAATTAGGGGTACCCCCAAGACTCCTAATCTCAGCTGGTAACCCCCATCAGCACAAAGCTGCAAAGGCCTGATGGGCGCGATTAAGGTCAAGGCTCAGTCCACTCAAGGGACACGATCTCGCCTCGCCCGAGCCCGGCCTCAGGCAAAGGCAGCCGACCCCGGAGGATTTACGTCTCGCCCGAGGGCCCCCTCAAGCAACGGACACACCTTCGGCTTGCCCGAGGCCCAGTGTTCGCAGAGAAGCAACCTTGGCCAGATCGCCATGCCAACCGACCGTATCGCAGGAGCATTTAATGCAAGGATTGCCTGACACCTTATCCTGACGCGCGCTGTTCAGTTGACAGAGCCGAAGTGACCGAAGTCACTTCGCCGCTCCACTGACCGACCTGACAAGAAAACAGCGCCGCCAGCGTCGCTCTGACTGCTGTGCCACTCGACAGAGTGAGGCTGACAGCAGCTAAGTCCAGCCTCGGGCGCCATAGGAAGCTCCGCCTTGCCCGATCCCAGGGCTCGGGCTCAACCTCGACGCTGGACGACGGACTCCACCTCGCCCGACCCCAGGGCTCGGACACGGCCTCAGCCTCGGAAGACGGTCTTCGCCTCGCCCGACCCCAGGGCTCGGGCTCAACCTCGACGCTGGACGACGGACTCCGCCTCGCCCGACCCCAGGGCTCCGACACAGCCTCGGCCTCGGAAGACGGTCTCCGCCTCGCCCGACCCAGGGCTCGGACTCGACCTCGACCTCGGAAGACGGACTCGACCTCGACCTCGGAGGAGCCTCGCCTCGCCCGACCTAGGGCTCGAACCGACCACGTCAAAGGGGGGCCATCATTACCCTACCCCTAGCTAGCTCAGGCTACGGGGAACAAGACCGGCGTCCCATCTGACTCGCCCCAGTAAACAAATAATGATGGCGCCCCGCGTGCTCCATGACGACGACGACTCTCAGCCCCTTATGGAAGCAAGGAGACGTCAGCAAGGACTCGACAGCCCCGACAGCTGTCCTTCCACAGGGCCCAAGCGCTCCTCCGACGGCCACGACATCACATGAACAGGGTGCCAAAACCTCTCCGACTGCCACGACGGCATGTACTTAGGGCTCTAGCTCCTCTCTGCTAGACACGTAGCACACTGCTACACCCCCATTGTACACCTGGACCCTCTCCTTACGCCTATAAAAGGAAGGTCCAGGGCTCTCGTACGAGAAGGTTGGCCGCACGGGAGAACGGGCCGGCGCATAAGGCTCTCGCTCTCTCCCACGCGGACGCTTGTAACCCCCCTACTACAAGCGCACCTGACCTGGGCGCAGGGCAACACGAAGGCCGTGGGTTTCTCCTTTGCCTGTTTCTTCCCCCCTTCGTGCTCCGTCTCGCGCCGACCCATCTGGGCTGGGACACGCGGCGACAATTTACTCGTCGGTCTAGGGACCTCCGGGGTCGAAACGTCGACAGTTGGCGCGCCAGGTAGGGGCCTGTTGCGTGTTGACGAACAGCTTCTCGTCAAGCTCCAGATGGGTAGTCTCCAGCAACCTTTCCAACCCGGGACGATGCTTCGTTTCGGGAGTCTTGAGTTCATGTCCCTCGACGGCAGCTACGACATGATACTCCTTCCTCCGTCGCGCGACAGCGACAATGGCGGTCGTCAGCCCGCCCGCCGGCGGCGGAATCGACGACGTCTTCCCCACATGGCGGAAGAACAACATCCGAGTTTGTCCCGTCACCTCCCCCACCGACGGAGGAGGAGGCGGGGCAACCATGGCCAAGCAGGAGGCGGCACCTCGTCGGCTGTCGAGCAAGTCGACGACGCCGGCGCCCCAGCGGGGGACACGTCGGGCTTCGACCTTGCGTCTGAGACGAAGACGAGCGTCGTTTCCCTGCAGCACGCCAACCCCAAGCAGACGAACGATGGTAGCACGCTCGTGAAGGACTTGCTGGGCGTCACCCTCGTATCTGAGACAACGGTGCAGTCCGCCCCTGACGCGACTTCGTCACCGCCTGTCGACCAAGAGGTACCGACCGATTCCCATCTCGTGCCTTTTGGATTCAGCTTCGACCCACCAAGCGATCTCGCTTCGGTGGAAGCCTTCATAGAGGCATGTACCAACCCTCCGGGGTACCATATGCGGTCGCCCTGGGACAGACTGACGGCCGTCTCGACCTACGGACCCTCGGGTTCCGAGGAAGATGACGAGCCTGACTTTTGTTGGGATTTCTTCAGGCTCGGTAACCCCAGTGCCATGCGGGACTTCATGACCGCATGCGACTACTGCCTCTCCGATTGTTCCGATGGTAGCCGCAGCTTCGGCGACGAGGACTGCGACCCAAGTCGTGAATGTTTCCACGTCGATCTAGGGGGTCCCGGCGAAGGCAACCATCTTGGTATGCTAGAAAACGGCGATCCCCCTAGGCCTGCGCCTCGCGTTGACATCCTTTGGGAGCTAGCTGTGGTCCCAGTCCCTGTGGGGGGTCAGGATGCACAGCTCGAGCAAATCCGCGAGATGCAGGCCAGGCTCGACGAGGGAGCAGGAACACTTGAGCAATTCCGGCGGAACATCAGGCAGGAATGGGCAGACCAAGCTCTGGCCGGAGAAGCGCGTCATCTACCCCAGGGCATCCAGCACCGCATTGCCGACAACGTCAGGGCAAGGCCGCCACCGGCTTCCAGTGGGGTCGGCCAGAACCTGGCTGCAGCAGCAATACTACTCCACGCGATGCCGGAACCATCGACCACCGAAGGGCGGCGTATCCAGGGAGAGCTCAAGAATCTCCTGGAGGATGCCGCGGTCCGACGGGACGAAAGCTCTGCCTCCCGAAGGCAGGGGTACCCCTCGGAGCATTGCGCCGCGACTTCCCGATTCATGCGGGAAGCCTCGGTCCACACCGGGCGCACACGCAACACGGCGCCTGCGGCCCCGGGTCGCCTCGGCAACGAGCACCACCACCACAACCGTCGAGCCCACCTCGACGAGAGGGTGCGCCGAGGCTACCACCCCAGGCGTGGGGGACGCTACGACAGTGGGGAGGATCGGAGCCCCTCGCCCGAACCACCCGGTCAACAGGCTTTCAGCCGGGCCATACGACGGGCGCCATTCCCGACCCGGTTCCGAACCCCGACTACCATCACAAAGTACTCGGGGGAGACGAGGCCGGAACTATGGCTCGTGGACTACCGACTGGCCTGCCAGCTGGGTGGAACAGACGATGACAACCTTATCATCCGCAACCTCCTTCTGTTCCTCTCCGACACCGCTCGAGCCTGGCTGGAGCATCTGCCTCCGGGGCAGATCTCCAACTGGGACGACCTGGTCCAAGCCTTCGCCGGCAACTTCCAGGGCACGTACGTGCGCCCTGGGAACTCCTGGGATCTCCGAAGCTGCCGCCAGCAGTCGGGAGAGTCTCTCTGGGACTACATCCGGCGATTCTCGAAGCAGCGCACCGAGTTGCCCAACGTCACCTACTCGGATGTCATCGGCGCGTTCCTCGCCGACACCACTTGCCGCGACCTGGTAAGCAAGCTGGGTCGCAAGACCCCCACCAGGGCGAGCGAGCTGATGGACATCGCCACCAAGTTCGCCTCTGGCCAGGAGGCGGTTGAGGCCATCTTTCGAAAGGACAAGCAGCCCCAGGGCCGCCAGTCGGAAGACGTCCCCGAGGCGTCCGCTCAGCGCGGCACCAAGAAGAAGAACAAGAAGTCGCAAGCGAAACGCGACGCCACCGACGCGGACCTTGTCGCCGCCGCTGAGTACAAGAACCCTCGGAAGCCTCCCAAAGGCGCCAACCTGTTCGATAAGATGCTCAAGGAGCCGTGCCCCTATCATCAGGGGCCCGTCAAGCACACCCTTGAGGAGTGCGTCATGCTTCGACGTCACTTTCACAAGGCCGGGCCACCGGCGGAAGGTGGCAGGGCCCACAACAACGACAAGAAGGAGGATCACAAGGCAGAGGAGTTCCTCGAGGTCCACGACTGCTTCATGATCTATGGTGGGCCAGTGGCGAACGCCTCGGCTCGGCACCGCAAGCAAGAGCGTCGGGAGGTCTGCTCGGTAAAGGTGGCGGCGCCATTCTACGTAGACTGGTCCGACAAGCCCATCACCTTCGACCAGGGCGACCACCCCGACCGTGTGCCGAGCCCGGGGAAATATCCGCTCGTTGTCGACCCCGTCATCGGCAACGTCAGGCTCACCAAGGTCCTCATGGACGGAGGCAGCAGCCTCAACATCATCTACGCCGAGACCCTCGGGCTCCTGCAGATCGATCTGTCCTCGATCCGGATCGGCGCGGCGCCTTTTCACGGGATCATCCCTGGGAAACGCGTCCAACCCCTCGGACAACTTGATCTGCCCATCTGCTTCGGGACTCCCTCCAACTTCTGAAGGGAAACCCTCACGTTCGAGGTGGTCGGGTTCCGAGGAACCTACCACGCAGTACTGGGGAGGCCATGCTACGCCAAGTTCATGGCCGTCCCCAACTACACCTACCTCAAGCTCAAGATGCCGGGCCCCAACGGGGTCATCACCATCGGCCCCACGTACCAACACACGTACGAATGCGACATGGAGTGCGTGGAGTTCGCCGAGGCCCTCGCCGAATCCGAGGCCCTCATCGCCGACCTGGAGAGCCTCTCCAAGGAGGCACCAGACGTGAAGCGCCACGCCGGCAACTTCGAGCCAGCTGAGACGGTCAAATCCGTCCCTCTCGACCCCAGCAACGACGCCTCCAAGCAGATACGGATCGGCTCCAAGCTCGACCCCAAATAGGAAGCAGTGCTCGTCGACTTTCTCCATGCGAACGCCAAAGTCTTTGCGTGGAGTCCCTCGGACATGCCTGGCATACCGAGGGATGTCGCCGAGCACTCGCTGGATATCCGAGCTGGAGCCCGACCCGTGAAGCAGCCTCTGCGCCGATTCGACGAAGAAAAGCGCAGAGCCATAGGCGAGGAGATCCACAAGCTGATGGCCGCAGGGTTCATCAAAGAGGTATTCCATCCCGAATGGCTTGCCAACCCTGTGCTTGTGAGAAAGAAAGGAGGGAAATGGCGGATGTGTGTAGACTACACTGGTCTAAACAAAGTATGTCCGAAGGTTCCCTACCCTCTGCCTCGCATCGATCAAATCGTGGATTCCACTGCTGGGTGCGAAACCCTGTCTTTCCTCGATGCCTACTCAGGGTATCACCAAATCAAGATGAAAGAGTCCGACCAGCTCGCGACTTCTTTCATCACGCCTTTTGGCATGTACTGCTACTTTACTATGCCATTTGGTTTGAGGAATGCGGGTGCGACGTACCAAAGGTGCATGAACCACGTGTTCAGAGAGCACATTGGTCGAACGGTCGAGTCTTATGTCGATGACATCGTAGTCAAGACGAGGAAAGCCTCTGACCTCCTCTCCGACCTTGAAACAACATTCCAGTGTCTCAAGGCGAAGGGCGTGAAACTCAATCCCGAGAAGTGCGTCTTCAGAGTCCCCCGAGGCATGCTCTTGGGGTTCATCGTCTCCGAGCGGGGCATCGAGGCCAACCCGGAGAAAATCGCGGCCATCACCAACATGGGGCCCATCGAGGACTTGAAAGGCGTACAGAGGGTCATGGGATGCCTTGCGGCTCTGAGCCGCTTCATCTCGCACCACGGCGAAAGAGGCCTACCTCTGTACCGTCTCTTAAGAAAGACCGAGCGCTTCACTTGGACCCCCGAGGCCGAGGAAGCCCTCGGGAACCTGAAAGCGCTCCTTACCAGCGCGCCCATCTTGGTGCCCCCCGCTGCCGGAGAAGCCCTCTTGATCTACGTCACCGCTATCAATCAGGTGGTCAGCGCCGCGATCGTGGTTGAGAGACGAGAAGAAGGGCATGCATTGCCCGTTCAGAGGCCAGTCTACTTCATCAGTGAGGTACTGTCTGAGACCAAGATCCGCTACCCACAAATTCAGAAACTGCTGTACGCGGTGATTCTGACGCGGCGGAAGTTGCGACACTACTTCGAGTCTCATCCGGTGACTGTGGTGTCATCCTTCCCCCTGGGGGAGATCATCCAGTGTCGAGAGGCCTCGGGTAGGATTGCAAAGTGGGCGGTGGAAATCATGGGCGAGACAATCTCGTTCGCCCCTCGGAAGGCCATCAAGTCCCAAGTCTTGGCGAACTTTGTGGCTGAATGGGTCGACACCCAGCTTCTAGCGGCTCCGATCCAGCCGGAACTCTGGACCATGTTTTTCGACGGGTCGCTGATGAAAACAGGAGCGGGCGCGGGCCTACTCTTCATCTCGCCCCTCGGGAAGCACCTCCGCTACGTGTTGCGCCTCCATTTCCCGGTGTCCAACAACGTGGCTGTGTACGATGCTCTGGTAAACGGGTTGCGCATCGCCATCGAGCTAGGGGTCCGACGCCTCGACGCTCGCGGTGACTCGCAGCTTGTCATCGACCAAGTCATGAAGAACTCCCACTGCGGCGACCCGAAGATGGAGGCCTACTGCGACGAGGTTCGGCGCCTGGAGGACAAGTTCTACGGGCTCGAGGTCAACCACGTCACCCGGCGGTACAACGAGACTACAGACGAGCTGGCGAAGATAGCCTCGGGGCGGACAACGGTTCCCCCGGACGTCTTCTCCCAGGATCTACATCAACCCTCAGTCAAGACAAACGACACGCCCGAAACCGAGAAGGTCTCGGCCCTGCCCGAGGCGCCCTCGGCCCAGCCCAAGGCACCCTCGACCCCCGAGGGTGAGGCACTGCGCGTCGAGGAAGAGCGGAATTGGGTCACGCCTAATCGAAACTGGCAGACCCCGTACCTGCAATATCTCCACCGAGGAGAGCTACCCCTCGACCGAGCCGAAGCTCGGCGACTGGCGCGGCGCGCCAAGTCATTCGTCTTGCTGGGTGATGGGAAGGAGCTCTACCACCGCAGCCCCTCAGGCATCCTCCAGCGATGCATATCCATCACTGAAGGTCAGGAGTTATTACAAGAAATACACTCGGGGGCTTGCGGTCATCACGCAGCGCCTCGAGCCCTTGTTGGAAACGCTTTCCGACAAGGTTTCTACTGGCCGACCACGGTGGCTGACGCCACAAGAATTGTCCGCACCTGCCAAGGGTGTCAATTCTACGCAAGGCAGACCCACCTGCCCGCTCAGGCTCTGCAAACAATACCCATCACCTGGCCGTTTGCCGTGTAGGGTCTGGACCTCGTCGGTCACTTGCAGAAGGCACCCGGGGGCTACACGCACCTACTGGTTGCCATCGACAAATTCTCCAAATGGATCGAGGTCCGACCCCTAAACAGCATCAGGTCCGAACAGGCGGTGGCGTTCTTCACCAACATCATCCGTCGCTTTGGGGTTCCGAACTCCATCATCACCGACAACGGCACCCAGTTCACCGACAGAAAGTTCCTGGACTTCTGCGAGGATCACCACATCCGGGTGGACTGGGCCGCCATGGCTCACCCCATGACGAATGGGCAGGTAGAACGTGCCAACGACATGATTCTGCAAGGACTCAAGCCACGGATCTACAACGACCTCAACAAGTTCGACAAGCGATGGATGAAGGAACTCCCCTCGGTGGTCTGGAGTTTGAGGACAACGCCGAGCCGAGCCACGGGCTTCACACCATTCTTTCTAGTCTATGGGGCCGAGGCCATCTTTCCCATAGACTTAGAATACGGTTCCCCGAGGACGAGGGCCTACGACGACCGACGCAACCAGACCAACCGAGAAGACTCATTGGACCAGCTGGAAGAGGCTCGAGACATGGCCTTACTACACTCGGCGCGGTATCAGCAGTCTCTGCGACGCTACCACGCCTGAGGGGTTCGGTCCCGAGACCTCCAGGTGGGAGACTTGGTGCTTCGGCTGCGACAAGACGCACGAGGGCGACACAAGCTCACGCCTCCCTGGGAAGGGCCGTTCGTCATCGCCAAGGTTCTGAAGCCCAGGACGTACAAGCTAGCCAACAATCAAGGCGAGGTCTACAGCAACGCTTGGAACATCTAACTGCTACGTCGCTTCTACCCTTAAGATGTTTTCAAGCCGTTCATATACCTCGTTTACATATGAAGTCTAACCATCAAGGAAGGGTCAGCCTTGCCTCGGCAAAGCCCGACCCTCCCTCGGGGGCTAGAAGGGGGGAACCCCCTCTGCGTCAAAATTTTCCTCGGAAAAAGTCTTTCTGCCAGAATATCTTTTGTGCTTTTCGACTACTTCGGTAGTGGGATCATGAAAACGACGGAGTACACGTAAGCAGGCAAGGCCGACTGAGCCGAGGGACTCCTATGCCTCCGGGATACGGATACCTCACTCATCACCTTCCGTGAAAAGTAACTCTTGCTCGGACAAATAATTATGTTACCGACAAATAAGTCCTGATACTCGAAACAAGAGGAAAAGAAACACAGCTTTACAACGCGACGACAGTATGTTTGGGCCTCGGCGGCCGCAAAAAACATATGCATACTACAGGCGAACCGATCCTGCAAGCTCAGACGTCGATGGAGGGGGTGCAGCAGCACCCTCGGCGTCAACTCCACCTTCGGCGAAGTCCGACCGAGCCTCGGACGGCAACACAGTCAGAGGATCTCCGCTCCGAAGGATGACGTCAGCACCACGCCCGGGCCATCGCCGCCAGGGTCTCCTCCAGGAACCCGGCCCGAGCAGACGGCTCGGCCGGCCGCCCCGAAGCCCCAGCCAGCTGTCCCCCGAGGACACCAGCCCGGCTCATGGCCTCGGCAACCCGACTCCGGCGCTGGTCCCGCCAGTGGACGACCCAGCCAGGCTCCGGCCGACGAAGTCTTCTTTTCGAGCCAACTCTACCTCTGTCCATGCTGACACCGCTGCCTCCGGCTCTGGCTCATCGCAGAGCGGCCGAGGGTTCCTTTAACTAAGCAAGAGAAGCCTCGGGCGGCAAGGTCGACCGAGCCGAGGGACTCCTACGCCTCCGGGATACGGATACCTCACTCATCACCTTCGCACGAGGCAACTCACACTTGGTTAAGCGGTTCAGTTAGCCGACAGGCGAGTCCTGGTGCTCGAAATGAGGAAAAACACGGTATTACACCAAAAATACCTACATGTTCAGGCCCTGACAGCCACAATGAACAGACACCGGCACTCAAGGTGCCATTACAAACAGAACTCCAGTTCCACCCCCACAGGTACGAACAACCCCCCACATTGGAGGGCCTGCGGGGCGACGAAACCCCAGGTGGCTCACCGCCGCCCGCTCCGGTAGCAGCGACAACGACCTCTGCTCCGGGCGGCCAAACAGCAGCAGCGATGACCTCAGGGCAGACGCTGCTGCGACAAGGCCCTCGCCCACGTCTCCGCTCGAGGGGCGAGGACATGCAGAAGGCCGTAGAGTTGGAGGTCAGTCCGCGGGTGGCACCGACTATCTCGTCGGCGAAGAAACCTCTTCTGGCTGCCTCGGTGGGAGGTGGCACCGGAAGCAGCGCCGAAGCTGCTCAGGACGGAGAGCCAGACACGCGGCAGCTGCCAGCGCCACGGACGACGAACGCCCTTCCCCCCGATCACTAAGGGAAGGAGCAGGCCGCTGCCCGCACGGAAATGGGCCCCAACTCGGCGCACTCCCCTCCCCAGCACTGATGATGAACATCCTTGAAGCTGAGGGAGGGGCAGAGGCCGCAGCCCGGCTTGCTTCTCCCCACCCTCGAACTGGTGGTCACCGTCTTGGGTGACCACCGGCGAGGGGATGCAGCCGAGTTGCCTGATGAAAATCCTTGAAGCCGAGCGATGGCTGAAAGGTACCAACTTCCGCGAAGTTGCGTTCCTCCAAGGACGACAAGACGAAAGCAACACGAGCGCTCCCCATCCGGGGGCTCGGAAGGTGGAAGGACGCAATGCATGAAGGGAGTGCGAAGACATGGTTGCCATCCAAGGGGGTCACCCTCCTTTTAAAGGCGACTCTCCCCACTTGCGTCCTCAGCCGGCACGGACGGAGTCTTCTCCAACACGCTCCAAGGTCCTCCCCCTACGACACAGGGGCTGGGTCCCACGCGCCACGCAAGCTGGCCCAGGACAGAAGGAGCCAAAACCACCGCGCGCGGTGCGCGCAACTGCCTAGCAGTTACAAGCCTTCCTCCACTATCGCCCGGACCAGCAGGTGAAAGGGCGGACCGCCATGCAGGCGGCAGGCAACCGCACCAAGGGGGCGCACCCTTTCGACTTCGACGCGTCCAGCATGGAGGCCCAGGCCCACACGTCATGTAACCGGCGCGCCGGTTACTACGTGCGAGAAACTACACCGCCACTCGCGCCAGTACCGCGCCTCCTCGACTGCGGAACCGGTGCCGCGACTCGAGGCAACCCTGCGCATGACCCAACAGTGCCAACTGAGCACATCAGTCACGGGTCGGTCAGCCGCGGGAGAAAGCGCGACGGTCAATACGGCCAGAAATGGGCTGGCAGTAATGGCGGTGGCAGGCGGGCGGAAGCAGCAGTCAAATCGTCTGCAAGCTCATGTCCCCTCATGGGGCAGCAGGAGAACCCTCTCCCACGGCGTGAAGACGACGCGCCCGTGTTTCGTTCCTCGAACGGCTCGCGCACGCACAACGGCTGCCCCGCGAACCACTCATCTCGTCGCATTAACTCTGCGGCAGGACAGGCGGCACCTTTGGTAGGGGAAGCAGGCGACGCTTCACCTCCGCCATAATAACCACGTCAAAAAAGGTGCGCCACGTCATTCGATTTCGTATCCTTTTTCCTCTTTCTCCCTCTTGCCACAGGGACCGGGAAAGGGGACACTCCGAAAGGGATCCTTCTCCGCGAAGGAAGCGGGCCCCGAGCCCCCCTACTGATCAGAGGTTCGAAGGCTGGCCCCTCGGAAGGGTTCAACAGCCGCCTCAGAGCACTCGAGCTCCGCGCCCACTACTGGTCAGAGGTTCGAAGGCTGGCCCCTCGGAAGGGTTCAACGGCCGCCTCAGGCCACTCGGGCTCCGTGCCCACTACTGATCAGGGGTTCGTAGGCTGGCCCCCAAAGGGTTCGACAGCCGCCTCAGAGCACGCAGAGCGAGGGATGACCCTGGGTACGTTCGATACATAACCAAGGCTCGGGCTACGCTCTCGAGGTACCCTAGGACATTTCCGAGACCAACAGGAACGATTTTGTAACGGAATCCCACCAGAGGGAGGCATCGAGCCCTCGGACCCCGTCAAAAGGGGACCGGGTCTGGCGAATCACCCGCAGGTACTTTTGGAGCGCGCCTCCGGGCCACTAGCCGACCCTTAACGAATGGGGCACGGGCGTCCACTCGGATTACCCGTTAGCAACTCACTGGAGACACCATGTTCGGCGCCCTCTGAGGGCAACATGGCGCTTTCCCGCCTCCTCCTTGCAGAAAGGCGACGCAGGGGCATATGAAAAAAGCCGAGTCTGTCCTTGACCGTCCTCTCGCTCTGTGCGGAGGCTCGGGGGCTGCTCTCGCAAACCCGGCTCCGGCCAAACCGTTGACAGCGTCAACATACCAGCCCGAGAACTTGGGACTCGACTGTGCACCCGGCTACGGCCAGTTCGCATGAGGGAACAACCAGATTGGCCGAAGCATCACGAAACGCGCTAAGACCTCGAAGGAGTCAAACTATTCCTCCGAGGCCTCGGGGGCTACACCCGGCGGGTGCGCTCGCGCGCACCCACCGGAATGAAACGCAACCGAGGAAGGCCGGTCCCCTTGCAAAAAAGTGCGACAAAAGCCTCCAAGCGAGTATCAACACTCCCTTCGAGGCTCGGGGGCTACTGTTGGGGACCATAATTAGGGGTACCCCCAAGACTCCTAATCTCAGCTGGTAACCCCCATCAACACAAAGCTGCAAAGGCCTGATGGGCGCGATTAAGGTCAAGGCTCAGTCCACTCAAGGGACACGATCTCGCCTCGCCCGAGCCCGGCCTCGGGCAAAGGCAGCCGACCCCGGAGGATTTACGTCTCGCCCGAGGGCCCCCTCAAGCAACGGACACACCTTCGGCTCGCCCGAGGCCCAGTCTTCGCAGAGAAGCAACCTTGGCCAGATCGCCACGCCAACCGACCGTATCGCAGGAGCATTTAATGCAAGGATCGCCTGACACCTTATCCTGACGCGCGCTCTTCAGTCGACAGAGCCGAAGTGACCGAAGTCACTTCGCCGCTCCACTGACCGACCTGACAAGAAAACAGCGCCGCCTGCGTCGCTCCGACTGCTGTGCCACTCGACAGAGTGAGGCTGACAACAGCTAAGTCCAGCCTCGGGCGCCATAGGAAGCTCCGCCTCACCCGACCCCAGGGCTCGGGCTCAACCTCGACGCTGGACGATGGACTCCGCCTTGCCCGACCCTAGGGCTCGGACACGGCCTCGGCCTCGGAAGACGGTCTCCGCCTCGCCCGACCTCAGGGCTTGGGCTCAACCTCGACGCTGGACGACGGACTCCGCCTCGCCCGACCCCAGGGCTCGGACACAGCCTCAGCCTCGAAAGACGGTCTCCGCCTCGCCCGACCCAGGGCTCGGGCTCGACCTCGACCTCGGAAGACGGACTCGACCTCGACCTCGGAGGAGCCTCCGCCTCGCCCGACCTAGGGCTCGGACCGACCACGTCACAAGGGGGCCATAATTACCCTACCCCTAGCTAGCTCAGGCTACGGGGAACAAGACCGGTGAAAGACGCCTAGAGGGGGGGTGAATAGGGCGAAACTGAAATTCTCAAAAATAATCACAACTACAAGCCAGGTTAGCGTTAGAAATATAATAGAGTCTGCGAGAGAGGGTGCAAAACAAATCACAAGCGAATAAAGAGTGAGACACGTGGATTTGTTTTACCGAGGTTCGGTTCTCGCAAACCTACTCCCCGTTGAGGAGGCCACAAAGGTCGGGTCTCTTTCAACCCTTACCCTCTCTCAAACGGTCCCTCGGACCGAGTGAGCTTTTCTTCTCAATCACTTGGAACACAAGGTTCCCACAAGGACCACCACAAGATTGGTGTCTCTTGCCTCAATTACAAGTGAGTTTGATCGCAATGAAGAATCAAAGAAAGAAGAAAGCAATCCAAGCGCAAGAGCTCGAAAGAACACAAGCAAATCTCTCTCACTAATCACTAGGGCGTTGTGTGGAGTTTGGAAAGGATTTGATCACTTTGGTGTGTCTAGAATTGAATGCTAGAGCTCTTGTAAGTAGTTGAAGTGGGAAAACTTGGATGCTATGAATGGTGGGTGGTTGGGGGTATTTATAGCCCCAACCACCAAACTAGCCGTTTGGTGGGGCTGTCTGTCGAATGGTGCACCGGACAGTCCGGTGCACACCGGACATGTCCGGTGCGCCAGCCACGTCACCAAAGCCGTTGGGTTGTGACCGTTGGAGCTCTAACTTCTGGGCCCGCCTGGATGTCCGGTGGCGCACCGGACATGTACTGTAGAGTGTCCGGTGCGCCAGCATGGGCGTGCCTGACTTCTGCGCGCGCTGGCGCGCAATAAATGCGCTGCAGGTAGCCGTTGGCGCCGAAATAGCCGTTGCCCCGTAGATACACCGGACAGTCCGGTGTACACCGGACAGTCCGGTGAATTATAGCGGAGCAGCCGTTGCAGTTTCCCGAAGCTGGCGAGTTCCTGAGGCCGCTCTTCCTTGGAGCACCGGACACTGTCCGGTGTACACCGGACAGTCCGGTGAATTATAGTGGAGTTGCCTCTGGATTTTCCCGAAGGTGACGAGTTTGAGTTGGAGTCATCTGGTGCACCGGACATGTCCGGTGGTTCACCGGACACTGTCCGGTGGTACACCGGATAGTCCGGTGCGCCAGACCAGAGGTGCCTTCGGTTGTCCCTTTGCTCTTTTGTTGAACCCAATACTTGGTCTTTTTATTGGCTAAGTGTGAACCTTTGGCACCTGTATAACTTGTACACTAGAGCAAACTAGTTAGTCCAATTATTTGTGTTGGGCAATTCAACCACCAAAATTATTTAGGAAATAGGTGTAAGCCTAATTCCCTTTCAATCTCCCCCTTTTTGGTGATTGATGCCAACACAAACCAAAGAAAATGTAGAAGTGCATAATTGAACTAGTTTGCATAATGTAAGTGCAAAGGTTGCTCGGAATTGAGCCAATCTAAATACTTACAGGATATGCATGGATTGTTTCTTCATTTTTAACATTTTGGACCACGCTTGCACCACATGTTTTGTTTTTGCAAATTCTTTTTGTAAATCCTTTTCAAAGTCTTTTGCAAATAGTCAAAGGTAAATAAGTAGGATTTTGAGAAGCATTTTCAAGATTTGAAATATTCTCCCTTTGTTTCAAATGCTTTTCCTTTGACTAAAACAAAACTCCCCCTAAATGAGATCCTCCTCTTAGTATTCAAGAGGGTTTTGATATTAATTTTGAAAATACTACTTTCTCCCCCTTTAGAACAAAGAGATACCAATTTGAAATTTACCAATTGAAAATCATTAATTTTAAAATTAGGATGGTGGTGCGGTCCTTTTGCTTTGGGCTCTTACTCTCTCCCCCTTTGGCATGAATCGCCAAAAACGGAATCATTAGAGCCCTCTAGTTGACTATTATCTCCCCTTTGACAAATAAAACATATGAGTGAAGATTATACCAAAGACGGAGAGTGATGCGGAGCGACGGCGAAGGATGAGTAGTAGAGTGGAGTGGAAGCCTTTGTCTTCGCCGAAGACTCCAATTCCCTTTCAATATACCTATGACTTGGTTTGGAATACACTTGAAAACACATTAGTCATAGCATATATAAAAGAGACATGATCAAAGGTATATTTATGAGCTATGTGTGCAAGTTTAGCAAAAGAAGTTCCTAGAATCAAGAATATTGAGCTCATGCCTAAGTTTGGTAAAAGTTTGTTCATCAAGAGGCTTGGTAAAAATATCGGCTAATTGATCTTTAGTGTTAATGTATGCAATCTCGATATCCCCCTTTTGTTGGTGATCCCTAAGAAAATGATACCGAATGGCTATGTGTTTAGTGCGGCTATGCTCAACGGGATTATCTGCCATGCGGATTGCACTCTCATTATCACATAGAAGAGGAACTTTGGTTAATTTGTAACCATAGTCCCGCAGGGTTTGCTTCATCCAAAGCAATTGCGCGCAACAATGACCTGCGACAATATACTCGACTTCGGCAGTAGAAAGAGCGACCGAATTTTGCTTCTTCCCAAGAACTGGCAAGTCCCCGATGTGCTCTTTCTATTAATCTTACACCCCGCCCAATCGGCATCCGAATAACTAATCAAATCAAATGTGGATCCCCGAGGGTACCAAAGCCCAAACTTAGGAGTATAAGCCAAATATCTCAAGATTCGTTTTACGGTCGTAAGGTGAGATTCCTTAGGGTCGGCTTGGAATCTTGCACACATGCAAACGGAAAGCATAATGTCCGGTCGAGATGCACATAAATAAAGTAATGAACCAATCATCGACTGGTATACCTTTTGATCGACAGATTTACCTCCCGTGTCGAGGTCGAGATGCCCATTGGTTCCCATGGGTGTCTTGATGGGCTTGGCATCCTTCATTCCAAACTTGGTTAGAATGTCTTGAGTGTACTTCGTTTGGCTAATGAAGGTGCCCTCTTGGAGTTGCTTGACTTGGAATCCCAGAAAATACTTCAACTCCCCCATCATAGACATCTCGAATTTTTGTGTCATGATCCTACTAAATTCTTCACATGTAGATTTGTTAGTAGACCCAAATATAATATCATCAACATAAATTTGGCATACAAACAAATCATTGTCAAGAGTTTTAGTGAATAAGGTAGGAAGGCACTCTTTACGTCCATTTGATAAAGCTTGAAGCCATGGTAAGTAGCATAGGCTAATAATATGCGAATTGATTCAAGCCTAGCTACGGGTGCATAGGTTTCACCAAATTCCAAACCTTCGACTTGTGAATACCCCTTGGCCACGAGTCGAGCTTTCTTCCTTGTCACCACACCATGCTCGTCTTGCTTGTTGCGGAAGACCCACTTGGTTCCTACAACATTTTGATTAGGACGTGGAACTAAATGCCATACCTCATTCCTGGTGAAGTTGTTGAGCTCCTCTTGCATCGCCATCACCCAATCCGAATCTTGAAGTGCTTCCTCTACCCTGTGTGGCTCAATAGAGGAAACAAAAGAGTAATGCTCACAAAAATGTGCAACACGAGATCGAGTAGTTACCCCCTTATGAATATCGCCGAGGATGGTGTCAACGGGGTGATCTCATTGGATTGCTTGGTGAACTCTTGGGTGTGGCGGCCTTGGTTCTTCATCCTCCTTGTCTTGATCGTTTGCATCTCCCCCTTGATCATTGCCGTCATCTTGAGGTGGCTCATCTCTTTGATCTTCCCTTTCATCAACTTGAGCCTTGTCCTCATTTTGGGTTGGTGGAGATGCTTGCGTGGAGGAGGATGGTTGATCTTGTGTATGTGGAGGCTTTTCGGATTCCTTCGGGCACACATCCCCAATGGACATGTTCCTTAGCGCGATGCACGGAGCCTGTTCTTCACCTATCTCATCAAGATCAACTTGCTCTACTTGAGAGCCGTTAGTCTCATCAAACACAACGTTACAAGAAACTTCAACTAGTCCTGAAGACTTGTTAAAGACTCTATATGCCCTTGTGTTTGAATCATATCCTAGTAAAAAGCCTTCTACAGTCTTAGGAGCAAATTTGGATTTTCTACCTCTTTTAACAAGAATAAAACATTTGCTACCAAAGACTCTAAAATATGAAATATTGGGCTTTTTACCAGTTAGGAGTTCATAGGATGTCTTCTTGAGGATTCGGTGTAGATATAACCGGTTGATGGCGTAGCAGGCGGTGTTGACCGCCTCGGCCCAAAACCGGTCTGGTGTCTTGTACTCATCAAGCATGGTTCTTGCCATGTCCAATAGAGTTCGATTCTTCCTCTCCACTACACCATTTTGTTGTGGGGTGTAGGGAGAAGAGAACTCATGCTTGATGCCCTCTTCCTCAAGAAAGCCTTCAATTTGAGAATTCTTGAACTCTGTCCCGTTGTCGCTTCTAATTTTCTTGATCCTTAAGCCGAACTCATTTTGAGCCCGTCTTAGGAATCCCTTTAAGGTCTCTTGGGTGTGGGATTTTTCCTGCAAAAAGAACACCCAAGTGAAGCGAGAATAATCATCCACAATAACTAGACAGTACTTACTCCCGCCGATGCTTATGTAAGCGATCGGGCCGAATAAATCCATGTGTAGGAGCTCCAGTGGCCTGTCACTTGTCATGATGTTCTTGTGTGGATGATGAGTGCCAACTTGCTTCCCGGCTTGGCATGCGCTACAAATCCTGTCTTTCTCAAAATGAACATTTGTTAGTCCTAAAATGTGCTCTCCCTTTAAAAGCTTATGAAGATTCTTCATTCCAACATGAGCTAGTCGGCGGTGCCAGAGCCAACCCATGTTAGTCTTAGCAATTAAGCAAGTGTCGAGTTCAGCTCTATCAAAATCTACCAAGTATAGCTGACCCTCTAACACTCCCTTAAATGCTATTGAATCATCACTTCTTCTAAAGACAGTGACACCTACATCAGTAAATAGACAGTTGTAGCCCATTTGACATAATTGCGAAACAGAAAGCAAATTGTAATCTAAAGAATCCACAAGAAAAACATTGGAAATGGAATGGTCAGGAGATATAGCTATTTTACCCAACCCTTTGACCAAACCTTGGTTTCCATCCCCGAATGTGATAGCTCGTTGGGGATCTTGGTTTTTCTCGTAGGAGGAGAACATCTTCTTCTCCCCTGTCATGTGGTTTGTGCACTCGCTGTCGATGATCCAACTTGAGCCCCCGGATGTATAAACCTACAAAACAAGTTTAGTTCTTGACTTTAGGTACCCAAACGGTTTTGGGTCCTTTGGCATTAGAAACAAGAACTTTGGGTACCCAAACACAAGTCTTGGAGCCCTTGTGTTTGCCCCCAACAAACTTGGCAACTACCTTGCCGGATTTGTTAGTCAAAACATAAGATGCATCAAAAGTTTTAAATGAAATGCCATGATCATTTGATGCACTAGGAGTTTTCTTTCTAGGCAACTTAGCACGGGTTGGTTGCCTAGAGCTAGATGTCTCACCCTTATACATAAAGGCATGGTTAGGGCCAGAGTGAGACTTCCTAGAATGAGTTCTCCTAATTTTGCTCTCGGGATAACCGGCAGGGTACAAAATGTAACCCTCGTTATCCTGAGGCATGGGAGCCTTGCCCTTAACAAAGTTAGACAAATTTTTAGGAGGGGCACTAAGTTTGACATTGTCTCCCCTTTGGAAGCCAATGCCATCCTTGATGCCAGGGCGTCTCCCATTATAGAGCATACTTCTAGCAAATTTAAACTTTTCATTTTCTAAGTTATGCTCGACAATTTTAGCATCTAATCTTGTTATATGATCATTTATAGCATCAATATCAACATCTCTACATCTAGTGCAAATAGAAACATGCTCAACATTAGATGTAGAGGGTTTGCAAGATTTTAATTCTACAACCTTAGCATGTAATATATCATTCTCACTTCTAAGGTTGGAAATAGTAACATTGCAAACATCAAAATCTTTAGCCTTAGCAATCAAATTTTCATTTTCAATCCTAAGGCTATCAAGAGAAATATTCAATTCATCAATCCTAGCAAGCAAATCAACATTATCATCTCTAGGATTGGAAATTGAATCAATACAAACATGGGAATCAACCTTAGCAATTAATTTAGCATTCTCATTTCTAAGGTTGTCAATGGTCTCATGACAAGTGCTTAGCTCACTAGACAATTTTTCATATTTTTCAACTTGTAGAGCATAAGCATTTTTAACCTTAACATGTTTTTTGTTTTCCTTAATAAGGAAGTCCTCTTGAGAGTCCAAGAGATCATCCTTCTCATGAATAGCACTAATCAATTCATTTAATTTTTCCTTTTGTTCCATGTTAAGGTTGGCAAAAAGAGTACGCAAGTTATCCTCCTCATCACTAGCATTTTCATCACTAGAAGACTCATATCTAGTGGAGGATTTAGATTCAACCTTCTTCTTTTTGCCGTCATTTGCCATGAGGCATTTGTGGCCGACGTTGGGGAAGAGGAGTCCCTTGGTGACGGCGATGTTGGCGGCGTCCTCGTCGGAGGAGGACTCGGTGGAGCTCTCGTCGGAGTCCCACTCGCGGCACACGTGGGCATCGCCTCCCCTCTTCTTGTGGTACCTCTTATTTTCTCTCCTCTTGCCCTTCTTGTCGTTATCCCTGTCACTTGATAATGGACATTTAGCAATAAAGTGACCGGGCTTACCACACTTGTAGCAAACCTTCTTGGAACGGGATTTGTAATCCTTCCCCTTCCGTTGCTTGAGGATTTGGCGAAAGCTTTTGATGATTAAAGCCATCTCCTCATTGTCGAGCTTGGAGGCGTCAATTGGTTGTCTACTCGGTGTAGACTCCTCCTTCTTCTCCTCCGTCGCCTTAAAAGCCACCGGTTGTGCTTCGGACGTGGAGGGATCGTCAAGCTCGTTGATCTTCTTTGAGCCCTTGATCATACATTCAAAGCTCACAAAATTCCTGATAACTTCCTCGGGGGTCATTAGTGTATATCTTGGGTTGCCACGAATTAATTGAACTTGAGTGGGGTTAAGGAAAATAAGAGATCTTAAAATAACCTTAACCACTTTGTGGTCATCCCACTTTTTGCTCCCGAGGTTGCGCACTTGGTTCACCAAGGTTTTGAGCCGGTTGTACATATCTTGTGGCTCCTCCCCTTGGCGAAGACGAAAGCGACCGAGCTCCCCCTCGATCGTTTCCCGCTTGGTGATTTTGGTGAGTTCATCACCCTCGTGCGCGGTCTTGAGTAAGTCCCAAATCTCCTTTGCATTCTTCAACCCTTGCACCTTGTTGTATTCCTCCTTGCTTAGAGATGCGAGGAGTATGGTTGTAGCTTGAGAGTTGAAGTGCTCGATTTGGGCCACCTCGTCCTCATCATAATTTTCATCCCTACGGATGGTACCTGTGCACCAAACTCAACAACATCCCATATACTTTTGTGGAGCGAGGTTAGATGAAATCGCATTAAATCACTCCATCTAGCGTAATCTTCACCATCAAAAGTTGGTGGTTTGCCTAATGGGACGGAAAGTAAAGGTGTATGTTTAGAAATGCGAGGGTTGCTGTGACAGAACCTCTCAAGTAATTAGGCCCACCTACAGTTGTCCTTGTCTAACAGACATCAGACACCCTGTAGATGTTCCTAAGTCACTTGACAAGTTCGGTATCTTTCCTTACCTTACCAGGAACGTCTCACCCGTCTTGCAGACATTACAGAACATCGGAGATAAAGACATGCGGAAGCAATTACATAAACTTACATTTATTTCAAAAGCAAGCTTGAGTTATTTTGTTACAGACCAGACTAAAAGTGAGTGCAGAGAAGTAATATTATACAAACCAAGGGAGGCACAGACTCCTCCCGATAAGTTTAATTAACAAAAGATCCTAAGTGGAGGGCCGAGTCCTCCCGCACTTCAATCTTGTTTTTCCTCGTTTGGTACCACCTTGGAGCAAAAGCAACAAAAGTTTGTCACTTCCTCACCTAAAAACAACAAAGGGATAAACCCTAAATATGGAATACTCAGCAAGTCTTACCCGACTAAGGAAAAGACTCTCAAGGGTATGCTGGATAAATAGGAGTCAAGGAGAGGCTTTAGCAAAAATCAACTTATACTTTTGCAGAAGTAGCTTACTAAAGTGAGTCCTTACTTTCAATCTTTTAACGCCATATTAAGTATTAATAGACTCTCTTTGCATCTAGTCTAATTTCACATCACATCAAGACAACATCATTTTTATCCATAGTGTTCACATCCTGACTTTAGGTTGCAGGGAAGTGACCAAGTCTTCATAACCGCGAAGGTACGGCGATCCGAATCGATTATACTCAGCTGAGGATCTCCAATCACACGACATATGTAGCACTTAACCCTTGCATATGTCAACCCGCCACCGGGGTTCTTAAGACCGGATCAGGTTCACGCAAACCGAGAGCACAGATACACCACCGTCCAGCCTCTTGCCACGGAGGGTACACGCTACTCTCGCCACCGCTCCACGCCCATTTCGTGTTATCTTATTCCGGCCTTAGTCTGCCCGAGGCAAGGCTTACCCATGACGAGGCATGTGACCAGTTAAAGGGTCCTCGGTCAGCACGCCTACATACGCGTTAATCCTTAACCAACCTGGGTAGAACATCACCTGTTCCCAACCCAAGTTTCAATTTAAGTATTTCCATCCTTAGGAATGTGTCTGTTCCTTAGGATGAAAGAGCATCACAGGGAACTTTGCAGTAAGATCCCACCATTGCTCCAAATGAAAATATTCTTGCAGGTAGAAGCCATCCTTTCTCGAGTTAAATTAAGGACAACCTCTATCCACAAGATCTAAGCAAGGCTAAGCATTTTTGTAAATCATATTTTGATACTTCACAGAAGTATCTATAAAGGTATGGATATCAAGGAAAGCAATGCATCAAAGGGTTTCAAGTAAATCCTATGAACCTAATGCACATTTCACTAGACTTAAGTGTGCAAAAAGTATTTAAAAACACAAGGAAAGGGGTTGCATGCACCGGGGCTTGCCTTCGTTCACAGGTGAATCAGGCTCAGATCCACAGATATCAAAGTAGAAATGATTCCCGGCCTGAGACTCCGAAGGTGGTGGTGGTGTCTCCTCTTTAGTTACTTCACTCTCTTCTTCGTTCTCTAAATATAACCATATAGGTATATATATAAGAATGAATGCCATGGGATGCTCATGAGGATGCAAAGATAATATAAACTTATTATCTATGTCTTGAGTACAACTTTCCTTCACGGGATTCCGGGAACTTAGGGTTTCCGGAGTCGGTAAAGGAGTTCAAAGGGCAGGGGGGTGGTTTTGGGTTCTAGTTATCAAACAATGTTCAAATCAAACCAAACTCTATCCATGGCTTCTAAATAGTGTGAAAAGCTCACATAAAAAGTTTGGGCAATTTTGGGATTATTATCTATTTTCTAAAAATCTAGAACCAGTAGTTCAGGCTATTTTAAATACTCTAAAATTCCCTATTTGATTTAAAAATCATGAATTTATTTTTATTAAATACTACAGGAAATTAGGGTTCTAAGAAAATTGGTCTCATATTTTTAGGATTTTCCTACCATTTTTAACAAATTTCTAAAGCTTCACAGAAAAAGAAAAGGAGAAAAGTAAAACAGTGCTGGGTCAGAAGCGGCCCATACGGCCCAGCCCAGAGGGGAATCGCGCCAGCGTGCGCGCCCGCACGGCGAGATTGCGCAGAGGCCCTTGCCTTCTTGAATAATTGGGAACGGGTTTCACTACTGTTTAACCAAGTCGCTGACCATTTATAAAAAGACCCCCGTAGTTCTATCCTTTTGCAAAGTGGAGTCCCCGACGACGGCAGCACGCCGTGGAGCTCCGACGAGCTAGTAGATCGGCCGATTGGGGCAAGTACTGGCGCTCTACGTTGGTCTAAACCGAATTCAGGACCGAGTAAAGGTTTTCCCCAAGTTAATTTCATAAACAACTACACCAATGTCTCTGGCCACGGTGACCGCGGGTATCGGGGAAGAACACGAGCGTTCACGGCAACCCAGGGTGGTCTAGTTCAATTAGGTGGGTCGTAGAGCTTGAGGAGGGTCTAAGGACTCTAGAACAAGCAACTGGGACACTGGAACTAACCTGAGTTGGGCTGGCCACGGGGAGATGTTCATCGCGGCGGCGGAAACCGAATTGGGGGGAATCCAAAATTCGAGCTCTCAGGTGAACGATTGAGGACGATATCTGGTGGCTGGGTGCGTGATGACCTTGCAGAGCTCACGGTGGCTTCAATTTATAGGGGGCGATAGCGGTGGCCGGGAATTTGGGTTAAGCGCGGTGGCGGCCGGAGATAAGGAAGGTCATCGGCTTCGCGATTTCGTGTCCACCGCCGTGGCGGGCTCACCGGCATCGATGAGACAGCCGTGAGGAGTCACGACGACGAGGTGGAAGGGCAGAGCCACGCGGCACAAAGCCGGGAGGCGGCGGTTCACCGGTGTTCTTATCGGTTCCACCACGGTGAACATGGTACGGTGGCTGGACTTCTTTAGCGGCTGAAGTTTTATCCACGGCGGTGGTCTCCAAGTGTTATCCACACGGTCCGCACGAATCGTAGCACGAGATCGACCACCGACGGCGACACGAATCGCGGCGGCGAGTCACCGACGGTGATATGCATGGCACCGCAGATCTTTTGTCACTGTACCATGGCAAAGATCATCAGCCGACCTGACAGCGTGATTTGCAGGGTTATTTACTCCCAATTTTGTGTAGTAACCGAGCAAGCTTTCTGTACCAAAGTTATAGGGCTACATACCAGCTACAAATCAACTATAGTGACTGAGCTCATTTAATAACTAGATCATGGTTGAATTCAACCCCAAAGATGGCTTTATTACACTGTAAGTCTGAATTTCAGAATAAACCAGCCTGACAGCCAAACTTTGAGCTTAATTATCTCTAGATTTTTCTTAACAAGTGAGCTCACAACCTTAAGCAAAGTTGTTCTCCTATGATTGAGCTACAAACTTGATGTGGTAGCCTAGGGCAAAATTCCTTTGTTTAGAAGTTACAAGGTCACAAAGATGAGCACAATACACTGAAATTAGACTTAGTCAAAAGAGTTCAAATGTGACTCTTTTGCAAATAAGTCCAAAACTCAGGGTTTGGCTTGCAAATCCACATATTTGTGAACCAAATGACTTAAAATACTTATTTGGCTTGGTTTTTTGCACTTTAGCCCAAAAGTGGGCTAATTTTGCACATAAGCCCCTAGGGTTTGGTTTTAGGGTTTTCCAGGGTTCTAATTAGGGTTTCTTGTATCCCAGGGGTATAAATGTGATTCAACTTTATTCTTGGGGTCATTTTATGACTTTTACCCTAAAGCTTTTAGGTTTTCTCAACTTAGGTTAAGTTTTACCCCTTTAACCTCTATTTAGGGTTAAGTTCCTTAACCAAGGTTCCATTTGCAAAAACATTAAAACGATACAACTTGCTTGAAATTTTTGCCTAGTAAATGCACTCTAGGTGTATCAAACATATGCAATGCCAATGCTTATGATGCCATGCTCAAGTTTTAGTTATAGTAACACCAGGGGTGTTACATCCTTCCCCCCATAAAAGAATCTCGTCCCGAGATTAAAAATCCTAGGGTAAAGGAAACACATCACATTTTTATTTCCTAAATTTTGGTACAAGGTAGGGGTGATGTGGGGGTCATTTTTTTTACACAGTTATACAAGCTTTACAATTTACATGAGGCTAAAAAGCCTGGGAAATTCTTATTCAAGAAGTCTTGGGTTTCCCACGTAGCCTCATCTTCAGAATGCTGGTTCCACTGTATCTTGTAGAACTTGAGAGTCTTTCGTCGGGTGATCCTGTCCTTTTGATCCAGAACTCGAATAGGATGCTCCGCGTATGTTAAATCTGGTTCCAGGACAACATCAGCCACTTCAATGGTTCGATCGGGAACCCGAAGACACTTCTTCAATTGTGATACGTGGAACACATTATGCACAGCAGACAATGTTTCGGGGAGCTGAAGTCGGTATGCCACTGGTCCACATTGCTCAAGCACCAGGAATGGACCAATGTACCTGGGTGCAAGCTTCCCTTTAACCCCGAAACGCGATACACCCTTCATTGGTGAAACTTTTAAGTAGACATAGTCGTCTACCAGAAAACATAAGGGTTGTCGTCGTCGGTCTGCATAACTCTTTTGTCGAGTCTGAGCTTTCTTCATATTATGAATAATTCTCTGAACCTTTTCTTCGATCTCTTTCACCATATCAGGTCTAAAGAAGTATCTTTCTCCAGGTTCCGACCAATTTAGCGGAGTTCGACACCGTCGTCCATATAAAGCTTCGAAGGGTGCCATCTTGATGCTTTCTTGATAGCTATTATTATATGAAAACTCCGCTAAGGACAAACATTCATCTCATTTCTGTGGGAATTCCAGAACACATGCCCGTAGCATATCTTCCAGTATTTGGTTTACCCTCTCAGTCTGTCCACTGGTTTGAAGATGATAGGCCGAACTGTGGAGCAACTTAGTACCCAGGGATTTATGAAGTTCTTCCCAAAATTTGGATACGAATTGCGATCCATGATCCGACACTATGGTCTTCGAAACATCGTGCAGACTAAGAATACGAATCAATGTACAATTGGGCATAGACAGTAACTGGGTAATCTGTCTTGACTGGCAGAAAATGAGAAATTTTCGTAAGCCGATCAACAATAACCCAGATAGAGTCATACCCTTTTGTAGTCCTCGGTAATCCCATGATGAAGTCCATACAATATCTTCCCCGTTCCATGTTGGGATAGGTAGGGATTGTAATGGACCAACAGTCTTCATGTATATGGCCTTGACACGTTTACAAGTGTCACGTCTAGCCACATAGTGTGCAATTTCAATTTGCATCTTTGCCCACCAGAAGAACACATAGGGTTCCATGTGTGCAACTTGCTTTTTCTGATGACACTGTACTATCTGAGTCTGTTGGGTGGCAATTATGCAACTTTACCCAAATAGAATCAGATGCACCATCTTGGGTAAAACACACAAGAAGAGGTTTATCAACAAGTGGTTACAGTAGGTTCATAGCACACGAGACGGGGGTGAATGTCGAATAGCATCACGGTCAACTCGTGTTAGCCAAGGGATCCAAGTCCACGAAAGGTGATGTAGATTCACGAAAAATCACCAGCGGAGGGATCAAAAAATGCGGACTTTGCAACCAGTCCCTTTTATCCAACACTAGTCATGGGTCGGCATGATCACACATGCAGGAAAAACATGCGTGAGGTGGTCGAGGCACGACTAGAGCGATGATTAGGTGACTATTGGCTGACTTAATCTCATTTTGGTAAGTACTTTCTTTGGAGTGGGTTGAACCAAAGTGAGTTTAGACAACTCGATAAAACGATCTCTAAACTCAGCATTCATTCAACGGGCAGTTACAAGTTAGTCAAAACCAACTTGTTGAACTATTTAAGCAAATCCTCTCAGTACCATTGGTAAGCCAAGGGGTTGAGAGTTCACATTTGCAAGCAAAAGGTCATACATTTGGGTAAAAATCCATTTGGTCAGGTGGTTCATCCGTTTCTTCATGCGAGACGAACGGACTAGGTTCGGAAATACATGGAAAATAGGAGAGCGAATGAACAAACTCCTGCATCTCAACAGCAGGGAAAGTCAATCTCCAATTTGAGAGCTAATTAGATGTTTCTCCAACACTAAAAAGCTCCAAGGCTTCACCTTTACATAAAGGATGCAAAGGGAACTTATATGAGTAGTCACTACCAAGATCAAAAGAAATAAGACCACATATGAAAGTGGTATGCCCTTTTGACCCAACGGAAATGACAGATGTTGCTTGATCTCTTTCATAAACAACATAAAAATTGTTTCAAGGAAAGGTCAATGGGAGATAACACATCAGTGTAATTCCATAATGGATCATGACTAGAGACCTCGATACCGACATGCGCCAAACAGCAAAATCCTGGGTGAGGTTCTCAGCTTCGCCGCGGTACCATAAGTCCTTAACCATGACACCATTACAAAACTGGCACCAATAATGAATCTCACACAACACAAATAGACTGATCAAGGATGACAAGGTACAAAAGAGACTCCACCTGTAAGAACGATTACAAGTAGAGATCCAAATAGATCATGGTCCAAAGAAGTGAACAAGGCATGGCCATAACCTAAACTTGATGAAAGAAGTATGATGGGAGACTATTAATTCAGACCAAGCATATCTCTATGCCCATCATAGGGATCACAGGGTCAAGGATTAAGTTGGTATGCCTTCGATAGATATGAAGGAACTAAAGGCATCAAATTCGAGGAAATGGTCGGACATGTCTTTTCTAGGTTGGGGTAATAGAACAACACGACGATCCGCAAGGAGAGGCCAAATACACTAAAGACTTCAACCTGCATCAGCTGATTAAGAGAATGGCTCTAAAAGGAGGCATGACTTGAGATCCTGGTTTGAGGTCTAGGTACATTCTAGGTTCAACAAAGAAATTATCTAGGCATGGATTTGTACGGGTGTGGTCATAAAGTGATAACAGAAAATTCGACTTTGGGCCGGGTCATGGTTTACTAAATACAAATATAGCCTAATTCTTGGGCTTAGGCAATCAAGTCATCAACTCTCTATTGGTCATAACTCAACCTGATGGTTCTCAGATCAGGGTTGAGAATTGCTTTTTGCTGGACTAACCAGTTCATGCCCAAAATGACATTTATGTCTTGGCTTTTCAGAACAACCATATTAGTAGGAAAGTCCCGTCTGGCCAATGTTAAGGGCACCTGGTAAGCCACTTTTTTTACTTTTGGTAGCTTTACGGTCAAGCGTAGAAGACCATTCGTCAACCAACTTTATAGAGGGAGGGGCCTGAAAAGGTCCAGTTCACCATCAAGTACTTATCCCGCTACATGAGAAGGTCTGGCTTCCATCCCAACAGGATCCGCAGGGACATTCGGGTGCAGTTGTGAATACAACACATGCACTTCTTCATGTAGTGCATTACAACAGACCTGCAAGTTATCCATGGCTAAGCTAAGCTCCTCCACACGGGCTCGAGCTTTGGCTTCCTTAGCCCAGACGAGTAAACGAGAGTTAACCACCCAATCGAGTGCTAAATCTCGTTTCGCGAGTTGGTCTTGCAAGTAGCGGATGGCTACATCCGCGATCCATAGATCATTCCCGTGACAGAATTCTGATTGAAGCAGTTCGACTTGTGCTTCCAGATCCCTGATAGAATCATTGCTACCACTGCTACTTTCTTCATGTCTAGGGGTAAGTTAATGGCGGAATATGCCAATAGGTCTAGTAGATTTGCGCGCGGTCTTTCTGATGCGCGACAATATTTCTCTAAGGGGGAAATTTTATTAATATAGTGCTTAGCATGATGCATGTATAATTACAGAATCAACCTTAGTCGATTCAACCTTCTATACATTGCACTCTTCCTATCTGGTCTTTAAGATAGACTCTTCAGAATACTTAGGTAAGAAGAGAAAAGAGTTTTTAGGTAAGACTTTTGAAAATCCTTTTGAAGATGCCTCATAATATCTGCTAAGAAGGGCTACGCTCCGATACCATGCTGTGACAGAACCTCCCAAGTAATTAGGCCCACCTACAGTTGTCCTTGTCTAACAGACATCAGACACCCTGTAGATGTTCCTAAGTCACTTGACAAGTTCGGTATCTTTCCTTACCTTACCAGGAACGTCTCACCCGTCTTGCAGACATTACAGAACATCGGAGATAAAGACATGCGGAAGCAATTACATAAACTTACATTTATTTCAAAAGCAAGCTTGAGTTATTTTGTTACAGATCAGACTAAAAGTGAGTGCAGAGAAGTAATATTATACAAACCAAGGGAGGCACAGACTCCTCCCGATAAGTTTAATAAACAAAAGATCCTAAGTGGAGGACCGAGTCCTCCCGCACTTCAATCTTGTTTTTCCTCGTTTGGTACCACCTTGGAGCAAAAGCAACAAAAGTTTGTCGCTTCCTCACCTAAAAACAACAAAGGGATAAACCCTGAGTATGAAATACTCAGCAAGTCTTACCCGACTAAGGAAAAGACTCTCAAGGGTATGCTGGATAAATAGGAGTCAAGGAGAGGCTTTAGCAAAAATCAACTTATACTTTTGCAGAAGTAGCTTACTAAAGTGAGTCCTTACTTTCAATCTTTTAACGCCATATTAAGTATTAATAGACTCTCTTTGCATCTAGTCTAATTTCACATCACATCAAGACAACATCATTTTTATCCATAGTGTTCACGTCCTGACTTTAGGTTGCAGGGAAGTGACCAAGTCTTCATAACCGCGAAGGTACGGCGATCCGAATCGATTATACTCAGCTGAGGATCTCCAATCACACGACATATGTAGCACTTAACCCTTGCATATGTCAACCCGCCACCGGGGTTCTTAAGACCGGATCAGGTTCACGCAAACCGAGAGCACAGATACACCACCGTCCAGCCTCTTGTCACGGAGGGTACACGCTACTCTCGCCACCGCTCCACGCCCATTTCGTGTTATCTTATTCCGGCCTTAGTCTGCCCGAGGCAAGGCTTACCCATGACGAGGCATGTGACCAGTTAAAGGGTCCTCGGTCAGCACGCCTACATACGCGTTAATCCTTAACCAACCTGGGTAGAACATCACCTGTTCCCAACCCAAGTTTCAATTTAAGTATTTCCATCCTTAGGAATGTGTCTGTTCCTTAGGATGAAAGAGCATCACAGGGAACTTTGCAGTAAGATCCCACCATTGCTCCAAATGAAAATATTCTTGCAGGTAGAAGCCATCCTTTCTCGAGTTAAATTAAGGACAACCTCTATCCACAAGATCTAAGCAAGGCTAAGCATTTTTGTAAATCATATTTTGATACTTCACAGAAGTATCTATAAAGGTATGGATATCAAGGAAAGCAATGCATCAAAGGGTTTCAAGTAAATCCTATGAACCTAATGCACATTTCACTAGACTTAAGTGTGCAAAAAGTATTTAAAAACACAAGGAAAGGGGTTGCATGCACCGGGGCTTGCCTTCGTTCACAGGTGAATCAGGCTCAGATCCACAGATATCAAAGTAGAAATGATTCCCGGCCTGAGACTCCGAAGGTGGTGGTGGTGTCTCCTCTTTAGTTACTTCACTCTCTTCTTCGTTCTCTAAATATAACCATATAGGTATATATATAAGAATGAATGCCATGGGATGCTCATGAGGATGCAAAGATAATATAAACTTATTATCTATGTCTTGAGTACAACTTTCCTTCACGGGATTCCGAGAACTTAGGGTTTCCGGAGTCGGTAAAGGAGTTCAAAGGGCAGGGGGGTGGTTTTGGGTTCTAGTTATCAAACAATGTTCAAATCAAACCAAACTCTATCCATGGCTTCTAAATAGTGTGAAAAGCTCACATAAAAAGTTTGGGCAATTTTGGGATTATTATCTATTTTCTAAAAATCTAGAACCAGTAGTTCAGGCTATTTTAAATACTCTAAAATTCCCTATTTGATTTAAAAATCATGAATTTATTTTTATTAAATACTACAGGAAATTAGGGTTCTAAGAAAATTGGTCTCATATTTTTAGGATTTTCCTACCATTTTTAACAAATTTCTAAAGCTTCACAGAAAAAGAAAAGGAGAAAAGTAAAACAGTGCTGGGTCAGAAGCGGCCCATACGGCCCAGCCCAGGGGGGAATCGCGCCAGCGTGCGCGCCCGCACGGCGAGATTGCGCAGAGGCCCTTGCCTTCTTGAATAATTGGGAACGGGTTTCACTACTGTTTAACCAAGTCGCTGACCATTTATAAAAAGACCCCCGTAGTTCTATCCTTTTGCAAAGTGGAGTCCCCGACGACGGCAGCGCGCCGTGGAGCTCCGACGAGCTAGTAGATCGGCCGATTGGGGCAAGTACTGGCGCTCTACATTGGTCTAAACCGAATTCAGGACCGAGTAAAGGTTTTCCCCAAGTTAATTTCATAAACAACTACACCAATGTCTCTGGCCACGGTGACCGCGGGTATCGGGGAAGAACACGAGCGTTCACGGCAACCCAGGGTGGTCTAGTTCAATTAGGTGGGTCGTAGAGCTTGAGGAGGGTCTAAGGACTCTAGAACAAGCAACTGGGACACTGGAACTAACCTGAGTTGGGCTGGCCACGGGGAGATGTTCATCGCGGCGGCGGAAACCGAATTGGGGGGAATCCAAAATTCGAGCTCTCAGGTGAACGATTGAGGACGATATCTGGTGGCTGGGTGCATGATGACCTTGCAGAGCTCACGGTGGCTTCAATTTATAGGGGGCGATAGCGGTGGCCGGGAATTTGGGTTAAGCGCGGTGGCGACCGGAGATAAGGAAGGTCATCGGCTTCGCGATTTCGTGTCCACCGCCGTGGCGGGCTCACCGGCATCGATGAGACAGCCGTGAGGAGTCACGACGACGAGGTGGAAGGGCAGAGCCACGCGGCACAAAGCCGGGAGGCGGCGGTTCACCGGTGTTCTTATCGGTTCCACCACGGTGAACATGGTACGGTGGCTGGACTTCTTTAGCGGCTGAAGTTTTATCCACGGCGGTGGTCTCCAAGTGTTATCCACACGGTCCGCACGAATCGTAGCACGAGATCGACCACCGGCGGCGACACGAATCGCGGCGGCGAGTCACCGACGGTGATATGCACGGCACCGCAGATCTTTTGTCACTGTACCATGGCAAAGATCATCAGCCGACCTGACAGCGTGATTTGCAGGGTTATTTACTCCCAATTTTGTGTAGTAACCGAGCAAGCTTTCTGTACCAAAGTTATAGGGCTACATACCAGCTACAAATCAACTATAGTGACTGAGCTCATTTAATAACTAGATCATGGTTGAATTCAACCCCAAAGATGGCTTTATTACACTGTAAGTCTGAATTTCAGAATAAACCAGCCTGACAGCCAAACTTTGAGCTTAATTATCTCTGGATTTTTCTTAACAAGTGAGCTCACAACCTTAAGCAAAGTTGTTCTCCTATGATTGAGCTACAAACTTGATGTGGTAGCCTAGGGCAAAATCTCCTTTGTTTAGAAGTTACAAGGTCACAAAGATGAGCACAATACACTGAAATTAGACTTAGTCAAAAGAGTTCAAATGTGACTCTTTTGCAAATAAGTCCAAAACTCAGGGTTTGGCTTGCAAATCCACATATTTGTGAACCAAATGACTTAAAATACTTATTTGGCTTGGTTTTTTGCACTTTAGCCCAAAAGTGGGCTAATTTTGCACATAAGCCCCTAGGGTTTGGTTTCAGGGTTTTCCAGGGTTCTAATTAGGGTTTCTTATATCCCAGGGGTATAAATGTGATTCAACTTTATTCTTGGGGTCATTTTATGACTTTTACCCTAAAGCTTTTAGGTTTTCTCAACTTAGGTTAAGTTTTACCCCTTTAACCTCAATTTAGGGTTAAGTTCCTTAACCAAGGTTCCATTTGCAAAAACATTAAAACGATACAACTTGCTTGAAATTTTTGCCTAGTAAATGCACTCTAGGTGTATCAAACATATGCAATGCCAATGCTTATGATGCCATGCTCAAGTTTTAGTTATAGTAACACCAAGGGTGTTACAGTAGCGTAGGGGGATCTTACTATACTTCTTACGCTCTTGGCGCTTAGAAGTGACGGATGCCGCGTCGGAGCCAGAGGTGGATGTTGATGAAGAATCGGTCTCGTAGTAGACCACCTTCCCCATCCTCTTCTTCTTGTCCCCACTCCGATGCGGCTTGTGGGAAGAAGATTTCTCCTTCTTCTCTTTGTGGTGAGAAGAGGATTTCTTCTCCTTCCCTTTGGAGTGTGAAGAAGACTTCTTCCCTTTGGAGTAGTCCTTCTTCTTCTCCTTCCTCTTGGTGCAGGACTCTTTCGATGAAGTGCTCCCGTGACTCGTAGTGGGCTTGTCGCCGGTCTCCATCTCCCTCTTGGTGTGATCTCCCGACATCACTTTGAGCGGTTAGGCTCTAATGAAGCACCGGGTTCTGATACCAATTGAAAGACGCCTAGAGGGGGGGGTGAATAGGGCGAAACTGAAATTCTCAAAAATAATCACAACTACAAGCCGGGTTAGCGTTAGAAATATAATAGAGTCCACGAGAGAGGGTGCAAAACAAATCGCAAGCGAATAAAGAGTGAGACACGTGGATTTGTTTTACCGAGGTTCGGTTCTCTCAAACCTACTCCCCGTTGAGGAGGCCACAAAGGCCGGGTCTCTTTCAACCCTTACCCTCTCTCAAACGATCCCTCGGACCGAGTGAGCTTTTCTTCTCAATCACTTGGAACACAAGGTTCCCACAAGGACCACCACAAGATTGGTGTCTCTTGCCTCAATTACAAGTGAGTTTGATCGCAATGAAGAATCAAAGAAAGAAGAAAGCAATCCAAGCGCAAGAGCTCGAAAGAACACAAGCAAATCTCTCTCACTAATCACTAGGGCGTTGTGTGGAGTTTGGAGAGGATTTGATCACTTTGGTGTGTCTAGAATTGAATGCTAGAGCTCTTGTAAGTAGTTGAAGTGGGAAAACTTGGATGCTATGAATGGTGGGTGGTTGGGGGTATTTATAGCCCCAACCACCAAACTAGCCGTTTGGTGGGGCTGTCTGTCGAATGGTGCACCGGACAGTCCGGTGCGCCAGCCACGTCACCAAAGCCGTTGGGTTCTGACCGTTGGAGCTCTGACTTCTGGGCCCGCCTGGATGTCCGGTGGCGCACCGGACATGTACTATAGAGTGTCCAGTGCGCCAGCATGGGCGTGCCTGACTTCTGTGCGCGCTGGCGCGCAATAAATGCGCTGCAGGTAGCCGTTGGCGCCGAAATAGCCGTTGCCCCGCAGATACACCGGACAGTCCGGTGTACACCGGACAGTCCGGTGAATTATAGCGGAGCAGCCGTTGCAGTTTCCCGAAGCTGGCGAGTTCCTGAGGCCGCTCTTCCTTGGAGCACCGGACACTGTCCGGTGTACACTGGACAGTCCGGTGAATTATAGTGGAGTTGCCTCTGGATTTTCCCGAAGGTGACGAGTTTGAGTTGGAGTCATCTGGTGCACCGGACATGTCCGGTGGTTCACCGGACACTGTCCGGTGGTACACCGGACAGTCCGGTGCGCCAGACCAGAGGTGCCTTCGGTTGTCCCTTTGCTCTTTTGTTGAACCCAATACTTGGTCTTTTTATTGGCTAAGTGTGAACCTTTGGCACCTGTATAACTTGTACACTAGAGCAAACTAGTTAGTCCAATTATTTGTGTTGGGCAATTCAACCACCAAAATTATTTAGGAAATAGGTGTAAGCCTAATTCCCTTTCAACCGGCGTCCCATCTGACTCACCCCAGTAAACAAATAATGATGGCGCCCCGCGTGCTCCATGACGACGGCAGCTCTCAGCCCCTTACGGAAGCAAGGAGACGTCAGCAAGGACTCGACAGCCCCGACAGCTGTCCTTCCATAGGGCCCAAGCGCTCCTCCGACGACCACGACATCACATGAATAGGGTGCCAAAACCTCTCCGACTGCCACGACGGCATGTACTTAGGGCTCTAGCTCCTCTCTGCTAGACACGTTAGCACACTGCTACACCCCCATTGTACACCTGGACCCTCTCCTTACGCCTATAAAAGGAAGGTCCAGGGCTCTCGTACGAGAAGGTTGGCCGCGCGGGAGAACGGGCCGGCGCATAAGGCTCTCGCTCTCTCCCACGCGGACGCTTGTAACCCCCCTACTGCAAGCGCACCCGACCTAGGCGCAGGGCAACACGAAGGCTGCGGGTTTCCCCTTTGCCTGTTTCTTCCCCCCTTCGTGCTCCGTCTCGCGCCGACCCATCTGGGCTGGAACACGCAGCGACAATTTACTCGTCGGTCCAGGGACCCCCCGGGTTCGAAACGCCGACAGTTATGAAGGACATACCTTCATAAATTTGACATGTATAACCAAAGGATGAAGCTTATAAAACACAGGAAAATAATATAAATAAAAATATAATAGCATAAACAGTTATTATTGAACTAATCTTGAATACATGAATACAATATCAAATGTTACATTTGTACCTTGAGCTTGACAAAAGACCAAGGCAAGAGTAAGATGCGGAAAAGCGTGAACAGTACGGGGTACTGTTCATCTATTTATAGGCACAGGACGCAGCCTGTGAGAAATTGCATTCATGTCCTTTACAAATGGTTACAATCATAACACAGGTTGTCATGGGCCAGTTGGTCATTTCATCTTTAAGTCTGTGTATCTGGAGATACGCTACGAAGCTCCCTGACTGGTAACTTCGGTATTGTGTTATGGCCTTCCGAAGGTGTTTCTTCTCTCAAGACCTTCGGCGACGAAGCAGCCCCCAACAGTAGCCCCTTCACGGTACCAGGTCATTTTTCGTAACGAGCTCGACCCGTGAAAAATTCTTTTAGGCTTTGGAATGCTGAAGGTCCAAAAAACACCTTCCCTGAGCTCGTTGTCGAGAAACGATTTAAATATTCCCAGCGCAAGGTGGTCCCACCACAGGGCGGGTACACATGATCTGGTGTTTCCTCTTCTCGCGCCCTGCGGTCCACCATCCAGTGAACGCGGGCGGCTGTTCGGCGGGTGTAGGTAGCTTGACGATTCACCTTCCGACCTGCGACACTATATAAATAGACGGGTAGGTGTGAAGTTACCACAACATTCATTACTATCGTACTGTTGTGCTGCTGAAAAATTTGACCATAGCCAAAGCTTATGCTTCGTATTCTCAGTTAAAGCATCGCCTTGTTTTTAGCTTCGTCAAAAGAGAGAGAGCTTCAGCAAAATCAAAAAGTAATCAACTTCATCAAAACCGGAAGAGTTTCAGCATCAAATGGCCAGGGTGCGTTCAACTGCAAGGGTGACTCGTGAGGGAGAAGAGACCGAGGTCACCGAGACGGCACCAATTTCCGAAGTCATGAAACGATCGAGTCTAATTATGACAGAGGGAACTACTGACGAAGGTGCACCTGCTGCCGAAACCGAGCAGGCAGATATTGAAGATGGCGATACTGGTGAAGAAGAGATTGATTATAACACCATTATGCCATACAAGCCCAGCCATTTGGATTTTGGGAAGTCGACTGTCTCCGAAGCTGATATGCCCATGATGACGAAGCTAGGCTACTTCGGGGAAGCCGAAAAGAAGTTGATTCGCTTTGGCGGGGAAGAGACCATCCCAAAACCAGAAAATGATGAAGTGGTAGTTTTTAAGAGCTTCTTCAAAGCAGGGTTGAGGTTTCCCATGCACGGAATGATTGCAGACGTGTTGGAAAATTTTGAGATTTATCTTCATCAGCTGACTCCTAACGCTATCGTTAGGTTTAGCGTTTTTATCTAGGCTCTTCGAAGCCAAGGAGTGGAACCACTTGCTGAAGCCTTCTACCGGGTGCACGAACTTCACTATCAGACGAAGGCTAGAGAAGATGGATTGCACGAGAACTTTGGCTGTTATAATTTTGCATACCGCAAAGACATGAAGACACTGGTGGTCAGCTACCGCACCAAGTGGCCAACCAGTTGGAAGACTGAATGGTTCTATGTTAAGATAGATGAGCAAAAGGAGAAGCTAGTTCAGAGCCCGCTGAAGCTAACCTTCGGGTTGACTAGGCCTCAGTGCAACATGACACCGGGGGAACCATGCCCGGATGCTGTGGGCGAATTTAGAGTTATATATGAACATATTGGTACTAGGGATTTAGTTTAGGAATACCTAGCCAATAGGGTATTCCCAACGCTAAAGAAATGGGGTATGCCGAAGCTTAAAGCTGAGAAGAAGAAGAATGAACTCGTTCGGCTGCCCTATCATTTTAAGTTCAAGAAACACTTCAAAGAACCCTGCCAAGAATGGTTGGACACAATTGAAGTTATGTGCAACAAAATCCTGGGCAACTATACGAAAAAGAAGATCAATTGATGACTGCAGCCTTCGGCACCCGACCGAAGCGAAGGTTGAATCGGGTGATGGATGCACTGAATTTTGAATATCCTGACTATGAGCGATTGAACAAGGGTGCCGAAGGGCAAAAAAGAAAAAGAATTGTTAGCGTTCTGGGTAGAGAAGCTGCTAGAATGGTGAAAGAGGATGAAGAAATTCTGAAGAAGAGAAAATTTAGCCCTGAGCCAAAGGTAGCTGCTCCAAAGAAAAGGAAAGTTGCGGCTCCGAAGCAAAAAGCGACTGATATAGAGGAAGAGACTCCTTCAACACCTTCTGTCACCGACTTGGAAGAAATTCTAAAGGTAATGACTGAATCTTTGCCTATCAAGCTAAGTCCACTGGGGCTACATCTGACGAAGCTTTTACAGAAGGAAAAGGAGCCCTCGACAGCGAAGAAGCCTGCTGGGCTGAAAAAACGGAGAATTATTCATGTGATTGAAGCCATTGAAGAAACACCACCGCCGGCCTCGGCGTCAAAAACACCAGCTGTCGAGAGCGCTACTGCTGCCGAAGCTGCACCCACCGAAGCTGGAACTGCCGAAGCTTCAACGGCCGAAGATACAAATCTAGAGAGCACATTTTCTGATATTGATAAAATGCTCCTGAATATGGCCGCGGAAGAAGCTGCTACAGCCGTTGAAGAGACCCTGGCCACAGTGCATGGAAAAGAAAAGGAGAAAGCCGAAGATACTTCAGAGGAAAAGGACTTCGATTTCCAAAACATAATTGGTCAGGAGTTATCTAAAGCTAAGAAAGAAGAGTTAAAAATTATGCTATATCCTATGGTTACAAACCAGGAGCGCTGCTCTTCGGCGGCATTGACGATGAAAGCTTAGGTTGCCTCCGAGACTGAATTGGAGCGAAGGTTATCAGTACTCTGTCGAAGAGTATTGGTTTCCTGAAGCTTGAGGCCGATATGAGCTGCTACCGACGACAACATATTGTCGGTAGATTGTTCTATTCTAATTTCAAGGTAAAAACTTTTCTTTGGCTTTTCATTGTTTTAACGATAAAAGAGTTTTCTGACGAAGGTTGTTTTTGCACAGAGTATGCTATTAAGTAAGGATTTGAAGATGCAACAGGACCTTAAAGACAAAAAACATGAGGTTATAATTGAAGATTTAGAGAGCAAAATAAAAGATCATGCAGCTGCTCTTGAAAAGAAAGATTTCGAACTTCAAACAGTGGAGGGTTTACTGGCAGAAGCTGAAGCCAAAATTGCAAAATTGAATAATGAACTCCTCTCAAAGTCGGAAAGCTTCGAACAAGAAAAGCAGAAATTTGATGTGAAGTTTGAGGCTGAAGTCGAAAAGAGTTCAAATTTGCAGAAATCACTGAAAGAGCTTCAAGATAAATGTCTAGACTTCGGCAACCGATGCGTGCAGCGACTAAAGCAGGTTTTCAACTCAGTTGGAGCCAGCTCTGAGAAATTCAATCTTTCGGTTGAAGACCTGCCAGGGACCTTCGAACACATTGAGGGCAAAGTTGATGCTCTTGATGAAGTTATAGCTGGACACGGCGATTTCTGTGCCCTGCTAGCTTCTCGGGGCACAACTGTTGCCTTCATGAAATCTGGTTGCACGCATGGGAAAATTGTTAATAGACCAAACTTCAGCTTATCACCGGCAGATTTAACTGATATCCCCAGCCTGGCTCGAAGCATAGGAAATAGATTCATAACGCAAATCTGGACGAAGGGCGGGCGAAACATGGCTTGCGACGAAGCTCGAAGCCACCTTAAGCCGGTAAGAAATTTGTGCCTGTTGCTTTACCTTCTCCTTGAAATTTGTACTTTTCTCATACTGCTTTAATATGTACAGGATGACGAAGCTGAGGAACAGTGAGCCGAAGCTTGACAGATGATTCGAAGCTTAATGATGATGAAGCTGAAGACCTTGCTGTGAAAAAACTCTAGAAAAAATATTGTATTATCCTTGTAAAAATATTGTAATTTAAGAATCAGATACTTATTATATAAATTTGTCCATACCTTGTAATATATTTCTACCTTTTCGTCCATGTATGAACTGCTTTGATGTGGATGAAACTTGTATTTTTTGAGCCAAAGGCGAAAAACACCTTCCCTTCTTTTCGTACACAACGAAGCATGAAACCGCTTCTTTTCTTTTTGCCGAAGCCTTATCCTTATAGCTGAAGCATCTGCCTGTGTCTATATGATATGATGATGATGATCCTATGTATGTCTAAATGAATGTTTATGAATGCAATGTATGATGTAATGTGACGTGCAAATGAATGTCCAAACACACATACGAAGCCACAACCATAACCTTCATTCCCTTAGGAATGACTGAAGTCTCTTTGCTGCTTATTTTTCGGCTTCATCGCTTATTTTTCGGTGTAAGTTCTGCATCCCCTTAGGAACGACTTTTGAACTTCTTCGCCTTCTATTTCTGCGGTATTCGCGTTGACTTTTCGCGCTTCGCCTTATATTTCGACGGTATTTGGCTCTGCATTCCCTTAGGAACGACTTTTGAGCAGAAAACTTACGCTGCGCTCCCTTAGGAACGGCTTTTTTGTAGCTTCGTCGTGCTCTGCATCCCCTTAGGGACAACTTTTGAGCTTCTCCCTGTTTTTTCCTTTTTCTCTACACTCGATGGTGCATGCTCAGATTTTACATTTACATATTTTGGGGGATTTTGCTATCGTAGAGCTGAATAAGAGAAGTAAAATTACAAACTATGGTCCCATTAAAAACCTTTCTCCCCCTTTGGAAAGGAAAAGGGTGCCATAGGAAAAATGAAAAAGATTACATCGAGTTACACATAATATCGCCGAAGCTCATCCGCATTCCAAGATCTAGGAATGTCGTTGTCGTCCATATCCTTCAATCTGTAAGAACCGGGTCTTGACGAAGATACCACCAGAAAGGGTCCTTCCCACTTTAGCTGTAACTTGCCTACTGTGTCTGGATTGGCCACTCTTCGAAGTACCAAATGCCCTGGCTTAATGTTTTTTAGCCGAAATTTTCTGTCACGCCATTTTATTGTTTCGGCTTGGTAATTATTGATATTCTCCACAGCTTGAAGTCTGGTCTTTTCTATATCATCTTTTGCCACAGAATAATCAGCTTCGTCCTCTGCCGAAGATACTATTATAATTGACCCTGCCTTAGCTTCTTCTGGGGTTATAGCTTCGTCACCAAACAATAACTTGAATGGTGTAAAACCTGTTGACCTTGATATTGTTGTGTTGTGGCTCCACACCACTTTAATCAACTCATATGGCCACTTTCCTCTGGGTTGATTGAAGATTAACTTCATTATTCCCGTCATTATAATGCCATTTGCTCTTTTGACAAGTCCATTTGACTCTGGATGTCTGACTGATGCAAAATGAATCTTTGTGCCAATCTGATCACAGAATTCCTTGAAAGCTTCGGCATCAAACTCTGTTCCATTGTCTACAGTGATAGCCTTCGGCACGCCGAAGCGACAAACAATGTTTTGCCATAAGAATTTCTGGACTGTGACCGAAGTTATTGTGGCCAAAGGCTTCGCCTCAATCCACTTGGAAAAATATTCTACCGCCACCACAACATATTTTAAATTGCCTTGTGCTGGTGGAAGTGGGCCTAGCAAATCGAGGCCCCATCTTTGCAACGACCAAGTGGGCTGTATTAACTAAGTGAGAGATGAAGGTTGCTTCTGGTCTCTTGCACATTTTTGACAGCCTTCACATTTTTGGACTAGCTCTGTTGCATCCGAAGTTGCCTTCGGCCAGTAAAATCCTTGTCGAAAAACTTTTCCTAGCAAGGGCCTAGACCCAATGTGAGATCCACACAGACCTGCGTGTATCTCTTTCATTAATTCAATACCTTCAGCTCTTGATAAACACTTGAGGAGTGGGGAACAGACTCCATGTTTATACAATTCCCCTTCTATTATCACATATGGTCTTGTCCTTACCTCCATTCTCTTGTTATAAGCTTCGTCACTTGAAAGACAATTGCCTTGGAGGAAAGATATAATTTCAGTCCTCCAATCTTCACTGTGTACTGGAGAAATAGTAAGTACTGCTCTCTCCATGAGTTCAATCGAAGGTGCTTTTATTGTTTCAAAAAATACTTCCGAAGGTAAAGGGAGCCCCTGAGCCGCCGATTTGGCTAGCAAATCTGCATGCTCATTTTCACCTCTTGGAATATTCTTGACAGAAAAACCTTCGAAAGAAGCCTCCAACCTTCAAACTGTATCCAGATATCTTTCGAGCTTCGAATCTCTTGCCTTGCTACTTTTGTCCACATGGCCAGAAATAACATGAGAGTCAGTCTTTAGGATGGCCCTTCTTATTCCCATTGCCCTTAACTTCCGAAGCCCCAACAGAAGTGCTTCGTACTCAGCAATATTATTTGTGCAACTGAAATCCAATTTGGCTGCATAACATGTTTTGACTTTTGAAGGTGCCACTAGGACCGTAGCTGCTCCTGCACCGAAGGTTCCCCAAGAACCATCGCAGAACACTGTCCAAGCTTCAGTATCTTTGTTTATTTCTTCGTCGTGAGCCCCTGGCGTCCAATCAGCGATGAAGTCTGCTAACGCTTGGGATTGGATTGAAGATCTATGCACGTAGTCAATGGTGAATTCATTAAGCTCTGCGGCCCACTTTCCAATCCTTCCAGTAGCTTCTCTGTTCCTCATAAAATCCTTCAGAGGCTGTGATGAAGGAACAATTATGTGGTGTGCTTGAAAATAATGCCGAAGCTTCCTGGAGGCCATTAACACAGCAAACAACACCTTCTCCAATTCTGTATAGTTTTTCTTTGATAAACTTAGAACTTCGAAGACGAAGTATACTGGGACTTGCTTTTTAGTTTGCCCTTCAAGCTTCTCCTGTACAAGCGCCACACTCACTGCGGAGTGCGAAGCTACCACATACAATAGCAATGGAGCCCCTTGCACAGGTGGAGTTAATGTTGTTAGATCAATCAAGTATTGCTTCAGCTCTTCGAAGGCTTTCTGTTGAGCTGGGCCCCATTGAAAAACTTCGACTGACTTTAGTACTTCAAAGAATGGTACGTTTCTTTCTGCTGATCTAGATATAAATCGATTCAAAGATGCCAGTCCATTGGCCCCCCTTCTTTGTGCTTGGTGGCTCCATCCGAAGGATAGCTTTGATCTTGCTTGGGTTAGCTTCGATCCCCTTCGTTGAAACTAGACAGCCAAGGAACTTGCCCTTTTTCACTCCAAAGACACATTTTTCTGGATTTAATTTCAGGCCAGCTTGCCTAAAATTAGCAAATGTTTCCTGCAAATCAGTAATATGATTTTCTTGCTTCGTGCTTTTTACTATGATATCATCAACGTATGTTAGCACATTCCTGCCTATCTGAGAGTGAAGGACCTTGGCTGTCATTCTGCTGAAGCTTCCTCCAGCATTCTTGAGCCCCTCAAGCATCCAAAGATAACAATAGGTGCCACTGAGAGTTATGAAGCTAGTCTTCGGCTCATCCTCCTTCTTCATCCATATCTAATGATATCCGGAGTAGCAATCCAGCAGACTCGTAAGCTCTGAAGAAGCTGCTGCATCTACAAGAGAGTCTATTCTTGGTAATGGAAACTCATCCTTTGGACAGGCCTTGTTAAGATCTGTGAAGTCAATACACATTCTCCATTTGCCATTAGCCTTCTTCACCATAACAATATTGGCTAGCCACTCTGGATATTTTACCTCTCTGATGATACCAACACTGAGAAGTCTTTTTACTTCATTCCGAGCACCTTCGGCTTTATCATCAGACATTTTCCAAAGCCTTTGCTTTCTGGGCCTGAAGGATGGATCGACATTGAGTGAATGTTCAATGACGTCCCTGTTGACACCATAGAGATCATTGGCCGACCATGCAAAAATATCTTTGTTGTTGAATAAAAACCTTATCAAAGTTTTCTCCTGCTCTTCAGATAATTGAGACCCCAGCAATACCTTCTGCTCTGCTATGTCTTCACATAGAAGCATGGGCTTCGGCTGATCAGCCGAAGCAGCCTTCTCTCTTCTGTACTTGTACTGTTCACAAGCTTCAACTCCATCTATATTGTGGATCGCTTTTGAGTCTGTCCAATTTCCCTTAGCCTTTCTGGCAGCTTCCTGACTTACATGAATAGCAATGGGCCCTTGTTCCAAAGGTATCTTCATGCATAGATATGTTGGATGAAGAATTGCTTCGAAAGCATTAAGTGTCCCACGACCTATGATTGCATTGTAGGGGTATTCCGTGTCAACAATATCAAACACAACCTGTTCATTCCTTGTATTGTGGACAAATCCGAAGGTCACTGTGAAAGTCGCCTAGAGGGGGTGAATAGGGCGAATCTGAAATTTACAAACTTTAAGCACAACTACAAGCCGGGGTTAGCGTTATAAATATAAACGAGTCCGAAAGAGAGGGCGAAAACAAATCACAAGCAAATAAGGCAGATGACACGGTGATTTGTTTTACCGAGGTTCGGTTCTTGCAAACCTACTCCCCGTTGAGGTGGTCACAAAGACCGGGTCTCTTTCAACCCTTTCCCTCTCTCAAACGGTCACTTAGACCGAGTGAGCTTCTCTTCTCAATCAAACGGGACACTAAGTCCCCACAAGGACCACCACACAATTGGTGTCTCTTGTCTTGGTTACAATTGAGTTGAACACAAGAAAGAATGAAGAAGAAAAGCAATCCAAGCGCAAGAGCTCAAATGAACACAAGTATCTCTCTCTCTCACTAGTCACTATTTGATTGGAATTGTCTTTGGACATGGGAGAGGATTTGATCTCTTGTTTGTGTCTTGTATTGAATGCTATAGCTCTTGTATGAGGTGTGAAGGCTGAAAACTTGGATGAATTGAAGTGTGGTGGTTGGGGGTATTTATAGCCACAACCATCAAAAGAATCGTTGGTGAGGGCTTCTGTCGCATGGCGCACCGGACAGTCCGGTGCGCCACCGGACAGTCCGGTGCGCCAGCCACGTCACCTGGCCGTTGGATTCTGACCGTTGGAGCTTCTGACTTCTGGGCCACTGGACAGTCCGATGGTGGACCGGACAGATCCTGTAGAGTGTCCGGTGCACCTTCTGGCTCTGCTCTGACTTCTGCGCGCACTGTAGCGCATTAACTGCTCTCTGTAGACGACCGTTGGCGCGAAGTAGCCGTTGCTCCGCTGGCGCACCGGACAGTCCGGTGCTACACCGGACAGTCCGGTGAATTATAGCGGAGCGGCTCCCAGAATTCCCGAAGGTGAGCAGTTCGGGGTTGGGTTCCCTAGTGCACCGGACACTATCCGGTGGCACACTAGACAGTCCGGTGCGCCAGACCAGGGCACACTTCGGTTGTCTTTTGCTCTTTGTATTTGAACCCTTTCTTGGTCTTTTTATTGGTTTGTTGTGAACCTTTGGCACCTGTAAAACTTATAATCTAGAGCAAACTAGTTAGTCCAATTATTTGTGTTGGGCAATTCAACCACCAAAATGAATTAGGAAAAGGTGTAAGCCTATTTCCCTTTCAATCTCCCCCTTTTTGGTGATTGATGCCAACACAAACCAAAACAAATATAAAAGTGCAAAATTGAACTAGTTTGCATAATGTAAGTGCAAAGGGTTTCTTTGGAATGAAACCAATAATTATTTTTACTAGATATGCATGGATGGCTTTCTTCTTATTAAAATTTTGGACCACGCTTGCACCACTTGTTTTGTTTTGCAATGTTTTGGAATTTTTTTTTAAATTCTTTTGCAAATAGTCAAAGGTATATGAATAAGAATTTGAGAAGCATTTTTAAGATTAGAGATTTTCTCCCCCTGTTTCAAATGCTTTTCCTTTGACTAAACAAAACTCCCCCTTAATGAAATCCTCCTCTTAGTGTTCAAGAGGGTTTTAGATATTAATTTTGAAGAGGGTATACTAATTCGAAATTATATAAAAAATAAGATACCAATTGACAAATCTTTGCTTAACCCACATTTGAAAAACTACATTTTTGAAATTGGTGGTGGTGCGGACCTTTTGCTTTGGGCTAATACTTTCTCCCCCTTTGGCATGAATCGCCAAAAATGGATACTTGTGAGTGAAATATAAGCCCTTCTTACTTTCTCTCCCTTTAGCAAATAACATATGAGTCAAGATTATACCAAAGTTGGAGAGCGGTGCGGAGCGACGGCGAAGGATAAATAATTTGATGGAGTGGAAGCCTTTGTCTTCGCCGAAGTCTCCAATTCCCTTTCAATCTATGACTTAGCATGAAATGCACTTGAAACCATATTAGTCATAGCACATGAAAGAGATATGATCAAAGGTATATAAATGAGCTATGTGTGCAAAATATCAATCAAAATTCCTAGAATCAAGAATATTTAGCTCATGCCTAAGTTTGGTAAATGTTTGCTCATCCAATGGCTTGGTAAAGATATCAGCTAATTGTTCTTTGGTGTTAACATAAGCCATCTCGATATCCCCCTTTTGTTGGTGATCCCTTAAAAAGTGATACCGAATGGCTATGTGTTTAGTGCGGCTATGCTCAACGGGATTATCTGCCATGCGGATTGCACTCTCATTATCACATAGAAGAGGAACTTTGGTTAATTTGTAACCATAGTCCCTAAGGGTTTGCCTCATCCAAAGCAATTGCGCGCAACAATGGCCTGCCGCAATGTACTCGGCTTCGGCGGTAGAAAGAGCTACAGAATTCTGCTTCTTTGAAGCCCAAGACACTAGAGATCTTCCCAAGAACTGGCAAGTCCCTGATGTGCTTTTTCTATTAATTTTACACCCTACCCAATCAGTATCGGAATACCCAATTAAATCAAAAGTGGATCCCCTAGGGTACTAAAGGCCAAACTTAGGAGTATAAACTAAATATCTCAAGATTCGTTTTACGGCCCTAAGGTGAACTTCCTTAGGATCGGCTTGGAATCTTGCACACATGCATACGGAAAGCATAATATCCGGTCGAGATGCACATAAGTAGAGTAAAGAACCTATCATCAACCGGTATACCTTTTGATCTACGGATTTACCTCCTGTGTCGAGGTCGAGATGCCCATTTGTTCCCATGGGTGTCTTGATGGGCTTGGCATCCTTCATCCCAAATTTTGCAAGAATGTCTTGAATGTACTTTGTTTGGCTAATGAAGGTGCCCTCTTAGAGTTGCTTCACTTGAAATCGTAGAAAATACTTCAACTCCCCATCATAGACATCTCGAATTTTTGAGTCATGATCCTACTAAACTCTTCACATGTAGATTCGTTAGTAGACTCAAATATGATATCATCAACATAAATTTGGCATACAAACAAATCATTTGCAAGTGTTTTAGTAAAGAGAGTAGGATCGGCTTTTCCGACTTTGAAGCCATTAGCGATAAGAAAATCTCTTAGGCATTCATACCATGCTCTTGGGGCTTGCTTGAGCCCATAAAGCGCCTTAGAGAGTTTATAGACATGGTTAGGGTACTCACTATCTTCAAAGCCGGGAGGTTGCTCAAGATAGACCTCCTCCTTGATTGGTCCATTGAGGAAGGCACTTTTCACGTCCATTTGATAAAGCTTAAAGCCATGGTAAGTAGCATAGGCAAGTAAAATGCGAATTGACTCAAGCCTAGCTACGGGTGCATAGGTTTCACCGAAATCCAAACCTTTGACTTGGGAATATCCTTTGGCCACAAGTCGAGCTTTGTTCCTTGTCACCACACCATGCTCATCTTGCTTGTTGCGGAAGACCCATTTGGTTCCTACAACATTTTGGTTAGGACGTGGAACTAAATGCCATACCTCATTCCTCGTGAAGTTGTTGAGCTCCTCTTGCATCACCAGCACCCAATCCGAATCTTGAAGTGCTTCCTCTATCCTGTGTGGCTCAATAGAGGAAACAAAAGAGTAATGTTCACAAAAATGAGAAACACGAGATCGAGTGGTTACCCCCTTATGAATATCGCCGAGGATGGAGTTCACGGGGTGATCTCGTTGTATTGCTTGGTGGACTCTTGGGTGTGGCGGTTTTGGACCCTCGTTATCTTCCTTGTCTTGATCATGGGTATCTCCCTCTTGATCATTATCATCCTCTTGAGGTGGCTCCTGTTGATCTTCATCATCATCATCTTGAGCTTGATCCTCATCTTGAGTTGGTGGAGATGCTTGCATGGAGGAAGATGGTTGATCTTGTGCTTGTGGAGGCTCTTCATATTCCTTAGGACACACATCCCCAATGAACATGTTCCTTAGCGCGACGCATGGAGACTCTTCATCATCTAGCTCATCAAGATCAACTTGCTCTACTTGAGAGCCGTTAGTCTCATCAAACACAATGTCACAAGAAACTTCAACTAGTCCAGAGGACTTGTTAAAGACTCTATATGCCCTTGTGTTTGAATCATAACCTAGTAAAAAGCCTTCTACAGCCTTAGGAGCAAATTTAGATTTTCTACCTCTTTTAACAAGAATAAAGCATTTGCTACCAAAGACTCTAAAATATGAAACATTGGGCTTTTTGCCGGTTAGGAGTTCATACGATGTCTTCTTGAGGATTCGGTGTAGATATAACCGGTTGATGGCGTAGCAAGCGGTGTTAACCGCGTCGGCCCAAAACCAATCCGAAGTCTTGTACTCATCAAGCATGGTCCTTGCCATGTCCAAAAGAGTTCTATTCTTCCTCTCCACTACACCATTTTGTTGTGGTGTGTAGGGAGAAGAGAACTCATGCTTGATGCCCTCCTCCTCAAGAAAACCTTCTATTTGTGAGTTCTTGAACTCCGTCCCGTTGTCGCTTCTAATCTTTTTGATCCTTAAGCCAAACTCATTTTGAGCCCGTCTTAAGAATCCCTTTAAGGTCTCTTGGGTTTGAGATTTTTCCTACAAAAAGAACACCCAAGTGAAGCGAGAATAATCATCCATAATTACAAGATAATACTTACTCCCGCCGATGCTTATGTAAGCTATCGGGCCGAATAGGTCCATGTGGAGTAGTTCAAGCGGCCTGTCGGTCGTCATGATGTTCTTGTGTGGATGATGAACACCAACTTGCTTTCCTGCTTGACATGCGCTACAAACCCTGTCTTTCTCAAAATGAACATTGGTTAGTCCCAAAATGTGCTCTCCCTTTAGAAGCTTATGAAGATTCTTCATTCCAACATGGGCTAGTCGGCGGTGCCAGAGCCAACCCATGTTAGTCTTAGCAATTAAGCAAGTGTCGAGTTCAGCTCTATTAAAATCAACTAAGTATAGCTGACCCTCTAACACTCCCTTAAATGCTACTGAATCATCACTTCTTCTAAAGACAGTAACACCTAAATCTGTAAAAAGATAGTTGTAGCCCATTTTGCATAATTGAGAAACAGAAAGCAAATTGTAATCTAAATAATCTACAAGAAAAACATTGGAAATAGAGTGGTCAGGAGATATAGCAATTTTACCCAATCCTTTGACCAAACCTTGATTTCCATCCCCGAATGTGATAGCTCGTTGGGGATCTTGGTTTTTCTCATAGGAGGAGAACATCTTCTTCTCCCCTGTCATGTGGTTTGTGCACCCGCTATCGATGATCCAACTTGAGCCCCCAGATGCATAAACCTACAAAACAAATTTAGGCCTTGTTCTTAGGTACCCAAACGGTCTTGGGTCCTTTGACATTAGAAACAAGCACCTTGGGTATCCAAACACAAGTCTTTGACCCCTTGTGTTTGCCCCCAACATATTTGGCAACTACTTTGATTGGTTTGTTAGTTAAAACATATGATGCATCAAAGGTCTTAAATGAAATGTTATGATCATTTGATGCAATAGGAGTTTTCTTCTTAGGCAATTTAGCATGTGTTGATTGCCTAGAACTAGATGCCTCACTCTTATACATGAAAGCATGATTGGAGCCAGCGTGAGACTTCCTAGAGTGAATTCTCCTAATTTTGTGTTCGGGATAATCGGCAGGGTATAAAATGTAACCCTCGTTATCCTGAACCATGGGAGCCTTGCCCTTAACAAAGTTTGACAATCTTTTAGGAGGGGCATTAAGCTTGACATTGCCTCCGTGTTGGAAGCCAAAGCCATCCTTAATGTCGGGGCGTCTCCCACTATAGAGCATACTACGAGCAAATTTAAATTTTTCATTTTCTAACTCATGCTCGGCAATTTTAGCATCTAATTTTGATATATGATCATTTTGTTGTTTAATCATAGCAATGTGATCATGAATAGCGTCAATGTTAACATCTCTACATCTAGTGCAAATAGTAACATGCTCAATGGTAGATGTAGAGGGTTTGCAAGAATTTAGTTCAACAATCTTAGCATGTAAAATGTCATTCTCATCTCTAAGATTGGAAATAGAAATATTGCAAACATCTAATTCCTTAGCCTTAGCAATTAATTTTTCATTCTCATTTCTAAGGCTAGCAAGAGAGGCATTCAATTTTTCAATCTTAGCAATTGAACTAGCATTATCATTTCTAAGATTGTCAATTAAATCATCACAAACATTTGATTTCTCAACCTCAGCAATTAATTTGGCATTTTCACTTCTAAGGTTGGAAATAACATCATGGCAAGTGCTTAGCTCACTAGATAATTTTTCACATTTTTCTACCTCTAGAGCATAAGCATTTTTAACCTTAACATGTTTTTTGTTTTCTTTAATTAGGAAGTCCTCTTGGCTATCCAAGAGTTCATCCTTCTCATGAATAGCACTAATTAACTCATTTAATTTCTCCTTTTGTTGCATGTTTAGGTTGGCAAAAAGCGTTAATAAATCATCCTCATCATCTCTAGAGCTAGCCTCATCACTAGATGTTGCATACTTAGTGGAGGATCTTGATTTTACCTTCTTCTTCTTGTCGTCCTTTGCCATGAGGCACTTGTGGCCGACGTTGGGGAAGAGGAGTCCTTTGGTGACGGCGATGTTGGCGGCGTCCTCATCGGAGGAGGAGTCGGTGGAGCTCTCATCGGAGTCCCACTCCCGACAAACATGGGCATCGCCGCCCTTCTTCTTGTAGTACCTCTTCTTTTCTCTCCTCTTTCACTTCTTGTCGTTATCCCTGTCACTATCACTAGATAAAGGACATTTAGCGATAAAATGACCGGGCTTACCACACTTGTAGCAAACCTTCTTGGAGCGGGACTTGTAGTCTTTCCCCCTCCTTTGCTTGAGGATTTGGCGGAAGCTCTTGATGATGAGCGCCATTTCCTCATTGTCAAGCTTGGAGGCGTCGATGGGGACCCTACTTGGTGTAGAGTCTTCTTTCTTCTCCTCCGTTGCCTTGAATGCAACGGGTTGCACATCGGGTGTGGAGGAGGCGCCTTGCTCGATGATTTTCTTGGAGCCTTTGATCATCAACTTAAAGCTCACAAATTTTCCTATTACTTCCTCAGGAGACATTAGTTTGTATCTTGGATCACCATGAACTAATTGAACTTGAGAGGGGTTAAGAAAAAACGAGTGATCTAAGAATAACCTTGACCATTTCATGGTCATCCCACTTGGAGCTCCCGAGGTTGTGCACTTGGTTCACCAAGGTTTTTAGCCGGTTGTACATGGCTTGCGGGTCTTCTCCTTGGTTGAGCATAAAGCGACCGAGCTCCCCCTCGATCGTTTCCCGCTTGGTGATTTTGGTCACCTCATCGCCTTCGTGCGCGGTCTTGAGTACGTCCCAAATCTCTTTGGCACTCTTCAACCCTTGCACCTTATTATACTCCTCTTGACTTAGAGAGGTGAGGAGTATAGTGGTTGCTTGGGAGTTGAAGTGCTCGATTTGGGCCACCTCATCCTCATCATAATCTTCATCCCCTACGGATGGTACCTGTACTCCAAACTCAACAACACCCATATGCTTTTGTGGATTGAGGTTAGGTGATATCTCATCATATCACTCCACCTAGAATAATCTTCACCGTCAAACGTCAGTGGTTTGCCTAATGGGACCAAAAGTAATGGAGTATGTTTAGGAATGCGAGGATAGCACAGGGGGATCTTACTATACTTCTTGCGCTCTTGGCGCTTAGAAGTGATGGGCGCGGTGTCGGATCCCGATGTAGAGGGCGAAGAAGAGTCGGTCTCATAGTAGACCACTTTCTTCATTTCTTCTTCTTCTCGCCACTCTTGTGCGTCCTAATGCATGAAGGGGATCCCTCCTTTTTGTTGCCGAACTCCCTTGATGGAGCCTTCCCGTGGCTTGTGGCGGGCTTCTCGCCGGTCACCATCTCCTTCTTGGCGTGATCTCCCGACATCACTTCAAGAGGTTAGGCTCTAATGAAGCACCGGGCTCCGATACCAATTGAAAGTCGCCTAGAGGGGGTGAATAGGGCGAATCTAAAATTTACAAACTTTAAGCACAACTATAAGCCAGGGTTAGCGTTAGAAATATAAACGAGTCCGAAAGAGAGGGCGAAAACAAATCACAAGCAAATAAGGCGGATGACACGGTGATTTGTTTTACCGAGGTTCAGTTCTTGCAAACCTACTCCCCGTTGAGGTGGTCACAAAGACCGGGTCTCTTTCAACCCTTTCCCTCTCTCAAACGGTCACTTAGACCGAGTGAGCTTCTCTTCTCAATCAAACGGGACACTAAGTCCCCACAAGGACCACCACACAATTGGTGTCTCTTGTCTTGGTTACAATTGAGTTGAACACAAGAAAGAATGAAGAAGAAAAGCAATCCAAGCGCAAGAGCTCAAATGAACACAAGTATCTCTCTCTCCCTAGTTACTATTTGATTGGAATTGTCTTTGGACTTGGGAGAGGATTTGATCTCTTGTTTGTGTCTTGTATTGAATGCTATAGCTCTTGTATGAGGTGTGAAGGCTGAAAACTTGGATGCATTGAAGTGTGGTGGTTGGGGGGTATTTATAGCCCCAACCATCAAAAGAACCGTTGGTGAGGGCTTCTGTCGCATGGCGCACTGGACAGTCTGGTGCGCCACCGGACACTGTTCGGTGCGCCAGCCACGTCACCTGGCCGTTGGATTCTGACCGTTTGAGCTTCTGACTTCTGGGCCACCGGACAGTCCGGTGGTGCACCGGACATGTCCTGTAGAGTGTCTGGTGCGCCTTCTGGCTCTGCTCTGACTTCTGCGCGCACTGTAGCTCATTAACTGCTCTCTGTAGACGACCGTTGGCGCGAAGTAGCCGTTGCTCCGATGGCGCACCGGACAGTCCGGTGAATTATAGTGGAGCGGCTCCCAGAATTCCCGAAGGTGAGCAGTTCGGAGTTGGGTTCCCTGGTGCACCGGACACTGTCCGGTGGCACACCGGACAGTCCGGTGTGCCAGACCAGGGCACACTTCGGTTGTCTTTTCCTCTTTGTATTTGAACCCTTTCTTGGTCTTTTTATTGGTTTGTTGTGAACCTTTGGCACCTGTAAAACTTATAATCTAGAGAAAACTAGTTAGTCCAATTATTTGTGTTGGGCAATTCAACCACCAAAATCAATTAGGAAAAGGTGTAAGCCTATTTCCCTTTCACACTGGCATTGTGATCTTGCCAAGTGCTACAATCTGCCTTCCTCTGAAGCCACAAAGAGGGTGTGTAGCATCATGAATCTTGTCCTCTGGCTCTTGCATCTGTCTGAGGCCTTAGCAAATATGATATCCGCTGCACTGCCTATATCAACCAGAACATTGTGGACCAGAAATCCCTTGATGACACAAGATATGACCATAGCATCATTGTGGGGGTAATCCTTGAGCTGAAGGTCCTCCTGGGAGAAGGTGATTGGGATGTGGGACCATTTTGACTTGATGAAGGGTCCCTGCACCCCAACATGATGTACCCTTCTTTGAGCCCCCTTCTTCTGCTTCTTGTTGGCCGGTTCTGAGCATTAACCGCCTATTATCGGGAGCACCAGCTTCGTAGCCGAAGCAACTTCAGCTTGATTGTTGAATGAAGCCATCAGCTCAAAAGTGGAAGTGAGTTCACCGGCGGTGGGCGCCAATGTAGGGGACTTGTTCTCAAATGCTATGAATTAAGAACAAGGCAACACAAAATGTTAAATGTTAATGCCCTTCGTCCTTCGAAGCATTATTTCCCTTAGGATATAACGATCTTCGGACGAATGTTATGAAGGACATACCTTCATAAATTTGACATGTATAACCAAAGGATGAAGCTTATAAAACACAGGAAAATAATATAAATAATAATATAATAGCATAAACATTTATTATTGAACTAATCTTGAATACATGAAAACAATATCAAATTACATTTGTACCTTGAGCTTGACAGAAGACCAAGGCAAGAGTAAGATGCGGAAAAGCGTGAACAGTACGGGGCACTGCTCATCTATTTATAGGCACAGGACGCAGACTGTGAGAAATTACATTCATGTCTTTTACAAATGGTTACAATCATAACACAGGTTGTCATGGGCCAGTTGGTCATTTCATCTTTAAGTCGGTGCATCGGGAGATACGCTACGAAGCTCCCTGACTAGTAACTTCGATATTGTGTTATGGCCTTTCGAAGGTGTTTCTTCTCTCAAGACCTTCGGCGACAAAGCAGCCCCCCAACAATCGGTAAGACGATAAGGATGGACATATAACGTGAAGCCTTAGGATACTAGATGGGTAGCTAGGTGGCTATTTGAATGTGCCCTACAGGCTACTATAATAATGGATGGAGATTTCTCTATCCCTATAGGTTGATGTGAGGTCGCTTAGGACGAGCATGCATGCATCATTTTGTTCTAACTACTTAGTAAGTGGTCAAGAATTTTAAAAGCTATGTAATCCAAGAGGCACCGTAATAAAAATTAAGTATACCTCAAAGATCTTAACGTAACTGTCACACCCGGTTTTAGAAGGTAAACCGAATGCAAACCATGTACGTGCCAGGATCAGAAATTCACGTACACATCGATTACATAAATGACTCATCATAGCACAATGCTTCGAATTACAATAAAGAGTAAGTAATAATATTACAGACTAGAGCCATTTACATATATAAATCAAAGTACACAGAATCGAAACGTAGCCAACGTAAACAACCCACCACAGGCAGCTGACTAGGGGAGGTCACTAGCCTAATCCTCGAACCCGTCGACGTCCTGGAACTCCTAGAGATCCGCCTCGACGCCTTCTTTACCTGAGCATAGATTGCACCAAAGGCAACCTAGTGTTTTGTGAAAGCAAGGGTGAGTACACATCAACGTACTCAGCAAATGTCCCGTTTGGCTGTAGTGGACTAGCTTTATGTGGGGTTAAGTCAAGCAGTTGCTTTTAGTTGGTCAGGTTATTATTACTAGTAGAGAAAGCCAAGTTTTAGAATTGACCCACGTTATTAACCCAAACGTACTCCTTTCCAAACGGAAAGAGTACCACTTACCATTACCAGAACCAATACCAAGAACCATCAATCTCATCTCCACCTGCAAACCGAACATCTCTGATCAAGTACCACTAATCACTAGAGCTCCCTTGGCCGCTCATAACCACGAGCACGGCTGATATATCAGTTTCATAACACTCTGCAGAGGTTGCACACTTTACCCACAAGCTGTGATTCCCTCTTGCCTTGGGCCGATCAAACACTTAAACACTACCAAGGTGAGTAGGCAGGGTCTCACTACATAGCCTTTACAAAGATTCCCCGGGGCTGTAGCCGCCCGTTAGGTTTCCTAAATGCACCGCACTCCTCCCCAAGGGGCGAACCGAACTTGGCAGAGCGAGCCGCATACACCGAGCCCCATTAACGGCACGACGGCTAAGCGAACTACACCCCGGTTCCTCTAATTATTCAGCTAAGGGCATCCCATTCCACCCTCATGGTTGCACTGTTTTCTCGGACGGTCATCCAACGAACAGGTCCTTACGGAGAGGCACTCGAGAAACCGCTCGAGCCCCCTTGAATACCACAAGTATAACATCATAATAAAGGAGGGGAAACAACGTATCATTGATAATTCTCATCATGTTCATTGATTAGAGTTGAGCAATAGCATAAAGCTAAACAATAATAATCCAACCCAAATAGGTAAACAAGGACATGGATAACAAAAGCTAGTCAATCCTTAGGTTGATCATGGTATGCGGGTTGATGAATTATACAGTAAATGGGACATAATAGGTCAGAGGACACTTGCCTTCACCAAAAAGATGCTCAGGATCTTCAGCCTTAGAGAACTCAGATAGCTTGATCACTTGGTCGTCGAAGCTTGATCTTTGATCCCTCGAAGCTCGGAAACGGATCACGATCTATTCGCAACGCGAAGCGAATACAAACAGGAACAAACAACCAAACGTATATATACACATAAGAACATTACACCATACAAGATAAAATGTAATAAAACATGCAAGACAAAAAGGAACGTGTTACTACGGTCACGCGAGGAAAAGAACCACGATAGTCGAAGCTACGGTCGAGGGGTTAGCGTGTTTACTTTAAACAAGTACTAATTAAAACATTTAATCCGACATTTCTATATTAATGGATATTAATCAAATGTAAATTAATACTACTACTTAGTTTTGACTAACTTACTATTTAAATATTTGACAGTTAAGCAAGTAACTTAATGAATATGAGTGATTCTAAGCGAGACAAATTAACGACGCACGACGTGCAAACACGATGTGCGCAACGCGCGGACACAAACGACTTAGCGCGCGGACAACACACGATACGCGTGAACGGCACGCGGCAAGGCGCGCGACACACGCGAACGGCACACGACGACGCGTGCGAACAACACGCGCGACACTCGCGAACGACACACGACGACGTGCGCGAAACAGCACCGCGACACGCGCGGACCGACATGCGAAACTAATAAATAAACAACGTGATTAAACTAGATAATTATTAATAAATAACATTTTAGTTAAGGTTAATCATATTGGTGACTAATTATAAATGCGTAAATCGAATTCCTAAATTAGGTTTTTAAATTGAAACGTCGTTTTAGTAGCCACGGGTTAAACAAACGTTTAACTAAATTAAATAAAATGTGCAAAAATTGGGATAAATATTTCTAAATTAAGATAATTTTAATACGAATCTAACGCAACTTGAATGGATCGAATCAGGTTTAAAATACAAAAGTTATGAATGTTTTAAACCATACAGTAATTCGCGCGGACTAAATTTACGAGACTGCCATCGTCTTCTTGCTCTCTTCATCTTCTTCCTCCCATCCATGGAAGAAAGAGGAGAGGAAGGGGAGGGGGCTGCGCAGGGGAGGACGAGGTTGGGCCGGCCGGGGGTGGGCGCGGCCGCACGGGGCGCGAGGGCCGCGGCCACCGCTGCCAGGGAGGGGTGCGCGCGGGCGTGGAGCGCGGGAGCGCGAGCGTCGTAGTCGGCCACCGCCGCCACCGCCGGGGAGGGGGAAAGGGAGGGGGAGGGGTGCCGCCGCCGGGGAAGGTGAGAGGAGAGTGAGGGAGGCCCTGCGCGGACGGGAAAACGAAGAACACGAAGAAAACCTAGGTGCAAGAATGGAGGTTTCTCACCGGGAAGAAGACCCTCGCCGGAGTCGAGAGGAAATCCGTCGATTGCCGGAGATTCGGGGATCCAATCGACGAACCGAACTCGCTGCATTGAAGCCCTCGACGAGACGAACGCAGCGGTACCCTCGGATTCGGCAGACGATGCACGGATTGGGAGTAATTGCTCGCCGGAGTTATCACTGGAGTTGGAACCGCCCCGAACTTCGGCAAGCAATACCCGGAGCTAGGTATTGGATTTGGAGAAAACGTTTCGTGTTCTGAAACGGGCTCGACGAGATGAAGCCGGACATGTATATATATCTAGGGTTTGGATGAGATTAAAATTCGGATTTTACTATTTTTAAAATTCGAAAAAAGCCTATAAAGCCATATTTTGTGCTTAAAATATTATATATGCTTTCAAAAATTCTAGAAACTTTCCTATAAATGTTTTGCCACCTAATGAACTCAAAAAACATAATTACAATTCCAAAAAACATTTTTAATTTTCTCAAATAAATAGATTTTGGTTTCCGGAAAATAGAAAAATATTCCGAAAAATATGAAAATTTACCGAGCGCTTCTACAAGATATGTTAACATGTTTCAAACACATTTTGCACTTAGAAACACCATGCAATAGCATGAATGCAACAACCAAAGTGCCTCTAGGGCTCATTCCACTAGGTTTACGCTAATATAAAAAAAATTCTCTATTTTTAGGGAAAAGAGAAAGGAAAGCGAAGAACTGAGAGAGTAACACCTGAATTTGGTGGATATTAGAAAAGAAATTTTATACCCCCAAATTCAGGGTGTTACAAATCTAACCCCCTTAACAGAATCTCGTCCTCGAGATTCAAGAAGAGGCTAGCAGGAAAATGAGATTGGTTCATTAGTCTTTCATAGCTTTTTCTAACTCAACTTTGACTCTGCCGGCTTGACTTGTGGATTGGTTGCTTTGACCATCAGATGCTTGAGACTGATTGATGCAATTCTTGAGGATCTCCTGGACCTGTGGGTTAGGACCCACACACGCTTTCGTTGCGCCACTCTGATCTTGTTGGTTGATGTTGATTGCATTGTCTTCATTGGGGTTAGCAGCTAACCCCCCTTAACAAGAGCATTGATACACACTTGATGAAGATGTTGCCGACTCTGATCTTGACTGATTTGGAGGAGTTGGAGGTTGCCAAAAGGACAGGTGCAAGAGGAAAGAATAACGAGAAAAGGTAAGTATAGACGAATTAGAGAGAGCAGGGGGAGAACCCAACTACTTAACTCTATGGCACTCACCTAGTAAACAGATTCCATTGCGGACCAAGGGCCACAACACATCAACACTCATTCCAAAGAAGCAAATCAGTCATAGCAGAAGGACAAACATCATGAGCACACAGGAACAAACATCTCGTTGCTATACGTTCCTTTTAATTAAATGGTGGTCTTTCCTCTAAGGCCAACAAAAGGCAAGGGGAATAATAAGACATGGAGGGTAGGGGCATGAGCATAATAAAGGATGGAGCTAAAGCAATGATTGTAACCGACAAGGGAGAGAATGCAACCAAGGTCAGGATAGGTAAAACACCATTCTCAAATCGAGATGGAAAAGATGATATTTCAAAAGGTAGGCATAGGATAAGCATCATGGAAAGATCCAGTGATGACAAAGGTAAAGGAGGTAACAGATAAAGGCACACCAAAAGATCGAGTTAAGACAAGACTTGCAACGAGATAGAGAAATAGTGAACGAACAAGAGCGGGATGGGTAAGACATCACTCTTGAAATGAAATGGGAGAGGCGGCTTTAAAATGCAGGTATAGTATAAGCATCAAGGTAAAAATCGAGGGATGACAAGGGTTAAGTTGATAATGGACAAACACACAATAAAGGATGTATTTTAGACAAGACTTGTAAGGCGTCAAAGAAGGGGGAGCAGTCAATGGTGAAATAGGTAAGACATTATCCTCGAACAAGGATGGAAAAGAGAAGGCTTTTAAAGGGAGGTTCAAAGTAAGCATGAAGGTAAGGGTATGAATATTACAAGGGCTAAAGGTGATACCGAACAAGAATGTAAGAGAGGAAGTAAATGTGCATAAGAACCAAGGATATAAGTACCACAAAGGATGAAGTTCAGACAAGATCTGCAAGTGGAAAAGAAGAGGATACGTCCAAGGGCCCGATAGGTAAACTATCACTCTCAAATTGAGGTGGAAGAGAGGGGATTTTTAAGAAGTAGGAATAAAGATGAGTATCCAGGCAAGATCGATGGACGACAAGGTTAGGGTGATAGCAAATAAAAACATAGCAAGGGATGGAATTAACACAAAACTTGTAAGGCGACAAGAAGTGAAAAGAAATCAAGGGAGAGATGGGTAACTCGCAACTCTCAAACTAGGTTGAAAGGAAGGGGAGGCTTTTAAAGGATAATTTCAAGGTAAGCATTTAGGTGAAGATACATATATTACAAGGGTTAAAGGCGATAACAGACAAGGGCGTAAGGGAAGAGGTGAAAGTGCAGGGGAACCAAGGGTACGAGTACAATAAAGAATGAATTTAAGGGAACCAAGGGTACGAGTACAACAAAGAATGAAGCTAAGGCCAGGCTGGCGCGTGGCAAATATGAGGTTACGACCAAAAGGCGGGATAAGTAGAATACCACTCCCGAAATGAGATGGCAAGTTGGAGATTTTAGATAACAGACATAATGTCATCACCAAGGTATGGTTGAGAGATGGGAAAGGTCAAGGCAACGCTAAACAGAGACACAACATAGAATGGAGTTGAAGATTTACAAGCGATGAGGAAGAGGATACGACCAAGGGAACAGTAGGTAAAGTACAATGCTCAGATTGAGATGGAAAAGAGGAGATTTTAAAGGGCCAGTATAAGATAAACATCAAGGTAAGATATAGAGGTGATAAGGGTAAATGTGATAATGATGAAAAGCGTAATCCATGGATAGAGTCAAGGCAAGACTTACCAAATGGCAAGGTGGAGAAAACAATCAAGGATAAGATAAGTGAGGTTCCGACAGAAGAGTTGAAGTAAAAATTCATTACCAAAGGAAGTTACAAGGAAACAACGAGATTACCACAGGTGCGCAAAATAAAATGATCACTCATGGATCATTAGGAAACAAGGGTGGTCAAGGGCATGTTAACTGAAATATTTCAAACAGATATTAGGACATAAAGGTAAGCATATATAAAAATAAGAGTATGCAAGATTCCAATGGTACGAGCATACCAAGACCAAGAAAGTACAAATTGCCAAAAAGATAGCGACTTATCAATATAATAGGAAAGGGTCTCAAAAGACAGTAAGATCATGAACATATAAACTAAAATGTTTAAATAGGTAGTAGAGGTACAAGGGTAAGTGCTTTAGATTAAGGGATAAGGGTATTAAAAAATGCAAGGATACGAGCATGTCAATAACAAAATGGAATAGAGATGGTCAAATAGTAGCAATTTAATAATGGATGAGGAAAGAGTCCCAAAAGACTAAAGGCTATGGTTAGGGGGCATCTACAAAGATGTCGCAAGCACAAGATGAGATCAGATCTAATAGATTGAGAGAAGTATAGACCATACTAGAATAAAATACTTTTTGGCAAGGGGGCATATAGGAGCACAACATAGAATTAGTCGAGGTGACAAATATTTTGAAGCAGAATCAAGGATCAGATGAAGTAATAATCAATAAGTCCTTAAAACGGCCAATGCTACTCTAGGTCAGCGGTCCTACAGTCAGCACGGCTTTGATACCACTTATGTCACACCCGGTTTTAGAAGGTAAACCGAATGCAAACCATGTACGTGCCAGGATCAGAAATTCACGTACACAGCGATTACATAAATGACTCATCATAGCACAATGCTTCGAATTACAATAAAGAGTAAGTAATAATATTACAGACTAGAGTCATTTACATATATAAATCAAAGTACACAGAACCGAAACGTAGCCAACGTAAACAACCCACCACAGGCAGCTGACTGGGGGAGGTCGCTAAGCTAATCCTCGAACTCGTCGACGTCCTGGAACTCCTGGAGATCCGCCTCGACGCCTTCTTTACCTGAGCATAGATTGCACCAAAGGCAACCTAGTGTTTTGTGAAAGCAAGGGTGAGTACACATCAACGTACTCAGCAAATGTCCCGTTTGGCTGTAGTGGACTAGCTTTATGTGGGGTTAAGTCAAGCAGTTGCTTTTAGTTGGTCAGGTTATTATTACTAGTAGAGAAAGCCAAGTTTTAGAATTGACCCATGTTATTAACCCAAACATACTCCTTTCCAAACGGAAAGAGTACCACTTACCATTACCAGAACCAATACCAAGAACCATCAATCTCATCTCCACTTGCAAACCGAACATCTCTGATCAAGTACCACTAATCACTGGAGCTCCCTTGGTCGCTCATAACCGCGAGCACGACTGATATATCAGTTTCATAACACTCTGCAGAGGTTGCACACTTTACCCACAAGCCGTGATTCCCTCTTGCCTCGGGCCGATCAAACCCTTAAACACTACCAAGGTGAGTAGGCAGGGTCTCACTACGTAGCCTTTACAAAGATTCCCCGGGGCTGTAGCCGCCCGTTAGGTTTCCTAAATGCACCGCACTCCTCCCCAAGGGGCGAACCGAACTTGGCAGAGCGAGCCGCATACACCGAGCCCCATTAACGGCACGACGGCTAAGCGAACTACACCCCGGTTCCTCTAATTATTCAGCTAAGGGCATCCCATTCCACCCTCATGGTTGCACTGTTTTCCCGGGCGGTCATCCAACGAACAGGTCCTTACGGAGAGGCACTCGAGAAACCGCTCGAGCCCCCTTGAATACCACAAGTATAACATCATAATAAAAGAGGGGAAACAACATATCATTGATAATTTTCATCATGTTCATTGATTAGAGTTGAGCAATAGCATAAAGCTAAACAATAATAATCTAACCCAAATAGGTAAACAAGGACATGGATAACAAAAGCTAGTCAATCCTTAGGTTGATCATGGTATGCGGGTTGATGAATTATACAGTAAATGGGACATAATAGGTCAGAGGACACTTGCCTTCACCAAACAAATGCTCAGGATCTTTAGCCTCAGAGAACTCAGATAGTTTGATCACTTGGTTGTCGAAGCTTGATCTTTGATCCCTCGAAGCTCGGAAACGGATCGCGATCTATTCGCAACGCGAAGCGAATACAAACAGGAACAAACAACTAAACATATATACACGCATAAGAACATTACACCATACAAGATAAAATGTAATAAAACATGCAAGACAAAAAGGAACGCGTTACTACGGTCACGCGAGGAAAAGAACCACGATAGTCGAAGCTACGGTCGAGGGGTTAGCGCGTTTACGTTAAACAAGTACTAATTAGAACATTTAATCCGACATTTCTATATTAATGGATATTAATCAAATGTAAATTAATACTACTACTTAGTTTTGACTAACTTACTATTTAAATATTTGATAGTTAAGCAAGTAACTTAATGAATATGAGTGATTCTAAGCGAGACAAATTAACGACGCACGACGTGCAAACACGATGTGCGCAACGCGCGGACACAAACGACTTAGCGCGCGGACAACGCACGATACACGCGAACGGCACGCGGCAAGGCGCGCGACACACGCGAACGGCACACGACAACGTGTGCGAACAACACGCGTGACACTCGCGAACGACACGCGACGACGTGCGCGAAACAGCACCGCGACACGCGCGGACCGACATGCGAAACTAATAAATAAACAACGTAATTAAACTAAATAATTATTAATAAATAACATTTCAGTTAAGGTTAATCATATTGGTGACTAATTATAAATGCGCAAATCGAATTTCTAAATTAGGTTTTTAAATTGAAACGTGGTTCTAGTAGCCACTAGTTAAACAAACGTTTAACTAAATTAAATAAAATGTGCAAAAATTAGGATAAATATTTCTAAATTAAGATAATTTTAATACGAATCTAACGCAACTTGAATGGATCGAATCGGGTTTAAAATACAAAAGTTATGAATGTTTTAAACTATACTGTAATTCGCGCGTACTAAATTTACGAGACTGCCATCGTCTTCTTCCTCTCTTCATCTTCTTCCTCCCATCCATGGAAGAGAGATGAGAGGAAGGGGAGGGGGCTGCGCAGGGGAGGACGAGGTTGGGCCAGCCGGGGTGGGCGCGGCCGCACGGGGTGCGAGGGCCGCGGCCACCGCTGCCGGGGAGGGGTGCGCGCGGGCGTGGAGCGCGGGAGCGCGAGCGTCGCCGTCGGCCACCGACGCCACCGCCGGGGAGGGGGAAAGGGGCGCCACCGGGATGGGAAACGGAGGGGGAGGGGTGCCGCCGCCGGGGAAGGTGAGAGGAGAGTGAGGGAGGCCCTGCGCGGACGGGAAAACGAAGAACACGAAGAAAACCTAGGTGCAACAATGGAGGTTTCTCACCGGGGAAGAAGACCTTCGCCGGAGTCAAGAGGAAATCCGTCGATTGCCGGAGTTTCGGGGATCCAATCGACGAACTGAACGCGCTGCGATGAAGCCCTCGACGAGACGAACGCAGCGGTACCCTCGGATTCGGCAGACGATGCACGGATTGGGAGTAATTGCTCGCCGGAGTTGGAATCGCCCGAACTTCGGCGAGCAATACCGCGAGCTAGGGATTGGATTTGGAGAAAACGTTTCGTGTTCTGGAACGGGCTCGACGAGATGAAGCCGGACATGTATATATATCTAGGGTTTGGATGAGATTAAAATTCGGATTTTACTATTTTTAAAATTCGGAAAAAGCCTAGAAAGCCATATTTTGTGCTTAAAATATTATATATGCTTTCAAAAATTCCAGAAAAATTCCTATAAATGTTTTGCCACCTAATGAACTCAAAAAACATAATTACAATTTCTAAAAACATTTTTAAGTTTCTCAAATAAATAGATTTTGGTTTCCGGAAAATAGAAAAATATTCTGAAAATATGAAAATTTACCGAGCGCTTCTACAAGATATGTTAACATGTTTCAAACACATTTTGCACTTAGAAACACCATGCAACAACCAAAGTGCCTCTAGGGCTCATTCCACTAGGTTTACGCTAATATAAAACAAAATAATTCTCCATTTTTAGGGAAAAGAGAAAGGAAAGCGAAGAACTGAGAGAGTAACACCTGAATTTGGTAGATATTAGAAAAGAAATTTTATACCCCCAAATTCAGGGTGTTACAGTAACCCTGGGAAAGCCAAGCACTAATTCCCTTTTATTTTTTAATTCTTTTTCTTTTTCGCTTACGCTTACCCTTACACAGATGACTTCTCACGAATCCTCGGAAGGAGGGAACGCACATTCCCACACGGACGGACTTGCACGAGAGGGTTTTCCCTGCATTTTGTGGGAAGTGATGTAGGGAGTCGGTTATACGACGCCTCCCCAGTATGCGGTGCAGTTGTTCGAGGAGCACCGGGTACCCTGCTGTAGGGTGAGGATGACCTTGGAGCCTCATCCCTTGCAGCCGGGCTGGCGTTCGTTGGACTCTGAGTCTTTTGGGTTCAGGGCTGAAGATACTATCGAGTCCATTGCTCTCCACGGGCTGACGACCTTTTGTGGCTTTCACCCCTTGGAGCTGTCAACTCATCCCATTGGCTTGTTCCCTGCTGAAAAGGAGGACGACCCAATGTGGAAGGACCGAGTGGAGCATGCCAAGGATGTGTGGGCTCTTTACCCGAGGCAGACTGCTCACCTGACGGTGTGGTGCATGAATGCCCTGTATCGTCTGCAAGCAGTGCGAGGTGAGGCAATGTCCCAGCTGATGGGATTGGTGGAGTCTACCAAGATCACCCTGGATAACAGGGAGGACCTTGTGGTAGACCTGTCCACTGAGCTGGTTGAAAAGGACCTCCAGGTGGAGCAGATGGCCACCCAAATCCAAGAGCTTGAGGAGCAAGTAGGGGCCAGGGAGAACACCATCGAGGTTCTCGAGGATCAGCTCCTGACCACGCAGCAACAACTTGAGGAAGCCAACTAGCACTTGGATATGCACCACCAGGAAATTCAGGACATAGAGACAGAAGGGGCCGACGAGGATGTCAACATCGAGGGAGGAGAGGAGCCGGAGCCTGCATCCAGCTTAGACACTGCTGGCTCAGGGAGACCACCTTCCCCCGAGTCTAGTGTTGCCTCGTTTGCCCATTAGGTTTCAGAAATTGGGGTAGAAGTGTGTGGCAGTAGAACTCCTCAAAACTAGCTTAGCTTTTGCACCATTAGGGTACTAGGCTAGAGAGAGTCGAGTATTTTGAACACTGCTGTAACCGTTAGAAAACTCCTTGGGTTGATGAATGATGGATGATGTCTATTTTAAGTTATGAAGGAAATTTATGTCATGTGGTACCTCTTATGAAAATGCAAGGAAATGTTTGGCATTTTACAACCCTGTCCTTTAAAATCTCTTACCATGTGCAACCCCTGATTTCCAAAGTATTATATTAAGAGCATCCTAAATTTTCAGATGGCAGGAAGAGCGCGCCGTGGACAGAATGAACACATTCCTCCACCACCGCCGCCGCCTCCTACCATGCAAGAACTGATGGCTCAACAAAATGAGATTCTGTGACAGTTAGCTCAGCGTCAGCCACCACCCCAGCACTATGGTGGTGGTGATCACCATCAGCGTCCCCCAGCAGCGGCCACCTATCCGGAGTTCCTCAGCACTCAGCCGCCATTGTTCACTCGGGCAGAGGATCCACTTGATGTCGATGTGTGGCTCAGGGTGGTGGAATCCAAATTCCCACTGCTTAATGGAGTTTTCTCAGATGTGGCCAAGGTCCGTTTCGCCACCCAGCAGCTTCGTGGACCCGCGCGAACATGGTGGGATCACTTTCTCGCTATGCAGCCGGTTGATCACGTGGTGGAATGGGGAGAGTTCAAGGCAGCATTCAGAGGACATCACATACTAGCAGGCATCATGGACCACAAGCTTAATGAGTTTCTGGCACTTACTCAGGGGAGTCGTACAGTGTTATAATACGCCCAAGCCTTCAATGACCTGTGTCAGTATGCAGGCTATCATGCTGACACGGATGAGAAGAAAAGGGACAGGTTCAGGAGGGACCTCAGTACTAAGCTCCGCGACCGTCTCAACACAGTCAGGGCCAACAGCTACAATGAGTTAGTCAATATGGCCATTTCTCACGAAGACTGCATCACAGCCCGCCAGGCAGAAAAGAAGAGGAAGACCCCTATGGCAGGGCATTCAGCTCAGCCTCAGCGCTTCCGGATTGTGTCCGACACTCAGAGTAGGGGACCTCAGCAGCAAGGACGGTGGGTGATCCGACCACAGCAGCAGCAGGCACCCAACCGCTCTCAACCCCCAGTTCAGAAGAACAACAACCAGCCACAGCAGCAGTACCGTCAGGCCAATGACAACAGATGTTTCACTTGTGGCAGCACTGGACACTACGCCAAGAATTGCCCCAAGAACCAGCAGAGGCAGGGACAGAATTCAAATCAGAACCAAGGCAAGAGGCAGAGGGTGCAAGTGAGGCAAGGCAGGCTAAACTTCACCATATTGGCTGATATTCCAGAGGGAGCACCCGTCATGACTGGTATCTTTTCGGTTTTAAATTTTCCTGCAGTCATTCTTTTTGATTTCGATGCATCACATAGTTTTATCAGTGTAAAATTTAGTGCCAAGTGTCAGTTACCGTTTCACCACACGAATGGGGGCATTACAATTTCTACACCAGGAGGCAGGGTTGCCACCTATCAGATCAACATGCACGTGCCAATAAGGTTGGGTAGTTTCATATTTAAAACCACTCTCCTGATCATGGGATTGGAGAGTGTGGATATCATCTTGGGGACTGACTGGTTATCACGACACCATGCTGTGATTGATGTCGCAACAAGAGCCATAGAAATTCACTCACCATTAGATGGAGAGATCACCTTGTACCTACCCGACCAAGGTTGTACCCGTTCTTGTGCCTTTGCCTTGATAGAATCACCTGTCGAGAGGATTCCAGTGGTCTATGAGTACCCCGATGTTTTTCCAGATGAATTACCAGGGATGCCACCTGATAGAGACATAGAGTTTGCAATTGAGCTGCAACCCGGAACTGCCCCTATGTCCAAGAGACCCTATAGGATGCCTCCAGCAGAGTTGGCAGAATTGAAAAAGAAGTTGCAAGAGTTGTTGGACAAGGGATTCATTCGCCCAAGTACTTCACCATGGGGATGCCCAGCATTGTTCGTGAAGAAGAAGGATGAGAGTCTGAGATTGTGTGTGAATTACCGCCCTCTCAATGCGGTAACAATCAGAAATAAGTATTTGTTGCCCCGCATAGATGTGTTGTTTGATCAGTTGGTGGGAGCCAATGTGTTTTCCAAGATAGACCTTCGCTCTGGCTATCATCAAATCAAGATCAGGGCCAACGATATTTCGAAGACGACTTTCTCTACCAGATATGGACTTTATGAGTACTTGGTGATGTCTTTCGGGCTGACCAATGCCCCAGCATATTTCATGTATTTGATGAATTCAGTGTTTATGCTAGAACTGGACAAGTTTGTGGTGGTCTTCATTGATGATATCTTGGTCTACTCAAAGAATGAAGACGAACATACTAAGCACTTGCATACAGTACTGCAGAGACTGTGCGATCATCGCTTATATGCTAAATTGTCCAAATGTAATTTCTGGCCGAGGGAAATTAAATTTTTGGGTCACACCATTTCTCAGGATGGGATATCAGTTGATCCTAAGAAAGTGCAAGAAGTGATGAATTGGAAGCCTCCTACCACCGTACGGTAGATTCAGAGTTTCCTGGGATTGGCAGGATATTATCGGTGATTCATTCCGGATTTCTCCAGGATTGCAAAGCCAATGACTGAATTGTTGAAGAAAGGGGTAAAGTATGAATGGAGTCAGAAATGTGAGGATGCCTTTCATACATTGAGGCAGCATCTGACAACAGCACCCGTGCTAGCACAGCCTAACAACACCAAATCTTTCGATGTTTATTGCGATGCTTCAGGCACTGGATTGGGATGTGTCTTGATGCAAGACAACAGAGTTATTGCCTATGCATCCCGAGCACTCAAGCCTGATGAGCAGAACTACCCCACACATGATTTGGAGTTAGCAGCCGTAGTTCATGCTCTGAAGATATGGAGACACTATCTAATAGGAGCTCATTGTAATATCTATACTGATCACAAGAGTCTCAAGTATATTTTTACTCAGGCTGATTTTAATATGAGGTAGAGAAGATGGTTGGAATTGATCAAGGACTATGATTTGGAGGTGCATTACCATCCGGGCAAGGCAAATGTCATGGCAGATGCCTTAAGTCGAAAGGCCCAGTGCAACTGTGTAACTATGGACTCTAAGATCGCCACTTTGTGTGACGAGTTGTGCAAGCTGAACATGGAAGTTGTTTCCTCAGGTACCTTGAATTATATCTCAGTGGAGCCCACCCTACATGAGCAGATAATCATGGCACAGATTGGTGACAAGGGTGTTCAAGTCATTAGGGAGATGCTCGAACAAAAGGTGGAAAAGTACAGATGCTTTCGTCAGGACAGCAAGGGAGTTCTATGGTTTGAAGACCGACTGGTTGTTCCTAAGAATCCAAAACTCAGGCAGAAAATATTGGATGAAGCTCACTTTCCAAATTTTCCATGCACCCCAGCAGTAACAAGATGTATGATGATCTCAGATCCTTGTATTGGTGGACCAGAATGAAGAGGGAAAATGCTAAGTATGTATCTGAATGTGACACTTGCCAAAGAATCAAGGCTAGTCATTTGAAGGTAGCAGGTACCTTACAGCCCCTTCCCGTACCAACTTGGAAATGGGCGAATATTTGCATGGATTTTATCATGGGATTGCCCAACACCTCCTGACACCATGATTCTATCTGGGTCGTTGTGGATAGATTAACCAAGATAGCTCATTTCTTGCCAGTACATACCACCCACAAGACAGAGAAATATGCAGATATCTATATTGACCAAATAGTGTGTTTGCATGGAATTCCGAGGACTATTGTGTCTGATAGAGGAGCACTGTTTGTGGCACGTTTTTGGGAGCAGCTCCAAAAGTCACTTGGAACCACTGTGATTAGAAGCTCAGCGTACCATCCTCAGATAGATTGTCAAACGGAAAGAGTAAATCAGATTCTCGAGGACATGTTGCGAGCCTGTGTGTTGCACTATGGGAAGAATTGGGACAAGTGCTTTTCTTTGGCGGAGTTCTTGTATAACAACAGCTACCAGTCCAGCTTAAAGATGGCACCTTTCGAGGCCTTGTATGGGAGAAGGTGTAGAACACCGCTAAATTGGTCACAAGCTGGAGAGAGGGAAATATTTGGATCTGACCTAGTACTTGAAGCCGAGAATAAAGTCAGAGTCATTAAGAAGAACTTGGAAGCTGCTCAGGCCAGACAGAAGAGCTATCACGATAAGAGAAGGAAGCCTCTACAATTTGAAGTGGGAGATCATGTATACCTTAAGGTGTCACCCACCAAAGGTGTTCAGAGGTTTGGAATCAAGGGCAAGTTAGCTCCTCGCTATATTGGGCCTTATGAGATCCAAGAGGCTTGTGGACCTGTAGCATACCAGTTGAAGTTGCCACCTCATATGTTAGCAGTTCATGATGTGTTCCACGTATCTCAGCTACGGAAGTGTGTCCGCTTACCCACGGAAGTGGTACCTGAACCAGAATTGGAGATAGAACCAGACTTATCTTATCAAGAGCACCCCGTCAATGTATTGGACCAGAAAGAAAGATCAACTCGAGCAAGGTCAATCCAAATGTATAAGATTCAGTGGAGCAACCATTCAGAAGAAGAGGCTATGTGGGAAACTGAGGATTTTCTACGTTCTCGATTCCCCGACTTTCTTCCTAAAGGAGTCGGTACGTAACCCAAGACACCCACCCCCACCTGCCCTTTGAATCTAAATATAAGAGAAACCTAGTTAAAAAGAGTAGATTAAGTTGTGAAAATAACCCTAGAAGGACTTCCTTCTGAAGTTGCAAAGAGAATGACATTTGAAGAGCAGTTAACTAGAGAAACTTGGTTAAAGGAAACTACAACACACCAGCACACACCTTCTTGGTACCCCACTAAAGGATCCCTACCCAATCTCGGGACGAGATTCCTTTAAGGGGGGAGGGCTGTAACACCCCTGGTGTTACCCAAAGCCCTGGCCAAAGAAGCACATTGGGTCCTACTCAAACTTTATGCTAAAATGGAAAGTGATGGGACTCAAAGTTTAGAGGCATGGTTAAGATAAGCATTTACCATGACAATAAATAAAGTCTACCCTTCATACAATGATCACCCACAAATAAGATTCTAAAACCCTAAATCCTTTAAGCCCTTAAACCTTAACCATGCGATTAAAAAAATGTGGGCAAATGATCAAAACATACAAAGGAACCTTGACTAAAGATGAAGTGTATTAGTAAAGCTACAAAATGTAGTTAGAAAAATATTGCAAAAAGGCCCAACAATAACCCCAAATTAGTACATCAAGTGGGAAGCATACTAGAGCCATCAAAATTTCTCTAAGTCCCAAAAACCACCCTAGACCCAAGATCAAAGGTGTTCACCTTTGTGCTGGCACCAAAACCACTTGGACCAAATAGCAAAAAGTACCCAAATCACCCAAGGAACCTCTCTGAAAAATTTGAATTCAAACCGAGGTCGTTTGACACGGTTTGACATCAGTTTTGTCCCTGGTGAATGGTGCCGACAGACTTGACTTGACGCCCGCATATCTCACAAGCTAGGGCATATCTCCCATTGGAACTTACACAAACTAGCTAGCCCTAGGTGCCAGGAAGAGATTTGCACAAGACCCATAGAGAGATTCACACGTTTGTGATCCCTGCAAGCGCTTGAACAGAGGCAGAAACAAACGCCCACGTGTTCGACGCGTTCTGGCGCGCCAGAGCACGCCCTCGGCGCTCCGCCCACGCGCGCAGCCCCGCGTCGCGCCAACCTCTTGTCCACGCCCGCGCCTATAAAAGCCATCCCGACCTTGACCGTACACCCCCGCGCGCCACTGACCCAACCCGAGCTCGAGTTCGCCGGAGTTCGCCCCGTGAGCGAGGTGCCAGCGGCCACGCAAGCCATTGCCACCGTAGACCGGCCAACCTAGCCATTCCACACCCCGTTCGACCCTCGGGATAGCCTCTACGGACCTCGGTGAAGCTTCCAGAGCCGGGGATTGAACTCCACCTCACCGGAGGCACCGGATCGACGTCGCCGGACTTCACCCGACCGCCAGCGCACGTAGACCGAGCTCCACGGTGAGCCTTCCTTCGATTCCTTGCACTCGTAGCGTCCTTAGCACCCCATGAAGCTTCCTGTGCCATTGGACTGAACAATACCGCCGTGAGCAGGCCGGAGCGTACGCACGTGGCCCGACCGATTCTGGCCATCACCGTCGATGAGTCGCACCTCGATGTCACCGCCAGGACCTCCCGGAGCTAACCTCACCCTTCGCCGGACCTTCCTCAACGCTGGTAAGCCGCGCCACCCTGTTTATTCCATGCGGCTATTGTTTCAAAGGGGAGGGAGCTCGGTTGAAAAGAAGAAGAAGCCGGGGGGTTTTGAATAGTCAGTGACTCATGTGAATAGTCCCGCATGGGTATGGTTTCAAGACTTAGTTGAGGGAAAGCCCAGGGGGTTTTGAATAGTCAGTGACTCATGTGAATATAAGTTCTGTTGTTTGACATTTTTCAAATAACAAGTTAGTTATAAGTACCTTTTTGGCATTAAACTTTAGAAAATCACAACTAAATACCCAGTGGGTCTTTTTCTGTGATTTTTAGCACAGAGGCCTATTATCACCTATGGATCATAGCAAAAATAAATTTTAGTCCAGAAATCTCACCAAAATCAGAGCTATAGTGTACAGTGCCCTTGTACCATTACTTTTGTTATTTTTGCACAAGGAGTATCTGAATTAATTTCGACCTCAAATTTTTAGGATACACCACAGAGGTCAATGTTTACCCACTGTAATTTTGTAATATTTTTGGAAAATTCTAAATTGCCATGATAGTTCAAGGTGCTTAATTATGAGCATAATAAAAGGGTAAGAAGGAAATTATGGGAGAAATTAGTGGTGTGCATTTAAATCCCCCAAGAGCCCCAAACAAACATATAAGAGATGACTAAAATTCTTAAGTTCACTCAATACCCTTGGATGAGTGTCTAAAACCTTTAACATACCCTCCGGCAAAGAAAACACTAGTTACTCACTGTTTTAATATTGTTCACCTTACGTAGCATTTACAAATTGCCATATCATTAATATGCATATATCTCATTCATTGCATTCGATAGATTGTAATTTCGCTGACGGAGAGTACATCCTCGTTCCGGAGCAAGGAGCTGCTCAGGAGGTAGTCTAGGAGCCAGCACCAGAGTCTGCCATCGAAGATCTGCCTGCCCCAGCTTTGGAAGGCAAGCCCCGGTTTTATGCATAACCAATTTTATATGCTATTTTACTGCACTTAATGTTTGTAGGCTTGTACTGTGCACTTAAGTGTAGGAGTTGACTGAAACCTTAGTTGCATGAACTCAGGATTTCCTTTGTGATGGATACTAGTATGCTAGATCGAGTAGCTGCTTTGCTAGTTAGGATCTCGGTAGAAGTCGAGTGATTTTTCTAGCACTCGCACGAGGTCAGAAATTGGTTGTTTCCATTTTTATATCAGAATGATGATGGTCTGTGGACAACGATCCATGAGGATGTGTTGTCTACGAGGCGAGAAATTGGAATAAGGATTAACGTGCAGATACCTGTGTCAAGCGTTTGAACGTACTAAGCACATGTCGAGAAATATGGTAAATCGGTAAGACTAGTACCTGAGTGAACCTGCCCGCAGACTTTGCCCCTCACGCGACTTGAGACGTGGTCTCCCATTCCGGTTATGGTGGGTACAAGTGTGGTCACTGCACGACGACAGTCGGGGTCAGTGAGGCATTATACGCCAAGGCGGTGAGCCCTGTTCTGTTGCCAGGGAATCGATGGGGACGATTGATGTGTATGGGGACGGAGTGCCTCGCCACGTCGTGTGTTTAGGTTTACCTTGCAAGGATAAAAACCCGATTCAAATCGTCTGCTTCTCGCAGCTAATGAGACTGCTTGATCCATTGTACTGCATTGAGTAATAAGTGGAAATGAGTTGATTTGGCAAAAGATGTTGATTGCTAAATGCTTGATACCATGAATGATTAGATAGGTACACATTTAGTCTTAAGAGAGTCACACTGAAACTTGAAAGGCTAAAAACTTGATTTTAGACTCAGCTAGTGCTTTTGGCAAACCAAACCCCTCAGCCAAACAGCTGCATGTCTAGAGGTAGAGGAGTATACTCCTCACACCGGGTAAGTCTAGCTGTAGTATACTCAGCCTTATTTGTGACATAATTTTACAGGTTCTCTGGAGGATATGGTTGCTGGAGTGACTTGGCCGTCCATCTTGCCACCGGGTTGGACAGTCGAGTGGGATCCTGCCTCAGTAGAGGGGGAGCATGAGGAGTGATGGGCCAGGCTTCCCCATCCCTCCGTTTATTTACCATTAGTTATATTCCGCTGCATTCTGAACAATGATCACTACTTTTGATAAACTCCGATGATGTTGTAATAAATTTAAGTACTCTTTAATATATGGTTTTATGCTTTATTATATTTGCTCTGTGCCTCACCTTGGAGTGAGTACGTGGTACTTGATCCTGTTAGTGGCCTTGTCGGACTAGATCCGAGGAACTGACGTGTTATTTCTATTTAAGTGTGGTCTAGTATCTAAGGCAGGACTTAGGCACTTAGGTTGGAATAATTCGGGCGGTTCCGCCATAGGACAGACCCTCAGACGGACCTCTGTATCGAGCAGGGGCTCCAGGGCTCACCCCGCACGAGTATGGCAGATGAACAAAAGTAGCACGGATAACACCCCTCGACCCAAAGAGTACTCAAAACAAGGCAACAGGGTCGAGGGGCCCAAAACCCATACATGTCATCAAAACGACCGAGTCGCACAGAAGCCAAGGAAGACTACAGATCGGGAGACTACGAACGATTGTGCAATTATTCCCTTCGCGAACACCGCCCCCAGTGTGAAGTTCGCAGCAGAGTCGAAATCACCAAACAACGGGTCTAGATCCGCAGCTGACAAACTCTTAAACGGACCGATGGGCATTCCAGAAGTTACCACCAATATGTAGTTGTGCGCTGGCAAAGGCCACTGTCGTGCCCCAGTGAAGTCCTGAGCTCCACGAACTCACACACACGAGCTAGGACGTCAAGCAGATACAAATCATAGTCCCCATTACGAACGCGGGTAGGCTTCGTGACTCCGCTCGCGCATAAGTAAGGGCTCGAAAGATTAGGCTTCGGTGAGCAACGCAAATGGTATCATCCACAAGAACAAAAACAACAGGTTAACTTCTCCTTTTATTCCAAGAAGTCATGCTAGGGCACATTAAAACGTCAGATCAGGAGCGCTATAGACGATGTCGTTCATAGACAACATATGCACAACGCGACTTGCCGCATCATCATACTACTCCAGCATCTCTTTCAGACCCTCGTCCAGTATTTAAGGCCACAGGAGGGCCTACGACTTCTCATAGGTCACAGCCGGTCCAGAGCTCCCCAATGAGCAGCACCGTGACAGCACCCCGACGAGCGTAGAAACCAACAACGCCCCCGGATGTGGTGCGAGACGTCGTCTAAACGCTCCACCAGAGGATCCATGAGCCCCGTCAAAGTATAGAGCACGACCCAAATGGCGGCATAGCTCCTCTAGCTCGGCTTCCAAGGCTGTTAGAAGAAAAAGCGATAAGGGCAAGGGCAAGGGAACACACCGAGGGCTCTAGAGATGTCTAAATGGGCCGCCCGGCCCGGCCCGGCCTGGGTCCGGTGAAGCCCGGCCCGTTTTGGGCCCGGCCCGCCAGGCACGGTTAGAAAACCGGGCCGGGCCGTCTAGGCACGCGGGCTCAATTCTTTGTCCGAGCCCGTTTAGCACGAAAAAACGGGCCGAAAAACGGGCTATGTGGGTCGGTAAGTACGTTTTAGTGTAAGAAAACGGGTTTAACGGGCTTAGAGGTAAACGGGCCATGCCGGGCTAGCCCACCGTGCCTAGTTTCTTGTCCGAGCCCGGCCCGCTTATTCGTGCCGGGCCGGCCCGGGCCCGCATAGAACCGGGTCGTGCCGGGCTCGGACCGGGCCCAAACAACGGGCTTCGTGCCGGGCTCACAGGCCTCGTGCTTATTGGACATCTATAGAGGGCTCTAGGAAGCAGGGGATAAAATGCCTTTTCGGTCGTTCGACCATCGAACTTGGCAAGTCGGGACCGGAGCAACTCGGCCTCGGCAGCATCTCGCGCCATATGAAAGACTCCATAACTCTTCTGAGAAGCCTAAGGGAGAGGGATAGAGAACATCGGCTCCAGCCACGACGAGCCGATAGATGACCTCTCGGCGAACCCCATTCAAAGTGAGAACCTGAGGATGAAGAGCTCGGAGGTGATGACGGGCGAACGCTCGCTTAAGCTTTTAAAAGGAAGAAAAAGCACCCATCCCCACCTTAAGTAGAAGCAGATCATGCCCAAAGCTGGCACGCCTCACGAAGAGACAGCCACCACAACGACTTGGAACGTGGAAGGACCGACATCGCCCGACCTAGGGAAAAGAGAGAAAAGCCCCCGAGGGGAGACACTCCCCCGGGGGCTCGGAGGCAACTGTTGGGGAGAAGATCCTTGACCCCTAGGGCCCACTGGTCAGTGAGCGCACTGGGCAAAAGCCTCTCACAACGAGAGTCCACTAGTCAGCTGGAGGAGATAGGTAACGGCTACCCTGGTAGCAACCACTCTCGAACGAACCCCGTGGCACTGAGCCTGGGATCGGGCGTGGAGCAACCTAACAGGGGGTGCCGAAGGGAAATCACTCGAATAGATCCCGCGCCTGGCCCGAGACTGACCCATCATAAGTGACTGGTGACGAGCCACGGCGGAGGCACTGCTCCGCCACCTAGTCATGACATACAAACCCCTCGGGCCACAGTGCACTCATGAACTATGAACCCCTCGGACAGCTCGTGCACCCCCCGGCCTGTGGCGCACTCATGACCTATCGAATTAGGGTTGAGTGCACAGACGCTAGCAAGGCGTAGCACGACAGACTGCACCAAGCCCCAGGCTATGGAGGCCATAAGTCGACATAGCCCAAATGATGGCGCTCGGGCCCCACGCTGCCTATGTCGTCCCCCATAAAGAACATGAGGCAGTCAGGCGACCCCGGGGCCCACGAGTGTGCGTGGCTTCACCCCATGGTAGAACACTGCCCGGTGACTCCTTCCTAAGGAAACCACCGCTGGCCAATCCGTTCCTCGGCCTATAAAATGAAGAGGTTGGCCCTCGAACCATGGGATCCCAAAACCAACAGATGGACGCACGCACAAGGATGGAGCCAGACGAGAAGACGCCTAGGAGGACCGATGAATAGGAGGAGGACACATCGATGAGGACCCAGAGGCCAGAGCCACACCGACAAGCCAAGACTTAGCTAGGACTCCATTCTGTAACCCTTAACTCCACCTCCACCTCGATAAGAAACTTGGGAGCCTCTCATCCCTCTCTCGCCTGCTTGTAACACCTACTACGAGCTTTGATTATTGTTGGTGTCGGTAGCGCAAGTCGCCGATGACTGGAAGTATGTACGTTATGCCTGAACCAGTATAAATCTAGCGTCCACTGCGCACACCGTACAAAGCCCGAAACACACACAATAAATTTACTTGTCAGAGTGAGGTTCGAAACACCGACATATATAAGTCGTCTCCCAAACAAATCCCGTGAATTTTGCTAACAAATCTCGTAAGAAATCAAAAACCCTAACTGATTATGTTCAGGTGCGGACCATCTTCACCGCCACCGTGAATCGTCTAGCCTATAGGGCTGGACCGCCCGGTGACACGTTTCATACTCAACAATATAATCGAACTTATTTAAACTAACATCTTAATTTAAAATAAGTTAGATTATATAATCTATCTTGAACAAACACAGGGAGGGTGCACCCTTGTCATTATGCTCGAAACGATATTCAGAGACAGCTCAGTTTTGAGCAGAGACGGCCTTCTCGAAAACTACATCTAAAATTAGGTTTAGAGACGGCCAGTGTTTCCCGCAGAAATCGATTTCTGAATGTGGTTGATATTTCCATCCATCTCTAATATAAGAATGATCTTTGTTTTCAGTGGTAGTCGTTGACATCGTCGTTAGCCTAGAGAAATCTTGTTTTTAATGCATATGGTGGCTGGTGTTTTCAACTGTCTCTCTAGAAGCAGATATTTACACACGTTCGAAGCTGTACACACACTTACAGGACAGCTAGCTGGCAAACACACAAAGAACACAGCTGACAAAACACAAAGTTCATATATACTCCATCCGTTTCTTTTTATTTGTCGCTGGATAGTGTACACTATCCAGCGACAAATAAAAAGAAACGGAGGGAGTACCAGAATGAGCGGAAATCTCTATACATATTAAGGTTCATAAGAAAGCAAACTAACAGCGCGATTTTCTTGAGCACTAGCTCCCTAGGAAATGAGTAGCGAGCAACACGTAATGACGAAGATTATTATGGAATCATGTGACGAAGATTACTACGAGTATATACTATCTAGCTAGAGAGATCGATTTCCAGCTTTGAGTAAACACATGGCCGCCTAATGGCCAACGCCGTCGCTTGGGGTCGACCATAGGGCTCGACCGCGTCCACCGCTGCTGGCGACGATGTCAGCTGGTTCACTGGCGGCCGGTGGCGACGACAATGCCGCCGGTAGACGTGCTTCGTGCAAGCACGGGCTAGCTCTTCCAGTAGTGCTACTGCTAGCAGAAATAGAAACGGGGCCCTTCTTGCCATGAACACCAAGGACATTGCTGCTGGTCGTCGTCGCAGCCACCCTAGCAGCTTGCAGATGAGAGGACGAGGCCAAGAGGAACATGCAAATGACCAGAACTGCACGCCCAGGAGACATGGTTCTTCTGCTATGTCTTTGCTAAGATGTACTCCTATATATATGGCAAGGAATTAAAGTATCTGATGTTGAAAGAGCAGACAGGGTCAAGTTTCACCGGCGAATCAAGTCAGCCAACTTGGGAGTACCTTGCAGGGGTATACATCGCACTTCCCTCGCTCGGAGGCAAAAGCTTTTGACAAATTCCCTAGCTACTTTGTCTGGGACTTCATTATGCCAATGCCTGCACAATAAGAAAATGAATTATTTAATGGACCAACATATTTTTTCTTTGCAGGTATTTAGATTAGTTCACAGAAATTGGCAAGGCCAATGGAAATTACTAATAACGCCAACGATCATATATATCCCGCAAGGCTAACGCATGCATGATATATTATATTATATTATATGTTTGTAATGACTTCTGTATATGACTTGTCTATGTGGTATAAGATGTCACTGGAGTAGCGTCGCGTGACATCCAAGTTTATATTGCTGGACATCATGGACCAAATTAACTCTTCAAATATAAAGCAGTTATATAGTCAGTCGTGCACATAATCGTCTCGCTAGTTGTCCATACTTCGTATTTATTGTATCAAATGTTATTGCTACCTTGCTTGGTTTGTTTGCACTATAGATGCAATTTGGTCGAAAAAACAGTCAAACAATTTGGAGGGAATTGCAATTGACATCGGTTGATCCTTCTATAGCGCACGCTAGTGGAAGTGGAAACATCCACGACTATATCATACTATATTTTCTCAAATTTAAAATGTAAGTATGAAATTGATGTTCTGAATTGTTTGTGTTATAGATATACTCCGTACTTAATAAAGTGACTGGCTCCATGGAATTGATGTTCTGAATTGTTTTGGATTATTTCAAGTAAGTTTGGCTGATCTTCTTATTACCATTTTTAGCTTTTAACATAACTAATGGTGTTACATCTATTCTATTTACGGAATGCATTATAAACATCACTTTTCCCACATTCTAGATGCCACCACACTGCCATCACTGCAATAGGATTCTCCGCTGATGCTTCAATCTTAGGTAATCACACATTTAACAAACTTAGCTTAATTGTAATAAAAATTAACTAATTGAGTTTTATTCTCGAAAAAAGCCAACTTAGCCTAATTCTAGGAAAAAATCAATCTAGTTTAATTGTAGCAAAACTTAGTCATTGCAACGAAAATTATCCAATCTAGCTCAAATTCTAACAAAAAATAGTAAATTCAAGTGAATCCCATCTTATTGTACTCAATGTAACCCAATTCTAACAAATCGTAATCTGCAGAGTTTTTAGACTCATCCTCTATAATTAGCAGCACCTTGAGATGGCGAGGCTGAGGGGTCTAACTCATTTATCAACTAGTTGTTCAACTACACTCTAGGCAATGGTGAGAACTCTAACCATCCAATAAATATGAGTTCATATTGAAAAATTGTATAAATATTTGTAAATAATATATTATTTGAAACAATAAATACTTGAACAACTGATTATACTTTGAGACTTCTTATAAATTTATAAATATGCACTACCGAAATCGACGGCTTTGCCGAGTGCCTGAAGCACTCGACAAAGCCTTAAAAACACTCGGCAAAGAGGCTGACACTCGGTAAAGGCCCGGATTCCGGTAAAGGCTGCTTTGCCGAGAGCAGGACTTTGCCGAGTGCGGCTCTCGACAAAGGCTGCTTTGCCGAGTGCCCGATAAAAAGCACTCGACAAAGAGGCTGGCACTCGGCAAAGGCCCGAATTTCGGTAGTGATGGTATGGTTGATTTGTGTGATATGGATAGACATGTGCCAATGTATATGATGTAGATGGATATGTGTTTGTGCATATATTTGTTGTGGATGAAAATATGTGTTTGTGAAGTGAATGTATGTGATGTGGATGTGTGCGCGCGGGCGCATGTGTTGTTGTTGTTGATGGAAATAAATAATTAACTTGTAACTACACATGGTAATTTTGTTGGCTTCCATGGGCAAGCAACAAAAACTAGTTGATAATTTTTTGTCGACTACAGTCAACTAATGAAAATTAGCTAATTTTCGTCCATTAATCTACAAGAGCCAGAGGTTGATAGAAATTGTTTAAATTACTGTTGTGGGGAAGAGAAAAATGATCCCTAGTTTGAGTTTTTGTTCTATGATGTTGGATATAGTAAATGCACCTCTTCTTTGTATAATAATTGTGTTGATGACTAAAATTGACTAAAATATGAAAATTACTTAAAAGCAATGTTTTAGATAATAAAATGGTCACAAATAAAATTTTGGAGTATCATATCTAGAGCCTAGATAAGGGAGCCCTAAAAATTCCTATATTTTAATTTGTTTTGGAAGAATGGAAAGCACGATTGTTGAATAACATTTCTACTTTGCAACATAATACCAATATTAAAAACTATCAATCCTACATTTGATGCTCCTAGTTGCTCTTTGTTTGTGTCATCGACTCATAAGCCCATAGATTTGTCCTATAGCATGTCAATGAGTTACTCCCAAAGTCAAGTAGGTCCTTTTGACTCGTGCTATGGGTATCAATGCTATGGTTGTGCATCCTATATACAATATTCCCATTACAAGTGTTCCTCAATCATATACAATATATGCTTGGTTTGATGATGAACTTAGTGAATTGGAAGACTTTAAACCTCCTTTTACTACAATTTCTTGTGTTACAGACGTCCTCCTGAGGGCATCACTGAACCCAATCATTTTCCTCCATATGTTTCTAATTAGAGATGTAATAGTTGGCAAACTACACACAATCACGAGAGGCTAGTTCATCAAATCTGGACAACCTAATGTCGGATCATCAGCTAAATGAACTTTTGAAATCAAACAGACTGATCAATCTTAGGGTAGAATGAGCTTGCTCGAAAAAAGTGATTCTTGGTAAATATGAGGCCTCTATGACTAAAAGGATTAAAGAGAATCTCAATTTTGACATTAGAGGAAATACATTGGTCTATCAAAAGCTATAGCATTGCCATTTTGATTAGGCTCTATCTACTACTAGTTTTTGTTCACTTGATTTTGTTAAATTTAATGAGGAAGATAGTAGGAGTACTTGGGAGCATGTGAGTCGATGCTTAGCTCAACTAGGGAAGCTAGTTTAGTTGATGCTTTAGAAGTTTGGATGTTTCCTTTGTCTTTACTGAAATGGATTTTTGGTTTGCATATTTGACCCCCCAACTCAATCAATTATTGATATAATTATTAAAAGAAATTTCATGAGCACTTATTTTTTGAGTCTAATGATTTTAAACTTTCTCACTTTACATTGATTAATCTACAAAATAACGAATATGTTATTGATTACATTAAGAAGTTTGGAGAAACCCAAAACTAATTGCTAAAAATATATATCTGATGCAACTCTTAATGGTTTGCATTCTCATCGTAAAAAATGATGGTTTTGAATCCTATACTATAGACCACGTTTTCAATGAATTTCAGCTATTGATGGACAAAGTAAAGGGACATGAGAATATCATAAGAAACATCATCCTAATTGCATGTCAATGATTACTATTCTTATAGTTCACACGATGATTCTAATGTGTTCTATCTTGTAGTGCCACATTTAATAGTGCCACATTTGCATCTTTTAGTTTGGCTAAGTGTGATCATATTTTTATGAATTGCTTAGAGATGGAGATATTTAATCAACTCATCCTTTTCCATCACTTGAATAAATAAAAAATAGATCTTATTGTAAATAGCATAATCCCTATTCTCATGACACTAATGAATACAATGTTTTCTATCAATAGGTCCATTCAACTCTCAACAAGGGATGGTTGAGTCTAGGAGAGATGTAGGTTGATAAAACTCCTTTCTCGGTGAATGCGCTTGAGTTCAACAACTGGCCATCATGGTTTAGATGGATCAAGCTAAATCAACCATTAGAAAAAATGTAGTGTTGGAGAACCAAGAAACGATGAGAAGAAAATTGATTGCCACCAAGTTGCCATTTAAAAGGATGAGGATGATAAGAATAAACTCAGGATCACCATTAGGACCACTCTACAAGTGGCAAAAATGTTGGTACAATAGCAAACAAGCAGTGGAGCAGTGACGACCCTAGTAATATTAGCTAGGCCGCTTTCAAAAACTGGATAGGTCAATTCTTTAATGGTAGAGGTTGTCCAGATAGTTTGGCTATTCCATGCAACACCAAGGGGGCATTTATGCACCTTGAAGACCCAACATCTAGAGATTGGCACATAGAAATCCAATGTGTCCAAGAATGCAGGGAAGATTGTGAAAAGTTCCACATTTGACAGGCTCATGAACAAATACAAAAAGAAAAGGCCAATTCTTTGAATTGGCCCTTAAAAATAGAGTGTTCACAGCCTAAGAAAGATAATTCCTTGAACAAAATTGCATCCAAATCTAGACCGGTAGAAGAAAGTTATTCATGTCTTGTTGGGTTAATGATCTAAGTGTGGTTCTGGTAATTGAGACAACTAGTGGACTAACCTTTACTTTAATAGTTTGAATGCGCTAGGTTTAAGTCCACATCAAAGGTTGAGCAAGTTTGGTAACCATGAAAAGGATGATGATGATGGGCATAAAGGATGGTCAAAGTACTCAACATGGCAAGAGGAAGAAGAAAAGAAAAATGTAAGTGCTCAAGACAAGGGTATATTCTAGGACATTTTGTTTTATTGGTCAAGATGCATCAGAGTGCATTCTTAGATTAGGATGGATGGATACTATAAACAGGAAAATCTAACTAGAATATTCGATCATCAAGTGCTACTAGATGTTTGAATCATATGCATTGCATATAGACCTAATTGACACATGTGGGAGCATGCGAAAAATGTTTATTGAAAACAATTTAAAAATGGTAAATATACTTCGATATGTTTGGTAAAATATTTTAGAGCTAGCACGCTTGATAAGAGATTAGAAAACACTTCTGGTGTAGATTTTTAGTAGGAACATGACATGTTCAGTGGTGCACCAGACATGACACTAGACACAAAGTTGTCTTGTTTTTTACTTTAGAGATTTATTAGAGCACTGCGTGTCTGGTATGCACTAGAATTGTAAAGTGAGGCACCATATGCCCACTGAACAAGCACTGAAAAAGCATCTCTAACGTGCATATGACGTTTCCAATGTAGCACCAGACACCACATTGGATAGGGAGCATGAAAATTGTACATTTTATCCCAACACTCACCAAATGTCTAATGAGTGGATTGGACATCTTATAATTAATAGCTATTTTGTAACCATGCATCTCCGGTTCAAGAACCAGTGGTGCACCAGACATGTCTGGTTCCCCTGATTTTGGGTTTAAGAGGTAATAGTTGGATTCCTCTAAAGGGTTATAAATTGACTCCTTGTCTAGCCATGGTGGTATTTCTTGACTCCATGCACTTTTGAACACCTCTTGAGGCTAGAGAAACACACTCAACTCACATGCATCTTGTAGTTCAACATTAAGGTGAGATTAGAGCACTCCTAGTGCATTGGATAGAGTTTTGTATTTCATGGCACTTGAGTAAATTGGGTTGGTTACACTCTTATTCTTCTTCTTGGTTATCGTCAGCTAAATGGCACAAAGTTCAAGGGATTTATGAGTGGCTATTAAAGATTGTCGCCAGCTATGATCATCATTGCGAGGGGATCTTGTGTTATTCCCCATGGGAGATTCACGAAGAGCAACTATAGTGAAATTGTGGCTTGTTTGAGTGCCTCTCTAGAATGATTCTTACAACACCCTCATTGTGGGATTGGCGTGTGATGCCAACTGTCACATGAGTCATCTAGCTTAAACTCTCAACAATAAGAACATTGGTTGTTGATAAGCAACTGAAACTCATGGATACATCTTGTGTCATTTCTTGCCCTGTGTAGTTTGCACTTCATTCATATTCTTGAAACTACATCTACTTGTTTATTTTATTTATCTATTTAGACTTGTGGTGATTATTATTATATTTTATATCTTGCTAGTAAGTAGATTGTTTTATTCAATACAATATTTTACCAAGCTTGTAGATTGATTAGAAGGTAGAGTTATAAAGAGCTTAATCAAGTATACGCTTCTACAGTCATCAATTTGACTCTAGTAATAATATTGAGTTATTGCATAACATTTTTATAGGCTATTCACCCCCTCTTACCATCTCGATCCTATAAAGTAGTATTGGAGCTAAGACACCAATATTTTAATGCTTAACAACCTACAGTGAAAAAGATGGCTATTAATCATGTTAGAAAACTTCCTCACTTTAATGGCACAAATTATGATTATTGGAAAAGAGGACATGTTTACATTTAGAAGCCATGAGTAAAAAATATTGGGTGTTGTGCATAATCCTTTTATAGTGCTTGACATGAAAGATCCTACACCAAGTGAATAATAGAGTTTGCAATCAAGCTATAAAGCTCTCAATGTAATCTATGAAGCTTTCAATCCAAAAGTCTTTGAATTAATCAATGATTTGGGATTTTCGCATTAAGTTTGAAAAAATACTAGGAGATTCATATGAGGCCACATTAGTCATAAAATAAGAAGTTATACATCTTCAATGATAAATATGCAAAGTTCAAGATGCAGGATGATGAAAGTGTACCATAAATGTTCCATAGGCTCAACGTTATTTTAAATGAGCTAAGGAATTACATAAGGTAGATGTTGAGAACTTCTCTCATTGGTTCTTAAGGTGCTTACCTCCTAGATTTGACACTCTAGTCACAATCATTATGATAAGTGGGCTAAAAGAAGTAACCTAGCCTAAGTACTTAGTGAATTCTTCTCTTTTTTCATCTCCACACCTCTGAGGTGTGGTGTGCCCTGAAATTATCCTTGAAATTGAGCTAGATGATAGTGTCTAGCTCTACGTGGGAGTAGAGGTATGCCTCCACCAGTCATGGGCAGACCCTATCAACCATTGAGATCCAAATAGAACCTTCTCATGGTCTATGCATTGGGATGTGATCAAGTGCCTTTCTACTACTCGAAGCCAATCCTCCATCTCCATGTGAACGATAGAGTGGGTGAACACTCGTGGATTCCCCTCATGAACTCCCCATGCCTATCGTAGGGTCGTGCAGGCAGTGGATTCTAGTGCATCTTGTACATGATGTTGACCAGCTGCCAGAAGTTATTCATGACTTGTTTTTAGTTCTGTATTAATTGTGTCAGCACCCCTAGGTATGGGTACCCTAAGCACTACAATCAAACTAGGTCTGCATGAAGAGGACAGCCAATGAGCCCACTTTTGAGGTGGACTAGGTCGACAAGATCCCTCTAAAGAGACAAGACAATATGTGCTCAGGACCGTTGGCACACGTTACCGCGAGGGGCCACTTGCCGGGCAAGCCTTCGTTAGGCTCCCTTCCGCAATGGCCCTCGCCAACCAGTTAGTGGAGTCCAGATGTACCACATGCCCTTAGGGTCCCGCTGGTGACCCTAGACCCCCCATGAGGGCTCGTAACTCTCTAGGGAGGACTCATTCAAGATCCGGCTCTATCGACTACTATGCGGGGCCCAGGAGGCCATACTCACATGCTCTAGGAGGCCCCTGCCTACTGTGAGGTCCTGACATGCCACGTGTCCTGTAGGCCCCATGGCGACCATGGTCAATGGGGGCACCCGACACGCCACGTGGCTAGCTGCCCACGATGTGGTCGGTCAAGGAGTTGGTGAAGTCAGAAGACATGACGCATCTATCCGACAGAACATGCACGACAACAACAGCATTATGCCCACATCCTAGCTATTAGACCTTAACATTTTGAGGTGTGACGTGGTTGTGGAAGCGTGTGCGACATTCACCATGGCGTGCCACGATCTCCATGGCAACATGGCGGTGTTAGAGTGGAAGCACTAAGAAGTTCAACACAAAAGCTTAAGTTGTTGGGAGAAGGTAGGCAATCCACTTGTACACTTCAACAACCCACTCATGTGTAGCCAGAGAGGAAGGTACAAACTTAGCAATAAAGGGGCAAAGGCACAAATGAAGCCTCTTCTAGGATTCAAACTTAAGACCTGTGGCTTTAGTACCATGTTAGAGTGCATGCACTAACAGTTCAACTCAAAAGCTTAAGTTGTTGGGATAAAGTAGGCAATTCACTTATACACTTCAGCAAATGATACGTGCCACGAGCCGACTAGTTCCAAGTCACCCATGTCATATGCCATGGTGTACATGACCCCAGTCATCTATGATGTGCACCATAGATTTCTAGGGCTCCTGTAGCAGCATGGAGGGCCTATTCCTCCACCTACCATGTCCTAGAAATCCAACAACAAGCATAAGCCACGCACACGCCTAGTTGATCTGGTACAGGAAGGGCGTATGACTACAGCACATCGGACACTTCTATAGAACATCGAACTGATGTCAATAGGACTACCATTAATGTAGGGTGGGACAGGAATTTGGCTGGTCCCACTTGTTAGCCATATTTGCCTCTCCTTTGGGCTATAAAAGGGAGAGGGAGGCCCCTATGTGGGGACTCCTCTGGCATCCTTTTCAGACATCCTTTTTCCAACTCTTTACACAACCTCACATAATTTGCACTCTTAGTCTCTTAGGCTCTCACACCCCTCCTATAATTATCACTTAATCATTTTCTTGAAATCCAACCCACTCAAAGATGAGGTAGGGTGTTATGCTTCAGCGGCCCGAACCTCTCTAAACCCCTTGTTTGCCTCATTATGCTCATGTGTGTTTGTTGTGTTCATCTCCCGGTAACCAGACTAGGTCCAATCAGCTGTGGTAGGCGATAGTGCAATACACCAAAATCCCTTGCTGAATCTTTATGGGGTTATAGTCCCTGCATCCCCTACTATCACCCGAAGACAAACTTCTCTATGGTAAATTGTGGCAAATTTCACGGTGGGTTGTTTAGTGGCAACTAGTTGTCTTGGTTGCTTTAGTTGAACTCGTGGCCACGTCCATGTCCTCTATGGTCCGTATATTCATTCTTATAGCCATTGTTTTATATTGTAGAGTAACAGGGTAGATTTGGAGAAGGTAAGAGTGAACAAAGACTTTCCCTTAAACTAGGAGTAAAGCTCTTTTATAGGAGCAACACTTCATTATTAAGTTTTGAACTAGGCCAAGGCAGAAATCCTAGACTCAGTGTCAATCATTACAAAGATCCCAATCATACAAGAGCATAATAACAAAGCACTCATTCATCATTAAATGATCTATTACGCTTTTATCCATCATTTGGGGTTCCCTATTACAACTTAAAGAAAGCCTACTGATGTCCTAGGTAAGTGCGGGGCTCCACATTGTTGTAAGGGAGTCTAGGGTGCCTCGGTGAATCAACTGGCTCCTATGCTAGCTCAACTAGCTGAGGATGTCTAGGGTTGTCTAGGTGAGCTCGCAACTAGGTGTTCTGCCTCCTCAAGTTATCTAGCTCCACCAAAGTTGCATCATGCTTGGTGTTGAGGGCCACCAAGTACTCCAACAGTGCCTCCAAGTGAATGTTATCTTCTGCCACATGTGATATGATACTACAGTCCATGGTGCCCTGGTTGAGGTCATGGAAGGACGACATGTCCATCCTAGCAACGTCATTAATCTAGGTCTCGTAGTTGTTCTAGACAGCCAAGGCATAGTGTTGGGATACCACCATCTAGTCTCCATATTCATCCGACCTCGTGATCTTAGCTAAGACAATCCACTCCTCCAAGGAGTGCCTCAGGATGTGGTGATGTTGTACCCCGATGTAGTTGACCATGACTTTGTCCAGTACTGGTGTAAGCATGTGTCAGAACACGCGAGGAAATCACAAGGTTAGACCAATGTTGCAGTGGATGATCCTCCTCGGTCCTAGGTGAAGGGTGCATGGGTATAGAGTCCTCCAGAATAGGTGCCTCTAGAGTGGTAGCATCAAGTACAAGAACCTCTAAATTAGGAACTATAGGTATAAGTGGCTCCTGTGTCTAGGGCCTATCAATGTCCACCAACTCGCCGGGGTCCTCCTCCTTGTCGAGTTCAGGTTCGTCCTCATTAGGATCTTGGTATACCTTCAGGATGTCATTATCGGATGTGTCCATGCCTCCCTACAAGTCACCCTCCCCATCAGAGATCTAGTACTCAGAGTTGTCTGAGTCTTGCATCATGAATCCAAGATCCACTTGCCCTGTCGGTACCTCTGGTTGAGCCTCCTCCTATAGCTAAGCCACTCATCGAACTCCATGTCCTCGAGAATGTCCTCAAGTTCAGAGAAACGGTTATCCAATGGCTCATCCTTAGGCTTGGAGGACCAGTCATCAAACTCCATGTCCTTGGATATGTCCCTACCGATGATGTGCGAGGGTCCCTCCTCTACCATAGGCTTAGTGGCTAGGAACTACTCGGTGCTTATGTGGATCCTTCCTCTGATGCTCTTGCAAGCACCTAGGCGGGTACATGCCATCTATGAATAGAGTAAGAGTGTTACTTGTGCTATCACAAAGCAAAGGCACTGAATGACACTCTAAGACAAAGTCTCTCAAAGTAGCCATCATCCAAAGCAACTATGAGCGGTGGCAAGTGGCAGCAACGTACTTAGCTTATTGTAGCATCCCAAAAATTCAAATCTTGAAAATTTCTCAAACTCCCTCTAAATTCAAAATGAATTTCAAATTTCATTTCAAAATGTTTGTTTGCAAGTTGATATCAACAAATAAATTATAGTGGTCTATATTCTCTCCAAAATCCTCCTCAAATATCCTACAAATATTTCCCTAGTGATCCCCCTCAAATTGTTTCTAGAAATACTGCCCAGATATTTCCCTAGTGATCCCCTTCAAGTTCTTTCCAGAAATACTACTGTTGGGGACTTGTTCTCAAATGCTATGAATCAAGAACAAAGCAACATAAAATGTTAAATATCAAAGCCCTTCGTCCTTCGGATCATTATTTCCCTTCGGATATAATGAATCTAGGACGAAGGTCATGAAGGACATGCCTTCATGATCATGATAAAAGATGAAGAACATTCATACAAAGTACAGAAAGTAACATAATTTCTGTAAACATTATTATTAATCTATTTCCATTTATATTACTTGTGTAAACAATAATAAATTACAAATGTACCTTCAGCTTGAAGGAATGAGAATACAGGTGTGATGCAAAAGCCAATGCCAAGTCAGCGTGAACAGTACGAGAATACTGTTCACCTATTTATAGGCACAGGTCGCAGCCCATGCAAAATTACATTAATGCCCTTTACATTTATTAACAACTCTATAGTAATTCTTCGAGGTCTAATTTGGCTTTTCATCTTTAAGTTGGTTTCCCTTTTCCGCCGATATGCCGAAGCTCTTCTGCACATAGCTTCGTGATTGTTTTATCCTTCGTCGTGATCGTCGTCCCAGTCAAGCTTCATCTTAACCATGTTCTTGTATACCCGCAATCTGACTTCGAAGGTACCTGTTCACATATTTCTCTTGGAAAACATAGTCAAATTACGTTTTTGAGGACCTTCGGAAGCCGAAGGCCCCCAACAGTAGCCCCTCGCAATATTAATTTGCTGTAAAGATAAGTTTATATTGTGATATGGACGGAGGCTATGGGCCGAAGGTCCGAAAAAACACCTTCCTTTTGCTAGAATAGCAACAGTCATTGACAAGCGGGACCCTCCAGTTTTCAACATAATGGGTGTATAAATAGGGACTCACCACAAGTTATTTGGCACGCTCTCTTGCCATCTGTTTTACCTGCTCAAATAGCTTTCTGCCCACAAATATTTGACTGCCTCCCTAGTTTTAAGCTTCGGAGCCGAGAGGCAGGATTTCCGAAGGGATGTCTGAGGAAAAGAAAGTTGCTGCCGAAGTGAAGCTGAGCCTTTCTGAGGAGAAAAATCTGGGCTTCATTGAATCAATAGCAAAAACAAATACAGAGAAAATTACTAGGGAGATTTTGGAAGGCTTATCTGAAGATACTGGTGAAAGTGATAGTTATGATGCAGACAGCGAGGGTGAGGATTCCAAAGATCGACCATGGCGACCAAGCCATTCAGTCTTTGGAAAATCAACTATTGGGCAAAGTCACCTTGAAAACATGAGGGGAAGATATTTTCGAGATATGTCCATCGTGAGGGCAGATGACGGAGAGAGGACTGTGCCGACTCCCGAAGATAATGAAGTCTGATCTTCCGAAGCTTTTTTAAAGCTGGGCTACGATTCCCTATAAGCAGGTTTGTGGTAGAAGTTCTGAAAATATATCAGGTTTACCTTCATCAACTTACCCCTGAAGCGATAATAAGAATGGGAATCTTCGTCTGGGCCGTGAAGAGCCAGGGCCTAGAGCCAAGTGCGAAAAGCATTTGCAATATACATGAGTTATTATATGAGACGAAGCCCTGGGGTAAAGAGCAATATCATAACAACTTTGGTTGTTACAGCTTCGGTGCTCGCTCTAGATCAAGCTGTCCTGTGCCAACCTTTCGGAAGAGATGGCCCGGGGAATGGATGAAGGAATGGTTCTATGTAAAAAATGATTTGACGGTTCGAGAAGATATTAAGGATATCATCATGTGCCCTATCTGGCAGCGCTTCGGACTCTGGAAACCGAAGGTAGAAATGGATGAAGTAGCCGAAGAATGCCAACGGGCCTTCGGCGTAGTCTGCTCTTTTATTGGAACAAGGGATTTAATACAAGAACACATTGCCTTCAGAGTGTGGCCACTTGCAGATAACTGGGAAATGCCGAAAGAAACTGTTAAAGAAACTGACGAAGGTGGGCTAGTCAGGCTGAAGTATACATTCAAGTACGGAGACAAGTTCGTTGAACCAGATGATGATTGGTTAAAGAGCATTGAGACTGTAAGTGATGAATTGCTTGGGGTATATTCGAAGGCCAAAGACACTGCATTGTCAGCGGGCTTCGGAGGCCAAAAATAGAAAAGACTCAACCGAGTATTTGATGCAATTGGGTTTGTCTACCCGGACTACCGTTATCCAGTGCGGGGTCAAAAAAGAAAAAGCGCAACTTCTGCAAAAGAAACTGCTTCAGCCGCTCCTAGCGAGCCAGCGCCGAAGAGACGAAGGGTAAAGGTTCTCACACACCGGCCACGCTATATTGAACCAGCCACAGTGCCTGAGTTCGCCGGTGAGACCTCTTCGGCCACCGAAGCTAAAGAACCAACCCTGCTGCCAGAAATCAAAAGGTTGGCCGAAGTGCCAGTAACAGAGACTGAAGAAGCAAAAACATCAGCTGAGGGAGTAAAAATATCAGAAATTTTAAGTCCTTCAGGAGAAATTGAAGTAGCAAAAATTAAAAAGGGGCCAACAGTGACCCCGAAAAGAAAAAGAATGGTTAATGTGTTAGATGTTTTGGAGATGATTAAATCTTCAAGCATAACTCCAAAGAAGACTGTTGAAACTTCTGAAGCGTCTGCCGAAGCATCTGTTGCTGAAGCTTCGAAGCAACAGACTGGAACTGAAGTCGGACCATCAGAGCCAACCAAGGTAAAACCTTTGGAAACAGAAGAAACGAAAATTGCAAAGGCAACCGAAAAAATGAAAATGTCGGAGCCAATTTTGGTTGAAGAAATTGATTCTGCTGCCCCCGAAGCACCTTCCAAAATATACGATTATATTGTGCGACACGCTTCAGGGGAAAAAATTATCCGAAGAAGAAGTTTTTGAAGCTAATCACTATGCCAAAGAATTGAAATATCCGAAGGGGGCACTAGTGTTCAATGGGACAAACGAAGATGACTTCCTATACTGCCTCCCAGACAACAAAGAATTATTCGTCTGCCGGGAGATGGCTAGAAGTATGGGGTTTCCGAAGCTTGAAGCTGGACTCTGTGCTATGACGAAGGACGATCTTGCAGATAGTCTTGCATATAATAGCCTGAAGGTATGAGAACTACGTGTTTGGAAATTTTATAATTTGCAAATCATTCTTTTATTCTTATACCAACTCTTTCACATGTAGGGTTTAATACTAAGCAACGCGTTGAGAGCGCAAAAGAATGCCGAAGACGAGAGCTATGATATTGCTTTCAACAACCTACGATCAGAGGTTATTAAGCTGAGAAACGAAGCTCTGGAAAAGGATAAAATTCTGCTTACATTGGTGGACGAGATAAAAGAGGACGAAGCTGCCTCAAAGGCCCAGGCTGAAGCCCAAAAACGCGAAATTAAAGATCTTCAGAAACAGCTAGCTAGAGCTAAAGAAGAACGTATACTTGAAGAGACAAAACGAGAGCTTAGTGATCAATGGGCCAATCATTTAGAAATGAATGTCAAAGAGCTTCGTGCATCCCAGAGAAGATGCTATGTTAAATCCATACAGTGTGTTAAGAAGATAAAATCCAGCTTCGCCAACGTTGGCGCATTCTCTAGCGAAGAGAATTTCTCAAGGGGCAATCCCGAAGGTCCGATGGAATGGATCAGTCACGAAGCTGAGGCCTTCGAGAAAATCCTGAATAGCCACGGAGACATATGTGCTTTTTCGGGTGCTAGAGGAATTGCTACTGTTTTGGAGAGGAAAGGTTGCGAGCATGTAAAATCCTTAGCGCAATCCGAAGCTACCTTGTCCTCCGAAGACATTAAAGACCCCTCAGCCGAAGCAAGCATGATCGGCGGAAAATTTTTCACCGATATTTGGGACAACGGCGGACGAGAAATGGCTCAAGAAATTATTCAAAAGAGCGAGAAAGGCATCCACGATGCTAGAAAAATAGCAGAGGCTGCTGAGAGAAGTACAAAGCCCGAAGGGCAAATAGGTACTAATTAGTGATGATTGGCTCTTCGTTGTAATCTTTTGATTTTGAACTTGTTCACGGCTTGTAATAATATATCCGTACCTTTTCTTTCCTCAGAACCTGCTGAGCTAGCTCCAAGCCCTCAGACAAAGGGGGATGACGAAATTAGACAAATGGCAGAAGCCGTCATGGATAGAGTTGTTGATCAACTTTTAAATGAAGCTGCAGAAGTAGTCTTAAAAGAAGATTAAATGCTACTGTAAAAACATTACTTTGTAATGTTTGTCAAAAATCGTGTAACATTGTGTAATATATTAGCTGTTTATAATTCCATTTTTGACGATGCATGAAACATCATACACATACCATTTTTGAGCCTTCGGCGAAAAACACCTTCCCTTCTTTTCATGCTTCGTAAAAATCAATAATCAATCCTTGTAAAATCAATAACCAATAGATCCAATAGATCCTTTCATTTCAGTAATTGACGAAGGTATAATTCTTCAGCGGCTATTTCTTGTGCCTTGTCAGTAATTCCTTAAAACAATCTTCGGCCATCAATATCAAAACCCTCCCTTCTTGCATTATTGATGCACTATGATGTATGATGTTATGCTATGCGAATGATGTAATGATGTAATGTTATGCAAAATGATATTTACCGAAGATCGATGAAATCAGCGTTTATTTTTCGCTGTAAGCCTCCCTTAGGAGCTTCTTCGCCTTTTACTTTCAGCGGAATCAGCGTTTATTTTTCGCTGTAAGCCTCCCTTAGGAGCTTCTTCGCCTTTTAATTTCAGCGGAATCAGCGTTTATTTTTCGCTGTAAGCCTCCCTTAGGAGCTTCTTCGCCTTTTACTTTCAGTGGAATCAGCGCTTATTTTTCGCTGTAGGCTCAGAAAACTTACACTGCGCTCCCTTAGGAACGGCTTTTTGTTGCTTCGATTAAATTGTACTTTTGTTCCTTAGAACAAGTTTTTGATAACTTTGAAAATCCTCCTTGCCAACATAAATTCTCATGCTTCAGCAGCTTAGGCCTATGGAAAAGATATATTTTTATTACAGAAAAAAGCGAAACTATTACAAAAAATTGAAAGGCGATAAAAGACATTAAAACTACCCTTAATTGTTCCTTATTAAAAAGAAAGTAATAGTGAATATGAAAATGCGAAAGAGCTGCTGCTGAGGTAGGATATTCGTCAGTAAATGTGCTTCGACTCTGGCACAGTGCTATTGACTGTGCGAGCTTCGGACTCTTCTCTGAAGTCCCGCTGAAGGTTAATGCGCTGACTCCCTTCTGGCTGCTGACCTCTTTGTGTTGGTGGTGGAGGTGGAGGCTGCTGCCAAGATGCTTTGGGTTGGCTTGCCGAAGCAACAGAAGCTGCAGGGTGGTTACCTACATATTCTGGAATATAGGGCGAATGATACGAAGCAGTATGCATGACCTGCTTCGGCTGAATTTGTTGCGCTGCTGCTTCTGCTATCTCCTTCTGCTTCTGGATGGTAACGTGGCACATCCTGGTGGTATGGCCCTTGTCTTCACCACAGAATAGGCAGTAAATTTTTCTTGGCTGATCTCCAATCCTTCTCCCGAAGCCCCTGGCGCCTCTGCCCCTTGGCGCTGACGGCCGAAAAGAACTTTGCTTCTGCCCCGAAGCTTGTGAAGAGTATTGTGGCCTTTGCTGCTGGCTCCCTCGATCATCACTTTGAGTAGAGTTATGAATTGACCTAACATGCCTCGGGTGAAATCTTCCTCCGAAGCCCCTGGTCATCTCAGAGAACCTGAATGCTTCCTCCCTTCTTTGGCGGAAGTCATTGTCAGCTCGAATATACTCGTCCATCTTCTGGAGCAGCTTCTCCAAAGTTTATGGTGGCTTCCTGGCAAAGTATTGTGCTGAAGGTCCCGGCCGAAGCCCCTTAATCATGGCCTCAATGACAATTTCATTGGGCACTGTTGGCGCATGTGCCCTCAGACGCAGAAACCTTCGGACATACGCCTGAAGGTATTCTTCATGGTCCTGGGTACACTGGAAGAGAGCCTGAGTGGTGACTGGCTTTGTCTGAAATCCTTGGAAGCTGGTTATCAACATATCCTTCAGCTTCTGCCAAGAGGTGATTGTCCCTGGCCGGAGAGAGGAGTACCAGGTCTGAGCGACACTCTTGACGGCCATGACAAAAGACTTTGCCATGACTGCAGTATTGCCACCATACGAAGATATGGTTGCTTCATAGCTCATCAAAAATTGCTTCGGGTCTGTATGACCGTCGTACATGGGGAGCTGGGGTGGCTTGTAAGACTGGGGCCATGGTGTAGCCTGCAATTCTGTTGAGAGAGGAGAAGCATCATCGAAAGCAAAATTTCCATGATGGAAATCTTCATACCAGTCGTCCTCATTGTAAAAGCCTTCTTGATGAAGCTCTCTGCGCAGAGGCCTTCGGTTCTGATCATCTTGAACAAGATGACGAACCTCTTCCGAAGCTTCATCTATCTGTCTCTGAAGATCAGCTAGACGAGCCATCTTCTCCTTCTTTCGTTGCACCTGCTGCTGAAGGATCTCCAGGTTTTGGATCTCCTGATCCAAGTCGTCCTCCGGAGGCGTTGGACTAGCGGCCTTCCTCTTCTGGCTTCGGGCCTCCCTAAGGGAAAGGACGTCCTGATTGGGGTCCAACGGCTGCAGAGTGGCAGCCCCTGTTGCTAAAGCTTTTTTCGGCGGCATGACGAAGGTGATGCTTGCCGAAGGTATTCAAAGCTCAAAAAATGGAAGTGAGTTCACCGGAGGTGGGCGCCAATGTTGGGGACTTGTTCTCAAATGCTATGAATCAAGAACAAGGCAACATAAAATGTTAAATATTAAAACCCTTCGTCCTTCAGATCATTATTTCCCTTCGGATATAATGAATCTAGGACGAAGGTCATGAAGGACATGCCTTCATGATCATGATAAAAGATGAAGAACATTCATACAAAGTACAGAAAGTAACATAATTTCTGTAAACATTATTATTAATCTATTTCCATTTATATTACTTGTGTAAACAATAATAAATTACAAATGTACTTTCAGCTTGAAGGAATGAGAATACAGGTGTGATGCAAAAGCCAATGCCAAGTCAGCGTGAACAGTACGGGAATACTGTTCACCTATTTATAGGCACGGGTCGCAGCCCATGCAAAATTACATTAATGCCCTTTACATTTATTAACAACTCTATAGTAATTCTTCGAGGTCTAATTTGGCTTTTCATCTTTAAGTCGGTTTTCCTTTTCCGCCGATATGCTGAAGCTCTTCTGCACATAGCTTCGTGATTGTTTTATCCTTCGTCGTGATCGCCGTCCCAGTCAAGCTTCGTCTTAACCATGTTCTTGTATACCCGCAATCTGACTTCGAAGGTACCTGTTCACATATTTCTCTTGGAAAACATAGTCAAATTACGTTTTTGAGGACCTTCGGAAGCCGAAGGCCCCCAACAACTACCCAAATATTCCACCGATATATCTCCAGATATTTTCCTCTTGAGAAATACCTTCAGAATCATTTTTCAAGTCCCTATAGATATTTTCTTCATAACTTTCCTCATGCTCATACGTATACATATGCCTCCAGTGTCATACGGTGAGCTCTACAAGCTAATCTCACTTATACAAGACAAATACATGCTAATCTCCCACTAATCCTCTCATCCTCCCACTAATCCTCTCATCCCTCCCCCTAATCCTCCACCATGGCTATAAATAGAGGGGCAAGGGCCTCCTCTCATCCCACCCCAAGCCATTTCATGGCAACTCTTCCCCCCCACACACACACCCACTCCATGTTCCACACAAGCACACACTAGCACAAGGATCGTTCGGTCGTTCTTCGATCGTTCGTCCCCCTATTCTTAGTTTGTTCGTTCGTTCGTCCGATCGTTCGATCGTTCGTGCGATCTTTCATGGTTCGTTTGTTCGTTCGTCCGATCGTTCATTCGTTCGTTCGTCCAAATAATCTTTTTCCTGCTGTTATGCTGCCGAAATTCCGATCGTTCGTTCGTTCGATCATTCGATCGTTCGTTCATAGTTCCTATTCATCGTTCATCGTTCGTTCATAGTCCCTATTCATCGTTCTTCCAGATAATCTTTGTCCAGCCGTTATGCTGCCAAAATTCCGATCGTTCGTTCGTCCGATCATTTGATCGTTCGTTCGTTCATAGTTCCTATTCATCGTTCATCGTTCGTTCATAGTTCCTATTCATCATTCGTTCATAGTCCCATATTCATCGTTCTTCCAGATAATCTTTGTCCTGCCGTTATGCTGCCAAAATTCCGATCGTTCGTTCGTCCGATCATTCGACCGTTCGTCCGTTCGTTCATAGTTCTTATTCATCGTTCATCGTTCGTTCATCGTCACTATTCATCGGTCATCGTTCGTTCATATGACTATTCACCATCACTATTCACCATTACTATTCATCATCGTTACTTTTCATCATCGTTACTATTCACCATCGTTACTATTTACCACCACTTTTCATCATCGTTACTATTCGACATTACTGTTTATCATCGTTACTGTTCATCGATGATATCTATGGTAACTTTTTTGTCGTCACTATTTACCGTTACAATTCATCGTTACTATTCATTGACCATCCGATCCCCCAAATTTCAACTACTCATCCATCATGCTGTCCAATCCACCTAAGACCAGCCAGACCCATATTCCAGTCATACGAACTCCGGTGACTGTGATTTTCCTTCCAGTAGGGAACTTCTCATCTGGTCACCCATCCCAGGTTTCTCCAAGTTGAGCACGCTTAACTTTGAGATTCCTTCGAACCAGGCTTCCAAACTCAGATTCCAATAATTCTTGTTTCTAAATTCTTATCAAACTATTCCCTATCCAACCATGTCATCCCTTAAGCATGGTTCATATTCCAGAAAACTCGCAAAATACTCTTGTCCTATATTCTGCCTATAACTCTCCTGTTCATACTAAGTCAGACGATTCATTCGTCACTATTCTCACCAACAGTGAACTTCACTGTGCTACACCACATACACCCAGCTATAAATACACCTAGCTACCCTCTCCCTCTCCACACACACACTCAACACCCTCAGCCAAGGCAAACACCCCACCCACTCAGTTACTCCGCTCTGCCGGCTACACGCATAGTGTCGCTTCGCCTCCAGTCCACCCTCCTGGTAAGCACCTCCACTCCACCACTAGTAGTATCTCAACACCACATGACACAGATTCTACTCAAGACTCTACCCATCCATATATCGCTATTCTGACCACTATACTAAATATTTGTTGGTATACTTACTGGTTTGTATGTTTGCTTGTTCATGTTGCATAGTTATCAGAGCGTTCGTGCCATCTCGTGGAGGCCAGATCTGCAAGTCTACGCCAGGTAGTGGAGCTAGAAGCCAGTTCCGCAAGCTCCCCTTCCCCCTTCGCTGGATAAGCACGGCAAGCTCACTGAATCCCTTTGATGCATAAATTACCTATGATTTTTCAACCACAACCCTCAGCCTGTTATTTTATGCATGATATGATTTTGAGACAAGTTATTATGGCTACCCAGCCGCTTGCCGCAATCAATCCTTGATATATTTGTTACAAATGATTTGAGAAAAGGTGCGAGTTTTCAAAATAAAATGCTTTTCAAAATGTGTATGATGAAGGGTTTTCACCCTTATCACCTTTGAATAGGGATGATCAGGGACTCCCTGGTTTAAGGGAGGGCCTAAGGTGATGGCTCAACTGGTTTAGGTGTGAGCAGAAGGATTGTCCCCTCACATAAGGACTGGTTTGTCATCCTTCACTACCTGTACTCATGATAAGTACAACCACTCGAGACTGTATGGGCAGTCACTCAATCTGAACTCGTACGGTCCAAACCCCAGGGTTATGAAGGCTAGGGAGCACCGGGAGGATAAGGAGGGGGAATATTTTGTCCGGTTTGGACATGGCGGTGGCCTGATTCCTTTCGGTATAACCGTTAAGGTAAGTACGTGCGAGGAAAGAAAGAGATTCGGCATTCGGGTCTCACGACGGTGAGATCGCATAAACCGGACTAGTGGGTAAAGTGTACCCATCTGCGCAGAGTTCAAACCTATTCGAATAGCCTGTGTCCACAGGAATGGACGAGTCTGGTGTGGTATGGCAATTAGTGTTTTGTTTTCCAAAAAAAAGAGATGCGTTTGAGAAAAGTGTTTTTTAAAAGGTCTGGCAGTTGAGCTGTGAGCTATGGTGGACGGGAAGTCCAATAGCTGTTTTTGAAAATGAAAACCAGTGGGAAACTGCTGAGATACCTGGATGGTTTAGTCCAGGGGATTTTATTCTATATTGAAAAACTTCCTGCTCCTTTCGGAGAGGATGCGCTTTGAAAAATACAAAATGTTTTACAAAACAACCCTGCATAAATATTGCTGTTTCTGCAAAATATCCTGAGCTCCACATATTCCATGCATTATATCTGATTTCCCCATTCCGCGGGTGAAGGTGGGCTGCTGAGTACGTTTGTACTTACCCTTGCTTATTTGTTGTTTTTCAGAAAAGGAGATCGGGTAAGAGTTACGACTGTTCCCAACCTTGCCTGTGGCTGTTGGACCGCTGATTTGCTTCGCTACGTATATCGGGCTGCTTCAGCCCCACTCTGATGATATGTCCCGAGTTGTGGACCAACTCTTAAAGTTGATCGCCACCTTTATAGGTTTGTCTCGTTTAAGCAGATCTGGAATCATCTGATGTATAAATGTGTTTACTAGCCTCCTGGGACTAGTAATTGTATCACATTTGAGTCCCAAAGGATTGGAGACACTTCACTTATGTGGTGGATTCTGCTATGCTAGACTTATTGCAAGAACACCAAGAAATCGATGAAGGCCCTATAACTAAAAAGTACTAAAAGTTGACTTGCAATCCAAATGACAACTCCCAAAATCCACATATGAATACCATGGGCTCATTGTCTTTCTTGTCCATAGGGTTGACATCCTTATTCTCATCCAACACCATCATGGTTGACATGGGAGTTGAGAGAGAGGCTTGGCATAACCCATGTTAAACTTTTTTAGGATATCCTCTGTATATTTTCTTTGGTGCACAAAGGTCTTGTCTAAGGTGTGCTTGATTTATAACCTAAGAAAAAAGTTGAGCTCTCCCATCATGCTCATCTCAAATCACTAGTGGGATGGATGGCTCGATTCTTTCTAACAGGTGTTGGTGCCTTTTTGGGCGCCAATCACTATGTGAGAACCGGCGGCGGTGCTCTCTGCACAGGCTCGGATGGTCTGCGGCCAGGGGCCGGACGGTCCGCGACCTGGGGTAGGGCTAGGGTTTCCTACCTGACGGGCCGGACGGTCCGCGTCTACAGGTCGGACGGTCCACACATGTGTAGGGGGGCGAAGGTCATCGGCGGCACCTGGATCTCACTCCCGGGAGGGACCCCATCGGGGAGGAGGGATCCTAGGTGTTGTCTAGGCTCGGCAGGCCGACCTAGACTCCTCTAATTGACGTAGAGTCGAAGAGAAACTGAGAATTTGGGGATTGGAAGGCTAAACTAGAACTACTCCTAAATGTACAAGAAATAAATGCGAGATAAATTGATTATTGATTTAATTGTTGATTCTTAATCGGCCGTAATCCTTTGTATTTATAGAGGGGGGCTGGACCCGTTACAAACAGATTTCCCGAGCTAATTCCGCGAATCTAGCCAACAACTGTAGCAAGGAACTCGGAACCCTAACTGGTTCTGCGCGCGCGGACCATCCGGACCACAGGCGCGAACCGTTCGGTGGCTCATTTTGGTGCTCAACATATGCCCCCTGCCTTTTGGTGGAGCTGAGCGAACCAAAAGCAACTAACTCGATGTGATTACATCGGTTTTCTTAAGCATCTTGCCACATACTAGGATGGTATTGCTTGAGGAAACGCCCATTCAAAGCTTTGGGAAAATCTTTGCCTTGTAATGTTTGCAATAAATAGGCGTTACGAGATATTACCTGTTTTACTTTGTATCGACCCTCCCAGCTTGGCGACTATTTCCCAAACTTTCGGTCTTTGTTTCTTAGAGGCAGGATGGTCTTCCACACAAGGTCCCCTACCTAAAATGACTTAGCTTTGACCTTCTTGTTGTAGGACTTGGCTACCATGATCTTGTCCTTTTCTATTTCTCCTAAGGTTGTCATTCTCTTGTCGGTTACTTCATCAATATTGTCCATCATTGAATTATAATAATAACCGACAGTTAGATCATTTTGTTTGGCGAACCTGACATCATTTAAACTTATTTCCACAGGCAACACTGCTTCCTGCCCATAGACAAGCTCAAAAGAAGATACTTTAGTAGCACTGTGTTTAGATATTATGTGAGCCCACAAAGCTTCGGACAAAATCTTATGCCAATGCTTAGGATTATCAGATATCTTCTTTTTTATCAAGTTAATCAATGTTCTATTACTAGACTCGGCCTGTCCATTGGCCTGAGCATAATATGGAGATGAATTGAGCAACTTAATTCTATATAATTCAGCAAACTCACGTACCTCCTTTGACATAAAAGTAGCCTCTTGATTTGTAGTCAAAGTCTGGGGAATGCCAAATCTATGAATAATATGTTTGGTTATGAACTCAATTACCTTCTTGTGTGTCATGTTCTTCAGAGCAACGGCTTCAGTCTATTTGGTAAAGTAGTCAGTGGCAACTAACACGAATTGATGCCCTTTTGATGATGAAGGATGAATCTCTCCTATAAAGTCCAATCCCCATCCTCTGAAAGGCCAAGGCTTGATGATAGGATGTAATTTGGCTGCAGGGACCAACTGTAAGTCGCCAAATTTTTGGCATACTTGGTATCCTTTGTAGCACTTGAAACAATTAGCTATCATGTTAGGCCAATAGAAGCCAGACCTTCACAACAACCACTTCATTTTTGGAGCTGATTGATGGGTACCACAAATCCCTTCATGTACTTCGGCCATGGCTAATATAGCATCACCTGGGCCCAAGCATTTAAGCAGGACATCGTTGACTGTTCGGCGGTAGAGTTCATCACTCATTAAAACATACTTGAAAGTTATACGCCGAATGTTCTTACTTGTTCTAACATTGGGATTTTGTAGGTAATCAATTATGGGGATCCTCCAGTCAGTTTCATCAGCTTTGTTATCAGCCGACTCTATCAGGAGAACACCCCTAGCTACCCCGCACGGTCCGGAGCCTGCACCCGAATGGTCCGTGACCTGGAGAACTGGCCCTGCATCGGTTATCAGATTTTTGGTGATGTGAAATTTTCTTTGCTTTATCCGATAACCTGATGCATCTTGTGCCAAATCGTTAGCTCCGCAATTCTCAACTCTAGAAATATGTCGAATGCTGAATTCGTCAAAGAAATGAATTATGTCCCAACATTTTCCAAGGTAACCATTTAGAGTACTATCAAAACATTGATATTCTCCCAACACCTGTTGGATGACCAGTTTAGAATCACCAAATGCCTTCACATGTTTTACTCCCATACCACTTAAAAGCTCCAAGCCGAATAAAAGGGCCTTATATTTGGCTTGATTGTTAGTGCAATAAGCTTTCAATCGGCTAGAGAAATCAAAGGAGACATTACTTGGTGAAACAAGAACAATGTCGATTCCTTGTCCTCCATTGCAAATCGATCCATCAAAATATAAAGTCCAGGGAGTAACAGTGAGGTATGATATGTCTAGTTTATGAGTATCATCAATTCGATGTTCTACAATAAAATCTGCTACGACCTGTCCTTTCATAGATTTCAATGGTTCATAGGCCAAGTCATACTCTATGAGTGCATAAGCCCATTTACCAGTCCTACCACTCATATTCGAGTTTTGCAACATGTATTTGACCACATCGGTTTGATCGAAAACGGTGCAACGACTAGACAATAGATAACATCTACACTTGGTGCATGCATAAAACAAGCATAAGCATAACTTTTCAATGAAAGTATACCTCGTTTCAGCATCTACCAGCCTCCGACTTAGATAGGTCACCACATGCTCCTTTCCTTCGGTTTTCTTGCGTCAGAACAGCCCCAATAACCTTATCTTCAGCTGCAATGTATAATCTGAATGGTACTCCTGCTTGTGGTGCTTTCAACACGGGAGCCGAAGACAAATATTTTCTGATGATATTAAACGCTTCCTATTGTTCTGCCTCCTAGGTGAATTCGGCATCATTTTTAAGCCGAAGGATAGGGGTAAAGGCATCAATCTTCTCGGCTAGGTTAGAAATAAACCTCCGCAAATAATTTATCTTGCCAAGGAACTTCTGCACTTCAACCTTACAGGTCAGAGGTCCCACATTTTGAATGGATTTAATTCAGTCAGGGTCCATCTCTATACCATGTTCATGAATGATGAATCCTAAGAACTTACCAGCCGACACTCCAAAAGCACATTTGCGTGGGTTCATTTTCAGACCATACCGATGTATTTTATCAAAGGCTTTGCACAAATCAGCTATATGAGAACTAAACTTAGCCAATTTGACTACAATATCATCAATGTAGACTTCCACAGTGTTTCCCAACAACTCGTGAAAGATCAAATTCATAGCCCTCTGATAAGTAGCACCAGCATTTTTTAGACCAAATGTCATGACAACCCACTCAAATAAACCAATGAAGCCTGGACATATAAAGGTCGTTTTAGACGTATCTTCTTCGGCCATAAAAATCTGATTATATCCGACATTACCATCAAGAAAGCTAATAATTCTATTTCCTGACGCATTATTGATCAATGTGTCGACTATGGCCATGGGATATTCATCTTTAGGAGTTGCTCTATTTAAATTGTGAAAATCAATGCATACTCTGAGCTTACCTGATTCTTTTTTCTCCACCGACACAATATTGGAGACCCACTCTGCGTATCTACAAGGTCTAATAAAATTAGCTTCTAGCAGCCGGTGAATTTCGTCCTTTATTCGTGGGAGAAGGTCTAGACGAAATGTTCTAGCTTTCTGCTTGAAAGGTCTGAAACTGAACTTAATGGGCAGCTGATGCTCTACTATCTCATGGCTTAATCCCGGCATCTCAGTGTAATTCCAAGCAAAGCAATCAGAATATTCTTTCAATAGACCGATCATTTCATCTCTAGGATCGATCTCCAGGGTCTTATTCACAAAGGTCGGCCTTGGAGTTTTACCATCTCCTATATCAATCTCCTCCAAAGGATCGGCTGATATAAACCCCTATCCTAATTTGTCAAGATCTCTGAATTCCTCTATTATGTCTCGTACAGAGGAATTAGATTGTGTGGCGGCAGACCCTCCAGTCTCAAGGGTCGGATCGTCTGTGACATTGGTTTTATACTGCGGTGGATGTTCAGCCTTAAAAGCCGAACTGTCTTGTAAAAGACCGCACCGTTTGACCTCAGAAGTCGGACCGTCCGTGACCAGGGACTCATTCATTCTGTGTGTACTCATTAATTAAACTTTATTTAGGATTTAGCCGATTCTCCATCGGCTCTAGCATTACAGGAATGAAACCCTTCTTATCTATACTTATGAATTGATAATCAGAAAAATCTACTCCTGTGAGACACGTAGCAGTCTCATAGGTCCAAAGTACAGGGGCATCGGCCACAGCGATACAGGCCGATGCATCAGCATGTACTTGTTCTACATCGTCGCCTACCCATTGTAGTAACATTTGATGTAACGTAGAAGGTACACATTGGTTAGCATGAATCCAATCCCTACCTAGGATTAGACTATAATTTCCTTCTACATCAGCAACGAAGAATGCAGTAGCAAGGGTCTTAGTCCCGATGGTTAACTCAACGGACGTGACTCCCTTGGCTTTGATCGAACTATCAGTTCCAACGCCGCTAAGGGTCATGTTGGTCTTGACAAGTTTTTCATCTTGTTTACCTAGTTTTCTATATAATGAATAAGACATTAGATTTACAGCCGCCCCCTGTCTACCAACATTTTAGCAATCGATATCCCATCAATGTGACCGCGCACGAAGAGCGGCTTCAAATGATTTATCGATTCCTTTGGTTTAGTGAAGGCGGCTTCTTTAGGACCAAAATCAAACTGAGCAACGACAGGTTCATCGTCGCCGACAATAGTACAATCGACGGAAAATGTAATAACATTTATGTCCATACATGTGTGCTCTAGAGAAGCTTCGTAGTCGACTAGGTCTTCTCCTAGTAGGTCGTCCTCCTCCATGGGCGTCGGCACGTCGTTGAAGGTGTCCTGGTATAGTGAGAACGGTCCGGACTCGAGAGTCGGACGGTCTGTGCCATCTGCGGATGGTCCGGCCTTTATAGCCGGACTGTCTGCTGTACCTGTAGAGAGCTGTGAAGTTACTGTCTCATTTTCTGTCTTCGTGGCCGTTTGATTTATCTCAACGACCTTTGGCTTCCACCTCTTTTGCAATGGTGGGTACTGTGGATGTGTGTCATTAAATATTTTTTCCGCCTCCTTTTCCTGGTTCTCCTTCGCTCTTAGGCGCTGTAATTTTCGCTTTTGGGACTGTGTCAATCCTGATGGGCACCATTGAGGCATAGAGTATTTTGGATCGGCTATTTTGATGGCAGCCATATCTTCTTTTTTGGTTGTGTTGGCCGATTCACCAAAATTTATCGGCCCTTCATTTTTTCCTGTATGACGACATCTGTTGTACCTATTTTGATGATGTCCTTTTTTGTCGTTCTTTCGGTTGTTGTAGGTATATGCCCCCTACCGGATTGGCCGGCCTTTGCGGCCGAGTGGTCCGGCAATCTTGCTGGGCTGGTGCCTGGTGACCGGATTGAGTGGCGTTCAATCGGTCTTGTACTGGAGGTGCCAACCTGCTGAATACGGATGTTTGGGGTGCCCCCAAGCGGGGTACTATGGCATCCCAGATGGATATGGTGGCATGCTCCACATTTGATTCGGGGTATATGGTGGTGGTATGTATTTATATGAATATGACATAGGTAGACATGGGAGTGGAGGTGTCCATGCAGGTATGTTGGGCTGTAATTGGACATTATGACCTATCATTCTTTCTGATTGGTGAGGTGGTCCAATCGGTCTTACCTGTTGTCGCTCTTGAGTGGATGAGCGAGGTCGCTTCGCTGGCCGGTCACTTGGGCCGACCTTCTTTTTCACATATTTGGGTAATAATTGATCAAAGGTCGGGCCAGATTTGACCAGCCGACCACCTGCCTTAAATGTATTAGTTTTCTACGTACCTATCTCTGGTCGTCGTGACTTGAAGGTACGTGGACGTTGTGGGTCTTGAGTATTGCCGAACCGTCCGCTGGAATTCTCCGGACCGTCTGGTGTTGTCCCAGTGCTTGCCCTCTCCAGTGCCGGAGGTTGTGATGGTCACTTTAAGGGTCTCTCTTCCATCAGGATTCTTCTTGGCCACCACTTTCCTGCAAGAAATTTTATTATTCCCATCGGCCTCCCGTGCGTCGCCGATGATTATCTCTTTGCCTTGCCCTTATCGGTTGTGCTTGGCCGAATTAGGACCCTCTTGCCCTCGAAGTCGATCACATTTACCAGGAAGGGCTCTGTATCCACCTGCATTTCCTGAAATTTCAATCATCCCTCGTTAATGGCCGATTGAATTTGTCGTCGAAATACATTACAATCATTAGTGGCATGAGAAAATGAGATATGCCACTTGCAGTATGCACGACATTTTAGCTCGTCGGTGGATGGAACAGTATGATTTATTTTAATGTTGCCATTTTTGAGTAATTCATCAAATATTTTGTCACATTTACCAACATTAAATGTAAACTTAACCTCCTCTTGCCGTTTCTTTTGAACTGGCTGTAAGGAGGAACAAGCCGAGGATTTGGCCTGCTTTGGCCAAACCATTTCAGCTACGTATACTTCTGTTGATTCGTCATCCGAGCTGCTTTGGTCGCACTCTACTATATGCACGTTATGACGAATTGTTTTAGCAGTTTCTTTGCTTCGACATTCACAATCCAAAGCTCTTTGATGTAATTGTGCTAGCGTAAAAAACTGATACCTTCTAATCTTTCCTTTAAATAAGATCAGTCCATTAAAGGCTAATCCTGCTAGCTATTTTTCTACTAAATGTACTTGAAAGCATCAGTTTCTTGTATCCCGGAACCTTCGGATGTATTCATTAACCGATTCGTATTTCCCTTGCCGCGGGGCCACTAGGTCTACCAAATCTAATTCATAATCACCCGAAAAGAAGTGATCGTGGAATTTTTGTTCTAAATCCCCCCATGACAAAATAGAATTAGGGGGTAATGTGGCGTACCATGCGAATGCAGTTCATGTTAAAGATAACGAAAATAAACGCGCGCAGAACGCCTCTGTGTCGGCCAATTCTCCTAATTGTGCTAGAAACTGGCCTATGTGTTCACGAGTGCTTTTTCCTTGGTCACCCGAAAATTTTGCGAATTCGGGTATCATGCTTACTTCGAGCTGTCATAAAGCCTCTGATATGACTGCCCCCAGGGACCATGCTTACTCCGAGCTTATCTTGAAACGCCCCAGCTATTTCTTCCCTTACTATGTCAATAGCAGTCGACGGGAGACCATAGGCTCTTTGTCCCATCATAGGTGAGGTTGTTTGAACATTAGTTTGCTGTCTGCCCCCCATTGGTTCGAGTTCTGTGGTGCATTACTATTTGCCCTATATGGTTCATAGGATTGACCATTCTTTTCCGGCCTTCTAAGTGGGGCCGGAAAGTACTCACCCCCATGGGCTTGAGATTCTGTATTAATGGGCTGATGCATTGTATAGTGTGATGGGAAGTGTTGCTGGGACGGGCGAGGATTTATGTAACAATCCTCCTCAATCAACCTTGTGTCGGACCGTCCGGTCGGATAAGCGGACCATCCGGTCGGATATGCGGACCGTGATCATATGCGGACGGTCTGTCTGGGTGGTTTAGGGCTTGTGCAACATGTGGCGGCTCGGACGTATATCTCGGTAACTCATTAAAAATGGGACCGGCCGTGGCTGGCCCGAACGGTCCGCGCTCGCGTGCGGATGGTCCGAACATGTGCAGATCGGCTAATTTACTGCCAATTTGTGGTTGCTCAGGGTATGTGTCCATCAGCATCCCATAAAGAGGTTGTGACTGGTCATGACAACCTGTAGCCGATGAATTACATGTATTTTCCCCCAATTCAACCTCGTGCGAAGGAAAATTTGCAACAATGGATTTATCAAACGCACGTACTAGCCTTTTTATAATCCTTTTGTATACCCCCTACGATATGTTGCATTTGTTCTCGTTGTTCATCTATGTAAGCTTTAAGAGATTGGAGTTCGTTGGTGTTACTTACATTGGGGGTATCCGTTATGGGTTGGAGCGAAGCCAGATCAGTTGCCCATTGTCGAACGACCTTGTTGTTCCTGTCCACCTTGAAGTTGACCAGGAACTTCGCTTTTGCTTCTTGGATCAACTGCTCCTTGTGCTCCTCGAACTGGAGTTGTTTGTCAGCCGACAAGGTCTTCTAAGTCGGCTCTATGATATTGCTAGGGGAGACGTCAGAGCTATCCCTTGAACCGGCCATTGAGGGCCGATCTTATGGGTTTATACGTCTTGTCCCCAGCGGAGTCATCAAAAGTGTGTTGGTGCCTTTTTGGGCGCCAATCACTGTGTGAGAACCGGCGGTGGTGCTCTCTGCACAGGCGCGGACGGTCCATGGCCAGGGGCCGGACGGTGGGCAGAGCTAGGGTTTCCTGCCTGACGGGCCGAACGGTTCGCGCTTGCGCAGGGGTAGCGAAGGTCGCCGGCGGCGCCTGGATCTCGCTCTCGAGAGGGACCCCATCGGGGAGGAGAGATTCTAGGTGTTTTCTAGGCTCGGCAGGCCGACCTAGACTCCTCTAATCGACATAGAGTCGAAGAGAAGCTGAGAATTTGGGGATTGGAAGGCTAGACTATAACTAGACTAGTACTACTCCTAAATGTACAAGAAATAAATGCGAGACAAATTGATTATTGATTCAATTGTTGATGCTTAATCGGGCGTAATCCTCTGTATTTATAGTAGAGGGGGGTTGGATCCGTTTCAAACAGATTTCTAGAGCTAATTCCATGAATCTAGCCAACAACTGTAGCAATAAACTCGGAACCCTAACTGGTTCTGCACGCGCGGACCGTTCGGACCACAAGCGCGGAGCGTACGGCGGCTCATTTTGGTGCTCAACAACAGATTCAAGGTAAACCTTCTTATATAATTTATTTCCCTGGTGAGAGTCTATAATTCCACCTTATTTGTAGGAGGGATCATTGTTGTAATGGCATCCTTGCTCTTGTCCCCGATCTCAATCCCTCGCTCATGTAACATGAAGCCGAGGAAACTGGCCTACTACGATTACTCTGAATGCACACTTATTGGGGTTCATCTTCAACCCGTGAAGCCTTGTCCTTTGAAGCACCTGGTGAAGATCGGCCAAATGTGTTTCTTGCTGAGCCGATTTTTTCACCACTAATCGTGGAAGATGTAGTCGAAGACAATAGACTAAAGAGAAACACAAAAGCACATAGTAAAAGGATATAGTTACCCATCGTATATATTCAGTGAGAAAATAGTTTATTTTTTCCCACCGGGAGGATAGAGTTGCTGTCCAAAGGCAACTTAATTGGCAGTATAAATTCACCAAGCTTGTAATTAATGGGATTCAAGAACAAGTCTCTTGCCTAGAAGACATGGATGCCTAGCTAACAGTAAGTTAATGTTAGTGTAGCCATGCATATACGTGCCGTCGTAATTCGTCCGTAGTAGTATATGTCAGTCAGGCAGTCAGCCTTTAATCCAAAAGAATTTCGTCAAAGGCGGAATTGAATTTAATTATATACTGTCTGCTTCAGACAGCTAGCAACACTAAGCATGAAGTTGAATGCTCCTCTATTCAACAGCTCTTTAATACCGCCTTAGTAACCTGAATGCCATGAAACCTGTTGATAAATGTTTAGTCCGTACGTTGACTAGAGTGGACGTGATCAAAGTCTTTCCCGGCCTAGACAATTTTCTCTCTCTTGTCAATTCCATCATGAAGATAGAGTCAATACTTCTGCGCAAAGAAGAATATGTCCTGGGACTTAGGACATGTTTGATAGAGTTTCTCCTGCTCTAGGTTTTGTATGGAAACTGATTTTCTTCTGATTCTCTAACTAAAAATGTTTTTATGGTTTTCTAGGATTAACTAAAAATGTTTTTTTTTTGGTTTTCTGCTCTAGGTTTTGAATGAACACTTAAGACACACCATCTCATGGCTGGCGCTGATACTGTAGGCTTTTCTATTGTGTGCGTTTTAGGTCTTCCATAGAACCTCCAAAGCTAATAGTTAGCCGGTTAACAAATTATTAACTGGATTGAGCCAGCTAATAAACTAATTGTTAGCTATAAAGGTATTAGTAGCAGCTAACTATTAGTTTTCAAACATATATAGTCTTAGCCACAATGCATTACTAAGCAAAATACCTTCTCAAAAACTGCATGATGTCATTCTGGACATTGAGACCACCCGAATAGCATATCTTTAATAGTTAATTTCTGCTGGAGCACATATTGTTGCAAGTTTCATATATACACAAGTTATAAGTTAAGATGTACTTGATGACCACTCTTGTAATAAAAGTTTTGGCTAGCCTACCTGCAATTTATTTGATGTAGCCTACCAATTTGGAGCATGAGAAAACACGCATATGTAGCTTGCCCTGTTTGGGTCCGGCATCCACAGGTGTATAAGGCATTCTGATCAGCGGTAAGTTTCATATTTATGTTTCCAAGATGCCACATAATCAAGGAAGAAATAAAATCTTGGTTAAAACAATCTCTCACAATGGAGAGTTTCAATTGACACGGTTTCATAGGTAACATGTAAGAGACAATATGTCTAAGTAACAGTGTAGACATGGTTTTGGTTTCATCTTCGTGAAACCTATTTCGTCCCTTTCTTCATTAATTACTTGCACCCAAATTGGTACCATGGCACACTATTTTTTAAAAAAAATGGAACTACCATTCAGAATAATGGCCTAACTACCCTCTTTAACTTCCCGCGAATCCTAGCTAGGCCTCTGACAGCCTCCGGTTACTGTTCCATTGTTGTGTGTCGGCCACTATTTGTTTATGTTTCTATAGTGCAATATCCGTGTGTTGCAACGACACATAAAAATTTGATAAAATTTTAGTGCACAATGACCATATAAAAATGAACAATACATGTATTATCATCGACCTTCATATCTCATAATTTTTTTACCAATAGTATCGACGTCGGTGGTGCCTCCTTTTTCTCCTCTCCCTCGACTGTTCTGCCACGTAATACATGGTGGCATGCAAAAGATAGGGTTTATCTTATCTGGTTGTTAGGCGAGACATGAGGGGAAATAGATCTAGTCATGGTGATGGCGGCTGACGAGTCGGAGGCTAGTAGGACCCTGCTCGAAGTCCTCTAGGTCCTCTATAGCGATGCGGAAGAATCTAAATGAGGTAGACAGGGACGAGAAAAGAGATAGAAAGTTGAGGATTAATAAGTGACGACGACAACAGAGAGGAAAACAAAATGCTCATAGTTGTTGCTTAGTTACTGTCACACCCGGTTTTAAGGGGCGAAGCCGGGTGCATCTCATACATGCGCCAAAAAAGACAACATATATAATAACATAGTGTATAGAGATAAATGTCACAATATAATCAGAGTATTTATTACATAGCGGAAGTCTTACAAAATAAAAGATAAATATAACAGGATCTAGAATCCATCCTTGGCGCCAGAAAGTTAACTCGAAGACGCCACCTAGATCGAATCGAACTTCTCGTTGTGTGGCTCCTCTTGAACCACCTGTTCTTCTCCTGTGGGGGTGAGACAGCAAGGGTGAGCTAACACATGTTCATCGCTCAACAAGTTATGGGGAATAATATGACATGAACTCACCAAAGGTGAGAGTTCATGTGAAGTGTAAGGCTGATCAACAAAATAAAGGTTGAAGCTGAGCATTGCTTTTATAAGTTGGTCAAAGTTTTATTAGCAGTTACTAAGTGTAAGTAAATACCAAACCATAATAAATAATAGAACAAAATTAACAAATAATCCCATGCAATGCATATGACCAATTGAGTTTAGGTTCCATAATTTAATCATGCGAGAGTCCTGAGCTGCTCATGACCGTGAGCTCGGCTAGTATACCAGTTTTACACTCTGCAGAGGTTGTACCCTGTACCCACAAGTCGTGTATCCCATGTCGCCAGGGTTTGCAAGGCCCTTAGACACTACCGAGGTGAATGGCTAGGGATCCACTACGATGCATTTACTAAGTTCCACTAGCTTCCGAAAACCGCTACAGTTTATGGGAAGAGCACTTGCAAGAATCTCCCGTCTGGCCGCCATCTGTAAGGCCAGCCCAAAATTCGTATAAGAAAAAAAGTAATAATAATAAAATAAATATATGAAGAAATGAAATAGTAGATTCTGACATCTCAACTTATACTTGAGCAATGAATGTGAGGAATGAATTTCGAAAACCAAGAACTATTTTGGAAAAGAAGTAATAGAAAAGTTCCTATTCAACTAAATGAATATGCACCATAATCATTTGTTTACATGAATATTCAAGTTTGAAGTAACATTTACTTTTATCCCCCATTCAAAATACTATTTTAGACTAATGAACTGTATATTTGTGTACCTAACCTTTATGAAGGGATCACAACTCAAGTTGAAGTTCAAATGTTAGAGTTTGGAAATATATAAAAGAAAAAGGGGGAAATTCGGAACAGAATAAAAGAAAAACGAAACTGTGCCATCATGGGCCGACTAAACCCTTTTGGCCCAACACCGATTCACGTCCGCTGGCAGCCCAATTTTACTCCCTGCGCGCGCTCACTGGTCGACCGGGCCCTCGGCTCAGTCCCTCTCACGCGCGGCGTTTAGTCACTGGATGATGGGACCTACATGTCATCTCTATCTCTTCCCCCTTCTTCGTTGTTTCTGTTTCCTATCCGCGTCAACAACCCGGACGCCGTGCGCGGATCTCTCCCTTGTTTTGCGCGGGTGGACCACGTCCCCGACTCCGAGGACTCAGGGGATAAAAGCCGGGCGCGCCCACGACCTCCCCTCCTCCATCGCTTCTATTCCCCTCGTCCTGTGTAGCTCACCAGTACCGCCATAAGAATCGTGAGGGAGAGAGAGGGTTGCTGGACCGGCGGAGCTTTGGCGCAGGCTACTATAGACTTCACCAGTCGAATCCCAGGGCACTGCGGTTGTCGTTCCTTCGCTCCATCCACACGACGCTTTGGGATCTGCGCAGGCGGCGGAACATCGACGGTCAACGTCGGACACCATCGCTGGTGAACCTTCTTTTCCTCTGCGTTAATTTTGGGTGTGCATCGGGGGTTCGGGTGCCGGCGTGGCGGTCATGGTCGCGGGGGCGGTCCTAGGGGCTGGCGAGCCGCGGGGTACCTTTGTCGGGTCTTGCATGGCCAGCGTCGGTGGATCAACGGGAGAGAGAGAATGCGGGAGAGGACGCGGCATCTGTGCCTGGGCAGCTAGGGGTTGAAGAAGGCCGGTGGATCATTGATCTCGACTTCAACGGTGACGATTAGATGGATGGTTGAGAGTGTGGGAGCCGTAGATATTAGATGGACGGCCTGGATCGAATCTTGGCGTACCCCTTCGATTCATTAAACCAGGGCCGTGGATTCTGAATCGGACGGCCAGGGGCATGCGCGGGTGTGTTGCGCGTCTGGATCTAATCGGGCACGTCCGTTGCGGATCGAGCGGCCAGGACTTCGCGATACCCCTTCGCTGGCCTCTTTTGCATAAGAGTCCCTGGGAAAACCACTAATGAACCCGCAGTCCACCCTGTACAACACTCTGTGTCTCGGTTTCTTTTACGCTTGAGCCCCTGCGCTTTCTGGAATTTGAGGCCCCGTCCAGAGAGTTATAAAATCAGGAAAATGAATTAGAAAATGAGTTTTAATATAAAAAATTCATAGAATTTGTATAATTCATAGAAAATTCAAATGAACTTCAAATCGATCCATTCCAGTTCCTAAAATTTTGTAATATTATTGTTTATCACTTAGAGCCTCTGTTTTTACATGAAAACATTAGTAAAAGTAATTTCTCACTCAATCATATATTAAGCACATAAAACCTTTGGAAATTCATAATTTAAAATCTATAACTCTAAAAATTATGATTCTTATTCCTAGGATTTTATTTTAATGTGTAGATTTTTATTATGTAATTTGTTTACATGTTTGGTGTGATGTTAAATTTTCTCTATATACTATGTATGTTTGTATTGATGCGAGTAGAAGAGCATGTGACTGAGGATCCTGGTGACCAGCAGATAGAAGTAGCTGAGCAGGAGCTCATTGAAGGCAAGTTGTGCCCTTGACCACTTTTGTTACCCAATAATGTTCTTTATAATCATCTACCATGCATAGGTTTAATTTTGATGGGACCCGATAGGTCACCCTAGATTGTTTATCTCTTTACCTTATTATCCCTGAATCACTTGGGTAGTTTTGCTATAGCTTTACATGGTTTTGGGATAATATTTCATTATATATATGTTCCAATTATGTTGTTATTTTATTTATGTTCATGTCAAGATCATTAAATGTTAATTGGAACATGGAGCTTAACATGAGAAACACGTGCCACCACAAGGGTTTAATGGACGCCCTTGGCCAACTAACTAGGAAAGCTAGTGGAAGACTACCTTACCTGAAAGGGGCAAGGGCAGTAGGGGATTGCATGCAAGGAGGTTCTCAGGTTGATTTTGCTGCGATGGTGATCAGACGGGGGATTCTTGCAAGTGCTCTTCCCATAAACTGTAGCGGGTTTTCGGAAGCTAGTGGAACTTTGTAAAGGCCTCGTAGTGGATCCCTAGCCATTCACCTCGGTAGTGTCTAAGGGTCTAGCTAACCCTGGCGACATGGGATACATGACTTGTGGGTAAAGGGTACAACCTCTGCAGAGTGTAAAACTGGTATACTAGCCGAGCTCACGGTCATGAGCAGCTCAGGACTCTCTGATGATTAATTTATGGAACTAAATTCAATTTGTCATATGCATTGCATCGCAGGTGATGTTGTTACTTTTGTTCTACTACTTAATTGGGTTGGTATTTGCTTATACTTAGTAACTGCTAATAAAATTTTGACCAACCTTAAAAGCAATGCTCAGCTCTAACCATCCTCGTTGGTAAGCCTTACACTTCACATGAGCTCCCACCTTTGGCGAGTTCATGCACATTATTCCCCACAACTTGTTGAGCGATGAACGTATGTGAGCTCACTCTTGCTGTCTCTGAGAGCACCTAGAGGGGGGTGAATAGGTGATCCTGTAAAACTTGAAAACTTAAGCCACAAAAACTTGGTTAAGCATTAGCACAGTAAATGCCAAGTGGCTAGAGAGGAGTCTCAACAAAACACAATAACAACAAGAAATCAATCACAGAGATGGCACGGTGGTTATCCCGTGGTTCGGCCAAGACCAACGCTTGCCTACTCCACGTTGTGGCGTCCCAACGGACGAGGGTTGCAATCAACCCCTCTCAAGCGGTCCAAAGACTCACTTGAATACCACGGTGTTTTGCTTGCTTTTCTCAATCCCGTTTGCGAGGAATCTCCACAACTTGGAGCCTCTCGCCCTTACACTTGAAGTTCACAAAGAAGCACAGAGCAAGGGAGGATTAGCAACGCACACAAGACACAAGAATCAGAGTGTCAACACGCACACAAGTCGCAACAAGAGCTCGCAACACAACTCAATGAGTTCACAACTCCACTAGAGCTCTATATGCTATCACAATGAAACAAATGCGCGGAATCAAGGTCTTGGTGCTTAGGAATGTTGTAGGAATGCTTGGTGTTCTCCTCCATGCGCCTAGGGGTCCCTTTTATAGCCCCAAGGCAGCTAGGAGCCATTGAGAGCATTCTAGGAAGGCTGATCTTGCCTTCTGTCGACTAGCGCACCGGACAGTCCGGTGCACACCGGACACTGTCCGGTGCCCGATTTCCTTCCAAAAATGTGAGAGCACCTAGAGGGGGGGGGTGAATAGGTGATCCTGTAAAACTTCAAAACTTAAGCCACAAAAACTTGTTAAGAGTTAGCACAAGTATGGCCAAGTGGCTAGAGATGAGTCAAAACACAATAACCACAAGAAAGCAATCACAGAGTTGACACGGTGGTTATCCCGTGGTTCGGCCAAGTACAAAACTTGCCTACTCCACGTTGTGGCGTCCCAACGGACGAGAGTTGCACTCAACTCCTCTCAAGTGATCCAATGATCAACTTGAATACCACGGTGTTTTTCTTTCCTTTGATCTTTTCCCGTTTGCGAGGAATCTCCACAACTTGGAGTCTCTCGCCCTTACAATTGAGTTCACAAAGAAATACGGAGTAAGGTGGGAATGAGCAACGCACACAAGACTCGAAAATCAGAGCAACAACACGCACACAAGTCGCAACAAGAGCTCGCAACGCAACACAAAGAGTTCACAACTCCACAAGAGCTCTATATGCTATCACAATGAAACGAATGCGTGAGATTGATGTCTTGGTGCTTAGAAGAGTTGTAGGAATGCTTGGTATTACTCCTCCATGCGCCTAGGGGTCTCTTTTATAGCCCCAAGGCAGCTAGGAGCCGTTGGGAACAAATCTGGAAGGCCATCTTTGCCTTCTGTCTCGTGGCGCACCGGACAGTCCGGTGCACACCGGACACTGTCCGGTGCCCGATTTGTTTCCTTAAATGGCGAAACCGACCGTTGCCGACCGTTGCAGATCTGGCGCACCGGACAGTCCGGTGCACACCGGACAGTCCGGTGCTTCCTTCCGACCGTTGGCTCGGCCACGTGTCGCGCGCCGATCGCGCGGCCGACCGTTGGCCCGGCCGACCGTTGGCTCACCGGACAGTCCGGTGCACACCGGACAGTCCGGTGAATTTTAGCCGAAGTCGCCGGAGAAAAACCCGAGAGCGGCTGGTTTGCGCTGCGCTGATCTGGCGCACCGGACACTGTCCGGTGCACACCGGACAGTCCGGTGCCCCAGCCCGAAGCAGCCTTTGGCTGTACACAGCCACTCTCCACTTCTTTTCTTTTCTTCTTTCTCCTGTTTCTAACACTTAGACAAGATGTTAGTACACAAAACTAATGTACTAAGGCTTAGAAACATACCTTTACTTGTGATTTACACTTTGTTCATCCATGAGCATATTTTCACATTTAGGCCCTTGTGTTTGCACTCAATCACCAAAATACTTAGAAATGGCCCAAGGGCACATTTCCCTTTCAATCTCCCCCTTTTTGGTGATTTATGCCAACACAATATAAAGCAACTAGAACAAGTGCAAAATCACTTTAAATAAAAACTCAAATTGGTTTTATTCAATTTTGGCATATACAGATCATCCTTTGCCACCACTTGGTTTGTTTTTGCAAATCAAACTCAAATCTCTATCTCTAAGTCAAACACACATGTTGAAGTATAAAGAGAGTCATTCCAAAAGAGATTGATCAAAGATTTCAAAAACTCCCCCTATTTCCCATAATCAATACTTCTCCCCACAAGAAGCCAACTTTTGACAAGAGAGACAATAAAAGCTTTTGACACAACAAAAACTCTATTCTACTATTTTCAAAATCTCTCAAGTGGTAGCTGATCCATTTATCGCTTTGGCCTTTATTTTCTCCCCCTTTGGCATCAAGCACCAAAACGGGATCAATCTTGGCCTTTAACCTCATTGCCTCACCAAAGTCTTCAATTAAGAGCAAATGGCAATAAGATTTCATGAGATGAACTTGGAATTAGTTACCCTCTCATCGGAGTGCAGTGGAAGTCTTTCATGGTCCAAGTCCACCTTTTCCCTTTCAATCCTCCTTCGAGACTAAATTATCAAACTCAAGCACAAGGTTAGTCTCAAAGGGTCAAGTTGTAACACATCTCCCCCTAAACATGTGCATCACTTTGCAACGGACTTGTGAGGTCCAGGGAGTGTTTGTACAACTTGAGCACCATAATAAGCAACATAATGCAAAAAAGGAACATGATCAAAAGCATAACTACATGTATGCTACAATTCAATCCAGGTTCCGCGAATCTAAGACATTTAGCTCACTACGCAACCTGCAAAAGGTCTTCTCATCTAGAGGCTTAGTGAAGATATCGGCTAGCTGGTTCTCGGTGCTAACATGAAACACTTCGATATCTCCCTTTTGCTGGTGGTCTCTCAAAAAGTGATGCCGGATGTCTATGTGCTTTGTGCGGCTGTGCTCAACAGGATTCTCCGCCATGCGGATAGCACTCTCATTATCACATAGGAGTGGGACTTTGCTCAGATTGTAGCCAAAGTCCCTGAGGGTTTGCCTCATCCAAAGTAGTTGCGCGCAACACTGTCCTGCGGCAACATACTCGGCCTCAGCGGTGGATAGGGCAACGGAAGTTTGTTTCTTAGAGTTCCATGACACCAGGGACCTTCCTAAGAATTGGCACGTCCCCGATGTACTCTTCCTATCGACCTTACATCCAGCATAGTCGGAGTCTGAGTATCCAACTAAGTCAAAGGTAGACCCCTTTGGATACCAGAGCCCGAAGCAAGGCGTAGCAACCAAATATCTAAGAATTCGCTTCACCGCCACTAAGTGACACTCCTTAGGATCGGATTGAAATCTAGCACACATGCATACGCTAAGCATAATATCCGGTCTACTAGCACATAAGTAAAGCAAAGAACCTATCATTGACCGGTATGCTTTTTGATCAACGGACTTACCTCCTTTGTTGAGGTCGGTGTGTCCGTCGGTCCCCATCGGAGTCTTTGCGGGCTTGGCGTCCTTCATCCCAAACCGCTTTAGCAGATCTTGCGTGTACTTCGTTTGGGAGATGAAGGTGCCGTCCTTGAGTTGCTTCACTTGGAACCCAAGGAAGTAGTTCAACTCGCCCATCATCGACATCTCGAATTTCTGCGTCATCACCCTGCTAAACTCTTCACAAGACTTTTGGTTAGTAGAACCAAATATTATGTCATCAACATAAATTTGGCACACAAACAAATCACCATCACATGTCTTAGTGAAAAGAGTTGGATCGGCCTTCCCAACCTTGAAAGCATTAGCAAGTAAAAAGTCTCTAAGGCATTCATACCATGCTCTTGGGGCTTGCTTAAGTCCATAGAGCGCCTTAGAGAGCTTACACACATGGTCGGGGTACCGTTCATCCTCGAAGCCAGGGGGTTGCTCCACGTACACCTCCTCCTTGATTGGCCCGTTGAGGAAAGCGCTCTTCACATCCATTTGGAACAACCTGAAAGAATGGTGAGCGGCATATGCTAGCAAGATTCGAATTGACTCTAGCCTAGCCACAGGAGCAAAAGTCTCCTCAAAATCCAAACCTGCGACTTGGGCATAACCTTTTGCCACAAGTCGAGCCTTGTTCCTCGTCACCACCCCGTGCTCGTCCTGTTTGTTGCGGAACACCCACTTGGTTCCCACAACATTTTGCTTCGGACGAGGCACCAGTGTCCAAACTTCATTGCGCTTGAAGTTGTTGAGTTCCTCTTGCATGGCCAACACCTAGTCCGGATCTAGCAAGGCCTCTTCTACCCTGAAAGGCTCAATAGAAGAGACAAAAGAGTAATGTTCACAAAAATTAACTAATCGAGACCGAGTAGTTACTCCCTTGCTAATGTCACCCAGAATTTGGTCGACGGGATGATCCCTTTGGATCGTCGCTCGAACTTGGGTTGGAGGTGCCGGTTGCGCTTCTTCCTCCATCACGTGATCATCTTGTGCTCCCCCTTGATCACACGCCTCCTTTTGATGAACCTGTTCATCGTCTTGAGTAGGGGGATGCACCATAATTGAGGAAGAGGGTTGATCTTGCTCATCTTGTTCCTGTGGCCGCACTTCTCCAATCGCCATAGTTCGTATAGCGGTCGTCGGAACATCTTCTTCATCTACATCATCACAATCAATAACTTGCTCTCCTGGAGAGCCATTAGTCTCATCAAATACAACGTCACTAGAGACTTCAACCAAACCCGATGATTTGTTGAAGACTCTATACGCCTTTGTATTTGAGTCATAACCTAACAAAAACCCTTCTACAGCTTTGGGAGCAAACTTAGAATTTCTACCTTTCTTCACTAGAATGTAGCACTTGCTCCCAAATACACGAAAGTAAGATACATTGGGTTTGTTACCGGTTAGAAGCTCATACGACGTCTTCTTGAGGAGGCGATGAAGGTAGACCCTGTTGATGGCATGGCAAGCAGTGTTCACGGCTTCCGTCCAAAAGCACTCGGGGGTCTTGAATTCTCCTAGCATCGTCCTCGCCATGTCAATGAGCGTCCTGTTCTTCCTCTCTACCACACCATTTTGCTGTGGTGTGTAGGGAGCGGAGAACTCGTGCTTGATCCCTTCTTCTTCAAGGAACTCCTCCACTTGAAGGTTCTTGAATTCGGACCCGTTGTCGCTCCTTATCTTCTTCACTTTGAGCTCAAACTCATTTTGAGCCCTCCTGAGGAAGCGCTTGAGGGTCCCTTGGGTTTCAGACTTATCCTGCAAAAAGAACACCCAAGTGAAGTGGGAAAAGTCATCAACAATAACTAAACCATACTTACTTCCTCCTATGCTCAGATAGGCGACAGGTCCGAAGAGGTCCATATGCAGCAGCTCCAGGGGTCTTGAAGTGGTCATCACGTTCTTGCTGTGATGTGCTCCTCCCACTTGTTTACCTGCTTGACAAGCTGCACAAGGTCTATCTTTTTCGAAATGCACGTTAGTCAAACCTATCACGTGTTCTCCCTTTAGAAGCTTGTGAAGGTTCTTCATCCCCACATGTGCTAAGCGGCGATGCCACAGCCAGCCCATGCAAGTCTTAGCCATTAAGCATGCATCTAGACCGGCCTCTTCTTTTGCAAAATCAACTAAATAAAGTTTGCCGTCTAATACACCCTTAAAAGCTAGTGAACCATCACTTCTTCTAAAGACAGACACATCTACATTTGTAAATAGACAATTATACCCCATATGACATAATTGACTCACAGATAGCAGATTATATCCAAGAGACTCAACTAAAAACACATTAGATATGGAGTGCTCATTAGAAATTGCAATTTTACCTAAACCTTTTACCTTGCCTTGATTCCCATCACCGAATATAATTGAATCTTGGGAATCTTTATTCTTGACGTAGGAGGTGAACATCTTCTTCTCCCCCGTCATATGGTTTGTGCATCCGCTGTCGATAATCCAGCTTGAACCCCCGGATGCATAAACCTGCAAGGCAAATTTAGGCTTGGGACTTAGGTACCCAACTCTTGTTGGGTCCTACAAGGTTAGTCACAATTTCCTTAGGGACCCAAATGCAAGTTTTATCACCTTTGCATTTTGCCCCTAACTTCCTAGCAATTACTTTTCTATCCTTTCTACAAATTGCAAATGAAGTATTCAAAGCACAATAAATTGTAGAAGGTTCATTCACTACTTTCCTAGGAGCATGAATAACATTCTTTCTAGGCACATGATGAATAGCATTTCTCCTAGACATATTTCTACCATGCATAACATGAGAACTAGAAGCAGTCATAGCATAAGAGTCATAAGCATGTGAATCAAACACATCATGACCTCTAAAAGCATTTCTAGAATATCTCCTATCATAGTACATAAAAGCATGGTTCTTTTGCACATTACTAGCCATAGGGGCCTTCCCTTTCTCCTTGGCGAGAATGGGAGCCTTATGGCTTGTTAAGTTCTTAGCTTCTCTCTTGAAGCCAAGTCCATCCTTAATTGAGGGGTGTCTGCCAATTGTGTAGGCATCCCTTGCAAATTTTAGCTTATCAAAATCATTCTTGCTAGTCTTAAGTTGAGCATTAAGACTAGCCAGTTCATCATTAAGCTTGGAAATTGAAACTAGGTGTTCACTACAAGCATCAATGTCAAAATCTTTACACCTAGTACAAATTTCAACATGTTCTACACAAGAATTGGATTTATTTGCTACTTCTAATTTAGCATTTAAATCATTGTTGACACCTTTCAAAGTAGAAATGGTTTCATGACAAGTAGATAGTTCAAAAGAAAGCATTTCATTTCTTTTAACTTCTAAAGTATAGGATTTTTGTGCCTCAACAAATTTATCATGCTCTTCATACAACAAATCCTCTTGCTTTTCTAAAAGTATATTCTTTTCATTCAAGGCATCAATTAATTCATTAATTTTGTCTATCTTAGATCTATCTAAGCCCTTGAACAAACATGAATAATCTACTTCATCCTCATCACTAGATTCGTCCTCACTTGAAGAAGCATAGGTAGAGTTGCGAGTACATACCTTCTTCTCCCTTGCCATAAGGCATGTGTGACGCTCGTTGGGGAAGAGGGTTGATTTGTTGAAGGCGGTGGCGGCGAGTCCTTCATTGTCGGAGTCGGACGAGGAGCAATCCGAGTCCCACTCCTTGCCTAGATGCGCCTCGCCCTTTGCCTTCTTGTAATGCTTCTTCTTTTCCCTCTTGTTTCCCTTTTCCTGGTCACTATCATTATCGGGACAGTTAGCAATAAAATGACCAAGCTTACCGCATTTGAAGCATGATCGCTTCCCCTTGGTCTTAGTCTTGCTCGGCTGTCCATTGCGACCCTTTAGCACCGTCTTGAATCTCTTGATAATGAGGGCCATTTCTTCTTCATTAAGACCGGCCGCCTCAATTTGCGCCACCTTGCTGGGTAGCGCCTCCTTGTTCCCTGTGGCTTTGAGAGCAAAAGGTTGCGGCTCGTTGATCGGTCCATTCAAGGCGTCGTCCACATACCTTGCCTCCTTGATCATCATTCGCCCGCTGACGAATTTTCCTAGGACTTCTTCGGGCGACATTTTGGTGTACCTGGGATTCTCACGAATATTATTCACCAAATGAGGATCAAGAACGGTAAAGGACCTGAGCATTAGTCGGACGACGTCGTGGTCCGTCCATCGCGTGCTTCCGTAGCTCCTTATTTTGTTGATAAGGGTCTTGAGCCGGTTGTATGTCTGAGTTGGCTCCTCGCCCCTTATCATCGCGAACCGTCCAAGCTCGCCCTCCACCAACTCCATTTTGGTGAGCAAGGTAGCGTCATTTCCCTCATGAGAGATCTTGAGGGTATCCCAGATTTGCTTGGCGTTATCCAAGCCACTCACTTTATTATATTCATCCCTGCACAATGAGGCTAGAAGAACAGTAGTAGCTTGTGCATTCTTATGGATTTGCTCATTAATGAATATAGGACTATCCGAACTATTAAAGTGCATTCCACTATCTACAATCTCCCATATGCTAGGATGGAGAGAGAATAGGTGACTACGCATTTTGTGGCTCCAAAATCCGTAGTCCTCCCCATCAAAGTGTGGGGGCTTGCCGAGTGGAATAGAAAGCAAATGTGAATTTGAACTTTGCGGAATACGAGAGTAGTCAAAGGAAAAGTTAGAATTAACCGGTTTCCTTTGTCTGTCGTGGTCGTCGTCCTTTTGGGAAGAAGAGGACTCATCGCTGTCGTAGTAGACGATCTCCTTGATGCGTCTTGTCTTCTTCTTCTTCCCATCTCTTCGCTTGTGGCCCGAGCCCGAGTCATTGGACTTGTCATCCCTTGGCTCGTTGACGAAGGACTCCTTCTCCTTGTCGTTGATCACAATTCCCTTCCCCTTAGGATCCATCTCTTCGGGCGGTTAGTCCCTTTCTTGAAGAGAACGGCTCCGATACCAATTGAGAGCACCTAGAGGGGGGGGTGAATAGGTGATCCTGTAAAACTTCAAAACTTAAGCCACAAAAACTTGTTAAGAGTTAGCACAAGTATGGCCAAGTGGCTAGAGATGAGTCAAAACACAATAACCACAAGAAAGCAATCACAGAGTTGACACGGTGGTTATCCCGTGGTTCGGCCAAGTACAAAACTTGCCTACTCCACGTTGTGGCGTCCCAACGGACGAGAGTTGCACTCAACTCCTCTCAAGTGATCCAATGATCAACTTGAATACCACGGTGTTTTTCTTTCCTTTGATCTTTTCCCGTTTGCGAGGAATCTCCACAACTTGGAGTCTCTCGCCCTTACAATTGAGTTCACAAAGAAATACGGAGTAAGGTGGGAATGAGCAACGCACACAAGACTCGAAAATCAGAGCAACAACACGCACACAAGTCGCAACAAGAGCTCGCAACGCAACACAAAGAGTTCACAACTCCACAAGAGCTCTATATGCTATCACAATGAAACGAATGCGTGAGATTGATGTCTTGGTGCTTAGAAGAGTTGTAGGAATGCTTGGTATTACTCCTCCATGCGCCTAGGGGTCTCTTTTATAGCCCCAAGGCAGCTAGGAGCCGTTGGGAACAAATCTGGAAGGCCATCTTTGCCTTCTGTCTCGTGGCGCACCGGACAGTCCGGTGCACACCGGACACTGTCCGGTGCCCGATTTGTTTCCTTAAATGGCGAAACCGACCGTTGCCGACCGTTGCAGATCTGGCGCACCGGACAGTCCGGTGCACACCGGACAGTCCGGTGCTTCCTTCCGACCGTTGGCTCACCGGACAGTCCGGTGCACACCGGACAGTCCGGTGAATTTTAGCCGAAGTCGCCGGAGAAAAACCCGAGAGCGGCTGGTTTGCGCTGCGCTGATCTGGCGCACCGGACACTGTCCGGTGCACACCGGACAGTCCGGTGCCCCAGCCCGAAGCAGCCTTTGGCTGTACACAGCCACTCTCCACTTCTTTTCTTTTCTTCTTTCTCCTGTTTCTAACACTTAGACAAGATGTTAGTACACAAAACTAATGTACTAAGGCTTAGAAACATACCTTTACTTGTGATTTACACTTTGTTCATCCATGAGCATATTTTCACATTTAGGCCCTTGTGTTTGCACTCAATCACCAAAATACTTAGAAATGGCCCAAGGGCACATTTCCCTTTCAAAATGGCGCAGTCGACCGTTGTCAGCCTGAGAGCCGTTGGCGCACCGGACATGTCCGGTGCACACCGGACAGTCCGGTGCCTCCTTCTAGCCGTTGGCTCGGCCACGTGTCCCGCGCAGATCGCGCGGCCGACCGTTAGCCCTGCCGACCGTTGGCTCACCGGACAGTCCGGTGCACACCGGACAGTCCAGTGAATTATAGTCGTACGTCGCCGGTGAATTCCCGAGAGCGTCCACTTCGCTCGAGCCAGCCTGGCGCACCGGACACTGTCCGGTGCTCCCAGACTCAGCAGAGTCTTGGCTACTCGAGCCAAGACATTTCCAATTCGATTTTTCCTGTTTCCAGCACTTAGACACAATACATTAGTCCATAAAACAATGTACTAAGTCTGAGAAACATACCTTTATCCTTGATTTGTACTTTGTCCACCTTTTTACACTTAGGCATTTGTGTTGGACACTAAATCACCAAAATACTTAGAAATGGCCCAAGGGCACATTTCCCTTTCAATCTCCCCCTTTTTGGTGATTTATGCCAACACAACATAAAGCAAGTAGAACAAGTACAGAATCAATTCAAATAAGAACTCAAAATTGTTTTGATTCAAATTTGACATATATGGATCACTCTATGCCACCACTTGGTTTGTTTTTGCAAATCAAACTCAAATTCCTATCTCTAAGTCAAATCCACTTGTAGAGACATAAAGAGAGGTTTTCCAAAGAAATTTGATCAAGGATTTTAAAAACTCCCCCTTTTCCCATAATCAACACTTCTCCCCACAAGAGGCCAACTTTTGACATAAGAGACAATAAAAGAGTTTTGACAAACCAAAAGCTCTAATCTACTATTTTCAAAATTTCTCAAGTGGTAGCTGATCCATCTATTGCTTTGGCCTTTATTTTCTCCCCCTTTGGCATCAAGCACCAAAACGGGATCAATCTTGGCCCTTTAACCCCATTGCCTCACCAAAATCTTCAAATGAGAACACAAAGGCAATAGGAGTACATGAGATGAACTTGGAATAAGTTACCCTCTCATCGGAGTGCAGTGGAAGTCTTTCATGGTCCAAGTCCACCTTTTCCCTTTCAATCCTCCTTTGAGACTAAAACAACCAAACTCAAGAATATGGTTAGTCTCAAAGGGTCAAGTTGTAGCACAGCTCCCCCTAAATATGTGCATCACTTGCAAAAAGGACTTGTGAGGTCCAGGGAGTGTTTGTACAACTTGAGCACCACAATAAGCAACAAAATGCAGAATGAACATGATCAAAGGCATAAACACATGTATGCTACAATTCAATCCAAGTTCCGCGAATCTAGGACATTTAGCTCACTACGCATCCTGCAAAAGGTCTTTTCATCTAAAGGCTTAGTGAAGATATCGGCTAGCTGGTTCTCGGTGCTAACATGAAACACTTCGATATCTCCCTTTTGCTGGTGGTCTCTCAAAAAGTGATGTCGGATGTCAATGTGCTTTGTACGGCTGTGCTCAACAGGATTTTCCGCTATTCGGATAGCACTCTCATTATCACATAGGAGTGGGACTTTGCTCAGATTGTAGCCAAAGTCCCGGAGGGTTTGCCTCATCCAAAGTAGTTGCGCGCAACACTGTCCTGCGGCAACGTACTCGGCCTCAGCGGTGGATAGGGCAACGGAAGTTTGTTTCTTAGAGTTCCACGACACCAGGGACCTTCCTAAGAATTGGCACGTCCCCGATGTACTCTTCCTATCGACCTTACATCCAGCATAGTCGGAATCTGAATATCCAATCAAGTCAAAGTTAGACCCCTTTGGATACCAGATCCCGAAGCAAGGCGTAGCGACTAAATATCTAAGAATTCGCTTCACAGCCACTAAGTGACACTCCTTAGGATCGGATTGAAATATAGCACACATGCATACGCTAAGCATAATATCCGGTCTACTAGCACATAAATAAAGCAAAGAACCTATCATGGACCGGTATGCTTTTTGATCAACAGACTTACCACCTTTGTTGATGTCGGTGTGTCCGTCGGTTCCCATCGGCGTCTTTGCGGGCTTGGCGTCTTTCATCCCAAACCTCTTTAGCAAATCTTGCGTGTACTTCGTTTGGGAGGTAAACGTGCCGTCCTTGAGTTGCTTCACTTGGAACCCAAGGAAGTAGTTCAACTCGCCCATCATCGACATCTCGAATTTCTGCGTCATCACCCTGCTAAACTCTTCACAAGACTTTTGATTAGTAGAACCAAAAATTATGTCGTCGACATAAATTTGGCACACAAAAAGATCACCATCGCAAGTCTTAGTAAAAATAGTTGGATCAGCTTTCCCAACCTTGAAAGCATTAGCAATTAAAAAGTCTCTAAGGCATTCATACCATGCTCTTGGGGCTTGCTTAAGTCCATAGAGCGCCTTAGAGAGCTTCCACACGTGGTCGGGGTACCGTTCATCCTCGAAGCCAGGGGGTTGCTCCACGTACACCTCCTCCTTGATCGGCCTGTTGAGGAAAGCGCTCTTCACATCCATTTGGTACAACCTGAAAGAATGATGAGCGGCATATGCTAGCAAGATACGAATTGATTCTAGCCTAGCCACAGGAGCAAAAGTCTCCTCAAAGTCCAAACCTGTGACTTGGGCATAACCTTTTGCCACAAGCCGAGCCTTATTCCTTGTCACCACCCCGTGCTCGTCCTGTTTGTTGCGGAACACCCACTTGGTTCCCACAACATTTTGCTTGGGGCGAGGCACCAGTGTCCAAACTTCATTGCGCTTGAAATTGTTGAGTTCCTCCTGCATGGCCAACACCCAGTCCGGATCTAGCAAGGCCTCTTCTACCCTGAAAGGCTCAATAGAAGAGACAAAAGAGTAATGCTCAAAAAATTACCTAATCTTGAACGAGTAGTTACTCCCTTGCTAATATCACCCAATATCTGGTCGACGGGATGATCCCTTTGAATCGTCGCTCGAACTTGGGTTGGAGGTGCCTGGGGTGCTTCTTCCTCTTCAACTTGAACATCCTGTGCTCCCCCTTGATCATGCGCCTCCACTTGAGGTACCTGTTCGTCATCTTGAGTTGGGGAATGCACCATAGTTGAGGAAGACGGTTGATCTTGCTCCAAATGTTCCTGAGGCCGTACATCTCCAATCGCCATGGTGCGTATCGCGGCCGTTGGAATGTCTTCTTCATCTACATCATCAAGATCAACAACTTGCTCTCTTGGAGAGCCATTAGTCTCATCAAATACAACGTCGCTAGAGACTTCAATCAAACCCGATGATTTCTTGAAGACCCTATACGCCTTTGTATTTGAATCATAACCTAATAAAAACCCTTCTACAGCTTTGGGAGCAAATTTGGAATTCCTACCCTTCTTCACTAGAATGTAGCATTTACTCCCAAAAACACGAAAGTACGATACATTGGGTTTGTTACCAGTTAGCAGCTCGTATGAGGTCTTCTTGAGGAGGCGGTGAAGATAGACCCTGTTGATGGCGTGGCAAGCCGTGTTCACGGCTTCCGACCAAAAACACTCGGGGGTCTTGAATTCTCCCAGCATAGTCCTCGCCATATCAATGAGCGTCCTGTTCTTCCTCTCTACCACACCATTTTGCTGAGGTGTGTAGGGAGCGGAGAACTCGTGCTTGATCCCCTCCTCCTCAAGGAACTCCTCCACTTGAAGATTCTTGAATTCGGACCCGTTGTCGCTCCTTATCTTCTTCACCTTGAGCTCAAACTCATTTTGAGCTCTCCTGAGGAAGCGCTTGAGGGTCCCTTGGGTTTCAGACTTATCCTGCTGTTGGGGCGAAGACAAAGGCGCCACCCTTTGCTCGAAGCCTTCGCTGCAGCAGCTGAGCTAACAGAAACAAAACAGGAAGGGACACCCTTCGCTTGTTCCGCACCAGACGAAGACCGGCGGCGAAGGGCATCCCACAGTGCGGCCTCGTCCAGCTCAGAGGCCCACGTGCGATCCGGCCCATCGTAACAGGCCCCGCGTGGCCGCTGTGCGTTACGGGCCTAATTTGTAAAGGCATCCCTGTAATTACGGTCTGTAACCCCGCTTTATGGGAATATTCTGGGGATAACCAAGGTAGCTGAGGGCACATGCGTCCTTAGCTCGAGGCGCTACGCGCTCAGGTACCTATTAATACCCCTGCACAGTGCCCGTGAGAGGCCAGAAAAACAGTGCTTTTGCCATCACGTGCTACAACCCTGTTTGTGCTAACACTCCCCCCCACTGTTGGATCGACTTGCGCCCGTGTGCAAGTTCCAACATTTGGCGCCCACCGTTCGTGCTACGAGAAAACCACCCGCGATGGCACCCAAGAGAGCTAACCCGAAGGCTGACGAGGCTGCGAAGGCAGCACTGCTCGCCGCAAGAAAGGGCAAGGCCCTCGCCCTCACCCAATCCACCCACCAAGAGGCCACTGAAGACGATGTTCCTCGCACCTGCAAAGACGACACTCTCCGCACCTGCGGCCCTGAGGGACAACCGCAGCCACCCTCAGGCTTCGCACCACCGGAGGGCGTGGACCTCACCGAGGACGGTGAAGTCCTCGGCGTCTCAGCAGAAGAACAGCTACAGCTGCGCGCCCTGCGCCTCAAGAACCGCAATCTCCAGAGGCAGAAGGAGATACTGGAGGCCAAGCGCCAGCGTGTGTCCGCACTAGCCAAAGTGCGGCAAATGATACGCGACGAAGAGCAGAAGGCCCAGGAACTCGAGCGGGAGATTGCGCTGATGCAGCGCGAAGGCCACCTCGGCCTGCTGCACGAGCCACCCCTCCAGCGCGCACAGCTCGAAGACACGCGCGAAGGCCACCTCGGCCTGCAGCATGGGCCACCCCTGCAACACCGCGTGCAACCGGAGGACCCGCGTTTCCCCCAGCGCGACCACACCTTCCCGCACGCCGCGCCATTCCAAGGGGTCAACTATCTCGACGAGCGAAGTCCTCTGGCGCCACACCTGCAAGTGACGCCTTGGCCATCCACCTTCCGGGCAGGGACCTATCCCAAGTACAACGGCAGCACCGACCCGGCGCAATACATAATGAGTTATCAGGTCGCCGTTGCATCCGCCGGAGGGGACGACGCCACAATGGCGAAGTCTTTCATCATCGCCCTAGAGGGCCCAGCTCTCACCTGGTTCACCAGGTTGCCTCCGCTGTCCATTGATTCCTGGAGAAGTCTCAGGGACAAGTTCCTGCTCAACTTCCAAGGGTACCGCCCAGACACCGACGCCTTGGCCGAGCTCTCGCTTTGCAAACAGCTGGAAAAGGAGACTCTGCGGGAGTATTACCGCAAATTTTTAACACTCAAGTCACAGCTGCCCTCCGTCGATGATCAGATAGCTATCCACTACGCCATCAGTGGACTTCGTGTCGGCGTCCTCTACAGCCACTTCATCAGAGATCCGCCCAAGAACCTCCAGGAGCTATATCAACTCTTTGAAAAATATGCCAAATCCGAGGAGCTCTACCAGCGCAAGGTTGAGTCACAGCGGAAACCCAAAGATGCTCCACAGTCCAGCCGCACGTGGACGAGGACTCCGCAGCCAAACTCCGGTCGAGACGGCCGCAATCAGCAGCAAGTGCACAACATCGCCAACCAACATCCCGCTGCTGACCCCCCTCGTCGCCAGGAATATCCCCCCCAGGGCCGCGGAAACGGAACTCGTGGTAGGGGCCGAGGGCGCGCGCAGCCGCCGCGCCGATTCTACTGCCTCTTCCATGGCGAAGACTGCGCCCACCAAACCAAAGACTGCCCTGAAACGAAGGCTACCAGAGACAGAATGGCACGGGCGCAGCCAGCCGACAACCCCAGAATTGTCGCGCACAATTACCAGCAACCCCCTCCACCATATATCCACGCTCCCGCCCCGCATCCACCGCACCACGCTTACCAACACCATCAGGAAGTACAAATCGTACCTCCTCCACCCCCACCACCACACCAGCAACATCAAAACATCCCCCATGCCCCAAAACAGGAAGACTTCGCCGATCAACCATACCACGAAGTCATCCACATGATAACTGGGGGGTCCAGCACTGACTTCGACACCAAGCGGCAGAAGCGGGACCACTACCGCAGCATCAACCATGTCGTCGTCACTGGCCCAGTCGTGCAGACAAAGTGGTCTCACATACCGCTAACCTTCGACGCACGAGACGTCGACCTGCGCAGCGCCCCCGACTGCGACACCATGGTTATCAATTGCAGCGTGGCAGGCTGGGACCTGCACAAAGTCCTAGTTGACAACGACGGTCAAGCGGACATCATCTTCCTCCACGCCTTCGATCGCATGGGCATAAGCCACAGCCTGCTTAAGCCTTCGGACAACCCGTTGTATGGCTTCGGCGGCAAGGGCACCTTCCCCGTCGGCAAAATAGAGCTGCCTCTCTCCTTCGGTGTAGCACCCAATGCCCGAAGTGAGCAAATAACATTTGACATTGTGGACATGGTATATCCTTACAATGCCATCATGGGCCGGGGCTCCATCAATAAGTTCGAAGCAGCCATTCACGGACTGTACCTATGTATGAAGATACCAGGTCCGTCAGGCGTCATCACAGTCTTCGGCAATCAACAGACTGCGCGCAACATAGAGCGGGACTTCGTGCCCGGTCAAAGAAACGTGCACTGCCTCACGGCCCAACGCGAGGTCCCCGCGCCTGCCAGCCCAACCAATAAGCAGCACGACAAGGCACAGCTGCAGAGCAACGATGGGACCAAGACTGTCCCCCTCGACCAGGCCACGCCCAGGCAGACAGTCATTATCAGCGAAGACCTTACTTCGCATGAAGAAGAGAAGCTCCTATGCTGCCTGTCCAAGAACAAAGATGTCTTCGCCTGGTCGGCCCTCGATCTGGTCGGGGTTAGCCGTTCAATAATTGAGCACAGTCTGGGAATCGACCCGTCGGTACGGCCGAAAAAGCAACGGCTTCGCAAGATGTCCGACGAGAAGACGGAGGCCGCCAAGGCAGAAGTGCATCGCCTCCTGGAAGCCAAATTCATCGAGCCGGTGGCTTACCCCACATGGCTCTCCAATGTCGTGATGGTGCAGAAAAAAAGCGGGAAGTGGCGAATGTGCATCGACTTCACCAGTCTCAATAAAGCCTACCCAAAGGACAACTTCCCGTTGCCGCGGATCGACAAAATAGTCGATAGCGCGGCCAGATGCGAGGTCATGTCCCTCCTCGATTGTTTCTCCGGTTACCACCAGATATACATGAAGGAAGAAGACAAGGCTAGCACCAGCTTTATAACACCCTTCGGCACATATTGCTTCATCAGAATGCCGGAGGGACTCAAGAACGCCGGGTCCACCTTCTCCAGGCTTACTAAAATAGTGCTCGAAGGGCAGGTTGGCAGAAACATATTCACATATGTAGACGACATTGTCGTCGCCAGCAAGAGCAAGGAGGACCACCTCGCCGACCTCGCCGAAACATTCGCGAACATGTGAGACGCACAACTCCGCCTAAACCCGGAAAAGTGCGTCTTCGGCGTTTGCCAAGGCAAAATATTGGGCTACCTGGTATCACACTGCGGCATCGAGGCCAACCCAACCAAGATTCAGGCCATCTTAGACATGACGCCTCCGCAGTCCGTCAGGGACGTCCAGCGCCTGACAGGCAGATTGGCCGCTCTCAACAGATTCATCTCCAGGTCCGCCGAGCGAAGTCTCCCCTTCCTCAAGACACTCCGTGGTGCAAAAGACTTCGCCTGGGGACCAGAGCAGGCGGCGGCCTTCGCCTCATTAAAACAGTACCTGACAGAGTTGGCCATCCTTACCAGCCCCGACCCCTCGCTCCCCCTGCTGCTCTACGTCGCGGCTTCGCCACATGCGATCAGCGCGGCGCTAGTGCAGGAGCAGACTGTCGAGGGCGTGGTCCGGCAGCGCCCCGTGTACTATGTCTCCGAAGTGCTCACACCATCAAAGTGTAACATGACGGAGCTCGAAAAGATTGCATATGCAGTTGTTATGTCTTCGCGCAAATTGCGCCACTACTTTGAAGCGTTCAAGGTCCGAGTCACTTCAAACAGGGGACTCGGCGAATTATTCAGAAACCCGGAGGCATCGGTGAGGATTGCCAAGTGGGCGGCCGAACTCTCCGGCTACCACATCTGCTTCGAGCCTAGGACAGCTATCAAGTCTCAAGTCCTGGCAGACTTCGTCGTCGACTGGACTGGGCCAACAACACAGCCAGACCCGTCCGCAGAGAAGACTTGGACGATCCATTGCGACGGCGCATGGTGCCATGCGGGGGCAGGCGTCGCTGCAGTCATCACCTCACCAGTCGGGGTCAAGCACAGATATGCAGCACGACTCAGCTTCAATCTGGAATCCGACAGATGCACAAATAATATAGCAGAATACGAAGCAGTCATCCTCGGCCTCCGCAAGATAAGGGCCCTCGGAGTCACCACCTGTATCATTAAAACAGACTCCAAGATAGTTGCCGGCCAGGTCGAGAAAGACTACGCAGCAAAGGACCCCGCACTTATGCAATATCTCTCGGCCATCCGAAGTCTCGAGAGGCAATTCAAGGGGTTCACCCTGCAGCATGTGGATCGGGCCAAGAATGAAGAGGCCGACGCATTGGCCAAGGCTGCCGCCAGGGGCGAAACCCTGCCCTCCGACGTGTTCTTTCATGTCATCGGCACGCCAGCCGTCCGGAGCCCCAAAGGGCTCCAAATAACCAATGACAGCGAAGGCCACCGCATAGTTAACCTTATCATGATCGAAGACTGGCGGGCACCAATAACCCTGTTCCTACAGGGGTATTATCATCCAGCCGACCTCAGTGAGGCCAAGCGCCTCAGACATCGAAGCCGAGACTTCGCACTGATTGAAGGCCAACTCTACAAAAAAAGGGGTCAGTCAGCCAATGCTTAAGTGTGTCACCGAAGCCGAAGGCATCCAGATCCTACGAGAAGTCCACAGTGGCACGTGCGGCTCACACGCAGGGCCAAGGGCCCTAGCTGCTAAGGTGATCCGCCAGGGCTTTTACTGGCCCGCAATGATCTGCGCCGCAAATCAGGTCACACGATCCTGCGAAGCCTGCCAGAAGTTTTCCCCTCGGTCAGGCAGCCCCTCGCAGTACACAAAGCTGATCGCCCATACATGGCCCCTCCAGCGCTGGGGCCTGGACATTGTCGGGCCCCTGCCCACCGCTCAGGGGAACCTTAAGTTCGCCTTCGTCGCTGTCGAGTACTTCACCAAATGGATCGAGGCGAGGGCTGTTTCTACAATAACATCAAAGACTGCCCAAAAATTCTTCTGGCAGAACATTGTTTGTCGCTTCGGAGTACCGTCCGAACTAACAGTTGACAACGGCAAGCAGTTCGACAACCAAGACTTCAAGGATTTTTGTTTCTCCATTGGCACCAAGCTTGCCTTCGCCTCAGTCTATCACCCGCAGTCCAACGGGGTCGTGGAACGCGCCAACGGAAAAATCTTCACAGCTGTCAAGAAGATGCTCCTTGATGAAAAAAGGGCAGATGGACCGATTTGTTACCTGAGGCAGTCTGGGCACTAAACACGACTGAGTGCAGGGCGACCGGGTTCACTCCCTTCCGCCTTCTGTACGGATCGGAGGCCATGACCCCGCAAGAAATAAAGCATGGGTCTCCGCGAACAGTTCCGTCAGCCATCCCCGACGTGGACGAACCAACTTCAAAGGATCTCATTGACGGAGACCGAGTCTTCGCCCTACAGGCCCTAAACAAATACCAAGCCCAGACCAAAGCATGGCGCGACCACACAGTCATCCCGAGGGAGTTCAGCAAGGGGGACCTCGTACTCGTCCGAACAGCTCGGACGGAGTCCAAGGGCAAGCTGGAGCCCAGATGGGAGGGCCCCTTCATAGTCAAGACAAAAGCTTCCCCCAGCGCTTACAGGCTCACAACGCCAAACGGCGAGGACCTCGAGCACTCCTGGAACATCGACAACCTCCGCAAATTTTTTGTTTGACTCCTCAGGGCTGATTTCGCCCTTGTAATTCGCAAAAACAATCTTGTACCGGCCCGCACTCTTTTCCTCCCGGGGGTGAGGTTTTTAACGAGGCGGAGCCATGTAATATATGTGTGAAAATCCCCCGCAAAAACATGCGTCGAAAAACGACCGCGACGACGGTCTTCGACATTCGACCAATACGAGGTCACCGCGAGGCTAAGCGCTAGCCACCCTCGCGTGCGACAAATCCGCGCAGAAGTCGCCTAAGGGTGCAGCCGGACTAGCACAACAAGTGCGAAAAAATCGAAGTCTATCGCGAAGACTATCTGCGCAGAAGTCGCCTAAGGGTGCAGCCGGACTAGCACAACAAGTGCGAAAAAATCGAAGTCTATCGCGAAGACTATCCGCGCAGAAGTCGCCTAAGGGTGCAGCCAGACTAGCACAACAAGTGCGAAAAAACCAAAGTCTACCGCGAAGACTATCCGCGCAGAAGTCGCCTAAGGGTGCAGCCGGACCAGCACAACAAGTGCGAAAAAATCGAAGTCTATCGCGAAGACTATCCACGCAGAAGTCGCCTAAGGGTGCAGCCGGACCAGCACAACAAGTGCGAAAAAATCGAAGTCTATCGCGAAGACTATCCGCGCAGAAGTCGCCTAAGGGTGCAGCCGGACTAGCACAACAAGTGCGAAAAAACCAAAGTCTACCGCGAAGACTATCCGCGCAGAAGTCGCCTAAGGGTGCAGCCGGACTAGCACAACAAGTGCGAAAAAACCGAAGCCTACCGCAAAGACTGTCCGTGCAGAAGACACCTAAGGGTGCAACCGGACTGGCACGACAAAGGCAGAAACGACAACATCAAACCGTCCGCGCCAAGACCAATTATAATCACACCAGCACAGCACAACAAAACAAACCAGACAAAGTACGCAACGCCTTTGGACACATATACAAGCGAGGGCACACAACTTCATCATACAAGCCTCTACATATACAAGCGAGGGCACCACACTCTACATCGGCTCAACCTTAGGAATAATTCCCATCTCCCTATAATTAAATAACATTATACTAAGCTCCTCACCCGCAAAAAGACTTCGCAGTTCCCCTTCACCTGTATTCACGGCGGCCGGCAAAGACAACAGTTCCCGCCGGCCAGCCCCACTCACACGAAGCCGAGCCCCCTCCGCCCCACTAACTCTATGTTTTGCAACCGCCCTTCGTCGTCGTCGCCCGGTGCTAGGACCTGGCACATCTCCTGCGTCCGCGACGTGCGGCGAAGCCTCCGCCGCAGCCACATCCAAGGCCGCAAAGTAGTCCAAGTCCTCTGACGACTCCTCAGTCCACTCAACCGAGCTCCCAGAGTCAGCACAATCAAAAAAACTCAGATGCAGATCCACCACATTCATTACCATCTTCCGCGGTTGAAGCCGCCAAAAATTTAGTAGTAGCGATTGCGTGCGCAGGCCCAAAATCTTGAACCTGCGCAGCAACCAAAATTCAGCAACATATACAAATTTCCCCAACCCTCTACACCTACTACGCCACCTGCGAAGGCCCTGACGTTGCGGGAGCCTCCGCCGTTGGCTCCGCCGTTGCTTCTGCTGCTGTTTCCGCCGCCTCCGCCGCAGGATCTTCAACACTCGGCGCAGCAGCTGCGGGGGCATCAGGCGCGCCTTCGGCGACCCCTGGGGGCAGGTCTTCGCCGGCCATAGCGGATGCGGGGGCACCCGGCGCGTCTTCCGCCGTCTTCGGGGTCGGCTCCAGGGCGACCCCAGACGCGGCCTCCGCCGGGGTCGGCTCCGGATCAGACAGCATGCTGTTCAACGCCCCGAAGTCGTCCACCCTCTCGCCACGCGCCGCCTAAGACAAAACACACAAAATTCAGCAAACACACACACAGCCTACATCCAACAAACACCAAACAAACGAAAACTTTACCTGAGCCCTTGCCGTCTCGGCCCGCTCCCTGACCACCTCGCGACCATGCGGACCCCACATCCGGTCGTAGATGGCTCCGGCGGATTCCTTCACCACGGGGTCCTCAACCTTAAAGATATCTTGCTCAAAATATTCATCGGCTTGGTCGAAGACCTCGAAGTGCCGGCACCCTTCGTGGGAGAGCGCGTTCATCGCCCCCTCGCAGGTGACCAGGGAGGCATACGACATAAACCCCTCCACGACAATGGGGAGTGCCTGCAACTCCTCCTGCACCCACTCCAGGCAGCGAAGTCCGGGCTCTCGGTCCGGCACTTCGAAGTCACCGGTCCCCGCGCCCAGCCCACGGTATGTATCCATAAGCAGTTGGCGCGTCCGCTCTGCCTCCGCGCGTGACGCAGCCTCGGCCCTCTCCACGCGGATCTCCAGGGCGGTGAGCCGCTCCTGCAGCTGCTCGGCGCGCTCCCTAGCAAGATTGCCCTCCGCCCGTGCCAGGTTAGCCTCCGCCTGCGCAGCCTGCGCCTTACCAAGGGCCTCGTTGGTCTCCCTCCTTTCCCCCGCCAGCTGGCGCCGGAGGGCAGCCTTCTCTCCCTCCAGCGTGGCCACCTTGTCCGCCAGCTTGCGACACTTGCTGTCGGCGGCCGATTTGTCACGGACGGCGTCAGCATGTTGTGTCCGAAGTCTCTCGACTTCGGCAGCCACAGCTGCCGTAAGGGCCCCCGACGCAGTGCGGCTGGCGAAGTCAGCCACCTGCAGAGCAATCGTAAGACCGCGGCCCCGGCAAGCCGATAAAAAAAGGACGAAGTCCAGCTCAGCGGACCTGACTTAGCGCCTCTGTCACCTCCTTCAGCCGGCGGGACGCAGCGCCCGCCTCATCCATGACAACCGCGAGGGCCGACACCTCGCCTCCGGCGCTAAGGGCCCTGCCCTTCGGCACCGCGGCAGCCGTCGTGGTCGTCGCGGCAGGCGCAACCATAGCAAGTTGGCCTTCGCCCGACCCTGCGACGTACCAACGAATAAATTAAAATATATATATATATATAGAGCCAGCGACTTACCACCGAAATAGTCGTCCACACTAATATCGGTGGCGAAGTCGGCGACACGTTTGCCCGACAACGGCAACGCTCGGGCCGCCTTCGCGACCTCCGCCACTCCGCTGGACGGCGGCACCGCCTTCGCCGATTTCGGGCCTCCGGCGCCTGCCGTTGCCTCCGACGCCTTGCTAGATGCAGGGACGCCCGACTTCACCGCCAGCGGCGGCCGGCCTCCGCCGGGGGCCGCAGCCTTCGCAGCCCCCCGCAGCCTCTTCGGCCTGGCTTCAACGAGCCTGACAGCCGCCTGGCGCTTCTGTGCAGCTCCCTGGCGATCCTTGTCCATCACTGCTGACACAACAGCAGCAATATTCCGCCCGTAAGGAAAAACCCTCCATTCACGAACCATGCGAGATGTAAAAAAGTCCCCGCCAGCCGCGCGGGGGATAGGAACATTCCTAGGCCAACAACCCCCGGTAACCCTCAGCATCCGAGCCGAAGACTCCCGGAGCTCGGGCGAAGACATCCTCTCCCCCGGGGCCGCGCACGTCCTCATCAACTCTCTAGCAAAACCATTAGAAACCCCAAGTCCTCCCATAGCAGTACCTAATTTTCTCTTTTTAGAGGATGGGGCGGCCGCCGGCGTAGGGTCGTCTCCAGTCTCCACCGCCGGCTTCTTCCCGCGGCGGTCCACATCGTCTTGACCAGGGTAGCCGTCATATGGCAATTGATTTAATTCAAAAACCCTGTTCAAACGGTCATTCGACCCGCGGATATCCTAGCTGCGCTGGCCCTGTGTCCTCGGCACGTAATGTCCAACGAGCCGCACCGCCCCATCCTCCGCCTCACGCACAAAGGCGGCCGGATCGCGGTTTTGCAGATTCAGGGCGAAGGCGGGACTCCGCACCACCCTTCCGCCATGGAAAGGCATCTGGCGAGGGCACACTTCGCCCAACGCCCAGCTATGCGCCAAGGGCCATACCCTGTACGCCACAAATTCTTCAACCAAGTCGCGCCCACTGCTCAGGCCGGCGGCGCACCGAAGGGCCCCTTCGTCCACATCCTCCTCCGCCACTTCAAAGGGCGGGTACGCTGAGTAAAAATGAGAACACATCTCGAACACGAGGAGTCCCTGATGGCCTTCGACGGTACCCTCAGCAACGTAAAACCAAAATTCATTCCAGTTGCCCGACTTGTTGCAGGCGCAAGGAACCAATTCGACTACCTGCATCGTGGTCTTGCCGGTCTTCGGCGTGAATGTGCAGCACCCAAACTGAGCAACTTCGTCTCCAATCATCCTCTTCTGCCAGTGCAAACAATAATACTTCGCAAAAACTTCGACTGATGGCTGTCCGCCGTACGAAGTCGTCGCCCAGACATACTTCGCCAGAGCCACTATGGCATTCGGTGTCAGCTGATGTATTTGAACGTTGAACCTGCGCAGGACTTCGCCAACAAATCGGTGTGCAGGCAAGCGGAGTACGGCGGTGAAGAACGCCTCGAAAACAACCAACTCGCCCTCCGGCTCGGGGACTTTCTCCGTCCCCGGGACTCGAGCAACTCCGCCGCCGAAGTAACCCAACCGCTGCATATCTTGCACGCGGACCGACGACATCCGTGAAACGCCAAAATCAACAGAATCGCCAGCGCGCAACTCCTCCGCCATTAAACTACTCAACGTCTCCTCAGACGAGGCGGCAGCCGGCGGCGAGGGAACGGCCGGCGGTGTAGCGGCAGCGGAAGAAGACGAGGACGGCATCGCTACGTACCGTCGGCGGCGGCGGGCGGTCTGCTTCACTCGAGCCAGATCTCCGGCGAGCAAGAGCACGGCGGGCAGACGAGCAGCAAGACGGCGGAAAGTGCGTCTAGGGTTTTCGCGGAGCGCGGAAGGTGAAGTTCAAAAAGCACCGACCCCGCCCCCTTTTATAGGCAGGGCGCGGCTCTTCGGGAAACCCACAATCCAACAGGGCGCGGCGCTTCGGGAAACCCGCAATCCAACAGTACGCCGTCAATCAACGGTCACATCAAAAACCCCCGCGGAACCACTTCGAGCGAGGGCAGCGTCTCCGCCATCTAGCGACGTCTTCGGCACCAGGTGACTTTGTCGAACTGGTCCCTCGGAGGGCAAATGTTGGGGCGAAGACAAAGGCGCAACCCTTCGCTCGAAGCCTTCGCTGCAGCAGCTGAGCTAACAGAAACAAAACAGGCAGGGACACCCTTCGCTTGTTCCGCACCAGACGAAGACCGGCGGCGAAGGGCATCCCACAGTGCGGCCTCGTCCAGCTCAGAGGCCCACGTGCGATCCGGCCCATCGTAACAGGCCCCGCGTGGCCGCCGTGCGTTACGGGCCTAATTTGTAAAGGCATCCCTGTAATTACGGTCTGTAACCCCGCTTTATGGGAATATTCTGGGGATAACCTAGGTAGCTGAGGGCACATGCGTCCTTAGCTCGAGGCGCTGCGCGCTCAAGTACCTATAAATACCTCTGCACAGTGCCCGTGAGAGGCCAGAAAAACAGTGCTTTTGCCATCATGTGCTACAACCCTGTTTGTGCTAACACTCCCCCCCACTGTTGGATCGACTTGCGCCCGTGTGCAAGTTCCAACACCTGCAAAAAGAACACCCAAGTGAAGCGGGAAAAGTCATCAACAATAACTAGACCATACTTACTTCCTCCTATGCTCAGATAGGCGACGGGTCCGAAGAGGTCCATATGTAGCAGCTCCAGGGGTCTTGATGTTGTCATCACATTTTTTGTGTGATGAGAGCCTCCCACCTGTTTCCCTGCTTGACAAGCTGCACAAGGTCTATCTTTTTCGAATTGCATGTTAGTCAAACCTATCACGTGTTCTCCCTTTAGAAGCTTGTGAAGGTTCTTCATCCCCACATGTGCTAAGCGGCGATGCCACAGCCAGCCCATGCTAGTCTTAGCAATTAAGCATGCATCTAGACCGGCCTCCTCTTTTGCAAAATCAACCAAATAAAGTTTGCTGTCTAGTACACCCTTAAAAGCTAGTGAACCATCACATCTTCTAAAGACAGACACATCTACATTTGTAAATAGACAATTATATCCCATATTACATAATTGACTAACAAATAGTAAATTATAACCAAGAGACTCAACTAAAAACACATTAGAGATAGAGTGCTCATTAGATATTGCAATCTTGCCTAAACCTTTCACCTTGCCTTGGTTCCCATCACCGAATATGATTGAATCTTGGGAATCCTTATTCTTGACGTAGGAGGTGAACATCTTCTTCTCCCCCGTCATATGGTTTGTGCATCCGTTGTCGATAATCCAGCTTGAACCCCCGGATGCATAAACCTGCAAGGCAAATTTAGGCTTGGGTCTTAGGTACCCAACTCTTGTTGGGTCCTACAAGGTTAGTCACAATTGTCTTAGGGACCCAAATGCAAGTTTTGTCACCTTTGCATTTGGCCCCTAACTTCCTAGCCAATACTTTCTTACCCTTTCTACAAATGGCAAATGAAGCATTGCAAGCATGATATATTGTAGATGGTTCATTAACTTTCCTAGGAACATTAGCAACATTTCTCCTAGGCATATTATGAACAACATTTTTCCTACCAACATTTCTATCATGCACATAGGAAGAACTAGAAGCAAACATGGCATGAGAATCAAAAGCATCATATGCATTATAACTCCTATAAGCATTTCTATATTGTCTCTTGTCATGATACATAAAAGCATGGTTCTTTTTAGCACTAATAGCCATAGGGGCCTTGCCTTTCTCCTTGGTGGAGATGGGAGCCTTATGGCTTGTTAAGTCCTTGGCTTCCCTCTTGAAGCCAAGTCCATCCTTAATTGAGGGGTGTCTACCAATCGTGTAGGCATCCCTTGCAAATTTTAGCTTATCGGAATCACTTTTGCTAGTCTTAAGTTGGTCATTAAGACTAGCTACTTCATCATTTAATCTAGAAATTGAAACTAGGTGTTCACTACAAGCATCAATATCAGAATCCTTACACCTAGTGCAAATCATAACATGTTCTACACAAGAATTAGATTTATTTGCTACTTCTAATTTAGCATTTAAAGCATTGTTAAAACCTTGTAAAGTAGAAATGGTTTCATGACAAGTAGATAGTTCATAAGAAAGCATTTCATTTCTTTTCACTTCTAAAGCATAGGATTTTTGTGCCTCTACAAATTTATCATGTTCATCATACAACAAATCCTCTTGCTTTTCTAAAAGCCTATCCTTTTCATTCAAGGCATCAATCAATTCATTGATTTTATCAATTTTATTTCTATCCAATCCCTTGAACAAGCTAGAGTAATCTATTTCCTCATCGCTAGATTCATCATCACTTGAAGAATCATAAGTAGTACTGTCTCGAGTACATACCTTCTTTTCCTTCGCCATGAGGCATGTGTGATGCTCGTTGGGGAAGAGGGATGACTTGTTGAAGGCAGTGGCGGCGAGTCCTTCATTGTCAGAGTCGGAGGAGGAGCAATCCGAATCCCACTCCTTTCCGATATGTGCCTCGCCCTTGGCCTTCTTGTAATTCTTCTTCTTCTCCTTCTTGTTTCCTTTTTCCTGGTCACTATCATTATCGGGACAGTTAGCAATAAAATGACCAAGCTTATCACATTTGAAGCATGAGCGCTTCCCCTTTGTCTTGGTCTTGCTTGGCTGTCCCTTGCGACCCTTAAGCGCCGTCTTGAAGCGCTTGATGATGAGGGTCATTTCTTCATCATTTAGCCCTGCGGCCTCAACTTGAGCTACCTTGCTAGGTAACGCCTCCTTGCTCCTTGTTTCCTTGAGAGCAATGGGTTGAGGCTCATGGATTGGACCGTTCAACGCGTCGTCCACGTACCTCGCCTCCTTGATCATCATTCGCCCGCTTACGAATTTTCCAAGGACTTCTTCGGGCGACATTTTGGTGTACCTAGGATTCTCACGAATATTATTCACCAAATGAGGATCAAGAACGGTAAAGGACCTTAGCATCAGTCGGACGACGTCGTGGTCCGTCCATCGCGTGCTTCCATAGCTCCTTATTTTGTTGATAAGGGTCTTGAGCCGGTTGTATGTTTGGGTTGGCTCCTCGTCCCTTATCATCGCGAATCGTCCAAGCTCGCCCTCCACCAACTCCATCTTGGTGAGCAAGGTGACGTCGTTCCCCTCATGAGAAATCTTGAGGGTGTCCCAGATCTGCTTGGCATTGTCCAAGCCGCTCACTTTATGGTACTCGTCCCTGCACAAGGAGGCTAACAACACAGTAGTGGCTTGTGCATTTCTATGAATTTGTTCATTAATGAAAATAGGACTATCCGAGCTATCGAACTTCATTCCACTTTCCACAATCTCCCATATGCTCGGATGGAGAGAGAACAGGTGACTACGCATTTTGTGGCTCCAAAATCCGTAGTCCTCTCCATCAAAGTAAGGAGGTTTGCCAAGTGGAATAGAGAGCAAATGAGTATTTGTACTTTGCGGAATACGAGAGTAGTCAAAAGAAAAGTTCGAATTGACCGGTTTTCTTCTCTCGTAGTCGTTGTGGTCGTCGTCCTTTTGGGAAGAAGTAGACTCATTGCTGTCGTCGTAGTAGACGATCTCCTTGATGCGCCTCGTCTTCTTCTTCTTCCCATCTTTCCGTCTATGGCCCGAGCCCGAGTCGGTAGGCTTGTCATCCTTCGGCTCGTTGACGAAAGATTCCTTCTCTTTGTCGTTGATCACGATACCCTTCCCCTTAGGATCCATCTCTTCGGGCGGTTAGTCCCTTTGTGAAGAGAATAGCTCTGATACCAATTGAGAGCACCTAGGGGGGGTGAATAGGTGATCCTGTAAAACTTGAAAACTTAAGCCACAAAAACTTGGTTAAGCGTTAGCACAGTAAATGCCAAGTGGCTAGAGAGGAGTCTCAACAAAACACAATAACCACAAGAAATCAATCACAGAGATGGCACGGTGGTTATCCCGTGGTTCGGCCAAGACCAACGCTTGCCTACTCCACGTTGTGGCGTCCCAACGGACGAGGGTTGCAATCAACCCCTCTCAAGCGGTCCAAAGACTCACTTGAATACCACGCTGTTTTGCTTGCTTTTCTCAATCCCGTTTGCGAGGAATCTCCACAACTTGGAGCCTCTCGCCCTTACACTTGAAGTTCACAAAGAAGCACAGAGCAAGGGAGGATTAGCAACGCACACAAGACACAAGAATCAGAGTGTCAACACGCACACAAGTCGCAACAAGAGCTCGCAACACAACTCAATGAGTTCACAACTCCACTAGAGCTCTATATGCTATCACAATGAAACAAATGCGCGGAATCAAGGTCTTGGTGCTTAGGAATGTTGTAGGAATGCTTGGTGTTCTCCTCCATGCGCCTAGGGGTCCCTTTTATAGCCCCAAGGCAGCTAGGAGCCGTTGAGAGCATTCTAGGAAGGCTGATCTTGCCTTCTGTCGACTGGCGCACCGGACAGTCCGGTGCACACCGGACACTCTCCGGTGCCCGATTTCCTTCCAAAAATGGCGCAGTCGACTGTTGTCAGCCTGAGAGCCGTTGGCGCACCGGACATGTCCGGTGCACACCGGACAGTCTGGTGCCTCCTTCTAGCCGTTGGCTTGGCCACGTGTCCCGCGCAGATCGCGTGGCCGACCGTTAGCCCTGCCGCCCGTTGGCTCACCGGACAGTCCGGTGCACACCGGACAGTCCGGTGAATTATAGCCGTACGTCGCCGGTGAATTCCCGAGAGCGGCCACTTCGCTCGAGCCAGCCTGGCGCACCGGACACTGTCCGGTGCACCACCGGACAGTCCGGTACTCCCAGACTCAGCAGAGTCTTGGCTGCTCGAGCCAAGACATTTCCAATTGGATTTTTCCTGTTTCCAGCACTTAGACACAATACATTAGTCCATAAAACAATGTACTAAGTCTGAGAAACATACATTTATCCTTGATTTGTACTTTGTCCACCTTTTTACACTTAGGCATTTGTGTTGGACACTAAATCACCAAAATACTTAGAAATGGCCCAAGGGCACATTTCCCTTTCAGTCTCACACCCCCACAGGTCAAGAACAGGTACCGCAGGATGAGGCGCTTGGAGGATGCTGTGACGAGTTCGTGAGAGGTCTAGGTCGTCGTCTCCCAGTCAACTTTAGGTTGCTGGACCGTTGTCTCCATATAATGTAATTATTTATTTATTTTGTACAAAACTCCGATTATATAGTAAAGATGTGACATTCGATCCTATGTCATGATTCATCATATGTGTGAGACTTGGTCCCAACACACCTGGTGATTATGTTCGCGCCCGGGTCTTGGTGCCCCCGAAACCCGGGTGTGACAGAAGTGGTATCAGAGGAATGTTGACTGTAGGACGAAACCTAGACAGAAATGGATAACCCTTAGTCCCTTACTTACTTACCTTGGCTACTCTGATTCTTTTCTAAACTTTTCTTAAACCTTTTCTCATCTAATTCTGCTTTACTCTGATTATTCTTATCTTTTCTTTTCTAAAGACAAAAGTGGATTTCACACTTTGAAATCCTGTGCCTAAAGTAACCTTTAGGAATAAGAGACCTACTCTTAGGAACAAAAATAATATATATATTTTTTGTAAGTATCTATATGCTTGAACGTTTGTTCTTATGATACTTTTTTGATTTGGATCTTTGATTGAGTGTGATGAGTTGTGGAGTAATGTCCACAATTACATCTGCATATACATATAGGCATAAATATAAATAAATAAAATTCATAAGTAATCTAGATTATCCATCATCAAAGATCTATCACATCTCAATAGATCCATCTTATCTTAAAAGATACGCTCTTACCTTAATAGATTCATCTTATCTTGAAAAGATTTTATGTCATCCTAATAGATCTAACTGACCTCAAAAGATTCTACCTTATCCTTATGGATTCATCTTGCCCTAATTATTATATTTATCTTATCCTAAAGTAACCCCGAGGATCTAATCCAAAGTAATGATATCAGATTGAAGTTATATTTGTCTGACTAAAACCACACGATTTATCCCACACTAGTGTAACCACATTGATCTAACCCAAAGTAATTAGATCTTATCTAGTTAAACTAGTCATACCAATCTAATCTAGATCCCATCTAACCTAATATGATCTAATCTAAAGTGAGTTACATAAATAGGTTAGTTAATACTGGTGAAATAGATTAGACCCAATAAACATGTTTTGGGCCTAAGTTAGTGCCTTAGATCAACTCAGCCATACACTCCCAATAGGTTACATAATCCATCTATGCTAACCTATCGATAAACAAGATTTTGTCCTACCCATATACCCTAGCTATCTTAACTATAGCTAGCTCCCTAGCTCGGATGGAGACACCAAGACCAAAAGAAACGAGGAGATCAACCTCGACAAGGAAGGATATAACAGCCAAAGCGAATCTCGAGATGAATCAAGACATAAACATTTTGGATAAAGTCTTTCCTTATTATACTCTTCCTTGTCATGACCTATACTGACCATAAGGGAATCTCATAGATGCCTAGACATACTATGTCCATATTTTCATAACCATCTCCTAACCAGTATTTTATTATTTTAGGAATAATAATAAGGTCCAATCGACCATATGTTTTGCTAATAAATTATGCATCATGCTGAGATTTTTGTTTGTGCATATGTTTTGAGATAACATGGTTATATACCCTTTTCTTACAAAATCTCGAGGACGAGATTTCTGTTAAGAGGGGTAGGATTTGTAAGGCCCAAAATTCATATAAGAAAAAAAAGTAATAATAATAAAATAAATATATGAAGAAATGAAATAGTAGATTCTGACATTTCAACTTATACTTGAGCAATGAATGTGAGGAATGAATTTTGAAAACCAAGAACTATTTTGGAAAAGAAGTAATAGAAAAGTTCCTATTCAACTAAATGAATATGCACCATAATCATTTGTTTACATGAATATTCAAGTTTGAAATAACATTTACTTTTATCCCCCATTCAAAATACTATTCCAGACTAATGAACTGTATATTTTGTGTACCTAACCTTTATGAAGGGATCACAACTCAAGTTGAAGTTCAAATGTTAGAGTTTGGAAATATATAAAAGAAAAAGGGGGAAATTCGGAACAGAATAAAAGAAAAACGAAACTGTGCCATCATGGGCCGACTAAACCCTTTTGGCCCAATACCGATTCATGTCCGCTGGCAGCCCAATTTTACTCCCTGCGCGCGCTCACTGGTCGATCGGGCCCTCGGCTCAGTCCCTCTCACGCGCGGCGTTTAGTCACTGGATGGTGGGACCTACTTGTCATCTCTATCTCTTCCCCCTTCTTCGTTGTTTCTGTTTCCTATCTGCGTCAACAACCCGGACGCCGTGCGCGGATCTCTCCCTTGTTTCGCGCGGGTGGACCACGTCCCCGACTCCGAGGACTCAGGGGATAAAAGCCAGGCGCGCCCACGACCTCCCCTCCTCCATCGCTTCTATTCCCCTCGTCCTGTGTAGCTCACCAGTACCGCCATAAGAATCGTGAGGGAGAGAGAGGGTTGCTGGACCGACGGAGCTCTAGCGCAGGCTACTATAGACTTCACCAGTCGAATCCCAGGGCACTGTGGTTGCCATTCCTTCGCTCCATCCACACGGCGCTTTGGGATCTGCACAGGCGGCGGAACATCGGCGGTCAACATCGGACACCATCGCTGGTGAACCTTCTTTTCCTCTACGTTAATTTTGGGTGCGCATCGGGGGTTCGGGTGCCGGCGTGGCGGTCATGGTCACGGGGCGGTCCTAGGGGCTGGCGAGCCGCCGGGTACCTCTATCGGGTCTTGGCCAGCGTCGGTGGATCAACGGGAGAGAGAGAACGCGGGAGAGGACGCGACATCTGTGCCTGGGCAGCCAGGGGTTGAAGAAGGCCGGTGGATCGTTGATCTCGTCTTCAACGGTGACGATTAGATGGATGGTTGAGAGTGTGGGAGCCGTAGATATTAGATGGACGGCCTGGATCGAATCTTGGCGTACCCCTTCGATTCATTAAACCAAGGCCGTGGATTCTGGATCGGACGGCCAGGGGCATGCGCGGGTGTGTTGCGCGTCTGGATCTAATCGGGCACGTCCGTTGCGGATCGAGCGGCCAGGACTTCATGATATCCCTTCGCTGGCCTCTTTTGCATAAGGGTCCCTGGGAAAACCACTAATGAACCCGCAGTCCACCCTGTACAACACTCTGTGTCTCGGTTTCTTTTACGCTTGAGCCCCTGCGCTTTCTGGAATTTGAGGCCCCATCCAGAGAGTTATAAAATCAGGAAAATGAATTAGAAAATGAGTTTTAATATAAAAAATCATAGAATTTGTATAATTCATAGAAAATTCAAATGAACTTCAAATCGATCCATTCCAGTTCCTAAAATTTTGTAATATTATTGTTTATCACTTAGAGCCTCTGTTTTTACATGAAAACATTAGTAAAACTAATTTCTCACTCAATCATATATTAAGCACATAAAACCTTTGGAAATTCATAATTTAAAATCTATAACTCCAAAAATTATGATTCTTATTCCTAGGGTTTTATTTTAATGTGTAGATTTTTATTATGTAATTTGTTTACATATTTGGTGTGATGTTAAATTTTCTCTATATACTATGTATTTTGTATTGATGCGAGTAGAAGAGCATGTGACTGAGGATCCTGGTGACCAGCAGATAGAAGTAGCTGAGCAGGAGCTCATTGAAGGCAAGTTGTGCCCTTGACCACTTTTGTTACCCAATAATGTTCTTTATAATCATCTACCATGCATAGGTTTAATTTTGATGGGACCCGATAGGTCACCCTAGATTGTTTATCTCTTTACCTTGTTATCCCTGAATCACTTGGGTAGTTTTGCTATTTCTTTACATGGTTTTGGGATAATATTTCATTATATATATGTTCCAATTATGTTGTTATTTTATTTATGTTCATGTCAAGATCATTAAATGTTAATTGGAACATGGAGCTTAACTTGAGAAACACGTGCCACCACAAGGGTTTAATGGACGCCCTTGGCCAACTAACTAGGAAAGCTAGTGGAAGACTACCTTACCTGAAAGGGGCAAGGGCAGTAGGGGATTGCATGCAAGGAGGTTCTCGGGTTGATTTTGCTGCGATGGCGGTCAGACGGGGGATTCTTGCAAGTGCTCTTCCCATAAACTGTAGCGGGTTTTCGGAAGCTAGTGGAACTTTGTAAAGGCCTCGTAGTGGATCCCTAGCCATTCAGCTCGGTAGTGTCTAAGGGTCTAGCTAACCCTGGCGACATGGGATACACGACTTGTGGGTAAAGGGTACAACCTCTGCAGAGTGTAAAACTGGTATACTAGCCGAGCTCACGGTCATGAGCAGCTCAGGACTCTCTGATGATTAATTTATGAAACTAAATTCAATTTGTCATATGCATTGCATCGCAGGTGATGTTGTTACTTTTGTTCTACTACTTAATTGGGTTGGTGTTTACTTATACTTAGTAACTGCTAATAAAATTTTGACCAACCTTAAAAGCAATGCTCAGCTCTAATCATCCTCTTTGGTAAGCCTTACACTTCACATGAGCTCCCACCTTTGGCGAGTTCATGCACATTATTCCCCACAACTTGTTGAGCGATGAACGTATGTGAGCTCACTCTTGCTGTCTCACACCCCCCCACAAGTCAAGAACAGGTACCGCAGGATGAGGCGCTTGGAGGATGCTGTGACGAGTTCGTGAGAGGTCTAGGCCGTCGTCTCCCAGTCAACTTTGGGTTGCTGGACCGTTGTCTCCATATAATGTAATTATTTATTTATTTTGTACAAAACTCCGATTATATAGTAATGATGTGACATTCGATCCTATGCCATGATTCATCATATGTGTGAGACTTGGTCCCAGCACACCTGGTGATTATGTTCACGCCCGGGTCTTAGTGCCCCCGAAACCCGGGTGTGACACCATCGCAGCAAAATCAACCCGAGAACCTCCTTGCATGCAACTCCCCTACTGCTCTTGCCCCTTTCGGGTAAGGTAGTCTTCCACTAGCTTTCCTAATTAGTCTACCAAGGGCGTCCCATTCCACCCTTGTGGTGTCACGTGTTTCTCAAGTTAAGCTCCATGTTCCAATTAAAATTAATGATCTTGACATGAACATAAATAACATAACAAAATAATTGGAACATGAATATAATGAAATATTAATCCCAAAATCATATAAAGCAATAGCAAAAACTACCCAATTGATTCAGGGGTAACAAGGTAAAAAGGATAAACAGACTAGGGTGACATATTGAGTCTCATCAAAATTAAACCTATGCATTGAATGGTGATAATAAAGAATATTACTGGGTAACAAAAGTGGATCAAGGGCACAACTTGCCTGACACTTGAGATTACAGACTTCCAGTTACTAGGATGATTCTTCAGATCCTCGTGACCTCACGCTAGTCGTAGCAATACAAAGTTACAAACAAACAGGATATAGACAAAATTAACATCACATCAAGCATAAGAACATACTGCATAATAACGATCTACGCGTCACTACGAGATCGTGGGATCAAGAACTACTAAGATCGGAGTTACAATTAAAGGGTTATGATCTTATAGAAGATCTGTGTGATTAAAATATTAAACTATATTATCAATTGGTTAATATAAATTATATGAGAGATTATTCTATAAATAATTACCTCAACTTTAATCTAAGTTATGAATTGACCATAGATCATATTCTAGTATATTATAATGATAAGCAGTTTAACGAGACTAACCAACATAAGTTAAATAAAAGTCTAGTTATAAAAGAATGAGACATGGTATAATAAATGTTGTTACTGCGTAGTAAATACTTGTACGAGACTAATGCGGCTTGAATGGATCAAATCATAATCATAGATTTCAAGTTATGAATTTCTAATGATTTTATGTGTTTTGTATAAGATTAAATAAGATATAAATTTTTAATTTGACTTTCATGTGAAAACAGTGGTACTAGGTGATTAACAATAAGATTACAAAATTACAGAAACTGGAATGGATCGATTTGGACTTAATATGAATATTCTAGGAATTAAATAAGTTTATAGAATTAATTTTGCACTAATAGTCATTTTCTAAACGAATTTCCATAGTTTATTCTCTGACCGGACTGCGCTGCTATAATTAGAAAGTTCAGGGTCCACTGCGCAAAACGTTCTAAGACTCAGAATCCCACTGATAGGATTGCGGGTTGGTTTCCATGTTTTACAGGGACTTAAATGCGAAAGAATCCGACCGAAGGGGTATCTAGGATGTCTGTCCGTCAGATTAGAATCTAACGATCAGGATTATAACCCTGCTATGCGAATGGGAGGTGCACTGGTGGACGCACGATCTCCCATCTACGGACGCGAATCCATCAGCCCGAAGAGTTTTTCTACTTCTAATCTGGACCGCCCAATACCGGATCCACGTCGCCAAGCACGCATCGGCACACACCCATCTCCATCGCAGATCACAGATCCGACGGCTAGCAGCCTTCTTCTACCTCACAACCCCACCAGACGGCGGCGCGGGACTGGTGGCCACGCAGACCACGACGGCGGCATCGACGAGAAACACCCATCGAGGCCGAGCTCCCCATCGGTCACTACTGGGCGAGAAAAACTAGGCGCAGGCAATGCATAACTCGAGAGAGGCATTATTACCGGAGATTTAAAGCAGTAGGGAAGCACTCCGCCCGCGCGACGGCTCCACATCACGAACACCCCTAGGAGAAATTCCCCAGCTCCAATGACTTCGATCTCCAAAGGTGAGACCGTGCTCATGCCTGGCGTGCCCAGGCGACCCGCAATAGCCACACGCCGAGAGGAACCCACACGCGATGGTGAGGATCGCGTGCCACACACCGAGAGCCAAAACGGCGGCGACGATGAACTTCGACGGCAGCGGCACTCAGCGGACCCGATGGCCAAGTACCGAACACAGGAGGGGCGAGCGTCACAGCGGGAGGGGATGGTATGCACAGGAGCTTCAGGTGTACCCTCACGCGATCTGCTACAGGTGATGAGGAGAGGGAGTACTGCCAGAGAGCTAGAGCCAGAGCAGAGAGGCATGGCTGACGGCGCCGCGTTTAGGTGGCAGAGCAAGGGGGCGGCCGGTTTATTTATCCCTTCCCAGGCCCGAGATTCTCGGTCAGATAGTTGCAGGCGCGATCTTCACCAACAAATTCCATTGATGCATGCGACTTCACAGGAGGAAGACGACGGTGGTTGTTGCGATTTCATCGCGCCTGGCAAGCTGAGTGGAGGAGGGTTCTGGGTGTTGGGGTCTGTTAGCAACCAGTCTGCTAACAGGGATACGCACACGAACTGGAGAAGAGGAAGAGAGGGATACGGAGGAATTGGGAACCTTCCCCCGAGATAGATTAGGGTATTCAGATAGATGTTTCTTACATGACAAGTCTAACTCTCTCCCCTTACAGCATATAAGAACGTTACAGTTAACTACGCCACTCTGGGCCGGCAAAGCGAACGCTGGGCCTCCTGGCGCGGCGGCCCATCTTCCTTGGCGCTCGCCCCTTCTGCATGTCTTGCTCGTGCTCACTGGTATCCTGAGTACGGGGGCTGACATCCCCCCTCCTTAAAACGGCGCTTGCCCCCAAGCGGCCGCGGCCGGAAACTTCATCCTCATCGGGGCTTCATCTTCCCAGGACGCCATAGATGTGTCCATGCCAGACCAACGGACCAGCACCTGTGCCACTGAAGATCCCCCTCTAGAGACAGAGCGACGGTCTAGAATCTGCGCTGGAAATTGCAGAGTCAGGTCTGTTGTAGGGACATGAGCACTAACTGGTGTTGAAGGACTGATGTACTTTTTCAATTGAGAAACATGGAATACAGGATGAATATTTGAATCTTCTGGGAGCTTCAGCTTATAAGCGACTGGACCCACACGCTGCAGGATCTCAAAGGGACCAAAGAACTTGAAGCTGAGTTTATGGCAAGCACGAGGCGCAACCGATCCTTGCACATACGGCTGTAGCTTGACGAACACGAGGTCGCCCACTGCAAATTCTCGCTCTGAACGGCCCTTGTCAGCTTGATGTTTCATGCGTTGCTTGGCCCTCAACAGGTTGTGCTTGATGACGCGTAGGATTACCTCGCGTTGAGACAGCCATTCGGACAGGTCAGAGCTGGTGATCGCATCTGCAGGAAGTATTCCCAGGTGACGAGGCGCCCGCCCATACAGTACCTCAAATGGAGACATGCCCAAGGAAGAATGAGGGCAGGTATTGTACCAGAATTCAGCCTGTGGTAACCAGGCGCTCCACTTGTTCGGACAGGAATGAACAAAACTGCGGAGAAATGTTTCAAGACATTGGTTGACCCTCTCGGTTTGTCCATCACTTTGAGGATGATATGCTGTGCTCATTTGGAGTTGTGTGTCTGAAAGGCGAAACAGTTCCTGCCAGAGAGTACTTGTAAAAATCCTTTCTCTGTCTGACACAAGCGCCTTGGGCAACCCGTGCAATTTGTACACGTGAGCGATGAAGATTTGTGCCACTTTAAGAGCTGTGAACGGATGGAGCAAGCCAATAAAGTGGGCATATTTACTGAAGGTATCCACCACCGCTAGAATACAATCAGCATTACCAGAACGCGGAAGACCCTCAATGAAATCCAAGGAAACTACCTGCCAGGCGTGTTCCGGTACTGGTAAGGGTTGGAGAAGGCCAGGATACTTGGCTCTATCTGACTTGGCCTGCTGGCAAATGGAGCATGAGGTCACATAGTCCTTTACTGTTTTCTTGAGACCAGGCCAGGAAAACAACTGCTTGACGCGGCGATATGTGACCGGAAAACCTGAATGACCGCCTAGAGCACTATCGTGGAGGGCAGACAGGGCCTGCTGCTGGAGAGACAAATTGTTGCCCAGCCAGACACGACCCTTGTAGCGGATCAATCCTTGATGCAGCGAGTAGGGTCCCTCAGTCGTTGGGTGGAGTGACAATTCAGTTAGCAAAGACTGGGCCTTGTTGTCCTGACTGTAACCCTGAACCACCTTGGACAGCCATTGTGGACTAGCAGCCGACACATGGAATACTTCGAGACCTTCTTGGGGGCGGCGAGACAATGCATCTGCTGCACCGTTATCTACCCCTTTTTTGTACACAATTCTGTACTGAAGACCGAGCAGCTTGGTGAAGACGCGCTGCTGCCAAGGGGTATGGAGCCGTTGTTCGGACAGGTGCGATAGACTGCGTTGGTCCGAGAAAATAATGAATTCCGAGTGTTGAAGATAAGGTCTCCACTGGTTCACTGCCAATAGAACTGCAAGGTATTCCTTTTCGTAAGTTGAGAGGCCTTGAGTCTTGGTGCTGAGTGCCTTACTGACGAACGCAAGAGGATGTCCTTCCTGTGTAAGAACTGCACCTATGCCCTTGCCAGAAGCGTCAGTCTCGATAGCAAACTGTTTGGAAAAATCTGGGAGAGCGAGAACCGGTGCCGTGGACAAAGCAGTTTTCAGTGCCTGAAAGGATTGCTCGTGTTCTCCCGTCCAGACAAACGGCGTGTTCTTCTTGAGAAGGCCGGTAAGTGTTTTGGCGATGACTCCAAAATGTCGTACAAACTTACGGTAGTAACCAGCAAGTCCCAGGAAGCCGCGTAATTGTTTGCAATCAGTGGGTTGGGGCCAAGTGGTGACAGCAGCAACCTTAGAGGGGTCGGTGGCCACACCCCTGTTGGATATGACGTGGCCCAAATAATGGATTTGTTGCTTGGCGAATGAACACTTGGAGAGCTTCACTTGCCACTGGTCTGTGGACAACAACTGCAGGACTTGTTCCAGGTGGTGAAGATGATCCTCCCAAGTAGGACTATATACGAGGATGTCGTCGAAGAACACAAGCACACATGAACGCAGTAGTGGACCCAAGGTTCGGTTCATTGCGCCTTGGAAGGTAGCTGGAGCTCCAGACAGACCAAAGGCCATCACCCTGAACTCAAAGTGTCCATGATGGGTTTGGAACGCTGACTTGTGTTGGTCTTCCGGGGCAAGCCGAATTTGGTGGAAACCGGCTCGGAGGTCTAAGGTGGAGAACCACGCTGCCCCATGCAATTCATCCAGAAATTCATCTATGATGGGAACTGGGAATTTTGTCTTTGCCGTGATAGCATTAAGGTGCCTGTAATCGACGCAGAACCGGTATGTGTTATCCTTCTTCCTCACTAGGATCACTGAGCTGGAAAAATCACTTTTGCTGCGTTCAATAATACCAGATTGGAGCATCTCAGCTACCTGTTTTTCTATTTCAGTTTTGAGGGCTGGGGCGTATCGGTATGGTCTGATTTGTACAGGTCGGACGCCTGGCAGAAGAGGAATGTGGTGATCACAGTCTCTTGCGGGTGGAAGTCCTTGCAGCAGAGCAAACACATGGGAGAAACGAGCAATAAGGTGTTGCAATGCTTCAGGTAAATCTTGAACGAGCTGATTGTCTTTGTCTGGTAGAGTGGCAATGTGGCAAAGCTCCATGACAGCACACTGTGATGAACTTGCTTGAAGTCCCAAGAGCTTGATTATGGACCCTCGGTAGGGAATAGTAAGCCACTTATCCAACCAGTGAACAGACATAGGACTATGCAACTCCAACCAATCCATGTCGACCACCATATCGTACGTGGTCAGTGGTAAAATTTTCAGTGTAGACTGGAACTGATACTCGTTGAGGAACCATACTGTCTCCCGTAATTCAGAAGAACAGAGCAAGTTATGACCATTGGCCACCTGTACCGGCATTGGGACATCGACCGGCGAGCAACCCATAAGTTGGGCTGCCACTGAAGCACTCAGAAAGGTATGTGAACTGCCTGAATCCAGTAGGATTAATAATTCCAGACCCTGTATAGAACCTCTGAACTTCATCGTCTTGGAAGAGACTTTTAGGCCTGCAGCAGACTGAGAAAGCAGAAGGTTGTGGAGCTCAGCTTCGTCAGCGACCTGTTGATCATCGGAGTCACCCAGATCCAACTGTTGCCACAGTTCCTCGACCAAATGTAGTTGCACAACATCTGGGCACTTGTGACCTCTGGAATAAGACAACCCACATTTGTAACAGAGTCCCTGAGCCTTGCGATAAGCATACAGGTTGGACAATCGTTCGTCAGTTGTTGAATGCTGCTTGGCAGGAACCAGCCCCAACTTATCATTGACAGCTGCTGGTGACGACGATAGCTTGTTTGGTGGCAGTGGCAGGGGCATGGGGCCCTTGGAATAAGGTCTAAATGGCGAAGACAGATCCCACTTGCGTAACTCCTTCTTCTTGGTCGTATCCCCCACCTCCTCCTGCAATTGAGCGAGAACGAAGGCAGTATCCAAATCTTTGGGGCGTTGAATCATTACAACAGACTTAATGTCATCTTTCAAGCCATCAAGAAATTTCATAGTATAATATAGGGGTCTGTGATAGTCTGATAGGCACGGAGTTGGTCTAGCAATTGGGCAAACTGATCAATGTATGCAGTGACAGTGGTGGTTTGCTTGATGTGGAATAACCTACGGATAAGAATTTCGTGCTCTTGTTTGCCAAAGCGGTCCAGAAGAAGTTGACAGAACTGCTCCCAAGACATAGAGAACAGTGTGGGTTTAACAGATTGTAACCACCGCGCTGCGGGGCCAGAAAAGGTCATGGTAGAAACAGTAATCCATACACTAGGGTGGACAGCATACATGTAAAAGTAGTCGACACACCTAGCCTGCCATAATTTGGGGTTGTCTCCGTCGAATGGAGGGAAGTTGAGCTTGGGCAGGTGACCCAGGGAGGAAGGAGTGGGTAAATGGTCACCAACAGTACCCTCGGTGTGGTAAGGAGTGTAGTGATTATGGACCCTGTTTTCCCCAAGCGCATGAGTATGTGGAATGAACTGGGCGTAGGGATCACTGGGCGTACCATTGTCCGGGAGTTGGTGTTGGGTATGGGCGTAGACATACCCAACACCCACCTCCCGTGCCGGTTGTGCAGCGCGGTGCCCATTAGGGCCTGCGGCGTTCGTCGCGGATGCCGGCTGGCGCCCCGCCGCCGCTTGATGGACACCAAGGATGCCCGGCGAGGCTTCTGACTCCGTCATCGCCCCGCGCTCGAGCAGCTTGGCGACCTTGGAGAGTTCGGCGCGCAACGAGTCAACGGAGTTCTCGATCCTGGGCCGCCAGCTTTCGAACACCGCGTGGACGTTCTCCAGCGCCGCCACCCGGGTGCTGGCGTCCGCGGCGATGGCGTCGACGCGGTCCCACACGGAGGACTCGATCTCCGTCACCCGCGACGCCACTTGATGCTCCAGATCCGCCCGCAGGTTGGACACGGCGTCGCCTTCCCCGGCGCGGAGTGCCGCCAGATCCGCCGCCTGGCTGGCCACGGATGCTTCCAGGACGCGGTAGCGCGCATCCTGGGCGTCGAAGCGGTCGCAGATGCGCTGCAGGATTTTTTGGGTGGAGTCGAGCGATTTGGCCTGAGCTTTCAACGACTTGGACTGTTCTTCCAACGCGGTGGCGATGCTCGGATCCGCCACCCCTGCCATCCGTGCTCCTCTCGTGTAGTGGTGCACTGGCTCCAGGCTCAGCGATCGTGGGACCTTTGATACCAGTTGTTAGCAACCAGTCTGCTAACAGGGATACGCACACAAACTGGAGAAGAGGAAGAGAGGGATACAGAGGAATTGGGAACCTTCCCCCGAGATAGATTAGGGTATTCAGATAGATGTTTCTTACATGACAAGTCCAACTCTCTCCCCTTACAGCATATAAGAACGTTACAGTTAACTACGCCACTCTGGGCCGGCAAAGCGAACGCTGGGCCTCCTGGCACGGCGACCCATCTTCCTTGGCGCTCGCCCCTTCTGCATGTCTTGCTCGTGCTCACTGGTATCCTGAGTACGGGGGCTGACAGGGTCCCACCAGTCAGCAGCTTCAATTGCACGGTAATCCGGTGGAGGCTAGCGCCAGAGACCTGCGTGGAGGCGACGACGGATGGGCCCCATGCGCAAGTGACTCCATGCGAAAATCGTGCAGGCAGTGGCTGGGTAGTGGGCCGCGTGGAAGAGAGCTCGCGGAGATGGGCCTACCAGATCGCATTTCGGCCCAAGCGACAACAGTTAAGTTTTTCTTTTATTTCTGTTTTCTTTTCTATTTTTATTCCCATCTTCAAAATTCAGATTTGAATATGGGTTTTAAATTCTAATATAAATGCAAAAAATAGAATAGAAACATGAAGGAAAAGTACATATTTTTATAGACTTATATATATATATATATCTTAATTATTTTCATTGTTTAGTTAAAGGTTCAAAGCATGTTATACACCCGTATTAAATTTCGAAAGAATTATTACTCTTGAGTGTGTGATCAAATCCCAAGTAAGAGAAAAAAATTAAATAAATATTCATTACCTTACTTGTTTAGGGAAAAACGATGTTTTCTTTTTTTACCAAGAGTCACTTTATCTTGAATATATTTAAGGGCATTCTTTAAATTTCTTGCGGAGAATAACTTGTTCTACTAGATTGAAGGTATTCCTATTTTATGTTTACTCAACTTCTTAGTATTATCCCTTATAAAAGACATAAAAGGAATACCCGAACTCTTAGCTCAGTTTTAGGGTTTACGGTTACACCGGCAATAGATAATGCTTGTCTTATCCAATTGGTTGTTAGACGAGATGTGGTGGAGGAAATTATATCTACGTGTTTCGGGCATGATGCACGACGATAAAAATTCGTGCAATATAAAGATAAAGATGTTTAGGCCACAGAGATTCAGAGCGGGGCGCGGCGACAGCGCTGCGCAAGGTGGAGTAGTGATGCAGAGGCGTGGATGTCTGTACCTTTATACGACGCTTATTTTCGATGGCCTCCTCGTCAACTTATTTTTCATGGTTAACTCTTGGCCGCCAAAAAGAAAGTCTTTATTTAGATTATCTCTAACAATTTACTCATTGTGTCTCTCATCTCATCTTCTATATCAAATACTACTCTAAAAGTAGTGTAGTATATAGTGTTTTGGGTAATCATATGGTTGTTGGAGATGGTCTTATCAGGGACCACCTAAAATTGATTTATTTTCTATAGTCTGTGTTAGCCGTCGCGAAAGCTTCCTTCACATCAGGTTCCTTAAAACCTGAAGCGTTTTCACGCGCCCTCCGCGTTTTACGTTTCTTTGCAAAATGTCTGTGCGACACGTCCATACGACTCACGGGTCGCTTCTCGCTCCGCGCGTGATGGGTGTTCTCTCTCCTCGCGGACATGATGCTTCGTCCAGCCACGCTGTCCTCTCCATCTGCTTCGCCGATGTGTCGCGCTTCACCACAGCCAAGTGCCCCACGTCAGCAGCCTCCGGATCTGATGGGTGCTGCGGCAGCCGAGTCGCGCGGAGCAGTGGCGTGGCCGCCCCTCCGGTGAGGCCGACTGTCGCGAGCTGTGCTGGGCTCCGCTCCGCGCGGATCCTGCAGCGAGCAACCCGTCGCCCCGCGTCTGCACCCCGCCTTCGGATCTGACCAGTGCTAGAGCTGTCTCGTCGCGCGGAGCAGGGGCGTGGCGGTGAGGTCGGCGGTCGCGGTCTGCAGATGGGGCCCTCCGCTTCGTTCACAGTGCGCGGACCAGGGGCGTCGCCGCCCCTCCGGTGAGGCCGACCGTCGCGAGCTGCGGTGGGCTCCGCTCCGCGCAGACCCACTTGTAGCTGCAGCGAGCAACCCGTCGCCCCGCGTCTGCGCTCCGCCTTCGGATCTGACCAGTGGCAGAGTTGTCTCGTCGCGCGGAGCATGGGCGTGGCCATCCCTCCGGTGAGGCCGGTGGTCGCGGTCTGTAGATGGGGCCCCCTCTGCTTCGTTCACAGTGCCGTCGGGGGACGCACGGGAGTACCGCTGTCTTCACCCACTGCGCAGATTAAACTACCGCTGCTGTGGTGGGGAGCGGCTCCGCGTGGACCCACGCGCAGCTGCAGCGAGTAGAGGATGCGGCCCGTCGATACCGTCGCCTCACAGCTGCGCACGTCGTCCACAGTTCAACAGAGCCGCGGCATGGGCGTCGTCCGTGTTCTTGGTCAGTACTTCTCCCATTTTACTAAGTGCTTCTCCTACACGCCCGTCCTCTCCTCGCTTTTTAGAGACCACATCTACCGTCGTCCTCAGTCCTGCTCTCTTTCTTTCGAGGTTCTCGCCAAACACCGTCCTTACGGCTCCCTCGCTTTGCCGCTGATGGCGTTCGGCGAGGTCTTCTGACATCCCTCCGCGCATCCAGGTTTGCTCGCCTACAGACCTCTGGTCTTAATCTTCTTCTTAGTGTTCTCGATGTCTGCAAAGCTTGACCTTGCCATAGGTTATTCTGCCAGCAAATTTTAGTTTTACTAGCACCACAAGAAGCATCAGTTGAACTTCTTGCATCCTTCGATGCCTCACTGGATATTGACTGCCTGTTATTCGGTGATTGGCTTCAACTGCTGGTTTTATCCTATTTTACAGTCAGCAGTTTAGGACCAGTCCCACCAGTTGATTTGCAGGGCTGGTCCTTCAAATTGGTAGTAACATTTGTTGGTTGCACGTGTTGTGAATTTGACAAGGTAGACACCCCAGGGTTCAACTTCGCTCCAGCATCTGTGTCCCCAGGCTTACCAGTCAAAAATTTTGATGATGAAAGAGTGGCCACTGGAATTTTTTGGACTGTTCTGACTTGAACCACCTTAAGATTTTTCATATGTGAATAATAGATATATAATGAACAGAACAAGAAATACCTGATTCTGTTTAAATGCACGTGTTGTGAATTTGACAAGGTAGACACCCCAGGGTTCAACTTCGCTTCAGCATCTGTGTCCCCAGGCTTACCAGTCAAAAATTTTGATGATGAAAGAGTGGCCACTGGAATTTTTTGGACTGTTCTGACTTGAACCACCTTAAGATTTTTCATATGTGAATAATAGATATATAATGAACAGAACAAGAAATACCTGATTCTGTTTAAATGACTACTGAAATCCTGCTTTTTTTTCCTTGTGCTTGCAAAAATTGATAAAAGTCACAGGCTCACAGCTACACTTGTTCAGAATTAGAAACATGAAACTGGAATTACCTTCTTCAGTTCAGCATTTGGTAGCGGCCCTTCTTGATAGAAGCTTGGCATGGGTTTTGCTCTAATCACCAACGACTTCCTTAGTTGTTTTAAAGCAACGTCATGCTCTTCCTACCCAAATAATGAACATTATAAGATTAGTTAATGACAAATAGGTAATAGTGCTTTCCATATAGACAGGACTAGAAGAAAAAGAAACTATCGCAGGCACTTAATAAAGGAAAGGCACAGGTAGACACAGTCAATCAGCACAAATTTTGATGATGAAAGAGTGGCCACTGGAATTTTTTGGACTGCTCTGACTTGAACCACCTTAAGATTTTTCATATGTGAATAATAGATATATAATGAACAGAACAAGAACACAGGTAGACACAGTCAATCAGCACAAATTTTGATGATGAAAGAGTGGCCACTGGAATTTTTTGGACTGTTCTGACTTGAACCACCTTAAGATTTTTCATATGTGAATAATAGATATATAATGAACAGAACAAGAAATACCTGATTATGTTTAAATGACTACTGAAATCCTGCTTTTTTCCTTCTGCTTGCAAAAATTGATAAAAGTCACAGGCTCACAGCTACACTTGTTCAGAATTAGAAACATGAAACTGGAATTACCTTCTTCAGTTCAGCATTTGGTAGCGGCCCTTCTTGATAGAAGCATGGCATGGGTTTTGCTCTAATCACCAACGACTTCCTTAGTTGTTTTAAAGCAACGTCATGGTCTTCCTGCCCAAATAATGAACATTATAAGATTAGTTAAAGACAGATAAGTAATAGTGCTTTCCATATAGATTACTTTAAAGAAACCAGAAACTCAGTTTAGCTGCACAAGGTTGAATTGGCTAGGCATTCGTGGGGGTTAGCATAGAAGTAATCCTCTTCTTTTGGTCTGTTTTTAAGTTCTCGCCTGCAGGATGGCTGAGCTACACAATTCTTATGTGCTTCCCGAACAGAAGATACAAAATTGATTAAAAGAAGAATATAGAAAACTCAGGTGACCTGACCTACAGTTGGTTGCTTCCAAGAGAGATATCAGAATTCAGAAGCAAGTTCTTCTTACCTTTTTCCTGGCCTCAGCCTCGTCCTTCTCTACTTCTAAAGCTTTATGTTTCTCCTCTAATTTTGTGTAGAACTGGGTAATAACAACACTGTCGCCTTTACGTAGGAAGGCAACTTTGCAGGGATCAGCAGTGCCAGGGGAATCCCTTATACATTTCAAGGCAAAAAGAAATCACTATGTACAAACTGGGGGCTTGCAGTTCAGCTACGTATGTGGTGAGGTTGATCTAACAATGTAGTATATTGGCTATCAAAAACAAACAAATGATATCTAGGACAATGCATAAGTAAGTCACTGATATGAATAAGTTACATACTCTGTTTAGCGGTCCTGTCTTTCCAGACTCTTCCTGTTCTTTGCTCAATTCCTTGCTCTTGTCCATGAGGGCTGTTATCTGGGCCTTCAATTACATTTCACAGTCTCGCAGTTCCCCAGCCTAATGGCATAATAATTTAAAAGGAAATTAGCTATGAAACAACATCTGTATCAAGAAAAAGCTGCAAAAAATAAAAGTAAAGGGAGAAGACAGAGCAAGGGCGTCCACATATCCAATTGAAGCAGGTGCAAATTGCTAAATAAACAAAAAGAATAGGAAGAAAGAAAGTGCACGGTCGAATGAACATTAAGGGGAACTGCTCATTTAGCTCTTATTGTGTTAGTACGTCCCAAAAATGGAAATGGGGAACTTCACTCGAGTAAGACCATTGATTGATGAAACGAACAAAAAATACTGAATCATCCAAAATTATTTGTAACCCTTCAACTATATTAAATATTTTCTATATACAAAAAGCCATTGTATATAGAACAGTTATGGTGGATGGAAATTATAATTTAATATGATCTTCAGGAGATCAGGCCAATATTTGAGTTATGACACAAACAAGGTGGAGCAGTAAAAAAAGGTTACGCACACTATGGAGATCTCAACTAGAGGGAAGGAAAGATGGCTGGAAGATACTCCTGTTCGCTAAAAGAATGTGAAACTGTGTAACAAGACAAAGTAAATTAACTGTGGAGCAGTAAAAAAAGGTTATGCGAGTATGGAGATCTCAACTAGAGGGAAGGAAAGATGGCTGGAAGATACTCCTGTTCGCTAAAAGAATGTGAAACTGTGTAACAACACAAAGTAAATTAACTGAATTACAAAAAAAATACATATAAGCTTACTTGACTAAAGTAGTAGCCAGGCCAATCTCTTCGGGCAGGGTGTTTATTTGATTGAAAGACATGTCCAGTGATTTTAGCAAAGGGAGACTGCAATAAATAGGATTAACAAAAACACGGTGGCATTATATTAATGGTCCACTCCCTAAAAATGGACACACAGTCTGATTACTTGACATCACCTGTAGGTGTGTGTATATTAGCCCATAGTGGTGGGTAATGAGCATGTTACCTCCCACCATTTCTCATCTTGGCTGCCAGTGTCCAAGTTGTTGTACACATCAGTTACTTTTAGAAGTTGAATGAACCTATATGCTGCGACAAATATGAACTAAAAAGAATCGGCTCGTTGCTTATGGAAAACTAAATCTTATTCGTTGCATGCAGTGTTATACCATCACATTGATTTGATGCCTTTGTTCCTTCCTGAGCAGATAGCTTTTGACGGAGTTCACAGAAGGCTGCTCGTCGCTGATTCCTTTTGGGAGGTTAGTTCCTTGCTGTGCTTTTCCGCTTCTCCCTCGTGGTTTGTACACGACTGTGAGTTCTCTTGCTACACACTGCGCTCAGATTATGTCAGTGATATACTTGTTTTCAGTGGCATAGTATTTTTGTTTATGTTGTTCTACACGCTGCACATAGGGTGTGTTGGTGTTGTGCTTCTATCGTTCCGGTGCATTATTGTGTTTTCCTTGAAATGGTGCAGTCAAAACTGTGAAGTGTATTGAACTCAAATCCCATGTGTGGCTTCTTTTGGGTACCTTCACATAACTATTTTTAATTAAGTGAACTCCCTTATCCACATGTTGATCACATTTCGTTGGCTTCACACTTGGATGTTTCAGGAAATTCAGTTTTTTTATTCTTATGTGCAGTTAGGTGCTGGGTGGTAGCCTCTGATTTAGGTTCGCTGCCTGTTGCCCAGCCTGTTTAGAGTTTTGTAGTTTTTGGTATGGTCTAAATATTTTGTAAATAGATTTTGAATTGTATTCTCGCGTATTTTCTAGGGTTTGTTACTTGGCGTTTTTTACATGTTCTTGCTTCGTGAATTTTATGCGTATGTGGCTAATTGTTTGACTAAGTTTGCTATATGTTTTAGTATGTATATGATACAATTAACCATTCATTCAATTTCCTTACGTTTTTTTGAAAAGCGTATGGTACATGTTTTTTTATGTGGGGGTCTCTCTATTACAGTTCACGTGCGCGCTATTCATGTTCTACAAGTGCTAGGTGTGTGTGTCACGTGGTACATGTTGTGGTGTGCCCATGGCTGATGCTTCGTATGCACGTGTTGCCTGTTCGTATGAAACAAGACGACGCAGGCGCCTTGCAAGCGCACGCGGTATGTCGCCTTAATTGTGTTACATTATTTAGTCGACTTGTCGGCACACGCCGACCGGAATTGCGTTGCTGCTTTCAAATATATATATTTGCGCAGGTAATAGAGTTCTCCCGATGCAGGGGAAACCGATGATATTAATAACTACGTTGTTTCGCTTGTGCCTGGGGAAATCGTGCGCTACCTTAGTTGTGATACTATATCAAAGTCATCAGAAAGAATACCAGATTTCGATGTGCTCTATCCTACTGAATTCTTAAATTCGATTAATGCAAACAATTTCCCATCTCACGAGCTTATGCTGAAAAAGGGTGTCATAATTATGTTGTTGAGAAACCTTAATCAAAGCATGGGCCTCTGCAATGGTACACGACTACTCGTTACCGAGCCTGGACAACGTATATTGAGATGTATTGCTCTCACAGGCTCTAATGTGGGTGCTGCGGTTTTAATACCAAGAATAACCCTTAATACTACTGATGTAAAATGGCCGTTCACACTCCAGAGAAGGCAATTCCCAGTACGAGTATGCTACGCAATGACAATTAATAAGAGCCAAGGACAAACCCTGTGTAAAGTCACATGTTAAAGTGAGAAGGCACAAAAAATGGACATCTTAAAGTGAGATATAATAATAATAATAAATTTAGAAAAGAGAGCACCAGTGTAAAGTCACATGCCAGTACTCAACTGGACATGTTATTTACCTTAGATCAAGCTTAGAAGGCACTTTTGGACTATGCATAGACTATTTCTAGCCGTAGCTAATGGCACTGAATTCGTCTTGTCTATACTTTACATGTATTGTAAGCTCTCAAGTTGGGGGTCGAGGTTTTCCATTTTTTTATAATTTGATATATCAAACATATATGCATCTTTCTGTTTGACTACAATTGTGTCTGCTCTCTTTTCAGTGATGAGAAAGATAATTAGGTGCTGGTGTAGGAACGTGGAACTTTTGCCTTCACAGTTGCAGCCATGTGTAATTCAGGGTTATCATCTATTTCTACTTTTCTCAAGTTGTCGTATATGTTAGTTGGATGGGGGAGATGTGGTACATACTTTTGTATGCAACATCGCTAACGATTTGCCTACACAAACCTGCCAAGGTACATGTCTTTTATCTCATATCAAAACAGTTATGTACTGTGAACTATGATGCCCACTACTATTTCGTTCTCTTTTTTTGCAAAAAAAATGTTGTTTCAAAATAGCCCTTCAAAATTGTACATGTTCTATTAATTTTTTGGTTCAGTGTTGGCTTCTTCCTAATCACAGTAATAAAAAGCAATTCCATATTTCACAGGTGAATGTACATTGTTAGTATACCTTATTTGCTGGTAGATAAGTATTTGAATTACACCACAACACATTTGTTAATACTGAAAACATGTGATGGTAGTGCTTCACATTTTGGTTTATGTCTAATTCTTAAAAATCATATATGTGACTCATGAGCACATGGATGTGAATTTTTGATTGTTTTGGATTGTGAAGATTGTTGGGTGGTTGGAAACTAACGTCTCTCTAAAAAGAAAACTTATGAGTAGACTGGATATATGGACTTCAAGACATGATGCTCAATTGTATTTTAAGTTGGCTTACATGGCATATTTTAAACATGAATATTTTTTGTCCTGTGATGATTGACCTTTGAGTTTATGATCTATGGTACTGTTCTAACAAATGTGTATCACAATGATGAACATTATGGTTGAACAAATGAACAATTTATTTGCCTTAGTAACTAATCAATTCAAATTTCATAGTTTGCATGTCTCATCTTTATTAATATAGTTTTATCAGTATTTTGTATAGTTTTTTACTCTGTGTATTCTTTTGGTAATATTGTCCAATTGTATTTCAGGTTAACTTTGATCAGGATGCTACGCTTATCACGCTTTTGATATGCTGGCGGCCAACGTGAATGCATCTCACTTAAAATCGTGCTTGTTACCTTTCCTCCCCGGATGTTCATCCTTAGCAACTTGTAATGTGTAGTGGCAGAAGAAAAACCTACTCTTTTGTATATATCAACTGCCCGTTGTTAAACCTTTTGCTACATCGCACGGCTGCAAACTGTGCTCTACTTATTTGTGTGGCTAAAGTCTTTTGGTAACCCAGAAATGCATTTTATTCCATGACTCACTTATATGCTACCAATTTCGTATTTTTTGTTTTTTTAAAAAATCGAGTATTATTTTTGTTGATCAAATTAGCCATTTGCACATATACGATGGCATAATATTTTGTAATTTATTTCAAATTGTTTGATTTCGTTCCTCTTTGGTTTGTTGTTGTTTTAAATGGAATCATGTGCGTGCTATTGAGCTGGATGTCTGGATTTATCCACAATTTGCAATTGCAGTGTTATTGATGATATTGCTTAAGAATTGCTTCAAACATAAGAGGGAGGCGACAAGTATAGCGCCCGATAGGGCGCTGCCTTTTCTAGTCTACTTTATTAAAACTTCATCCGGTTTGGAGCACTCTCCGGGCTTCACGGGTACGACGCGCTCCGGCTCACAGACTGACGGACGCGAACTCATCCTTAGACTGAGCTTTGAGCTAGCTCGTGTCCGGCTCCCATACCCCACAGTTCACGCCGTTCTTAACTCCCCACCTCACAGTCATCGTCCGTGCTCGACTTGCTCCACCAGCCCACCTCGCCGTGGGGCACGACCTTCCTCCATGACATCTGCAGCTCCGACGACCATGAGGATGACATGCTCGTCTGCGCCGCGGCCACCACACCTTTTGCCTCCTCCCCCAAATCACCGCCGAGGTCCACATCTGGTCACATCCCCAGCCGATCACGCCACCATGCTGCCAACGGTCGTGCGCCTCGCACCTCGATGCCACCTCAGCCTTACATCGCATCAAAAGCCATTGAACTCTCGCTCGATTCGTCTCCGGTCGGACCTCTTCTCTGCCCAAACCCTACCCCCACCATTTCCCAAAAATAATCGTTCGATCTCCTTTGTGGAAAGTTTCACTTACAGATCGCTGCAGTAGGCTACTCCATCATCGCCTTTAGGGGCTTTGACTCTAGCACCAGGCCCTTCTCCACAGCTATTAAGTATGTGAGCACTCCTCAGATCCGCTACACCTGTGTTTGCCTAATCTTGCAGCACCTTGATTCGCCGGAGAACAAGTCGGCCATGTGGGAGTTCTCGGGGGCGAATATGAAGAAGGTATTGAGTTAGTGACTACCCTTGCATTTGTTTGTGATTCATCTACACCTCTACTCGATAGGGTAAATTGGCTAGGTTTGGATTCATTATGTCAGATGTTATTCGCACCTGTGCTTAGATGGTTAATGTCTCAGATATGGTAGTGAACTAGATGGGCTGACTCACTTAGATGTTGAAGTTTTAAATTTGAACTGATTGTTTGTTGGTAGATATTCTTGTAATGTGACACTTTACCAATCAGTGTCTTCCATCTCCATTCTAATTGCAGTGGTAGTTTTAATGCATGTTTTTGTGTCTTCGAGGCCAACAGCAGAGGCGCAAAATGTTTTCATTTGACAACGTTGCAATAAAGGATAAGAACGCTAGGAAGCTATAAGCACAGAAAGAAAAAAGGTATGTTATATGAAAAGAAGCTACTATAAACTATAGTTTCCTAAATATGTCTCCCTGCTGTATTTTTTGAAAACACTATACTGTCTACTTCGATTGTAACAACTGTTGTTGGCTCAAACTATTCACAGCACTATAATTACTGATGCTTTCTCTTTCTAACTTAATCTGTATTCTAAACTCATTTTTGCTAAATCTCTATAACAAAATGTTTTCTTTTGATATGTTATTATCAGCCTAATTATATTATACGATAGAAGCACAAAATAGCTTCTATATATGCCGCAATACAACAAATTTCCATTATAACCATATGGTTCATAGAAAAGATGCTTATCGTTTTTGAAGTGCTTGCAGAAGCAGAAAAGGGCAACAAAACTTAATCTCTATATCTCAGGCCTCATCATATTGAACTGTGTTTTTACATCGTTACGTTTTGTGATATGTCAAGCACATTGTTTGTACAGGTTGTCTATTGTTACATGCTCCTGGAATTATTACAAGTCTATAGATCTCATGGGGTCATCTTTAGTGGAAACATGTCATATATTACTTAGTAGAAGCTAAAAGACTTTTGAGCATTATAATTTGTGTTATAGTTTGATTATGTCCTATGAAGCCCCTTGTACGATGGCATACGATGGCATGTAAGAGTGGCCACTTTTTGTTCTAATGCTGTTTTATATGAACTCACAGCTATCGATTCTATATTCAAGTCCAATCCCTTTCTACAAAATATGATGAGAGATGCAAGATTGTTGGAGATGTGGCATCTAATCTAACAATGGATGAGGCCACTTTCCGTGATTCCCAGGTATATTTTTGATTCTATTAGAATGCTGGCAACTTCATCCTCGAGATTTGGTTGTGAGTATTTTTCTATGTTTGCAGGAACATAGGTTGGAAATTTATTACACCATAATTAGGCCGCAAAAAATTGTCTACATATTCAGAGAAGTGCAACAGTGCACACTCCTTTCAAAGACTGAGTGCAGTGAAGAATGTTCCTATGCCCTCAGTCATCAAGATACAACATTGGATCGAACACTCAAAAATGATGGATCAGCAAAAAAGGGTACTATTATTGTCTGGGAGGTAACCAGTTGGCTTCAACTATTTTTAAACTGTCATAAAGTACATCTAATCTTATTGTTGATTGCGAACTTATAAATTTATAACTCATGAAATTCTTTGTTGTATTATTATTGCTCGACAATCGACATAACGAGAATATGATTGTCATCCAAACTAAACTTGTATCACAATATGTGCTTTCTGTTTTTGTATAAGACTACCAAACATTTTGATTTAAAGATAGTGCTTTCTGTTTTTGTATAAAATGCCAAACATTTTGATTTAAAGATAGATCGACTTCACCCAGGATTGCGCCCTAAAAATTCTTCAAAATGCTCATCTCAGAAAAATGATAAAACTGAAGTTAATTGATTTAATAAATGGTACTCCCTCCGTTCTTTTTATTTGTTGCCGTTTAGTTCAAAAATGAACTAGCGGGCGGCAAATATTCGAGAACGGAGGTAGTATAACGCTTTGATTTTAATCTCAGTATCTTAGTTGTTTTGAAGATACTTCTCCTAGCAGATTTGAATTCGTGGAGCTTGAATTTGTTTCATATGCAAACCCATATACAGACCCAGTTGTCCTCCCAAATATCTACAACACATTGACTGTCATAACTTTCGTTTGCAATTCTTTTTGTCTCCACATTAGCCTAAATAAATGACAGCATGTTGTTTATTTTTGGGTCAACAATCAAATATGCCTTTAGGAAACACATTCATGTTCCTTAGATCTTGATCTTTGCAAAAAGTGGTGATGTAGGACTAAATTGTGACCTACCTACACACTTTTAGTGCTATCTTTTGACTTCTGCTTATTTGATGCTTTATAAAGTGTCCCACCCTTTGCTCAATCATAGATGATGATGAAAAGGTTCTAATTACCTTTGCCAGTTACAACGGGAACTACAACAACAAGGTGTTCAGTTCAAGTGAATGATATTTAGTCATATTAGTTTTTTCTAAAATGATTAATATGGTGAACTTTAGATATTAGATCCATTTTTCTGGGAGTGTCTTCATATATGTTGGCGGCTTGAGTGCCTAAGTTTCTTTCAGTATCTATTCCTGGTGTTAAAAGACATGCTTAACTATCTGACAGAATGAGCATTCTGCTATTGTTGTTTTTTAAATGATTCATATGTTGAACTTAATATATTAGATTCATTTTTCTGTGATTGCCTTCCTATATGTTGGTTACTCGAGTGACTTAGTTTCTTTCAGTTATCTGTTTATGATGTTAAAGACATGCTTAACTATCTAACAGAAGGAGCATTTTGTTGCAGATCTTTGCTTTGAAACACAAAGCAAGACATTTAGTTCAATCTCGTCTTCTTCAGTCACCAGTTGCAGTTGTCGCCGTCGCTTCTGCGACAACTGCCTATGCTGTAATTACTACCACAGATGAGAAACCTAGAGATATTGTTGTGACAGATGATTTTGATATCAAGAGAACTCAACCTACAAGTAATTCCAAAAAGATCGTTGCTGAAACTGATGTACTTACTGGACAGAATGGTAAACTAGCGACCAGATTGGCAGAAGTTCTTGATGAAAACTAAATGATAGATTAGACATGAAAAACTTGCCATATGATGAATTGGCAAAGATAAAGCTTTCTTTATGTTAGTACATAATGCTTGATTTTTGTTGACAATCTCTCCCTTTTCCCTTTCAAAGAAGCTTAAATTAGTTCAAGATCAACTAGCACCAGAGGGTTCAAGATGACAGAAGCCTGATGTGCTATACTTAAACATGCAGTTGATTCTCTGACCCTGAATGCTAATTTTCTGGTTTCCTTACACTTCTGATTACTTGCCTTTTGTCCTGTCAACTTAGTCCCAAATTGCTGCTGCACGGAAGAGATTGGAATCTTTATGATTTTCCTTGTCTAATTTTGTGGCCGCATTATAATGTGTCATGTATGGTACAGCATATGGTTGGTTACTTGATTTAGTCCCCATGCATGAGGTGTTAGCGCCCGATAGGGCGCTTCGTTTTCTAGTATACTGAAAATTACTCTGGCTGCTCAAAGTTGTTCGACTTCTGCAGTGGCCACTTTTGAATTTTCTTCCGGACGCGTTGTTCAATTTTCTTCCGGATGCAGCTATGCCAGCTTTTCACCAAAGCAGAGGGTGATGGAGAGAGACCCTAAACTAGAAGGCAATATCAAGAACGACCGTGCGGTGCTGTGGGGCACTAATGAGCACGACATGGATAAATCAACAGTCAGAGTGAACAAACAAACAAGCAAGCGTCAGAATAAATCAACACTCAGAATGAGCAGGACATGGATAATGGCACTAATTTGATGTTGGTGTATTTTCTCTTCCATAAGCTTGGTTAAATGTTGAAAAGTTTGACTTATAAAACTAAAATCTCTAACAAAATTTATACGGACTACGTCAAAAACGCTCAAAGGGGACGTGATCGTTTATGACACTTGTTAAAACACGTCACAAATTTTTCACAGTGATATCTTCTTTTTTTTTAAAACACGCCACTAACGACCGTGCACATGTGACATCTATTGTAAAAATACGTCACTAGCGAAATATGGTAATAATCCAGTGATACCTTTTATTTTATGTGTCTCTACTATGATCTATTTAGTGACATGTATATATAAACATGTTGGGGACCATAATTAGGGGTACCCCCAAGACTCCTAATCTCAGCTGGTAACCCCATCAGCACAAAGCTGCAAAGGCCTGATGGGCGCGATTCAGGTCAAGGCTCCGTCCACTCAAGGGACACGGTCTCGCCTCGTCCGAGCCCAGCCTCGGGCAAAGGCAGCCGACACAGGAGGATTCACGTCTCGCCCGAGGGTCCCCTCAAGCAACGGACGCACCTTCGGCTCGCCCGAGGCCCAGGCTTCGCGGAGAAGCAACCTTGGCCAGATCGTCACGCCAACCGACCGTATCGCAGGAGCATTTAATGCAAGGATCGACTGACACCTTATCATGACGCGCGCTCCTCAGTCGACAGGACCGAAGTGACCGCAGTCACTTCGTCGCTCCACTGACCGACCTGACTAGAAAACAGCGATGTCTGCCCTGCTCCGACTGCTGTGCCACTCGACAGAGTGAGGCTGACAGCAGCTAAGTCCAGCCTCGGGCGCCATAGGAAGCTCTGCCTCGCCCGACCCCAGAGCTCGGGCTCAACCTCGACGCCGGACGATGGACTCCGCCTCGCCCGACCCCAGGGCTCGGACTCAGCCTCGACCTCGGACGACGGACTCCGCCTCGCCCGACCCCAGGGCTCGGACTCAACCTCGACGCCGGACGACGGACTCCGCCTCGCCCGACCCCAGGGCTCAGACTCAGCCTCGACCTCGGACGACGGACTCCGCCTCGCCCGACCCCAGGGCTCGGACTCAACCTCGACCTCGGACGACGGACTCCGCCTCGCCCGACCCCAGGGCTCGGACTCAACCTCGACCTCGGAGGAGTCACCGCCTCGCCCGACCCCGGGCTCAGACCGACCACGTCACAGGGGGGAGCCATCATTATCCTACCCCTAGCCAGCTCAGGCTACGGGGAACAAGACCGGCGTCCCATCCGGCTCACCCCAGTAAACAAGTAATGATGGCACCCCGTGTGCTCCATGACGACGGCGGCTCTTAGCCCCTTACGGAAGCAAGGAGGCGTCAGCAAGGATCCGACAGCCCCGACAGTTGTACTTCCACGGGGCTCAAGCGCTCCTCCGACGGCCACGACATCACATGAACAGGGCGCCAAAACCTCTCCGACAGCCACGACGGCACGTACATAGGGCTCTGGCTCCCCTTTGCTAGACACGTTAGCACATTGCTACACCCCCCATTGTACACCTGGGCCCTCTCCTTACGCCTATAAAAGGAAGGTCCAAGGCTCTCGTACGAGAAGGTTGGCCGCGCGGGAGAACGGGCCGACGCACAAGGCTCTCTCTCTCTCTCTCCCACGCGAACGCTTGTAACCCCCTACTGCAAGCGCATCCGCCCTGGGCGCACGACAACACGAAGGCCACGGTTTCCCCTTACTGTTTCTCCCCCCTTTATGTTCCGTCTCGCGCCGACCCATCTGGGCTGGGACACGCAGCGACAATTTACTCGTCGGTCCAGGGACCCCCCGGGGTCGAAACACCGACAGTTGGCGCGCCAGGTAGGGGCCTGCTGTGTGTTGACGAACAGCTTCCCGTCAAGCTCCAGATGGGTAGTCTCCAGCAACCACTCCAACCCGGGACGGTGCTCCGTTTTGGGAGTCTTCAGTTCATGTCCCTCGACGGTAGCTACGACATGATACTCCTTCCTCCGCCGCGCGACAACGACAATGGCGGCCATCAGCCAGCCCGCCGGCGGCGGAATCGACGACGTCTTCCCCACGTGGAGGAAGAGCTACATCCGGGTCTGTCCCGTCACCCTCCCCGCCGACGGAGGAGGAGGCGGGGCAGGCATGGCCAAGCAGGAGGCGGCACCTCGTCGGCTATCGAGCGAGTCGACGGCATCGGCGCCCCAGCGGGGGACATGTCGGGCGTCGACCTCGCGTCTGAGATGAAGACGAGCGTTGTTTCCCCGCGACACGCCAACCCCAAGTAGACGGACGACGCCAGCACGCTCGCAAAGGACTTGCTGGGCGTTAGCCTCGTACCTGAGACAACGGTGCAGTCCGTCTCTGACGCGACTTCGTCGCCATCCGTCGATCAAGAGGTACCGTCCGTTTCCCATCCCATGCCTTTTGGATTCAGCTGCGACCCACCAAGCGACCCCGCTTTGGTGGACGCTTTCATAAAGGCATGTCCAAACCCTCCGGGGTATCATATGTGGTCGACCTGGGACCGACTGACAGCCGTCTCAACCTACAGGCCCCTGGGTTTCGAGGAAGATGACGAGTCTGACTCTGGTTGGGATTTCTCCGGACTCGATAACCCCAGTGCCATGCGGGACTTCATGACCGCATGCGACTACTGCCTCTCCGATTGCTCCGATAGTAGCCACAGCCTCGGCGACGAGGACTGTGGCCCAAGTCACGAATGCTTCCACGTCGATCTAGGGGGTCTCGACGAAGGCAACCATCTTGGTATGTCGGAGGACGGTGATCCCCCTAGGCCTGTGCCTCGCGTTGACATCCTTTGGGAGCTAGCTGTGGTCCCAGTCCCTGCGGGGGGTCAGGACAACTTGTGCAGCTTCAGCAAAATATCGGGCAGGAGTGGGCAGGCCGAGCACCGACCGGAGAATCGCGTCATCTGGCCCAGGACGACCTACACCGCATCACCGACGATGCCAGGGCAAGGCTGCCCCCGGCTTCCAGTGGGGTCAGCCAGAACCTGGCTGCAGTAGCGATACTACTCCGAGCGATGCCAGAACCATCCACCACCGAGGGGCGGCGTATCCAGGGAGAGCTCAAGAATCTCCTGGAAGATGCCGCGGTCCGACGGGTCGAGAGCTCTACCTCCCGAAGGCAGGGGTACCCCCCGGAGCATCGCGCCGCGACTTCCCGATTCAGGCGGGAAGCGTCGGTCCACACCGGGCGAACGCGGAACACCGCGCCTGCGGCCCCGGGTCGCCTCGACAACGAGCACCACCGCCGCGACCGTCGAGCCCACCTCGACGAGAAGGTGTGCCGAGGCTACCACCCCAGGCGTGGGGGACGCTACGACAGCGGGGAGGATCAGAGCCCCTCGCCCGAACCACCCGGTCCACGAGCTTTCAGCCGGGCCATACGACGGGCGCCGTTCCCGACCCGGTTCCGAACCCCGACTACCATCACCAAGTACTCGGGGGAGTCAAAGCCGGAACTGTGGCTCGCGGACTACCGGCTGGCCTGCCAGCTGGGTGGAACGGACGATGACAACCTCATCATCCGCAACCTTCCACTGTTCCTCTCCGACGCCGCCCGAGCCTGGCTGGAGCATCTGTCTCCTGCGCAGATCTCCGATTGGGACGACCTGGTCAAAGCCTTCACCGGCAACTTCCAGGGCACGTACGTGTGTCCTAGGAACTCCTGGGATCTCCGAAGCTGCCACCAGCAGCCGGGAGAATCCCTTTGGGACTACATTCGATGATTTTCGAAGCAGCGCACCGAGCTGCCCAACATCACCGACTCGGATGTCATTGACGCGTTCCTCGCCGGCACCACTTGCCACGACCTGGTGAGCAAGCTGGGTCGCAAAACTCCCACCAGGGCGAGCGAGCTGATGGACATCGCCACCAAGTTCGCCTCAGGTCAGGAGGCGGTCGAGGCCATCTTATGGAAGGACAAGCAGCCTCAGGGGCGCCAGCCGGAAGACGTCCCCGAGGCGTCCGCTCAGCACGGCACCAAGAAGAAGGGCAAGAAGAAGTCGCAAGCGAAACGTGACACCGCCGACGCAGACCTTGTCACCGCCGCTGAGCACAGGAACCCTCGGAAGCCTCCCGGAGGCGCCAACCTGTTCGACAAGATGCTCAAGGAGTCGTGCCCCTATCATCAGGGTCCCGTCAGGCACACCCTTGAGGAGTGTGTCATGCTTCGGCGCTACTTCCACAAGGCCGGGCCACCGACGGAAGGTGGCAGAGCCCCCGACAACGACAAGAAGGAGGATCACAAGGCAGAGGAGTTCCCCGAGGTCCACGACTGCTTCATGATCTACGGTGGGCATGTGGCGAACGCCTCGGCTCGGCACCGCAAGCAAGAGCGTCGGGAGGTCTGCTCGGTAAAGGTGGCGGCGCCAGTCTACCTAGACTGGTCCGACAAGCCCATCACCTTCGACCAGCGCGACCACCCCGACCGTGTGCCGAGCCCGGGAAAGTACCCTCTTGTTGTCGATCCTGTCATCGGCAACATCAGGCTTACCAAGGTCCTCATGGACGGAGGCAGCAGCCTCAACATCATCTACGCCGAGACCCTCGGGCTCCTGCAGATCGATCTGTCATCGATCCTGGCCGGCGCGGTGCCCTTTCACGGGATCATCCCCGGGAAATGCGTCCAACCCCTTGGGCAACTCGATCTGCCCGTCTGCTTCGGGACTCCCTCCAACTTCCGAAAGGAAACCCTCACGTTCGAGGTGGTCGGGTTCCGAGGAACCTACCACGCAGTGCTGGGGAGACCGTGCTATGCCAAGTTCATGGTCGTCCCCAACTACACCTACCTCAAGCTCGAGATGTCGGGCCCCAACGGGGTCATCATCGTCGGCTCCACGTACCGACACGCGTACGAATGCGACGTGGAGTACGCCGAGGCCCTCGCCGAATCCGTGGCCCTCATCGCCGACCTGGAGAGCCTCTCCAAGGAGGCGCCAGACGCGAAGCGCCACGACGGCAACTTCGAGCCAGCTGAGACGGTTAAGTCTGTCCCTCTCGACCCCGGCAACGACGCCTCCAAGCAGATCCGGATCGGCTCCGAGCTCGACCCCAAATAGGAAGCAGTGCTCGTCGACTTTCTCCGCGCGAACATCGAGGTTTTCGCGTGGAGTCCCTCGGACATGCCTGGCATACCGAGGGATGTCGCCGAGCACTCGCTGGACATCCGAGCTGGAGCCCGACCCGTGAAGCAGCCTCTGCGCCGTTTCGTCGAAGAAAAGCGCAGAGCCATAGGCGAGGAGATCCACAAGCTGATGGCTGCAGGGTTCATCAAAGAGGTATTCCATCCCGAATGGCTTGCCAACCCTGTGCTTGTGAGAAAGAAAGGAGGGAAATGGCGGATGTGTGTAGACTACACTGGTCTAAATAAAGCATGTCCGAAAGTTCCCTACCCTCTGCCTCGCATCGATCAAATCGTGGATTCCACTGCTGGGTGCGAAACCCTGTCTTTCCTCGATGCCTACTCAGGGTATCACCAAATCAGGATGAAAGAGTCCGACCAGCTCGCGACTTCTTTCATCACACCCTTTGGCATGTACTGCTACGTTACTATGCCATTCGGTTTGAGGAATGCGGGTGCGACATACCAAAGGTGCATGAACCACGTGTTCGGAGAACACATTGGCCGAACGGTCGAGGCTTACGTCGATGACATCGTAGTCAAGACGAGGAAGGCCTCCGACCTCCTCTCCGACCTTGAAACGACATTCAAGTGTCTCAAGGCGAAAGGTGTAAAACTCAATCCCGAGAAGTGTGTCTTCGGAGTCCCCCGAGGCATGCTCCTGGGGTTCGTCGTCTCTGAGCAGGGCATCGAGGCCAACCTAGAGAAAATCGCGGCCATCACCAACATGGGGCCCATCAAGGACTTGAAAGGAGTACAGAGGGTTATGGGATACCTTGCGGCACTGAGTCGTTTCATCTCGCGCCTCGGCGAAAGAGGCCTACCTTTGTACCGCCTCTTAAGGAAGACCGAGCGCTTCACTTGGACCCCCGAGGTCGAGGAAGCCCTCGGGAACCTAAAGGCGCTCCTTACAAGCGTGCCCATCTTGGTGCCCCCCGCTGCTGGAGAAGCCCTCTTGATCTACGTCGCCGCTACCGCTCAGATGGTCAGCGCCACGATCGTGGTCGAGAGACGAGAAGAAGGGCATGCATTACCCGTCCAGAGGCCGGTCTACTTCATCAGTGAAGTACTGTCCGAGACCAAAATCCGCTACCCACAAATCCAGAAGCTACTGTACGCGGTAATTCTGACGCGACGAAAGTTGCGACACTACTTCGAGTCTCATCCGGTGACTGTGGTATCATCCTCCCCCCTGGGAGAGATCATCTAGTGCCGAGAGGCCTCGGGTAGGATTGCTGATAGTCGCCTAGAGGGGGGGGGGTGAATAGGGCGAAACTGAAATTTCCAAATATAAACACAACTACAAGCCGGGGTTAGCGTTAGTAATAATAAATGAGTCCGCAAGAGAGGGCGCAAAACAAATCCCAAGCGAATAAGCAAATGAGACACGGAGATTTGTTTTACCGAGGTTCGGTTCTTGCAAACCTACTCCCCGTTGAGGAGGCCACAAAGGCCGGGTCTCTTTCAACCCTTCCCTCTCTCAAATGGTCCCACGGACCGAGTGAGCTTCTCTTCTCTAATCAAAACCGGGAACAAAACTTCCCCGCAAGGGCCACCACACAATTGGTGCCTCTTGCCTTGATTACAATGGAGTTGTGATCTCAAGAACAAGTGAGAAAGAAAAGAAGCAATCCAAGCGCAAGAGCTCAAATGAACACGGCAAATCACTCTCTCTAGTCACTAGGGTTTTGTGTGGAATTGGAGAGGATTTGATCTCTTTGAATGTGTCTAGAATTGAATGCCTAGAGCTCTTGTAGTAGTTGAGAAGTGGAAAACTTGGATGGCAATGAATGTGGGGGTGGTTGGGGTATTTATAGCCCCAACCACCAAAAGTGACCATTGCTGGCAACCTCTGTTCGATGGCGCACCGGACAGTCCGGTGCACACCGGACAGTCCGGTGCCCCTGCCACGTCATCACTGTCGTTGGATTCTAGCCGTTGGAGCTTCTGACTTGTGGGCCTGCCGAGGTGTCCGGTGCACACCGGACATGCACTGTTTGATGTCCGGTGCACCGGTATGGGCAGCCCTGACGTCTGCGCGCGCTGCGCGCGCATTTAATGCTGCGCAGGGAGCCGTTGGCGCCGCAGAGAGCCGTTGCTCCGCTGGCACACCGGACAGTCCGGTGCACACCGGACAGTCCGGTGAATTATAGCGGAGCGGCTGTCGTGAAAACCCGAGGATGACGAGTTCCGGAGGCCGCGGTTCGTTGGCGCACCGGACATGTCCGGTGCACACCGGACAGTCCGGTGAATTATAGCGCGCCGGCCTCCGCGAATTCCCGAGGGCGAAGGGTTGAAGTCGAAGTCCTCTGGCGAAGGGTAGAAAACGAAGTCTACGGGCGCACCGGACACTGTCCGGTGCACACCGGACAGTCCGGTGCCTCCAGCCAGAGGTGCCCTCGGTTGCCTTATTGCTCCTTTGTTGAATCCAACACTTGGTCTTTTTATTGGCTAGATGTGAACCTTTTGCACCTGTATAACTTATACACTAGAGCAAACTAGTCAGTCCAATATTTGTGTTGGGCAATTCAACCACCAAAATTATTTAGGAACTAGGTGTAAGCCTAATTCCCTTTCAATCTCCCCCTTTTTGGTGATTGATGCCAACACAAACCAAAGCAAATATAGAAATGCATAATTGAACTAGTTTACATAATGTAAGTGCAAAGGTTACTTGGAATTGAGCCAATATAACTACTTACAAGATATGCAAGGAATGTTTCTTTCTTATATAACATTTTGGACCACGTTTGCACCACATGTTTTGTTTTTGCAAATTCTTTTTGTAAATCTATTTCAAAGATCTTTTGCAAATAGTCAAAGGTACATGAATGAGAGTTTGTAAAGCATTTTCAAGATTTGAAATTGTCTCCCCCTATTTCAAATGCTTTTCCTTTGACTAAACAAAACTCCCCCTAAAAGAGATCCACCTCTTAGTGTTCAAGAGGGTTTTGATATACCATTTTTGAAATACTACTTTCTCCCCCTTTTGAACACAATAGGATACCAAATGATAAAGACTTTTGGAAAGCGCTAAGTTTTTGAATTTGGTGGTGGTGGTGTGGTCCTGGTGGTGGTGCGGTCCTTTTGCTTTGGGCTCATTTCTCCCCCTTTTTGGCATGAATCGCCAAAAACGGAATCATTAGAGCCCTCGAAGTAAGTTCCTCCCCTTTGGTCATAAGTAAATGAGTTAAGATTATACCAAAGACGAGGTCCGGTCCTTTTGCTTTTGAGCTTTTACTCTCTCCCCTAAGGATAGAGTCCTTTTCTTTGATGCTCATTTCTCCCCAAGGAATAGAGAGTTGCTCGGAGTGATGGGGAAGCATGAGTTACGGAGTGGAAGCCTTTGTCTTCGCCGAAGACTCCAATTCCCTTTCAATATACCTATGACTTGGTTTGAAATAGACTTGAAAACACATTAGTCATAGCATATAAAAGAGATATGATCAAAGGTATTTAAATGAGCTATGTGTGCAAGCTAGCAAAAGAAATTTCTAGAATCAAGAATATTGAGCTCATGCCTAAGTCTGGTAAAAGATTGTTCATCAAGTGGCTTGGTAAAGATATCTGCTAATTGATCTTTAGTGTTAATGTAAGAAATCTCGATATCCCCCTTTTGTTGGTGATCCCTAAGAAAATGATACCGAATGGCTATGTGCTTAGTGCGGCTATGCTCGACGGGATTGTCGGCCATTTTAATTGCACTCTCATTATCACATAGCAAAGGGACTTTGGTTAATTTGTAACCGTAGTCCCGCAGGGTTTGCCTCATCCAAAGCAATTGCGCGCAACAATGTCCTGCGGCAATGTACTCGGCTTCGGCGGTGGAAAGAGCGACCGAATTTTGCTTCTTTGAAGCCCAAGACACCAAGGATCTTCCCAAGAACTGGCAAGTCCCCGATGTGCTCTTCCTATTGATTTTGCACCCCGCCCAATCGGCATCCGAATAACCAAGTAAATCAAATGTGGATCCCCGAGGGTACCAAAGCCCAAACTTAGGGGTATAAGCCAAATATCTCAAGATTCGTTTTACGGCCGTAAGGTGGGATTCCTTAGGGTCGGATTGGAATCTTGCACACATGCAAACGGAAAGCATAATGTCCGGTCGAGATGCACATAAATAAAGTAATGAACCAATCATCGACCGGTATACCTTTTGATCCACGGACTTACCTCCCGTGTCGAGGTCGAGATGCCCATTAGTTCCCATGGGTGTCTTGATGGGTTTGGCATCCTTCATCCCAAACTTGGTTAGAATGTCTTGAGTGTACTTCGTTTGGCAAATGAAGGTGCCCTCTTGGAGTTGCTTGACTTGGAATCCTAGAAAATACTTCAACTCCCCCATCATCGACATCTCGAATTTCTGTGTCATGATCCTACTAAACTCTTCACATGTAGACTCGTTAGTAGACCCAAATATAATATCATCAACATAAATTTGGCATACAAACAAGTCATTCTCAAGAGTTTTAGTAAAGAGTGTAGGATCGGCCTTGCCAACTTTGAAGCCATTAGCAATAAGGAAATCTCTTAGGCATTCATACCATGCTCTTGGGGCTTGCTTGAGCCCATAAAGCGCCTTAGAGAGCCTATAGACATGGTTAGGGTACTCACTGTCTTCAAAGCCGGGAGGTTGCTCAACATAGACCTCTTCCTTGATTGGTCCGTTGAGGAAGGCACTTTTCACGTCCATTTGATAGAGCTTAAAGCCATGGTAAGTAGCATAGGCCAATAATATGCGAATTGACTCAAGCCTAGCTACGGGTGCATAGGTTTCACCAAAATCCAAACCTTCGACTTGTGAATACCCTTTGGCCACGAGTCGAGCTTTGTTCCTTGTCACCACACCATGCTCATCTTGCTTGTTGCGGAAGACCCATTTGGTTCCTACAACATTTTGGTTAGGACGTGGAACTAAATGCCAGACCTCATTCCTCGTGAAATTGTTGAGCTCCTCTTGCATCGCCACCACCCAATCCGAATCTTTGAGAGCTTCCTCTACCCTGTGTGGCTCAATAGAGGAAACAAAAGAGTAATGTTCACAAAAATGAGCAACCCGAGATCGAGTAGTTACCCCCTTATGAATGTCGCCGAGGATGGTGTCGACGGGGTGATCTCGTTGGATTGCTTGGTGGACTCTTGGGTGTGGCGGTCTTGGTTCTTCCTCATCCTCCTTTTCTTGATCATTTGTATCTCCCCCTTGATCATTGCTATCATCTTGAGGTGGCTCGTCTTCTTGATTTTGCTCTTCATCATTTTGAGCCTCATCCTCATTTTGAGTTGGTGGAGATGCTTGCATGGAGGAGGATGGTTGATCTTGTGTACTTGGAGGCTCTTCGGATTCCTTAGGACACACATCCCCGATGGACATGTTCCTTAGCGCGATGCATGGAGCCTGTTCTTCACCTATCTCATCAAGATCAACTTGCTCTACTTGAGAGCCGTTAGTTTCATCAAACACAACGTCACAAGAGACTTCAACTAGTCCAGTGGACTTGTTAAAGACCCTATATGCCCTTGTGTTTGAGTCATAACCAAGTAAAAAGCCTTCTACAGTTTTAGGAGCAAATTTAGATTTTCTACCTCTTTTAATAAGAATGAAGCATTTGCTACCAAAAACTCTAAAATATGAAATGTTGGGCTTTTTACCGGTTAGGAGTTCATATGATGTCTTCTTGAGGATTCGGTGAAGATATAACCGGTTGATGGCGTAGCAGGCGGTGTTGACCGCTTCGGCCCAAAACCGGTCCGGTGTCTTGTACTCATCAAGCATGGTTCTTGCCATGTCCAATAGAGTTCGATTCTTCCTCTCCACTACACCATTTTGTTGTGGCGTGTAGGGAGAGGAGAACTCATGCTTGATGCCCTCCTCCTCAAGGAAGCCTTCAATTTGAGAGTTCTTGAACTCCGTCCCGTTGTCGCTTCTTATTTTCTTGACCCTTAAGCCGAACTCATTTTGAGCTCGTCTTAAGAATCCCTTTAAGGTCTCTTGGGTTTGAGATTTTTCCTGTAAAAAGAATACCCAAGTGAAGCGAGAATAATCATCCACTATTACAAGACAATACTTACTCCCGCCGATGCTTATGTAAGCGATCGGGCCGAATAGATCCATGTGGAGTAGTTCAAGCGGCCTGTCGGTCGTCATGATGTTCTTGTGTGGGTGATGGACTCCAACTTGCTTCCCTGCCTGGCATGCGCTACAAATCCTGTCTTTCTCAAAATGAACATTTGTTAATCCTAAAATGTGCTCTCCCTTTAGAAGCTTATGAAGATTCTTCATCCCAACATGGGCTAGTCGACGATGCCAGAGCCAACCCATGTTAGTCTTAGCAATTAAGCAAGTGTCGAGTTCAGCTCTATCAAAATCTACCAAGTATAGCTGACCCTCTAACACTCCCTTAAATGCTATTGAATCATCACTTCTTCTAAAGACAGTGACACCAACATCAGTGAATAGACAGTTGTAACCCATTTGACATAATTGAGAAACGGAAAGCAAGTTGTAATCTAAGGAATCTACAAGAAAAACATTGGAAATGGAATGGTCAGGAGATATAGCAATTTTACCAAGACCTTTGACCAAACCTTGATTTCCATCCCCGAATGTGATAGCTCGTTGGGGATCTTGGTTTTTCTCATATGAGGAGAACATCCTTTTCTCCCCTGTCATGTGGTTTGTGCACCCGCTATCGAGTATCCAACTTGAGCCCCCGGATGCATAAACCTACAAAACAATTTTAGTTCTTGACTTTAGGTACCCAAACGGTTTTGGGTCCTTTGGCATTAGAAACAAGAACTTTGGGTACCCAAACACAAGTCTTGGAGCCCTTGTGTTTGCCCCCAACAAATTTGGCAACTACCTTGCCGGATTTGCTAGTAAGCACATAAGATGCATCAAAAGTTTTAAATGAAATGGCATGATCATTTGATGCATTAGGGGTTTTCTTTCTAGGCAACTTGGCATGGGTTGGTTGCCTAGATCTAGATGTCTCACCCTTATACATGAAAGCATGATTAGGGCCAGAGTGAGACTTCCTAGAATGAATTTTCCTAATCTTGCTCTCAGGATAGCCGGCAGGGTACAAAATGTATCCTTCGTTATCCTGAGACATGGGAGCCTTGCCCTTAACAAAGTTAGACAAGTTTTTAGGAGGGGCATTAATTTTGACATTGTCTCCCCTTTGGAAGCCAATGCCGTCCTTAATGCCCGGGCGTCTCCCATTATTGAGCATGCTTCTTGATAGTCGCCTAGAGGGGGGGTGAATAGGGCGAAACTGAAATTTATAAATATAAACACAACTACAAGCCGGGTTAGCGTTAGAAATATAAACGAGTCCGCGAGAGAGGGCGCAAAACAAATCCCAAGCGAATAAGCAAGTGAGACACGGAGATTTGTTTTACCGAGGTTCGGTTCTTGCAAACCTACTCCCCGTTGAGGAGGCCACAAAGGCCGGGTCTCTTTCAACCCTTCCCTCTCTCAAACGGTCCCTCGGACCGAGTGAGCTTCTCTTCTCTAATCAAAGCCGGGAACAAAACTTCCCCGCAAGGGCCACCACACAATTGGTGCCTCTTGCCTTGATTACAATGGAGTTTTGATCACAAGAACAAGTGAGAAAGAAAAGAAGCAATCCAAGCGCAAGAGCTCAAATGAACACGACAAATCACTCTCTCTAGTCACTAGGGTTTTGTGTGGAATTGGAGAGGATTTGATGTCTTTGAATGTGTCTAGAATTGAATGCCTAGAGCTCTTGTAGTAGTTGAGAAGTGGAAAACTTGGATCACAATGAATGTGGGGTGGTTGGGGTATTTATAGCCCCAACCACCAAAAGTGACCGTTGGCTGGAGGCGTCTGCTCGATGGCGCACCGGACAGTCCGGTGCACACCGGACAGTCCGGTGCCCCTGCCACGTCATCACTGCCGTTGGATTCTAGCCGTTGGAGCTTCTGACTTGTGGGCCCGCCTGGGTGTCCGGTGCACACCGGACATGTACTGTTTGATGTCCGGTGCACCGGCATGGGCGATTCTGACTTCTACGCGCGCTGCGCGCGCATTTAATGCACCGCAGGGAGCCGTTGGCGCCGCAGGGAGCCGTTACTCCGCTGGCACACCGGACAGTCCGGTGTACACCGGACAGTCCGGTGAATTATAGCAGAGCGGCTGCCGCGCGAACCCGAGGCAGGCGAGTTCAGGAGGCCGAGCTTCCTTGGAGCACCGGACATGTCCGATGCACACCGGACAGTCCGGTGAATTATAGCGCGCCGTCTTCCGAGAAATCCCGAGGGTGAAGAGTTTGAGTCTGAGTTCCCTGGTGCACCGGACAGGTACTGTTCACTGTCCGGTGGCACACCGGACAGTCCGGTGCGCCAGACCAGGGGTGCCCTCGGTTGCCCTTTTGCTCCTTTATTGAATCCAACACTTGATCTTTTTATTGGCTAGATGTGAACCTTTTGCACCTGTATAACTTATACACTAGAGCAAACTAGTCAGTCCAATATTTGTGTTGGGCAATTCAACCACCAAAATTATTTAGGAACCAGGTGTAAGCCTAATTCCCTTTCAATCTCCCCCTTTTTGGTGATTGATGCCAACACAAACCAAAGCAAATATAGAAGTGCATAATTGAACTAGTTTGCATAATGTAAGTGAAAAGGTTACTTGGAATTGAGCCAATATAACTACTTACTAGATATGCAAGGAATGTTTCTTTCTTATATAACATTTTGGACCACGTTTGCACCACATGTTTTGGTTTTTGCAAATTCTTTTTGTAAATCCATTTCAAAGATCTTTTGCAAATAGTCAAAGGTACATGAATAAGAGTTTGCAAAGCATTTTCAAGATTTGAAATTGTCTCCCTCTGTTTCAAATGCTTTTCCTTTGACTAAACAAAAACTCCCCCTAAAAGAGATCCACCTCTTAGTGTTCAAGAGGGTTTTGATATACCATTTTTGAAATACTACTTTCTCCCCCTTTTAAACACAATAGGATACCAGATGATAAAGACTTTTGGAAAGCACTAAGTTTTTGAATTTGGTGGTGGTGGTGCGGTCCTTTTGCTTTGGGCTCATGGTGGTGCGGTCCTTTTGCTTTGGGCTCATTTCTCCCCCTTTTTGGCATGAATCGCCAAAAACGGAATCATTAGAGCCCTCTAAGTGCTATCTTCCCTTTTGGTCATAAAATAAATGAGTTAAGATTATACCAAAAAGCGAAGCTTTTGAGCTTTTACTCTCTTCCCCAGGGATGAAGTTCTTTTCTTTGATGCTCATTTCTTCCCCAAAGAAGAGAGAGTTGCTCGGAGTGTTGGCGAAGCATGAGTTACGGAGTGGAAGCCTTTGTCTTCGCCGAAGACTCCAATTCCCTTTCAATATACCTATGACTTGGTTTGAAATAAACTTGAAAACACATTAGTCATAGCATATAAAAGAGATATGATCAAAGGTATTCAAAAGAGCTATGTGTGCAAGCTTAGCAAAAGAAATTTCTAGAATCAAGAATATTGAGCTCATGCCTAAGTCTGGTAAAAGATTGTTCATCAAGTGGCTTGGTAAAGATATCGGCTAATTGATCTTTGGTATTAATGTAAGAAATCTCGATATCCCCCTTTTGTTGGTGATCCCTAAGAAAATGATACCGAATGGCTATGTGCTTAGTGCGGCTATGCTCGACGGGATTGTCGGCCATCTTAATTGCACTCTCATTATCACATAGCAAAGGGACTTTGGTTAATTTGTAACCGTAGTCCCGCAGGGTTTGCCTCATCCAAAGCAATTGCGCGCAACAATGTCCTGCGGCAATGTACTCGGCTTCGGCGGTGGAAAGAGCGACCGAATTTTGCTTCTTTGAAGCCCAAGACACCAAGGATCTTCCCAAGAACTGGCAAGTCCCCGATGTGCTCTTCCTATTGATTTTGCACCCCGCCCAATCGACATCCGAATAACCAAGTAAATCAAATGTGGATCCCCGAGGGTACCAAAGCCCAAACTTAGGGGTGTAAGCCAAATATCTCAAGATTCGTTTTACGGCCGTAAGGTGTGATTCCTTAGGGTCGGATTGGAATCTTGCACACATGCAAACGGAAAGCATAATGTCCGGTCGAGATGCACATAAATAAAGCAATGAACCAATCATCGACCGGTATACCTTTTGATCCACGGACTTACCTCCCGTGTCAAGGTCGAGATGCCCATTAGTTCCCATGGGTGTCTTGATGGGTTTGGCATCCTTCATCTCAAACTTAGCAAGAATGTCTTGAGTGTACTTCGTTTGGCTAATGAAGGTGCCCTCTTGGAGTTGCTTGACTTGGAATCCTAGAAAATACTTCAACTCCCCCATCATCGACATCTCGAATTTCTGTGTCATGATCCTACTAAACTCTTCACATGTAGACTCGTTAGTAGACCCAAATATAATATCATCAACATAAATTTGGCATACAAACAAGTCATTTTCAAGAGTTTTAGTAAAGAGTGTAGGATCGGCCTTGCCGACTTTGAAGCCATTAGCAATAAGGAAATCTCTAAGGCATTCATACCATGCTCTTGGGGCTTGCTTGAGCCCATAAAGCGCCTTAGAGAGCCTATAGACATGATTAGGATACTCACTGTCTTCAAAGCCGGGAGGTTGCTCAACATAGACCTCTTCCTTGATTGGTCCGTTGAGGAAGGCACTTTTCACGTCCATTTGATAGAGCTTAAAGCCATGGTAAGTAGCATAGGCCAATAATATGCGAATTGACTCAAGCCTAGCTACGGGTGCATAGGTTTCGCCGAAATCCAAACCTTCGACTTGTGAATACCCTTTGGCTACGAGTCGAGCTTTGTTCCTTGTCACCACACCATGCTCATCTTGCTTGTTGCGGAAGACCCATTTGGTTCCTACAACATTTTGGTTAGGACGTGGAACTAAATGCCAGACCTCATTCCTCGTGAAATTGTTGAGCTCCTCTTGCATCGCCACCACCCAATCCGAATCTTGGAGAGCTTCCTCTACCCTGTGTGGCTCAATAGAGGAAACAAAAGAGTAATGTTCACAAAAATGAGCAACCCGAGATCGAGTAGTTACCCCCTTATGAATGTCGCCGAGGATGGTGTCGACGGGGTGATCTCGTTGGATTGCTTGGTGGACTCTTGGGTGTGGCGGTCTTGGTTCTTCCTCATCCTCCTTTTCTTGATCATTTGTATCTCCCCCTTGATCATTGCTATCATCTTGAGGTGGCTCGTCTTCTTGATTTTGCTCTTCATCATTTTGAGCCTCATCCTCATTTTGAGTTGGTGGAGATGCTTGCATGGAGGAGGATGGTTGATCTTGTGTACTTGGAGGCTCTTCGGATTCCTTAGGACACACATCCCCGATGGACATGTTCCTTAGCGCGATGCATGGAGCCTGTTCTTCACCTATCTCATCAAGATCAACTTGCTCTACTTGAGAGCCGTTAGTTTCATCAAACACAACGTCACAAGAGACTTCAACTAGTCCAGTGGACTTGTTAAAGACCCTATATGCCCTTGTGTTTGAGTCATAACCAAGTAAAAAGCCTTCTACAGTTTTAGGAGCAAATTTAGATTTTCTACCTCTTTTAATAAGAATGAAGCATTTGCTACCAAAAACTCTAAAATATGAAATGTTGGGCTTTTTACCGGTTAGGAGTTCATATGATGTCTTCTTAAGGATTCGGTGAAGATATAACCGGTTGATGGCGTAGCAGGCGGTGTTGACCGCTTCGGCCCAAAACCGGTCCGGTGTCTTGTACTCATCAAGCATGGTTCTTGCCATGTCCAATAGAGTTCGATTCTTCCTCTCCACTACACCATTTTGTTGGGGCGTGTAGGGAGAGGAGAACTCATGCTTGATGCCCTCCTCCTCAAGGAAGCCTTCAATTTGAGAGTTCTTGAACTCCGTCCCGTTGTCGCTTCTAATTTTCTTGATCCTCAAGCCGAACTCATTTTGAGCCCGTCTCAAGAATCCCTTTAAGGTCTCTTGGGTTTGAGATTTTTCCTGCAAAAAGAATACCCAAGTGAAGCGAGAATAATCATCCACTATTACAAGACAATACTTACTCCCGCCGATGCTTATGTAAGCAATCGGGCCGAATAGATCCATGTGGAGTAGCTCAAGCGGCCTGTCGGTCGTCATGATGTTCTTGTGTGGATGATGGACTCCAACTTGCTTCCCCGCCTGGCATGCGCTGCAAATCCTGTCTTTCTCAAAATGAACATTTGTTAATCCTAAAATGTGCTCTCCCTTTAGAAGCTTGTGAAGATTCTTCATCCCAACATGGGCTAGTCGGCGGTGCCAGAGCCAACCCATGTTAGTCTTAGCAATTAAGCAAGTGTCGAGTTCAGCTCTATCAAAATCTACCAGGTATAGCTGACCCTCCAACACTCCCTTAAATGCTATTGAATCATCACTTCTTCTAAAGACAGTGACACCTATATCAGTAAAAAGACAGTTGTAGCCCATTTGACATAATTGGGAAACAGAAAGCAAGTTGTAATCTAATGAATCAACAAGAAAAACATTGGAAATGGAATGGTCAGGTGAAATAGCAATTTTACCCAAACCTTTGACCAACCCTTGATTTCCATCCCCGAATGTGATAGCTCGTTGGGGATCTTTGTTTTTCTCATATGAGGAGAACATCCTTTTCTCCCCGGTCATGTGGTTTGTGCACCCGCTGTCGAGTATCCAACTTGAGCCCCCGGATGCATAAACCTACAAAACAGATTTAGTTCTTGACTTTAGGTACCCAAACTGTTTTGGGTCCTTTGGCATTAGATACAAGAACTTTGGGTACCCAAACACAAGTCTTGGAGCCCTTGTGTTTGCCCCCAACAAATTTGGCAACTACCTTGCCGGATTTGCTAGTAAGCACATAAGATGCATCAAAAGTTTTAAATGAAATGGCATGATCATTTGATGCATCAGGAGTTTTCTTTCTAGGCAACTTGGCACGGGTTGGTTGCCTAGAGCTAGATGTCTCACCCTTATACATAAAAGCATGGTTAGGGCCAGAGTGAGACTTCCTAGAGTGAATTCTCCTAATTTTGCTCTCGGGATAACCGGCAGGGTACAAAATGTAACCTTCGTTATCCTGAGGCATGGGAGCCTTGCCCTTAACAAAGTTAGATAAGTTCTTTGGAGGGGCATTAAGTTTGACATTGTCTCCCCTTTGGAAGCCAATGCCATCCTTGATGCCAGGGCGTCTCCCATTATAGAGCATGCTTCTAGCCAATTTAAATTTTTCATTTTCTAAGTCATGCTCTTTAATCTTGGCATTTAGTTGAGCTATGTGATCATTTTGTTTTTTAATTAAGGCTAGGTGATCATGGATAGCATCAACATTAATATCTCTACATCTAGTACAAATGGAAATATGCTCAACATTAGATGTAGAGGGTTTGCAAGATTTTAGTTCAACAACCTTAGTATGCAACATATCATTTTTAGTTCTAAGGTCGGAAATAGTAGCATTGCAAACATCAAAATCCTTAGCCTTAGCAATTAGTTTCTTATTCTCATTTCTAAGGCTATCAATGGAAACATTTAACTCATCAATCCTAGCAAGCAAATCAACATTATCATTTCTAGGATCAATGCAAACATGAGAATCTACCTTAGTAATTAATTTAGCATTTTCATTTCTAAGGTTGGCAATAGTGTCATGGCACATGCTTAGCTCACTAGATAATTTGTTACATTTTTCTACTTCTAGAGCATAAGCATTTTTAACCTTAACATGTTTCTTATTCTCTTTGATTAGGAAGTCCTCTTGGGAGTCCAAGAGGTCATCCTTTTCATGGATGGCACTAATTAGTTCATTTAATTTTTCCTTTTGTTCTATGTTAAGGTTAGCAAAAAGAATGCACAAGTTATCCTCCTCATTTTTATCATCATCCTCATCACTAGATGTTTCATATTTAGTGGAGGACCTTGATTTTACCTTCTTTTTGCCATCCTTGGCCATGAGACACTTGTGGCCGACGTTGGGGAAGAGAAGGCCCTTGGTGACGGCGATGTTGGCGGCGTCCTCGTCGGAGGAGGAGTCGCTTGAGCTTTCGTCGGAGTCCCACTCCCGACAAACATGGGCATCGCCGCCCTTCTTCTTGTAATACTTCTTCTCCTTTCTTCTTCTCTTCTTGTCGTCGCCCCTGTCACTGTCACTAGACATAGGACATTTTGCAATAAAGTGACCGGGCTTACCACACTTGTAGCAAACCTTCTTGGAACGGGGTTTGTAGTCCTTCCCCTTCCGTTGCTTGAGAATTTGCCGAAAGCTTTTGATGATTAGGGCCATCTCCTCGTTGTCGAGCTTGGAGGCGTCAATTGGTTGTCTACTTGGTGTAGACTCTTCCTTCTTCTCCTCCGTTGCCTTGAAGGCCACCGGTTGCGCCTCGGAGGTGGAAGGCTCGTCAAGCTCGTTGATCTTCTTGGAGCCCTTAATCATGCATTCAAAACTCACAAAATTCCCGATAACTTCCTCGGGGGTCATTAGTGGATATCTATGATTCCCACGAATTAATTGTACTTGAGTGGGGTTAAGGAAAATAAGAGCTCTTAGAATAACCTTAACCACTTCGTGGTCATCCCACTTTGTGCTCCCGAGGTTGCGCACTTGGTTCACCAAGGTCTTGAGCCGGTTGTACATGTCTTGTGGCTCCTCCCCTTGGCGAAGACGGAAGCGACCGAGCTCCCCCTCGATCGTTTCCCGCTTGGTGATCTTGGTGAGTTCATCACCCTCGTGCGCCGTCTTGAGTAGGTCCCAAATTTCCTTGGCGTTCTTCAATCCTTGTACTTTGTTGTATTCCTCCTTGCTTAGGGAGGCAAGGAGGATGGTTGCGGCTTGGGAGTTGAAGTGCTCGATTTGGGCCACTTCGTCCGTGTCATAGTCCTCATCCCCTATTGATGGTACCTGTACACCATACTCAACAACATCCCATATTCTTTTGTGGAGAGAGGTTAGATGAAATCGCATCAAGTTACTCCACATAGCATAATCTTCACCATCAAAAGTTGGTGGTTTGCCTAATGGGACGGAAAGTAAAGGTGTATGTTTAGGAATGCGAGGGTAGCGTAGGGGGATCTTACTATACTTCTTGCGCTCTTGGCGCTTAGAAGTGACGGAGGGCGCATCGGAGTCGGAGGTCGATGTTGATGAAGTGTCGGTCTCGTAGTAGACCACCTTCCTCATCCTCTTGTGCTTGTCGCCTTTCCGATGCGGCTTGTGGGAAGAAGATTTTTCCTTCTTCTCTTTGTGGTGAGAAGAAGATTTCTTCTCCTTCCCTTTGTTGGAGGAGCTCTTCTTCTTCTCCCTCCTTTTGGTGCGGGACTCTTCCGATGAAGTGCTCCCGTAGCTTGTAGTGGGCTTTTCGCCGGTCTCCATCTCCTTCTTGGCGTGATCTCCCGACATCACTTCGAGCGGTTAGGCTCTAATGAAGCACCGGGCTCTGATACCAATTGATAGTCGCCTAGAGGGGGGGTGAATAGGGCGAAACTGAAATTTATAAATATAAACACAACTACAAGCCGGGTTAGCGTTAGAAATATAAACGAGTCCGCGAGAGAGGGCGCAAAACAAATCCCAAGCGAATAAGCAAGTGAGACACGGAGATTTGTTTTACCGAGGTTCGGTTCTTGCAAACCTACTCCCCGTTGAGGAGGCCACAAAGGCCGGGTCTCTTTCAACCCTTCCCTCTCTCAAACGGTCCCTCGGACCGAGTGAGCTTCTCTTCTCTAATCAAAGCCGGGAACAAAACTTCCCCGCAAGGGCCACCACACAATTGGTGCCTCTTGCCTTGATTACAATGGAGTTTTGATCACAAGAACAAGTGAGAAAGAAAAGAAGCAATCCAAGCGCAAGAGCTCAAATGAACACGACAAATCACTCTCTCTAGTCACTAGGGTTTTGTGTGGAATTGGAGAGGATTTGATGTCTTTGAATGTGTCTAGAATTGAATGCCTAGAGCTCTTGTAGTAGTTGAGAAGTGGAAAACTTGGATCACAATGAATGTGGGGTGGTTGGGGTATTTATAGCCCCAACCACCAAAAGTGACCGTTGGCTGGAGGCGTCTGCTCGATGGCGCACCGGACAGTCCGGTGCACACCGGACAGTCCGGTGCCCCTGCCACGTCATCACTGCCGTTGGATTCTAGCCGTTGGAGCTTCTGACTTGTGGGCCCGCCTGGGTGTCCGGTGCACCCCGGACATGTACTGTTTGATGTCCGGTGCACCGGCATGGGCGATTCTGACTTCTGCGCGCGCTGCGCGCGCATTTAATGCACCGCAGGGAGCCGTTGGCGCCGCAGGGAGCCGTTACTCCGCTGGCACACCGGACAGTCCGGTGTACACCGGACAGTCCGGTGAATTATAGCGGAGCGGCTGCCGCGCGAACCCGAGGCAGGCGAGTTCAGGAGGCCGAGCTTCCTTGGAGCACCGGACATGTCCGGTGCACACCGGACAGTCCGGTGAATTATAGCGCGCCGTCTTCCGAGAAATCCCGAGGGTGAAGAGTTTGAGTCTGAGTTCCCTGGTGCACCGGACAGGTACTGTTCACTGTCCGGTGGCACACCGGACAGTCCGGTGCGCCAGACCAGGGGTGCCCTCGGTTGCCCTTTTGCTCCTTTATTGAATCCAACACTTGATCTTTTTATTGGCTAGATGTGAACCTTTTGCACCTGTATAACTTATACACTAGAGCAAACTAGTCAGTCCAATATTTGTGTTGGGCAATTCAACCACCAAAATTATTTAGGAACCAGGTGTAAGCCTAATTCCCTTTCACTTCTAGCAAATTTAAATTTTTCATTTACTAAGTCATGCTCACTAATCTTAGCATTAAGTTGTGCTATGTGATCATTTTGTTTTTTAATTAAGGCTAAGTGATCATGGATAGCATCAACATCAATATCTCTACATCTAGTGCAAATAGAAATATGCTCAAGATTAGATGTAGAGGGTTTGCAAGATTTAAGTTCTACAACCTTAGCATGCAGCATTTCATTCTTAGTTCTAAGGTCGGAAATAGTAGCATTGCAAACATTAAAATCTTTAGCCTTAGCAATTAAATTTTCATTCTCTAATCTAAGGCTAGCAAGGGATGCATTCAATTCATCAATCTTAGCAAGCAAGTCAATGTTATCATCTCTAAGATTGGGAATTGAAACATTACAAACATGTGAATCAACCTTAGCATTTAAAATAGCATTTTCATTTCTAAGGTTGTTAATCATCTCACGGCAAGTGCTTAGCTCACTAGACAATTTTTCACATTTTTCTACTTCTAGAGCATAAGCCTTTTTAACCTTAACATGTTTCTTGTTTTCTTTAATTAGACAATCCTCTTGGGAGTCCAAAAGGTCATCCTTTTCATGAATAGCACTAACTAATTCATTTAACTTTTCTTTTTGAGCTATGTTAAGGTTGGCAAAAAGGGAACGCAAATTATCCTCCTCATCACTAGCATTATCATCACTAGAAGATTCATATTTAGTGGAGGAGTTGGATTTAACCTTCTTCTTTTTGCCGTCCTTTGCCATGAGGCACTTGTGGCCGACGTTGGGGAAGAGGAGTCCCTTGGTGACGGCGATGTTGGCGGCGTCCTCGTCGTCGGAGGAGTCGCTTGAGCTTTCATCGGAATCCCATTCCCGACAAACATGGGCATCGCCGCCCTTCTTCTTGTAGTACCTTTTCTTCTCCTTTCTTCTCCCCTTCTTGTCGTCGCCTCGGTCACTGTCACTAGATATAGGACATTTAGCAATAAAATGACCGGGCTTACCACACTTGTAGCAAACCTTCTTGGAGCGGGACTTGTAGTCCTTCCCCCTCCTTTGCTTGAGGATTTGGCGGAAGCTCTTGATGACGAGCGCCATTTCCTCATTGTCGAGCTTGGAGGCGTCTATTGGTTGTCTACTTGGTGTAGACTCCTCCTTCTTCTCCTCCGTTGCCTTGAATGCAACGGGTTGGGCTTCAGATGGGTCGCCAAGCTCGTTGATTTTCCTCGAGCCTTCTATCATGCACTCAAAACTTACAAAATGCCCGATAACTTCCTCGGGGGTCATTTTAGTATATCTAGGATTACCACGAATCAATTGAACTTGAGTGGGATTAAGAAAAATGAGAGATCTTAAAATAACATTTACCACTTTGTGGTCATCCCACTTCTTGCTCCCGAGGTTGCGCACTTGGTTCACCAAAGTTTTGAGCCGGTTGTACATGTGTTGTGGCTCCTCCCCTTTTTGAAGCCGGAACCGACCGAGCTCCCCCTCGATCGTTTCCCGCTTGGTGATCTTGGTGAGCTCATCTCCCTCGTGCGCAGTTTTGAGCACATCCCAAATCTCCTTTGCATTTTTCAACCCTTGCACTTTGTTGTATTCTTCCTTGCTTAGAGAGGCAAGGAGTATGGTTGTGGCTTGAGAGTTGAAGTGCTCGATTTGGGCCACCTCATCCTCATCATAGTTTTCATCCCCTACGGATGGTACCTGCGCACCAAACTCAACAACATCCCATATGCTTTTGTGGAGCGAGATTAGATGAAATCGCATTAAATCGCTCCACCTAGCGTAATCTTCACCATCAAAAGTTGGTGGTTTGCCTAGTGGGACGGAAAGTAAAGGTGTATGTTTGGAAATGCGAGGGTAGCGTAGAGGGATCTTACTATACTTCTTGCGCTCTTGGCGCTTAGAAGTGACGGAGGGCGCATCGGAGTCGGAGGTCGATGTTGATGAAGTGTCGGTCTCGTAGTAGACCACCTTCCTCATCCTCTTGTGCTTGTCGCCTTTCCGATGCGGCTTGTGGGAAGAAGATTTTTCCTTCTTCTCTTTGTGGTGAGAAGAAGATTTCTTCTCCTTCCCTTTGTTGGAGGAGCTCTTCTTCTTCTCCCTCCTTTTGGTGCGGGACTCTTCCGATGAAGTGCTCCCGTAGCTTGTAGTGGGCTTTTCGCCGGTCTCCATCTCCTTCTTGGCGTGATCTCCCGACATCACTTCGAGCGGTTAGGCTCTAATGAAGCACCGGGCTCTGATACCAATTGATAGTCGCCTAGAGGGGGGGGTGAATAGGGCGAAACTGAAATTTCCAAATATAAACACAACTACAAGCCGGGGTTAGCGTTAGTAATAATAAATGAGTCCGCAAGAGAGGGCGCAAAACAAATCCCAAGCGAATAAGCAAATGAGACACGGAGATTTGTTTTACCGAGGTTCGGTTCTTGCAAACCTACTCCCCGTTGAGGAGGCCACAAAGGCCGGGTCTCTTTCAACCCTTCCCTCTCTCAAATGGTCCCACGGACCGAGTGAGCTTCTCTTCTCTAATCAAAACCGGGAACAAAACTTCCCCGCAAGGGCCACCACACAATTGGTGCCTCTTGCCTTGATTACAATGGAGTTGTGATCTCAAGAACAAGTGAGAAAGAAAAGAAGCAATCCAAGCGCAAGAGCTCAAATGAACACGGCAAATCACTCTCTCTAGTCACTAGGGTTTTGTGTGGAATTGGAGAGGATTTGATCTCTTTGAATGTGTCTAGAATTGAATGCCTAGAGCTCTTGTAGTAGTTGAGAAGTGGAAAACTTGGATGGCAATGAATGTGGGGGTGGTTGGGGTATTTATAGCCCCAACCACCAAAAGTGACCGTTGCTGGCAACCTCTGTTCGATGGCGCACCGGACAGTCCGGTGCACACCGGACAGTCCGGTGCCCCTGCCACGTCATCACTGCCGTTGGATTCTAGCCGTTGGAGCTTCTGACTTGTGGGCCTGCCGAGGTGTCCGGTGCACACCGGACATGCACTGTTTGATGTCCGGTGCACCGGTATGGGCAGCCCTGACGTCTGCGCGCGCTGCGCGCGCATTTAATGCTGCGCAGGGAGCCGTTGGCGCCGCAGAGAGCCGTTGCTCCGCTGGCACACCGGACAGTCCGGTGCACACCGGACAGTCCGGTGAATTATAGCGGAGCGGCTGTCGTGAAAACCCGAGGATGACGAGTTCCGGAGGCCGCGGTTCGTTGGCGCACCGGACATGTCCGGTGCACACCGGACAGTCCGGTGAATTATAGCGCGCCGGCCTCCGCGAATTCCCGAGGGCGAAGGGTTGAAGTCGAAGTCCTCTGGCGAAGGGTAGAAAACGAAGTCTACGGGCGCACCGGACACTGTCCGGTGCACACCGGACAGTCCGGTGCCTCCAGCCAGAGGTGCCCTCGGTTGCCTTATTGCTCCTTTGTTGAATCCAACACTTGGTCTTTTTATTGGCTAGATGTGAACCTTTTGCACCTGTATAACTTATACACTAGAGCAAACTAGTCAGTCCAATATTTGTGTTGGGCAATTCAACCACCAAAATTATTTAGGAACTAGGTGTAAGCCTAATTCCCTTTCAATTGCAAAGTGGGCGGTGGAGATCATGGGCGAGACAATCTCGTTCGCTCCTCGGAAGGCCATCAAGTCCCAAGTCTTGGCAGACTTTGTGGCTGAATGGGTTGACACCCAGCTTCCAGCAGCTCCGATCCAACCGGAACTCTGGACCATGTTTTTCGACGGGTTGTTGATGAAAACAGGAGCGGGCGCGGGCCTGCTCTTCATCTCACCCCTCAGAAAGCACCTTCGATACGTGCTGCACCTCCATTTCCCGGCGTCCAACAACGTGGCCGAGTACGAGGCTCTCGTTAACGGGTTGCGCATCGCCATTGAGCTAGGGGTCCGACGCCTCGACGCTCGTGGCGACTCGTAGCTTGTCATCGACCAAGTCATGAAGAACTCCCATTGCCGCGACCCGAAGATGGAAGCCTACTGCGATGAGGTTCGGCGCCTGGAGGACAAGTTCTTCGGGCTCGAACTCAACCACATCGCCCGACGATACAACGAGACTGTGGACGAGCTGGCTAAGATAGCCTCGGGGCGAACAACGGTCCCCCCGGACGTCTTCTCCCGAGACCTACATCAACCCTCAGTCAAGACCGACGACACGCCCGAGCCCGAGAAGGTCTCGGCCCTGCCTGAGGAGCCCTCGGCTCAGCCCGAGGCGCCCTCGGCTTAGCCCGAGGCACCCTCGGCCCCCGAGGGTGAGGCACTGCGCGTCGAGGAAGAGCGGAATGGGGTCACGCCTAATCGAAACTGGCAGACCCTGTACCTGCAATATCTCCACCGAGGAGAGCTAACCCTCGACAGAGCCAAAGCTCGGCGACTGGCGCGGCGCGCCAAGTCGTTCGTCTTGCTGGGTGACGGGAAGGAGCTCTACCACCGCAGCCCCTCAGGCATCCTCAAGCGATGCATATCCATCGCCGAAGGTCAGGAACTATTACAAGAAATACACTCGGGGGCTTGCGGTCATCACGCAGCACCTCGAGCCCTTGTTGGAAACGCCTTCCGACAAGGTTTCTACTGGCCAACCGCGGTGGCCGACGCCACAAGGATTGTACGCACCTGCCAAGGGTGTCAATTCTACGCAAAGCAGACCCACCTACCCGCTCAGGCTCTGCAGACAATACCCATCACCTGGTCGTTTGCTGTGTGGGGTCTGGACCTCGTCGGTCCCTTGCAGAAGGCACCCGGGGGCTACACGCACCTGCTGGTCGCTATCGACAAATTCTCCAAGTGGATCGAGGTTCGACCCCTAAACAACATTAGGTCCGAACAGGCGGTGGCATTCTTCACCAACATCATCCATCGATTCGGGGTCCCGAACTCCATCATCACCGACAACGGCACCCAGTTCACCGGCAGAAAGTTCCTGGACTTCTGCGAGGATCACCACATCCGGGTGGACTGGGCCGCCGTAGCTCACCCCATGACGAATGGGCAAGTAGAGCGTGCCAACGGCATGATTCTGCAAGGACTCAAGCCATGGATCTACAACGACCTCAACAAATTCGGCAAGCGATGGATGAAGGAACTCCCCTCGGTGGTCTGGAGTCTGAGAACGACGCCAAGTCGAGCCACGGGCTTCACGCCGTTTTTTCTAGTCTATGGGGCCGAAGCTATCTTGCCCACGGACTTGGAATACGGATCCCCAAGGACGAGGGCGTACAACGACCGAAGCAACCAGTCCAACCGAGAAGACTCACTGGACCAGCTGGAAGAGGCTCGGGACATGGCCTTACTACACTCGACGCGGTATCAGCAGTCCCTGCAACGCTACCACGCCCGAGGGGTTCGGTCCCGAGACCTCCAGGTGGGCGACTTGGTGCTTCGGCTACGACAAGACGCCCGATGGCGCCTCAAGCTCACGCCTCCCTGGGAAGGGCCATTCATCATCGCCAAGATTTTGAAGCCCGGAACATACAAGCTGGCCAACAGTCAAGGCGAGGTCTACATCAACGCTTGGAACATCCGACAGCTACGTCGCTTCTACCCTTAAGATGTTTTCAAGTCGTTCATATACCTCGTCTACATACGCCAACAAAGTCTAACCATCAAGGAAGGGCCAGCCTTGCCTCGGCAAAGACCGACCCTCCCTCGGGGGCTAGAAGGGGGGCACCCCCTCTGCATCAAAATTTTCCTCGGAAAAAGTCTTTCTGCCAGAACATCTTTCGTGCTTTTTGACTACTTCGAAAGTGGGATCCTGAAAATGACGGAGTACACGTAAGCAGGCAAGGCCGACCGAGCCGAGGGACTCCTACGCCTCCGGGATACGGATACCTCACTCATCACCTTCTGCAATAAGTAACTCACGCTCGGATAAGCGATTCCGCTGACCGAACAAGTCTTAACACTCGAAAACTTTTCTGCCAAAATGATTTTTCGTGTCTTCTCGACTATATCGATAACAGAATCCGACGGACGAGTAAGAGTACACGTAAGCGGCAAGGCCGACCAAGCCGAGGGACTCCTACGCCTCCGGGATATGGATACCTCACTCATCACCTTCCGTGAAAAGTAACTCTCGCTCGGACAAACAATTCTGTTACCGATAAATAAGTCCTGATACTCGAAACAAGGGGAAAAGAAACGCAGATCTACAACACGACGACGATATGCACTACACGACGGTTCACTTACAGCGACCTACGGTTGGTTGCTAAAACGGCCTTCAGCGACCTACGGTTGGTCGCTAAAAACTTTTAGCGACCCATAAGGATGGTCGTTGTAAGTGTCGTCGCTAAAGGCTTTAGCGACCGACATCTTTTTAGCGACCGACCGTCTGTTGCTAATATTGTATATTTAGCGACCAACCGTGGGTTGTTGTACTGTAGATTTAGCAACCAATCATGAGTCGTTATGCTATACATTTAGCAACCAACAGAAAGTTGCCCCTAGTTATAGTCGTTAATAATGATAATATACCATTAATTAGCATTCAACAACTGTTATATATACAAAAGCATCACAAATCACCAATTTTTATACACATAATCACATAGATATACAAATTTAATTAGTATTGCACAATGATAGATCCACATCACATAAACCATCAACAAGCACCACAACAAAATCATTCACAAAACCTACACATGTTATTATATTTTGCACATATTTACAAACACTTTACAAAATCATTCACAAAAGTACCAAAGCTTCAAGTGAGTCACAAAAGCCTTCACAAAAGCACTCCAACTTCTTGTATCCTCTTGTTTTAAGGCACAAGCTTGTAGGGGTTGTGATGTCGGCACTTACTTGATGTCTACAGTAAAAATGAAGTGTTAAAGATAGATCACAATGAATGCAGATATCTCTAATTTTATGACTCACTTCTCTCTTCAAAACTTGTTCATATGGCAGTGGTTGCCCCAGATCTTGATCATATGGCAGTGGTTGCCCCAGCTATAAAGTTCTGTAGCTGTTCAAATCTTGTTCATGCCCATAATGAGTTCTCATGGTGCCCTGATCACCACACTCCTCTATATGCATGTTTAACCTGTCGACCAATACATCTCCATAGATCACTTCACACAAAACATGACTGAAATGAAATACTAAGCATGATTTGAGTAAAAGGTGTTAGGTAGATGCCTCGATCATATACGTTTGTGACAAACCAACAATTAGTCAATTACAAAGCAACTATTCACTAGTTACGCTACTCAGAAGCCAAGATTCCACGTTAAGAAAGGAAACATAAACTTACAGATTTCTTTATCTCGGCCATCTTGATTGGATTGTTTTTAATCCTTGAAATCGCATCCTGCCCTCGCTGCCTTATTAGGAGTAGAGGATCAGAGTGGAGTTTTCTCCATGTATCATTTGCAGATTGGGGTTTATCCTCAAATAAAGCTCCCGGTGTAGCTGCCTGAAAATGTGTGGAGGAAAAAAGAAGAAATGTAACTATTAGATCATGTTCTGACCATGATAACATTATAACGATATCATAAACAGGGTAGAGTATAACTCAAGGTAAAAAATCAAGTTTAAGCAAGAAACGAAGTTAAAATTTGAAACCGTGTTCAAGGTGTTTCACTAACACGGAGAACTACTATTATGAGGCAAGATTAGTGAACGCAACTCAGTTCTCAGTTCAAGGATGCACTGCTAGGAGGTCATGTTTGAGCTGTGCCCCTATCACTTAGTTCTGTGCATATGTTTAATAAAAGAAGGAATACATGGAGGAAAGCACTATTAGAACTCATCTATGCCAACATCAACATATTCCATGATATTTTCTTAACACAGAACAAATTGTTTTGAGCGCTGACAACCATAACATGCGACTTATTACGAAATAAGCTAACAATATTCCAATTACTAACAGTCTAACACAACCACCTGACAGCAATAATCAGGCATTACTCTATTTACCTTGGCATTTCTTACTTAATAGCATCGGCAAAGACATACTTTTATCTGTTCCCACTTTGAATTACACTGAATTCATCTGACCCACAGTCCCGCACGCGCAGACGAACTACAATCAATGTTGAGGTAGGAATTAAGTAGTACCTTGGAAGAATCAGCCGCACTCTCCTGTGCAGAAGTGGACGCGGCAGCTGCCCCCGGTGCAGATTGCTGCAGCGCCTGGAACCCATCGGAGCTCTTGCCGACGGCCAACCCCGACTCGTAGAGGAAGTCGAGCCTCTCCTGCGCCCTGTACCAGCCATCGCGCGATTAGCACATCAGACGAAGCCAGATATGGCCCGTACCCACTGACTCGAAAGGAAACCCTAGCCGGATTTGGCCATGTGTGCTTGCATAGTGGCACTGGTGACTTTGTGACAAAAGTGCATGTTCGAACGGTGATGCACCGTTTCAGGCAGCGCAACAAAACGAGCCAGGGAATGATGCTGATGAGTGTGTAGAGCGCCACTGTTGCCGGCTGAGCGTGTAGAGCGTCGTCGCGTCGGGCGCGGTGGCCACGTTGAGGTGCAGCACGGCGAGGCCGAGCGCCTGCACCCCGGCCACCAGCCTCAGCAGCTGCCTGGGCCGCCGCGGCGCCATCACGCGGAGGCTGGCGTGCGCGTCCACCACCAGGCCCACCTCCACGTTCGCCACCGCGGAGGCGCAGCTCGCCTCGTCCTCCACGGCCACGACGCCGTCCTCCCGCGCCACCGCGTGGCGCCACGCGTACTGCGGGTACCGGAAGAACCGCGCGAACGGAGGCGGTCGCGCCTCAGGAGGCGTCGCGCCCTCGCTACGCGCCGCGGCGTCCGCTGTCGCGCCCGCACCACTGTTGCCGGCGGACGCGGGGTCACGGCCTGGTGTTCGTTGCGCCGGCGGACGCGCGGTCACGGGCGGCTCGACGACGTCCATGGCTCGAGGAGAGAGGTGAGGGGAGAGAGAAGAGGGAAGGGAGAGATAGAGGCGGCGGCGGCTGGTAGAGAAGCCAGGGCGCGCGGCTGCTAGGTTTAGGTAGATGGGCCCTAGTGGGCCTTAGGGTTAGGAAGGGTTTTCTTTTTTTATTTATTTCGAAATGCATTTTTAAATTACTCAAAAATTCATAGAAAATTTACCAAATAAATAATAAATATTTGAATAAATTATTAGGAATGCAAATAAATAATAAACATTTGAATAAAATTTATTACCCTATTTATCGTAATAACTAAATTCATTATTTTTAGTTGATGACTTTTATAGTGTTACAACAACTCAGATATTGCATCATCTTCTGTAGGATGCTCGCTAAACTCATCATCATTGTTACCATGATTCACCACGCAATTTAGCGATCAATGTTTACTTGTTTTAATTAATTTTTAGTCACTAACATCTACAGGTACGTTCAAGCTATAAGATTTGATATTGCTCTATAGCGACCCACCGCTAGTCCCCGATGACATTTATAGCGACCAACCATAAGTTGTTAAATTTCTAGACTTTTAGCGACCAACCGACTGTTGCTACAAAAGGATTTAGCGACTGACCGTCAGTCCCTAACCTTTAGCAACCAACAGTTGGTACCTAATAAGGGTCGCTAAAGATCAACCGTCGTATAGTGATGTTTGGGCCTCGGCGGCCACCAAAAAACATACACACTACATATAAATTGTTCCTGCAAGATCGGACATCAGCAGGGGGAGCGGCAGCACCCTCGGCATCGACTCCACCTTCGGCGGAGTCCGACCCAGCCTCGGACGGCGACACGGTCAAAGGGTCTACACCTCGAAGGAACCTGTCAGCACCACACCTGGGCCATCGTCGCCAGGGTCTCCTCCAGGAACCCGGCCCGAGCAGACGGCTCGACCGGCCACTCCGTAGCCTCAGCCAGCTGTCCCCCGAGGACATCAGCCCGGCTCGTGGCCTCGGCAACCCGACTCCGGCGTCGGTCCCGCCAGTGGACGGCTCGGCCAGGCTCCGGCCGACGAAGCTTCTTTTCGAGCCAACTCTGCCTCTGTCCGTGCTGGCACTGCTGCCTCCGGCTCCGGCTCATCGCAGAGCGACCGAGGGTTTCTTTAACTAAGCAAGAGAAGCCTCGGGCGGCAAGGCCAACCGAGCCGAGGGACTCCTACTCCTTTGGGATACGGATACCTCACTCGTCACCTTCCGCAAGATGGCAACTCACACTTGGTTAAGCGGTTCAGCTAGCCGACGGGCGAGTCCTAGTGCTCGAAATGAGGAAGAAACACGGCTTTACGCCAAAATACATACATGTTCAGGTCCCGACAGCCACGATGAACAGACACCGGCACTCAAGGTGCCATTACAAACGGAACTCCGGTTCCACTCCCGCGGGTATGAACAACCTCCACATCGGAGAGCCTGCGGGATGACAAACTCCTGGTGACTCATCGGCGACCTCTGCAGCAGCAGCGATGGTCCTAGGACGGACGCTGCTGCCGGAAGGCTCTCGTTCGTGTCCCCACTCAAGGGACGAGAACCAGATATTAAAGCCAAAGAGCCGGAGGTCAGTCCGCGAGTGGCGCTGACGGTCTAGACGGTGGGGAAGCTTTCTCCAGCTGCCACCACCTCAGCACCGAAGGCGGCGACCACCTGTCCACCAACACCGCACCAGCGAGCGCCGGCTGCCCCAAAGCGCACCGGCAGGTCCTCACTCCCGTCCTCGCCACGAAAACGAGGACAGAGGATGGAATGTTGCACCCTGGCTGGGCAGCAACAATTTGCCTTCCCCGGCATGGCTGGAGGGCACCTCCTCCGCAGAGCTGGAGGATGGTTTCCACCCCCAAAAGCTGGAAGAAGAGGTGGCCCGCTGACCCATGTGGGAGGTAGAGCTCCAGCTTAGCCCGGCCTCCGCCCCAGCAAGGATGATGAAGATCCTTGAAGCTGAAGGCGGGGCTGAGGCCGCAGCCCAGCTTGCTTCTCCCCACCATCGAACTGGTGGTCACCGTCTTAGGTGACCACCGGCGAGGGGATGCAGCCGGGCTGCCTGATGAAAATCCTTGAAGCCGAGCGATGGCTGAAAGGTACCAACTTCCGCGAAGTTGCGTTCCTCCAACGACGATAAGACGAAAGCGACGCGGGCGCTCCCCATCCGGGGGCTCGGAAGGTGGAAGGACGCGATGCATGAGGAGAGTGCGAAGACATGGTTGCCATCCAAGGGGGTCGCCCTCTTTTTAAAGGCGACTCTCCCCACTTGCATCCTCAGCCGTCGCGAACTGAGTCTTCACCGACACGCTCCAAGGTCTTCCCCCTACGACACGGGGGCTGGGTCCCACGCGTCATGCAAGCTGGCCCAGGGCAGTAGAAGCCAAACCGCCGCGCGCGGAACGCGTAACTGCCCAGCGGTTACAAGCACTCCTCCACTTTCGCCCAGACCGGCGGGTGAAAGGGCGGACCGCCATGCAGGCGGCATGCAACCGCACCAAGGGGGCGCACCCTTTCGACTCCGACACGTCCGGCATCGGGGCCCAGGCCCACACGTCATGTAACCGGCGCCCCGGTTACTACGTGCGGGAAACTGCACCGCCACTTGCGCCAGTATCACGCCTTTTCGACTGCCGAACCGGTGCCGCGACTCGAGGTAACCCTGTGCATGGCCCAACAGTGCCAACCGAGCACATCGATCACGGGTCAGTCAGCCGCGGGAGAAGGCGCGATGGTCGATATGGCCAAAAGTGGGTCGACAGTAATGGCGGCGGCAGGCGGGCGGAAGCAGCGGTCAAGTCGTCTGCAGGCACACGTCCCCTCCGGGGACAGCGAGAGAGCCCTCTCCCATGGCGTGAAGGCGACACGCCCGTGTTCCGTTCCTCGAACGGCTCGCGCACGCACAACGGCTGCCCCGCGAACCACTCGTCCTGTCGCATTAACTCTGCGGCAGGACAGGCGGCACCTTTGGCAAGCGACGCTTCACCTCCGCCATAATGACCGCGTCAAAAAAGGTGCGCCACGCCGTTCGATTTCGTATCCTTTTCCTCTTCCTCTTTCTCTCTCTTGCTACATGGACCGGGAAAGGGGATACTCTGAAAGGGATCCTTCTTCGCGAAGGAAGCGGGCCCCGAGCCCTCCTACTGATCAGAAGTTCGAAGGCTGGCCCCTCGGAAGGGTTCAACAGCCGCCTCAGAGCACTCGGGCTCCGCGCCCACTACTGGTCAGAGGTTCGAAGGTTGGCCCCTCGAAAGGGTTCGACAGCCGCCTCAGGCCCCTCGGGCTCCGCGCCCACTACTGGTCAGAGGTTCGAAGGCTGGCCCCTGGGAAGGGTTCGACAGCCGCCTCAGGCCACTCGGGCTCCGCGCCCACTACTGATCAAGGGTTCGTAGGCTGGCCCCCGAAGGGTTCGACAACCGCCTTAGAGCACGCAGAGCGAGGGATGACTCTGGGTACGTCCGATACATGGCCGAGGCTCGGGCTACGCTCCCGAGGTACCCTAGGACATTTCCGAGACCGGCAGGAGCGATTCTGTAACGGAATCCCATCAGAGGGAGGCATCGAGCCCTCGGACCCTATCAAACGGGACCGGGTCCGGCAAATCACCTGCATGTACTTTTGGAGCACGCCTCTGGGCCACTAGCCGACCCTTATCGAACGGGGCACGGGCGTCCACTCGGATCACCCGTTAGCAACTCACTGGAGACACCATGTTCGGCACCCTCCGAGGGCAACATGGCGCTTTCCCCCCCTCCTCCTTGCGGAAAGGCGACGCAGGGGCGTATGAAAAAAGTCGAGTCAGTCCTTGACCGTTCTCTCACTCTGTGCGGAGGCTCAGGGGCTGCTCTCGCAAACCCGGCTCCGGCCAAACCGTTGATAGCGTCAACATACCAGCCCGAGAACTTGGAACCTGACTATGCACCCGGGCTACGGCCAGTTCGCATGAGGGAACAACCAGACCGGCCGAAGCATCACGAAACGCGCTAAGACCTCAAAGGAGTCAAACCACTCCTCCGAGGCCTCGGGGGCTACACCCGGCGGGTGCGCTCGTGTGCACCCACCAGAACGAAACGCAACCGAGAAAGGCCGGTCCCCTTGCAAAAAAGTGCGACAAAAGCCTCCAAGCGAGTACCATCACTCCCTTCGAGGCTCGGGGGCTACTGTCGGGGACCATAATTAGGGGTACCCCCAAGACTCCTAATCTCAGCTGGTAACCCCCATCAGCACAAAGCTACAAAGGCCTGATGGGCGCGATTCAGGTCAAGGCTCCGTCCACTCAAGGGACACGGTCTCGCCTCGTCCGAGCCCAGACTCGGGCAAAGGCAGCCGACCCAGGAGGATTCACGTCTCGCCCGAGGGTCCCCTCAAGCAACGGACGCACCTTCGGCTCGCCCGAGGCCAAGGCTTCGCGGAGAAGCAACCTTGGCCAAATCGCCACGCCAACCGACTGTATCGCAGGAGCATTTAATGCAAGGATCGACTGACACCTTATCCTGACGCGCGCTCCTCAGTCGACAGGACCGAAGTGACCGCAGTCACATCGCCGCTCCACTGACCGACCTGACAGGAAAACAGCGCCACCTGCCCTGCTCCGACTGTTGTGCCACTCGACAGAGTGAGGCTGACAGCAACTAAGTCCAGCCTCGGGCGCCATAGGAAGCTCCGCCTCGCCCGACCCCAGAGCTCGGGCTCAACCTCGACGCCGGACGACGGACTCCGCCTCGCCCGACCCCAGGGCTCGGACTCAACCTCGACCTCAGACGACGGACTCCGCCTCGCCCGACCCCAGGGCTCGGACTCAACCTCGACGCTGGACGACGGACTCCACCTCGCCCGACCCTAGAGCTCGGACTCAGCCTCGACCTCGGACGACGGACTCCGCCTCGCCCGACCCCAGGGCTCGGACTCAACCTCGACCTCGGACGACGGACTCCGTCTCGCCCGACCCCAGGGCTCGGACTCAACCTCGACCTCGGAGGAGTCACCGCCTTGCCCGACCCCGGGCTTGGACCGACCACGTCATAGGGGGGAGCCATCATTACCCTACCCCGAGCCAGCTCAGGCTACGGGGAACAAGACCGGCGTCCCATCCGGCTCGCCCCAGTAAACAAGTAATGATGGCACCTCGCGTGCTCCATGACGACGGCGGCTCTCAGCCCCTTACGGAAGCAAGGAGACGTCAGCAAGGATCCGACAGCCCCGACAGCTGTACTTCCACGGGGCTCAAGCGCTCCTCCGACAGCCACGACATCACATGAACAGGGCGCCAAAACCTCTCCGACAGCCACGACGGCACGTACATAGGGCTCTGGCTCCCCTTTGCTAGACACGTTAGCACATTGCTACACCCCCCATTGTACACCTAGGCCCTCTCCTTACGCCTATAAAAGGAAGGTCCAGGGCTCTCGTACGAGAAGGTTGGCCGCTCGGGAGAACGGGCCGACGCACAAGGCTCTCTCTCTCTCTCCCACGCGAACGTTTGTAACCCCCTACTGCAAGCGCATCCGCCCTGGGCGCAGGACAACACGAAGGCCACGGTTTCCCCTTACTGTTTCTCCCCCCTTTGTGTTCCGTCTCGCGCCAACCCATCTGGGCTGGGACACGCAGCGACAATTTACTCGTCGGTCCAGGGACCCCCCGGGGTCGAAACGCCGACAAAACATGTCAGTCTTCAGACGTCAAATCTATTTAGTGACGTGTATATATAAACATGCCACTGACTTCAGACGTCAGATCTGTTTAGTGGCGTGTATTTACAAACATGTCACTGGTTTTAGGCGTCATATCTGTTTAGTGATGTATATTTAAATACACGTCACTAATATATATACATCAGTGACATGTATATATAAACATGTCACTACTTCAAACTTCGCGACGTAGTTAAAATTTGATTTCTCCAAACGCTCTCAAATGAAAACCCGCCAAAATGGAAGTTGTAGGTCTTGAAAAGTTATGAAACTTTATAGTTGACAACATTTTAGTTTGAAATAATCTTGTCATAGAAATGTGTATGAAGTTTTCAATTTTGAAAAATCAAATTTTGTAAACAGTCACGGACGATGAAACTACCAACATAAAAGTTGTAGATCTCGAATAGTTATGCAACTTTGTTGTTGATAAGTTTTTTATTCGAATTCATTTAGTGCCTCAAATAATCAAATTATATTTATTTTGTTATAATATCTAGGAAATAAAAAATGTAATATAGACACAAATGAGTTGATGGTGCAGTGGTAGATAAGGTCATGCTTTAGGTGGAGGTCAAGGATTTAAATCTCACAAGTCACACAGAGTTGCTTGGATGGAATTTTTTTTGACTGGGTAGTTCTGTTAGTGACACATATTTATAAAAACATGTCACTAGGTGGTTCGGTGAGTGATATGTATTTATAAAAATATGCCACTGAAGTGGTTCAATCAGTGACAATTATTTATAAAAACATGTCACTAAAGTGGTTCAATCAGTGACACATATTTATAAAAACACGTCACTAGGTGGTTCGGTCAGTTATATGTATCTCTACTCTCTACCTCTACTATATTAAAACATCAATTTCAATGGTCGTCACACATCATCTTTTTACAAAGAACCCCTTATATTTCTTCAAAATCAACCCGCGGTACAAGATCATATCCGATCACTATCCTATTTGTTCGCACAACAGCGTTCTCGCAGCTACCACTCTAGCAACAAACCTCATCTATTTCGTAACAACCTCCACCCGATTCTTCCGTTGTTGCACCGCCACCAGCGAGGAGGATCAGGGCGCTCGCCTCCTAATAAGGATGCTCACTAGGTGATAAAAGTTGCATCGAATCCAGCCAGTCACCCAATCAATATTTTCAAATATAGTTAGGTACCTTCGGAACGCACGGGTATTAGACAGTTTATAAAAATGCGTCACTAAAGTGGTTCAATCAGTGACAATGTCACTATTTATAAAAACACGTCATAAGGTGGTTCAGTTAGTGACATGTATTTATAAAAATATGTCACTAAGGGCTTGTTCGGTTTAACCCAAATCCATATGGATTGAAGGGGATTGAGTCGGTTTTAATCCCTAGTAAGTTAAAATCCTTTAGAGCATCTCCAAGAGACTCTTTATTTTTGACTCTCTATTTGACTCTTTATTTGTCACTCTATAAAGATTAAACTCTAAATATAACATCTCATTCCAACAAACTCTCCAACATGCAAGTTGGCTTCGCTAGCGAGATTTGCTAGCCAAATTTGGCTAGTGAGGGAGTTAATTTAGAGAGCCGGATAGATTATCAAGTTAAATGACTAGCCTGATGGAGAGCTATTTTGCTATTAAATAGCTAAAATTTAGCTTGACAAGCTATTTCTAGTCTCTTGGAGATGCTCTAATAATCCATATCAATCCCCTCCAATCCATATGGAACGGAAATAACCGAACAAGCTCTAAAGTGGTTCAATCAATGACACGTATTTATAAAAACGCGTCACTAAAATGGTTCTATTAGTGATATCTTTTTTAGGAGTCGCTAAACAGATTTAATTGGCAACATAAAATCGGAAACACGTCACCAAATACATGTTTTTGCCGTAGTGACCTGTGCGATTAACTAGTTATCCGTGCACAAGCACGCGTCTGGAGTCTGGAATACTTTGGTTCCTTATTAATCTAAAAAATGCAGACACGCCTCCATTCTGCCAACTACCCCTCTGATCATGCAGAACTAGAACTGAGCTCAAGAAGCGAAGCATAGGCTCCGTCCTTCACCTGCATCAGTTCTTCGTGCCTGCCCTTCTCCAAAACCGCCCCGTCCTTCAAGACGGCGATGACATCCGCGCCTCTGATCGTGGACAGGCGATGCGCCACCACCACGGTGGTCCTCCCAACCATCACCCGGTCTAGGGCCTCCTGAACCACGCGCTCCGACTCCACGTCCAGCGCGCTCGTGGCCTCGTCCAGCAGCAGCAGCCTGGGGTCCTTAACGACGGCCCGTGCGATGGCGACGCGCTGCTTCTGCCCGCCCGACAGCCGGCTCCCTCTCTCGCCCACGACGGTGTCGTAGCCGTCGGGCAGCGCGGCGATGAACCCGTGCGCGTTGGCTGCTTCGGCGGCAGCCACGACCTCTTCCTCCGACACCACCCCGCCTTGCTTCCCGTAGGCTATGTTGGCGCGGATCGTGTCGTTGAACAGCACCGGCTCTTGCGCGACGAGCCCAGCCTGCTGCCGAAGCCAGCTCACCTTGAGGGTCCCAAGCTCCACGCCGTCGATGAAGATCTTGCCGGATTCCGGGTCGTAGAACCTTTCGAGCAGGGCGATCACCGTCGACTTGCCGCTTCCACTCTCTCCGACCAGCGCGACAGTCTGCAGCGAGGATAATATATTATATATATAATGGCATTATTGAGATCAAGCTCTGCGTCGGTCAGGTGGAAGAAATGTGTCCAAATTATTAAAAAAAAAGGAGCAACCTTTCCGGAAGGAATCCTCAGTGAAAAATCCTTGAAGATCTGGACGTTCGGTCTCAACGGGTACTTGAAGCAGACTTTCTGGAAGTCGACGTCGCCCCTCACGCTCGCGATGGTCACGCCCTCCTCGCTGCTGTAGTCGATCTTGGATTCACGGTCAAGGATTGCAAAGATGGAGACGGCCGAGTCGTTGGCCTTGGCACTGTCTGCCCCAGCCGCACTCGTCTGCGAGACCCCACTTGTGGCCAAAGCCAGCACGAAGAAAACCTGAGAAGCCACTGTTCTGGATAAATATGCTGCATGCACGTACTGACTGACTGACGAACTGTACTATATGATGATAAGGACGATTCGTCTTCTCACCCTAAACACTTCTGGGAACGTTGCTGTCCCTTGGTGGACGAACCTTGCGCCAACGTAGAAGCACAGAGCGTACGTCAGGTAGAAGACGACGAACGAGAAGCCGAACCCCAAGCCACCAACGACGCCTTCCTTCATCCCTTGCCTCCTCGGCGACTCGCACTTGTTCTCGTAGGCGTCCATCACCTTACTCTCGGCGCAGAACGACGCCACGGTCCTGATGCCACCGACCGCGTCCGTTGCTACCTGACTTGCTTCCTCGTACCTCAGCTGTGCGCCCCGATCAAAAAAACAGTTAATAAGACGAGATATGAAACAGCATTTGAGTGTGGCTGTAGTACCTTTGCGTTTCTGTTAAGACCTTTCAGGAACAGCATTTGAGCGTAGGCTTGGAAAGCCACAAAAGGGATCACGACTGTGATGACCAGCGCCAGCTTCCAGTTCGCCACCATTGCTATGGTGAAGCCTGACATGATGGTCGATGCGGTCTGGACATTCAGTGCTAGATTGTCCCCGACTAGTCGCTTCACATTCAGAGCATCGGTAGACAGCCTCGCGCAAATTGATCCGCTGACACAAGTTTGGAGACTTATGGTATCAGTAAGTAAATAGATAAAAATCTGACAATAATAGATTTTTTTTCCGAACATCATCATGCATGCATCACAATCGATCACCTTGAGTGTTCTGGTTTATCAAACCAACTGATTTCTTGGCGCATGATACTTCGGAACGTCATCGAGCGTACGCGCTCCACGAGCTTCCCGCCTGCTAGTCCGAACAGGAAGTACTGCACTGGAATCAGAACAAACGCGCAAGCGCCTAGCAGAGCAAACATGCCTGCCCAGAATCTGGAGCCCTTCAGTAGCTCTTGTGGCGGTTCATAGAACACCTTTATCGCAGTGGAAATCAGCGTGCCGTAGATAGGAAATATAGTGCCATGCGCTACGGCAGCTATAGAACCAAGTGCAAGGACAAGAGTCTCTGGCTTGTTGAGCTTGAAGAGTCTGGCGATCGAAGCTTTCTTCTGAGACCTACCCACTTTCACTCTGTCTGTAGCTCCTTCCTCTGTGTCAGGAGCACCACTGACTTCCGTTGGATCGGGTGAGCCAAGTGGAGCAGGGATAGACTGCCCAAAAGAGGAGGAGCCTTTACTTGTTGATCTCCTGGAAATTTCCATGTCAGGGTGGACATCTTCTGCCTCTTGTTGAGTCTCGTGTAGACGAATCAGCTGAGTGTAAGCTCCTCCAGGTAGCTTCATCAGGTCAACGTGTGAACCTGCTCAGGATTCACAGAAATTGAACAGTTTTGCAAAATGAAGAGATGATAGTTAGGAAAGCTGCAAATGGGATTATGGGAAGAACATAGAAAAATAAGTTTTCTTAAGGTCAATAAGCAAATACCTTGTTCCACCATCTTCCCGTGTTGTAGGACAGATATCACATCAGCATTCCTCACCGTGCTTAGGCGATGAGCAACAACAATTGTTGTCCTTTCAACCATTATCCTAACCAATGCTTCCTGAACCACCCGCTCCGATTCCATATCCAACGCACTGGTTGCTTCATCCAGTAGCAAGATCTTAGGGTTCTTTATGATTGCTCTAGCAATTGCTATTCTCTGTTTCTGCCCTCCAGACAGCTGAGTTCCATGTTCCCCCACCATTGTGTCAAGACCCTGCGGATGTTTCACAAGATGTACTGATTAACAATGGGAGTGGCAGAAAATTAGCATCTATATAATAAATAAATAGCATTACGGACGTAATAGTTCATTGAGTTATACATTTGGTAACTTGTCGATGAATATAGCAGCATTAGCGAGCTGTATCGCTCTATTGATATCTTCAAGTGTTGGCTTTTCTGTTCCATAGGCAATGTTTTCCCTGATTGTAGTTGAGAATAGCACCGGCTCTTGGTTGACAAGACCAATTTTTCCTCTCATCCATCCAAGCTTCATTCCTCTAATGTCGACCCCGTCAATCAAGACTTCTCCAGCCTGTGGGTCATAGAACCTTTCTACCAAACTGATCACGGTCGATTTCCCACTGCCGCTGTCACCAACCAGGGCCATTGTTGTTCCACTTTGTACTTGCAACGAGAATCCATCGAAAATCAAATGTTCAGGCCTGGTGGGATAGCTGAAGTACACGTCCTTCAGTTGAACATCACCCTTGACATCCTCCAATATGATACCTGTGTTATCATCTATGTCAATATCTGGCTTGCGTTCAATTATCTTGAACATTCTATGTGCTGCTCCTTGGCCTTCTGCAAAAGCTGTCACTGATCGTGTTGCCTGGCCTAAGGACCTGCAGAAAAGAAGTATTTATAACCGAAATCAGTAGATATAACCGATGGTCTGAAAGAATAGATACAAAATGTTTTGTCTGAAAGATGCATGATTTAATCCTTATTGGGTATTTAGTATTAGAAGTTAAGCAGATGTTTTCCTTGGAAGCACAAATGGTACACTTTACATTTTAATAGGCAGAAGATAGATACAGTCACTGTCACTGTGACGGAGTCAAGGCTCGTCCACACAGAAACATATATAGCTCGCTTATTGTCATTGTCATTGTTCGTTTAAGAAAATTTTAAATGATAACAGAAATCTTACATTGCTCCGATCATGACAGACATGATAACAGAAATGACCATGCCACCATTGTAACCTCGCTCGACTATCAGCTTAGATCCATACCAAACAGCCAAGCCATAACTTGAAAATAAGATTGCTATCACAGAACCGAATCCAAGGGCATTTACAGCACCTTCTTGCAGAGAAGACCGGTACGCCTTTCTTATGAACATGTTATATTTTGTTATAGCCTGATTCTCGCCATTGAATGAAACAACCTTCAGATAAGCATGGACAGATAAACCAGGTAAGCAGGATATATATCAGGAAGTTACTGGTGATGATAGTAAATGAATAGACAAAACAAAAAAGGAAGAAGTGTTTGCTAGCTAATAGCACAAACCGTCCTAATGGCACCAAGAGTTTGCTCCACCACGTTTCCAGCATCACTGTAGTTTGCTTGCATTCGGGTGGAGAGCCCTGTCATCAACTTTGAAACAATTGCACCGGCAATGGCAATCGGAGGGACGCTTGAAAGCATGACAAGGGCCAGGAGCCATCCTCTCGTGAATGCAATGATGAATCCACCAATGAAAGTAGAAAGGAGTTGTATGGCCTTCCCAACCTAAAGAGAATTTGACAGAAAAGGTTTTCGGGAAAAAAATAGCATCAAACGATGCCCAAATTGATGAGATAATTTTGGGTGCAATCTTCACTCGGTACTAGAATAGTAGTCGTACATATTGTCCATATTATTAAACCCGTAGGAATTAAGTTTATCTGTTTGCAGTTCACCTCTTGCATAATATATAATCTCAAAGCATATATATATATATAGTACCTTTTCTCCAATGGCGTCTTGGATGAGGAATGTGTCCCCTGCCATCCTCTCAACTGCCTGCCCAGCACTCATTTCCATGTCAAAGAACGCAATGTCCTGCCTCAGAATTGCCTTGAGATACATGGCTCTGATTCGTGCCGCCTGTCTTTCTCCGGCGATTGTCCAACATGATACCTCTAGGGAACATAAAAGTCATCAACATGATACCTCTAGGTTGGAAGAGCAAATCCACTTACGGAGGGTTGAAGCTACTCCTGATCCAACGGCAAGATAAACGAAGTTCATGATCACCTGAGACGAGAATGGGGCTTTGGTCAGAACCATCACCCTGACGTAGCAATCACCAATCGTTTCACCCCTGGCAGTAGCTTTGGGCCGAAGCGTGTCTTATGGGCCAAAAGCAAAGTGCAAGAGGGCACACAGCTACCTGGACGACCCTGCGTACGACGCCGTCGGTGGCTCCGGAGCCGAAGGCGTCAATGACGTCGCCGAAGATGAAGGCCATGATCGGCTGCACCATCCCGTTCGCCACCGCGGCGACGGCGCCCACGGCCATGAGCGCCGCGTCCGTCCTGTCCGCGAACACGAACAGCCGGTGCAACGCCACGCGCCCCGCCGCCTTCTCATCCTCCCCGGTAGCCATGGGTTCACGGTAACAAAATAAAAACCGATTGCGATACTATAGGATTTTTTAAAACGATTCCCACGATACTTACTGCTTTATTTATAGAGAGAGAGGTGTATTTATTTCCAAACCTGTTTCCGTATATATAGAGAGAAATACTCCGTCCCATAAAATAAAATAAAATAAAATAAAGCTTATATCTTTTTTGACAAAGTTTTTAGAGTGAAACTTTGACCATTAATTCTTTTAGGCTATGTTTATAACCACTAGAGCTAATAGTTAGACAGCTAATAAATTGTTAGCTGGGTTGAGCCAACTAATGAACTGATTGTTAGTTGTGAGATAGCTAACAATTAGCTACGGTATTAGTGGATGGTGTTTGAAATTTAACAACAATTTTTTAGTAGCTAACTGTTAGTTTTAGAGGTTCCAAACAAGACCTTAAAATATCACATCAACAAAAAACAAATTAAACATCATATTAAAGTTTTTTTAATACAAATTTAACTATATAATATGCAGACAATAAAATATATGTTTTGTTGCTCAATTTTTGGTCAAAGTTCTAGAATATTGATTTTTCTAAAAAAACATAGGCATTATTTTATTGGAACAATTGGATCTATACCATTAAAAGATCCAAACTTTAGATATATACCATGGACCCCACATGTCATTGACTCATGTGGACCCACATGTAAGTGAGATAGTAATGGTATGGATCAAAAGTGGTGATCTTTTAATGGTATGGATCCAAATTTCCCTATTTTATTAGATGGAGGCAGACATGGCCCCACCTCCCTCAAAATACAGAGGTCCTACGCTCCTACTCCACTGGATGACTGCCTAGCGTAGGTAAATCCCTGTTCTCCCTCAAAATACATGGGCCCCACCTCCGCCTGCCTCCTGCGGTCCTGCCTGGTGTCCGCCCCCGCGATCGCCGATCGGCGATCGCTCCTGCCTCATGGTCTCTTGGACGGTTGCTAGCCTTCTGCTCTTGCCGGAGGCTCGGCGCCTGGCGTCTGTCGTTTGCCGGTCTGCGCGTGGACGCCGTCAGCCCGTCACGCCGCCAGTCGCCTCCTCCTATGGACTGTGGTTCTGTACTTGTGTTTCCAGCGGTGCCTGCTTCTGCTTGGCTGCTTCCGTGCTTGATTTTGAATTGAATGCCAGCAGCCAGTGGACCAGTGAGGCAGTGATAGGAAGCACGAAGGTAGATTGCTGCTTGCTTAATAGGTATTTCTTGTACATTGCAACTTTCTTTGTTTTTTCACTAGTTTAATTTGCTTTTATTTCTAACCAGAGCCAGTGAGACAGTGATGAACAATTGATTGATGAATGCTATTGCATATTGTTGGTCTAATCTAATTAGACTAATTTAAGGTAAGAGATTAATAATAACCGTACTATTTAGGACAGGAATGATTACTCTTATATTATCATTCAATTTGTGATATATATCTTTTTTATTTTTAGTGTTTTGTGTAATCATGTCATCGAGAAGATATCCATCTGGAAGCGAAAAAAGAAAAAAGAAAACGTGTGGATGATCTCATAGACTCACGTAGAGGAGCTATTGACAAGTTTTTCAAGAGCAATACTAGTGCTTCGACGAATCCAAATGATGTGTATGCGTTGGCAATAGTTCCCGTGGGGGCAGAGGAATCAACCAATGGCAATTCTATAAACGAAGAAGAACGAGTTGATATCAACATCGATGATAACAATGTAAGTGACCATGAGAATATATCTAATTCATCAGATGCACATGCACAATTTGGTAGTGTTGATGAACAACCTGACATTTATGATCTAAGAAATTGGGATAATCTTAATAATAAAGCAAGAGACATATTAATTGAGAAAGGACCTATAAGAGAGGAAGGTCTGGAGTTCCCTTAAGATGATGCCTCAAGACATTTTTCATATGCTCGTTATTATAGAAAGTTAAGCAATGGAGAGTTATATGATAGAAAATGGTTGGTTTATTTAAAGCATGTTGATAAAGTTTTTTGCTTCTGTTGTAAGATATTAAAGTCTAGCACTAGCAACAGTCTGAGTTCTCTAGCACATAATGGATGTAGAAATTGGAGGAATACTAGTACGAAGCTTAAAGAACATGAAAATAGTGTTGAGCATATTCAGAACGTGAACAAGTGGAATGAATCGAGGACTATAATGCGGCAAGAGGAAACTATTGATAAAGACTTGCAGAAGCAAATCAATAAAGAGAAAGAGCGTTTGAGACAAGTTTTGCTAAGAATAATAGCAATTGTGAAATTGAAAGGGAAATGTGCCCTTGGGCCTTTTCTAAGTATTTTGGTGATTGAGTACCAACACAAGTGCTTAAATGTGAATCTATGCCCATGGATGGACAAAGTACAAATCAAGGTTAAAGGTATGTTTCTCAGGCTTAGTACATTGTTTTATGGACTAATGTATTGTGTCTAAGTGCTAGAAACAGGAAAAATCGGATCGGAAATGAGTTGGCTCGAGCAGCCAAGAACCTGCCCAGTCTGGGAGCACCGGACTGTCCGGTGGTGCACCGGACAGTGTCCGGTGCGCCAGGCTGGCTTGCGTGAAGTAGCTGCTCTCGGAAATTCACTGGCGACGTACGGCTATAATTCACCGGACTGTCCGGTGTGCACCGGACTGTCCGGTGAGCCATCGTTCGGCCGGGCCAACGGTCGGCCGCGGAATCCACGCGCGACACGCGGCCGAGCCAACGGTCGGAAGGGGGCACCGGACTGTCCGGTGTGCACCGGACATGTCCGGTGCGCCAACGGCTCCAAGGCCGCCAACGGTCGGCTTCGCTATTTAAGGAAGGAAATCGGGCACTGGACAGTGTCCGGTGTGCACCGGACTGTCCGGTGCGCCAAACGACAGAAGGCAAGAATGGCCTTCCAGATTTGCTCTCAACGGCTCCTAGCTGTCTTGGGGCTATAAAAGGGACCCCTAGGCGCATGGAGGAATACACCAAGCATCCTTTGAGCATTGTTGATCACTCACACTTCATTCTTGCGCACTTGTTCGACATTCTAGAGATTTGAGCTCCGTTCTAGTGTGCTAGTCTCTTGAGCTCAAGTCTGGGTTTTGTGTGTGCGTATTCGCTGTGATCTTTGTGTCGTGTGTGAGTTGCTAATCCCTCCCTTGATCCGTGATTCTTTGTGAACATCTTTTGTAAAGGCGAGAGGCTCCAAGATGTGGAGATTCCTCGCAAGTGGGATTAAGAAAAGCAAAGCAACACCGTGGTATTCAAGTTGGTCGTTGGACCGCTTGAGAGGGGTTGATTGCAACCCTCGTCCGTTGGAACGCCACAACGTGGAGTAGGCAAGCGTTGGTCTTGGCCGAACCACGGGATAACCACCGTGCCATCTCTGTGATTGATATCTCTTGGTTATTGTGTTGTGTTGAGATCCTTCTCTAGCCACTTGGCAAATTACTGTGCTAACAATTAATCAAGTTTTGTGGCTTAAGATTTTGAAGTGTTACAGGATCACCTATTCACCCCCCCTCTAGGTGCTCTCAATTGGTATCAGAGCCGTTCTCTTCAAGAAAGGGACTAACCGCCCGAAGAGATGGATCCTAAGGGCAAGGGGATGGTGATCAACGACAAGGAGAAGGAGACCTTTGTCAACGAGCCCAATGATGACAAGCCCACCGACTCAGGCTCGGGCCACAAAAGAAAAGACGGGAGGAAGAAGAAGACAAGGCGCATCAAGGAAATTGTCTACTACGACAGCGACGAATCTTCCTCCTCCCAAAAGGACGACGACGACCACGATAGACGAAAGACGGTTAACTCAAACTTTTCTTTCGATTATTCGCGCATCCCGCATAGTTCAAATGCTCAATTGCTCCCCATTCCACTTGGCAAGCCCCCTCACTTTGATGGAGAGGACTACGGATTTTGGAGCCACAAAATGCGTACTCACCTGTTTTCTCTCCATCCAAGCATTTGGGAGATTGTGGAAAGTGGAATGAAATTTAATAGCTCGGATAGCCCTGTGTTTATTAATGAACAGATTCATAAAAATGCACAAGCTACTACTGTGTTGCTAGCCTCTTTATGCAGGGACGAGTATCACAAGGTGAGCGGCTTGGACAATGCCAAGCAGATCTGGGACACCCTCAAGATCTCTCATGAGGGAAACGACGTCACCTTGCTCACCAAAATGGAGTTGGTGGAAGGCGAGCTTGGACGGTTCGCGATGATAAGGGGCGAGGAGCCGACACAAACATACAACCGGCTCAAGACCCTTATCAACAAAATAAGGAGCTACGGGAGCACGCGATGGACAGACCACGACGTCGTCCGCCTAATGCTAAGGTCATTTACCGTTCTTGATCCTCATTTGGTGAATAATATTCGTGAAAATCCCAGGTACCCCAAGATGTCGCCCGAAGAAGTTCTTGGGAAATTCGTTAGCGGGCGAATGATGATCAAGGAGGCGAGGTACGTGGATGACGCCTTGAATGGTCCGATCAACGAGCCGCAACCCCTTGCTCTCAAGGCAACACGAAGCAAGGAGGCGCTACCTAGCAAGGTGGCACAGATTGAGGCGGCCGGACTTAATGATGAAGAGATGGCTCTCATCATCAAAAGATTCAAGACGGTGCTTAAAGGTCGCAAGGGACAGCCAAGCAAGACCAAAGCCAAGGGGAAGCGCTCATGCTTCAAATGCGGTAAGCTTGGTCATTTTATTGCTAACTGTCCCGACAATGATAGTGATCAGGATCAAGGGAACAAGAGGAAGAAAAAGAAGAACTATAAGAAGGCAAAGGGCGAGGCTCATCTTGGCAAGGAGTGGGATTCGGACTGCTCCTCGTCCGACTCCGACAATGAGGGACTCGCTGCCACTGCCTTCAACAAGTCATCCCTCTTCCCCAACGAGCGTCACACTTGCCTCATGGCAAGGGAGAAGAAAGTAAGCACTCCTAATACTAGTACTTATGCTTCTTCAAGTGAGGATGAGTCTAGTGATGATGATGAGATAGATTACTCATGCTTATTCAAGGGATTAGATAGAACTAAGGTAGACAAAATTAATGAATTGATTGATGCCTTGAATGATAGGAATATACTGTTAGAAAAGCAAGAGGATTTGTTGTATGAAGAACATGATAAATTTGTAGAAGCTCAGAAATCTCTTGCTCTAGAAATTAAGAGGAATGAAATGCTCTCTAGTGAATTATCTTCTTGTCATGAAACTATTGCTAAGTTAAAAAGTTTTAATGATGATTTAAATGCTAAACTAGAAGTAGCTAGTAAATCTAATTCTTGTGTAGAAATTGTTGAAACTTGTAATAGGTGTAAAGATTTTGACATTGATGCTTGTAGTGATCATTTAGTTTCAATTTCTAAATTAAATGAGGAATTAGCTAGTCTTAATGCCCAACTTAAGACTAGCAAGAATGAATTTGACAAGCTAAAATTTGCAAGGGATGCCTACACGATTGGTAGACACCCCTCAATTAAGGATGGACTTGGCTACAAGAGGGAAGCCAAGAACTTGACAAGCCATAAGGCTCCCATCTCCGCCAAGGAGAAAGGAAAGGCCCCTATGGCTAGTAGTGTGCAAAAGAACCATGCTTTTATGTACCATGATAGGAGACAATCTAGAAATGGTTATAGGAGTTGTAATGCATATAATGCCTTTGATTCTCATGCCATGTTTGCTTCTAGTTCTTCTTATGTGCATGATAGAAATGTTGGTAGGAGAAATGCTGTTCATAATTTGCCTAGGAGAAATGTTGTTAATGTTCCTAGGAAAGTAAATGAACCTTCTACAATATATCATGCTTTAAATGCTTCTTTTGCTATTTGTAGAAAGGATAGGAAGATAGTTGCTAGAAAATTAGGGGCAAGATGCAAGGGAGACAAAACTTGCATTTGGGTCCCTAAGGATATTTGTGCTAACCTTGCAGGACCCAACATGAGTTGGGTACCTAAAACCCAAGCCTAAATTTGCCTTGCAGGTTTATGCATCCGGGGGTTCAAGCTGGATTATTGACAGCGGATGCACAAACCATATGACGGGGGAGAAGAAGATGTTCACCTCCTACGTCAAAAACAAAGATTCCCAAGATTCAATAATATTCGGTGATGGGAATCAAGGCAAGGTAAAAGGGTTAGGTAAAATTGCAATCTCAAATGAGCACTCTATCTCTAATGTGTTTTTAGTAGAGTCTCTTGGATATAATTTGCTATCTGTTAGTCAATTATGCAATATGAGATATAACTGTTTGTTTACAAATGTAGATGTGTCTGTCTTTAGAAGATGTGATGGTTCACTAGCTTTTAAGGGTGTACTAGACGGCAAGCTTTACCTAGTTGATTTTGCAAAAGAAGAGGCCGGTCTAGATGCATGCTTAATGGCTAAGACTTGCATGGGCTGGCTGTGGCATCGCCGCTTAGCACATGTAGGGATGAAGAACCTCCACAAGCTTTTAAAAGGAGAACATGTGATAGGTTTAACCAATGTTCATTTCGAAAAAGATAGACCTTGTGCAGCTTGTCAAGCAGGGAAACAAGTGGGAGGCTCTCATCACACCAAAAATGTGATGACAACATCAAGACCCCTGGAGCTGCTACATATGGACCTCTTCGGACCCGTCGCCTATCTGAGCATAGGAGGAAGTAAGTATGATCTAGTTATTGTTGATGACTTTTCCCGCTTCACTTGGGTGTTCTTTTTGCAGGATAAGTCTGAAACCCAAGGGACCCTCAAGCGCTTCCTAAGGAGAGCTCAAAATGAGTTTGAGCTCAAGGTGAAGAAGATAAGGAGCGACAACGGGTCCGAATTCAAGAACCTTCAAGTGGAAGAGTTCCTTGAGGAGGAGGGGATCAAGCACGAGTTCTCCGCTCTCTACACACCTCAGCAAAATGGTGTGGTAGAGAGGAAGAACAGGACGCTCATAGATATGGCGAGGACTATGCTTGGAGAATTCAAGACCCCCGAGTGCTTTTGGTCAGAAGCCGTGAACACGGCTTGCCACGCCATCAACAGGGTCTACCGTCACCGCCTCCTCAAGAAGACGTCGTATGAGCTGCTAACCGGTAACAAATCTAATGTATCGTATTTTCGTGTTTTTGGGAGTAAATGCTACATTCTAGTGAAGAAGGGTAGGAATTCCAAATTTGCTCCCAAAGCCGTAGAAGGGTTTTTATTAGGTTATGATTCAAATACAAAGGCGTATAGGGTCTTCAACAAATCATCGGGTTTGGTTGAAGTCTCTAGCGACGTTGTATTTGATGAAACTAATGGCTCTCCAAGAGAGCAAGTTGTTGATCTTGATGATGTAGATGAAGAAGACGTTCCAACGGCCGCGATACGCACCATGGCGATTGGAGATGTACGGCCTCAAGAACATTTGGAGCAAGATCAACCTTCTTCCTCAACTATGGTGCATCCCCCAACCCAAGGTGACGAACAGGTACCTCAAGTGGAGGCGCATGATCAAGGGGGAGCACAGGATGTTCAAGTTGAAGAGGAAGAAGCACTTCAGGCACCTCTAACCCAAGTTCGAGTGACGATTCAAAGGGATCATCCCGTCGACCAGATATTGGGTGATATTAGCAAGGGAGTAACTACTCGCTCGAGATTAGTTAATTTTTGTGAGCATTACTCTTTTGTCTCTTCTATTGAGCCTTTCAGGGTAGAAGAGGCCTTGCTAGATCCGGACTGGGTGTTGGCCATGCAGGAGGAACTCAACAACTTCAAGCGCAATGAAGTTTGGACACTGGTGCCTCGTCCCAAGCAAAATGTTGTGGGAACCAAGTGGGTGTTCCGCAACAAACAGGACGAGCACGGGGTGGTGACGAGGAACAAGGCTCAACTTGTGGCAAAAGGTTATGCCCAAGTCGCAGGTTTGGACTTTGAGGAGACGTTTGCTCCTGTGGCTAGGCTAGAATCAATTCGTATCTTGCTAGCATATGCCGCTCACCATTCTTTCAGGTTGTACCAAATGGATGTGAAGAGCGCTTTCCTCAATGGGCCAATCAAGGAGGAGGTGTACGTGGAGCAACCCCCTGGCTTCGAGGATGAACGGTACCCCGACCACGTGTGTAAGCTCTCTAAGGCGCTCTATGGACTTAAGCAAGCCCCAAGAGCATGGTATGAATGCCTTAGAGACTTTTTAATTGCTAATGCTTTCAAGGTTGGGAAAGCCGATCCAACTCTTTTCACTAAGACTTGCGATGGTGATCTTTTTGTGTGCCAAATTTATGTCGATGACATAATATTTGGTTCTACTAATCAAAAGTCTTGTGAAGAGTTTAGCAGGGTAATGACGCAGAAATTCGAGATGTCAATGATGGGCGAGTTGAACTACTTCCTTGGGTTCCAAGTGAAGCAACTCAAGGACGACACCTTCATCTCCCAAACGAAGTACACGCAAGACTTGCTAAAGCGGTTTGGGATGAAGGACGCCAAGCCCGCAAAGACTCCGATGGGAACCGACAGACACACCGACCTCAACAAAGGAGGTAAGTCCGTTGATCAAAAAGCATACCGGTCAATGATAGGGTCTTTACTTTATTTATGTGCTAGTAGACCGGATATTATGCTTAGCGTATACATGTGTGCTAGATTTCAATCCGATCCTAAGGAGTGTCACTTAGTGGCGGTGAAGCGAATTCTTAGATATTTGGTTGCTACGCCTTGCTTCGGGCTCTGGTATCCAAAGGGGTCTACCTTTGACTTGGTTGGATACTCAGATTCCGACTATGCTGGATGTAAGGTCGATAGGAAGAGTACATTAGGGACGTGCCAATTCTGAGGAAGGTCCCTGGTGTCGTGGAACTCTAAGAAACAAACTTCCGTTGCCCTATCCACCGCTGAGGCCGAGTATGTTGCCGCAGGACAGTGTTGCGCGCAACTACTTTGGATGAGGCAAACCCTCCGGGACTTTGGCTACAATCTGAGCAAAGTCCCACTCCTATGTGATAATGAGAGTGCCATCCGCATGGCGGAAAATCCTGTTGAACACAGCCGCACAAAGCACATTGACATCCGGCATCACTTTTTGAGAGACCACCAGCAAAAGGGAGATATCGAAGTGTTTCATGTTAGCACCGAGAACCAGCTAGCCGATATCTTTACCAAGCCTCTAGATGAGAAGACCTTTTGCAGGTTGCGTAGTGAGCTCAATATCTTAGATTCGCGAAACTTGGATTGATTTAAAGCATACATGTGTTTATGCCTTTGATCATGTTCCTTATGCATTTTGTTGCTCAGTTATGGTGCTCAAGTTGTCCAAACACTCCCTGGACCTCACAAGTCCGTTGCAAAGTGATGCACATGTTTAGGGGGAGATGTGTTACAACTTGACCCTTTGAGACTAACCATATGCTTGAGTTTGCTTGTTTTAGTCTCGAAGGAGAATTAAAAGGGAAAAGGTGGACTTGGACCATGCAAGACTTCCACTGCACTCCGATGAAAAGAGTAACTTTTCCAAGTTCATCTTTTAACTCTTATTGCCTATTTGCTCTTAATTGAAGATTTTGGTGAGGCAATGGGGTTAAAGGGCCAAGATTGATCCCGTTTTGGTGCTTGATGCCAAAGGGGGAGAAAATAAAAATAAAGGCCAAAGCGATAAATGGATCAGCTACCACTTGAGAGATTTTGAAAATAGTAGAATAGAGTTTTTTGTTTTGTCAAAACTCTTTTATTGTCTCTCTTGTCAAAAGTTGGCTTCTTGTGGGGAGAAATGTTGATTATGGGAAAAAGGGGGAGTTTTTGAAATCTTGAATCAAATACTCTTGGAATGACTCTCTTTATGCCTTAACATGTGTGTTTGACTTAGAGATAGAAATTTGAGGTTGATTCGCAAAAACAAACCAAGTGGTGGCAAAGGATGATCCATATATGCCAAAATTGGACCAAAACAAATTTGAGTTTTTATTTGAAGTGATTTTGCACTTGTTCTAGTTGCTTTATGTTGTGTTGGCATAAATCACCAAAAAGGGGGAGATTGAAAGGGAAATGTGCCCTTGGGCCTTTTCTAAGTATTTTGGTGATTGAGTACCAACACAAGTGCTTAAATGTGAATCTATGCCCATGGATGGACAAAGTACAAATCAAGGTTAAAGGTATGTTTCTCAGGCTTAGTACATTGTTTTATGGACTAATGTATTGTGTCTAAGTGCTGGAAACAGGAAAAATCGGATCGGAAATGAGTTGGCTCGAGCAGCCAAGAACCTGCCCAGTCTAGGAGCACCGGACTGTCCGGTGGTGCACCGGACAGTGTCCGGTGCGCCAGGCTGGCTTGCGTGAAGTAGTTGCTCTCGGGAATTCACTGGCGACGTACGGCTATAATTCACCGGACTGTCCGGTGTGCACCGGACTGTCCGGTGAGCCATCGTTCGGCCGGGCCAACGGTCGGCCGCGGAATCCGCGCGCGACACGCGGCCGAGCCAACGGTCGGAAGGGGGCACCGGACTGTCCGGTGTGCACCGGACATGTCCGGTGCGCCAACGGCTCCAAGGCCGCCAACGGTCGGCTTCGCTATTTAAGGAAGGAAATCGGGCACCGGACAGTGTCCGGTGTGCACCGGACTGTCCGGTGCGCCAAACGACAGAAGGCAAGAATGGCCTTCCAGATTTGCTCTCAACGGCTCCTAGCTGCCTTGGGGCTATAAAAGGGACCCCTAGGCGCATGGAGGAATACACCAAGCATCCTTTGAGCATTGTTGATCACTCACACTTCATTCTTGCGCACTTGTTCGACATTCTAGAGATTTGAGCTCCGTTCTAGTGTGCTAGTCTCTTGAGCTCAAGTCTGGGTTTTGTGTGTGCGTATTCGCTGTGATCTTTGTGTCGTGTGTGAGTTGCTAATCCCTCCCTTGATCCGTGATTCTTTGTGAACATCTTTTGTAAAGGCGAGAGGCTCCAAGCTGTGGAGATTCCTCGCAAGTGGGATTAAGAAAAGCAAAGCAACACCGTGGTATTCAAGTTGGTCGTTGGACCGCTTGAGAGGGGTTGATTGCAACCCTCGTCCGTTGGGACGCCACAACGTGGAGTAGGCAAGCGTTGGTCTTGGCCGAACCACGGGATAACCACCGTGCCATCTCTGTGATTAATATCTCTTGGTTATTGTGTTGTGTTGAGATCCTTCTCTAGCCACTTGGCAAATTACTATGCTAACAATTAATCAAGTTTTGTGGCTTAAGATTTTGAAGTGTTACAGGATCACCTATTCACCCCCCCTCTAGGTGCTCTCAGAAATTTCTTGGTAAACACAACTTGGCTTTTAGAGGAACAATTGAGCAACTTTATAGTGGTAGTAATGGTAATTTTTAGCCTGTGTTGAGATGATTACAGATTTTGATTTGGTTATGCAAGACCATCTTAGGCGTATTCAGAACAAAGAAAATCATTTACATTTTATCATTCCTAAGATTCAGAATGAGTTGATAGTTATTTTGTCTTCTAATATCACAAGATCTATCACAAAGGTTTTTAAAAGAGGCCAAGTATTTCTCTATTATCCTGGATTATACCTCTGATGTTAGTAATCAAGAACAAATGACTTTGTTAGTTCGTCGTGTTAATTTGTCCAATAGAAAAATAAATATTGAGGAATACATTTTGGGGTTCTTGAATGTGAGTGACACATTTGGTTTGGGGCTTTTTAGTGTGTTGTTTGATTCTATGAAGTCATTTAGCCTAAATATTAATGATATAAGGGGTCAAGGATATGATAATGGTTCCAATATGAAAGGAAAACATCAAGGGGTACAAAAGCGGTTGCTTGATATTAATCCAAGAGCATTGTATATGTCATGTGCTTGCCATAGTCTTAGTCTTTGTGATATGGAAAAATCTTATGGGAAAGTTGTTTCATTTTTTGGGATTGTTCAACGTATATATGTGTTATTTGAGTGGGGGCTAATATCAAAGTGGGGGCCTAAATAGAGGTTTACTAACTAATTAGCCTTCGTAGATACAGTAAATAAGATAAAATGTCTACTAAAACGAGAAGATTGAGTGGGGCATGTGCCTCCGCTCACCTCAATGTAGGTCTACCCCTGGCTAAAAATATGCTAGTGGAATTAGCTAACTAACAAATAGTTAGCTAACTAGGAGCTAATTTTCTGATAAATATTGTTAGCCGATAACCATCTAAACGATATTTTTCTTTGACAAATAATTTTTAAAACAACACACTACATTTATTAAAATAAAAACTATCTGATCACGTAATTAAGCTTTATAGAAACCAAAAAATAATATAATATGTAAACCACAATATAAAATTATATTTATTACTAAAATTATATCTCATCTTTGTCTCTATCTCTATCCCTATCCCTATCTCTATATCTATAGCTATATCTATATCTATATTTATATCTATATACTATATTAAAGCTTCAGTTTCAACGGTCGTCCCGTGTTAATAAATTTTTTAAAAAAACCTACATTTCTTTAGAATCAATCTGCACTCCTATAATCTCTTATCTACTCTACAATAGGAGATTTTATGTAAAAAATAAGGTGAAATTATTTATAAGTGAGTGTTTAAACCTTGGTTGTTGGCTCCATATTCACACCCACCTAATCAATAGAATATATATATATTTTGTGTTTTATCAAAACAAAATTTATCCTATGTCATATATATATACATACACTAGCCAGTTGCTCATACTTTGCTACAATTTTTATATATCATATAAATAGATATTAAGATATTTATTCAAATATAATTATTGTTTATTTCTAAACACTAAATTATGTGTGGTCTGATGGTTAGGCCCAAATTTTTGGAGCTGGAGGTGTGAGTTTGAGTGCTCGCTCTGCACTTTTTTTACCCGGTGTGGTAGTTGTGTGGGTGGGTCGGGTGCTCTTAATAGAGTAGTATAGATAAATAGGTATTGAGATATTTATTCAAATATAATTATTATTTATTTATAAACACTAAGGTATGTGTGGTCTGGTCGTTACCCTCAAATGTTTGAGCAATGGAGTGTGGGTTCGAGTGCTCATTTTGCACTATTTTTTGTACGGTGTGGTAGCGCGGAGGGTGAAGTCATGGTATCCAGCACATTAGGTTCTTAATAGATTAGTATAGATATAGATTATTTATAAACACTAACTAGGTGAGTGTCCGTGCTTTGCAACGGAACCGTATAATAACACGATAACTTATGTACATATATGTGTTATATTGTTATAGATATGTGCCCGTTCGTTGCGACGGAAGTGAAAGATTTGTATGAAACATTGATACGGAACGATAAACACCACTATAATATGCAAAATTCGTGTGGAAAACATTATCAATATCATACAAATTATTTATAAAAAGTTAATTTAGAATTTTTAATTACAGACAAATGTGTCGACAACTGTACACTAATCAACTAATTCTTTTTAGCGATATCGATAAGTCTCTGTTGTATGTTTGCAGGGATGGCATATCGGCACGAATTGTCCTCATAACTTAACAGATCAATCACAAAGTTTCTTCGAACAATCTTTGCATCCTACAGACAAAGACATAAGAGAACAAAACATATTATCTTGTAAAACGAGATAGCTGGAATGTATGTTTTGAACATAAAACGAACGGACTACACTCACCCCAACAAATTTCATTCGTCTGTCATTCCCCACATGGCCATAGCTTGTAGAACGAGTAGCTGGTATTAAACCTATAGAATAAACCTATACAATGATTATCGTAGAAAAAGTTTAAACTGCTGAGAAGGTGGTACGAAGAAAATACCCTTTTAAGTCAATTGGAACACCAGTCTGAATTGTATGTTCCCACTTAAAGATATTCTCCGCCCATCCAGAACGTTTCTTGCTGTAAGCAATCTTATATTTTTTTTGAGGTCATGATAATCGCTTCCGCGAACCTCTTGTATGGCATGTGTTTACACCAATCTTAAGTCGATGTAAAGTCGATAAAAGTCACATGCTTTTTAACATGATCTATTACGAAAAGGGCGTGACATCCGTTGAATTTCCATGGCATAAGAACCTGCAAAATATCATTCATTACTCATTAGGATCCTACAACAGAAGTGTCCTTTATAAATACATTCGAAATGAACACATACTTACATATCTACAACCCGTGATATAATAATTCATTGATGGCCAACAATCGAGTGTTTTGGCTAACTCTTCTGTTGTAGGATCCTGATGGTACTTTGGAAGTTTACCAAAACCAACCATTCTCTGGACAGTATATATACATGTCCACATGAGGATTAGATGTAGATACTATATATTAATACATCAATTATTGGAAACAAACTTACTCAGAAACGCATGTCCATATAATGATTTCTATTATTTATGATGTCTTCTTTCGACCTACGTGACTCTTTATTGGCAAGCAGCCGAACAGCCATGTCAAAACATCTTAGAATCATATCTTGATTTATCGTTAATATATTTTGCAGGTCTTTGACAGATATTTCTATCTTAAAAGGATTGAAACTTCGTACCCATGTCATCCTGTAATGTAGCATGATGAAAGTCTATATCAAGAATCTAAGTAGTTGATATACATAAAATAGATAAATCAATAAGCACTTACTCTAGTGTCGTATCGTCTTCTATTGCCATGATATAATCACATAAAACATATATTGAATCGGCTTTGGTCACTGGCATATCCTTTGTGGAAAGACCAACCATTAAAAAGTCATTGGTGCACCCATCGTTAGAGACTTTTACAGGAGCTCTTTTATCCCAATCATCAACAAACCACCTTTGCAAGTCTGCTTGAGTAATAGGGCCTTCCTCATCTTCATACACTACTTCGTTATCATCAAGCACGTGGAGTAGTTTCCTCTTCTTAGAATCTATTGGGTTTTCTAATATCTCAACATCTGATGGGCTTCCAGAGTCAACTTTCTTTTCATTTTTGTATAACAGACACCCCCTTCTCTTATTCAGGTCTGAAGATAGTAATATAGCAGCCATTTTTTTCGTAAAGTGTGACATGTCATCCTACAAATAAGAAACAATTATTTAGCATTATATATGTAACACTGACTGTAGATGTGCATATATGTCGTAGTAGTAATAATATACCTGGGTAAAACTGTCAGACAGTTCATCCCCTGTCCAGTATTCGATATAGTTCAAAAGAAAGAGGCCACATGAAGAGCTACAATATACATTAATATCAACATAAAGATTAGTATGAATAAAGAAATAGGTAAAGAAGATTTTAGGGCGTACCTATCTGTCTGCTTTGCATATCCCATGTCTATTTCTCTGAGCGGCCAAGAAGCAACTTGGAGGTCTGGCCACCTGTGGTCTTTTAACTCCTTACGTTGAGATATTATATCAATTTGTCTTTGCAGTCCTTTAATCTTTATATATTGTAAAGCAAAATTAGAGATTGGGATAAGTTAATAGTGAATTCATAATTGTTTAGTTTGTGCATACTCACAGAGTCAGTGAGGTCTTTACGGTCGTGTGAAGTACCAAGTGAATCGAGCACTTGTATCTCCATATTTCTTGCATGGATCACGGTAAGATACCAGTGCGTCTCTCGGATGTTTATCGGAATAAACACCTACAAAACAGTTATAAATCTCTACTACTATTAAGGTTGCAAGAGTAGTCGGCCATTCTCGTGTTCTGCCACCATTCCTGTTCTGCTATTCCCGTTCTGCCACCGTTCCCATTCCCATGTCTGTCATTCCCATTCTTTATTCTGTCTTTCCCGTTCTGCCACCGTTCCCATTCCCATGTCTGTCATTCCCATTCTTTATTCTGTCTTTCTCATTCCCTCCTCCCGCAAAGCTCATTCCCATTCTCATTCCTCCGTACAGCCCACGTCTAGCTAAAATTAAAAAAACACATGTCCTCAAGGGGATTTGAACCCGTGACCTCTTAAGCAAAGGCCAAGAGTAGCTACCACTACACCACATATGTGTTTATGTCTACATCTATGACAGGAAACACATCTACTACATCTCTCACCAAGCTCACTTGCTACCCTTGCGCAATGCGTAGTAGTAGATAAGTATCACCGAGATTCTTGAATTAGATATTTGGATGGAGGTAATATTATTTAAAGAAGAGCTTTGCATGCAATTTCTTTTGTTTGAATAATGTATTATACTTAAATTCCTTTTTTTGCATGCGTGACATTTTTCTCCGTAATATTTTTTCCATAGATCAGACTTCTGAGTCATTTTCATAAACCAACGCCAAGCATGAATCCATGTTTCTTACTTGAAACCCCGAACAAACACCATGAGCAGGAGGCACTCATGTTGGTGTCGCTCATCGATGACGAGAAGAAGCTTGGCGGCTGTCAGTTCGACCTCTAGAAGCAGTCCTACGTGGTCGCATGCGCCGCTGTGTACGACAAGCTCCCGCGAAGCCACCACTTGGACGCGGTCCAGAGCAGCTGCACCGCGCTGTCCATCGTTAAGCAGGGAGGCCTCATGGTTGTCGCCAACATCGATGACTCTCGGGTTGTTCTAGACACCGCATCCGACGATGACGCCATCACGTCGTCTAGCTCATCGTCCACCTGAAGCCCAACCTACCATGTAAGTCGCTACTGACCGGACATGAATTCTTGTGCGCTGGGACGATGGACATTGCTGACGTTGTGTGAGTGTCCTCGAACATGATGTATGTAGTGGAGTAGCGCATCTGGTGGTGCAACGGCCAGGGGTACTACCTCACTGATGAGCCCGGGGTACACTTCGTTTGGCAGCCCAACCAAGAGTCATCGGTACTCGTCATGTCGCGCGCGTTCGACGACTACTATATCGAGGATTGTGGCGTCATCTTAGCATCGGAGGTGACGCAGAGGAGGATCGACAACAGTGACCAGTTCGTCATCCTCGCCACCGTCAGGGTAGCTTTTGTGCCGACCTGCCTTTAATTCTCTTCGCAAACACACACATTTACCTTTTTGTTTAAGCAAGAGCGTATGGTGGTGCGTGTCTGATGACTAACGATGTACGAGGAAATTTCTTCCAGCATATGTGGAACGTGCTCTCCAATGATGAGACCATACAAATCGTGGCATATATCGAAGTCTGCATGATACTGATGGTTGCAATGTAGTGGTGAAACAACTAGATTAAAATAACAAAATTTATGTATGACTAGGATCACAAATTGATTATGAAACATTTTCTCATAACAATATAACACACATTTTATATATAAGTTATCGTAGTATACTGGTATTATATATTACCGTTGCAACGCACGGGCACTCAGCTAGTACTTGCATAAGAATAAAATACATGTAAACACTAACTGTTCAGATTGCAAACTCATTTGTACCATGTCATGGTCTAGGTAAAGTAACACCCTTCGTTCAGCGCTACATATTTGTGCCATGTCTTTAACTGGATATAGCTCCTCTGTTTTAATTTCGACATCACCATTTCGCTTCAGGAAATTGAACTGGAAAGCATTTTCTATGTGAACGTGACCTCCAGATCGGCACTTTAGATGCTTTTGAGCTTTTATCAAATTTATGTAACAATCTATAACCTACAAGTGTGTAAGTTGTGGTTAAAAATATCAGGATGAGTAAAAAACTTATACATAACAAGGTCGCCAAATATAAAAACTAGGTATAGATTACCTCGTCACCTAAATATGTGTTCGGCTGAAATAAACACTCCATCCACTTCCTTTCAACAAAGGCATCATCAATAAGCACGACTTCTACCCTTGGTTCACAAGGGATTTCCTTAATAAAATCGATGAGGGCAAGATCACCTTGCGTGCAAATATAGTCTAGGGGCAACCAGTCGTGAGATAAAACTAAAATTAGTTATTACAAAAATAATACAAATTGATCCATACAGAACTACGAAAATTATAATACAAAATACCCAGCGGAGTGCATTTTTGTTTAGTAGGTCACCCCAAACTTTAATGATATATAAAGACCACCTAGGACATTGATTTAGGTAAGAATAGGTCAGTAATATATAGATTTGATATATACAATTAATGGAATATATACCTAGCATCCATTATAATAATCTTTATGAATGGGCCCCACATTGTGCGCATTGTGCGATGAATTGTACCCAAGTGGACTACAACAGCCATAATGTCTACAAAAATAACAATTTATAAATGGATTAATACTGAATTTTGTGTAAACAATATTTTAATAATTTTAAGAGATCGATATATTCTTACCGACTAAAGTCTTGTTTGGCAACCCGACAATATCAGCAAGGTTCAAGAATATATGTTTTGGGAATGGCGCCATTTGAATTGGAACAGTGTATGGCTCCACGATAGTTTGTTGGTTGAGATACAATTCCATGGGACCATTTAGATGTCGAAAATTAAATTCACCCGGATGAAGACCAAACTTTACGTTATGCATCTTGTAAACATGCTTTTCATGGAGCAAATTGTCGAAATGTTTGACTGTCTCATACAAATATGTTATGGCCTCGACCTTGGCTCCCTAATAGTATTTCAGTAGGAGAAGAGGCGATGGTATGAATATCGTTTAACTTTGAAAATGAAACTTAAAGAATTGTTGGCTTACATTAATGTAATATAAAATGAAATGTTGTCTGTCATGATAACGTGGTTCAATCGGAAATTTAACTTCTACCCGAGCGACAATACTGTATTTCCGCGGTAGCCCATAAAAATCTTCATCACGGTAGTCGTCGAACAACCGGAAGATATATTAAACATACGACTAAATAACGGTCATAACTTTGATAGACAAATTTTGTGTAAATATATTTATATAATAACTTACATAGGCATCCGTTTTAGGTGGTCCGCTGCGGCTCTTTCACGGTTCAATACGACCGGTTCCATCAAAACCTTGTAGCCTTTAACATAATTTAAAATTTAAATGGAACACATGTCTTATGGTAATAAATTATTTTTAGTAATTGATAATGCAAGAGAAACTAATGATCAAAGAATACCTTGGAGAACTTCCTCAAATCCTGTTACACCTTGGGAAATGAAATTTATGTAATACATGACACTTATGTTTTTACCTTGTAGCATTCTACATTTCTACTTCCCCTTATCATGCATGCTTCGTGTACTCCTTTATGCATATGTAATAACCGCTAGGTTTAAATTTGGATCTAACCAAAATCATGTCTCGTATTTCTCACTGCGGCATGTCATCATAGATGAGTGTGTTATATATATATGGATTTTTTTAGTTATGATTTGGGATTGGATTTCCAAAATTTTAGTTTGGACACATATACTTTGAGAAGCATTAAAACTCGAAACTATACTGTCATGATCAGTTTTGGTTCATAAGATTGGAAAAATAAAGTTCCCTCAAATACCATGACCTAAATGAGAGCTAAACCAAAATTTCTGTGATGTTGCCATACACTTTTCTGCCAACAATGGCAACAAGGAAACCAAGGGATGCAGCAAACAAGGTATATTTTTAAGAGATTTACTTACTGTTTTATTTTATATGTACTACATATAGTTGTGCCTTGCTATCCCACCAGTGAAAGGTGCTCTTGCTGTTCTTCCTAGCGTATGTAAACTGAACACAATTCCTGTCATGTTGCTCATCAATGATATAATGCTTTCTGGATGTACTAGGTGTTGCATTAGGTAAAATTGTCTATTAGTTTTCTTGCACAATAAAAGGGTTTTCTTTTGATTTATATTGACATCATATTGAAAGAGCTCTTTGAACATAACAGACGCCAAGAGGAACTAAGCAAGCTCACAGCCCCTGGTTTGGTTGCACAAAAGAAGGCTTTCTTTGAAGAATATTACAAGAGGGCAAGACATCTCAAGGCTCAGGGGGTATTGCACCAGGCTGGAGCCGCAGTGGAGGAGAACGATAGCAGCCAGGCAGATGAATTGCCAGCAGCTATGTCTGAGCCTTCCACTGATGTTGAGAGCAAATGCCAGGATGCTCATGAGCACGGGTACTTGACATTTATTTAATCCTTTATTTTCTCAGACAGCAAGCTTGCCAAACATTCAGGAGGAGAGTTCTAGCTCTGGTCAAAAGCGGAGATTCAGTTGTTAAACTATTGAGAGAAAAGTTCTTGCACCAAGACGTTTGGCATCAAATGATAATGATCAAAGCAATATTGCTGGATCAAGGATTGTCTTACCAATAGCCAGTCACATGTCATGGATGATGTTGTGTGGAGTGTAGGGGAGAGTGAGGATAGGGAAGGGGGAAAGCAGGGGAACAGAATTCTGCTGTTTTAAAAAAACATGAATGACCTTGAGATTCAGTACTATTATATTATTATTGAGCTCGATTACTTATAGAAAAAAGTGAGAAGACGATGCTTTGTTCTCTGTCAGTCAGGCTGTTTTGAATGATGAAATATCCTGAATTCTCACCTTTTCTTTTTGTCTGGTTTTCAGGATTCATCAGATCAGGAAATGGTACTCAACCATGGCTCAGTGTCATTCGGTAGATTTGCTGCAGAATCATTATCATGGGAAAGAAGGTCAGTGTTTGAACATAACAGACGCCAAGAGGAACTAAGCAAGCTCAAAGCCCCTGGTTTGGTTGCACAAAAGAAGGCTTTCTTTGAAGAATACTAGATCAGGTGGCGCCCATTCGGGCGCCCTATCCAACACAGGCTCCATCCAGCACAAGGAAAAAACGGGAGTGAAGCGGCGCATAGGAACAAACCATAACGGGAGGTATATATATATAGTATTGTGAGCCTGTCACACCCGTTTCCCAAGGGCAGAGCCGGGTGCATAGCATATGTGTGTCAGGATCTATTTCCACACATATGTTGACGTCACAAGTGTAATATATCAAAAGAACAATGCATAAGAGCGTAAATAACGATTATATTAACATATTACACTTCGAACAGACATAATGTCTTAACCTTTATTCATCAAAGTACAGCGAACATGGACATCCATCCACAGGAAGATGACCGGGGGTATCACTAGACTAGCATCCATGGAGTTCAGCATCATATCTTCATCTGCAAGCTTCTGATCAAAATTTAAGCAAGGGTGAGCTCACTTATGGTCGGGGCTCAGCAAGTAGTGGAAAAACTAATGCAAGTCTAACAAGGTGAGGCTGCGGTTGAGCAGTAAGCATTTTAGTTGGTCAACATTTTATTAACAACACCTGTCTTAATAATAAGTGTGAATCCCAAGTATTCCCATTAAGCAAATGTATAAGAGTATATAAAAAACACTTAAGTGAAACCACTTAAGCAAACCATTGGTAGATCATCGGATCTCGATTTATTTTCATCTTCAAGTTCAATTATCATGTGAGGAGTCCAGGCTGCTCATAACCGTGAGCACGGCTGATATATCAGTTTTACACTCTGCAGAGGTGGCGCATCTTTACCCATGAGTCGCGATTCCCTTCTAGCCCGGGTTAGCTAGACCCGTATTCACTTCCGAGGTGAATGGCCAGGGTCTCACTACGAGGCTTCTCCCTAGAGTCCTCATTACGCAAATGCTGGAAATGGTCAAACTGCATAAGGCACACCTACCGTAACCAACTTATAGTCCAGACTACAGGGTAAAGCTTTAGGAACTATGCCCGTATCCAATCTGCCTGAGCCGGAACTATAAGCGCTTGCCAGATGCCCCCGTTCCTGTCGACCACGACCAGCACCCAACATAAGACTTCCCTAGTTATTTAGCCAAGACCAGAGCCATGATAGTTCTCATGGTAGCACTGTTTTCCCGGGTGGTCACTCCATGTTCCAATTAATATGCAATAATCTTGTTTAACCATCGGGTTAACAACAATAATGTAAACTTACAATTTGGAACATTAATATCATAAGCGAGAGTGACTGCATAAAGTTAAGTTGTAGCAATAGCATAGCTACGAAGGTAAAGTATAATACCCAGGTTTTATCAAGGAATAAGGTAGAAAAGGTTAGGTGTAACCGAATAGGTAACCCGTCAAATTATGCATATATATCCAAGAATAAACTTTATTAAATGTATTGTTTGGAATCAAACAGAGTATGCAGAGGGAGAAGTCCACTTGCCTTGCTTATTGAAAGCTTGAGGTTCTTCCACGGATAGGAATAGACCTTGAGTCTTAACTACTAGATCAACCACTGAATATCACACAACAAACAAGAAGAACAAACACCACTCAATAACATACAACATTCACCATACGTAAAGCTAAAAGAGAGCCTAACGAAAAGAGCGTTCGCTTATCAAAAACGTCGCAAGTAATGGTTATATTAAGAGGGTATTCTTTTCAAAAATGTGTGATCTATACTTTATAAAACAAGACATGAGCTTAAAAATATCTTAATTAAACTATACAAATATTAGGTTCACTAATTTAATCTTTTATAAAATGTCGTACGCGATACGTCTAAGATAAATGATTTATAAGACGATAAAACACGTTATAACAATATTAAACATTTTTAACCTTTTATAAAAGATATATGTTATATATCTAAGGTTAATGAGTTATGAAACACATTATTAAACATTAATTGATGTGAAGTTAATATATAAGCCTAAACATGTTTGATATGGAAAGATAATGAAACAAATAATTATCTTTATCTTTATTAAGAAAACACGTGGCTTTTATTATTATTAAGAAAGCTATATTCAAAACAATATACAAACTAACATTATTAAAGTACATGAACACTAATTTCCTTAGTTTATTCTTTAGGAAAAACTAAGTGACACATATATAAATAATATGAACTAATTTTAATTAAATGATTACTTAAGCCTATATAACCAGTTGTAAACCAATATAAATCTAATTAACTAGGTTATGAGAGGACATAATTACTCTATTATTTATTTTTACATTTAGTTTAGAAACATATGACCTAAATATTTAAAATGAATATTGTCGGCGTTTCGAGACCGGGGGGTCCCTGGGCCGACGAGTGAAAATGTCGCCGCGTGCCCCAGCCCAGATGGGTCGGCGCGAGGCCGAGCGCGAAGGGGGGAAGAAGGCGTGAGAGAGGTGGAAATCCCGCGACCTTCGTGTTCGTCCCGCGCCCAGGTCGGGTGCGCTTGCAGTAGGGGGTTACAAGCGTTCCACGCGGGAGGGAGCGAGCGGCCTCACGCGAGCGCCAGACCCGTCCTCTTCCCCGCGCGGCCAACCCTCTGTAAGAGGGCCCTGGTCCTTCCTTTTATAGGCGTAAGGAGAGGATCCAGGTGTACAATGGGGGTGTAGCAGAGTGCTAACATGTCTAGCAAAGGAGAGCTAGCGCCCTAAGTACATGCCATCGTGGCAGCCGGAGAGGTTTTGGCACCCAGTTCGTGTGGTGTCGTGGCCGTCGGAGGAGCGCTGGAGCCTGGCGGAAGGACAACTGTCGGGGCTGTTGAGTCCTTGCTGACGTCCTCTTGCTTCCGTAAGGGGGCTGAGAGCCGCCGTCGTCAGAGAGCGTGCGGGGTGCCATCATTACTTGTCTGGCGGAGCGAGCCAGATGAGACGCCGGTCTAGTTCCCCGTAGCCTGAGTCAGCTTGGGATATGGTAATGATGGCGCCTCCTGTTGACGTGGTCGGTCCGCGCCCTAGGTTGGGCGATGTGGAGGCTCCTCCGAGGTCGAGGTCGAGTATGTCTTCCGTGGCCGAGGTCGAGTCCGAGCCCCTGGGTCGGGCGAGGCGGAGACCGTCGGCTGAGGCCAGGTGAAAGGGAAATGTGCCCTTGGGCCATTTCTATGTATTTTGGTGATTGAGTGCCAACACATGTGCTTAATTGGGAATTTATGTACATGGATGAACAAGGTGAAAATCATGAAGTAAAGGTATGTTTCTAAGCCTTAGTACATTGGTTTTAAGTACTAATATATTTGTCTAAGTGCTAGAAACAGAAAGAAGAAGAATAGAGAAAAGGAGAAGGGACTTGGCTGTGTGCTGCCAAGACCCAGCTCGGTCTGGAGCACCGGACTGTCCGGTGTGCACCGGACAGTGTCCGGTGCGCCAGGCTGGCGCGACTCGAACTGGCCGCTCTCGGGAAATTGGCCGGCGGCGTACGGCTAAAATTCACCGGACTGTCCGGTGTGCACCGGACTGTCCGGTGAGCCAACGGTCGGCCAGGGCCAACGGTTGGCCGCGCAATCCGCGCGGGACACGTGGCCGAGCCAACGGTCGGAAGACGGCACCGGACTGTCCGGTGTGCACCGGACATGTCCGGTGCGCCAACAGCGCCAGATCTGCCAACGGTCTGCAACGGTCGTCTTCGCCGTTTAAGGAAACAAATCGGGCACCGGACAGTGTCCGGTGTGCACCGGACTGTCCGGTGCCCCCGACGACAGAAGGCAAGGATGGCCTTCCGGATTTGCTCTCAACGGCTCCTAGCTGCCTTGGGGCTATAAAAGGAGCCCCTAGGCGCATGGAGGAGATACACAAGCAACCTTTGAGCATTCTTGATCATCCACACTAAGTCTCTGCGCATTCGTTTGTGTTTCTAAGTGATTCGAGCTCTGTTCTAAGTGAGAACTCTGAGATAGTCTTGTGAGCTCGATTCTTGGCCGTGTGTGTGCGCTTTTGCTGTGGATTTGTGTGTGTTGCTTCCCTCCCTTACTCTGTGTTTCATTTGTGATCATATACTTGTAAGGGCAAGAGACTCCAATTTGTGGAGATTCCTTGCAAACGGGATAGTGAAAGGAAAACAAAACACCGTGGTATTCAAGTGGGTCTTTGGACCGCTTGAGAGGGGTTGATTGCAACCCTCGTCCGTTGGGACGCCACAACGTGGAGTAGGCAAGCATTGGTCTTGGCCGAACCACGGGATAAAACCACTGTGTCACTTTGTGCTTGATCGGATTCTTGTGGTTATTGTGTTTTGACTCCTCTCTAGCCACTTGGCATAAACTGTGCTAACACCTAATCAAGTTTTGTGGCTATAAGTTTGAAGTTTTTACAGGATCACCTATTCACCCCCCCCTCTAGGTGCTCTCAATTGGTATCAAAGCCGTTCTCTTCACAAAGGGACTAACCGCCCGAAGAGATGGATCCTAAGGGGAAGGGTATAGTGATCAACGACAAAGAGAAGGAATCCTTCGTCAACGAGCCGAAGGACGATAAGCCTACCGACTCCGGCTCGGGCCAAAGACGGAAGGAAGGGAAGAAGAAGAAGACCAGGCGCATCAAGGAGATCGTCTACTACGACAGCGACGAGTCTACTTCTTCCCAAAAGGACGAGGACCACAACGACTACGAGAGAAGAAAACCGGTTAATTCTAACTTTTCTTTTGACTACTCTCGTATTCCGCATAGTTCAAATTCACATTTGCTTTCCATTCCACTCGGCAAGCCCCCACACTTTGATGGGGAGGACTACGGATTTTGGAGCCACAAAATGCGTAGTCACCTATTCTCTCTCCATCCTAGTATATGGGAGATTGTAGAGAGTGGAATGCATTTTGATAGTTCGGATAGTCCCATGTTCATTAATGAACAAATTCATAAGAATGCACAAGCTACTACTGTTCTTCTAGCTTCCTTGTGCAGGAATGAATACCATAAGGTGAGCGGCTTGGATAACGCCAAGCAAATCTGGGACACCCTCAAAATTTCTCATGAGGGGAACGACGTCACCTTACTCACCAAGATGGAGTTGGTGGAGGGCGAGCTTGGACGGTTCGCAATGATAAGGGGCGAGGAGCCAACGCAAACATACAATCGGCTCAAGACCCTTATCAACAAGATAAGAAGCTACGGGAGCACGCGATGGACGGACCACGACGTCGTCCGCCTAATGCTAAGGTCATTTACCGTTCTTGATCCTCACTTGGTGAACAATATACGTGAAAATCCCAGGTACACCAAGATGTCGCCCGAAGAAGTTCTTGGGAAATTTGTTAGCGGGCGAATGATGATCAAGGAGGCGAGATATGTGGACGACGCCTTGAATGGTCCGATCAACGAGCCGCAACCTCTCGCTCTCAAGGCAACACGAAGCAAGGAGGCGCTACCTAGCAAGGTGGCACAAATTGAGGCGGCCGGACTCAACGATGAAGAGATGGCTCTCATCATCAAGAGATTCAAGACGGCGCTAAATGGTCGCAAGGGGCAGCCAAGCAAGACCAAGACCAAGGGGAAGCGCTCATGCTTCAAATGCGGTAAGCTTGGTCATTTTATCGCTAACTGTCCCGATAATGAAAGTGACCAGGAAAAGGGGAACAAAAGAGAAAAGAAGAAGCAATACAAGAAGGCAAAGGGCGAGGCGCATCTAGGAAAGGAGTGGGACTCGGATTGCTCCTCCTCCGACTCCGACAACGAAGGACTCGCCGCCACTGCCTTCAACAAATCGGCTCTCTTCCCCAACGAGCGTCTCACATGTCTTATGGCAAGGGAGAAGAAGGTGAGTACTCAAGACTCCACTTATGCTTCTTCTAGTGATAGTGAGTCTAGTGATGATGACATAGATTATTCATGCTTGTTCAAGGGCTTAGATAGATCTAAGATAGATAAAATCAATGAATTGATTGATGCATTGAATGAAAAGGATAGGCTTTTAGAAAAGCAGGAGGATTTATTGTATGATGAACATGATAAATTTGTAGAGGCACAAAAATCATATGCTTTAGAAGTAAAAAGAAATGAAATGCTTTCTTATGAACTATCTACTTGTCATGAAACCATTTCTACTTTACAAGGTGTTAACAATGATTTAAATGCTAAATTAGAAGTAGCAAACAAATCTAATTCTTGTGTAGAACATGTTGAAATTTGTACTAGGTGTAAAGACTTTGACATTAATGCTTGTAGTGAACACCTAGTTTCAATTTCCAAGCTTAATGATGAACTGGCTAGTCTTAATGCTCAACTTAAGACTAGCAAGAATGATTTCGATAAGCTAAAATTTGCAAGGGATGCCTACACAATTGGTAGACACCCCTCAATTAAGGATGGACTTGGCTTCAAGAGAGAAGCTAAGAACTTAACAAGCCATAAGGCTCCCATTCCCGCCAAGGAGAAAGGGAAGGCCCCTATGGCTACTAGTGCTAAAAGGAACCATGCATTTTTGTATCATGATAGAAGACAAACTAGAAATGTAAGTCATGATGCTTATGATTCATATGTTTATGATTCTCATACCATGTTTGCTCCTAGTTCCTCTTATGTGTATGATAGAAATGTTACTAGGAGAAATGTTGTTCCTAAAAGAAATGCTATTCATCATGTGCCTAGAAGGAATGTTATTCATGCTCCTAGGAAAATAGCAAATGAAACTTCCACAATTTATTATGCTTTAAATGCTTCCTTTGCTATTTGTAGAAAGGATAAGAAAATTGTTGCTAGGAAGTTAGGGGCAAAATGCAAGGGAGACAAAACTTGCATTTGGGTCCCTAAGGATATTTGCACTAACCTTGTAGGACCCAACATGAGTTGGGTACCTAAGACCCAAGCCTAAATTTGCCTTGCAGGTTTATGCATCCGGGGGTTCAAGCTGGATTATTGATAGCAGATGCACAAACCATATGACGGGGGAGAAGAAGATGTTCACCTCCTACGTCAAGAATAAGGATTCCCAAGATTCAATCATATTCGGTGATGGGAATCAAGGCAAGGTAAAAGGGTTAGGTAAAATTGCAATTTCTAATGAGCACTCTATCTCTAATGTGTTTTTAGTAGAGTCACTAGGATATAATTTGCTATCTGTCAGTCAATTATGTCAAATGGGATATAATTGTTTATTTACAAATGTAGATGTGTCTGTCTTTAGAAGATGTGATGGTTCACTAGCTTTTAAGGGTGTACTAGACGGCAAACTTTATTTAGTTGATTTTGCAAAAGAAGAGGCCGGTCTAGATGCATGCTTAATGGCTAAGACTTGCATGGGCTGGCTATGGCATCGCCGCTTAGCACATGTGGGGATGAAGAACCTCCACAAGCTTCTAAAGGGAGAACATGTGATAGGTCTAACAAATGTACATTTCGAAAAAGATAGACCTTGTGCAGCTTGTCAGGCAGGTAAACAGGTGGGAGGAGCGCATCACAGCAAGAATGTGATGACCACGTCAAGACCCCTGGAGCTACTGCATATGGACCTCTTTGGACCCGTCGCCTATCTAAGCATAGGGGGAAGTAAGTATGGTTTAGTTATTGTTGATGATTTTTCCCGCTTCACTTGGGTGTTCTTTTTGCAGGATAAGTCTGAAACCCAAGGGACCCTCAAACGCTTCCTCAGGAGAGCTCAAAATGAGTTTGAGCTCAAAGTGAAAAAGATAAGAAGCGACAACGGGTCCGAGTTCAAGAACCTTCAAGTGGAGGAGTTCCTTGAAGAGGAAGGGATCAAGCACGAGTTCTCCGCTCCCTACACACCACAGCAAAATGGTGTGGTAGAGAGGAAGAACAGGACGCTCATCGACATGGCGAGGACGATGCTAGGAGAGTTCAAGACCCCCGAGTGCTTTTGGACGGAAGCCGTGAACACGGCGTGCCACGCCATCAACAGGGTCTACCTTCATCGCCTCCTCAAGAAGACGTCGTATGAGCTACTAACCGGTAACAAACCCAATGTATCGTACTTTCGTGTATTTGGGAGTAAATGCTACATTCTAGTAAAGAAGGGTAGAAATTCTAAGTTTGCTCCCAAAGCTGTAGAAGGGTTTTTATTAGGTTATGACTCAAATACAAAGGCGTATAGAGTCTTCAACAAATCATCGGGTTTGGTTGAAGTCTCTAGCGACGTTGTATTTGATGAGACTAATGGCTCTCCAATAGAGCAAGTTGTTGATTGTGATGATGTAGATGAAGAAGATGTTCCGACGGCCGCTATACGGACCATGGCGATTGGAGAAGTACGGCCACAGGAACAAGATGAACGAGATCAACCTTCTTCCTCAACTATGGTGCAACCCCCAACCAAAGATGACGAACAGGTACCTCAAGTGGAGGCGCTTGATCAAGGGGGAGCACAAAATGATCAAGTGATAGAGGAAGAAGCGCAACCGGCACCTCCAACTCAAGTTCGAGCGATGATTCAAAGGGATCATCCCGTCGACCAAATTCTGGGTGACATTAGCAAGGGAGTAACTACTCGATCTCGATTAGTTAATTTTTGTGAGCATTACTCCTTTGTCTCTTCTATTGAGCCTTTCAGGGTAGAAGAGGCCTTGCTAGATCCGGACTGGGTGTTGGCCATGCAAGAGGAGTTAAACAACTTCAAGCGCAATGAAGTTTGGACACTGGTGCCTCGTCCGAAGCAAAATGTTGTGGGAACCAAGTGGGTGTTCCGCAACAAACAGGACGAGCACGGGGTGGTGACGAGGAACAAGGCTCGACTTGTGGCAAAAGGTTATGCCCAAGTCGCAGGTTTGGATTTCAAGGAGACTTTTGCTCCTGTGGCTAGGCTAGAATCAATTCGTATCTTGCTAGCATATGCCGCTCACCATTCTTTCAGGTTGTTTCAAATGGATGTGAAGAGCGCCTTCCTCAACGGGCCAATCAAGGAGGAGGTGTACGTGGAGCAACCCCCTGGCTTCGAGGATGAACGGTACCCCGACCATGTGTGTAAGCTCTCTAAGGCGCTCTATGGACTTAAGCAAGCCCCAAGAGCATGGTATGAATGCCTTAGAGATTTCTTAATTGCTAATGCTTTCAAGGTTGGGAAAGCCGATCCAACTCTTTTTACTAAGACTTGTAATGGTGATTTGTTTGTGTGCCAAATTTATGTCGATGACATAATATTTGGTTCTACTAACCAAAAGTCTTGTGAAGAGTTTAGCAGGGTGATGACGCAGAAATTCGAGATGTCGATGATGGGCGAGTTGAACTACTTCCTTGGGTTCCAAGTGAAGCAACTCAAGGACGGCACCTTCATCTCCCAAACGAAGTACACGCAAGATCTGCTAAAGCGGTTTGGGATGAAGGACGCCAAGCCCGCAAAGACTCCGATGGGGACCGACGGACACACCGACCTCAACAAAGGAGGTAAGTCCGTTGATCAAAAAGCATACCGGTCAATGATAGGTTCTTTGCTTTACTTATGTGCTAGTAGACCGGATATTATGCTTAGCGTATGCATGTGTGCTAGATTTCAATCCGATCCTAAGGAGTGTCACTTAGTGGCGGTGAAGCGAATTCTTAGATATTTGGTTGCTACGCCTTGCTTCGGGCTCTGGTATCCAAAGGGGTCTACCTTTGACTTAGTTGGATACTCAGACTCCGACTATGCTGGATGTAAGGTCGATAGGAAGAGTACATCGGGGACGTGCCAATTCTTAGGAAGGTCCCTGGTGTCATGGAACTCTAAGAAACAAACTTCCGTTGCCCTATCCACCGCTGAGGCCGAGTATGTTGCCGCAGGACAGTGTTGCGCGCAACTACTTTGGATGAGGCAAACCCTCAGGGACTTTGGCTACAATCTGAGCAAAGTCCCACTCCTATGTGATAATGAGAGTGCTATCCGCATGGCGGAAAATCCTGTTGAACACAGCCGCACAAAGCACATAGACATCCGGCATCACTTTTTGAGAGACCACCAGCAAAAGGGAGATATCGAAGTGTTTCATGTTAGCACCGAGAACCAGCTAGCCGATATCTTCACTAAGCCTCTAGATGAGAAGACCTTTTGCAGGTTGCGTAGTGAGCTAAATGTCTTAGATTCGCGGAACCTGGATTGAATTGTAGCATACATGTAGTTATGCTTTTGATCATGTTCCTTTTTGCATTATGTTGCTTATTATGGTGCTCAAGTTGTACAAACACTCCCTGGACCTCACAAGTCCGTTGCAAAGTGATGCACATGTGTAGGGGGAGATGTGTTACAACTTGACCCTTTGAGACTAACCATGTGCTTGAGTTTGATAATTTAGTCTCGAAGGAGGATTGAAAGGGAAAAGGTGGACTTGGACCATGAAAGACTTCCACTGCACTCCGATGAGAGGGTAACTAATTCCAAGTTCATCTCATGAAATCTTATTGCCATTTGCTCTTAATTGAAGACCTTGGTGAGGCAATGGGGTTAACAGGCCAAGATTGATCCCGTTTTGGTGCTTGATGCCAAAGGGGGAGAAAATAAAGGCCAAAGCGATAAATGGATCAGCTACCACTTGAGAGATTTTGAAAATAGTAGAATAGAGTTTTTGTTGTGTTCAAAAGCTTTTATTGTCTCTCTTGTCAAAAGTTGGCTTCTTGTGGGGAGAAGTGTTGATTTTGGGAAAAAGGGGGAGTTTTTGAAATCCGTGGTCAAATTCTTTTGAAATGACTCTCTTTATGCTTCAATATGTGTGTTTGACTTATAGATAGAGATTTGAGTTTGATTTGCAAAAACAAACCAAGTGGTGGCAAAGGATGATCCATATATGCCAAAATTGAATAAAACTTAAATTTATTTTATTTGAAGTGAGTTTGCACTTGTTCTAGTTGCTTTATGTTGTGTTGGCATAAATCACCAAAAAGGGGGAGATTGAAAGGGAAATGTGCCCTTGGGCCATTTCTATGTATTTTGGTGATTGAGTGCCAACACATGTGCTTAATTGGGAATTTATGTACATGGATGAACAAGGTGAAAATCATGAAGTAAAGGTATGTTTCTAAGCCTTAGTACATTGGTTTTAAGTACTAATATATTTGTCTAAGTGCTAGAAACAGAAAGAAGAAGAATAGAGAAAAGGAGAAGGGACTTGGCTGTGTGCTGCCAAGACCCAGCTCGGTCTAGAGCACCGGACTGTCCGGTGTGCACCGGACAGTGTCCGGTGCGCCAGGCTGGCGCGACTCGAACTGGCCGCTCTCGGGAAATTGGCCGGCGGCGTACGGCTAAAATTCACCGGACTGTCCGGTGTGCACCGGACTGTCCGGTGAGCCAACGGTCGGCCAGGGCCAACGGTTGGCCGCGCAATCCGCGCGGGACACGTGGCCGAGCCAACGGTCGGAAGACGGCACCGGACTGTCCGGTGTGCACCGGACATGTCCGGTGCGCCAACAGCGCCAGATCTGCCAACGGTCTGCAACGGTCGTCTTCGCCGTTTAAGGAAACAAATCGGGCACCGGACAGTGTCCGGTGTGCACCGGACTGTCCGGTGCCCCCGACGACAGAAGGCAAGGATGGCCTTCCGGATTTGCTCTCAACGGCTCCTAGCTGCCTTGGGGCTATAAAAGGAGCCCCTAGGCGCATGGAGGAGATACACAAGCAACCTTTGAGCATTCTTGATCATCCACACTAAGTCTCTGCGCATTCGTTTGTGTTTCTAAGTGATTCGAGCTCTGTTCTAAGTGAGAACTCTGAGATAGTCTTGTGAGCTCGATTCTTGGCCGTGTGTGTGCGCTTTTGCTGTGGATTTGTGTGTGTTGCTTCCCTCCCTTACTCTGTGTTTCATTTGTGATCATATACTTGTAAGGGCAAGAGACTCCAATTTGTGGAGATTCCTTGCAAACGGGATAGTGAAAGGAAAACAAAACACCGTGGTATTCAAGTGGGTCTTTGGACCGCTTGAGAGGGGTTGATTGCAACCCTCGTCCGTTGGGACGCCACAACGTGGAGTAGGCAAGCATTGGTCTTGGCCGAACCACGGGATAAAACCACTGTGTCACTTTGTGCTTGATCGGATTCTTGTGGTTATTGTGTTTTGACTCCTCTCTAGCCACTTGGCATAAACTGTGCTAACACCTAATCAAGTTTTGTGGCTATAAGTTTGAAGTTTTTACAGGATCACCTATTCACCCCCCCCCTCTAGGTGCTCTCACCAGGGCTGAGTCCGAGCCCTGGGGTCGGGCGAAGCGGAGTTCGCCGTCTTCCGGGGCTGAGCCCGAGTCCGAGCCCTGGGGTCGGGCGGAGCGGAGTTCATCGTCTTCCGGGGCTGAGCCCGAGTCCGAGCCCTGGGGTCGGGCGGAGCGGAGTTCACCGTCTTCCGGGGCTGAGCCCGAGTCCGAGCCTTGGGGTCGGGCGGAGCGGAGTTCGTCGTCTTCCGGGGCTGAGCCCGAGTCCGAGCCTTGGGGTCGGACGGAGCGGAGTTCGTCGTCTTCCGGGGCTGAGCCCGAGTCCGAGCCCTAGGTCGGGCGGAGTGGAGTTCGCCGTCTTCCGGGGCTGAGCCCGAGTCCGAGCCCTGGGTCGGGCGGAGTGGAGTTTCCTATGGTGCCTGAGGCCGGGCCTGACTGCCTGTCAGCCTCACTCTGTCGAGTGGCACAACAGTCGGAGCGGCGCAGGCGGCGCTGTCCTTCTGTCAGGCCGGTCAGTGGAGCGGCGAAGTGACTGCGGTCACTTCGGCTCTGTCGACTGGAGGACGCGCGTCAGGATAAAGGTGTCAGACCACCTTTGCATTAAATGCCCCTGCGATTTGGTCGGTTGGCATGACGATTTGGCCAGGGTTGCTTCTTGGCGAAGACTGGGCCTCGGGCGAGCCGGAAGTATGTTCGTCGCTGGAGGGGGGCCTCGGGCGAGACGGAGATCCTCCGGGGTCGGCTGCCCTTGCCCGAGGCTAGGCTCGGGCGAGGCGTGATCGAGTCCCTCGAATGGACCGATCCCTGACTTAGTCGCACCCATCAGGCCTTTGCAGCTTTTTGCTGATGGGGGTTACCAGCTGAGAATTAGGAGCCTTGAGGGTACCCCTAATTATGGTCCCCGACAGTAGCCCCCGAGCCTCGAAGGGAGTGTTAATACTCGCTTGGAGGCTTTCATCGCACTTTTTTGCAAGGGGACCAGCCTTTCTCGGTTGCGTTTTGTTCCGGTGGGTGCGCGCGAGCGCACCCGCCGGGTGTAGCCCCCGAGGCCTCGGAGGAGTGGTTTGACTCCTCCGAGGTCTTAATGCCTCGCGCAATGCTTCGGCTGGTCTGGTTGTTCCCTCATGCGAGCTGGTCGTAGCCCGGGTGCACGGTCGGGTCCCAAGTTCTCGGGCTGGTATGTTGACGCTGTCAACGGTTTGGCCGGAGCCGGGTTTGCGAGAGCAGCCCCCGAGCCTCTGCACAGGGCGAGAGGACGGTCAGGGACAGACTCGACTTTTTTACATACGCCCCTGCGTCGCCTTTCCGCAAGGAGGAGGGGGGGAAGCGCCATGTTGCCCTCGGAGGGCGTCGAACATGGTGTCTCCGGTGAGCTGCTGACGGGTAATCCGAGCGGACGTCCATGCCCCATTTGTTAGGGGTCGGCTAGAGGCCCAGAGGCGCGCCCAAAAGTACCTGCGGGTGATCTGCCGGACCCGGTCCCCTGTCGACGGGGTCCGAGGGCTCGATGCCTCCCTCTGATGGGATTCCGTTACAAGATCGTTCCCGCTGGTCTCGGAAATGTCCTAGGGTACCTCGGGAGCGTAGCCCGAGCCTTGGTTATGTATCGAACGTACCCTTGGTCATCCCTCGCTCCGTGTCTGAGGCGGCTGTGAACCTTTCGAGGGCCAGCCTACGAACCCCTGATCAGTAGTGGGCGCGGAGCCCGAGTAGCCTGAGGCGGCCGTTGAACCCTTTCGAGGGGCCGGCCTTCGAACCTCTGACCAGTAGTGGGTGTGGAGCCCACGCGCTCTGAGGCGGTTGTTAAACCCCTCCGAGGGGCCAGCCTTCGAACCTCTGATCAGTAGGGAGGCTCGGAGCCTATTCCCTTCACGGAGAAGGATCCTTTTCGGGGTATCCCCCTTTCCCGGTCCCTATTGTAAGAGAGAGAAAGAGGAAAAGGAAAAGGATACGAAATCGAATGACGTGGCGTACCTTTTTTGACGCGGTCATTATGGCGAAGGCGAAGCGTCGCTCGCTTCTCCTGCCAGAGGCACCGCCTGCCGCGGAGTTAATGCGACGGGGCGAGTGGTTCGCGGGGCGGCCGTTGTGCATGCGTGAGCCGTTCGAGGAACGGAACACGGGCGCACCGTCTTCACGCCGTGAGAGAGGGTTCTCTCACTGCCCCAGGATGGGACGTAAGCTTGGCCGACGACGTGACCGCTGCTCCCGCCCGCCTGCCACCGCCATTACTACCGGCCCATTTTTGGCCGCATTGACCGTCGCGCCTGGCTGGCACTGCTGGGTCGTACGCAGGGTTGCCTCGAGTCACGGTACTGGTTCCGCAGTCGAGGAGGCATGGCAGTGGTGCGAGCGGCGGTGTAGTTGCTTGCACGTAGCGACCGGCGCGCCGGTCGCATGACGCGTGGGCATGGGCCCCCATGTTGGGTGCGTTGGAAGTTGGAGGGGCGCGCCCACTTGGCGCAGTTGCATGCCGCCTGCATGGCTGCCCGCCCTTTCGCCCGCTGGTCTGGGCGAAAGTGGAGGAATGCTCGTAACCGCTGGGCGGTTGCATGCACCGCGCGCGGCAGTTTGGCTTCTTCTGCTCTGGGCCAGTTTGCATGACGTGTGGGACCCAGCCCCGCGCCGTAGGGGGAGGACCTTGGAGCGTGTTGGAGAAGACTCAGCCCACGACAGCTGGGGACGCAGGTAGGGAGGGTCGCCTTTAAAAGGAGGGCGGCCCCCTTGAAAGGCGACCATGTCTTCGCGCTCCCTTATGCATCGTGTCTTTCCACCTTCCGAGCCCCCGGATGGGGGACACCCGCAGTCCTCCCGCCTTGTCGTTGGAGGAACGCAACTCTGTGGGAGTTGGTACCTTTCAGCCATCGTTCGGCTTCAAGGATTTTCATCACGCGGCCCGGCTGCATCCCCTCGCCGGTGGTCACCCGAGATGGTGACCACCAGCCCCCGGATGGGGAGAAGCAAGCCGGGCTGCGATCTTGGTCCCGCCCTCAGTTTCAAGGATGTTCATCATCCTTGCTGGGGCGTCGAGCGAGGCGAGCCGGGGCTCTACCTCCCGCGCGGGTCGGCTGGCCACCTCTTCTTCCAGCTTCTAGTGGTGGAGACCATCCTCCAGCTCTGCGGAGGAGACGTCCTCCAGCCATGCCGGGGATGGCGAACTGTTGCTGCCCAGCTAGGATGCAACATTCCGCCCTCTTCCTCGCTTTCGTGGCGAGGGCGGGAGCGAGGACCTGCCGGTGCGCTTTGGAGCGGCCCGCTCTTTGGCTTTGATGGCTGGTTCGCATCCCTTGAGCGGGGACGCGAACAAGAGCCTTCCGGTGGCCGCCTCCGTCCTGGGACCATGGCTGCTGCTGCAGAGGTCGCCGGCGAGTCGCCCGGAACTTGTCGCCCCGCAGGCTCCCCGGTGTGGGGTTGTTCGTACCTACGGAGGTGGAACCGGAGTTCCGTTTGTAATGGCACCTTGAATGCCAGTGTTTTTGTTCATTGTGGCTGTTGGGGCCTGAACATGTATGTATTTTTGGCACGGAGCCGTGTTTTTTCCTCATTTTCGAGCACTAAGACTCGCCTGTTGGTTGTCTGAACCGCTTCACCAAGCGTGAGTCGCCCCGTGCAAAGGTGACGAGTGAGGTATCCGTATCCCGGAGGTGTAGGAGTCCCTCGGCTCGGTCGGCCTTGCTATCCGAGGCTTCTCTTGCTTAGTTAAAGGGACCCCTCGGCCGCTCTTCGATGAGCCGAAGCCAGGGGTAGCGGTGTCAGCGCGGACAAAGGCAGAGTTGGCTCGAAAAGAGGACTTGGTTGGCCGGAGCCTGGCCGGGTCGTCCGTTAGCGGGACCGACGCCGGAGTTGATCTGCCGAGGCCTCGGGCCGGGCTGATGTCTTCGGGGGACATCTGGCCGAGGCCTCGGGGTGACCAGCCGGGCCGCCTGCTCGAGCCGGATTCTTGGAGGAGACCCTGGCGGCGATGGCCCGGGCATGATGATGAAGTCGTCCTTCAGAGTGGAGATCCTCGGATCGCGTCGCCGTCCGAGGCTAGGCCGGACCTCGCCGAAGGTGTAGTCGACGCCGAGGGTGCTGCTGCTCCCTTCAGCCGTCAAGATCCGAGCCTGCAGGATCGGATTATCTTGTAGCGTGTGTTTTCTGCGATCGCTAAGGCCCAAACACACCCTCGCCGTGTTGTAAAGTTGCGCTTCTTTTCCTCTCATTTCGAGTATCTGGACTTTTTCATCGGTAATAGAATTGTTTGTGCGAGCGAGAGTTGCTTTTCACGGAAGGTGATGAGTGAGGTATCCGTATCCCGGAGGCGTAGAAATCCCTCGGCTCGGTCGGCCTTGCCGCTTACGCGCACTCTTGCCCGTCCATAGGGTTCTGTCACCGACGCAGTCGAGAAGGCTCGAAGAATCGCTTCGGCAGAGGAGCTTTCGAACGTGAAGACTTGTTCGGTCCGCGGAATCACTTATCCAAACGTGAGTTACTTATCGCAGAAGGTGATGAGTGAGGTATCCGTATCCCGGAGGCGTAGGAGTCCCTCGGCTCGGTCAGCCTTGGCTGCTTACGTGTACTCCGTCGTTTTCAGGATCCACTTTCGAAGTAGTCGAAAAGCACGAAAGACATTCTGGCAGAAAGGATCTTTTTTCGAGGAAAATTTCGACGCAGAGGGGGATCCCCCCTTTTAGCCCCCGAGGGAGGGTCGGGCTTTGCCGAGGCAAGGCTGACCCTTCCTTGATGACTAAACTTTGCGTGGGAGCGATGTATATGAACAACTTGAAAGCATCTTAAGGGTAGAAGCGACGTAGCTGTTGGATGTTCCAAGCGTTGCTGTAGACCTCGCCTTGACTGTTGGCCAGCTTGTACGTTCTGGGCTTCAGAACTTTGGTGATGACGAACGATCCTTCCCAGGGAGGTGTGAGCTTGTGCCGCCCTCGGGCGTCCTGTCGCAGCCGAAGCACCAGGTCGCCCACCTGGAGGTCTCGGAACTGGACCCCTCGGGCGTGGTAGCGTCGTAGGGACTGCTGGTACCGCGCCGAGTGTAGTAAGGCCATGTCCCGAGCCTCTTCCAGCTGGTCCAGCGAGTCTTCTCGACTAGCTTGGTTGCTTTGGTCAGCGTAGGCCCTCGTCCTCGGGGAACCGTATTCTAAGTCTGTGGGCAAGATGGCCTTGGCCCCATATACTAGAAAGAACGGCGTGAAGCCCGTGGCTCGGCTCGGCGTTGTCCTCAGGCTCCAGACCACCGAGGGGAGTTCCTTCATCCATCGCTTGCCGAACTTGTTGAGGTCGTTGTAGATCCGAGGCTTGAGCCCTTGTAGAATCATGCTGTTGGCACGCTCTACTTGCCCATTCGTCATGGGGTGAGCCACGGCTGCCCAGTCCACCCGGATGTGGTGATCCTCGCAGAGGTCCAGGAACTTTCTGCCGGTGAACTGGGTGCCGTTGTCGGTGATGATGGAGTTCGGGACCCCAAAGCGATGGATGATGTTGGTGAAGAACGCCACCGCCTGTTCGGACCTGATGCTGTTTAGGGGTCGGACCTCGATCCACTTGGAGAATTTGTCGATGGCGACCAACAGGTGCGTGTAGCCCCCGGGTGCCTTCTGCAAGGGGCCGACGAGGTCCAGACCCCACACAGCAAAAGGCCAGGTGATGGGTATCGTCTGCAGAGCCTGAGCGGGCAGGCGGGTCTGCCTCGCGTAGAACTGACACCCTTCGCAGGTGCGGACAATTCTAGTGGCATCGGCCACCGCCGTCGGCCAGTAGAAACCTTGTCGGAAGGCGTTTCCGACGAGGGCTCGAGGTGCTGCGTGATGGCCGCAAGCCCCCGAGTGTATCTCTCGTAGGAGCTCCTGGCCTTCAGCGATGGAAATGCACCGCTGGAGGATGCCTGAGGGGCTGCGGTGGTAGAGCTCCTTCCCGTCCCCCACCAAGACAAACGACTTGGCGCGCCGCGCCAACCGCCGAGCTTTGGCTCGGTCGAGGGGTAGCTCTCCTCGGTGGAGATATTACAGGTACGGGGTCTGCCAGTTTCGATTAGGCGTGACCCCTCTTCGCTCCTCCTCGACGCGCAGTGCCTCACCCTCGGGGGCCGAGGGTACCTCGGGCTGAACCGAGGGTGCCTCGGACCGAGCTGAGGGTGCCTCGGGCCGAGCCGAGGGCACCTCGGACTGAGCCGAGGGTACCTCGGGCTGGGCCGAGGGTGCCTCGGGCTCGAACGTGTCGTCGATCTTGACGGAGGGTTGATGCAGGTCTCGAGAGAAGACGTCCGGGGGAACCGTTGTTCGCCCCGAGGCTATTTTAGCCAGCTCGTCCGCAGTATCGTTGTAGCGTCGGGCGATGTGGTTGAGCTCGAGCCCGTAGAACTTGTCTTCCAGGCGCCGAACCTCATCGCAGTAGGCTTCCATCTTCGGGTCGCGGCAGTGGGAGTTCTTCATGACTTGGTCAATGACGAGCTACGAGTCACCGCGAGCGTTGAGGCGTCGGACCCCTAGCTCGATGGCGATGCGCAACCCGTTGACCAGAGCCTCGTACTCAGCCACATTGTTGGACGCCGGGAAATGGAGGCGTAGCACGTAGCGTAGATGCTTTCCGAGGGGCGAGATGAAGAGCAGGCCTGCGCCCGCTCCTATCTTCATTAGCGACCCGTCGAAGAACATGGTCCAGAGTTCCGGCTGGATCGGAACTGTTGGGAGCTGGGTGTCGACCCATTCAGCCACGAAGTCCGCCAAGACCTGGGACTTGATGGCCTTCCGAGGGGCGAACGAGATTGTTTCGCCCATGATTTCCACTGCCCACTTCGCGATTCTACCCGAGGCCTCTCGGCACTGGATGATCTCCCCAGGGGAAGGATGACACCACAGTTACCGGATGAGACTCGAAGTAGTGTCGCAACTTCCGCCGCGTCAGGATCACCGCGTACAGCAGCTTTTGAATTTGTGGGTAGCGGATCTTGGTTTCGGACAGTACCTCGCTGATGAAGTAGACTGGCCTCTAAACGGGCAATGCATGCCCCTCTTCTCGTCTCTCAACCACAATCGCGGTGCTAACCACCTGAGTGGTCGCGGCGACGTAGATCAAGAGGGCTTCTCCGGCAGCGGGGGGCACCAAGATGGGCGCGTTCGTGAGGAGCGGCTTCAGGTTCTCGAGGGCTTCCTCGGCCTCCGGGGTCCAAGTGAAGCACTCGGCCTTCCTTAAGAGGCGGTACAGAGGCAGACCTCTTTCGCCGAGGCGTGAGATGAAGCGGCTCAGAGCCGCAAGACATCCCATGACTCTCTGTACGCCTTTCAAGTCCTTGATGGGCCCCATGCTGGTGATGGCTGCGATCTTCTCCGGGTTGGCTTCGATGCCCCGCTCGGAGACGATGAACCCCAAGAGCATGCCTCGGGGAACCCCAAAGACACACTTCTCGGGATTAAGCTTCACTCCTTTCGCCTTGAGACATCGGAATGTCACTTCAAGGTCGGAAAGGAGGTCGGAGGCTTTCCTCGTCTTGACTATGATGTCATCGACGTAGGCCTCGACCGTCCGGCCAATGTGTTCGCCGAACACATGGTTCATGCACCGCTGGTATGTCGCGCCCGCATTCCTCAAGCCGAACAGCATGGTGACATAGCAGTACATGCCGAAGGGTGTGATGAAAGAAGTCGCGAGCTGGTCGGACTCTTTCATCCTGATTTGGTGATACCCTGAGTAGGCATCGAGGAAAGACAGGGTTTCGCACCCAACAGTGGAATCCACGATTTGATCGATGCGAGGCAGAGGGTAGGGAACCTTCGGACATGCTTTGTTTAGACCAGTGTAGTCTACACATATCCGCCATTTCCCTCCTTTCTTTCTCACAAGCACAGGGTTGGCAAGCCATTCGGGATGAAATACCTCTTTGATGAACCCTGCCGCCATTAGCTTGTGAATCTCCTCGCCTATGGCTCTGCGCTTTTCTTCGTCGAACCGGCGCAGAGGCTGCTTGATGGGTCGGGCTCCAGCTCGGATATCCAGCGAGTGCTCAAGGACATCCCTCGGTATGCCGGGCATGTCTGAGGGACTCCACGCGAAAATGTCGGCGTTCGCGCGGAGAAAGTCGACGAGCACTGCTTCCTATTTGGGATCGAGCTTGGAGCCGATCTGGATCTGCTTGGAGGCGTCGCTGCTGGGGTCGAGGGGGACGGACTTAACCGTCTCCGCTGGCTCGAAGTAGCCGGCGTGACGCTTCATGTCTGGCACCTCCTTAGAGAGGCTCTCCAGGTCGGCGATGAGGGCCTCAGACTCGGCGAGGGCCTCGGCGTACTCCACGCACTCCACGTCGCATTCGAACGCGTGTTTGTACGTGGGGCCGACGGTGATGACCCCGTTGGGGCCCGACATCTTGAGCTTGAGGTAGGTGTAGTTGAGGACGGCCATGAACTTCGTGTAGCATGGCCTCCCCAATACTGCGTGGTAGGTTCCTCGAAACCCGACCACCTCGAACGTGAGGGTCTCCCTTCGGAAGTTGGAGGGTGTTCCGAAGCAGACGGGAAGGTCGAGTTGTCCGAGGGGCTAGATGCGCTTCCCGGGTATGATCCCATGGAAAGGCGCAGCGCCTGCCCGGACCGAGGACAGATCGACACGCAGGAGCCCGAGGGTCTCGGCGTAGATGATGTTGAGGCTGCTGTCTCCGTCCATGAGTACCTTTGTGAGCCTGACGTCGCCGATGACGGGGTCGACAACGAGCGGGTATTTCCCCGGGCTCGGCACGTAGTCAGGGTGGTCGGCTTGGTCGAAGGTGATGGGCTTGTCGGACCAATCTAGGTAGACTGACGACGCCACCTTCACCGAACAGACCTCCCGACGCTCTTGTTTGCGGTGCCGAGCCGAGGCGTTTGCCGCTTGCCCACCGTAGATCATGAAGCAGTCGCGGACCTCGGGGAACTCTCCTGCCTGGTGATCTTCCTTCTTGTCGTCGTCGCGAGCCCTGCCACCCTCCGCGGGTGGCCCGGCCCTGTGGAAGTGGCGCCGAAGCATAGCGCACTCCTCAAGGGTGTGCTTGACGGGCCCCTGACGATAGGGGCACGGCTCCTTGAGCATCTTGTCGAAGAGGTTGGCACCTTCGGGGGGTTTCCGAGGGTTCTTGTACTCGACGGCGGCGACAAAGTCCGCGTCGGCGGCGTCGTGTTTCGCTTGCGACTTCTTCTTGCCCTTCTTCTTGGCGCCGCGCTGAGTTGACGCCTCGGGGGCATCTTCCGGTGGGCGGCCCTGGGGCTGCTTGTCCTTCCGGAAGATAGCCTCAACCGCCTCCTGGCCAGTGGCGAACTTGGTGGCGATGTCCATCAGCTCGCTCGCCCTGGTGGGGGTCTTTCGACCCAGCTTGCTGACCAGGTCGCGGCAAGTGGTGCCGACGAGGAACGCGCCGATGACATCTGAATCGGTGATGTTGGGCAGCTCGGTGCGCTGCTTCGAGAATCGCCGGATGTAGTCCCGGAGAGACTCTCCCGGCTGCTGCCGGCAGCTTCGGAGGTCCCAGGAGTTTCAGGGGCGCACGTACGTGCCCTGGAAATTGCCGGCAAAGGCTTGGACCAGGTCGTCCCAGTTGGAGATCTGCCCCGGAGGCAGGTGCTCCAACCAGGCGCGAGCGGTGTCGGAGAGGAACAGGGGGAGGTTGCGGATGATGAGGTTGTCATCGTCCGTTCCACCTAGTTGGCAGGCCAGCCGGTAGTCTGCGAGCCACAGTTCCGGTCTCGTCTCCCCCGAGTACTTTGTGATAGTAGTCGGGGGTCGGAACCGGGTCGGGAACGGCGCCCGTCGTATGGCGCGGCTGAAAGCCTGCGGACCGGGTGGTTCGGGCGAGGGACTCCGATCCTCCTCGCTGTCGTAGCGTCCCCCACGCCTAGGGTGGTAGCCTCGGCGCACCCTCTCGTCGAGGTGGGCCCGACGGTCGCGGTGATGGTGCTCGTTGCCGAGGCGACCCGGGGCCGCAGGCGCTGTGTTGCGCGTGCGCCCGGTGTGGACCGAGGCTTCCCGCATGAATCGGGAAGTCGTGGCGCGATGTTCCGAGGGGTACCCCTGCCTTCGGGAGGCGGAGCTCTCGACCCGTCGGACCGCGGCGCCCTCCAGGAGATTCTTGAGCTCTCCCTGGATTCGCTGCCCCTCGGTGGTTGATGGCTCCGGCATCGCGAGGAGAAGCATTGCCGCTGCAGCTAGGTTTTGGCCGACCCCACTAGAAGTGGGTGGCGGCCTCACCTTGACATCGTTGGCGATGAGGTGCTGGATACCCTGGGGTAGACGGCGCATTTCTCCGGCCGGAGGTTGGCCCGCCCATTCCTGCCCGACGTCCCGGCGGATCGGCTCAAGTGCTCCTGCTCCCTCGTCGAGCCTGGCCGGCACCCTGCAGATTTGCTCGAGCTATGGGTCATGACCCCTCGCCGGAACGGGGACCACAGCTAGCTCCCGTAGGATGTCAACGCGTGGCACAGGCCTAGGGAGATCACCGTTCTCCGGCATACCGAGATGGTTGCCTTCGGAGGGACCCCCTAGATCGACGTGGAAACATTCACGACTTGGGCCGCAGTCCTCGTCGCCGACGCTGCGGCTACCGTCGGAACAGTCGGAAAGGCAGTAGTCGCATGCGGTCATGAAGTCCCGCACGGCACTGGGGTTACCAAGTCCGGAGAAGTCCCAACAGAAGTCGGGCTCATCATCTTCCTCGGACCCCGAGGGCCCGTAGGTCGAGGCGTCCGTCAGCCAGTCCCAGGGTGACCGCATACGATACCCCAGAGGGTTTGGACTCGCCTCTACAAGAGCGTCCGCCCAAGCGAAGTCGCTTGGCGGGTCGAGGCTGAATCCAAAGGGCGTGAGATGGGAACCGGTGGGTACCTCTTGGTCGACGGGCGGTGACGAAGTCACGTCAGGGACTGACTGCACCGTCGTCTCAGGTACGAGGGTGACACCCAGCAAGCCTTTCGCGAGCGTGCTGGCGTCGTTCGTTTGCTCAGAATTGGCGTGTTGTGGGGAGACGGCGCTCGTCTTCATCTCAAACGCGAGGTCGATGCCCGACGCGCCCCCCGTTGGGGCGCCGGCGGCGTCGACTCGCTCGACAGCCGACGAGGTGCCGCCTCCTGCTTGGCCTTGGTTGCCCCGCCTCCTCCTCCGTCGGCGGGGGAGAGGGCGGGGTGAGCTCGAATGTTGCTCTTCCGCCACGTGGGGAAGACGCCGTCGATTCCGCCACCGACGGGTGGGCTGTCGGCCGCCATTGTTGCTGTCGCACGGCGGGGGAAGGAGTATCATGTCGTAGCTGTCGTCGAGGGACATGAACTCAAGACTCCCAAAACGGAGCACCGTCCTGGGCTGGAAAGGTTGCTGGAGACTGCCCATCTGGAGTTTGACGGGAAGCTGTTCGTCAACACGCAGCAGGCCCCTACCTGGCGCGCCAACTGTCGGTGTTTCGAGACCGGGGGGTCCCTGGGCCGACGAGTGAAAATGTCGCCGTGTGCCCCAGCCCAGATGGGTCGGCGCGAGGCCGAGCGCGAAGGGGGGAAGAAGGCGTGAGAGAGGTGGAAATCCCGCGGCCTTCGTGTTCGTCCCGCGCCCAGGTCGGGTGCTCTTGCAGTAGGGGGTTACAAGCGTTCCACGTGGGAGGGAGCGAGCGGCCTCACGCGAGCGCTAGTACCGTCCTCTTCCCCGCGCGGCCAACCCTCTATAAGGGGGCCCTGGTCCTTCCTTTTATAGGCGTAAGGAGAGGATCCAGGTGTACAATGGGAGTGTAGCAGAGTGCTAACGTGTCTAGCGGAGGAGAGCTAGCGCCCTAAGTACATGCCATCGTGGCAGCCGGAGAGGTTTTGGCACCCAGTTCGTGTGGTGTCGTGGCCGTCGGAGGAGCGCTGGAGCCTGGCGGAAGGACAACTGTCGGGGCTGTTGAGTCCTTGCTGACGTCCTCTTGCTTCCGTAAGGGGGCTGAGAGCCGCCGTCGTCAGAGAGCGTGCGGGGTGCCATCATTACTTGTCTGGCGGAGCGAGCCAGATGGGACGCCGGTCTAGTTCCCCGTAGCCTGAGTCAGCTTGGGGTAGGGTAATGATGGTGCCTCCTATTGACGTGGTCGGTCCGCGCCCTAGGTTGGGCGATGTGGAGGCTCCTCCGAGGTCGAGGTCGAGTCTGTCTTCCGTGGCCGAGGTCGAGTCCGAGCCCCTGGGTCGGGCGAGGCGGAGACCGTCGGCTGAGGCCAGGGCTGAGTCCGAGCCCTGGGGTCGGGCGAAGCGGAGTTCGCCGTCTTCCGGGGCTGAGCCCGAGTCCGAGCCCTGGGGTCGGGCGGAGCGGAGTTCGTCGTCTTCCGGGGCTGAGCCCGAGTCCGAGCCCTGGGGTCGGGCGGAGCGGAGTTCGTCGTCTTCCGGGGCTGAGCCTGAGTCCGAGCCCTGGGTCGAGCGGAGCGGAGTTCACCGTCTTCCGGGGCTGAGCCCGAGTTCGAGCCCTAGGGTCGGGCGGAGCGGAGTTCGTCGTCTTCCGGGGCTGAGCCCGAGTCCGAGCCTTGGGGTCGGACGGAGCGGAGTTCGTCGTCTTCCGGGGCTGAGCCCGAGTCCGAGCCCTAGGTCGGGCGGAGCGGAGTTCGCCGTCTTCCGGGGTTGAGCCCGAGTCCGAGCCCTGGGTCGGGCGGAGCGGAGTTTCCTATGGTGCCTAAGGCCGGGCCTGACTGCCTGTCAGCCTCACTGTGTCGAGTGGCACAACAGTTGGAGCGGCGCAGGCGGCGCTGTCCTTCTGTCAGGCCGGTCAGTGGAGCGGCGATGTGACTGCGGTCACTTCAGCTCTGTCGACTGGAGGACGCGCGTCAGGATAAAGGTGTTAGGCCACCTTTGCATTAAATGCCCCTGCGATTTGGTCGGTTGGCGTGGCGATTTGGCGAGGGTTGCTTCTTGGCGAAGACTGGGCCTCGGGCGAGCCGGAAGTATGTTCGTCGCTGGAGGGGGGCCTCGGGCGAGACGGAGATCCTCCGGGGTCGGCTGCCCTTGCCCGAGGCTAGGCTCGGGCGAGGCGTGATCGAGTCCCTCGAATGGACCGATCCCTGACTTAGTCGCACCCATCAGGCCTTTGCAGCTTTATGCTGATGGGGGTTACCAGCTGAGAATTAGGAGCCTTGAGGGTACCCCTAATTATGGTCCCCGACAAATATTAAATTCATTGGTATGTTATTAACTATTATTTTAGTTATAACGACGTGAGCACTTAATTAAGCCATTATATAATAATTAGAAAAGTCATATGACATATTACTTTTAAGTTTCTATTTAATACGTCTATTCTTAAATATCTATAACGAACCTTGTTAAATATGATATCTATTAAAAAAGTCATTTTAAAATTAGAACAAATTATCTATCTCATTAGTAAGAAACCTTATATCAACATACTATCAATTTCTTTATTAGAAAAATATGAGCGCCTAATTAAATTATTATAAATTCTATCCTTTCGGTTTTCTTCCTTTCTTTTCTAAATAGAGTTTATACGCATAAAAAAATGTTTATTTAATTCTTCTAGCCTTAATATACTAAGAATTAATTGTAAAATAACTATATGGGACTTTAAATAACCTATTCATGGTTATTATAACACAAATGAGCATTTTACTATTCTACGTAATTAAGTGCTATACTTATGAATATATTTATTGTGAATAGTAAAATCTATATTTTTCATTCGACCGAAAATACGTGGCTTAGGATTTCTTCTATTTCTTCATGCAAATAAGTGTACACTTAAAATACTACTAAATAATTATCGTTCCACACATATTAAAGCGAAATTAAATCTCTAAATGTTTTCTAGTATGAAAATCACTGAGTTAGTGAATAGTGACCGTGTTCATTTTTAGAATTATAAAATCATACGCATATTTAAAATATTGTCATGGGGTTCGATTTTGGTTACACATATACATCGCAAATCTCTAAAATCGTACACGAGAATCGCCAAATCGCATCATCTCAATATTACAACAATAATTCATAAATTAATTTAAAACGTGATTTAGAACATAAATCAACTTTTGGGGTTGTTTTCAACCTTGGGTGAACGGACGATGGTGAACGGGCTCGAACGCGCGATGGCGGACGACGTAACTCCGGTGATGAGGCTCCACGAATGGCGGACGAATGGACGAATGACGTGATCACAGTCACTAGGGTGCTGCACGGATGAGCTTCACGGTGGCGAGTTGGGCATGGCGCGAGCAGGGCTCGACGGCGGGCGCGGGAATGGGGAGAGCGCGAGAGAGAGGGAGCTCGGGGAGGAGAAGAGCTCGTGTAGGGGGGAGCAAGGGCTCGTCGGATTTTATAGAGAGAGGGTGGGAGAGGAAGGGTCGGCCAGGGAAGAAAATGGTGACCGGCGTGATGGCATTCATGGAGAGAGGACTTAATGGGAGGAGAAACAGCTCCATTGAACTTCAATAATGCAAGAACCGTTGGCGTGTATCAATGGAGGGGAGTAACAACGGCATTGAAGCTTCATAACTCGGTGAAGAAACGAACGGCGTGGGCGTCGCTTGGGCTTCGGTCTGGTGGGTGTCGCGGTCGCCTGGGCGCGGAGGCTTCGGGCAGGAGCGCGCGCGGCTCGGTCCTCGCAGCGCTCGGGTCGCGTCGGACTGGGCGCTGGTGTCGGGGCGGGGTCGCGTGAGGTCGACTCGGGGTTGGCCGGTCGGCTGGCACCTAGGCGCGGGCAGGGCTCGGCGTGCGGTGCTCCGCGGGGCTGCTCGGCGCCGGTTGAGCGGGGGTGCTGGCGCGCGGCTGCAGCCCGCGTGGAGGGGCGCGTGCGGCGTGAGCAGGGACGAGAGGAGAGAAGAGAGAGAAGGGAAGGGAAGAAGAGTGGCGGCTGCCTGGGAGCTGGAGGCGAGTGGGCGGCCGGCTGGCTTAGGGTTAGGGAAGGCGTCGGCTGGGGGTTGATGGGCCTAGTGGGCCAGGGTTAGTTAGGTTTTGTTTTTTTTCTATTTCTTTTTTTATTTCGAAATATATTTTAAATAACCCTAAAATTCATAAGAATCAAACCAAAATTATTTATAAATAACATATTAATTCTTGGACTAATATTTATTATATTATTTAGGTGAATTTTCATTTAAGAAAAAATGATATTCAATATTCAAAATTACTTATGAGCAATCAAAAATCATTCCGAATGAAATAAATAACAAACACTTCAATGAAAAATTATTAAAATAAATACCACTAATAAACTAAATGTATTATTTTTATTTGACGATTTTTATAGTGTCACAAATCTACCCCTCTTAAAAAGAATCTCGTCCTCGAGATTAGGGAAGTCTAGCACGAAAGCAAAGGAGATACATGGTTTATTTGTAGGTTCTTAGTTCTCATTGAACTCCTCCAAACTTAAGGAACTTCCTTACTTCTCTGCTCCAAAATGTATACTAATCAAGCGTCCTTCATCATCATACTTATAAAATGGTAGGTCTTCTCAATTATTGCTTAGGTCATGCTTGGCAGATTTCTTCTCTATTCGGTCTAGACGCTTCTTGGGGCATTCGCGAATAAGATGTCCTTCGTTTTTGCAGTAGTAGCAAGCACCTCTTGCTTTGAGTTCTTTGCGAGTCAACTTTGCTTGACCAACAGGGGGTGAGGGTTGACTGGGTGTCTGTATCTCATATAACTGGGTCTGACTTGATTCTTCTGTTTGGGTATCCAAGTGTTTCGGGGCTTTTGCTTGTGGTTGAGATGAACTAATCATGTATCCAAACATTTTTCTATTCCTTTTGTTGTTCTTCGTTCCATTCATCGAATATCTCGGTGACTCATTTTTCTCGTTCATAGTCATTAAGGTAGGAATATTCTTGTTGGCATCATTTACTTCATTTCCATTGGGGTTCATCATCTGGTTAGAGAGTAAAAGAGATAGTGAGACAAGATTACATAGGAGGCTTGTATGACATTAAGATAAAGAGCTAACACAACGTTTTAGTTTCCAATATAAGATTAGTTAAGGATGATTTTCGATTCCGCCTAGCTTCATCATACTACAAGAGTGTACAAGTGTTATAATCCTTAACAAAGGTCTTTTGAACTTTTCAGAGCATGATATCCAAATTGTCCAACAGTATTTCTTTGAGCACAATTTGACAAAAGACTTGAGCGGGACTTTAGGGCAACTAGAATAGAGCATCACATTGTTTGCATATAGTAGATGACACCATACTTTATTTTCTTTATAAAGAGGCAAAACACAATAGGTGCGAGATATTCTCCAAATTTATTCATATATCACTTAGCACGATTACAAATCTTGAAAGGGGCAACACCTTGACATTTTTTCGTGAGACATACTCCTTCTAGCTAAATGATATATTATTCTTCCTTGTCAGATGTACCAATCTTCAGGGCTGGAGGTCGATTGTCTTCAACTACTATTGTTTCTCCAGATGGAGTTTCCAAGCACATGGTTTTCTCAGTATGTTGGATTACCGCCTTAGTTCTTTGTAACCAATTCTTTCCAAGAATCACATCCTTTCCCATTGATTCTATCACTATAAGATCAACTAGAAAATCTATCACATTGATTTTAACACTTACAGTTGGACGTATGTAGTTTACTAACATTTTTCCTTCGGGTGCATTGATAGTCTTCCTTGATCTCAAGGGACACTTAAAGATACCATACTTTGTTGCAAACTGGGCACTGATAAAAGAATGTGTCGTACGAGGATCATACAACACGGTGGCGATAGTTGTGTGAATGACTAGTGTTCCAAAAATTACTGCATCATCATATGGAATGGTTCTTGTCACTGCATAACTTATCTTTCTTGTGGTCTCTTTCTGTTGTTTATTCTTTGTTGATGCATGGGTTTGAGGGTGTTGTCTTTTCTTTTGGACCTTATTGATCTCCACATCCTTCTTAGGACAACCATTAACAAGATGGCCGGTATCACCACATCCAAAGCAAGCACGACCTGATGGTTTATATGGTGGAGTTGTCTTTACGTTGTTGGTAGAAGTTTCTGTGCATTTTTGTTCATATTCCATGTCTGATGACTGAGATAACTTCATCTCTGAGGTGATCTGTAGTGAACTCTTCTCTGGACAATTACGGAAGTAATGACCTTCACGTCCACATTAATAGCAAGCTTTTCTTGAAGTTATTTCTTAACTTTTTCCATGTTTCCCTTTTTGTTACTTGGACCTGTTGCGACGACGAGGCTGAAACTGTGTGCAGGTAATAGTCCATCCATCAATGTAACACTCCTATGTTTCTTCTTGGGGTTGAGCATCCTTGTGATGTTTCCTTTTTGGAATACCTGACAATTCATCGTCTGACAGTGCATCTGCTATTAGTTGTTCTTGGGGAGACCATTGTCTTTTTATACCAGAAAACAAAATCTGGTTCTTCTGTTTTGTAGTTTCACTTTCGTTTGTACTGATCTGGCGACAAGGAATTCCATAGTACTCACAACAACAACATGTTCTAAGGTTACTTGTCTGTTGGTTTGGTTGTGCATCATTTTGGGTCTTGATTGTCTGTTCATCAGTTGTTTTATTTATAGTGTTGTTTTGACTTGCCAACACACCGCATTCTTTGCATTTAGTGACATCACTCGTAGTTGACATTCCAAGGTCTGACATCTGTATGGGTATGGAAGAATGGAAGGGACGAAAAGCTTGAGCAAAGACAGATTATAGAGAGCAGAGAAAACCCATCTATCTAAGGTTTTTCCTAGCTAACTGATGTCATTGTGGAAAAAAGTCAAACAATACAACATCAATCATTACAAAGAAGCAAATCAAACATAGTCACAAATATAACTAACATGAACTCAAACATATCAGCACAACACAATCCAATTCTACTCATTCAACCAAAACAAAAGGTGAGACAAGGTTTAGAATAAGAAAGATATTATAAAGTCAAGGAATCATATTGGAAATATCAAGGAGTTAGACAAGACATATTTGTTCATGGACAAGAGTGAAATAAGATAATCATGAACTATTAAAGTGAGGATAAATGATACAACCAAGGATATGAAGTGAGTTAGGGAGAAAGTATTATCAAGGAGACAAAATAATAGAGCATTATCAAGTAGGAGTAAGGAGACAAAGAATTCAGTATATCAAGGTGGATATTGCGCAAGGATGGCAATACAATGGCAAGAAAACAAAAGTATAAGAAGTCAAGGGTTATATAGCAATATTAGGAATTATAAAACCACTTATAATATAATATCGCCATTACCGATCTAGTCGAAAAATCTTAATACTAAAGAACTATCCTATCAACCTAGACAAGAAGTCTGGTAATAGATCTAGGGGATCCATAACAAAAGTTCTTGCGGAGTGGGGATAAGACAGAATAGGGCATTGTCGATAGCTTCGAAAGGGTTTCTTCTAGCAAACTTCGCTTCAAGTTCCGCAATCCTAGCTTGATCATCTTGCAATGCTTCTCATTAGAACCTTTTGATAGACGAAGAATCAGACAAGAAGAGTTGAAGATAAAAGAGACGAGGTTTAATATAAAGTAAGTTTTTATGAAGACAATTAAATCAGGTTTTGAACGACTGACTGGGCTTTCCATTTCTAACTAATCTAGCGACCTACGGTCACATTGCTTTGATACCACTTCTGTCACACCCGTTTCCCAAGGGCAGAGCCGGGTGCATAGCATATGTGTGCCGGGATCTATTTCCACACATATGTTGACGTCACAAGTGTAATATATCAAAAGAACAATGCATAAGAGCGTAAATAACGATTATATTAACATATTACACTTCGAACAGACATAATGTCTTAACCTTTATTCATCAAAGTATAGCGAACATGGACATCCATCCACAGGAAGATGACTGGGGGTATCACTAGACTAGCATCCATGGAGTTCAACATCATATCTTCATCTGCAAGCTTCTGATCAAAATTTAAGCAAGGGTGAGCTCACTTATGGTCGGGGCTCAGCAAGTGGTGGAAAAACTAATGCAAGTCTAACAAGGTGAGGCTGAGGTTGAACAATAAGCATTTTAGTTGGTCAACATTTTATTAACAACACCTGTCTTAATAACTAATCCAGAGAGGCACAAGCCTTCCTTATCGCGTCCATTTCAAGGATCAAAACATGGTTGAATTGTCCTTCACTTATTCCATCCCTAAATAAACAAAACAAAAGCAAAGGAAGTCACGAAATGAAGGCTTCATCCAAGAGTTATCTAGATAGTTAAGTCAAGCACATACCTGTAAAATATAATCCTTTTGGGCTTTTTGCCAGTCCTCTTGTAGAACGAAATCAGCAACTCCCTGCAGAGCATAATTACGTGGCACCTTAGTTTCATTCACAGCTTTCGTGAACACAGAGGATATAAATTACCTTATCATTCCGCCGAGATTTTGTATAATCTCTTCCATGTGTGCTTGTGCCGAGACCAGAGCTTTATATGTTGTGACTTGTGGCCAGTCCATGGATGCAACCACTTGCAAGGTTATACCATCTATTCCATTACTTTATGCTCAAATGTGGAGTGAAAAAATTACTTCTAAATTACCACTGCATTTGAATGACACAAGTGTAACAGAGAACAAGAAACTGACAGCTCCAACAGAAGCCTCGCTACAGCGGCGGTGAGCAGGAGGAGGGGAGCAGCGGCAATGACATTGCATGGCGAGCAATGACTGCTACCTTGTCGAGCTGAGCTAGTGTTGTGCTGGGTGTGTGCTGTGAAGCAGAGCAGGCAGCTCACGGAGTCACTGGAGATCTGGCTCCCATCTGCAACGACGACGAGTCCGAGTCCTCCTCTGCGACACGATCCCCAACACCTGGTCCAGCAACGCTCACCTCCCGCCCCTGTCGCTACCGCCCCTCAGATCTAGATCGCACCTGTCCCCGCTGCAAGAGCCGTACCACGACATCTACGATGGCAGAGTCGAGTCAGTGTCGTGGCCGTCCTTCGACATCTGTGATGACGGCGGAGAGTCGGAGTCGGGCCCGTCCTTTGACATCTACGACGACGGCGGCTCCCACCTGTCCGGCATGTGAGACGCGGAGGAGGAGGAGGAGAAGGGCGAGCCAGAGGACGTCATGGGTGGGGGGATCTAGGGAGGGGAGGCACGGTGGGGGTGGAGGACGACTGGGGACTGGGGAGTGCGAGGGGCGGGCGACTTTGCCACACGGAAAAGGGAGAGGCGGACGTGACGAAGCTCAAGCTCAACGCGCGGCGAATGGAAATTTCGGGTCCGAGCGTAGGGCAAGCGTCAACACACGATCGGTTGAAGACGCATCGAACGCGGAGAGCGTCCCAAACCTGAGTGGCTTTTTTTTAAAATTTACACTATTCTTGGCTTTGACATGAATGTGGTCAAACTTTCTCGCCTCTTAATGAAAGGCAATTGAGACCTCATAGTCATATGGATAGATAATAAGGACATTAACATGTACATTTGTGAGACCAACAACACAAACAATTTGGTGAGCAAATCTGGCATGTAAGGCAATTGATTTGGTATGGAAAAAGCAATTTCAAGCACTTGGCCATTTAGACATCCTCGCCCAGGTGATATCAACCAGTGTTTCGTAACTTCATCAACATTCAACAAGATTTGAATAACTCATAAGAAACTCTAGTTTTAAAAAGTTCCAACTCTGAAATAATCTTAAGCATCTGCAAGTGTTTAACGTGGTAGGAAATGCGACAGAGAAGATATAAAAAGAAACTGCCAACGATATACAACTATTATCATTATTATTCCCTATACTGGAATGAGCCGCTATATACTGGAATGAGCTGCTATGTACTGGAATACAAGCACTGATAATAAACTGTACGCAGCAACTATGTACTGGAATGGGTTGCTTTTTAAACAAGTTTAGGGGGGAGGGTTGGTAGCAGCAAAATAGGCTGAGGCTTTGTTCTGCAACTGCAATGGACAACAAATCAATAACCGGGTATGCAAAAAAATGGGGATGAAAGGATACGAGGTGTCTCAACTTTTGGTAAGTTTGATACATGCATGTATTGTTTCCATTTTGCATTTGTACGGCTGGTCCTCAACAATCATCTTATCCTAGCCGAATCATTGGCCCTAGCAGCTGCCTGCTTGTAGCTAAATCACTGGAAGAGTAAGAAGTACAAGAAGGGAAAATGTAGGTACAGAAAAAAACATGGTCTATTCTATTATGGGGAACTGCTACTATGCATCACAAACTGAAATCATGATCACTGTAAATGAAAAACTGGTAGCACAAGCACCAGGAATTTAGAATAGTGAAGTAAGTTTATGGTATTCGAAGAGAAAATTTGTTCATGGTATTTAAGAATGAAGAGATATAGGAGTTGAAATGTGATTCAACTTTATTTATTTAGCATCAAAGTCTGGGCCATTTCTTTTGAATGGTTTTTGTCTCAGTTCATCAATCTCAGACAGGTGGTACATGAAGACTAAAAAGTAAGCAAAAATCTAGACAGAAAAGGTATAGGTCAAACAAACAAGAAACATTTCAGAAAAAAAGCTATGGCACTTTCAGTCACACAAATAGAAGCATCAGCCTAAACAGAAAAAAGACATGGTCTATTCTATTATGGGGAACTGCTACAATGCATCACAGACTGAAAGCCAGGATCACTGTAACCAATAAGAAATGAAGCAACAATACACTTGACTAATCACACAAAGAACTTGGTGAAACTGGCATATAGACTTACCAACTGAGACAGCGCGTGTGCATCGTGCGTATCTGCATTTGCAAAACAACAAAAAAAACTTGAGTTCAGATGGCAGCAAATATATATTGGGGATCAGGATCAAGCTAAGCTTACGTGTAGCACAGGCTGTTTGTAAGTATCTGCAGCCCATCAGCCGAGAAACAGTTTTCATCGTAGAGGACATGATAGTGTATTGGCCTGCTGGTTCCCTGGAGAAACGAATCTTCATTCAGAGGGACGAATATAACACACTATCAAGTACCTGCTAAAACATACCTGAATTCCAGCATGGCTACAAAGGTAGAAATCAAACTCCCGCGGATGACAAATCTCGGTATCAACCACAGTTCCTGTGTATTTTAACAGGAAGAAAAGAGTCACAAATTACAGCCAACATGCATGTATGTGTTCAAAATAGTATCATGCTTGTGTTAGAAGTGGAGATCTCCCAAAGATACAGTATGGCTAATGTGGCGGTTGTCATTAAACCAACCAGGGTCCAATCTCAGTGACAAGCAAATGTTAATGCTAAGGTTGTCATTAAACAAGGATGAACATCACGGTACTAACCAGGAAGAATGTTCCCACTTCTGTCAGTAACATCTCTCCTTCCATGAACTCCAGGGAAGAGCCTTGTGTGGTGCCTTTTCTGTATTACGACAAATGTCACTGGGGGTAGATACCCATCTTCCAGAGAGGCACAAGCCTTCCTTATCGCGTCCATTTCAAGGATCAAAACATGGTTGAATTGTCCTTCACTTATTCCATCCCTAAATAAACAAAACAAAAGCAAAGGAAGTCACGAAATGAAGGCTTCATCCAAGAGTTATCTAGATAGTTAAGTCAAGCACATACCTGTAAAATATAATCCTTTTGGGCTTTTTGCCAGTCCTCTTATAGAACGAAATCAGCAACTCCCTGCAGAGCATAATTACGTGGCACCTTAGTTTCATTCACAGCTTTTGTGAACACAGAGGATATAAATTACCTTATCATTCCGTCGAGATTTTGTATAATCTCTTCCATGTGTGCTTGTGCCGAGACCAGAGCTTTATATGTTGTGACTTGTGGCCAGTCCATGGATGCAACCACCTGCAAGGTTATACCATCTATTCCATTACTTTATGCTCAAATGTGGAGTGAAAAATTACTTCTAAATTACCACTGCATTTGAATGACACAGTTGTAACAGAGAACAAGAAACTGACAGCTCCAACAGAAGCCCCGCTACGGCGGCGGTGAGCAGGAGGAGGGGAGCAGCGGCAATGACATTGCATGGCGAGCAATGACTGCTACCTTGTCGAGCTGAGCTAGTGTTGTGCTGGGTGTGTGCTGTGAAGCAGAGCAGGCAGCTCACGGAGTCACTGGAGATCTGGCTCCCATCTGCAATGACGACGAGTCCGAGTCCTCCTCTGCGACACGATCCCCAACACCTGGTCCAGCAACGCTCACCTCCCGCCCCTGCCGCTACCGCCCCTCAGATCTAGATCGCACCTGTCCCCGCTGCAAGAGCCGTACCACAACATCTACGATGGCAGAGTCGAGTCAGAGTCGTGGCCGTCCTTCGACATCTGTGATGACGGCGGAGAGTCGGAGTCGGGCCCGTCCTTTGACATCTGCGACGACGGCGGCTCCCACCTGTCCGGCATGCGAGACACGAAGGAGGAGGAGGAGGAGAAGGGTGAGCCAGAGGACGTCATGGGTGGGGGGATCTAGGGAGGGGAGGCGCGGTGGGGGTGGAGGACGACTGGGGACTGGGGAGTGCGAGGGGCAGGCGACTTTGCCACACGGAAAAGGGAGAGGCGGACGTGATGAAGCTCAAGCTCAACGCGCGGCTAATGGAAATTTCGGGTCCGAGCGTAGGGCAAGCGTCAACACATGATCGGTTGAAGACGCGTCGAACGCGGAGAGCGTCCCAAACCTGAGCGGCTATTTTCTAAAATTTACACTATTCTTGGCTTTGACATGAATGTGGTCAAACTTTCTCGCCTCTTAATGAAAGGCAATTGAGACCTCATAGTCATATGGATAGATAATAAGGACATTAACATGTACATTTGTGAGACCAACAACACAAACAATTTGGTGAGCAAACCTGACATGTAAGGCAATTGATTTGGTATGGAAAAAGCAATTTCAAGCAGTTGGCCATTTAGACATCCTCGCCCAAGTGATATCAACCAGTGTTTCGTAACTTCATCAACATTCAACAAGATTTGAATAACTCATAAGAAACTCTAGTTTTAAAAAGTTCCAACTCTGAAATAATCTTAAGCATCTGCAAGTGTTTAACGTGGTAGGAAATGTGACAGAGAAGATATAAAAAGAAACTGCCAACGATATACAACTATTATCATTATTATTCCCTATACTGGAATGAGCCGCTATATACTGGAATGAGCTGTTATGTACTGGAATACAAGCACTGATAATAAACTGTACGCAGCAACTATGTACTGGAATGGGTTGCTTTTTAAACAAGTTTAGGGGGGAGGGTTGGTAGCAGCAAAATAGGCTGAGGCTTTGTTCTGCAACTGCAATGGACAACAAATCAATAACCGGGTATGCAAAAAAATGGGGATGAAAGGATACGAGGTGTCTCAACTTTTGGTAAGTTTGATACATGCATGTATTGTTTCCATTTTGCATTTGTACGGCTGGTCCTCAACAATCATCTTATCCTAGTCGAATCATTGGCCCTAGCAGCTGCCTGCTTGTAGCTAAATCACTGGAAGAGTAAGAAGTACAAGAAGGGAAAATGTAGGTACAGAAAAAAACATGGTCTATTCTATTATGGGGAACTGCTACTATGCATCACAAACTGAAATCATGATCACTGTAAATGAAAAACTGGTAGCACAAGCACCAGGAATTTAGAATAGTGAAGTAAGTTTATGGTATTCGAAGAGAAAATTTGTTCATGGTATTTAAGAATGAAGAGATATAGGAGTTGAAATGGGATTCAACTTTATTTATTTAGCATCAAAGTCTGGGCCATTTCTTTTGAATGGTTTTTGTCTCAGTTCATCAATCTCAGACAGGTGGTACATGAAGACTAAAAAGTAAGCAAAAATCTAGACAGAAAAGGTATAGGTCAAACAAACAAGAAACATTTCAGAAAAAAAGCTATGGCACTTTCAGTCACACAAATAGAAGCATCAGCCTAAACAGAAAAAAGACATGGTCTATTCTATTATGGGGAACTGCTACAATGCATCACAGACTGAAAGCCAGGATCACTGTAACCAATAAGAAATGAAGCAACAATACACTTGACTAATCACACAAAGAACTTGGTGAAACTGGCATATAGACTTACCAACTAAGACAGCGCGCGTGCATCGTGCGTATCTGCATTTGCAAAACAACAAAAAAACTTGAGTTCAGATGGCAGCAAATATATATTGGGGATCAGGATCAAGCTAAGCTTACGTGTAGCACAGGCTGTTTGTAAGTATCTGCAGCCCATCAGCCGAGAAACGGTTTTCATCGTAGAGGACATGATAGTGTATTGGCCTGCTGGTTCCCTGGAGAAACGAATCTACATTCAGAGGGACGAATATAACACACTATCAAGTACCTGCTAAAACATACCTAAATTCCAGCATGGCTACAAACGTAGAAATCAAACTCCCGCGGATGACAAATCTCGGTATCAACCACAGTTCCTGTGTATTTTAACAAGAAGAAAAGAGTCACAAATTACAGCCAACATGCATGTATGTGTTCAAAATAGTATCATGCTTGTGTTAGAAGTGGAGATCTCCCAAAGATACAATATGGCTAATGTGGCGGTTGTCATTAAACCAACCAGGGTCCAATCTCAGTGACAAGCAAATGTTAATGCTAAGGTTGTCATTAAACAAGGATGAACATCACGGTACTAACCAGGAAGAATGTTCCCACTTCTGTCAGTAACATCTCTCCTTCCATGAACTCCAGGGAAGAGCCTTGTGTGGTGCCTTTTCTGTATTACGACAAATGTCACTGGGGGTAGATACCCATCTTCCAGAGAGGCACAAGCCTTCCTTATCGTGTCCATTTCAGGGATCAAAACATGGTTGAATTGTCCTTCACTTATTCCATCCCTAAATAAACAAAACAAAAGCAAAGGAAGTCACGAAATGAAGGCTTCATCCAAGAGTTATCTAGATAGTTAAGTCAAGCACATACCTGTAAAATATAATCCTTTTGGGCTTTTTGCCAGTCCTCTTGTAGAACGAAATCAGCAACTCCCTGCAGAGCATAATTACGTGGCACCTTAGTTTCATTCACAGCTTTCGTGAACACAGAGGATATAAATTACCTTATCATTCTGCCGAGATTTTGTATAATCTCTTCCAAGTGTGCTTGTGCCGAGACCAGAGCTTTATATGTTGTGACTTGTGGCCAGTCCATGGATGCAACCACCTGCAAGGTTATACCATCTATTCCATTACTTTATGCTCAAATGTGGAGTGAAAGAATTACTTCTAAATTACCATTGCATTTGAATGACACAGTTGTAACACAGAACAAGAAACTGACAGCTCCAACAGAAGCCCCGCTACGGCGGCGGTGAGCAGGAGGAGGGGAGCAGCGGCAATGACATTGCATGGCGAGCAATGACTGCTACCTTGTCGAGCTGAGCTAGTGTTGTGCTGGGTGTGTGCTGTGAAGCAGAGCAGGCAGCTCACGGAGTCACTGGAGATCTGGCTCCCATCTGCAACGATGACGAGTCCAAGTCCTCCTCTGCGACACGATCCCCAACACCTGGTCCAGCAACGCTCACCTCCCGCCCCTGCCGCTACCGCCCCTCAGATCTAGATCGCACCTGTCCCCGCTGCAAGAGTCGTACCACGACATCTACGATGGCAGAGTCGGGTCAGAGCCGTGGCCGTCCTTCGACATCTGTGATGACGGCGGAGAGTCGGAGTCGGGCCCGTCCTTTGACATCTGCGACGACGGCGGCTCCCACCTGTCCGGCATGCGAGACGCGGAGGAGGAGGAGGAGAAGGGTGAGCCAGAGGACGTCATGGGTGGGGGGATCTAGGGAGGGGAGGCGCGGTGGGGGTGGAGGACGACTGGGGACTGGGGAGTGCGAGGGGCGGGCGACTTTGCCACACGGAAAAGGGAGAGGCGGACGTGACGAAGCTCAAGCTCAACGCGCGGCGAATGGAAATTTCGAGCCCGAGCGTAGGGCAAGCATCAACACACGATCGGTTGAAGACGCGTCGAACGCGGAGAGCGTCCCAAACCTGAGCGTCTTTTAACTAAAGGTAATTACAAGAGGGCAAGACATCTCAAGGCTCAGGGGGTATTGCACCAGGCTGGAGCCGTAGTGGAGGAGAACGATAGCAGCCAGGCAGATGAATTGCCAGCAGCTATGTCTGAAGATCCGTTAGCCACTGCTCCAAGTTCTAGTTTTGAGCCTTCCACTGATGTTGAGAGCAAAATGCCAGGATGATCATGAGCACGGGTACTTGACATTTTCTTAATCCTTTATTTTCTCAGACAGCAAGCTTGCCAAACATTCAGGAGGAGAGTTGTAGCTCTTGTCAAAAGCATGGATTCAGTTGTGAAACTATTGAGAGAAAAGTTCTTGCACCAAGACGTGTGGCATCAAATGATAATGATCAAAGCAATATTGTTGGATCAAGGATTGTCTGACCAATAGCCAGTCTACAGACATGTCATGGATGATGTTGTGTGGAGTGTAGGGGAGAGTGAGGATAGGGAAGGGGGAAGCAGGGACACAAAATTCTGCTGTTTTAAAAAAAAACATGAATGCTACAATCAACCGATACATACCGGAAGATTGCATATAAACTTTATATACCCCAATAAAAACCCCCAATACACACAAGTTCGGCATTGCATTACTTAACATATGTCATATATAAAAGTTATATTAGGGGAAGCATTTAAAAGAAGTCAGTTCATTTTATGTTTAAGCGACAAATTCACTAACATATCGCAGGATACTAAATAACAGTTGCAGCGACAAATTCGCTTGAAAGCTTACATTGGCCTAAGCATCTGCAGAAGCCGTCGCTGCGTTGCAGCGAACCCCCGGCGGTGTCCTGTCGTCCGGTCCGGGTCAACCAAGCGCCTCTCCCTTCCTTCTTCCGAACCCCCTCGCTAGCCTAAACAACAGGCTACTAATGAATGGATGGAAAAAAGGCATACAATCTACCACACCAGGTGTGCAAACAGTGGACATTGAAAAGAAGTCAGTTCCTTTTAATTTAAAATGTGGCCTTGCATATATACATTTGAAACCATGAAAGGAAGATGACCTCTCGATCAAGACAATGATACTTAGATGGATTATGATTTAAATGATGTCTGTGAGAAATGTACCTGGGAGAAATTGATAATGATTGGAAAATGTGAGCTACACAATATTGCAGCTCCAACAATTGGCCAAGAGCAGCACAACCTTCAACAGCCAATAAACACACCTGTAATTTCTTGATCTGAAAATAATAGACAAACGACGTCAGCTTCCGATCTTAAAGCTGAAAAAATGAAAGAATGAATGCGCAGAGCAGTTAATTCACAAACAAATCACAGAGGACCGCGGAGTTGGCAGCGGTGAAAGGTAGAAGACGAAACTGTTCGGACAAAGAAAGATAGGACATGAATTTAGATTCAGTCCATTTTAATACACGGTGATACTTTTAAGTCACAGCTAGCAATATTGTGACAGTAAGCGTTCATATTACAGGCGCAATTCCAAACAATACTAAACAAGGGAGACAGTAAGCATAACCAGTGACAATTTTCGAAAGACAACCGGTGAAGTGTTAGACATTAAGCTACTTTGTGCTTTTTCTTGCTTGTGATTTGTGGATGGATTTGAAAAACAAGGGAGCCACTTATTTTGAATGGAACTATACTACAGATTGTAAGGAATTCTGCGATGCACTTTGAATTCTGCGTCTGTACTCAAAAAGCAGGGAATTCTGCTTTTGACCAGAGTCAAAACAAATAATTGTTAACCTGGGTTATAATTCAGCAAAAAGCAGGGAATTCTGCGCCTCTACTCAAGTACAGGATTATTAACCTGGGTTATAATCTATCGGCAAGAACTCCAAAGTTCTATTAAAATAATTGTTACAATGATCATTGGCATTGAGGCCATAGTAGTTAGTGCTGAACTCCAAAGTCAAAACAAATACAAAAATACAAAATAAATCATGTTGTGTCATACATGTGTAGATTGTGAATTTGCACACAAATAAGGTTTCCCGTATCCTGGGGAAGGTAGAGAACAATGAGTGGTTTCTGAGAATTTGCCAGAAGAGCTTTTGTCTGCATCAGACCTAGGAAAAAACTGCTACAACATCATTGACAGCTTTAATTTGGTATGTGTTGTAAATTTAGAGAAATAAGTGACATGCTTCCAATATATTTAAATATATTAAACATTCTAATCCCGAATAAAACAAGCATATAACTCAGACAAATGCCATATGTAATTATAGCAGCAATGAACAGTAGCAATTCTAAGACATGTAAACATGTAAAATAGCTACACAGGTCCATTTGAAAATTAAACATGGCTTGCAGATGAAGAAGGCAGATTAAACAAATAAACATAATTGTTTATCTTAAAGTATTGCTCTCAAAATAGCGGGTTACTGCACAAGACAGCCCTCCAACGCTAAAGGGTGATCAAAGATCCTCGACTAACGTGACAGTCCTATCTTACCAAAACAGGGTTTTAGAACAAATATTATGAGCCTAGAAATCAAGCATGAATATTAATATCAAAACAGTGTGCATAAGAATTAAGGAACAATAATGAACTTAAATAATCAGCTTGCACAATAGTAAGAAATAACTAGGCACAAATAATATCAATGCTGAAAATAACAACACACTAAAACCCAGACTGTCACGTCGTCTCACTACACTGCTATCATCATCGAGCAATCAAATCCGCCCACAAATTGTGCAATCACACCCAAGTAAATAATACTAGCAGATTGCACAAAATTACTCAACAAATAAAGCGAGGCAACGGGTAACTCACAGCACGTAGATTGTCTACGTGGGAAGACCAGCTCAGCGAACACGAGGTTCTGTCCCAGAAAACCAATCCGCCGCCCACGTCCGGACCTGCACGGCGGGAGGTTGACGGAGATACTAGAGCCGCTGCCGGAGCCGAGGGAGACGTCCACGGCACCGGCCCGAGAAGAGGAACACCGCGCAGCAGGGAGCCCAAGCACCAGGCCACGGTGGACAGACACCAGAGAATCAACCGCAGCACACACGCGCACTGGTGAAGCAATAGAGCACCGGAGATCCTCACTGCGCACGAGCAGCACAACCTCCGTGGAGCAGCCACTGGTGGAGCAGTGGATCGAGCGAGTTGCGATTGAAACAGTGAGTGGGAGAAGAACAGAGAACCAGCTTCTCTCCCGTGGAGAGCCAGCCAGGGGAACAAGCCTCCATATATGGAGCCGAGAGGAGGAGCAGCAACCATATCGCGAGAGCTCCGGCAGGATACGCCGCCCAGATCGGAACAGCACAAGCTGCCGCCGCCACAGGCCCCCTGGCCGCTTGCCTCCTCCCCTGCGTAAGGCACGACGTGCCCTACCTTTTGTTACCAGCCGGCTGCCCTGCTGGGCTGCTCGGCCAAGCGGCCTGGCAGCGGCCCAGCAGGCTCCCATTTCCTTTTTTTTTAAATTTCATTTCTTATATTTTCAATAAAGAAAATAAAAGGGAAAATCCCCTAAAATGAACAGCAATCCCCACCATTTTCACTCTTATTTTCTGATCAATGTCATTGAGCTCCCGTACTGTTTATATACTACTTTTCGGCAGAGGTACTTGTTAGGTTTGAACCAAAGCCTATCCCAGTGTACTCCAACCCTGCACGAGTAAGCGGAGGACTACGCCTTGATCCACAAACCCTAGTGTGAGAATCTTCGCACAAAAGGCACATAATACTAGGCAGATTATCTGCTTCTCTTACGGGGCAGGGCGTTACGGTCATGCCCTTTGATATCTTTTCATGAGCTCACTAGAGAGAAAACCCCATTCTCTCCCGGACTGCGACCCCACAGTTAGCTCATATAGGTGAAATCATTAAGGAAATTCTGTAGGACAATTTCCCTGCTTAAAGCATTGACTTCATTAAGAGCATATCGCTCAACCTGCCATACAGACAGAGCACAGCAGCTCACGAGACTCTTTATCTTTTGTGCTCTTGGTTTCACAGTGCTTCGTTTCCTGGAGCCTGGATCTCGGGATCTCCGGTCACACAGGACAGTTATCCGCAGTTGAAACCGCTAACAGGGTACGAGTCCCATTCCCATGCACGTTGCTTGGATTGGCTTTTGAGCCAGCCCTTTGGTGAAAGGATCAGCAAGGTTCCTTTCAGACTTGATGTAATCTACGGTTATTACACCCGTCTCTCTAGCATGCCGACATGAATCAAGTCGTCTTCTGATATGCCTCGAGGATTTTTGGTTGTCCTTTCTACTGTTCACTTTCAGCAACACAGAAGTGTTGTCACAGTATACTAAGACAGCCGGTATCGGCTTTGCTAGCATTGGAAGGTCTGACAACAGGTCTCTCAACCATTCAGCCTCCAATGCTGCTGAATCAAGTGCAACTAATTTAGCCTCCTTGGTGGAACGTGTCGACACTGATTGTTTAGACGATCTCCATGACACGGCCCCACCAGCTAAAGTGAACACATAGCCACTTGTAGACTTCATTTGATCCGAGTCAGAGATCCAGTTTGCATCACTGAATCCTTCAAGTACTGACGGAAATCCGGTATATTTAATACCAAGATTCATCGCTCCCTTCAAATACTGAAGCACTCTGTACAAGGCTACCCAGTGTCTATCTCCTGGACTGGCCGAATAACGAGCCAGTCTGCATACTGCATATGAGATATCTGGTCTAGTTGCACTACTCAGGTACATGAGAGAACCGATGATCTGCGAATATAGTAGCTGGTTCACAGGCTCACCTTCATATTTACTGAGCGTGTAGGATGGATCATAGGGCGTGGTGACTGGTTTACAGTCCATATGTCCAAAGCGAGTCAGGACCTTTTCCACATAATGGGATTGTGACAAAGTAATCCCATCCTCACCCTTTATCAGCTTGATGTTCAGTATAACATCAGCTTCACCCAAGTCCTTCATATCAAAGTTCTTGGAGAGGAATAATTTTGTCTCCATGATAGCCTCCAAATCGGTCCCAAATATCAATATGTCATCAACGTATAAACACATGATAACACCTTTGCCCCCAGAGAAGCGATAATACACACACTTGTCGGCTTCGTTTACACAAAACCCGGCAGTAGTCAAAGAATTATTAAACTTCTCATGCCATTGTCTGGGAGCTTGCTTAAGACCGTATAAGGATTTAATCAAGCGACACACTTTGCTCTCTTGTCCTTTAACCACAAATCCTTCTGGTTGCTGCATATAAATTTCCTCTTCCAGCTCTCCATTTAGGAATGCTGTCTTTACGTCCATTTGATGAACAAGAAGTTTATACGCAGCTGCCAGCGCTAAAAGCACACGGATTGTGGGCAATCGAGCCACCGGAGAATAAGTATCAAAATAATCCTCCTCTTTCTTTTGAGTAAAACCCTTAGCCACAAGACGGGCCTTGTACTTTTCAATAGTACCATCAGGTCTCCTCTTCCTCCTAAAGATCCATTTGCAGCCCACAGGCTTGCAACCAGCTGGGAGATCAATTATCTCCCAAGTTCTGTTCGAGATGATTGAATCCATCTCGCTACGGACAGCCTCCCTCCAGTACTCTGCATCCGGAGATGTATATGCCTCTGTGAGGGAGCGTGGTTCTTCATCCACTAGATAAATAATATAATCATCACCCAGAGACTTTTCAGTCCTTTGTCTCTTACTCCTCCTTAACTCCAAATCTGGAGTCTGGTCATGGACACTCGAGGGCAGAGAATATGTCCGAGATGGACCATCTGGGGCTACTACTTCCTTATCCCGCATAGGGAAGATGCTCTCAAAGAATGTCACATCCCGAGACTCCATTATTACATTTACAGCGATTTCGCTTGTCTCGGAATGGACCACTAGAAATCTATAAGCTGCACTGTTATGTGCATAACCCAGGAAGACACAGTCTACGGTCTTAGGGCCTAGCTTTCTCTTCTTCGGCAACGGGACATTCACCTTTGCAAGGCAGCCCCAAGTCCGAAGATGTGAAAGATCTGGCTTCCTTCCTTTAAATCCTTCATAGGGCGTGGCCTCACGGTTGCGAGGCGGCACCCTGTTCAGGACATAGCACACTGTGAGTACTGCCTCGCCCCACCAGATGTCAGGCATCCCCAAACTTTGTAACAAAGCATTAGCTAAGTCACACACCGTTCGGTTCTTCCTTTCAGCTACCCCATTTGACTGAGGTGAATATGGAGCAGTGGTTTCATGAATGATTCCACACTCTTTGCAGTACTCATCAAAAAGGTTGGAAAGGTATTCACCTCCTCTATCAGACCGTAACCTTTTAATTTTCATGTCTAGCTGGTTTTCAACTTCAGTCTTATAGATCTTAAAGTGTTCTAGTGCTTCATCTTTAGTTCTGAGTAAGTAAATATAACAGAACCTAGTAGCATCATCTATCAAGGTAAGAAAGTATCTTTTACCGCCTTTTGTGATTATACCATTCATCTCACAGATATCTGAGTGAATTAGTTCTAAAGGAGTGGTACTTCTGCCTTCAACCGTATGAAACGGTTTTCTGGGCTGCTTAGCTTGCACACAAATACCACATTTTACACCTTTAACATGTTTATATTCAGGAATTAAAGACATGTCACTTAATCTCTTAATGGCCTCAAAATTCACATGACACAAACGGGAATGCCATATATTATTAATGGAATCGTTATTACAGACCACATTAACATGGTAAGAAGAATGATTGTTCAAAACAGAAAGACGGAACAAACCGCCTGACTCATATGACTTTCCAACAAAAGTACCAAACTTAGACAGGACCACTTTATTAGACTCAAACACTAATTTGAGACCCTGTCGACATAACAGCGACACTGAAATGAGGTTCCGGCTCATCGAGGGCACATAGAGTACGTCCTTCAGCACGAGCGTCTTTCCTGAAGTTAACTTCAGGTAGACCTGTCCAGTACCTCGAACTGCTGCCGGAACACCATTTCCCATCAAGACTGGTGCGCTGTTGAATCCCTGGAATGAAGAGAACATGGATCGATCAGCACAAATATGAACAGTAGCACCGGAATCCATCCACCAGTCATCTGATGGACTTGCCATAAAGGCCTGAGGTGCATACCCTAGGGTGGAGTTAACCACCACGTTCCCTTCTTTGCGCTGAGGTGGAGGACCTTTTCCCTTCCTAAGTTTGCACCTCCGAGCTGTATGCCCGGAGACACCACAAACGTAGCAGATAAAGTCCTCCTTTTTCTTCTTCATCTTTTTGGACTTAGGTTGGTTCATATTCTTCTGTGGAGAGTTCTTCTTCTTCTTCTGGAATTTTCTATCTCCACCCTTCTCAACAACGTGAGCCTGGAGTTGCTGGGATGGCTTGTTACTGGACCTTGCACGCTCTTCCACATTTATCGCAGCTGACAACTCAGTGAGAGTCATTTGCTTCTTCATGTGACGGCGTGAAGTCACAAAGTCTCGCCAAGAAGGCGGGAGCTTTGCCAGTATTGCATTCACCTGAAAACTGTTTGGTAGGACGCAACCATATTGGACCAAGTCCCTAACAAGGAGTTGAATCTCCTGTAGCTGCTCCATAACAGACCTTCCCTCAACCATTTTATAGTTAAGGTAGTTTTCCATTGTGAATGACTCATTGCCATTGTCAACTTCAGAGAACTCGTTCTCAAGTTCAGTCCATAGACCCTTGGCGGAGGTAAAACCAGAGTACACGTCAAATAAGCGGTTCGACAAGACGTTCAGCAGACGAGACAAGCATGCCTCATTGGCTTCGTCCCACTTGGCCTTCTCCGCTAGTGCGGCGGCCTTCGCTGCATCATCAGAATCATCTGATGCAGCCTGGGGAACAGCCGACGTCACTACCCAAAATAATTTTAGGTCAGTGAGCCACATGCGAGTCTTAATCTGCCATCGCTTAAAGCTTACGCCGTCAAACGCTTCAGGCTTAATGACATCAGAACTGGAGGCCATTATACGAGTTGGTTTTCTGGATTGTTGTAAATTTAGAGAAATAAGTGACATGCTTCCAATATATTTAAATATATTAAACATTCTAATCCCGAATAAAACAAGCATATAACTCAGACAAATGCCATATGTAATTATAGCAGCAATGAACAGTAGCAATTCTAAGACATGTAAACATGTAAAATAGCTACACAGGTCCATTTGAAAATTAAACATGGCTTGCAGATGAAGAAGGCAGATTAAATAAATAAACATAATTGTTTATCTTAAAGTATTGCTCTCAAAATAGCGGGTTGCTGCACAAGACAGCCCTCCAACGCTAAAGGGTGATCAAAGATCCTCGACTAACGTGACAGTCCTATCTTACCAAAACAGGGTTTTAGAACAAATATTATGAGCCTAGAAATCAAGCATGAATATTAAGATCAAAACAGTGTGCATAAGAATTAAGGAACAATAATGAACTTAAATAATCAGCTTGCACAATAGTAAGAAATAACTAGGCACAAATAATATCAATGCTGAAAATAACAACACACTAAAACCCAGACTGTCACGTCGTCTCACTACACCGCTATCATCATCGAGCAATCAAATCCGCCCACAAATTGTGCAATCACACCCAAGTAAATAATACTAGCAGATTGCACAAAATTACTCAACAAATAAAGCGAGGCAACGGGTAACTCACAGCACGTAGATTGTCTACGTGGGAAGACCAGCTCAGCGAACACGAGGTTCTGTCCCAGAAAACCAATCCGCCGCCCACGTTCGGACCTGCACGGCGGGAGGTTGACGGAGATACTAGAGCCGCTGCCGGAGCCGAGGGAGACGTCCACGGCACCGGCCCGAGAAGAGGAACACCGCGCAGCAGGGAGCCCAAGCACCAGGCCACGGTGGACAGACACCAGAGAATCAACCGCAGCACACACGCGCACTGGTGAAGCAATAGAGCACCTGAGATCCTCACTGCGCACGAGCAGCACAACCTCCGTGGAGCAGCCACTGGTGGAGCAGTGGATCGAGCGAGTTGCGATTGAAACAGTGAGTGGGAGAAGAACACAGAACCAGCTTCTCTCCCGTGGAGAGCCAGCCAGGGGAACAAGCCTCCATATATGGAGCCGAGAGGAGGAGCAGCAACCATATCGCGAGAGCTCCGGCAGGATACGCCGCCCAGATCGGAACAGCACAAGCTGCCGCCGCCACAGGCCCCCTGGCCGCTTGCCTCCTCCCCTGCGTAAGGCACGACGTGCCCTACCTTTTGTTACCAGCCGGCTGCCCTGCTGGGCTGCTCGGCCAAGCGGCCTGGCAGCGGCCCAGCAGGCTCCCATTTCCTTTTTTTAAAATTTCATTTTTTATATTTTCAATAAAGAAAATAAAAGGGAAAATCCCCTAAAATGAACAGCAGTATGTTAGTCCTTGAATATTATATACTTAGACAGCTGAGTTGTTTCTTCAAAATCTCTGGTCATTTAACTTGTGAGGGGCTCAAATTTCTTAAAAAATCCATCATCGTATTTTAGGTGCTACATACTTCTATGGGTGACATTCACTTGAGACTATATCCATAAGAGTGTCCAAAAACTGTTAAAAACTTCACTACCCATTGTCGGAATGGTTATTCATGATTCAGACTGGAGATCCTTTGGGGGATGGCACTGGTGGACAATCAATCTGGGGCACAGAATTTGAAGATGAATTTCACAATGGATAGTAGTTTGCTAATCAAGGATTTTGAGCATTGAAGTTACTGGGAGGCTAATTAAATAAATGCAAACCCAGCATAATTCCATAGGAGTGATGCCAATTTTTCAGTTTTTATGCTTGTGTTTTGGGCTGGACATAGCACAAAATCTCTGCTGAAACTATCTATTATCAAGTGAACGCTGGTATGGTCTATAAATCCCAGAGCCAGCGGCAAACTACACAACACAGCGTTGGTGCGGCGAGCTAGAGCTAGATAAAAACCATACCAGCGCGGGAGGAGTGGGAGCGAGGAAGGAGAGATGACGTACCTTTGGTGGAGCCGATGAATGTCGAATTCGTCCCAATCTGGCCAGTACCGAAAATTCGTGGCGCACTTGAGTAAAGCACTGGCACTGCACCTCCGTGTATTCTCTATGGATGACTAAGGCTCTTGGTGAGGTGGGGCGGCGAGCGAGGGGCAGGATGGTCATGAGCACGGGATCTGAGAGGTGAGGGTTTAGGGTGAGTGCCGTCGGTGGAACGGAGGAAGAGCAGTTTTGTCGATGGAAGGTGAGTGCCGTCGGTGGAAGGGGATCGCGGTGGCAATGGAGTTGATTGCGGGGCACTTGCAGCAACGATGCCATGGATGAAAGGGCACCCTGGGGAGGCGCGATTTCTCCGTAAAAAATGACAGCAGAGATCCGTGGGGAGGCGCCATGGATGGAAGGGTTTCCTGGGAAGGCGGCATCGCGGGGGCAATGGAGGGAGCGCGGATCGCGGGGGGAATTGCAGCAATGACGCCTTGGATGGAACCTCGGACGGATGGAAGGATGGAAGGAGGGCGCGCTGGCGATTGCAGGAGGATGGAGGGATGGAAGGAGAGCGGAGGATGGAAGCCGCGGATGCGGGGCGGCTGCGGGTTGCGGCGCGGATGCGGGATGCGGGCGGCAGAACGTGCGCCGAGGGTGTGTGTACGCCTACACTACTAACATAATTAGTAGTAGAGATGTATGTGTGGTCTGGTGGTTATCTCTAAATGTTTAGAGCAAAGGTGGTGTGGCTTCGAGTGGTCACTTTGCACTATTTTTGTTGCACGGTGTGGTAGTGAGAGCACCTAGAGGGGGGTGAATAGGTGATCCTGCGAAACTTGAAACTTAATCCACAAAAACTTGATTAGGCGTTAGCACAATAATGCCAAGTGGCTTAGAGAGGAGTCTCAACAAAACACAATAACCACAAGAGATCAATCACAGAGATGGCACAGTAGTTTATCCCGTGGTTTGGCCAAGACTAACGCTTGCCTACTCCATGTTGTGGCGTCCCAACGGACGAGGGTTGCAATCAACCCCTCTCAAGCGGTCCAAAGACCCACTTGAATACCACGGTGTTTTGCTTTGCTTTCCTTTATCCCGCTTGCGAGGAATCTCCACAACTTGGAGTCTCTCGCCCTTACACTTGAAGTTCACAAAGAAACACAGAGTAAGGGAGGGATTAGCAACTCACACAAGACACAAAGATCACAGCAAATACGCACACACAAGACCCAGACTTGAGCTCAAGAGACTATCACGAGTTTCTCACTAGAACGGAGCTCAAATCACTATGAATGTCGAACAAGAGCGCAAGAACGAAGTGTGAGTGATCAAGTATGCTCAAAGAATGCTTGGATAACTCCTCCATGCGCCTAGGGGTCCCTTTTATAGCCCCAAGGCAGCTAGGAGCCGTTGAGAGCAATCAGGGAAGGCAATTCTTGCCTTCTGTCGCCTGGCGCACCGGACAGTCCGGTGCACCACCGGACACTGTCCGGTGCGGATTTCCTTCCTTGTTTGGCGAAGCCGACCGTTGGCAGTCTTGGAGCCGTTGGCACACCGGACAGTCCGGTGCCTCCTTCTAGCCGTTGGCTCGGCCACGCGTCGCGCCCGGATTAAGCGGCCGACCGTTGGCCCGGCGACCGTTGGCTCACCGGACACTGTCCGGTGCACACCGGACAGTCCGATGAATTATAGTCGTACGCCATTTATTTCTTCCCGAGAGCAGCAAGTTATTCGCCTGAGCCAGCCTGGCACACCGGACACTGTCCGGTGTACCACCGGACAGTCCGGTGCACCCAGACCGAGCTGACTTTGGCTGAACAGAGCCATCTCATTTCCAATTCAATCTTTCCTGTTTCCAGCACTTAGACACAATACTTTAGTCCTCAAAACAATGTACTAAGTTTAGAAACATACCTTTTGACATGATTTACACTTTGTCCACCATATTGCATAGATCAACACAAAAGCACTTGTGTTGGCACTCAATCACCAAAATACTTAGAAATGGCCCAAAGGCACATTTCCCTTTCAATCTCCCCCTTTTTGGTGATTTATGCCAACACAACATAAAGTGACTAGAACAAGTGCAATATCAATGCAAATGAAAACCAAAAGTTGTTTTGAATCAAATTTGGCATATATGGATCATTCTTTGCCACCACTTGGTTTGTTTTTTTTGCAAATCAAACTCAAATTTCTATCTCTAAGTCAAACACACTTGTTAAGACATAAAGAGAGTCATTTCAAGAGAAATTGATTCAAGATTTCAAAAACTCCCCTTTTTCCCATAATCAACACTTCTCCCCACAAGAAGCCACCTTTTGACAACAAGAGCCAATAAGAGTATTTTGACAAAACAAAAGCTCTATTCTATTATTTTCAAAATTCTCAAGTGGTAGCTGATCCATTTATTGCTTTGGCCTTTATTTTCTCCCCCTTTGGCATCAAGCACCAAAACGGGATCAATTGTGGCCCTCTGACCCCATTGCCTCACCAAAATCTTCAACTAAGAGTAAAAAGGCAATAAGAGTACAAAGATGAACTTGGTAAATAGTTACTCTTTCATCGGAGTGTAGTGGAAGTCTTGCATGGTCCAAGTCCACCATTTCCCTTTCAATTCACCTTTGAGACTAAATCAAGCACTCAAGCACATGGTTAGTCCTAAATCAAGTTGTAACACACCTCCCCCTAAATATATGCATCACTTGCAAATGGACTTGTAAGGTCCGGGGAGTGCTTGTACAACTTGAGCACCATTAATAAACAACACAATGCATAAGGAACATGATCAAAGGCATAGACACATGTATGCTATAAATCAATCCAAGTTCCACGAATCTAAGACATTTAGCTCACTACGTAACTTGCAAAAGGTCTGCTCATCTAAAGGCTTGGTAAAGATATCGGCTAGCTGATTCTCGGAGCTAACATGAAACACTTCGATATCTCCCTTTTGCTGGTGGTCTCTCAAAAAGTAATGCCGGATGTCTATGTGCTTTGTGCGGCTGTGCTCAACAGGATTATCCGCCATGCGGATAGCACTCTCATTATCACATAGGAGTGGGACTTTGCTCCAATTGTAGCCAAAGTCCCTGAGGGTTTGCCTCATCCAAAGTAATTGCGCGCAACATTGTCCTGCGGCAACATACTCGGCCTCAACGGTGGATAGGGCAACGGAGGTTTGTTTCTTAGAACTCCATGACACCAGGGACCTTCCTAAGAATTGGCATGTCCCCGATGTACTCTTCCTATCGACCTTACATCCAGCATAGTCAGAATCTGAATATCCAATCAAGTCAAAGGTAGACCCCTTTGGATACCAGATCCCGAAACAAGGCGTAGCGACTAAATATCTAAGAATTCGCTTCACAGCCACTAAGTGACACTCCCTTGGATCAGATTGAAATCTAGCACACATGCATACACTAAGCATGATATCCGGTCTACTAGCACATAAATAAAGTAAAGACCCTATCATAGACCGGTATGCCTTTTGATCAACGGACTTACCTCTTTTGTTGAGGTCGGTGTGTCCGTCGGTTCCCATCGGAGTCTTTGTGGGCTTGGCGTCCTTCATCCCAAACCTCTTGATCAAATCTTGTGTGTACTTCGTTTGGGAGATGAAGGTTCCATCCTTGAGTTGCCTCACTTGGAACCCAAGGAAGTAGCTTAGCTCGCCCATCATCGACATCTCGAATTTCTAAGTCATTACCCTGCTAAACTCTTCACAAGACTTTTGGTTAGTAGAACCAAAGATTATGTCATCGACATAAATTTGGCACACAAAAAGATCACCATCACAAGTCTTAGTAAAAAGAGTTGGATCGGCTTTCCCAACCTTGAAAGTGTTAGCAATTAAAAAGACTCTAAGGCATTCATACCATGCTCTTGGGGCTTGCTTAAGTCCATAGAGCGCCTTAGAGAGCTTACACACGTGGTCGGGGTACCGTTCATCCTCGAAGCCAGGGGGTTGCTCCACGTACACCTCTTCCTTAATTGGCCCGTTGAGGAAAGCGCTCTTCACATCCATTTGGAACAACCTGAAAGAATGGTGAGCGGCATATGCTAGCAAAATACGAATGGACTCTAGCCTAGCCACAGGAGCAAAAGTCTCCTCAAAGTCCAAACCTGCGACTTGGGCATAACCTTTTGCCACAAGTCGAGCCTTGTTCCTTGTCACCACCCCGTGCTCGTCTTGTTTGTTGTGGAACACCCACTTGGTTCCCACAACATTTTGCTTAGGACGAGGCACCAGTGTCCAAACTTCATTCCTCTTGAAGTTGTTGAGGTCCTCCTGCATGGCCAACACCCAGTCCGGATCTAGCAAGGCCTCTTCTACCCTGAAAGGCTCAATAGAAGAGACAAAAGAGTAATGCTCACAAAAATTAACTAATCGAGATCGAGTAGTTACTCCCTTGCTGATATCACACAAAATTTGGTCGACGGGATGATCCCTTTGAATCATTGCTCGAACTTGGGTTGGAGGTGCCGGTTGTGCTTCTTCCTCCATTACATGATCATCTTGTGCTCCCCCTTGATCACATGCCTCCTGTTCATCATCTTGAGTTGGGGAATGCACAAATGTTGAGGAAGAAGGTTGATCTCGCTCCAATTGTTCTTGTGGTCGCACATCTCCAATCGCCATGGTGCGTATTGCGGCTGTTGGAACTTCTTCTTCATCTACATCATCAAAATCAACAGCTTGCTCTCTTGGAGAGCCATTAGTCTCATCAAATACAACGTCGCTAGAGACTTCAACCAAACCCGATGATTTGTTGAAGACTCTATACGCCTTTGTATTTGAGTCATAACCTAACAAAAACCCTTCTACGGCTTTGGGAGCAAATTTGGAATTCCTACCCTTCTTCACTAGAATGTAGCATTTACTCCCAAAAACGCGAAAATATGAAACATTGGGTTTGTTACCGGTTAGTAGCTCATACGACGTCTTCTTGAGGAGGCGATGAAGGTAGACCCTGTTGATGGCGTGGCAAGCCGTGTTCACGGCTTCCGACCAAAAACGCTCGGGGGTCTTGAACTCTCCAAGCATCGTCCTCGCCATGTCTATAAGTGTCCTGTTCTTCCTCTCTACCACACCATTTTGCTGTGGTGTGTAGGGAGCGGAGAACTCGTGCTTGATCCCTTCCTCCTCAAGGTACTCCTCCACTTGAAGGTTCTTGAACTCGGACCCATTGTCGCTCCTTATCTTTTTCACCTTGAGCTCAAACTCGTTTTGAGCTCTCCTTAGGAAGCGCTTGAGGGTCCCTTGGGTTTCAGATTTATCCTGCAAAAAGAATACCCAAGTGAAGCGGGAAAAGTCATCAACAATAACTAGTCCATACTTACTTCCTCCTATGCTTAGATAGGCGACGGGTCCGAAGAGGTCCATATGTAGCAGCTCCAGAGGTCTTGACGTGGTCATCACATTCTTGCTGTGATGCGCTCCTCCCACTTGTTTACCTGCTTGACAAGCTGCACAAGGTCTATATTTTTCGAAAGTAACATTGGTTAGACCTATCACGTGTTCTCCCTTTAGAAGCTTGTGAAGGTTCTTCATCCCCACATGTGCTAAGCGGCGATGCCACAGCCAGTCCATGCTAGTCTTAGCAATTAAGCATGCATCTAGACCGACCTCCTCTTTTGCAAAATCAACTAAATACAGTTTGTCGTCTAATACACCCTTAAACGCTAATGAACCATCACTTATTCTAAAGACAGACACATCTACATTTGTGAATAGACAATTATATCCCATATTGCATAATTGACTAACAGATAACAAATTATATCCAAGAGTCTCAACTAAAAACACATTAGATATAGAGTGCTCGGATGAAATAGCAATTTTACCTAACCCTTTTACCTTGCCTTGATTCCCATCACCGAATATTATTGAATCTTGGGAATCCTTGTTTTTGACATAGGAGGTGAACATCTTCTTCTCCCCCGTCATATGGTTTGTGCATCCGCTGTCGATAATCCAGCTTGAACCCCCGGATGCATAAACCTGCAAGGCAAATTTAGGCTTGGGTCTTAGGTACCCAACTCTTGTTGGGTCCTACAAGGTTAGTCACAATTGTCTTAGGGACCCAAATGCAAGTTTTGTCTCCCTTGCATTTTGCCCCTAATTTTCTAGCAACTATCTTCCTATCCTTTCTACAAATAGCAAAGGAGGCATCTAAAGCATGATATATTGTAGAAGGTTCATTAACTTTCCTAGGAACATTTACAACATTTCTCCTAGGCATATGAACAAAATATCTCTTTGACATATTTTTACCATGCATATAGGAAGAACTAGAAGCAAACATGGCATGAGAGTCAAAAGCATCATAAGCATTACAACTCCTGTAAGACTGTCTTCTATCATGGTTCATAAAAGCATGGTTCTTTTTAACACTACTAGCCATAGGGGCCTTTCCTTTATCCTTGGCGGAGATGGGAGCCTTATGGCTTGTTAAGTCCTTGGCTTCCCTCTTGAAGCCAAGTCCATCCTTTATTGAGGGGTGTCTACTAATCGTGTAGGCATCCCTTGCAAACTTTAGCTTATCAAAATCACTCATACTAGTCTTAAGTTGGGCATTAAGACTAGTCAATTCATCTTTGGAAATTGTAACAAGGTGTTCACTACAAGCATCAATGTCAAAATCTTTACACCTATTGCAAATCGTAACATGTTCTACACAGGAGTTAGATTTACTAGCTATCTCTAACTTAGCATTCAAATCATCATTTATGCTCCTTAAGCTAGAAATTGTCTCATGATAGGAAGATAGTTCACAAGAAAGCATTTCATTTCTCTTTATTTCTAAAGCAAGGGATTTTTGAGCTTCTACAAACTTATCATGTTCATCATATAAGAGATCCTCTTGCTTTTCTAGCAATCTATTCTTATCATTCAAAGCATCAATCAATTCATTTATTTTATCCACCTTGGTTCTATCTAGACCCTTGAATAAACATGAATAATCTATTTCATCATCATCACTAGACTCATCCTCACTTGAAGAAGCATAAGTACTAGTGTTACGAGCGCTTACCTTCCTTTCCCTTGCCATGAGGCAAGTGTGATGCTCGTTGGGGAAGAGGGATGACTTGTTGAAGGCAGTGGCGGCGAGTCCTTCGTTGTCGGAGTCGGACGACGAACAATCCGATTCCCACTCCTTGCCAAGATGTGCCTCGCCTTTTGCCTTCTTATAGTTCTTCTTCTTCTCCCTCTTGTTTCCTTGTTCCTGGTCACTATCATTGTCGGGACAGTTAGCAATAAAATGACCAACCTTACCGCATTTGAAGCATGAGCGCTTCCCCTTTGTCTTGGTCTTGCTTGGCTGCCCCTTGCGACCCTTTAGCGTCGTCTTGAAGCGCTTGATGATGAGGGTCATCTCTTCATCATTGAGCCCGGCCGCCTCAACTTGCGCCACCTTGCTAGGTAGCGTCTCCTTGCTCCTCGTTGCCTTGAGAGCAATGGGTTGAGGCTCATGGATTGGACCGTTCAACGCATCGTCGACATATCTCGCCTCCTTGATCATCATTCGCCCGCTTACAAATTTCCCAAGAACTTCTTCAGGCGACATCTTGGTGTACCTAGGATTTTCACGGATATTGTTCACCAAATGTGGATCAAGTACAGTAAAGGACCTTAGCATTAGACGAACGACGTCGTGGTCCGTCCATCGTGTGCTTCCGTAGCTCCTTGATACGCCTTGTCTTCTTCTTCTTCCCATCCTTTCGTTTGTGGCCCGAGCCCGAGTCGGTAGGCTTGTCATCCTTCGGCTCGTTGACGAAGGACTCCTTATCATTGATCACGATTCCCTTCCCCTTAGGATCCATCTCTTCGGGCGGTTAGTCCCTTTCTTGAAGAGAACGGCTCTGATACCAATTGAGAGCACCTAGAGGGGGGTGAATAGGTGATCCTGCGAAACTTGAAACTTAATCCACAAAAACTTGATTAGGCGTTAGCACAATAATGCCAAGTGGCTTAGAGAGGAGTCTCAACAAAACACAATAACCACAAGAGATCAATCACAGAGATGGCACAGTGGTTTATCCCGTGGTTCGGCCAAGACTAACGCTTGCCTACTCCACGTTGTGGCGTCCCAACGGACGAGGGTTGCAATCAACCCCTCTCAAGCGGTCCAAAGACCCACTTGAATACCACGGTGTTTTGCTTTGCTTTCCTTTATCCCGCTTGCGAGGAATCTCCACAACTTGGAGTCTCTCGCCCTTACACTTGAAGTTCACAAAGAAACACAGAGTAAGGGAGGGATTAGCAACTCACACAAGACACAAAGATCATAGCAAATACGCACACACAAGACCCAGACTTGAGCTCAAGAGACTATCACGAGTTTCTCACTAGAACGGAGCTCAAATCACTATGAATGTCGAACAAGAGCGCAAGAACGAAGTGTGAGTGATCAAGTATGCTCAAAGAATGCTTGGATAACTCCTCCATGCGCCTAGGGGTCCCTTTTATAGCCCCAAGGCAGCTAGGAGCCGTTGAGAGCAATCAGGGAAGGCAATTCTTGCCTTCTGTCGCCTGGCGCACCGGACAGTCCGGTGCGGATTTCCTTCCTTGTTTGGCGAAGCCGACCGTTGGCAGTCTTGGAGCCGTTGGCACACCGGACACTGTCCGGTGCACACCGGACACTGTCCGGTGCACACCGGACAGTCCGGTGCCTCCTTCTAGCCGTTGGCTCGGCCACGCGTCGCGCCCGGATTAAGCGGCCGACCGTTGGCCCGGCGACCGTTGGCTCACCGGACACTGTCCGGTGCACACCGGACAGTCCGGTGAATTATAGCCATACGCCATTTATTTCTTCCCGAGAGCAGCAAGTTCGCTTGAGCCAGCCTGGCACACCGGACACTGTCCGGTGTACCACCGGACACTGTCCGGTGCACCACCGGACAGTCCGGTGCACCCAGACCGAGCTGACTTTGGCTGAACAGAGCCATCTCATTTCCAATTCAATCTTTCCTGTTTCCAGCACTTGGACACAATACATTAATCCTCAAAACAATGTACTAAGTTTAGAAACATACCTTTTGACATGATTTGCACTTTGTCCACCATATTGCATAGATCAATACAAAAGCACTTGTGTTGGCACTCAATCACCAAAATACTTAGAAATGGCCCAAAGGCACATTTCCCTTTCAGGTAGCGCGGAGGGTGAAGCCGTGGTATCACCAGGTGCCCACATTAGGGTTTTAATATAGGTTTTTAATAGATTAGTATATATATATACCATAGTAATGCACGGGTATATGAATAGTTGTCTTTAATCAGGCTCTAATATTGTTTACTACTTCACACAACATGTACATGTATATAGGTTAAAGAAAAAACACTTCAATAGATGTGTGTATTTGAGTCGGGTCTGATGGGCTGGTCTAAAAGCACGAAAAAGTATGACCCAAACATGACACGCCCCGAAATAATTTTAGATCTATCCGGCCCAAAATTATGCATCAGGTCGTGCTTGGACCGAGGTCGTGATCTAGGACAGGCACGAGCACGACCCTTTTACGAGGGCACGAAATAGCCTATTTATAAACATGAAAAGGCCCATATTCATTTAGACATTCACTTTTAATAATGTAAATCATCCACTCAAATTTAGCTAGTCGCATGCTTAACCATGGAGATGAGGTGTCAACCACCTATTAGCTTCATGTTCTTTGATTTTAAAATTATAAAGCTTAAAATATTAATATATAGAAATATATTGAACTACCATACTACTACGAACAATTATCTATTCAAATAATTATATTACTTATATATATTATTCTTTCTATATATTTGTAGCAACATTTTTTAGGTTTGTGTAAATATATCGAGCACATACTCACGAAAAGCACGAGCAATTTTTCTAGTAGGTACGTAATATGTTTCCGACTACCCCTTCGATTTGGCTATGTTACATACAAAGATATGTTTTCCTCGAGCTAACCGTATGGTTTGTCTATGATTTTTGTACGAACTACTAGCAAGAGTGCACGAGCAAATTCAGCTGAAAATACAAAAGCGAGAAAATTAGCATAATCTAGGGCGCACGACACGAGCGGCTTGTAGAAACAAGTAGGCGAGCAACGTCAGCTATCCTTTCTTCCTCCCTCCCGTTTTCGTAGCATCCCATATTCCCATGTCATCTACCCAACCCATAGGCCATAGCTACCGGAAGATGAGAGCTCCAGCTCCTCCTGTTCCCGCGCTGCTCTCCCGCTGCTCCTCGCCTCCCTCCTCGGCCCCGCTCCGCCTCCTCACCTCCTCTCGCACGCCGGCCGCCTTCCGCCCGCCTCCGGCCGTCGCCCGCTCTGTCTCCGTCTCCGTCGATGCGCCGGCGGCCGCCACGGAGCCGGCTGTCTTGGGCGCGCCCTCCTCGATGCCGCGCCGTCGCCTCATCCTCCTCCGCCACGGGGAGAGCACCGCCGGGGGCCGCTCCACTAGAGGTATGCTCAAACGGCGGCGTCTTCGACAAATTGGCTGCGCGTGTCCAAGAGTCCGTGTGTGTCGATTTGATTGACCCTGCACTGGAAACTGGATAGGAAGGAGCATTGGATGCTGAGAAATGGATGCTTGTTTGCCGCACCCTAGTTAGTTTCTGCTAAAATGTTGTAGCTGTTGCCTCTAGCTCTGCGTTTTATTAGAGTAGGGGAATGTAGTGGTATCTTGTATAGTGCTGTGCTGGTGCATTGGCCATTTGGGCAAGATGAAATACTATAGGCATTATGTCTAATTGGTATACCAACTCTTTGAACGGGGGCTCCATTACTAGAAACACAAATGTGTTTTTTCTTGTGTGGTTGCTGGCCTCCTGCATTTCTTTGTGAAAAGCAGCGTGTAATATGTGTCCTGATGTCAGATCATGACAGACCTCTAAGCAAGGCTGGGAGAGCTGACGCAATCAGCGTTTCTAATAAACTCCAACAAATGGGATGGATACCGGAGCTTATCCTCTGCAGGTGTGTTCCAAGTTCCAATTTATGTAAGACAGTGAATCAATTATCATGAATTGTACTTATACCATATACCAATATAAATTATGGGAGCTTCATGGTGCAATTAGTCTCTGTTACCTAACTGAATGGGTTTGCATTTGTGTATTCTCTTTTTTTTTTGCAAATTCCGTTGTATCTGTTCAAATTTCTAATGATTCTTTCCTGAAAAGTTAATATAGGTATAGTGTCTCTTTATTGAATTTTATGGCTAGTTTGGAAACTTAAATCTCATCCGAGATTCCCGGAGAATAAGAGGATTTAAGTTTCCAAACTAGCCCTTATATCTTATTTACTGCTTGATTCGTTTTGTCGTTAGCTTTGCACTGAGCCCAGTTTTTTGGGTGGAAACCGGACCCAAAAAACATAAGTCTAGAGAGTGTGCTACTCTTGTGCAACTCAACGTTAGCTGTGTTATAGTACTTGCTCAGGTATAACTGCACTAAGCCAGTTTAGTAGAAACGACCCAGCTAGCAACCTAACTGCAACTAGATCCAACTAATAGCATCTTAGTAAAAAAACAACCCAACTAGCAACTTAAGAGCAACTCAAAACAACCACAAACATAACTATCTCTAAACCAACACAGCACAACTAACACACTCAACACAGTGCTGGGCATCACAAACAACCAGTCAGAGCACTACCATGGCTGGCGGTGTCAAAGGCGAGGGAGTTTATGGACGCCATTAAAGGTACGCAGCAAATTTTGGGGTCTCGCAGGCACTGCCACCATAGCCACTGGAGCTCAAGCTCTGCAATTGCCGCATCATTCTCTACATGTCCTAGCTCTGTATTGACACTGTAGAAGAGATTAAGAGAGGACTACCCTGTGCCACCGACCGTCACCGAGACGCTTGGCCAGCCACATCTGACCAACATCCGACCGCACCAGCCGCTCATGCTCGATGAGTGCACAGGCTTGATTCCGGGCTGACTCCGTCACTGCGACTGGTGTTAGCCAGAGCCGACGACGGTGACACTTTAGGTGTCGTTCCCTTCATAGAAAACATTGTCGAGATGCCTCCCTAATCCTGTAGGGTTCTTCTAAGGAACCTCCGTCTAAGTTTTTAGGCAGGTGGCGACGGCAATCGACGCCATATCCTTCCTGAAGGTGTCACCTAGAAGGTCGTGCACCACCTTACTGGGTGTTGGTCCACGTGGAACGTTTGCTGCACTTCCGCAAGACTTGGGTTTCGACGAGGCTGGGTTCTCTCTAGTTCCACTATTTTCTTGCAGCATGTCTCTGATTCTTTTAGAGTGAATATGCACTGGCACAGTCGGAATTGCTTTGGTTGTGGGATGCAGCAAAGCTTGGCAATGATGACGCATTGCGTTCTTTTTCCTTGGGTCATTGCTTGTCGCGAGTGAGTGGTGACACGTTAGGGGATCAGCTTGTGATAAGCCCAGGAATGATGACATGTGGTGGGCTCCGTCGTTTGCCTAGAGTGAGCTGTTTGGGTTGTTGTATTTAGTTTTTTGGCCAGTTTTCCTTATAAACTGTGTGACTATGGTTTCTAGACCTAGTTTTCCTTATAAACTAGGTTAATTCTATCTTCTTAATTTAAAGACAGAGCTCCTGCCATTACGTTAAAAAAAATTTGAGTCCCTTCAAAATTGTAGTTGCACCGATTCCTTTTTGGCGTTGTGTTTAAGCGAATGAGCATGCAAAGGCTATTCTATTACTCATCATCTTGCCTTCCTTGCTACAGTTGCAACTGGTTCTTTTAAGAGAATGGACACGTTTAGAATTCAATACTTCTATTACAATAGCGTCTTTCTTTTCTGGTCATATTATTTGTTTCTCGGAACGAAACTTTATTTGCAGATTCTAACCTATTTCTTTAAAATTGGTCTCTCTGGAGAACGAAAATAACTAAATAATCATTAAATTTGGTCAACTAATATATGCATAGCAATAGAATGTGTCGTTCATGTTGTTGCTGATAATAACTCTCCTTCAACACAGCGACGCAATGCGTACGAAGGAAACTCTTAAGATCCTGCAAGAGCATGTCCAAGGATTGTCTGAAGCAGTAGTGCACTTCATCCCAAGTTTCTACTCCATTGCAGCAATGGATGGCCAAACTGCAGAGCATTTGCAGAAGGCGATCTGTGAATATTCGAGTGATGAGATCTTAACCGTGATGTGAGTCGTCCACAAGTTTTCGTTGATTATCAGATTATCATTTGTTTCTCAGTGGATCCCTTGACTTCCTATCACTTTAAACCCTGAGATTCGTATTTCATTGCCAGACGTATCATGACGCTTTTTTAGAATTACTCAGGTGCATGGGGCATAATAAAGGATGGGAAGAAGCAGCCTCTATGTTTTCTGGTGATTCAGTAGCGCTCGAGACATGTAACGCTGCGTTGCTGGAAGCTGCAGGCAAATCATGGGTTGAGGTCAGCAGAATCATATTGCCCTTATTCTCAAGTACCATCCAGTTGAATTTACTGAATGTCCATGGCATGCTACGCAGGCTTTTTCTGTGGCTGGTCTGGGGGGATGGAAGCTTCATGGAATTGTAAAGCCATGAGTTGTAACTAAAAGCTAGGTGTAATTTCTGTAGCTGTTTCTTAATTCTTGTTAACTTTTGTGTAGTTGTTTTTACGTGCCACTGAAGAGCGTGGATAAATAGATGAGATGAATGAATTCTTCCACGGTCCATGAGTTATTTCGGTTCTGCAAAAGATGATTAAGAAAACACAAATGAAAACTAAATATTTTACTATACACATGAAGCAAAACTGAATACCTTGCATTTGGCTCCCTTCACCTAGGAACCTAATGGTAAGGAACTAAAGATGCCACCAGTGACATTTCAGAATTGTCGGGCCAAGTGAATCTGACGCTGGGGTGAACTGAAAAAATGAAGTCTGCAACAACGAGGGTTTGTTTGGTTAGATGATTGAAAGGAATTAAGGGGAAAATTACCCCTTCTATAGGAACCATAAAATCAAAAGGAATTTGAGGGGCTAGAATCCCCTTATTCAAAATTAAATAAGAAGAGAGATTCTAGCCTCTCCAATCTTCTCCGATTTTATGACTCTCAAAATAACCCTAAAGATAAACACAGATGAGCAGGGATCGCATGTTTAACTCGCGTTTTAGCATTCTGCTAGAAACTCTATTCGACTTGAACAAGCAAGCAAGGAAAAGGTCTAAACTATTCACCTCGAGTTTGATGGCTGTCCAAGTTGCTCCCTAAATTAATATTGATTTACTTCTAAACTATTTGAATTGGTCCAATTTACCTCTTAGCAAGATTTGTTTATTTTTATTTTTTCACGTATATGTTGAGTTTCAATGTAAAACTTTTGAGAGGTACTAATAGATGATACCATGAGTTATGTTAAAGATATGTCTTAATTTTTTGCCACTATTTTGCTACGTTATGAAATTTAATAACAAATTAACACCAAATATAATAACAATAATAATATTGTGGGTAACATAATGTAACAATTTTATTATGTATTCTTCTCATACAAAATATGATTACCTCAAATTTTGTGAACTAAAACACAATTTGTGTATAGAGAAAAAAATAAAAACTTAGGAGCCGGAAATGTGGATCAAGGCTATGTTTCTCGTCTCGAGAACATTCACGTTCCTTGTCGGAAAACATTTAGGTGTTATTTGGTTTATGAAATGTATATATATGGCAGCAGTAATGATTCACACTCGAAGTAATTTAGACTTGTTTCAATAAGCAATTCGGCACAAGCATCGAGTACGTCGGCGGTTTCTTCCATGTGAGAAAGGTTCGAGTGTAGCTATCCCTAATATCTTCCCTAGATGAGACGGACTTCAAAGATACACGCCTTGGAAATATTTGAGACTGTTAGGCCTAGGTAGGAATGACCCACGCGCCCATGGGTACTGTTGGGGACTTGTTCTCAAATACTATGAGTTTAAGAACAAGGCAACACAAAATGTTAAATATTAATATCATTCGTCCTTCGAATCATTATTTCCCTCAGGATATAACGATCTTTAGACGAAGGTCATGAAGGACATACCTTTATTATCACAGTTTATATTAATGAAAGATGAAGCATATGAAACATGAAAGATAACATGAATAATCACGTAACATCATTAACATAAATTTATTATACCATCGTGGAGAAATAGAAACAATATTGAATTACAAATGTACCTTCGGCTTGATAGAAGGTAAAAGTACAAGTGTGACGCACGAGCAATTACAAGTCAGCGTGAACAGTACGTGGGTACTGTTCATCTATTTATAGGCACAGGACGCAGCCTGTGAGAAATTACATTCATGCCCTTCACATTTATTATTGACTTATATACAAATCTATGAGGACTAAATAGCCTTTTCTCCTTTAAGTCGGTTCATTTTCCCGCGAATGAGCCGAAGTTCCCTTCCGCGTAGCTTCGGAGCAACGACAACCTCCGTCACGATTATGCTCTTCTCGTCGTGTATGCTTTTATCATAAATCCGAAGGTACCTGTCTATAAGCCATACTTGGAAGACATTGTTAAATTACGTTTTTGAGGACCTTCGGAGGACGAAGGCCCCCAACAGTAGCCCCTTGCAGTATTAATTTGTTTAAGATGACGAATTCAGACTGCGACATGGCCGAAGGCCTTAAGCCGAAGGTCCGAAAAAACATCTTTCCTTTGCTAGAATAGCAATAGTCAATGACAGACGGGACCCTCCAATTCGGGGCACGTCGAGCGTATAAATAAAAACTCACCCTGACCAGATTTGGTACACTGTTTGTGCCACTTGCTTTGTTTGCTCAATTTTATAGCTCTTGCTCACCAACTCTTGCTTAGTTTCTCAAGCTTTCTAAGCTTCGGTTTGAAAGACACGTTTTCGTCATCTCCGAAGGAAAGATGTCTCAAGACAAGAAGGTTGTTGCTGAGACGAAGCTAACTGAAGAGGAGAAGCTTTTTGAGCAGAAGAAGGCTTTGAATCCTTATATAGCTGGGTTTTTGGAATCAATGGCAAAAACAAATACAGAGAAGATTACCAAGGATATACTGGAAGGCCTTTCTGAAGATACTGGTGACAGTGATAGTTATGATGTAGAAAGTGGAGGCAAAGATTCCGAGGATTGACCCTGGAGGCCAAGTCATGCTATTTTCGAAAAATCAACCATCAAGCAAAGTCACCTTGAGAACATGAGAGGAAGATACTTTCGGGATATGTCTATTGTGAGAGCTGGCGGAGACAACAACGTCCCTGCCCCTGAAGAAAATGAAGTTGTGATTTACCGAAGCTTCTTCAAAGCTGGGCTTCGGTTTCCATTGAGCAGGTTTGTGGTCGAAGTGTTGAAAATTTACCAGATCTTCCTTCATCAGATAACCCCCGAAGCTGTTATTAGAATGGGAATTTTTGTCTGGGCTGTGAGAAGCCAGGGACTGGAGCCAAGCGCGAAATGCTTCTGCGGTATGCATGAACTTACATATGAGACGAAGGCCATGGGCAAGGAAAATATCACAATAACTTTGGCTGTTATGGATTTACCGCCTGCCCCAACGCAAGCTACCCGGTGCCGACATACCGGAAAAGGTGGCCCGGGGCCTCGATGGAGTAATGGTTTTACGTGAAAAATGACTTGAAGGCAAGAGAAGATATTAAGGAAGTTATTATGCGCCCCATTTGGTCCCGCTTCGGCCTCCGAAGGTCGAAGGTTAAAATTGACGAAGTCGTTGTAGCATGTCAAAAATCATTTGGTATTGTCTGCTTCTTTATTGGTACAAGAGACTTGGTTCAAGAGCACATAGCATACAGAGTATGGCCACTTAGAGAGAGCTGGGAAATGCCGAAGGAGACCATCGTCGAAGCTAGTGAAGGTGAACTGGTCCGACTGAATACACTTTCAGGTATGGGGATAAGTTTGATGAACCAAATGACGACTGGCTGAAATGTAACGAAGCCACAAGTGATAAACTGCTTGGGTCGTATTCCAAGGCAGAGGATAATGCGTTGTCCGCAGCCTTCGGAAGTCGAGGAAAGAAGAGATTGAACCGAGTTTTTGACGCTATTGGCTTCGTTTATCCCGACTACCGCTACCCGCTGCGGGGGCAAGGGAAAAAGAGGAAAGCTACTGCTGTGGCCAAGACTGCTGCTTCGGCCACTCCAGATGAGCCTGCGCCGAAGAGCAAAAAGTTGAAAGTCCTTACCCACCGGCCACGTTATATTGAATCGGCCGTGGTACCTGAGTTTGGCGGGGAGACTTCCTCAGCTGCTGAACCAAAGGAGCCCATTCCTTCTACACAGAAGGCTGAAGATTCGGCTATAATACCGAAGGAACCTTCAGTTGAACTTGTTGAGATGAAGGTTGATAAGGCTGATAAGCCAGAAACTGAAGAAACAACAAAAGTGTCAAAGGTTTTGAGCCCTCCAGAAAAAGCCATAGTACCAAAGGTTCAAATGGGTACTGCCATAACTCCTAGGAGAAGAAGGATGGTGAATGTATTAGATGTACTGGAGACAACCGACTCCATAAGACTCACTCCCAAAGAAAAGGCTGCCGAAATTGACAGAGCTCAACCCAAAATTGATATTATGCAGAAAGATGCTGAAGCTACAATAACCCAGGCTGAAACCGAGGCGGGGCCCTCTGTGCCTGCTGAGACGAAGCCTGACGCAACCGAGCAGGGGGCTGAAGAAACAATTCCATATACTAATATAACTTTTGAGAAAAGTGTGGTCAAAGGAACCAAATCCCTTACTCCCAAAGCTCTCTCCAAAGGTTTTGATTATATCATTCGACATGCTTCAGGAAAGAGATTATCCGAAGAGGAAGTTTTTGAAGCTAAGCACTATGCTCGGGAGCTAAAGTATCCGAAGGGGGCCTTGGTGTTTAACGGTACGGATGAGGATGATTTCTTGTACTACATCCCAGACAACAAAGAATTATCCGTCTGCCGGGAGATGTCTAGAAGTATGGGTTTTCCGAAACTCGAAGTCGGCCTTTGTGCCATGACGAAGGACGATCTCGCAGATAGTCTTGCATACAACGGTCTGAAGGTACATAGATTGTAAATGATGAAGCTTTTTGAACTCTGGAATGAAACTGTTTATTCTCATGTTAATCCTTTTATTCTTTCTTGCAGGGCTTAATACTTAGCAACGCTCTAAGAGCGCAAAAGAATGCTGAGGACGAGAGCTGCACTATTGCTCTCAACAACCTTCGAACAGAGGTTATCAGGCTAAGAAACGAAGCCAAAGAAAAAGACAAAATTTTACTTACATTAGCGGATAAAGTAAAGGAGGATGAAGCTAACTTCAAAACTCAATCCGAAGCACAAAAAACTGAGATTGAAGACCTTCAGAAACAGCTGTTCGAAGCTAAGGAAAAATGTGGTCTCACAGAGGTTGACTGAGATATTAATGAATATTGGAAGAACTATTTACAAAAAGCAGTTGATGAACTTCGCGCATCCAAGGAGAGATGTTTTGAAAAATCCGTGGAGTGCGTGAAGAAAATAAAGAATAGCTTCACCAACGTGGGCGCTTATTCAAACGAAGATAACTTCATACGAGGCGACCCTGAGGGTGTCATCGAGTGGATCAGCGAAGAAGCCGCAACTTTTGAGGAAATCTTAAGCGATCGTGGAGATGTCTGTGCATTCTCTGGTGCGAGAGGAGTTGTAGCCGTCTTGGAGAAGGCGGGATGCGATCATGTTAAAGCCTTGGCCCAGGCCGAAGCTGCCTTCTCCGTGGATGACACGAAGGACCCCTCTGCCGAATCAAGCTTTCTGGGCGGAAAATTTTTCACTGATATTTGGGAGAATGGTGGCCGAGAAATGGCCCATGAAATAATGAAAAAGAGCGAAAAAGATATTCACGACGCTCGAGAAGCAGAGAAAAAAGCTGAGAAAGCCGCAGAACTCGAGAGACGGATAGGTATCGCTTAATGGCTTTTAGTTTCGTCATTTGTTTTTGTGGCTTCGAACTAATTGATTTTTTCTATCGCAGCTGAGCTATCTCCTCCACCGAAACCGTTCGACCCACTGGCCGACCCAGAAAAGCGGAAAGCAATAGAAATCATAAATATGGTCGAAGCTATCATCGACGAAGTTGTTACCAAACTTCTTAACAAAGTTGCAGAAAAAGTTCTAAAGGAAGAATAGTAGTTATTGTAAAAACATCTCTAGAATATTAATGTAACATTTGCTGAACTAAGTCTGTAATATCTGGTGCTTGTAATTTTGAAAGTAACATGTAAGTTGTTTGTAATTCAGTTCTTTGCGATGCATGAAACTAGGTATACATACCTTTTTTGAGCCTTCGGTGAAAAAACACCTTCCCTTCTTTTCATGCTTCGTAAATAAGAGTTTTTACACCTCGTGAGAACATCCATACTTTGTAAAGAACATCCGCACTTCGTGAAATCATCAATGCTTCGTAAACAATAGATCCCTTCTTCCATATCAGAACTGATGAAGCTGTAATTCCCAGCTTACTTTGTGCCTTGGCACCTTTTCATTTTTGTAAAGCATTCTCCGAAGATCAGCTTCGTTTCCAATTCATGTAATTGATGTGATATGATGTATGATGTTATGCTATGCGATATGATGCGATGATATGATGCAAAGAATGATGCTAATGCTGAAGACACATACCCACACTGAAACTCAATCTCTTCGTCCCCTTAGGAACGATCAAAATCTCTTTGTCGTTTATTTTTCGGCTTCACCGCTTATTTTTCGGTGTAAGTTCTGCATCCCCTTAGGAACATCTTTTGAACTTCTTCGCCTTCTATTTCGGCGGTATTCGCGTTGACTTTTCGCGCTTCGCCTTATATTTCGGTGGTATTTGGCTCTGCATTCCCTTTGGAACGACTTTTGAGCAGAAAACTTACACTGCGTTCCCTTAGGAACGACTTTTTGTAGCTTCAGCAAACTTACGCTGCGCTCCTTAGGAACGACTTTTTGTAGCTTCGGTGAAACTTGCAAAGTGATTTTTAGCTCAGCTTTCCCTTAGGAACGTCTTTTGAGCTTCAGCAATTTTTGAGCTTCGTGAGTCTGTGAAGAAAATATATTTCACTCTGATAGGAACGAAGCTATTACAAGAAATTAAAACTAGGTTTACATTGATTGTTGTTTATTAAAAATAAAATTACAATTAAACGTAAAAATGTTTCATAGGTAGGATATCTCACAATAAATATGTTTTGATTCTGGCACAGTACTGTTGACTGTGCGGGCTTCGGATTCCTCCCTGTATTCTCGTTGCTGTTAAGAATGCTGGCGCCCTTCTGGTTGCTGGCTTCGGGAATAAGTCGGTTGTAGTGGTGGCGGAGGTGGGAGTTGCGGCCAGGAAGCTTGTGAATGGCTAGCCGAAGCAACAGAAGCTGCAGGATGATTGTTCACATACTCCGGTATGTAAGGAGAGTGACACAAAGCAGTGTGTAAGACCTGCTTCGGCTGGTTCTGCCGGGCTTCGGCTTCTGCTATTTCCTTTTGTTTTGAATGGTGACATGGCACATTCTTGTAGTATGGCTCTTGTCCTCACCACAGAATAAGCAGTAAATCTTTCTAGGCTGATTCCCAAACCTTCCTCCGAAGCCCCTGACACCTCTGCCCCTTGGAGCTGGTGGCCTGAAGGAGCTTTGTTGTTGCCCCGAAGATTGTGAGGTATATTGTGACCTCTGAGACTGACTTCCTTTGTCATCACTTTGAGTAGAGTTATGGATTGACCTGATGTGCCTTGGATGGACTCTTCCTCCGAAGCCCCTGGTCATCTCAGAGAACCTGTAAGCTTCCTCCCTTCTTTGGCGGAAGTCATTGTCAGCCCGGATGTACTCATCCATCTTTTGAAGCAGCTTCTCCAGAGTCTGTGGAGGCTTTCTAGCGAAATACTGAGCAGTAGGTCCTGGATGAAGCCCCTTGATCATGGCCTCAATGACAATTTCATTGGGCACTGTAGGCGCTTGTGCTCTCAGACGCAAGAACCTTCGGACATATGCCTGGAGGTACTCCTCATGGTCTTGCGTGCACTGAAACAGGGCCTGAGCTGTGACTGGCTTCGTCTGAAAGCCTTGGAAACTTGTCACTAGCATATCCTTGAGCTTCTGCCACGAAGTAATAGTCCTTGGCCGATGAGTAGAATACCATGTTTGAGCCACATTCTGAACTGCCATGACGAAGGACTTGGCCATGACAACTGCATTGCCTCCATATGAAGATATAGTTGCTTCATAACTCATCAAAAGCTGCTTCGGATCTGAATGCCCATCATACATGGGGAGTTGAGGTGGCTTGTATGATGGAGGCCATGGGATAGCCTGCAGTTCTGCTGCCAAGGGCGAAGCATCATCAAAGGTAAAGGTATCATGATTAAAATCATATACCATCTATCCTCGTTGAATAAGCCTTCTTGATGAAGCTCCCTGTGTTGGGGCCTTCGATCTTGTTCGTCTTGAGCAAGATGGCATACTTCTTCAGTGGCTTCGTCAATTTGCCTTTCAAGATCAGCCAATCGGGCCATCTTCTCCTTATTCCTTTATACTTGCTGATGGATGATCTCCATGTCCCTGATTTCCTGGTCCAGCTCCTCCTCCTGGAGTGTTGGACTGGTGGCCTTTCTTTTCTGGCTCCGAGCTTCTTGGAGAGAAAGGGTTTCTTGGTTTTGGTCCAACGGCTGCAGTGCAGCGGTTCCTGGTGCTGAAGCCTTCTTCGGCGGCATGACGAAGGTCAGTGCTTGCCGAAGGTGGTCAGAAAGGGTTCACCGGAGGTGGGCGCCAATGTTGGGGACTTGTTCTCAAATGCTATGAGTTTAAGAACAAGGCAACACAAAATGTTAAATGTTAATATCCTTCGTCCTTCGAAGCATTATTTCCCTTAGGATATAACGATCTTCAGACAAAGGTCATGAAGGACATACCTTTATTATCACAGTTTATATTAATGAAAGATGAAGCATATGAAACATGAAAGATAACATGAATAATCACGTAACATCATTAACATAAATTTATTATACCATCGTGGAGAAATAGAAACAATATTGAATTACAAATGTACCTTCGGCTTGATAGAAGGTAAAAGTACAAGTGTGACGCACGAGCAATTACAAGTCAGCATGAACAGTACGGGGGTACTATTCATCTATTTATAGGCACAGGACGTAGCCTATGAGAAATTACATTCATGCCCTTCACATTTATTATTGACTTATATACAAATCTATGAGGACTAAATAGCCTTTTCTCCTTTAAGTCGGTTCCTTTTCCCGCGAATGAGCCGAAGTTCCCTTGCACGTAGCTTCGGAGCAACGGCAACCTTCGTCACGATTATGCTCTTCTCGTCGTGTATGCTTTTATCATGAATCCGAAGGTACCTGTCCATAAGCCATACTTGGAAGACATTATTAAATTACGTTTTTGAGGACCTTTAGAGGACGAAGGCCCCCAACAGGTACAAACTCTATAGAATGTGGTTTTAGTATGTGTTTGATTTTTAACCCGACGAGTTTTTTTATGGGTACAAAAAAGTTTTACAGTGCCCACGTACCCACGTCAAAGAATGATGATGACCACATAAGATAATCAAGTTGTTCAACTTAGAAAGAGAATGGAGAAGCAAAATGGAAGGGCTCAAGGAAAAGGTATTTTGATTTGCCGGTTAAGATGCAACAGACTGTATGATTGGATTTAGGATAGATGGTTGTAGTATCAAGAAAGAAGCTTAATTAGATAATTTGGTCATCTAGTACCACTAGATGTTGGAATTATGTGTATTGTATATAGACCTAATGGCATAGTCTAAGAGCAAGGGAAAATGTATATTGAAAACAAACTTTAAAAAAATTATAACTATGACCTAATATGTTTGAAAAATATTTAAAAGTTAGCACATTTGAGAATAAATAAGAGTGCTCTCGATATAGTTTTTCAGCATGCACTAGATGTTGACACGATGTAGGCTCATACATGTTGCAAAAATTTTAGCCAAGTCTACTGGGGTCTGGTGTTTATTTGATATGGCTCATCGAATGTATTCAGTGCAACACCAGATGACACGCCAAATACCAAATAGAAACTCAAATAGCTTGTAAAACTAGCATAATGACTCTAACAGTCACTAGACATGTCCGATGTAGCACCATATGTGTCCAGTGAGTGTAGCACTGGATGTGAAAGTAGCCTAGAGGGAGGTGAATAGGCTACACCTGAAAATTTCAACACAGACTTCAAAACTCTATGAGAATAATCAATTTCAATGGTAAGGCCGGTTCAACCGCTATGAAGGGCCGGTTGAACCGCACTTCCTCGGCTGAACTATGAAGGTGAATTAAGGCTCGAATCTAACACCAAAATCCACTATAGAAGTATTGAATAAGATTAAACTTGTGAATCTTGATATCTAATATGAATATAGATGAAGCATAATCATAGAAACACACGAGACACACGATTTTTACCAAGGTTTGGTCACACCACAAATGTGCCCTACTCCTCGTTAAGGTGCCCACAAAGGGTCGGGTCTTTCTCAACCCCGTTCCTTCTTGCTGACCATACAGGTCAAGGCGATCCCTTACTCAAGTGCTCACAATGAGCGGGTAATACAAGTCGTTCTTGGGGTCACCCACAACTTTGGAGACTCCTAAGTCAAGATTACAAATCGTTAAGAAACAACATGTTCCAAGAACAAAGGATTCACAACTAAGAACAATTGCACTAACTCAAGAGAGAGATCGAAGAATGAGAATAAAATTTGTGTTTGAGATCAAGAACTCATCTCACACCAAAGAATCTTCCCACCAATCGAAGGGAGAAGGACTTGGGGCGTTACAATGGAGTTGAAACGCTTTGAATGAAGTTAGATCAGTCATCAATGTGTCTAGGGTCGAGAGTTCTAGGATTTAGAGAGAGAGAGGAAGAGGTTTATATAGCTGGTTCCAAATAGATCTAGCCGTTTTGGGCCGGTGAGAGCACCTAGAGGGGGGTGAATAGGTGATCCTGTAAAAATCAACTTTAAATGGCACAAAACTTGGTTTATGAAATGTTAGTGAAATCAAAACCAAGGTGTTATGACTAGAGAGAGAGGTGACTTCTTCACTTAATTGCTCTTCACAAAGTGAGTATTAAACTTAGAGCAATTATCAAGTGAGTAGAAGCAGAGAGAATCGCACAAGAATAACAACAGGTGACACAACAATTTTTATCCCATGGTTCGGCCAAGTAGAACACTTGCCTACTTACATGTTGTGGCGTCCCATGGACGAGGGTTGCACTCAACCCCTTTCAAGCGATCCAATGATCCACTTGAATACCACAATTTTCTTCCTTATAGTTGATGTTTCCCTTGTGAGGAATCTCCATAAGTTGGAGTCTCTCACCCTTAAATTATTTATCTCAATGAAAACCACAAGAGTAAGGGAGGGAAAGAAACGCACGCAAAAGCTAGAGTCGCAGCAATGACACGCACACAAGTCGAGAGAAAAGCACACAAACACAACGCAACAAGTTCACAACTCAACAAATGCTCAAATCTCAATCACAATGATCCAGATGCGTGCTTGCAGAGTCTAAGCATCTTAGGATGTTCAATAGAGGCTTAGTGTGTTTCTCCATGAGCCTAGGGGTCCATTTTATAGCCCCAAGGCAGCTAGGAACCGTTGGATCTCCATTTGGTAGGCAATTCTTGCTTTCTGTCGGTTGGCGCACCGGACAGTTCGGTGCACCACCGGACATGAATAGTGCTCGATTTATTTCCTTATTTGGTGAAGCCGAACTTTGAGACCTCAGTCCCCTTGGCACACTGGACATTGTTCGGTGCACACCGGACAGTCCGGTGCGGCCAAGTGACCGTTGGCTCTGGCCACACGTCGCCCGCTGATCGCGCTGCCGACCGTTGGTGCGGACGCTGTTGGCTCACCGGATAGTCCGGTAAATTTTAGCCGCAGCGCCCTCAGCAATTCCCGAGAGCAGCGAGTTCATCGCTGAGCATCCTATGCACCGGAAAGTGTCCGGTGCACCCGCAGCTGGTGTTCTGCTGGCTATTTCAGCTGTACTCCTTTTGAACTTGACTTAGTAGAGTTCCTGGCACTTACACAAGCATGTTTAGCACATAAAATAATTGACAGAGTGTCTAGAACTTACCTTCACATTTGATCCATCTAGTTATCCATTTGTTAGTTCTCACCAAGTGTGTTGTGCATCTAATCACCAAAACAATATGGAAATAGCCCAAGGACATATTTCTCTTTCAATCTCCCCCTTTTTGGTGATTTATGCCAGCACATTAAAAAGCAACTCTTTTTGAACTAACATATCTAGAATAGCTCAAAAATGCAATTTTAAGACCAATTTAGATTTTGACATATTTGGATCACTTTTGCCACCACTTGGTTTATTTTCACAAAACAAATTCCTTTTCCTATCTCTAAGTCCAACACACTTGTTTTGGCAAATCAAGAGATCTTTCAAGAGTAAATTTGATTAAATGCTACAAACTCCCCCTTTTTCCCATAACGAAAATTCTCCCCCATAAGAGAACAATTTTGCAATAAGTGAGTTTTGATCAAACGCAAAGATTCTAACTCTATAGTTTTTGAAATTCAACAAGTGGTTGGCTGATCCATTTGCTTTGGCCTTAATTTCTCCCCCTTTGGCATTAAGCACCAAAACAGGAGAGCTTTTGGCCCTTTTAACCCCATTGCCACACCAAAATGTCAAACAAGAGCAAAAGGCAATGAGAACTCAAGTACGCACTTGGGACAATATACATTTATACCAGAATGCAGTGGAAGCCCTTTCTTTGTCCAAGTTCACTTTTTCCTTTCAATGCACCTTTGAGACTATATCAAGAGTACTCAACAAACAAGTTAGTCTTGAGGGAGTCAAGTTGTAGCACATCCTCCCCCTAAACATGTGCATCATTTGCATAGGGTCTTGTGAGGTCCGGGGATGACTCGTACAACTTGAGCACCAAAAACAAGCAATTAAAGACATTAATGCTTAAATTAATATGATCAAAGGCATAGAACACATGTATGCTATGGATCAATCCGAATCTAAGACATTTAGCTCACTACGCAACCTGCAAAACCTTTTCTCATCTAAAGGCTTGGTGAAGATATCTGCTAGCTGGTTCTCGGTGCTAATATGATAAATATTTATATCTCTCCTTTGTTGGTGGTCTCTCAAAAAGTGATGCCGGATGTCTATGTGCTTAGTGTGGCTGTGTTCAATAGGATTATCCGCCAAACGGATTGCACTCTCATTATCACATAGGAGTGGGACTTTGCTCATATTGTAGCCAAAGTCCTGAGGGTTTGCCTCATCCAAAGTAGTTGCGCGCAACACTGTCCTGCGGCAACATACTCGGCCTCAGCGGTGGATAGGGCAAAGGAAGTTTGTTTCTTAGAGCTCTAGGACACCAGGGATCTTCCTAGAAACTGACAAGTCCCTGATGTACTCTTCTTATCAATCTTGCACCCGGCATAGTCGGAATCTGAGTATCCGATTAAGTCAAAGGTGCCTTTGGATACCAGATCCCGAAGCAAGGCGTAGAAACCAAATATCTAAGAATTCGCTTAACGGCCACAAGGTGACACTCCTTGGGGTCGGATTGAAATCTAGCACACATGCATACAGTTAGCATAATATCCGATCTACTAGCGGAAAGATAATGCAAAGATCTTATCATAGACCGGTATGCCTTTTGATCAACAGACTTACCTCCTTTATTGAGGTCCAGATGTCCGTCCATTCCCATCGGTGTCTTCGCGGGCTTTGCATCCTTCATCCCAAACCTCTTGAGTAGATCTTGAGTATACTTTGTTTGGGAGATGAAGGTTCCTTCCTTGAGTTGCTTCACTTGTAATCCAAGGAAGTAGTTCAACTCCCCATCATTGACATTTCAAATTTCTGCATCATTACCTTGCTAAACTCCTCACAAGACTTTTGATTAGTAGAACCAAATATAATGTCATTGAAAGGGAAATAGGGTTAACCTTTTCCTAGTATTAATTTTGGTGGTTGAATGCCCAACACAAATATTGGACTAACTAGTTTGCTCTAGAGTATATGATCTACAGGTGCATAAAGGTTCAACACAAACCAATAAAAGATTGAAGTTAGGGATCAAATTCAAAGGAGCAAAGAAACCGAGTGTGCTCTGGTCTGACGCACCGGACTGTCCGGTGTGCCACCGGATAGTGTCCGGTGCACCAGGACCATACAGAGTCCAACGAGCCACTCTCGGGTTTCTTCGGTCGCTCTCCGCTATAATTCATCGGACTGTCCGGTGTGCCACCGGACTATCCGGTGCACCAGCGGAGTAATGGCTATCCAGCGCAACGGTCAACTGCAACGAACACCCTACAACGCTAAAGCCTCCAACGGTCAGAAGCTCCTGAACCCTAACAGTTGGGTGACGTGGCTGGCGCACCAGACAGTGTCCGGTGGCGCACCGGACTGTCCGGTGCGCCCATTTACAGTAGCCACCCCCAATGGCTTGTTGGTGGTTGAGGGCTATAAATAACCCCCAACCACCACCACTCTAAGCATCCAAGTTTCCAGGACTTCACAATCAATACAAGAGCTAGTGCATTCACTCCATGACACATTTCCAAAAGATCAAAGCCTCTCCAAGTCTAGAATTCATTTCAACCACCTATTGACTTGAGAGAGAGTTTGCTCGTGTCTTTGTGCTCTTGTTGCTTAGATCTCTTTCTTCCTTTCTCATTCTTGTTCCCAAGTGAATTGTAATCAAAGCAAGAGACACCAAGTGTGTGGTGGTCCTTGTGGGGTCTAAGTGACCCGTTTGATTAAGGAGAAAGCTCACTCGGTCTAGGTGACCGTTTAAGAGAGGGAAAGGGTTGAAAGAGACCCGGACTTTGTGACCACCTCAACGAGGACTAGGTTCTTTAGAACCGAACCTCGGTAAAACAAATCATCATGTTCATCCGCTTTATTTCTTGGTTGATTTGTTTTTCCCCTCTCTCCCGGACTTGATATTTGTTCTAACGCTAACCCTAGCTTGTAGCGTGTGTTTTAAGTTATAAATTTCAGATTCCGCCTATTCACCCCCCCCCCCTCTAGGCGACTTTCAATTGGTATCAGAGCCTGGTGCTTCATTAGAGTCTAACAACTCAAAGTGATGTCGGGAGGATCCGCCAAGAGGGAGATGGAAACCGGCGAGAAGGCCACAAGCCACGGGATGGCTCCATCAAGGGAGTCCGGCACCAAAGGCAAGGAGGGATCCCCTCCCCGTGTCAAGTCATATCGGAGTGGCGACAAGAAGAAGAAGACGAAGAAAGTGGTCTACTACGAGACTGACTCATCGTCGCCCTCCACATCTGGCTCCGACGCGGCGTCCGTCACTTCTAAGCGCCATGAGCGCAAGAATTATAGTAAGATGCCGCTTCGTTATCCTCGTATTTCTAAGCGCGCTCCTTTACTTTCTGTTCCATTAGGCAAACCACCATATTTTGATGGTGAGGATTATTGCATGTGGAGTGATAAAATGAGGCATCACCTAACCTCACTCCACGCAAGCATATAGGACATTGTTGAATTTGGAGCGCTGGTACCTACCGTGGGGACGAGGGCTATGACTCGGACGAGGTCACCCAAATACGACACTTTAACTCCCAAGCAACTACTATACTCCTCGCCTCTCTATGTTGAGAGGAGTATAATAAGGTGCAAGGGTTAAAGATTGCCAAGGAGATTTGGGACGTCCTAAAGACCATGCACGAAGAAGATGAGGTAACCAAGATGTAACGCCCCGAATTTTGCAGTGAATTTTTTTCTTTTCTTTACTCGCCAAAATTCGGGCGTTACCTTTTCCTTTTCTTTTTCCCCTCGCTAAACCTTGACCTTTTCCAAAGTTCTAGCGGGATTCGGTTTGGAATTCCCGTACGTATAAAAACCCTAAATACTTTATGTTGTTTGATGCACCATGCCGCCCTTGCATTTTTTTGAAAGTGCAATCGCATTCATCTAGAAGATCGGATTTCGAAAACAGAGAAGTAATCTTTTCTTTTTTTCTTTCTCTCTCTTTCTCTCTAATCTTCTCTTTTTCTCTCCCGCGCCGTGGGCCGACCCCGGCCGACCCAGGCCCCTGCGCGCCCCCCTCTTGGGCCTGGAAGGCCCAGCCGCCCCCCCCCCCTCTTTCCCTTATTCCCTAACCCTCTCCCTCTCCCCCTCATTTTCTCCCTCCCCACCTAAGCCGCCGCCCCTACCCCCTACCCGCCCCCTGCCCTAGGTCGCCGCGCCGCCCCCTGCCGCCGGCCGCCCCTCGCCGTCGATCCCCAACACCGGTGAGCCCCCCTCCTCCTCCCTCTCTCCCTCCTCCCTCTCTCCCCTCCCCTCCCCCTCCCTGCCCGGCCAAGGCCCGACCGCCCCCTGTCCGCGCCGGCCGTCCCCCGCCCCGCCGTGGCCGCTGGCCGGCCCTCGGCCGCGCCCAGCCGCCCCCCCAGCCGGCCCCCAGCCCGCGCGCCTGGCCCCCCGGCCAGCCTGTGGCCGCCCGCTCGGCCGCCCAGCCCGACCCCCCCCCCCCCCCGCGCCCGCCTGGCCGCCGGTTCAACCGGCCGGCTCAGCGGCTCAGCCGCCCGGCCAGCCCCGCCCGCGCCCGCGCCCCGCCTAGGGCCGGTTCAACCGCCCTAGGGCCGGTTCAACCGCCCCCCCCCCTCTGTTTTTTTTTATTTTTTATTTTATTTTATTTTATTTACTTTCTGTGATCATAATTACTGTATTTTGAGTAGGCTAATCACTGTTCATGCCATTGAAATAGGAAGTTTAATTTAAAATTCCGTTATGCTATTGATTCACGTAGTTAATTGTTTACCCTGTGCAATGTTGATCAACTAAAAGTGATTAGGTTTCCATTAGTATATATAAATATATATAACAGAATTATTTTGTTAAAAAAAACCAATTGTAATTGATCGTTAGTGCATAAGATTTAACCCCCTGCGAGACCTTTCCCGTTTCTTTCTAACCATAACAAATGCGATATCGAATGTCATACTTGATGCATATTCGCTTTATTTGTTTCCTTGTATGGTGTACTGTTCTTTTGTATTAAATATGTGGATGTATGTATGTTTGCAATCGCATAGAGAACGATTCGGTCGAAGAGCCCGAGGAACCCGCAGGAGAAGCCCCTGAGCAGCAGTCGTTTGGTGGAGGCAAGTGTCCTTTGACCTATCTATGTCCTATTCATTCTTTAATTCACCTCCCGCATTACACATTTATACCTAAGGATTGACTAGCTTTTGTTATCCATGTCCTTGTTTACCTATTTGGGTCGGATTATTACTACTTAGTCTGATGCTATTGCTCAACTCTAATCAATGAACATGATGTGATTATCTATGATACGCTGTTTTCCCGTTCTTCTTTATGATTATACTTGTGGTTTTCAAGGGGGCTCGAGCGGTTTCTCGAGTGCCTCTCCGTAAGGACCTGTTCTATGGATGACCGCCCGGGAAAACAGTGCAACCATGAGGGTGGAATGGGGTGCCCTTAGCTGAATAATTAGAGGATCCGGGGTGTAGTTCACTTAGCCGTCGTGCCGTCAATGGGGCTCGGTGTATGCGGCTCGCTCTGCCAAGTTTGGGTTCGCCCCTTGGGGAGGAGTGCGGTGCATTTAGGAAACCTAACGGGTGGCTACAGCCCCGGGGAATCTTTGTAAAGGCTACGTAGTGAAACCCTGCCTATTCACCTTGGTAGTGTTTAAGGGTTTGATCGGCCCGAGGCAAGAGGGAATCACGGCTTGTGGGTAAAGTGCACAACCTCTGCAGAGTGTTATGAAACTGATATATCAGCCGTGCTCACGGTTATGAGCGGCCAAGGGAGCTCCAGAGATTAGTGATACTTGATCAGAGACATTGTGGTACAGGTGGCAATGAGATTGATGGTTCTGGTTATGATTATGGTATTGGTAAGTGGTATTCTTTCCGTTTGGAAAGGATACATTGGGTTAATAACTTGGGTTAATGTTAAAACCTGGCTTTCTACTAGTAAGTAATAACCTGACCAACTAAAAGCAACTGCTTGACTTATCCCCACATAAAGCTAGTCCACTACAGCCAAACAGGATGCTTGCTGAGTATGTTGATGTGTACTCACCCTTGCTCTACACACCAAACCCCCCCCCCCAGGTTGTCAGCATTGCAACCACTGCTCAGGCGAAGATGAAGCTGTGGAAGGAGACTTCCAGGAGTTCCAAGATTACGACGAGTTCTAGGTGTGGGTTAGCGGCAACCCCCAGTCAGCTGCCTGTGAAGGCCGCGTTATCTACGTTTCTTTTCCGCACTTTGATTTATTGTAAGAACTATATGGACGTCTCAGACGTATGATGTAATCGACTATTTCCCTTATTAATACTATTTTGAGCACTGTGTGATGATGTCCATATTATGTAACTGCTGTGTACGTGAATAACTGATCCTGGCACGTACATGGTTCGCATTCGGTTTGCCTTCTAAAACCGGGTGTGACATAAGTGGTATCAAAGCCGTGCTGACTGTAGGACCGCTAACCTAGAGTAGAATGGTCGTTCTAAGGATTATAGACCTCTGTCTCTTCCTTGACTTTGATATCCCTTCAAAAGTTGGTCCTACTGACCAAACCTATGTTCTACTACATATTATACCTTGCTGAAAATTATGTTTCATTCTGATCCTTCATTTACTTATGATTCATTACTTGCTGGTCATATTAATTCTGTTCTCACCCTTTTGCTTGCGATGTCTTTTGTAGATGGCTCGACTTAGACACACTGCACGAAAGTCAGTCATCCCCTTCTTACCCTCCCGCCTTGCTGAGCGTCCGCTTCGCCGTCCCGTGGCCGGACAGTCCAGCCACTTGGAGAGACTACACCACCGCCTGCGTGAGGAGCAGGAACGTCGACGACAGGAGCAGCAGAGCTCTTCCCTCTCGCTCCACCAGGAGATAGAGTCTGTGAGGAGCTGCTCCCCTGTGCCTCCTCTGGAGCCGCCCCCTGCACCACCACTGGGCGTCCCAGCCTCTGGAGTAGCTGCTGGAGGAGACCCAGACGACGGAGATGGCGACGACAGCTCGAGCCACGACACCGACTTCTCTGCTAACCCTGAGCCGGAAGGATGGGTTGCTCGACCCATCACTCGCGACGCTGCTCGCGGGTGTCACTTCCACGATGCGCTCGACACCCTGCTACGTCGGGCATTTGACCGGCATACTTGGTCCGTCGAGTATCGCTGTGTGGTCTACCAGCATAGTCGCGGGGTCTACCCGGACCGCTGGGAGGCAACTTGCTTGGTGCGCTGCCCGGAGGACAGTCTCCAGGGTGCAGAGGCCTGTTCAGAGCACTATTCTATCTCTGAGCGGGACTCAGCTGAGGCAGCCATGCAAGATGCCGCACGGCGTGCGCTTTCGCACTACTGCTCGGTTTTCAGTGGGGCAGCTGACGGTCTTGACCTGAAGTATTACCCCCGCCGTTCATCTGGCAGCACAGGAGGCGTGATTGTCTCACCTGTCGGTGAGGGCAATCCTAGGTTGAGCAGCACAGTCAACCTAGCCGCCGTGCTAAACACGGAGCTGGACCATGCATTAGACGAGCTGAGTAGGGCTCGTGCTGAGATCGCCCTGCTGCGGGCTGAGCGCGCGGAACGTCGTTATCTGGACGGTGGTTCCCCCGCTCCCGTTGGGACTCAGCACCCGTACCGCTCACCTCAGCGTGGACACCAGTCTTATGGCAATCCCGCCTGCAAGACCAAGATCAACCTAGAACCATAGATCGTTAGAGTTGGATCTTGTAATTAATACGAAATATATATACATGGAAGCTTCAGTCTTAGCGTTAGTCTCGGTCTTAGTTAGTTTTAGTTAGACAGGGTAGTTTGCTATATCCTGTGCATTTATGTTTGTCATGATGAACTATGTTTGGTTTGGATCTTTGTAATGATTGTCACCAGAGTGTGGGTATCCCCTGCATTTTGGTTTACATACTATGTCAATAAAGTTAGTTATATAGTTGGGAAAACCTTTATTCTACTTTCCTCTTTATCTGAGAAGCTGTGTGGTCTGTGTTGGAGATCAGTGAAGATGCTCATCTGTTCAGTGCTGTTGGAGAATTCTATACTCTTTTCTTATGCTGCAAGCTTTGCCAGATCAGTTCTGATGTGTGGTTGCGTTCTGCAGATGTCAGAGAACAGGCGTAGAGGAGGAAGGCGTGCTCAGCAGGAGCGAGCCGCTCCGCAGGATGAGGTGCCCCAGCAGCAGCACCTGCCGCCCCCGCCCCCGATGTCGATTGAGCAGATGTTTCTGATGCAGACTCAGGCAGTTCAAGCCATCGGTCAGACTCTGGCCGCCATTCAGCAGCAGCAGCAACAGCAACAGCAGCAAGCACCACCCCAGCCTCAGATGCCTCAGATGCCTAGAGACAAGCGTGCTGAATTCATGAGAGGCCATCCCCCAACGTTCGCTCATTCTTCTGACCCCATGGATGCTGAAGATTGGCTGCGCACTGTGGAGCGGGAGTTGCATACCGCTCAGTGCGATGACAGGGAGAAAGTTCTGTATGGTCCCCGTCTGTTGAGAGGAGCAGCCCAGTCATGGTGGGAGTCTTACCTCGCCACCCATGCCAACCCCGACACCATCACCTGGGAAGAATTCAGAGGTAGCTTTCGTCAGTACCATGTTCCTGCAGGTCTGATGACAGTGAAGAAGGAGGAGTTCCTGGCCCTCAAGCAAGGGCCATTGTCTGTCAGTGAGTACCGGGACAGGTTTCTGCAGTTGTCTCGCTATGCTCCTGAAGATGTCAACACCGATGCCAAGCGGCAGTACCGTTTTCTGAGAGGCTTGGTTGACCCTCTGCAGTACCAACTGATGAATCACACCTTCCCGACATTCCAGCACCTGATCGACAGAGCAATCATGACAGAAAGGAAGCGTAAGGAGATGGAGGATCGTAAGCGCAAGATCAGTGGACCCCAGCCTGGAAGCAGCAGCCGTCCCCGTTTCTCAGGCAATCAACCTCAGCAGTTCAGGCAGAACCAGCGTCCACCTCAGCAGCATCAGCAGCGTCAGCAGTATCAGCAGTTCCAAAGGCAGTACCCTCAGAATCAGTACCAGAACCGTCAGAGCAATCAGTCAGGAGGTCAGTTTCAGAAGCAGAATCAGCAGGCACCTCGTCTTCCTGCCCCAGCAAATCAGCAGAACAGTCAGGCAGCACCAGCTCAAGTTGGAAACAGGGCGTGTTTCCACTGTGGAGAGCAAGGCCACTGGGTGATGCAATGTCCGAAGAAGGCAGCCCAGCAGCAGTCAGGCCCCAATGCCCCAGCAAAGCAGAATGTGTCTCAGCCTGGAGCAGTCAATCGCCCTCAGCCGCGCTATAATCATGGAAGACTGAATCACTTGGAGGCTGAAGCAGTTCAGGAGACCCCCGGCATGATAGTAGGTATGTTCCCAGTCGATTCCCATATTGCAGAAGTGTTATTTGATACTGGAGCAACACATTCTTTCATTACTGCATCATGGGTAGAAGCACATAATCTTCCAACTACTACCATGTTAACCCCCATTCAAATTGACTCAGCCGGTGGTAGAATTCGAGCTGATAGCATTTGTTTAAATGTAAGTGTGGAAATAAGGGGGATAGCGTTTCCCACCAACCTTATAGTAATGGGTACTCAGGGAATAGATGTCATCCTAGGGATGAATTGGCTAGATAAGTATCAGGCAGTTATCAGTTGTGATAAAAGGACAATCAAGTTGGTGTCCCCACTAGGAGAGGAAGTGGTGACCGAGTTAGTCCCGCCCGAGCCAAAGAAAGGAAGTTGTTATCAGATGGCTGTCGATAGCAGTGAAGCAGACCCAATTGAGAGTATCAAGGTTGTGTCTGAATTCCCAGATGTGTTTCCAAAGGATTTACCGGGTATGCCACCAGAGCGGAAAGTTGAATTTGCTATAGAGCTTCTTCCTGGAACCGCCCCCATCTCTAAGAGAGCTTACAGAATATCTGGACCAGAGTTGGTTGAGCTTAAGAAGCAGATTGATGAGCTGTCAGAGAAAGGTTACATCCGGCCAAGCACCTCGCCTTGGGCCGCCCCTGTCTTGTTTGTGGAGAAGAAAGATGGCACCAAGAGGATGTGTATCGATTATCGAGCTTTGAATGAGGTCACGATCAAGAACAAGTATCCTTTGCCCAGAATAGAAGATCTGTTCGACCAGTTGAGAGGAGCCAGTGTGTTCTCCAAGATCGGTCTGAGGTCAGGTTATCATCAGCTCAGGATCCGACCTTCGGACATTCCGAAGACGGCATTCATTACCAAGTATGGTTTATATGAGTTCACAGTGATGTCTTTTGGTTTGACCAATGCGCCAGCGTTCTTCATGAACTTGATGAACAGTGTATTCATGGATTATCTTGATAAGTTCGTGGTGGTATTCATTGATGACATTCTGGTTTATTCTCAAAGTGAAGAAGAGCATGCAGATCATTTGAGGATGGTATTGCAGAGATTGCGAGAGCACCAGTTGTATGCAAAGTTGAGCAAGTGTGAGTTCTGGATCAGTGAAGTCCTGTTCTTGGGTCACATAATCAACAAAGAAGGATTGGCTGTGGATCCGAAGAAAGTGGCAGACATTCTAAACTGGAAAGCGCCAACGGATGCTCGAGGAATCAAGAGCTTCATTGGAATGGCCGGATATTATCGGCGATTCATTGAAGGGTTTTCGAAGATTGCGAAGCCAATGACAGTGTTGCTAGGCAACAAGGTTGAGTTCAAGTGGACCCAGAAATGTCAAGAGGCCTTTGAAGCGCTGAAAGAGAAGTTGACAACAGCGCCTGTCCTAGTCTTGCCTGATGTGCACAAGCCCTTCTCGGTGTATTGCGATGCTTGTTACACAGGTTTGGGATGTGTGTTGATGCAAGAGGGAAGAGTTGTGGCTTACTCGTCCCGACAGTTGAAGGTTCATGAGAAGAACTACCCAATCCATGATCTAGAGTTGGCAGCAGTGGTTCACGCACTGAAGACATGGAGGCACTATCTGTATGGACAGAAATGCGATGTTTACACAGACCACAAGAGTCTGAAGTACATATTCACTCAGTCAGAATTGAACATGAGGCAACGAAGATGGTTAGAATTGATCAAAGACTATGAGTTGGAGATTCATTACCATCCAGGCAAAGCAAACGTAGTGGCAGATGCTTTGAGCAGAAAGAGTCAAGTCAATCTGATGGTCGCTCGCCCGATGCCTTATGAGTTGGCCAAGGAGTTTGACAGGTTGAGTCTCGGATTTCTGAACAATTCGCGAGGAGTCACAGTTGAATTGGAACCTACCTTGGAGCGCGAAATCAAAGAAGCGCAGAAAAATGATGAGAAGATCAGTGAGATTCGGCGATTGATTCTAGATGGCAGAGGCAAAGACTTTCGAGAAGATGCAGAAGGTGTGGTATGGTTCAAAGACCGCTTGTGTGTTCCCAATGTCCAGTCTATTCGGGAGTTGATTCTCAAGGAAGCTCATGAGACAGCTTATTCGATTCACCCTGGCAGTGAGAAGATGTATCAGGATCTGAAGAAGAAATTCTGGTGGTACGGAATGAAAAGAGAAATCGCAGAGCATGTGGCTATGTGCGATAGTTGTCGAAGAATTAAGGCAGAACACCAAAGACCAGCTGGATTGTTGCAACCGTTGCAGATCCCTCAGTGGAAATGGGATGAAATTGGTATGGATTTCATAGTCGGATTGCCTCGCACTCGAGCCGGCTACGATTCCATTTGGGTAGTAGTGGACCGCTTGACCAAGTCAGCCCACTTCATACCTGTCAAGACCAACTACAACAGTGCAGTATTGGCAGAATTGTATATGTCTCGGATCGTTTGTCTTCATGGTGTGCCAAAGAAGATAGTGTCAGACAGAGGAACGCAGTTCACCTCTCATTTCTGGCAGCAGTTGCATGAAGCCTTGGGCACGCATCTGAATTTCAGTTCAGCTTATCACCCGCAGACAGATGGTCAGACTGAAAGAACCAATCAAATTCTTGAAGATATGTTGAGAGCCTGTGCGTTGCAAGATCAGTCCGGATGGGACAAGCGATTGCCTTATGCAGAGTTTTCCTATAACAACAGTTATCAGGCCAGTTTGAAGATGTCACCGTTTCAAGCGCTGTATGGAAGGAGTTGCAGAACTCCGTTGCAGTGGGATCAGCCTGGAGAGAAGCAGGTGTTTGGGCCAGATATTTTGCTTGAAGCCGAAGAGAACATCAAGATGGTCCGAGAGAATCTGAAGATAGCGCAATCAAGGCAGCGAAGCTATGCAGACACAAGAAGAAGAGAGCTGAGTTTCGAAGTCGGAGACTTTGTTTATCTGAAAGTGTCACCGATCAGAGGAGTCAGAAGGTTCGGAGTGAAAGGCAAGTTAGCACCCCGCTACATTGGTCCGTATCAGATTCTTGCAAGACGTGGAGAAGTGGCCTATCAGCTCAGTTTGCCCGAGAATTTGTCTGCTGTGCATGATGTCTTTCATGTGTCTCAGTTGAAGAAGTGCTTGCGTGTGCCGGAAGAGCAGTTGCCAGTGGAAGGTCTGGAAGTCCAGGAGGACTTGACCTATGTTGAGAAGCCAGCTCAGATCCTTGAGGTTGCAGATAGAGTCACCCGAAGGAAGACCGTCAGAATGTGCAAAGTCAGATGGAGTCACCACTCTGAGGAAGAAGCAACCTGGGAGCGTGAAGATGATCTGATGGCCAAGTACCCGGAGCTCTTTGCTAGCCAGCCCTGAATCTCGAGGGCGAGATTCTTTTAAGGGGGATAGGTTTGTAACGCCCCGAATTTTGCAGTGAATTTTTTTCTTTTCTTTACTCGCCAAAATTCGGGCGTTACCTTTTCCTTTTCTTTTTCCCCTCGCTAAACCTTGACCTTTTCCAAAGTTCTAGCGGGATTCGGTTTGGAATTCCCGTACGTATAAAAACCCTAAATACTTTATGTTGTTTGATGCACCATGCCGCCCTTGCATTTTTTTGAAAGTGCAATCGCATTCATCTAGAAGATCGGATTTCGAAAACAGAGAAGTAATCTTTTCTTTTTTTCTTTCTCTCTCTTTCTCTCTAATCTTCTCTTTTTCTCTCCCGCGCCGTGGGCCGACCCCGGCCGACCCAGGCCCCTGCGCGCCCCCCTCTTGGGCCTGGAAGGCCCAGCCGCCCCCCCCCTCTTTCCCTTATTCCCTAACCCTCTCCCTCTCCCCCTCATTTTCTCCCTCCCCACCTAAGCCGCCGCCCCTACCCCCTACCCGCCCCCTGCCCTAGGTCGCCGCGCCGCCCCCTGCCGCCGGCCGCCCCTCGCCGTCGATCCCCAACACCGGTGAGCCCCCCTCCTCCTCCCTCTCTCCCTCCTCCCTCTCTCCCCTCCCCTCCCCCTCCCTGCCCGGCCAAGGCCCGACCGCCCCCTGTCCGCGCCGGCCGTCCCCCGCCCCGCCGTGGCCGCTGGCCGGCCCTCGGCCGCGCCCAGCCGCCCCCCCAGCCGCCCCCAGCCCGCGCGCCTGGCCCCCCGGCCAGCCTGTGGCCGCCCGCTCGGCCGCCCAGCCCGACCCCCCCCCCCCCCCCCGCGCCCGCCTGGCCGCCGGTTCAACCGGCCGGCTCAGCGGCTCAGCCGCCCGGCCAGCCCCGCCCGCGCCCGCGCCCCGCCTAGGGCCGGTTCAACCGCCCTAGGGCCGGTTCAACCGCCCCCCCCCCCCTCTGTTTTTTTTATTTTTTATTTTATTTTATTTTATTTACTTTCTGTGATCATAATTACTGTATTTTGAGTAGGCTAATCACTGTTCATGCCATTGAAATAGGAAGTTTAATTTAAAATTCCGTTATGCTATTGATTCACGTAGTTAATTGTTTACCCTGTGCAATGTTGATCAACTAAAAGTGATTAGGTTTCCATTAGTATATATAAATATATATAACAGAATTATTTTGTTAAAAAAAACCAATTGTAATTGATCGTTAGTGCATAAGATTTAACCCCCTGCGAGACCTTTCCCGTTTCTTTCTAACCATAACAAATGCGATATCGAATGTCATACTTGATGCATATTCGCTTTATTTGTTTCCTTGTATGGTGTACTGTTCTTTTGTATTAAATATGTGGATGTATGTATGTTTGCAATCGCATAGAGAACGATTCGGTCGAAGAGCCCGAGGAACCCGCAGGAGAAGCCCCTGAGCAGCAGTCGTTTGGTGGAGGCAAGTGTCCTTTGACCTATCTATGTCCTATTCATTCTTTAATTCACCTCCCGCATTACACATTTATACCTAAGGATTGACTAGCTTTTGTTATCCATGTCCTTGTTTACCTATTTGGGTCGGATTATTACTACTTAGTCTGATGCTATTGCTCAACTCTAATCAATGAACATGATGTGATTATCTATGATACGCTGTTTTCCCGTTCTTCTTTATGATTATACTTGTGGTTTTCAAGGGGGCTCGAGCGGTTTCTCGAGTGCCTCTCCGTAAGGACCTGTTCTATGGATGACCGCCCGGGAAAACAGTGCAACCATGAGGGTGGAATGGGGTGCCCTTAGCTGAATAATTAGAGGATCCGGGGTGTAGTTCACTTAGCCGTCGTGCCGTCAATGGGGCTCGGTGTATGCGGCTCGCTCTGCCAAGTTTGGGTTCGCCCCTTGGGGAGGAGTGCGGTGCATTTAGGAAACCTAACGGGTGGCTACAGCCCCGGGGAATCTTTGTAAAGGCTACGTAGTGAAACCCTGCCTATTCACCTTGGTAGTGTTTAAGGGTTTGATCGGCCCGAGGCAAGAGGGAATCACGGCTTGTGGGTAAAGTGCACAACCTCTGCAGAGTGTTATGAAACTGATATATCAGCCGTGCTCACGGTTATGAGCGGCCAAGGGAGCTCCAGAGATTAGTGATACTTGATCAGAGACATTGTGGTACAGGTGGCAATGAGATTGATGGTTCTGGTTATGATTATGGTATTGGTAAGTGGTATTCTTTCCGTTTGGAAAGGATACATTGGGTTAATAACTTGGGTTAATGTTAAAACCTGGCTTTCTACTAGTAAGTAATAACCTGACCAACTAAAAGCAACTGCTTGACTTATCCCCACATAAAGCTAGTCCACTACAGCCAAACAGGATGCTTGCTGAGTATGTTGATGTGTACTCACCCTTGCTCTACACACCAAACCCCCCCCCCCCAGGTTGTCAGCATTGCAACCACTGCTCAGGCGAAGATGAAGCTGTGGAAGGAGACTTCCAGGAGTTCCAAGATTACGACGAGTTCTAGGTGTGGGTTAGCGGCAACCCCCAGTCAGCTGCCTGTGAAGGCCGCGTTATCTACGTTTCTTTTCCGCACTTTGATTTATTGTAAGAACTATATGGACGTCTCAGACGTATGATGTAATCGACTATTTCCCTTATTAATACTATTTTGAGCACTGTGTGATGATGTCCATATTATGTAACTGCTGTGTACGTGAATAACTGATCCTGGCACGTACATGGTTCGCATTCGGTTTGCCTTCTAAAACCGGGTGTGACACAAGATCACCAAACGGGAGACGATCGAGGGGGAGCTCGGTCGATTCATCCTCAACCAAGGAGAGGAGCCACAAGCAATGTACAATGGACTCAAGACCTTGGTCAATCTAGTGCGCAACCTCGGGAGCACTAAATGGGATGACCATGAGATGGTCAAGGTTATTCTAAGATCCCTTGTTTTTCGCAATCCTACTCAAGTATAATTAATTCGTGGGGATCCTAGATACAAATTAATGTCTCCCGAGGAAGTGATAGGAAAGTTTGTGAGCTTTAAACTAATGATCAAAGGCTCCAAACACATCGTCGACTTGGAGCAAGGCGACACCTCCACACCCGAGGTGCAACCCGTCGCATTCAAAGCAACGGAAGAGAAGAAAGAAGAGTCCACATCAAGTAGGCTCCCCATCGACGCCTCCAAGCTCGACAATGAGTAGATGGCGCTCATCATCAAGAGCTTTCACCAAATCCTCAAGCAAAGGAGGGGAAAGATTACAAACCCCACTCCAAGAGGGTGTGCTACAAATGTGGTAAGCCCGGTCATTTTATTGCTAAATGTCCAATGTCTAGTGACAGGGGCAACGACAAGAGGGGGAAGAAGAAGGAGAAAAAGAGATACTACAAGAAGAAGGGCTACGATGCCCACGTGTGTCGGGAATGGGACTCCGACGAGAGCTCCACCGACTCCTCCTCCGACGAGGATGCCGCCAACATCGCCGTCAACAAGGGACTCCTCTTCCCCAACGTCGGCCACAAGTGCTTCATGGCAAAGGATGGCAAAAAGAAGAAGGTACAAACTAGAACCACCCCCAAGTATACTACATCTAGTGATGATGGTAGTTCTAGTGAAGATGAAGATGACTTGCTTACTCTTTTTGCCAACCTTAACATGCAACAAAAGGAAAAATTAAATGAATTAATAGGAGCCATTCATGAGAAGGATGAACTTTTGGATAGCCAAGAGGAATTCCTTATTAAAGAAAAAAACATGTTAAAGTAAAAAATGCTTATGCTCAGGAAGTTGAAAAATGTGAAAATCTGACTAAGGAGCTTAGCATGTGCCATGATTCAATTACCAATCTTAGAACTGAAAATACTAGTTTAATTTCTAAGGTTAAAGATTTAAATGTTTGCAATGAAACTATTTCCTGTCTTAGAAATGAGAATGCCATATTACATGCTAAGATAGATGAATTAAATGTTTGCAAACCCTCTACATCTACTGTTGATCATGTTACTATTAGTACTAGATGTAGATATGTTAATATTAATGCTATAAATGATCACCTTGATTTAATTAAACAAGAAAATGATCATATAGCTTAATTAACTGCTAAAATTAATGAGCATGAAATTGAAAATGAAAAGTTTAAATTTGCTAGAAGCATGCTCTATAGTGGGAGACGCCCTAGCATTGAGGATGGCATTGGTTTCCAACAGGAAAGCAATGTCAAGTTTAATGCCCCTAAGAAATTGTCTAACTTTCACTAGTAAGAATGTGATCATCAGTGACGATTTTCTAGTGACGCTGGTGACTTCAGTCACAGATTGATACATTTCTATGACCAAATTGATAGCTTCGTCAACAATTACAAGGGACGAAGATTAGACTTGAATATTAAAGACGAAAAATGAAAGGAACGTCATAGACGAAAATGAAAGGAACGTCACAGATTAATTTGGCTTGATCGGCTGACGTATTGCTGAAATAAATTGGTCACAGATGAGTTTTAGTAAAAAACGGCCCACGTGTACACACGGCGTGGGATCCTTGGCCTACATGGGCCGCAGTTTTTTGGGACACAGCCCCCACCTGGCGACGCGGACCCGGCCCAGTACGAAGCGGCAGTTAGTTATTTGGCAAAAAAAAGGTGCGCCCGCGGAGCTTCGAACCAGGGACCTGCGGCTTGCGTTAAATCATTGCTACCACCAGACTACAGACTTGTTCGTGTATATAAAGAAACTATCCGTTTGTTAATGTGTTCCCATCTGTCGTTATGTTAACAGGTTTTCCCAGCCGCCATTCTGCGATCTGCATGGTTCGCCTGTTCTGATTTTTTTCCTGCTGCGATCTGCGCTTCTGCGATCGACCGTCAGGTTACGGCACACAACGACGCTGGCGTCTGTCGTCGTCCGCTTGATCGGCAACTGGGTAGCATCGCAGCGAACGAGCGATCTTGTCGCCTGATCCATTGATCCAACTGTGTTGGAAGAACGGCGTCGTCTGCAAACAGCGAGGCAGAGAAGCTTCGGGCGCGGCAAAGCAGCGGCGTCTTGCGCATAGCTACGGCGGGCGTGGACAGAACAGCGGCAGGGCGGGGAGAAAAGACAAGGTTTGATGTGTTGTGTTTTTGACAATAAGGTTCTATGTGCGTTTGAATTTTATTTCATATATGCATGTGTTTGATGTGGTTTTCAATTTTGTTCAATGTAATCATAGTTATGGAGTTAATGCAAGTTTTAATTTATTGTCAAAATAGATGGATAGAAGATGGGTTTATGGGAAACAATTCACACCTGCATATGTGAAAGGAGTTGAAGAGTTCATGAATTTTGTTACTGAAAGATACCCAGAAGACACAGACATTCGTTGTCCGTGCGTGAATTGTCTTAATCAAAGGTTGCGACCTCAGAGTGAAGTAGAAACTCATATACACATTTATGGAATGTCAGCTACATACACGAGGTGGATTCATCATGGGGAGTCGGCAGATACAGAAGTTGCGGGTATAGAGGAGGATGTCGAAGGATATGATAATGACTTTGGGATACATATGGATGTGGACGATGATGTTTACGATGATGATCATGGAGTACCTGAGATGATCGGTGAACTGTTTGCAGCGGCAGAGGCTGATGGAGAAGAGCCAAGATTTGCAGGAGTTCTTGGAGATTCAAAGAAGGCACTTAGTCCGGGTTCTAGCCATTCAAAATTTTCTTTTATGGTGAGGATGTTGTATATGAAGTCTCGTTATCGAATCAGCAATACAGCATTTTCAGCAATGATGAAGCTGATGTCCGATGGATACCCTAATAGTGAGTTGCCAAAATCATATAATGAGGCCATGAAATATCTTAAAGAATTGGGCCTTGGATACGAAAACATCCATGTGTGCAAGAACAATTGTGTGTTGTTTCGGAATGTTAATGCTAAATTGAATGAGTGCCCAGTATGCACGGAGTCTAGATGGAAAGATGAAACTGGTTCGAAGCGGGTTCCACATAAGGTTTTGAGGCATTTTCCACTGTTGCCAAGGTTGAAAAGAATTTTTGCTTCAAAACAAACTTCAGAGGAAACACAATGGCACAAGAAAGTGAGGAAGCCAGTCGCCAATGTGATGAGCCATCCAGCTGATGGGGAAGCGTGGAAGGACTTTGACCGAAAGTACCCAGGTTTTGCAAATGATCCGAGGAACCTGAGGCTAGCCTTAGCTACCGATGGATTCAATCCATTTGGCAACATGAGTACCCAGTACAGTATGTGGCCAGTGCTTGTGACACCGCTTAATCTCCCACCATGGGAATGCGTGAATCCAACAAACTGCTTTATGTCTTTACTCATCCCAGGTCCAAGATGTCCAGGAAAGGATTTTGATTTGTTCCTTGAGCCCCTAATTGAAGAACTGCTGAAGCTATGGAAGGGTGTCAAGACATATGATGCATGTACTGGTAGGAAGTTCGACCTTCGTGCTGCTGTACTATGGTGTATACATGATTATCCAGCGCTGGCCACGTTATCTGGGCGAACAACAAAAGGGTATTATGCATGTATTTATTGCGACAAGAATCCGTTGTCTATGGCAATAAGGAACAAGTTATGCTACATTGGACATCGTCGTTACCTTAAAAGGACACATTCATGGCGGAATAGCTTGGATTTCAATGGTAAGCGTGAAAACAAAGTTGTGCCTGGCAGGTTCACTGTGGATGAGGTCCTACAAGAGCTAGAGAAGGTGAAAGATGTCAGACCAGGGAAGCAGGCTGACATTACTGGAAATAAAAGGAAGCGTAGTAGTGACGGTCCAAAGATTTATAGCCGGAAATCTGGGTTGTGGCAATTGCCATATTGGAAAGATTTGATGCTTCCACATAATCTCGATGTGATGCACATAGAGAAAAATGTTTGTGAAAATATTCTTTGCACACTACTTAGTATACCAGGCAAGTCCAAGGACACACATAATGCAAGGCTAGATTTGTATGATATGGGCATAAGACCTGAACTGCACTTGCAACAAGATGGCAACTCGGCCTGCAGGGCTCCACCTGCTCCATATGTGTTGGGGAAGGATCAGAAAGTCGAGTTTTGCAAGTTCCTCAAAGGTATCAAGTTTCCTGATGGATTTGCGGATAACCTAGCAAGATACATAAGTGAAGATGGTTCAAAGGTGGTTGGAAAACTGAAAACACATTCTTGCCACATACTCCTACAGAGAATCATAGCCGCTGGCCTTAGAGGACTGGTGAGGAAGGATGTATATGAAGCAATTGCAGAGCTGGGGACCTTCTTCAGGGAACTATGTAGTAGAAATCTACAGATAGATGTTGTGCAACGGCTAAAAGGAGATATTCCATTGATCCTATGCAAGCTTGAGAAAATATTTCCACCTGCCTTCTTTGATGTCATGGTGCACTTGAGTGTCCATCTTCCCGATGAGGCAATGCTTAGAGGACCTGTTCAGTATGGATGGATGTACCCAATAGAAAGGCGACTAGGCACTTTGAAAAATTTTGTAAGGAACAGGGCTAGGCCGGAAGGATCAATTGCTGAGGCATATATGGCAAGTGATACCTTAACATTTTGTTCTAGGTACATGAAGGATGTTGACACTAGATTTAACCAGGATGATGATAGTGGTACAGAGATGCCATTGCCTAATGACATGTCTGTTTTTAAGCATGGTGCTACTCTTGTTGGAGGTACTAAGACTGAGTACATTGATGATGCTACCATGAATAAGTTAGTTTGGTATGTGCTACATAATGCTGATGAAGTACATGAATATTTGACGTAAGTTAGTTTGGTATGTGCTACATAATTTATGTTATGTTTATTAAATTTGAAAATATGCTTATGAATAAAGTATGCCATGCAGTCTGTACAGGGAGGAGCTATCGCAGCAAGGTGCACGTCCAAATGATGTTGATCGAATGGTTCAACAAGGATTTGCAAAGTGGTTTATGTCCCATGTAAGTCACTAAACTTTTATGTTATAGGTTTACTAAAGTTTTGGGTATGCATATGTAATTGCTCAGCTGAGTAATTTTGTTGCAACAGGTTGAGAAGAAGCGTAATGAGAATCCAGAATTGGTTAGCGAAGGACTGTGGGCACTGTCATGTGGCCCAGCTCGGCGAGTTAAGACTAGTACAACTTGCAAGATTAATGGAGTGCGGTTTAGCACAGTGGATCGTGAGAAGTTCATGCAGACACAAAATAGTGGTGTAATGACTGAAGGTGAACATAATGGGGAGAACATAGATTTTTATGGTGTCCTTAAAGAGGTAATTGAGTTACAATATAACTCGAATTATCAAGTTCGTCGGTCGGTGGTTGTATTTCGATGCGATTGGTACAACCAAGTAGGAAAGACTGTGGGCATTCGAGATGACAGCCATTTCAAATCCATCAATGTGCAGTCATTTTGGTACAAGTCCGATCCTTTTATCTTGGCAGACCAAGCGAAAAAGATATTTTACCTGCAAGACACAACTCCACAATGTAAAGATTTCCGAGTTGTGCAGAAATTTGAACATAGGAATATTTATGATGTGGCTGAAAAATATGAGGGCAATAATGATGTGCATCAGGATGATTATTGTTCTGATACAGACCATATAGTGCAAGAAGGTGATGATAATCAGGTTCTGCACAATGTTGAAGGTGGAGAAGCCAGTCTAATTGAAGGCAATTTAGAGGAACTAATAAGAAAAAAGAAGGAAGCTGCTATTATTCTTGAAGATAGTGAGGATGAGGAGGAAGATGATACAATGTTTCAATATTTTAATGATGGTGGCGATGACAACAATGATGACATGTCCATAGAAGATGAAGATGAGGATTTCTAGTATTGATAGTTGATTTATGAAGTGTTCAGTTCAGATTAGTACAACATACTGAAAGTGTGTCTGAAATTCAGTTCATGTTTAGATGATACAATGTATTTTCTGTATTTTCAGAACTGAATGTGTGTCTGAAATACTGAATTTGGGGTGAACTGAACTTGTGGTGAACTGAATGTGTATTCTGTATTTTGTGTATTTTTAGAACTGAACATCTGAAAATTTTCAGTTCATGTGATCTAAGCAAGTTTTAATTTATTGTCAAAATTTAAGCTGGGTTTTAATCTGAAAATGCAGAACTCTGAACTGATCTCTGAAAATGAAATGACCATCTGGGCAGTTTAGAATCTGAACTTTGAACTGGGCAGTTTAGAATCTGATTTTTGGGGTGTTGATGGAGGTGTACTCTGAACTTTGAACTTTGGACTGGGCAGAACTCTGAACTTTGGCTGGGCAGAGTTCTCAGATTGCTTGTGAGGACTGGGCAGAGTTCTCAGAACACCCAGCAATCTGAACTGGGCTTGAGAATTTATGACACCCAGCAATCTGAACTGGGCAGAGTTCTCAGATTGCTTGAGAATTTATGAACTTTGGCTGGTTTTGTGGATTTGAATCTGAACTTTGAACTTTGGACTGAGCTATATATCTCAGAGAACTGAACTTTGAACAAATAGATAACCAACAAATCTGAGCTGGGCAGCAATCTGAACTGGGCACCAATCTGAACTGGGCAGCAGAGTTTACTCTGAACTGAACAATCTGAAAATGCAGACTCTGAACTGGGCGCTCGGTTACATCCTGGACAGAGAACAGTTTATGCTTAAATATACCTGCGCTCTGTTACTAACGAACAAATGTGACTAGTCCAATGGTAACTCCTTGCTGCTGTGAACCCTGGCGTCTTGTGTTCGAGCTTTGGGATAGGTAGGTTTTTTTCGTTTTGTTTACATTTTTCAATCATTTTCGAATTTTTCTTTTATTTATTTACATGTATAGCACCCGTTTCTCCAAATCATTTCAACCTTTTTTTGGGGTGTTAATGGAGGTGTACCATGATGTTTTGTGCCGGTGCAATTTTTAGAACTAGTTTAACTATTAATGTAAGTATTTGTTATTTTACTAAAGAATAAGTGCTAAAAAACCTAGAAAACTCTAAAAACTTGCATGGACCATTCATTTTGGTGTACAATGTTCACAAAATAGTTTCAACTCATTCGGACAAAGTGGTGACACACATCCTAAGAAAGGCATACATCTCTCATACAAGGCTAATTACTAAGTGAGAGATGTTCATGCTTGTGATGGATCAATACTACCACTTTCTCCAAATCATTTTAAACTTTAATGGCATGCTTATTGAACCAACATATGATGTTGTGTGCAGTTATGCATTGTTCAGACCTAGTTTACTAATTACTGTAATTATTTGTTGTATTTCGTAAAGATATTTGTTACAATACCATAGCCTAGCTAGAAAACTCTAAAAACTTGCATGGACCATTCATTTTGGTGTACAATGTTCACAAAATAGTTTCAACTCATTCGGACAAAGTGGTGACACACATCCTAAGAAAGGCATACATCTCTCATACAAGGCTAATTACTAAGTGAGAGATGTTCATGCTTGTGATGGATCAATACTACCACTTTCTCCAAACCATTTTAAACTTTAATGGCATGATTATTGAACCAACATATGATGTTGTGTGCAGTTATGCATTGTTCAGACCTAGTTTACTAATTACTGTAATTATTTGTTGTATTTCGTAAAGATATTTGTTACAATACCATAGCCTAGCTAGAAAACTCTAAAAACTTGCATGGACCATTCATTTTGGTGTACAATGTTCACAAAATAGTTTCAACTCATTCGGACAAAGTGGTGACACACATCCTAAGAAAGGCATACATCTCTCATATAAGGCTAATTACTAAGTGAGAGATGCTATTGCAAGTGAGAGATGTATAGTACCACTATTGCAAAAATATTTCAAAATATTATAACATGATCATAAACCAAACTAATGTGTCCATGAATAGATAATTGCAAGAAAAACATAGAGATAAATAAAAAACAAAGAATTAATATAAAATGGTATGCAAAACACAAAAAAAGTCTCCTTGCAGGCGCTTGAACCTTGGAGCTCGGCCTTATAGTTAGCAAGTCAAACCATTGGGCTATGCACATGTTTTCGATATATACCCAGCGCTAGTATACTTAAACGCATTAGACTCCGCATTGCCAAACACATTGGGCGCCAAAAACATTTTCGCCGTCGTCACTAAAACAGACTCCGCTCTCATCCTGTATCTCCCGCACTCCTCTTATTTCTCCCCCACTCTTCTTTCTCCCCCACTTCTCCAAACCTAATCGCCGCCGCCGGGACACGACGGCTGTCGACGATCTGCCCCCTCGACCAGAAACCTCACCGCCGCCGCTGGGACACATCCGCCGTCGACGACCTGCCCCCTCGACCAGGTACCTCACCGCCGCCCCCTTACCTCTCATCGCGTCGATGAGCTGCGTCGGCGCCGACTTCACTCGCCGCATCCCGCTCTATCTCATTGCCATCCGCATTTCTCTCGCCCCTTCCACCTAACACGCCCCATCCACATTGCTCTCGCTAACCCCTAAACCCTAACATCGCTGGATTTGGGTCATCGCAGACGACCTTGATGGTGAACAAAAAGAGGCACAGAAGTCAGAAAGGTCCAACCCCTAAACCCTAAGCATCGCTAGATTTAGTTTAATTATTCATTCGTTGTTATCAGAGATATTGTATATTGATTTATGTAATCATTGTGCACTGATACAGTTGTGTTTGGTTCCTTACATTGTGTTATATGCAGTCACATCCATGTTTTAGTAGAGAACTTATGTTTCTAGTACTGGTAGACAAGGTTCAAGAAAGCGCGATTAGGCGTGCGATTAGGCGCGGTTAAGCGCTGCACAGAGGGTCAACGCATCGCTTACCTACTAAGCGGGCAATTAAGCGCTGGCCCTGCTTAATCGTGCACATTCGGCATGTTTAAGGGAGTAGAGGAGGGAGAGGAAGAGGAGGAACACCTCCGGGGTCAATCCAGCAGGCAGCAAATCGACGGATCAACGAGAGAGAGAGAGAGCGGACGGACCTACGATGGCTGCAGGCAGCAGATTGGTGAGAGAGAGGCGGAGCGGCTTCACGGTAGAGGTGAAGATCGCACGAGGGAGGAGAGGCTTCGGGAGAGGGAGCCGGAGAGCGTACGGCACGGAGGAGGATAGGCTTCGGGAGAGGGAGGCGGAGAGCACAGGGCGGCGGCGCGGGGCGTGGAAGGAGGCAGCAGAGTACTAGGTCATCACGGGAGAGGGGTTTTGCGTTGAGCCTCCTGGCAGGTGGGCCTAGTGGGCTGCAGACTCATGAAGAGAGGAGGTGGGGGTTAAGGGCTGCTGCAGGGTGGCCCAATATCATGTATTTTTTTCTTTTTTTAACAAAAATGATTAAGCACGATTAATCACGCTTAAGCATTTTCACCACCATACCGCTCGCTCAGCGCTTAGTGCTTTCTTGAACCTTGCTGGTAGAAAGAGATGAGAATATCTTCACTTTTTTTGTTCATCAGCTTGTGTAAATCTACATCGCCTAATCAATGTACTAGCTAGTACTTTGAACATTGTTTAAGCCTGCATAAAGATTTCCACAACCAAACAGGGGAAACACTACAGTTACAGTGCAACCACAATTATGAACTTGCACAATCATAACCAAGCTTCATAATGACTGAATCTACACATCTTATCTATTTGCTTTTAGTCAAATCCTTCCCTGCAAATAGTAGTACCTCTTAGCTTTTAGTAAAATCCTTTACATTATCTAATACACACAGTATGCTTGTTCTTATCTATCTTGCAAGTAGTTCAACATGAGCGAACTGCTTATGAGAGAAGACGGGATAAACAAGTGGAGGAGAATATAAAGAAGATGCAAGATTTGGGTCTGAACAAATATACTTCTGTTCTAAATAATTCTGTCTCACCATCTGCATCAACAAAGGGGAAACATGCAGCAAACAAGATAAATAATAGTTCAGATTCGGATTCATATGTCTCTTTCTATCTCCTTGACGATGATGATCAAGGAGATACTGATGATGACAGTGAATATTATGAGCAGCCAAAACCCCTGGCAATGAAGGTGCTCCTTCTATCTTCAAAGTAGTGGATGCCAAATAGTTGCATTGCATTTCAATGTTTTTTATCTGGTGTTTAATATATGCTCATGCCTTTAGATTCATATTCTTTATTTCATACCTCTTAATTAATATATGGTCTTGCTTTTAAATGCACATGACTATTTTTTTGTGGACAGTATCCTAGAAGAGGTAGAAACACAACCCTTGCTTCAAAGAAGAAGATAGACCCCAACATGGCTCCAGGCATTAGGTTCAGCAAGAGAGTGAGGGCAGGTGCACAACCAGAGGAGCAATCTTCAAAAAGGCTTCACTCTACAGAGACAGATGGCCACAATGTACAGGAACCAACAGATGGAAATGATCACATACCAAACAGCCCTACTACACCTGGACTTGCTGATCATTTCAGCAGAGCTGCAGAGGAAGCCATGGCATCTGCTGCTCATGACAGTACAGGTGATGCTGAAGGCAACAGCCGTACTACACCTGGACTTGCTGATCATTTCAGCAGAGCTGAAGAGGAAGACATGGCATCTGCTGCTCATGACAGTACAGGTGATGCTCAAGCCAATGTAGCTATAGATGAAGAAACTGAAGGCAAGTTCTATTTTTCAGTCAAATAAGGCATCTCTTTTGCTGATTTGCATGAAACAAAACAATTTCATTATTCAATAAAAGCGAATTATATTTTGTAGCTCCTACACAGCGAGCACCAAGGAGACCCAGGGCAGCAACCAAGGGAAAACAACTGGACAGGATGACTAAAGTTATGCAAAGGAGACTGCCCATAGCTGTTGAGGAAGGCAAAAAAAGGCCACATGAACCTGTTCAAGCTGCCAAGTTTGCATCAGAGGCTGGCATCATTATTCGGGAAACCATGCCTATCCTAACTCGTTGGAAAGATTACAAGGACGACCAGAAATACTACAACAGCTTTGTGTCACAGCTAAATGTAAGTGCATTACTAATTCTATGGTTCACTTGTATACTGCTTAACCTGAATTGACTAACTATGGAATTGTCATATGCATAGGGGCGCTTGTCCGTTAACACTGAGGACAAGGCAACAAAGGAAGCTTGCACCGATATGCTACGCTCTGCGGTAAAAAACCAGCGTTATCGGCTCAAGCAGAAATACTTCAATGGTGTACCTGCAAATGAGATTAGCACAACTTCTCCTGTATCTTACATGACTGATGAACAGTGGAGGGCATTAGTTGCAAAGTGGTCTGATCCAAAGAACATGGTATGGGTATCTTGTCATATATTGTTCTTTCACTATACGTTTGCAAAGGATCTTCGCATATTGAACCTATGATCTAATCTGACATGTTCATTCTCTTGTAGGAAATAAGTGAAAAGAACAAGCAGAACCGCAGTCAAGTCAAGTTTCATCAGGCTACGGGTTCTCACTGCTATGTGGCACACTTACATGCATATGTAAGTAACTATTACCTTGTACTACTACCTGCACTTTTGCACTCAACTTCTATTGCATTTGATCTGAGCAAACTGCGCTGTGATTGTTTATCCACGAAACAGAAGCAGAAGAGAAACCGAGAAGAACCCAGCTTAGATCAGACTGAAGAACTAGATGCGGTGGACGCCTTCAAGACCTGTCATACCAGCTCCAAACGTGGCCTGAGTGAACCGGCAAGAGAAGCACTTGTAAGTTCATTTGTTTTCTTTATTTAGTGTAATTTTTATGAGATCATATGAGGGAGGCTGGCTGTGGGTCGATGGAACGAAGGGGAGTGAGATCGATGAGTGAGATCGCTTGTCCCATCCCAGGGGAGTTCAGATCATAGTCTATTTTGTCTGCCATTTGTCTGCCATCAAATTTCTGAAATGAAAGTAAATATCATAGTCTATTTTTTGTAGGACCCGTGCACTAGAAATGTATAGGTTTTAGAGTCTTTGTTAAGCAAATCTGCTATAATTTGTAACTGTTTTCACATTATTTTTCATAGTCTATTTATAGAGTCTTTCAAATGTATAGCTTTTAATTTGCCATCAAATGTATAGCTTTTAAGCAAATCTGCTATAATTTGTAACTGCTATAATCTGCTATAATTTGCCATCAAATGTATAGCTTTTAGAGTCTGTCAGTCTATTTTTCATAGTCTTTGTTAATGCCTTGTAGGACCTGTGCACTAGAAATGAAAGTCACTGTTTTCACATTATTGTCAGCATCTTGCTGTTGCTCATTAGCAATAACATGTAACTGTTTCTGTCCATGATATTTCAGTCTCATATGGAGGCTTTGAGGGCTGAACCTGTTGCTGAAGGTGAGATGCCAGCATCCAGTGTGCACCTTGTGTCCAAGGTGCTGTCCCAGAGCAGCTCACACCAATTCATGAAAAGCGTCGGCATCAAAACATCGGCAACCTCCAAGGCATCATCATCAAGTCATAGTGAGCTTCGGGAACAACTTGCAGCTGAAGCGACGGCTGCTGTTCAAGGTGAACTCGACCAGCTCAGGAAGAAATGTGAAGAAGCTGAGGAACAGCAGGCGAGGACACAAAGGGAGTTGGAGGAGTACAAGAAGATAACAGAGAAGAACAGCAAGGAGATGGAGGAGACCAATGTGCTCATCAAGAAGCTCTTGTCCTTGCATGGTAACTCTTCTTCGACATGAGGGCTGCTAGTCAGAGCTGCTGTTTTTGGCCTGTTCTTTGACATGAGGGTACCCAAAAACTCTAGTTGCTCGTGGGTGTCAACTTTTGATTATATGCTGTTATGTTTGTGCAAACTCAACTGAAATGTGAACTCAAGTGGTGATGCTATGAACTGAGTTTAGTGTTGTCCACTTAGTTTGTATGCGCACTGGAATACTAGTTGTATTCATCTATGGAATATGGAATTGTGTGCTCATTCCTCTGTTCTAGTATATTTTGCAATTTCCAATACAATTATTCTCTGCACATCTGTGACCAAACTGGTGGCATATAATAAAACATATGCCACGTCAGTTGCCACTGTACTAGCCACGTCAGCGCTGACGTCAGCTGCCACGTCACTAGCCACGTCAGCGCTGACGTCATACGCATCAGCACCTTCCAAACGGCTGGTAATGACCAAACCACGGCTCTATCTGTGACGATACCGTACCGTCACAGCAACCAAACGGCGTTAACAACGCCGTCAGTTTGCTCGGGCAGACGACGAATTATGACGGAAAAGTGCCTTCCTCTATGACCACAACTGATCGTCATAGAATGCATTCACTTCCATGACAACGCGACTTTCGTCACAGAATGTATACACATCGATGACGAAACTGAGTAGTCCGTCACAACACAACAAATGTGACGCGACCCCTATGACCAAATCGAACTCGTCACAAATTCGTCACAAACCTTACTCTGTGACAATATATACACATGCAGTGACGCAATACGAACGTCATCGATGATAAGATCTCTACTAGTGTTTGTTAAGGGCAAAGCTCCCATGGTTCAGGATAATGAGGGCTATATTTTATATCCTGCTAATTATCCTGAGCACAAAATTAGGAGAATTTATGCTAAGAAATCTCATTCTATTTCTCACCATGCTTTTATGTATAAGAATGAGGCATCCGGCTCTAGGCATTATACACATGTTAAAATGCCTAAAAAGAAAACTCCTACTACATCAAATGAGCCTAACATTTCATTTAAGACTTTTGATGCATCATATGTTTTAACTAACAAATCAGGCAAAGTAGTTGCCAAATATGTTGGGGACAAACACAAGGGCTCCAAGACTTGTGTTTGGGTACCTAAGGTGCTTGTTTCTAACATCATAGGACCCAAGACTGTTTGCGTACCTAAGAACAAGGCCTAAATTGTTTTGCAGGTTTATGCATCCGGGGGCTCAAGTTGGATAATCGATAGCGGATGCACAAACCACATGATAGGGGAGAAAAGAATGTTCTCCTCCTACGAGAAAAACGAATATCCCCAACGAGCTATCACATTCGGGGATGGAAATCAAGGTTTGGTCAAAGGACTTGGTAAAATTGCTATATCACCTAACCATTCTATTTCCAATGTTTTTCTTGTAGATTCTTTAGATTACAATTTACTTTCTGTTTCTTAATTATGCAAAATGGGCTACAACTATCTTTTTACATATATAGGTGTTACTGTCTTTAGAAGGAGTGATGATTCAGTAGCATTTAAGGGAGTGTTAGAGGGTCAGCTATACTTAGTTGATTTTAACAAAGCTGAACTTGACACTTGCTTAATTGCTAAGACTAATATGGGTTGGCTCTGGCATCGCCGACTAGCCCATGTTGGAATAAAGAATCTCCACAAACTTCTAAAGGGAGAGCACATTTTGGGACTAACAAATGTTCATTTTGAGAAAGACACGGTTTGTAGCGCATGTCAAGTAGGAAAGCAAGTTGGCACCCACCATCCACACAAGAACATAATGACAACGGACAGGCCACTGGAGCTACTCCACATGGATCTATTGTAGGATCTAGGACACCGGCTAGAGGGGGTGAATAGACGGTTTTGACTAAAATAAAAAACACTAGGGAAATTTAATCAATATAACAAGAGGTATAAATTCTCTAGTGATAACAAGTAAACAATCTATGAGAATCAACTAGGGTGATTGAATACTTGATGAACAATATGCAAAACACTAATCACTTACACGGCAATAAGTAATGCAAGAAAGTAAAGACACCGAATTTTATCCTGTGGTATCGGTGATTTGCCTATCACCCCTAATCCACGTTGAGGTGGACTTCAAGCTCTCACTTGCTCCTCTATCAAGACACGGCTTGATCTTTGAGTCAAGTGGACAAGAAATCACTCAATACCTCGATTCCACTAATGTCACCTTTGCCGCTCCGGCGAGGTAGGCGCGAACCCCTCACAATCAACACCGCTGCTTCTCCACAATCTTCTTGGAGAGCTCGACAGAGACAATCACCCGAGCCGTCTAGGAGGCAGCAACCTCCAAGAGTAACAAGCCGATGACGCTTGCTCGGTGTACCACCTAGTGCCTCAAGAATCACCAATGGATGCAAATGCACTAGGAACACTCAATCTCTCACTAGAATGCAATCTCAAGCAATGTGTGTGAGAGAATGAGTTGGAGGATCACAAATGAGCTCAATGTGTGCAAGGAATGGCCAAGAGAACCCTCACACACGAACTCCCCTTCTATTTATAGACCCCCACTCAAATCCAACCGTTATGAGAAAAGGACACATGTTCTGCGCACGCGCGGACGGTTCGCGCCATAGGGCCGGACGGTCCGCCGTACACATAACGACTATTTTTCCCATTTGAAATCTGTCAGAGTTGTCAGAAAAGTAAGATCCAGACAGTCCGCCCACCTTGGTCGGGCGACCTGGCAACTTGGAGCACCAGAGCTCTGACCAAGTGGAGTTAACACATGCGGACCATCCGCCTACAAGGCTGGACCGTCCGTGACCTGGGAGTCAGTACTGTCCTGTCGGGGACCATAATTAGGGGTACCCCCAAGACTCCTAATCTCAGCTGGTAACCCCCATCAACACAAAGCTGCAAAGGCCTGATGGGTGCGATTAAGTCAAGGCTCGGTCCACTCAAGGGACACGACCTCGCCTCGCCCGAGCCCAGTCTCGGGCAAGGGCAGCCGACCCCGGAGGATTCACGTCTCGCCCGAAGACCCCCTCAAGCAACAGACACACCTTCGGCTCGCCCGAGGCCCAGTCTTCGCCAAGAAGCAACCTTGGCCAGATCGCCACCCCAATCGACCGTATCGCAGGAGCATTTAATGAAAGGTGGCCTGACACCTTATCCAGACGCGCGCTCATCAGTCGACAGAGCCGAAGTGACCGCAGTCACTTCGCCGCTCCACTGACCAACCTGACAAGAAGACAGCGTCGCCTGCATCGCTCCGACTGCTGTGCCGCTCGACAGAGTGAGGCTGACAGCAGCCAAGTCTGGCCTCGGGCGCCATAGGAAGCTCCGCCTCGCCCGACCCCACGGCTCGGACTCGGCCTCGGCCCCAGAAGACGACCCAGGGCTCGGACTCGGGCTCAGCCCCAGAAGATGACGAACTCCACCTCGTCCGACCCCAGGGCTCGGAATCGGGCTCGGCCCCAGAAGACGACGAACTCCGCCTCGCCCGACCCCAGGGCTCGGCCTCGGGCTCGGCCCCAGAAGACGACGAACTCTGCCTCGCCCAACCCCAGGCCTTGGACTCGACCTCGACCTCGGAAGACAGACTCGACCCCAACCTCGGAGGAGCCTCCACCTCGCCCGACCCAGGGCTCGGACCGACCACGTCATAGGAGGGGCCATCATTACCCTACCCATAGCTAGCTAAGGCTACTGGGAACAAGACCGGTGTCCCATCTGGCTCGCCCCGGTAAACAAATAATGATGGCGCCCCGCATGCTCCATGATGACGGCGGCTCTCAGCCCCTTACGGAAGCAAGGAGACGTCAGCAAGGACTCGACAACCCTGACAGCTGTCCTTCCGCAAGGCTCCAACGCTCCTCCGATGGCCACGACATCACATGAACAGGGTGCCAAAACCTCTCTAGCTGCCACGACGGCATGTACTTAGGGCGTTAGCTCCTCTCTGCTAGACATGTTAGCACATTGCTACACTCCCCATTGTACACCTGGACCCTCTCCTTACGCCTATAAAAGGAAGGTCCAGGGCTCCCTTACGAGGGGGTTGGCCGCGCGGAAGAGGACGGGACGGCGCGTGCACGCCTCTCGCTCCCTCCACGCGGACGCTTGTAACCCCCTACTGCAAGCGCACCCGACCTGGGTGCGGGACAACACGAAGGCCGCGGGTTTCCCCTTTTATGCCTGTCTCCCTCTAGCTTCCCCCCTTCGTGCTCCGTCTCGCGCCGACCCATCTGGGTTGGGGCACGCGACAGCAGTTTACTCGTCGGTCCAGGGACCCCCCGGGGTCAGAACGCCGACAGTTGGCGCGCTAGGTAGGGGCCTGCTGCGTGTTGACGAACAGCTCCCCGTCAAGCTCCAGATGGGTAGTCTCCAGCAACCTTTCCAGTCCGGGACGATGCTCCGTTTCGGGAGTCTTGAGTTCATGTCCCTCGACGGCAGCTACGACATGATACTCCTTCCCCCGTCGCGCGACAGCGACAATGGCGGCCGACAACCCGCCCGCCGGCGGCGGAATCGACGACGTCTTCCCCATGTGGTGGAAGAACAACATTCGGGTTTGTCCCATTGCCTCCCCCGCCGATAGAGGAGGAGGCGGGGCAACCAAGGCCAAGCAGGAGGCGGCACCTCGTCGGCTGTTGAGCGAATCGACGGCGCCGACGCCCCAACGGGGGACACGTCGGGCGTCGACCTCGCGTCTGAGACGAAGACGAGCGTCGTTTCCCTGCAACACGCCAACTCCAAGCGGACGAACGACGCCAACACGCTCGCAAAGGACTTGCTGGGCGTCACCCTCGTACCCGAGACGACGGTGCAGTCTGCCCCTGACGCGACTTCGTCACCGCCCGTCAACCAGGAGGTACCGACCGATTCCCATCTCGTGCCTTTTGGATTCAGCCTCGACCCACCAAGCGACTTTGCTTCGGTGGAAGCCTTCATAGAGGCGTGTCCAAACCCTCCGGGGTACGGTGTACGATCACCCTGGGACCGGCTGACAGCCGTCTCGACCTATGGGCCCTCGGGTTCCGGGAAAGATGACGAGCCCGACTTTTGTTGGGATTTCTCCGGACTTGGTAACCCCAGTGCCATGCGGGACTTCAAGACCGTATGCGACTACTGCCTTTCCGACTGTTCCGACGGTAGCCGCAGCTTCGGCGACGAGGATTGCGGCCCAAGTCGTGAATGTTTCCACGTCGATCTACGGGGTCCTGACGAAGGCAACCATCTTGGTATACCGGAAACCGGTGATCCCCCTAGGCCTGCGCCTCGCGTTGACATCCTTCGGGAGCTAGCTGTGGTCCCAGTCCCTGCGGGGGGTCAGGACGCACAGCTCGAGCAAATCTGCGAGATGCAGGCCAGGCTCGACGAGGGAGCAGTAACACTTGAGCCGTTCCACCGGGACATCGGGTAGGAATGGGCAGGCCAAGCTCCGGCCGGAGAAGCGTGTCATGTACCCCAGGGCATCCAGCACCGCATTGCCGACGATGTCAGGGCAAGGCCGCCACCAGCTTCCAGTGGGGTCGGCCAGAACCTGGATGCAGCGGCAATACTTCTCCGCGCGATGCCGGAGCCATCAACCGCCGAAGGGCGGCGTATCCAGGGAGAGCTCAAGAATCTTCTGGAGGATGCCGCGGTCCGATGGGCCGAAAGCTCTGCTTCCCGAAGGCAGGGGTACCCCTCGGAGCATCGCGCCGCGACTTCTCGATTCATGCGGGAAGCCTCGGTCCACTCCGGGCGCACGCGCAACACAGCGTCTGCGGCCCCGGGACGCCTCGGCAACGAGCACCATCACCGCAACCGTCGAGCCCACCTCGACGAGAAGGTGCGCCGAGGCTACCACCCTAGGCGTGGGGGACGCTACGACAGTGGGGAGGATCAAAGTCCCTCGCCCGAACCACCCGGTCCACAGGCTTTTAGCCTGGCCATACGACGGGCGTCGTTCCCGACCCGGTTCCGAACCTCGACTACTATCACGAAGTACGCGGGGGAGACGAGGTCGAAACTGTGGCTCACGGACTACCGGCTGGCCTACCAACTGGGTGGAACGGACGATGACAACCTCATCATCCGCAACCTCCCCCTGTTCCTCTCCGACACCGCTCGAGCCTGGTTGGAGCACCTGCCTCCGGGGCAGATCTCCAACTGGGACGACCTGGTCCAAGCCTTCGCCGGCAACTTCCAGGGCACGTATGTGCGCCCTGGGAACTCCTGGGATCTCCGAAGCTGCCGCCAGCAGCCGGGAGAGTCTCTCCGAGACTACATCCGGCGATTCTCGAAGCAGCGCACCGAGCTGCCCAACGTCACCGACTCAGATGTCATCGGTGCATTCCTCGCCGGCACCACCTGCCGCGACCTGGTGAGCAAGCTAGGTCGCAAGACCCCCACCAGGGCGAGCGAGCTGATGGACATCGCCACCAAGTTCGCCTCTGGCCAGGAGGTGGTTGAGGCCATCTTCTGGAAGGACAAGCAGCCCTAGGGCCGCCCGCCGAAAGATGTCCCCGAGGCGTCTACTCAGCGCGGCACCAAGAAGAAGGGCAAGAAGAAGTCGCAAGCGAAACGCGACGCCGCCGACGCGGACCTTGTCGCCGCTGCTGAGTACAAGAACCCTCGGAAACCTCCCGGAGGCACCAACCTCTTCGACAAAATGCTCACGGAGTCGTGCCCCTATCATCAAGGGCCCGTCAAGCACACCCTTGAGGAGTGTGTCATGCTTCGGCGCCACTTTCACAAGGCCGGGCCACCTGCGGAAGGTGGCAGTGCCCACAACAACGACAAGAGGGAGGATCACAAGGCAGAGGAGTTCCCCGAGGTCCACGACTGCTTCATGATCTACGGTGGGCAAGTGGCGAACGCCTCGGCACAGCACCGCAAGCAAGAGCATCGGAAGGTCTGCTCGGTAAAGGTGGCGGCACCAGTCTACCTAGACTGGTCCGACAAGCCCATCACATTCGACCAGGGCGACCACCCCGACCGTGTGCCGAGCCCGGGGAAATATCCGCTCGTTGTCGACCCCTTCATCGGCAACGTCAGGCTCACCAAGGTCCTCATGGACGGAGGCAGCAGCCTCAACATCATCTATGCCGAGACCCTCGGGCTCCTGCCGATCGATCTGTCCTCGGTCCGGGCAGGCGCGACGCCTTTTCACGGAATCATCCCCGGAAAACGCGTCCAGCCCCTCGGATAGCTCGATCTACCCGTCTACTTTGGGACTCCCTCCAACTTCAGAAGGGAAACCCTCACGTTCGAGGTGGTCGGGTTCCGAGGAACCTACCACGCAGTGCTGGGGAGGCCATGCTACGCCAAGTTCATGGCCGTCCCCAACTACACCTACCTCAAGCTCACCGTCGGCCCCACGTACCGACACGCGTACGAATGCGACGTGGAGTGCGTGGAGTACGCCGAGGCCCTCGCCGAATCTGAGGCCCTCATCGCCGACCTGGAGAGCCTCTCCAAGGAGGCGCCAGACATGAAGCGCCATGCCGGCAACTTCGAGCCAGCGGAGATGGTTAAGTCCGTCCCTCTTGACCCCAGCAACGACACCTCCAAGCAAATCCAGATCGGCTCCGAGCTCGACCCCAAATAGGAAGCAGTGCTCGTCGACTTTCTCTGCGCAAACGCCGATGTTTTTGCGTGGAGTCCCTCGGACATGCCCGACATACCGAGGGATGTCGCCGAGCACTCGCTGGATATCCGAGCTGGAGCCCAACCCGTGAAGCAGCCTTTGCGTCGATTCGACGAAGAAAAGCGCAGAGCCATAGGCGAGGAGATCCACAAGCTGATGGATGCAGGGTTCATCAAAGAGGTATTCCATCCCGAATGGCTTGCCAACCCTGTGCTTGTGAGAAAGAAAGGAAGGAAATTGCGGATGTGTGTAGACTACACTGGTCTAAACAAAGCATGTCCGAAGGTTCCCTACCCTTTGCCTCGCATCGATCAAATCGTGGATTCCACTGCTGGGTGCGAAACCCTGTCTTTCCTCGATGCCTACTCAGGGTATCATCAAATCAGGATGAAAGAGTCCGACCAGCTCACGACTTCTTTCATCACACCTTTTGGCATGTACTGCTACGTTACAATGCCATTTGGTCTGAGGAATGCGGGTGCAACGTACCAGAGGTGCATGAACCACGTGTTCGGCGAACACATTGGTCGAACGGTCGAGGCTTACGTCGATGACATCGTAGTCAAGACGAGGAAAGCCTCCGACCTCCTTTCCGACCTTGAAACGACATTCCGGTGTCTCAAGGCGAAAGGCGTAAAACTCAACCCCGAGAAGTGTGTCTTCGAGGTCCCCCGAGGCATGCTCTTGGGGTTCATCGTCTCCGAACAGGGCATCGAGGCCAACCCGGAGAAAATCGCGGCCATCACCAACATGGGGCCCATCAAGGACTTGAAAGGCGTACAGAGGGTCATGGGATGCCTTGCGGCTCTGAGCCGCTTCATCTCGCGCCTCGGCGAAAGAGGCCTACCTCTGTACCGCCTCTTAAGGAAGGCCGAGTGCTTCACTTGGACCCCTGAGGCCGAGGAAGCCCTCAGGAACCTGAAGGCGCTCCTCACGAACGCGCCCATCTTGGTGCCCTCTGCTGCCGGAGAAGCCCTCTTGATCTACGTCGCCGCTACCACTCAGGTGGTCAGCGCCGCGATCGTGGTTGAGAGACGAGAAGAGGGGCATGCATTGCCTGTCCAGAGGCCAGTCTACTTCATCAGTGAGGTACTGTCCGAGACCAAGATCCGCTACCCACAAATTCAGAAGCTACTGTACGCGGTGATCCTGACGCGGCGGAAGTTGCGACACTACTTCGAGTCTCATCCGGTGACTGTGGTGTCATCCTTCCCCCTAGGGGAGATCATCCAGTGCCGAGAGGCCTCGGGTAGGATTGCAAAGTGGGCGGTGGAAATCATAGGTGAGACAATCTCGTTCGCCCCTCGGAAGGCCATCAAGTCCCAAGTCTTGGCGGACTTTGTGGCTGAATGGGTCGACACCCAGCTCCCAACGGCTCCGATCCAACCGGAACTCTGGACCATGTTTTTCGACGGGTCGCTGATGAAGACAGGGGCAGGCGCAGGCCTGCTCTTCATCTCGCCCCTCGGGAAGCACCTACGCTACATGCTACGCCTCCACTTCTCGGCGTCCAACAATGTGGCCGAGTACGAGGCTCTGGTCAATGGGTTGCACATCGCCATCGAGCTAGGGGTCCGACGCCTCGACGCTCGCGGTGACTCGCAGCTCGTCATTGATCAAGTCATGACGAACTCCCACTGCCGCGACCCGAAGATGGAAGCCTACTGCGATGAGGTTCGGCGCCTGGAGGACAAGTTCTATGGGCTCGAGCTCAACCACATCGCCCGACGATACAACGAGACTGCGGACGAGCTGGCTAAGATAGCCTCGGGGCGAACAACGGTTCCCCCGGACGTCTTCTCCCGAGACCTACATCAACCCTCAATCAAGACCAACGACACGCCCGAGCCCGAGAAGGCCTCGACCCAGCCCGAGGCACCCTCGGCTCAGCCCGAGGCACCCTTGGCCCTCGAGGGTGAGGCACTGCGCGTCGAGGAAGAGCGGAGCGGGGTCACGCCTAATCGAAACTAACAAACCCCGTACCTGCAATATCTCCACCGAGGAGAGCTGCCCCTCGACCGAGCCGAGGCTCGGCGACTGGCGCGGCGCGCCAAGTCGTTCGTCTTGCTGGGGGACGAGAAGGAGCTCTACCACCTCAGCCCCTCATGCATCCTCCAGCGATGCATATCCATCGCCGAAGGCTAGGAGCTGTTACAAGAAATACACTCAGGGGCTTGCGGTCACCACACAGTGCCCCGAGCCCTTGTTGGAAACGCCTTCCGACAAGGTTTCTACTGGCCGACCGCGATGGCCGACGCTACTAGAATTGTCCGCACCTGCCAAGGGTGTCAATTCTACGCAAGGCAGACCCACCTGCCCGCTTAGGCTTTGCAGACGATACCCATCACCTGGTCGTTTGCTGTATGGGGTCTGGACCTCGTCGGCCCCTTGCAGAAGGCACCCGGGAGCTACACGCACCTGCTGGTCGCCATCGACAAATTCTCCAAGTGGATCGAGGTCCGACCCCTAAACAGCATCAGGTCCGAACAGGTGGTGACATTCTTCACCAACATCATCCATCGCTTTGGGGTCCCGAACTCCATCATCACCGACAACAACACCCAGTTCACCGGCAAAAAGTTCCTGGACTTCTGCGAGGATCACCACATCCGGGTGGACTGGGCCACCGTGGCTCACCCCATGACAAATGGGCAAGTAGAGCGTGCCAACGACATGATTCTGCAAGGACTCAAGCCACGGATCTACAATGACCTCAACAAGTTCGGCAAGCGTTGGATGAAGGAGCTCCCCTCGGTGGTCTGGAGTCTGATGACAACGCCGAGCCGAGCCACGGGCTTCACGCTGTTCTTTCTAGTCTATGGGGCCGAGGCTATCTTGCCCATAGACTTAGAGTACGGTTCCTCGAGGGCGAGGGCCTACGATGACCAAAGCAATCGAGCTAACCGAGAAGACTCACTGGACCAGCTGGAAGAGGCTCGGGACATGGCCTTACTACACTCGGCGCGGTATCAGCAGTCCCTGCGACACTACCACGCCCGAGGGGTTCGGTCCCGAGACCTCCAGGTGGGCGACCTGGTGCTTCGGCTGCGACAAGACGCCCGAGGGCGGCACAAGCTCACGCCTCCCTGGGAAAAGTCGTTCGTCATCGTCAAGGTTCTGAAGCCCGGGACATACAAGCTGGCCAACAGTCAAGGCGAGGTCTACAGCAACGCTTGGAACATCCGTCAGCTACGTCACTTCTACCCTTAAGATGCTTTCAAGTCGTTCGTACACCTCGTTCACACACAAAGCCTAACCATCAAGGAAGGGTCAGCCTTGCCTCGGCAAAGCCCGACCCTCCCTCAGGGGCTAGAAGGGGGAACCCCCTCTGCGTCAAAATTTTCCTCGGAAAAAGTCTTTTCTGCTAGAACGTCTTTCATGCTTTCGGACTACTTCAAAAGTGGGATCCTGAAAACAACGGAGTACACGTAAGCAGCCAAGGCCAACCGAGCCGAGAGACTCCTACGCCTCCGGGATACGGATACCTCACTCGTCACCTTCTGCGATAAGTAACTCACGCTTAGATAAGCGATTCCGCTGGCCGAACAAGTCTTAATGCTCGGAAACCTTTCTGCCGAAACGATTTTTCGGGCCTTCTCGACTACATCGTTAGCAGAATCCTACGGACAAGTAAGAGTACACGTAAGCGGCAAGGCTGACCGAGCCGACGACCTCCTACGCCTCCGGGATACGGATACCTCACTCATCACCTTCCGTGAAAAGTAACTCTCACTCGGACAAACAATACTGTTACCGACAGATAAGTCTTGATATCCGAAACAAGAGGAAAAGAAACGTAGCTTCACAACACAACGACAGTGTGTTTGGGCCTCGACGGCCGCAGAAAACATACGCACACTACAAGGTAAACCGATCCTGCAGGCTCGGACCCTGACGGAAGGGGAGCAGCAGCACCCTCGGCGTCAACTCCACCTTCGACGAAGTCTGACCGAGCCTCGGACGGCAACGCGGTCGGAGGATCTCCACTCCGAAGGACGATGTCAGCGCCACGCCCAGGCTATCGCCGCCAGGGTTTCCTTCAGGAATCCGGCCCGAGCAGACGGCTCGGTCGGCCTCCCCGAAGCCTCAGCCAGCTGTCCTCCGAGGACACCAGCCCGGCTCGTGGCTTCGGCAACTCAACTCTAGCGCCAATCCCGCCAGTGGACGGCCCGGACAGGCTCCGGCCGACGAAGTCTTCTTTTCGAGCCAACTCTGCCTCTGTCCACACTGACACCGCTGCCTTTGGCTTCAGCTCATCGAAGAGCGGCCAAGGGTTCCTTTAACTAAGCAAGAGAAGCCTCGGGCGACAAGGCCGACTGAGCCGAGGGACTCCTACGCCTCCGGGATACGGATACCTCACTCGTCACCTTCGCACGAGGCAACTCACGCTTGGTGAAGTAGTTCAGATAGCCGACAGGCGAGTCCTAGTGCTCGAAATGAGGAAAAAGCACGGCTCCGTGCCGAAAATACATACATGTTCAGGCCTCGACAGCCATAATGAACAAACACCGGCATTCAAGGTGCCATTACAAATGGAACTCCGGTTCCACCTTCGCAGGTACGAACAACCCCCCACGATTGGAGGGCCTGCGAAGCAACAAAAGGCCGACGGATGGCACGCTGTCGCCCGCTCCAGCAGCAGCGACAATGACTTCTGCTCCGAGCGGCCGAACAGCAGCAGTGATGACCTCAGGGCGGATGCTGCTGCCATAAGGCCCTCACCCATGTCCCCACTCGAGGGGCGAGGAAGAGCAGAAGGCCGTAGAGTTGGAGGTCAGCCCGCGGGCGGCACCGACTATCTCGTCGATGGAGAAACCTCTTCCGGCTGCCGCGGCGGAAGGTGGCACCGGAAGCGGCGCCGAAGCCGCTCGGACCGAAGAGCCGGACACGCGGCAGCTGCCAGCGCCACAAACAGCGAACGCCCTTCCCCCCAATCGCTGAGGGAAGGAGCGGGCCGCTGCCCGCGCAGAGACCGACCCCAACTCGGTGCACTCCCCTCCCCAGCACTGATGATGAACATCCTTGAAGCTGAGGGAGGGGCAGAGGCCGCAGCCCGACTTGCTTCTCCCCACCCAGGAGCTGGTGGTCACCGTCTTGGGTGACCACCGACGAGGGGATGCAGCCGGGCTGGCTGATGAAAATCCTTGAAGTCGAACGATGGCTGAAAGGTACCAACTTCCGCGAAGTTGCATTCCTCCAACGACGATGAGGCAGAAGAACCGCGGGCGCCCCCCATCCGGAGGCTCGGAAGGTGGAAAGACGTGATGCATAAGGGGAGCGCAAAGACATGGTTGCCTTTCAAGGGGGTCACCCTCCTTTTAAAGGCAACTCTCCCCACTTGCATCCTCAGCCGTCGCGGGCTGAGTCTTCTCCAACACACTCCAAGGTCCTCCCCCTATGACACGGGGGTTGGGTCCCATGCGTCGCGCAAGCCGGCCCAAGACAGAAGGAGCCAAAACCGCCACGAGCGGTGCGCGTAACTGCCCGGCGGTTACGAGCATTCCTGCACTTTTGCCCAGACCAGCGGGTGAAAGGGCGGACTGCCATGCAGGCGGCATGCAACCGCACCAAGGGGGCGCACCCTTTCGACTTTGACGCGTCCAGCATGGAGGCCCAGGCCCACACGTCATGTAACCGGCGCGCCGGTTACTACGTGCAAGAAACTGCACCGCCACTCATGCCACTACCGTGCCTCCTCGACTGTGGAACCAGTACCGCGACTCGAGGCAACCCTGCGCATGACCCAACGGTGCCAAACCAAGCACATCGGCCACGGGTCAGTCAGCCATGGGAGAAGGCGCGACGGCCAATACGGCCAGAAATGGACCGGCAGTAATGGCGGTGGCAGGCGGGCGGAAGCAGCGGTCAAGTCATCAGCAAGCTCACGTCCCCTCCTGGGACAGCGAGAGAACCCTCTCCCACGGCGTGAAGACGACGCGCCCGTGTTCCGTCCCTCGAACGGCTCGCGCATGCGCAACGGCCGCCCCGTGAACCACTTGTCCCGTCGCATTAACTCTGCGGCAGGACGGGCGGCACCTTTGGCGGGTGAAGCAGGCGACGCTTCACCTCCGCCATAATGACTGCGTCAAAAACGTACGCCATGTCATTCGATTTCGTATCCCTTTCCACTTCCTCTTTCTCTCTCTTGCCACAGGGACCGGGAAAGGGGATACCCCGAAAGGGATCCTTCTTCGCGAAGGAAGCGGGCCCCGAGCCCCCCTACTGATCAGAGGTTCGAAGGCTGGCCCCTCGGAAGGGTTCAACAGCCGCCTCAGAGCACTCGGGCTCCGCGCCCACTACTGGTCAGAGGTTCGAAGGCCAGGCCCTCGAAAGGGTTCAACAGCCGCCTCAGGCCACTCGGGCTCCGCGCCCACTACTGATCAGGGGTTCGTAGGCTGCCCCCGAAGGGTTCGACAGCCGCCTCAGACGCAGAGCGAGGGATGACCCTGGGTACGTTCGATACATAACCAAGGCTCGGGCTATGCTCCCAAGGTACCCTAGGACATTTTCGAGACCAACGGGAACGATCTTGTAACGGAATCCCACCAGAAGGAGGCATCGAGCCCTCGGACCCCGTCAAAAGGGGACCGGGTCCAGCAAATCACCCGCAGGTATTTTTGGAGCGCGCCTCCGGGCCACTAGCCGACCCCTAACGGATGGGGCACGGGCGTCCACTCGGATTACCCGTTAGCAGCTCACTGGAGACACCATGTTCGGCGCCCTCCAAGGGCAACATGGCGCTTTTCCCCCCTCCTCCTTGCAGAAAGGCGACGCAGGGGCGTATGTAAAAAAGTCGAGTCTGTCCTTGACCGTCCTCTTGCTCTGTGCGGAGGCTCGGGGGCTGCTCTCGCAAACCCGGCTCCAGCCAAACTGTTGATAGCGTCAACATACCAGCCCGAGAACTTGGGACTCGACTGTGCACCCGGGCTACGGCCAGTTCGCATGAGGGAACAACCAGACCGGTCGAAGCATTATGAAACGCATTAAGACCTCGAAGGAGTCACACCACTCCTCCGAGGCCTCGGGGGCTACACCCGGCGGGTGCGCTCGCGCGCACCCATCGGAACAAAACGCAACCAAGAAAGGTCGGTCCCCTTGCAAAAAAGTGCGACAAAAGCCTCCAAGCGAGTATTAACACTCCCTTCGAGGCTCGGGGACTACTGTCGGGGACCATAATTAGGGGTACCCCCAAGACTACTAATCTCAGCTGGTAACCCCCATCAGCACAAAGTTGCAAAGGCCTGATGGGTGCGATTAAGTCAAGGCTCGCCCAGTCTCGGGCAAGGACAGCCGACCCCGGAGGATTCACGTCTCGCCCGAAGACCCCCTCAAGCGACAGACACACCTTCGGCTCGCCCGAGGCCCAGTCTTCGCCAAGAAGCAACCTTGGCCAGATCGCCACGCCAACCGACCGTATCGCAGGAGCATTTAATGCAAAGGTGGCCTGACACCTTATCCTGACGCGCGCTCATCAGTCGACAGAGCCGAAGTGACCGCAGTCACTTCGCCGCTCCACTGACCGACCTGACAAGAAGACAGCGCTGCTTGCATCGCTTCGACTGTTGTGCCGCTCGACAGAGTGAGGCTGACAGCAGCCAAGTCCGACCTCGGGCGCCATAGGAAGCTCCGCCTCACCCGACCCTAGGGCTCGGACTCGGGCTCGGCCCTGGAATACGACGAACTCCGCCTCGCCCGACCCCAGGGCTCGGACTCGGGCTCGGCCCCGGAAGACGACGAACTCTGCCTCGCCCGACCCCAGGGCTCGGACTCGACCTCGACCTCGGAAGACAGACTCGACCCCGACCTCGGAGGAGCCTCCGCCTCGCCCGACCCAGGGCTCGGACCGACCACGTCACAGGAGGGGCCATCATTACCCTACCCCTAGCTAGCTCAGGCTACTGGGAACAAGACCGGCGTCCCATCTGGCTCGCCCCGGTAAACAAATAATGATGGCGCCCCGCATGCTCCATGACGATGGCGGCTCTCAGCCCCTTACGGAAGCAAGGAGACGTCAGCAAGGACTCGACAGCCCCGACAGCTGTCCTTCCGTAAGGCTCCAACGCTCCTCCGACGGCCACGACATCACATGAACAGGGTGCCAAAACCTCTCTAGCTGCCACGACGGCATGTACTTAGGGCGTTAGCTCCTCTCTGCTAGACACATTAGCACCTTGCTACACTCCCCATTGTACACCTGGACCCTCTCCTTATGCCTATAAAAGGAAGGTCCAGGGCTCCCTTATGAGGGGGTTGGCCGCGCGAAAGAGGATGGGACGGCGCGTGCACGCCTCTCGCTCCCTCCATGCGGACGCTTGTAACCTCCTACTGCAAGCGCACCCGACCTGGGCGCGGGACAACACAAAGGCCGCGGGTTTCCCCTTTTACGCCTGTCTCCCTCTAGCTTCCCCCCTTCGTGCTCCGTCTCGCGCCGACCCATCTGGGCTGGGGCACGCGGCGACAGTTTACTCGTTGGTCCAGGGACCCCCCGGGGTCGGAACGCCGACAAGGACTTATCCTCTAGACAGTCCGTAGTACAAATCCCGAAAACCACACAGTCCCTGTCCAAACCAAATTTGGCACCTACGGACGGTCCGCCCATCAAGGTCGGACGGTCCGCACTATAATTCAGGGACTATGCCGAGAGCAGCCTTCTCTGGTCAGGACTGCGAACGGTCCGGCCCCAAGGCCCGGACGGTCCACAGTACCAATGAACAGGACCTGTCCGAAGTGAACAGACTTCGAACCCCACTAGAGGATCGCGGACGGTCTGCCCTCAAGGCCCGGACGGTCCGCACATCCCAAGATTTGGCACTTTTCAAACAAGCTTCTGAAAGGATTTTTAACTCATTAAATTTGAAGCACTGTTAGTCCTCATGAAAATGCAACCACTAGATGCTCTAGGAGGCACTAAGTATTACACAGATCAAAGTCATTGACCTCTCTTAATAGTACGACTATCTAACCTACTAATCTGGTCAAGTCTTCTTTAAACTCCTGGAGACCGGCAAAAAACAAAACCTATGTTATATCTTTGCCTTCACTTGATCCACAACCAATGCTTATAAATCTCCAAGATTTCTTGTTCTATGTGGTCCAACCCTGCATTCTTATTTCTCCAAGAACCGTTAGTCGACAAACAATTGTCATTAATTACCAAAACATCACTAAGAGGCCTAGATGATTCACAATCTCCCCCTTTTTGGTAATTGATGGCAACACTACACAATATATTCAAGAGAAGTTCTATTTTTCCAAATCTCCCTCATACCTTAGGTATAAGAAGGATTTTAGAGATGAGTTTCATAGGACTTATCTTGAATTGAAGTTCTGTCCGAGAGATAGATAAATCCCAATAAAACTTAGAACGTAAGAAAAGCTCCCCCTATGTGTGTGCATGATATTTCAAGCTGAAGATACAACACACATAATCGATCGGAGTTTTGATGGAGATCTTCCTACAGTCATGGTTATCGAGGCATACAAGAGGTAATATGTAAAGTAAGCGCAGCAATTATAATCACTCATCGACTAACCATTCACAGAGTAATTTGAACTAAACATAGTTCAACCCACAAAATATTATAAATAGTTGTCCACAGGCATAAGACATAGAGTTCAAATAGTAGTCAATACCAAGTGCATAAGACATAAAATGGTAAACATGCACATGCATGGTCTCAATGTCCACATAAACAAGCTCCCCTGAATATGACAACTTCTCTTTCTTCTCTTCTCTCCCCCTTTGGCATCAATTGCCACAAAGGAGGGGCTTCACTGATCACCTGGTGGAGGATGCATGCTATAGTAGTGAGTGCTGAAGGTGTCAAAGAGAGAGGAGAACTGCCCAAAGTCTTGCTGGAGCTGTTGCTGCCTCTAACTTATCTCCTGCATGCTATCATTGGTAGAGAGATTTTGAAATTGACTAGACAGAGCTCCCATGTTGTCCTGAAAACTCTGCTGCATGTTGTTGAGTCTGTTCATGATGGGATCAGTGACATGATCTTGGATGTGACTGCGAAATTCAGAGTACTCAGTGTTTAGCGCATCCCATTTATCATCAAAATGAGATTGCATGGCATCCATGCGCTGGTCCATATGTGTCATCAGTCCCTGGAAGCGGCTATCCATTTGGGTCTAAAGCCCTTGCTGCATGTTTTGAAAATATGGGTCAAAATAGCCTGGACCAGGCTGCCAGTACTGCTGAGGCTGAGGAGGAGGTGGAGGAGGAGGCATCTGCTCTGCCTCAGCTTCAGGAGCTTCTCCTGCATCATAACCAGGATCTTCCTCATCATCTGGGAAGGGAGTGAGTGGCCTGGTGAGGAACCCAATTTCATTCTTGAAGGGTCTAAAGGGTGTATGAACTATCTCACAGGGCCCCTCAAATCTGGTCTTGGCTTTGATGAGAGCCATAATGTAAGGAGCATAGGCTAAATTCTGGTTTTTGTCCATTTTTAGATCATTTAACTGTCTCATCATGAAAAGCACAATATTCGTTACCTCACCATTCATGACATGGTGGATAATGTTCCAGAACTTGTCTCGAATTTTGCTCTTGTCCCCACTCTTGGGAAGAATTGTGACTCTTGCAATTTTGTTGATCATAGCAGGATGATGCCTCAGTCCTGCTATCTCTCCAAACCTCCTAGGTATGCCCAGCCTTGCTGGCTCATAAAATTGCACAAAGTCTTCAAAGTTATCTTCATCGTATAGCTCAATCCCAGCTGAAATGGTGCCATAATTCAGACTGTTGGCAGCTACAAATTCAGCAAACGTTGCAGAATATCTCTTGAAACCAGTCATCCAAGTGATGGATTCCTCATCTATATCAATCTCAGTTGTGGCCAGGAATTGCTTTACTGCCATCTCACTGAAATCAGTCCTCTGACCCATAAAGTGATACAGACCACAAGTCTCAAACTTTGGAATCGGGTCCTCCATAATTGATTGTCCCAACATGAAAGTCCGATCAATCACCTGATGTTTGTGAAAGTTGGTATCCATCAATGTGCCCCAAAAAACATCAAATTGGAGCTGAGTGTGAAAGAATTGAACATTGGTGTCTGATGGCAGAGTATATTGATTGACAGTCCTCCTGGAGCAGTATTCTGCCATAGAGAGCCTCCTCTTTGGAAATGTCCATCCTGTGACGTCAATCGGATAATCAGGATGTGTATGCGGAACGTCTTCTGTGTCCATAGATACACTGCCCCCAGCTGAAGATTGGGCCTCTGAGTCTGTGGTTGGAGTGTAGTCTGCATCGTCTACACGAGGGCGCTTTGATATGAAGCGACCGGCAAGCTTCTTTCGAAGACCACCCAGACCACTGCAATAAATGTGAGAAACATCCATAGGTGAATAGTTGATAACGCCACAATCATATAGAAAGGAAGTGCAATTCTCTGTCAGGGTCCGGACTGTCCGTGCTAGAGGGCCGGACTGTCCGCGACCGTCCAGGGTGACTCTCTAGAACCCTAGTCGCCTCAATCATTCAATCGACGATTCGGCAGAAAATATCCATCCAAACTCGTTCAAATTTTTGCACAACATTCACAATGAGTAGCACTAACAATCCCACCAATCAGATTTGTGAATCTATTGCTCAATTCTAGATCAAAGAGAAAATCCGAAGAATCCCCAAATTTGAAGAAATTAGATGAAATCCATGAGATTATGAAATACCGGGATGAAGACATGTTTGTTGAACTTCCCACAAGCTTTCGGACTGTCCGTGCGCAACTTCACTTCACCGGCCGCACACAATCGACCAAAGTGACCTTTAGGCGTGTGGAAAGTGAGTGAGGAGAGACAATGGATGAAAGTGACAAGTTGACTGGCTCAGCACGATTTAACTGCCTGTCGCGGAGGGTCCGCGCATGGGCGACGGACGGTCCGCGCCCTGGTAACTTCAGACTGTATGCACTGTTGACCGGACTGTTTAGATCCTGATACTGCGGACGAACCGCGGTCCATGGGCGGACGGTCCGCGGCCTGATACTCATTTTTTCAAATTCTGTCCACTTTCTGAATTTGAATTTCAAATCTGATTTGATGCTCATATATGGACATTTCGACCAATTCAAGGGTTAGTATGCATGCACATACACATTATGTATTTGAGTAATACACATTTTCATATCAAACTACTTAGATCAATCTAAAATGAAAAATTCATAAAAAAATACCCAATAAATAGCGTAGAGAGCATAATGCGATACTACACATGTGCGTTCAACCTCAAGCCACATTTGAGAGATCTATCACATTCATTTCACTTCTTAGAGTATAAAATCTCGTTTCATCCAATGGCTTTGTAAATATATCGGCCAATTGATCATCCGTGCTAATTGAATCTATAGAGATATCTCCCTTTCCAACATGATCCCTTAAGAAGTGATGTCGTATATCAATGTGCTTAGTTCTTGAGTGTTGGACCGGATTTGTAGCCAATTTTACTGCACTCTCATTATCACACATGAGAGGCACATTCTTGAAAATGATCTCATAATCCAATAGAGTTTGTTTCATCCATAATAATTGTGCACAACAATTACCGGCCGATATATATTCCGCCTCGGCGGTAGAGAGAGCAACAGAATTTTGCTTTTTAGAAGACCATGAAACAAGAGATCTTCCAAGAAATTGACAACAACCGGAGGTGCTCTTTCTATCAACTTTGCACCCCACATAGTCTGAATCTGAATATCCAATTAATTCAAATTGAGCACCTTTGGGATACCATAGACCAATATTGGGACTATATTTCGAATATCTTAGAATTCTTTTTGCGGCCTTCAAGTGAATCTCTCTAGGTGAAGCTTGAAATCGAGCACACATGCAAACACTAAACATAACATCGGGCCTAGATGCGGTAATATAAAGTAAACTACCAATTATTGAGTGATAAAGTTTTTGATCAACCATAGTACCTCCCTCATCTAAGTCTAGATGACCATTTGTTGCCATAGGAGTCTTGATAGGCTTTGCATTTTCTAAGCCAAACTTCTTAAGCATGTCCTTCAAATATTTTGATTGGCTTATAAAGATTCCATCTTTCAATTGTTTGATTTGAAGACCAAGAAAGAAGCTCAATTCTCCTATCATAGACATTTCAAATTATTTTGACATCATTTTCCAAATTCCTCACAAAACAATTCATTAGTAGATCCAAAAATAATATCATCAACATAAATTTGACAGACAAATAAGTCTTTTCCAATTCTTTTAGTTAATAGGTTAGTGTCAACCTTCCCAATTTTAAAGTCTTTGGAAAGCAAGAAATCCCTAAGCCTTTCATACCAAGCGCATGGAGCTTGCTTAAGCCCATAGAGAGCTTTAGAAAGCTTGAACACGTGGTTAGGTCTTTTGGGGTCCTCAAAACCGGGAGGTTGTTCAACATACACTAGTTCACTAATCTTACCATTTAGAAAGGCACTCTTTACATCCATTTGGTAGAGCTTGATATTGTGTGCACAAGCATAAGCAAGAAGAATCCAGATTGCTTCTAATCTTGCCAGGGGAGCAAATGTCTCCCCAAAATCCAATCTCTCTATTTGAGTATATCCTTGTGCAACTAATATTGCCTTGTTTCTTACTACTACCCCATCTTCATTGTGCTTGTTGCGAAACACCCATTTTGTACCAATAACATTGTGGTTCTTTGGTCTCTCAACAAGCTCCCAAACTTCATTTTGAGTGAAGTTATTTAATTCTTCATCCATTGCATTCACCCAATCAACATCAAGTAGAGCTTCATCTACACGGTTAGGTTTCATACAAGATACAAAAGAGAAATATTCACAAAATGAAGCTATGCGAGAGCGAGTTTGAACACCCTTACTAATATCACCCACAATTTGATCAACTGGGTGATCCTTCACAATAGAATGATGAATTATTGATACCGTTTGATAATTGCTAGTTGAAGCATTAGGAGGAACCGAATGACTTGAAGTACCTAGATCATGAGTACCCATAATTTCATCATTTTGTTGGCTTTGGTGATCTTCTTCATTTAGAGTTGAAGAGGAAGGAATGACAACCACACTATTTTCATCATCATCTTCCTTTGTCTTTATTTCACCAATGGCCATTGTTTTCATAGCATTTTTCAATTGAGTTCCACCAACATCATCAAGATTATCACTTTCATCTTGAGACCCATTAGTTTCATCAAACTCAACATCATATGCTTCTTCAATAATACCATGAGTTTTGTTGAAAACTCTATAAGCCTTACTATTTGATGAATATCCAAGAAGAAAACCATCATCACATTTCTTCTCAAATTTAGAGAGTCGGCTTCCCTTTCTCAAAATATAGCATTTGCAACCGAATACCCTAAAATATGAGATATTTGCCTTTCTACCAATGAGCAATTCATAGGGAGTTTTCTTCAAAAGCTTGTGACAATATAGCCTATTTGATGAATGGCAAGCGGTGTTTATTGCCTCAGCCCAATAAGAATCTGACACATTATATTCCGCTAACATAGACCTAGCCATATCAATGAGAGTCCTATTCTTTCTTTCAACAATACCATTTTGTTCCGGGGTATATTTGGAAGAGAATTCATGTTTAATACCCTTGTCATCACAATATTCATCAATTCTTACATTTTTGAATTTCGACCCATTATCACTTCTAACTTTCTTGATATCAAAATCAAATTGATTTTGAGCCAATATAGCAAATGACTTGAATGTTTCAAACACATTAGATTTATCCCGAAGAAAATAAACCCAAGTGAATCTAGAATAATCATCCACAATCACAAGACAATAGGAATTACCATCAATACTCACAAACGATGTGGGCCCAAATAAATCCATGTGAAGTAATTCCAAAGGTCGATGAGTGGACATTTGACTTTTATTTGGATGAGTATTTGCCACTTGCTTCCCGGCTTGACAAGAGCTACACAATTTGTTCTTCTCAAATTTCACATCTTTCAAGCCACGGACTAAGTCATGCTTGGTTAACCGATTGAGTTGCTTCATTCCAACATGACCAAGTCTTCTATGCCATAACCAACCTAGTGAAGCCTTTGAGAATAAGCAAGTTATGATCTTTGTCTCACTAGATGAGAAATCAACAAGGTAAAGATTTTCATGTCTAAAACCTTTAAACTTAAGATTGCTACCATCAACACTAGAGATAATAACATCATCAACCGTGAAATTGCAACTAAATCCTAAATCACATAATTGAGCTACGGATAGTAAATTAAAATTCAAAGACTCAACCAAGAGCACATTTGATATGGAATGATCATTCGAAATAGCAATTTTACCCTATACTTTAACCTTTCCTTTGTTCTTATCTCCAAATGTGATACTATCATAATTTGAGCAATCTTCCTCACTCATTTGGGTGAACATTTTCATATCTCCGGTCATGTGTTGAGTGCATCCACTATCTAACACCCAATGATTCCCTCCCGCCTTGTAGTTCACCTACAAAAGGAAATCAATCTCTTTTAGGTACCCAAACTTGCTTGGGTCCTTGGATGTTAGTGACCAAGGTCTTTGGCACCCAAATAGCTTTCTTTTTGTTGCCAACAATTGAAGTACCAACAAATCTAGCATGAACACCTTTTGCATTATGAGAAAGAACATAACAATGCTCAAAACAAGTGGAGGATACATTCTTGAGCTTAGGACAATTTTTCTTAATATGTCCCTTCTTGTGACACTTGTGACACACTTTATCACATTCTTTCACAAACAATGTCTTTTGCTTTATAAAAGCATTCTTTCCTTTCTTGGGAACATATCCAAGACCCTCACGGTTAAGTGAGCACCGTTGACTTCCCAATATGAAATCCAATTTAGCCTTTCCACCATATGCCTTCTCTAGATCATGAGTTAGAGCATTTACTCTATCTACTAACACTTCATTCTCAACAATGATTTTTGATTCATCAAGAGCAATATTATCATTCTGAGAGAAATTTTGCATTTATCACAAATAGAGTTAGTAGGTAGTGGTTCACTTGTAAGACTATCAAGTAAGTCACAAGTGACTCCAACATCCTCGGTGACCACCACAACTTCATGCACAATAGATGATTTTTGAGCATCCGCAAGCTTCTCACAATTTTCTTTTAGATTGTTGTGAGAGGTCTTGAGCTCCTCAAAAGACACTTGGATGTTTTTATACAATTCCTTCAAGGTCTTAAATTTTTCTTTTTCTTTGTGCATGTAGTCATCGGCCTCACCTAACATTCTAACAAGATCATCATATGAATAGCCATCATCATCAACATCATCATCATCATTTATATCATTTAAATCGGTGATGATTTTTACCTTAGCATCTCCCCTTGCCATGAGACAATGGGGGGATGAGAAGAGTGAGGGAGCTTCCTTGATGGCAATTCCGGCATTAAGCTTGGATGAGGTGTCATCATCATCATCATCCGAGCTATCATCCGAGTCCCATTCAACTAGGTAGGCTTTGCCATCTTTCTTATTGTTGTAGAATTTCTTTTTCTTCTTATCACCTTCATCTTTGCCCTTCTTCTTCTTGTTAGGGCAATTCATGGCAATGTGACCGGGTTCCCCACACTTAAAACATTTTCTATCATTGAAAGCATTTCTTCTTGATGTTTGACCTCTTCTAGGTTGACCTCTCTTCATCTTCATGAATTTGTTGAATTTCCTTACAAATAGAGCCATATCACCATCACTCTCACTTTCATTTTCTTCATCATTACTATCTTCTTTTTCAATTGCCTTAGAGGCTTTAGCTTTGGGAGCAATTGATTCATTCTTCACTTTCTTTGCCAAACTTATAGCATCGGCTTGAGATTTCTTGAATATATCTTGAGTAAGAATTTCCCCCAATACTTCGGTTGGAGAAGTTGTAGATAGATCACTTCTTACTGACATAGTCACAATGGTCTCATATTTCTCTAGAAGTGATCTAAGGAACTTATGAGTGAAATCTACATTCGGTACATTAAAACCAAGTCCCTTGAGTTCATTCACTATCTCATTTAACCGGTTGAACATATCGGATACACTCTCATCTTCTTTGATAATAAATTGCTCAAACTTTCCTTTGCACACATATAGCTTGGCACTCTTCACAATTGTAGTTCCTTCATGAATTTCCATTAGCTTAATCCAAATCTCATGAGCGGTTGTGAGATTCTTGATACGATTGAACTCATTTATATCAAGAGCATCATAGAATACATTCATGGCTTGATCATTTGTAAGGATATTCTCATTGTCACTAACGAATGGTTCATCTTCTTTCAACACAACAAATCCATCCTTGATAATTGGCCAAATTTTTCCACCCATTGCTCTAAGATGCATTGACATTCTTATTTTCCAATAGTCATAGTTATTCCCATCAAAATGCGGTGGTTTCCCAATGTGCACATTGTTGTTACTAGCCATTTTGTCCCACTCCGGGATGATTAGATCCACAAACAATGGATTCCTTGGATCTGATACCACTTGTAGGATCTACGACACCGGCTAGAGGGGGGGTGAATAGACGGTTTTGACTAAAATCAAAAACACTAGGGAAATTTAATCAATATAACAAGAGGTATAAATTCTCTAGTGATAACAAGTAAACAATCTATGAGAACCAACTAGGGTGATTGAATACTTGATGAACAATATGCAAAATACTAATCACTTGCATGACAATAAGTAATGCAAGAAAGTAAAGACACCGAATTTTATCACGTGGTATCGGTGATTTGCCGATCACCGCTAATCCACGTTGAGGTGGACTTCAAGCTCTCACTTGCTCCTCTATCAAGACACGGCTTGATCTTTGAGCCAAGTGGACAAGAAATCACTCAATACCTCGATTCCACTAATGTCACCTTTGCCGCTCCGGCGAGGTAGGCGTGAACCCCTCACAATCAACACAGCGGCTTCTCCACAATCTTCTTGGAGAGCTCGACAGAGACAATCACCCGAGCCGTCTAGGAGGCGGCAACCTCCAAGAGTAACAAGCCGATGACGCTTGCTCGGTGTACCATCTAGTGCCTCAAGAATCACCAATGGATGCAAATGCACTAGGAACACTCAATCTCTCACTAGAATGCAATCTCAAGCAATGTGTGTGAGAGAATGAGTTGGAGGATCACAAATGAGCTCAATGTGTGCAAGGAATGGCCAAGAGAACCCTCACACACGAACTCCCCTTCTATTTATAGACCCTCACTCAAATCCAACCGTTATGAGAAAAAGACACATGTTCTGCGCACGCGCGGACGATCCGCGCCCTAGGGCCGGACGGTCCATCGTACACATAACGACTATTTTTCCCGTTTGAAATCTGTCAGAGCTGTCAGAAAAGTAAGGTCCGGATAGTCCGCCCACCTTGGCTGGACCGTCCGCGACCTGGCAACTTGGAGCACCAGAGCTCTGACCAAGTGGAGTTAACACATGCGGACCATCCGCCTACAAGGCCGAACGGTCCGTGACCTGGGAGTCAGTACTGTCCGGACTTATCCTCTGGACAGTCCGTAGTACAAATCCCAAAAACCACACAGTCCCTGTCCAAACCAAATTTGGCATCTGCGGACGGTCCGCCCATCAAGGCCGGACGGTCCACACTATAATTCAGGAACTATGCCGAAAGCAGCCTTCTCTGGTCAGGACTGCGGACGGTCCGGCCCCAAGGCCCGGACGGTCCGCAGTACAAATGAACAGGACCTGTCTGAAGTGAACAGACTTCGGACTGTTAGAAATATGCCCTAGAGATAATCATAGAGATGAGCATATTTCTTTGTATCCATGATATATATATTGCTTAATTGAATATCCATGGAAGGCACCTTGTATTGATTAGCAATTATGTGAATTGTTTGTGAGATTCTTTACTTATATGGTTATTCTAAATGATGTCCCTAGTCAGAGTCGATGACTAGCACATGTATTAGTTGATGACTACATTTCACAAGTCATAAACATGGAGATGTTAAACTAATAATGTGGGCACATGTATGACATGAGGCTGGACCGACCCAACGTGAGATATTGTAATATAGTTCTCTTTTTGCAACATGAATACTGTATCCTTAGACCTGAGATTGTCGCATTTTCTCAAGATGTGAATTGACTTACTTAGGGACTATCAAACGCTATTCCGTAACTGGGTAGTTATAAAGGTAGTTTTGGGTTTGTCAGGAAGCATGCTGTGAGGCATGGTCAGTCAAGATGGAATTTGTCCCTCTCTTTGTGAGAGAGATATCTCTGGGCCCCTCGAATGATTGGATCAAGAAATGCATGGCCGTGCTAGGGTTAAGAGTTAACCATTGAAAGGATTCCAATTCACAGTATCGAGAAAGAGAGGTCAGCTTAGAGCCAGACCAAATATCGTGAGACAAAGGGAACAGCATGTACGTAATGTTGCAATGGTTTGTCTGATATGATCTTTACGTGCGCATAGGAGTTGACATGTCTTGCTAGAGGCCGCTGTCAATTATTGGGCCAAGTAAGAGTACTCGAGCTATGTCTATTTGTACGTGAACCTATAGGGTCACACACTTAAGGGGAAGGAAGCCTAACTCGGATTAGATCCGAAATTAGACTGGGCTTTAGGGTTACTAATGGGCCTCGGTGTTAGAAGCCCACCATAACGTCTATATAATGAGGGGCGGGGGCGCGGTTAGGCTTACCCTAATTCGCCACCAGCAAACGAGTAGCCGCTCGCCTCTCGCCCTCGCCAAGCCGTCGTCGCGAACCTAGCAGTTTGATACGCGGCGCTTCCTCCCTGTACGTGTGGATACCTCGGAGGTGCTGCATCTGGAGCACTAGGACGAACCGTGCGAGGACGTGAAGGACGTCGACGACTGCACGGCACTGCTCGACGCGTTCGTCTACATCGAGACGTCTTCCGCTGCTCTGCGCATCTAGTGGTAATTCTATGACCTATAACCGCAGTAGTTCTTGGTTTTATGGGGTTGAAAATTTTGTTTTGCGCTAGCGTAGCCTCCCCGTAATCCTTCAGTGGTATCAGAGCAGGTTCTACGTAGTTTTAGGTCTGGATCTAGGTTCATGAGATGGATCTACTTGATGCACAGTTTGATTAGATCAATTGGTTATAAAGGGTTGAAGTAGATTACATCGGATATGACTGAAGAGATTAGTTCGTCCTTCTCTGTTATGTGCGCTACTTGCCCCTACCGGCTGGAATCACCATCGGGGCTAACTGCGTACACAACCAGCAGATTGACGTAACAGATCGACGTCATGGGTGTAATCTTCTTCGGGTCGAATGTCTCGGATTTGGGTTGATTTGATCAACCACATGAGATTTTTAGTGGAATTTCCATACATACGATGCATGGAATCCTGTGAGGTTTTCAGGGCGCTGCCCTGAGACCCGCGGGGGGTGGCTCCCCCCTCGACCCCTCGCCCGCTGACCAGCCGTGGCTATCTGCTGTAGTGGCGAACATATAGAAACGTGTTTGTCTAACCTGTTTTTTGCAGGACATCTTGTGATCAGTATGGCTATTGTGTGTATATGATGCATATTAATAAATTATTCATGACCTACTTGTCATGACCAGGGCAATACGGCTGGAGCCACATGTATTGTCCAAATTTAATGTAATGACCTGCGTGTCAACATGTGATGATCCAAAGCGTATATGTAATTTGTTTACCAGCATACGTTAGATAGGTCTTGAAGGACTCATCACCTGAAGGATGGCATACCTATATCATGGAGATGGAGATCATCGTGATGGACAGATTATTGGAGATGGGGATCACCATGTGACAGCAAGCCATACTGAATCACAACTGTTGTGTGAATGCCATTCTTAATGTTCTACTTGTTCATATTGCATATATGTCCTTGCGTGCGATGATATAAGTAGGACAATCCCTCATAAATGTTTAAGCTTAAATGCCTCTCCAAACCTTGCACTATCATAAGTCTTGTACAATTGGTGGTGGGTCTATGAAATTAGGGTGCCACCAGTTTTCCTTGACTAGATAGGTTTGTATCGGATACGAACTGCAGAAAGGGTTGGTTAACTTAAACAAAGTCAGCTTAATGGTTAAGGACTTTGGGGCATAAGGTTGGGAGCCGAGACATAGAGATGTCACCCAACAACAGAAGTCATATATATGATATGATTAGCAAGGAGTTGCTTACCGATCTACCTTGTCTTCTAGCGGTGATGTTAAAGCTCACTAGTAGACTTGTTAGTTGTGGGTTCTGAATCACTAAGTATCAATCGAGGGATATTGATTTTAGTGGGAGTAGACTATTAAATGTTTAATATGATTTACTCTGTCATGGATATTTTTGTCTTAGTATTTTGCATTATTTTGTTGTAGATAAATGGCACCTAGCACACCAACATTTACTTTGCGATCAATTCTTGAAAAGGATAAGTTAAATGGAACAAACTATACGGATTGGATCCATAACCTGAGAATTGTTCTCAGGGCTGAAAAAAAGGAAGACGTTCTAGACACCCCACTGTCAGAGGATCCTGGTGAAAATGCAACTGCTGCAGCTAAAACCTCTTACAAGAAAGTAATGGATGCCAATCTTGAAGTGAGTTGCCTAATGCTTGCTTGCATGGAGCCTGAGCTACAGATGCAGTTTGAGACAAACCATGAGGTGCACGATATGATCGTGGCGCTCAAGGATATGTTCCAGACTCAGGCTAGGACTGAAAGGTTCAATGTGTCCAAAGCCTTTCTGGAATGCAAGTTAGCAGAAGGCGCAGCAGTTGGGCCACACGTAATCAAAATGGTTGGTTACAGTCAGAGGTTGGAGAAGCTAGGCTTCCCAATAAGCCAAGAGTTGGCCACTGACTTCATTTTGGCATCTCTTCCGCCCAGCTATGGAAACTTCATTACGAACTACCATATGCATGGGGCGGAGAGGGGCCTCAATGAACTATGTGGCATACTGAAAACAACAGAGGGGGACATAAAGAAAAGCGCTGGCAGCAGCGGCCATGTGATGGCGGTCCAAAACAAACCCAACTTTAAGAAGAAGGGTAAATCTCAAAAGAAGAAGGGCAAGGCAAAGGATACAGTATCCAAGCCAAATCAAAAGCCCAAGGCTGAACCAGCTGCAGATGCAGAGTGCTTTTATTGCAAAGAACTTGGTCACTCGAAAAGGAATTGCAAGCAATACTTGGCCTCTATTAAGGATCGCGACGGTAAGGGTACAGCCGCAGCAGGTACACTTGCTATTCACATTACAGAAATTTTTCTTGCTGATTCTTATATTAATTCTTGGGTATTTGATACTGGATCGGTTGCCCATATTTGCAATTCGATGCAGGGAATGATAAGAAGTAGAAGCGTGAAAAGAGGAGAAGTTGATTTCTGGGTAGGCAATAATGCAAGAGTTGCTGCGTTGACCATCGGGACGATAGTTAAATAATTGTTATCTAGTTCCTAGTATGAGTTTAAACATTATGTCTCCTTCATGTTTGATGAAGGATGGTTATTCATTTGCGAGTGAAAACAATGGTTGTGTGATCTCTAAGAATGGCATGTTTGTGGCTCTTGCATCCATTATGAATGGATTATTCATTTTAAATCTTGATGATGCACCTATCTGTAATATTAGTGCTAAAAGGCCTCGGCCTAATGATTTAAGTCCTACCTACATGTGGCATTGTCGTTTGGGTCATATAAGTGAGAATCGCATGAAGAAGCTTCATTCTGATGGGCTTTTAACTTCGTTTGATTTTGAATCATACGAGACATGTGAAGCTTGCTTACTTGGTAAGATGACCAAGGCGCCCTTCACGGGTTTACCGGAGAGGACATTAGATTTATTGGAACTCATACATACTGATGTGTGCGGACCAATGAGTACGACAGCTAGGGGAGGATTCCAATACTTCATAACCTTCACTGATGATTTTAGTAGATATGGGTATGTCTACTTAATGAAACACAAGTCTGAATCCTTAGAAAAGTTCAAAGAGTTTCAGAATGAAGTAGAAAATCAGCGTGGCAAGAAAATTAAAGCACTGCGATTGGATCGTGGAGGTGAATATTTGAGTCATGAGTTTAGCAATCATCTAAGGAGTTGTGGAATTGTTCCACAGCTTACGCCGCTTGGAACGCCTCAGAGGAATGGCGTGTCTGAGCGACGTAATCGGACTTTATTGGATATGGTTCGATCAATGATGAGCCAGTCGGACCTACCTTTGTCGTTTTGGGGATACGCTCTAGAAACAGCAGCTTTCACACTAAATAGGGTACCGTCTAAGTCCGTAGTTAAGACACCATATGAGATGTGGACTGGGAAAACTCCCAGTTTGTCTTTTCTGAAGATTTGGGGTTGTGAGGTTTACGTCAAGCGACTTTAGTCGGATAAACTCACTCCAAAATCGGACAAGTGCATGTTCGTGGGATATCCAAAGGAAACTTTAGGATATTACTTTTACCACCGGTCAGAGGGCAAAGTGTTTGTCGCTCGGAACGGTGTGTTCTTAGAGAAAGAGTTTCTCAAAAGAGAGAAAAGTAAACAAAAGGTGTATCTTGAAGAAGTTCAGGATGAGCCAGTGGGACAAGATTCAACAAGTGATGCTAATGTAGCAGAACAAGTTGAGACGTCTATGGCAAGAGAATCACCACCACAACCACGAAGGTCAGCAAGGCTTCGCGAGGCACGAGGAGAAGTGCTATTGTTGGGCAATGGGGAAGTGTTGTTGTTAGACAACGACAAACCTGTAACATATGCAGAAGCGATGATGGACCCAGATTCCGAGAAATGGCAAGTCACCATGAGATCCGAGATAGATTCCATGGGTGAAAATCAAGTTTGGAACTTGGTTGACCCGCCTGATGGTGTTAGACCCATAGAATGCAAATGGATCTATAAGAAGAAGAAAGACATGGATGGAAATGTTCACATCTATAAGGCTCGACTTGTTGCAAAGGGTTTTCGACAAGTTCAAGGAGTTGACTATGACGAGACATTCTCGCCAGTAGCGATGCTTAAATCTATTCGGATCATTCTAGCTATTGCCGCATATTTCGATTATGAGATTTGGCAGATGGATGTCAAAACAGCTTTCCTTAATGGAAACCTAGATGAGGACGTGTATATGATACAGCCCGAGGGTTTTGTCGATCCGATCAATGCTGGAAAGATATGCAAACTTCAGAAATCCATTTATGGGTTGAAGCAAGCATCTCAGAGTTGGAACATTCGTTTTGATGAAGTGGTCAAAGGGTTTGGTTTTCATCAGAATGAAGAAGAAGCTTGTGTTTACAAGAAGGAAAGTGGGAGCGCTGTTGTATTTCTGATCTTGTATGTGGATGACATATTATTGATTGGGAATGACATTCCTATGCTGGAGTCCGTCAAGGCTTCACTAAAAAAGAGTTTTTCTATGAAGGACTTAGGGGAAGCAGCATATATTTTGGGCATAAGGATCTATAGAGATAGGTCGAGGAGGCTTATAGGATTAAGTCAAGATACGTACATTGACAAGGTTTTGAAACGGTTCAACATGGAACAGTCCAAGAAAGGGTTCTTACCTATGTCACATGGTATACACCTTAGCCAGATGCAATGTCCTGCGACGGCTAATGAGCGGGAGCGCATGAGTAAGGTACCATACGCCTCAGCAATTGGATCAATCATGTATGCCATGATAAGTACACGCCTAGATGTTTCGTACGCTATAAGTGCTACGAATAGGTACCAGGCTGATCCAGGTGAGGGTCACTCGACAGTGGTAAAAGGCATTCTTAAGTACTTAAGAAGGACTAAAGATATGTTCCTGGTATATGGGGGTAAGGAGGAGCTCGTTGTAACTGGTTACACCGATGCTAGCTTCCAAACTGACCCGGACGAGTTAAAATCGCAATCAGGTTTTGTGTTCACAATAAATGGTGGTGTTGTTAGTTGGAAGAGTTCCAAACAGGAGACTGTGACTGATTCTACAACAGAAGCCGAGTACATTGTAGCTTCTGAATCTGCGAAGGAAGGTGTTTGGATAAGAAAGTTCCTCATCGAGCTTGGTGTGTTTCCTAATGCATATAGCCCATTGAACCTCTACTTTGACAACAATGGGGCTATTGCGCAAGCAAAGGAGCCAAGGAACCACCAGAAAAACAAACACGTACTGCGGAAGTTTCACCTCATACGGGAATTCGTTAGTGTGGCGGAACCGCCTGAATTATTCCAGCTTAAGTGCACAAGTCGCACCCTTAAGGGCAGCAACACACTTAAACAGGAATAACCCGTCAGTCCCTCGGATCTAGTCCGATAAAGCCACTTACCAGGATCGAATACCACTAGCTCACTCGAAGGTGAGACACAGAGAAATACAATAAAGCATAATACCACAAATTTAATAAGTATCAATAGTGATTACATTATCGGAGTTTCAGAAATAATAACCATAAATTTTAATGCAGCGGAAATAACTAACGGAGAAGAACCGAGTAACATGGCGAAGCCTGGCCACACTACTCCTCCTGGTCCTCTCCTGCGGAAGCAATAACCCACTCGACCGTCTATCCCGGTGGCAGGGATGGAGGCCAAGTCACACCATCAACCAATCATCCTAAGAAGTACCTGCAAAAATTATGCCACAAGCAAGGTTGAGTATACTAATACTCAGCTAGACTTACCCGGTGTGAGGAGTCTACTCCTCTACCTCTAGACATGCAGCTGTTTGGCTGAGGGGTTTGGTTTGCCAAAAGCACTAGCTGAATCTAAAATCAAGTTTTAGCTTTTCAAGTTTTAGTATGATCCTTTTAACTAGATGTGTACCTAGCTAATCATACATGGTATCAAACATTATATCAATCAACATCTTTTGCCAGTCACCTCATTTCCACTTATTACTCAATGCAGTTCAATGGATCAAGCAGTCTCATTAGCTGCGAGAAGCAGACGATTCGAATCGAGTTTTTATCCTTGCAAGGTAAACCTAAACACACGACGTGGCGAGGCACTCCATCCCCACACACATCAACCGTCCCCATCGATTCCCCGTCAGCAGATCAGGGCTCACCGCCTTGGCGTACAACGTCTCACTGACCCCGACTGCCGTCGTGCAGTGACCGCACTTGTACCCACCATAACCGGAACGGGAGACCACGTCTCAGGTCGCGTGAGGGGTAAAGTCTGCTGCCAGGTTCACTCAGGTACTAGGCTTACCAATTTACCATATTTCTCGGCATGTGTTTAGTACGTTCAAACGCTTGACACAGGTATCCGCACGTTAATCCTTATTCCAATTTCTGTCTCGTAGACCACGCGTCCCCATGGACCCGTGTCCACAGACCATCATCATTCCGTTATCAAAATGGATACAACCAATTCCTGACCTCGCGCGAGTGCAAGAAAAATCACTCGACTTCTACCGAGATCCCTAATTAGCAAAGCAGCTACTCGACCTAGCATACTAGTATACATCTCAAAGGGAATCCTGAGTTCATGCAACTAGGGTTTCAGTCAACTCCTACACTTAAGTGCACAGTACAAGCCTACAAACATTAAGTACAGTAAAATAGCATATATATAACGGTTATGCATAAAACCGGGGCTTGCCTTTAATTCAACACTTAGTTAGTGTTTGCTGAGGGAGGTGCTCGCTTGGCGAGCATTCACTGGTTAAGTCCATCCTTCCTTGGGTCATCCACCAACTGCATCTTGTGGTTGGCACCACATCACTTGCACGATCATCATCTCTCGGTCCTAAATGAGATGCAGGATGCATATGTATGAACATGATGAAATATATCACAAGATAATCCCAAAATATATGGTAGCGAACTAATCATTAAATCGTAAGACACCGTAAACAACCACCCACTAGCATTAGTTATCTACACGTCATCGGGCATACGTAATCAATACCATTAGAAAGATGACAATTACTTTCTAGAATTAACCAGCGCAACACGACATCACACGTGCAAGCATTTATCACATTCGCTCTAATTTTTCATTAGTTCCTTTATTATTATACTAGTTAAGTACACATCAATTTGTCATGGCTTCTATATAGATAAGCTTAGTTAAAAAGGAATAGTCACTTAATCGGGTTTTACAATTGTTCGCAATATTCTAATGCAAGCATACATCCAAGGGCACACAAGAAAGTGATAGCCTAATCACACTGCTTATTATACTAATCTATTGAGGTTGGTTATTTATTAATACTCAGATTAGTAGCACAATTATTAGAAATGGTAACATCTCATCAAATTTGTTTTTCGTCCATATAGTAACACTTGTTAAATTGACGTGGATCGAAGCTAATTTCTTACTAGACGTCAACCATTTAATTTACTACTGCACTAGTTACTTGTATATCTCTAATTATATAATCTACTAATATAGGGATCATGAGATAACACTATCAATCATACTCAAGCAAGACAAGAGAGTAGAGCAATCAACCACAATCAACAAGATTAGGACAGCAACACAACATTTACTCGTTTCAGTCGTAACTCACAGGATATTCATCTAAAAATAGTGATCAAATACTTTCTGGAAAGTCTAAGAAGTTCTCTACAACTTTGGTATTGTCATCTTAAGGTGATTAGACACTTAACAAGGTTAAATAGTGATAAACGACAACTTTATTCAGATTTAGACAGATTCAGACTTGTGACTTCACAAATTCATAACTAGAGATTTAGCCATCCAACAAAGTGATCCTAGACTTTCTGGAAAGATAATTAAATTTTCTACAAATTATTTATAAACAACCCAGGTTGATTTAAAATGTATCAAGGTTAAAAGACACTAGGAAGGCATTGTTGTCCAGATTTGGACAGATTCGGTCTTCACACTTTAAACACCTATAACTTAATCTTCATATCACTAAGAAGAGGGATCCAAGACTTTTTGGGAAGCTTAGAAAAAGGACTACATTACTTTTATAATCACCAAGAAGTGATTCAATATTTAACTAAATCAAACAACACAGTTTTTGAAATCTGTTCTGACAGTGGACAGAACACAGCAACCAGTTTGCAAAATTCATAACTCTTAAACTGTCAGGCCTATGGTTATGAAATTTTAACACAAGCAAGATAAGAAAAACACATACAACTTTCTTATAATGACCATGAACTGATTGTAACATTAAATTAAGCAAACAATGCAGTTTCTGAAATCTGTACAGAAATTGGACAGATTCAGTTACTGAACTTGTGAACAATATAACTTCTAAACCATTAATCCTTAGCTCATGAAATTTTAGTAAGAGCTAGATATACAAGTCAATTATAACTTTTATATAGCACATATCTACAGAAAACACATTTTACTTTACTAGATTAACCGCACAACAAAAACTGTACGTGCAGGAATTTCAGTTTGCTAGCACAATAGCACTCAACTCAATCATCAATTAAAATCAAGGAGAGACACTACCACCAATTTCTCAAGTTTAAATCATTATGACTTAGTTATAAAGTTTCAATTTATATTTAGATACTTAAGCATTTCAAAAAAAAATGCACGCTTTTGTTTACTTCTAATTTTTCACTAGTTATTCTTATAATTATAAAACGTGTGTCATTTTAGCAACATATGAAACTATCTAATTTGGGGCTGGAATTTTTATGAGGCATAGGTAATAACAAATCATGACAAATGTATAAATTTCACATGCCCAGGTTTTATATTTTATTTAATACAAAAATAACAAATTGTTAATGCAATAAAGCTTGTGAGAGCAAGTTAATTCTAAAATTAATTATTTTCTGTGGATGCATGACCATATTAAGTTTCCTTAGGGTACTATATAATCATGCAAGGACAGTGAAATACCATTTTCTATTTTTACATTCATATATTATTTATAAACCATTTAAAACTACTTAATGTGCATCAAATAAGTTAAATCACTAACTTAATCATACATGCACAATAATTAATGAAATGTTTAACACTCACCAAACATGACACCAAGAGTCTACTGTAAAAATTTGAATCCATTTGGAGCACTAGAGCTACAGATCCCAAAATAACAAGCAAATAAATCTTCTTTTCTCTATTTAACTTGTTTTAATTAACACACCAAGAAAATAGTGAACAACATATAAGTTTTATATTTTTCCTTGATGGAGTATGACAACATCTAACTAACAAAACAGGTTTCATCATTTTTGGATTTCTATAAATAAAATTATGGAGAGAAGCAAGTTCGTTTATTTTCTAAACCAGTTTTAAATACGAATTTCTACAGAAAACTTTTTCAACTAAAACATGCCAAACTATAGATCCAATTGTTAGAGCATTTCATAAGGAATCCAACAAAAGAAATTTCACGATTTTAGGAGCTATAAAACTCGAGATATGAATTTTAGAACACAACACAGAAATCTGCAACTTTGACACAAAAATACTAGCTCTAGGCCCACACGTCATAGGAACATGAAGGTCTTCTTCTACCTTCAAACTGCATGTACGCAGGGCTGCCACCACCGCTTGGGGAGGACGGAGGTCGGCTCCGGCTGGGCCGACAGAGGTTGGCCAGGGCTGGCTGCGTCCCTGGTTCGCCCGCCGGTGCCTGCAGCAAGGCCGGCTGTGGCCTCAGGCCACGCGTGTCCGTGCTAGCGGTCGGCACACAGGACGACCGGTGGAAGCTCGGCGCGGCCATGGATGGATGGTGGAGCTCGGTAGGTGGGCGTGGAGGTGAGGGAGGAGGTTGCTGCTGCGTTTTGGAACAGAGAGGAGAAGTGGTGTGTGGGGGAAGGGAAGGAGAGGGGTGGGCTGCCATTTATTGAGCTGGAGCTCTGGACATGTCAGGTGGCAGTGGGCAGTGGCAGGTGGAAAAACGTGGACATTGGGCGGCCATTTTTGGCATTTTCTGCTTGTTTTCGGACCTTAGTCGCTGTAGAAGATTTCTTCCTTGATGTACACTCTACAAATCTTGTATAGAGATTGAGACGATTCGGGCACTGGTTAGAGAGTTATAGACCCACGAAAATTGGTTTGTCAGTGGGTTAGAAATCAGTGGAAACTTGTGAAAACTGAATGTCAAAGCATGTCAAACGGAATCGGATGAATGTCATCTTTTAATATGTTGTGCCTCTATTAGTTATTAACAACTTTTATATTTTAGGAAACTTGAGTTGTTCAACAAAAATTTAGGAACGCGAGACGTCGACCCGAACGACGCTGATTTCAGACTTAGAAGAATTCGAATCCTGAAATCAGATTTTTATTCTATCTTGATGGCACTGTTTGAGGTACTTAGAGATTGAATCAAGGCTTGGTTTAAATATAATATTTGTTGTATAACACAGGTTCTACAACTTTTATTAAAGGTCAAACCTCATATCTTGAATATAAATAAAAGTTTCACTTTGGTCAAGGTAGTATCATTATAAAGCTCTCAATTATATTTTTAAGGCAATCAGACTATTTTCTTGACATTTTCTTGGCATGGACCCTCAATAACTTTTGTTGTAAAGTTTATATGGAGTGTTTTGGAAAGGTTGGCATAACTTGGTTGAATGTCTAAATTTGCTTTTACTTAATCAGCAGTTTCAAGCAAGCGTATGATCTATAATTTCATATAAATATTTTGTTCAAACTTTGAGAAATCTTTAGAATACACTTGATAGATAGAGATGAACGATGACATAATTATAACAAGCTGAATTGCATAAGAAATAATTAGAGGTTGATACTACAGAGATTCCGCTGGAGAATGCGGATTCGGATTAAGTAATTGGACGTAGACCGACTATCGAGAAAGCGGATTCGGACACTGATTGGATAACATAACAACTATCGAGAGTCCGAATAAATGAGTCTCGACGGGAGTTGCAAGACGAGATTGACTTTCGAATTTGTGTTTGCTCCGAGAAACAAAAAGTTTTAACAGGCTCCAAATTCGGCCTTTCTCGAGATCGAAGAAATTCAAAAATTGGTGAAACCTTCACAAGTAACTTGATAAAAGGAGATAGATGCGATCGAGAAATAGAAATTTTTACTGAGCATATGAGATTAGGATAAATCTCCCGACGTAACACGAAACAGACACCTGGGGTGTCACAGTTAGGCGGGGTGAGATAAAGATATGCAAAATACATACGGATTTGAATGTTGCTGATCCTTTGACAAAACCTCTTCCACAACGTAAGCATGATGCACACATGAGATCTATGGGTATTAGATATCTTCTAGATTAACTCTAGTGCAAGTGGGAGACTGTTAGAAATATGCCCTAGAGATAATCATAGAGATGAGCATATTTCTTTGTATCCATGATATATATATTGCTTAATTGAATATCCATGGAAGGCACCTTGTATTGATTAGCAATTATGTGAATTGTTTGTGAGATTCTTTACTTAAATGGTTATTCTAAATGATGTCCCTAGTCAGAGTCGATGAATAGCACATGTATTAGTTGATGACTACATTTCACAAGTCATAAACATGGAGATGTTAAACTAATAATGTGGGCGCATGTATGACATGAGGCTGGACCGACCCAACGTGAGATATTGTAATATAGTTCTCTTTTTGCAACATGAATATTGTATCCTTAGACCTGAGATTGTCGCATGTTCTCAAGATGTGAATTGACTTACTTAGGGACTATCAAACGCTATTCCGTAACTGGGTAGTTATAAAGGTAGTTTTGGGTTTGTCAGGAAGCATGCTGTGAGGCATGGTCAGTCAAGATGGAATTTGTCCCTCTCTTTGTGAGAGAGATATCTCTAGGCCCCTCGAGTGATTGGATCAAGAAATGCATGGCCATGCTAGGGTTAAGAGTTAACCATTGAAAGAATTCCAATTCACAGTATCGAGAAAGAGAGGTCAGCTTAGAGCCAGACCAAATATCGTGAGACAAAGGGAACAGCATGTACGTAATTTTGCAATGGTTCGTCTGATATGATCTTTACGTGTGCATAGGAGTTGACATGTCTTGCTAGAGGCCGCTGTCAATTATTGGGCCAAGTAAGAGTACTCGGGCTATGTCTATTTGTACGTGAACCTATAGGGTCACACACTTAAGGGGAAGGAAGCCTAACTCGGATTAGATCCGAAATTAGACTGGGCTTTAGGGTTACTGATGGGCCTCGGTGTCAGAAGCCCACCATAACGCCTCTATAATGAGGGGCGGGGGCGCGGTTAGGCTTACCCTAATTCACCACCAGCAAACGAGTAGCCGCTCGCCTCTCGCCCTCGCCAAGCCATCGTCGCGAACCTAGCAGTTCGGTACGCGGCGCTTCCTCCCTGTACGTGTGGATACCTCGGAGGTGCTGCATCTGGAGCACTAGGACGAACCGTGCGAGGACGTGAAGGACGCCGATGACTGCACGGCACTGCTCGACGCGTTCGTCTACATCGAGACGTCTTCCGCTGCTCTGCGCGTCTAGTGGTAATTCCATGACCTATAACCGCAGTAGTTCTTGGTTTTATGGGGTTGAAAATTTTGTTTTGCGCTAGCGTAGCCTCCCCGTAATCCTTCACGGACCCCACTGGAGGATCGCGGACGGTCCGCCCTCAAGGCCCGGACGGTCCGCACATCCCAAGATTTGGCACTTTTCAAACAAGCTTTTGAAAGGATTTTTAACTCATGAAATTTGAAGCATTGTTAGTCCTCATGCAAATGCAACCACTAGATGCTCTATGAGGCACTAAGTATTACACAGATCAAAGTCATTGACCCCTCTTAATAGTACGGCTATCTAACCTACTAATCCGGTCAAGTCTTCTCTAAACTCCTGGAGACCGGCAAAAAACAAAACCTATGTTATACCTTTGCCTTCACTTGATCCACAACCAATGCTTATAAATCTCCAAGATTTCCTGTTTATGTGGTCCAACCCTGCATTCTTATTTCTCCAAGAACCGTTAGTCCACAAACAGTTGTCATTAATTACCAAAACATCACTAAGGGGCGTAGATGATTCACATCTATTCGGTCCGATAGCTTACATAAGCATCGCTGAGAGCACCTAGAGGGGGGGTGAATAGGTGATCCTGTAAAACTTCAAAACTTAAGCCACAAAAACTTGTTAAGTGTTAGCACAATTATGGCCAAGTGGCTAGAGAGGAGTCAAAACACAATAACCACAAGAAATCAATCACAGAGATGACACGGTGGTTATCCCGTGGTTCGGCCAAGTACAAAACTTGCCTACTCCACGTTGTGGCGTCCCAACGGACGAGAGTTGCACTCAACTCCTCTCAAGTGATCCAATGATCAACTTGAATACCACGGTGTTCTTGCTTTTCTTTTCTCAATCCCGTTTGCGAGGAATCTCCACAACTTGGAGCCTCTTGCCCTTACAAAAGATGTTCACAGAGAATCACGGAGCAAGGGAGGGATTAGCAACTCACACACAACACAAAGATCACAGCGAATACGCACACACAAGACCCAGACTTGAGCTCAGAAGACTAGCACACTAGAACGGAGCTCAAATCACTAGAATATTGAACAAGTGTGCAAGATTGATGTGTGAGTGATCAAGAGTGCTCAAGGAATGCTTGGTTTACTCCTCCATGCGCCTAGGGGTCCCTTTTATAGCCCCAAGGCAGCTAGGAGCCGCTGAGAACAAATCTGGAAGGCCATCTTTGCCTTCTGTCGTCGGGCGCACTGGACAGTCCGGTGCACACCGGACAGTGTCCGGTGCCCGATTCCTTTCCTTAAATGGCGAAGCCGACCGTTGCAGATGCGGGAGCCGTTGGCGCACCGGACATGTCCGGTGCACACCGGACAGTCCGGTGCCCCCTTCCGACCGTTGGCTCGGCCACGTGTCCCGCGCTGATCGCGCGGCCGACCGTTGGCCCTGGCCGACCGTTGGCTCACCGGACAGTCCGGTGCACACCGGACAGTCCGGTGAATTTTAGCCGTACGCCGTCAGCAAATTCCCGAGAGCGGCCTCTTCGGCCGAGGCGGCCTGGCGCACCGGACACTGTCCGGTGCACCACCGGACACTGTCCGGTGCACCACCGGACAGTCCGGTGCCCCAGACCGAAACAGCCCCTTGGCTGCACACAGCCAAGTCTTCTCTTCTTCTTTCTGTTTCTAACACTTAGACAAATATATTAGTACACAAAACCAATGTACTAAGACTTAGAAACATACCTTTGTTGAAGATTTGCACTTTGTTCATCCATGGGCATTGATTTACATTTAAGCACTTGTGTTGACACTCAATCACCAAAATACTTAGAAATGGCCCAAGGGCACATTTCCCTTTCAATCTCCCCCTTTTTGGTGATTTATGCCAACACCACATAAAGCAACTAGAACAAGTGCAAAATCACTTCAAATAAAAACTCAAATTGGTTTTGATTCAATTTTGGCATATATGGATCATCCTTTGCCACCACTTGGTTTGTTTTTGCAAATCAAACTCAAATCTCTATTTCTATGTCAAACACACATGTTGAGGCATAAAGAGAGTCATTCCAAAAGAGATTGATCAAAGATTTCAAAAACTCCCCCTATTTCCCATAATCAACACTTCTCCCCACAAGAAGCCCATAATCAACACTTCTCCCCACAAGAAGCCAACTTTTGACAATAGAGACAATAAAAGCTTTTGACACAACAAAAACTCTATTCTACTATTTTCAAAATCTCTCAAGTGGTAGCTGATCCATTTATCACTTTGGCCTTTATTTTCTCCCCCTTTGGCATCAAGCACCAAAACGGGATTAATCTTGGCCTTTTAACCCCATTGCCTCACCAAAGTCTTCAATTAAGAGCAAATGGCAATAAGATGGCATGAGATGAACTTGGAATAAGTTACCCTCTCATCGGAGTGCAGTGGAAGTCTTTCATGGTCCAAGTCCACCTTTTCCCTTTCAATCCTCCTTCGAGACTAAAACATCAAACTCAAGCACATGGTTAGTCTCAAAGGGTCAAGTTGTAACACATCTCCCCCTAAACATGTGCATCACTTTGCAACGGACTTGTGAGGTCCAGGGAGTGTTTTTACAACTTGAGCACCATAATAAAACAACAAAATGCAAAAAGGAACATGATCAAAAGCATAAGTACATGTATGCTACAATTCAATCCAGGTTCCGCGAATCTATGACATTTAGCTCACTACGCAACCTGCAAAAGGTCTTCTCATCTAGAGGCTTAGTGAAGATATCGGCTAGCTGGTTCTCGGTGCTAACATGAAACACTTCGATATCTCCCTTTTGCTGGTGGTCTCTCAAAAAGTGATGCCGGATGTCTATGTGCTTTGTGCGGCTGTGCTCAACAGGATTCTCCGCCATGCGGATAGCACTCTCATTGTCACATAGGAGTGGGACTTTGCTCAGATTGTAGCCAAAGTCCTGGAGGGTTTGCCTCATCCAAAGTAGTTGCGCGCAACACTGACCTGCGGCAACGTACTCGGCCTCAGCGGTGGATAGGGCAACGGAGGTTTGTTTCTTAGAGTTCCATGACACCAGGGACCTTCCTAAGAATTGGCACGTCCCCGATGTACTCTTCCTATCGACCTTACATCCAGCATAGTCGGAGTCTGAGTATCCAACTAAGTCAAAGGTAGACCCCTTTGGATACCAGAGCCCGAAGCAAGGCGTAGCAACCAAATATCTAAGAATTCGCTTCACCGCCACTAAGTGACATTCCTTAGGATCGGATTGAAATCTAGCACACATGCATACGCTAAGCATAAGATCCGGTCTACTGGCACATAAGTAAAGCAAAGAACCTATCATTGACCGGTATGCTTTTTGATCAACGGACTTACCTCCTTTGTTGAGGTCGGTGTGTCCGTCGGTCCCCATCGGAGTCTTGGCGGGCTTGGCGTCCTTCATCCCAAACCGCTTTAGCAGATCTTGCGTGTACTTCGTTTGGGAGATGAAGGTGCCGTCCTTGAGTTGCTTCACTTGGAACCCAAGGAAGTAGTTCAACTCGCCCATCATCGACATCTCGAATTTCTGCGTCATCACCCTGCTAAACTCTTCACAAGACTTTTGGTTAGTAGAACCAAATATTATGTCATCGACATAAATTTGGCACACAAACAAATCACCATCACATGTCTTTGTAAAAAGAGTTGGATCGGCTTTCCCAACCTTGAAAGCATTAGCAATTAAAAAGTCTCTAAGGCATTCATACCATGCTCTTGGGGCTTGCTTAAGTCCATAGAGCGCCTTAGAGAGCTTACACACATGGTCGGGGTACCGTTCATCCTTGAAGCCAGGGGGTTGCTCCACGTACACCTCCTCCTTGATTGGCCCGTTGAGGAAAGCGCTCTTCACATCCATTTGATACAACCTGAAAGAATGGTGAGCGGCATATGCTAGCAAGATACGAATTGACTCTAGCCTAGCCACAGGAGCAAAAGTCTCCTCAAAGTCCAAACCTGCGACTTGGGCATAACCTTTTGCCACAAGTCGAGCCTTGTTCCTCGTCACCACCCCGTGCTCGTCCTGTTTGTTGCGGAACACCCACTTGGTTCCCACAACATTTTGCTTTGGACGAGGCACCAGTGTCCAAACTTCATTGCGCTTGAAGTTGTTGAGTTCCTCCTGCATGGCCAATACCCAGTCCGGATCTAGCAAGGCCTCCTCTACCCTGAAAGGCTCAATAGAAGAGACAAAGGAGTAATGCTCACAAAAATTAACTAATCGAGATCGAGTAGTTACTCCCTTGCTAATATCACCCAGAATTTGGTCGACGGGATGATCCCTTTGAATCATCGCTCGAACTTGGGTTGGAGGTGCCGGTTGCGCTTCTTCCTCCATCACTTGATCACCTTGTGCTCCCCCTTGATCAATCGCCTCCACTTGAGGTACCTGTACGTCACCTTCGGTTGGGGGATTCACCATGGTTGAGGAAGAAGGTTGATCTCGTTCATCTTGTTCCTGTGGCCGCACTTCTCCAATCGCCATGGTTCGTATAGCGGCCGTCGGAACATCTTCTTCATCTACATCATCACAATCAACAACTTGCTCTCTTGGAGAGCCATTAGTCTCATCAAATACAACGTCGCTAGAGACTTCAACCAAACCCGATGATTTGTTGAAGACTCTATACGCCTTTGTATTTGAGTCATAACCTAACAAAAACCCTTCTACAGCTTTGGGAGCAAACTTAGAATTTCTACCCTTCTTCACTAGAATGTAGCACTTGCTCCCAAATACACGAAAGTAAGATACATTGGGTTTGTTACCGGTTAGTAGCTCATACGAAGTCTTCTTGAGGAGGCGATGAAGGTAGACCCTGTTGATGGCATGGCAAGCCGTGTTCACGGCTTCCGACCAGAAACACTCGGGGGTCTTGAATTCTCCAAGCATTGTCCTCGCCATATCGATTAGCGTCCTGTTCTTCCTCTCTACCACACCATTTTGCTGTGGTGTGTAGGGAGCGGAGAACTCGTGCTTGATCCCTTCCTCCTCAAGGAATTCCTCCACTTGAAGGTTCTTGAATTCGGACCCGTTGTCGCTCCTTATCTTCTTCACCTTGAGCTCAAACTCATTTTGAGCTCTCCTGAGGAAGCGCTTGAGGGTCCCTTGGGTTTCAGACTTATCCTGCAAAAAGAATACCCAAGTGAAGCGGGAAAAGTCATCAACAATAACTAAACCATACTTACTCCCTCCTATGCTCAGATAGGCGACAGGTCCGAAGAGGTCCATATGCAGCAGCTCCAGGGGTCTTGAAGTGGTCATCACGTTCTTGCCGTGATGCGCTCCTCCCACTTGTTTACCTGCTTGACAAGCTGCACAAGGTCTATCTTTTTCGAAATGCACGTTAGTCAAACCTATCACGTGTTCTCCCTTTAGAAGCTTGTGAAGGTTCTTCATCCCCACATGTGCTAAGCGGCGATGCCACAGCCAGCCCATGCTAGTCTTAGCTATTAAGCATGCATCTAGACCGGCCTCTTCTTTTGCAAAATCAACTAAATAAAGTTTGACGTCTAATACACCCTTAAAAGCTAGTGAACCATCACTTCTTCTAAAGACAGACACATCTACATCTGTAAATAGACAGTTATACCCCATATGACATAATTGACTAACAGATAGCAAGTTATATCCAAGACTCTCTACTAAAAATACATTAGAGATAGAATGCTCATTAGAAATTGCAATTTTACCTAACCCTTTTACCTTGCCTTGATTCCCATCACCGAAAATAATTGAATCCTGGGAATCCTTATTCTTGACGTAGGAAGTGAACATCTTCTTCTCCCCCGTCATATGGTTTGTGCATCCGCTGTCGATAATCCAGCTTGATCCCCCGGATGCATAAACCTGCAAGGCAAATTTAGGCTTGGGACTTAGGTACCCAACTCATGTTGGGTCCTACAAGGTTAGTGCAAATATCCTTAGGGACCCAAATGCAAGTTTTGTCTCCCTTGCATTTTGCCCCTAACTTCCTAGCAACAATTTTCTTATCCTTTCTACAAATAGCAAAGGAAGCATTTAAAGCACAGTAAATTGTAGAAGGTTCATTCACTACTTTCCTAGGAGCATTATGAACAACATTTCTCCTAGGCATTTGATGAACAACATTTCTTCTAAGCACATTTCTACCAGGCATAACATGAGAACTAGAAGCAGTCATAGCATAAGAGTCATAAGCATGTGAACCAAAAACATCATGACCTTTAAAAGCATTTCTAGAATATCTCCTATCATGATATAAAAAGGCATGGTTCCTTTTAGCACTAGTAGCCATAGGAGCCTTCCCTTTCTCCTTAGTGGGAATGGGAGCTTTATGGCTTGTTAAGTTCTTGACTTCCCTCTTGAAGCCAAGTCCATCCTTAATTGAGGGGTGTCTACCAACCGTGTAGGCATCCCTAGCAAATTTTAGTTTATCAAAATTACTTTTGCTAGTCTTAAGTTGAGCATTAAGACTAGCTAATTCATCATTAAGCTTGGAAATTGAAACTAGGTGTTCACTACAAGCATCAATGTCTATATCCTTACACCTAGTGCAAATTTCAACATTTTCAACACAAGAGTTGGATTTATTTGCTTCTACTAGTTTAGCATTTAAATCATCGTTTATGCTCTTTAAGTTAGAAATAGAATCATGGCATGTTGACACTTCACAAGCAAGCATTTCATTTTTCTTAATTTCTAATGCAAGGGATTTTTGAGCCTCTACAAACTTATCATGTTCTTCATATAACAAATCCTCTTGCTTTTCTAAAAGTATATTCTTTTCATTCAAGGCATCAATTAATTCATTAATTTTGTCTATCTTAGATCTATCTAAGCCCTTGAACAAACATGAATAATCTACTTCATCCTCATCACTAGATTCGTCCTCACTTGAAGAAGCATAGGTAGAGTTGCGAGTACATACCTTCTTCTCCCTTGCCATAAGGCATGTGTGACGCTCATTTGGGAAGAGGGTTGATTTGTTGAAGGCGGTGGCGGCGAGTCCTTCATTGTCGGAGTCGGAAGAGGAGCAATCCGAGTCCCACTCCTTGCCTAGATGCGCCTCGCCCTTTGCCTTCTTGTAATGCTTCTTCTTTTCCCTCTTGTTTCCCTTTTCCTGGTCACTATCATTATCGGGGCAGTTAGCGATAAAATGACCAATCTTACCGCACTTGAAGCATGAGCGCTTCCCCTTCGTCTTGGTCTTGCTTGGCTGCCCCTTGTGACCCTTCAGCACCGTCTTGAAGCGTTTGATGATGAGAGCCATCTCTTCATCATTAAGTCCGACCGCCTCAATTTGTGCCACCTTGCTAGGTAGCGCCTCCTTACTTCTTGTTGCTTTGAGAGCAAAAGGTTGTGGTTCGTTGATCGGTCCATTCAAGGCGTCGTCCACGTACCTTGCCTCCTTGATCATCATTCGCCCGCTGACGAATTTTCCTAAGACTTCTTCGGGCGACATTTTGGTGTACCTGGGATTCTCACGAATATTATTCACCAAATGAGGATCAAGAACGGTAAAGGACCTTAGCATTAGTCGGACGACGTCGTGCTCCGTCCATCGCGTGCTTCCGTAGCTCCTTATTTTGTTGATAAGGGTCTTGAGCCGGTTGTATGTTTGAGTTGGCTCCTCGCCCCTTATCATTGCGAACCGTCCAAGCTCGCCCTCCACCAACTCCATTTTGGTGAGCAAGGTAGCGTCATTTCCCTCATGAGAGATCTTGAGGGTATCCCAGATTTGCTTGGCGTTATCCAAGCCACTCACTTTGTTATATTCATCCCTGCACAATGAGGCTAGAAGAACAGTAGTAGCTTGTGCATTCTTATGGATTTGCTCATTAATGAATATAGGACTATCCGAACTATTAAAGTGCATTCCACTATCTACAATCTCCCATATACTAGGATGGAGAGAAAATAGGTGACTACGCATTTTGTGGCTCCAAAATCCGTAGTCCTCCCCATCAAAGTGTGGGGGCTTACCGAGTGGAATGGAAAGCAAATGTGAATTTGAACTTTGCGGAATGCGAGAGTAGTCAAAGGAAAAGTTAGAATTGACCGGTTTCCTTTGCTCGTAGTCGTTGTGGTCGTCGTCCTTTTGGGAAGAAGTAGACTCATCACTGTCGTCGTAGTAGACGATCTCCTTGATGCGCCTTGTCTTCTTCTTCTTTCCTTCCTTCCGTCTATGACCCGAGCCAGAGTCGTTAGGCTTGTCGTCTTTGGGCTCGTTGACGAAGGACTCCTTCTCCTTATCGTTGATCACGATTCCCTTCCCCTTAGGATCCATCTCTTCGGGCGGTTAGTCCCTTTCTTGAAGAGAACGGCTCCGATACCAATTGAGAGCACCTAGAGGGGGGGTGAATAGGTGATCCTGTAAAACTTCAAAACTTAAGCCACAAAAACTTGTTAAGTGTTAGCACAATTATGGCCAGGTGGCTAGAGAGGAGTCAAAACACAATAACCACAAGAAATCAATCACAGAGATGACACGGTGGTTATCCCGTGGTTCGGCCAAGTACAAAACTTGCCTACTCCACGTTGTGGCGTCCCAACGGACGAGAGTTGCACTCAACTCCTCTCAAGTGATCCAATGATCAACTTGAATACCACGGTGTTCTTGCTTTTCTTTTCTCAATCCCGTTTGCGAGGAATCTCCACAACTTGGAGCCTCTCGCCCTTACAAAAGATGTTCACAGAGAATCACGGAGCAAGGGAGGGATTAGCAACTCACACACAACACAAAGATCACAGCGAATACGCACACACAAGACCCAGACTTGAGCTCAGAAGACTAGCACACTAGAACGGAGCTCAAATCACTAGAATATTGAACAAGTGTGCAAGATTGATGTGTGAGTGATCAAGAGTGCTCAAGGAATGCTTGGTTTACTCCTCCATGCGCCTAGGGGTCCCTTTTATAGCCCCAAGGCAGCTAGGAGCCGCTGAGAACAAATCTGGAAGGCCATCTTTGCCTTCTGTCGTCGGGCGCACCGGACAGTCCGGTGCACACCGGACAGTGTCCGGTGCCCGATTCCTTTCCTTAAATGGCGAAGCCGACCGTTGCAGATGCGGGAGCCGTTGGCGCACCGGACATGTCCGGTGCACACCGGACAGTCCGGTGCCCCCTTCCGACCGTTGGCTCGGCCACGTGTCCCGCGCTGATCGCGCGGCCGACCGTTGGCCCTGGCCGACCGTTGGCTCACCGGACAGTCCGGTGCACACCGGACAGTCCGGTGAATTTTAGCCGTACGCCGTCAGCAAATTCCCGAGAGCGGCCTCTTCGGCCGAGGCGGCCTGGCGCACCGGACACTGTCCGGTGCACCACCGGACACTGTCCGGTGCACCACCGGACAGTCCGGTGCCCCAGACCGAAACAGCCCCTTGGCTGCACACAGCCAAGTCTTCTCTTCTCTTCTTCTTTCTGTTTCTAACACTTAGACAAATATATTAGTACACAAAACCAATGTACTAAGACTTAGAAACATACCTTTGTTGAAGATTTGCACTTTGTTCATCCATGGGCATTGATTTACATTTAAGCACTTGTGTTGACACTCAATCACCAAAATACTTAGAAATGGCCCAAGGGCACATTTCCCTTTCAATCGCGCGGGAGTAAGTACTATCTAGTAATTGTGGATGACTATTCTCGCTTCACTTGGGTATTCTTTTTGCAGGAAAAATCTCAAACCCAAGAGACTTTAAATGGATTCTTGAGACGGGCTCAAAATGAGTTTGAATTGAACATAAAGAAAATAAGAAGCGATAATGGAACGGAGTTCAAGAACTCACAAATAGAAGGATTTCTTGAGGATGAGGGCATCAAGCATGAGTTCTCTTCTCCCTACACACCTCAACAAAATGGTGTAGTGGAGAGGAAGAATAAAACTCTACTGGACATGGCAAGGACCATGCTTGATGAGTACAAGACTCTGGACCGGTTTTGGGCTGAGGCAATTAACACCGCCTGCTACTCCATCAACCGGCTCTACCTTCACCGAATCCTCAAGAAGACATCTTACGAACTCCTCACTGGTAAAAAGCCCAATGTTTCATATTTTAGAGTCTTTGGTAGCAAATGTTTTATTCTTGTTAAAAGAGGTAGAAAATCTAAATTTGCTCCTAAGGCTGTAGAAGGCTTTTTACTAGGATATGACTCAAACACAAGGGCATATAGAGTCTTCAACAAATCCACTGGATTAGTTGAGGTTTCTTGTGACATTGTGTTTGATGAGACTAATGGCTCCCAAGTGGAGCAAGTTGATCTTGATGAGCTAGATGATGAAGAGGCTTCGTGCGTCGCGCTAAGGAACATGTCCATTGGGGATGTGTATCCTAAGGAATCCGAAGAGCCTCCACAAGCACAAGATCAACCGTCATCCTCCAATCAAGCATCCCCACCAACTCAAGATGAGGAACAGGCTCAAGATGATGAAAATCAGGAGGATGAGCAACCTCAAGAGGAGGACAATGATCAAGGGGGAGATGAAGACAAGGAAGATGATCGAGAAGTACAGGGTCCAAGACCGCCACACCTAAGAGTCCACCAAGCAATTCAAAGAGATCACCTCGTGAACTCCATTCTTGGTGACATTCATAAGGGGGTAACTACTAGATCTCGAGTTGCACATTTTTGTGAGCATTACTCTTTTGTGTCCTCTATTGAGCCATATAGGGTGGAGGATGCACTAAGAGATTCGGATTGGTGCTGGCTATGCAAGAGGAGCTCAACAACTTCACGAGGAATGAGGTATGGCCTTTAGTTCCACGTCCTAATCAAAATGTTGTAGGTACCAAATGGGTATTCCGCAACAAGCAAGATGAGCATGGTGTGGTGACAAGGAACAAAGCCCGACTTGTGGCCAAAGGTTATTCACAAGTCGAAGGTTTGGATTTTGATAAAACTTATGCACCCGTAGTTAGGCTTGAGTCAATTCACATATTACTTGCCTATGTTACTTACCATAGCTTTAAGCTTTATCAAATGCACGTGAAAAGTGCCTTCCTCAATGGACCAATCAAGGAAGAAGTCTATGTTGAGCAACCTCTCAGCTTTGAAGATAGTGAGTACCCTAACCATGTGTATAAACTCTCAAAGGCGCTTTATGGGCTAAAGCAAGCCCCAAGAGCATGGTATGAATGCCTGTGAGATTTCCTTATCACCAATGGCTTTGTCGGGGACCATAATTAGGGGTACCCCCAAGACTCCTAATCTCAGCTAGTAACCCCCATCAGCACAAAGCTGCAAAGGCCTGATGGGTGCGATTAAGTCAAGGCTCGGTCCACTCAAGGGACACGATCTCGCCTCGCCCGAGCCCAGCCTCGGGCAAGGGCAGCCGACCCCGGAGGATTTACGTCTCGCCCAAGGACCCCCTCTAGCAACGGACACACCTTCGGCTCGCCCGAGGCCCAGTCTTCGCCAAGAAGCAACCTTGGCCAAGTCGCCACGACGACCGACCGTATCGTAGGAGCATTTAATGCAAGGATGGTCTGACATCTTATCCTGACGCGCGCCCTTCAGTCGACAGAGCCGAAGTGACCGCAGTCACTTCGCCGCTCCACTGACCGGCCTAACAAGAGGACAGCGCCGCCTGCGCCGCTCCGACTGATGTGCCACTCGACAGAGTGAGGCTGACAGTAGCCAAGTCCGGCCTCGGGCGCCATAGGAAACTCCGCATCGCCTGACCCCAGGGCTCGGACTCGGGCTCAGCCCCGGAAGACGACGAACTCCGCCTCGCCCGACCCCAGGGCTCGGACTCGGGCTTAGCCCCGAAAGATGACGAACTCCGCCTCGCCCGACCCTAGGGCTCGGACTCGGGCTCGGCCCCGGAAGACGACGAACTCCGCCTCGCCCGACCCCAGGGCTCGGACTCGGGCTCAGCCCCAGAAGACGATGAACTCCGCCTCGCCCGACCCCAGGGCTTGGACTCGGGCTCGGCCCCAGAAGACGACGAACTCCGCTTCGCCCGACCCCAGGGCTCGGACTCGGGCTCGGCCCCGGAAGACGACGAACTCCGCCTCGCTCGACCCCAGGGCTCGGGCTCGGGCTCGGCCCCGGAAGATGACGATCTCCGCCTCGCCCGACCCCAGGGCTCGGACTCGGCCCTGGCCTCAGCCGACGATCACCGCCTCGCCCGACCCAAGGGCTCGGACTCGGCCTCGACCTCGGAAGACAGACTCGACCCCGACCTCGAAGGGGCCTCCGCCTCGCCCTACCCAGGGCTCGGACCGACCACGCCACAGGAGGGGCCATCATTACCCTACCCCTAGCTAGCTCTGGCTACGGGGGACAAGACCGGCGTCCTATCTGGCTCGCCCCAGTAAAACAAGTAATGATGGTGCCCCGTGTGCTCCATGACGACGGCGGCTCTCAGCCCCCTTACGGAAGCAAGGAGACGTCAGCAAGGACTCGACAGCCCAGACAGTTGTCCTTCCGCTAGGCTCCAGCGCTCCTCCGACGGTCACGACATCACACGAACAGGGTGCCAAAACCTCTCCGGCTGCCATGACGGCATGTACTTAGGGCACTAGCTCCTCTCTGCTAGACACGTTAGCACACTGCTACATCTCCCATTGTACACCTGGACCCTCTCCTTATGCCTATAAAAGGAAGGTCCAGGGCCCTCTTACAGAGGGTTGGCCGCGCGGGGAAGGATGGGACGGCGCGCACACAGGCCTCTCGCTCTCTCCCGCGCGGACGCTTGTAACACCCTACTGCAAGCGCACCCGACCTGGGCGCGGGACAAACACGAAGGCTGCGGGTTTCCCCTTTTACGCCTGTCTCCCCCCTTCGCGCTCCGCCTCACGCCGACCCATATGGGCTGGGGCACGCGGCGACAATTTACTCGTCGGTCTAGGGACCCCCCGGGGTCGAAACACCGATAGTTGGTGCGCCAGGTAGGGGCCTGCTGCGTGTTGACGAACAGCTTCCCGTCAAGCTCCAGATGGGTAGTCTCCAGCAACCTTTCTAGCCCGGGACGGTGCTCCGTTTCGGGAGTCTTGAGTTCATGTCCCTCGACGGCAGCTACGACATGATACTCCTTCCCCCGCCGCGCGACAGCGACAATGGCGGCCGACAACCCGCCCGCCGGTGGCGGAATCGACGATGTCTTCCCCACGTGGCGGAAGAACAACATTCGGGCTTGTCCCGTCCCCTCCCCCGCCGACGGAGGAGGAGGCGGGGCAACCAAGGCCAAGCAGGAGGCAGCACCTCGTCGGCTGTCGAGCGAGTCGACGGCGCCGGCGCCCCAACGGGGGACACGACGGGCATCGACTTCGCGTCTGAGACGAAGACGAGCGTCGTCTCCCCGCAACACGCCAACTCCAAGCGGACGGACGACGCCAGCACGCTCGCAAAGGACTTGTTGGGCGTCACCCTCGTACCTGAGACGACGGTGCAGTCTGCCCCTGACGTGACTTCGTCACTGCCCATCGACCAAGAGGTACCGACCGATTCCCATCTCGAGCCTTTTGGATTCAGCCTCGACCCACCAAGCGACTTCGCTTCGGTGGACGCTTTCATAGAGGCGAGTCCAAACCCTCCGGGGTACGGTATGCGGTCACCCTAGGACCGGCTGACAGTCGTCTTGACCTACGGCCCTCGGGTTCCGAGGAAGATGACGAGCCCGACTTTTGTTGGGATTTCTCCGAACTTGGTAACCCCAGTGCCATGCGGGACTTCATGACCGCATGCGACTACTGCCTTTCCGATTGTACCGACGGTAGCCGCAGCTTTGGCGACAAGGACTGCGGCCCAAGTCGTGAATATTTCCACGTCGATCTAGGGGGTCCCGGCGAAGGCAACCATCTTGGTATACCGGAAACGGTGATCCCCCTAGGCCTGCGCCTCGCATTGACATCCTTCGGGAGCTAGCTGTGGTCCCAGTCCCTGTGGGGGGTCAGGACTCACAGCTCGAGCAAATCCGCGAGATGTAGGCCAGGCTCGACGAGGGAGCAGGAACACTTGAGTCGTTCCGCCGGGACATCGGGCAGGAATGGGCAGGCCAACCTCCTGCCGGAGAAGCACGTCATCTACCCCAAGGCATCCAGCACCGCATCGCCGACGATGTCAGGGCAAGGCCGCCACCGGCCTCCAATGGGGTCGGCCAGAACCTGGCTACAGCGGCAGTACTTCTCCGCGCAATGCCGGAGCCATCAACCACCGAGGGGCGGCGTATCCAGGGAGAGCTCAAGAATCTCCTGGAGGATGCCGCGGTCCGACGGGCCGAAAGCTCTGCCTTCCGAAGGCAGGGGTACCCCTCGGAGCATTGTGCCGCGACTTTCGGATTCATGCGGGAAGCCTCGGTCCACACCGGGCGCACGCGCAACACAGCGCCTGCGGCCCCGGGTCGCCTCGGCAACGAACACCCTCAATGCAACCGTCGAACCCACCTCGACGAGAGGGTGCGCCGAGGCTACCACCCCAGGCGTGGGGGACGCCACGACAGCGGGGAGGATCGGAGTCCCTCGCCCGAACCACCCGGTCCGCAGGCTTTGAGCCGGGCCATACGACGGGCGTCGTTCCCGACCCGGTTCCGAACCCCGACTACTATCACAAAGTACTCGGGGGAGACAAGGCCAGAACTGTGGCTCGCGTACTACCGGCTGGCCTGCCACCTGGGTGGAACGGACGATGACAACCTCATCATCCGCAACCTCCCCCTGTTCCTCTCCGACACCGCTCGAGCCTGGCTGGAGCATTTGCCTCCGGGGCAGATCTCCAACTGGGACGACCTGGTCCAAGCCTTCGCCGGCAACTTCCAGGGCACGTACGTGCGCCCTGGGAATTCCTGAGATCTCCGAAGCTGCCGCCAACAGCCGGGAGAGTCTCTCCGGGACTACATCCGGCGATTCTCGAAGCAGCGCACCGAGCTGCCCAACGTCACCGACTCAGATGTCATCGGCGCGTTCCTCGCCGGCACCACCTGCCGCGACCTGGTGAGCAAGCTGGGTCGCAAGACCCCCACCAGGGCGAGCGAGCTGATGGACATCGCCACCAAGTTCGCCTCTGGCCAGGAGGCGGTTGAGGCCATCTTCCGGAAGGACAAGCAGCCCCAGGGCAGCCAGCCGGAAGATGTCCCCGAGGCGTCCACTCAGCGTGGCACCAAGAAGAAAGGCAAGAAGAAGTCGCAAGCGAAACGCGACGCCGCTGACGCGGACCTTGTCGCCGCCGCTGAATACAAGAACCCTCGGAAACCTCCCGGAGGTGCCAATCTCTTCGACAAGATGCTCAAGGAGTCGTGCCCCTATCATCAGGGGCCCGTCAAGCACACCCTTGAGGAGTGCGCCATGCTTCGGTGCCACTTTCACAAGGTCGGGCCACCTGCGGAGGGTGGCAGGGCCCGCGACAACGATAAGAAGGAGGATCACAAGGTAGGAGAGTTCCCCGAGGTCCACGACTGTTTCATGATCTACGGTGGGCAAGTGGCGAACGCCTCGGCTCGGCACCGCAAGCAAGAGCATCGGGAGGTCTGCTCGGTAAAGGTGGCGGCGCCAGTCTACCTAGACTGGTCCGACAAGCCCATCACCTTCGACCAGGGCGACCACCCCGACCGCGTGCCGAGCCCGGGGAAGTACCCGCTCGTTGTCGACCCCGTCATCGGCAACGTCAGGCTCACCAAGGTCCTCATGGATGGAGGCAGCAGCCTCAACATCATCTACGCCGAGACTCTCGGGCTCCTGTGGATCGACCTATCCTCGGTCCGGGCAGGTGCGGCGCCTTTCCACGGGATCATCCCCGGGAAACGCGTCCAGCCCCTCGGACAACTCAATCTACCCGTCTGCTTTGGGACTCCCTCCAACTTCCGAAGGGAAACCCTCACGTTTGAGGTGGTCGGGTTCCGAGGGACCTACCACGCAGTGTTGGGGAGGCCATGCTACGCTAAGTTCATGGCCGTCCCCAACTACACCTACCTCAAGCTCAAGATGTTGGGCCCCAACGGGGTCATCACCGTCGGCCCCACGTATCGACACGTGTACGAATGCGACGTGGAGTGCGTGGAGTACGCCGAGGCCCTCACCGAATCCGAGGCCCTCATCGCCGACCTGGAGAGCCTCTCCAAGGAGGCGCCAGACATGAAGCGCCATGCCGGCAACTTCGAGCCAGCGGAGACGGTTAAGTCCGTCCCTCTCGACCCCAGCAACGATGCCTCCAAGCAGATCCGGATCGGCTCCGAGCTCGATCCCAAATAGGAAGCAGTGCTCGTCGACTTTCTCCGCGCAAACACCGACGTTTTCGCGTGGAGTCCCTTAGACATGCCCGGAATACCGAGGGATGTCGCCGAGCACTCGCTGGATATCCAAGCTGGAGCCCGGCCCGTGAAGCAGCCTCTGCGCCGATTCGACGAAGAAAAGCGTAGAGCCATAGGCGAGGAGATCCATAAGCTAATGGCGGCAGGGTTCATCAAAGAGGTATTCCATCCCGAATGGCTTGCCAACCCTGTGGTTGTGAGAAAGAAAGGAGGGAAATGGCGGATGTGTGTAGACTACACCGGTCTAAACAAAGCATGTCCAAAAGTTCCCTACCCTCTGCCTCGCATCGATCAAATCGTGGATTCCACTGCTGGGTGCGAAACCCTGTCTTTCCTCGATGCCTACTCAGGGTATCACCAAATCAGGATGAAAGAGTCCGACCAGCTCGCGACTTCTTTCATCACACCTTTCGGCATGTACTGCTATGTTACCATGCCGTTCAGTTTGAGGAATGCGGGTGCGACATACCAAAGGTGCATGAACCACGTGTTCGGCGAATACGTTGGTCGAAAGGTCGAGGCTTACGTTGATGACATCGTAGTCAAGACGAGGAAAGCCCCCGACCTCCTTTCCGACCTTGAAGCGACATTCCGGTGTCTCAAGGCGAAAGGCGTAAAACTTAATCCTGAGAAGTGCGTCTTCGGAGTCCCCCGAGGCATGCTCTTGGGGTTCATCGTCTCCGAGCGGGGCATCGAGGCCAACCCGGAGAAAATCGCGGCCATCACCAACATGGGGCCCATCAAGGACTTAAAAGGCGTACAGAGGGTCACGGAATGCCTGGCGGCTGTGAGCCGCTTCATCTCGTGCCTCGGCGAAAGAGGCCTACCTCTGTACCGCCTCTTAAGAAAGGCTGAGTGCTTCACTTGGACCCCGGAGGCCGAGGAAGCCCTCGGGAACCTGAAGGCGCTCCTCACGAACGTGCCCATCTTGGTGCCCCCGCTACCGGAGAAGCCCTCTTGATCTACGTCGCCACTACCACTCAGGTGGTCAGCACCGCGATTGTGGTTGAGAGACGAGAACAGGGGCATGCATTGCCCGTCTAGAGGCCAGTCTACTTCATCAGTGAGGTACTGTCTGAAACCAAGATCCGCTACCCACAAATTCAGAAGCTGTTGTACGCGGTGATCCTGACGCGGCGGAAGTTGCGACACTACTTCGAGTCTCATCCGGTGACTGTGGTGTCATCCTTCCCCCTGGGGGAGATCATCCAGTGCCGAGAGGCCTCGGGTAGGATTGCAAAGTGGGCAGTGGAAATCATGGGCGAGACAATCTCGTTCGCGCCTCGGAAGGCCATCAAGTCCCAAGTCTTGGCGGACTTTGTGGCTGAATGGGTCGATACCCAGCTCCCAACAGCTCCGATCCAACCGGAACTCTGGACCATGTTTTTTGACGAGTCGCTGATGAAGACAGGGGCAAGCGCGGGCCTGCTCTTCATCTCACCCCTCGGGAAGCACCTACGCTACGTGCTACGCCTCCACTTCCCGGTGTCCAACAATGTGGCTGAGTACGAGGCTCTGGTCAATGGGTTGCGCATCGCCATCGAGCTAGGGGACCGACGCCTCGACGCTCGCGATGACTCGCTGCTCGTCATCGACCAAGTCATGAAGAACTCCCACTGCCGTGACCCGAAGATGGAAGCCTACTGCGATGAGGTTCGGCGCCTGGAGGACAAGTTCTACGGGCTCGAACTCAACCACATCGCCCGACGATACAACGAGACTGTGGACGAGCTAGCTAAGATAGCCTCGAGGCGGACAACGGTTCCCCCGGACGTCTTCTCCCGAGACCTGCATCAACCCTCCGTCAAGACCAACGATGCGCCCGAGCCCGAGAAGGCCTTGGCTCAGCCCGAGGCACCCTCGGCCCAGCCCGAGGCGCCCTCGGCCCAGCCCGAGGCACCCTTGGCTCCCGAAGGGTGAGGCACTACGCGTCGAGGAGGAGCGGAGCGGGGTCACGCCTAATCGAAACTGGCAGACCCTGTACCTGCAATATCTCCACCGAGGAGAGCTACCCCTCGACCGAGCCGAAGCTCGGCGGTTGGCGCGGCGCGCCAAGTCGTTCGTCTTGCTGGGGGACGGGAAGGAGCTCTACCACCGCAGCCCCTCCGGCATCCTCCAGCGATGCATATCCATCGCCGAAGGCCAGGAGCTCTTACAAGAAATACACTCGGGGGCTTGCGGTCATCACGCAGCACCTCGAGCCCTTGTTGGAAACGCCTTCCGACAAGGTTTCTACTGGCCGACCACGGTGGTCGACGCCACTAGAATTGTCCGCACCTGCCAAGGGTGTTAATTCTATGCGAGGCAGACACACTTGCCCGCTCAGGCTCTGCAAACGATACCCATCACCTGGCCGTTTGCTGTGTGGGGTCTGGACCTCGTCGGCCCCTTGCAGAAGGCACCCGGGGGCTACACGCACCTGCTGGTCGCCATCGACAAATTCTCCAAGTGGATTGAGGTCCGACCCCTAAACAACATCAGATCCGAGCAGGCGGTGGCGTTCTTCACCAACATCATTCATCGCTTTGGGGTCCCGAACTCCATCATCACCGACAACGGCACCCAGTTCACCGGCAGAAAGTTCCTGGACTTCTGCGAGGATCACCACATCTGGGTGGACTGGGCCGCCGTGGCTCACCCCATGACGAATGGGCAAGTAGAGCGTGCCAACGGCATGATCCTGCAAGGACTCAAGCCGCGGATCTACAACGACCTCAACAAGTTCGGCAAGCGATGGATGAAGGAGCTCCCCTCGGTGGTCTGGAGTCTGAGGACAATGCCGAGCCGAGCCACGGGCTTCACACTGTTCTTTCTAGTCTATGGGGTCGAGGCCATCTTGCCCACAGACTTAGAATACGGTTCCCCGAGGACGAGGGCCTACGATGACCAAAGCAATCGAGCTAACCGAGAAGACTCACTGGATCAGCTGGAAGAGGCTCGGGACATGGCCTTGCTACACTCGGCGCGGTATCAGCAGTCCCTACGACGCTACCACGCTCGAGGGGTTCGGTCTCGAGACCTCCAGGTGGGCGACTTGGTGCTTCGGCTGCGACAAGACGCCTGAGGGCGACATAAGCTCACGCCTCCCTGGGAAGGGCCGTTCGTCATCGCCAAAATTCTAAAGCCCGGGACGTACAAGCTGGCCAACAGTCAAGGCGAGGTCTACAGCAACGCTTGGAACATCCGACAGCTACGTCGCTTCTACCCTTAAGATGCTCTCAAGTCGTTCATACACCTCGTTTACACACGAAGTCTAACCATCAAGGAAGGGTCAGCCTTGCCTCGGCAAAGCCCGACCCTCCCTCGGGGGCTAGAAGGGGGGAAGCCCCTCTGCGTCAAAATTTTCCTCGAAAAAAGTCTTCCATCAAAAAGGCTTCTGCTTCTCCCGGCTATATCAGTAGCAGGACCCCAAGAAGCGAATGAGGGTGCATGTAAGTGGCAAGGCCGACCGAGCCGAGGGACTCCTACACCTCTGGGATACGGATACCTCACTCGTCACCTACCATGAAACATGACTCTTACTTGGGCAAGCCACCCTGCTATTGACGAACGGGTCCGGATACGCAAAACGGAAGGAAAAGGAGCACAACCTTATACTACGATAATAAAGTGTTCGGGCCTCGGCGGCCGCAAAAGACACATATGCATTCAAAGAAAACTGCTTCGGCAGAGTCAGGCGTCGCCCGGAGAAGGAGCCGCACCCTCGGCTTCGTCCCCACCCTCGGCAAGGTCCGCCCCGACCTCGGACGACGGCACAAGCGGGAGGATCTCTGCCTCGAAGGTGGTTGCCAGCACCGTGCTCGGGCCCGCGGCGGCCGCGTCGAGCCTCTGGACTTCGGCCAGGGCGGCTTCATCTTCGTCGGGGAGGCAATACCCCTCGCTGACCCGCTCCAGATCCACGACATAGTGGGAAGCAAGCACGGCGAAGGCCCGCCTGACGCCGTGATGTAGCACCTCGCGGAGTCTGCCGCGCGCATGGTCACCCAAGGCCTGCAGGCGACTTTGAGGGGAGCTTCCCGAGGGGACGTCGTCGAAGCCAAAGACCCGGCAAAAAGCCAAGATGGCCTCGGACATGGCCGCATGGTCGGCCTCCCTCTGCTCGGCCGCCTGAGCAAGCGCCTTGGTGGACTTATCAAGGGCAGACTCGAGCTCTGCGAACAGCCAAAGCGCAAGACCTCAAACACAAGTTGAGGAACCGATCTGAAACAAAAACTTAAAACAGCCAAGGCATACCTCCGGCTCGGGCACGCTGCTCCGAGGATGCGGCTTGGGCCACGGCTAGGTCTGCTGCAAGGGCTCCGGCCCGGCTTTCGGCCTCGGCGGCCCGGCCCCAAAATTGGTCCCGCTCGCCGGTGACCTGGTCAAGCTCCGACTGCCGCCGCTGCACCTCTGCGCGTGTCGCTGCTGCCTCTGCTCCCAGATCGGCACAGAGCAACCGAAGGTCCGCCACCTCGGCGCTCTGTTGGGAAAGGCGCGCGGTAGCCCTGGCAAGCGTGGTCCTCAGGGACCACAGCGAACCCCAGACATCAACCTCGCCGCGGATGAACGACGACTTGGCGGCGCTCAGATCCGTCAGATCCTGAGGGAAGGAAGCGGGGCGTCACAAAGAACGCCTTGATCACGAGAAAGGTATGCCTGAAATCATTACCTGGAGGATCTTGGGAACGTCCCTGCAAAGGACCTCCAAGGTCGACTGGAGCGACCCCACCGTTGCCTCGGCACACTTACGGAGCCCGTCCCAAGACTGCTCCTCCCGCTCATCGTCAAGAACGAAGAAGGAATCCGAGGCCCCACGGGTCCGGAACCGAAGCAACTGGCGCCGCCACTCAAAACTGCGCCGCGTGGGGACAAGGCTGCCGCTCGACGGGACGGGTCGCGGTCCCGCGCCCCCCTCCTCCGAGGCACCAAGTAGCGACACCTCGGTCATCTCAGCGTCGGCGGCGACGGGTCGCTCCACGGCCAGGACGGCAGCGGCCTCGGCAGCAGCCGGCGCCAGCGCCGGTAGCATGTCTGGTGGGCCCGGGGCCACGGTCGCGCCAGCAGCCTCCCCCAGCGCGACGGCCGCCTCGACAGAAGAGCCAGCCTTGGGAGCTCGCTCCACGGCAACTGGTGCCGCTTGAGCCCCCCACTGTGGGGCGTCTTGCGAGTAGGTCAGCTGGCCGGCGAGGCCCGGCGCGGCACCAGCTGCGGAAGCCGACGCCGTCTTGAGGACCTTCCGGGGAGCTAGATCGGTCGGACCATGACTCCGCTTGCTAAGGAGAAAAAAGAAAATCAGGGTCGGGACATACAAAGGAGGAGCCAGGACGAAGACATCCTAAGATACTTACCCACTCCGGGCCATGATCAACCGTGCCTGTGGGGAGGTCTCTCGAACCTCGACCCCCGAAGGTACCACCAAGGTCTTCCTCGCTGCCAGCTTCGGTACCATCCTCGCCTTGGGCGCCCTAGACGCCCGAGAGACGGACTGCCCAGGCGCAGCCACGACGACCTGAGGATCGCCCTGCTGCGCAGCCGGCACGGGCGACGGCTCTCGGGGAACAGGCAGCTCGGCCTGACCCCCCGGGGTCACTTCAACTTCCCCGGCCGAGGGGTCAAGTACCCCCTCGGTCTGCCCCCGCTCTTCGGACCGGGACCCCGACGTCCCGGCCCCGGAAACCGACGGCACTAGCCCGCTTGGGGGCTGGCTTGACGACCCTTGGCCCAGCCTCAGATCCGGGCTGAGGCCAAGGCAGGCAGCCATATCGTCGTCTTCGTCGTCGTCGTCGTCAGGCGTCTCCGGCGACGGCTCCCTCAGGAGCCCATCCCTCTCCTGCCGACGATGGAGCCTTTCCAAGGCGTCCCGAGCCCGCATCCGCTCGTGGGCCCAAGCCTTCTTCGCGTCCTTTTTCTCCTTCCTCTTCTCCGCGGCAACCCTCCGCGTAGCTCGGTCCACCGCGTCCTCCGGGACCGGTGGCCGGGAAGGCTTGTGATACCCCACCTCCTGGAGACAGACGAAAAGTCTCGGCCGTGAGAACCAAGGGCAATCCGACGCAAGGGGAAGAAGGAGCGGACACTCACCAGGGACACACACCTGCGGTCGGGACGCATCAAGGGCTAGGAAAGGGCGCCGGCGTCCGGCTTCCCCAACGTGATGGCTACCCACCTGTGGAGGTCGTCGATGGGAAGGGGATCCGAGGACATTCGCAAACCCTCCAAGTCGCCCTCCGGCGTCATCTCCCAAAGCGGCAGCCGCCGCTCTGTCAAGGGAAGCACCCTCCGGCGATGAATGGCGGCAACCACTCCCGCAGCGGTGAGCCCTCCTTTCCGCAACTCCTCCAGGGCCTTCAGAAGGGGTTGGAGATTCTTCTGTCTGTCGCGCGGGGTCCCGTAGCGCCACGGTGGCGGTCACCACTCGCTGAGAAAACGATGGGAGCCTCCCGTCGTCATTTCGAAGATAGAACCACCGGCGCTGCCACCCTTTGTTCGAGGACGCAAGGATGGCGGGAATATACTGCGGCGCCCGTGCCTGCCTCAGCTGGAGGATGCAGCCACCGACCCGCACTGCCGTGCGGACCCTTCTCTCCCCCGTCGGCGAAGCAAAAAGCTCCGCGGAGAAGAAATGAGTCCACAGGTCCCAGTGAGGGTCAATCCCCAAGTATCCTTCACAAACCGCCGCGAAGATGGCGGCTTGCGAGATGGAGTTGGGACTGAGGTTGTGCAGCTCCACCCCATAGACATGCAGAATCGCCCGCATAAAACGGCTTGCCGGCACTCCGAACCCCCGCTCGTGAAAGGAGACGAAGCTCACAACATACCCCGGCGGCGGGGACGGGGCAGCTCCGCTCGGGGGAGGCATCCACTCCGGCTGCGAGTCACCGGAGAGAGGGCGAAGTAAACCCTCAGCAACAAGGGCATCCAGGTCATCCGCTGTGACGGTGGAGAAAGGCCACGGGTCGCGCGGCGGAACAATGGTCACCCAGTCGGCCATCACCAAGCAGAAGAGGTGGCGGCGGAAAGGACTAGGTGAGCGGTTTCCTTTCTCTGGCTATTCCCTCGGGTTGCGAAAACCTAAGAGGGAGGCAAGTAGCAAGAGTAAAAAACCATCACCGGTCCCTCTCCCGAATATATAAAGACCCAGGCGAGACCCATTCAACACTTCGCCCGAACCCGCCGTGGGATTCAAAATTCAAAGCAAAACGCTCGTTCCTCGAACGGCTCGCGCACGCGCAACGGCTGCTCCGCGAACCACTCGTCCCGTCGCGTTAACTCTGCGGCGGGACAGGCGGCACCTTTGGCAGGAGAAGCGGGCGACGCTTCACCTCCGCCATAATGACCGCGTCAAAAAAGGTGCACCGCGTCATTCGATTTTGTATCCTTTTCCTCTTCCTCTTTCTCTCTCTTACAACAGGGACCGGGAAAGGGGATACCCCGAAAGGGATCCTTCTCCACGAAGGAAACGGGCCCCGAGCCCCCCTACTGATCAGAGGTTCGAAGGCTGGCCCCTCGGAGGGGTTCAACAGCCGCCTCAGAGCGCTCGGGCTCCGCGCCCACCACTGATCAGAGGTTCGAAGGTCGGCCCCTCGGAAGGGTTCAACGGCCGCCTCAGGCCACTCGGGCTTCATGCCCACTACTGATCAGGGGTTCGTAGGCTGGCCCTCGAAGGGTTCATAGCCGCCTCAGACACAGAGCGAGGGATGACCCTGGGTACGTTCGATACATAACCAAGGCTCGAGCTACGCTCCCGAGGTACCCTAGGACATTTCTGAGACCGACGGGAACGATTTTGTAACGGAATCCCATCAGAGGGAGGCATCGAGCCCTTGAGCCCCGTCAAAAGGGGACCGGGTCCGGCAAATCACCCGCAGGTACTTTTGGAGCGCGCCTCCGGGCCTCTAGCCGACCTCTAACAAATGGGGCACGGGCGTCCACTCAGATTACCCGTTAGCAGCTCACTGGAGACACCATGTTCGGCGCCCTCCAAGGGCAACATGGCGCTTCCCCCCTCCTCCTTGCGGAAAGGCGACGCAGGGGCGTATGTAAAAAAGTCGAGTCTGTCCTTGACCGTCCTCTCGCCCTGTGCGGAGGCTCGGGGGCTGCTCTCGCAAACCCGGCTCCGGCCAAACTGTTGACAGCGTCAACATACCAGCCCGAGAACTTGGGACCCGACCGTGCACCCGGGCTACGGCCAGCTCGCATGAGGGAACAATCAGACCAGCCGAAGCATCGCGAAACGCATTAAGACCTCGAAGGAGTCAAACCACTCCTCCGAGGCCTCGGGGGCTACACCCGGCGGGTGCGCTCGCGCGCACCCACCGGAACAAAACGCAACCGAGAAAGGCCGGTCCCCTTGCAAAAAAGTGCGACAAAAGCCTCCAAGCGAGTATTAACACTCCCTTCGAGGCTCGGGGGCTACTGTCGGGGACCATAATTAGGGGTACCCCCAAGACTCCTAATCTCAGCTGGTAACCCCCATCAGCACAAAGCTGCAAAGGCCTGATGGGTGCGATTAAGTCAAGGCTCGGTCCACTCAAGGGACACGATCTCGCCTCGCCCGAGCCCAGCCTCGGGCAAGGGCAGCCGACCCCGGAGGATTTACGTCTCGCCCGAGGACCACCTCCAGCAACGGACACACCTTCGGCTCGCCCGAGGCCCAGTCTTCGCCAAGAAGCAACCTTGGCCAAGTCACCACGACGACCGACCGTATCGCAGGAGCATTTAATGCAAGGATGGCCTGACATCTTATCCTGATGCACGCCCTTCAGTCGACAGAGCCGAAGTGACCGCAGTCACTTCGCCGCTCCACTGACTGGCCTGACAAGAGGACAGCGCTGCCTGCACCGCTCCGACTGTTGTGCCACTCGACAGAGTGAGGCTGACAGCAGCCAAGTCTGGCCTCGGGCGCCATAGGAAACTCCGCATCGCCCGACCCCAGGGCTCGGACTTGGGCTCAGCCCCGGAAGACGACGAACTCCGCCTCGCCCGACCCCAGGGCTCGGACTCGGGCTCAGCCCCGGAAGACGATGAACTCCGCCTCGCCCGACCCCAGGGCTCGGACTCGGGCTCGGCCCCGGAAGACGACGAACTCCGCCTCGCCCGACCCCAGGGCTCGGAGTCGGGCTCGGCCCCGGAAGACGACGAACTCCGCCTCGCCCGACCCCAGGGCTCGGACTCGGGCTCGGCCCCGGAAGACGACGAACTCCACTTCGCCCGACCCCAGGGCTCGGACTCGGGCTCGGCTCCGGAAGACGACGAACTCCGCCTCGCCCGACCCAAGGGCTCGGACTCGGGCTCGGCCCCGAAAGACGATGATCTCCGCCTCGCCCGACCCCAGGGCTCGGACTCGGCCCTGGCCTCAGCCGACGATCTCCGCCTCGCCCGACCCAAGGGCTCAGACTCGGCCTCGACCTCGGAAGACAGACTCGACCCCGACCTCGGAGGGGCCTCCACCTCGCCCTACCCAGGGCTCGGACCGACCACGCCACAGGAGGGGCCATCATTACCCTACCCCTAGCTAGGCTACGGGGGACAAGACCGGTGTCCTATCTGGCTCGCCCCGGTAAAACAAGTAATGATGGTGCCCCACGTGCTCCATGACGACGATGGCTCTCAGCCCCCTTACGGAAGCAAGGAGACGTCAGCAAGGACTCGACAGCCCCGACAGCTGTCCTTCCGCCAGGCTCCAGCGCTCCTCCGACGGCCACGACATCACACGAACAGGGTCCAAAACCTCTCCGGCTGCCACGACAGCATGTACTTAGGGCACTAGCTCCTCTCTGCTAGACACGTTAGCACATTGCTACATCTCCCATTGTACACCTGGACCCTCTCCTTACGCCTATAAAAGGAAGGTCCAGGGCCCTCTTACAGAGGGTTGGCCGCGCGGGGAAGGACGGGACGGCGCGCGCACAGGCCTCTCGCTCCCTCCTGCGCGGACGCTTGTAACCCCCTACTGCAAGCGCACCCGACCTGGGTGCGGGACAAACACGAAGGCCACGGGTTTCCCCTTTTACGCCTGTCTCCCCCCTTCGCGCTCTGCCTCGCGCCGACCCATCTGGGTTGGGGCACGCGGCGACAATTTACTCGTCGGTCCAGGGACCCCCCCCCCCCCCCCCCGGGGGTCGAAACGCCGACAGGCTTCAAAGTCGGAAAAGCCGATCCTACACTCTTTACTACAACTATTGCAAAAGATTTGTTTGTATGCCAAATTTATGTTGGCGATATCATATTTGGGTCTACTAATAAATCTACCTGTGAAGAGTTTAGTAGGATCATGATACAAAAATTCGAGATGTCTATGATGGGGGAGTTGAAGTATTTTCTAGGATTTCAAGTCAAGCAACTCCAAGACGGCACCTTCATCAGCCAAACAAAGTACATTCAAGACATACTTAACAAGTTCGGAATGAAGGATGCCAAGTCCATCAAGACACCCATGGGAACAAATGGGCATCTCGACCTCGACATGGGAGGTAAATCCGTAGATCAAAAGGTATATCGGTCGATGATAGGTTCTTTACTCTATTTATGTGCATCTCGACCGGATATTATGCTTTCTGTATGCATGTGTGCAAGGTTCCAAGCCGATCCTCAGGAAGTTCACCTTAGGGCCGTGAAAAAAATCATGAGATATTTAGTTTATACTCCTAAGTTTGGGCTTTGGTACCCCAAGGGATCCACTTTTGATAGGATATTCAGATGCCGATTGGGCAGGGTGTAAAATTGATAGGAAGTGCACATCAGGGACTTGTCAGTTTCTGGGGAGATCCCTGGTGTCTTGGGCTTGAAAGAAACAAAACTCAATAGCTCTTTCTACCGCCGAAGCCGAGTACATTGTCGCAGGCCATTGTTGTGTGCAATTACTTTGGATGAGGCAAACCCTCAGGGACTATGGATACAAATTGAGCAAAGTCCCTCTCCTATGTGACAATGAGAGTGCAATCCGCATGGCGGATAATCCCGTTGAACACAGTCGCACTAAGCACATAGACATTCGGTATCACTTTTTGAGGGATCACCAACAAAGGGGGATATCGAGATTGCTTATGTTAGCACCAAAGAACAATTAGCCGATATCTTTACCAAACCATTAGATGAGAAAACCTTTAGCAGACTTAGGAATGAGCTAAATATTCTTGATTCTCGGAATTTTGATTGAAACATTGCACACATAGCTCATTTGTATACCTTTGATCATATCTCTTTCATGACTACGACTAATGTGTTTTCAAGTGTATTTCTATGTTAAGTCGTAGATTGAAAGGGAAATGGAGTACTCGACGAAGACAAGGCTTCCACTCCACTCTATCGGTATCATTTATCCTTCGTCGTCACTCCACACCACTCTTCGATTGGTATAATCTTTTCACTCATATTTACCTGTACCAATGGGGGAGAAAGTCAAAAAGGGCTCTCAACGTCTCTGTTTTTGGCGATTAATGCCAAAGGGGGAGAAGATATTAAGCCCGAAGCAAAAGGACCGCACCACCAACTTAATTTTTTTTCGAAATAATGATTTATTTGGTTTTCACAAAAGTTTGTTTTTCCAATTGGTATCTTGTGATAAGCAATTTCTTCAATTGGCATCTAAATTACATACTTACAATTGGTATATATTAAAACCCTCTTGAAAGCTAAGAGGAGAATTTCATTCAGGGAGAGTTTTGTTTAGTCAAAGGAAAAGCATTTGAAATAGGGGGACAAAATTTCAAATCTTGAAAATATTTCTTATAATCTTATTCATATACCTTTGACTATTTGCAAAAGACTTTGAAAAGATTTTCCAAAAAGATTTGCAAAAACAAAACAAGTGGTGCAAATGTGGTCCAAAATGTTAAATAAAAGAAAGAAATCCATGCATATCTAGTGAAATTATAAATTGGTTTAATTCCAAGTAACCTATGCACTTATCTTATGCAAACTAGTTCATTTGTGCATTTATATATTTGCTTTGGTTTGTGTTGGCATGAATCACCAAAAAGGGGGAGATTGAAAGGGAAATAGGGTTAACCTTTTCCTAGTATTAATTTTGGTGGTTGAATGCCCAACACAAATATTGGACTAACTAGTTTGCTCTAGAGTATATGATCTACAGGTGTATAAAGGTTCAACACAAACCAATAAAAGATTGAAGTTAGGGATCAAATTCAAAGGAGCAAAAAAACCGAGTGTGCTCTGGTTTGGCGCACCGGACTGTGCGGTGTGCCACCGGACAGTGTCTGGTGCACCAAGACCGTACAGAGTCCAACGAGCCACTCTCGGGTTTCTTCGGTCGCTCTACGCTATAATTCACTGGACTGTCCGGTGTGCCACCAGACTGTCCGGTGCACCAGCGGAGTAACGACTATCCATCGCAACGGTCGACTGCAACGGACACCCTGCAACGCTACAGTGCACACAGAAGTCAGAGCAGTCGTCAGAGGCGCACCGGACAGTGAACAGTGCTTATTCGGTGCGGCACCAGACTGTCCGGTGCCACTAGAGGACAAAGCCTCCAACGGTCAGAAGCTCCTAAACCCTAATAGTTGGGTGACGTGGCTGGTGCACGAGACAGTGTTCGGTGGCGCACCGGACTGTCCGGTGCGCCCATCGACAGCAGTGAGAGCACCTAGAGGGGGGGTGAATAGGTGATCCTGTAAAAACTTAAAATTTAAAGCCACAAAACTTGATTAAGAGTTAGCACAATGAAATCAAGTGGCTAAAGGAGAGCTCTTGTGAAACACAATAGACACAGTGAGAACAAGCATAAGAGACACGAGGATTTATCCCGTGGTTCGGCCAAGTATAACACTTGCCTATTCCACGTTGTGGCATCCCAATGGACGAGAGTTGCACTCAACTCCTCTCAAGTGATCCAATGATCAACTTGAATACCACGGTGTTCTTCTTTCTTTATTCTTTCCCGTTTGTGAGGAATCTCCACAACTTGGAGTCTCTCGCCCTTACAATAAGGATCAAAGTGAAAGCACTAGAGTAAGGGAGGGAAGCAACACACACAAATCCACAGCAATACGCACACACACAGCCAAGACTTGAGCTCAAATGAATAGCACAAAGTTCACCACTAGAACGGAGCTCAAATCACTAAGAATGACAATCGAGTGCACAAAGACGGAGTGTGTATGATCAAGAAAGCTTAGAGTATGCTTGGTGTACTCCTCCATGTGCCTAGGGGTCCCTTTTAGAGTATGCTTAGAGCAATCCAGGAAGGCAATTCTTGCCTTCTGTCGGGTGGCGCACCGGACACTGTCCGGTGCTGATTGCTTTCCTATGCTGGTGCAGCCGACCGTTAAAGATTTGGAGCCGTTGGCGCACCGGACACTGTCCGGTGCACACCGGACAGTTCGGTGCCCCCATCAGACCATTGGCCCGGCCAAGCGTCACGCGCGGATTGTGCGGCCGACCGTTGGCTCACCGGACAGTCCGGTGCACCACCGGACAGTCCGGTGATTTATAGCCGTACGCCGCCGACGAATTCCCGAGAGCAGCCTTTTCACCAGAGCCAGCCTGGCGCACCAGACACTGTCCGGTGCACCACCGGACAGTCCGGTGCACCCAGACTGAGCAGCAGTTGGCTGTACACAGCCAACTCTTTTTCCTTTTGTCTTTTCTCTGATTCTAGCACTTAGACTAATATGTTAGTACACAAAAACCAATGTACTAAGTCTAGAATCATACCTTTGTGTTGATTTGCACTTCTTCCACCATTTGGCATAGTTTCATACTTAAACCATTTGTGTTGGCACTTGATCACCAAAAAACTTAGAAATGGCTCAAGGGCACATTTCCCTTTCAATCTCCCCCTTTTTGGTGATTTATGCCAACACAAAAAAACAACTAAAAGAAGTGCAACCTCAATGCGAATGAGTACACAAATTTGTTTTGATTCAAATTTGGCATATTTGGATCATTCTTTGCCACCACTTGGTTTGTTTTTGCAAATCAAACTCAATTTCCTATCTCTAAGTCAAATTCACTTGTTGAGGCATAGAGAGAAGTATTCCAAGAGAAATTGATCAAAGATTCAAAAACTCCCCCTTTTCCCATAATCAAACATTCTCCCCACAAGAGACCAATTTTTGACAATAAGAGACCATAAGAGTATTTTGACAAAACAAAAGCTCTAACTCTACTATTTTCAAAATTCTCAAGTGGTAGCTGATCCATTTCTTGCTTTGGCCTTAATTTCTCCCCCTTTGGCATCAAACACCAAAACGGGATCATTTTGGCCTTTTTAACCTCATTGCCTCACCAAAATTGTCAATTAAGAGCAAAAGGCAATAAGAGACATGGAGATGAACTTGCAGTAAGTTACCCTCTCATCGGAGTGCAGTGGAAGTCTTTCATGGTCCAAGTCCACCTTTCCCTTTCAATCTACTTTTGAGACTAAACAAGTAAACTCAAACACAAGGTTAGTCTCAAAGTGTCAAGTTGTAGCATGCCTCCCCCTAAATAAATGCATCACTTGCAAATGGACTTGTGAGGTCCGGGGATCATGTGTACAACTTGAGCATCATAATTAGGCAACAATATGCATAAAAGAACATGATCAAAGGCATAAAACACATGTATGCTATAGATCAATCCAAGTTACGCGAATCTAAGACATTTAGCTCACTATGCAGCCTGCAAAAGGTCTTCTCATCTAGAGGCTTGGTAAAGATATCGGCTAGCTGGTTCTCGGTGCTAACATAAAATACTTCGATATCTCCCTTTTGCTGGTGGTCTCTCAAAAGTGATGCCAGATGTCTATGTGCTTAGTGCGGCTGTGTTCAACAGGATTATCCGCCATGCGGATAGCACTCTCATTGTCACATAGGAGTGGGACTTTGCTCAGATTGTAGCCAAAGTCCCTGAGGGTTTGCCTCATCCAAAGTAGTTGAGCGCAACATTGTCCTGTGGCAACATACTCGGCCTCAGCAGTGGATAGGGCAACGGAAGTTTGTTTCTTCGAACTCCAAGACACCAGGGACCTTCCTAAGAATTGGCACGTCCCTGATGTACTCTTCATATCAACCTTACATCCAACATAATCGGAGTCTGAATATCCAATCAAGTCAAAGGTAGATCCCTTTGGATACCAGATCCCGAAGCAAGGCATAGCGACTAAATATCTAAGAATTCGCTTAACGGCCACAAGGTGACACTCCCTTGGATCGGATTGAAATCTAGCACATATGCATACGCTTAGCATAATATCCGGTCTACTAGCACATAAATAAAGTAAAGACCCTATCATAGACCGGTATGCCTTTTGATCAACGGACTTACCTCCTTTGTTGAGGTCGACATGTCCGTCGTTTCCCATTGGAGTCTTTGCGGGCTTGGCGTCCTTCATCCCAAACCGCTTGATAAATCTTGCGTGTACTTTGTTTGGGAGATGAAGGTGTCGTCCTTGAGTTGCTTCACTTGGAACCCAAGGAAGTAGTTCAACTCGCCCATCATCGACATCTCAAACTTTTGAGTCATCACCCTGCTAAACTCTTCACAAGACTTTTGGTTAGAAGAACCAAATATTATGTCATCGACATAAATTTGGCACACAAATAAGTCACCATCACAAGTCTTAATGAATAAAGTTGGATCAGCCTTCCCAACCTTGAAAGCATTAGCAATTAGAAAATCTCTAAGGCATTCATACCATGCTCTTGGGGCTTGCTTAAGTCCATAGAGCGCCTTAGAGAGCTTATACACGTGGTTGGGGTACCGTTCATCCTCAAAGCCAGGGGGTTACTCTACGTACACCTCCTCCTTGATTGGCTCGTTGAGGAAAGCGCTCTTCACATCCATTTGGAACAACCTGAAAGAATGGTGAGCGGCATAGGCTAACAAATTACGAATAGACTCTAGCCTAGCCACAAGAGCAAAAGTCTCCTCAAAGTCCAAACCTGCAACTTGGGCATAACCTTTTGCCACAAGTCTAGCCTTGTTCCTTGTCACCACTCCGTGCTCGTCTTGTTTGTTGCGGAACACCCACTTGGTTCCCACAACGTTTTGCTTTGGACGTGGCACCAGGGTCCAAACTTCGTTCCGCTTGAAGTTATTGAGCTCTTTCTGCATGGCCAACACCCAGTTCGGATCTAGCAAGGCCTCTTCTACCCTGAAAGGCTCAATAGAAGAGACAAACGAGTAGTGTTCACAAAAATTAACTAATCTAGAGCGAGTAGTTACTCCCTTGCTTATATCACCCAAAATCTGGTCGACGGGATGATTTCTTTGAATCGTCGCTTGGACTTGAGTTGGAGGGGCTTGAGGTGCTTCTTCCTCCATAGCTTGATCATCTTGTGCTCCCCCTTGATCGCACGCCTCTTGATGAACCTGTTCATCAGTTTGAGTTGGGGGATGCACCATTGTTGAGGAAGAAGGTTGATCTTGCTCCTTTTGTTCCTGTGGTCGCACATCTCCAATCGCCATGGTGCGTATGGCGGCCGTTGGAACATCTTCTTCATCTACATCATCAAGATCAACTTGCTCTCTTGGAGAGTCATTAGTCTCATCAAATACAACGTCGCTAGAGACTTCAACCAAACCCGATGATTTGTTGAAGACTCTATACGCCTTTGTATTTGAGTCATAACCTAACAAAAACCCTTCTACAGCTTTGGGAGCAAATTTAGAATTCCTACCTTTCTTCACTAGAATGTAGCATTTACTCCCAAACACACGAAAATATGAAATGTTGGGTTTGTTACCGGTTAGAAGTTCGTACGACGTTTTCTTGAGGAGGCGATGAAGGTAGACCCGGTTTATGGCGTGGCAAGCTGTGTTCACCACTTCCGACCAAAACCGCTCGGGCGTCTTGAACTCTCCAAGCATCGTCATCGCCATGTCTATGAGCGTCCTGTTCTTCCTCTCTACCACACCATTTTGCTGAGGTGTGTAGGGAGCGGAGAACTCGTGCTTGATTCCTTCCTCCTCAAGGTACTCCTCCACTTGAAGGTTCTTGAACTCGGACCCGTTGTCGCTCCTTATCTTCTTCACCTTGAGCTCAAATTCATTTTGAGCTCTCCTTAGAAAGCGTTTAAGGGTCCCTTGGGTTTCTGTTTTATCCTGGAAGAAGAATACCCAAGTGAAGCGGGAAAAATCATCAACTATAACAAGACCATACTTACTTCCCCCGATGCTGAGGTAGGCGACGGGTCTAAAGAGGTCCATATGCAGCAGCTCCAGGGGTCTTGATGTGGTCATCACGTTCTTGCTGTGATTAGCATTTCCCACTTGTTTACCTGCTTGACAAGCTGCACAAGGTCTATCTTTTTCGAAAGTTACATTTGTTAGACCTAACACATGTTCTCCCTTTAGAAGTTTGTGAAGGTTCTTCATTCCCACATGTGCTAAACGGCGATGCCACAGCCAGCCCATGCTAGTCTTAGCAATTAAGCATGCATCTAGACCGGCCTCTTCCTTTGCAAAATCAACTAAATAGAGTTTGCCGTCTAGTACACCCTTAAAAGCTAATGAACCATCACTCCTTCTAAAGACAGACACGTCTACATTTGTGAATAAGCAATTATAACCCATATTACAAAGTTGACTAACGGACAACAAGTTATACCCAAGCGACTCAACTAAAAACACATTAGAAATGGAGTGCTCAGATGAAATAGCAATCTTTCCTAGTCCTTTAACCTTGCCTTGATTCCAGTCACCGAATATGATTGAATCATGAGAATCTTTGTTCTTGACGTAGGAGGTGAACATCTTCTTCTCCCCCGTCATGTGGTTTGTGCATCCGCTGTCGATAATCCAGCTTGAGCCCCCGGATGCATAAACCTGCAAGGCAATTTAGGCTTGGGTTTTAGGTACCCAACTCTTGTTGGGTCCTACAAGGTTAGTAACAATAGCCTTAGGGACCCAAATGCAAGTTTTATCACCTTTGCATTTTGCCCCTAATTTCTTAGCAATTACTTTCTTATTCTTCCTATAAATTGTAAAAGAAGCATTGCAAGCATAATAAATTGTAGAAGGTTCATTACTTGGTTTTCTAGGTACATGAACAACCTTTCTCCTAGGCATATCTCTACCATGCACAAGGAAAGAACTTGAAGCAAACATGGCATTAGAATCATAAGCATTACAACTCCTATCATGATGAACATTTCTAGAAAATTTTCTATCATAAATAAATGCATGATTCTTTTGACTACTATTAGCCATAGGAGCCTTCCCTTTCTCCTTGGCGGAGATGGAAGCCTTATGACTTGTTAAGTTCTTGGCTTCCCTTCGAAAACCAAGCCCATCCTTAATAGAGGGGTGTCTACCAATAGTATAGGCATCCCTTGCAAATTTTAGTTTATCAAAATCATTTTTGCTAGTCTTAAGTTGGGCACTAAGACTAGCCACTTCACCATTTAATTTTGAGATGGAAATTAAGTGTTCACTACAAGCATCAACATTAAAATCCTTACACCTATTGCAAATCACAACATGTTCTACACAAGAGCTTGATTTATTAGCTATTTCTAACTTAGTATTTAAATCAACATTAATACTCTTTAAGCTAGAAATAGATTCATGGCATGTAGATAATTCACATGAAAGCATTTCATTTCTTTTAACTTCTAAAGCAAGAGAATTTTGTGCACTAACAAATTTATCATGCTCTTCATATAAAAGATCCTCTTGCTTCTCTAACAATCTATTCTTCTCATTCAAAGCATCAATTAATTCATTGATCTTATCAATTTTAGTTCTATCTAAACCTTTGAATAAGCTTGCGTAGTCTACTTCATCATCACTAGACTCATCATCACTTGAAGAAGCATATGTAACAGTACTTCGAGTATTTACCTTCTTTTCCTTTGCCATGAGGCATGTGTGATGCTCGTTGGGGAAGAGAGCTGACTTGTTGAAGGCTGAGGCGGCGAGTCCTTTGTTGTCGGAGTCGGACGAGGAGCAATCCGAATCCCACTCCTTTCCAAGGTGTGCCTCGCCCTTCGCCTTTTTGTAGGTCTTCTTCTTTTCCCACTTTCCGCTCTTTCCTTGTTCCTGATCACTATCATTGTCGGGACAGTTAGCAATAAAGTGACCAATCTTACCACACTTGAAGCAGGAGCGCTTTCCCTTCGTCTTGCTCTTGTTGGGATGCTCCTTGCGAGATCTTGAGGGTGTCCTAGATTTGCTTGGTATTATCCAAGCCGCTCACCTTATTGTATTATTCCCTGCACAAGGATGCTAAAAGAACAGTAGTAGCTTGTGCATTTTTATTGATTTGTTCATTGATAAACATAGAATTATCCGAACTATCAAATTGCATTCCATTTTCTACTATCTCCCATATACTTGGATGAAGAGAGAACAAATGGCTACACATTTTGTGACTCCAAAATCCGTAGTCCTCTCCATCAAAGTGTGGAGGTTTACCAAGTGGAATGGAAAGCAAATGAGCATTGGAATTATGCGGAATACGAGAATAATCGAAAGAAAAGTTCGAGTTAACCATTTTCTTTTTCTCCTCGTATTCGTCGTCCTTTTGAGAAGAGGAAGATTCGTCGCTGTCGTAGTAGACAATCTTCTTGATGCGCCTCTTCTTCTTTCCATCCTTCTTCTTTTGACTTGAGCCCGAGTGAGAGCACCTAGAGGGGGGTGAATAGGTGATCCTGTAAAAACTTAAAACTTAAAGCCACAAAACTTGATTAAGAGTTAGCACAATGAAATCAAGTGGCTAAAGGAGAGCTCTTGTGAAACACAATAGACACAGTGAGAACAAGCACAAGAGACACGAGGATTTATCCCGTGGTTCGGCCAAGTATAACACTTGCCTATTCCATGTTGTGGCATCCCAATGGACGAGAGTTGCAATCAACTCCTCTCAAGTGATCCAATGATCAACTTGAATACCACGGTGTTCTTCTTTCTTTATTCTTTCCCGTTTACGAGGAATCTCCCCAACTTGGAGTCTCTCGCCCTTACAATAAGGATCAAAGTGAAAGCACTAGAGTAAGGGAGGGAAGCAACACACACAAATCCACAGCAATACGCACACACACAGCCAAGACTTGAGCTCAAATGAATAGCACAAAGTTCACCACTAGAACGGAGCTCAAATCACTAAGAATGTCAATCGAGTGCGCAAAGACGGAGTGTGAATGATCAAGAAAGCTTAGAGTATGCTTGGTGTACTCCTCCATGCGCCTAGGGGTCCCTTTTATAGCCCCAAGGCAGCTAGGAGCCGTTGGAGAGCAATCCAGGAAGGCAATTCTTGCCTTCTGTAGGGTGGCACACCAGACAGTCCGGTGCACCACCGGACACTGTCCGGTGCTGATTGCTTTCCTATTCTGGCGCAGCTGACCGTTGAAGATTTGGAGCCGTTGGCACACCGGACACTGTCCAGTGCACACCGGGCAGTCTGGTGCCCCCATCAGACCGTTGGCTCGGCCACGCGTCACGCGCGGATTGCGCGGCCGACCATTGGCTGTTGGCTCACCGGACAGTCCGGTGCACCACCGGACAGTCCGGTGATTTATAACCATACGCCGCCGACGAATTCCCGAGAGCAGCCTTTTCACCAGAGCCAGCCTGGTGCACCGGACAGTCCGGTGCACCACTGGACAGTCCGGTGCACCCAGACTGAGCAGCAGTTGGCTGTACACAGCCAACTCTTTTTTCTTTTGTCTTTTCTCTGATTCTAGCACTTAGACAAATATGTTAGTACACAAAAACCAATGTACTAAGTCTAGAATCATACCTTTGTGTTGATTTGCACTTCTTCCACCATTTGGCATAGTTTCATACTTAAACCATTTGTGTTGGCACTTGATCACCAAAAAACTTAGAAATGGCCCAAGGGCACATTTCCCTTTCAAGCAGCCACCCCCAACGGCTTGTTAGTGGTTGAGGACTATAAATACCCCCCAACCACCACCACTCCAAGCATCCAAGTTTCCAGGACTTCACATTCAATACAAGAGCTAGTGCATTCACTCCATGACACATTTCCAAAAGATCAAAGCCTCTGCGAGTCTAGAATTCATTTCAACCACCTATTGACTTGAGAGAGAGTTTGCTCGTGTTCTTTGTGCTCTTGTTGCTTGGATCTCTTCCTTTCTCATTCTTGTTCCCAAGTGAATTGTAATCAAAGCAAGAGACACCAAGTGTGTGGTGGTCCTTGTGGGGTCTAAGTGACCCGTTTGATTAAGGAGAAAGCTCACTCGGTCTAGGTGACCGTTTGAGAGAGGGAAAGGGTTGAAAGAGACCCGGTCTTTGTGACCACCTCAACGGGGACTAGGTTCTTTAGAATCGAACCTCAGTAAAACAAATCACCGTGTCCATCCGCTTTATTTCTTGGTTGATTTGTTTTCCCCTCTCTCCCAGACTTGATATTTGTTCTAACGCTAACCCCAACTTGTAGCGTGTGTTTTAAGTTATAAATTTCAGATTCCGCCTATTCACCCATCCCTCTAGGCGACTTTCAGTCATCAACATATATTTGGCATACAAAAAGATCACCATTACAAGTCTTAGTAAAGAGAGTAGGATCAGCTTTCCCAACCTTGAAAGCATTAGAAACAAGGAAATCTCTAAGGCATTCATATCATGCTCTTGGGGCTTGCTTAAATCCATAGAGCGCCTTAGAGAGCTTGTAGACATGGTCGGGATACCTGTCATCCTCAAAGCCAGGGGGTTGTTCCACATACACTTCCTCATTGATTGGTCCATTAAGGAAGGCACTCTTCACGCCCATTTGAAACAACTTAAACGAGTGGTGAGCAACATAGGCCAATAATATTCGAATTGATTCTAGCCTAGCAACATGAGCAAAAGTCTCCTCAAAATCCAAACCTGCGACTTGGGCATAACCTTTTGCCACAAGTCGAGCCTTGTTTCTTGTCACCACACCGTGTTCATCTTGCTTGTTGTGGAACACCCACTTGGTCCCACAACATTTTGCTTTGAACGTGGCACTAGGCTCCAAACTTCATTTCTCTTGAAGTTGTTGAGCTCTTCCTGCATGGCCAACACCCAGTCCGAATCCTGTAAGGCTTCTTCTACCCTGAAAGGCTCAATAGAAGAAACAAACGAGTAATGGTCACAAAAATTGGCTAAACGTGAGCGAGTGGTTACTCCCTTGCTGATATCACCTAGAATCTGATCCACTGGATGATTCCTTTGAATTGTTGACCGAACATGAGTTGAAGGAACTTGTGGAGCTTCTTCCTCCTTATCCTGTTCTTCATGTGCTCCCCCTTGATCCAGCCCTTCATCTTGAGGTACCTATTCCTCATCTTGAGTCGGGGGATGCACCAATGTAGAGGAAGAAGGTTGATCTTGCTCCTATTGTTCCTGCAGTCGCACATCACCTATTGCCATTGTTCGCATTGCGGCCGTCGGAATCTCATCCTCATCTACATCATCAAGATCAACTTGCTCTCTTGGAGAGCCATTAGTTTCATCAAATACAACATCGCTAGAGACTTCAACTAATCCTGATGACTTGTTGAAGACCCTATACGCCTTTGTATTTGAGTCATAACCTAGTAAAAACCCTTCTACAACTTTGGAAGCAAACTTCGAATGCGTACCTTTCTTTACCAAGATGTAGCATTTGCTCCCAAATACACGAAAATAGGAAACATTGGGTTTGTTACAGGTTAGGAGTTCGTATGATGTCTTCTTGAGGAGGCGATGCAGATAGAGCCAGTTTATGGCATGACATGCTGTTTTTACAGCTTCCGACCAAAACCGCTCAGGCATCTTGTATTCACCAAGCATTTCCTTGCCATATCAATTAGTGTCCTATTCTTCCTCTCTACCACACCATTTTGTTGTGGTGTGTAGGGAGCGGAGAACTCGTGCTTGATGCCTTCCTCCTCAAGATATTCTTCGACTTGCAGGTTCTTGAACTCAGATCCATTATCGCTCCTTATCTTTTTCACCTTTAGCTCGAATTCATTTTGAGCTCTCTTTAAGAAGCGCTTTAGAGTTCCTTGGGTTTCAGATTTGTCCTGCAGCAAGAACACCCAAGTGAAGCGGAAAAAATCATCAACAACGATAACACCATACTTACTTCCCCCGATACTTAGATAAGCAACGGGCCCGAAGAGATCCATATGTAGGAGTTCTAGTGGTCTTGATGTTGTCATCCCGTTCTTGCTTTGATGATTACTTCCCACCTGTTTCCCTGCCTGGCATGCTGCACAAGGTCTGTCTTTCTCAAAACAGACATCGGTTAGTCCTAACACATGTTCTCCCTTTAGAAGTTTATGAAGGTTCTTCATCCTAGCATGTGCTAGACGGCGGTGCCAGAGCCAGCCCATATTTGTCTTAGCGATGAAGCATGCATCTAGATCAGCATTCTCTTTTGAGAAATCAACTAAGTAGAGCTTGTCGTCTAATACACCCTTAAAAGCTAATTAACCATCACTTCTTCTAAAGATAGATACATTAATATTTGTAAATAAGCAGTTATAGCCCATATGACATAATTGGCTTACAGAGAATAAATTGTAACCGAGCGATTATACTAGAAACACATTTGAAATTGAATGCTCGGTTGTGATGGCTATTTTGCCTAAGCCCTTAACCTTGCCTTGGTTCCCATTTCCAAAGATGATAGTGTCTTGGGAATCACTGTTTTTGACGTAGGAGGTGAACATTTTTTTCTCCCCCGTCATGTGGTTTGTGAATCCGCTAGCAATGATCCAGCTTGAGCCCCCAGATGCATAAATCTGCAAGGTAATTAAGCTTGGGTTTTAGGTACCCAACTCTTGTTGGGTCCTACAAGGTTAGTCACAACAGACTTTGGAACCCAGATGCAAGTTTTGTCTCTCTTGCACTTAGGTCCCAAATTTCTAGCAACTACTTTATCATTTTTGTACAATAGTACAAATGAAGCATTACATGTTTGATAAAGAGTAGTTGGTCCAGTTAATGTCTTCCTAGGCGCATGAGAAGCAACATTATGGCACCTAGGTCTATGCCTACCATGAGCATATGAAGAGCTAGATGCAAACATGGCATGAGAACTAAATGCAACATTATGACATACATGAGAAAAAGCATGATTATTACACCTACCATGATGAGCAATACTAGTAATTCTCTTGTCATAAAGATAGGCATGGTTCTTTTTAGAGCTACTAGCCATGGGAGCCTTCCCTTTCCCTTTGTTGAGACTGAAAGTCCTTTGGCTTGTTAAGTTCTTGGTCTCCTTTTGGAAACCAAGTCCATCCTTAATAGAGGGGTGTCTACCAATGGTGTAGGCATCCCTAGCAAATTTTAGTTTCTCATAATTATCCTTGCAAGTCTTAAGTGGAGCATTAAGACTTACAACATCATTGTTTAACTTAAGAATGGTAGAAGCATGTTCATTGCAAGCATCAATATTAAAATCTTTGCATCTATTGCAGATAACAACATGCGTTACATATGAACTAGCCACATTAAACTTTTCTAGCTTTGTATTTAAATCATCATTCAAAGTTTTGAGACTAGAAATAGAATCATGGCAGGTAGATAGCTCAGAAGACAATATTTCATTTTTCTTAATTTCTAGAGCAAGAGACTTTTGAACATTAATAAATTTATCATGTTCGTCATATAAAATATCTTCTTGTTTTTCTAGCAACCTATCATTTTCATACACAATTTATCATGGTAGGTCCTTGGCTTTTAACTTTGTCGCCCACTCTTTGTCTCCCGTCATAAAAGTTCTTCATCCCAAAGCCGAAGCTTCTTGTAACTATTCATAATCATGCTGAAAACATATGGTTAGACACATTTTTGAGGACCTTCGGAAGAGGAAGGCGCCCAACAAAGGGGATGACGGAAGATGAAGCTATATTGAAGACATCCCTAAGTCACGCCTTAAGTTGACTTAACAGAACGCACCAAACACCGCTACATCTAAATCGGAGTAGCTACAGGAACCCATCGGAAGGCGGATGGGACACTATGCCATACTAGGGGTACGACAACACACGCCTCGGTAGACGACTCCATAGGGGGCTAGGAGGCCAGAAGCACGACCCAACAGACGAGACCATTGGGGCTACAAGGCCTAGAAGCGGGAGGCCGAACTCCTCCACAATAGAATACAAGTCCTCATTGTAATGTCTACCCTTGAGCTATAAAAGGGCAAGACAACCTCCATCCAAAGATCATCCCATATCTCCACAACTTCACACAAGCACCCAGATGTAACACGTTCCAAGCAATAATATTGTCAGCATCACACTAGACTAGGGCTCCGGTCTGAACCATTATAACCCCTTCGTCCTAGATCCACCTTCGAGCCCCCCGCAACTCACCATTCGTAGTGAGTCCATGCTAACACCTCTGCCGAACACAAATCTTATTATCCCCCGGTTCCGAAAACCATGACACAAGGCAATCAAGAAGAAGAAGACGACGAACAAGGCAAAAACACCAAAGGAGAAGATGAAACAAGACCTCAAGTGCTACACCCAAGAGTCCACCAAACTATTCAAAGAGATCATCTAGTGGACATGATTCTCGGAGACATTCACAAGGAATTAACTACTCTTTCTAGAATATCATTTTATTGTAAAAATACTTTTTATGTCTTCTATTGAGCCTTTCAGGGTTGAAGATTCATTAAAGGATCCATATTAGGTGGTGGTCATGCAAGAAGAGCTCAAGCTCAACAACTTCAAGAGGAATGAAGTATGAAATTTGGTTCAACGTCCAACTCAAAATATTGTGGGAACCAAGTGGGTCTTCCACAACAAGCAAGATAAACATGGTGTGGTAACAAGGAACAAAGCACAACTTATGGTCAAAGGCTATTCACAAGTCAAAGGTTTGGATTTTGGTGAAACATTTGCACTCGTAGCTAGGCTTGAGTCAATTCACATATTATTAACCTATGCTACTTACCATGATTTTACGTTATATGAAATGGACGTTAAGAGTGCATTCCTCAATGGTCCAATCAAGTAAGATGTATACATTAAGCAACCTCTCGGCTATGAAAATGATAAGTATCATAACCACATCTATAAACTCAAGAGTGTGGATAATGATCTGTTCATATGGCAATTAATGTTGATGACATTATTTTTGTTCCACCAATTGCTCCTCTTGTAAATAGTTTAATAGGATAATGATCAAGAAATTTGAGATGTCTATGATGGGGAGTTGAAGTTTTTGTTAGGATTTCAAATCAAGCAACTCAAGGAAGGCACATTTATCAGTCAAATGAAGTACATTCAAGACATACTCAAGAAGTTTGGCATGAAGGATGCAAAACTAACCAAGATAACTATGAGAACAAATGGACACCTTGACATAGGTTCTTTACTCTACTTTATGTGCATCTATACTGAATAAAATGATTAGTGTATGCATGTGTGCAAGATTTCAAGCCGACCCTAATGAGTGTCATTTTAGGGCCTATAAGAGAATTAATACATTTATTTCATACACCCAACCTAGGGCTTTGGTATCCTAAGGGTTAAAAGTTTGATCTCAGATTATGCTGGATGTAAGGTAAATAGGAAGAGTATATTCGGGACTACCAAATTTTAGGAAGATCCTTGGTATCATGGTCCTCAAAGAAACAAAATTATATTGCTCTATCCACAACTGAAGTCGAGTGTATTGTTGTTGGACATTGTTGTGCGTAATTAATTTGGTGGAGGCAAATCTTAAAGAACTTTGGCTACAATCTAAGTAGAGTTCATCTCCTATATGATAATTAGAGCGCAATTAGAATGGCCGCTAACCCTGTTGATCACGATCACACAAAGCACATAGACATCATGTACCACTTTTGAGAGATCATTCACAAAAGAGAGATATCATAATAGACCATGTAAGTTCAAACAAACAATTAGCTGATATATTCATAAAGCCACTATATGAGAAGAGATTATGTGAGCTTAGAAACGAGTTAAATATACTTGATTACCAAAACATGGATTGAAATGTTGCGTATCATGCTTATTTATATGCCTTTGATCATAAGCAACACTTTTAATTGGTACAATTTTGAATTTTCATATGATGCTTATACCAAAGTGCAAATTATAGAAAATCAATTCTAGGTCTCAAAAGTCCAAGTGCATAAGCTCTACAAGTATTCATCGCTTGTATGCACATATTTAGGGAGAGGATTGCCTAAATTTTGATACCTTTGAGACTAATGTCACTTCCAAGTCTATTATGTGTGCAATCTCAAATTGAAAGGGAAGTGAACTCCTTGGACAAAGAAAAACAATTCGATTGCAAATTTAATTGGTATCAAAATTCTTTGCTCTGATTTGTGTTTTCATAAAAATATCTTACTTAGGGGGAGAAATCTCTCCCAAATAAGAATTTCTAAGGGCCACATAATTGTTCTCCATTTTTGGTGTTTGATCCCAAAGGGGGAAATATTTGGCCAAAGCAAAAGGACCGAAACCATTATTTTTCAATTATTGTGAAAACCATCTTGAAAACTAATAGGAGATCATTTTTATGAAAATTTGCAAAAGGGGGAGAAATTTGGCCAAGCAAAAAATGTCAAAAGTTGTTTTATGCATTAAAAAAATATAGGTCATGAATTCTCTCACAAAGGGGAGAAATTTTCAAAACAAAACTTTGAAGAAAAATGTTTGATTTGAAAAATCAAAAAGAAAAATGGTTGCACTAAAATGGTCCAAAATGTTAAGTTTATACACACTTTAAGATTGACATCCTCCATATTGTATTCATGAGTATACATGTTTAGCAAACTAATTTATAAATTGGTAGTTTACATTTGCTTTGGTTGTGTTGGCATAAATCACAAAAAATGGGGAGATTGAAAGGGAAATGAGCCTAAAATCCATTTCTACGTTTATTTTGGTGTTTGATAACCATCACAATCTACTGGACTAACTAGTTTGCTAAGTGGTTGATCACATGATCAAGAGCAGATTAGAGAAGATCAAATGTACAGATATAGCTCAGAATGAAAGGAAAAGAGCATATTAAGAGAGAAATGGACTATGGGCCATTTCACCATTTGGATAAGTTCTAAGAGACTTTAGAAATGTTTTGAATAAGTTCTAAGAGACTATGGGCCATTTCACCATTTGAATAAGTCCGAGGTGTTTGAGACGGACATCGTCATCGAGGAGGAGGCACCTACGACGGTTTCCAACGCCGTAGGCTTTGTGGTCTTGTCTCTAAGAGCATCTCTAATAAGATGACTCAAAATAGTGCTCTAAAAATTGAAATACTACATCATTCTAAGTGTCTAGGGCACTAAAATAAATTATGCTCCAACAGTTAAGTCTAAATCATGTATTTTTGGAAGTGAATTACATTATTAGGAAAGAAAATATTGAGAATGATGTAGAAAACAAAGATAACACACTAGTGTGGGGTGTAGTATATTTGGGCCACTTCATGAGGTGCCCTATATTTTTTGACAAAAATTGTAAAATAAGACATCATTGGAGTTGTTTTTTATGAGTTAAACATTATATTTTAAGATAGATCATTGTTTTAAAGACAATGTTAGAGATGCTCTTACCTGGGGATGGAAGCCAGGGCGAGACCCGTAATTTATAGTGGGATCCCGAGGAGAGATATGTGGTTTGTGTCATCACCCGTCACATGTTATTTTCCCTCTGGAGAATAGTGACAGATCTAGAATTTTACTATAGAGTATGACATTTAAAATTTCCATATACAATTGTTCAAACTATTTGATGATTCAGTAACAAATTTTACATTAAATTACACACTAAATTTAAAATATGAAGATTAAGTTAAAAAATAATTAGTAACTCTTAAATTTAGAAAATAAGATAAAAATATTTATAAAGAAACATAAATACTTTTTAATTCTAGCAATTCAAGTAGATATGATTTGTTATCTTACAAAGAAGAGAGGGAGATTGAAAGACGTGGTGATCATATTAATCAACTTTAAGTCTTGATGTTTGGCAGGCAAGGTAACACACGTGCGCGTAGGGTCCTTGCCTACCTCTTGACTCTCAAAAGCTCAAGACCCACTATAAAGTTGTTTGGTCATTTTGCTATTTTCGTAAGCCAATACCCAACAGTCTAGCCTCCAGCAACATTTCATGGGTCACGTTTGCCGAAGAATCCGAGCAATCGAGCCTTAAACTATCGATTTTGTGACCATATCATTCATTCAATGGGCCATCCCAATATCTATTGAAGAATTCGAGCGATCGAATATTAGACTATCAATTTTATGATCATATATCCGTCCAACAAACCATCCCATAACTTCATTAAAATCTCTACTACTCTATATGAGGTTAGTGTAGGCGTGCACAGCTCCTGTTCTGCCTCCCGCGATCGGCTGCCGCCGCGCCAGCTCCGCACGCAAATCACGCCGCCGTCCTCGCGGCCGCATCGCCCCCGCACATCCCTGTTCTGCCCGCACGCGAGCACGCCGCGATTCTTTCCATCCGCGCTCGCCTACCGCCGCGCCAAATCCGCCGCACGCGAGCACGCCGCGATTCCTTTCCATCCGCGCGCGAGCACGCCGCGATATCAGGTCCGCTGCCGCTGGAAGGTGCCCGCCCCGCAGCGGAGAATGGAAGGCCCTCACGCCCACACGCCCGCTGGAAGGTCCTTGATTGAGCGTACGCGGATGGAAGGTCACCGTACGCGGATGGAGGACGCGGATGGAAGGTCCGTGGCCAAATCCCGGGATCCGCAACCTCCTCCTCTATCATGGACGCGGATGGAATGTCAGAGATCTCCGCTCAGGTCCGTCAATGGAAGGCAGACCTCCCTTGAATGGACTTTCCATCCGCCCTCACAAATTACAGACGCCAGTGAAGCGACGGGTCCCTTTATTTCCATCCGCCCTCAAGAATTCCAGACGCCATTGAATCCACGGGTCCCTTTTTTCTCTCGTAGCATCCTCCTTGGACGCATCCGTTTTTTCTCTCAGAGCATCGCCCTCAAGATTCCACGGGTCGCTAACGTCACAGTGCTGAAGGTCAGTGTTTCATAGTTTGTTTCTTGTATCGTAGTTTGTTTCTTGTGTTCATAGTTTGTTTCTGGCGCACGGGTCAGACGCATATGATTAGTTGTTTCAGGAATTCTGGAATTTGATTTAGAAATAAACTTGAACTATGAGTTATGCAATAGATTTAGTTCACCAAATCTGGTGTACGGTTCGCCAAATCTGGTGTAACTCATAGTTCACTGGAATTCTGGAATTTGATTTCTGGCGCACGGGTCCCTTTTACTCTGAACTAGGAGTTATAATCTGAAGAGTTATGCACTTCTCTTTTACTTGAACTATGAGTTATAATCTGAACTAGGAATTCTGGAATTTGTTTACTCGGGCATCGCTTTAAAATGCTAGCTTTAAACCAGTTTGTTTCTTGAACCAGTTTGTTTCTGAAATATGATTAGTTGTTTACTCTGAACTATGAGTTATAATCTGAACTAGGAATTCTGAACTAGGAGTTATAATCTGAACTATGATTAGTTGTTTACTCTGAACTATGAGTTATAATCTGAACTAGGAATTCTGAACTAGGAGTTATAATCTGAACTATGAGTTATGCACTTCTCTTTTACTTGAACTATGAGTTATAATCTGAACTAGGAATTCTGAAATTTGTTTACTCGGACATCGCTTTAAAATGCTAGCTTTAAACCAGTTTGTTTCTTGAACCAGTTTGTTTCTGAAATATGATTAGTTGTTTACTCTGAACTATGAGTTATAATCTGAACTAGGAATTCTGAACTAGGAGTTATAATCTGAACTATGATTAGTTGTTTACTCTGAACTATGAGTTATAATCTGAACTAGGAATTCTGAACTAGGAGTTATAGTCTGAACTATGAGTTATGCACTTCTCTTTTACTTGAACTATGAGTTATAATCTGAACTAGGAATTCTGGAATTTGTTTACTCGGGCATCGCTTTAAAATGCTAGCTTTAAACCAGTTTGTTTCTTGAACCAGTTTGTAATCTGAACAACTACTCATAATTTTTCGTGTGTTCTACCAGTTCCTGCTGATATATAATAATTGCTGCAATGCGAATTCCTTTACTTGTGTTTATTCGGATTACGTCTCTGGATTAGTTATTACCTAAGTGTTGTACCTTGCACTTTGATTCAGCATTGGATGTTTAGGTAATCTATATTTGAGACTGGCTGTAGTCCTTGCTGTTTTTTAGGGGAGCTCTTAAGTTATTTTTTCCTGTATTTGAGGCAACTCTTAAGTTATTATTGCTTGCTGCATTGGATGTTTAGGTAATCTATATTTGAGTCTTGCTGTAGTCCTTGCTGTTTTTTTAGGGGAGCTCCTAAGTAGTTGTTTACTCGGACATCGCTTTAAAATGCTAGCTTTAAACCAGTTTGTTTCTTGAACCAGTTTGTTTCTGAAATATGATTAGTTGTTTACTCTGAACTATGAGTTATAATCTGAACTAGGAATTCTGAACTAGGAGTTATAATCTGAACTATGATTAGTTGTTTACTCTGAACTATGAGTTATAATCTGAACTAGGAATTCTGAACTAGGAGTTATAGTCTGAACTATGAGTTTTGCACTTCTCTTTTACTTGAACTATGAGTTATAATCTGAACTAGGAATTCTGGAATTTGTTTACTCGGGCATCGCTTTAAAATGCTAGCTTTAAACCAGTTTGTTTCTTGAACCAGTTTGTAATCTGAACAACTACTCATAATTTTTCGTGTGTTCTACCAGTTCCTGCTGGTATATAATAATTGCTGCAATGCGAATTCCTTTACTTGTGTTTATTCGGATTACGTCTCTGGATTAGTTATTACCTAAGTGTTGTACCTTGCACTTTGATTCAGCATTGGATGTTTAGGTAATCTATATTTGAGACTGGTTGTAGTCCTTGCTGTTTTTTAGGGGAGCTCTTAAGTTATTTTTTCCTGTATTTGAGGCAACTCTTAAGTTATTATTGCTTGCTGCATTGGATGTTTAGGTAATCTATATTTGAGTCTTGCTGTAGTCCTTGCTGTTTTTTTAGGGGAGCTCCTAAGTAGTTGTTTACTCGGACATCGCTTTAAAATGCTAGCTTTAAACCAGTTTGTTTCTTGAACCAGTTTGTTTCTGAAATATGATTAGTTGTTTACTCTGAACTATGAGTTATAATCTGAACTAGGAATTCTGAACTAGGAGTTATAATCTGAACTATGATTAGTTGTTTACTCTGAACTATGAGTTATAATCTGAACTAGGAATTCTGAACTAGGAGTTATAGTCTGAACTATGAGTTATGCACTTCTCTTTTACTTGAACTATGAGTTATAATCTGAACTAGGAATTCTGGAATTTGTTTACTCGGGCATCGTTTTAAAATGCTAGCTTTAAACCAATTTGTTTCTTGAACCAGTTTGTAATCTGAACAACTACTCATAATTTTTCGTGTGTTCTACCAGTTCCTGCTGATATATAATAATTGCTGCAATGTGAATTCCTTTACTTGTGTTTATTCGGATTACGTCTCTGGATTAGTTATTACGTAAGTGTTGTACCTTGCACTTTGATTCAGCATTGGATGTTTAGGTAATCTATATTTGAGACTGGTTGTAGTCCTTGCTGTTTTTTAGGGGAGCTCTTAAGTTATTTTTTCCTGTATTTGAGGCAACTCTTAAGTTATTATTGCTTGCTGCATTGGATGTTTAGGTAATCTATATTTGAGTCTTGTTGTAGTCCTTGCTGTTTTTTTAGGGGAGCTCATAAGTTATTTTTTCCTGTATTTGAGACAACTCTTAGTTGTTTACTCGGGCATCGCTTTTGGTTTCAAAATTTTTAAAATGCTAGCTTTACAAACGTGTTCATAGTTTGTTTCTTGAACCAGTTTTTTACTTGTAGTAATCCTGATAACGTACAGAAAGAAGTCCCAAGTGATTTTGAAGAACTATACCTTCAACGGCAAAATCCAAGGTAACTTGTGATGAACAACTACTCATATTTTTTCGTGTGTTATACCAGTTCCTGCTGATATATAATAATTGCTGCAATGCGAATTCCTTTACCTGTGTTTATTCGGATTGCGTCTCTGGATTAGTTATTACCTAAGTGTTGTACCTTGCACTTTGATTCAGCATTGGATGTTTAGGTAATCTATATTTGAGACTGGCTGTAATCCTTGCTGTTTTTTAGGGGAGCTCTTAAGTTATTTTTTCCTGTATTTGAGGCAACTCTTAAGTTATTTGTTCATGTATTTGAAACAGCTCTTAAGTTATTTGTTCCTGTATTTGAGGCACTGTTCCTGTATCGTCTTAGTGGAGCTCTTAAGTTATCCTATGTGTTTTATTTTGCAAAATTACTCATTCTTAACAAATAGTTTGTTGTTTACTGAAATTGATCATAGAGTGTTTACTGAAATTGTGTATCGTGGTTTCATTGTAGTAGTTTGTTGTTTCATCTAGCGAGGTGTCTGTAAGAAGGAAGGGATAAGGCGTTTGGTTGACCCGGACCGAACGGCAGGACACCGTCGGGGGTTCGCTGCAACGCATCGACGGCTTCCGCAGCTTCTCAGGCCAAGGTAAGCTTTCAAGCAAATTTGTTGCTGCAATTGTTACATCAACCTGAGATATGTTAGTAAATTGCCATACCACTTTGTTTCATTTTTTCGATCATGTTTCAGTTGATTTTTCTTAACAAGCAATGTTGTTAATGCCGTGTATGCTTGTGTGTATTGTTGGTTTATATTGGGGTATAAAGTTTATATGCATTCTTCCGGTATATATCGGTTGATGCTAATCTCTACTACTATAAATCAGAACAATAATTCATGTTTTTTGTGCACACATATGTGCAGCTATCTGTATGGGATCTCAAGGCTATATATCCTTGCTCTCCCTCCTTTTGTATTGGGGTATAAAGTTTATATGCATTCTTCCGGTATATATCGGTTGATGCTAATCTCTACTACTATAAATCAGAACAATAATTCATGCTTTTTTGTGCACACATATTTGTGCAGCTATCTGTATGGGGTCTCAAGGCTATATATCCTTGCTCTCCCTCCTTTAAAATAAAATACTTGTACCGAAAGACCCGTACACCACGAACATGTTATCAAACATCTAGCATTGAAGAATGCACCCAGGTAGCTGATAATTGAAATAGACCTCTGTCTGCAAAATCTAATGTGTAGCAGACTTTAGTAACAAGCACAACCTGCACAAATTGTTTGAATTAAGAGAACTATTTGTTTGAATTAAGTTTTGATTCTCACCTGTAGAGGCTTCATCCATACTCACAATATTCAGTGAACTATTTGTTTGAATTAAATTTTGATTCTCAACTGTCGAGGCATGATATATATTTTCATGAACCATTAGACAACAATATAATATTGATCCGCGAAAGTATGACATGTGTTCCATTTAATTTTAAATTTTAAATTATGTTAAAGGCTACAAGGTTTTGATGGAACCGGTCGTATTGAACCGTGAAAGAGCCGCAGCTGACCGCCTAAAACGGATGCCTATGTAAGTTATTATAAATATATTTACACAAAATTTGTCTATCAAAGTTATGACCATTATTTAGTCGTATGTTTAATATAGCTTCAGATTGTTCGACGACTACCGTGATGAAGATTTTTATGGGCTTCCGCGGAAATACAGTATTGTCGCTCGGGTCGAAGTTAAATTCCCGATTGAACCACGTTTTCGTGATAGACAACATTTCGTTTTGTCTGACATCAATGTAAGCCAACAATTCTTTAAGTTTCATTTTCAAAGTTACATGATATTCATACCATGGCCTCATCTCCTACTGAAATACTATTAGGGAGCCAAGATCGAGGCCATAACATATATGTATGAGACAGTCAAACATTTCGACAATTTGCTCCATGAAAAGCATGTTTACAAGATGCATAATGTGAAGTTCAGTCTTCATCCGGGTGAATTTAATTTTCGTCATCTAAATGGTCCCATGGAATTGTGTCTTGACCAACAAACTATCGTGGAGCCATACACTGTTCCAATTCAGATGGCGCCATTCCCAAAACAAATACTATTGAACCTTGCTGATATTGCCGAGTTGCCAAACAGGACTTTAGTCGGTAAGAATATATCGAACTCTTAATATTATTAATATATCGTTTACACAAAATTCAGTATTAATCCATTTATAAACTGTTATTTTTGTAGACATTATGGCTGTTGTAGTCCACTTGGATACAATACATCGCACAATGTGGGGCCCTTTCAGAAAGATTGTTATAATGGATGCTAGGTATATTCTGTTAATTGTCGAGTTATATATCCAAGTCTAAATATTACTAACCTATTCTTACCAAAATTAATGTCGTAGGGGATATTTACATATCATTAAAGTTTGGGGTGACCTACTAAACAAAAATGCACTCCGCTGGGCGTTGGCTAAGGAGGATTATGGCATAATAATTGGGACTATGTTTAGACGGTTCAGAAGACAAGGTACATCATGTCTTTACGTCTTTCAAAACATCTGTCACTAGGTTTTGCTTTATAATGATTCGTAACGGAGATTTAAATGTGTAATTCTAGAGTGCCTCGAGTCTTCGGATCATACCGCAATACACTTCAATCCGTTCCATCACAACACCCATCATTTTCGACGTAAGTATATTCTAAAAAAATAGTTACATTAAATCGTGATTGTTTTCATTATATCATGAACTACGTGTAGATGTGATTAATTGTGGCATTCATTGCAGCAATCCAAAAAGCTTTGGTGGCGCTGAACAACCGTCAGTTTGCTGTTACATTTCTTGAAGAAGAAAGGCGTAGATAGATTCTACAAATTCGCAAAGAGCAATAATTGGGACTATGTTTAGGCGTAGAGAGATTTGATAGAATACGTGTCGTACTGTTATTGAGCAACCAAACGCAACAAGAGGCAAACTTGTATGCCTATGAATCTTGTTTGTAATACCTATGACATGGGTTTAATAAGAGATATTTTGTGAAGTTTTTGACCGTGCAAATGATAATTAAATATTTTGTGCGAAAATTTGAATTCCCGTAATATTTTGTGCAAACAGTCTCCAAATCTGTAGGTAATCCTGATCACCCCTATCTGTTCTTTAAGCTTTCAGTTTATTTACTGACTAAACCATATCGCTTTGTTTAATTCTCTTGAAACATTCTAACCACAGCCCTATCTGAGAGTGTTGTAAAATCAGTATATAAAAAAATGTGAACAGATGACTCCGAGGGTGGCAAAATGCCACCGATTCCTTTGTCTCTTTAATTCTGATCGGAAAAGTTGGAAAACAAAGAAGGAAATGTTACCAAAAGAAATATTTGAATTGGGTGAAGGAACAAATCACAACCAGATCAAATGCACTATTACACTTTGTTGCTTGTAAAATGTGGTTAGGTAGACACAGGTCAATACCGTTCAGATTATATAAGCACTCGGCTCGCCTGAGGATGGATGTATGTGAGACCTGAATTTGTATGGTAGCAACAGCGTGGTGATTGATTTACTGCTGTGAATCCCTTGCTTTTCAAATCCATGTGTGAGGAATCTCCTTGCTATTTGAATGGCAAGCGGAATTCCTCTCCATGGATCCCCTCACAAGTCCCTGATCACCAAATCAGACCTTACTCAAGTACTGTGTGAAAACTTAACTAAGCCATTCCACTGTCCATGATAGGGTTTCTTTATGGAGAACGGAGAACCAACAGAAACAGATCAGATGGAACATAATGATGGACGCACACCATTGACAAACATCTCAAACACCATTACTATAGGTAAAGGTTATTACACGCGTGCCGATTAACGTTTGAAACGTAGTATTAAGGGTAACACTAATACTAAATTTTATATTGTAGCTGATGAAAATGGATCGAAAAGGCTTGGTCCAAATGTCGATGCTAAGGAACGTAAGAGGCAAAGGGAAAGGGAAAGATATGCCGCGATGACCGTTGAACAAAAAAACGAGAAAAGTAGAAAACGTCGTGAAGCAAGCCAACGAAATAAAGGACCTCCTATACAAACAGAGGGATCTACAGGTGATGAAAAAGTTAAATTCCTAATTATTTTAATGGATCCTCTTGTGGATTAGTGAATGTCTATTAATCTTATTTTGGTTTTCATTTTGTTTCATAGTTAGTCTTTCAGATGGCTGTAGCACAATTGATTTCACAAACTTTGCAACACAAGGTATTGCGGGTATACCTATCACAATTTTTTCCACCGATCGTTTTATAAATACAGAAATACAGATTTGTAGCCATGAAAATCATTTTGCCACTGTTGATTTGGTAGTTCCAAATGTGAATCGAGATGATGATAGCGATTGGTTGCATAGGAATGAGACATTCAAGTCAGACGATGTTTTCACAACAAGAGACCTTCTGACACCAGGTACATGACTGTTCACTCAACTAATTTTGCAAAACAGCTGATTTCATGCGGTTTAACGTATACATGCCTTATTCCAGGCGGTGTGCATGAAACTGTTGGTAACACGCCTAACTATAATTTGGGAAGGGCTGCCTACTTTAGAGAGCGGTACAAAAACTTAACTCCAGCCGAGAGGGAGCTTAATCGTGAACGCCTTAGGTTGTATAATAATACACCAAAGCGGAAAGGGTCAAAGATAAAGTACATAAGAAAACGTAGAGCACTGTTGGCTGACACATTGAGTCAGGAGTCCATCGCCATAGAGTCCCCAACATATACCCCTGAGGTTGTACACCCTACAACAGATGCAATTGAACCTAATGGATCCGCTCTTACCCCCCTGCGACTGGGTTATCCCTGATATCGCCAGTAACCCGTTCCTACCAGCTTCAACACAGACCGAGGATGCCGATTCACTGCATATGTCTACTAGACCACTAAGACGTAAACAACATGTGCCACGTGGTGAAAGACAAGCTATCTTAGCCCGTCGAAACCGGCAATTTGAAGCATCCATTTCAAGGAACATGGCTACTGTGGCTGAGGATATCATTAGTGACGCCGAGGAAGGGGATGATCGGACACAACCCCATATGACTGCAAAGATCAACAACAATGGTAATTACTATCATTTTTATCCCCCCCTTTTATCCTGAATGCCCAGGTATTTTATGTGGCTTGTATTTTCACCCTCCAGTTGATGACGATGACGGTGTCGTATTTGAAGACGATGCTGATGAGAACGAGGGATACCTATTCGCTGGGCAATGTACTAATTTCAATCTTTTTATGATATGATACAAATGCTTATATAAATACATATATGTCTTACTCATTGTTTCCAAAAAAATATCAGATGAGGATACCGATGAGGATATAGAGATCGATGGTAGTCAAGATGAATCGAGTGCCATTGATGTTCCTGACCCGTACGACAAGGTGTATAGCAACATCCCTGAAGAAACCCATATGCTAAAGACTGTTCCCAACTGCGGTTATTGCACCGCGAAGAAGTTTGAGTATGAGACACCTGGTTTTTGTTGTCGTGGTGGGAAGGTTGAGCTAGCCCCACTGGAGACCCCTCCCCAACTCAAGAGGTTGTGGGATAGTGCAGACTCTGATGCTAGGCACTTTCGTGATAACATTAGGTTTTTTAATGGCCATTTCTCTTTCACTTCCCTATACTGTTGCCTCGATAGTATGACAACTAATGTAAGGGATTCTGGTATATACACGTTCCGAGCACAGGGCATGATGTATCACAATATCAAGTCATTTGGTAGGGATGGTGGGGCAGAGCATAAACACCTTGAGCTTTACTTTTATGATGATGATCCCACTCTCGAGCATCGGTACCGTAAGTGTCGCGAAGAGCATCAACAGAAAGACAAAGAGGTTATTCGACAGATAGTCGACATACTACGTGGAAACCCGTACTCCGAGCACCTTAGGACCATGGGTCACGTTGAGAACCTTGATGACTATCGTATCGCGTTGAACCTAGACCAGACGTTGAACCAGAAGACATATAACACACCTCTCACTTCGGAGGTGGCCGCTGTCTGGATCGAAGGGAGCGAAGGGCGAGGCCAGTTCAGCAAGAGTGTTATGCTCCATGGGAAGGACAGTTCAAGCCACTGCATCCGCTCATACCATGGATGCTACGATGCATTATCATATCCATTGTTCTTCCCTAGAGGCGAACTTGGCTGGCACGCAAATATCCCAAAGGTTGGAGTATCCATGGACGAAGTGGATGCATACCGTGCGACACATAGGGCAAGTAATGCAAATGATGAAGATGCGGGTTAGTTGTTTGTTTATATTTTGAAATATTTGCGCATTATTAACTATTTTTTCATCATCACTCACTTTATAATCCTTGCGTATGCAGAATCTCCTAGCCATTTATGTGTGTCTGTACGTGACTACTACTGCTACAAATTCCAGATTCGCCCCGGGGTATTCAATCCTATACTTCATGGAAAGCGGCTTTTTCAGCAGTTCGCGGTCGACACGTACATAAAGATTGAGAACTCTCGTTTAGATTACATACGCAAGAATCAGGATCGGTTAAGGGCAGACCTGTACCAGGGCTTGGTGGATAGCATGCTAGATGGAGATATTAGAGGAGAGAAGGTTGGCAAGCGAACTGTGCTGTCGACGTCGTTTATCGGCGGTCCTCGTGACATGAGACGTCGGTATATGGATGCTATGGCTCTGGTGCGGAAGTTTGGTAAACCAGACATATTTCTTACCATGACATGTAACCCTAACTGGGATGAGATAAGGAGGGAGCTTCTCCTTGGACAGACACCGCAAGATCGTCCGGATCTTGTAGTGCGTGTCTTTCATGCGAAGCTACAAGAGTTAAAGCATCGGCTGACTAAACAGGATATTCTTGGTAAGGTCCGAGCCTACGTCTATGTCGTGGAGTTTCAGAAGCGGGGTTTGCCGCATGCCCATTTTCTACTCATAATGCAGAGGAAGTACAAGCTCACATGTCCTGAGCAATACGACCTTTTGATCTCAGCCGAGATCCCAAGCAACAAGTACCCTGAACTACGAAAGATGGTTATCAAGCATATGATGCATGGCCCGTGTGGGTCGCTAAACCCTAACTGCCCATGCACTAAGGGTCGTAAATCGTGCAAGAATCATTACCCTCGGTCTTTCAGTGACACAACCTTGCAAGGGAAGGATTCGTACCCTATTTATAGACGTCGTGACGATGACCGTAAAGAAAAGGTCCGAGGGTGCGAACTGGACAATAGATGGGTTGTCCCTTATAACCCATACCTCCTTCGTCTCTTCAACTGCCACATCAATGTCGAGGCATGTGGGAGCATCAAGGCTGTTAAATACCTGTTCAAATACATATACAAAGGCCATGATCGTGCGTCTGTTGTTATGAGAGATGCGAGCAAGGCAGATGATGATGTTGATGAGATCAAGCAGTATAGAGATGCAAGGTGGGTGACTCCTCCGGAAGCCTTGTGGAGGATATACGGCTTTGAGCTTAGTCAGATATCTCCACCTGTTATGCAGCTTCGACTCCATCTTCCAAACATGCACATGGTGGCGTTTCACGAGCGGCAAATGGTCGAGCGAGTCGTCAACCGTCCAGGTGTTGATAGGTCGATGCTCACATCATATTTTGAGGAGAATAGGCTACACGAGGAGGCTCGTGGCATCCTATATCGTGACTTCCCTGAGTGGTACACTTGGCAGAGTGGTAAGGGAAAAGTATGGCAACGGAGGAAACGAGATACAGGTGGACAAGTCGGTAGGATAGTCTCTGCTCATCCGGCTGAGGGGGAGCGCTACTATCTTCGTGTTCTCCTAAACCACGTTACTGGCGCCGCCTCCTATGTGGATCTAAGGACAGTTGATGGTGTCACCCTACCGACCTTTCGTGAGGCAGCAGAGAGAAGGGGACTACTTGAGTCGGACAACACACTGGATGAGTGTCTCACTGAACGTGCTCTTTTCCAGATGCCATCGTCGCTGCGACGGCTTTTTGCCACAATACTGGTTTACTGTGAGCCAAGCGATGTGGCTGTACTCTGGCAGAAACACAAAGATTCTATGTCCGAGGACTATCAACACAAGAGTCAAAACAAAACTCATGTTGAGCAGATGGTATTGATTGACATTAGGAACATGCTGCAGTCAATGGGAAAGGACATAAAGACATTCCCTCTACCTCCTATGATCGACGCGTATGACGATGCTATTGGTACTGCTCGAGAGGTTTACGAGGAGGAAAGTATCCAATCGACAGTGGAAGATGTGTCTCTTAAAGACTCTCTTAACGAGGAACAGAGGGCCGCCTATGATAAGATTATGTCTGCCGTTGACACCGATCAGGGCGGATTATTCTTTGTGGATGGACCTGGTGGCACCGGGAAGACTTATCTATACAGAGTGCTGCTCGCGACGCTACGCAACCAGGGAAAGATTGCAGTGGCAACAGCTACATCTGGCGTTGCGGCTTCCATAATGCCTAGAGGAAGAACCGCCCATTCACGCTTCAAGATACCACTCACTATTGACGATGGCGTTGTATGTAGCTTCACGAAGCAGAGTGGAACAGCAGAGTTGCTACGGAAAGCATCTCTCATTATCTGGGACGAGGCTTCTATGACTAAGAGACAAGCCGTGGAGGCACTGGACAATAGCATGCGCGATATAATGGGTCGCCCTGCACTACCATTTGGTGGTAAAACCATTGTCTTCGGTGGAGATTTCAGACAGGTCTTGCCTGTTGTTCGTAAAGGGTCAAGGGCTCAAGTGGTCGCGTCATCGCTACGAATGTCTTACCTATGGGAGTCCATGTCCCACTTAAAGCTTGTTAGCAACATGAGAGCAAAAAACGACCCTTGGTTTGCAGAATTTTTGCTGCGCGTAGGCGGTGGAACTGAGGAAACAAATAGTGACGGCGACATTCGTCTTCCTGATGATGTGTGTGTGCCTTACAGTGGGAGTGACAACGATCTTGACAACCTAATAGACTTTGCTTTCCCAAATCTCAACGAAAATATGTCTGATTCCACCTACATCACTTCAAGGGCGATACTGTCAACACGGAACGACTGGGTTGATATGATAAATGTTAAGATGATTGATCGTTTTCAAGGGGAGCATATGGTGTATCATAGTTTCGATAGCGCCATGGATGATCCCCACAACTACTACCCACCCGAGTTCCTAAACACATTGACGCCTAATGGGCTACCACCTCATGTTTTGAAGCTCAAGATTGGATGTCCTGTTATATTGCTCCGGAATATAGACCCTGCAAATGGACTTTGCAATGGCACCAGGCTGGTCGTTCGTGGCTTCCAAAGAAATAGCATTGACGCAGAGATTGTACTGGGTCAACACGTTGGAAAACGGATTTTCCTACCACGTATACCGTTGTGTCCCTCCGATGAAGAGATGTTCCCTTTCCAGTTCAAAAGAAAGCAGTTTCCTGTACGGCTTAGCTTTGCAATGACGGTTAACAAAGCACAGGGTCAGACTATTCCCAATGTTGGTGTATACTTGCCTGAACCAGTGTTCTCTCATGGCCAACTATATGTTGCTCTATCTAGAGCGACGGCCCGATCGAACATAAAGATTCTTGTCATCCCAGCTGTAGATGGGAGGAAAAAGTCAAGGAAGGGTGTAAAGAAAACCCCCACCGTAGATTGTGGGACATATACCAAGAACATCGTCTACAAAGAGGTCCTAACAAATTAGACCCATGGTAAGAGTTGCATGTTCAGCTAACAAACTAATAGGATGATGTTTGTCTTATGTTTGATTGGTCTGGTGTATTATCAAGTCATGTTTGCATGCTACAATTGTTTTTATTAGAGCCGCACATGTTTGTGTATTATTAGAGCATGCATACTATCTTAAAGTATTGTTGAGTTTTGGATCATTTGTGAAATTAGCAATAATAATTTGTATGCATCTAACAATTTGTTATGAATGTAGGTTTTTGTCCCGCGAGAATGGAATCTCTATTTGTAGGCTTGTCTCATAACAAGCCAAAAAAATCGGTGGCAACCGCAATAGTTCGAGAAGGTATTAAAATTTTCATAGTTCTGTATGGATCAATTTGTATTTTTTGTAATAACTAATTTTAGTTTTATCTCATGACTGGTTGCTCCTAGACTATATTTGCACGCAAGGTGATCTTGCTCTCATCGATTTTATCAAGGAAATCCCTTGTGAACCAAGGGTAGAAGTCGTTCTTATTGATGATGCCTTTGTTGAAAGGAAGTGGATGGAGTGTTTATTTCAGCCGAGCGCATATTTAGGTGACGAGGTAATCCATGCTTATTTTTTATATTTGGCGACGTTGTTATGTATAAGTTTTTTTACTCATCCTGGTATTTTTAACCACAACTTACGCACTTGCAGGTTATAGACTGTTACATAAATTTGATAAAAGCTCAAAAGCATCTAAAGTGCTGATCTGGAGGTCGCGTTCACATAGAAAATGCTTTCCAGTTCAATTTCCTGAAGCGAGATGGTGATCTTGAAATTAAAACAGAGGAGCTATATCCAATTAAAGACATGACACACATATGTAGCGCTGAACGAAGGGTGTTACTTTACCTAGACCATGACATGGTACATATGAGTTTGCAATCTGAACAGTTAGTGTTTATATGTATTTTATTCTTATGCAAGTATTTATAATTGTTTTGTAGGTGTTTATTCCGATAAACATCCGGGAGACGCATTGGTATCTTGTTGTGATCCATGCAAGAAATATGGAGATACAAGTGCTCGATTCACTTGGTACTTCACAAGACCGCAAAGACCTCACTGACTCTGTGAGTATGCACAAACTAAACAATTATGAATTCAATATTAACTTATCCCAATCTCTAATTTTATTTTACCATATATAAAGATTAAAGGACTACAAAGACAAATAGATATGATATCTCAACGTAAGGAGTTAAAAGACCACAGGTGGCCAGACCTCCAAGTTGCTTCTTGGCCGCTCAGAGAAATAGACATGGGATATGCAAAGCAGACAGATAGGTACGTCCTAAGATCTTCTTTACCAATTTCTTAATTCATACTAATCTTTATGTTGGTATTAATGTATATTGTAGCTCTTCATGTGGCCTCTTTCTTTTGAACTATATCGAATACTGGTCAGGGGATGAACTGTCTGACAGTTTTACCCAGGTATATTATTATACTACTATGACATATATGGACATCTACAGTCAGTGTTACATATATAATGCTAAATAATTGTTTCTTATTTGTAGGATGACATGTCACACTTTAGGAAAAAATGGCTGCTATATTACTATCTTCAGACCTGAATAAGAGAAGGGGGTGTCTGTTATACAAAAATGAAAAAGAAGTTGACTCTGGAAGCCCATCTGATGTTGAGATATTAGAAAACCCAACAGATTCTAATAAGAGGAAACTACTCCACGTGCTTGATGATAGCGAAGTAGTGTATGAAGATGAGGAAGGCCCTATTACTCAAGCAGACTTGCAAAGGTGGTTTGTTGATGATTGGGATAAAAGAGCTCCCGTAAAAGTCTCTAACGATGGTTGCACCAATGACTTTTTAATGGTTGGTCTTTCCACAAAGGACATGCCAGTGACCAAAGCCGATTCAATAGATGTTTTATGTGATTATATCATGGCAATAGAAGACGATACGACACTAGAGTAAGTGCTCATTGATTTATTTATTTTATGTATATCGACTACTAAGATTCTTGATATAGAGTTTCGTCATGCTACATTACAGGAGAACATGGGTGCGAAGTTTCAATCCTTTTAAGATAGAAATATCTGTCAAAGACCTGCAAAACATATTAACGACAACTCAAGATATGATTCTAAGATGTTTTGATATGGCTGTTCGACTGCTTGCCAATAAAGAGTCACGTAGACCGAAAGAAGAAATCATAAATAATAGAAAGCATTATATGGACATGCGTTTTTGGGTAAGTTTGTTTCCAATCATTAATGTATTAATATATAGTATCTATATCTAATCATCATGTGTACATGTATATATACTGTCCAGAGAATGGTTGGTTTTGGTAAACTTCCAAAGTACCATCAGGATCCTACAACAGAAGAGTTAGCCAAAACACTCGATTGTTGGCCATCAATGAATTATTATATCACGGGTTGTAGATATGTAAGTATGTGTTCATTTCGAATGTATTTATAAAGGACACTTCTGTTGTAGGATCCTAACGACTGATATTTTGCAGGTTCTCATGCCATGGAAATTCAATGGATGTCACGCCCTTTTCGTAATAGATCATGTTAAAAAGCATGTGACTTTTATCGATTTTACACCGACTCAAGATTGGTGTAAACACATGCCATACAAGAGGTTCGCGGAAGTGATTATCATGGCCTCAAAAAAATATAAGATTGCTTACAACAAGAAACGTTCTGGATGGGCTGAGGATATCTTTAAGTGGGAACATACAATTCAGATTGGTGTTCCAATTGACTTAAGAGGGTATTTTCTTCGTACCACCTTCTCAGCAGTTTAAATTTTTTCTATGATAATCATTGTATAAAACATAGTTGCCCAAATATTATTCTATAGGTTTAATACCAGCTACCTCGTTCTATAAGCTATGGCTATGTGGGGGAATGACAGACGACTGAAATTTGTTGGGGTGAGTGTAGTACGTTTGTTTTATGTTCAAAACTTACATTCTAGCTATCTCGTTCTACAAGATAATATGTTTTATTCTCTTATCTCTTTGTCTGTAGGATGCAAAGACTCTTCGAAGAAACTTTGTGATTGATCTTTTAAGTTACGAGGACAATTCGTGCCGATATGCCATCCCTGCAAACATACAACAAAGACTTGTCGATATCGCTAAAAAGGATTAGCTGATTAGTGAACAGTTGTCGACACATTTGTCTGTAACTAATTTGTGTGATATTGATAATGTTTTCCACACGTATTTTGCATATTATAGTGATGTGTGTTGCTCCGTATCAATGTTTCATACAAATCTTTTACTTCCATCGCAACGCACGGGCACATATCTAGAATATATATTGTTATCGTGTTATTGTACTGTTCCGTTGCATATTATAGTGATGATAGTGCAAAGTGTGTTAAAAGGTAAGGGCAGCCATAATGTACAGTGCTGTAGTTGTATGTTTCATTTCTTTCTCTAATAAGTATTATATCATTTGATCAAGATCAAGTCAGTTTATGTTTGGGCAGGTTATAATGTTTTTGCCTTTTTATCTATTGTAGAGACACTTTCTACACGAAGCAAGCTTTCTATTGGTGTTGTGTGTCCATACAATGCTCAAGTTAGAGCAATACAAGAAAAGGTTGGGAAGGCCTGCAGGAGGAATGATTATTTCTCAGTGAAAGTAAAATCTGTGGATGGTTTCCAAGGCGCGGAGGAAGATATAATTATCATATCAACAATCAGGAGTAATGGAGCTGGTACAGTTGGGTTTCTATCAAACTTACAGAGGACTAACGTGGCTCTAACAAGGGCCAAGTAAGTTCTGCACCGAGCATTTAAATTTCACTTCAATTACTTCATAATCTTTTATCTGGTGCATGATAATAAAAACTGTTTGTAAACCTTTGTTGTACATGCCCAGATTGGGGAAGACTTTACCAACCCTCCATCTGCGCGACTACTTTGGACAGAACATAATCACCCAATTGCATCCAAATTTGCAGAAGATTAAACTGAACAGGTTGTATGTCATCCAAACACTAGCAGTAACGGACATAAGAATGTTTTAGGAAGTTTCTTTTATGAATATTGTTAAAAAGCAGGAGCCATCCACCTTTATTTCCTTCTTTTCTCCATGTCCAAATTGTGATACTGCTGGAATAATAAATTTGATTAGAAATGACTTCGAAACTTATCTTTTCTTCTCAATATGATCAATAGAACTAAACTTGTACTTCTGAACACATTTGGTACTTAAACATTTTTATTTCATGTGTTATCTTTAATGAGATAAAACATATCTTGTCTTCATGTCAGGCTCATGCGGTGAAAATGGGAGAAAGCCACACACACCATCTGCTATTGTTATTGGTGGTGGGTTTACAGGTCTTGCTGCTGCTGATGCGCTCAGAAATGCATCCTTCCAGGTATTTTTCAGTGTTACTTCTTGTCATGTTTGTGTGTTGGTGATGCAATCATATTTATTTGAGAAAAATGAAAAGATCCTTTTGTGATGCATTTCAGGTTATTCTTCTGGAATCTCGTGATAGAATTGGTGGCAGAGTTCACACTGACTACTCTTTTGGGTTTCCAGTCGATTTGGGAGCATCTTGGTGAGTTCCATTCTTTTGAACTTTCACCATGTGCCCAAAAGTTCATCTTGAAGGAATGCATTGAGTGTTTTTTTCATCATTTCTATTGAGAAGGCTTCATGGCGTCTGTGAAGAAAATCCCTTGGCACCAATAATTGGAAGGCTTGGACTTCCACTGTACCGCACAAGTGGAGACGATTCTGTGCTGTTTGATCATGATCTGGAGAGGTAAAACTTTGCATTAGGCTGAATTGTGCTTTGAGAGATGATGGGGGCTAATGATGGCCGCTAACTTGTTCTATTGCCTTCAGCTATGCACTCTATGACACTAATGGACGTCAAGTACCACAGGAGTTGGTAGAAAAGATTGGGAAGGTGTTTGAGACCATACTGGAAGAGGTATTCCCCCCTTTCAATTAGTGGTGTGTCAGTGCCTGTTGATTTTAGGTAGTTTCTATTATTTGATTTACCCACAACACTTCTGTGCACAGACTAGCAAATTGAGGGAAGGAACCAATGAAGATATGTCTATCGCAAAAGCCATTGCAATTGTTATGGATAGAAATCCACAGTTGAGGTTTGTACTAATCTACTTCCTGCCTTTGTTCACTGTTCAACACAAACATACCAGTCATTTTAACAGTGGGTTTTCCATGTGTTCACTACAGGCAAGAAGGGATTGCTCATGAAGTTCTTCAGTGGTATTTGTGCCGTATGGAGGGTTGGTTTGCCACTGACGCAGATTCAATTTCACTACAGGGCTGTGATCAGGTATGTTTCTTTTTCTTACAATCTGGCCAGTATACTTGCACATTGTGAAATTATTGTGCCTTATGCATGATAATGTTGATGGGATGCAGGAGGTGCTGCTTCCAGGTGGCCATGGCCTCATGGTTCGTGGATATCGTCCAGTTATAAATACTCTTGCAAGAGGCTTAGATATACGTCTCAACCATAAGTATGCATAATATATCCTTTTTATTATCAATTTGTATTCAATAGTTGTAGTTTCACTTTCATCAACCATTGCTCCAGCACCGACCCTTGTTCTTTGTTCTTCAGGGTTTTGGAAATTGTTCGCCACCGGAACAAGGTAGAGGTTACTGTAAGCAGTGGCCAAACGTCCGTTGCGGACACTGCAGTGGTCACTGTTCCCTCACCTTGGAAAAAGGGCAGAGCAGGGAAAAAGGGCAGCAGCAGCTGTGGCTATGAGGACAAAACTGACTGGGGAACTGAGGTAATGACTCCTGAAGTTATAACTTTGTAACATCAGTGTTGCTGATGCTTGTGCTATTACTTGCTAAGAAATGTCGAGATATGAATTGATGTTTCCTTGTCTGGTTTGCTCATAAAACCTTTGATTTTGTGATAAATACCTAATCTGTTGTTGGAAATGATATATTTGTTATTGAATTGAAGAGAAAGAAATGTTTATTAATTGTAAGTCTTTAATATGGTGCACTGCAGATTGGGTGGATCTATTGTTCTGTTACAGAAGACGTTCTCACCGGATTCAAGATGCATGCTCGAGGCTGGCGATCAATCTACTGCATGCCTAAGCGACCAGCTTTCAAGGGATCTGCTCCTATCAACCTTTCGGATCGTTTGAATCAAGTGCTTCGGTGGGCTCTTGGTTCCATTGAAATTCTTTTCAGCAGGCATTGTCCCATATGGTATGGCTATGGAGGCCGGCTTAAATTCCTGGAGAGATTTGCTTATATCAACACAACAATTTATCCACTCACATCAATCCCGCTCCTCCTGTACTGCATATTGCCAGCAGTTTGTCTTCTCACTGGGAATTTCATCATCCCAAAGGTAAAGCGCACACATTAATGTACTGTGCAGGAAGATTTGCAAAGAATTGATTCTGACTGCTCTTATTTTCTCGAATGCAGATTAGTAACCTAGAGAGTGTTTGGTTTATATCGCTCTTTATCTCAATCTTTGCCACTGGTATCCTTGAGATGAGGTGGAGTGGTGTTGGCATTGATGAATGGTGGAGGAACGAGCAGTTCTGGGTCATTGGTGGTATTTTCTGCACATTTATTTGCCACTGATGAAGAAGGTGATTTTGCCGAGCTCTACATGTTCAAGTGGACAACGCTTCTGATCCCACCAACCACTATTTTGATCATCAACCTGGTCGGCGTGGTCGCTGGCATTTCCTACGCAATCAATAGCGGTTACCAGTCATGGGGACCTCTTTTCGGGAAGCTCTTCTTTGCGTTCTAGGTGATTGTCCACTTGTACCCCTTCCTCAAGGGCCTCATGGGGAAGCAGAACCGCACACTATGTCTTCGCATGTTTTTTTTGAATATATATTTTTTATAAATAACTGCAAATATAGATGCTGTTGGATTTAGATCTAACGGAGTAAAATATCTGCTTACACGTTTTCACCTATGTAACCATTATATATTAATATTTTGTATGTTGTTGTAACCCATCCCCACTCTTAGACCCTCATTAATGTGAACAATAACAAGGAATGGATGCCCAGGAATCAAGCTCATGCTGCTTAGGTGTATGGGAGGATAACGAGATGTGTAGTGCTCTTCAAGTGTGCAAGTGCGTCTATGAACTGTATGGTTCTTTGATTTTTGTTGTTCGCTGAGGTGCAAAGTAGGAAGAAAATGCGGCCCTAATCTTACAAGCGGGGAATGTATCATTTTTTGGTGCAACTAAAATATGTGGTGTTATTTTTTGTGTACTAACAATTTGTTGAATATTTTGTATACCGTTGCAACGCACGGGCATCTACCTAGTAGATCTTAAGGCTATAGATCTAAATACAAAGGAAGCACAATCCAAAGACCGTTAGTACAACATCAATGTTAAACATTTTTAAAATACTTTTTTTATTTCTTATATACATACACGCATACACGTATATACGCTCCTATTGGCGAGATAAGGTTGTAGTTGCCGTATTATTATTGCACTCTGTTTGTTAAACGAGATGCATGAAAGATAATAAGGTCCTGTTTGTTTATCTTATAAATTATTATTTAAATTAAATTACGATGGAATGGTAGAAAGGTAAATATCACTTTTGGGATTAATAGCTTATTTTAATTTATTTATGATGACAAAGTGACAATTCACTCCTCTACTATTTCACCATAATTCAATTTAGGAGGCACCCTAAATCTATGCGTTTCATGCGTGGCGTACGGCGGTGGAAACCTAAACTACAGTACAGATACAGATGCAGCAAAAAATACAAATGTTTAAATTGGTAAACTTTTGCAACTTTTGCGGGTCAAGTTATTTCAGAATTTATTTTAAACATACTACTACGAATACAAATGCAACTACGTGTATGCCCGTACGGATACGTACACGTACAGTTACTCAACCGCCGCTTCGGGCCCGACCTGTCTCCCTCTCCCGGCCCTCGACGCTCTTCCTCTTTCTTCCTCCTCGCGTCCTTCTTCCCTCGCTTCCGTTTCCTTTCAAACCCTAAGTCCGATTACCCGTTCAAAACCCTAATCCTAGCTCCCCAGCCTCCTCCCCACTGCGTCCCCACACTGCTCCGCGTCATACCTCGCGACTTCCGCGCCCCCGCGCGCCCGGCCCTCCCACTCGGCCCTCGCGGACCTAGGGTTTCTCCCGGGCCGGAGCTGCTCGTTCGTTCACTGCCTTTGGGCGAGCCGGTGCGGGCGGGTGGTTGGGCGAGGAGGTGGTGGGCGGAGATGAGATGAGGTTGCAGCGGCTGTGGGGGCGGTGTGAACTATGAGTAGGCTCTCGTTCAGGCCGCGGCCGCTCGACATCCATAAGAAGCTCCCCATCCTCAAGTCTGTGCGGGAGTTCGAGGATGAGGAGCCAGGGGTCGCGCCGCTTTCTTCTGCGAGGGCTGGGGTGCTGCTGCGGCACTCAGGAACTGAGCTCCCCGCGTCTGGGGCGAACAAGACGACAGAGGGCGAGGTATTTTGCAGCTTCAGTTTGAGCTTCAGCAATGTTAAATGATGGACCTTATTACCTCATAGTGTTTGTTTCTGTGTTGAAGTGACATGAATTGAGCTTTCTTCTGTGCTTGAATCCTCATTTCACCAACTAAGCTTTCACAATGTGCGTCATGTGTCTGTACTGTTTGCTGTAGTTGTTGTCTTAGTGACCATAGGCCCATAATGAAAATGTGAAATGAAACTATGAAAGGGACCTGATTAGACTGCAGGTTGTAATATCATGTAATCACTCCAATCCTAATGATGTTCGGACATGCCAATTAAAGTTTACTAGCATATCGATAACATGCAGCGTGACTAAATTTACGTGGATAATGTAACAAAGTATCTCTTAGGGCCTGTTTGGATCCTATGAGTTGAAACCAATATGTAGAAAGTGCTTCCCATTTCATTATTAGATTACTTTCCAGCTCCTCTCAATTCTTGGGAACCAACCATGGCCTTATGTTAAAATTAGCTAGAAGTAAGGCTTTTCTGGTGGAATGATACAGGCTGTATCCTTAATAGCTTGTTACACACATTTCTTTATGAACCTATCAATACCACTCACCTTTAGGTCCAAAGAGTCGTTAGTGAAGTTGTTGCTGTTCATACTTTCATTTGTGTACACCACATTTATAAAAGGTCAAACCTTTATCAATTAATCTATTTTGAACTCATTGTCTGGTTCTCTTAACTGGAATTTGGATACACATGGGTTGTTATTTTTTGGACAATAGTTCAGATATTGACATATTGTACACTAATTTGTTGGTGCGCATTTCCAACAAAATTATTTTTATCTCCGTCTAATTGAAACAATAGTGATGTTTTATTGTGCCCTTTTTCTTAAATGTCTTGTCCTTGGAAGAATTCAAAATCGTTACTTTGCTAGGTTTATCTGATTGTATATATTTCTGATCAGTTTAAATTATGTATGGGCTATTCTGCTGTTACAAGAAAACATAGTCTGATGTGGGCTTCTCTAACTCCCTCACCTAAACCAATATGTCCACGGTACATCTAGTGGACTGCTACTATTTGTTTCAAAGGATGCTGGAAAAAGGAATTATATCACTCTACTCTGCAGGGAAGTCAAGCACCCAGTAAGAAAAATGCCCAAGAAATACCTACACCGCAGTTTGATGCTGTGGACACATATGAAAGGGACTATACTCGCACCTTTGCACAACCGACATCTTATATACGTGGAAGAGGAGGTTTCTTTCTTGTTACTTCCCTGGGGATGCATTCTTTTCTTGTTAAACTTACACTATTATGTTTATTACTAAGAGTGCTCAATATCTGCAGCCAGAGCTGAGATCGGTGAATTTGTCGAGTATGACCTGGACAATGAAGATGAGGAGTGGCTTGAAGAATTCAATAACGAGCGGAAGAATATAAACCCTGAAAAGTAAGAGAACACTATTGAACTAGATAACTTAAGAATATATATAAATTAATAAATACATTGTCTTAAATAAACTGGTTGACTTGTTAAAGGACCTAAGGATGGAATTTAACTTGTGGTTAGAGTATACACCATGTGCATAGAATATTAGAGCGAACTTGAGACTTATGGACCACTTCTTCCATTCTAAATGTTTTGTCTTTCCTAGATACATTGTATTTACTATGTGTTTATACAGTGTATATCTAAGTGCATAGCAAGCTATGTATCTAAAAAAGCCATAACATGATTTCGAATGGAGGGACTATATGTTTTCAGGCTATTTTAATTTTGTCAATTGAGGTCGGCATATCCAACAACTAAGCGTTGCAGAGATGCATATGTTGCGTTGGATATGTGACTACACAAGATTGGACCGAGTGAGAAACGATGACATACACGATTGGCTAGGAGTAGCGCTAGTTGAAGAAAAGCTTATTCAACACTAGTTGAGATGGTTTGGGCATGTCCACCGGAGACCCCCCAGAGGCACCAGTGCACATAGGCGTCATAAGATGGGACAATAATGTGAAGAGAGGTAGAGGGCGGCCAAACTTGACATGAGAGGAGGCAATCAAAAAGGGACTTGAAGGAATGGAATATCCCAAATGAGTTGTATTTGGATAGAAGTGCTTGGAAAGAAGCTATCCACATGCCTGAACCGTGATTAGGCCTTTTCCCTTTTAGTTCTCTCAAAAGCTTTTTCCCCTCCCCTTTCTCTCTCTCTCTCTCTTTTTGGTGACTTCTTGTTGGGTTTCAACTCTAGCCTACCCCAACTTATTTGGGACTAAAAGGCTATGTTGATGTTGTCAATTGAGGTCGGCTAGAGCATCTGGCCCTACTTAAGAAGATGAAACATGTTACATGATTGCCACTTGTTACCACTTTCTTTGTTTTTGATATGGTGGTTATAGAGGCATATTGTGAAATGGAAGTAGAATAGGTTTAGTTATCACTTGTACAGCTGTACTATTTAGAATATTCTTAGTGATTACATAATATTGGTATGGTGTGTGGTGATATTTTCTCTGACCATTTTCAGGAGGGGGGGTGTAGTTCAGATTTCAACTTCCTTTCCTACGTTCAATCGATTTTGTGCAAAAGAACAGTTTGCCAATATTTTTATCATTTGTGCCATTATTTCTATATTTAATTCAACTCCGTTCACAGGTTGGAGGTCCTTCTATTCAAGTTGGAAGTTTTGGACCACAAAGCTCGTGAAAGAGCAGGAGCCATAACACCAACTTTCATAGGACCAGTGCCAGTCCTCTTGCAGCTAGATGCTGCTATAGAGGTAAAACCACATGCTAAATGGAAACTTTAAGGGGATAACTTAGTTAGCATGCAGATTATATTTCATTTAGTGGATCTTCATGATATAGCAGCATCGTTCATACCATATACGTCAGGTATGAATGCTTTTTTGTTTGATGTTTATGTTAGGATGTATAATGTACTGATGTTTGATGTTCAGCGTCCAATATTTGTGAAAACACTTATGCATCAAATTCAAAACTCCTATATTTTTTTTCAGTGTTGTACTCTTTAACACAGCAGTACAAGATATTTAAAACAGAAGTGACTTTGCTGTTTATTGAAAAATATTGGTGTTTAATATGGCATACATAATCTAAACTTTGCGCCCCCATTATGGATTATCAAAGAAATTTTGCAGCGAGTAGAATTATGTGGGCAACACTGTTAGTTTTTAGTGTGTGCGCCACCATGGATTTGCTTACTAATGTTTGCGGATATTAAGTTAGATGAGAATAGTATGTCATAAATCTGCAGGGTCTCTAGTTGAGTTGGTTAGGTGGTTTGAGTAGCACTCACGTCCTGAGTTCGACTCCCCGTGGGAGCGAATTTTAGTCAGGGGTTAAACAAATCCCCTTCTCTGCCCATGACAAAGCAGTCTAAGGTTCAGCCATGGTGTGGTTGTTCTCGCATGGGCTACGGTGCCGCTGTGTGTGGGTGGTGTAGAGGTTCGGAGTTTTTCTCGACCTGTGTGAGAAGATCTTCCTCTTAATTCAATGCTTGGGGGGCTGTCCTTACCCCCTGCAGGCCGAGTTTTTTTATTCTTCAGCTCTTCTTTGTCTCTAGATTCATGGGGAGGGCTACCTTATCATTATGTTGTTCTCTTTCAATTCGAACAGTTATTGACCAAGTGCTTTCTCTTAGGCTTTGCAGTACTTGTCTGTTCGATATGCCATTTTCCAAGCTGTATATAACTACTGGAAAACAAAGGTATAAGATGCAACACAAGGATTTCTTAGTACAAGCAATGTTCCTCTTTTAGTTTTTGTAGCATGAGTTCTGTCATTGACTTTCATATCTTGATTTCGCTGTACATTTTCATGTCTGAAAACTTCATATCTTGGTTAGCCTTTAAATGAGAAACTTGGCTTATGGCTTTCATATTATATCTTTTATTTATTAGAGGGAGCGATGGCAAAAACCTATTCTTCGACGTTTGCAGGTCAGCATATTTCTTTGGTATATCTTAGTGACTTATCTCAACTTCTTTAAGGTCCATGTGGCCCATACTATTCCCATGGCAGACTGCCTATATAAGTATATATACTCTGTAATCCTCTATGGATAGTTATTCTCTGTCAATTTGCCACTTGCATGAGATACTAACTGCTCATTGGTTTCTGCTCCTTTTTCCTTTTGGCTACACGTAATAGCATTTAACCTAACCGGCCAATGGAATGGGATCGCATGCAGCCATGCACACAACTGCACAAGCGAGCAGTCCGCCCACCCTGACGCACCTGGGGCCCACTCGTCCCACCACGTCTGTTTTTTTCCACGGCTACTCCACGTATGAGCACATGCACAACGCTTTTAAAAACACCAGCCGCTTTGACTGGAAGCGCATGGACCACACGACCATTTTTTTATTCATTTCTCCGTCGCAGAGACCACTCTTTTCAAGGAATGCAGCAGTTTTGGTCGGCTTTTTTCACGTCCTTATCTTTTCGGCACGAAGAAACTGGTCCTTATCTCCACGAGGACGCACGCTGGACAAGGAAAGGGCGTAGCTGGTGCACGCAAGGCCAAGCGGCCGACACCGGATAAAAGGGGGGGGTCAGTGCCAATAATCACGGTGCCGACCCCCTGCCACGTACGCGCCAGATCAGCACATCTGAGTGAGACCTCGGCGCCATCTATATTGGCGCTGAGGCGTGTAACCTCGGCGCCAATGATTATGGCACCGAGATAAGGGTCCATTTCCTGAATTCAAACTGAAAAGGGCGTAGTTGTGAAAAACCTTTCGCAAAAAGGGCTAAAAAGCAAAAAAAAACGCGGTTATGCCTAGGCAATATGGCATGACTAAAACCTTGTGTCATGTGATGCCTGGGATATGCCTCAATAGTCAAAAACCATGAACGTGACATTGCAATTATACTCTGTAATTCTTGTCAGCAGCCGTGGCAACAATTATGTTCAATTGTATATTGTGCATGGCTGTCAGAGTGTTATGTGGAGTCGCACTACCCGAGAAACTGGTTTGAAATCCTACGATGAGTGGTCCCTCTTTTAATATCTTTTATTAACTGAAGTGACAAGCATATGATATGAGTCCATGATACATGTGTGACAAACTTCTAGTTTTCGTAATGAAATTGAAATCACATGTTATAACAGCATGATAGCAGTGCAGATGTTGGATTAAATTTTTGGTTGGATGAGACTCCTAAAAAGGCAGCTTATGTTTGGCTTGCAAAGTGCCGACTTAGCGAAAGAGCTTCTAGGTGAGTTGGTTAGGTGGTATGAGAAGCACTCCTCAAGTCATGGGTTTGACTTCCCGTGGGAGCGAATATCAGGCCGGAGTTAAAAAAAATCCCTGGTCTGTCCCACAACAAAACATAGATCTAAAGCCTGGCCCTAGTCGTGGTCGTTCTCACATGGGTTACGGCGCTGCTGTGTATGGGTGGGGCAGGGCTTTGGTGCCACTGTGTATAGGTGGGACATGGGTACCACTGTCTTCTTAATTCAATGGTTGAGGGCTGCCTTACCCCTCCAGTAGGTCAAGTTTTTTATGTAGATCTGACTGGCCCTTATTAGCAATGTTCACAACTTGGTTATTCTTTTTAGCATCTCAAGTGAGATGTAAATTGTGCTGCAATTTTTAGGTCAAGGGTTCTTTTGGGTGATTAGTGACGAGCAGTTGTGTGTGGTCTGCTGGCACTTTTTGTTGTTGTTCTTCTTTTGCGTACTGCTGTTTTCATGCGCAGGAGGCTGCAGTTCTGTGCGCAGCAGGAATTGGTGGTCGTGTTTTGCCTATTTTGGCATTGTACTTTGGTCCATTTTGGACTGTTTTCTTCTCTTAGTTTAATGATGCGCAGCTCTCCTGCGCGTTCACGAAAAAAAGTGAGTTGTAAAGTGTAGCACACCTTTTTCTCCAAGGAATTAATGAGACTCATGGAGTATTTTGAGGAAATAAAATTGATGAAATTCACGCATACGGCCGAACCATAAGCAAATGTTAAAATTTATGACAAACCCATGTGCTTTGTTTTGGTGAATCGAGTTATGATGTTATAGTATGTTTTTGGTCACTTGCTTGCGTCAGCGTTACTTCAACTAATTGACTGTTGTTTTGCAGCCGCCTCCACCAGTGAATGATACAAATCCATACAATGTCTTCAGACCAAGAGAAAAGGCCCATCGTCTTCATACAAGAAGGGTAGGTGGCTTGATACCGGTGATTTAATGTAAAGCTGCAGCTATTAATAGAGAAGCTCAAATTTCCCCCTTTTTGAATTTTACATTCTGGTATTAGCTTTCCCCCATTCAAACATGAGGGCTGCTTTTCCCTTTAGTCTCATAATTCTTGCTGCTTTTTACAGATGCAAAGAAGGGAAAACAGTATCCAATCATTCGAAAAACTCCGCCTGGTAAGCAACATTTTTTTTCTTGTGGTTATTATATCAGTGAATCATATTAATGTTGTGTTGGTATTCCGTCCATGCCAAATATAAGGCGTGTTTTGACTTGAGGTGGACTTCAAGATTACACTTTGACGGCAATGTTTTACTATATTAGATTATTTGTAGAACAGAATTTTGATCATTAGAAAGTATTGGTAAATACAAATCCAATGCAATCACTTTTGCAGCACAAACTTATCTTATTAGACTAATATTTAGTCAGCGATAATGAAGTTTCACTTCTTAAGTATGTGCATGTCTTATATCTTGGGACAGAGGGAGCACATAAGGAAAGCATTAATCCTTTTTTTAAATGCAGAAAATGTAAGTTGGATATTTTGACACAATGGAACATATTGTCTATTATAATATTATTACATCCCTAACTTTGTGGAATCAACACCTGATTATTTCTCCATGATTTTCATTAATTCCTTCAGTTATAATTTTTGTTTCTAGGTGCTCACTAATTAGTTGTGATCTAGTTCTTTAGCTGTCCTTTTGTGTTGATGCCACATGGAACTTTTCTTCTGTTTTTTAACAGAACTCATACAAAGATGATCAAAAGGGAAAAGGATAATTCTACTTTTTCATAATAATAGACAGTTATGGCTAACAATAGTCTGGTAATTATGTTTAGATTAGGAACTGTATTCCCTTTATTGAATTGGATGATTACATTTAGTTTAGGAACTGCGCCTGCATGGAGAATTCCCTTTTGTTTATCTGCACTAGTTTTTGTGGTACCTTTATTTTATGTGATGCAGTTGCGAAGTTAAGGAGTGCATGCATACATATTTAAAATCTTTAAAACAATTGTTTTGCATGTGTCTTGATATAGGTTGAAACTTGCACGATCTTGCAGGTGCTACATGATTTATGCTTTTTTACTGCTTATGATGCTAGCTTGAAAAATTTTATATCAGGTGCGACACAACTTGGAGCAAGCAAAAGCACTAATGGATGCTTTGATTAAGGTTGGTTCATGCGTGGACTGCCTTGTAGTGTATTTCTTTAGAATTTCTAAACACTTCTGTAGATATAGTTACTAACATATGGTTTACAGAGGGAGGAGACAAAGCGGGAGGCCATGGAATGCCAGGTTAACCTGCAACGCGTTCAGATGAAATATAAGGTTGGTTCATGTGCGAGCAGAAGTGTCTGAGTAAATTTAGTAAATACATTTTCCTTATATTATGGTCCACTAGTTACGATTAAGGATTCATCAATGAGTGATATTATGTTCTGTCCAGTTTTAAGATTCTCGTTAAGTACACTTTTTTTGCCCTCGTCTATTAGCTTTCTAACTCTGGGTACAGTGGTACCTTAGCTTCTTGTGGCCTCACTACATTTTTTTCTGGTTCAGCATGAGGCCCAGCTTGTTGAGGATAGGACTACCTTGTCTGGCTTCCAGCAAACTAACAGCAGATTTGAATCGAGTGATGATGATTATGCGAATTCAGATGACACAACAACTGAACAACCATATATACGTCCAGCTGTTTTCCATCCTAGGTTTCCTGCTAACAAGCTATCTGTGATCCCTCCACTTCGCATAAAGCGTGAACGAGAACTAAAAAGGAGGACTCAGCAGAATGGCTGGGCATTTAAACGGGTATGGTGTCTCTCAGTCTCCCCTCTTATCCTTTTCGTATCGGTGACCACCCCAAAAAAATGGTGTTAAATATGTGTTTCATGGTAACCCCCACTACCCCAATGATTTTAATCAGCATAATTAAGTAAGCTATTAAGTTCTGTTTGAATTTGTTTACAACCAAATTTTATTATTTTGTTCCAGAAAGACATGGAACTTGAGCACACATGGAAAAAGTACAAAATAGAAAAAAACATGACTGAAATCCAGTGAGGAACTGGCCAGATAGAGTATTCTCTGGTGGACACCCAGATTTTTCTTTTTTCAAATTAATCTTTTGGTGCCCTCTAGGACATTGAGCATTTAAATGCCATGTCCAATTGTTAATTGGAATGGAACATGGCGTAGATTGGAAAGGCTCCAGTTGCTGTAGTCCCCTTGTTAAGTTTATTTACATTGGTCTTCAAATACAGGATCCTGAGGAGCCAGTATTCTTATTCACAAGACCTCTTGATCCGGAGAAGTTGATCGCAGCAGGTATCAAGCCACCACCAGATCCTCCTATTGAGAATGGTGCCACATCGCCACCATTTCGGTGTCGAGGTAGGATTGGACGAGGCGGCCGCATCATCTTTGATCGGTGGAATCCTCTTCTCCAGACACCAATTGACCAGGAGACCTCTTATTATGTGCCGTACGGTCACAAGCCCCCCTCACCTGAAGGTTAAAGCAGTTTTTCACATGCACATAGTGCTTAATGTCACTGGCACAGCTATGAAATTTTTGAAGCCCCCGAGCAATTGGCCCTTGGAGAGCCCATTTGTGACTACCTGAGTTGTGAGTTCAGTGGATCTGATGGAAAGGCAAGAAGGCTCCTTGATAAGCAGCAGCCTCAGTGGAAGATTGAGAGTGTATTGTGGGGGTATATTGGGGCTAGCATTTCTTTCTCAGATGTGGCTTGGTCATCTTTTTTCATAGCTGTTGTAAAATTATTGCAGTGTAGGTGAAAGAGTAGATTTTTTTTGTCTAATCTTGGCATTTAGGGTCAGTATTTATATCATGCTCTCTCAATTGATTATTCATTTGGAGTAGAGGAAATCATTCTCGTTGCTACGCCCAGCTTTTCTGTATAATGCTTCAACACCTTGTTGCATGTATTCAACTAATGCGCACACGTGTATATACTGTAACTCGATGTGCATTGGCCTTTTGTGGCAAATGTCACTAGTCAGTAGGTTAGGGAGAGAATGGTAATGGAAGGGGTTCGACAATGATATTTAATCTGTTGTTGAAATGTTGCTGCGCAACTCAGCTCTTGTAACTGCACAGATTCAGTTTTTTTGTTGTGTAACACAAAGTCAACAGACAGCTGGTCATTATCAGGACTGTTATATGTTCTGATTCTTCCTGATAACACTTCGTTGGAGAATTGCGTTGAATGCAGCAAGGGTTCATCATGCTCGTGTGTTAGCAACAATGCGACCTGGTGTATTCAGAAGAATAGGCATGTTACAATTAAATCGACTCAGTTTCTGTCAATCTTGCCCATGCTCATGTCAGTAGTCAAGACAGCTGAAATGGTATTGTTTTGAGCTGTTTGTCTGTAAGGTCATTTCTGCTGGTGCTCATGCCTTGGACATGACGAATTGAGATGTTCTGTTCAAATGTTTGGCTGCGAGGCGTTGCCTCAGGAAATATTACTGGGCATAGGCACAGGTCTGAAGCAGTAAACTGTTGCATTCACAGAGCGTGTAGTGTTTGTGCTTTTGGTAGCCAAAAAAAAGGGTCATGGAATGTAGGCTTGGGACTTGAGAGGAGCTGTGAAACTGGCTGGCGGCATTCTTACCTTATCAGTTGTCTTTGTGGCGATGAAAATTGTACAACTCTTGGCCAGTCCTGACCAAATCTACAATTACACAGGAGTTTGGTTTAGAAATGTTGTGCTTCTGGAATGAATGAAGGATTGTACAGGTTTTGTTTTTCAGTAAGGAAGCTCAAGCTATTGGGATTGCGGCCGTGCAATATGTCTAGCTCATGCCTCAGCAGAATATATACCTGGTCCGGCCAGAGGTTGATCCGTCTCCCGTTACTCTCTTGAGACGGCCTCCAATCATTCCTCCCGGCGGGTCTTTTTAGGATAAGACGATCTCTCAAATAAGGTTGTTTTGTTCAGAGTCAAGGGTTAGGACATGACTATTCCAGTGCTGTCCCCAGTTATCTTCAAAATTGGAGGAGCGAGAGAGAACAACAGGCGACGTTCTTGTTCTGGCTGTCTCGTAACCAAACACACCCTTTATATTCAATTTTAACTAGAAAAAATTCTTCTTTTTTAATCCACTTCTAATTGAATAAATCCTCAGTCTGTTGGGTTAGGGATGATCTCATGGGGATCGGAAGGGATTAATCCTTTCCTTCAAACCATCCATAACCGAACAAGGACTCGATGGGAGAGAGAAGGAAATCCTCCCCTATAGAGAAAGTGTTCTAATCTCTCCTCTTTTGTTAATAATTGCTTTTATCCATAAAATTAATTCTTTTCAAGTTTAATTAACTGATAACAATATGTATCATGACACTATAAATAATGTAGCACTTATAAAAGTTGAATAACTTAGTTAAAGTGTATATGGGTAGAAAGTACGAATATGGATATTTGAGAGGAGAAATGGTTGGAAGCGACCGAGCAATGGTGCACATCAGTTTCATACTGTGACTTCGCGTATGGTTCTTCTCGATGGCATTAGACGTAGGATCTCTAGCGTGCTGCCACGGCCGTCCAACTTCACGTCGAGGATTGATGTAATGTAACAGCTCTGCACCAGGTGACACCAAGAAGTGAACAGGTAAATATAGCTGATACGACAATAGAGAGCGATGAAACTGTGCAACTCTTACCTTATCAGTTTAGAAGACATAAAACCGGAGGGTATACTCATCAGTTTAGGCCTTGTTCGTTTCTGCTGGATTAGTGGGCCGAAACGATTCCTAACCGGATTGCTTCTCTAATTTATATAAAACTAGTTGTGTGCCCGTGCGTTGCAACGGGAACATATAATACCATTGATAGCTTATGTACATTGGGATGAACATCGACATATAAAACTAGTTGTGTGACCGGATCTTCTTCTTCCTTGGGGAACTGGAGAAAAGCATGTTCGGAAGCCAAACATGTTAAGACCAGATCATGTGCTGCCCTTGTGTCTCTGATCATCATCAGCACATTGTTCGACGCTTGTATGAGTCTTTTTAATTTGCATGCATCGTGCATAGTCTCTCAACCATCAATTCATTATGGTATATAGAATTCGTGTGAGTTGTGACAAACATTATCAAATTCATATAAATTATTTTAAAGAATCAATATAGATTTTATATGATAGAGAAATACATGTGGATTAAAAAATGCTAAACAAAAGATCTAAAATATAACAGTTCAATCAAGTTGCATAAGATGTATAATTTTCCAATTGCTTCTGCATTTGGAAGTCCACCTTTCTATGTTATCTTTGCTATTTCTGACTTAATAGAATCCAAATAGTATTGAACACTAAGAAAACTACAAAATGAGATAGAGTTGTGTTGACTGAAAAACATATGTATGTAGCATTTGGAATAAAAAAATACACTTTAAGTATTCAAGTACCAGATAATGCCAGACAAGGGATTAATTCCACAGAGCAAAGTACAAAATCCATGACAAGATATTTCATAATAGATTTAAAAAGGAAGGCTTTTGCTTAAAATATGAGGCCTTAATCTCAAAATGTGCATATGTGATATTGAACGGGTCACCACCAATGCCTACACAAGTTGACTGCCCCAAACCTACAGCTGTTGTTTGAAACACTCGTCAACAGAAATCAGACATGCATTAACCAAACATAGTTAGGTGCTCGTGCGTTGCCACGACTCACAAATTATTAATCTTTATTTTTGCATAATTTTAGATTTTTACCGTTTAAATGTGGGGGAGGAGAGAGAGGTGAATGGAATAGTAGAGGTAAGATTTATAAGAAATAGGGATCTGCACCAAGAACATAAACACAAATTAATTAGCATATTCTTGCCCCTCAAGTTAAAATCATGCATCAATAGTACGACAACAATACAAATCCGGTGTGCATACTACAGAACAGGAATGTAGGCATTACCTTAATTAAAAAAGTAATTGGCTAGTATTAGTAGTACCTTCTAGGGTTGAGTCTTCCTCAACACCCTTATATGCCGAGTGGTATGATGCAATGATGTTCTCAGACGCATATCTTGCGATATTTATTTATAACCAGTCAAAAACTCAGAGAGTAATCTTACTTTACGAAGGATTTGAAACATAAAGAAAATTATGAAAATTACTGTATTAATCAACGAAAAAACTCTCGATGCAACAACATACAAAGATCAATTAAATGCCCAAGCACAAAAAATCTGAATGTGAAGCAAAACATATATACATATATGGACATACAGTCTTGTTCTTGCCGCATGCTTCCGAGCTGGACACTTCTCTGACCATTCTCTGTGCTACCGAGTGAATAAAGGTCTGAATAATTAACATTTAGCTTCTCTCTTTCTCTCTATCTATAGAAAACTCTTATCCTAGTTCCATATCATTATGTTTTTCTTCAGTGTGTCGATGTAACCGGCTACGCTGTCTCCATAGAAGTCGTCTTTAGTCGGCTAGATGATGCTGGCGTTCCAAACCGGGCAATTAGTGAACAAAACAGAGCATGCCCTAGCATCCAGGTTCCTATAGATTTCAAGATCATGACTGATGATGTCCAGTATTTGACGTACGTACATAGTGTAAAACAGTCTTCCTTGCGTACCAGTGGAAGTCGACGGTGTTCCCTCCTTTGTCGGAGTGAAGTGGCTATGGAGTACATGTAGTAGTTGTGTTAGCAGTTAGTAGCATGAGCGATCAGCCACATTGTTGATCTGATCAAACACACCAAATAGAGCACATCAAACCTTGCTTGCGGTTTGTACTACCTAGTGTATGTCTCTGATGAAGTGCGAGAGGAACATGAGCGCTTGTGTTATATTATCTGCACTGCAGAAAAGCAACGTTCATGACTGTTAATGACAAATTGTCCAAAACTTTGTAGAATTGGAGCATGCACATACGAGTAGCAGAGTAGCGACATTACATTATGGGGGAGAAGATCTCCCATAGGTGGGGAGCTGGGAGGTACAATTGTTGATGGCGCCCACGACGCACAGGCCCTTGACACCATCCTTGTCCTTGTAGTCCCCTGACGAAACAGAAAAAACGACGCATGATGACCATGAGCACAAGATTGCGTGTCAGATTCATCTTGGAACGAGGGGCGTGGTCGCTTACCGTCGTAGTTGTAGGTGCAGAGGAAGTAAGAAGAATTCGTTAATTACTATTATAGAGAATAAAATAAAGTAGATGGCTTAATCTAGGTTGTCGAATGTCATTATCATAAGGCATATCCATTATGCTGCAAGCCTGGAACCTTTTATTCACGTAAAGTAAGCATGTGATGTGAACTCCGTCATGCTAGCTTCATACAAGTTACACACACTCAAAGAAGTTGCCAGGTGTCGGCGTTTCGAACCCGGGGGGTCCCTGGACCGACGAGTAAATTGTCGCCGCGTGCCCCAGCCCAGATGGGTCGGCGCGAGATGGAGCGCGAAGGGGGGAAGAGGAGCCGGAGGGAGACAGGCGTGAGAGGTGAAACCCGCGGCCTTCGTGTTTGTCCCGCGCCCAGGTCGGGTGCGCTTGCAGTAGGGGGTTACAAGCGTCCACGCGGGAGGGGGCGAGCGGCCCTGCGCGAGCGTCGTCCCGTCCTTCTCCGCGCGGCCAACCCTCCGTAAGAGGGCCATGGACCTTCCTTTTATAGGCGTAAGGAAAGGATCCAGGTGTACAATGGGGGGTGTAGCAGTGTGCTAACGTGTCTAGCGGAGGAGAGCTAGTGCCCTAAGTACATGCCATCGTGGTAGCCGGAGAGGTTTTGGCACCCGGTTCGTGTGGTGTCGTGGCCGTCGGAGGAGCGCTGGAGCCTAGCGGAAGGACAGCTGTCGGGGCGGTTGAGTCCTTGCTGACGTCTTCTTGCTTCCGTAAGGGGGCTGAGAGCCGCCATCGTCATAGAGCGTGCGGGGCGCCATCATTACTTGTTTAGCGGAGCGAGCCCGATGGGACGCCGGTCTTGTTCCCCGTAGCCTGAGTCAGCTTGGGGTAGGGTAATGATGGCGACTCTCATGACGTGGTCGGTCCGAGCCCTGGGTTGGGCGAGGTGGAGGCTCCTCCGAGGTCGAGGTCGAGTCTGTCTTCCAAGGCCGAGGTCGAGTCCGAGCCCCTGGGTCGGGCGAGGCGGAGACCGTCGGCTGAGGCCAGGGCTGAGTCCGAGCCCTGGGTCGGGCGGAGCGGAGTTCGTCGTCTTCCGGGGTTGAGCCCGAGTCCGAGCCCTAGGGTCGGGCGAAGCGGAGTTCGTCGTCTTCCGGGGCTGAGCCCGAGTCCGAGCCCTGGGGTCAGGCGAAGCGGAGTTCGTCGTCTTCCGGGGTTGAGCCCGAGTCCGAGCCCTGGGGTCGGGCGAAGCGGAGTTCGTCGTCTTCCGGGGCTGAGCCCGAGTCCGAGCCCTGGGGTCGGGCGAAGCGAAGTTCGTCGTCTTCCGGGGCTGAGCCCGAGTCCGAGCCCTAGGGTCGGGCGAAGTGGAGTTTCCTATGACGCCTGAAGCCGGACTTGGCTGCTGTCACCCTCACTCTATCGAGTGGCACAACAGTCGGAGCGGCGCAGGCGACGCTGTCCTCTTGTCAGACCGGTCAGTGGAGCGACGAAGTGACTACAGTCACTTCGGCTCTGTCGACTGGAGGGCGCGCGTCAGGATAAAGGTGTCAGGCCACCTTTGCATTAAATGCCCCTGCGATTCGGTCAGTTGGCGTGGCGACTTGGCCAAGGTTGCTTCTTGGCGAAGACTGGGCCTCGGGCGAGCCGAAGGTGTGCCCGTTGCTCGAGGGGGTCCTCGGGCGAGACGTAGATCCTCCGGGGTCGGCTGCCCTTGCCCAAGGCTGGGCTCGGGTGAGGCGTGATCGCGTCCCTCGAATGGACCGATCTTTGACTTAATCGCACCCATTAGGCCTTTGCAGCTTTGTGCTGATGGGGGTTACCAGCTGAGATTTAGGAGTCTTGAGGGTACCCCTAATTATGGTCCCCGACAGTAGCCCCCGAGCCTCGAAGGGAGTGTTAATACTCGCTTGGAGGCTTTTGTCGCACTTTTTTGCAAGGGGACCAGCCTTTCTCGGTTGCGTTTTGTTCTGGTGGGTGCGCGCGAGCGCACCCGCCGGGTGTAGCCACCGAGGCCTCGGAGGAGTGGTTTGACTCCTTCGAGGTCTTAATGCATTTCACAATGCTTCGGCCGGGCTGGTTGTTCCCTCATGCAAGCTGGCCATAGCCCGGGTGCACGGTCGAGTCCCAAGTTCTCGGGCTGGTACGTTGACGCTGTCAACGGTTTGGCCGGAGCCGGGTTTGCGAGAGCAGCCCCCGAGCCTTCGCACAGGGCGAGAGGACGGTCAGGGACAGACTCGACTTTTTTACATACGCCCCTGCGTCGCCTTTCCGCAAGGAGGAGGGGGGGAAGCGCCATGTTGCCCTTGGAGGGCGTCGAACATGGTGTCTCCAGTGAGCTGCTGACGGGTAATCCGAGTGGACGCCCGTGCCCCATTTGTTAGGGGTCGGCTAGAGGCCCGGAGGCGCGCTCCAAAAGTACCTGCAGGTGATCTGCCGGACCCGGTCCCCTTTTGACGGGGTCCGAGGGCTCGATGCCTCCCTCTGATGGGATTTCGTTACAAGATCGTTCCCGCTGGTCTCGGAAATGTCCTAGGGTACCTCGGGAGCGTAGCCCGAGCCTTGGTTATGTATCGAACGTACCCAGGGTCATCCCTCGCTCTGTGTCTGAGGCGGCTGTGAACCCTTCGTGGGCCAGCCTACGAACCCCTGATCAGTAGTGGGCGCGGAGCCCGAGTGGCCTGAGGCGGCCGTTGAACCCTTCCGAGGGGCCGGCCCTCGAACCTCTGACCAGTAGTGGGCGTGGAGCCCGAGCGCTCTGAGGCGGCTGTTGAACCCCTCCGAGGGGCCAGCCTTCGAACCTCTGATCAGTAGGGGGGCTCGGGGCCCGTTTCCTTCGCGGAGAAGGATCCCTTTCGGGATATCCCCCTTTCCCGGTCCCTGTTGTAAGAGAAAGAAAGAGGAAAAGGGAAAGAATACGAAATCGAGATGATGTGGCGCACCTTTTTTGACGCGGTCATTATGGCGAAGGCGAAGCATCACCCGCTTCTCCTGCCAAGGGCGCCGCCTGTCCCGCCACGGAGTTAATGCGACGGGGCGAGTGGTTCGCGGGGCAGCCGTTGCGCGGGTGCGGGTCGTTCGAGGAACGGAACACGGGCGCGTCGTCTTCACGCCGTGGGATAGGGTTCTCTCGCTGTCCCACGAGGGGACGTGAGCTCGACTGACGATGTGACCGCTGCTTCTGCCCGCCTGCCACCGCCATTACTGCCGACCCATTTTTGGCCGCATCGACCGTCGCGCCTTCTGCCGCGGCTGACTGGCACGTGACCGATGCGCCTGGCTGGCGCTGTTGGGTCATACGCAGGGTTGCCTCGAGTCGCGGTACTGGTTCCGCAATCGAGGAGGCGCGGTAGTGGCGCGAGTGGCGGTGCAGTTGCTCGCACGTGGCAACCGGCGCGCCGATTGTATGACGTATGGGCCTGGGCCTCCATGCTGGGCGCGTTGGAGTCGGAGGGGTGCGCCCACTTGGCGCGGTTGCATGCCGACTGCATGGTTGTCCGCCCTTTCACCCGCTGGTCTGGGCGAAAGTGGAGGAATGCTTATAACCGCTGGGCGGTTGCATGCACCGCGAGCGGCGGTTTGGCTTCTTCTGCCCTGGGCCAGCTTGCATGACGCGTGGGACCCAGCCCCCGTGCCGTAGGGGGAGGACCTTGGAGCGTGTTGGAGAAGACTCAGCCCGCGATGGCTGAGGACGCAAGTGGGGAGAGTTGCCTTTAAAAGGAGGGTGATCCCCTTGAAAGGCGACCATGTCTTTGCGCTCCCTTATGCATCGCGTCTTTCCACCTTCCGAGCCTCCGGATGGGGAACACCCGCAACCCTTTCGCCTTGTCGTTGGAGGAATGCAACCTCGTGGAAGTTGGTACCTTTCAGCCATCGTTCGGCTTCAAGGATTTTCATCAGGCGGCCCGGCTGCATCCCCTCGCCGGTGGTCACCCAAGACGGTGACCACCAGCCCCTGGGTGGGGAGAGGCAAGCCGGGCTGCGGCCTCTGCCCCTCCCTCAGCTTCAAGGATGTTCATCATTAGTGCTGGGGAGGGGAGTGCGCCGAGTTGGGGTCGGTCCCTGCGCGGGCGGCGGCCCGCTCCTTCCCTCAGTGATCGGGGGAAGGGCGTTCGCCGTTCGTGGCGCTGGCAGCTGCTGCGTGCCCGACTCTCTGACCCAAGTGGCTTCGGAGCTGCTTCCGACGCTGCCTTCCGCCACGGCAGCCGGAAGAGGTTTCTCTGCCAATGAGATAGCCGGTGCCGCCCACGGACTGACCTCCAACTCTACGTCCTTCTGCTCGTCCTTGCCTCTCGAGTGAGGGCATGGGCGAGGGCCTTATGGCAGCAGCATCCGCCTTGAGGTCATCGCTGCTGCTGTTCGGCCCCCCGGAGCAGAAGTCGTCGTTGTCGCTGCTGCTGGAGCGGGCGACGACGAGCCATCCGTCGGCCTTCTATTGCTCCGCAGGCCCCTCAATGTGGGGGGTTGTTCGTACCCGCGGAGGTGAAACCAGAGTTCCATTTGTAATGGTACCTTGAATGCCGGTGTTTTGTTTATTGTGGCTGTCGGGGCCTGAACATGTATGTATTTTCGGCTCGGAGCCGTGTTTCTTCCTTGTCTCGAGCACTAAGACTCGCCAGTCGGCTATCTGAACCGCTTCACCAAGCATGAGTCGCCTCGTGCGAAGGTGACGAGTGAGGTATCCGTATCCTGGAGGCGTAGGAGTCCCTCGGCTCGGTCGGCCTTACTGTCCGAGGCTTCTCTTGCTTAGTTAAAGGAAAACCCTTGGCCGCTCTTCGATGAGCCGAAGTCGGAGGTAGCGGTGTCAGCATGAACAGAGGCAGAGTTGGCTTCGAAAAGAAGATTTGGTCGGCCGGAGCCTGGCCGGGTCATCCACTGGCGGGATCGACGCCGGAGTTGAGTTGCCGAGGCCGCAAGCTGAGCCAATGTCCTCGGGGGACAGCTGGCTGAGGCTTCGGGGTGACCGGCCCGAGCCGTCTGCTCGAGCCGGATTCCTGGAGAAGGCCCTAGCAGCGATGGCCCAGGCGTGGTGCTGATGTCGTCCTTTGGAGTGGAGATCCTCCGACCGCGTCGCCGTCCGAGGCTAGGTCGGACCTCGCCGAAGGTGTAGTTGACGCCGAGGGTGCTGTTGCTCCCTTCAACTGTCAAGATCCGAGCTTGCAGGATCGGATCATCTTGTAGTGCGTGTATGTTTTCTGCGACCGTCGAGGCCCAAACACACCGTCGTCGTGTTGTAAAGCTGCATTTCTTTTCCTCTTGTTTCGAGTATCCGGACTTATTTGTCGGTAACAGAATTGTTCGTCCGAGCGAGAGTTACTTTTCACGGAAGGTGATGAGTGAGGTATCCGTATCCTGGAGGCGTAGGAATCCCTCGGCTCGGTCGGCCTTGCCGCTTACGTGCACTCTCGCTCGTCCATAGGGTTCTGTCACCGACGCAGTCGAGAAGGCCCGAAAAATCGTTTCGGTAGAGGAGTTTTCGAGCGTGAAGACTTGTTCGGTCCGCGGAATCACTTATCCGAGCGTGAGTTACTTATCGCAGAAGGTGATGAGTGAGGTATCCGTATCCCGGAGGCGTAGGAGTCCCTCGGCTCGGTCAGCCTTGGCTGCTTACGTGTACTCCGTCGTTTTCAGGATCCACTTTCGAAGTAGTCAAAAAGCACGAAAGACATTCTGGCAGAAAAGACCTTTTTCTGAGGAAAATTTTGACGCAGAGGGGGTTTCCCCCTTTTAGCCCCTGAGGGAGGGTCGGGCTTTGCCGAGGCAAGGCTGACCCTTCCTTGATGACTAAACTTTGTGTGTGAACGAGGTATACGAACAACTCAAAAGCATCTTAGGGGTAGAAGCGACGTAGCTGTCGGATGTTCCAAGCGTTGCTGTAGACTTCGCCTTGATTGTTGGCCAGCTTGTACGTCCCGGGCTTCAGAACTTTGGCGATGACGAAAGGCCCTTCCCAGGGAGGCGTGAGCTTGTGCCGCCCTCGGGCGTCTTGTCGCAGTCGAAGCACCAGGTCGCCCACCTGGAGGTCTCGGGACCAAACCCCTCGGGCGTGGTAGCATCGCAGGGACTGCTGGTACCGCGCCGAGTGTAGTAAGGCCATGTCCCGAGTCTCTTCCAGCTGGTCGAGTGAGTCTTCTCGATTAGCTTGATTGCTTTGGTCGGCGTAGGCCCTCGTCCTCGGGGAACCGTATTCTAAGTCTGTGGGCAAGATGGCCTCGGCCCCATAGACCAGAAAGAACGACGTGAAGCCTGTGGCTCGGCTCGGCGTCGTCCTCAGACTCCAGACCACAGAGGGGAGCTCCTTCATCCATCGCTTGCCAAACTTGTTGAGGTCGTTGTAGATCCGAGGCTTGAGTCCTTGTAGAATCATGCCGTTGGCATGCTCTACTTGCCCATTCGTCATGGGGTGAGCCACGGCGGCCCAGTCCACCCAGATGTGGTGATCCTCGCAGAAGTCCAGGAACTTTCTACCGGTGAACTGGGTGCCGTTGTCAGTGATGATGGAGTTCGGGACCCCAAAGCGATGGATGATGTTGGTGAAGAACGCCACCGCCTGTTCGGATCTGATGCTGCTTAGGGGTCGGACCTCGATCCACTTGGAGAATTTGTCGATGGCGTGTAGCCCCCGGGTGCCTTCTGCAAGGGCCCGACTAGGTCCAGACCCCACACAGCAAACGACCAGGTGATGGGTATGGTCTGCAGGGCCTGAGCGGGCAGGTGGGTCTGCCTTGCGTAGAACTGACACCCTTCGCAGGTGCGGACAATTCTAGTGGCGTCGGCCACCACCGTCGGCCAGTAGAAACCTTGTCGGAAGGCGTTTCCAACAAGGGCTCGAGGTGCTGCGTAATGGCCGCAAGCCCCCGAGTGTATCTCTTGTAGGAGTTCCTAGCCTTCGGTGATGGAAATGCATCGCTGGAGGATGCCCGAGGGGCTGCGGTGGTAGAGCTCCTTCCCATCTCCCAGCAAGACGAACGACTTGGCGCGCCGCGCCAACCGCCGAGCTTCGGCTTGGTCGAGGGGTAGCTCTCCTCGGTGGAGATATTGCAGGTACGGGGTCTGCCAGTTTCGATTAGGCATGACCCCGCTCCGCTCCTCCTCGATGCGCAGTGCCTCACCCTCGGGGGCCGAGGGTGTCTCGGGCCGAGCCAAGGGTGCCTCGGGTTGAGCCAAGGGTGCCTCGGACTGAGCCGAGGGTGCCTCGGGCTGGGCCGAGGCCTTCTCGGGCTCGGGCGTGTCGTCGGTCTTGACGGAGGGTTGATGCAGGTCTCGGGAGAAGACGTCCGGGGGAACCGTTGTTCGCCCCGAGGCTATTTTAGCCAGCTCGTCCGCAGTCTCGTTGTGGCGTCGAGCGATGTGGTTGAGCTCGAGCCCGTAGAACTTGTCTTCCAGGCGCCGAACCTCATCGCAGTAGGCCTCCATCTTCGGGTCGTGGCAGTGGGAGTTCTTCATGACTTGGTCGATGACGAGCTGCGAGTCACCGCGAGCGTCGAGGCGTCGGACCCCCAGCTCAATGGCGATGCGCAACCCGTTGACCAGGGCCTCGTACTCAGCCACATTGTTGGACGCCGGGAAGTGGAGGTGTAGCACGTAGCGTAGGTGCTTCCCGAGGGGCGAGATGAAGAGCAGGCCTGCGCCTGCTCCTGTCTTCATCAGCGACCCGTCGAAAAACATGGTCTAGAGTTCCGGTTGGATCAGAGCTGTTGGGAGCTGGGTGTCGACCCATTCAGCCACAAAGTCCGCCAAGACCTGGGACTTGATGGCCTTCCGAGGGGCGAACGAGATCGTCTCGCCCATGATTTCCACCGCCCACTTTGCAATTCTACCCGAGGCCTCTCGGCACTGGATGATCTCCCCCAGGGGGAAGGATGACACCACAGTCACCGGATGAGACTCGAAGTAGTGTCGCAACTTCCGTCGTGTCAGGATCACTGCGTACAACAGCTTCTGAATTTGTGGGTAGCGGATCTTGGTCTCGGACAGTACCTCACTGATGAAGTAGACTGGTCTCTGTACGGGCAATGCATGCCCCTCTTCTCGTCTCTCAACCACAATCACGGCGCTAACCACCTGAGTGGTCGCGGCGACGTAGATCAAGAGGGCTTCTCTGGCAGCGGGGGGCACCAAGATGGGCGCGTTCGTGAGGAGCGCCTTCAGGTTCCCGAGGGCTTCCTCGGCCTCAGGGGTCCAAGTGAAGCACTCGGCCTTCCTTAAGAGGCGGTACAGAGGCAGACCTCTTTCGCCGAGGCGCGAGATGAAACGGCTCAGAGCCGCAAGGCACCCCGTGACTCTCTGTACGCCTTTCAGGTCCTTGATGGGCCCCATGCTGGTGACGGCCGCGATCTTCTCCGGGTTGGCCTCGATGCCCCGCTCGGAGACGATGAACCCCAAGAGCATGCCTCGGGGAACCCCGAAGACACACTTCTCGAGATTGAGCTTCACGCCTTTCGCCTTGAGACATCGGAATGTCGCTTCAAGGTCGGAAAGGAGGTCAGAGGCTTTCCTCGTCTTGACTACGATGTCATCGACGTAGGCCTCGACCGTTCGGCCAAAGTGTTCGCCGAACACGTGGTTCATGCACCGTTGGTACGTTGCACCCGCATTCCTCAAACCAAACGGCATGGTAACATAGCAATACATGCCGAAGGGTGTGATGAAAGAAGTCGCGAGCTGGTCGGACTCTTTCATCCTGATCTGGTGATACCCTGAGTAGGCATCAAGGAAAGACAAGGTTTCGCACCCAGCGGTGGAATCCACGATTTGATCGATGCGAGGTAGAGGGTAGGGAACTTTCAGACATGCTTTGTTCAGACCAGTGTAGTCTACACACATCCTCCATTTCCCTCCTTTCTTTCTCACAAGCACAGGGTTGGCGAGCCATTCGGGATGGAATACCTCTTTGATGAACCCTGCCGCCATTAGCTTGTGGATCTCCTTGCCAATGGCTCTGCGCTTTTCTTCGTCGAATCGGCGCAGAGGCTGCTTTACGGGTCGGGCTCCAGCTCGGATATCCAGCGAGTGCTCGGCGACATCCCTCGGTATGCCGGGCATGTCCGAGGGACCCCACGCGAAAACATCGGCATTTGCACGGAGAAAGTCGACGAGCACTGCTGGGGTCGAGAGGGACTGATTTAACCGTCTCCGCTGGCTCGAAGTTGCCAGCGTGGCGCTTCGCGTTTGGTGCCTCCTTAGAGAGGCTCTCCAGGTCGGCGATGAGGGCCTCGGATTCGGCGAGGGCCTCGGCGTACTCCACGCACTCCACGTCGCATTCATACGCGTGTCGGTACGTGGGGCCGACGGTGATGACCCCGTTGGGGCCCGGCATCTTGAGCTTGAGGTAGGTGTAGTTGGGGACGACCATGAACTTGGCATAGCAGGGCCTCCCCAGTACTGCGTGGTAGGTTCCTCGGAACCCGACCACGTCGAACGTAAGGGTCTCCCTTCGGAAGTTGGAGGGTGTCCCAAAGCAGACGAGTAGATCGAGTCGTCCGAGGGGCTGGACGCGCTTCCCGGGGATGATCCCGTGGAAAGGCGCAGCGCCTGCTCGGATCGAGGTCAGATCGATCCGCAGGAGCCCGAGGGTCTCGGCGTAGATGATGTTGAGGCTACTGCCTCCGTCCATGAGGACCTTGGTGAGCCTGACGTTGCCGATGACGGGGTCAACAACGAGCGGGTATTTCCCCGGGCTCGGCACACGGTCGGGGTGGTCGTCTTGGTCGAAGGTGATGGGCTTGTCGGACCAGTCTAGGTAGACTGGCGCTGCCACCTTTATCGAACAGACCTCCCGACGCTCTTGCTTGCGGTGCCGAGCCGAGGCGTTCGCCATTTGCCCACCGTAGATCATGAAGCAGTCGTGGACCTCGGGGAACTCTCCTGCCTGGTGATCTTCCTTGTTGTTGTCGTCGCGAGCCCTGCCACCCTCCGCGGGTGGCCCGGCCTTGTGAAAGTGGCGCCGGAGCATGGCACACTCCTCAAGGGTGTGCTTGACGGGCCCCTGATGATAGGGGCATGGCTCCTTGAGCATCTTGTCGAAGAGGTTGGCACCTCCGGGAGGTTTCCAAGGGTTCTTGTATTCGGCGGGGGCGACATGGTCCGCGTCGACGGCGTCGCGTTTCGCTTGCGACTTCTTCTTGCCTTTCTTCTTGGCGCCGCGCTGAGTTGACGCCTCGGGGACATCTTCCGGTGGGCGGCCCTGGGGCTGCTTGTCCTTTCGGAAGATGGCCTCGACCGCCTCCTGGCCAGAGGCGAACTTGGTGGCGATGTCCATCAGCTCGCTCGCCCTGGTGGGGGTCTTGCGACACAGCTTGCTCACCAGGTCACGACAGGTGGTGCCGGCGAGGAACGCGCCGATGACATCCGAATCGGTGATGTTGGGCAGCTCGGTGCGCTGCTTCGAGAATCGCCGGATGTAGTCCCGGAGAGTCTCTCCCGGCTGCTGGCGGCAGCTTCGGAGATCCCAGGAGTTTCCAGGACGCACGTATGTGCCCTGGAAATTGCCGGCGAAGGCTTGGACCAGGTCGTCCTAGTTGGAGATATGCCCCGGAGGCAGGTGCTCCAGCCAGGCGCGAGCGGTGTCGGAAAGGAACAGGGGGAGGTTGCGGATGATGAGGTTGTCATCGTCCGTTCCACCCAGTTGGCAGGCCAGCCGGTAGTCCGCGAGCCACAGTTTCGGTCTCGTCTCCCCCGAGTACTTTGTGATAGTAGTCGGGGTTCGGAACCGGGTCGGGAACGACGCCCGTCGTATGGCACGGCTGAAAGCCTGCGGACCGGGTGGTTCGGGCGAGGGACTCCGATCCTCCCCGCTGTCGTAGCGTCCCCCACGCCTGGGGTGGTAGCCTTGGCGCACCCTCTCGTCGAGGTGGGCCCGACAATTGCGGTGATGGTGCTCGTTGCCGAGGCGACCCGGGGCCGCAGGCGCTATGTTGCGTGTGCGCCCGGTGTGGACCGAGGCTTCCCGCATGAATCGGGAAGTCGCGGCGCGATGTTCCGAGGGGTACCCCTGCCTTCGGGAGGCGGAGCTTTCGGCCCGTTGGACCACGGCGTCCTCCAGGAGGTTCTTGAGCTCTCCCTGGATACGCCGCCCCTCGGTGGTTGATGGCTCCAGCATCGCGCGGAGAAGTATTGCCGCTGCGGCCAGGTTCTGGCCGACCCCACTGGAAACCGGTGGCGGCCTTACCCTAACATCGTCGGCGACGCGGTGCTGGATGCCCTAGGGTAGATGACGCACTTCTCCGGCCAGAGGTTGGCCCGCCCATTCCTGCCCATTGTCCCGGCAGAACGGCTCAAGTGTTCCTGCTCCCTCGCCGAGCCTGGCCTGCATCTCGCGGATTTGCTCGAGCTGTGGGTCATGACCCCTCGCCGGGACGGGGCCACAGCTAGCTCCCGAAGGATGTCAACGCGAGGCACAGGCCTAGGGAGGTCACCGTTCTCCGGCATACCAAGATGGTTGCCTTCGTCGGGACCCCCTAGATCGACGTGGAAACATTCACGACTTGGGTCGCAGCCCTCGTCGCCGAGGCTGCGGCTACCGTCGGAACAGTCGGAAAGGCAGTAGTCGCACGCGGTCATAAAGTCCCGCATGGCACGGGGGTTACCAAGTCCGGAGAAATCCCAACTAAAGTCGGGCTCGTCATCTTCCTCGGACCCCGAGGGCCCGTAGGTCGAGACGGCCGTCAGCCGGTCCCAGGGTGACCGCATACGATACCCCAGAGGGTTTGGACTCGCCTCTATGAGAGCGTCCACCAAAGCGAAGTCGCTTGGTGGGTTGAGGCTGAATCCAAAAGGCGCGAGATGGGAATCGGTCGGTACCTCTTGGTCGACGGGCGGTGACGAAGTCACGTCAGGGGTAGACTGCATCGCCGTCTCAGGTACGAGGGTGACGCCTAGCAAGTCATTTGTGAGCGTGCTGGCGTCGTCCGTTTGCTTGGGGTTGGCGTGTTGCGGGGAGACGGCGCTCGTCTTCGCCTCAAACGCGAGGTCGATGCCCGACGTGCCCCCCATTGGGGCGCCGGCGCCGTCGACTCGCTCGACAGCCGACGAGGTGCCGCCTCCTGCTTGGCCTTGGTTGCCTCGCATCCTCCTCCGTCGACGGGGGAGGGGACGGGACAAGCCCAAATGTCGTGCTTCCACCACGTGGGGAAGACGTCGTCGATTCCGCCGCCGGCGGGCAGGTTGTCGGCCGCCATTGTCGCTGTCACGCGGCGGGGGAAGGAGTATCATGTCGTAGCTGCCGTCGAGGGACATGAACTCAACACTCCCGAAACGGAGCACCGTCCCGGGCTGGAAAGGTTGCTGGAGACTGCCCATCTGGAGCTTGACGGGAAGCTGTTCGTCAACACGCAGCAGGCCCCTACCTGGCGCGCCAACTGTCGACGTTTCGAACCCGGGGGGTCCCTGGACCGATGAGTAAATTGTCGCCGCATGCCCCAGCCCAGATGGGTCGGCGTGAGACGGAGCGCGAAGGGGGGAAGAGGAGCCAGAGGGAGACATGCGTGAGAGGTGAAACCCGCGGCCTTCGTGTTTGTCCCGCGCCCAGGTCGGGTGCGCTTGCAGTAGAGGGTTACAAGCGTCCACGCGGGAGGGGGCGAGCGGCCCTGCGCGAGCGCCGTCCCGTCATTCTCCGCGCGGCCAACCCTCCGTAAGAGGGCCCTGGACCTTCCTTTTATAGGCGTAAGGAAAGGATCCAGGTGTACAATGGGGGGTGTAGCAGTGTGCTAACGTGTCTAGCGGAGGAGAGCTAGTGCCCTAAGTACATGCCATCATGGCAGCCGGAGAGGTTTTGGCACCCGGTTCGTGTGGTGTCGTGGCCGTCGGAGGAGCGCTGGAGCCTGGCGGAAGGACAGCTGTCGGGGCTGTCGAGTCCTTGCTGACGTCTTCTTGCTTCCGTAAGGGGGCTAAGAGCCGCCGTCTTCATAGAGCGTGCGGGGCGCCATCATTACTTGTTTAGCGGAGCGAGCCCGATGGGACGCCGGTCTTGTTCCCCGTAGCCTGAGTCAGCTTGGGGTAGGGTAATGATGGCGACTCCCATGACGTGGTCGGTCCGAGCCCTGGGTTGGGCGAGGTGGAGGCTCCTCCGAGGTCGAGGTCGAGTCTGTATTCCAAGGACGAGGTCGAGTCCGAGCCCCTGGGTCGGGCGAGGCGGAGACCATCGGCTGAGGCCAGGGCTGAGTCCGAGCCCTGGGGTCGGGTGGAGCGGAGTTCGTCGTCTTCCGGGGTTGAGCCCGAGTCCGAGCCCTGGGGTCGGGCGAAGTGGAGTTCGTCGTCTTCCGAGGCTGAGCCCGAGTCCGAGCCCTGGGGTCGGGTGAAGCGGAGTTCATCGTCTTCCGGGGCTGAGCCCGAGTCCGAGCCCTGGGGTCAGGCGAAGCGGAGTTCGTCGTCTTCCGGGGCTGAGCCCGAGTCCGAGCCCTGGGGTCGGGCGAAGCGGAGTTCGTCATCTTCCGAGGCTGAGCCCGAGTCCGAGCCCTGGGGTCGGGCGAAGCGGAGTTCGTCGTCTTCCGGGACTGAGCCTGAGTCCGAGCCCTGGGGTCGGGCGAAGCGGAGTTCGTCGTCTTTCGGGGCTGAGCCCGAGTCCGAGCCCTGGGGTCGGGCGAAGCGGAGTTCGTCGTCTTCCGGGGCTGAGCCCAAGTCCGAGCCCTGGGGTCGGGCGAAGCGGAGTTTCCTATGACGCCTGAAGCCGGACTTGGCTGCTGTCAGCCTCACTCTGTCGAGTGGCACAGCAGTCGGAGCGGCACAGGCGGCGCTGTCCTCTTGTCAGACAGGTCAGTGGAGCGGCGAAGTGACTACGGTCACTTCGGCTCTGTCGACTGGAGGGCGCGCGTCAGGATAAAGGTTGTTGGGGGCCTTCGGCTTCCGAAGGTCCTCAAAAACGTGATTTGACAATGTTTTCTAAGTATGTGAGCAGGTATCTTTGGAATCAGGTTGCGGGTATACAGAAGCATGGTCAAGACGAAGTTTGACTAAAATGGAAGACGATCATGACGAAGGATGAAAGGATCACGAAGCTATGTGCAGAGGAGCTTCGGCATGACAGCAGAAAGGGGAAACCGACTTAAAGATGAAAAGCCAAATCAGCCCTCGAAGAATTACTATAGAGTTATTGATAAAAATAAAAGGCATTAATGTAATTTTACACGGGCTGCGTCCCGTGCCTATAAATAGATGAACAGTACTCCTGTACTGTTCACGCTGACTTGGCATTGGCATCACGCTTGTACCCTTACTTTCCTTCAAGCCGAAGGTACATTTGTAATTTATCATCATTTATATAAGAAAAACGAATAGAAATAAATTAATAATAATGTTTAAAGTAACTATGTTATTTTCCGTATTTTATACATAAATCTTTTCTTATCTTTTATTATGATTATGAAGGTATGACCTTCATAACCTTCGTCCGAAATTCATTATACCCAAGGGGAAATAATGTTTCGAAGGACGAAGGGCTTTAATATTTAACATCGTGTGTTGCCTTATTCTTGATTCATAGCATTTGAGAACAAGTCCCCAACATTGGCGCCCACCTCCGGTGAACTCACTTCCATTTCTTGAGCTCTGAACACCTTCGGCAAGCATCACCTTCGTCATGCCGCCGAAAAAAGCTTCAGCGACAGGGGCTGCTACTCTGCAGCCGTTGGACCCCAATGAGGACGTCCTTTCTCTTAGGGAGGCCCGAAGCCAGAAGAGGAAGGCTGCTAGTCCAACGCCTCCGGAAGATGACTTGGATCAGGAGATCCAAAACCTGGGGATCCTTCAGCAACAGGTGCAACGAAAGAAGGAGAAGATGGCTCGTTTAGCTGACCTTCAGAGACAGATAGACGAAGCTTCCGAAGAGGTTCGTCATCTTGTTCAAGATGACCAGAACCGAAGGCCTCCGCGCAGAGAGCTTCATCAGGAAGGCTTCTACAATGAGGACGACTGGTATGAAGATTTCCATCATGGAAATTTTGCTTTCGATGATGCTTCTCCTCTATCAACAGAATTGCAGGCTACACCATGGCCCCAGTCTTACAAGCCACCCCAGCTCCCCATGTACGACGGTCATACAGACCCGAAGCAATTTTTTATGAGCTATGAAGCAACCATATCTTCGTATGGTGGCAATACTGCAGTCATGGCAAAGTCTTTTGTCATGGCCGTCAAGAGTGTCGCTCAGACCTGGTACTCCTTTCTCCGGCCAGGGACAATCACCTTTGGCAGAAGCTGAAGGATATGCTGATAACCAGCTTCCAAGGGTTTCAGACGAAGCCAGTTACTGCTCAAGCTTTATTCCAGTGTACCCAGGACCATGAAGAATACCTCCAGGCGTATGTCCGAAGGTTTCTGCGTCTGAGGGCACAAGCGCCAATAGTGCCCATTGAAATTGTCATTGAGGCCATGATTAAGGGGCTTCGGCCGGGACCTTCAGCGCAATACTTTGCCAGGAAGCCACCACAAACTTTGGAGAAGCTGCTCCAGAAGATGGACGAGTATATCCGGGCCGACAATGACTTCGCCAAAGAAGAGAGGAGGCATTTAGGTTCTCTGAAATGACCAGGGGCTTCGGAGGAAGATTTCATACGAGGCATGTCAGGTCAATTCATAACTCCACTCAAAGTGATGATAGAGGGAGCCAACAGCAAAGGCCACAATACTCTTCGCAAGCTTCGGGACAACAACAAAGTTCTGTTCGGCCGCCAGCGCCAAGGGGCAGAGGCGCCAGGGGCTTCAGGGGAAGATTTGGGGATCAGCCAAGAATAATTTACTGTCTATTCTGTGGTGAAGACAAGGGCCATACCACCAGGATGTGCCACGTCACCATCCAGAAGCAAAAGGAGATAGCAGAAGCTACAGCACAATAGAGTCAGCCGAAGCAGGTCATGCACACTGCTTCGTACCATCCGCCTTACATCCCAGAATATGTAGGCAATCACTCTGCAACTTCTGTTGCTTCGGCAAGTTAACCCCAAGCATCTTGGCAACATCCTCCACCACCACCACCAACGCAGCGAGGACAGCAGCCAGAAGGGAGTTAGCACACTCACCTTCAGAGAGACTTCAGAGAGGAGTCCAAAGCTCGCACAGTCAATAGCACTGTGCCAGAGTCGAAGCACATTTACTGACAAATATCCTACCTCGACAGCAGTTTTTTCGCATTTTTTATTACTTTTTTGTTAATAAGGAACAATTATGGGAAAGTCTAAGTGTCTTTTATCGTTCTTCAATTTCTTGTAACAGTTTCGTCTTTTACCATAATAAAAATATGTCTTCTCCATAGGCTTGAGTTGCCGAAGCATACGAATTTATGGTGGCATGAAGGACCTTTGTATTATCAAAAATTTGTTCTAAGGGACACAGTGCAATTTATTCGAAGCAGTAAAAAAGTCGTTCCTAAGGGAGCGCAGTGTAAGTTTTCTGAGCTTACAGCGAAAAGTCAGCGCTGATTCCGCCGAAAGTAAAAGGCGAAGAAGCTCCTAAGGGAGGCTTACAGCGAAAAATAAACGCTGATTCCGCCGAAAGTAAAAGGCGAAGAAGCTCCTAAGGGAGGCTTACAGCGAAAAATAAACGCCGATTCCGCTGAAAGTAAAAGGCGAAGAAGCTCCTAAGGGAGGCTTACAGCGAAAAGTAAGCGCTGATATAAAAAGATTGTGTGCTTTATTGCAGGGATGTGTGTATTTTCGGCACAAATATCATTTTGCATAACATAACATCATCACATCATTTTGCATAACATAAGCATCATACAACATATTGCATGTGGAACAAGAAGGGGATCCAGTATTGATCTTCGGAGAATGTTTTGAAAAAGAGAAAATCGTGCTAAGGCACAAGATAAATTGAAAAGAAGTGTAGCTTCATTAGAGAGGCAACATAAAACTTTTTTATAGCTTCAGAGAATACTTTACGAAGCTTGGATATTCTTCATCAGAGAAGTATGGAAATTCTTGTGATATATAAAAGATTTTCTTCACGAAGCATGAAAAGAAGGGAAGGTGTTTTTTTTGCCGAAGGCTCAAAAAATGGTATGTATGCAAAATTTCATGCATCGTAAAGAATTGAACTATAAATAGATTATATATTATATTCAAAGTTACAATGTATTACACATGTTACATTCCAAATATTTTTACAATAGCATCTAATCCTCCTTAAAAACTATTTCTGCAGCTTTGTTCAGTAGCTGATCGACAACCTTGTCCATGATGGCTTCGGCCATTTTTCTAATTTCATCGTCCCCCTTCGGGTGGGGGCCCGGAGATGCCTCAACAGGTTCTGAGGGAGGAGAAGATATGACTATATTATTATTACAAACCGCGAACAAAGTCTGGAATCAAAAATTACAACAAAATAAAAATCACTAGTTAATACCTATTTGCCCTTCGGGCTCTGCGCCTTTCTCAGCAGCCTCTGCTATCTTCCTAGCATCATGGATGCCTTTTTCGCTTCTTTGAATGATCTCTTGAGCCATTTCTCGGCCGCCATTGTCCCAAATGTCGGTGAAAATTTTTCCACCAACCAGGCTTGATTCGGCCGAGGGGTCCTTTATGTCTTCGGAGGACAGGGCGGTTTCGGTTTGTGCTAAAGATTTCACATGATTACAGCCTTTTCTTTCCAACATAGTAGCAATCCCCCTGGCGCCTGAAAAAGCACATATGTCTCCGCGGCTATTCAAGATTTCTTCGAAGGCCTCAGCTTCGTGACTGATCCATTCAATCGGGCCTTCTGGATTCCCCCTTGTGAAATTCTCTTCGCTAGAGAATGCGCCAACGCTGGCGAAGCTAGATTTTATCTTCTTAACACACTCTATGGATTTATCATAGTATCTTTTCTTGGAAGCACGGAGCTCTTCAACATTTATTTCCAAATGATTTGCCCATTGATCACTTAGTTCTCATTTTGTTTCTTCTAGTATGCGTTCTTCTTTAGCCCTGGCCATTTGTTTCTGAAGATCCTGAATTTCGCGTTTTTGGGCTTCAGCTTGAGCCTTAGAGGTAGCTTCGTCTTCCTTTATTTTATCTACTAATGTAAGCAGAATTTTATCTTTTTCCAAAGCTTCGTTCCTTAGCTTGATAACCTCTGCTCGTAGGTTGTTGAAAGCAATATTATAACTTTCGTCTTCAGCATTCTTTTGCGCTCTCAAAGCGTTGCTTAGTATTAAACCCTATATGAAAAAGAATTACTATCAGAATAAAAGAATGATTCAAAAATTGTAAATTTCCAAATATACAATTCTCACACCTTCAGACTATTATATACAAGGCTATCCGCAAGATCGTCCTTCGTCATAGCGCAGAGTCCAGCTTCAAGCTTCGGAAACCCCATGCTTCTAGCCATCTCCCGGCAGACGAATAATTCTTTATTGTCTGGGAGGCAATATAGGAAGTCATCTTCGTCTGTCCCATTGAACACTAGTGCCCCCTTCGAATATTTCAATTCTCTGGCATAGTGATTAGCTTCAAAAATCTCTTCTTCGGATAATTTCTTCCCCGAAGCGTGTCGCACAATATAATCGTATATTTTGGAAGGTGCTTCGGGGGCAGCAGTGTCAATTTCTTCAACCAAAACTGGCTCTGACATTTTTTCGGCTGCCTTTGCAATTTATATTTCTTCGGTTTCCAAAGGTTTTACCTTGGTGGGCTCTGAAGGCCCAGCTTCAGTTTCAAATTGTTGCTTTGAAGCTTCAGCAACAAAGGCTTCAGAAGACACTTCAGAAGTTTCAATAGTTTTCTTTGGAGTTATGCTTGAAGATTTAATTGTCTCCAAAACATCTAACACATTAACCATCCTTCTTGTTTTCGGGGTCACTGTTGGACCCTTCTGGCTTTTTCCTGTCTCAATCTTTGCTGAAGGACTTAAAACTTCTGATGTTTTTGCTTCTTCAGTCCTTGGTTCTTCCATCTTTTCTGTTGCTGGTACTTCGTCCAACTCTTCGATTTCTAGCAGCAGAGTTGATTCTTTAGCTTCGGTGGCCGAAGAGGTCTCACCGGCGAACTCAGGCACTGTGGCCAGTTCAATATAACGTGGCCGGTGTGTGAGAACCTTTACCCTTTTCCTCTTCGGCGCCGGCTCACTAGGAGCGGCTGAAGTAGTCTCCTTCGCAGAGGAAGTATTCTTTTTTGACCCCGCACTGGATAATGGTAGTCGGGGTAGACGAACCCAATCGCGTCAAATACTCGGTTCAGCCTCTTCTTCTTTCGGCCTCCGAAGGCTGCTGACAATGCAGTATCTTCGGCCTTTGAATATACCCCAAGCAGTTCATCACTTACAGTTTCAATGCTTTTTAGCCAGTCATCATCTGGCTCAACGAATTTATCTCCGTACTTGAATGTGTATTTCAGCCCGACTAGTCCACCTTCGTCAGTCTCTTTAATGGTCTCCTGCGGCATTTCCCATTTTTCCACAAGTGGCCATACTCTGAAGGCAATGTGTTCTTGGACCAAATCCCTCGTCCCAATAAAAGAGCAAACAACACCGAAGGCTCTCTGGCATTCTTCGGCTGCTTCATTCATTTCCACCTTCGGCCTCCGCAGGCCGAAGCGTTGCCAGATGGGACGCATAATGATCCTTTTTATATCTTCTCGTGATTTCAAGTCATTCTTCACGTAAAACCATTCCGTCATCCAGTCGCCAGGCCACCTCTTTCGAAAGGTCGGCACGGGGCAGCTTGACCCAGACCGGGAGCCGAAGCTGTAGCAGCCAAAATTGTTGTGATACTGTTCCTTACCCCAGGGTTTTGTCTCGTACAACAATTCATGTATGTTGCAGAAACTTTTCGCATTAGCTTCCAAACCTTGGCTTCTCACGACCCACACGAAGATATTCATCCTTATGATTGCTTCGGGGGTAAGTTGGTGAAGGTAGATTTCAAATATCTTCAGCACCTCTACAACAAAGCTGCTTAAGGGAAATCGTAGTCCAGCTTTCAAGAAGCTTCGGAATACCACGACTTCATTTTCTTCAGGAGTCGGACAAGTCTTCTCTCCTTCATCAGCCCTCACAACGGACAAGTCCCGGAAATATCTGCCCCTCATGTTGACAAGATGATTTTCTTTAATACTTGATTTACCAAAAACCGCATGGCTTGGTCGCCAAGGTCGATCTTCGGAGTCTTCACCACCACTATCCACATCATAGCTGTCACTGTCACCAGTATCTTCAGATAAACCCTCCAAAATTTCTTTAGTAATCTTCTCTGTATTAGTCTTCGATATTGATTGAAGAAAACCCAGATGCATCTCCTCAGAAAGACTTAGCTTCGAATCACCAACAGCTTTTTTTATCTTCAGACATCCTTGCAAACGCTGAGAAAGTGCTCTCGAAACCGAAGCTTTAAAATCTAAAAGGCCAAGCAAGTGTTGTTGCGCGCAGGCTAAAAGTTGGGTGACTAAAAGTAGTTGGCAAGAGAGCGTGCCAAATAAACTCGGGATGAGCTCTTATTTATACGCCCAGAGCGTTGAAAACTGGAGGGTCCCGCTTGTCAAAGACTGTTGCTATTTTAGCAAAGAGAAGGTGTTTTTTCGGACCTTCGGCTTAAGGCCTTCGTCCATATCGCAATATGAATTTGTCATTACAGCAAATTAATATCGCGAGGGGCTACTGTTGGGGGCCTTCGGCTTCCGAAGGTCCTCAAAAACGTGATTTGACAATGTTTTCTAAGTATGCGAGCAGGTATCTTTGGAATCAGGTTGCGGGTATACAGAAGCATGGTCAAGACGAAGTTTGACTGAAATGGAAGACGATCATGACGAAGGATGAAACGATCACGAAGCTATGTGCAGAGGAGCTTCGGCATGACAGCAGAAAGGGGAAACCGACTTAAAGATGAAAAGCCAAATCAGCCCTCAAAGAATTACTATAGAGTTATTGATAAAAATAAAGGGCATTAATGTAATTTTACACGGGCTGCGTCCCGTGCCTATAAATAGATGAACAGTACTCCTGTACTGTTCACGCTGACTTGGCATTGGCATCACGCTTGTACCCTTACTTTCCTTCAAGCCGAAGGTACATTTGTAATTTATCATCATTTATATAAGAAAAACGAATAGAAATAAATTAATAATAATGTTTAAAGTAATTATGTTATTTTCCGTATTTATACATAAATCTTTTCTTATCTTTTATTATGATTATGAAGGTATGACCTTCATAACCTTCGTCCGAAATTCATTATACCCAAGGGGAAATAATGTTTCGAAGGACGAAGGGCTTTAATATTTAACATCGTGTGTTGCCTTGTTCTTGATTCATAGCATTTGAGAACAAGTCCCCATTAAATGCCCCTGCGATTCGGTCGGTTGGCGTGGCGACTTGGCCAAGGTTACTTCTTGGCGAAGACTGGGCCTCGGGCGAGCCGAAGGTGTGCCCGTTGCTGGAGGGGGTCCTCGGGCGAGACGTAGATCCTCCGCGGTCGGCTGCCCTTGCCTGAGGCTGGGCTCGGGCGAGACGTGATCGCGTCCCTCGAATGGACCGACCTTTGACTTAATCGCACCCATCAGGCCTTTGCAGCTTTGTGCTGATGGGGGTTACCAGCTGAGATTTAGGAGTCTTGAGGGTACCCCTAATTATGGTCCCCGACACCAGGAAACCAACATTTTTGTCTCTTGTATCTAGTCTTGCACTGGGGGCAGCATTGGTTCCCCTCGCGCTCATACTCATAGCATGGGCGGCAGACAGGGAAGGCACACTCATTGCAGGCAACAAAGACATCGCCAGTGGCTGAAACACCTATAGAGTCACCACAAATCTGGCAGACCTACCAATTCGCACTCTTTGTGGGCTTAGCCTGCATTAGCGAGATAAAGACAAAGTCAGCACACATGCAATCAGAAATTCAGCATTAGAGGACACCTCAGTGACTCATGCACTTTACTGGTGAGCAACAGACTGTAAAATCAACCTACGATCAAGTGTCTATTAGTCTTGAAGTCGAGGCTAAGATCAAAATGCCAGGAAGGTAATTTCGAATTTACATAAGATGAACTAATTCAATGGTGTAGTAGTCATAAACAAAGGCACGCTGCAGCAGGGCAAAGAAGGATCTAATTCACCGTCGGTCCATGGTAATTATGACAAGGAATTGTTGAGGCATGGGTAAACACTGGGATCTAAACAATCTGAGGCTCCATTTCACTGGATCTCCAAGACAGCGAAACATGAACAATATATCATTACCTATTGCCGATTTGGCAACTGTTCGAAGAATTGGACCGAGCACGAACAGTTCAGAAATTACTAGGAGGACATGTCTGATCTGGTGACTTACACGGCGCAACGGAAGCATCGCTGAAATGGACAGGCAAAATCTACGAGCAGAGACACACAGAAGCGACCGCATTTGAGGGGCGAACCTCAAGCGTTAGACTAAAGACTAACACCTCGGCCCAGATCCAGCGACAGACGCGCGCGCACGACATGAGCCGCTAGAAACTAAATCTGAAGCAGACAGCGAGGGCAGCATTGGATTGGCTGGATGTACCGGGCCCGGCGCATCGCTGTCATGGCGGATCATGACGAACTCATTGCGGTTGTGCGAGCCCGCCACCATCCCCATTTTGATCAGCAAACCACACCAGCAAGCGCCCATGAGAAGACGGGTTGCAGCCGGTCAGACCCACCGCTCCTGCGTCGGTTGGGAAATCAAAGTCGCGGTCGGATCTAGGCAAGCAGGGCGCGAATCCGGGCATGGCGGCGACAATGGCGAGGAGATCTGGGGAGGAGCAGGCTGGATCAAGGCGTTGTCGCTCATGCCCCTCCAGTCTCGCTTTGGGCTGGTTCGGGAGCGGTTGCAGGGTTCCACGGGTCACGCTAGGTGGGCGTGCGGCATGCGTCGGGCGGGAGGGATTGTGGCGTGCGGGCGGTAGGGCAGGCGGGAGGGCGGTTTGCCATGGTCGCGGCGGGATTTGCGGGCTTGCGGTGTGCGAGCGGGAGGACGGTTCGCCTTGGTCATGGCGGGGTTTGCAGGTTTGCGGCGTGCGGGTGGGCGGGCGTAGGGAGGCGGGGGCAGTCTACAGTAAGTTCTTAATAGTTAGTAGAGATTACTGTTTCTATATGCCTATATCAATCATAGCTGAATGCCCGTGCATTGCAACGAGAATATATAATACCAGTATACTACGATAACTTATATACAAAATATGTGTTATACCGTTATGAGAAAACATTTCATAATCAATTTGTGATTCTGACCATACATAAATTCTGTTATTTATATTCTATCTGTTTGACCACTACATTGCAACCATCAGTATCATGCAGACTTCGATATATGTCACGATTTGCATGGTCTCATTATTGGAGAGCACGTTTCACACATACCGGAAGAAATTCCCTCGTACATCGTTAGTCATCGGACACGTACCACCATACGCTTTTGCTTAAAGAAAAAGGTAAGTGTGTGTGTTTGCAAGACTAATGGTCAAACATCGTATAACCATAAAGTTAGAATACTGTCGGCGTTTCGACCCCGAGGGGTCCCTGGACCGACGAGTGAATTGTCGCCGCGTGTCCCAGCCCAGATCGGTCGGCACAAGACGGAGCACAAAAGGGGGTGAGAAACAGCAAAGGGGAAACCCGCAGCCTTCGTGTTGTCCCGCGCCCAGGTCGGGTGCGCTTGCAGTAGGGGGGTTACAAGCGTCCGCGTGGGAGAGAGAGGGAGCCCTGTGCGTCGGCCCGTTCTCCTGCGCGGCAAACCTTCTCGTACGAGAGCCCTGGACCTTCCTTTTATAGGCGTAAGGAGAGGGCCCAGGTGTACAATGGGGGGTGTAGCAGTGTGCTAACGTGTCTAGCAGAGAGGAGCTAGAGCCCTAAGTACATGCCATCGTGGCAGTCGGAGAGGTTTTGGCACCCTGTTCATGCGATGTCGTGGCCGTCGGAGGAGTGCTTGAGCTCTGTGGGAGGACAGATGTCGGAGCTGTCGGATCCTTGCTGACGTCTCCTTGCTTCCGTAAGGGGCTGAGAGCCGCCGTCGTCATGGAGCACGAGGGGTGCCATCATTATTTGTTTACTGGGGCGAGCCAGATGGGACGCCGGTCTTGTTCCCCGTAGCCTGAGCTAGCTAGGAGTAGGGTAATGATGGCGCCCCCAGTGACGTGGCAGGTCCAAGCCCGAGGTTGGGCGAGGCGGAGGCTCCTCCGAGGTCGAGGTTGAGTCTGGGCCCGAGGGTCGGGCGAGGCGGAGACCGTCGTCCGAGGTCGAGGCTGAGTCCGAGCCCTGGGGTCGGGCGAGGCGGAGTCCATCTTCCGAGGTCAAGGCTGAGTCCGAGCCCTGGGGTGGGGCGAGGCGGAGACCGTCTTCCGAGGTCGAGGCTGAGTCCGAGTCCTAGGGTCGGGCGAGGCGGAGTCCGTCTTCCGAGGTCGAGGCTGAGTCCGAGCCCTGGGGTCGGGCGAGGCAGAGTCCGTCTTCCGAGGTCGAGGCTGAGTCCGAGCCCTGGGGTCGGGCGAGGCGGAGCTTCCTATGGCGCCCGAGGCTGGACTTAGCTGCTGTCAGCTTCACTCTGTTGAGTGGCACGACAGTCGGAGCGAGGCAGGCGGCGTTGTTTTCCTGTCAGTTCGGTCAGTGAAGTGGCGAAGTGACTGCAGTCACTTCGGCTCTGTCGACTGAGGAGCGCGCGTCAGGATAAGGTGTCAGGCGATCCTTGCATTAAATGCTCCTGCGATACGGTCGGTTGGCGTGACGATCTGGCCAAGGTTGCTTCTCTACGAAGACTGGGCCTCGGGCGAGCCGAAGGTGTGTCCGTTGCTTGAGGGGACCCTCGGGCGAGACGTGAATCCTTCGAGGTCGGCTGCCTTTGCCCGAGGCTGGGCTCGGGCGAGGCGAGATCGTGTCCCTTGAGTGGACTGAGCCTTGACCTTAATTGTGCCCATCAGGCCTTTGCAGCTTTGTGCTGATGGGGGTTACCAGCTGAGATTAGGAGTCTTGGGGGTACCCCTAATTATGGTCCCCGACAGTAGCCCCCGAGCTTCGAAGGGAGTGTTGATACTCGCTTGGAGGCTTTTGTCGCACTTTTTTGCAAGGGGACCGGCCTTTCTCGGTTGCGTTTCGTTCCGGGGGGTGCGCGTGAGCGCACCCGTCGGGTGTAGCCCCCGAGGCCTCGGAGGAGTGGTTTGACTCCTTCGAGGTCTTAGCGCGTTTCGTGATGCTTCGGCCGGTCTGGTTGTTCCCTCATGCGAACTGGCCGTAGCCCGGGTGCATTGTTGAAAGGGAAATGTGCCCTTGGGCCATTTCTAAGTATTTTGGTGATTAAGTGTCCAACACAAGTGCCTAAGTGTAAAATTGTGCCAAGGACTCAAGAAGTGCAAATCAAGATTAAAGGTATGTTTCTAGACTTAGTACATTGTTTTGAAGACTAATGTATTGTGTCTAAGTGCTAGAAACAGGAGAAACAATTTTGGAGAAGTTGGCTGTGAACAGACAAAAGGCTGCTCGGTCTGGGTGCACCGGACTATCCGGTGGTGCACCAGACAGTGTCCGGTGCGCCAGGCTGGCTTTGGTGAAAAGGCTGCTCTCGGGACTTCGTCGGCGGCGTACGACTAAAATTCATCGGACTGTCCGGTGAGCCAACAGTCGGCCCGGCCAACGGTCGGCCGCGTAATCCGCGCGCGACGCGTGGCAGAGCCAACGGTCAGAAGGGGCACCAGACTGTCTGGTGTGCACCGGACAGTGTCCGGTGCTCCAACGGCTCTGAATCTCCAACGGTCGGCTTCACCAAAGAAGGAAAGAAATCCGCACCGGACAGTGTCCGGTGGTGCACCGGACTGTCCAGTGCGCCAGGCGACAGAAGGCAAAAATTGCCTTCCTGGAATGCTCTCAACGGCTCCTAGCTGCCTTGGGGCTATAAAAGGGACCCCTAGGCGCATGGAGGAGTACACCAAGCATCCTTTGAGCATTGTTGATCACTCACACTTCATTCTTGCGCACTTGTTCGACATTCTTAGTGATTTGAGCTCCGTTCTAGTGAGAACCTTGAGATATTGTGTTGAGCTCAAGTCTTGGTCTTTTGTGTGCGTATTTGCTGTGGTTTTGAGTGTGTCGCCTCCCTCCCTTACTCTAGTACTTCATTTTGATTCTTATTGTAAGGGCGAGATGCTCCAAGTTGTGGAGATTCCTCGCAAACGGGAAAGAGTAAAGTAAATAAGATCACCGTGGTATTCAAGCTGATCATTGGATCACTTGAGAGGAGTTGAGTGCAACTCTCGTCCGTTGGGACGCCACAACGTGGAGTAGGCAAGTTTTGTATTTGGCCGAACCACGTGATTAATCCTCGTGTCTCTTGTGCTTGTCCTTACTGTGTTTATTGTGTCTCACAAGAGAACTCCTCTCTAGCCACTTGGCCTTATTGTGCTAACTCCTAATCAAGTTTTGTTGGATTAAGTTTCAAGTTTTTACAGGATCACCTATTCACCCCCCCTCTAGGTGCTCTCAATTGGTATCAGAGTCGTTCTCTTCAAGAAAGGGACTAATCACCCGAAGAGATGGATCCTAAGGGCAAGGGGATGATGGTCAATGATAAGGAGAAGGAGTCCTTCGTCAATGATCCAAAGGATGACAAGCCTACTGACTCAAGCTTGGGCCACAAAAGAAAAGACAGGAGGAAGAAGAAAACAAGGCGCATCAAGGAGATAGTCTACTACGACAACGACGAATCCTCCTCTTCCCAAAAGGACGACGACATCGACTACGAGAAAAAGAAGACGGTTAATTCAAACTTTTCTTTTGATTATTCTCGTATTCCACAAAGTTCCAATGCTCATTTGCTTTCCATTCCCCTCGGTAAACCCCCCCACTTTGATGGAGAGGACTACGGATTTTGGAGTCACAAAATGCGTAGCCACTTGTTCTCTCTCCATCCAAGTATATGGGAGATAGTAGAAAATGGAATGCACTTTGATAGTACGGATAGTCCCATGTTCATTAATGAGCAAATTCACAAAAATGCACAAGCTACTACTGTTCTTCTAGCTTCATTGTGCAGGGATGAATACCATAAGGTGAGTGGCTTGGATAACGCCAAGCAGATTTGGGACACCCTCAAAATCTCACATGAGGGGAACGACGTCACCATGCTCACTAAGATGGAGTTGGTGGAAGGAGAACTTGGGAGATTCACAATAATCAGGGGCGAGGAACCAACCCAAACGTACAACCAGCTCAAGACTCTCGTCAACAAAATAAGGAGCTATGGAAGCACGCGATGGACGGACCACGATGTCGTCCACCTAATGCTAAGGTCTTTTACTGTTCTTGATCCACATCTTGTGAACAATATTCGTGAGAATCCTAGGTACACCAAGATGACGCCCAAGGAGATACTTGGAAAGTTTGTAAGCGGGCAGATGATGATCAAGGAAGCAAGATACGTTGACGATGCGTTGAACGGCCCAATCCACGAGCCTCAAACCGTTGCTCTCAAAGCAACAAGGAGCAAGGAAGTGCTACCTAGCAAGGTGGCACAAGTTGAGGCGGTGGGACTCAATGAGGAAGAGATGGCCCTCATCATTAAGCGTTTCAAGACGGCGCTAAGGGGTCGCAAGGAGCATCCCAACAAGACCAAGACGAAGGGGAAGCGCTCATGCTTCAAATGTGGTAAGATTGGTCATTTTATCGCTAATTGTCCCGATAACGATAGTGACCAGGAACAAGGGAACAAGAGGGAAAAGAAGAAGGCTTACAAGAAGGCTAAGGGCGAGGCACACCTTGGAAAGGAGTGGGACTCGGATTGTTCGTCGTCCGACTCCGACAACGAAGGACTCGCCGCCACCGCCTTCAACAAGTCGGCCCTCTTCCCCAACGAGCATCACACCTGCCTCATGGCAAGGGAAAAGAAGGTAAGCACTCATAATGCTAGTACTTACACTTCCTCAAGTGATGAAGAATCTAGCGATGATGAGATAGACTATTCATGTTTATTCAAGGGCCTAGATAGAACTAAGGTTGATAAGATTAATGAATTAATTGATGCATTGAATGATAAGAATAGGTTATTAGAAAAGCAAGAGGATCTTTTGTATGAAGAACATGATAAGTTTGTAGAAGCACAAAAATCCCTTGCTTTAGAAATTAAAAGGAATGAAGTTCTTTCTTGTGAATTGTCTACATGTCATGACTCTATTTCTAGCTTAAAGAGCATAAATGATGATTTGAATGCTAAGTTAGAAATAGCTAATAAATCAACATCTTGCGTAGAACATGTTGCAATTTGCAATAGGTGTAAAGATTTTAATGTTGATGCTTGTAACGAACATCTAGTTTCAATTTCTAATTTGAATGATGAAGTGGCTAGTCTTAATGCCCAACTTAAGACTAGCAAGAGTGAATTTGACAAACTAAAATTTGCAAGGGATGCCTACATGATTGGTAGACACCCCTCAATTAAGGATGGTCTTGGCTTCAAGAGGGAAGTCAAGAACTTAACAAGCCATAAGACTTCCATCTCCGCCAAGGAGAAAGGGAAGGCCCCTATGACTAGTAGTGCTCAAAAGAACCATGCTTTCATGTATCATGATAGGAGACACTCTAGGAATGTTTATAGAAGTTGTGATGCTTTTAATTCTCATGCCATGATTGCTTCTAGTTCTTCTATTATGCATGACATAAATTTGGCTGGGAAAAATGTTGTTCATCATATGCCTAGAAGAAATATTGTTCATGTTCCTAGGAAAGTAATAAATGAACCTTCTACAATTTATTATGCGTGCAATGCTTCATTTGCTATTTGTAGAAAGGATAAGAAGGTAATTGCTAGGAAATTAGGGGCCAAATGTAAGGGAGACACGACTTGCATTTGGGTCCCTAAGACTATTGTAACTAACCTTGTAGGACCCAACATGAGTTGGGTACCTAAGACCCAAGCCTAAATTTGCCTTGCGGGTTTATGCATCCGGGGGCTCAAGCTGGATTATCGACAGCGGATGCACAAACCACATGACAGAGGAAAAGAGGATGTTCTCTTCCTACGTCAAGAACAAGGATCCCCAAGATTCAATCATATTCGGTGATGGGAACCAAGGCAAGGTGAAAGGGTTAGGAAAAATTGCTATTTCATCCGAGCACTCTATTTCTAATGTGTTCTTGGTTGAGTCGCTTGGATATAACTTGTTGTCTGTGAGTCAACTTTGTAATATGGGATATAATTGTTTATTCAAATGTAGATGTGTCTGTCTTTAGAAGAAGTGATGGTTCATTAGCTTTTAAGGGTGCACTAGACGACAAACTTTATTTAGTTGATTTTGCAAAAGAGGAGGCCAGTCTAAATGCATGCTTAATTGCTAAGACTAGCATGGGCTGGTTGTGGCATCGCCGTTTAGCACATGTGGGGATGAAGAACCTTCACAAGCTTCTAAAGGGAGAACACGTGATAGGTCTAAATAATGTAACTTTCAAAAAAGATAGACCTTGTGCAGCATGTCAAGCAGGTAAACAGGTGGGAAGCTCTCATCATGCCAAAAATGTGATGACAACATCAAGACCCCTGGAGTTACTTCATATGGACCTCTTCGGACCCGTCGCCTATCTAAGCATAGGAGGAAGTAAGTATGGTCTTGTTATAGTTGATGATTTTTCCCGCTTCACTTGGGTATTCTTTTTGCTGGATAAATCTGAAACCCAAGGGACCCTCAAGCGCTTCCTAAGGAGAGCTCAAAATGAGTTTGAGCTCAAGGTGAAGAAGATAAGGAGCGACAACGGGTCCGAGTTCAAGAACCTTCAAGTGGAGGAGTACCTTGAGGAGGAAAGGATCAAGCACGAGTTCTCCGCTCCCTACACACCACAGCAAAACGGTGTGGTAGAGAGGAAGAACAGGACGCTCATTGACATGGCAAGGACGATGCTTGGAGAGTACAAGACCCCCGAACGGTTTTGGTCGGAAGCCGTGAACACGGCTTGCCACGCCATCAACCGGGTCTACCTTCATCGCCTCCTCAAGAAGACTTCATATGAGCTTCTAACCGGTAACAAACCCAATGTATCTTACTTTCGTGTATTTGGGAGTAAATGCTACATTCTAGTGAAGAAAGGTAGAAATTCTAAGTTTGCTCCCAAAGTTGTAGAAGGGTTTTTGCTAGGTTATGACTCAAATACAAAGGCGTATAGGGTCTTCAACAAATCATCAGGTTTGGTTGAAGTCTCTAGCGATGTTGTATTTGATGAGACTAATGGCTCTCCAATAGAGCAAGTAGTTGATCTTGATGATGTAGATGAAGAAGACGTTCCAACGACCGCAATACGCACCATGGCGATTGGAGATGTGCGGCCACAGGAACAAAAGGAGCAAGATCAACCTTCTTCCTCAACAATGGTGCATCCCCCAACTTAAGACGATGAACAGGTTCATCAAGAGGAGGCGTGTGATCAAGGGGGAGCACAAGATGATTATGTAATGGAGGAAGAAGCACAAACGGCACCTCCAACTCAAGTTCGAGCGATGATTCAAAGGAATCATCCCGTCGACCAAATTTTGGGTGACATTAGCAAGGGAGTAACTACTCGTTCTAGATTAGTTAATTTTTGTGAGCATTACTCCTTTGTCTCTTCTATTGAGCCTTTCAGGGTAGAAGAGGCCTTGCTAGATCCGGACTGGGTGTTAGCCATGCAGGAAGAGCTCAACAACTTCAAAAGAAATGAAGTTTGGACACTAGTGCCTCGTCCCAAACAAAATGTTGTGGGAACCAAGTGGGTGCTCCGCAACAAACAAGACGAGCACGGGGTGGTAACAAGGAACAAGGCTCGACTTGTGGCAAAAGGTTATGCCCAAGTCGCAGGTTTGGACTTTGAGGAGACTTTTGCTCCTGTGGCAAGGCTAGAGTCCATTTGTATTTTGCTAGCATATGCCGCTCACCATTCTTTCAGGTTGTTCCAAATGGATGTGAAGAGCGCTTTCCTCAATGGGCCAATCAAGGAGGAGGTGTACGTGGAGCAACCCCATGGCTTCGAGGATGAAAGGTACCCCGACCACGTATGTAAGCTCTCTAAGGCGCTCTATGGACTTAAGCAAGCCCCAAGAGCATGGTATGAATGCCTTAGAGACTTTTTAATTGCTAATGCTTTCAAGGTTGGGAAAGACGATCCAACGTTATTCACTAAGACTTGTGATGGTGATCTTTTTGTGTGCCAAATTTATGTCGATGACATAATATTTGGTTCTACTAACCAAAAGTCTTGTGAAGAGTTTAGCAGGGTGATGACTCAAAAGTTTGAGATGTCGATGATGGGCGAGTTAAGCTATTTCCTTGGGTTCCAAGTGAAGCAACTCAAGGATGTGACCTTCATCTCCCAAACGAAGTACACGCAAGACTTGATCAAGCGGTTTGGGATGAAGGACGCCAAGCCCGCAAAGACTCCAATGGGAACCGACGGACACGTCGACCTCAACAAAGGAGGTAAGTCTGTTGATCAAAAAGCATACTGGTCCATGATAGGTTCGTTGCTTTATTTATGTGCTAGTAGACCGGATATTATGCTTAGTGTATGCATGTGTGCTAGATTTCAATCCGATCCAAGGGAGTGTCACTTAGTGGCCGTGAAGTGAATTCTTAGATATTTAGTCGCTACGCCTTGCTTCGGGATCTGGTATCCAAAGGGGTCTACCTTTGACTTAATTGGATATTCAGACTCCGATTATGCTGGATGTAAGGTCGATAGGAAGAGTACATCGGGGACGTGCCAATTCTTAGGAAGGTCCCTGGTGTCGTGGAGTTCTAAGGAACAAACTTCCGTTGCCCTATCCACCGTTGAGGTCGAGTATGTTGCCGCAGGACAGTGTTGCGCGCAACTACTTTGGATGAGGCAAACCCTCAGGGACTTTGGCTACAATCTGAGCAAAGTCCCACTCCTATGTGATAATGAGAGTGCTATCCGCATGGCGGATAATCCTGTTGAACACAGCCGCACAAAGCACATAGACATCCGGCATCACTTTTTGAGAGACCACCAGCAAAAGGGAGATATCGAAGTGTTTCATGTTAGCACCGAGAACCAGCTAGCCGATATTTTTACCAAGCCTCTAGATGAGTCAACCTTTTGCAAGCTGCGTAGTGAGCTAAATGTCTTAGATTCGCGGAACCTGGATTGATTTATAACATACATGTGTTCTATGCCTTGATCATGTTCCTTAATGCACTTTGTTGTTTATGTATGGTCCTCAAGTTGTACAAGCACTCCCCGGACCTCACAAGTCCATTTGCAAGTGATGCACATATTTAGGGGGAGATGTGCTACAACTTGACCCTTTGAGACTAACTGTGTTCTTGAGTTTGCTTAATTTAGTCCCAAAGGAGGTTTGAAAGGGAAAAGGTGGACTTGGACCATGAAAGACTTCCAGTGCACTCCGATGAACGAGTAACTAACTCCAAGTTCATCTTCATACTCTTATTGCCTTTTTACTCTTAGTTGAAGATTTTGGTGAGGCAATGGGGTTAAAGGGCCAAGATTGATCCCGTTTTGGTGCTTGATGCCAAAGGGGGAGAAAATAAGGCCAAAGCAACAAATGGATCAGCTACCACTTGAGAATTTTGAAAATAGTAGAATAGAGCTTTTGGTTTGTCAAAATCTCTTATTGTCTCTTTTGTCAAAAGTTGGTCTCTTGTGGGGAGAATGGTTGATTATGGAAAAAGGGGGAGTTTTTGAAATCTTTGATCAATTTCTCTTGGAACAACTCTCTTTATGTCTCAACAAGTGTGTTTGACTTAGACATAGGAAATTGAGGTTGGATTGCAAAAACAAACCAAGTGGTGGCAAAGAATGATCCAAATATGCCAAATTTGAATCAAAACAAATTTGAGTTTTCATTTGCACTGATGTTGCACTTCTTTTAGTTGCTTTTTATTGTGTTGGCATAAATCACCAAAAAGGGGGAGATTGAAAGGGAAATGTGCCCTTGGGCCATTTCTAAGTATTTTGGTGATTAAGTGTCCAACACAAGTGACTAAGTGTAAAATTGTGCCAAGGACTCAAGAAGTGCAAATCAAGATTAAAGGTATGTTTCTAGACTTAGTACATTGTTTTGAAGACTAATGTATTGTGTCTAAGTGCTAGAAACAGGAGAAACAATTTTGGAGAAGTTGGCTATGAACAGACAAAAGGCTGCACGGTCTGGGTGCACCGGACTGTCCGGTGGTGCACCGGACAGTGTCTGGTGCGCCAGGCTGGCTCTGGTGAAAAGGCCGCTCTCGGGACTTCGTCGGCGGTGTACGACTAAAATTCACCGGGCTGTCCTGTGTGCACCGGACTGTCCGGTGAGCCAACAGTCGGCCCGGCCAACGGTCGGCCGTGTAATCCGCGCGCGACGCGTGGCAGAGCTAACGGACAGAAGGGGCACCGGACTATCCGGTGTGCACCGGACAGTGTCTGGTGCTCCAACGGCTCTGAATCTCCAACGGTCGGCTTTGCCAAAGAAGGAAAGAAATCCGCACCGGATAGTGTCCGGTGGTGCACCGGACTGTCTGGTGCGCCAGGCGACAGAAGGCAAAAATTGCCTTCCTGGAATGCTCTCAACGGCTCCTAGCTGCCTTGGGGCTAGAAAAGGGACCCCTAGGCGCATGGAGGAGTACACCAAGCATCCTTTGAGCATTGTTGATCACTCACACTTCATTCTTGCGCACTTGTTCGACATTCTTAGTGATTTGAGCTCCGTTCTAGTGAGAACCTTGAGATATTGTGTTGAGCTCAAGTCTTGGTCTTTTGTGTGCGTATTTGCTGTGGTTTTGAGTGTGTCGCCTCCCTCCCTTACTCTAGTGCTTCATTTTGATTCTTATTGTAAGGGCGAGAGACTCCAAGTTGTGGAGATTCCTCGCAAACGGGAAAGAGTAAAGTAAAGAAGATCACCGTGGTATTCAAGTTGATCATTGGATCACTTGAGAGGAGTTGAGTGCAACTCTCGTCCATTGGGACGCCACAACGTGGAGTAGGCAAGTTTTGTACTTGGCCGAACCACGGGATAAATCCTCGTGTCTCTTGTGCTTGTCCTTACTGTGTTTATTGTGTCTCACAAGAGAACTCCTCTCTAGCCACTTGGCCTTATTGTGCTAACTCCTAATCAAGTTTTGTTGGATTAAGTTTCAAGTTTTTACAGGATCACCTATTCACCCCCTGTCGGGGACCATAATTAGGGGTACCCTCAAGACGCCTAATTCTCAGCTGGTAACCCCCATCAGCATAAAGCTGCAGAGGCCTGATGGGTGCGATTAAGTCAGGGATCAGTCCATACGAGTGACTCGATCACGCTTCGCCCGAGCCTGGCCTCGGCCAAGGGCAGCCGACCTCGAGGGACTTCCGTCTCGCCCGAGGCCCCCCTTTTAACGGCGGACGCATCTCCGGCTCGCCCGAGGCCTTGGCTTCGCTGAGAAGCAATCCTGACCAAATCGCCGCACCGACTGACCGAGTTGCAGGAGCATTTAACGCAAAGGTGGCCTGACACCTTTATCCTGACGCGCGCCCCCCGGCAGAGCCGAAGTGACCGCCGTCACTCCGCCGCACCACTGACCGGTCTGACAGAAGGACAGCGCCGCCTGCGCCACTCCGACTGCAGTGCCACTCAACAGAGTGAGTCTGACAGGCAGTCAGGCCTTGCCAAAGGCGCCATAGGAAGCTCCGCTCCGCCCGACCCCAGGGCTCGGACTCGGGCTCAGACCCGGAAGACGACGAACTCCGCTCCGCCCGACCCCAGGGCTCGGACTCGGGCTAAGACCCGGAAGACGACGAACTCCGCTTCGCCCGACCCCAGGGCTCGGACTCGGGCTCAGACCCGGAAGACGACGAACTCCGCTCCGCCCGACCCCAGGGCTCGGACTCGGGCTAAGACCCGGAAGACGACGAACTCCGCTCCGCCCGACCCTAGGGCCCGGACTCGGGCTAAGACCCGGAAGACGACGAACTCCGCTTCGCCCGACCCCAGGGCTCGGACTCCGCCCGGGCCTCTGCCGAACGATCTCTGCCTCGCCCGACCCGGGGGCTCGGACTCGGCCTCGGCCACGGAAGACAGACTCGACCCCGGCTTCGGAGGAGCCCCCACGTCGCCCGACCTAGGGCACAGGCCCGCCACGTCAACAGGAAGCGCCATCATCCTCCTACCCCGAGCCGACTCGGGTCATGGAGAACAAGACTGGTGTCCCATCTGGCTAGCTCCACCAGACGGGCAATGATGGCGCCCCACAAGCTCTGTGACGACGGCGGCTCTCAGCTCTCTTACGGAAGCAGGTGGACGTCAACAAGGACTCGACCGCTCCGACAGCTGTCCCTCCGCCAGGCTCCGTCGCTCCTCCGACAGCCACGACATCACGCCAGCAGGGTGCCAAGATCTCTCCGGCTGCCACATTGGCATGTACTTAGGGCGCTAGCTCTCCCTCCGCTAGACACGTAGCACTCTGCTACACCCCCATTGTACACCTGGATCCTCTCCTTACGCCTATAAAAGGAAGGACCAGGGCCTTCTTAGAGAAGGTTGGCCGCGCGGGACGAGGACGGGACAGGCGCTCTCTTAGGGCCGCTCGCTTCCCTCACCCGCGTGGACGCTTGTAACCCCCCTACTGCAAGCGCACCCGACCTGGGCGCGGGACGAACACGAAGGCCGCGGGATCTCCACCTCTCTCACGCCCGTCTCCGGCCACCTCGCTTCTCCCCCCTTCGCGCTCGCCCACGCGCTCGACCCATCTGGGCTGGGGCACGCGACACACTCACTCGTCGGCTCAGGGACCCCCCGGTCTCGAAACGCCGACAGTTGGCGCGCCAGGTAGGGGCCTGCTGCGTGCTGACGAACAGCTTCCCGTCAAGCTCCAGATGGGCAGTCTCCAGCAACCTCTCCAGCCCGGGACGGTGCTCCGTTTCGGGAGTCTCGAGTTCATGTCGTTCGACGGCAGCTACGACATGATACTCCTTCCACCGCCGCGCGACAACGACAATGGCGGCCGACGACCCGCCCACCGGCGGCGGAACCGACGACATCTTCCCCGCGTGGTGGAAGAACAACGTTCGAGCTCGCCCCGTCCTCTCCCCTGTCAACGGGGAAGGAGGCGGGGCAACCAAGGCCAAGCGGGAGGCCGCGCTTCGTCGGCCGTCGAGCGAATCGACGTTCCCAGCGCCCCAACGGAGGGCACGCCGGGCGTCGACCTCGCGTTCGAGACGAAGGCAGGCGCCGTCCCCCCGCGACACGCTGATCCCGAGCAAGAAGACGACGCCGGCGCACTCGCGGAGAGCTTGCAGGACGTCGCCCTCGTACCTGAGACGACGGTGCAACCAGTCCCCGATGTGACTACGTCGCTCCTCGTCGACCAAAAGGTACTGACTAACTCCCGTCTTACGTCATTTCGACTCGGCCTCAACCCGCCAAGCGACCTCGCTTTGGCGGGCGCTCTCATTGAGGCGAGTGCAACCCCACTGGGGTTTCGTATGCGGTCGCCTTGGGACCGATTGACGGACGTCTCGACCTACGGGCCCTCTAGGTCCGAGGAAGATGACGATCCCAGCATCTGTTGGGATTTCTCTGGATTTGGCAACCCCAGTGCCATGCGGGACTTCATGACCGCATGTGACTACTGCCTCTCCGACTGTTCCGACGGAAGCCGCAGCCTTGACGACGAGGACTGCGGCCCAAGCCGCGAATGTTTCCACGTCGAGCTAGGGGATCCCTCCGAAGGCAACTGTCTTGGCATGCCGGAGGACGGTGATTTTCCTAGGCCGGCGCCTCGCGCCGACATCTCGTGGGAGCTAGCTGTGGTCCCCGTTCCGGCGGGGGGTCACGACCCACAGCTCGAGCAAGTCCGCGGGGCGCAGGCCAGGCTCGACGAGGGAACACGGGCGCTTGAGACGATCCGCCGGGACGTCGGGCAGGCATGGGCGGGCCAACCCCCGGCCTGAGAAATACGTCACCTGCCCCAAGGTCTCCAGCACCGCGTCGCCAACGATGTCAGGCTCAGACCGCCGCCCGCATCCAGTGGGGTTGGTCAGAACCTGGCAGCCGCAGCGATGCTCCTCCGCACGATGCCGGAGCCATCAACCACCGAGGGTCGGCGAATCCAGGGAGAGCTCAAGAATCTCCTGGAAGGCGCTGCGGCCCGACGGGCCGAGAGCACTGCCTCCCGAAGGCAGGGATACCCCTCGGAGCCTCACGCCGCGACTTCCCGATTTATGCGGGAAGCCTCGGTCTACACCGGGCGCACGCGCAACACCGCGCCTGCGGCCCCGGGCCACCTCGGCAACGAGCACCATCGACGCGACCGTCGGGCCCACCTCGACGAAAGGGTGCGACGAGGCTACCACCCCAGGCGTGGGGGGCGCTACGACAGCGGGGAGGATCGGAGTCCCTCGCCCGAACCACCCGGTCCGCAGGCCTTCAGTCGGGCCATCCGACGGGCGCCGTTCCCGACCCGGTTCCAACCCCCAACTACTACCACAAAGTACTCGGGGGAAACGAGGCCGGAACTGTGGCTCGCGGACTACCGCCTGGCCTGCCAACTGGGTGGAACGGACGACGACAACCTCATCATCCGCAACCTTCCCCTGTTCCTCTCCGACACTGCTCGCGCCTGGTTGGAGCACCTGCCTCCGGGGCAGATCTCCAACTGGGACGACTTGGTCCAAGCCTTCGCCGGCAATTTCCAGGGCACGTACATGCGCCCCGGAAATTCCTGGGACCTTCGGAGCTGCCGGCAACAGCCGGGAGAGTCGCTCCGGGACTACATCCGGCGATTCTCGAAGCAGCGCACCGAGCTGCCCAACATCACCGACTTGGATGTCATCGGCGCGTTCCTTGCCGGCACCACCTGCCGCGACCTGGTAAGTAAGTTGGGTCGCAAGACCCCCACCAGGGCGAGCGAGCTGATGGACATCGCCACCAAGTTCGCCTCTGGCCAGGAGGCGATTGAGGCTATCTTCCGAAAGGACAAGCCGCCCCAGGGCCGCCCATCGGAAGAGGCTCCCGAGGCGTCTACTCCGCGCGGCGCCAAGAGGAAGGGCAAGAAGAAGTCGCAATCGAAACACGACGCCGCTGACGCGGACCTTGTCGCCGCCGCCGAGTACAAGAACCCTCAGAAGCCCCCCGGAGGTGCTAACCTCTTCGACAAGATGCTCAAGGAGCCGTGCCCCTACCATCAGGGGCCCGTTAAGCACACTCTCGAGGAGTGCGTCATGCTTCGGCGCCACTTCCACAGGGCCGGGCCACCCGCGGAGGGTGGCAGGGCCCACGACGACGACAAGAAAGAAGATCACCAAGCAGGAGAGTTCCCCGAGGTCCGCGACTGCTTCATGATCTACGGTGGGCATGCGGCGAATACCTCGGCTCGGCATCGCAAGCAAGAGCGCCGGGAGGTCTGCTCGGTGAAGGTGGCGGCGCCAGTCTACCTAGACTGGTCCGACAAGCCCATCAACTTCGACCAAGCTGACCACCCCGACCATGTGCCGAGCCCGGGGAAATACCCGCTCGTCGTCAACCCCATCATCGGCAACGTCAGGCTCACCAAGGTCCTGATGGATGGGGCAGCTGCCTCAACATCATCTACGCCGAGACCCTCAAGCTCCTGCGCGTCGATCTGTCCTCCGTCCGAGCAGGCGCTGCGCCCTTCCACGGGATCATCCCTGGGAAGCGCGTCCAGCCCCTCGGACGACTCGACCTCCCCGTCTGCTTCGGAACGCCCTCCAACTTCCGAAGGGAGACCTTGACGTTCGAGGTGGTCGGGTTCCGAGGAACCTACCACGCGGTACTGAGAAGGCCATGCTACACGAAGTTCATGGCCGTCCCCAACTACACCTACCTGAAGCTCAAGATGCCGGGCCCCAACGGGGTCATCACCGTCGGCCCCACGTACAAACACGCGTTCGAATGCGACGTGGAGTGCGTGGAGTACGCCGAGGCCCTCGCCGAGTCCGAGGCCCTCATCGCCGACCTAGAGAACCTCTCCAAAGAGGTGCCAGACGTGAAGCGTCATGCCGGCAACTTCGAGCCAGCGGAGACGGTTAAGGCCGTCCCACTCGACCCCAGTGGCGACACCTCCAGGCAGATCCAGATCGGTTCCGGGCTCGACCCCAAATAAGGAAGCAGTGCTCGTCGACTTTCTCCATGCAAGCGCCGATATCTTTGCGTGGAGTCCCTCGGACATGCCTGACATACCGAGGGATGTCGCCGAGCACCCGCTGGATATTCGGGCCTGAGTCCGACCCGTCAGGCAGCCTCTGCGCCTCGGCCGTCAAGGTAGGGTCGGCCTCGCCTTGGCGGAGCCCGACCCTCCCTCGGGGGCTAGAAAGGGGGAACCCCTCTGCGTCGAAGATCGGGTGTACTTCTCCGCATCAAAAATTTTCAATCAAAAAAGGGCGTTTGCGTTCTCCCGGCTATGTCGGAAGCAGAGTCCCGAGGAGCGAACGTGGGTACATGTAAGTGGCAAGGCCGACTGAGCCGAGGAACTGCTACGCCTCCGGGCTAGGGACGCCTCACTCATCACCTGCCACGAAAAAAAATGACCCAACTTGGGAAGCCACCCCATTATCGACAAGCCGGGCCAGACACGCAGGCTGAAAGAAAGAAGAGTGCGACTTCATGCAAGAAAAACAAAGTGTTCAGGCCTCAGCGGCCGCGGCAAGGCACACATTCAACAGAAGCTGTTCCAACAAGAGTTAGGCGCCGCTTTGGGAAGGAGCCGCGCCCTCGGTTCCGTCCCCGCCGTCGGTAAGGTCCATCTCGGCTTCCGGCGACGGCGCAGGGGGAAGGATCTCTGCCTCGAAGGTGGTCGCCAACACCGCGTTCGGACCCGCGGCGATCGCGTCGAGCCGCTGAACTTCCGCCAGGGCAGCTTCGTCCTCATCAGGAAGACAATACCCCTCACTAACCCGCTCCAGGTCCACAACGTAGTGGGAAGCGAGCACAGCGAAGGCCCGCCTGACGCCGTGGTGCAGCGCCTCGCGGACTCTGCCGCGCGCGTGATCACCCAAGGCTTGAAGGCGGCTTTGGGGGGAGCTTCCTGAAGGGACGTCGCCGGAGCCGAGGATCCGATAAGCATCCGAGACGGCCTCGGACATGGCCACGAGGTCAGCCTCCCTCTGCTCGGCAGCTCCGGCAAGCGCCTCGGCGAGCGCCTTGGCGGACTCGTCAAGGGCGGACTCGAGCTCTGCGAACAACCAGAAGAAAGACCTCAAGCACAAGCAGAGGAAACCGACAAGAACAAGAATCAGGGACGACCATGGCGTACCTTCGGCTCGGGCACGCTGTTCCGAGGCCGCGACCTGGGCTGCGGCTAGGTCGGCCGCGAGGGTCTCGGCCCGGCCTTCGGCCTCGGCAGCTCGGCCCCGAGATTGGTCCCGCTCCTCGACGACCTGGGCGAACTCCGACCGCTGCTGTTGCGCCTCCGTGCGCGCTGCTGCCGCCTCGGCCCTCAGGTCAGCGCAAAGCAACTGGAGGTCCGCTACCTTGGCATCCTGCTGAGAAAGGCGCGTAGTAGCCCCGGCAAGCGAGGTCCTCAGGGATCTCAGCGAGCCCCAGACATCGGCCTCGCGGCGGATGAATGACGACTTGGCGGCGCTCTGATCCATCAGGACCTGGAGGAAGGAGACAGGGCGTCACGACGAACGCCTCGCTCGCAGAAAGGAAAAGGTATGCCTGAAACCGTTACCTGGAGGATTTTGGGGACATCCCTGCAGAAAACCTCCAACGACGACTGGAGCGATCCCACCGTTGCTTCAGCGCGCTCGCGGAGCTCATCCCAGGACTGGTCCTCCTGTTCATCGTCGAGGACGAAGACAGGGTCCGAGGCCTCGCGGGTCCAGAATCGGAGCAGCTGACGCCGGGCCTCGGGGCTCCGCCGCAAGGCGACGAGGCCGCCGCCCGGCTGGACGGATCGCGCGCCCACGCCCACCTCTTCCGAGGCACTGGGCGCCGACACGTCGGCCATCCTGACGCAGGCACCAACCGGTCGCTCTCCGACTGGGACGGCGGCGACTTCGGTAGCGACGGGCGCCGGCGTGGCCGACACGACAGGCGGGCTCAGGGCCACGTCGGCGTCGGCCGCCTCCCCTGTCACAATGGCCGCCTCGGCAGAAGAGCCAGCCTTGGGAGCCCGCTCCCCAGAGACGGGCGACACCCGAGCCCCCTGCGGCGGAACACCCTGCGAAAGGGTCGGCTGAACGACAAGACCCGAGGCGGCGCTGGCCGCACAGTCCGGTGCCGTCTTAAGGGCCTTCTGGGGTGCCAGGTCGGTCTGGCCATGGCTTCGCTTGCTGGATAAAAAAAAGGGGGAAAGGGAAAATCACAGCCGAGACATACGAATGGGAAGCCAAGACGAAGACATTCCGAGATACTCACCCACTTCGGGCCATGATCCACCGCGCCTGGGGAGAGCCTTCTTGGGTCCCGGCTCCCGAAACAGCCGCCGAGGTCCGCTTCGCCGGCAACTTCGGCGCCACCCTCGTTTTGGACGCCCGGGGAGCAGATTGCCCGGGCACGGCCGCGATGACTTGAGGGTCACCCCCATGCGCCACCGGCACGAGCGGCGGCCCCTGGGGAGCAGACGCCCTGACCTGGCCCTCCGGAGCCACCTCAGCTCCTCCGGCTGAGGGGTCAGGTGACCTCTCGAATCGCCCCTGCGCCTCGGGCCGGGACCCCGACACCCCAACTCCGGGGGCTGACGGCGTCGGCCCGCTCGGGGGCTGGCTCGGCGGCTCCTGGCCACACCCCAAGCCGGGGCTGAGGCCGAGACGGGCGGCCATGTCATCCTCCTCTTCATCATCATCGTCATCATCGTCGTCGGGCGTCTCTGGCGATGGCTCCCTTGGGAGCCCTTCCCTCTCCTGCTGGCGACGGCGCTTCTCCAAGGCGTCCCGAGCCCGCCTCCGCTCGCGGGCCCGGGCCTTCTCCGCGTCCTTCTTCTTCTTTTTCTCCTCTGCGGCGACCCGCCGCGCTGCTCTATCCACCGCGTCCTCCGGGACCCATGGCAGGGAGGGCTTGTGCCATCCCACCTCCTAAAATAAGGGGAGAAAGAAACCCAATCATAAGAACCCGGAGCAACCCGATGTATGAAGAAGGAGGGAGTGAATACTCACCAGAGTTACGCACCCCTGGTCGGGGCGCATCCGAAGCTGGGAGTAGGCATGAGGGTCCGGCTTCCCCATCGCAGCCGACACTCGCCATTGGAGGGCGTCGAAGGGAAGAGGATCAGGGGACATCCGCGAGCCCTCCCAGTCAGCCTCCGGAGTCATCTCCCAGAGCGGCAGCCGCCGCTCCGCCAAAGGAAGCACCCTCCGACGGTGGATGGCGGCGACCACTCCCGCAGCGGTGAGTCCCCCCTCCCGCAACTCCTTCAGGGCCTGGAGAAGGGGATCGAGATTCTTCTGTCTCTCGTGCGGGGTCCCATGGCGCCAGGCGTCGGTGGCGGCGGTGACTACCCGCTGGGAGAATGGTGGGAGCAACTCACCGTCATTCCGGAGGTAGAACCACCGGCGCTGCCACCCCTTGTTCGAGGACGCAAGGATGGCAGGAATGTACTGCGACGCCCGCGACTGCCTCAGCAAAAGAGTGCAGCCTCCGGCCCGCACCGCTGCACGGATCCTCCTCTCCCCCGTCGACAAGGCGAAAGGCTCGGCGAGGAAGAGATGAGTCCACAAATCCCAATGGGGAGCGATCCCCAAGTACCCTTCGCACACCGCTATGAAGATAGCGGCCTGCGAGATGGAGTTGGGGGTGAGGTTATGCAACTCCACCCCATAGTGGAACAGGATTGCCCGCATAAAGCGGCCCATCGGCACACCGAATCCCCGCTCGTGGAAGGAGACGAAGATCACGACGTACCCCGGCGGTGGGGACGGAGCGGCTCCGCCCACGGGAGGAATCCATTCTGGTCGCTGCTTATCGGTGAGGGGGCGAAGCAAACCCTCGCCGACCAGCTCCTCCAGGTCGCTCGCCGTCACCGTGGAAAAGGGCCACGGATCGCGTGGGGGAATTATGGTCACCCGATCAGCCATCACCAAGATGGAAGGGATGGCGGCGCAAAGGGCAGGAAGGGTGATTTTTCTCTTCTCCGACTAAAGTTCCTTGGGTTGCAAAGACCTAAAGGAAGAAGCGGGGAGCAGAGCGAAGAGCCGTCACCGGACCCCCTCTCGAGGATATAAAGGCCAGGGCGGAACCATTTCCAGCGGTCCGCTCGGACCGGACGCGGGATTCAAAAAACGCGAAGCGAAACAGCCGTCCCTCGAACGGCTCGCGCACGCGCAACGGCCGCCCCGCCAACCACTCGTCCCGTCGCATTAACTCCGCGGCGGGACAGGCTGCGCCTCTGGCAGGAGCGGCGGGCGACGCTTCGCCTTCGCCGTAATTACCGCGCCAAAAAAGGTACACCACGTCGTTCGATTTCGCATCCTTTTCCTTTTTTCCTCTTTCTCTATCTCTTGCAACAGGGACCGGGAAAGGGGGATACCCCGAAAAGGATCCTTCTCTGCGAAGGAACCGGGCTCCAAGCCCCCCCCCTACTGATCAGAGGTTCAAAGGCTGGCCCTCCGAAGGGTTCAACAGTCGCCTCAGATCGCGTGGGCCCGACACCCACTACTGGTCAGGGGTTTGAAGGCTGGTCCCCCGAAGGGCTCCATGGCCGCCTCAGGCTACTCGGGCTCCGCGCCCATTACTGATCAGGGGTTCGAAGGCTGGCCCCCGAAGGGTTCACAGTCGCCTCAGACACCGAGCGAGGGATGACCAGGGGTACGTTCGATACATAACCGAGGCTCGGGCTGCGCTCCCGAGGTACCCTAGGACATTTCCGAGACCAGCGGGAACGATCTTGTAACGGAATCCCATCGGAGGGAGGCATCGAGCCCTCGGACCCCGTCGCCAGGGGACCGGGTCCGGCAGATCACCCGCAGGTACTTTTGGGCGTGCCTCTGGGCCCCTAGCCGACCCCCAACGAACGAGGCACGAACGTCCACTCGGATCACCCGCTTGCAGCTCACCGGAGACACCATGTTCGGTGCCCATCGAGGGTAACATGGCGCTCTCCCCCCTCCTCCTTGCGGAAAGGCGACGCAGGGGCGTATGTAAAAAAGCCGAGTCTGTCCCTGATCGTCCTCTCGCCCTGTGCGGAGGCTCGGGGGCTGCTCTCGCAAACCCGGCTCCGGCCAGACCGTTGACAGCGTCAACATACCAGCCCGAGAGCTTGGGCCCCGACCGTGCACCCGGGCTACGGCCAGTTCGCATGAGGGAACAACCAGACTAGCCGAAGCATTATGCAAGGCATTAAGACCTCGAAGGAGTGAAACCACTCCTCTGAGGCCTCGGGGGCTACACCCGGCGGGTGCGCTCGCGCGCACCCACCGGAACAAAATGCAACCGAGAAAGGCTGGTCCCCTTGCAAAAAAGTGCGATGAAAGCCTCCAAGCGAGTGCTAACACTCCCTTCGAGGCTCGGGGGCTACTGTCGGGGACCATAATTAGGGGTACCCTCAAGACGCCTAATTCTCAGCTGGTAACCCCCATCAGCATAAAGCTGCAGAGGCCTGATGGGTGCGATTAAGTCAGGGATCAGTCCATACGAGTGACTCGATCACGCTTCGCCCGAGCCTGGCCTCGGCCAAGGGCAGCCGACCTCGAGGGACTTCCGTCTCGCCCGAGGCCCCCCTTTTAACGGCGGACGCATCTCCGGCTCGCCCGAGGCCTTGGCTTCGCTGAGAAGCAACCCTGACCAAATCGCCGCACTGACTGACCGAGTTGCAGGGGCATTTAACGCAAAGGTGGCCTGACACCTTTATCCTGACGCCGAAGTGACCGCCGTCACTCCGCCGCACCACTGACCGGTCTGACAGAAGGACAGCGCCGCCTGCGCCACTCTGACTGCAGTGCCACTCAACAGAGTGAGTCTGACAGGCAGTCAGGCCTTGCCAAAGGCGCCATAGGAAGCTCCGCTCCGCCCGACCCCAGGGCTCGGACTTGGGCTCAGACCCAGAAGACGACGAACTCCGCTCCGCCCGACCCCAGGGCTCGGACTCGGGCTAAGACCCGGAAGACGACGAACTCCGCTCCGCCCGACCCCAGGGCTCGGACTCGGGCTAAGACCCGGAAGACAACGAACTCCGCTTCGCCCGACCCCAGGGCTCGGACTCGGGCTCAGACCCGGAAGAAGACGAACTCCGCTCCGCCCGACCCCAGGGCTCGGACTCGGGCTAAGACCCGGAAGACGACGAACTCCGCTCCACCCGACCCCAGGGCCCGGACTCGGGCTAAGACCCGGAAGACGACGAACTCTGCTTCGCCCGACCCCAGGGCTCGGACTCCGCCCGGGCCTCTACCGAACGATCTCCGCCTCGCCCGACCCGGGGGCTCGGACTCGGCCTCGGCCACGGAAGACAGACTCGACCCCGGCTTCGGAGGAGCCCCCACGTCGCCCGACCTAGGGCACAGGCCCGCCACGTCAACAGGAAGCGCCATCATCCTCCTACCCCGAGCCGACTCGGGTCATGGAGAACAAGACTGGTGTCCCATCTGGCTAGCTCCACCAGACGGGCAATGATGGCGCCCCACAAGCTCTGTGACGACGGCGGCTCTCAGCTCTCTTACGGAAGCAGGTGGACGTCAACAAGGACTCGACCGCTCCGACAGCTGTCCCTCCGCCAGGCTCCGTCGCTCCTCCGACAGCCACGACATCACGCCAGCAGGGTGCCAAGATCTCTCCGGCTGCCACATTGGCATGTACTTAGGGCGCTAGCTCTCCCTCCGCTAGACACGTAGCACTCTGCTACACCCCCATTGTACACCTGGATCCTCTCCTTACGCCTATAAAAGGAAGGACCAGGGCCTTCTTAGAGAAGGTTGGCCGCGCGGGACGAGGACGGGACAGGCGCTCTCTTAGGGCCGCTCGCTTCCCTCACCCGCGTGGACGCTTGTAACCCCCCTACTGCAAGTGCACCCGACCTGGGCGCGGGACGAACACGAAGGCCGCGGGATCTCCACCTCTCTCACGCCCGTCTCCGGCCACCTCGCTTCTCCCCCCTTCGCGCTCGCCCACGCGCTCGACCCATCTGGGCTGGGGCACGCGGCACACTCACTCGTCGGCTCGGGGACCCCCCGGTCTCGAAACGCCGACACCCCCCCTCTAGGTGCTCTCAATTGTCAGGTTCCAAGTTCTCGGGCTGGTATGTTGACGCTGTCAACGGTTTGGCCGGAGCCGGGTTTGCGAGAGCAGCCCCCGAGCCTCCGCACAGAGCGAGAGGACGGTCAAGGACAGACTCGACTTTTTCCATACGCCCCTGCGTCGCCTTTTCGCAAGGAGGAGGGGGGGGAAAGCGCCATGTTGCCCTTGGAGGGCGCCGAACATGGTGTCTCCAGTGAGTTGCTAGCGGGTGATCCGAGTGGACGCCCGTGCCCCATTCGATAAGGGTCGGCTAGTGGCCCAGAGGCACGCTCCAAAAGTACCTGCAGGTGATTTGCCGGACCCGGTCCCGTTCGATAGGGTCCGAGGTCTCGATGCCTCCCTCTGATGGGATTCCGTTACAAAATCTCTCCCGCTGGTCTCGGAAATGTCCTAGGGTACCTCGGGAGCGTAGCCCGAGCCTTGGTTGTGTATCGAACATACCCAGAGTCATCCCTCGCTCTGCGTGCTCTGAGGAGGCTGTCGAACCCTTCGGGAGCCAGCCTACGAACCCCTGATCAGTAGTGGGCGCGGAGCCCGAGTGGCTTGAGGCGGCTGTCGAACCCCTCCGAGGGGCCAGCCTTCGAACCTCTGACCAGTAGTGGGCGCGGAGCCTGAGTGCTCTGAGGCAGTTGTCGAACCCTTCCGAGGGGCCAGCCTTCGAACCTCTGATCAGTAGTAGGCGTGGAGCCTGAGTGCTTTGAGGCGGCTGCCGAACCCTTCCGAGGGGCCAGCCTTCGAACCTCTGATCAGTAGGAGGGCTCGGGGCCTGCTTCCTTCGCGGAGAAGGATCCCTTTCGAAGTATCCCCTTTCCCGGTCCCTTTTTGACGCGGTCATCATGGCGGAGGTGAAGCGTCGCCTGCTTTGCCTGCCAAAGGTGTCGCCTGTCCCGCCGCAGAGTTAATGCGACGGGACGAGTGGTTCATGGGGCAGTCATTGTGCGCGCGCGAGCCGTTCGAGGAACGAAACATGGGCACGTCGTCTTCACTCCGTGGGTGAGGGCTCTCTCGCTGTCCCAGGAGGGGACGTGAGCCTGCAGACGACTCGACCGCTGCTTCCGCCCGCCTGCCGCCACCATTACTGTCGGCCCACTTTTGGCCATATCGACCGTCGCGCCTTCTCCCACGGCTGACTGACCCGTGATCGACGTGCTCGGTTGGCACTGTTGGGCCATGCGTCTGGTCGCCTCGAGTCGTGGCACTGGTTCCGCAGTCGAGAAGGCGTGGTACTGGCGCAAGTGGTGGTGCAGCTTCTCGCACGTAGTAACCGGCGCGCCGGTTACATGACGTGTGGGCCTGGGCCTCCACGCTGGATGCATCGGAGTCGAAAGAGTGCGCCCCCTTGGTGTGGTTGCATGCCGCCTGCATGGCGGTCCGCCCTTTCACCCGCTGGTCTGGGCGAAAGTGGAGGAGTGCTTGTAACCGCTGGGCAGTTGTACGCTCCGCGCGTGGCGGTTTGGCTCCTTCTGTCCTGGGCTAGCTTGCATGATGCGTGGGACCCAGCCCCCGTGTCGTAGGGGGAGGACCTTGGAGCGTGTTGGTGAAGACTCAGTCCATGACGGTTGAGGACGCAAGTGGGGAGAGTCGCCTTTAAAAGGAGGGTGACCCCCTTGGATGGCAACCATGTCTTCGCACTCCCTTCATGCATCGCGTCCTTCCACCTTCCGAGCCCCCGGATGGGGAGCGCTCGCGTCGCTTTCGTCTTGCTGTCGTTGGAGGAACGCAACTTCGCAGAAGTTGGTACCTTTCAGCCATCGCTCGGCTTCAAGGATTTTCATCAGGCAGCCCGGCTGCATCCCCTCGCCGGTGGTCACCCAAGACGGTGACCACCAGTTCGATGGTGGGGAGAAGCGAGCCGGGCTGCGGCCTCTGCCCCTCCCTCAGCTTCAAGGATGTTCATCATCCTGGCTGGGGCGGAGGTCGAGGCGAGCCGCCTGGAGTTCGTCGTCCCGCAGGCTCTCCGATGTGGAGGTTGTTCATACCCGCAGGAGTGGAACCGGAGTTCCGTTTGCAATGGCACCTTGAGTGCCGGTGTCTTGTTCACTGCGGCTGTCGGGGCCTGAACATGTAGGTATTTTTGGGTGTAATACCATGTTTCTTCCTTATTTCGAGCACCAGGACTCGCCTGTCGGCTAGCTGGACCGCTTAACCAAGTGTGAGTTGCCTCGTGCGGAAGGTGACGAGTGAGGTATCCGTATCCCGGAGGCGTAGGAGTCTCTCGGCTCGGTCGGCCTTGCCGCCCGAGGCTTCTCTTGCTCGGTTAAAGAAACCCTCGGCCGCTCTGCGTTGAGCCAGAGCCGGAGGCAGCGGTGTCAGCATGGACAAAGGCGGAGTTGGCTCGAAAAGAGGCTTCGTCGGCCGGAGCCTGGCCGGGCCGTCCACTAGCGGGACCAGCGTCGGAGTCGGGCTGCCGAGGCCATGAGCCAGGCTGATGTCCTCGGGGGACAGCTGGCTGAGGCTACGGAGCGGCCGGTCGAGCCGTCTGCTCGGGCCGGGTTCCTGGAGGAGACCCCGGCGACGATGGCCCAGGCGTGGTGCTGACATCTTCCTTCGAGGTGGAGATCCTCCGACCGTGTTGCCGTCCGAGGCCGGGTCGAATTCCGCCGAAGGTGGAGTCGACGCCGAGGGTGCTGCTGCTCCCCCACTGATGTCTGATCCTGCAGGAATAGTTTATCTGTAGTGTGCGTATGTTTTTTGCGGCCGCCGAGGCCCAAACATACCGTCGTCGTGTTGTAAAGTTGCGTTTCTTTTCCCCTTGTTTCGAGTATCAGGACTTATTTGTCGGTAACAGAATTGTTTGTTCGATCGAGAGTTACTTTTCACGGAAGGTGATGAGTGAGGTATCCGTATCCCGGAGGCGTAGGAGTCCCTCGGCTCGGTTGGCCTTGCCGCTTACGTGTACTCTTACTCGTCTGTTGGATTCTGTTATCGATATAGTCGAGAAGGCATGAAAAATTGTTTCGGCAGAAGAGTTTTCGAGCGTTAAGACTTGTTCGGTCAGCGGAATCGCTTATCCGAGCGTGAGTTACTTATCGCAGAAGGTGATGAGTGAGGTATCCGTATCCCGGAGGCGTAGGAGTCCCTCGGCTCGATCGGCCTTGCTGCTTACGTGTACTCCATTGTTTTCAGGATCCCACTTTCGAAGTAGTCGAAAAGCACGAAAGATGTTCTGGCAGAAAGACTTTTTCCGAGGAAAATTTTGACGCAGAGGGGGTTCCCCCCTTCTAGCCCCCGAGGGAGGGTCGGGCTTTGCCGAGGCAAGGCTGACCCTTCCTTGATGGTTAGACTTTATTTGTGTATGTAAACGAGGTATATGAACGACTTGAAAACATCTTAAGGGTAGAAGCGACGTAGTTGTCGGATGTTCCAAGCGTTGTTGTAGACCTCACCTTGACTGTTGGCCAGTTTGTATGTTTTGGGCTTCAAAATCTTGGCGATGATGAATGGCCCTTCCTAGGGAGGCGTGAGCTTGTGGCACCCTCGGGCATCTTGTCGTAGCCGAAGCACCAAGTCGTCCACCTGGAGGTCTCGGGACCGAACCCCTCGGGCGTGGTAGCGTCGCAGGGACTACTGATACCGTGCCGAGTGTAGTAAGGCCATGTCCCGAGCCTCCTCCAGCTGGTCCAGTGAGTCTTCTCGGTTGGTTCGATTGCTTCGGTCGTCGTACGCCTTCGTCCTCGGGGATCCGTATTCTAAGTCTGTGGGCAAGATAGCCTCGGCCCCATAGACTAGAAAGAACGGCGTGAAGCCCGTGGCTCGACTTGGCGTTGTTCTCAGACTCCAGACCACTGAGGGGACTTCCTTCATCCATCGCTTGCCGAACTTGTTGAGGTCGTTGTAGATCCGCGGCTTGAGCCCTTGCAGAATCATGCCGTTGGCACGCTCTACTTGCCCATTCGTCATGGGGTGAGCTACGGCGGCCCAGTCCACCCGGATGTGGTGATCCTCGCAGAAGTCCAGGAACTTTCTGCCGGTGAACTGGGTGCCGTTGTCGGTGAAGATGGAGTTCAGGATCCCAAAGCGATGGATGATGTTGGTGAAGAACGCCACCGCCTGTTCGGACCTGATGCAGTTTAGGGGTCAGGCCTCGATCCACTTGGAGAATTTGTCGATGGCGACCAGCAGGTGCGTGTAGCCCCCGGGTGCCTTCTGCAAGGGACCGACGAGGTCCAGATCCCACACAGCAAACGACCAGGTGATGGGTATTATCTACAGAGCCTGAGCGGGCAGGTGGGTCTGCTTCGCGTAGAATTGACACCCTTGGCAGGTGCATACAATCCTAGTGGCATCGGCCACCGCGGTTGGCCAGTAAAAACCCTGTCGGAAGGCATTCCCAACGAGGGCTCGAGGTGCTGCGTGGTGACCGCAAGCCCCCGAGTGTATTTCTTGTAATAACTCCTGACCTTCGGTGATGGATATGCATCGCTGGAGGATGCCTGAGGGGCTGCGGTGGTAGAGCTCCTTCCCGTCCCCCAGCAAGACGAACGACTTGGTGCGCCGCGCCAGTCGCCGAGCTTCGGCTCGGTCGAGGGGCAGCTCTCCTCGGTGGAGATATTGCAGGTACGGGGTCTGCCAGTCTCGATTAGGCGGGACCCCACTCCGCTCTTCCTCGACGCGCAGTGCCTCACCCTCGGGGGCCGAGGGTGCCTCGGGCTGGGCCGAGGGCGCCTCGGGCTGAGTCGAGGGTGCCTCGGGCAGGGCCGAGACCTTCTCGGGCTCGGGCGTGTCGTCGGTCTTGACTGAGGGTTGATGTAGATCTTGGGAGAAGACGTCCGGGGGAACCGTTGTCCGCCCCGAGGCTATCTTAGCCAGCTCGTCCGCAGTCTCGTTGTATCGTCGGGCAATGTGGTTGAGCTCGAGCCCGTAGAACTTGTCCTGCAGGCGCCGAACCTCATCGCAGTAGACTTTCATCTTCGGGTCGCGGCAATGGGAGTTCTTCATGACTTGGTCGATGACAAGCTGCGAGTCGCCACGAGCGTCGAGGCATCGGACCCCTAGCTCGATGGCGATGCGCAACCTGTTAACCAGGGCCTCATACTCGGCCACATTGTTGGACGCCGGGAAATGGAGGCGCAGTACGTAGCGGAGGTGCTTCCCGAAGGGTGAGATGAAGAGCAGGCCTGCGCCCGCTCCTATTTTCATCAGTGACCTGTCAAAAAACATGGTCCAGAGTTCCGGCTGGATCAGAGCCGCCGGAAGCTGGGTGTCGACCCATTCAGCCACAAAGTCCGCCAAGACTTGATGGCCTTCCGAGGGGCGAACGAGATTGGCTTGCCCATTATCTCCACCACCCACTTTGCAATCCTACCCGAGGCCTCTCGGCACTGGATGATCTCCCCCAGGGGGAAGGATGACACCACAGTCACCGGATGAGACTCGAAGTAGTGTCGCAACTTTCGCCGCGTCAGAATTACCGCGTACAGTAACTTCTGGATTTGTGGGTAGCGGATTTTGGTCTCGGACAGTACTTCACTGATGAAGTAGACCGGCCTCTGGACGGGCAATGTGTGCCCCTCTTCTCGTCTCTCAACCACGATCGCGGCGCTGACCACCTGAGTGGTAGCGGCGACGTAGATCAAGAGGGCTTCTCTGGCAACGGGGGGCACCAGGATGGGCGTGCTTGTGAGGAGCGCCTTCATGTTCTCGAGGGCTTCCTCGGCCTCGGGGGTCCAAGTGAAGTGCTCGGTCTTCCTCAAGAGGCAGTACAGAGGTAGGCCTCTTTCGCTGAGGCGCGAGATGAAACGGCTCAGGGCTGCAAGACATCCCATGACCCTCTGTACTCCTTTCAAGTCCTTGATGGGGCCCATGTTAGTGATGGCTGCGATTTTCTCCGGGTTGGCCTCGATGCCCCGCTCGGAGACGATGAACCCCAGGAGCATGCCTCGGGGGACTCCGAAGACACACTTCTCGGGATTGAGTTTTACGCCTTTCGCCTTGAGACACCAGAATGTCGTTTCAAGGTCGGAGAGGAGGTCAGAGGCTTTCCTCGTCTTGACTACGATGTCATCGACGTAAGCCTCGACCGTTCGACCAATGTGCTCTCCAAACACGTGGTTCATGCACCTTTGGTATGTCGCACCCGCATTCCTCAAACCGAATGGCATAGTAACGTAGCAGTACATGCCAAAGGGCGTGATGAAAGAAGTCGCGAGCTGGTTGGACTCTTTCATCCTGATTTGGTGATACCCTGAGTAGGCATCGAGGAAAGACAGGGTTTCGCACCCAGCAGTGGAATCCACAATTTGATCGATGCGAGGCAGAGGGTAGGGAACCTTCGGACATGCTTTGTTTAGACCAGTGTAGTCTACACACATCCGCCATTTCCCTCCTTTCTTTCTCATAAGGACAGGGTTGGCAAGTCACTCGGGATGGAATACCTCTTTGATGAACCCTGCGGCCATCAGCTTGTGGATCTCCTCGCCAATGGCTCTGCGCTTTTCTTCGTCGAATCGGCGCAGAGGCTGCTTCACGGGTCGGGCTCCAGCTCGGATATCCAGTGAGTGCTCGGCGACATCCCTCGGTATGCCAGGCATGTCCGAGGGACTCCACGCAAAAACTTCGGCGTTCGCGCGGAGGAAGTCGACGAGCACTGCTTCCTATTTGGGGTCGAGCTCGGAGCCGATCCGTATCTGCTTGGAGGCGTCATTGCTGGGGTCGAGAGGGACGGATTTGACCGTCTCAGCTGGCTCGAAGTTGCCGGCGTGGCGCTTCGCATCTGGCGCCTCCTTGGAGAGGCTCTCCAGGTCGGCGATGAAGGCCTCGGATTCGGCGAGGGCCTCGGCGTACTCCACGCACTCCACGTCGCATTCGTACGCGTGTCGGTACGTGGAGCCGACGATGATGACCCCGTTGGGGCCCGACATCTTGAGCTTGAGGTAGGTGTAGTTGGGGATGGCCATGAACTTGGTGTTGCATGGCCTCACCAGCACTGCATGGTAGGTTCCTCGGAACCCGACCACCTCGAACGTGAGGGTTTCCTTTTGAAAGTTGGAGGGAATCCCGAAGCAGACGAGTAGATCGAGTTGCCCAAGGGGTTGGACGTGTTTCCCGGGGATGATCCCATGAAAAGGCGCCGCGCCGGCCCGGATCGAGGACAGATCGATCTGCAGGAGCCCGAGGGTTTCGGCGTAGATGATGTTGAGGTTGCTGCCTCCGTCCATGAGGACCTTGGTAAGCCTGATGTTGCCAATGACGGGATCGACAACGAGCGGGTACTTTCCTGGGCTCGGCACGCGGTCGAGGTGGTCGCCCTGGTCGAAGGTGATGGGCTTGTCGGACCAGTCTAGGTAGACTGGCGCCGCCACCTTTACCGAGCAGACCTCCCAGCGCTCTCGCTTACGGTGCCGAGCCGAGGCATTCGCCACATGCCCACCGTAGATCATGAAGCAGTCGTGGACCTCGGGGAACTCCTCTGCCTTGTGATCCTCCTTCTTGTCATTGTGGTGGGCTCGGCCACCTTCCGCCGGTGGCCTGGCCCTGTGGAAGTAGTGCCGAAGCATGACACACTCCTCAAGGGTGTGCTTGACGGGACCCTGATGATAGGGGCACGGCTCCTTGAGCATTTTGTCGAACAGGTTGGCGCCTCCGGGAGGCTTCCGAGGGTTCCTATGCTCGGTGGCGGCGACAAGGTCCGCGTCGGCGGCGGCGTGTTTCGCTTGTGACTTCTTCTTGCCCTTCTTCCTCATGCCACGCTGAGCGGACGCCTCGGGGACGTCTTCCGGCTGGCGCCCCTGAGGCTGCTTGTCCTTCCGGAAGATGGCCTCGACCGCCTCCTGACCAGAGGCGAACTTGGTGGCGATGTCCATCAACTCGCTCGCCCTGGTGGGAGTCTTGCGACCCAGCTTGCTCACCAGGTCGCGGCAAGTGGTGCCGGCGGGGAACGCGCCGATGACATCCGAGTCGGTGATGTTGGGCAGCTCGGTGCGCTGCTACGAAAATTGCCGGATGTAGTCCCGGAGGGATTCTCCCGGCTGCCGGCGGCAGCTTCGGAGATCCTAGGAATTCCCAGGGCGCACGTATGTGCCCTGGAAGTTGCCGGCGAAGGCTTTGACCAGGTCGTCCCAGTTGGAGATCTGCGCAGGAGGCAGATGCTCCAGCCAGGCTCGGGCAGCGTCGGAGAGGAACAGGGGAAGGTTGCGGATGATGAGGTTGTCATCGTCCGTGCCACCCAGCTAGGAGGCCAGCCGGTAGTCCGCGAGCCACAGCTCCGGCTTTGACTCCCCCGAGTACTTGGTGATGGTAGTCGGGGTTCGGAACCGGGTCAGGAACGGCGCCCGTCGTATGGCCCGGCTGAAAGCTCGCGAACTGGGTGGTTCGGGCGAGGGGCTCCGATCCTCCCGCTGTCGTAGCGTCCCCCACGCCTGGGGTGGTAGCCTCGGCGTACCCTCTCGTCGAGGTGGGCTCGACAGTCGCGGCGGCGGTGCTCGTTGCCGAGGCGACCCGGGGCTCGACAGTTCCGCGTTCGCCCGGTGTGGACCGAGGCTTCCCGCATGAATCGGGAAGTCACGGCGCGATGCTCCGGGGGGTACCCCTGCCTTCGGGAGGCAGAGCTTTCGGCCCGTCGGACCACGGCATCTTACAGGAGATTCTTGAGCTCTCCCTGGATACGCCGCCCCTCGGTGGTGGATGGTTCCGGCATCACTCGGAGTAGTATCGCTGCTGCGGCCAGGTTCTGGCCGACCCTACTGGAAGCCGGAGGCAACCTTGCCCTGACATCGTCGGTGATGCGGTGCTGGACGTCCTGGGCCAGGTGACACGCTTCTCCGGCCGATGCTCGGCCTGCCCACTCCTGCTCGATATTTTGCCGAAGCTGCACAAGTTGTCCTGCTCCCTCGTCGAGCCTGGCCTGTACCTCGCGGATTTGCTCGAGCTGTGCGTCCTGACCCCCCGCAGGGACTGGGACCACAGCTAGCTCCCGAAGGATGTCAACGCGAGGCGCAGGCCTAGGGGGATCACCGTCCTCCGGCATACCAAGATGGTCGCCTTCGTCGAGACCCCCTAGATCGACGTGGAAGCATTCACGACTTGGGCCACAGTCCTCGTCGCCGAGGCTGTGGCTGCTATCGGAGCAATCAGAGAGGCAGTAGTCACATGCGGTCATGAAGTCCCGCATGGCACTAGGGTTATCGAGCCCGGAGAAATCCCAACCAGAGTCGGGCTCGTCGTCTTCCTCGGAACCCAGAGGCCCGTAGGTCGAGACAGCCGTCAGCCGGTCCCAGGGTGACCGCATATGATACCCCGGAGGGTTTGGACATGCCTTTATGAAAGCGTCCACCGAAGCGGGGTCGCTTGGTGGGTCGCAGCTGGATCTAAAAGGCATGGAACGAGAAACGGATGGTACCTCTTGATCGACGGGTGGTGACGAAGTCACGTCAGGGGCGGACTGCACCGTTGTCTTAGGTACGAGGCTAAAGCCCAGCATGTCCTTCGCGAGCGTGCTGGCGTCGTCCGTCTGCTTGGAGTTGGCGTGTTGCGGGGAAAGGCGCTCGTCTTCTTCTCAGACGCGAGGTCGACGTCCGACATGTCCCCCACTGGGGCGCCGGTGCCGCCGACTCGCTCGACAGCCGACGAGGTGTCGCCCCCTGCTTGGCCATGCCTGCCCCGCCTCCTCCTCCGTCGGCGGGGAAGGTGACGGGACAGACCCGGATGTTGCTCTTCCGCCACGAGGGGAAGACGTCGTCGATTCCGCCGCCGGCGGGCGGGCTGACGGCCGCCATTATCGTCGTCGCGCGGCGGAGGAAGGAGTATCATGTCGTAGCTGTCGTCGAGGGACATGAACTCCAGACTCCCGAAACGAAGCATCATCCCGGGTTGAAGAGGTTGCTGAAGACTACCCATCTGGAGCTTGACGGGAAGCTGTTCGTCAACACGCAGCAGGCCCCTACCTAGCGCGCCAAATGTCGGCATTTCGACCCCGAGGGGTCTCTGGACCGACGAGTGAATTGTCGCCGCGTGTCCCAACCCAGATGGGTCGGCGCGAGACGGAGCACAAAAGGGGGTGAGAAACAGCAAAGGGGAAACCCGCGGCCTTCGTGTTGTCCCGCACCCAGGTCGGGTGCGCTTGCAGTAGGGGGGTTACAAACGTCCGCGTGGGAGAGAGAGGGAGCCCTGTGCGTCGGCCCGTTCTCCCGCGCGGCCAACCTTCTCGTACGAGAGCCCTGGACCTTCCTTTTATAGGCGTAAGGAGAGGGCCCAGGTGTACAATGCGGGGTGTAGCAGTGTGCTAACGTGTCTAGCAGAGAGGAGCTAGAGCCCTAAGTACATGCCATCGTGGCAGCCGGAGAGGTTTTGGCACCCTGTTCATGCAATGTCGTGGCCGTCGGAGGAGTGCTTGAGCTCTGTGGGAGGACAGCTGTCGGAGCTGTCGGATTCTTGATGACGTCTCCTTGCTTCCGTAAGGGGCTGAGAGCCACCGTCGTCATGGAGCACGAGGGGTGCCATCATTATTTGTTTACCAGGGCGAGCCAGATGGGACGCTGGTCTTGTTCCCCGTAGCCTGAGCTAGCTAGGAGTAGGGTAATGATGGCGCCCCCAGTGTCGTGGCAGGTCCGAGCCCGAGGTCGGGCGAGGCGGAGGCTCCTCCGAGGTCGAGGTCGAGTCTGGGCCCGAGGGTCGGGCGAGGCAGAGACCGTCGTCCGAGGTCGAGGCTGAGTCCGAGCCCTGGGGTCGGGCGAGGCGGAGTCCGTCTTCCGAGGTCGAGGCTGAGTCCGAGCCCTGGGGTCGGGCGAGGCGGAGACCGTCTTCCGAGGTCGAGGCTGAGTCCGAGCCCTAGGATCAGGCGAGGCGGAGTCCGTCTTCCGAGGTCGAGGCTGAGTCTGAGCCCTGGGGTCGGGCGAGGCAGAGTCCGTCTTCCGAGGTCGAGGCTGAGTCCGAGCCCTGGGGTCGGGCGAGGCGGAGCTTCCTATGGCGCCCGAGGCTGGACTTAGCTGCTATCAGCTTCACTCTGTCGAGTGGCACGGCAGGCGGAGCGAGGCAGGCGACGCTGTTTTCCTGTCAGTTCGGTCAATGAAGTGGCGAAGTGACTACGGTCACTTCGGCTCTGTCGACTGAGGAGCGCGCGTCAGGATAAGGTGTCAGGCGATCCTTGCATTAAATGCTCCTGCGATACGGTCGGTTGGCGTGGCGATCTGGCCAAGGTTGCTTCTCCGCGAAGACTGGGCCTCGGGCGAGCCGAAGGTGTGTCCGTTGCTTGAGGGGACCCTCGGGCGAGACGTGAATCCTCCGGGGTCGGCTGCCTTTGCCCGAGGCTGGGCTCGGGCGAGGCGAGATCGTGTCCCTTGAGTGGACTGAGCCTTGACCTTAATTGTGCCCATCAGGCCTTTGCAGCTTTGTGCTGATGGGGTTACCAGCTGAGATTAGGAGTCTTGGGGATACCCCTAATTATGGTCCCCGACAAATACTATATTAATATATTAAATAAATTAATCCAATAGACATAGATTAACCCAATTAACATAGGATAAATAAATATCTAATTATAAAAGTATGAAACATGGTATAATCAATGTTGTTACTGCGTAGTAAATATTCATACGAGACTAACACAACTGGAACGATTCAATTTGGAATTAAAAATGGGGAAGTTACGAATTTTCAAAGTTTCTATATATTTGATATAGGATTAATTAGGAAATCAATTTTATTGTTGTTTTCATAACAAAACAGAGGTATTATGTGATAAAAAATAATATTATAGAATTATAGAAATTGGAATGAACTCATTTGGATTTAATATGAAATTTCCATGAATTAAATGGGTTTCTGCAATTATTTTTAAACTAAAAATCAATTTCTAAACTCCTTTTCCCTATTTTCTTTATTTCCTGGACTGCGTCCCAAATTCCAGAAAAATCAGGGGCCAAGCTATAAATGTTTTTCTAGACTCAGTGAGCGTACAGAGTGGAAGACAGGTTAAACATAAAAAACGTCTTAGTTGAAGTTGTACACAATTCAATATGAGTCACATTTGTTAGAAGGTGGAAGGATAGGCATTTTGTTCAATAGATCCAAGGTTCGATCTCTCAACAGCCACGGTTTATTTTTTTTTACGCGCGGAACGGGGAGGGCAGAACGCGGGAGGGCAGAACGGTAGACTACTCTTACCTTCTTAATCAATAGTATAGATATAGATTCTGCACGCGGAATGGGAGAGGGCAGAACGACAGACTACTCTTACTTTCTTAATAAATAGTATAGATTTGATTAGGTGGAACGATTTCCACAGGTGCAATCGGACATAAACGAACAAGGCCTTACAGGTGCAATCGGACATAAACGAACAAGGCCTTAGGAGACATAAAACCGGAGAGTATTGAAGGGATTAAACTCTCTTTTCTTATTTAATTTAGAATAAAAAAGAGATTTTAGTCCCTCCAATCTCTTTCGGTTTTTGACTCCTAAACTAGCCGTGATGGAGTAGCTGCGTGCTTGGTTCAGGCCACGAACAAGCGCTTGCAACTCATGCTTTCTGTCGCCTTGCTGCGGCAACTCTATCACATTTGGCAGACATCGTATTAGTTAGCTGACCAGCTTGATGCTTACGATTTCTGCTCCTCATGCTGTGCATTATACTAGTTGATGATGGCTTGTGAAAGCAGAAGCTAACTCACGCGATCAGTATATTATTATAATTGGCTGGTAGAGGTCTCCAACTATTTGAAGATGGTTGTATGAAGATCTTTGGTGAAGATATCTTGCATACTTTGATGTTGTAGGCACGTGAACATGGATTTGGTCCACGCCAATACGCTCACGAACAAAGTGTGAATCGATCCCCAGGTGAACATGAAACACAAAGTCCTTGCGCAAATTGTTGACACCTTTTTGGAGGCGCCAATTACTCAAGAGAACCAGCAGCGGTGCTCTCTGGTCAGGCGCGGACGGTCCGCGGCCCAGGGCCGGACGGTCCACGACCTGGCGCGAGGCGGCGGTGCTCTCTGGTCAGGCGCGGACGGTCCGCGACCTGTTGCAGGAGCTCGGATTCCCTGCCTAACGGCCGGACGGTCCGCGCCCTAGGGCCGGACGGTCCGCGCGTGCGCAGGGGCGGCGGAGGATCGCCGGCGGCGCCTGGATCTCGCTCCCGGGAGGGACCCCGTCGGGGAGGAGAGATCCTAGGTGGCGTCTAGGCTCGGGTAGACCGACCTAGACTTCTCTAATCGATGTAGAGTCGAGGAGAGGCGGAGAATTTGGGGATTGGAAGGCTAAACTAGGGCTAAACTAGAACTACTCCTAAGGTAAAATACAAAATAGAAGTTGTATTGATTCGATTGATCATTACAAATCGGCCGTATACCTCTCTATTTATAGAGGAGGGGGCTGGACCCTTTACAAACTAATTTCCGAGCTTTTCCCGTGATTTTAGCTAACAACCGTAACACAAAACTCGGAACCATAATCTGCTCTGCGCACGCGCGGACCGTCTGGCCCCCAGGTGCGGACCGTCCGGCCTCAGGGCCGGACCGTCCGCATGCTCAATTCGGTGCTCAACATATACCCCCTGCCTTTTGGTGGAGCTGAGCAAATCAAAAGCAACTAACTCGATGTGATTACATCGGTTCTCTTAGGCATCCTGCCACATACTAGGATGGTACTGTTTGAGAAAACGCTCATTCAAAGCCTTAGGTAAGTCCTTGCCTTGTAATGTTTGTAGCAAATAGGTGTTGTCAGACATCACCTGTTTTACTTTATAAGGGCCTTCCCAGCTTGGTAACCATTTCCCGAACTTCCGGTCTTTATTCCTTAGAGGCAGAATGGTCTTCCACACCAAGTCCCCTACTTGAAATGATTTTGCTTTGACCTTCTTGTTGTAGGCCCTGGCTACCATGATTTTGTCCTTTTCTATTGCTCCCAAAGCTATCATCCTTTTGTCAGTCACCTCATCAATATTATCCATCATTGAATCATAATAATCGGTAGCAGTTAGATCATTTTGTCTGGCGAACCTGATAGCATTCAAACTTATTTCCACAGGCAACACTGTTTCCTGCCCATAGACAAGCTCAAAAGGAGATACTTTAGTAGCCCTATGTTTAGATATTCTATGAGCCCATAAAGCCTCAGACAAAATCTTATGCCAATGTTTAGGATTATCAGATATTTTCTTTTTTATCAAATTAATCAATGTCCTATTGCTAGACTCGGCCTGACCATTGGCCTGAGCATAATATGGAGATGAATTAAGCATCTTAATTATGTATAATTCAGCAAATTCACGTACCTCTTTTGACATAAAAGAAGTACCTTGATCTGTAGTTAAGGTCTGGGGAATGCCGAATCTATGAATGATATGCTCAGTTATAAACTCAATTACCTCCTTGTGTGTCATGTTCTTTAGAGCAACGGCTTCAGTCCATTTGGTGAAGTAGTCAGTGGCAACTAACACAAACCGATGCCCCTTTGATGATGAAGGATGAATTTCTCCAATAAAGTCTAATCCCCATCCTCTGAACGGCCAAGGTTTGATGATAGGATGTAATTCGGCTGCAGGGACCAACTGTAGGTCGCCGAATTTTTGACACACTTGGCAACCCTTGTAGTACTTGAAACAATCAGCTATCATACTAGGCCAATAAAAACCAGACCTTCGCAACAACCACTTCATCTTTGGAGCTGATTGGTGAGTACCACAAATTCCCCCATGTACTTCGGCCATGGCTAATATAGCGTCATCTGGGCCCAAGCACTTAAGCAGGATGTCATTGACTGTTCGGCGGTAAAGTTCATCACTCATCAAAACATACTTGAAAGCTGTTCGCCGAATGTTCTTATCTGTCCTGATATTAGGATTTCGTAAATAATTAAGTATAGGTGTCCTCCAATCACTTGCATCGGCTTCATTGTCAGCCGAATTAATGAAAAGAACATTTCTGGTAACCCCGGACGGTCCGGCGTCATCACGCGGACGGTCCGCGACCTGGGAATTTGGCTTTGCACTGGTTATCAGATTTTCAGCTTTGTGAAACTTCCCTCTCTTTATCCGATAACCTGATGCATCTTGTGCCAAATCATTAGCTCTATGATTCTCAACTCTAGAGATATGCCGAATACTGAATTCGTCAAAAGAATGGATTATGCTCCAACATTTCTCAAGGTAACTATTTAGAGTACCATCAAAACATTGATATTCTTCTAACACTTGTTGGACAACCAGCTGAGAATCACCAAATACCATCACATGTCTTACTCCCATACCATTTAAAAGTTCTAAACCGAATAGGAGGGCCTCATATTCAGCTTGATTATTAGTGCAATAAGTTTTCAATCGGCTAGAGAAGTCAAAGGAGACATTACTTGGTGAAACAAGTACAATGCCAATTCCTTGCCCTTCATTGCAAACCGATCCATCAAAATATAAAGTCCAAGGAGTAATAGTGAGGTATGATATGTCTAGCTCATGAAAATCATTAACCCGATGTTCTACAATGAAATCCGCTACGACTTGGCCTTTCATAGATTTCAATGGTTCGTAGGCCAAGTCATATTCTATTAGTGCATAAGCCCACTTACCAATTCTACCACTCATAATTGGGTTATGCAACATGTATTTGATCACATCGGCTTGACCAGAAACAGTGCAATGACTAGACAGTAAATAACATCTACATTTGGTGCATGCGTAAAACAAGCATAAGCATAACTTTTCAATAAAAGTGTACCTTGTTTCAGCATCCACCAACCTTCGTCTTAGATATGCTACCACATGCTCCTTCCCCTCAGTTTCTTGTGTAAGAACAGCCCCAATGACCTTATCCTCAGCTGCAATGTATAATCGAAATGGCACTCCTGCTTGTGGTGCTTTTAATACAGGAGCCGAAGATAAGTATTTTTTGATGAGATCAAATGCTTCTTGCTGTTCTGCCCCCCAAGCGAATTCGGCATCATTCTTAAGCCGAAGAATAGGGGTAAACGCATCAATCTTCTCGGCTAGGTTAGAAATAAACCTTCGTAAATAATTCACCTTGCCGAGGAACCTCCGTACCTCGACTTCACAGGTCGGAGGCCCCACATTCCGAATAGACTTGATTCGGTCAGGGTCTATCTCTATACCATGTTCATGTATGACAAATCCTAAAAACTTACCAGCCGACACTCCAAAAGCACATTTACGTGGGTTCATTTTCAAACCATACTGACACATTTTATCAAAGGCCTTGCGCAAATCAGCTATATGAGAACTAAACTCAGCCGATTTGACTACAATATCATCAATGTAAACTTCCACAGTGTTTCCTAACAATTCATGGAAGATCAAATTCATAGCCCTCTGATAAGTAGCACCAGCATTTTTCAGACCAAATGTCATGACAACCCACTCAAATAAACCAATGAAGCCTGGACATATAAAGGTCGTTTTAGACGCGTCTTCTTCGGCCATGAAAATCTGATTATATCCAGCATTACCATCAAGGAAGCTAATAATTCTATTTCCTGATGCATTATTGATTAATGTGTCGGCTATGGGCATGGGATATTCGTCTTTAGGAGTTGCTCTATTTAAATTGCGAAAATCAATGCATACTCTAAGTTTACCTGCCTCCTTCTTCTCCACCGGCACAATATTGGAGACCCACTCTGCGTATCTGCAAGGTCTGATAAAATCAGCTTCTAGCAGCCGGTGGATTTCGTCCTTGATGCGTGGGAGAAGATCCGGACGAAATGTTCTAGCTCTTTGCTTGAAAGGTCTGAAACCAGATTTAATAGGCAGCCGATGCTCTACAATCTCTCGGCTTAATCCAGGCATCTCAGTATAATTCCAAGCAAAGCAATCTGAATATTCCTTCAATAGACCGATCATCTCATTTCTAGAATCGGTCTCCAGGGTCTTGTTTACAAAAGTCGGCCTTGGAGTTTTACCATCTCCTATGTCAATCTCCTCTAAAGGATCAGCCGATGTAAACCCCTGTCCTAGTTTATCAAGATCTCTGAATTCCTCTATCATGTCCCCCACAGAGGAATCAAATGATCTTTGTGTGATGGCGGACTTTCCGGTCTCGGGGACCGGATCATCCGTTATACTGTCTTTTCGTTGTGGTAGATGTTCGGTCTTAAAGTCCGAACTCTTTTGTGAAAGACCAGACCATCCGGCCTTGGCGGCCGAACTGTCCGTGACCAAAGACTCATGAACTTTGTGTGTATTCATCATTTAACTTTATTTAGGATTTAGCCGATTCTCCATCGACTCTAGCATTATAGGAATGAAACCTTTCTTATCTATACTTATGAATTGATAATCAGAAAAGTCTACTCCTGTGAGACATGTAGCAGTCTCATAAGTCCAGAGTACAGGGGCATCGGCCACAGCGATGCAGGCTGATACATCAGCATGTACTTGTTCTATGTCATCGCATACCCATTGTATCAGCATTTGATGTAATGTAGAAGGTATACATTGATTGGCGTGAATCCAATCTCTGCCTAGGATTAAACTGTAATTTCCTTCTACATCAGCGACGAAGAATGCAGCAGCAAGGGTCTTAGTTCTGATGGTTAATTCAACGGACGTGACTCCCCTGGCTTTGATCGAACTATCAGTTCCAACACCGTTGAGGGTCATGTTGGTCTTGACAAGTTCGTCATCTTGTTTACCTAATTTTCTGTATAATGAATAAGACATTAGATTTACAGCCGTCCCTCCATCTACCAACATCTTAGCAATCGGTATCCCATCAATGTGGCCGCGCACGAAGAGCGGCTTTAAATGATTTACCGATTCTTTTGGTTTAGTAAAGGCGGCTTCTTTAGGACCAAAATCAAACTGGGCAACAACAGGTTCATCGTAGCCGATAATAGTACAATCGGCAGAAAATGTAATAATATTTACATCCATACCTGGGCGTTCTGGAGAAGCCTCGTAGTCGACCAGGTCTTCTCCCAGCAGGTCGTCCTCTTCCATTGATGTTGTCGTGTCGTTGGAGGCTTCCTGGTGAACGGCGGACGGTCCGCGTGCGGGGGCCGGACGGTCCACGCCTGGTGCAGGTTGTCCAGAGACTTCCTGGTGAACGGCGGACGGTCCGCGCGCAGGGGTCGGACGGTCCGCGCCTGGTGCAGATTGACTTTCTATTTCTGTGGTCGTTTGTTTTTTCTCAACGGCCTTCGGTCTCCATTTCTTTTGCGGTGGCGGGTATAGTGGATGTGTGTCATTAAATGTCTTTTCCGCCTCCTTCTCCTGGCTCTCCTTTGCTCTTAAGCGCTGTAATTTTCTCTTTTGGGATCGTGTCAATCCCGCTGGGCACCATCGAGGCATGGAGTATTTTGGATCGGTTGTTTTGATGGTAGCCGTATCCTTTTCGGTTGTGTTGGCCGATTCGACGAAAATCATCGGCCCTTTATTATCTTCTTGTATGACAACATCTGCAGTGCCTATTTTGATGATGTCCTTTTTTGTTGTTTTTTGAGTTGCTGCAGGCATATGCCCCCCTGCCGGATTGGTCGGCCTGGAAGGCCGAGTAGTCCGGCAATCCTGTTGGGTTTGTGCCTGGTGACCGGATTGAGCAGTGCTCAATCGGTCTTGTACTGGTGGCGTCAACCTGTCAAAAACAGATGTTTGGGGTGCCCCCCAGGCGGGGTACTGTGGCATCCCAAATGGATATGGTGGCATGCCCCACATTTGATTTGGGACATATGGCGAAGGTAAATATGTGTATGGATATGGCATAGGTGGATATGGAGGTGGAGGTGTCCATGCAGGTACGTTAGGTCTCACTTGTACAGTATGACCTTTCATTTCTTCCGATTGGTGGGGTGGTCCAATCGGCCTGACCTGACGCTGCTCATGAATGGGTGAGCGGGGTCGCTTTGCTGGCCGGTCACTGGGGCCGGCCTTCTTTTTTACGTATTTAGACAATAATTGATCAAAAGTTGGGTCGGCTTTAACCAACCGACCAGCTGCCTTGAATGTATTTGTTTTCCACGTACCTATCTCTGGTCGTGGTGGTTTGAAAGTACGTGGACGTTGTGAATCCTGAGTACGGCCGGACCGTCCGCCGGAGCTCTCCGGACCGTCCGGTGGGGTCCCGGACCGTCCGCGCCTACGTGCCGGACCGTCCGGGATACGCAGCACGGGTTCCTGCGTCTGTCTCCCTGTCTGCGCTTGCCCCCCAGCACTGGAGACTGTGATGGTCACCTTTAGGGTCTCCCCTCCATCGGGAGTCTTCTCGGCCACCACTTTCCTGCAAGAAACTTTACAATCCTCATCGGCCTCCTTAGCATTGCCGATGATTGTCTCTTTGCCTTTGTCTTTATCGGCTGTGTTTGGCCGAACTAGGACTTTCTTGCCCTCGAAGTCAATCATGTTCATCGGAAAGGGCTCTGTATCCACCTGCATTTCCTGAAATTTCAATCGTCCTTCATTAATGGCCGATTGAATCTGTCGCCGAAATACATTACAATCATTAGTGGCATGAGAAAATGAGTTATGCCACTTACAGTACGCACGACGTTTTAGCTCGTCGGCGGATGGAACAGTGTGATTTATTTTAATATTGCCATTTTTGAGTAACTCGTCAAATATTTTATCACACTTACCGACATTAAACGTAAACTTAACCTCCTCTTGCCGTTTCTTTTGAACTGGCTGCAAGGAGGGACAAGCCGAAGATTTGGTCTGTTTTGGCCAAACCATTTCAGCAGCATACACTTCCGCTGATTCGTCATCCGAGCTACTTTGGTCGCATTCTACTATATGTACGTTGTGACGCATTGTTTTAGCAGTTTCTTTGCTCCGGCTTTCGCAAGCCAAAGCTCTCTGGTGTAACTGTGCTAGCGTAAAAAATTGGATGCCTTCTAATCTTTCTTTTAAATAATATCGTAAACCATTAAAGGCTAATCCTGCTAGCTGTTTTTCTGCTAAATGAATTTGGAAGCATCAGTTTCTTGTATCTCGGAATCTCCGGATGTAATCATTAACCGGTTCATCTTTTGCTTGTCGTAATGACACTAAGTCTACCAAATCCAACTCATAGTCACCGGAGAAAAAATGATCATGAAATTTTTGTTCTAAATCCCCCCATGATGAAATGGAATTAGGAGGTAAAGTGGCGTACCATGCAAACGCAGTTCCTGTTAAAGATAATGAAAATAAATGTACGCGAAATGCCTCTGTGTCAGCCAACTCTCCTAATTGTGCTAAAAATTGGCCTATGTGTTCACGTGTGTTCTTTCCTTGATCACCCGAAAATTTTGTGAATTCGGGTATCCTGGTTCCCTGTGGGTATGGGTGGTGATCAAATCGGCTGTCATAAGGTTTCCGATATGATTGCCCCCCAGGGACCATGCTTACTCCGAGCTTATCTCGGAATGCCCCGGCTATTTCTTCCCTTACTATATCAATGGCAGCCGGTGCGAGACCACCGGCTCTCTGGTCAAACATAAGTGGGGTTGGCTGGATATTAGCATGTTGTCTTTCCCCCCTTTGTTTTGAGTTATGTGGTGCATTTCCATTTGCCCTATATGGCTCATAGGTTTGATCGTTTCTTTCCGGCCTTCTAGGTGGGGCCGGAAAGCTTTCCTGGGCTCTGGATCCTGAATTAATGGGCTGGTGCATTGCATAGTGTGATGGGAAGTGTTGCTGGGACGGGCGAGGATTCAGGTAATAATCCTCCTCAAAAGACTCATGTGCGGACTGTCTGGACATTGGCCCGGACCGTCCGTGATTATGTGCGGACCGTCCATCGTTGTACGCGGACGGTCCGACTGGGTAGTTTAGATTCTGTGTCGTGTGTGGTGGTTCGGGCGCATATCTAGGTAACTCATTAAAAACCGGCCCGACTGTTGTTGGTCCGGACGGTCCGCGCTCACGTGCGGACGGTCTGGGCATGCGCAGATCGACTGATTTGCTGCCGATTTGCGGTTGCTCAGGGTATGTGTCCATCGGCATCCCATAAAGGGGTTGTGACTGGTCGTGACAACCTGTAGCCGATGTGTTACACGTGTTACCTCCTAACTCAACCTCATGCGAAGGAAAATTTGTGATACTAGATTTATCAAATGCACGTACTAGTCTCTTAAGATCGCTTTGCATACCCCCTATGATGTTCTGCATTTGTTCACGCTGATCTTCTACATAATTTCTAAGAGACTGCAGATCGTTGGTATTACTTACATTGGGGATATCTGGCGTGGGTTGGAGCGAAGCCGGATCCGTCGCCCGATGTCGGACGACATTGTTGTTCCTGTCCACTTTGAAGTTGGCCAAGAACTTTGCTTTTGCCTCCTGGATCATCCGCTCCTTGTGCTCCTCGAACTGGAGCTGCTCGTCAGCCGGCAAGGTTTCCCAAGTCGGCTCTATGATGTTGCTTGGAGAAATATCAGAGCTATCCCTTGAACCGACCATTGAGGGCCGATTTGATAGGTCTATATGTGTGTTCCCCAGCGGAGTCGCCAAAAAGTATGTTGACACCTTTTTGGAGGCGCCAATTACTCAAGAGAACCAGCGGCGGTGCTCTCTGGTCAGGTGCGGACGGTCCGCGGCCCAGGGCCGGACGGTCCGCGACCTGGCGCGAGGCGGTGGTGCTCTTTGGTCTGGCGCGGACGGTCCGTGACCTGGTGCAGGAGCTCGGGTTCCATGCCTGACGGCCGGACGGTCCGCGCCCTAGGGCCGGACGGTCCGCGCGTGCGCAGGGGCGGCGGAGGATCGCCGGCGGCGCCTGGATCTCGCTCCCGGGAGGGACCCCGTCAGGGAGGAGAGATCCTAGGTGGCGTCTAGGCTCGGGTAGACCGACCTAGACTCCTCTAATCGACGTAGAGTCGAGGAGAGGCGGAGAATTTGGGGATTGGAAGGCTAAACTAGGGCTAAACTAGAACTACTCCTAAGGTAAAATGCGAAATAGAAGTTGTATTGATTCGATTGATCATTACAAATCGGCCGTATACCTCTCTATTTATAGAGGAGGGGGGTTGGACCCTTTACAAACTAATTTCCGAGCTTTTCCTGTGATTTTAGCTAACAACCGTAACACAAAACTCAGAACCCTAATCTGCTCTGCGCACGCGCGGACCGTCCGGCCCCCAGGCGCGGACCGTCCGGACCGCGGACCGTCCGGCCTCAGGGCCGGACCGTCCGCATGCTCAATTCGGTGCTCAACGCAAATATACTCAAGTTTGTTGCGGACAGTCCGTGCCCCTCGGCCAAACGGTCTGCACAGCGCACCAGGGGCTTAGCCAAAATGAGACCCTTCTGACCAATGCTGTCGGACGGTCCAACCACTTGCCCTAGACGGTCTGCAGTACAAACTGCCCAAACCACACAGAAACAACCCCAATATGCAGACCTCTCTATTAGTTCCCGGATGGTCTGGCCTGGACGGTCCGTGGATCAAAAAATAAGCCCTTCAAATTTACTTTTGAAAAGGTTTTTCTTTCGCAATTTCGAAAGCACTATTAGCTCTCATGCACATGCATCAATTATATGCTCTATGAGGCACTAAGTTTCACATCACGTAAACATTATTGACCCCTCTTGATATTACGACTATCTAGTCTACTAATCTGGTTGTTTTACTTTTCTAATCATCTCTTGACCGGCAAAATTAAACACCTATCAATTACCTTTTTTGAGCTATTCCACAATCCATACCAAAGTCTCCAAGATTTTTAAAGTAGATCAACTGTCAGTAGTCTATCCTACATTCTTTTTTTCTCCAAGAATATGTTAAACCACATATAATTGTCATTAATTACCAAAAGACTACTTAGGGGCCTAGATGTTTCTCACAAGAAAGGTGCATAGTCTAGAGCCAGGTGGGAGTTTGTTGGCAACAGTTGCAGAGAGATTGGGGTAGCAACAACATTCAAAAACTCAAAGGTGGTCATAGATGGGTGACGTTGGGGAAGAGGAGTCCCTTGTTAACGGCGATGTTGACAGCATCCTCGTCGGAGGATGAGTCGGTGGAGCTCTCATCGGAGTCCCATTCCCGACACACGTGGGCATCGCCGCCCTTCTTCTTGTAGTATCTCTTCTTCTCCTTCTTCTTCCCCTTCTTGTCTTCGCTCCTATCACTATCACTAGACATTTTGCAATAAAATGACCGGGCTTACCATATTTGTAGCACACCCTTTTGGAGCGGGGTTTGTAATCTTTCTCCCTACTTTGCTTGAGGATTTAGCGAAAGCTCTTGATGATAAGCGCCATTTCCTCGTTGTCGAGCTTGGAGGCGTCGATGGGAAGCCTACTTGATGTAGACTCCTCTTTCTTCTCTTCCATCGCTTTGAATGTGATGGGATGCACCTCGGGTGTTGAGGTGGCGCCTTGCTCCAAATTGACAATAGTTTGGAGTCTTTGATCATAAGTTCAAAGCTCACAAACTTGCTAATTACTTCCTCGGGAGACATCTGTTTATATCTAGGGTCTCCACGGATTAGTTGCACTTGAGTGGGATTACGAAAAACAAGTGATCTAAGAATAACCTTGACCATTTCATGGTCATCCCACTTGGTGCTCCCGAGGTTGCGCACTTGATTGACCAAGGTCTTAAGCCGGTTGTACATCGCTTGTGGCTCCTCTTATTGGTTGAGGGCGAATCGACCGAGCTCCCCCTCGATCGTTTCCCGCTTGGTGATCTTGGTCACCTCATCCCCTTCGTGCGCGGTCTTAATGACGTCACAAATCTCCTTGGCGCTCTTTAACCCTTGCACCTTATTATACTCCTCCCGACATAGAGAGGCGAGGAGTATAGTAGTTGCTTAGGAGTTAAAGTGTCATATTTGGGCGACCTCGTCTGAGTCGTAGTCCTCGTCCCCCCACCGTAGGTACCTACGCTCCAAATTCAACAATGTCCCAAATGCTTGCGTGGAGTGAGGTTAGGTGATGCCTCATTTTATCACTCCACATACAATAATCCTCACCATAAAAATATGGTGGTTTGCCTAATGGAACGGAGAGTAGAGGAGCGCGCTTAGAAATACGGGGATAACGAAGTGGCATCTTACTATACTTCTTGCGCTCATGACGCTTAAAAGTGACGGATGCCGCGTCGGAGCCGGATGTGGAGGGCGACGAAGAGTCGGTCTCATAGTAGACCACTTTCTTCATCTTCTTGTCGCCACTCCGATGCGACTTGACGCGGGGAGGGGATCCCTCCTTGGCTTTGGTGCTGGACACCCTTGATGGAGCCTTCCTATGGCTTGCGGCCTTCTCGCCGGTTTCCATCTCCCTCTTGGAGGATCTTCCCGACATCACTTCGAGTTGTTAGACTCTAATGAAGCACCAGGCTCTGATACCAATTGAAAGTCATCTAGAGGGGGTGAATAGGCGGAATCTGAAAATTATAAACTTAAGCACACACTACAAGCCGAAATTAGCGTTAGAAATGAATCCGAGTCTGAAAGAGAGGGAAAATAAATCAACCAAGAAATAGAGCGGATGAACACGGTGATTTGTTTTACCGAGGTTCGGTTCTAAAGAACCTAGTCCCCGTTGAGGTGGTCACAAAGACCGGGTCTCTTTCAACCCTTTCCCTCTCTCAAACGGTCACCTAGACCGAGTGAGCTTTCTCCTTAATCAAACGAGTCACTTAGAACCCACAAGGACCACCACACACTTGGTGTCTCTTGCTTTGATTACAAGTCACTTGGGAACAAGAATGAGGAAGGAAGAAAGCGATCCAAGCAACAAGAGCGCAAAGAACACGAACAAACACTCTCTCAAGTCACTAGGTGGTTGGAATGAGTTTTGGCACTTGGAGAGGCTTTTGATCTTTTGATTTGTGTCTAGGGGTGAATGCACTATCTCTTGTATTGAATGAGAAACTCGGAAAACTTGGATACTTGGAGTTGTGGTGGTTGGGGGGTATTTATAGCCCTCAACCACCAACAAGCCGTTGGAGGTGGCTGCTGTCGATGGGCGCACCGGACAGTTCGGTGTGCCACCGGACACTGTCCGGTGCGCCATCCACGTCACCCAACCGTTAGGGTTCGGGAGCTGTCGACCGTTGTAGGCTTTGTCCTCATACGACACCGGACAGTCCGGTGCCACACCGGACAGACACTATTCACTGTCCGGTGCGCCTCTGACTCTACGCTCTGACTCTACCGTGCACTGCTGTGCACAATTCCTCTGTTCTTCAGCTTTTGCAGTCGACCGTTGCGCGAAATAGTTGTTGCTCCGCTGGTGTCACACCCGGGTTTCGGGCCACCAAGACCCGGGCGCGAACATAATCACCAGGTGTGCTGGGACCAAGTCTCACACATATGATGAATCATGGCACAGGATCGAATGTCACATCTTTACTATATAATAGGAGTTCTATACAAAATAATTAATTACATTATAAGGAGACAACGGTCCAGCAACCCAAAGTTGACTGGGAGACGACGGTCTAGACCACTCACGAACTCATCACAACATCCTCCATGCACCTCATCCTGTGGTACCTGTTCTTGACCTGTGGGGGGGTGTGAGACAGCAAGAGTGAGCTCACATACGTTCATCGCTCAACAAGTTGTGGGGAATAATGTGCATGAACTCGCCAAAGGTGGGAGCTCACGTGAAGTGTAAGGCTTACCAAAGAAGATGGCTGAAGCTGAGCATTGCTTTTAAAGTTGGTCAAAATTTTATTAGCAATTACTAAGTATAAGTAAATACCAACCCAATTAAGTAGTAGAACAAAAGTAACAACCTCACCTGCGATGCAATGCATATGACAAATTGAGTTTAAGTTCCATAATTTAATCATGTGAGTGTCCGAGCTGCTCATGACCGTGAGCACGGCTAGTATACCAGTTTTACACTATGCAGAGGTTGCACATCTTTACCCACAAGTCATGTTACCCATCTGCCAAGAGACGGCCAATCCCATACACCTCTACCGAGGAGGCGAGGCAGGGTAACACTACGAGGCCTTTACAAAGTTCCACTAGCTTCAGAAAACCCGCTACAGTTTATAGGAAGCTCCAATGTAGGAATCCCTCGCATGACCGCCATCGCAGCAAAATCATCCCAAGGGCCTCCCTACACTGACCACTCCCCTACTGCCCTTGCCCCTTTCGGGTAAGGTAGTCTTCCACTAGCTTTCCTAATTAGTCAGCCAAGGGCGTCCATAAACCCTTGTGGTAGCACTGTTTTCCTGGGTGGTTCTCCATGTTCCAATTAACATAATGATCTTATCATGAACAGTAAATAACAACTGATAACAAAAGTGTAATCATGAATAATGTATCTCCATACCCAAAACCACATATAGCACTAGCAAGTACTACCCAGAAAGTTTAGTGGTAAACAAGGTATAAAGATAGACAAACTAGGGTATCCTATTGGGTCCCATCAAAATTAACCTATGCAGATCATTATGATTAATCAGAACATGACTGGGTAAAAAGAAGTGATCAAGGGCACAACTTGCATGGGACTTGAGATTCCAGGTACCAGGATGATCTTTAGGTAGCTCGTAACCTCGTGCTAGTCGTAGCAATACAAACAAGCATGGTATAGGCAAAATTAACATCACACCAAACATAAGAACAAACTATATAAGAATATTCTACGCATCGCTACAAGATCGTGGGAACGAGAATCACTAAATTTGGAGTTACGGTTAAGGATTTATGAATTTCTGACGTTATTAACCACCTAGAATAGATTAATTCAAATGAACAATTTTAATTCAAGTTTCATGACTAAACAGTGTTAATAGTTGTTAGAAAATGTTAATACAAAATTATTGCAACTAGAATGACTCAATTTGGAGCTAAAATGAATTAACTATGAATTATACAAGTTTATGGAATTATTTTCATACTAAAATCATTTTCTATATTATTTTATCTTATTTTATTTACTATATGGGCTGCTGCCACAATTCTGGAGTTTCCTAGGGTCAAATCTACAAAATCCAGGGCCTATGTGGAATTACTTATACACAGTAGTGGGCCGCGGGTTTATATCAATAGAGATCAAGGGTTCTTTTGAATATTTGCACAGCCGAAGGGGTATGGAGCGATTACAGCCGCACGATCAGAGGCGCACGGTGCAGATTAAATCTGTCTTTAAATGAATCGGTACGGAACGCAAGCCCTCGGATCTAAGATCGATGCACCAGATTTAATATGGCTGCGATTAAATCCCTGCTCTCCATCTAGGATCCAACGGTCCCCGCCATCCATTCCGAAACGTTCCTCGGGATCTAATCCCAGCCCTTGATTCAAGGATCAACGGTGATGGCACCATCTCCTCCCCAGCGTCGTTCATCCACGGATCAATGCACCAGATCCGCCTGCCCGACCTGGATGCCAAGAGCGATCCTGGCCGTCTGATACTGATCCAGCGGCCAGAAAGCATTGCCTAAGCCTAGCCGTTGATCTAAATATCAATGGAGGACGTGCTATCACCTACCTCCAGCCATCGTACGCTATGACCGCGCAGGGCCATAGCCGCCTGCTACACCGAGACGGAGCATAACCCCATGCATTCGCTGTGCAGGTACAACCGCCTATGTAGCCGTCGCACGAGCAGGGCAACCTCCGTACCTCCTGGCTGCAGTCCACGACGCCAACAAAAGCAACAGCACAGGTACGTCTTCCACATCGGGTGCCAGTCGACGTCGTTGCCGGCCGTGCCCTCGGCACCACCTGTAGCTTGCGAGAGCCCCCATGCGCAGACAGCCAACCATGGATGGCCGCGGCGGCTTCACGGTGGGTCCGACCATGCTTCCGCTGCGCAGCCGTGGCGAACGTCGCGCCGTCTTCAGCAGACGATGCGCATAGCATCGCATGGGCGCCCGCGACGAGCAGTGAGCCGGCCGGTGAGTTCACCATATCGCTAGAGGAGAGAGACGGTTGATCGAGGAGAAAGCCAGGCGGACGAGAAGAATAGCGGAACGGTGACCGGATTTATATTGGGGTTGAGGCGACCTGCACGGCTGGAATTTCGCTTGTTTGTTTAGGATTCGCCCGGTTCACAGATTCTAATAAATTTGCTTCGATCAGCGGATTCCGTTTGGTTGGGCAGTCCCTCAATTTCCGCTCAGCCGTTTGCGAACACAATCCGACGAGGAAGAAGACCGACCACTTGGGCCCACATGGCTGTGAGAGAAAGGAGGACGGGAGCTGGTCGGCCAGGGTGTTGGGAATGGGTAGAGAGGCTGTCGCCTAGGCCCTGCTTGTCAGGCAACAAGCGCATGGACACGGAGTGAGTTTCGCGGAGGTGGCATGCTGAGCCGGACCCACATGGTGGTGAGTGCAAGTGCATTAGTCCACATGGGCTGGAAACAGGGTTGTTGGGCCCTGCTTGTCAGGCAACAAGCGCATGGACACGGAGTGAGTTTCGCGGAGGTGGCATGCTGAGCCGGACCCACATGGCGGTGAGTGCAAGTGCATTAGTCCACATGGGCTGGAAACAGGGTTGTTGGGCCACAGGAAGTGGTTTTGGCCCAAAGCCAGTTCTGGCATTTTCTTTTCTTCTATACTTTTATCTTTTCTATTTCAAACTTTAGCCATCCAATTCAAATTCAAACTCATGTCTTTGAACTTCAAGTTTCCAAGTGTCAAAATTAATCCTAATATAAACTTTACTATTTACAATATTATGTATTTTTTATTCTTTTCCTTATTATTTATTTATGGGAGGAAAATTTTATTTCCCATTCTCTTTTATTTTCTGTTTCTATTTTCAAATTCTAATTTCTTAATTTGAACTTGTCTCACAATTTAAATGCAAATACCAAAAACGCGAGAGCATCATGAAGCGCATATTTTTTTGTATTTATTTATTTGATATTTGGTTAACTTAATTCCATTTAATTAAACATTCAAAAGCAGAGGAGATCAAATAACATCCACAAGTTTCAAGAATCCCTAAACACTATTTATTTTATTATTATATATATATATTGCCACCAATTTTGGGCTTTACAGCTGGTGCACCGGACAGTCCGGTGAATTATAGTGGAGCGCGCCTAGAGAAACCCGAGAGTGGCTAGTTGGTTTTTGTACGGACCTAGTGCACCGGACAATGTCCGGTAGCACGCCGGACAGTCCGGAGCGCCAGGCCACAACACACTTGGTTTCTTTTGCTCCTTTGAAATGTATCCCTAACTTGAATATTTATTGGTTTGTGTTGAACCTTTTTGCACGTGTAGAACATGTATTCTAGAGCAAACTAGTTAGTCCATTTATTTGTGTTGGACATTCAACCATCGAAATTAATTGTGGGAAAAGGTTAATCCTATTTCCCTTTCAGGCGCCAACTTGCTTTCCTGCTTGACATGCGCTACAAACCCTGTCTTTCTCAAAATAAACATTTGTTAGTCCTAAAATGTGTTCTCTCTTTAGAAGTTTGTGAAGATTCTTCATTCCAACATGGGCTAGTCGGCGATGCCAGAGCCAACCCATATTAGTCTTAGCAATTAAACAAGTATTGAGTTCAGTTGTGTTTTCATTAAAATCGACTAAATATAGCTGACCCTCTAGCACTCCCTTAAATGCTATTGAATCATCACTTCTTCTAAAGACAGTAACACCTACATCTGTAAATAGACAGTTGTAGCCCATTTTACATAATTGAGAGACAGAAAGCAAATTGTAATCTAAAGAGTCTACAAGAAAAACATTGGAAATAGAATGGTCAGGCGATATAGCAATTTTACCAAGTCCTTTGACCAAACCTTGATTTCCATCCCCGAATGTGATAGCTCGTTGGGGATCTTCATTTCTCTCATAGGAGGAGAACATTCTTTTCTCCCCTGTCATGTGGTTTGTGCACCCACCGGATGCATAAACCTATAAAACAATTTTAGGCCTTGTTCTTAGGTACCCAAACAGTCTTGGGTCCTTTGACGTTAGAAACAAGCACCTTGGGTACCCAAACACAAGTCTTTGAACCCTTGTGTTTGCCCCCAACATATTTGGCAACTACTTTGCCTGATTTGTTAGTAAGCACATAAGAAGCATCAAAAGTTTTGAATGAAATGTTATGATCATTTGATGCAGCATGAGTTTTCTTTTTAGGCATTTTAACATGTCTAGAATGCCTAGAGCTAGAAGCCTCATTTTTATACATGAAAGCATGATGAGAAACAATGTGAGGTTTTCTAGCATGAATTCTCCTAATTTTGTGCTCAGGATAATTAGCAGGATATAAAATATAGCCCTCATTATCCTGAACCATGGGAGCCTTACCCTTAACAAAATTAGACAATCTTTTAGGGGCATTAAGCTTGACATTGCTTCCCTGTTGGAAACCAATATCATCCTTAATGTCTGGGCGTCTCCCATTATAGAGCATGCTTCTAGCAAATTTAAAATTTTCATTTTCAAGTTCATGCTCATTAATTTTAGCAGTTAGTTTAGCTATATGATCATTTTGTTGTTTAATTATGGCAAGGTGATCATCAATAGCTTCAACATTAATATCTCTACATCTAGTGCAAATGGAAACATGCTCGACAGTAGATGTAGAGGGTTTGCAAACATTAAATTCATCTATCTTAGATTTTAACATGACATTTTCATTTCTAAGACAGGAAATGCAATCATTGCAAACATTTAAATCTTTGACCTTAGAATTTAATCTAGCATTTTCATTTCTAAGGCTAGAAATTGACTCATGGCAAATGCTAAGCTCCTTAGATAATTTTCACATTTTTCTACTTCCTGAACAAAGGCATTTTCAACTTAACATGTTTTTTGTTTTCTTTAATAAGGAATTCCTCTTGGCTATCCAAAAGTTCATCCTTCTCATGAATGGCTCCTATTAATTCATTTAACTTTTCGTTTTGTTCCATGCTAAGGTTGGCAAAAAGAGTAAGCAAATCATCTTCATCTTCACTAGAGCTACCCTCATCACTAGATGTTGTATATTTGGGGGTGGCTCTAGATTGTACCTTCTTTTTCTTGTCGTCCGTCGCCATGAAACACTTGTGGCCGACGTTGAGGAAGAGGAGGCCCTTGTTGACGGCGATGTTGGAGGCGTCCTCGTCGGAGGAGGAGTCGGTGGAGCTCTCGTCGAAGTCTCATTCCCGGAACACGTGGGCATCACCACCCTTCTTCTTGTACTACCTCTTCTTCTCCTTCTTCTTCCCCTTCTTGTCTTCGCCCCTGTCACTATCACTAGACATTGGGCATTTAGCGATAGAATGACCGAGCTTACCACATTTGTAGCACATCCTTTTGAGTGGGGTTTGTAGTCCTTCCCCCTCCTTTTCTTGAGGATTTGGCGGAAGCTCTTGATGATGAGCGTCATCTCCTCATTGTCGAGCTTGGAGGCGTCGATTGGAAACCTACTTGATGTAGACTCCCTCTTCTCTTCTTCCATCGCCTTGAATGCGACGGGTTGCACCTCGGGTGTAGAGGTGGCACCTTACTCCAAGTTGACAATATGTTTGGAGTCTTTGATCATAAGTTCAAAGCTCACAAACTTGTCAATAACTTACTCGGGAGACATCTGTTTATATCTAGGGTCTCCACGGATTAGTTGCACTTGAGTGGGATTACGAAAAACAAGTGATCTAAGAATAACCTTGACCATTTCATGGTCATCCCACTTGGTGCTCCCGAGGTTGCGCACTTGGTTCACCAAGGTCTTGAGCCGGTTGTACATTGCTTGTGGCTCCTCTCCTTTGTTGAGGATGAATTGACCGAGTTCTCCCTCGATCGTTTCGCGCTTGGTGATCTTGGTCACCTCGTCCCCTTCGTGCGCCATTTTGAGGAAGTCCCAAATTTCTTTGGCGCTCTTTAACCCTTGCACCTTATTATTGTCACACCCGGTTTTGGAAGGCAAACCGAATGCGAACCATGTACGTGCCAGGATCAGTTATTCACGTACACAGCAGTTACATAACATGGACATCATCACACAGTGCTCAAAATGGTATTAAAAGGGAAATAATAGTCGATTACATCATACGTCTGAGACGTCCATATAGTCCTTACAATAAATCAAACTGCGAAAACGAAACGTAGACAACCGCGGCCTTCACAGGCAGCCGACTGGGGGTTGCCGCTAACCCACGCCTAGAACTCATCGTAGTCTTGGAACTCCTGGAAGTCTCCTTCCACAGCTTCATCTTCGCCTGAGCAGTGGTTGCAATGCTGACAACCTGGGGATGGGGGGGTTTGGTGTGTAGAGCAAGGGTGAGTACACATCAACATACTCAGCAAGTATCCTGTTTGGCTGTAGTGGACTAGCTTTATGTGGGGATAAGTCAAGCAGTTGCTTTTAGTTGGTCAGATTATTATTTACTAATAGAAAGCCAGGTTTTAGCATTAACCCGAGTTATTAGCCCGATGTACCCTTTCCAAATGGAAAGAATACCACTTACCAGCACCATAGCCATAACCAGAACCATCGATCTCATAACCACCTATACCGTAATGTCTCTGATCAAGTACCACTAATCACTGGAGCTCCCTTGGCCGCTCATAACCGCGAGCACGGCTGATATATCAGTTTTCAAACACTCTGCAGAGGTTGTGCACTTTACCCACAAGCCGTGATTCCCATTCTGCCCGAAGAGAGCTACTCCCCATTGACCACTACCTAGGTGGCCTAGCAGGGCATCACTACGTAGCCTTTACAAAGATTCCCTGGGACTGTAGCCACCCGTTAGGTTTCCTAAATGCACCGCACTCCTCCCCAAGGGGCGAACCCAAACTTGGCAGAGCGAGCCGCATACACCGAGCCCCATTGACGGCACGACGGCTAAGTGAACTACACCCCGGATCCTCTAATTATTCAGCTAAGGGTATCCCATTCCACCCTCATGGTTGCACTGTTTTCCCGGGCGGTCATCCATAGAACAGGTCCTTACGGAGAGGCACTCGAGAAATCGCTCGAGCCCCCTTGAAGACCACAAGTACAACATCATAATAAGAGAGGGGAAAACAACGTATCATAGATAATCTCATCATGTTCATTGATTAGAGTTTGAGCAATAGCATAGAGCTAAATAATAATAATCCAACCCAAATAGGTAAACAAGGACATGGATAACAAAAGCTAGTCAATCCTTAGGCATAAATGTGTAACGCGGGAGGTGAATTAAAGAATGAATAGGACAGAGATAGGTCAAAGGACACTTGCCTTCACCCAACAGACGCTCAGGATATTCAACTTAGTAGAACTCGTAAAGTTTTGATCTCTTGGTCGCCGGAGCTTGATCCTTGATTCCTCGAAGCTCGGAAAAAGGGTCGCAGACTATTCGCGACGCATAGCGAATACAAGCAGGAACAAACAAACAAACATATACAAGTATAAGAACATCACACCATACAAAGGAAAACAATATAAGAACGTGCAATACAAAATAAAGCTCGCTTCTATGGTCACGCGAGGAAAGAAACGCGATCGTCGAAGCTACGGTCTAGAAGTTATAACGTTTACGCTACGCAAGTAATAGCCAGGACATTTACAAAATATAAATTAATGTCACTACTTAGTTTGATTAATTTGATATTCTAATAGTTAACAGCTACATAGGTGATTAATTAACATGAATGATCATAAGCAAAAACAATTTAATAATGCGCGCGACAACGCGCGAAAGACGTGTGACGACACGCGACACTGCGCGGACGGCACGCGAAACAACGCGACTACACGCGTGAACAGCACGATGACACGTAAAAGATGTCGTATACGAACAACAACAAATAAACAATTAATTAACCATATTTAGGCTGATATTAATCAGGTTGATTAACATTTATTTATGAAAGCATGAATTAAAAAACTATAAACAGTTTTAATTAGAAGGTCATTTTATTAAGTATCGAATGAATAGCTGATTAAATAATATAGACTTGCGACGTGATGAAATACTATTATTAATATGTTGACAATAATGTTATGAAGTTAAAGTAACGCGAGTGGGGCGACACGGATTTAATAACGTGTGCGACCGCGCGGAACAACGTAAATGACGAGCGTGGACGACACGCGGATCATCACGAAACCACATGCAAAACACGTACGCGACACGAGAGGATCACTAACAAATATCGTGTTTATTATAAACGAGTGATAATTCAGAACCTGCGAGTTGACATTAATCACGCTACGCATACACCCATGGAAAGCCACCTAAATTACGCTATGCGTATAACCTAGACAATTTAATTTCTTTTGACACCTTCATTTACCAATCATATGACATACAAGATTAGCACCACAAAGACAAGGAAAAATAGGGGAAAGATACTTTCCTATTGTCGAGATGGAGCACCACATCGGCAACACAGATCCGGAGGTCGCCACATAACATGCCTCCGCGCAACCAAACTAGATTTGAAACCCCCCAATGTCGACGATGAGTCCTGGTGAACTCGATGTCGATGATGCCAGAGTGGCGGAGCTTGTCGTTGAGGTTGGGCTTGGCCAGCCTCCTGAACACCGTGGCACTGAGGTCGAAGCGGTATTTGGACCCGGGGTAGTAGTTCATGCCGTGGTGATCACCGTCTCTGTTGTCATCGGGGCCAGTGTCGTTGGGCTGGCCGTACTAGGTGGCTCGGGCCCGCTGCTAGGGGCCCCAGCACACGGCAACGGCGTCCACGGCGTTGAGCTGGGCCTCGTGACAGTGGCCTCCGGCGATCAGGGCTAGGACGAGCACGAGCGTCACGACGACGGTGGGGGATCCGCGCGTGGGGGGCTGCCGGGCGCGCAACGCAGCGCAAGTGCCCGCGACGGCCATGGCTGAACTTGCCGAAGACGAGGAAGAGGAGAATGGGGCGCAGCAGGGCCGACCACGACCGAGGTTGCGGCTACTCGGCTGAGACTCGCGCGTGTGGGGGGAAGCTCGCCCGACCATGGGGTTGGGGTGGGGCTCGCCCATGCGAGGGAGCATGGCGCTCGGCGTTCCTCGCTAGGGCACGCGCGACATGGCCGATTGGGGCACGGCGAGGGCTGGGCAGGCGCGCACAGGCGGCTAGGCAAGCGGCGGCGCTAGGGTTTGGGCGCTGGGCTGCGCGCGCTGTAGCCGCCAGGGAAGGTCGCGGCTGGGCCAGGCGGGGCTATGGGCGCGGCATCCGTGCCTGCGCGCATGCGCACAAGCAGAGGGGTGGCGGCGGCGCTAGGTGGCTAGGGGCTGGGCGCGCGTGGCGGCTAGGGCAGCGGGGGCGCGCTGGGCTAGGGCACGGGGGCTGGAGTGGGCCAGGCGCGGGGCAACATCGAGTTGGGCCTCGGCGTGCTGGGCTGGGAGAAAGCGCGCGCGCAGGCCGGCCAGGGAGGCCGCGGTTGGGCCACGGGGGAGCACTGGCGCGGGGCGCCGATTGGGCCTCAGGGCAGGCCGGCCAGGGGGAGGTTCTGGGCCGAGCTGAGACCAAAGGAGGGAATCGGGATGTGTTTTTCCTTTTTGATTTCTTCCTATTTTCTTCTTTCTATTTGAATATAGATCTAGCTTTTAGATTCAAAATCAAACATACTTCATGGGTATAAATGGAGGCACGAAAACACGAAACATCATACAAAATTATATGCTCCAACATGTGACACAACCACCAAAGCACCACTAGGGTTTTACTTTACTAGGCTTACACATAAGTATAAAACAAAAATAACTCCCTACTATTTTGGAAAAGAGTAGAAGAGAAGGAAAGAAAGAGGGTAACACCTGAATTTGGTGGATATTAGAAAAGAAATTTTACACCCCCAAATTCAGGGTGTTACAAATCTAACCCCCTTAACAGAATCTTGCCCCCGAGATTCAAGAAGAAGCTAGCAAGGAAGCAAGGTTGGTTCAGAGGTTGTTCGCGGCTCTCTTGAGTTGACTTTGACTCTACAAGCTTAAATTTTGGACTAGTTGCTTTGACCTTCAGATGCTTGAGACCAATTGATGCAATTCTTGAGGATCTCCTGGACCTACGGGTTAGTACACACGCTTCCGCTGCGCCACTTTAATCTTGTTGGTTGATGTTGATCGCATTGTCTTCATTGGGGTTAGCAGCTAACCCCCTTAACAGGAGCATTGATACGCACTTGATGAAGATACTTCGAACTCTGTTCTTGACTGATTAAGATAGGTTGCAGGATGCCAACCGGACAGGTGCAAAAGGGAAGAGTATAGATAGAAAAGGTAAGATAGAAAAGGTAGGCATAGATGGCTTAAAGAGGGAGAAGGAAGAGCACTCAGCTACTTAACTCTGCGCCACTCAGCTAGTAAACGAATGCCATTGCGGACCCATGGGCCACAACACACCAACACTCATCACAAAGAAGCAAATCGGTCATAACACAAAGACAAACATCACAAGAATACCACAACAAACATATCATTGCTACACGTTAATGCTAACTAGATGGTGGTCTTCCCTAAAAGGGAATAACTAATCTCTAAGGTTGTCGAAGGATGAGGAGAAGAACAAGACGTGTAGGATAGGGACACGAGCACAATTAAGGATGGAGCTTAAGCAAGGATTGTAATATACAAGGAAGAAAATGCAACCAAGGGCAAGGTAGGTAAACACCATTCTCAAATCGAGATGGGAAAGATGATATTTCAAAAGGTAGGCATAGGATAAGCATCATGGAAAGATCTAGACATTAGGAAGGTAAGGGTGATATTGAGTAAAAGTTAAGACTTGCAACGTGATAGAGGAAAAGGGAACAGACAAGAGCGAGATGGGTAAGACATCACTCTTCGAATGAAATGGGAGAGGCGGCTTTAAAATGCAGGTACAAGATAAGCATCAAGGTAAAGATCGAGGGATGACAAGGGTTAAGGTGATGAGGGACAAACACACAATAAAAGATGTATTTTAGACAAGACTTGCAAGGTGTCAAAGAAGGGGGAGCAGTCGATGATGAAATCGAGGAGGCATTATCCCCGAACGGGGATGGAAAGGAGGAGGCTTCAAAGGGTAGGTTCAAGGTAAGCAGGAAGGCAAGAGCATAGATATCACGAGGGTTTTTTAGGTAATAACAGACAAGGACGTATGAGAGGAGATAAATAGGCATAAGACGAAGGATATAAGTACCATAAATAATGGAGTTAAGACCGGACCTTCAAATGGAAAAAGAGAGGGTGCATCCAAGGGCTAGATAGGTAAATTGCCACTCCAAAATTGAGGTGGAAAAGAGGGGATTTTTAAAGAGTTGGAATAAAGATGAGTATCAAAGCAAGATCAATGGACGACAAGGTGAGGGTGATAGCCAATAAAAACACATCAAAGGATGAAGTTTGAACAAAACCTGTAAGGCGACAACAAGCAAAAAGAATTCAAAGGAGGGACAGGAAACTCATAGCTCTCAAACTAGGTTGAAAGAGAGGGGAGGCTTTTAAAGGATAAGTTCAAGATGAGCATCTAGGTGGAAGACCACAATATCACAAGGGTCAAAGGTGATAACAGACAAGGGTATAAGAGAAAAGATGAAGGCATAGAAGGGCCAGTGGTATAAGTACAATAAAGAATGGAGTTACATCAAGGCTTGCATGTGGTAAAGAAGAGGATATCGCCAAGGGTAAGATAAGTAAAACACCGCTCTCAAATTGGGATAGGATATTGGAGATTATAGATCACAGACATAATGTAATCACCAAGGTATGGTCGAGAGATGGGAAAGGTAAAGGCAAAACTAAACATGAGCACAACAAAGGGTGGTGTTGAAAACTCAAGAGCGATGAGGAAGAGGATACAACCAAGGGGAAAAAAGGTAAAATACAACTTTAAAATTGAGATAGAAGAGAGAAGGTTTTAGAGCACAGGTATACTATAAGCATCAGGGTAAGATATAGATGTGACAATGGTAAGGATGAAAATAGTGAAAAGCATAACCAAGGATAGAGTTAAGGCAAGACTCACGAAGTGACAAAGTGGAGAAAACAATCAAGGGTAAGATAGGTAAGGTTCCAACAGAAGGGTTAAAGTAAAAAATTACCGAAGGAAGTTACAAAGAATTAACGAGATCATCAAGGATGTGCAAAATAAAATGACCGATCATGGATCATTAACAAGCAAGGGTGGTCAAGGGCATGTTAACTGAAATGTCTTGAACAGTCATCGGGGTATGAAGGTAAGCATATAAAAATAAGAGTATGCAAGATCCCAATAGTATGAGTGTACCAAGACCAAGAGAATAGAAAAGGGCAAAGGATAACAGCTTCATAATGGAATAGGGAGGGGCCTCAGAAGACAAGAAGCTCAAGACATATAATCTAAAATGTTTAAGTAGGCAGTAGAAATTTAGAGACGAGTATTTAAAATAAGAGTATTAAAGAATTCAGGGATACGAGCATGCCAATACTAAAGGAATAGAGATTGTCAAATGGTAGCAACTTGATGACGAAAGAGGAAAGAATTCCAAAAGATCAGAAGGTTAAGGTCAGGGGGCATCTACAAAGGTGTCTCAAGCAAAAGAGTGAGAACAGAACTAGTAAGACCAGCAAGTAATGAACCATAAATAAATGAAGGATTAGAATAAAACACAATTTTCAGCAAGGTATAATATATAATAGAACATAGGTTTGGTTGATATGACCAACTTTTGAAGGGATACCAAAGTCAAGGCAGGGATAGAGGTCTATAATCCTTAGAACGACCATTCTACTCTAGGTTAGCGGTCCTACAGTCAGCACGGCTTTGATACCACTTATGTCACACCCGGTTTTGGAAGGCAAACCGAATGCAAACCATGTACGCGCCAGGATCAGTTATTCACGTACACAGAAGTTACATAACATGGACATCATCACACAGTGCTCAAAATGGTATTAAAAGGGAAATAATAGTCGATTACATCATACGTCTGAGACGTCCATATAGTCCTTACAATAAATCAAAGTGCGAAAACGAAACGTAGACAACCGCGGCCTTCACAGGCAGCTGACTGGGGGTTGCCGCTAACCCACGCCTAGAACTCGTCGTAGTCTTGGAACTCCTGGAAGTCTCCTTCCACAGCTTCATCTTCGCCTGAGCAGTGGTTGCAATGCTGACAACCTGGGGATGGGGGGGTTTGGTGTGTAGAGCAAGGGTGAGTACACATCAACATACTCAGCAAGTATCCTGTTTGGCTGTAGTGGACTAGCTTTATGTGGGGATAAGTCAAGCAGTTGCTTTTAGTTGGTCAGATTATTATTTACTAATAGAAAGCCAGGTTTTAGCATTAACCCGAGTTATTAGCCCGATGTACCCTTTCCAAATGGAAAGAATACCACTTACCAGCACCATAGCCATAACCAGAACCATCGATCTCATAACCACCTATACTGTAATGTCTCTGATCAAGTACCACTAATCACTGGAGCTCCCTTGGCCGCTCATAACCGCGAGCACGGCTGATATATCAGTTTTCAAACACTCTGCAGAGGTTGTGCACTTTACCCACAAGCCGTGATTCCCATTCTGCCCGAAGAGAGCTACTCCCCATTGACCACTACCTAGGTGGCCTAGCAGGGCATCACTATGTAGCCTTTACAAAGATTCCCCGGGACTGTAGCCACCCGTTAGGTTTCCTAAATGCACCGCACTCCTCCCCAAGGGGCGAACCCAAACTTGGCAGAGCGAGCCGCATACACCGAGCCCCATTGACGGCACGACGGCTAAGTGAACTACACCCTGGATCCTCTAATTATTCAGCTAAGGGTATCCCATTCCACCCTCATGGTTGCACTGTTTTCCCGGGTGGTCATCCATAGAACAGGTCCTTACGGAGAGGCACTCGAGAAATCGCTCGAGCCCCCTTGAAGACCACAAGTACAACATCATAATAAGAGAGGGGAAAACAACGTATCATATATAATCTCATCATGTTCATTGATTAGAGTTTGAGCAATAGCATAGAGCTAAATAATAATAATCCAACCCAAATAGGTAAACAAGGACATGGATAACAAAAGCTAGTCAATCCTTAGGCATAAATGTGTAACGCGGGAGGTGAATTAAAGAATGAATAGGACAGAGATAGGTCAAAGGACACTTGCCTTCACCCAACAGACGCTCAGGATATTCAACTTCGTAGAACTCGTAAAGTTTTGATCTCTTGGTCGCCGGAGCTTGATCCTTGATTCCTCGAAGCTTGGAAAAAGGGTCGCAAACTATTCGCGACGCATAGCGAATACAAGCAGGAACAAACAAACAAACATATACAAGTATAAGAACATCACACCATACAAAGGAAAACAATATAAGAACGTGCAATACAAAATAAAGCTCGCTTCTATGGTCACACGAGGAAAGAAACGCGATCGTCGAAGCTACGGTCTAGAAGTTATAACGTTTACGCTACGCAAGTAATAGCCAGGACATTTACAAAATATAAATTAATGTCACTGCTTAGTTTTGATTAATTTGATATTCTAATAGTTAATAGATACATAGGTGATTAATTAACATGAATGATCATAAGCGAAAACAATTTAATAATGCGCGCGACAACGCGCGAAAGACGTGTGACGACACGCGACACTGCGCGGAACAGTGCGCGGACGGCACACGAAACAACGTGACTACACGCGTGAACAGCACGATGACACGTAAAAGATGTCGTATACGAACAACAACAAATAAACAATTAATTAACCATATTTAGGTTGATATTAATCAGGTTGATTAACATTTATTTATGAAAGCATGAGTTAAAAAACTATAAACAGTTTTAATTAGAAGGTCATTTTATTAAGTATCGAATGAATAGCTGATTAAATAATATAGACTTGCGACGTGATGAAATACTATTATTAATATGTTGATAATAATGTTATGAAGTTAAAGTAACGCGAGTGGGGCGACACGGATTTAATAACGTGTGCGACCGCGCGGAACAACGTAAATGACGAGCGTGGACGACACGCGGATCATCACGAAACCACGTGCAAAACACGTGCGCGACACGAGAGGATCACTAACAAATGTCGTGTTTATTATAAACGAGTGATAATTCAGAACCTGCGAGTTGACATTAATCACGCTACGCATACACCCATGGAAAGCCACCTAAATTACGCTATGCGTATAACCTAGACAATTTAATTTCTTTTGACACCTTCATTTACCAATCATATGACATACAAGATTAGCACCACAAAGACAAGGAAAAATAGGGGAAAGATACTTTCCTATTGTCGAGATGGAGCACCACATCGGCAACACAGATCCGGAGGTCGCCACATAACATGCCTCCGCGCAACCAAACTAGATTTGAAACCCCCCAATGTCGACGATGAGTCCTGGTGAACTCGATGTCGATGATGCCAGAGTGGCGGAGCTTGTCGTTGAGGTTGGGCTTGGCCAGCCTCCTGAACACCGTGGCACTGAGGTCGAAGCGGTATTTGGACCCGGGGTAGTAGTTCATGCCGTGGTGATCACCGTCTCTGTTGTCGCCGGGGCCGGTGTCGTTGGGCTGGCCGTACTAGGTGGCTCGGGCCCGCTGCTAGGGGCCCCAGCACACGGCAACGGCGTCCACGGCATTGAGCTGGGCCTCGTGACAGTGGCCTCCGGCGATCAGGGCTAGGACGAGCACGAGCGTCACGACGACGGTGGGGGATCCGCGCGTGGGGGGCTGCCGGGTGCGCAACGCAGCGCAAGTGCCCGCGACGGCCATGGCTGAACTCGCCGAAGACGAGGAAGAGGAGAATGGGGCGCAGCAGGGCCGACCATGACCGAGGTTGCGGCTGCTCGGCTGAGACTCGCGCGCGTGGGGGGAAGCTCGCCCGACCATGGGGTTGGGGTGGGGCTCGCCCATGCGAGGGAGCATGGCGCTCGGCGTTCCTCGCTAGGGCACGCGCGGCATGGCCGATTGGGGCGCGGCGAGGGCTGGGCAGGCGCGCGCAGGCGGCTAGGCAAGCGGCGGCGCTAGGGTTTGGGCGCTGGGCTGCGCGCGCTGTAGCCGCCAGGGAAGGTCGCGGCTGGGCCAGGCGGGGCTGTGGGCGCGGCGTCCGTGCCTGCGCGCATGCGCACAAGCAGAGGGGCGGCGGCGGCACTAGGTGGCTGGGGGCTGGGCGCGCGTGGCGGCTAGGGCAGCGGGGCCGCGCTGGGCTAGGGCGCGGGGGCTGGAGTGGGCCAGGCGCGGGGCAACGTCGAGCTGGGCCTCGGTGTGCTGGGCTGGGAGAAAGCGCGTGCAGGCCAGCCAGGGAGGCCGCGGTTGGGCCACGGGGGAGCGCTGGCGCGGGACGCCGATTGGGCCTCAGGGCAGGCCGACCAGGGGGAGGTTCTGGGCCGAGCTGAGACCAAAGGAGGGAATCAGGATGTGTTTTTCCTTTTTGATTTCTTCCTATTTTCTTCTTTCTATTTGAATATAGATCTAGCTTTTAGATTCAAAATCAAACATACTTCATGGGTATAAATGGAGGCACGAAAACACGAAACATCATACAAAATTATATGCTCCAACATGTGACACAACCACCAAAGCACCACTAGGGTTTTACTTTACTAGGCTTACACATAAGTATAAAACAAAAATAACTCCCTACTATTTTGGAAAGGAGTAGAAGAGAAGGAAAGAAAGAGGGTAACACCTGAATTTGGTGGATATTAGAAAAGAAATTTTACACCCCCAAATTCAGGGTGTTACAATTATACTCCTCTCGACACAAGGAGGCGAGGAGTATAGTTGTGGCTTGGGAGTTAAAGTGCCTAATTTAGGCGACCTCGTCCGAGTCGTAGCCTTCGTCCCCTACCTTAGGTACCTGTGCTCCAAACTCAACAATGTCCCAAATGCTTGCGTGGAGTGAGGTTAGATGATGCCTCATTTTATCACTCCACATACAATAATCCTCACCATCAAAATATGGTGGTTTGCCTAAGGGAACAGAAAGTAGAGGAGTGCGCTTAGAAATACGGGGATAGCGAAGGGGCATCTTACTATACTTCTTGTGCTCATGGCGCTTAGAAGCGACGGATGCCTCGGAGCTTGATGTGGAGGGCGACGATGAGTCTGTCTCGTAGTAGACCACCTTCTTCATCTTCTTTTCCTTGTCGCCACTCCGATGCAACTTGATGGAGGGAGGGGATCCCTCCTTGGCTTTGTTGCCGAACTCCCTTGATGGAGCCTTCCCAAGGCTTGCGGGCTTATCGCCGGTTTTGATCTCCCTCTTGGCGTGATTTCTCGACATCACTTTGAGTTGTTAGACTCTAATGAAGCACCGGGCTTTGATACCAATTGAAAGTCGCCTAGAGGGGGTGAATAGGTGTAATCTGAAATTTACAACTTTAAACACACACTACAAGCCGGGGCTAGCGTTAGAACTTAAATCAAGTCCAGGAGAGAGGGGGGAAATAAATAAAATGGAAAACAAGCGAATGAACATGGTGATTTGTTTTACCGAGGTTCGGTTCTAAGGAACCTAGTCTCCGTTGAGGTGGTCACAAAGAACGGGTCTCTTTCAATCATTTCCCTCTCTCAAACAGTCACTTAGACCGAGTGAGCTTTCTCCTTAATCAAATGGGTCACTTTGACCCCGCAATGAACACCACACACTTAGGTGTCTCTTGCTTTGATTACAAGTCACTTGGGAACAAGAATGAGGAAGGAAGAAAGCGATCCAAGCAACAAGAGCGCAAATGAACACGAACTCACACTCTCTCAAGTCACTAGGTGGTTGGAATGAACTTGGGACTTGGAGAGGCTTTGATCTTTTGAATTGTGTCTAGGAGTGAATGCACTAGCTCTTGTATTGAATGGGAACTCCAGAAAACTTGGATGCTTGGAGTTGTGGTGGTTGGGGGTATTTATAGCCCTCAACCACCAACAAGCCGTTGGGGAAGGCTGCTGGCGATGGGCGCATCGGACAGTCTGGTGCGCCACCGGACAGGTCATGTTCACTGTCCGGTGCACCACCACGTCACCCAACCGTTAGGGTTCGGGAGCAGTCGACCGTTGGAGCCGTTGTCTTCTTGTGGCACCGGACAGTCCGGTGCCACACCGGACACTGTCCGGTGCATCTCTGACTCTACGCTCTTACTCTGTTGTGCACTGTTCTCCACTGTTGCGCTGTCAGCGTGCTTTTGCAGTTGACCGTTGCACGAGTTAGTCATTGCTCCGCTAGTGCACCGGACAGTCCAGTGGCACACCAGACAGTTCGGTGAATTATAGCGGAGTGCGCCTGCTGAAACCCGAGAGTGGCTGGTTCAACCCTGTACGGGCCTGGTGCACCGGACAGTCCAGTGCGCTAGACCAGAGCATACTTGGTTTCTTTTGCTCATTTGAATTTGATCCTAACTTGAATATTTATTGGTTTGTGTTGAACCTTTGTGCACCTGTAGAACATGTATTCTAGAGCAAACTAGTTAGTCCATATATTTGTGTTGTGCATTCAACCATCAAAATTAATTGTGGGAAATGGTTAGACCTATTTCCCTTTCAATGTCGCCTAGAGGGGGAGGTGAATAGGCAATTAAAACTTTTCAACCCAAATGAACTCAACTTACTTGATTTGATCGATTGTAGCGGAATAATGTCCTTGTCCACTAAGTGGCTACACTTGTCAAACTCAAATAAAAAATATGTAATGTGAAGTTCAAGTAAATAAAGCAAGGGACAAGACACACAATTTTATGACATGGTTCGCTGAAGCCTCAAATGCTTCCCTACTCCAGGTTGGAGTTAGTCAACCGGCTTGGAGTCTATTTCAACTCCTTCCTCCATTTGATCAAGTTTATCGCCACTTGAGATAAATTGGGACTTCCACTATCTCTTGGTTGCTTTACAACAATCCCGAGGCTTTCCACACCTTGGAAGCTCTCTGACGAATGCCTAAAAGCGAATGGCCATAGCCCACACACTTTGTTGAAGGTTGCTTAGCTATTCTAAGATCTTGCTCTCTTAGTTCTTTGCACAACTATCTAGCTCTAAACACAAGCACTCTAGCTCAAACACACTCTCTAATACTTGATTATACGTGAAGTTATCACTCAATCTCACAAAGAGATGGACTAGAGAGGGTTTTCCACTAGCTAGGATATGTATATGAACTTCTGAACACTTGCTTGTGTCTGTTGGAGGCATGGAGGAGGTGTATTTATAGCCCCAAAGCTAAACTAGTTGTTGCCCAAATTTTGCACTTTCTAGGTGCACCAGACCTCTCACTATAGCAGGTCTGGTGCACATCGGACCTCTAACTCCGCAAGTCCGGTTAGTGACCATTTTGATAAAAGCTGAGCTGTCAAATCTCACCAGACTGGTCCGGTGCGCCACTAGACTATGCCACAACAGCGCCACATCACTTGTCCATTGCTTAAAATTTCCCAACCGTTGAAGATCTAGTGCACACCGGACTCCTCTAACGAGGCTCGAGGCGCCAGCTACTGAAGTCCTGAAAACACCTTATCTACATAACTGATATGGTGCACCAAGTCCTAGAAACCCATAGAATACATTCTCTGCATACAAGGTTCAGTGCTCCACCAAACTGGTCTAGTGCACCGTAGTATAGCAGACTTAGTCTAAACTTAGGCTCCTTTTCTTTGTCTCCACTAGGCTCTTCTATTGGACACCTTCATGACTTAGACAAATGTTCCTTGAGTGTATCCAACCATTAGTCATCTTATTGGCTTCATTTAACTCATTTTGCCTTTTTTTCTTCAACCTTTTGCTCCAATAGGCACTTGGAACCTCAAACTCTAAAACCGAGTAATATCCTCACTTTATTGAGTTCCAAAATGATGCAATGGTCATCAAGAACTTACCAAAACACTAGAATGGTCCCAAAACAAATTCCTTCTAGATTTCCTCATTTTGGTCATTTCTATCAAAGTCTGCACAACTGTGAGCCCTTTCTAGGTTCTATCTTTGATACCTTCTACTTGATTTTGTGACCATGCTTCTTTACTTGAGCTAGCATTCTTTGAGCCTTATGACTTGAACCATCACAATACATATGAGTTAATCTGATGGCTTCAAATCACATCTTCTAATGTGGTGATCTCCAACACAACATGACTCTTCATAATCTGATTAGTCCATTGACATCTTGCAAGTACTCTCTTCTTCACCCTAGCTATGTGTAGCACCTCAAAAATTCAAAGCTTGAAATTTTCTCAAACTCGCTCTAAATTCAAAATGAATTTTGAATTTTGTTTCAAAATGTTTGTTTGCGAGTTGTTATCAACAAATAAAATACAATGGTCTATATTCTCTCCAAAATCCTCCTCACAATATCCTATAAATAGTTCCCCACTAATCCCCCCCCAAGTTGTTTCCAGAAATACTGCCCAAATATTCCACCGATATTTCTCCAAATATTTTCCTCCTGAGAAATACCTTCAGAATCATTTTTAAAGTCCCTACAAATATTTTCTTCATAATTTTCCTCATGTTCATACGTATACGTACGCCTCTAGTGTCATACAATGATCTCTACAAGCTATTTTCACTTATACATGACTAATACATGCTTATCTCCCACTAATCCTCGCATCCTCCCACTAATCCTTGCCTCCTCCCCCTAATCCCCCCACCTAGCCTATAAATAGACGGGCAAGGGCCTCCCCTCAAGCCACACCAAGCCATTTCATGGCAACTCTCCCCCCACTCACTCTCCCACACAAGCACAACACAAGCACAAGGATCGTTCGGTCATTCATTCAATCGTTCGTCCACATGTTCTTAGTTTGTTCGTTCGTCCATCCGATCGTTCGATCGTTCATGGTTCGTTCCTCCGTTCGTCCAAATAACCTTTGTTCAACCGTTATGCTGCCAAAATTCCGATCGTTCGTTTGTCCGATCATTCGATCGTCCGTTTGTTCGTTCATCATCCCTATTCATCGTTCATCGTTCGTTCATCATCCCTATTCATCGTTCATCATTCGTTCATAGTCCCTATTCATCGTTCATCGTTCGTTCATAGTCCCTATTCATCGTTCATAGTCCCTATTCATCGTTCATAGTCCCTATTCACCGTTCATCGTTCGTTCATAGTCCCTATTTATCGTTCATCGTTACTATTCACCATTACTATTCCATCGTTACTATTCATCGCTACTATCCATCATCGTCACTATCATCATTACTATTCATCATCGTTACAATGCATCGATGTTGTTATCGTTACTATTCATCGTCGTTACTATTCATGATTACTATTCATCGTTACTATTCATCGATCATCCGATCACCCCGAATATTCAACTGCTCATCCATCATGTTGTCTAGCTCAACTAAGACCCGCCAGACCAATATTCCAATCATACGAACTCCGGTGACTGATTTTCCTTCCAGTAAGAACTTCTCATCTAGTCACCCATCCCATATTTCTCCAAGTTAAGCATGCTTAACTTTGAGATTCTTTCGAACTAGGCTTCCAAACTCAGATTCCAATAATTCTTGTTTCTAAATTCTTATCAAATTATTCCCTATCCAACCATGTCATCCCTTAAGCATTGTTCATATTGTAGAAAACTCCCAAAATACTCTTGTCCCATATTCTGCCTATAATTTCCCTGTTCAGACTAAGTCGGACGATTCATTCATCACTATTCTCACCAACAGTGAACTTTACTGTACTACACCACATACACCCAGCTATAAATACACCCAGCTACCCTCTCCCTCTCCACACACTCAACACCCTCAGCCAAGGCAAACACCCCACCCACTCAGTTACTCCGCTCTGTTGGCTACGCGCATAGTGTCGCTTCGCCTCCAATCCACCCTCCTGGTAAGCATCTCCACTCCACCACCACATGACACAGATTCTGCTCAAGACTCTACCCATCCATATATCACCATTCTGACGACTATACTAAATATTTGTTGATATACTTGATGGTTTGTATGTTTGTTTGTTCATGTTGCATAGTTATCGGAGCATTCATGTCGTCTCGTGAAGGCAAGTTCTGCAAGTCTACGCCAGACGGTAGAGCCAGAAGCCAGTTCCGTGAGCTCTCACCCTTTCGTCGGTTAAGCAACGACAAGCTCACTGGATCCCTTTGATGCATAAATTACCTATGCTTTTCAACCACAACCCTCAGCCTGTTATTTTATGCATGATATGATTTTGCTGCTAAAAGACAAGTTATTATGGCCACCCACCCTTAGAACTTTGCCGCAATTCATCTTTATACTTCTTGACATCTTTGTTACAAATGATTTGAGAAAAGGTGTGAGTTTTCAAAAGAAAATGTTTTTCAAAATGGGTATGATGAAGGGTTGTCACCCTTATCACCCTTGAGTGGGATGATTAGGGACTCCCTGGTTTAGGGGAGGGCCTAAGGTGATGGCTCAGTCGGGTTAGGTGTGAGCATGAAGGATTGTCCCTCTCGCCTAAGAACCGGTTTGTCATCACTCCTTACCTATACTTTTATCAAGTACAACCACTCGAGACTATATGGCCAGTCGCTTGATCTGGACTTGCACGGTCCGAACCCCAGGATTATGACGGCTGGGGAGCACCAGGAGGATAAGGAAGGGGAATGTTTTGTCCGGTTTGGACATGGTGGTGGCCTTGTTCATTCCGTTATAATCGCTAAGGTAAGTACATGCAAGGAAGGAAAGAGTTTCAACATTCGGATCTCACGATGGTGAGATTGCAGAAACCGGACTAGTGGGTAAAGTGTACACCTCTGCGCAGAGTTTAAAAACCTATTCGAATAGTCCGCATCCACGGATATGGATGAGTCATGGCATGGATTTGACAATTAGTGTTTTGTTTTCCAAAAAAAGCTTTGGAAAAGTGGTTTTAAAAGGTCCGGTGGTTGGGCCGTGAGCTATGGTGGATGGGAAGTCCAATAGCCGTTTTTTATAATGAAAACCAGTGGGAAACTACTGAGATACCTGGATGGTTTAGTCCAGGGGATTTTGTTCTATACTAAAAAACTTCCTGCTCCATTGGGAGAGGATGCCCTTTGAAAAATATGAAATGTTTTACAAAATAACCCTGCATCAAATATCGCTATTTCTGCAAAATATCCTGATCTCCACATACTCCATGCATTATATCTAATTTTCCCATTCCGTGGGTGAAGATGGGCTGCTGGGTACGTAAGTACTCACCCTTGCTTATTTGTTGTTTTTCAGAGAAGGAGATCGTTGATCGGGTAAGAGTTACGCCTGTTCCCAACCTTGTCTGTGGCTGTTGGACCGCTGATTTGCTTCGCTGCGTATATCGAGCTACTTCAGCCCCACTCTGATGATATGTCCCAAGTTGTGGACCAACTCTTAAAGTTGATCGCCACCTTTATAGGTTTGTCTCATTTAAACAGATCTGGAATCATCTGATGTATAAATGTGTTTACTAGCCTCCTGGGACTAGTAATATCACATTTGAGTCCCACAAAATTGGGGCGCTTCACTATGGTACCTTGGTCCATAAGACATTTGCTTGATCTTCATCTTCGCTTAGTCCCTTGAAGCCTTTTCCTTGTCTGTCTTCACCTTATTAGATAGTCTCCAAGTCAAATCATATTGAAAACCAATTTAATCAATGTGCATCCTTCTTCTCATCTTTCTTCAACAAGGATCACCCAATATTGCATGACTTCCCTTGAGCTTGATTAGTCCCTCGACTAAATGCAAGTACTTACTTCTTCAGCTTAGCCTTGGTTAGTCCTCTTGATATTCTCCTTTTCTTAGTCCATCGAAGCCCTTTTCCTTGCTATCTTCACTATGTCAAGCTTTCCTTAAGTCACACCACTTTGAGTGTACATTGAATTCTTCACTATCTGATCTAAGTGTTGATCTCGTATCAAATCCTTATTCTTGTGATATCCATGATCCATAATCCTAACTGATCTTTCTATGAAATATCATATTGTTCTCTTATGTTGAACCTTGTATGCCTTTCACTAAGACATATGCTTTATGCTTAGTTTCTTGTTCAACACGTGACAAACTAAGTAGTCCTTTAATATTGTTCTCATTTAATTCACCAAAACCCACAAAGGTGTAGATGTACTTTTAGGTCCAAATGGAGTGTTCAACTTTGCCATTTTACTAGTTAGTGTAGCGACACGACATTTGGAGACATCGTGAGTGGCAATCAAAGGAGATAAATCAGGGATGATTGAATCTAATCCTAATCATACCTAAAATAGCTTGCTAACCAAATACAGAGGCAGTGGATGGTGCGGCAACCTAGCTAGGCATATGGTCATGTGGACAAGTACATGCATGCATGAATAATTATATGTCTAACATTGTATATCCACTACTTCTTTCTCTATAAATATCAATAGGCAACTTTATGCATGAATAAATATATGTCTAACATTGTATAACACGTCAGATGTGTCTGATGATTTGTCTGATGCTCACACTAGACATTTGACATGGTTAACATCTAGTTTATAGTTGTTAGGATTATAGCCATTGGAAGGACACCGACCTATTTGCACCGCACCAGACATGTCTGGTGCATCTAATTTCTGAAATATTTATTCTAACAACTAGATTTCTTTAGGGAGCTATAAATACACCCCTTGGTCGGTCTTAGCTGGTATGTCATAATCTATAACACTTTTATACAAGGTTTAAAAAATACATTTCACTCACTCCAAACATATAGATCATCACTTAAGTGAGACTAGAGCACTCTTAGAGCATTACATAGAGTTCATGCATCTTATGGCACTAGTTGAGTGAGTTGGGCTAGTTATACTCTTGTTACTCATGATGATTATTGTCACTTAGATGGCCTAGTGATTAAGGGATCATTGAGCAGTATTAATGATTGTTGATGGCTCCAATCATTCTTGTGAGGGGCACTTGTGTTTGTTTGTCACAAGAGATTCACGAAGAGCTACTCTAGTGAAATAGTGGCTTATTGAAGTGCCTTTCTAGCTAGTGATTCTTATAGTACAGTTCATGGGCTTGGCTTATTAAGCCAATAAAACATGGAACATCTAGTTTGGACTCACTATAACAAGGATGTAGGTTGTCGATAAACAACCGGACCTTGAGGATAAATATTGTGTTCATCTCTTGCCTTGTGTGATTAGAGTTATAAATTACTCTTGTCATTACATTTACTTATCATACCTCATACTTTACATAATATTATGTAGAGTACTCTATCTTGCTTGTTGTTATTTATATCTTGTTCATGTTGCTAGTAAAAAGTAAATTAGAACTAGACCAAGATATACGCTTCCACTTGTAGTTTCAACTTGTCTCTAGTTGTTTTGTTAAGTTTTCTTAGAGTAATTTTGTAGGCTATTCACTATCCTCTAGCCATCCAAGTCGTATCAAGGGAAAGCATTGAGTCATAGACGCATTTCCGCATGGTTGGTGGGCAGCCTAGTGAGGCCCATATTGGTAGCCCATTGGGGGTGTAGTCCAGATGGCAGACATTCGCATGGTCCAGCGCGAGTGACAAGCGTGATTGGTGATGACTACGGCTCATGGGTGCGATAGGTGTGACTTACGACGGTTCGATAACGCACATGATAAGCGCAGTGGGTGGCAGCGTGACGAGCATGGTGACACGTGGCCACAAAATCAATCTGACCATGAGAATTCAATCTACAACATGCATCTGATTGCAAAAAGACAATCTAGAGCATGCATCTAACTGCATAAACTTATCTAGATTAAATAGATCAAGATTGGTTGAGAACATGCATCTAACCGTAGTTTAGAGCAGATCAAGAATGATATACTGTGTTTCTTGATTTAGCGAATGAAGACGAAGTCTGTCGTGCAAAACAATCCAGTAAGACTAAGAACCTGTCGATTTGGTTGAGAGTTGGTATAGATTGGATCCGCAACAATGTTGGGTAGAGCAGTGATGATGATGTGTTGAGTAACAACATCTAGACCCTGAACCTTCATGTTATCAATAGATGCCTGAGTGAGATATGGAAGACATGTTTTTTCGTTTCTCTCCCCGCGACGACATAAATACAAAGAGATAGGAAACAATGATGACTAGTCTCTTCACTTATCAGTGAGATTGTATAGATTTAGAGCGTGTTTGGCATGGCTCCGCTCCACTTCAGAGCAACTCTATTCCAAAACTCTGGGTGGAGTAGCTCTACACCAAAGTTTAGATTGCTTACTCATAACCAGTGGTAGGCAAATAACTCTAAAAGGAAAATGGGCTTTGAGTAGGGGTGCAAACGGATCGGATCAGAGCGGATAATGCCTTTTCCATATCATAATCCTATTTTTATCGTTGGATTTGGATCAAAGCGAATATTATGCAGTTGAGGATATGGATATTTTAGGATGTCAAAAATGGTAGGATAATACATGTATACATCTATTTTTATAGAGATCAATAATTCATAAATTAAAGTTTAATAATTGACAATATAACTTGAATATAGCTAAATAAATAACTAAATAGGTAAATAATAAATAGCATTACGACACACACTATACAGTGTGTGATTGGTTGATCGCTGATTGATTTATGTTGGCTTGTTGCCTGTTGGGTTGGGGTGGCGATTGATTTCTATCGTGTGTAACATTTTATTTCTTGTTCTACTGTATAGAAATTTTAGTTTTATTTGGACAGTAATCAATCATTGTTGACTGACTCTCTGTTTCTCTTGTACTTGACAAACTAATCAGATATCATCATATTTTAAGCATCAGATAATCCATGTTCAAATATCGGATACTCCATATCCGTCGGGATACCATATCCTACTCCGCGTTCGCACATAGATCAGATTCAGATTATCCATATCCCCATGGATATAATAACTCCTCTACCATATCCATATAATTAGGATTCGAATCGGATCGGATAATTATCCACACCACTTGCACCCCTAGCTTTGAGCCATTTCTATATTAGTTTTGGTATTTGATGACCATCACAACATTATAGACTAACTCAAACAAGGCTACAAAGGGAATATCTTGGAAAAGGTGAACTGTGAGTAGTTCAAGTGTTTGGAAAAGTTATAAATGCCCTTAGGAACAAATTTGAGCACCTTAGAGAGGTTGGAAAGTTCATAAATTGATATTGTTTGGAGCTAAGTTTGAGCCAACATGAGAATATGAGTCGAACAATTCAAAAAGATGAAGAACAATGACTTAGACTAGTTGAATTAACTCTAGGTATGTTTGTATAAGTCATATGAATTCTCAAGAAGACAACCAAATAAAGATAAATAAAAAAAAAGTTTAAAATGATTTAATATGCTGCTATGCGGCACACCGGACCGAGTTCGGTTTACACCGGACCAGTCTAGTGGGTCACCAGATCTCATTTGAAAATGAGACTCTCACTCGCCTTTTTCTTTTCTTATCCCCTAATCTACTACTTCAAAGCAGTGTTTCTGTAGTGTTCCTAAGATGAGCTATGTCTGGTTTAGTGTCAACAATGATTACTTAATCTACGGACCAGCTTGCGAATTTGCAGCATCGTAAAAGTAGTATAATCATTACCAACGGCACGCTGTGCGCCTAAGTGCGAAAGACAATGCGCAGAGAGGCAATTTCCTGGGCTTGTGTGGGTTGGTGCACATGACCACTTAAGCAGAAACGTTTTTGGACTTGGAGCAGTTGGAACACCGAACTTCGATCTGGTGAGCATTGGACCACCCGTACACCCAACAGTCGGATGCACTTTACACAATAGTTGGGTGACTTGGCGCCGACGTTGTAGGTCTGGTGCCCCTGACAAGCTGATAGAGGATTAGAGTGGTCACTGAACCTACAGGCGTGGCAGAGGTCCGGTGTGCACTAGACCTGTACTGTAGGAGGTCTGGTGCACCCACAGAAAGAGCAGATTTTGGATTTGATCCCAACGACTATTTGGATGGTTGAGGCTATAAATACACCCCAACCAGCTCATTCAATACACAAGAGTTGAGCAATAACCCTAATACACTAGAGCAACACTTACAAGTGATCAAAGCCTTCCAAGTTCCACAAAAGAGAGAATTGAGCAAATAGAGCTAGTTCCTTTGTGTGATAAGTGATAGTGGCTTGAGAGAGAGAGAGCCATATCAAAGAGTGTGTGTTGTTCATATGATCTACTTTGAGTTTTGACTCCCATCAATTGTAAAGGCTAGCAAGAGCCTCCAAGCTTGTGGAGCGCCTTGCTGAGACTTCGATCTATTCATTGAGAATGGGAAAAGAGAGATGACTATTAGAATCACTTTAGAGGGTTCAAAGAAACTCGGTCCTTTGGGACACCCCAATAGAGAAGTATGTTTTGTTTGAAAATCGAACTCCGGTAAACAAATTGTTGTGTCTCTTGTGTTTGATGCTTTACGATTTATTTTCCTCCTTCCTCCCTAAGTTCTCCTACATTGATTTTCATTCTAATCATCTTGTGTCGCTCCCAAGTTTATTATGCAAACTCATTAGAGCAACACTTCACGAGAAGAACTCATCTCCTTAACTTTGATTATCTTACCTCTTGTTCTAACAAACTAATTTGTGATCAAGTTTTGTTTTAAGTAATTAAATTTAAGGTTTCACTTATTCAACCCATTTAGACGACTATTAAACACCAAATTCCATCTCTAGGTTGTTTTTTAGAAAATTCGAAGCAGCAAAATAGGTACTCCAAAAATATATACTGTAGCTCTTAAAACTTCATAAAATTTGCAAATCTGGAGTTAGTGTTTGGAGTCTCTAGCCAGCTCATTCTTAAGGTGTTGTTTGGTTCACATATTTGTAACGTGAATGGTAACCGATAACGTCAAACTATGTTTAGTTAAGTCCAACCGTAATAAGATACCATACTAGAAACTGATACTGTTTTATTCAAACTTAATTACCAAATCATTACTGTTACCATTTATGTTATATTTTGCAAACTAAACGACACCTTAGGGGGTGTTTGGTTTTTAGGGACTAATTTTTAGTCCCTTCATTTTATTCCAATTTAGTCCCTAAATTACTAAATATATAAACTAAAACTAAAATTTAGTTTCCCTATTTAACAATTTATGAACTAAAATAGAATTAAGTGGAGAGACTAAAGTTTAGTCCCTATAAACCAAACACCCCTTAGAGTTTTGCTCACCCTCAAAGATATTGTCGTTACATACAACCCTCCGCAGATTTGTTAACCCACCCTCAAAGATACGGTCGTTACATACAACCCTTCACATACAACCCTTCGCAGATTTTGTTAACAAAATCTATCTTCTTGGGCGACAAGCCTAAAACCTCTAGAGCCAAAAAGACATAAACACCATAAAAAAGAGCTCATTTACCATCCGCAGGAGCTCCCTTCCAGACGCTTCCGCTCTTCTCTCTCTGCTTCCGGCAGAAATCAAGGCAGTATTAGGATGGTGACCCGGCGCCTCTTCGCGCGACTCTACCGGCATTGCGCCGGCGCAGCGGCTGCGTCATCAGCCGCGGGGCGGCACCGGGGGGCCCTGGCAGCGGCGGCCGTGGAGCAGTTCGCCGGTTCCTCCCTGCCTGTCGGGGTGAGATTTCTGGACCATCTCTTGTGGCCCATGTTTTGTGATTCCAGGGTCTGTTGGTGATTGCTGTGGTGCCAGTCCTGGGGTTTAATGTTTTAGCAGCGCTTGATGAATGCGATTCACACTAGGGATTTAGCGTTGAGTTTGTCGGCGGAGCTGGAATTTGCACTTTCTTATCGTTCTAAGAGGTTAAGATGGTGTATTGGAATGTGTGTAGGATAACGAAAAATTCCGTGAGATGACGTTCAATCAAAATTGTTGTTGCTAGGAGGGTTTTAGGCAATAACTTGTGATATTTATCTAGGTGACATATTTTGATTCGTGCAAACTGAATGGGAACCTACACAGAGCCTTAGTGATGTCTTGTGTATGTGCTAATTGAGGATGTGTTGGCTCATAATTGTTCTTCGTTCCTCACATTTGTAGTTCAGTGTTTTAGAGCACAGCTATTATTTATGGAAGTTTGTTTGGTAACATTCCAATTTTATACTGTCAAACATGAGAGCGAAGCAAGCTGTGAGTAAAGTTAGGTTTTTTGTGTTAATTCAAATTGTCTGGTAGCTGCTTCTTAGGGGTTTAGGCAGTTTTGCAATGTATTGGTTAAGCAGTTTAGCTATATATGTTTTTAGATAAGTAGCAGCCTTTGATGTCTTCACATTTTAGTTTTGATGATATTTTGGTTCTAATAATAAAGTGATCCTGTCTGTTCTTTTATTAACCCTGAGCCTTTGCGACAAGAGTGTTAAGTAAGTTAACCCTGAGCCTTTGCTACTGTAGCTCCTATCTGTAGCAAAGGCTCAGGGTTAATAAAAGAACACCCATCCATGTTGAAGCAACAAACTTCAGAAGGACCGATCGACACTGTTGTTCTAAGTAGAAATATAGACTTAAACACATTTATGAAAAATGGAATCGCATAGTCACCACATTATCCTTTTGAATAACTGAATTTATTTCTTATTCTACCTCACTTGTTAGTGTTAGTGTCAGATGAGGAGACACAGAGCTGTACCACATAGTGTACATTAAATGTGGTATAACTGTTTTCAAGTCGAGAAGTCGAATTGAGTTATGCAGCTACCGACTAGGACAGACTAGTCATGACTAGTCGATCATAAGTTGATGATTAAATTTTTATAGTTTTCTATATATGCTAAAAACTAAAAAACACGTTGAAACACAAAAAAGGGTGAAAGAAGGGCATTGAACCTGGAAATGTGCAGGCATTTCTGCTCATGTCCTGCAGCACCCTAAAAGGGACAAAATCACAAAATTATTAAGTGTTTTCTTCTGAACATTAAATAAAAAACAGTAGTATATCACCCAACAAGTCATTATGCATATTAAAGCAACAAATTCAGACAGCACATATCAGCAAATTAAAACAGCAATATCTAGATCCAAATGCCATATTACAGACTTACAGTCATCCAAAGTTCGATAATAAGCAACATCTAAACTCCAAAGTTCCAACTTCTAAATAGAACAGCAAAATAAAATCTGGAGAGTGGCCAACATTACACATTCCAGGCCACAAAATAAAGTTGGGACATTGGAAAAACACCATAAAACAACCTAAGTTTTGTTATTATCTTAAGCATTCAATTCATTAGACAGCACATATTAGCACAAACTGCTTCATCAACTTGTCCGGAGGCTGCACAACAAAAACTTACAGTTTTTTTGCTAAGCATTGAAGCTCATAAGCAAGGCCACCATATGCACTCCACCAAAGCACTAACACTTAAAAATAGTAGTTGAATACTTCAATCTTAGCATTGCAGTTCATATTTTTTTCTCGAAAAACGTAGGAGGACTGCGTTTTAGATATATATTAAGAGAGAGACAAGGGTCTAAAGAGACCCAAAATTGTAGTTCATATTTCAGAAGTTTAATTCTAAAATTGTAGTTGGATATCTGAAATATCGAACTTACAAGGGCTCTTCTTGTCTCTATCTTTACATCAACAACATAGCCTTTTAGTTCTAAGCTAGAGTTGAAACCCAACAAGAAGTCATCAAAAAGAGAAAGAGAGAGAAAGGGGAGGGGAAAAAGCTTTTGAGAGAACTAAAAGGGAAAATGCCTAATCACGGTTCGGGCACGTGGATAGCTTCTTTCCAAGTATTTCTAGCCAAACACAACTCCTTTGAGATATTCCATTCCTTCACGTCCCTTTTGATTGCCTCCTCGCATGTCAAGTTTGGCTGCCCTCTACCTCTCTTCACATTATTGTCCTGTCTTATGATGCCTCTGTGCACCGGTGCCTTTGGGGGTCTCCGGTGGACATGCCAAAACTATCTCAACTGGTGTTGAATAAGCTTTTCTTCAATTGACGCTACTCCTAGCCGGTCGCGTATATCATCGTTTCTCACTCGGTCCAATCTTATGTTCCCACATATCCAACACAACATATGCATCTCTAGGACACTTAGTTGTTGGATACGTTGTCTCTTAGTAGGTCAATACTCAGCCCCATATAACATAGTAGGCCTAATCGCCGTCCTGTAGAACTTGCCTTTCAACTTATGTGACATTTTCTTGTCACATAGGACTCCCGATGCTTGACGCCATTTCATCCACCCCGCTTTGATCCTATAGCTAACATCTTCATCAGTATCACCATCATTCTGTAACATCGATCCCAAATAACGGAAGGTGCCTTTCTTTGGTACTACCTGATCTCCCAGACTTACATCTCCATCCTCACTAATTGTAGTACCAAAGTCACACATCTCATATACTCGATTTTGGTCCTGCTAATTCTAAAACCTTTTGACTGTAGGATCTGACGCCATAACTATAGCTTTCTATTTACTCCTTCCCAACTTTCATCTACTAGAACTACATCATCAACGAAAAGCATACACCAAGGGATATCTCCTTGTATATTCCTCGTGACCTCATCTATCACTAAGGCAAATAGATAAGGGCTCAAAGTTGAACCTTGATATAAAAAAGGGCGTACCCAGTGCCGTAGGCTTCCCGCACTGTGCGGGGTCTAGGGAAGGGTATCTTTAAGCGCCAAGCCTTACCCGCATAATATGCAGAGGCTGGGGCTCGAACCCGGGACCTTCCGGTTACATACGGTAGGCTCTACCGCTGCACCAGGCCTGCCCTTCAAAGTTGAACCTTGATATAGTCCTATGTTAATCGGGAAAACATTTGTATCACCATCAGTTGTTGGGACGCTAGTGACAACCTTGTCATACATGTCCTTGATGAGCGTAACATACTTTGTTGGGACTTCAGCTTGTCCAATGCCCACCACATGAGATTCCTAGGTATTTTATCATAGGCCTTTTCTAAGTCGATAAAAACAATGTGCAAGTCCTTCTGCTCCATATACCGCTCTATGACTTGTCTTATTAAGAAAATTGCTTCCATGGTTGACCTTCCAGGTATGAATCTAAATTGGTTCATGGAGATATGTGTCATTCCTCTCAAGCGATGCTCAATAACTCTCTCCCATAGCCACAGCTCATGAGCTTAATCCCTCGTTAGTTGGTACAACTTTGAATATCTTCCTTGTTCTTGAAGATTGATACTAATGTACTCCACTCCTCGGGCATCTTATTTGGTCGAAAAATATGGTTGAACAACTTGGTTAGCCAAACTATAGAAATGTCCCTAAGGCATTTCCACACCTCTATTGGGATACCATCCGGGCCCATCGCCTTGCCCCCTTTCATCCTCTTTAAAGCTTCTTTGACTTCTAACTCTTGGATCCTGCGTACAAAGCATCTATTTAAATCATCAAAGGAGTCATCCAACTGGGTGTCCATAGTCTCATTCTCAGCATTGAAAAGATTGTCAAAATATCTCTACCACCTCTGTTTGATGTCTTGTCCTTTCACCAAGAGTTGATCCATCTCATCCTTAATGCATTTAACTTGGTTGAGGTCCCTCGTCTTCCTTTCTCAAATCCTAGCCATCTTATAGACATCCATTCCCCTTCCTTTATACTTAGTCTTCGGTGTCTCTATCTTTGATGGACATTTTTTAGTGAAGCAAGGATCTTATGTGCGCTCATAATCATCTGCTTGGTTGCTCATCCTGGCTTCATTTTGACTTCTGACTCTTGGATCCTGCGTACAAAGCATCTATTTAAATCATCAAAGGAGTCATCCAACTGGGTGTCCATAGTCTCATTCTCAGCATTGAAAAGATTGTCAAAATATCTCTACCACCTCTGTTTGATGTCTTGTCCTTTCACCAAGAGTTGATCTATCTCATCCTTAATGCATTTAACTTGGTTGAGGTCCCTCGTCTTCCTTTCCCGAATCCTAGCCATCTTATAGACATCCTTCTCCCCTTCCTTTATACTTAGTCTTCGGTGTCTATCTTTGATGGACATTTTTTAGTGAAGCAAGGATCTTATGTGCGCTCATAATCATCTGCTTGGTTGCTCATCCTGGCTTCATCTACCTCCATCTTCCAAAATTTCCTTATCTTTAAAGCCGGACATAAATGGCCCCAACTGGCCTATCCACGTCTTCACAATTCCGTGCGTGCGTTCGATCCTCCATCTACGTCTTCAATCGCTCCAGCGTAATAAGTCTCTAGATATTTCTGACGGGCGTTTCGTCTTTTCTCTGTTGGCTTCGTTTTTGGAGAACTTCCCATCTACTTAAATATGGTCACACACATGTTTTCAAACACGGCTGAACACGCGCGCAAGGCGCGCACAATACACTAGTACATCATTAAATATTGAACAGAGTCTTGTAGCAAGTCTTCTATTGTTCTATCTGATTTTTAAAGAACTTGTTTGGATTCAAAACATTGCTGCCCCATACAGATTGGTCTCCATATCACCATCCCACCTCCTATCAACAATAGAAATTTCTTCATTCATTAATCGTTCCTTGTGTTCCAAAGCTTTCTTGATGCTCTTTTTTGCATGGTCCATGGTAGCCCACATTTCAGCCATTGCTGGTCTCTCATCGCAATTAACAATCCTCAAGACTATTAGAAGAGGTTATGAAGCTCTCATGCAATCTTCTACTACTTGCTAAAATACAACAAACAACACATGCTTTTCCTACTCTAGTGTTCTTCAATTTGCTCTCACACCATTCATCACTAACAAAGAGATCTTTCAGCCCTTGTCTATTGTTTCCACTTTCCACATACTAGCCAATGTTAGGAAGGATGTTGCAAACCGATTAGTCGTAGGTCGTACAAGATCTCCACCATTTGTCTTGGTCCTCATCAAGTCATGAATCCTTTCATGCCCATAGATAAATATGGTTATCTTCTTTGCTTTAGCAATGCAGCCACTGAACTCTTTTATCTTCCCAATATCCTCCAGCATTAGATCCAATTCCAAGCAATGGGCAGCACAAGACGTCCAAAATAAGGCAGGAAACTTGTCCATTAGCATCCTCCTTGCTGCCTTGTGATTGGCTCCATTATCTGTGACAAGCTGGATCACATTTTCCTTCCTAATTACATTAATCGGCTGCTCCAACAGCTGTGCTAACAGTTCTGCAGTGACTGATTCAGAAGAAAGATTGCTTGACCCCAAGAACAAGTTATCCTCTAGACTATTAACAAGATAATTTATCAAACTGTAACCTTTCTTGTCAGTCCACCCATCTGACATGAGTGTGCAGCCATACTCTTTCCATGCATGTTCATGCTTCTTCAGTTCATCTCTCTTGGACTTTGCTCTTTCCAGCAATCGCACTCTCACCTCATGGTAGGTTGGTGATCTATATCCAGGTCCATACTGCTCTATGGACTCAAGCAAAACCTCCCGATTTCTTGAGTTGACAACATTGAGAGGTATGCAGTTTTCATACAGGAAAGCAGCCACATGATCATCCACAATTTGCTTCTGTTCTTTTGTCTTTTTAGTGCTATGTTCCATTGTAAGTTGATTCATGCATGAGGCATGCTGCTCTGCAACTACCTCTTTTAGAGTCTTTCTAATCATGTCAACAACTGATTTCTTCTGTGGCAGCCGAGAAACTTGAAAAGATGTTCCTGGTTCCTTTCTCTTTGCACTTGATTTTTTTGCTCCCTTAGTGTTCTCGTGCTGAGCTACCTGAGCATCATCTGCTGCATTCTCATCCTCACCATCAAGATCAAGTTCTGCAGATCTGAACTTCCTTGAATTAGTCTTCAAGTACTTGTTTATCTCTTGCCAATTTTCTGCAGTTGCTTTTGGATGTTTCTCTACATCAGAATAACCTCTACAAAGGTGTCGCTTCATTCTTGGTACTCTAGCATACACATGCTTGTTGCACAAAGTACATTGGAGGAGATCCTTCCTCTCCAATTTTGGCAAAAATGCATACTTCCATGCTGGATCCTTGGGCTTAGCTTGATTTCTCAATGGGTCCTTGGATGGATCATGTGGAACAGCTCAGTTCCCTTGGCTTGCTGCCTATAGGAGAAAGAGGATGGAAATCAAGTCCATATCAGAGCAGTGCAAGGGATTGAGAAAAGCAGGGAGGTAGAACTGCACAAGAGCATGAGCAGAGCATAGATCCAGAGCATGACAAGGAGAGGGAGAGTGAGAGGTGGCATGTCTGGCAGCTGAGCATATCGTGGCGGAGAGAGGGAGCAGACGAGCACGGAAGGAAGGAGCAGAGGAGGGAGGATGGAGCAAGGAAGGAGCATCAACGGGAGGAGGTGATCTCTAGTGGTAGCCGTCACCGGCGAACTGGTGGCACCTGGGTTGTACCCTGACTGTTGTGGCATTGAAATGGCTTTGGAAGCACTGCACTGGTACACGAAAAGTTTCCCCACTCGATTTTTGGGATGTGTGGTGTGGTCAGTGATGGCTACGGTTGAGATGGCTGGGTGGGCCTACAGTTTTATACCTGGGCCGAAATAAATTGCCCGGCCAAGTTGCTCCGACTAGTCGATAAGTGGAGCGACTAGCAGAGAAAGTCGAGTCGCCCAGATCGATTACCACATTTGCACCGACTTCTCGACTAGTCGCTTGACATTAAAACCCATATAGCAAACTTAGGAGCCTATTTTTATGTTCTCTTCTTATCCGAAAATATTTTTTTATTTAAAAGATTTAAAGTTTATTAAACATAAGTCCCTAGGATGTTCTGTATAAAATAAAGTTGGTTGTATTTAGGGATTCTGTGATAAACCACTGTTCTCTTTTACTAAACACCTACTTGAGATGACATGGTACTTAAGTTGGACTTATCAGGGTACATGGTGCACGGGTGCTTATTTTTCTCTTTTCTACCATTTTACAAACACTTCTCCTTTTTCCAACATGGTACTACTACAAGTGTGAAAATACATGGAGTGGGGGTAATTGGAATTGTCTATGGAACTTCTTACTTCAATGTATCCATTTCAACTGTAATCATTGCATGTTGACTGTTTAGGGAAGGATATAATTTTGGCAGACAGGAAGTATGTGTTTTTTTCTTCCTTCCTTTGTTTTATGGTTATTTTTGCAAATACTGATGATGCATGTATTGTTACTCACATTCTTCTATAAAACCAGTACCATCTGTTGGTATTGGACTTCTGGTAGTAATCTGTTTTGTTTAGTTGTAACAACTTCTGTTGAAACATCATTCTTGCTATTGTGTTAAATTTGTTGACTACTATTTACTGGGGACTGCTTATGGAATTCCTAGATTAATAAAATAGTGCTAGGTGTTCATGCTATTTGGTAAACTATTTTTCTCCATCTCTTATAGTTTATTCTGTTCTTATAGATGCTTTACTTGTTTTTGTCCAGGTTCCAAATATTTTGAATCATCATTTCAGATACTCAACCAGCATTTTTCAAAAGATTGGTTTCTCGTCTGTTTCACCACAACAAAGTGATGATGAGGTTAATGAGCTGAAAGACCACGAAAGGGCCTTAGATGGATCAAGTGAAGATTGTCCATCTGGAAGTGAGAACACATCAGAACCATGTTTGCAATACTGATGTCCCAATCTTTTAGTAGGAGGTATAGGTACTAATGGACTGCATATTTCTGATTCAGGTATTGAAGGCCTTGATCTGTCGAGAGATGATTTGGTGAAGCTAGTTCGTGAGAAGGATGAATTGTTGAAGTCCAAAGATGGTGAAATCAAAGATATGAAGGATAAGGTTTTGCGCAGCTATGCAGAAATGGAAAATATCATTGCTCGGACAAAACGTGAATCTGAGAACTCCAAAAAATATGCAGTACAGGTCTGCTGTTACCATTCCAATCATTGAAAAATTCAATTGCAGAGAGGATTTTGACATACATTTCTGTAAAATATTGTGAATTAGCTTTACCTATGGCATCTGTAATGATTGTTCGTGCAGAACTTCTCTAAGAGCCTGCTAGATGTTGCTGACAATTTGGCTAGGGCATCATCTGTTGTCAAGGAAAGCTTCTCGAAAATTGATACCTCAAAAGATTCTGCTGGAGCTGTCCCACTACTGAAAACCCTGCTGGAGGGTGTGGACATGACTGAGAAGCAACTTGCAGAGGTGCTTTATCTGTTATGAGTTTTCTTTATCTGAAAAAGGGTTCTCTCCTGGAGAAAAGTTTTCAGCCATTTCCCCTTGTAAGGCTAGTTTGGGAACTCCATTTTTACAAGAGATTTCTATTTTCCCAAGAGAAAATGAACTGATTTCTTTTGGGAAAATGGGGTTCCCAAACTAGCCCTTAACTTAGATTTTCTCCTACAGTATTCCATAACGTGAAAATTGAAAAGGTTCCCTCCAATCTAAACAGGTCTTCAAGAAGTTTGGAGTCGAAAAATTTGACCCGCTGAATGAGGAATTTGATCCTAACAGGCATTGTGCAGTTTTTCAAATTCCTGATCCTTCAAAACCACCGGGGACCGTTGCTTCTGTTGTAAAGGTATGTTAACTTAAAAACACCCTTTTTTTCAGCATATTATAGGAAATCCAAGAATGTTTAGATTGGAGTTATCGGGTTTCCGTTGCATTGTGTTTTTTTCGTTTCAGCTGTTCGTTTGTTGATTCTCTTGAAGTTTGTTTTGGTACACACATGGTTGTTATGTCATCATGTTGTAGTAGCCTGGCAGTTTATTCTGTGTGTGTGATTCTGTTTCAATAGCTCTCTCCAGTTCTGTTGCAGTGGATAGTAGTTGGTTGCTCTACTCCAATGGTGACACTGAGTGATTTTAGCTGGGCCAAACTAGTTAACCTGTATGTCATGCTAACAGTGGCGAACAGACGAAGCTTTGAAAATGGTTCGGTCGTTGCAAAACCTGTGTTGCAAACTGGTTATATATTGAAAATGGGAATATTTCTCAAAAGTTTGATTGCCAAACCTGTGTTGTACTGCTGTTCATCAACCAGTAGAGTAACATACATTTGTGGTGTGGTTTCAGGTGGGCTACATGTTACACGATCGCGTCCTCCGCCCTGCCGAAGTCGGCGTCACTGCCACGGAGGGAGGTGCGCATGCAACTGAAGAGGCAGAGAAGCCGGAGGAGAAAACAGCGAGGGACTAAAGTTAGCCGTGGTTTAGTCAAGGAGGATTGAATGCCGTTTCTGTTTAGAGTTTGAGAAACATGAATGAATGCAGAAAACTTTTGGCCGTGTTCGACACGGGGAGAAAGTTTAGCAAGCAGGCTGGCGCCTTTTTTTTCTTGTTTGGAACTTGGAATGAAATCCATTTTGGGGTTTGGAGCAACCCTGCATGTCGTACAACACCTTCTGCCTGCTAGTATGACCGTTGACCTTGAGGGATGGGCATGAGGCCCTTGGCCGATACTAAAGAGCTGTGCTGCCGTGATCGGCTTTCTGTGGCTTAAATGTTCGGCAGCGTTTTCACCAACACGAGTTTTAATTAGGATACTCAGTAGCACTTTAGTTTGAAATGAATATTTTAGCATTTAATATAAACATTTTAAAATTTAACGGTATTGTGCAGAACCGAATATTTTAGAATGCACTATGTTTTTAGTGCTAGGTAAGGTTTTTTATCGACAACGAGAAGTCTGATGATTTTGTTAAACTTAAAATTTTATTAATTTAATTTTAAAGATATTTATAGAAATATGTTTCAATGTATTTGTATCCTTAGAAGTCTTGTGAATCCGTTCGCTGGAAATAGCCCATGAACGTATCGAATGGACTGATGCAAAGATAACCTATAACGGCGAACAAAACTAGATTATTTCTAGACAGCCAGATTGACCAACACAAAAGCCACTGCTCTAAGTACAACGATAGTTTGTAAGGTGTTAGATAATCTCTATAGTTATGACCCAAACATATGGAAATCATTGTTTGCTTCAGGTCAGGAAGACTTGAAGCACACAAAAAAAAGACCAAATAGTTCTAGCAAAACGGCACTGAAAAATGTAGAAATGGCTCATGCTTTGTCTTTGTTAGCTCAAACTAATGAGCAAGTATTGGTGGCTTTGCAGGAGTTACTCGTCTCTTTATCTCTTACTCAGAGCGCAAAGAAAAAACAGTTAAATCTGGACGAGCAGCAGTGTAGGGCTAAAAGAATCGATTCAGATGAAGATATCATGAGCAAAGCACAGCATTTGGCTGCCAAGTGCAACTTAAGTGAGTTCTCATTTATTACCTACAACCCCAAAACTATTATATCTAATATGAAAAATATCGGGATTAATCTTGGCAAAAAATGAGAAAGAAGTGTTAAATTCGGTAGTTATGATTAAAAGCATAGAGATTGATAGACTTGCAGTGACTGCAAAATTATCTTACCCTTTTAATATTAGAACAGATGAAGAAGAGAGTGAGGAGTTTGATGCAGAGTTATCCAACATTACTCAAAGTTGGGATGATGATATGGTTAGTAATGGCACAGACTTATGTTATGATTCAAATGATGTGTCGCGTACGAAAAAGCGAACAGGGCCAGATCTATTGGAAAGGTTACTCGCCGTCCTAAAAAACCGATCACCCCTTTCGAATATCAGTTTATAATGAAAGGGATCTTTTGGAATAGCTGAGGTCTGGGAGACTTGTCTAAACACATTTTTGTCCAATTTTTCTAAAGAACAACGCTTCAACTTCATTGCTATTATGGAAACGGGTAGAAGTGGCTTCTCGGATTCAACTTTGAGACACTTGAGTGGCGGAGTTGATTTCTTATGGCACTCTATGCCACCAAGGGGGATCAGGAGGTATGCTCTTAGGTGTAAATCCTAGCGTATTTGATATTGGAGCTATAGACGAGGGAGACTTTTACTGCAAATTCCGCCTTAGAAATAAAACTGATGGCTTCATTTGGGCCCATTTTGCGGTATACGACCCAACACAGGATGATCTTAAGAGCATGTTCCTAACTGAAATGGCAAGAGCGTGTGGTACAGAGCCTCACCCTTTTATCATAGGAGGTGATTTCAACATCATGAGACGACCAGAAGACAAAAATAATAACAACTTTAATTATCGATGGTCTAATTTATTCAATGCGGTCATAAAGAGTCTAGAGCTAAGGGAAATAGAAATGACGGGTCGGAAGTACACTTGGTCAAATGACTTAGACCCACCAACGTTTGAGAAGTTGGATAGGGTGTTGATGAGTCCAGAATGGGATATTAAATTTCCAAATGTTACTATAGAGGCCCTTGATCGAACCCGGTCGGATCACACGCCACTTTTACTAAATGGCAAAGTAGCTGCTTTGACGGGTAACCACACCTTGTTTAAATTTGAGCAAGGCTGGTTAATTAGAGATGATTTTCATGATATGGTTTCCTCTATTTGGGATCAGGAAATGAAAGGATGCACTGCCATGGAAAAATGACAGAACAAAATACGGGTTGTATGCCAGCACCTCAGAGGGTGGGCAAAAAAAACAGCTGGAACAATGAAGAAGGAAAAAAAAATTAAACTTACTAATTTAATTGAAGATCTGGATAAAAAGGCGGAGGTTATTCGCCTGTCGCCTAATGAACTAGCTTTGAAAGCTTATATTCATGAACGACTGGCTGGCATTCTAAGAGAGGAGGAAATTCATTTATTCCAAAGAGCAAAGGTTAAGCACATGCTTGAAGGTGATGATAATATGAAATACTTCTAGTTAGTGGCGAATGGCAAACATCGGAAACAGAAGATATACAGTCTAGAAGATGATTCCTGTACAAGTATAGTAGATGAGGAGGAGCTCAAAAGACACATTACTAGCTATTACAAAGGTTTATTTGGTAAACCGGAATTTACTTCTATTGAATTGGAGGAATCGGTTACTAATGATATCACTCAAGTTTCAAATGAGGAGAATGAAATTTTAACTTCGCCATTTTCTATGGAGGAAGTCTGGAAGGCGGTTTTCCAAATGGAGCATAATAAAGCTCCGGGACTAGATGGTTTCCCAGTAGAATTCTTTCAAGTTCTCTGGGAAGTTATTAAAAGTGATTTAATGGCTCTATTTGAGGACTTCCATAATAATTCTTTGCCGGTGTATAGACTAAACTTTGGGGTTATTACGTTAATTCCTAAGAAAGAGATTGCTTTGAAAATCCAGGAATATAGACCTATCTGTTTGCTAAATGTGAGTTTTAAAATTATCACTAAAGTACTCACAAACAGAATAGGTATGGTGGCAGATCGAATTATTAAACCCTCTCAGACTATGTTTATGCCTGGTCGTAACATTTTTGAAGGGGTAATTGTTTTGCATGAATCTATACATAAGCTACACAGGAAAATTTAGATGGAATTATTCTCAAGTTAGACTTCGAGAAAGCATATGATAAGGTGAAGTGGAAGTTCCTTCAGCAAGCTCTGAGCATGAAGGGTTTCTCGCCGAAATGGTGTACATGGATCCAAAGTATCGTCTCAAAAGGTCACGTGGGGGTTAGAGTTAATGACGACATAGGACCCTTTTTCTCAACACACAAGGGACTACGTCAAGGGGATCCTTTATCACCAATTCTATTTAACATTGTGACTGATATGTTGGCAGTGCTTTTCGCTAGAGCGAAAGAGGAACATCAATTCAACAGAATTGTACCGCACTTGATTGAAGGAGGTTTATCTATCCTTCAATATACAGATGATACGGTGGTGTTTCTGGATCATAACATCGAACATGCCAGGAATGTAAAACTGCTTATAACTGCTTTTGAACAAATGTCCGGCCTTAAGATAAACTTTCACAAAAGTGAACTTTTCTGTTATGGGACGACTAAAGATTGTGAGTCCCAGTACTCACAACTCTTTGGTTGCGGCGTAGGCACAATGCCTTTCAAGTACCTTGGGATTCCTATGACCGACCGAAGATTGAGAAATAGTGAGTGGCGTTGTGTCGTTGACCGGTTTGAGTCGAGACTTAGTAATTGGAAAGCCAAATTCCTGTCCTAAGGGGGCGACTTGTTTTGATTAATTCTGTTTTAAGTAGCCTACCCATTTTCATGATGTCTTTCTTAGAAATCCCAACTAGTGTGCTACAGAAGCTAGATGCTATTCGGTCCAGATTCTTTTGGCAAGGAGGACATCATAAAAAGAAATATAGACTAGCCAAATGGAAAATCATTTGTCAACCTAAAGAGCTAGGTGGGCTGGGAGTCCCAATCTTGATATAAAGAACATTTGTTTACTCAACAAATGTCTTTTTAAATTACTCAATGAAGATGGTGTGTGGCAATGACTATTAAGAAACAAATACTTGAGAGACAAATCCCTAACTCAAGCTGTCAGAAAACCGGGTGATTCTCATTTCTGGGCCGGTCTAATGAACGTCAAGGACAAATTCCTCAAGTGGGGATATTTTAAGGTGGGGAACAGACAAGCAACAAGATTCTGGAAAGATAAATGGCTTAATAATTCTCCTCTTAGATAGCAATTCTCAAACCTTTTTAATATAGTACGCAATAAGACCTCGCTGGTTGCAGAAGTGCTGTCACATGAAAATCTAAATCTTTCTTTCCGGAGATCCATTGTTGGAATTAAGCTTGTAGAATGGCAGACCATGATACACTTACTGGCTACGGTTAATCTGACTCCGGTGAGGGACACTTTCGTGTGGAGAGCTCATAGGAATGGGACTTTCTCAACCCGATCCATGTATTGTAATTTAATTAGTATCCCCAATTATAATCATGGATGTTTGCTTTGGGATTTGAAATTACCCCTTAAGATTAAGATCTTTCTTTGGTATCTAGGTAGGGGGTTGATCCTAACCAAAGACAACTTAGCGAAACGTAGATGGCGAGGAAGTCTGAAGTGCAGTTTTTGTAATCAGAACGAGAACATACAACATCTTTTCTTTGATTGCTACATAGTTAAAACTGTTTGGAGAATTATTTATTTTACTTTAAAAATAGACCCACCCGTCAATATTAATCATATTATAGGGGATTGGGAATCCAACAAAGGTTGTATGCATAAAAAGCTGCTTCTTTTTAGCGTTGCGCCTTTGTTTTGGTCGATTTGGCTTTGCCGTAATGATGTGGTGTTTAATCATAACCATATATCGTCAATTATATAGGTGATTTTCAGAGGTACACATTGGTTCAAATTTTGGAGACTCCTACAGAAGGAAGAAACACAACAGCAAATCCTTGTCGTGTGTCAGTCTTTGGAGGTGGTGGCCATGGAGGTCTTCGCGAGCCACGGGTGGCGGTCTAATACAAGGATTGACGTAGTTTAGTGTTTGTGATCTTATATTCCATATCATGTTTTAAGTTGAAGTTTGTTTGATCCACAAATTGTTGGGATGATGTATTATTTGAGTTGTATGACTGTATGTATGAAAGTGCAAAAGGCCGGAATGATATTTCCATTTCCAAAAAAAATGACACTGAAAGAGAAGATGTTTCATAGTCTCATCAAGAATTCAAGATGACAAAAACTACCGGACTTATTCCTTTCCATATATGTTTAGTTAATTTGTCTTGCGTGAGTAAAATGCCTTTGTGGAGGTACCAAAGAAAAACATTAACTTTTAAGGGTGTCCTAATATTCCACAATTTTTTGTTCAAATTAGGAACTTCCACACGAGTTCAATGTTCTCATGGGTGGAAGTTCTCCACCTGCCTAAACCACGGTTCCCCATGTTCTCCTCATGAACAGAAGTTTTCCACCTGCCTTATGTGAGGCTGAGACACCCATGTCGTAGACTTCCAAATAGACTCATTATGCAACATGCGGAAAACTTTAATGTGGGATTTATAAGAAAAATGGACCCTATAAATCATTAAGTTTAGTTTTTTAGTGTATGATGAACAACATGATCATTTGAACTAATGTTATTTGCTAGTATATAATGTATAGTTCAAATCGATGCAATCTGGACTTCGACTTAGACAAAATGATGCTCCAAATGATCAACACCTCAAGCAACACATTAGAATCCATGTTAATACCTATAAGACATTCTAAGAGGGTGTTTGGCACAACTTAGCTTTACAATAACCCGCTCAGCTTCATAAACTTCAGAATTGAGCAGCTCTGCTTCAAAGTTAGACAATTTTATAAATTGTATGGCTTGCCGACTAGCTTCAGTTTCACTAAAATGAGATTTTGTTTATAAAAGTCTCTTGTACCCTTAAATGTAGGAGGCTACTTTAAAATCATACTAATATTGTTTATAAGCTATATGTGTATTTAGGGGCGGAGCCAGGCTCTTTTATCAGGGTCAACCAACCCCGATAACTTTCTGAATTTCTAGTGGAAAATATTGTTAATAAACGTAATAATTCTATATGATGATGACCCCGATAAAAACTACCTTAACTATTGTGTGTATTTCTCTTTTTTTATTTTTGGGTACAAAAGGTATAGGTGTATTTCACCTTTTATTTTTCATTATTTTGGAGAGATCTCATCAAGAACCCGGGGGGCAAGTTGCAGGCAAGTGCAACCAGTCGTTGGTGCTCCCCTCCATGTGATGCCGCTGACGACACGACCAATAAGTTGCAGGCGGGCCGCACATTTGAGGTGGCAGGCGTATGTGAGGTGAGCACGCGACCGTTAGAATACAAAAAAATAATGTTTCGTTTTAAGTGTGTAACTAATGTTTAATGTGGGTAATTTTACTCTAACTTCATGAGCAAGTTGAAATCATCCATTCGTGAAGTACTCTTTTAGTTGCTTCAAGTTTTTTTTGTGAAGTTGAATGAGACTTAACATTTTTTTGGTGAAGCTAAGTTGATAAAGTTGAAAGTGTTTGGCTATAGGTTTGTGTAGCTGAGTTGATTTTCATAAATGAAGTGGTTCAAAACACTCCCTAAGTAGTCTAATACACCAAGAAGTAGAAGCCTGAACACAAAGACACAAACGAAATTGAAGCCGCCAAAGTAGAGATAGAGGTGGATTGAAATTGCTTCATGATTTTGAATCTAATAAGATTAACACGACTTTAGATCTAAGTTGTAGAGTTTTTTATTATCTTTCCAAAAAGTCCAACATCATCCAAATTAGAGTTTGAAACTAAAAGGTATGTTCAAAATATCAAAAGCATGACATGCTGAAAATATGATAGTGAATGGATCGACATACGGAAGGAGATCATAACCCCAGACGAGTTGTTAGCGGTCAGTAACAGGAAACTTGCCCCATCATAAAAGAGCCAGTGCCAGGAAGCAACGTTACATCTAAGGAAGAAAATAGATCCGCTACATCATCCATAGACCTATCTTAAACAGAGCCAAGGTCAAAAGACTAGCCAGCTTCGGATCAGAGCAAAGAAATTACACCACCAGGACACGGGCGAAGAGATGCCCACGGGTGAAGGGATCGGTAGGTCTCGGATCCATGAGCCATACATATCGGATTTCGCTAGAATAATTAATTTTTAAGGCCAGATCATCCACGCAGCACCAACTCAGAATATCATCGAGTTCGAACTTTTGATCAATCGACTCATGTCGCTGCTTCCTCAAAACATCCCATGGATCAAAGAAGATCTAGCTCGACTGAATAACATGATGACCTACTCGACCCTATATGAGGGCAGGAATCTTGCCCGATCAAGGACATACGACATTAACAGAAGAACTAGCATAACCACCATGTGAAAGTCGCCTAGAGGGGGGGTGAATAGGTGAAACCTGAAATTTACAAACTTAAACACACACTAAGGCCGGGGTTAGAGTTAGAATTAAATTCGAGTCCGAAAAGATTGTTTCTCTTGCTAAGAGTTGCTCAAAGGATGCAGATGATGTATGGGAGCAAACTCAAATCAATACTAGCAAGGAAACATTAGAGAGAGGAAAGAGGGCAAACAAATCAAGCGAGTAGACACGATGGTTTGTTTTACCGAGGTTCGGTTCCAAAGAACCTAGTCCCCGTTGAGGAGGCCACAAAGGCCGGGTCTATTTCAACTCTTTCCCTCTCTCTCAAATGGTCACTTAGACCGAGTGAGCATTCCCTTAATCACACGGGTCACTAAAACCCCGCAAGGAGCACCATACACTTGATGTCTCTTGCTTAGCTTTACAAAGCACTTGAGAAATGGAATGAGAAAGGAAGAAGGCAATCCAAGCGATAAGAGCAACAAAAGAACACAAATGATCCTCTCACAAGCCCTTAAGCAGTAGCATTGATTTTGGGAACTTTGAGTGGATTGATTGCTTTGATTGTGTCTTGGAGTGTTGCACTTTGCTCTTGCAATGAATGAGAAACTCAGAATGCTTGGATGGCTTTGAATGAGGTGGTTGGGGGTATTTATAGCCCTCAACCACTTCCTAGCCGTTGCTAGCGATGGGCGCACCGGATAGTCCGGTGGCGCACCGGACAATCACTGTTCACTGTCCGGTGCGCGCCACGTCAGCGCGTCCGTTAGGGTTTAGAGCTGTTGACCGTTTGAGACGTTTGTCTTTTTGCTGCACCGGACAGTCTGGTGCCACACCGGACAGTTCGGTGACCTCTGACTTTTGTGCTCTGACTTCTGCGCGGCACTGTTTGGCACTGTTCCTCTGCGCAGTCGACCATTGGCGCGCACGGAGCCGTTGCTCCGCTAGTTCATCGGACAGTCCGGTGGTACACCGGACAGTCCGGTGAATTATAGTGGAGCGTGCCCGGCAGAAACCCGAGAGTGGCTAGTTCGCTGCTGCCTGGCCTGGCGCACCGGACAGTGTCCGGTGCGCCATTTTTCAGCACACTCTAGGTCCTTTGCTCCAAATTTGATTGTGACCCTGTTGGGAACTTGCTCTCAAATGCTATAAATTGAGAACAAGACAACACCAAAACAAGTTATTTGTCAATGCCCTTCGTCCTTCGAAGTATTATTTCCCCAAGGATATAATGATCTTCGAACGAAGGTCATGAAGGACATACCTTCATCATCTCAACATACATATATGTATAAATATTAACAACGAATGGAGCATGTAAAGCATAAGAAACAATGTGAACAATAACATTATCACATATATTTCTCAGTATATAATTGTAAGTTAATATAAGGACAATATTGAATAACATTTGGTACCTTCGGCTTGACAGAAAACAAAGATACGAGCGTGGCGCAAAAGCAAATGCCAAGTCAGCGTGAACAGTAGGGGGCACTGTTCATCTATTTATAGGCACGGGACACAGCCCATGTGAAATTACATCCATGCCCTTTACATTTGCTAACGATCCTAAGGTAATCCATCGAGGTCTAAATAGCCTTTTCCCCTTTAAGTCGGTTCCCTTTCCTGCTGTCATGCCGAAGCTCCCTTGCGTGTAGCTTCGGCGCTGCGTCAACCTTTGTATTGTTCGTGCTTCTCACACTGTGGTTCTGATCCGAGTCCGAAGGTACCTGTTTATGTATTACAACTCCGGAAACATTGTTAAATCATGTTTTTGAGGACCTTCGGAAGACGAAGGCCCCCAATAGTAGCCCCTCACAAGATTAATTTGTTAGAATAACGAATTCAGATTGCGATATGGACGAAGGCCCTAAGCCGAAGGTCCGAAAAAACACCTTCCCTTTGCTAGAATAGCAACAGTCAATGACAAACGGGACCCTCCAACTTGGAGTGTGTCGATCGTATAAATAGGAACTCACCTTGAGCACATTTGGTACACTACTTGCCGCTTGTTTTATTTACTCAGTTTTTAGCTCTTGCTTGCCACCGCCTGCTTAGTTTCTCAGACTTCCTAAGTTTCAATTTTAAGGACGTGTTTTTGTCATTTCCGAAGATAAGATGTCTGAAGACAAGAAGACAGTTGCTGAGACGAAGCTAACCGAAGAGGAGAAGCTCCTTGAGGAGAAGACTGCTGGATTTATTGAGTCAATTGCAAAAACAAACATAGAGAAGATAACTAAAGAGATACTAGAAGGCTTGTCTGAAGATACTGATGATAGCGACAACTATGATATGGAAAGTGGAGGCGAAGACTCCGAAGATCGTCCTTGGCGACCAAGTCATGCAGTCTTCGGGAAATCAACTATCAAACAGAGTCATCTTGATAATATGAGAGGAAGGTATTTTCGAGATATGTCTATTGTGAGGGTTGACGTAGATAGAGCCATTCCTGCTCCCGAAGAAAAAGAAGTTGTAATCTACCGAAGCTTCTTCAAAGCTGGACTTCGATTCCCATTAAGCAGATTTGTGGTTGAAGTTTTAAAGATATATCAGATTTTCCTTCACCAGATCACTCCCGAAGCAATTATCAGAATGGGGATCTTCGTTTGGGCTGTGAGGAGTCAAGGTCTAGAGCCAAGCGCAAGATGTTTTTGCAGTATGCACGAGCTTTCGAATGAGACGAAGCCCTGGGATAAGGAACAATATCATAACAATTTTGGGTGCTACAGCTTTGTTGCTCGCTCTGGCGCAAGCTACCCAGTGCCAACGTTTCGGAAGAGGTAGCCCGGGGCCTAGATGGAAGAATGATTTTACGTGAAAAATGATTGGAAGGCAAGAGAAGATATTAAAGAAATCATCATGCGACCCATTTGGTCCCGCTTCGGTCTCCGAAAGCCGAAGGTAGAAATTGATGAGGCAGCCGAAGCATGCCGAAGGGCCTTCAACACAGTTTGCTCTTTTATTGGGACAAGAGACTTAGTTCAAGAACATGTAGCCTACAGGATATGGCCACTGATAGATAGCTGGGAAATGCCAAAAGAGACCATCACTAACCCTAGCGAAGGTGGTTTAGTTCGATTGAAATATACCTTCAGGTTTGGAGACCAGTTTATCGAACCAGATGATGACTGGCTGAAGTGTGTTGAAAATACTAGTGATGAACTACTTGGAGCATACTCCAAGTCTGAAGATAATGCACTATCTGTGGCCTTCGGGAGACGAAAAAAGAAAAGACTAAATAGGGTTTTTGATGCTATTGGATTTGTGTACCCTGACTATCGCTACCCGCCGCGGGGGCAGAAAAGAAAGGGTACAACTTCTGGAAAGGCTGCTGCTTTGGCTGCTCCAAGCGAGCCTGCGCCGAAGAGGAAAAAGTTGAAGGTCCTTACCCACCGACCGCGCTACATTGAACCGGCCATAGTGCCTAAATTTGGCGGTGAAACTTCTTCAGCTATTGAAGCAAAAGGACCCGCTCCTACGCCGAGGATTGAAGAGCCAGCTGCAATGCTGAAGACTGACAAAATTGAGGAACCAAGAATCGAAGGGACAAAAATGTTAGAAGTTCTAAGCCCTTCGACAGGAGTGGCGGTGCCGAAGGCACAAAAAGGTCTACCAGCGACCCCTAAGAGAAAAAGGATGGCCAGTGTACTAGATGTGCTGGAGACAATAAAAGCTTCAAGCTCTACTCTAGGGAAAATTGCCAAGGCTTCGAAAGTGCAAATTGAAATCGAAACAAAACTGACCGAAGCCGAAGCTACAATGAGCCAGGCTAGCACCGAAGTTGAGCCTTCAGAGCCTGCAAGGAGAAACCCTAGGAAATTGGAGAAAAGGCAGCAGAGGAAGAAGCTATAGAACAGATTTTGCCTGAAAAAGCTGCCGCTCCTACTCCCGAAGCACCTTCTGAAGACCTTGATTATATTATTCGACATGCTTCAGGAAAAAGATTATCTGAAGAAGAAATTTTTGAAGCTAAACACTATGCCCGAGAACTGAAGTACCCGAAAGGGGCCTTAGTGTTTAATGGCATAGATGAAGATGACTTCTTGTATTGCCTCCTAGACAACAAAGAATTATCCGTCTGCCGGGAAATGGCCAGAAGTATGGGGTTCCCGAAGCTTTAAGTTGGCCTCTGCGCCATGACGAAGGACGATCTTGCGGATAGCCTTGCATACAACAGTCTGAAGGTACGAAAATTGTGTATTTGGAAGTTTATGAATTTTGAATTAGTCTTTTGTTCTTATATTAATTCATTCATTCTTTTCGTGTAGGGCTTAATACTTAGCAACGCCTTAAGGGCGCAAAAGAATGCTGAAGACGAGAGCTGCAGTATTGCTCTCAACAACCTTCGAACAGAGGTTATTAGGCTGAGAAACGAAGCTTTGGAAAAAGACAAAATCCTACTTACATTGGTGGACAAAGTAAAGGGAGATGAAGCTAACTTCAAGGCTCAATCTGAAATCCAAAGGAATGAGATTGAAAACCTTCAAAAGCAACTAGCTGAAGCCAAATTAAAATGCGCTGTTGCCGAAGCTGAACGAGATGCAGTGATTACTGGAAAAATTATTGTGAAAAAACAGTTGTAGAACTTCGCGCATCAAAAGAAAGATGCTTTTAAAAATCTGTGGAATGCGTAAAAAGGATAAAGACTAGCTTCGCCAACGTGGTTCTGATCTGAGTCTGAAGGTACCTATTTATGTATTACAACTCCGGAAACATTGTTAAATCATGTTTTTGAGGACCTTTGGAAGACGAAGGCCCCCAACAGTAGCCCCTCGCAAGATTAATTTGTTAGAATAACGAATTCAGATTGCGATATGGACGAAGGCCCTAAGCCGAAGGTCCAAAAAAACACCTTCCCTTTGCTAGAATAGCAACATTCAATGACAAACGGGACCCTCCAACTTGGAGCGTGTCGATCGTATAAATAGGAACTCACCCTGAGCACATTTGGTACGCTACTTGCCGCTTGTTTTGTTTACTCAGTTTTTAGCTCTTGCTTGCCACCGCCTGCTTAGTTTCTCAGACTTCCTAAGTTTCAATTTTAAGGACGTGTTTTTTGTCATTTCCGAAGATAAGATGTCTGAAGACAAGAAGACAGTTGCTGAGACGAAGCTAACCGAAGAGGAGAAGCTCCTTGAGGAGAAGACTGCTGGATTTATTGAGTCAAATGCAAAAACAAACATAGAGAAGATAACTAAAGAGATACTAGAAGGCTTGTCTGAAGATACTGATGATAGCGACAACTATGATATGGAAAGTGGAGGCGAAGACTCCGAAGATCGTCCTTGGCGACCAAGTCATGCAGTCTTCGGGAAATCAACTATCAAACAGAGTCATCTTGATAATATGAGAGGAAGGTATTTTCGAGATATGTCTATTGTGAGGGCTGACGTAGACAGAGCCATTCCTGCTCCCGAAGAAAAAGAAGTAATCTACCGAAGCTTCTTCAAAGCTGGACTTCGATTCCCATTAAGCAGATTTGTGGTTGAAGTTTTAAAGATATATCAGATTTTCCTTCACCAGATCACTCCCGAAGCAATTATCAGAATGGGGATCTTCGTTTGGGCTGTGAGGAGTCAAGGTCCAGAGCCAAGCGCAAGATGTTTTTGCAGTATGCACAAGCTTTCGTATGAGATGAATCCCTGGGGTAAGGAACAATATCATAACAATTTTGGGTGCTATAGCTTTGTTGCTCGCTCTGGTGCAAGCTACCCAGTGCCAACGTTTCGGAAGAGGTAGCCCGGGGCCTGGATGGAAGAATGGTTTTACGTGAAAAATGATTGGAAGGCAAGAGAAGATATTAAAGAAATCATCATGCGACCCATTTGGTCCCGCTTCGGTCTCCGAAAGCCGAAGATAGAAATTGATGAGGCAGCCGAAGCATGCCGAAGGGCCTTCAACACAATTTGCTCTTTTATTAGGACAAGAGACTTAGTTCAAGAACATGTAGCCTACAGGATATGACCACTGATAGATAGCTGGGAAATGCCAAAAGAGACCATCACTAACCCTAATGAAGGTGGTTTAGTTCGATTGAAATACACCTTCAGGTTTGGAGACCAGTTTATCGAACCAGATGATGACTGGCTGAAGTGTGTTGAAAATACTAGTGATGAACTACTTGGAGCATAATCCAAGTCTGAAGATAATGCACTATCTGCGGCCTTCGGGAGCCGAAAAAAGAAAAGACTAAATAGGGTTTTTGATGCTATTGGATTTGTGTACCCTGACTATCGCTACCCGCCGCGGGGGCAGAAAAGAAAGGGTACAACTTCTGGAAAGGCTGCTGCTTTAGCTGCTCCAAGCGAGCCTGCGCCGAAGAGGAAAAAGTTGAAGGTCCTTACCCACCGACCGTGCTACATTGAACCGGCCATAGTGCCTAAATTTGGCGGTGAAACTTCTTCAGCTATTGAAGCAAAAGGACCTGCTCCTACGCCGAGGATTGAAGAGCCGACTATAATGCTGAAGACTAACAAAATTGAGGAACCAAGAATCGAAGGGACGAAAATGTTAGAAGTTCTAAGCCCTTCGACAGGAGTGGTGGTGCCGAAGGCACAAAAAGGTCTAGCAGCGACCCCTAAGAGAAAAAGGATGGTCAGTGTACTAGATGTGCTGGAGACGATAAAAGCTTCAAGCTCTACTCTAGGGAAAATTGCCAAGGCTTCGAAAGTGCAAATTGAAACCGAAACAAAACTGACCGAAGCCGAAGCTACAATGAGCCAGGCTAGCGTCGAAGTTGAGCCTTCAGAGCCTGCCAAGGAGAAACCCTAGGAAATTGGAGAAAAGGCAGCAGAGGAAGAAGCTATAGAACATATTTTACCTGAAAAAGCTGCCGCTCCTACTCCCGAAGCACCTTCCGAAGACCTTGATTATATTATTCAACATGCTTCAGGAAAAAGATTATCTGAAAAAGAAATTTTTGAAGCTAAACACTATGCCCGAGAACTGAAGTACCCGAAAGGGGCCTTAGTGTTTAATGGCACAGATGAAGATGACTTCTTGTATTGCCTCCCAGACAACAAAGAATTATCCATCTGCCGGGAAATGGCCAAAAGTATGGGGTTCCCGAAGCTTGAAGTTGGCCTCTGCGCCATGACGAAGGACGATCTTGCGGATAGCCTTGCATACAACAGTCTGAAGGTATGAAAATTGTGTATTTGGAAGTTTATGAATTTTGAATTAGTCTTTTGTTCTTATATTAATTCATTCATTCTTTTCGTGTAGGGCTTAATACTTAGCAACGCCTTAAGGGCGCAAAAGAATGCTGAAGACGAGAGCTGCAGTATTGCTCTCAACAACCTTCGAACAGAGGTTATTAGGCTGAGAAACGAAGCTTTGGAAAAATACAAAATCCTACTTGCATTGGTGGACAAAGTAAAGGGAGATGAAGCTAACTTCAAGGCTCAATCTGAAATCCAAAGGAATGAGATTGAAAACCTTCAAAAGCAACTAGCTGAATCCAAATTAAAATGCGCTGTTGTCGAAGCTGAACGAGATGCAGTGATTACTGGAAAAATTATTGTGAAAAAACAGTTGTAGAACTTCGCGCATCAAAAGAAAGATGCTTTTAAAAATCTGTGGAATGCGTAAAAAGGATAAAGACTAGCTTCGCCAACGTGGGCGCGTACTCGAGCGAAAACAACTTCATAAGGGACGATCCTGAGAGCGTAATTGAGTGGATCAGCAGTGAAGCCAAAGCTTTTGAAGAAATTTTGAGTGACCGCGGGGACGTCTGTGCGTTCTCTGGTGCGAGGGGAGTTGCAGCTATTTTGGAGAAGGCACGGTGCGAACATGTTAAAACTTTGGCCCAGGCCGAAGCTGCCTTCTCTATTGACGATACGAAGGACCCCTCGGCCGAAGCAAGCTCAATAGGCGGAAAATTTTTCACTGATATCTGGGAAAATGGCGACCGAGGGATGACCCATGAAATAATGAAAAAGAGCGAAAAATATATTCATGATACTCGAGAAGCAGCGAAAGCAGCTAAAAAAGCTGCAGAACTTGAAAGACGGATATGTATTAATTAATGTCTTTTAACTTTATTGTTATTACTTTTTGTGACTTCGAACTAATTCATGTCTTCTACCGCAGCTGAACTATCTCCTCCTCCAGAGCCACTCAACCCACTGGCCGATCCAGAGACAAAGAAAACACTAGAAATTATTAATATGGCCGAAGCTATTGTAGATGAAGTCGTTACCAAATTGCTGACCGAAGCTGCAGATAAAGTTTTGAAGGAAGAATAGCTATTGTAAAAACATTTCTAGAATATTATTATAACTTTTGCTGAACTATGCTTGTAATATTTGGTACTTGAATGTAATATATGAATTGTTTGTAATTCAGTTCTTTACGATGCATGAAACTTTGTACATACCGTTTTTGAGCCTTCGGCGAAAAAACACCTTCCCTTCTTTTCATGCTTCGTGAAGAAAAACTTTTATGCCCCGTGGGAATATTCATACTTCGTAAAGAACATCCAAGCGTCGTAAAGACATTAATGCTTCGTAAACAATAGATTTCTTCCTCCACATCAGAGCTTTTTCGAAGCATTCTCCGAAGATCAACATTGTATCCTCTTCTTGTGCCATTGATGCAATATGATGTATGATGTTATGTTATGTGAAATGATGTGATGATGTTATGTTATGCGAAATGATGTTTATGCCGAAGACACACACTCACACCCCCATAGTGGAATACACAATCTCCGTGCTGCTTATTTTTCGGCTTCACCTCTTATTTTTTGGTGTATCAGCGCTGACTTTTCGCTGTAAGTTCTGCATTCCCTAAGGAACGTCTTTTGAACTTCTTCGCCTTCTATTTTGGCGGTATTCGCGTTGACTTTTCGCGCTTTGCCTTATATTTCGGTGGTATTTAGCTCTGCATTCCCTTTGGAACGACTTTTGAGCAGAAAACTTACACTGCGCTCCCTTAGGAACGACTTTTTGTAGCTTCAGTGATACTTGCAATGTGATTTTTAGCCCCGCATTCCCTTAGGAACGACTTTTGAGCTTCAACAATTTTTGGACTTTGTGAGTCTGTGGAAAAGATATATTTCACTGTGGCAAGAACGAAGCTATTACAAGAAATTGAAAATGGCAAGAAAACTAGGTTTACTATAATTGTTCCTTATTAAAAAAGAAAATGACAATGAATGTAAAAACTATTTCAGGGGTAGGATATCTCTCAATAGATATGTTTCGATTCTGACACAATACTGTTGACTGTGCGAGCTTCGGACTCCTCCCTGAAATCCCGCTGGTGATGGGTTTGTTGGCTCCCTTCTGGCTGCTGGCCTCGTGAATATGCGGGTTGTAGTGGTGGCGGCGGTGGAGGCTATGGCCAAGATGCCTGTGGCTGGCTAGCTGAAGCAACAGAGGCTGCAGGATGGTTACCCACATACTCTGGTATGTAGGGTGAGTGATACAAAGTAGTGTGCATGACCTGCTTCGGCTGGTTCTGCTGAGCTGCGGCTTCTGCTATTTCCTTTTGTTTCTGAATGGTGACATGGCACATCCTTGTAGTATGGCCCTTGCCCTCACCACAGAATAAGCAATAAATTTTTCTAGGCTGATCCCCAAACCTTCCTCCGAAGCCCCTGGCGCCTCTGCCTCTTGGAGCTGGTGGCCGAAAAGAGCTTTGTTGCTGCCCCGAAGCTTGCAAAGAATACTGTGGCCTCTGTTGTTGACTTCCTCTGTCATCACTCTGAGTAGAGTTGTGAATTGACCTGACGTGCCTCGGGTGGATTCTTCATCCGAAGCCCCTGGTCATTTCAGAGAACCTGTATGTTTCCTCCCTTCTTTGGCGGAAGTCATTGTCAGCTCGGATGTACTCATCCATCTTTTGGAGCAGCTTCTCCAAAGTCTATGGAAGCTTTCTAGCAAAATACTGGGCAGTAGGTCCTAGACGAAGCCCCTTGATCATGGCCTCAATGACAATTTCATTGGGCACTGTAGGTGCTTGTGCTCTCAAACGCAAGAACCTTCGGACGTATGCCTGGAGATACTCCTCATGATCTTGCGTGCATTGAAACAGAGCTTGAGCTGTGACTAGCTTCGTCTGAAAACCCTAGAAACTTGTCACTAGCATATCCTTGAGCTTCTGCCATGAAGTAATAGTTCCTGGCTGAAGAGAAGAATACCACGTTTGGGCCACATTCCGAACTGCCATGACGAAGGACTTGGCCATGACAGCTGCATTGCCTCCGTATGAATATATAGTTGCTTCATATCTCATCAAAAACTGCTTCGGGTCTGAATGCCATCATACATGGGGAGCTGAGGTGGCTTGTATGATGGGGGCCATGGGATAGCTTGCAGTTCTGCTGCCAAGGGAGAAGCATCATCAAAAGTAAAGGTATCATGATTAAAATCATCATACCATCCATCGTCATTGAACAATCCCTCTTGATGAAGCTCCCTGTGTTGGGGCCTTCGATCTTGCTCGTCTTGATCAAGATGGCGTACTTCTTCATTGGCTTCGTCGATTTGTCTTTGAAGATCAGCTAGTCGGGCCATCTTCTCCTTCTTCCTTTGCACTTGCTGATGGATTATCTCCATGTTTCTGATTTCTTGGTCCAACTCTTCCTCTTGGAGTGTTGGACTAGTGGCCTTCCTCTTCTGGCTTCGGGCCTCTCGAAGAGAAAGGGTCTCCTAATTTGGGTCCAGTGGCTGCAGAGCGGCAGTCCCTGTCGCTGAAGCTTTCTTCGGTGGCATGACGAAGGTCAGTGCTTGGCGAAGGTGGTCGAAAAGGGTTCACCGGAGGTGGGCGCCAATATTGGGAACTTGCTCTCAAATGCTATAAATTGAGAACAAGACAACACCAAAACAAGTTATTTGTCAATGCCCTTCGTCCTTCGAAGTATTATTTCCCCAAGGATATAATGATCTTCGAACGAAGGTCATGAAGGACATACCTTCATCATCTCAACATACATATATGTATAAATATTAACAATGAATGGAGCATGTAAAGCATAAGAAACAATGTGAACAATAACATTATCACATATATTTCTCAGTATATAATTGTAAGTTAATATAAGGACAATATTGAATAACGAATGGGGGTAACCAATGTTTTTCTTGTAGATTCTTTAGATTACAATTTGCTTTCCGTTTCTCAATTATGCAAAATGGGTTACAACTGTCTTTTTACGGATGTAGGTGTTACTGTCTTTAGAAGAAGTGATGATTCAGTAGAATTTAAAGGAGTATTAGAGGGTCAGCTATACTTAGTTGATTTTAACAGAGCTGAACTTGATACTTGCTTAATTGCTAAAACTAACATGGGTTGGCTCTGGCATCGCCGACTAGCCCATGTTGGGATGATGAATCTTCACAAGCTTCTAAAGGGGAGTACATTTTAGGGCTAACAAATGTTCATTTTGAGAAAGACAGGGTTTGCAGCGTATGTCAAGCAGGAAAGCAAGTTGGAGCCCACCATCCACACAAGAACATCATGACAATAGACAGGCCGCTCGAGCTACTCCACATGGATTTATTCGGCCGGATAGCTTACATAAGCATCGGCGGGAGTAAGTACTGTCTAGTAATTGTGGATGATTATTCTCGCTTCACTTGGGTATTGTTTTTGCAGGAAAAATCTCAAACCCAAGATACACTCAAAGGATTCTTGAGACGGGCTCAAAATGAGTTCGGATTGAGAATCAAGAAGATAAGAAGCAACAACGGGACGGAGTTCAAGAACTCTCAAATTGAAGGCTTTCTTGAGGGTGAGGGCATCAAGCATGAGTTCTCTTCTCCCTACACACCTCAACAAAATGGTGTAGTGGAGAGGAAGAATAGAACTCTACTAGACACGGCGAGGACCATGCTTGATGAGTACAAGACTCCGGACCTATTTTGGGCGGAAGCAATCAACACTGCTTGCTACTCCATCAACCGGTTATATCTTCACCGAATCCTCAAGAAGACATCATACGAACTCCTCACCGGTAAAAAGCCCAATGTTTCATATTTTAGAGTCTTTGGTAGCAAATGCTTTATTCTTATTAAAAGAGGTAGAAAATCTAAATTTGCTCCTAAGGCTATAGAAGGCTTTTTACTTGGTTATGACTCAAACACAAGGGCATATAGAGTCTTCAACAAATCCACTGGATTAGTTGAAGTTTCTTGTGACATTGTGTTTGATGAGACTAATGGCTCCCAAGTAGAGCAAGTTGATCTTGATGAATTAGATGATGAAGAGGCTCCGTGCGTCGCACTAAGGAACTTGTCCATTGGGGATGTGTGTTCTAAGGAATCCGAAGAGCCTACTCAAGCACAAGATCAACTGTCATCTTCCATGCAAGGATCTCCACCAACTCAAGATGAGGATCAGGCTCAAGATGATGAAGATCAAGAGGATGAGCCACCTCAAGAGGAGGACAATGATCAAGGGGGAGATCAAGTCAATAAGGACAAGGAAGATGAGCAAGAAATACAAGGTCAAAGACTGCCACACCCAAGAGTCCACCAAGCAATTCAAAGGGATCACCCCGTGAACTCCATTCTCGGTGACATTCATAAGGGGGTAACCACTAGATCTCGAGTTGCACATTTCTATGAACATTACTCTTTTGTGTCCTCTATTGAGCCATACAGGATTGTGGATGCACTAAGAGATTCAGATTGGGTGTTGGCAATGCAAGAGGAACTCAACAACTTCACGAGGAATGAGGTATGGCATTTGGTTCCACGTCCTAATCAAAATGTTGTAGGTACCAAGTGGGTATTTCATAACAAGCAAGATGAGCATGGTGTGGTGACAAGAAACAAAGCCCGACTTGTGGCCAAAGGTTATTCACAAGTCGAAGGTTTGGACAAGAAACTTATGCACCCGTAGCTAGGCTTGAGTCAATTCGCATATTACTTGCCTATGCTACTTACCATGGCTTCAAACTTTATCAAATGGACGTGAAGAGTGCCTTCCTCAATGGACCAATAAAGGAAGAGGTCTATGTTGAGAAACCTCCCGCTTTGAAGATAGTGAGTACCCTAACCATGTGTATAAACTCTCAAAGGCGCTTTATGGGCTTAAGCAAGCCCCAAGAGCATGGTATGAATGCCTGCGAGATTTCCTTATCACTAATGGCTTCAAAGTCGGTAAAGCCGATCCTACTCTCTTTACTAAAACTATTGCAAAAGATTTGTTTGTATGCCAAATTTATGTTGATGATATCATATTTGGGTCTACTAACAAATCTACTTGTGAAGAGTTTAGTAGGATCATGATACAAAAATTCGAGATGTCTATGATGGGGGAGTTGAAGTATTTCCTAGGATTTCAAGTCAAGCAACTCCAAGACGGCACCTTCATCAGCCAAACCAAGTACATTCAAGACATACTTAACAAGTTTGGAATGAAGGATGCCAAGCCCATCAAGATACCCATGGGAACAAATGGGCATCTCGACCTCGACACGGGAGGTAAATCCGTAGATAAAAAGGTATACCGATCGATGATAGGATCTTTACTCTATTTATGTGCATCACGACCGGATATTATGCTTTCCATATGCATGTGTGCAAGGTTCTAATCCAATCCTAAGAAAGTTCACCTTAGGGCCATGAAAAGAATCATGAGATATTTAGTTTATACTCCTAAGTTTGGACATTGGTACCCCAAGGGATCCACTTTTGATTTAATAGGTTATTTCGATGCCAATTGGGCAGGGTGTAAAATTGATAGGAAGAGCACATCAGAGACTTGTCAGTTTCTGCGGAGATCCCTGGTGTCATGGGCTTCAAAGAAACAAAACTCAGTAGCTCTTTCTACCGCCGAAGCCGAGTACATTGCCGTAGGCCATTGCTGTGCACAATTACTTTGGATGAGGCAAACCCTCAGGGACTATGGCTACAAATTGAGCAAAGTCCCTCTCCTATGTGACAATGAGAGTGCAATCCGCATGGCGAATAATCCCATTGAACACAGCCGCACTAAGCACATAGACATTCGGTATCACTTTTTGAGGGATCACCAACAAAGGGGGGATATCGAGATAGCTTATGTTAGCACCAAAGAACAATTAGCCGATATCTTTACCAAGCCATTAGATGAGAAAACCTTTAGCAAACTTAGGAATGAGCTAAATATTCTTGATTCTCGGAATTTTGATTGAAACATTGCACACATAGCTCATCTATATACCTTTGATCATATCTCTTTCATGACTACGGCTAATGAATTTTCAAGTGTATTTATATACTAAGTCTTAGATTGAAAGGGAAATGGAGTCTTCGGTGAAGACAAGGCTTCCACTCCACTCTATCGGTATCATTTACCCTTCGCCGTCACTCCACATCACTCTCAAATTGGTATAATCTTCCACTCATATTTACTTGTACCAATGGGGGAGAAAGTAAAGAGGGCTCTCAACGTCTCCGTTTTTGGCGATTAATGCCAAAGGGGGAGAAATATTAAGCCCAAAGCAAAAGGACTGCACCACCAACTTCAAAAATTTTCGAAATGATGATTTATGTTTGTTTTTCCAATTGGTATCTTATGATAGAAATTTCTTCAATTGATATGATATCTTCAATTGGTATATTTAAAGATAGATTTTCAAAATTGGCATCTAAAAATACTTCTAATTGGTATCTATTAAAACCCTCTTGAAAACTAAGAGGAGAATTTCATTAAGGGGGAGTTTTGTTTAGTCAAAGGAAAAGCATTTGAAATAGGGGGAGAAATTTCAAATCTTGAAAATGCTTTGTGCAATCTATTCATATACCTTTGACTATTTTACAAAACAAGTGGTGCAAATGTGGTCCAAAATGTTAAATAAAAGAAAGCAATCCATGCATATCTAGTAAAATTATAAATTGGTTTAATTCCAAGTAACTTATGCACTTACCTTATGCAAACTAGTTCAATTCTGCACTTACATATTTGCTTTGGTTTGTGTTGGCATCAATCACCAAAAAGGGGGAGATTGAAACGGAAATAGGGTTAACCTTTTCCCAGTATTAATTTTGGTGGTTGAATGCCCAACACAAATATTGGACTAACTAGTTTGCTCTAGATTATATGTTCTTCAGGTGCATAAAGGTTCAACACAAACCAATAAAAGATTGAAGTTAGGGTTCAATATCAAAGGAGCGAAGAAACCGAGTGTGCCCTGGTCTGGCGCACTGGACTGTCCGGTGTGCCACCGGACAGTGTCTGGTGCACCAGGACCGTACAGAGTCCAAACAACCACTCTTGGGTTTCAACCAGCGCGCTCCGCTATAATTCACCGGACTGTCCGATGCACCAGCGGAGCAACGGCTATCCAGCGCAACGGTCGACTGCAACGGACCCCTGCAAACGCTACAGTGCATGAACAATGTGCGCAGAAGTCAGAGCAGTCGTTAGAGGCACACCGGACAGCAAACAGTGCTTGTCCGATGCAGCACCGGACTGTCCGGTGCCACTAGAAGACAAAGCCTCCAACGGTCAGAAGCTCCCGAACCCTAATGGTTGGGTGACGTGGCTGGCGCACCAGACAGTGTCTGGTGGCGCACCGGACTGTCCGGTGCGCCCATCAACAGTAGCCATCCCCAACGGCTATGTGGTGGTTGAGGGCTATAAATACCCCCAACCACCACCACTCCAAGCATCCAAGTTTCCAGCACTTTACATTCAATACAAGAGCTAGTGCATTCACTCCTAGACACAATTCAAAAGAATCAAAGCCTCTCCAAGTCCCAAATTTACTCCAAACACCTATTGACTAGAGAGAGGATTTTGTTCGTGTTCTTTGAGCTCTTGTTCTTGGATCACTTTCTTCTTCCTCATTCTTGTTCTCTAAGTGACTTGTAATCAAAGCAAGAGACACAAGTGTGTGGTGGTCCTTACGGGGTCTAAGTGACCGTTTGATTAAGGAGAAAGCTCACTCGGTCTAGGTGACTGTTTGAGAGAGGGAAAGGGTTGAAAGAGACCCGGTCTTTGTGACCACCTCAACGGGGACTAGGTTCTTTAGAACCGAACCTCGGTAAAACAAATCACCATGTTCAATCTCTTTATTTCTTGGTTGATTTGTTTTCCCTTTCTTTCGGACTCGAATTCATTTCTAACGCTAACCCCGGCTTGTAGAGTGCGCTTAAGTTTATAATTTTCAGATTCCGCCTATTCACCCCCCTCTAGGTGACTTTCACAAACCAATCAAGACACCCATGCCTACTAATGGACATCTCAACCTAGATGAGGGAGGTAACCCGGTTGATCAAACTCTCTACCGTTCCATGATTGGTAGCTTATTGTATCTTACCACATCTAGGCCCAATATCTTGTTTAGTGTCTGTATGTGTGCTAGATTTCAAGCAAATCCTAAGAAAGCTCATCTTCGTGCTATTAAAAGAATTCTTAGGTATCTTAAGCACACCCCAAGCATTGGCCTTTGGTATCCCAAAGGAGCTACTTTTGATTTAATTGGCTATTCCGATTCGGATTATGCCGGTTGCAAAATTGATAGAAAAAGTACATCCGGGGGATGCCACTTGCTTGGGAGATCACTAGTTTCATGGACATCTAAGAAGCAAAATAGTGTCGCCTTGTCAACCGCCGAAGCGGAATACATTGCCGCGGGTGCTTGTTGCACATAAATTCTTTATATGAAATAAACTCTTCTAGACTATGGTGTAGTTCTAGAAAAAGTACCTTTGTTGTGTGACAATGAGAGTGTTGTTAAAATTGCTAATAATCATGTACAACACTCTCGCACCAAGTACATTGATATCCGTCATCATTTCCTTAGAGATCATGTTGCTAAAGGAGATATTATTTTAGAAGGAGTGAGATCGGAAGATCAATTAGCGGACATTTTCACAAAGCCACTAGATAAAACCCGCTTTTGTATGTTGAGGAATGAGTTAAATATTCTTGATCTCAGAAATTTCACTTAATCTTAAAGTCGTGTTGTCAAGCCTGCATTGCATGTTTCAATTTCTTGTATTGCATCTAGGGCTTGTCTAACCTAGTTAAGATAACCGCCAACAAAGCGAGTGAAAAAGCTTAACAAGTCTTAGCATTTAAGCTTTTTAGTACTTAAAATTTCATTTACTATGCAATTGTTGGTTCTTGATATATGCATGTGGCACTGCACTTAGGGGGAGTATTCAAAACTCAAGTCATTCATGAAACCCCTAGTGCAAAGCCGCAATGCAAATTTCACCATTTGACTATTTTCTCTAAAAACTATCTAGCCTATGGCAGAATATTTTGAAAAATATGAGAGAATATGTGAGGGTACCAATATATGTCCCAACAAGTTTTCTTTTGTGTGCTTATAAGTTGGGATTTGGTTTGGTTCAAAATTAGGTAGAAAATTTCAAAATTCCCTCTGTTTGGGCTCATTGGACAGTCTGGTGTGCACCGGACACTGCATTGTGTAATGTCTGGTGGTTCACAGATACCTAAAATCTATTTTATTATGATCCATTTCGTGAAAATATAGATTATGCCAAAGATGCCAAATTGCTTTCTTTTTTCTTTTTATTCTAACTCAAAAAAGAAGAAGAGGAAAAAATTGCAATGATTTAAAGCGAGAACTTGTTCTTAGGTAAATCAATTGGGAGATGCTTCTCTAGAGTGTCCCATATCAGTTTTCCATCTTCCATACAAAAACTATTAATTTGCATAAGATCTTCTTCAGTCTTACTCAAAAGGTCCAATAGTGTATGTATATTGGCCCTTTTGAGACAATTATACGTTCTAGAAGGCAATTCTAATTGATCAATAAAAATACAATTCAATGGAATTCCTTTTTTGTTTTTCTTTAGATTAGTGAATCTTTTTTGAAAGGTTAAAAGGGGTGGAGTTAACCTGTTTTTATTTTCTTCGAAACTAGTGCCCTCTTCCTCTGTGTGTAGAAAAGGAAGAAATAAATCAATCAAATTACGAGAAGCTTCATAAAGCGCTTCTTTAGGAGTTAAACTTCCATTTGTCCATATTTCTAAAAAAAGTATCTCGTGTTTTTCATTTCCATTCCCACAAGAAAAAATACTATAATTCACATTTCGAACAGGCATGAATACAGCATCTATAGGATAACTTCCATCTTGAGAGTTCTTTCTGAGTTCCGTATGATATGCGCGATCTCTCTTGATCTGTAACTCAATACAGAAATCAACGGGTTCTCTCAAGTTAGCTATAGGTTGTGTCGTATCAACGATTTCTACGGAAGGCGGTAAGATTATATCTTGAGCGGTTATGTATCTAGGACCTTTGACGCAAATTGATGCGTCTATAACTCCATAGAGATTACTTCTCAATACAATTTCTTTCAAATTTAGTAAAATTTCTTGTATGGATTCTTCAATACCTACTATTGTGGAATATTCATGTGGCACGTTCCCAAATTTGGCGCGTGTGATACATGTTCCTTCTATTTCTCCAAGTAAAGCTCTTCGCAAGGCAATACCGACAGTATCCGCTTGACCTTTTCTAAGCGGAGACAGAATGAAACGACCATAATAAAGACGTTTACTATCTACTCTTGATTCAACACACTTCCACTCTAGTGTTTGAGTGGATCCTGTTATCTCTTCTCGAACCATAACAGACTAGTATTATTTGATCATTGAATCGTTTATTTCTCTTGAAAGCGGTTTCATTTTTTTTACAGACGTCTTTTTTTAGGAGGTCGACATCCATTATGCGGCATAGGTGTTACATCGCGTATATAACTTAACCGTACACCACTTTTAGCAATGGCTCGTAATGCGGCATCTCTTCCGCTACCAGCACCTTTTACCATAACTTCTGCTCGTTGCAAACCCACTGTACGAATAGCATCTACTGCTGTTCTTTGACCAGCATAGGGTGATGCTTTTCTTGAGCTTTTGAATCCACAAGTACCTGCGGAGGACCAGAAAACGACCCGACCTTGTGGGTCTGTAACGGTTATAATGGTATTGTTGAAACTAGCTTGAACATGAATAATCCCTTTTGTTATTCTACGTGCACTCTTCCGTAAACTAAAACGGGCATTCCTACGCAAACCAATACGCACTTTCTTACGTGAACCTATTTTTGGTATAGCTTTTGTCATATTTTATTATCTCATAAATATGAGTTAGAAATAACAAAAAGAAAAAAGATACAAAGATATCCGTTTCAGGTTAAAATATATCCTTTACTTTCATTTTTTTATTTGCAATTTGGGCATTTCCGTGGGTACTTTTTACTTTAATTAGAAAGAAAAGCTATTAGAAAGAAAAGCTTCTTTTTCGAAAGATTACCCCTGTCTTTGTTTATGCTTCGGATTGGAACAAATGACTCTAATTCGCCCACGCCTGCGAATCAGTCGACATTTTGTACAAATTTTACGAACGGAAGCTCTTATTTTCATATATATGGGTATTCCTTTCTTAAACTATGAATCTATTCTTTTGGAAAAAATAAGTCTCTTCACTTAAATTTTGAAACTTGGAAGTTATTACCCCAGAAAAACCTAATCCTTTGAATCTTTGGTATCCTTCAAATCTTCAGTATCCTTCGAGTCTTCGGTACGCTTCGAATCCTTATGGGGAAGTCTATAAATTATACGACCTTTGCTGGAATCATAACGACTTATTTCAATTTTGACCCTATCCCCCATCAGTATTCGTATAGAACTAGACCGGATCTTTCCTGAAATATAGCCCAGGATGATCGTGTCATTCTCTAGGCGAACACGGAACATTCCGTTGGGTAGGGCTTCCGTAACTAAACCTTCGAAAGTGACTTTTGCTTCTCTCGGGTTTTTTTTTCTCTACTATTTTTTTTTCTGTCATATATTTTTCTCCTATTTTTCTATTTTTATTTTCAAAATAGGAAGTTCGAGATAGAATTTGGGTACTATAGGTGGGGCCATTACCATATATAACATAAAACTTCTCCCCCAATTCTGTTTAGTCGAGCTTCTCGATCTGTCATTATACCTCGAGAAGTAGAAAGAATAGCAATTCCCATTCCGCCCAAAACCTTAGGAATTCCCTGATAGTTGGCATAAATTCGTAAGCCAGGTCGGCTGATACGCTTTAAAAAGGTTCTAGTTCTATATATTCCCTTTCTAGTCTTTCTCCTTTGATGTCGCAAAGTTGAAACCAAGAAATATCTGTTACTTTCCTGATGTTTCCGAACACTTTCAATAAAACCCTCTCGTAGAAGTATTTTAACAATGTTTTCGGTAATATTTGTGGATACTACTCGAACAGTTCCTTTTTTATTCATGTCTGCGTTTCTTATAGAGGTTAGTAAATCAGCAATAGTGTCCTTGCCCATAAGACTCTAATTCTAGGTTCCTCCTAATTTTTCTATAATCAACATGTTTTCCCTTTTCTTTAAATTTAGGATTTTAAAGCATATACGTGAGACAAAATCTACTAATTTTTTCTTTGATCTATATCTCGTCTACTAGTATTTATAATACTTCAGGAGCTAATGAAACTATTTTAGTCAAATTCAATTCTCTTAATTCTTTGGCAACCGCGCCAAAAACTCGAGTTCCTTTTGGATTTCCTTTTTGATCAATGATAACTGCTGCATTGTCATCATAGCGTATTATTATACCGTCGTCGCCTTTGAATTCTTTACGTGTACGTACAATTACAGCTCGAATTACTTCGGATCTTTCTAGAGGCATTTGGGGCACTGCGTCTTTGATTACAGCAATAATAACATCACCAATACGAGCATATCGCTGATTACCAGCGGCTCCTATGACTCGAATACACATCAATTTTCGAGCTCCACTGTTATCTGCTACATTTAAAAGGGTCTGAGGTTGAATCATATTATTTGGATTTCCATTTGTTATTTCAATGCAAAAGGATGAAAGAAATATTGTCTTTCCAGAAAGAAAAACCAGGGTTTTTTATCTTCAATATTCCTTTTTGGGGTTCTATATCTCTAATCGAAGAAATTGACTTCGTATGGGCATTTTACTGGCAGCTATAGAGATAGCTGCTCTAGCTACAGTTTCGGATACTCCGCTCATTTCATAAAGTATTCGACCTGGTTTAACAACGGCTACCCAATATTCGGGGGATCCCTTTCCCGAGCCCATACGTGTTTCTGTGGGTCTTATTGTAACCGGTTTGTCGGGAAATATACGCACCCATATTTTTCCACCACAACGTGCATATCGTGTCATTGCTCTTCGTCCTGCTTCTATCTGTCTCGCGGTGATCCAAGCGGGTTCAAGTACTTGAAGAGCATATCTACCAAAACAAATATGATTGCCTCGGCAGGATTTTCCCTTCATTCTTCCTCTATGTTGTTTACGAAATCTAGTTCTTTTGGGGTTATAGTCGATGGTTCTTTCTTAGTTCCATCTCTACTACAAAATTGGACATGAGAGTTTCTTCTCATCCAGCTCCTCGCGAATGAAATGAGAAAGCGTGCGAATGTCATTTCTCTAATTCCATAATATTCAAAAATATTATAGATAGATACACATCAATATATAATAGAAAAAGTTAGGTTTTTTGGATTTTGACTTTCTTAAACTTAAAAAAGAAAAATAAATATATAGTCAAGAAAGAAGATCTAGAATATATCCAAATTCAATATTTATATAAAATGTAATCCTTCCTTTTTTGGAATCTCCTTTTTTTTATTCTTATTGAATCGTGGTAAAGTATTCTAATCCAATAAGGATTTCGCGGGCGAATATTTACTCTTTCCTGTCTTATTTGTTAATTTAGAACCTTATCAAATAAAGCATTTTTTTTGGTTTGTTCCGCCATCCCACCCAATGAAGTATTAGGATTCTTTTCAATAAAATCCTATGTAGTCATAGGTTTTGTCGTTTCCACAGCTTCTCCTTTAATGGTTAGGTTTGAATCCTGCAATGGAGCTTCCAATTTTTTTTTCCGAGTCAATTTTCTCAGTTTTATTAACCCGACTGCTCTTTATTTATTGCTTTATATTTTTATTTGTTGTTTCAAAAGTCAAGTTACGATTTCGAATTCTCTCTTTTTTTGAGAATTTTATTATATTGATGCTTTATCACATTGCCTTTTTTTATGATGTAATTCATAGACCATACATATGGGAATCCTATATCTTTCTTATTCTTCTTCCTTCTATCTATCATCCCTCCTTTTATCCACATCCCTTTAGTTTTGCTTCACAGCCTAGAATCAGGTTTCTTTTGTAGAGAAAAAAATGCAGTTGCTACAACTATATGATAGATCTACTCATTTTTGATAGATGTATTTATTCACATAGTGACTGTTTCTTAGTTAGGATCTCGACAATACGAAGCAATAGGTTGGTTATTAGTTAATTTTCTATCATTACTAAGTTTTTTTTCCATTTTTGACCCTAAAGAAAAAACTAACGAGTCACACACTAAGCATAGCAATTATATTAAAAGATTTCTTAATTTTCATTAAATCATATAGAAAGAGGGATACTTTCTTCTTTTTTTTAGGGATTTTTGGAAAAACAAGGTTCTTGTCTTTTTTATTCTATCACTGGGCGGAATGGGAAGACATGGTTAGTTATTCTTCTTCTACGAATATCCAAATTTTGACACCTAATACTCCATAGATAGTTCGAATTGGATAGCAGCAATAATCAATTTTAGCGCGAATTGTTTGGAGGGGTAGTCTACCCTTTTTGATGCATTCGGCACGTGCAATTTCTTTTCCTGCTAGACGACCCGCAATTTGGATTTTTATTCCCTTTATATCCGCTTTTTTAGTTAATTCAATAGCTTTTTTCATTGCTTTTCGGAATGAAACTCTATTTTTTAATTGGAAAGCTATATATTCCGCAAGAATATTAGGTTGTCTATAAGGTTCTTTAACCTTTTCGATAGCAATATTAAGTCTCTGGTTTACAGAATTAACTTCCTTTTGGAGATCTTTCTCTAATTCTTCGATTGCTCCCTTTTTCTTTAATAAGTTGGGGAATCCAATATGGATTATGACGTGGATTGTATCGATTTCTTTTTGAATTTCTATATGTGTAATTACTTCAGAACTTGAGTCTGATTCCATTTTTCTATTCGAGCCTTTTTTCCTATTCTTTTGTATATAGTTCTTGATACAATTCCGTATTTTTTTATCTTCCTGTAGACCTTCAGAATAATTTTTTGGTTGTGCGAACCAAAAGGAATGGTGATTTTGGGTTGTACCAAGTCTGAAACCGAGTGGATTTATTTTTTGTCCCATATTTTTCTATTATATTTCTTTTTTTTTACTGGGAATCGAAATCTTAGATTGATCTAAAGATTATTTTGATTTCTTTACTATATTTAGTACAATTGTTATATTACACATCGTTTTTTTTATAGAATAACTACGTCCTCGAGCTCGAGGTCTGAATTTTTTCATAATAGTACTCCTACTGACTTCGGCTTTAGTGATGAATAAATTCGTTTTGTCGAAATCCCTATAATGAGTAGCATTTGCTGCTGCCGAATAAACCAACTTTAAGATGGGATACGATGCTCGATAAGGCATGAGATTCAGTATCATAACGGTTTCCTCGTAGTAACGCCAGCGAATCTCATCTAGAACTCTTTGTGCTTTAAAAACAGACATATGTATGCGTTTTTGTGCTTTGAAAACCCGTTCGAATTTAAGTAGACGATCGGTTGGAACTTTTCTTGCGAGTTTTCTCAGCCCCTTCTTCTTCTTTATCCTAGGGGTATACTTTACCAATTTGAAACTTGTCATAAATAAGGTTATTACCCGCCTACCTTTACTTTATTTGATTATTTGAGTCCTATAAATTTTGTTTATTCTGAATCTTTCTATTCTGAAATCAATTAACGACGAGATTTAGTATCCTTTCTTGTACTTTCATAACTCGTGAAATGCCGAGTAGGCATGAATTCCCCCAATTTGCGACCTACCATAGGATTTGTTATGTAAATAGGTATATGTTCTTTTCCATTATGAATCGCGATTGTATGGCCAACCATTGCGGGTAGAATGCTAGATGCCCGGGACCACGTTACTATTATTTCTTTCTCCTCCTTCATATTGACCTTTTCGATTTTTGCCAATAAATGACGAGCTACAAAAGGATTCGTTTTTTTTTCGTGTCACAGCTGATTACTCCTTTTTTTCATTTTAAAGAGTGGCATCCTATGTCCACTATCTCGATCGAGGTATGGAGGTCAGAATAAATAGAATAATAATGAATGGAAAAAAGAGAAAATCCTTTAGCTGGATAAGGGGCGGATGTAGCCAAGTGGATCAAGGCAGTGGATTGTGAATCCACCATGCGCGGGTTCAATTCCCGTCGTTCGCCCATCGCATTATTGCAAATTCCAAAAATGCAATTTTCCATATTCCTAGTTACGTATTTACTTACGGCGACGAAGAATAAAACTATCACTATATTTTTTCCTTTTCCTAGTTCTTCTTCCAAGCGCAGGATAACCCCAAGGGGTTGTGGGTTTTTTTTCTACCAATGGGGGCTTTCCCTTCACCACCCCCATGGGGGTGGTCCACAGGGTTCATAACTACCCCTCTTACTATGGGGCGTTTACCTAGCCAACACTTAGATCCGGCTCTACCCAAACTTTTTTGGTTCACCCCAACATTACCCACTTGTCCGACTGTTGCTAAGCAGTTTTGGGATACCAAACGGACCTCCCCAGATGGTAATCTTAAAGTGGCCAATTTACCCTCTTTTGCAATCAGTTTCGCTACAGCACCTGCTGCTCTAGCTAATTGCCCACCCCTTCCATGTGTGATTTCTATGTTATGTATGGCCGTGCCTAAGGGCATATCGGTTGAAGTAGATTCTTCTTTTTTCTCAAAAAACCCCTTCCCAAACTGTACAAGCTTCTTCCAAAGCATACGGCTTTCTAGATGTATATGACGATCTCTAGACAGATGGATCTTATATGAATCGTATGATGAAGTACCACATGAGTGGATATATAGAAAAGGAATCCAAATCCGCCGAATCGCTCATGTTATGATCTTCTACATCCTAGGTCTCCGCGTTCCGTCATCTGGCTTATGTTCTTCATGTAGCATTCAGATCGAATGACTCTATGAAATTACGTCGATACTTCCACATATTATGGGTAACGTAGGAGACATCCCTATTTTCACCCGGGGGTCTTAATTACCACTGCTTAACTTTCAATTCGCCTCTGACCATCAAATTAAATGTGAATAACCCGTCCTCCTCTCTTTGAAACAAGGGGCGCTTCCGGTTCTGTGCGTGCTTCAAACAATTTTGTCTTCTCCATATTACCATATCTCTAGAGTCAATAATTTTCTATGAGGAACTACTGAACTCAATCACTTGCTGCCGTTACTCAACAGTTTTCTGTTGAGGTCTATCCCGTAGAGGTAGTCAAATTGGATCAGTGATCGATTTCTAGGTTTCGTCGTAAACCTAATTGGTTACTTCCAATTACGTAAATCAATAGTTCAAACCGCACTCAAAGGTAGGGCATTTCCATTGATATAGGAACTTTTGTACCAGAAACAATAGTATCTCCAATTATAGCCCCTCTGGGATGTAAAATATATCTCTTCTCACCATCCCCATAGTGTATGAGACAAATGTATGCATTTCGATTAGGGTCGTATTCTATGGTTATGATTCTACCAGATATGTCTTTTTGATTCCGTCGAAAATCGATTTTACGGTATAGGCGCTTATGACCTCCCCCTCTATGCCTTGCGGTAATGATTCCTCTGGCATTACGACCTTTACCACAACGGTGCCGTCCATGGATCAATTTATTTCGTGGATTGGATTTCACTTGCCTGTCTACGGTTCCCTTGCGTGTGCTCGGGATAGGTGTTTTGTATAAATGTTTCGCCGTATTATTAAGTATTCTCCTTTAGTTCGTTTCTCTATCTAGAAGTGGAATAGAATAACCCGGTTGAAGGGTAATGATCATACGTCTGTAATGCATTGTATGTCCCAGAATAGGTCCCATTCTTCTACCCTTTCCGGGTAGTCGATGGCTATTCATAGCTACTACCTTAACACCAAAGAAGAGTTCGACCCAATGCTTTATTTCTGTCTTAGTGAATCCCGATTCGACATTAAAAGTATATTGATTCTTTCCCAATAAACGAAGACTCTTTTCTGTAAATACTGCGTATTTGATTCCATCCATAAATCGACTTTCCCCCCCTATGCTCTGAGTTCCAGTATCGATAAGAATTCGAGTTCTTATTGTTCTTATGTTATGGTATGAATATACCATACCAATTCGTTATGTATGAATGATGGATGAGATTCCATGGATAGAGAGCTAATTCCAATAGACCGTTCCCGTTCGCGTGCATCCAGCAGGAATTGAACCCGCAAATTTACCAATTATGAGTTGGGCGCTTTAACCATTCAGCCATGGATGCTTAACAGGGATCATCGTACATCGTAAATAACCAATTTTCATATAGAAAGACATATCATAGAAAAATGAAATCGAAAATATTCAGAGATGGCAAATATTCGGAGATGACTATGAAAACACCTCTCCGGATCCTCGAATTGAAAGAGAGACTGAGAGGGATCAAGAATCCTAATTCTCGCTATTTGGAATGGATCCAATTCTATTGAGTCTGACCCATAGTGATCATTTCTCTTTAGCAAAGAATGACCTTGGTTATCAAAGGATTGAACAACCGAGATCCATTTACTTATGATACCTAGTTGACATTGCTAACAAGGATCTAATGAATTATGAGTTTAATAGATTCTCTTTAGCAGAAAGACGTATATTCCTTGCTCATTATCAGACAATCACTTATTCCCAAACCTCGTGTGGGGCTAATCGTTTTCATTTACCATCTCATGGAAAACCCTTTTCGTTCCGCTTAGCCCTATCGGGTATTTTAGTGATAGGTTCTATAGGAACTGGACAATCCTATTTGGTCAAATACCTAACGAAAAATTCCTATTTTCCTTTCATTAAGGTACGAGGGCTTCTTATTCCACAAGAACGAAAGCACCTTTTCATTCTTTCATATACTAGGGGTTTTTACTTGGAAAAGACAATGTTCCATACTAAAGGATTCGGGTCCATAACCACGAGTTCCAGTGCACTAGATCTTGTAGCACTTAGCAACGAGGCCCTATCCATTAGTATTCCACATAAGAAATCCATTATAGAAACTAATACAATTAGATTAGCTCTTCATAGACAAACTTGGGGTTTGCGAGCCAAGATAAGACCGGCTCGGGATCATGGGACCGTTTTCTATCAGATAGGAGGGGATCTTGTACAAAATAGACTTCTAAGTAATAACCCCATAGATCCTATATCTATCTATATAAAGAGGCAATCGTGTCAGGAAGCGGCTTTTTCTTTGGCCAAATGGTACTTCGAACTTGGAACGAGCATGAAGAGATTAACGAGACTTCTTTCTCTTTTGAGTTTTTCTGGCGGACCGGTCGCGCAAGATCTTTGGTCTTCCCCCGGAACCGATGAAAAAGTGGGTCGCTTCTTATGGACTCGCTCAGAATGATTCTTCTCTATCTATAGTTCA